>NC_141694.1:52323199-54837070 GCF_964263255.1 Lissotriton vulgaris | reverse complement strand
TATATATATATATATATATATATATATATATATATATATATATATATATATATATATATATATATATATATATATATATATATATATTCACTGAAAAAACCATAGGTTTCACACCAGTTATAGTTAGGAATTAGCATTTAAAAAACGTATTAAATTCACTGAAAAAACCATAGGTTTGACACCAGTTATAGTTAGCTGGAAGTTTTACTGACATAAAACCATTGAAATTCCCACGTTATAGTTAGTTGGACTCACTATAACTTGCGCGTGCAATGCACTGCTGATGACGTCACATATTACATCACTCATGACATGGTCAGTGACATCACTCATGACATCACTGATGACACCATCCAGTGAATGTGTGTCTTTCTGAAAAATAAATATGTTTTATATATGTATATGTAAAAGTCGATGGAAGAATAAATATTTAAATAAGTGTCTAAAAGGATGTTTTTTTAAAAAAAAATTGATTGGTTAACTGGCTAATTAAGTGTATCTTAGTGAATACATATATTAGTGAGTAATGTTTAAATACTTAAATATATGTATCAGTGTTTCACTTTGTGTATAAGTGTCTGCATGGGTTGGTGAGTAGCTACATGTGTGTGTATATGGGTTATTAGATGTTTTTTTAGTATCAGTATGAGTGTCTGTATGGTTTGGTGGGAGTATTACTTAGCACATAGATGCATCAATGACTGACTCACTGTTTGTATGTGTTTTGAAGACAGCATATGTGCAGGACTGTATGGGTGGATGAGTGTGTATATGTGTGTGTTAGTGAGCGAAAGCCTGCCTCACTAGTGTCTTTATGAGTAACTACATATGTTTTAATCCAGTATATGTGAGTATTGATGTATATAAGTGAGTATATGTGAGAGTGAGAGATTGAAAGAGTTCCTGTTTAAATATGTATGTGTTTCTATAAGTGATTGTTTAAGAGAGTAAGTATGTGTAAGTTTCCTTAGAAGTAAGGTGGTAGTGTGTGTATAGTTGTATATGCAAATAAATGGATGTTCAATAGTATATTTGCATGTGTTAGTATGTGTAAGTAACTTTTGGATGACTGTTGGTGTGTAACAGGATGTATAGGTGTATCACTACATATGATGAGTGAGTATATGTATGAGTGACTATATAGAACTGTTGGTGAATGAGTGGATGTGTATATAAAGGCTGGAATTATAGATTTGGTTGTTGTAACTGGTATGGGTATCTTCATTGTTTTGAAAATTTTAGTTTGTATTTTTGAATATGTGTTTCAAGGGTTACATTACAGTGAAAGGAGGACTGTCACTCTGTCACAAGGATGGTATCATCAGTGATGTCATGAGTGATGTCACTGACCATGTCATGAGTGATGTAATATGTGACGTCATCAGCAGTGCATTGCATGCGCAAGTTATAGTGAGTCCAACTAACTATAATGTGGGAATTTCAATGGTTTTATGTCAGTAAAATTTCCAGGTAACTATAACTGGTATGAAACCTATGTTTTTTTCAGTGACTTTAATAGGTTTTTTAAGTGCTAATTCCTAACTATAACTGGTGTGAAACCTATGGTTTTTTCAGTGAATTTCACAGGTTTTTTTAATGCTAATTCCTAACTATAAATGGTGTGAAACCTATGTTTTTTTCAGTGAGTTTAATAGATTTTTTAAATGCTAATTCCTAACTATAAGTCTCACTTTATAAGTACATTGGTCTACATTGGGCTACATTTGGGCTCTAACATATATATAGCCCAATGTGGCCCAATACATATTTTTTTAAAGTTAATTTTCTTAAAAACCACTTGAGCATATATCTTGAGACATAGCAAAGGCACATCGGGCTACCAGTCCCTTCAATTTTGCAATTTTTTTTGTATATATATATACATTTTTTTTTGCATCGGAGCGCTCCCGGTGTGCGCCCCGGGGAGCGCAACGGAAAGCGCACTATTATGAAGCGCGCCCCGGGGAGCGTCCCGTAAGCGCCATTTTCACGAACGAAAACATGATCGTGACGTATCGCGTAGCCGCGTCCGCGTGATACGCACGGCGTAAGCGCACCCGGAAGCACTCGAGCGAATACGATCGCGCAACGTAATCTTCCGATGTGCTTACGTGACACGACCCGGGACGCGCCCCGGGGCGCGTAGCGTAAGCGCGTCGGGTCATTTGACCTGAAAATAACACTTTTCATTGGTTCATAACAGTTTTGGTTTCATAATGATGAAACCCCTGGTCATGTGACCTAAAATTAACACTTTTCATTGGTTCAGGATATTTTTTTTCCAAATGATGAAAGCCCACACCTTTTTTCCTTATTCTACCTGTTTGCTTTGAGAGAGGAAGACCTGTACTTATATCTGTCGAAAATGGCTACATTAGCTGCAGCTGCTGGATCTTCTAGACCACCACCACCACAAGGACCTCCACAACTTCACAGTGGTGGAGATCAAGAACAGGAGGAGGATGAGAACGAAGAGGAGAGTAGATTCGTCCGAGAGGACAACATAACCTACAAGCCAAAAGAGCACATCATATGGCAATTTTTTTCTATCCCGAGTGACAAAAAAAAAGTAAATGCACCTAAAGCAACCTGCCTAATCTGTCATCAGGAACTGTCAAGGGGGAATCCCAACAAGAAATACTCCTTCAGCAACCACACAATGATTAGGCATATGCTTAGAAAGCATCCCAATAACTATTCTAGGGCAGAGGTCAGTGAACTGGCCAAAAACCCTGTCCAATCTTCTGCCAGCACCTCCCAAACTACTGTTTCCACCCCATCAGGACCGGAAGTTAGGGAGACATTCTCCATCATACAAACCAACTTTTCAAATTTTAAAATGGTTAGTAAATTTTGTGGTCAAACAATTTGCTATGGTGAGCAATGCATCACACTTATTAATCGTGCTTGGGAATACCACAAGTGCCAAAGGAAATATTAATTTGTTGCACTTTTTTTTTCTCCTGTTGAGCCCTTTTGAAATGCCTGTTTTTTGTTTCTTCTCTTAAAAAATACAAAAAAAACAAAAAATGTTCAGAAAAACCAAAAAAAGAAAAAAATGTTTAAAAACCCCCCCAAAAAATATAAAACAACAAAAAGAATAAAAAAACAGTTCTTTTCAGAACTACCTCCCATTTATATAAAATGACTTAAATTTTAAAACTCTGCCATTCTCTTTTCTCCCTGGTGCGCTCCCCGATGCGCTCCCCGGTGCGCGTACCGGGCGCTCCCCCCGCGCAAATCGAAAAAAAACATTTTTTTTTTTTGCCCCGCGGGGCCCTTTTATAGCCCCCACATGAAACCTAGGGGGTCAGGGGGGTCTACTCTGCCCCCTAATGGTCTTTTCCCCCTTTGTTTTGGCCACCTTTGTGTCTCGATCATACCGAGACACAAGATGGCGGCCGCTCCGGACCGTTTGGAATGTTTACAGACACCCGAAAGCCAATCAGCTTTCCTATTGCGCAAGTCGCGTAGAGCGCCCGGAGAGCTCCCCGCAGCGCGTACCGGGGCGCGCTTACAGATATATATATTTTTTTGAACCTAAATTACTCAAAATCCACTGGAGCACATATCTTGAGACATAGCAAAGGCACATCGGGCTACCAGTCCCTACAATTTTGCCAAGATTGGTGTAAATCCATTCAGCCGTTCGGGCTAAAAGTGAGGTCGACCGCCCTATGGAAATTAACATGGGGAAAACGCGTTTTGGGACCCCCCTTTTATCTCGGCCCCTGCTTGACGCATCCCCCCCAAACTATCAGGAAAGGACCGGAGCTCGACGAGGCCATTTTGAGGAAATTTTCAGGCAGATTCATTAACCGGCGCCAAAGTTATTCCAAATAGAATTTTGAGATTTAACATTGAAAAAAATCCTAACTATAACTACCGCCAGTAGGTAATATATATATATATATATATATATATATATATATATATATATATATATATATATATATATATATATATATATATTTGGGGTAAGGGCGTTTTAGGAGTGGGTAAGGGTATAGGAGGAGAGTTAGGGGGGTTTTAGGGCTTAGGTGTGATTAAGGGTATTTGGGTGGTATGGGTAATTGTAGGGTTTAGGGTGGGTACGGGTAATGGGTGGTAAGGGTGTTTTTAGGGATTTGGGGTAGGTAAGGGTATTTATAGGTGTATGGTGGGTAGGGGTATTGAGTGGTAAGGGTGTTTTTAGGGTTTAGGAGTGGGTAAGTGTATTAGGTTGTAAGGGTATTTTTAGGGTGGGTAGGGGTTTTGAGTGGTTTAGGGTGATCAGGAGTTTTGGGGTTAATGGCATTTTTAGGGTTAAGGTTGAGTGGGGGATTGGGTCCTCAGGGTGTTTTTAGGAATTGGGAAGAGTTTTAGATGATAAGGGTATTTTTAGGGTTTAGGGTGGTTAAGGGTGTTGGATTGTAAGGGTATTTTAGCGTTTAGGGTGGGTAGTAGTATTGGGTGGTAAGGGTAATTTTAGGGTTTAGGGGTCGTTGTCGAAAAGGTTTTATATATATAGCACACAAAGACCTCATTGTAAAAGCCATAATATTGCACAATTGTATTAGTAAGAAGCACCACTCGACATAGATGCATTGTAATTTATGTGTAACAATGGAGTGTTTTTTCTATGTCTATGAGGTGGAAGTCACGTGACTCACAGGAGGGGTATGACACTGAGCAATCTTTAAAACATTGGCATACGCTGTATTTCTTTCTGTGTGATCAAGAGCACTTCGTGCTCGAAACGCGTCGCAGGGAGGACGTCTGAATAAAACCTCTACCTGCCAGAGCCGTGTGGCCCTTCTCTCTCTTTTTTCACCCGAGTGAAAGTTTGTAGAGAGTGCTTGGTGTGATATATATCGCAAAATTTTCAAAACTAATATGACACTCACTTCTGCTGCTGTCTTGAAGGTTTCGTGGTGATCGGTCAAGCAGGGGCCAAGAAAAAGGATGGTTAAAAAATGTGTGTTCCCCATGTTAATTCCCATAGAGATTTTCGACACGACTACTGAACGGATTTACACCAAATTTGGACGAATGGTAGCTGTTGGTCGAGAAAGTGACCTTTTTGTAAATTGGCATAAATCCTTTCAGTTGTTTTGGAAATAGTAAGGAAAATCCAAATTTGTACATATATTGATGCGGATCCTCCGAGGATCAGACAGTCCCGTGCTCAAATCTGATTGGCTGCCAACACTTCCAACCAGGAAGTGTTGGCATCCTTCTTGGGGCTCAACTTCAGCCAGTCCCACAAATAAATGTTTAAAAAAGAAAAGGGGGTAGGGTAGGAATACCCTTATCCCCTAGATTTGGTACGGGATCCCACCATGGCTAACAATCTTTAAAAAAAAAACATTTTCGTCAGGAGCCGTGCTGGATCCTCGGCTCCTGTTGAAAAAAAAAGTAAGAAGCGTGGGCTCCTGCAATTCTCTAATATTTAGCCCCTGGTTGGGCCAGGTCCCGGGGGCATGAGTAATTATATAAAGGAGGGGGTCCATGGGTCCACCCTGCTAGGGCTTATGAAAGCCTGGGGAACACCAGCTACACTGTACAATATGCATGTGAGCGGGCCCACTGGGCCTGCCCGTGTCCCGCTGACTGCCACTTCTCCGGGGCAAACAATGTAAAATAAAATGCGCCGGGGCATAAATGGCTCCCCCACCGCCTGGGGACTTCCACCTCCCCGAAGCACTATATAATATGTATGCGGGTGGGCGGGCCCGCTGAGCCAGCCTGCTCCCCAGGAACTGCCACCTGTCCAGGGCAAACAATGTAAAATAAATGCAGGGAGGACCACACAATACAGCCCCCGGGACCACTACATCCCCAGAGCTCAAAGAGAATAATGAAGGGGGTCCATCACAGACCCCAGGCCCAGGGACCACCACTTTCCTGGGGATTAAATAAAGATTGGAGAGGGGCCATGCGGCTCCTCTCATGTAGCCATGGATGGCCCTGGGGAACGCCACTCCCCAGGGTCGGCTCCTGCTGCCTCCTGATGTTCCCACCCTCAAGAGGTAGCTGTTCGCTTTTGCTTGGTGGGAATTGTCAGCTCCCTCCAAGCAAAAGCAAACATAACTCTGCTTTTTGCAAACCGGAGCCTTGCAGAAAGCGGAGTTTTTATCTGTTTCCCTGCACACAAATATGTGTACAGTGAAACAGATGAAAAAATTGGTCCCACAAGCAGAGAGCTGCTATTTCAAGCAGCTTCCTGCCTGTTGGAGCAATGGCAGCTCCCCTCGGAGTCAGGAGCCGGCTGGGACCGCAGGGGCCTGGAGGCTTCTCCAAGGTCCCAGGAGAAGAGGAGAAAGAGGGAAAATAAAGGTCAGAAACTAGCAGAAGGAGGTGGAATAAAGGTCAGAAAGAGGCATAATAAGGTCAGAAACTAGCAGGAAGAGGCAGAATAAAAGTCACCAATAAGCAGAAAGCGGTAAAAGGTCAGCAACGAGCAGAATGAGGCAAAATAAAGGTGAGAACGACCTGAAAGAGGCAGAATAAAAGTCAGAAACAAGTAGATAGAGGTATAATAGAGGTCAGAAACGAGCAGCAAGAGGCAGAATGAAAGTCAGAGATTAGCAAAAAGAGGCAGAATAATAGAGGTCAGAAAAAAACAGCAAGAGGCAAAATAAGGGACAGCAACAAGCAGGAAGAAGTAAGATAAGGGTCAGAAATGAGCCTAAAGAGGCAGAATAAAGGTCAGAAATGAGCAGGAGGGAAAATAAAGGCGAGCAACAAGCAGAAAGAGGGAAAATACAGGTCAGGTACGAGCAGAAAGAGGCAAAATAGAGGTCAGAAATGTGCAGCAGGAGGCAGAATAAAGATCATAAACCGGCACAAAGAGGCAAAATAAAGGGCAAAAGTGAGCTTGCTGACAATGGCTGATGCCTTGTTGGTGGCCCTGCCCCCTTTCCCAACCACTCTGCACAGGGGCCTCCTGGGGTACTACTGATTGGAGGCTGAAATCTCCATGGCTGCTGAGGGTTGTTGGGGGCCAAGAACCCCTATTCTTGTGATAACTAAGTCCCCCACAGCCAGATTGCTGAGATGTCATCAGAGGCCCGCCTCGTTTCTGAACCATTCTGCACAAGGGCCTCCTGGCTCACTACTGGTTGGAGGATAAAGTCCCCTTGGCTGCTGAGGGTTGTTGGGGGCCAAGAACCCCTCTTGTTGTGATAAGTTCCCCACAGACAGATTGCGGAGACGGCATTGGAGGCCCGCCCCTTTTCTGAAACACTCTGGACAGGGGCCTCTTGGCGCACTACTGGTTGGGAATGAAGTCCCCTTGATTCCTGAAAGTCGTTGGGGGCCAAGAACCCCTATTGTTGGGATAACTAAGTTGCCCACAGCTGGATTGCTGAGATGTTATCAGAGGCCCGCCCCCTTTCTCAATCACTCTGCACAGGGGCCTTGTGGCGTACTGCTGGTTGGGAGATGAACTGATATTGGCTGTTGGGGGCCAAGAATCCCTATTGTTGCAGTAACTTGGGACCAGAAGTACAACCCTTACAATTTACGAGTCGCAAATTGTGTTGTTTTGTGACTCGTAATTTGCGACTAGCAAAATGTAATTTACATGAGTGTCCCAGACACTGCTTCCAATTCCTAATGGGGTTGCAAATTGGCTGCCTCAATGATATTCATGAGGCAGGTTCCCTTTTGCGAGTGGCTTACCACCTACTTGAACTAGGTGGTACACTGCGAGTGTTTTGCGACCGCAATTGTGGGCACAAAACAATTGTATATTGAAGTGCGACTTGCTATTAGGAAGGGACGCCCTGGGAACGCCGAGTTCCTGTTTGCGACTGCAAAAAACAGTCGTACATCTGGCCATCAGTCCCTCACAGCCGGAGTGCGGAGATGTCATTGGAGGCCTGCCTCCTTTCTCTACCACTCTGCATAGGGGCTCCTGGCGTACTACTGGTTGGGGGATAAACTCTCCTTGGCTGCTGAGGGTGGTTGGGGGCCAAGAACCCCTATTGTTGTAATAACTAAGTCCCCCACAGCCGGATTGCAGAGACGTCATCGCAGCCCCACCCCCTTTCTCAACCACTCTGCACAGGGGCCTCTTGGCGCACTAGTAGTTTGGGGATTAAGTCCCCTTGGCTGCTGAGATTTTTTCGAGGCCAAGAACCTCTATTGTTGGTGACAAGTATGTCTCAACACAGCCAGATTGCTGAGATGTTGGAAACATAAACTTATACTTATCCACTCACTTATACACTAATATACACACTCACAGACCTACTCAGTCTGTTTCGCATCCACTCACAGACTCAATCAGACACTAATACACCCACTCACAGACCCAGTCAAACACCCACTCACAGACCCACCAAAATACTCACGCACCCACTCACACTCTTACACACCCACTCTCAGACCAGCCAGACACTCATGCACCTACTCAAACACCCAGTGAGACACTTATGCAGCCACTCCAACACCCATATAGACACTCACACACCCATTGAGACACTCACGCACTTACTCACATGCCCACATAGACACTCATGCACTCAATCACACACTCACTCTGAAAGATTACAGGTTACTGTTAAAAAAATCATAGAAATTCACTGAAAAAAACAAAGATTACAGGGACATTATAGTTAGGAATCGGAATTTGCCAAGCAGGGTGACGGTAAGTTCCAATTCTATTAAGGACACGGAGGCGAGGATTATGCTTTATCCTTTCTTCGCTTTATTTAAACTTTACACACATTAGCCAGTTTCATGAAAACATTTTTTTTTCTCATGGACAAAGAAAAAACTACAACTCCCTACAACCAGGGAGACCATAGAGTCCATAGTCATTCCAACATGTTTAGCACTCTGGGTACTAAGACCCCTGCTTGTCCTTCTTTGTCCTCTTTCTTCGCGCAAAAATATGCTTAATCCTCACTGGTCTTGTTTGGAACCATCATTCCCTAAAAATAACAAAACATGATCAGGAATTAAAGATGACACAAAGGACTCGTCCAGTAATCACAATAATGATCTCAGTCCTAAGGTAGGAAAAAACATCTCGATCAAACAGTAGCAAAACCGCAAAGATGCTTACTTACCAAGGTACGATGGAACCCCCCCCCAAAAGACACAACAGAAGTTACTTACTGCCATACGGGTGGGTTCGCACCATCGTGCTCCGGGTCGGATAATCCTCGCTTCCGTGTCCTTACTAGAATTGGAACTTACTGTCACCCTGCTTGGCAAATTTCGATTCTATGTCAGGACCAGAGGCTTCAGATTATGCTAGTTTAAAGCTTACTCACCACCAACTGAAAAGTGGAATCCGAAGACCAATCTGCTGCCCGCATCAAATCCTCTAGACGTGCTCCCAACGCAAATGCCTTAGAGGCCATGGCTCCTCTAGTAGAATGAGCACCAAACTGTTTTGTATCAATGGACGCTTCATTCATGACCCAACGCACCCATCTCGCAATTGTAGGTCGACGATACCGGTTTGTGCGGTTTCCTGAGTGCAATCAAAAGTTGTTGTTCGCCCGGAGGATGAAGTTCTAGGGTCAAGTCCTCGTAAGCCTTAAGACAATCCACCACACATAACTTTGGAGTATCCCGAAAAGCCGGATACAACACCATGCGGGTGTGCGACTTAGTATGGCATCCAATCGTGAAGACCACTCCCTCTGGCGAGAAGGTCCTTGCCGAAATGTCCAACGCTCGGACATCAGAAACTCTCCTGCAGGAGATCAAACACAGTAGCATAGCCAACTTCGCCGATAATTCCTTCAAAGAGAGGTATCTATTCGACTGTCAAGATAAAAAGAGGTTTAAAACCAAATTGACATCCCAAAGGGCCGAATATCAGGGTTCCGGGGGTAACGACAACCGGACACCCTGTAAAAGTCTACAGACCAAAGGATGCTCCCCAACTTTCTTTCCATCAAGCAGGGAATGACCCGCAGAAATTCCTGAGCAAATCGCATTAATAGAGCGGTATTCCAAGCCGTCGATCGATTGTAGTTTAAAACGCTTTGAAGGGAGATACAAACGTGGGATATATCCGGTTATACTACCAGTAATGGCCATTAATTGCACCCCTTGAATACGTGGGACTCGCTTCGAGATAAGGTATATATACATCCTGTTGTTCTCACATGATTTGGTTGAACAGGTAGTGACTTTTAGATCATTGTTTGTAACAAACAACCACACTATGTTTCAGAGACATTGATGTGACCCAAGTTCACCCCCACCGGCAAAGTAGTCTAGCTATGATTGGGAACCAGTGCGTTGTATGTGCATGAACTAATTTACATATCCACTAAGTACAATTGGATAGTACAAGGTATGTAGGAATTCCTCCTTAATATTAGCAGCATACTCTAGAGGGCATTCCTCAGAGTTTTTTTTAATGTTTGGCTGTTTGCTCTTTAGGTGAAATTATATACCTTTTCCCGGTGTGAGAGAGTCCACACACGGTTGAACAACCATCCCGCTCTTCGTTTGCGGGTAAGCTTTGTCCCTTAGGGGCTATTTATAAGCATGTAGGATAGTGCAACAGACTGACTATGCCCTTAATTATTTTTAGGGATTACCAAGCTGCCCTACTATTGACCTGATGAAGACTCGCACGGCCGAGGTGTAATCTACCCATCGAGCCATTAGACGAGTCGAAACGTCGACGCCCTTTCCTTGACCTCACCCGGACCTTGATAGACCCCACAATTGACGTGCTCATTTTGGAATTAATGTCCGATCTTTTGCATTTTGAAATCTTACTTATGAGTAATATATTGGCTGGGTGACTCTTTGGACGGTGATTGCAAACTGATCCTTCATTTGCCAAAATTGTTATTAATTCTTTGTCACAAATTTCTGATCTTCTCACTACTTTTTCTGAACACTTATATCATTCCTGATCACTTCTATCCATGCACGCTCCCTCTTGGGGCACAATCACCTTAAAATGTTTCTTTTACTATTGTGATTTCTTGACAGCATTGAATTCATATCCATAGACTGTTTTTTGTGAATAACAAGAAAAGAATTCACTGGATAAGCAATGAAGTGAAATTGCTTGGTAGTAAATAAGTCTGTTGCGTCTTGATCTTTAGGTTTTGACGTACTTTGTTTCATATTTATTATGCAGAGCTGTTGATTTATTATATGCTCCAAAACTGCCTGCTCTCCTGCAATGCAGCACAGCACAGTCCACTCCGCTCTCTCCTACAATGCAGCACAGCACAGTCTGCTCTCTCCTTTGATGCAGCACAGCACAGTCCACTCTCTCCTGCGATGCAGTACAGCACAGTCTGCTCTCTACTGTGATGCAGCACAGCATAGTCCGCTCTCTCCTGCGATGATGCACAGCACAGTCTTCTCTCCCCTGCGATCCAGCTAAGCCCAGTCTGCTCTCTCCTGCGATGCAGCACAGCACAGTCAGCTCTCTCCTGCGATGCAGCACAGCACAGTCTGCTCTCTCCTGCAATGCAGCACAGCACAGTCTGCTCTCTCCTACAATGCAGCACAGCACAGTCTGCTCTCTCCTGCGATGCAGTACAGCACAGTCTGCACTCTACTGTGATGCAGCACAGCATAGTCCGCTCTCTCCTGCGATGCAGCACAGCACAGTCTTCTCTCCCCTGCGATCCAGCTAAGCCCAGTCTGCTCTCTCCTGCGATGCAGCTAAGCCCAGTCTGCTTTCTCCTTTGATGCAGCACAGCATAGTCCGCTCTCTCCTGCGATGCAGCTAAGCCCAGTCTGCTCTCTCCTTTGATGCAGCACAGCATAGTCAGCTCTCTCCTGCAATGCAGCTAAGCCCAGTCTGCTCTCTCCTTTGATGCAGCACAGCATAGTCAGCTCTCTCCTGCAATGCAGCTAAGCCCAGTCTGCTCTCTCCAGCGATGCAGCACAGTCTGTTCTTTCCTGCAATGCAGCACAGCACAGTCAGCTCTCTCCTGCGATGTAGCATGGCACAGTCTGCTCTCTCCTGTGATGAAGCATGGCACAGTCTGCTCTCTCCTGCAATGCAGCTAAGCCCGGTCTGCTCTCTCCTGCGATGCAGCACAGCACAGTCTGCTCTCCCCTGCGATGCAGCTAAGCCCAGTCTGCTCTCTCCTGCGATGCAGCTAAGCCCAGTCTGCTCTCTCCTGCGATGCAGCTAAGCCCAGTCTGCTCTCTCCTGCGATGCAGCTAAGCCCAGTCTGCTCTCTCCAGCGATGCAGCACAGTCTGCTCTCTCCTGTGATGCAGCAAAGTACAATCTGCTCTCTCCTACAATGCAGCACAGCATAGTCCGCTCTCTCCTGCAATGCAGCTAAGCCCAGTCTGCTCTCTCCTACAATGCAGCACAGCATAGTCCGCTCTCTCCTGCAATGCAGCTAAGCCCAGTCTGCTCTCTCCAGCGATGCAGCACAGTCCGCTCTCTCCTGTGATGCAGTACAGCCCACTCTCTCCTACGATGCAGCTAAGCCCAGTCTCCTCTCTCTGATAATGCAGCACAGCACAGACCGCTCTCTCCTGTGATGCAGCTAAGTACAATCTGCTCTCTCCTACAATGCAGCACAGCATAGTCCGCTCTCTCCTGCAATGCAGCTAAGCCCAGTCTGCTCTCCCCTGCGCTGCAGCACAGCACAGTCTGCTCTCTCCTGCGATGCAGCTAAGCCCAGTCCGCTCTCTCCTGCAATGCAGCTAAGCCCAGTCTGCTCTCTCCTGCGATGCAGCACAGCACAGTCTACTCTCCCCTGCGATGCAGCTAAGCCCAGTCTGCTCTCCCCTGCGATGCAGCTAAGCCCAGTCTGCTCTCTCCTGCGATGCAGCTAAGCCCAGTCTGCTCTCTCCAGCGATGCAGCACAGTCTGCTCTCTCCTGTGATGCAGCTAAGCACAGTCTGCTCTCTCCTGTGATGCACCTAAGCACAGTCTGCTCTCTCCTGTGATGCAGCTAAGCACAGTCTGCTCTCTCCTGTGATGCACCTAAGCACAGTCTGCTCTCTCCTGTGATGCAGCTAAGCCCAGTCTGCTCTCTCTAGCGATGCAGCACAGCACAGTCACCTCTCTCCGCGATGAAGCATGGCACAGTCCGCTCTCTCCTGCAATGCAGCTAAGCCCAGTCTGCTCTCTCCTGCGATGCAGCACAGCACAGTCTACTCTCCCCTGCGATGCAGCTAAGCCCAGTCTGCTCTCCCCTGCGATGCAGCTAAGCCCAGTCTGCTCTCTCCTGCGATGCAGCTAAGCCCAGTCTGCTCTCTCCAGCGATGCAGCACAGTCTGCTCTCTCCTGTGATGCAGCACAGCACAGTCTACTCTCCCCTGCGATGCAGCTAAGCCCAGTCTGCTCTCTCTAGCGATGCAGCACAGCACAGTCACCTCTCTCCGCGATGAAGCATGGCACAGTCCGCTCTCTCCTGCAATGCAGCTAAGCCCAGTCTGCTCTCTCCTGCGATGCAGCACAGCACAGTCTACTCTCCCCTGCGATGCAGCTAAGCCCAGTCTGCTCTCTCCTGCGATGCAGCTAAGCCCAGTCTGCTCTCTCCAGCGATGCAGCACAGTCTGCTCTCTCCTGTGATGCAGCTAAGCACAGTCTGCTCTCTCCTGTGATGCAGCTAAGCACAGTCTGCTCTCTCCTGTGATGCAGCTAAGCCCAGTCTGCTCTCTCTAGCGATGCAGCACAGCACAGTCACCTCTCTCCGCGATGAAGCATGGCACAGTCTACTCTCTCCTACAATGCAGCACAGCGTAGTCTGAGCTCTCGTACATGCATCCTCTTGTGCCAGTGAAGTGTAAGTTTGCATGAACTCTTGCACCACCCAACCAGGTATTGGGCAGTGACGCGCCCATTTCCACACTAACCAAGCCTTAAGTCAATGCCCCATCTAAACTTCAATCCTTGTAAATAGAGTATGCACTGGTTGATAGCATTAGCAAGCACATGCAGGTTGAGGGCTGGCTCTGTGCAATGAACCTCAACTAGTCAATGGCCTCAAGTGCCTAATGTTCTACATTGATGCCAACCAGAGCTTCAGACGACACATGACTGAGAAGGCACAGACTGAGCAAAATCAGCTGCCTTGTCATCCGTTCTCTCGGAGCAGTCTTCAGAACAGCAGTCCTTAGTCTGGGTTTCTCGCATCTCGATGGAGGCAGCACACGCTGCTCAGCGGCATCCCAAATCCCCACCGACACCAGCGGACAATGACGTTGACTCTTGATGGAGACTGAGTCAAGTATCTCCATTTTGCCACATTCAAAAACTGTGTTAACCAGCAAAGCTGCTTGAATATTAACTTCTGGCAGAGGACCTGTTTTGTTTTTAACCCTGGGTAATACTGTTTCTAATGTATTTGATATTTTTGGAGAACAGGCCTATTTTACAGCTTCACAATTTCCTTCTTTTTTATTTTACTTCTGTAACATCAGCTCCTTGTACTCGTTCCTTATTTTCAGTAGCGTGAATTTTAGTTGCTTCTAAAAGGCTCATTTATGAAACGAAGTTCTTCACATAATTAGAAGGACTTTCCTTTCCTTGATTGGCTTTGATAAATGGGGTTTAACTATTGTCATTACAGAGTCATGGGACTGTGAGGTAATAGCAGGGTCAATACAAGTGTAACAGAGTAGTCTGAGCCAGTTTTTCTGGCAAGCATCCTCGTTCACGGATTTAAATTGACTCTCCTGCTATTCATTCCAACGGACATATAAGCTCACATTTACGCATTTTTAGATTCAACACAGTGCAGCATTCATTATTGCTGCCCTGTGTGGCGCTAGTGGAAAAACACAGCACAGCATGATTGGTACAAGAACTGTCCTGCTGACACAACCAGTGTGGGCGCTCGAACAGGCCGCCTTGTGTGCCGCACCGCTTTGAGCATGGTGTAGAGCGAACAGGCCGCCTTGCGTGCCGCACTGCTTTGAGCATGGTGTAGAGCGAACAGGCCGCCTTGTGTGCCGCACCGCTTTGAGCATGGTGTAGGGCGAACAGGCCGCCTTGCGTGCCGCACTGCTTTGAGCATGGTGTAGAGCGAACAGGCTGCCTTGTGTGCCGCACCGCTTTGAGCATGGTGTAGAGCAAACAGGCCACCTTGTGTGCCGCACCGCTTTGAGCATGGTGTAGAGAGAACAGGCCGCCTTGCGTGCCGCACTGCTTTGAGCATGGTGTAGAGCGAACAGGCTGCCTTGCGTGCCGCACCGCTTTGAGCATGGTGTAGAGCGAACAGGCCGCCTTGTGTGCCGCACCGCTTTGAGCATGGTGTAGAGCGAACCGGCCGCCTTGCGTGCCGCACCGCTTTGAGCATGGTGTAGAGCGAACAGGCCGCCTTGCGTGCCGCACCACTTTGAGCATGGTGTAGAGCGATCAAGCCGCCTTGTGTGCCGCACCGCTTTGAGCATGGTGTAGAGGCGAGTGTGCACTGTCTAGCATAGGATTTGTACTGGAAGCATGCCTTTCCCATAAAACATTCTGAGGAGTAGACGAACAAAGAAGTATCCCAAACACTGGATGTGTGTTGTGCACTGCAGCTTGCATGCACTATGCCATTTGTTTGAGAAATTACATTTTTACCTCTGTTTGTGCTTGCTTCAAGTAGGCCTTGGTTTTAACACAACGCCTGGTCTGGATGTCTTAGTAGCTGGAGCTTTGTGTCACAACATATAGGTGTGTGTGCTGATCCACGCATGTAACACACCAGTCACCAAAAAACAGCAATCATCTAAATATTCTGCCCAGTCCTGGTAATTCTGTGGGTTAGTGTTACATCAGACAGTGTTCAGTGTTGGTGAGCACCTGGTAACAAAATTACAATTATATTTGTAATTATTTTACTATTTAAAAATATCCCCAAGGGGAATGAGAATTACATTTGTACTTGCTCATAGTTTTACACTCAAATTCAAAAAGTAAAGCTGGACGCACACTTTGTGCAAGCTTCTTTTGAGCCCTGCTGCTGAATCCAGAGAGTTCCTGGATGTCTGCCACAGACTCTGGAGCCCCATCCTAATGATCTATGATGTAGGGTTTTTGGTCTATTATGACTTTATGTGCCCGTATTAATGAATGAAGATTGATTCACTCGAGGGCAGAATACTTTACTGGGCAGTAAACTCCAAGGAGCCCTCAAGATGGGCAGGAGCTTGTCAACCTGAGTGATGGCAAGATCTATACGCGTGTCCAACACAGAAACCATGTCAGATGACTGGATATTTAAATGAATGCCATTTATATGAAATATATGGGATTGATCTTAAGGGAAGATCCTACAAATCTGCTCAGATCTAGACTTCCTGGACAACCGTTGGACACCCTGGTCACAGTCAAAATTAGGAAGTGATTCCACTAACAGTATAACAAAACTATTCTTACAAACAAGTGGAAAACATTTGTGAACTCGAGTTATTAAATGGTACCTGGTGTATAGCATGCTTCCTGGACCTCACCCAGGAGGCGAGTGGTGGGCCAGGAGCTTATTTGGTGGCCATGGTCCAGGGATGGGTGACAGGGAGAGAGGGATTGATGATGTCCTGGTGCGGGTAGAACGAAGAAGTGAATTAATGAGGGAGGGTATGATGCTGTTGGGGAATTGTTGGTCAAGTTAGCGGTGGTAGAGGTTGGAAGGAGTGTCAGCCAGAGATGCTGCACGAATGTAGGATGTGTATGTAAGAAGGGGTGCTATGTGTGACTGAAACTTTTTCAAATTCAAAAAGCAAAGAAAAAAATGCAATAAAAATAGTTCAACATCTTCCAAAGCTTTAAACTTGGGTGATGCATGAATTGCATAAAATGCTCAGACTCTAGGACAATATGTATATGATGTAAATGCATTATGTAGTTGCACCTATAAATTAAATAATACTGGTTGAAAGATTCAGGCAATGAGCAGTGAAACAATACAGTTAAAGTTGTCCTTTAAATTTAAAAGCAGATAATCACCTGGCAGACTAAATTACCCTGCTACTATAAGTGACAAACTGGCAGTGCCATGAGGCCTTGCCAATGGTACAACCATGCCAACAAAAGAAGAGAGGTCAGTGGTATGACAGCAACCACATGATGGAGCAGAAAATAGCAGAATAGATATTACCTGACCCAACTTAGGTAGGTAAGAAAGCCCTCACACACCGACCTAGTCGGTTTCATGCTTCATCATCGGGCACCACCAAAAAAAGTCGAGTACCTTTTTGGTGTGCTGCAACGCCAGATTTACTGCGGAGCGGGTTTCGTGAAATAGGTGTGCAGTGAGAATACCTTAAAAGTGTATAATGAGTATCAAAAAATACTTTAATAATAGATCCCTCAGACACAGATAAAAAGTTATATGTTAGGAATTTTAGCCAAATAAAAATGGTTTGGTTAATTCCAATTAGTATTAATATCAGTCGACATGTTTTAGCCTATGAACCGGTGTAAGTTTACCAGGCATTCTTCAGGACTCATGTAGTGTGATAAACCCTGGTGGTATGAGCACCCTAAGGCTCAACCTTACCTAGGGATGTGCAAGTGAAAATATTTTTAAAAGTGAAAAAAAAGTGGAAAAGTGGAAGGATCAATTGCTCATTCCTGGTAACTCCTGGTTTAGGAGTATTTCCGCACCTAAGGAAAAAAAGGAACAGACATACGTAAAAGACAAAACACACATTAAGTTGTTGGTCTAAAGCGTACATCTTTGGTGCTCCAAACATGTGGGAAAATCATGGATGGCACATAAACAATATAGTTATCACCAACCTCAATACCCCTAGGGAAGATACCAGTAGTACTCAGGGGTGGCGTGAACTAGAAGTGTACTAAAAACAGCTAGAAAGCTATAGTGGTTTAAAAACACTGGAGTAGTCTACTCCTATGGTAGGATCAATGGACCAAAAGGTATGTGACCCCACCCATCACCGGCGAAAGATGGTTATTAAAATGTCTCAGTTTTTGGTTAAATGCAAAATGCACCATGGGTCGCAGGAGGGGGGTGGAGGCTTACTTGGCACACCCTGTAGGACAAAAACACATAAGCACAGCAATGCGAGGAGTTAGAAATTTACTAGTCTAAGAGGGTACTTATCTCGGAATGACAGTGGATTTGTAGCTGCAAGCGGTGGAGACTCACGCCCTCAAAGCCCAGCACCCGTGTGGCACCTAGCTAGTCCTCAGACTGGACCCTGAAGATAGAAAACGGGGCCTGTTACTGTGTTTATGAAGCCTTGCCACGTTACTCGGTCAGTTTCCGGGTTGGGCGTGGTCCGCGCTATTGGTAGGCGTGGCCATGTAGCTCAGGGGGCCTGGATGTCCAGCATAACCAATGAGAGTCTATGCTCATGGTGATGCATGTAATGACGTAGTAACAGGGCCCTCCAATGATAGTCTATGCACACGATGATCCGTGCAATGACGTTCTAACCGAGACCTCCCACAGCACGATCTTTGGTTGAATTAACAGCAATACTGTAAACTTTATTGTCACGGTAGTTATTGAGACCGCAACCAATGCTGTAAGCTAACTTTGCAGCAATCCTCCGGCCGTGTGGATCCCGGTGTAAGTTACCCGGAAGGGAGCGATTATGTGGGAAGGACCGGTGGTGTTATCTACGAGTCATCATAATGCTGAAGGGTGCGATTATGTGGGGAAAGCCGGTGGTGTTCACAGCTACTCATTATAACGCCGCGCAATGTCAAGAAATGCGTTATGTGTTAGCATAATTTATCGACCAAGGGAAACCAGTCTAATAATTACACCCAATTTGAATCTTTAAGTCTCTAGACATCAGTTAAACGAACATTGGTGATTGTGTACACAAACACTGAGGAGTTTTTACACGTTTGTAGAAGGAATAGTGAGATTCCTCAGCTTCTATATGGCCAAAGGTCAGTAATCAGCAATCATATGAGTGTGGGGCTCTGGGAGCCCGGTGATGCCCGACTATACAGTTGGTAGTAGCCAAAGTGAATCCAGACAGGCCACAAGCTGTATATAGTGTGATTGGGTAGAATCAATGATAGTAATGTTACATGTTGAGCCATGTTTAAGTGGAATTGTCATGGGTTGTACGGGTTCACTTAAACACTGAGTTCCAGGGAATGTCATTATTTAGGCCAGTCAGATGAGTGCCCAGTCTATAGACCCATCGCTGCTCCTTTTCGAACAATCTGCTAGTCAGGTTAGTCATTCCGGTGACTTGTTCTATCACTGACCACCTTAGGTCATTGGTGGTGTGATTGCTGGCCAAAAAATGTCTGCTCATTTTTGTGATGGTCTTTTTGCATCTGATGTTACTCCTATGCTCACATATCCGTTGTTTGACTTTCCGAGTGGTCATACCTACATACCATAGGTTGCAGGGACAGGTAATAATGTACACAACATTAGATGAGTTGCAATTAGTGTGTGCAGTTTGCGTCCACACCTTTCCTTGTTCCAGTGACAGTGTTTTTGTAGGAGCAGTCAAATGACACACGCTGCAATCAGAGCACGGGTAATGACCTGTGATCCTTGGTAGCCCCCAGGAGTTAGTGACGAAAGTGATTGCTGGGGGTAATTGTTCCTTTGGGCGTGTGTGTACTAGCGCATCCATTACGCTGCGTCCTTTTTTGAATGAGAAAAGTGGTTTCTCACAGTCTTTTTTAACAGTTGTTATTATTTTCCAGTGTTTATTTATGGATTTCTTCATAACATTGGATAAGCTGTTAAATGTTGTTACACATGTAAGTGGGATTCCGTCCTGGGTGTTGGTTTTGTCCTCAAGGAGCGCCTCCCGTGGCTGATTACGGGCTCTATTGTACCCCTTATTAGGGTTGCAGTGGGGTAACCCCTTTCCTGTAATTTCTCTGTCAGGCCCGCAGCCTGTTCCTTGAAGACCTGTAAGTCGCTACAATTACGTCTCAGTCTCAAGAAGTGGCCGTATGGTAAATTTTCTTTGAGAGGGCGAGGATGGAAACTGGTAAACTCCAATAAGTTATTTCTAGCTGTGGGTTTGTGATGCGTTTTAGTTGACAGACTAGTGCCAGAAACAGTGATTACCACATCTAGGAAAACTATTTCAGTCTTACTGGTGGTATGTGTAAACTTGAGGTTTTGGTCCAGAGTGTTTATCCAGATCAGGAAATGCTCTAGTTCGTTGTCACTGCCTGTCCATAGCATCAGAACATCATCGATATACCGCTTCCATAGAAGTATGGAGGCGTGGAATGGGCCAGAAGATGGTAAAATGTGTTTTGCCTCAAAGTCTCAAGTTTACCCACAAGGGGTTAAGAGGCGCACTCTAATAGTAATCCCTGCTTAAATTATTTTGACAAGGGTGCTACACTTAACACATGTGTTGGCTACACGTGTATCTATCTAGTAAAACCCAGAACAGGTCAAACCTGCTCAAGTGTGCACTGTTCCTAATGAACTGACTGTTCACAATTTTTAACATACAATAAATTCCAGTAACAATTTTAGACTTGAACTGAATATACCACGAACATCACTTTTGTTTGTACTGTTATTTACTTCATTCTCTTATTTTCACCATTATAACATATAACTGGTATTCATACTGATCCTCAGTAGTTCAACATACAATTACAATCTGTTTCAAATTTGCATATTATTAACACTCAAATGCATTTTCTCCATGAAAAATTTAACATCATCGTTTAACTGTTACACCACAATTAATTGCTGGCCCAATGCATTTCGGAACCGACGTTCCTTCCTCAGGGGCTGTATTCTGTAAATAAAGAGTTACAATTACTAAACGCATATCACAGCCATTAATATCTACAATTGATAAATTATAAACCTTTTAGGGATCTAACAATGCATATATACAGACTTCACTGGCACTGATGTTCTTATACATGAGTATCTCCATTTGCAGTCTGTCAATTCATAACACCAAGAGAACATAGACATATGCTTTATGTGTCTAATTAAACTGTCATTTAACCCACTTGCGTGAATCTATAAAGCATTATCCTGCCCAAGTCTATCTGAACCATAAAACAGTCAACAAATAGATTTACAGCCATATAAAAAATGTTCCAAATCAGTATTGTACTTTATGCTCCTATCACACTGATTCCCTCCCTAATATGCCCATTAATATACGCAACACGTGGTAATCGAGGGAGAACCCTGCGTTATTATATAACCTCAAACTAACATTGAAACTCAGTTAGTTGAACACCATTAAAGTTATGTTACTGCATGCTGGCTAAGGTATAAAGTTTCAGTGAAAAGATAACTTACTCTAATGGAGGCGATTCCGCTCGTGTGGCGACCTAATAGCTAGTGAAGTAGACCAACACGATAGTCTGTTCCTCTTCCTAATGTGATATGAAAGTGAACAAGAAACTATTGTCACTCACTTAATCCAATAAATAGTAAAACGTTAGGTAACCAATCGTGTGCCTCGTGCACTTACTTGTATGCTGTCGTGTGATACTAATATTTCACCGCTGGAGAACATGAAAGGAGACGTGAATTTCGGATCCTTATTTCTACACGTGCTAAATGGGGCAAATGGATAATCGTGTTACTCGCCGACTGTACTATTTAATGCTTAATGTATGTACCATACTAAAATGCTTCAGGTACTTACACGAATAAACGCTGAGAAAAGATTCAGCCGTGTGTTAGCGCCGTCCTTCAGGAACCTGACTCCATGATTGATTGTCAGCTTGAAAAGCATATAACGAGTTCATGTTTCTAGACGCGCTAGACAAAAAAATGAACAAATGCCGCTGTTACTGGCTCGTGTCACATACAGCCCTGCCACACTAGGGGCAAAAGTGCTGCCCATAGACGTTGCCGTGCACTGAAGGAACAGCTGGCCTTTTAAAGAGAAGAAATTCTCTTTAAGAGCAATCGATGCGCATTCAATAATGAATGCACTGGGAGTCTGGTAGTTCCAGTCTATGGATTCCAAAGCATCCCCCAGGACCTTGATGGTCTCGTCCTGGGGGATGCTCGTGTATAGGTTTTCCACGTCTAGCGTCACCAATGTGACTGTGTTTTCCGTGAAGGTTAGCCCCTGGAGGAGCTGTAGTAGGCTTTTAGTGTCCTTTAAATATGTTTGGGTATTCTGCACAATTGGCTTTAGATAGTGGTCACAGAAACGCGACAAGGGCTCAAGAAGGGAGCCAATGCCGGAAATGATAGGGCGCCCAGGTGGTGGCAGCCTGTTTTTATGCATTTTGGGCAGTGTGTAAAAGTATGGAATGACACTACTGCTTGTGTTTAGAAAATCTGCCTCGTTTTTTGACAGTTGGCCTCGCTCCTCGGCTTCTCTCACCAGGAGTGTGATCCTATTCCTGAGATCCATAGTGGGGTCCCTGGTCAGAGGGATATCGTTTTTCCGATCTGATAGCAGGTCCTGGCAGGTTTTTTCAAAGTCTTTGGTGTCTTGTATCACTATTCCCCCACCTTTGTCTGCTGGCTTGATGGTAACTTCCGTGTCATTTTGAAGTCTCTGTAGGGCTTGGTATTCTGCGGTTGTGAAATTTCCAAAAATCTCTGGGTTTTGGCATGTTTTAAGGTCCTGAAAAACAGCCTGTTCAAAGGCTGTGATCGCCGCCGGTACTGTGTGTGGTTGGGGGGGGGGGGGACTTCAGTTTTAATTTTCGAAAGAAGGCTACAAGTTCACAATGGAACTTAAACTTATCTGGGCGTGCAGTGGGGACGAAACCTAGGCTTTTTTCAAGGACATTTGTCTCAGTTGCAGTCAGAGTCTTGCTTGACAGGTACAATGGTACAACCATGCCAGCATTGCCTATTTCACTGCACTGCCACAGCTTTAGCTGAGAAGCTATACACAGACTGGAGAGCATTCAGAATGCCAGGAAATCAGTAAGAAATGTTATAAAAGTTGTTACAACTGCATCAGGTCCTAACACTGGCAAGACCCACACAGCCCTACACTAAAATGTACACAATTATTCATTAAACATACAGTTTTACAAAGGCTCATCAAGAGATTTCTAACCTAGCCTTAGTCAATGCACGATCAACCCTTGAACATAATTTTAACAGCCAATCGAGCAGAAAATCTTGACTTATTGAGCTTTACAAAATTGAAGTGACTGCAGACTCATGGTTTCCAATTGTGGGTGTGATTTAGAGGTAAGTAGTAGAAAGTCTGACAAACAAACGCAGATTCCCAGTCCATGCCCGCAGCGGCATAACAAGCAGAATTCTCTTGCTGAAGCCGTCTAACGATCCAGCAGATCGGATGCTATCCCGAGCGATTGCAAGTGTTTAGAAACATTGCAAACATCTCTCCCATCACCCTTTGTGTGTATGATGTACCATCCTAAATGGTAAGGGTATGCCCAGATATGGCTCCCATGCCTAGTCAGCTCCTGAAACCGAGATATACCTGGTTGATGAGCCCTTACCAGCGTGAAACCAGTCGTAGGTTGCTTTGGCTGCAGTTCAGAGAGGACCTGGCCTGGTAGTTCAGGCTGAGCTCCTCGCAAGAGAAGCAGAATGAAGGCTGATTTGCATATGGCTCGGTCCAAAGTGACTTGCCACGTTGGGTAAATTAACGATGGGTTGGAATGCTACCACAAGTGATTGTCAGTGTGTAGTATAGTCGATGAAATGACGAGCAGGAAGGCAGAGGTGAAGTTAATAAGAGTTTTATTGTAAACTCTAAGCTAGAGACCTCATCCTCCAAAGTCCAGCATACAACTGACTTTAGCTTGAGGCCAAACATTCCAAACTAATGACATTCTACTTTGGAACACTATGCACATGCATGAGCCACAGTACAGAACAGGTGAAGGAGACTCAGCTTAATAAAGAATACCACACAGTGGTTAGATGAATTCAAAGCATCCTCAAATCACCTTTTTGGTGTTTAACAATCTGCCAGACTCAGCAAAGTGGGAGAGGAAAGCACTTTGCAGACAAAACACTCCAACATGTTTTTCTGCCAAACTCTAAATTATTCCCTTTGTCCTATACCTGACAAAAATAGCAAATGCTGCAGCTCTCCAAATTTTATCCTGACTTATATTACTCTTCAGCCTACCCGTCATGGCTAATTCCTTTACGCTCAATTCTTCTACTCACTCTGGAATTTGATCCGCATTGTTTAAAATTGCATTAGGTGTTGTACTCCTTAAGAAGCCACATGCTAATCCTTTAGATCGATCAAATGTATCCTATCCCTTCTAACAGATACACACTGCTCACAGTCCGCCCTTCCTTATATATAAATAAACAAATGTTCTAATCCCACAAATGTCATAGGCTCTTTTAAGTACTCTTTTCCCTTCCCCTTTTTTAAGTGTCATCTGGTGTCACCAAAACTCTTCGGTGTCGTCTTACTCTCTCAAGACCTGAAAGCAATCTGCCTGTGGCCCCTTCTGTAATGCCATAATACCCTGGGGTGCAAAAACACCTGCAAATGCCTGTTTTACCCTGGGACAGCTTCGGTAAAATGTTATTTCCTGCTGTGCTGCTAGGAACAACATCCCAATGCAGCTCAGTCAGGCTCCATCAGTTCTATAGTTCCATAAAGAGCTCACATCTCGTCACGCAACGCCACGTCACAGGGTAAGGAGTGCTTCAATGGGCAGGTACTGTCAAGTACTGAGTGCCTGCACTTCTTCAATTTGAAAGGGAGAGGGCCCACACTTCCCAGCAGCATTGCAATACTTACAATGGGAGAATACCAATACTTCTCAGTAGAAAACAAAACCTCTGGGAGAGTTTATATTCACATTCCAGAGTTTAAGTACTAGCCCTGGGCGTAGTGCTATGCTACGCTCGTAGAGCGTGCATACTTTGCGCTACTACGCGCTACGCGAATTGCACGTAGCACAGTGCAAAAGCGCGTAGCATAGCGGGCATTTGTTGCTTCCTCACGGTCCTCAACGTCAAGTTGGTGACCACGAGCAAGCAAAATCAACATCCCGGCGAGACTTTTTCCTCGTTCGCGATCAGCAACATCAAGTTGCCGATCACAAGCGTGAAAAATAAACCTCCCGGCAAGATTATCAACACGGAGAAGTCAGGTTTCTCATTGTGAGTAGTCGCGTATGCTCGCGACCGCTCACGAGAAACTACCAGTCCGTGTTGAGAAATCTGCCGCTCGAGTAGAAATCTACTCGAGCGGCAGAAAACTACCGCTTGCACTGTGCAAGATGGCGTTTGCAATGATAGCACAGTGCGGACAAGCATCCGGCACTGTGCAATCAGTGCGAACAGGATTTTCCCTACCGCACTACGCAGTTTGCATAGCTTGCGTAGTGCGAAGTGCACTTTGCGTAGCTAACCGTAGCCCTACTAAGCAAACTACACCCAGGGTTAGTAAGTACTTGGATGCTAGACAACAGCACAAAGAGTTTTTAATCCAACCCATTCCAAACTCACCCCCTCTCGCATTTGCAGCTATGCGCAACCCCTCGCTGCTTTGACGCTACCTGAAATCCTCACACCAGCACCCTTCCCTCCCCATTATTAACCCGAGCCAATGATGCCCCTCAATTTGCATCCCTTTCTCTATCCTACCTACTTCCATTGTCTTGAGAGCTTTCTTGCTCTGCAGCTAAGCATGCTTTGCATAAATAACTTACAGACATTCATTTCCAGTAGCAGTACAAGTAGCACACATCATGCCTGCCAATTAGTTAACAGCCTGATGGATTACGAACGTCAAGGTAGTTCTCATAAGGCAAGGGTCCTCGTCTTTGTTGGTAAACAACTTCAGATGTTTACAACTCTGCAGATATTCACCCAACTAAGCATCACAAGAAACATTACGCCTTATTTGGTTCGGTGGAGCAGGATATCTGCCAAAAAATGGTGGATGATACACCTGCCGTATTTATGAACTATGCCTTATCATTGTGCGGGGTATGAGATTTTGATACCCTTTTTAATCACTTAGATATTAATCTCATTCATCAATTTGGATCGGTTGTTTTCTGTCATTGAGTAAAAGACAAAACCCCACATAGGTTAGATAAACCCCATCAACTGACGCAACTCTGAAGAACCACTTACGACTGATAAAGTTTAAAAGATTTAATATAAAATTAAGAAAAGTTGCAAATACAATCCTCTCAAGATAAAATTCAGCAAATATACAGGAACTAAAAGGAACATAAATTCCCTAAAGAACCTCAGTCTACAAACGAATACAATCAAAGTCAGTTCCAGAATCAACAAATTAAAACATAGATATACTGTGGTTCTGTTGCGTCATCTAAAAGAAAAGAATACAAGTTAAATCTGTCCCTACTCTATACTAGGTGACATCCCTACTTCGCAAATTCCTAGTACCCTAAAAAGGTGTCAGCAGTTTGACTCCCTAAGAAGTTCAAACTCTCTTAGCCTCTAAAGGTAACTTAAGTTTAAGAAGCAGTACCCTCTCTGCCTACCCATCCGCTCTCTAAGGGTCCTCGGCCTACTGCTCTCTTGCGCTCTGATCTCTCTCTCTGGACATCTGCTCATGCCATCTGCGCTATCTTCTCCCCGGGGTGCTGTCCCTAAAATACACAATCACAGTGTGGGTGGAACGCCCCTTCGACGCCCACCACGGACTTTCCCCCATGATGTCATTTTCTAGCTCTTTCCATGTCTTCGTCTCTTCGCGTCGTCCGTTAAGTTGACCTTTCTTCTTAGCCGCCATCTTCGTCTTCTTGCTGGTGACTTCATTGACATTACAATTGACACTTTCGGAGCAAAAGTCTATCACCTCATCAGAACTTTACTCTTTACGGCTATATACGTAACCTTTCTTGGTCCTGTGAATGGTCATTTCAAAACAAGACTCAAATTCCAAGCGTCTCCTCTCATGTTTAGGCAATAAACTTCGTCCGACATTGTCACCTTAAATCTAACAAGAACTAGACTCCTTGGCTCGCACGTTCACATCAAGTCTATTCACGACTCCTGTGAGCCCACTAAATTACCAACAGCGGACTACACTCCTGCGAACCCTTGGTCAGTCAGGTTAAAATCACAAATGACCTAAACTCTACAAAACTTCTTCTACACAGTATAACCTTTAACACACATTTATATACAATCGCATTTAGCAAATCCTTTGCTTAAAAGTGAATACATTTTACATAGAATACAAATTACATAGAATATAAACTACGTAGAAGATAACTTTATATTCTCATCTATTACATCGTTATGTATGTTCTCTGCACATTTCTCCATGTTACATTTCTCGCCGCTTCTCCAATTTAAAGTTACACACGTACATGAATTCTACTTTGCACGTTCTTCCATTCATAAGCATTTCTACATTAGCCCACTATGTATACGGGCCTTCTAAATCTAATGCACGTTCAAGAGTAAATACAATTACATTTCCTATATTACTTTGGTTACGTCTGTTAACTTTATACTTATAAGTGTCAACTTCACGTTATGATATACATTTCATTCCTACGTTTATACGATATGCTTGTAAATATGACTCGGATATACGTTTTATTCAAATTGCGCTCTCTCAGTTCCCCCCTTTGATGACCCTTAGGAGTCATCACTAAATGCAATTTGAATAGCACCTTTAAACAGAACTAGTTACATCATTCCCTCTTTTTATCCTTTCGAGTGCTCTTAAACTGTTGATCTTGTAAAGCAGCTAATCTCCTTTCTTGTTCTCTCATGGTTCTTTGTAACCGGTTCGTCCTATACCATTTATACAATTTTACTAACCCTAGTAATGTAATTATGCAAATTAATACTATTAATACAGGTTTTAATATATACCATACAATGCTTTCACCAAGGTTGGCAAACCAACTTCCAACCTTTCCTACTCCATGACCTACTTTTTCCCAAACATTTATTTTTGTTAAATCTTCGGTTTCTTGATGTATCTGTGTAATATTTCTTATGACCTTCTCGAGTGGTTTTGAATTATCAGGAATATAAGTACAACATTCTTGAACCTTCAAAGCCTTGCAAACTCCGCCTTCTTTTGCTAATAGTACATCAAGAGCAAGTCGATTCTGAAGAACCATTGCTCTAATCGATTGCATCTCGCCTTCTACTAGCATTAGTGACCTTGCAGTACTTGCAGACAATCTATCTACGACTGTAGCTAGTCTCCTGATCTTAACATCGTTAAGTATTAAACCTAACATAGGAAACATCGCTCCAAATACGTCTCCTACTACTTCTGCATCTCCTACTTCTCTTTTCATTCTTGTCGAAGCCTTTCCTTCTATGATCGCTAAATCCTTTGCATGATATATTTTGGGGAAGACAATTGCCAAGTAACACGAACCATACCAATTGTCAGGCAGTTTTACATAGGCATTTCTTCCACATACAAAATATACATTAGGAATCACTTGCATCTCTTTCATAAAATCTTTCGTATAGTACTCTAATCGAAAAGCATGTTCGCAATTAACTTCACCTACAAATACGTTCTCATAATATGTCTTGCTTCGAGTTAAACATAACTTTCCTTTCTGCGTTCTATCCAAAGCTATTGGACCATTGCTACCTTTCTTTTTGTGTGCTTTTTCTTCTTCGGTCCAATCAGTTTTCCACTGTCCTGACATTTTTAGAATCTTTTGCCTTCTGTATCGGTCATCTACTTGTCCTATGAACTTTTTCTTAATCTCTGACACTTTGCAGGTCAGATTATTTCTGCGTGCGTATGATGTATCTAATGTATCCCAAGGAAGAAAGAATTTGGCTAGTCTATCCTCCTTTTTATAATAGTCCCACTTATTCATTTGTTTATAATTCAGAACTTCAGGCAGTACCGAATCATAATTAGAAAAGTAGTACTCGAACCCTTCTCTACCATAAAATATACTAAGCAGCAAACTACATGTTATCCCATAAGTCAATGGGAGATGATGATATCGGATGCCCTCATCTACAGAAGCCGGCAATTGCATACATACATAGCAATCTTTGGCCTCCATGGCATCGATATACTCATACAATAGTTTGGCATATGCATTTGACCTAAAGTTTCCCTGTGACTCGTCTACGTGTAATCTACGAGCTTCATTTACCAGTAACGCTTTTTCACGGATAACATTGCTCTCCTCCTTCTTCCCAACAAGAGCAGGTTTCAAAGTTGTTACAGGCTTTACATCTGTTATTTCTTTATCACTTTCATGTCCTACTATGTATGATATGGTCACTACTGTAATAATGAGAAAAATTACTACTGCTATTAGTGTACCTATTATGCATTTGGCTTTTCGGTTTGGGTTGCCGTTCTCCATGTTATCAAAACAGCGTAGCTCTTTCTTTTGCGAAGAAAGTTTTCTTTCTCAGTCTGTAAAGTGCTCTTTACCAACAAAAAGTCTCTTTTTCGCAACAATGTCTTTTTATCTTCAGCAACGGACAACCCTAACCCTTCTCCGTCCTCTAAATGTAATCCCTAATTTTATTCTTCTTTCCACTCGGCGCTAGGTTATCTTCTTCTTTATAGCTTAAACACAAAAGTCTTTATGCATCTTCAATTATTCTCGTACCTGCAGCTTTAATAACAAGTTCCAATAGTTCAAAACGAATGACTTTTTCTTCTTCTTCCGGAATTTGATGACCAAAAGTTGGAAACTGTAATCGATTTAGCACTAGTTCTTTGATCCGACTTAGGTATGGGGGTATGGGAAGTGTGAAAGTCAGTAACCCCTCAGTCTCGAGTCCAGGCGTCAACATCCATATCTCCACTGCCACAAATGGATCGAAATCGATTACTTTCACTTCTCTCACTCTCCCAGATTTCTGTCCCCAAGACATCTGCTAGATAAGTCCACTCTGGGGTGGCGTACCTTCTGCAGGGCACACGTACCCTTCTCGATCTTCTTGGACTCTCAGTGCCTGAGTCTGTAGTTTCCTCTTCTTGGTCCGATTCTTCAGAGGTTGGGACAAGGGTACTTTCTTGTGGTGCTCTTAAACTTGGCCTTCTCCTTCGTTCTGGCCAACTAGATTCATCACTCCTTGTCCTCCTGCTTCTTGTTCTTGGACCCGTCTCTTGGTCACTTACATCTTGTTCGGTCTCTGACTCGAATTCCCAACTACTTCCTTCTTCCGATACAGCTTCGGTCTCACTGGTGTCCTGACCGTCGTCGACTTGTTCCGACACAGGTTCAGCCTCTTCGATCACCTCTACAGCTTGGCTTTCCCCCTCTGTGGCTTCTCCGCTTTCCGCTGGATTCTCATCCGAGAGAGGAGCTGTTTCTTCTAGAGGTGTTGGCACTCTTCGAGTGTGCGAAGCATGTATCCAATTCGGCAGGCCTCCACACTTCACTGCAGTGTTCGTAACAAGTATGACTTGAAACGGTCCTCGCCAGCGCACGTCTAAGCAGTTCTTCCTGACGTGCTTTTTCACCAAAACCCAGTCCCCCGGACTCAGGTCATGGCACAAGTCCTGTGCTGATGGAACCTCTGCAGCCTGGACCTGGAGGGACACAGAATTAATGGCATCAGATAGTCCCTTGCAGTAGTCCAAGATCAAGTCGTCTGTGATGTTCAATAACGCTGCAGTCGGAACCGATGGCAATCTCATAGCTCTCCCCATTAGCACTTCATGTGGAGAGAGACCTGTTTTTCTATCTGGTGTGCTACGTATGCTCATAAGAACCACTGGAAGTGCGTCTGGCCAACTCAGAGATGTTGATGAACAAACCTTGGCAAGTCTGGACTTTATTGTGCTGTTGATTTGTTCTACAATCCCTGAAGCTTCTGGTCGATAACTGCAATGGAGCTTCTGATCGATACCCAAAGCTGAGCACAACATCTTCACTACTTCGCTGTTAAAATGAGTTCCTCTGTCCGATTCCAAAGAGGATGGCACCCCAAACCTCGGTATCAACTCTCTAAGTAACAGTTTTGCTACTGTAAGTGTATCGCATCTACGTGTAGGGTAAGCTTCAACCCATCTAGAAAATATACAGACAATCACTAAAACGTATCTGAGTCGATTGCATTTGGGCATTTCGATAAAATCAAGCTGCATCCTATTGAAAGGCCCCCCAGACCTCCCAATGTGACTCAATGTGACTGGTGTTCTCTTTCCTACATTTAGTTGCTGACAGATCGCACATCGCTGACATACTGCTTCTGCCGCTACTCTAAACTTAGGGTTAAACCACGTTTGTCTGAATACTCTTACCATGGCATCTCTACCTATGTGTGCTGATCCATGCAATTTCCTTGCCATTGGACTAACAAGTTCGTTTGGTAAAACTGCTCTCCCATCTGCAGAAATCCAAAAGTTCATTTCACTTTTTATACACCCAGCTGTTTCCCAGCCCTTTTTCTCCTCATCTGGTGCATTTTCCTGAACATTTTTCAGTTCATCCCACGTATCTACAGTGTCTAACAACATAGTTAAATCAGTTCTGTCTTGTATTCCTCCCACTTCTACATTGGTGTGAGAATAACCTTGTTCTGCGCAGTAACGCGCTACTTCATCAGCATAGCGATTTCCCTGCGACACAAAATCTACGTTTTTCGTGTGCGCAGCACATTTGACGACCGCAATAGCTGATGGTCCTTGCAACGCTTCTAACAATAGTCTCACGAATTCTCCATTCCTAATGGGAGAACCCGAGGAGGTCATGTAACCTCTTTGAGACCATAACTGCCCGTAATCGTGAACTACCCCGAAACCATACTGGCTATCGGTGTATATGGTGACTCGAATTTTGTTACCTGCTAAACAGGCACGCGTCAAAGCAATAATTTCAGCTACCTGAGCGGAATGTACTCCTTCCAGGCAGGCGGCTTCTACAACTCTGGTGATTGTACAAACTGCATATGCTGCTCTCAGCTGACCGATATCGTCTCTTACGCATGAACCATCAACAAAGAAAATTTCATCGGGGTCAGTCAATGGCTCATCTACGATATCTGGTCTCGGTTTGGTGCATAGTTCAGTCACATCAAGGCAGTCATGATCTGTACAAATTTCATCATCCACCTCATTTGGAAGTGGCATCAACGTAGCAGGATTTAAGACGGAGCATCTTTTTAGGGTCACATTCTCGGCAGCCAATATGACTTGCTCGTAGCTTGTGAGCCTGCTATTCGTCAGATGCTGAGTCTTAGTCCTGGTCATTAACAATTCCACTGAATGCGGTACGTACACCACTAACTGATGTCCCATTACCACACTCTCACATCGTTCAATGCTGACACCCGTTGCAGCTACGGATTTGAGACATCCGGGCAACGCTGCGGCTACTGGATCTAATGTAGCCGAAAAATACGCAACTGGCCTACGCGCATCTCCATGTATCTGGGCCAAAACTGCTAAAGCGCAACCTTCTCTTTCGCAGCAGTAAAGCAAGAATGATTTTGTGTAATCAGGCATTCCTAAAGCCGGGGCGCGACACAAGTCCTCCCTCAGCTGCAAAAACGCCATCAAACAGTCTTTGTCCCATGGTACCGGATCACTCACTCCTTTGTGCGTCAGTTGTAATAACGGCTTTGCCTTCAGTGAGAAGTTGGCTATCCACTGTCGACAATAACCGACCATGCCTAGAAACATCCTGACTTCTCTTTGTGTTTTAGGCGCGTTCATTTTCATGATCGCCTCTATTCTGTCTGGAGACACCTTCCGTTTCCCCTTTTCAATCCTGTGGCCCAAGTATTGCACTTCGGTAAGACAATATTGCAATTTACTTGGAGACACCTTGTGTCCGTTCTCGGCCAAGTGATTTAGTAAGGTGATGGTGTCTACTCTGCAAGCTTCCTCTGTTTCTGGCGCAACTAGGAGGTCGTCTATGTACTGGACCAGAACTGAGTTCTTGGGCAGCACTAGACTTTCAAGATTTTTCTTCAGTAGCTGATTAAAAATCGATGGGCTTTCTGTATACCCCTGAGGGATACGACACCATGTTAAAACGCGATCTTCCAGCTTAAAAGCGAAAAGATACTGGCTATCTTCATCCAAAGGAATCGAAAAGAAAGCCTGGCACAAATCTATCACGGTGAACCATTCAGCTTGGAACGGTATCTGAAACAATATCACTGATGGATTCGGTACCACTGGACAACATGAGACAACAATATTATTAATCTTTCGAAGATCCTGCACTATTCTGTATTTTCCACTAGGCTTCTGCAAACCCATAATCGGTGAGTTACATGGACTACCCACGATCTCCTTCAGTATTCCCTGTTTAATCATGGATTCGATCACAGGCTTTATTCCTGCAATCGTCTCCGGTGTCAACTTATACTGTGGTGTTCTTGGATACTCGGCATTGGGTCTTACCATGATCTTTACTGGTTCTACCCCTTTGATCAGTCCTATTTCTTCTCCAGTAAAATCCCACACCTCAGCTGACACTTTCTCCCTCAAGTCTTGTGGAAGCTCCTCCACTGTTAAGGTAGGATATAGTTCCACGCATTCCTGCGAATTTACAACCTCGAAATCGGCATCCTCATCATTGGTCTGCACTTCTACTCCTTCAGGTGTGCAATGTATTGTGCAATTCAGTTTACACAACAGATCTCTTCCTAGTAAACACACCGGGCTAGAATCACAGATCACAAACTGATGTTCGTCACTGTAATTCCCTATCTTCACTGACACTGGTTCTGTCAGAGGATTCGTCATCCTCTTGTTTGCGACTCCTACCACCTGAATCATCTCTCCTGATATCGGCAGACCTGGGACTACCGCTGATCTCAACGTGGATCTAGTGGCCCCCGTATCCACCAAAAAGGTCGTAGGACATCCAGCTACTTCGGCTTCTACGTATGGTCCTCTCTGATCTACCTCCAGGGCTGCTCCTAGAGTACAGTCTTCTTCCCTATTCACTCGTTGCCCTGTAAGAGGATCAACGTAGTAGCATTCTTCTCCTCCTACGAACAATGGCATTTGTCTATAGGTTTTCCCTCCATTTGTAATGCGAGGCGGTTGAGGAAACGGGGCTCGAGGAGTCTGAGTCCCCCCTTTGATAAACTTTCCCTTCGGGACTGTTGCTCCCTTAACCACGTTGTTCTGTACCTCTTCCTCCTCCTGTTCTAATTCGCCTGTCTCGACATTGTAAGGACACTCGCGTCTCCAATGTCCCACCTCGTTACACTGATGGCACCTCGTTGTCTTTTTCAGTGTCGCAATATCTATTCTCGGTCTCGGTCTTTCTTCCTCATCTCTGCTCTGATTATTCTGTTTCTTTGCTGGCGTTCCTGTTCCCTGTTGCCGCTGTCCACCCTTTCCAGCTGCTTGCATCTGTACCAACATCAGCTTTTCCTTAAGCTTCTTTGCCTTCGAATCTATTTCATCGCTGCAGTACCTTGCATAGCTCAGAATCTCATCTAAAGGTTTGTTTTGCCAACAGATCAAATGCTGTTGAATCATCAGGCTTATGTCTGGTCTCAATCCGAGAACAAACTTCGACACAAACTGTCCTATGTCTTTAGGATCCATTACGTCCAACCCACTGTACTGTTTAAATGCTTTCAGTAACCTCTCATAGAACTCGTGAACGGTCTCTTTAGGCTCCTGAGTTGTTCGATTTATCTTAACCCAGTCTATATCCTGCACCGGCACTTTCTCTTTTAGCCATGTTATTACTCTCTCGTATTTTTCCATGACTCTGTCTGATGGACCGCCTGTCCGGGCATCCCTCGGAGGCTCACAAGCGGGCCATTCAATACTAAGTTTACATGCCGTCCACAAATCTCCGGGTACCACGATATCGAACAAAGTGTTCAAATCGATCCAAAGCACCTTAGAGATCTTCACGAATCTCTCTACCTGCTTGTACCACTCCACAGGATTCTCTCTAAGCTTTGGGAAAGAATTAGTAAATGCCGCTAAATCCCCCCTACTCCAGGGTACATGAACGTAGTTTCCGTTCGCGATCTCTCGCAAAGGGAAAGCTTCCATTCGCATTAGGTCTGTATCCTGGGATTTCACAAGTGTACTCCGTCTGACAGATCCCCTCTTGGACCATTTTTCCTCCCATCTATCCAGATCTCTCCATATTCTGATACACATGATTAGTTCCCTTATGTATACTCTTAGCCCAATCGTTCTACGCTCATCTAGATCCCGATCCGTGCAATTCAGCCTATGGTTGGCCTGTAAGGCTTTAGTTCGTGACATGTCTATCATATACTTTTCTGCTAATTCAGATAACTTTTCATGAGCTGCCCTTGCTTTTCGAGTAACATCCTTAGATAAAAACAGTATTTCATCTGGTTCGTACAGCTCTAACCTTTCTATTGCTACTGTGCCGTCAATTATTTCGTCCAAGTCTGATTTCAAGCTCATTACATCTATCCGTCTTGCTTTTATTTCAGCTCTCAGTACGTCAGTCCTAGGTTGTTCTCTTACATCCCTCTCACCTCCACTATGCGCCCTACGCCTAAGCACAGGTGAGTTATGAGGAGTTTTTCTTCTATCTCTTTGTTCCCACCTTTCTAGATCCCAAGCCTTTCCATCTTCCCTTGGGGTGTGGTGGAACATTGCTCCATTCCCCATCACTACATTCCGTCCTTTTGGCTCGGTTTCTCCAGATACGATATAGGATCCTCCATGCTGTTCTAAACCACTGTAACTCGCTTGCTGTCTAGTGTCACTCAACAAACGGTAAGGTCCTTCACGGTCCTCCATGTTCCCGCAATCTCGTTCGGGATCACCGGATGCATGGCGAGACGTTTCGCGACTCCCTATGTTCTCATGACTTCGTTCTTGATCACCGGACGCATGGCTAGAGACCCTTCGCGACTCTCCATGTTCCCGTGATTCCAATGTTGCACATTTTCATCCGGGGTATGGTGAGTGCATCTGAAAGTATTTCGGTACTCCTGCGTCCTTCGTTCTCCCTCACTAAAGGTGACGCGAGGCACTTCCCCACACCCTGCACTCCTGTCGTTGCACATTTGTCTATTGCCACTAGTAGTAGGGCAAGTATCTCCCCTGCTTCCTTGACTCCCTCTCTCCCACTCCGGGCTGCTTTCCCCAGCTCCACAATGAGAGAGGATCTTGTTATCCTGGTCTCTCCATTCTGTTCCCGTTTCTAAACTTTTGTTCCGAGTCTCTTCGGCAGTATCCCATTCTCTCAGGTATTCCCTTAATTCCTTATAGGATTTTGGTTTCGGTCCCCTCAAATCCATTGATCCTCTTTGACCCCCTTGTTCTATCCAGGGACCCGTTGCGGAATCTAATGGGGTACTCCGACTCACTGGTGCTAGTATCTGCCTCTGAGGATTTATCGCGTTGTTCCTCTTCTCCATCTCTGCCCTTTCCCTGTCCCATCGTGCCTGTTCCTCCTGCTGGACCCCCTCTGGGTTGTAGATTGACACTATAGGGCCTATGGTAACAGGTACTTGTAAAGCATCTGGCATTTGATACGATCTTGCATGCTGTGTTTCCGGCACCTTCTGGACCAAGAATCTTCCCACTACTCTCTGTTCGGAACTAGATTGAGTTGCTTCCTCACCTTTCTTGGTATCCCACTCTGATGTGGGGAGCGATTTATATTCCCCCCACCTAGCTCCGTCCCCTTGCTGTAGTACGGGACTTGCGACTTCGCTGTTGTACGGAGGTGGTCTATCTGTTAATAGCCTCTCTATCAGATCGTCCTCTGGTTCACTATCCTCATCTTCTTCCAGAGGTTTCTTTTCTCCCGTAGTCTCTATCATAGTGAACAGTTTGTCTGCTTCTATCTTTTGCACTCTCCACTTTTTAGCTTCCTCATCCCACTTTGCATCCTGCACTGCTTTTACCGATCGTCTCACTCTTTCTTGGCGTCTCTTTAAGCTTTTTTCGTGTGCTGCTCTAAACCATGCACTAAGTGCTTCGAACTGTGTTGGCCTCGGTAGAGGTCTTGTTGCAAGCATTACTGCTTTCAATTGGTTCAACACTTCTAGCTTAAACGTTCCGTATCTCGGAAACGTCAGTTCCTTATTCCCTTCTGTTAGCCTATTCCACTCGGAGATCCATATTATCGAGTGTAAGCCTACATTCACTGCCATATGATAAGCTGGTGTGCCTTCTGGTGGAGCTTCTTCTCCGGCATATAAGTTTCTTCTATTTCTCTTAAAGATTGCCCTTAAACTCTTAAAGCACTTCATTTTCAGTAATCTACGATTTTTCCCTTATTAATTCTCTTCCTTATTTACGTCCCGATGACAAAACCACCAATCCCTGTGCGACTCTCGCTAACCAGCCTATCCCAGCGCGGTTCTACGCTAACCGACCAATCTCAGCGCGACTCTACGCTGACGTCACTCGTCCCCTCTGCAGCAGTTTCCTCCTTTCTCAGCTTGCCTCGCGGTCTTGCATACGTATCATTCATACGCCGAAAAATGACTACTTCCGTCCAAGCGATCACTTTTCTCTGACTGTACGGCCACAGTCTAACTGTAATTGTCACCTCAACTGGCGAGACGTCTTCCCTCTGACGGTCAGACACTTGCCTCAACTGATAGGTTACTTACACACAGTAAACGTACGACCAGCGTTCGTTACTCATACACTCACTCAAACACTCCCCCTATCATCGGTCTGCGGGCGATCAATGGTACCTCATGACCCCCTTTAAATGGTAGACAAATTACTCTGGGTGTTCGATACACCCGAACCACTTAAGCCCTCTCTGGACATAAGATTTTATCCGGTTGCGCGCGCTCACAACCTTCCCTCAATCACACTACAGGCATTCAACTCCGCTTGACATTACAACATAGGTACAACATAAAACACCGCAATCTGGCAACGCATGACCCTTATACTCACTCTCGACCGACTCTGCTGCTTTTCCCTCGACGCACCGTCAGCACCGTCTTCGGCAGGGATTCTTCTTCTGGTCGTCGATGACTAGGGACCTTGGGGTAAACTAAACCTGACCTAGGTTGTCTTCCTCAAGAAGAAAACCATCTTTCTCTGCTACCAACTGCGGGGAATGAGATTTTGATACCCTTTTTAATCACTTAGATATTAATCTCATTCATCAATTTGGATCGGTTGTTTTCTGTCATTGAGTAAAAGACAAAACCCCACATAGGTTAGATAAACCCCATCAACTGACGCAACTCTGAAGAACCACTTACGACTGATAAAGTTTAAAAGATTTAATATAAAATTAAGAAAAGTTGCAAATACAATCCTCTCAAGATAAAATTCAGCAAATATACAGGAACTAAAAGGAACATAAATTCCCTAAAGAACCTCAGTCTACAAACGAATACAATCAAAGTCAGTTCCAGAATCAACAAATTAAAACATAGATATACTGTGGTTCTGTTGCGTCATCTAAAAGAAAAGAATACAAGTTAAATCTGTCCCTACTCTATACTAGGTGACATCCCTACTTCACAAATTCCTAGTACCCTAAAAAGGTGTCAGCAGTTTGACTCCCTAAGAAGTTCAAACTCTCTTAGCCTCTAAAGGTAACTTAAGTTTAAGAAGCAGTACCCTCTCTGCCTACCCATCCGCTCTCTAAGGGTCCTCGGCCTACTGCTCTCTTGCGCTCTGATCTCTCTCTCTGGACATCTGCTCATGCCATCTGCGCTATCTTCTCCCCGGGGTGCTGTCCCTAAAATACACAATCACAGTGTGGGTGGAACGCCCCTTCGACGCCCACCACGGACTTTCCCCCATGATGTCATTTTCTAGCTCTTTCCATGTCTTCGTCTCTTCGCGTCGTCCGTTAAGTTGACCTTTCTTCTTAGCCGCCATCTTCGTCTTCTTGCTGGTGACTTCATTGACATTACAATTGACACTTTCGGAGCAAAAGTCTATCACCTCATCAGAACTTTACTCTTTACGGCTATATACGTAACCTTTCTTGGTCCTGTGAATGGTCATTTCAAAACAAGACTCAAATTCCAAGCGTCTCCTCTCATGTTTAGGCAATAAACTTCGTCCGACATTGTCACCTTAAATCTAACAAGAACTAGACTCCTTGGCTCGCACGTTCACATCAAGTCTATTCACGACTCCTGTGAGCCCACTAAATTACCAACAGCGGACTACACTCCTGCGAACCCTTGGTCAGTCAGGTTAAAATCACAAATGACCTAAACTCTACAAAACTTCTTCTACACAGTATAACCTTTAACACACATTTATATACAATCGCATTTAGCAAATCCTTTGCTTAAAAGTGAATACATTTTACATAGAATACAAATTACATAGAATATAAATTACGTAGAAGATAACTTTATATTCTCATCTATTACATCGTTATGTATGTTCTCTGCACATTTCTCCATGTTACATTTCTCGCCGCTTCTCCAATTTAAAGTTACACACGTACATGAATTCTACTTTGCACGTTCTTTCATTCATAAGCATTTCTACATTAGCCCACTATGTATACGGGCCTTCTAAATCTAATGCACGTTCAAGAGTAAATACAATTACATTTCCTATATTACTTTGGTTACGTCTGTTAACTTTATACTTATAAGTGTCAACTTCACGTTATGATATACATTTCATTCCTACGTTTATACGATATGCTTGTAAATATGACTCAGATATACGTTTTATTCAAATTGCGCTCTCTCAATTGAAATAAATGCATTCATATTATGGTGGACAACACATTCATCGCTTTTTCATTTTCAGGTTGAAGGGAACTAAAAATCCTCCAAAATCTGGAGGAAAATCTAACTACAGAGTAGAATCCACCAGCTGAAATTCCTCTACAATAATATTGCACGGGGAACTCCCTTGCATATGTAGGTACTGTTGCAGGGATTCCGAGGAGTCACAGAATTATGCTTGTGTTTATGGGACCTTAGTAGGCAAGGACTAAGGGCCTGATTCACAGAACTAACTTAGGACAAAATCCTAAACTTACTGCCATTTTGGTATTCACAGAAGGCACTTACTCATTTCGGTATTCACAGAAGTTAGGACTCCTAACTTTAGGACTCCTAAATGCATTCTGTGAATACCGAAAGTCTTAAAGTTAGGATTTTTCTCAGTTTAGTAGTAGTAAAGTTAGGAGTCCTAACTTTAGGACTCCTAAATGCCTTCTGTGAATACCGAAAGTCTTAAAATTAGGATTTTTCACAGTTTAGGAGTAGTAAAGTTAGGAGTCCTAACTTTAGGACTCCTAAATGCCTTCTGTGAATACCGAAAGTCTTAAAGTTAGGATTTTTCTCAGTTTAGTAGTAGTAAAGTTAGGAGTCCTAACTTTAGGACTCCTAAATGCCTTCTGTGAATACCGAAAGTCTTAAAGTTAGGATTTTTCTCAGTTTAGTAGTAGTAAAGTTAGGAGTCCTAACTTTAGGACTCCTAAATGACTTCTGTGAATACCGAAAGTCTTAAAGTTAGGATTTTTCACAGTTTAGGGGCCCGATGTAGGTACCAAATACCGGTCGGAAACGGCCGATTTCGGCCGTTTCCGACCGGTATTTGGCCTACTGAGATGTAGGGGACCTTTTTTTGTCCGATTCGGTATTTTACCGATTCGGTAAAATTACCGAATCGCAAAAATACCGAATCGGTAATTTTACCGATTTTTTAAATTTGGGATGTAGGTGGGACTACTTTCAGTCCCACAGGCCCTTCAGATTCGGTATTTTAACACCCAATCCAATTGGGTGTTAAAATACCGAATCCAGGTGTGCATGCACATGTGTGCATGCACACCTATGCCATGTGACAGACAGACATGCCCTTAGGGCATGTCTGTGTGCCACATGGCTCACATGCCTTTTTTTGGGGTGCTGGAGGGTGTCAAAGTGACACCCCCTGCACCCTTGCACAAATCGGTAATTGCCGAATCGGTAATTACCGATTCGGTAATGCCCATTGATTCCTATGGGCTTCAAGGCCCATAGAAAGCAATGGGGGATACAGATTCGGTATTTACCGAATCTGAAATACCTACATCTCCCCCCCTCTAATTTACCACTTCATAAATACCGATTCGGTATGATTCGGTATTTATGAAGTGGTAAATGTAGATTTACCTACATCGGGCCCTAGGAGTAGTAAAGTTAGGACTCCTAAATGCCTTCTGTGAATACCGAAAGTCTTAAAGTTAGGATTTTTCTCAGTTTAGGAGTAGTAAAGTTAGGACTCGTAACTTTAGGACTCCTAAATGCCTTCTGTGAATACCGAAAGTCTTAAAGTTAGGATTTTTCTCAGTTTAGGAGTAGTAAAGTTAGGACTCGTAACTTTAGGACTCCTAAATGCCTTCTGTGAATACTGAAAGTCTTAAAGTTAGGATTTTCTCAGTGCAGGGTGAACATGCCCAGGTCCCTATTTTCTGGTTAAGGTTCAAACTAGGACGCTCCAAACCAATCACAATGCTTCATTGCAGCGTTGTGATTGGTCAAGGAAGCCTGGGTGCCTACCAATCACAATGCAGTGTTGTGAATGGTCAGTGGGGCCTGGCTGTGCTTCCTGTTCGACGAGGAGAGCAGGAGCAGAAACGTGGGACCCAGCGGCTAGGTAAGTTTATTTTTTTTTAATGTATTTTTTATTATGTGCACCCTCCCGCCTCTTGCGTAACCACCCCCTCCCTGCAACCCCACCCCCACAATCCCCTGCGCCCACCCCACCACCCGTGATCCATGTGGGCCGCCACTGTCTGAAGCCATTCCGGTTTGGGAAGGTGCGGGAGGTGATTGGTCATATCATGAATTGTTTCAGTAGCTTGATGGGTGAAGGTCTGAGAGTCTGCTACTTGCCATGTTTGGAAGGGTACCCATGAGGCTCTTTAGATAAACGTTTTATGACGACTTCCTTCAGTAGATGTCAGTAGGCAGTTTTATGCAGCCTTTTCCACTTGTGAGTCAGCAGTGTGGGTAATAAGTAGTGTTACTACTAGGTACCCTTCCTCCTTTATTAGCACGTTTCATGGTAGAGCTCTTTTCAAGCGGCATGGAGCTGTGTCTCTCTTCCCTCTGTTTGTCAGTGGGCCGGAGGTGCTCTGTACAGGCGCTTGGCCAGCTCTGGATGAGTTCTGGAGCTGGGTCCACTTTGACGTGTGTTATTTCTAAGGTCCTTTGTAGTGATCTTACGCGTGTGTGCAGGATACACAATTGAGATAGAAGCGAGGCTATGACAAGCGCACAGGCAAACAGAAGACAAAGGTACAACTGTACTATTTGTGTTCATTTATTTAGAAAAACAGCGCATGCGACCCTGCAAGGGTGATGCTTTCATTAGGGGACCTCCAGGGAATTGTCAGAGCTATGAAACCATGGCAGCACGGTAGATTGTCTACAGATGTATTTGATGGAGTGTGGAGTCAGTCTTGCATGGTCAGTGGTACTTGTTTTGGTTGGGGTTGGCCAAAGGTTGGCTTGGTTGTAGTGACTGGGGGGTTGTAAACCATTTACCACTCCCGGGTCTCCCATTCATTTCAGGGCATCCCTTATGAATGACCAATCGACATTTGAATACCTGTGCTGCACTTTGTACTTTTGTTGTTATTGTATGTACTCCTTGGCTAACCAATGCCCAAGCGAGAGAAACTTCCACATCAGTGCAGTTGAGCGCGGCGGCGATGAGGGATTCTTGGCTTTGTGGTTTTACGAAATCTTGAGCGAAACTGATGTCTTTCATTGTCTCTGATCTCAGAGGGGTAACATGCTTATTTTCTCATGATCCTGCTGCCTTATCGCTAACCCCCTTTAACCCCACCGTTAACCACACTATTTAAGTAAAACCTTGGAAGAGCTTACAAAAGTCACCGCGGGGGCGGGGCCAGGACACGTCTCTAGGCGACCATTCTTTTTTTCCTTTCTTTTTGCAGTCTTAAAATCTCTTAATAATGACTTACAATTCTGCGCCTCCCTGCCTATTTTATTTCGCAAAGGCAGGTTTTGTATCCGGGCTGTTGTGGTAATGCTGCTGTGTTTGTACACAGCATGAAGCCCTCATGGGATTGTAGGCAGTATTATCACCTGCCGCTACTAGCCTCCACTACATCTTGGGGCATTTCATCTTTTGCTGGGAGACATCCCTTTACTTCCACTTGTTTTTCAAGTTATTTAGTAAACAATGCTTTACTCGATTTTTTATCTTTAAACCTTTTCATTGACAGTAACAAGAACATGTTTAGAGACCTACTACAGAAGTGCTTCAAGCTAAGGAGGCAGAGAGTGTACCCTACCTTTATAATGAAATATTCTTTACCCTTAACTAACTCACCTGAAGCGATGTAATACCTCACAATGCAGTGGGGGACATTTTAGCGGTCTGATGACGTACTTGGGGACGATGCAGCGGTTTGGTGATGCACTGGGGGACGATGCAGCGGTTTGGTGATGTACTTGGGGACGATTTAGCGGTCTGATGACGTACTTGGGGATGATGCAGCGGGTTGGTGATGTACTGGGGGACGATGCAGCGGTTTGCTGATGTACTGGGGGATGATGCAGCGGTTTGGTGGTGTACTGGGGACGATGCAGTGGTCTGACGACGTACTTGGGGATGATGCAGCGGGTTGGTGATGTACTGGGGACGATGCAGTGGTTTGGTGATGTACTGGGGACGATGCAGCGGTTTGGTGATGTACTGGGGATGATGCAGCGGTTTGGTGATGTACTTGGGGACGATGCAGCGGTTTGCTGATGTACTGGGGATGATGCAGCGGTTTGCTGATGTACTGGGGACGATGCAGCGGTTTGGTGATGTACTGGGGGACAATGCAGAGGTTTGGTGACGTACTGGGGGATGATGCAGTGGTTTGCTGATGTACTGGGGGATGATGCAGCAGTTTGCTGATGTACTGGGGGATGATGCAGCGGTTTGCTGATGTACTGGGGACGATGCAGCGGTTTGGTGATGTACTGGGGACGATGCAGCGGTTTGGTGATGTACTGGGGGATGATGCAGCGGTTTGGTGATGTACTGGGGACGATGCAGCGGTTTGGTGATGTACTGGGGGATGATGCAGCGGTTTGGTGATGTACTGGGGATGATGCAGCGGTTTGGTGATGTACTGGGGACGATGCAGCGGTTTGGTGATGTACTGGGGGATGATGCAGCGGTTTGGTGATGTACTGGGGACGATGCAGCGGTTGGGTGATGTACTGGGGGACGATACAGCGGTTTGGTGATGTACTGGGGGATGATGCAGCGGTTTGCTGATGTACTGGGGGATGATGCAGCGGTTTGGTGATGTACTGGGGACGATGCAGCGGTCTGATGACGGACTTGGGGATGATGTAGCGGGTTGGTGATGTACTGGGGGACGATGCAGCGGTTTGCTGATGTACTGGGGGATGATGCAGTGGTTTGGTGATGTACTGGGGACGATGCAGCGGTTTGGTGATGTACTGGGGGATGATGCAGCGGTTTGGCGATGTACTGGGGGACGATGCAGCGGTTTGCTGATGTACTGGGGGATGATGCAGCGGTTTGGTGATGTACTGGGGACGATGCAGCGGTTTGGTGATGTACTGGGGACGATGCAGCGGTTTGGTGATGTACTGGGGGACGATGCAGCGATTTGGTGATGTACTGGGGACAATGCAGCAGTGTAGAAGTGTGGCTCAGGGGTTAGAGGCGGCAGACCCGGAAGCTGAGATCGGCCCTGGACCAGGGTTCAATTCTCCGCCTCGGCGGGTCTTGGACTCAAAATTCCACGGATTCGATAATTCTCGCTCCGGTGCCTTCTCGACTCACGGGTTCACACTCTGCGACTCTGGGCAATAGCTTGCTTAATCTCCACAACGGCCCCTCGCGGCGGGATGCCTGGCTTTCACCTTGTGGATACCCTGCCGGGGTTATCTCACAGGGGAATACCAGGACGGGTTCCCTAAGCAAGCGCCGGGAAACCCTTTGTGGGTAGCTGTGCGCTATATAAGCTCAAATACATTTACATTTACATTGGTGACGTACTGGGGGATGATGCAGCGGTTTGGTGATGTACTGGGGACGATGCATCGGTTTGGTGATGTACTGGGGACAATGCAGCGGTTTGGTGACGTACTGGGAGATGATGCAGCGGTTTGTTGATGTACTGGGGGATGGTGCAGCAGTTTGCTGACGTACTGGGGGAGGATTCAGCGGTTTGCTGATGTACTGGGGGACGATGCAGCGGTTTGCTGATGTACTGGGGGATGATGCAGCAGTTTGCTGATGTACTGGGGGATGATGTAGCGGTTTTCTGATGTACTGGGGACGATGCCGCGGTTTGGTGATGTACTGGGGGATGATGCAGTGGTTTGCTGATGTACTGGGGGATGATGCAGCGGGTTGGTGATGTACTGGGGGATGATGCAGCGGTTTGCTGATGTACTGGGAACGATGCAGCGGTTTGGTGATGTACTGGGGACGATGCAGCGGTTTGCTGATGTACTGGGGGATGATGCAGCGGTTTGCTGATGTACTGGGGACGATGCAGTGGTTGGCTGATGTACTGGGGGATGATGCAGCGGTTTGCTGATGTACTGGGGACGATGCATAGGTTTGGTGATGTACTGGGGGATGATGCAGCGGTTTGCTGATGTACTGGGGGATGATGCAGCGGTTTGCTGACGTACTGGGGGATGATGCAGCAGTTTGCTGATGTACTGGGGACGATGCAGCGGTTTGGGGATGTACTGGGGGATGATGCAGCGGTTTGGTGATGTACTGGGGGACGATGCAGCGGTTTGCTTATGTACTGGGGGATGATGCAGCGGTTTGCTGATGTACTGGGGGATGATGCAGCGGTTTGCTGATGTGCTGGGAACGATGCAGCGGTTTGGTGATGTACTGGGGGATGATGCAGCGGTTTGCTGATGTACTGGGAGATGATGCAGCGGGTTGGTGATGTACTGGGGACGATGCAGCGGTTTGGTGATGTACTGGGGACGATGCAGCGGTTTGCTGATGTACTGGGGGATGATGCAGCGGTTTGCTGATGTACTGGGGACAATGCAGCGGTTTGCTGATGTACTGGGGGATGATGCAGCGGTGTGCTGATGTACTGGGGACGATGCAGCGGTTTGGTGATGTACTGGGGGACAATGCAGCGGTTTGGTGACGTACTGGGGGATGATGCAGCGGTTTGTTGATGTACTGGGGGATGATGCAGCGGTTTGCTGACGTACTGGGGGATGATTCAGCGGTTTGCTGATGTACTGGGGGACGATGCAGCGGTTTGCTGATGTACTGGGGGATGATGCAGCAGTTTCCTGATGTACTGGGGACGATGCAGCGGTTTGGTGGTGTACTGGGGGATGATGCAGCGGTTTGCTGATGTACTGGGGGATGATGCAGCGGATTGGTGATGTACTGGGGGATGATGCAGCGGTTTGCTGATGTATTGGGGATGATGCAGCGGTTTGGTGATGTACTGGGGACAATGCAGCGGTTTGCTGATGTACTGGGGGATGATGCAGTGGGTTGGTGATGTACTGGGGGATGATGCAGCGGTTTGCTGATGTACTGGGGACGATGCAGCGGTTTGGTGATGTACTGGGGACGATGCAGCGGTTTGCTGATGTACTGGGGGATGATGCAGTGGTTTGCTGATGTACTGGGGACGATGCAGCGGTTTGCTGATGTACTGGGGGATGATGCAGCGGTGCTTGATGTACTGGGGACGATGCAGCGGTTTGGTGATGTACTGGGGGACAATGCAGCGGTTTGGTGACGTACTGGGGGATGATGCAGCGGTTTGGTGATGTGCTGGGGGACGGTGCAGCGGTTTGGTGATGTACTGGGTACGATTCAGAGGTCTGGTGATGTACTGGGGATGATGCAGTCCTCTAGTGATGTACTTGGGGACGGTTCAGCAGTCTGGTTATGTACTGGGAGATATCACAACGGTCAGGTGATGTACTGGGGGACAGTGCAGTGGTCATGTGATGTACTGGGGTTCGATGCAGAGGTCTGGTGGTGTACTGGGGATGATGCAGTGGCATGGGGTGTACTGGGGATCGATGCAGCTGTCAGGTGATGTACTGGTGTTGCAAGGGGGGTCACCTGGGTTTTTGGCACCGGGCTCTGCGGCCATCTAGAGAAACCTACCAAACCTAGACATTTCTGAAGACCAGACACATGGGGGAGTCCAGGGAGGTATGGCTTGCGTGGATCCCCCAATACTTTCCTACCCAGAATCCCATGCAAGCCTCAAATTTAGCTGAAAAAAATAGTATTTTCCTCACATCTGTGATGGAAAGTTCAGAAATCTGCATGCATCTACAAACTTCCACCCACCCAACATTCTCCAAGGTCTCCTGATAACAATGGGGCCTCACTTGTGTGGGTGGGCTAAATGCCTGTGGAAGGGAAGGGCCCAAAACGTACTGTGGAGACATCAAAATTACTTATAACAAAATGACCTGGTTTTGCAAAGAGGGTCGCCTGGGTTTTTGGCCGGGGCTAGGCGGTCGCTTAGGGAAACCTGACAAACTCAGACATTTCTGAAAACTAGATACTCCGGGCAGTCCAGGGAGGTTTGGCTAGTATAGATCCCATAACATTTTCAGACCCAGAATTCCGTGCAAACCTCAAATGTAGCTGAAGAAAATTTAATTTTTCTCAAGTTTCTGTCTGGGAAAGTTGTGGGATCCCTGGGCTGACACAAATTTCCTCCGACTCAGCGTTCCCCCAGGTCTCCCGATAAACATGGTACCTCACTTGTGTGGGTGGGCCAAGTACACGCGACAGGCAAGGAACCAAAACGTATTGTGGAGACATCAAAGTTACCTAACACAAAACGACCTGATTTTGCGGTGGGGGCACCTGAATTTTGGTCATCTAGGGAAACCTACCAAACCCAGACATTTCTGAAAACTAGACACCCAAGGGGAGTCAAGGGGTTTGTGGCATGCGTGGATCCCCCAACGTTTTCCTACCAAGAATCCCCTGCAATCCTCAAATTTAGCTGAAAAAAATCAACTTTTCCTCCAATTTTGTTCTGGGATCAACGTGCCACCACAAATGTCCTACCACACAGCGTTTCCCTCAGACTCCAGAGTAAAATGATATCTAACTTGTGTGAGCAGGCCAAGGGCCTGCGACTGGGAAGGGCCAAAAACATAGGGATTGAGGGGATAGCACAGCGCACTCTCAGCGCTATATTTTTAGTAAAATACGCTTTTAAGTGGCTCTGCTTAGGACACCTACACAAAAGAGGTACCATTATTATTGGGAGACTTTGGGGGACGTTGGGTGGGTGGAAGTTTGTGGATCCACACAGATTCCAGAATTTTTCATCACAGAAATGTGAGGAAAATGTTTTTTTTACAAGGTTTGAGGTTTGCAAGTGATTCTGGGTAACAGAACCTGATGAGAGCCACACAGGTCACCCCATCCTAGATTCTCCTGGGTGACTAGTTTTCATAAATATATAGGTTGGCTAGGTTTCCTTAGGAGGCTTTAAGAAAAAGGGGTGACCCTGTGTCCCTCAGAACCTGGGTAGTTAATGGTTAAATAAACAATGATTCTGTCGGGTAGGACAAAAGTAATTTGGTGATGCTCTTAATGCAATCAAGGAGGAAAACAATCTGACAATCACAGCTCTATAACCTAGCACTGAATGAATAGGACGTGAGAACAAAAAGATTGTACTGTGTATTTATATCAGAATTAATTCATTCAAATGATACATACATTGCATAGACAGACTGTCGGGATCAGTTTAAGAGTGCAATTAAGTGACATTTGTGCATGGTGATCAAGTGGTGAAGAATATATATAGTGGAAACATTTTCATATATATACATATATACAAGTGTTTCAATTGGCCAGATACTGATTTTTATCCAAAGATTCCTATTCTTCCTATTGTGGAATCCTGGTGGTACTGGACCTATGGCATGCATCGACGTTTCAACCCTTAGGTGCCCCAGTGGGTGGTCATGGCAGGTCTTGCTCAAGACAGAAGCGTGGGGTAAGAAGATTTGGTATGGTCATAAGACAGTCCTGTGTGTAGGGCCGGAAACCTCAGCCCGAATCGTTGGGCCCAATGGCCAGATTATCCGTAAGTGTACAATATCTGGATAGCGAAGTATGCGCGATGGTGCGAAGTCCCATCGGTCAACTGCAATCAGTCACTGACCCACTCTGACCACCCTTAGACTGGGTTTTAATTAGTTCAAAAAGTTTTTGGGGACAATATCTTGCCTGGTCAAGTTGTAGGCTGAAAAAGTCGGCTTTGGTGCGCTTGATCATTCGGAAATATGCATTTATCTTTATTCTGAGAATCTTGAGGTGATTGGCGGATGGCATCAATCTCCAAGCACGTTCAGAAGTTCTGAGCGAACGCCTGTCCTCATTGAGTATTCCGTTGTACCAAGGTTTGGAATGTTTTATAGAGGTTCTTTTCAGTTGAAGAGGTGTGACCTCATTTATTATCCAAATGAATTGCTTTATAGCAGGCACACAATTGTATTGTATTGTTATTGTAATTGCATTTATATAGCGCTTACTACCCCTGATGAGGAGTCAAAGTGTTTTTTTCGGCGAGTAGCATGCTACTCCGCAACCCATAAAGGATTAGTGTTGAGTTAGTATAGTGAAATATGAAAGTAATTTGAGTGATGGATAGGTTAGTCAGTTATTTGGATTGAGAAGCATAGTGGAGGGAAAAAGTTTTGCATTTATATAGCGCTTGTTACCCCTGATGAAGTGTTGAAGCGCTTTTTTAGCAAATAGCACACTACTCCGCAACTCATAGAGGATTAGTGTTGAATTAGTATAGTGAAATATGAAAGTAATTTAAAGTGGTGGATATGTTAGTCAGTTATTTTGATTGAGAAGGGTAGCGGAGGAATAGAAGAGGGGCAAAGGTTTGCATTTATATAGCGCTTGTTATCCATGATGGGGTGTTGAGGCACTTTTTTGGCGAGCAGCACACTGCTCCGGAACCCGTAAGGAATTAGTGGTAAATTTGTACAGTGAAATATGGAAGTAATTTTAGTGGTGGATATTATGCAGTTATTTGGATTGAGAAGGATAGCGGATGGATAAAAGAGGGGAAAAGGTTTGTATTTATATAGTGCTTGCTACCCCTAATGAGGTGTTGAAGTGCTTTTTCGGTAAGTAGTACGCTACTCTGGGGCCCATAGAGGATTAGTGATGCATTAGTATAGTGAAATATGAAATTTGAGAAGTGGACATGTTAGTCTGTTATTTTGATTGAAAGTATGGCGGAGGGATAGAAGAGTGAAGGATTTAGAATTTGGGTTTTTTGGGAGGTTATAGCAGTAGGAGGTGGCTTGGGATGAGTAAAAAGGGATGTGGAGGGGAAGAGTCAGAGGGAAGAGTTTAGAAAGGCTTGATTTGGGGTATCAGTATAGTAAAGAAGTGTCAAATGATGCAAGGAGGGGTAGAGTAGGGGAGAGTCTAGAAAGGGTTATTTTGGGGATCATAGTAGATGTATGGGGTTTGGGATGAATGAGAGAGTTGATGTAGAGGATAGGGTGAGAAATAGGGTAGTGCATTGGAACGAGTAGTAGAAAGAGGTTTGAGATGAGTCAGAGAGTTGAGGTAGAAGATATACTGAGAGAGGTAAAGGGTGAGATTGAGTAGTGCAATAGGATATGCTGAGTTAGAAACAAGTAATAAATATATAGATCCATAAGTACATGGAATGTATATAGATGCATAAAGGAAGTAAGTATATGTAGATTAAAGATATTGATAGAGGTGTAGGATGAGAAATAGGGTAGTGCATTGGAAAGAGTAGTAGATATAGGTATAAGATGAGTCAGAGAGTTGATGTAGAGGATATATTGAGAGAGTTTTAGGGAGAGAAATAGAGTAGTGCATTGTATGCTTTTTAGGAGTACAGTAATCAATATATAGACCAGGAGTACATGGAAGGTATATAGTATATGTAGATTAAAGATGCATTAGATAAACTCTGGTTTTCACGTGTTGTACTTAAAAATGTATTTATTTATTTAAACAATTATTCTACACATTTATACAAAGCAATACACATATAAAGGTACATATCTATAATACAAATAAATGTTTATATACAGAGTGATATGCTGTTTATTTCTGTTTGAGTATGGTCCTTATGTGGGGAAGAGCCAATTCTTTTGTAGGTTTCTGAAAATAAGGTGGTTTTCAATGGATCTAATGTTGGGGGGTAAAGAGTTCCATAGTATGGCTGCTTGAACAGAGAAGGATGTGCCACCCATGTTTTTTTTTTGTATCATGGGATTTTGAGGCGAGGTTCCACTTAAGAGCGTATCATAATACAATAGGTGCTGTTATGCTGCTGATAAGTTTGTAAAACACTGAGTCACAGGGTAGCCCTATACTGAGTTGATGTTACAAAATCCAGCAGTGCTCATTTGAATAATCTCAGGGTAGCCAGCGGGTGGAGAGGGCCTGCATCACACAGTGATCGACAGTTCAGGGTCTAATTAGCAAGGCCAGACTGGCTGTACCAGGCTTTGGCCATTTCACCGGGAGGCAGCTTTGTTACTGGGGGGCAGTTTTGAAAAGCCATTGCAAGGCGTGGCACAGTTATTGCCTCTGGGTACCTCCTGTTCTTTGTGAACAAACAAGTCCTATATATCATCACAATCAGAAGGGTCCAGCGGACGTAACAGTATATTGCATTCAAATATCTGCCATTGTTAAAAGAAGTTACAGGTGAAAATGTTTTCACAAATGGCTGTTTTTTCAACTCAATTTCAATATTGTTTTCTTTCAACTGTTAGTTTGTATAGGAAAACCTTGAAGAATCTACGCAAATGACCCCTTGCTAAATTCAGAATGTTGTCTAATTTTCCGGAATGCGTAGCTTTCTGGGATCCATTATTGTTTTTACACCCATTTCTAGCACTAACTGGAAAGAGGTTGAAAGCACAAAAAATTGTAAAATAAGCTATGTCCCAGTAAAATGCTGGGTCCCCTCCAGAGGAATCCACAAGGCCTGGATGTTGGAAGAAAAGTCGCAAACTTGGCATGGATACCTTATGTGGACAAAACATTACACGGGCATAAGCGCAAACCACCCCAAATAGCTTAAAAAGGCTTAGCACAGGTGTGTGTGTGTGTGGGGGGGGGGTCCTAGCAGCGAAAGGGTTAAAGTGAAGCAGGTATACAGCTGGTCATATGTATTGATTAAAAGATTCTGTTTATTTTCTTTCAGAAAATGTAATAGAATGTATTGGAATATTCCTCTGAAAAAAGGTTGGTCTTCAAAATACATAGGCAAGAGAATTAACATCTGGAAGTTATCAAATGATAATAAAGGAACAAGTGGGATATATTGTGAATCACATCAGAATGGAATATTATTATTGAACATTAATTATAATGATAAAAACATATTGATTTATATCAATCGTCAGTGCAATCTGTAAATGTCAGATAGGTGTAATGACCCCAAGCTCTGCCAACCCTGCCATTTATTTCCTTCCTTTCTGAAGTTCTTTTTGTTTTTGGCAATGTTTGCGGGGTCTCATATCATGAGGATCCTTCCAAACTACTGGGTGGGGCTCCTCAGGGTGACCTGTTTGGGTACATCCTGAGTGGAAGACTGCCCTTTGATCTGTTCACTCTGCTGTATCGAAGGGCCGCCGCCCCTTTAACTGAGCACTTCCAGACACCAGCTTATTGGCTGGATTCAGTGAGCACCTGGAGCACTCTATGGGGTTGTGCATTGGGCTCCCAACAGCAAAAGAAGTGTTGTGGCCTGGGACAGACAGGGCCTGTGTGTTATTTTTTCAGCAGGACACTATTGTTCGCAACCGTTACACGCAGGAATAACATAACATGCGCATTTATAAAGCACACATTCACCCAAGGGTATCCTGGCGCTGAATAACAAGTGGGTATTGGTACCCAACTCAATGATACTCATTTTATAAACTTTAGAAGGATGAAAGGCCTGAGTGCACCAGCCAGTATTTGAACCGGTGACCATGAGGTGGCACACAGGCCCCTACAGTGGACACATTCATCCACTAAGCCACCAGATTTAGCTTTGTCATCACTGGCATAACTTTTAAGAACATTATGAACAAATTATCAATAGCTAATCACAGACATTTAACTCACTGTAAAAATAAAGTTTACAAGATAGGTGATGAGTGACAGCTCAAATACACATAGTTTGTCTCCAGGTCAGCCACTTGTAAGGTAACCTGGGTCTCTGTCGAAGCTCCTGCAGTACATTTTAAGGATAGGATTGTTTGTAGTCTCTTTCAGGAAGAGGGAAAGATTAACTGACCCTTAATTGGTGGGGTATTTGAACTGCAAGGATGCACAGTACATTGATTGACAGAAAGCATCTGCCCAGCTGTTGAGACAGATTGTCGCCCTAATAATGTGTCTGGCGTCATGCTTTTTTATTTTGGCCGAAGGTTCTCACTAATCTAGTATGTTCCAGAGTGCTAAACCTGTCCCTTGACATGAGTACGGTCTTGGCCCTTTCCTGTGACCTGGATTCGCACTCTAAGAGTGCTGTCATTATAAAAACAGTGGACTACTGTCCTTGTCAAGTGTTTATTACAGAGTGGTAGCGGATTCGCAAACCTATTGTGAATCCATAGTTGTGGCTAGATCTTTTTATCTGTAGCACTGAAGAGTAAAGTTCCACTTCTATGCACTTACACCGATCCTAGCACCAACATCCCTAGTGTATGTATGTGTGGGTGAACCAGAGTAATGGAGACCAAAGGCCTGGCCTTGGGCACAAGATGGAAGGGATTTTGTTTTCCAGACAGAGGAAGTGTTTGCTGACATTGCTCATCATCATCATCATCAAACTTTATTCGGTCATTACGACCATCAAAGTATGTAGGCGTACAATACAGTATATTGATATGAGAAAGATTTTCATGTTAGGTATTGTGAGCCAAGATGGATGACGTTATTTATACAAAAGCAAAGCATAATAAAACCAAGCAATTAAAAACGAGAAACAGGTTGATAAAAACAACTGCGACAAAGTAAAACCATTACAAGTTAAAAACACTTAAAAAGAAGAAATATGGAGCCATAAATGTACATAAAGTGCTAATGTATTACGTGCAAGAATACAATATTGCACAAATTCTCAGTAATTTTGTTAATATGTACACAAAATATCGGATGTAGACTAGATACTAAATGAAGATTAATATTTGATCTGAAAGTGTGCTTAATTCATTTTTAGCATCTGCCTCCTGATAAACCACATTCTCCCCAGGAATTTTGCAACTGCACATACTATTAGTGGACTTGTATCTGTTCTGAGGATATGTAGTGCCTCTAAATGGCTACGCGTTCCTAGTTGTCTACAGGCAGGGGCTAAATATTTAAGATCTTGGGTTTTTATACAGAGGGCATGCAAAGAGAATATGCTGGATCGTCTCCTCTATCTCAAAGCAACATGGTCAGTGGCAAAGTGTGTCTGAAGAGCCCCTGTTCCATGACGCAGTAAAAGAGTTCAAGGGGAGACATCCAAATCTAAATTGGGTAAATGGAAAGGGGCGACCGAATCGGTCCCCCCGAACTTATGGCCGAGTGCCTCAATCCCCCCGGGAAGCCATTTTGGGCGGGAGGCGCGTCTCAGCTGGTATGCCCGAAGCGGCGTAGCTGGGGCGCGCTCGTTCCCGCCCTAGAGTGGGCTGGCCTAGACACCGACACAGCCAGCCACGCCCTCAGGGGCAGGCAGGGGCGGGTATACGCCCGCCCTGAAGACGGATAAAAAGGGACGCAAGACCAGAAGACATCCTCTTGTTCTTGTGCTCTGAAGCTGCACCTCCTCGCTGCACGTGAGCTCGGGACAGAACGAAGAGCCAATTTTGAGCGTTTTAATCTCTCTCTTTGTCTTTTAGATACTTCATCTGAAAAGATGCCCAGGAAAGGAGCGAAGACAATGTCGACTGACCAGTTGGTTCGGGCCCTCATGAAGGACATGTCCGAAATTAAGAAGCGGTTGGCGGAGCGAGACGGCGAGGAGGGATCGGGGCGTCCACCGGCCGGAGGGAAGCCAAAGAGGCCGAGAAAGGGGCCGGTCGGGGGAGACGTCCCGGTTCCCTGTTCCCCGCTCGAGGCGCCAGCCCCGGTACCGGCCCCGGTACCAGATGAGGGGAATCCGATTCCCGTGGTAGTCACCCCGACGTCTGCCGAAGATATGCCTCCCGAGTTGGCGGCACAGTTAGCAGCATGGTTGGGGGACGGTAATGGGGGCGCCATGGCTACCGAAGCGCAAGCACTCATAAAGCAGTTGCGCGAGAAACGTGATACAGCCAAGGTGCCCACGCCGGATGCGGCGATAGACAAGCCACGAGGGACGGAAGCAGCGTCCGGTGCAGGTAAGCGGCCATTGCCGATTGCAAGGGATGAGTCAACACCCTCTCGTAGAGAAAAATTGGGGCAACATGTTCCTTTGCCAATAAAGGAAAAGATTTGGGCGGGGGAATACGTTAACATTTTCTCCCTGCTCGTTGATCACTATGAGGTCGAAACTGTTAAGGGTCAAAAGGATCTGATGCATCCGAGTGTTTGGCGCGCAAAAATGGCCGCCTTTAAAGTGAATGAAAATATTGGTAACTGGGGTAATGCTTGGGGAATTTTTACGGCAATTTTGGGGGAACGTAGGCCTGATTTGCTCCCTGAATTTCCAGTATATCAGTCACGAATTATGGGGTACTCGACATCACACCAAGGTAACCAATGGTTCTGTTATGACAACCTTTTCAGGAAGGCGATGGAGCATAACAAAAGTTTAACCTGGGACTGTTACGATTCTTTAACATGGAATAAGATGAAAGAGTCGGGGATGTTGAAAGTGCCGTTGGTGGGGAGTGCTGTTAGTGAGTCCTCCCGCCAAAATGGGGGGACACCCTTTCGGTCGGGTACGGGTACAGACGATTACCCGAGACCCGCCGGCAATACAGGGAAGAGGGGGTTCTGTTTCAATTTCAACAGAAGCAAATGTACTAGGCCCCCGGGATCTTGTAAGTTTAAACACGAATGTAGTGGTTGTGGGGCACCCCATCCTGAGTCCTCGTGCAGAGCCAAATCGGGTGAAAATGGGGGTAGAGGTGGCGCTAAACAGGTCTAATATAGTCCGAGGGGCGCCTTTACCAACCCCGATTGATACCCTGGCGATGATTCCCTGGCTCAGCGAATACCCAGATCGTACTTCTGCTGGGGTGCTACGAAACGGTTTTTCATATGGTTTCCGCATCCCGGTGGGTGACTTTCAGGGTGTCGGGACGTGCAAAAATCAACTTTCCGTCTTGCAGCATACTACTGTAGTACAGGATAAGATCCGGAAAGAGGTTACCCGAGGTCGGGTTGCCGGCCCGTTTCTTGTCCCCCCGGTGCCGAACTTTGTTTGTTCTCCTTTAGGGGTGGTCCCCAAGAAGGACCCGGGTGAGTTTCGATTGATTCACAATTTATCAGCCCCTCATGGCCTTTCTGTAAACGATGCAATTAATCCAGAAATGTGTTCGGTGCGGTACGCATCATTCGATGAGGCCGTAGCCATTTTGAATCGCCTGGGGCCCGGGACGCTGATGGCGAAATCGGATATCGAGTCAGCGTTCCGTTTGCTCCCGGTATACCCGGAAGACCACCGTTTGTTGGGATTCATGTTTCAAGGTTTGTATTACATGGACAGGTGTATGCCGATGGGGTGCTCGATATCTTGTGCTTATTTCGAGAAATTCAGTAGCTTTCTGCAATGGGTTTACACGAAGAAAACAGGTTTTCGGAATGTGATGCATTACCTCGATGACTTTCTGTTCCTTGGGGCCGCTGGGGATGATGAATGTGCCCGGGCCTTGACTGAATTTTGTGTTTTAATGAATCAATTTGGCGTGCCGTTGGCACCAGGTAAAACTGTGGGTCCCACGACTTGCCTCGAGTTCCTCGGGATCGAGTTGGACTCTAGTGAGGGTTGTTTTCGTTTACCAGCTTCCAAAGTATCGAAATTCAAGACAGCCCTGCAAATGTGTATCACTGCATCTAAAGTTACGCTGCATCAATTGTAGCAATTGGTGGGGAAGTTGAATTTTGCCTTAAGGGTGATCCCGATGGCCCGCCCCTTCTCCCGTTCGATTGCACAAGCGATGGTCGGCCTAAAGGAGGGTCACCATCGCACGAGGTTATCGGCCGAGGTCCGCCAAGACATGCGTATTTGGTTAGCATTTTTGGCGGATTTCAATGGTCGAGTCGTCTGGAACAAACCGGCCTTGTCCTCTGAAGAGCTTGGTCTATGGACGGATTCAGCGGGAAGCATGGGTTTCGGCGCCATCTTCGGCACTAAATGGTCGGCACAAAAGTGGCCAACATGGTGGCACGATGAGGGGCTGACGAGTAATATTGCTTTCCTTGAGCTGTTTCCTATTTTGGTGGCCCTCAGATCCTGGCCCGATGGATTCAAAAATCATTCTGTCATATTTTGGTCTGACAATATGACCGTTGTAGAATGCATCAATAGTCAGGCAGCACGTTGTAAAATGATTTTGAGGCTGCTTAAAGAAATTGTCTTACTGTGTATGCAACTGAACGTGGTATTCAGAGCAAAACATGTCCCGGGGGTGATGAATCAGGCTGCTGATGCACTGTCTCGTTTTCAAATGCAGGCTTTCTCGGGTTTCCTTCCCTCAGCGGACCCCGAGCCAGCACCCTTTCCCGAAGCTCTCTGGTCTCTCGGTGCCCCGAACTTCGTTACCTCGTGGGAGAGAGTCTAGCACCAAGGACGAGGAAGGCATACGAAGGGGCGTTTCGGGCTTATTTGGCCTTTTTGGGGACTGAGAGAGGGGGACTTTGGGGGCATGAGGATTGGGTAGTACATTTTCTGATGTCCTTGCGTAAGGCTGGGAAGTCGGTGGCTACAGCCCAGAGGCATCGTGCTGCCATCTCCTTTGTTGCCAGGGCTCATAATATCCAGGACCCGACAGCGTCTTTTGCTGTACAGAAAGCGCTGCGTGGGTGGCAACGCCTTGAGGGTCGCAGAGTAGATGAGAGGCGCCCGATAGGTCTGGATAGGTTGTCCCAGTTGCTGGCCACACTCCCCGACATATGCTCGTCTCAGTTCGAGGCCTGTTTGTTCCGAGCCGCTTTTACGCTTGCATTTCACGGGGCTATGAGGATAAGTGAGCTGGTGGCAAGGAGCAAGCGGGATGTGGCGGGGGGTTTGTGCCGGGAACACGTTCAGATCAGGGGTGAGACTATGACGGTATCCTTTGTCAAGTCAAAAACCGATCAAAGTGGGGTGGGAGACTGCATAGTCATTCGCAGGATTCCAGGGTCCTCCATGTGTCCGGTGAGGTGTTTAGAGGATTACCTAGCACGAAGGGTGGCATCATGGGGGGGGACACTGTTGAGACACGCGGACGCCACCCCACTGACAAAGTTTCAGTTTCAGCGGGTGCTCGCGATGTCAATTACCGCAGCGGGCTTGGACCCGGGTGAGTTTGGGACCCATTCCTTTCGGATAGGGGCTGCCACTGAAGCTGCAGCCAGGGGTCTTAATATGGAACAAGTAAAACGAGTGGGGCGTTGGTCCTCCAATTGTTATAAGAGGTATGTGCGGTTGCACATGTTGTGAAGCTGTTATAATGTACTCACGCTTCTTGTCTTTTGTTTGGTTTTCAGTTACGCAAGCCTTCGAGGCGGGGCGGACTATGCAGTCGACCCTACACCGGGCCAGCGGTCAGACATCACCGGCTGTGAGAAAGGAGGTGTGGGTCGTGGGCCACTCATACGTGAGGCGTGCCGCAGACGTATTCGAAGCAGGTGACATGATTCACGTAGCTGGGGAATACGGGTACAGGATGTCCTTCTACGGAAGGGGCGGTCTCTGTATTGACCAGTTTCAGGCTTACTTTGAGGGTTTGTTAGGGCGGATGAGGTCACCGCCGTCTATAGTCATAGTACATTTAGGGGGCAATGATTTGGTCACCACCGGTAGACGACTTCTCCTGGAGGCAATGCTTTCCACTGTAAGTTGGTTGGCGAGGAAAGTTCCGGGGTGCATAATTGCGTGGTCTCATATGATCCCACGAAAAGTGTGGCGGGGGGCTATTTCGATCCCTGCTTTGAACCATTCTGTTAGGAAACTTAATAACAAAATGAGTAGGTTGTTCCGTTCCAGGACATTGCATTCTATCTCGCACGGTTGTATTAATGATGACAGTATGTATCTGGGGGATGGTGTGCATTTGTCTCGGGTGGGAAATGAGTTACTCATAGGAGACTTCTTAGCATGGTTAAAAACGTTGGAACATGACCTTTAGCTAGGAGTTTTTGTGGGGGGCCCGGATAGCCGGTCAACTATCCGGGCCTGTGGCGGTAAGGTCATGATCGGTGAGCACTAATTAGTAGATCCCTATGAGTGGGCGTCACCCAACACGGATGGGAGCGCTCGGGAGAGGTGGCCATTGGCCCCTCAATGGGGAGGCGGTCCCTTCTAAGGATGGGTCGCCGGAAGTAAAGGAAAGGCGGTCAAGGCCCCTTCCTTTGTAGGAGGGGTTACAGCCCCCTCCTGGGGAATTTCCCGGGGCCAGTGACATCTGCGACGGCAGATGCGGTAAGTTGTGTGGGGTTGGGATAAGGGCCACGATACCTTCTAGATACCTCACACGAGTATTCGAACGACCTTTAACTGGCGTCGAGTTTTAGGTGCCCCCGTCAAGTCAAGGGAAATTGGTAGTAGTTGCACTTGAGGTACGCCTCCGTGCTGTCGCCCATCCCAAGTGGGAGGGGTAAGTCCGGTTAGGGATCTTGACACCGGTTATGACCTTGCCGTTGGCCCTTAAACGTTAGGTTGTACAATTTCAATATGTCAAGAAATGTTTTGTAGGTTGCTAGTTCGGCTAGGAGAACCTCTGTATTAGAGAATCTGTTAAGGTTAGCCAAACATCGCAATATGGTAATGAAATTGTACATAACATGAAACGTTTAATGTTTTAATTTTGTTTTAATAAATACGGCCGGGATGGTCACTCCATCCCACTTCCAAAAACTTCAAGAACTGTTTCCGGTTTCACTCCTTTTGGGGATTGTGTTGAGAGGGGGTGGCGGGTATCTCGGCCATATGGAAAGGGGCGACCGAATCGGTCCCCCCGAACTTATGGCCGAGTGCCTCGATCCCCCCGGGAAGCCATTTTGGGCGGGAGGCGCGTCTCAGCTGGTATGCCCGAAGCGGCGTAGCTGGGGCGCGCTCGTTCCCGCCCTAGAGTGGGCTGGCCTAGACACCGACACAGCCAGCCACGCCCTCAGGGGCAGGCAGGGGCGGGTATACGCCCGCCCTGAAGACGGATAAAAAGGGACGCAAGACCAGAAGACATCCTCTTGTTCTTGTGCTCTGAAGCTGCACCTCCTCGCTGCACGTGAGCTCGGGACAGAACGAAGAGCCAATTTTGACCCACCCACCAGCCCCTGAAGACAGCCAGTTGTGTATAATAAAGTTGGTTAATTTTGTTTTTTGTTTTCGTTTACAGGTTGTAGTGCCATGTTGATTTTGAGTTAATAAAGAATGGTCGTTTTGAGTATGTTTGCCATTAAAGATATTCAGTTTAGTGTTGAATTTGGATGTATGCTCTTTCGGTCATAGTGGCCAAAGTATTCTTAGGTTAATTTGCACTGTCGTATTTATTTTGGTAGGCGGTAAGGTCATGATCGGTGAGCACTAATTAGTAGATCCCTATGAGTGGGCGTCACCCAACACGGATGGGAGCGCTCGGGAGAGGTGGCCATTGGCCCCTCAATGGGGAGCCGGTCCCTTCTAAGGATGGGTCGCCGGAAGTAAAGGAAAGGCGGTCAAGGCCCCTTCCTTTGTAGGAGGGGTTACAGCCCCCTCCTGGGGAATTTCCCGGGGCCAGTGACATCTGCGACGGCAGATGCGGTAAGTTGTGTGGGGTTGGGATAAGGGCCACGATACCTTCTAGATACCTCACACGAGTATTCGAACGACCTTTAACTGGCGTCGAGTTTTAGGTGCCCCCGTCAAGTCAAGGGAAATTGGTAGTAGTTGCACTTGAGGTACGCCTCCGTGCTGTCGCCCATCCCAAGTGGGAGGGGTAAGTCCGGTTAGGGATCTTGACACCGGTTATGACCTTGCCGTTGGCCCTTAAACGTTAGGTTGTACAATTTCAATATGTCAAGAAATGTTTTGTAGGTTGCTAGTTCGGCTAGGAGAACCTCTGTATTAGAGAATCTGTTAAGGTTAGCCAAACATCGCAATATGGTAATGAAATTGTACATAACATGAAACGTTTAATGTTTTAATTTTGTTTTAATAAATACGGCCGGGATGGTCACTCCATCCCACTTCCAAAAACTTCAAGAACTGTTTCCGGTTTCACTCCTTTTGGGGATTGTGTTGAGAGGGGGTGGCGGGTATCTCGGCCATATAACTTCCTCTCTTGCGGAACAGTAATGAAATCCATATGAGGTTCATACACACTAAGCACCTTAAACTCCATAAATGCTATTGTGAGGCGACCTCCTAATGCATATGTGACAGTTCTCTCTGTCACCCATTTCCAGTAATAAGACTTAACACACTCTCTGCTGGACAATAAGCTGGAATCCGTTACTTCCCAAAGGTTTCCAAGACCTAATTCAAAAAGCAAGGTTTTGATGTTACAAAACCAGCCAATCTTTCCGAAATGATCCAGATTGTGAACCTCTTCAGTCTTCGATCGCGTAGTGAAGAAGCTCAGGTGTTTTTTTAATGCGGAGCCAAAAGAGAAGCAGGCGAAGCCTTGCCTTATCCACTACTGTAGTTCTACCCAAATCTAACCTTAAAGGAGTGAGCGGTGCACTCTGGGGGAGGTAGAAGAGTGATCTTAAGAATTTGTTTTCAGTAAGAAGTAGGCCCTCCAGATGATCGAATCCCCAGATTTCAGCCCCATACAGGGCCGAGCCAACCACCTTCTGGTCATTTATCTGAAGCGGGGCTGCAATCAGTCTAGTTTGTGATGTCCTATGTTGTAAAATTAAGGCCCCAGAAGTCTTCCTCTGCTGTAGGATTCACTTCGAAATAGGTTGTTTCCATGCAATTTTCTCTGTGAGAGTTACACCAAGATATAGGAATGGAATCCACCTTTTCCAATGAACCCGCCCCCCCACCCCCCAATGTAAATTTTCCTTTGAAAGATTTGTGGGGATTCATTAGCAGGAGTTATGTTTTTGAGGTGTTGACCTCCAAACCTCTCATCTCACAGAAAGACATGAAGCGATCTAAAAGCAGTTGAAGGACACTCTGGGTTTTAGAGAATAATAGCGTATCATCCGCAAATAGCAAATAAGTTGTTTTGACACTTCCCAACGAGGGAGCCTCTGTGTGGACTTCCACTAGGTGTTTCACCACCCCATTTATAAAAAGCGAAAAAAAGGTGGGAGCTAGAACGCAGCCCTGCCTCACCCCCCTTACGACCCTCATTGAGTCGGTCAGTTGCATTTGATCTCCCATCGTACTTTAGCATCATTTCCCTCGTGGAGTCATATTAGAAGTGCCAGAATGACATTCCTGATGCTGGATGGGGAGATCTAGACACTGAAGTGGGGTGAGAGGAGACAAGATCCTTCAGATTTATTGTTTTTTTTGGAAAACAAGGAACTGTTAATTCGTCTTCCTGAAGTATTACCATTTAGAAGATGGTGTGGGTGGAGGGTGATACTGCGGTCTCTGTTGTTTAGGGTCAAAGAGGCCGCTAAGGCGAGGCCAGTGCTAAATGTGTAAAAGAATAAGTGTTGGAACCCAAAGATTGGCACAGGTGACCGTGGCCAGCACTATTGGCAGTTGGGGTGCTAAATACTAAGGTTGCATAATCTTCCTTCCAACTCATGCCTCTCTACTCCACCATCAGACACTCCCAGCACCTTTATCTCACTTTTGTAGGTTCTTTCTCATTTCTGTTTTTCCTTTCTCACTGTTTTCCATCTTTCTCTTCCTCTTTCTTTCCCCCTTATGAGTTTTTTCTCCCTCTTGCTCTGGGTCAAAGTCTGTTGAGGAAAGCTAAAAGCTGGTCCCCAAAATTGAGTGCTGGTGGGCCCCACTTGCAACCACCAGCTCAAATTAAGCACTGGGTGAGGTCTGGCCTGTTGTGTTTCTCTGATCACTCTTTCAGTATGGCCAAGTGCACTGCTTCAGGCTGGAGCATTCCCTGCCGTGAGGAGTATCACTCACAAGGGCGGTGTCTGGAGAGCAGCTTGGAGAGCACACTTGAAAGCACAACCACCATAAACTAGTTCTAAAAGTTCATAGGGTGGATCTGAACTTCCATCTGCATTAAGGGTACAAAAGAGGGACCCACTAACCCACTAATGGTTTGAGTTCCAAGTTTTCTTTGACGAAGGAAACAAGTGCTCTACAAAGTTCTCAGAAGACTGTTGCGTAACCAGGGCTAGTGTCTGCCTGACAGCCAGAGTCCCAGAGGTGAGGGGACACCACTTAAAGTCAAACCTTTGCTGCAAGAGCTGATCACATGTCCTGAGCACATAGAAGTCACTCTGCCAGCTTAGAGAGAGAAGGAGCCTGCCAACCCTGAAGTAGGAGTGACTTTCCAGGAGGAGCAAGGTGCAGCGTGACCCTGGTGGGTATGGAGGAGAAGAGGTCTACGGAGATCGATCTGCGCACCCTGGTATCAGAAGGCTGCAGACTCTTGTGCAATTCATGGTCAGAATCGAGAAGATGTGGCTCAACCTAGCTGCTGCACTTAATTTTTTGGCAACTGCATGACTCTGCCACTTTTTCAAGAGATAAAGTGAGCATGATCTGAGCTATTGTGCCAGGTGATCAAGTGTGGCATGAACTGAGCTGTTGTTTTGAGCTTGGACAAACCACCCACCCACCCAGCAAGGCACACCCATCACCACACCTGCTGCCAAGGATCCATCCAACCCTTGGCTGCAACCTTTTAAGGCTATAAAGCTGGGTAAGGCTTCATTGCACACAACCGGGACTGCGTAGATCCAGCACCCTCCTGAGAATCCTTCGACCACAGAGCAGCTGCAGATGCATCCATGAGAAAGGCATGACTGGGTCAACAGGTTCAGGTTCAGCCCCAGAAGCGGAGAAGTGGTGAAGCCAGAGGAATGGAAGGCGGCCGCCATGTCCCAGTGATCAGCAGCTTTACATCTGTTTTTTGGGTGAGGAATTGTACAAAGACTGCTGCAATATGCCCAAAGTAGAGTGTTGGTGGTAAATAGACCCCATAGCTCATTTTTGGTATATCGTGCCCAAAGTGGAGATCCCCCTGGTCACAGGGGGTGAACTCGGGCCCCAGCAGGGAGAAGCGCCAACAGACTCTAGTGCTACGACACTAACTTGAATCCTGAATTTGTCTGAATGAGGTATTTGGTTCTCAGATGTAATAAATAACCCCAGGCGGAGACCTCCGCTCCACCCGCGGAGAACGCAGAGAAGGCAAATCTCTGCACACTCCACAGTGGAGTGGAGTTGGCCAGCCCCGTCTCCACCCCTCATCATAACAAGTAAATAAACATTACTAAAAAATAATTTAAAACCACTTACCTGTACTGCGGCGTCTCGCAAGAAAAGCACATGCGCGCGCTTGCGCAATTTTCACAAGGATTAGCGGAACAGGGAAGAAGAGGAGGAGGGCAGCGGGGGAAGCCGCAGTACAGGTAAGTGGTTTTAAATTTATTTTTTAGTCATGTTTAATTACTTGTTATAATAGGGGGGTGGAGGCGGGTGGCGGCTTGGAGTGGAGTTTGTTTGCAACTCTGTGGACCTCTGCGTAGCCCAGCTATGTACACTCTGCCCGGGGTTACTAATAAACCTACTTTTCTTTTTGAAAGTCAAGTACTGGTATGAACAGTTCTTTATTATACAGATGTATGATGAGTGTTAATGTTAATGTTAACTGCTGCTTCTATAGCGCCTAATCCCCATCAGGTCTCTTAGAGCTGTGAGAGAGGGAGTTAATACCCACTGCAGTCCCCAGGAGCATGCGTGACAGATGATTAGATGGAATCTAACCCCTCCCTGAACAGAAGCGTTTTTTGAGGCGTTTCCTGAAAGGGAGGAGAGTGCATTCCTTACGGAGGTTATCGGGTAGTGTATTCCAGAGTTGCAGGAGCAGGACAGAAAGGGCTCTGCCTCCCTTGGATTCTGTAATAAACCGGGGAACTGCAAGCAGGCAGCTCTCAGCAGACCGGAGTTTACGGCCTGGCACATAGTTTTTGAGACGCTCTTTAATGTAGGTCGGGCCTGGCAGTAGATTGCTTTGTGGGCAATGCAAAGGCCCTTGAATTTGTTCCTCTGCTTGATGGAGAGCCAATGAAGCTTGCGCAAGAGAGGGGTCACACGTGCCTTTCTGGGGAGCCTGAAGATCAGCCTAGCTGCATCAATCATGGTCACCTGTAATTTGTTGGTTGGTTTTTCCGGTAGGCCGATGTAGAGGGTGATCCCGTAATCTAATCTGGACAGGATGGTGGCTGATACTATCATCTGTAGAGCTGCCGTCGAGAGGAGGGAGGGGCGCGTCTTCACATCTGTCCCAGCAGGCCAGTGCATGTACCAGTCACTGACGCAACTTGGTTGGACATAGAGAGGTCCGCATCTATTATGATGCCCAAACTTTTAATGGTTGTAACCGGCAAAGGGGTTGTGCCCAGCTCTTGAGGCTAGAAACGGTCCCTCCAGGGTTTAAGGTTTAAGGTTTGTTTATTGTACAGTTAATAAAAACTCACAATTTTAAAACGTACAAATATTAAAAGTCAGTATCTTCTTTAAAACAAATAAGGTGCAGTAGCTCAAGTATTTAAGAGTGTAAAAGTCTCAGCTTGGGTTGCATAAGAAACAATGGGGTTTTCGTGGCCTTGATGCTTCCAAATTTCGAAAACCATGATAGCCAGGGGTGTTTACTTTGTTATTGCTTATCTAATGCTTGAGTAAACCCTCTGGATTTTTCATTTAGTCTTGTGGCCACTATATCAAAGTATTTTATTGTTCTGCAGTTTAGCTGGGTTTCTACGGGATTAAAACAGAGCATCACGGCCTGCCTGCAGCTCGTTATGCCCTTCTGGTTCCATAGAGCCCGAAACAAAGAGCGCCTTATGTCCCGGAGATTTGTGCAGATGCAGATAATGTGTATAAGGTCCTCTTTCCCAGAAAGACAGAGGCGGCATTGATTTGCAGGGTTTTCCCTTATCCATGGTGCCAGGTGCGGGGCTATAGGAATTTTGCCCATGCGCATGTTAAGGAACTTGTTTTTTGTCTTCTGTGTAAGGCCCGTTGTTAAATACTCTTGTGGTTTTAGAGCGCTGTAACCATTCAACACGACCCATCCATGAGCTCTCTTGGCTAGGGTGGCTTTGTCCTCAATTGATGAGACCATCTTGGTGACTTTCAACACCACTTTTTTGAAGGTGCCAGGGTCAGTTGCCGACTCCCATAGGTCTGCAAGTCCTAAGATCTTCAGTGATTCCATTAAGTAGGTCCTTGCAGGTGAGTTGTCTCTGATGGTTAGTTCGGTCCAGAGGTGGGCGTTTAGGAATCAGTGGTCGGCATCTCTGATTTTCCGCCAGCTTTTTAAATATGCGCCTCTTCTCTCCACCGCTTGTTTCTGCAGGCCGAATTCGAGGCGGATATGTGCGGGTGATGAGTTGGTGGGGAGATGAAATATTGCCCTGTATGCTCGACTGATGGTTTTGTCTAGTGTTGTTTCATCTTTGCCTCGCATGGACTCGCTACCGTAGGTAAGCATGGGCTGTAAGCCAGCTCTTAATACCTGTAGAAGAGGGCCCAGTGACCGGTCGGGGGGGTCACTCCAGGGGGTTTCCTTCCCGAGGATGACCAGGACCTCAGTTTTGTCTGGGTTGACCTTCAGAGAGTTTGTCATCATCCAGTTCACGGTGTATCTCAGAATATTTTGAACCAATGAAGGGGCCTGCTGGGAGTTGTCGATCTGGAGGATGAGCTGCGTGTCGTCCGCATAGTTAAAGACTTGGCAGTCCATGAACGCCAGGCAGCAATTAGCGGCTGGAGGTAAATGTTAAAGAGGAGCAGGGATAGTGCTGGACCCTGGGGGACAACACACGTGAGGGCCCCCCTTTCAGACACCTGTTCCTCAAGCTGGACGCTCTGCGACCATCCTGAGAGGAAGGATTTTAGCCACTGGTAGGCTACCCCGCAGATGCCCAGCTCGGCAATGCGGGCTAGAAGCTGCACACGATTGACCGTATTAAATGCTGCTGACAAGTCTAACAGCACCAGTGCGCACAATTTCTTTTTGTCAGCCATGACTCTAAGCTCGTCAAGCACTGATAGCAATACTAGCTCTGTGCTGTGGTGGGGCCTGAAGCCAGCCTGCTGCCCTTGGAGTAACAGGTGTTCCTCAAGGAAGACTGCAAGTGTTTTTAGGATGTATTGTTCTAAAAATGTTGCCAGGAAGGGAAGCTGGGAAATTGGTCTGTAGTTTTAAGAGTGGCAGCATTAGCCCCGGGTTTTTTCAACAGGGGGATGACCCTGGCTTCCTTCAGGGCAGAGGGAAGGTAGCCTGTCTCCAGGTCGCGATTAAGTAGGGTAAGGATATGTCTTTCAAGACCTGGGAGGGCCATGCGAAAGACCCCTGGAGAACAGGGATCTGCTGGTGAGCCTGATTTAATATGACTCATCAGGCCTGACAGAGAGGCTGGGTCTTAGTTGGGGAAAGAGGGGAGCTGGTTAGTCAGCGTGAGGGGCATGGGGTGCTGTTCTGGTGGGGCCTGATGGGTCAGGGTGCTGCCAATCTCAGCTAGGAGGTCCGTGACCTTATGCAAAAAATAGGTCTGGAAGGTGTTGCAGTCTACTGGTGTGGTCGTGGATCCTAGTGTTGACTTCTGGCTGAGTTCTTTTAATATTTTAAAGGTCTCTTTCCGTGTATTTGAAACAGACGTGATACTTGCCTCGTAGTATTCAGCCTTCCTAGTCATAATGGTCTTTTTATATATTTATCTAGCGGGACTCAGCACCTAATCTGTGAGTGGTCGGACCAGGAGCACGTGCTGATGTCGGTAATCTGGGTTAATTGCTGGGAAGTCCATATGAGGTCGAAGATGTGGCCTTTAATGTGGGTTTGAGCATTCACCAGTTGGTGAAGCCCCAAAGAACACATAGCTGTTTCAATTTGGCTAGCCTGCGACTCTCTGGGAGTCACAACCCAGTGGTAGTTAAAGTCGCCCACCACTAGGAGTCGTTGGTAGCGTGAGCAGAGATCATTAACCAACCCGGAAAAGAGTTTGTTGAACCTGGGGGTTTAGTGTGGAGGGCGGTATGCGACTAAGAGTATGACACAAGAGGATTTGCTCGATATTTTGACACCTAATGTGTCAGCGTTCTCGAGGTTTTCTGCCAATACCTTTTCTACTAGTAGACTTCTTTTATACAAGATGCCACTCCACCCCCTCTGGCATTGTCCTCCCTGTTGTGCCATAAAGCGCCAAACTCCACGGGTAGTGCTGCGATCATATCTGGGGTGGAGCTGTCTCCTAACCATGTTTCTGTGACCACTAAGACGTCGATATCTCCATCCTGGAGGATCGAGAACATTTCAAGGCAGTATTTTGGTAGAGAACGTGTATTTAGTAGAGCAACCTTTAGACCTCAAACCACCCACACTGCCTGAGAAGTCTGTGTCTGCTCGCCATCGCTACCACTGAGAGTCAAGTGTCCAAGGTGTTGTGCAGGGCCCAGTTTGCATCCCATAGTAGTATGGACTCAAGGACACCAGAGGCAAACAACCTTAACCTCCTCAGTTCAGGCCCCCGCTTGGCCCGTGGTCCCCTAAACAGGGTCTGACACCAACTACTTGACATTTGGAATATGAACCGGAGCTGCCCTCAATCCTTTAAACGTAGATCTGGCTGGACCTTGTTGTTGACAATTTTTCCTGAGGGTAGAGCTGCAGGTCGCCCACTTCTCAGCCTGAAGGTCCCACTAAACCTCTGCTGGCAGTCCCTGCGTCTTCTGCTGCAGCCTTGAAAGCATGGATGCCACCAGACAGTCCATGGAGACAGGAGCATGGACCCAACCCCCTGAAGCCTTGATGCCGACTGAGTTTGTTCACCTTTCACTAGAAATGCAGGGAGTGTGCCCGAGTGGGTAACTGCTATGACTGCAGGTGAGGTGTGTGGTACCTGCCCGATAAGCACACCATCCACTGCTCTCATTTTTATTATTTTTATTTTCTCACTGGCTTCCATCTGTGCAGTGGCCCAGCTCCAGGTTAGGTAGCCATGTAACTAGATCTAGAGACCACAGTGGCCTCTTGTGAGTGATGGGGGCCCGAGGGCTTGCGCAACAAGTTGTGCCGCCCCGTATGGTCAGCAAAAGCACACAAGAATTCAGACACTACTGTCTATTGAGCTTGTTTAGTAAAAAGATTTTTTTTTAAAATAATAAAATAATTCTGACACTGCCTTTTTCCTTTGCAGGTACCAGGTATGCTCTAAACCAAATTGAACTTGCAATTCTGCTGCTCTATGTGCAAGTTAAACATTTGGGAAAGTGTAAGACTGCAACCCTTAATAGCTACAACACAAGCATTTTGACTGTGTGCTCTCCCTGTGCCACAGCCACCTGTGCTGTGAACAACAGGCTTAGTGAATCGGAGTTGTTTTCCTGATCCTGTGTTATGAATGGCGCACTGCATTGTGTTGGTTTTGTATTTCTCCCTTTAAGGGTGTGTTCTTAGTTTTACAAACATTAGGCCTTCTCAAACATCATGCAGGACATTTGACCATGGGCTGTGGTCCCATTGTTGTCTCTTTGACCTAATTGCTAGTTTCAACACAAGATTCGTGTTCTCGCGAGACTATCCGTTTCATTGGGTGAATACTGTGTTGCATTTGTGAATTGTAATTTGTGGACTTTTTATATTGTGATTAATGTTTATACTGTAAACCAAGAATGCTAAACAAGGTCTACTTTAGGTACACAACCTGTTTTTGGAACTCTAGTTGCAAGGGACCCCCAGCCTCCTCCTGTTGGGGTCCTTAGCGGTCCCTGCATCTGCTTGCCCCAGGGACTGATCCTGACACTGGTGCATGGGAGACACTCAGTGACCCACAGTTTATAACATAATACAAGTGACTGAGCTGCACCGTATTGCATACAGTGACGCGAGGCAGCCATTTTGATAGACTAGGATGTGGCGCAAGGGTTGAAATGTTACTGTCCTCTTCGATGGCCCCTCAGGCAGTCGGAGCCAGGAATGAGGAATGAGAGATTAGGACTGAAGAACGAGGTAAAGAGGGAAAGCAAGGAATGAGGCGTGAAGAGCGATGAAGAGGGGTTAGAGATGAGGAGCCAAGAGAGGGATAAGAAACCAAAAGTGAATCATTAGTGACTAATGTGGGGTGATGGCTGGGGAAAGAGTATTAAGAGAAAACATTTAGGAGCTGGGAAGTATAGGGACTGAAAAAGAAGAATGGGGAAGAGAATGAAGATCAAGTGACGAGGAATGAAAAACGAGGGACATGAAAGGTAGAATGAGAGGGAGGGAATAAGGCCTGAGAGAAGAGTGAGGTGCAAGGAGTGAAGAATGAAGAGTGCTCGGAGGTGTATGCGATAGAGAAGAGAGAATTAGGAGAGATGTGTGAAGAGAGTGAACAAGGGAATTAGAAGAGAGGTGACAGGAAAGTTAGGAAAAGGAGTTTAAAAGATGAATGGGGAGCGTGAAATGAGTGGCCAGGCACCCCCTGCAAATAGCGGAGGTGCGCCATTGGTAGCCCCGCGGGCAGGAGCAAAGGGGGGGGAGCCCTTTAGTGGTTTTCGACACAAAAGGAGGGTTTTGATGTCATCGAGAGACTCTAGGGACGAGAGCCTTTGAAGCATTGAGAAGCGTGGGTTCGGCCTCTTGTTCTCTCTACCGTGCACCAGCATCCAGCATACCTGAGCAAACACCTATCCACCCACATCTGAAAGATGGAATTGCTAGCAGCAGAAAGAGGGGGCTACCTAAAAATGTTGACTGATGTGCTGAGTGTCCCATGGAGGGGTGTTGATTTGTGTGGGCACTGGGCAGGCAGGAGGGGTGCTGACCTGTTGGTGGTCCTGGACCTTTCTGCCCTACCCAGGGATGCCTAGAGTTTAACATTTTAAAGGGAGTTGCCTGGTGACAGGTTCTCCGCAGAGACAGAGTGCTATATGGTGCCCTGTCGTATGTGTTGGTGTGGAACTGTGGTTATTGTCCACCCCTCTGTGAGACAGAAGGGAAGTTGCCACTCATGTGTGCTTGCCAATAAACTCCAGTATGCCCTCGGTTGAGGGCATGGGAGAAGGATAAGGAACAGGGCCCTTCTGGCACTATGCATTCTGGAGTGTTATGCTGTAATGGAAAGTGGGGGCAATCGTTGTATTGCTTGTGCAATCTTAGAGCTGTTTTGCTGATCTTATGTCCCGTATTTTCAAAACTATAATGTCTGCTTAACTCTGGTTCTCTTTTCTCACTGGTGCTGTGTGAATAACGATAAAGGGCAATGCCTGGGCTAAAGCATCATCAAACCTGTCTCTCTCCTCAGAGGGGGGAACGACCTGCACATTGGGAGTTCACTAATGAGAAGTAAGGAATGAGGGAGAAGGAGAGGACTGGGCATGAGAAGTGAGGAATAGGGGCAAGAAATGAAGTACGAGTCCGAAGGCACAAGGAGTGAGTATGTGCAGTGTAGTATGAGTGAGGAATGAAAACCGAGAGATAAAAAGTAGGCGTTGATGAATGAGATTTAAAAAGTGAGGTAAGATGCATATGGCAGAGAAAAATGGAGTAATTAATAATGACAAGCGAGGAATAAGGAATTTGTGATGATGTATCTAAATAAGGAAAGAAAATTGAAAAATGAGAGAGAAGCACAACAAGAGGGAATGTAATCTGCAGGAAAAGTGAGTTGTGAAGGACAAAATGTAAGTTATAAAGAATGAGGGTGAGTAATACGAACCAAAGAGTGACAGAGAGGACTGTGCAGTGAGGCAGTTGTGAGAGATGAGAGTGAGGGATGAAAACATAGAGAGAAGGAGTGAAGGATGTCGAGAAGTGATGAAGGTTATTTTTTGCCTCCTACAGAAAAAATTATTGAAAATTTAAACTATGGCAATGGAAGAAAGTGGATAGAGATGTATGACTGAATGGCGTTACAATGCATACATTTACAATGCATGTCTTTACAATGCAGTTTTTTACATCGCAACATCCTTTACAATGCATACATTTACATTGCATGCCATTACAACAAACTTTTTTAAACTACATTTACAACACATTCCATTACATCGCACTATATCTTTGCAACGCATACCATTACATTGCATTTAAGGTAAGTGTTGGATAGTGTAGGGGTTGAAATTATTATTCTAACTCCAGGCGGTGCAACAGGTGGGTAAGTGTTGGATGGTGTAGGGGTACTATGTGTTGTAATGGTATGCGTTTTAATGACATGCGTTGTAGTGACATGCGTTGTAGTGACATGCAATGTAATGGCTGTGTTGTAGTGACATGCGTTACAAAGGACGTTGCGATGTAATGACTACATTGTGAATGTAGTGTGATATAATGACTGCGTTGTAAAGGTTTTTTCCTGAGATATATAGATGGAAGTTGAGTGTGGAAGTCTGAAAATCACTTCAGTAGCTTCTCTTAATATATCTATAAACCAGTTCACCTCTTTTCTGTCTGCTCCACAAAAATCACGACAGCAGGCCTTTGACTGGAAGGGGAACAGCTGGAGAATTCCTAACGGAGAAGAAGCGAACAGGAAAAACGCACAGGGCCGTTTTCAATTTAGAAATCTAAGCAAGGCCCCAGGTGGTGTTTATATTCGCATCACTCACACGAGCTCCTTATAAGCAGGGCGTGCGGTCTGCACCTGCGTGAGCAGGGGGGTCCTGGGCCGTACCAAGGACCCTGGGACCGGGAGGGGGCACAGCAGAGGGATGGATCAGGCCAGTTCAGGAACGGATCCTCTGTCGCTTTCAAACCGGAAACCATGGCGCATCTGTCCCACCGCATACAGGACACCTTGCCAGGACAGCGAAGGCATTTTGCTTTTTTCAGTGGTTCTAAGATTTCATTTCAGGATAGTCATGCAGCTCCACACCAAAACAAACATTGGCATGTCAATAGCCTTGGTCTGCCATTTGCAAACTGGTGCGATATGTCTTACAAATATGTTTTTGATTGCAATCATATGACACAAAAATGCCACTAAATGCACCACCTAAAGCTGACAGCTCGTCACAGGGAACGAAAAGCTACTTACAGGAAGATATACTTTGAACACATATGAACGTCTAAAAAAAGATAAAGAATTGGCAGAGTAAAGTATAGGCCCACCATCTCTGGTAAGGTACTGGAGAGCATTTCCATTCATGCGGACCAGGAAATGTGATCATGTCAAAATGTCATCTATAGAGACATTGCTAAAGTGCCAGGGCCCATTGCACCATGCCTTATGTTGTGATGGGCGAAAGAAAATGTGCATGATAGTGTAATGTTCGTGACCGGGGGTTAGCGGTCTAGTTAGCCACGCACTTAGGGGTGCGCATACGCGGGCGTAGCACGTCACGCGCCGGGCTATAAAATAAAGAGGGCGTGGCCGGCGGATCAGTCCGGACCACGCGGTAACCCAAACTGGTGTCCTGAGTCTCCTCTCTGCCGCTGCGCTCCCCCACTCATGCGCATGCGGCCCCGAGACTCAACAATGGCGACAAGGGTGTAAAGACCCATGCTGTGCCCCCGTTTGCTGCACCTCGTTTGCCCTCCGGAGGTGCTAGAACGCTCGGCCAGCAGTTTGGTCCCATGCGCGGCAGGCCCAGACCGGGTAGCCCGCCCCACGCCTGGAACCGGCTGAAGACGGCGATCACGGGCAATTGTCCCCGCTAATGCTACCGCCGGTAGGGAGGACCGTCGACGGGTGTGGTGTGCCCCGAGTGGCGAAGCTGGCGCCCAGACCCAGCGAGCAGTGGAGTGAGTACCGCCCCCAGCGCTGTTGCGGCCTGTAGCTGCTGCCCTCGGCCCTAACACGGGCAAGCACAGGCAAGAGAGGAGGTCATTGCCAGGGCGTGAGACCGCTAGAATTGTCAGCCCGGCGGCACGCACACAGCGAGGATTGCCCAGCAGCGAGGTGGAGCCACGACAAGCCGGAGCAGCGGCTAGATCGCCCGAGCCACGCGCTAGGCCGCTCCACGTGCCAACATGGCAGCCATTCCCCCCATAGAGCCATTTGTGGTGGACGGCGCCCCTGCATCCCGCGCTGGAAGGACTGGACGGAACTTCTGCAGTTCTACTTTGAAGGTGCAGGCACGGCGAGGGAACGCCGCAGGGCACTACTTCTTCATTTGGGAGGGAAAGATATCCACAGAATTTACAAGACCCTAGTGGAAGCCACACCAAAGACCTACATCACGCTCCTCAATGCGCTCAACGCACATTTCGAGCCAATGGCCAGCAAATATTATGAACGATTCATATTCCGGCAGGCCAGACAGGAGGCAGAAGAATCGCTCGACGCATTCCATGGCAGGATTAAAGAACTCGCCAGCACCTGTGGTTTTCGTGATGAGCAAGAGGAGATTCAAGGCCAAATACTACAAGGGTGCTACTCATCAAACTTGAGAGTGAAGATTCTCCAAGAAGACGGAAAACCGCTAGCAGAGATCCTGAAGTTAGGGCGCTCCAAAGAACTGTCACAAGTGAGAGCGTCACACATGGAGGCGGCTCTCCACCGACCGGTCAAAGCGGAACAGGTCAACACGGCCGAACAGGTCAATGTCGTCCAACCGAAACCACGCCAATTTGGAGGAGGAAGGCCGCAAGAAAGGAGCAAAGATTGCGGATACTGTGGAGGCCAGTCCCACCGCGCTCAAGACTGCCCAGCGCGCGGGAAAAGGTGCAGCTCGTGCGGACGGATGAACCACTTTGCAGCGGTATGCAGATCCACGAAGTCGAAGAATGAGGCTGCCCATGCCATCAGAGAAAGCCAGGACAGTGAAGACATGGACGATGATTCCAACGACTACCCGGTCCACTACGTGTTCGCCATCGACCAACCGCAGAGAAAGAAGAGGCGCCTCCCAAAATGTCGCATTATGATACACCAGCAGGAAGTAAGGGCCACGATCGACACAGGAACCTCGATTGAGCTTATGGCGGCAAACGTGTACAACCAGCTAAGGGACAAACCAACTCTGAAAACAGCAAAAATCCAGGTGTTCGCATACGGACAGAAGACCCCAATTCCACTGATCGGGTGCTTCCAAACGGAACTACAGCACCAAGACCGGAAAGTCCCGACGACTGTCTACGTCACCAAAGAGGGCAGTGGCATGCTCATCAGCAGGTAGGCAGCAGAAGAACTCCAACTAACATCGTTCGCAATGGCCGTGTTAGCAGAGGAGCTTGACACAATACTAGAGGAGTTCGAAGACACATTCCGAGGCATCGGATGCCTCAAAGGGAAGGAGGTGGCACTCCGCATTGATCAATCAATTCAACCCGTCGCACTCAGGCATCGGAGAATAGCATTCCACCTCAGGAAGAAGGTGGAGGAAGAACTAGAGGCCCTCGAACGACAGGGCATCATTGAAAATGTCAGTGGGCCCACCCCGTGGGTGTCTCCAATTGTGGTGGCACGCAAGCCCAAGCAGCCGGGCCAGGTCCGCATCTGTGTGCACATGCGCCTACCCAACGCGGCGGTCAAGAGAGAACTGAATCTAACCCCCACAATTGATGACAGTTTAGGAGAACTGAACGGAGCAAAGTGGTTCTCCAAGATGGATCTCTGATCGGGCTATCACCAGCTGCCCCTTCATCCAGACTCCCGCTACATAACCACTTTCTCCACCCACGTGGGCCTCAGACAATATCAACGTCTCAACTTCGGCATCTCCAGCGCTGCGGAAGTATTTCAGAACACCATCCGAGAGGTTCTGAGCGGGCTCCCAGGAGTCTTGAACGTCAGCGCCGATCTGCTAATATACGCAAACTCAATCGAAGAACACCACCAGAGGCTGAGAGGTGTACTGCGGAGAATCAAAGACTCAGGCCTGACCCTGCACCGCGAGAAGTGCCAGTTCCTCCAAAACAAGATCAGTTTTTTTGGCTACACCTTCTCAGACCAATTAATCGCTCCCGACCCGGACAAGGTGAGAGATGTACAGGCAGCCCCTGCTCCCTCCAACATGTCGGAGGTACGAAGTTTCCTGGGCATGGTAAATTTCTGTGGGAGGTTTATCCCGGACTTATCAAACCTCACCAGGCCCCTCCGAGAGCTCACCAAGTCCACCACCCCCTGGCAGTGGGGAGAAGAACAGGACACCGCCTTCCGGGACACCAAAGCCGCGCTGTCGGCAGATAAGACCCTATCATACTTTGACCCGGCGAAGCCTACCAACATAGTGGTAGATGCCAGCCCTTACGGCCTGGGAGCCGTGCTGACACAACGCCAAGGGGAAGAGGACTGGGCACCCATCGCCTATGCCAGTCGGTGCTTAACCGAAACATAACAACGATACTCCCAGATAGAGAGAGAGGCGATTGCGATCCATTGGGCCTGCAGACATTTCCATGTCTACGTATTCGGACACCCATTCACAGTATCTACAGACCACAAGCCTCTGATCCCACTATTCCGAGGGTCAGTGTCCAAACCGCCGCCCGAATAGAAAAATGGATTCTGCAACTACAAGAATACGACTACCAATTAGAGTACAAGCCGGGTGCGACAAACCCAGACTACCTCTCCAGGCATCCCCGAGCGGCAACCAGCGTGGAAAAGGAGGACGCAGAGGAAACCGAGGAGTATGTGAAAGTGGTGCTGGAAAGATCAAGGCCCCTACCGATGAGTTTGGAAATGATTATCGTAGCGATGAAATCCTCCAACTGGTGGGGAGCGCCCTGCAAGCCAACGACTGCCATTCAAGCCTCGCTAAGCAAAAGGACGCCGCAGGCGAGAAGCTCCTTGGAGACCTTCCTGAGGGTGAAAGAAGAACTGTCCGTCGCCAGCCAAGGGTGCCTATTGAGAGGACCACGGATCGTGATGCCTTAAAGCCTAACCCAGCAAGCAATCGAGTTAGCACACCGTGGACACCAGGGCATAGTGAAGACCAAGAGTAGGCTCCGAGCCAAAGTGTGGTTCCCGGACATGGACACCAGAGTGGAACTGGCCATAAAAAAAAAGTGCCGATGGTGCCAGGCCGCGGGGCAACCCGAACGTCCACCCCTGATCATCACCGAAGACAACCCGCAGAGACCGTGGGAACGCGTCAGTGCGGACGTCGGGCACCTCCCAGATGGAAGATACATGCTTGTCATCATAGACGATTTCACCAAGTACCCGGAGGTGGAAATCGTGACAACTCTCACTGCCAAGGAAGTCATTGCAAAATTTGAGAAGGCAATTGCCACACATGGCATATTCGAGTGTGTCAAGACAGACAACGGACCGCCGTTTCATGGACAAGAATTTGCAGAATACTTCAAAGAGTGGGGAATCCATCACTGGAAAGTGACCCCCCGCTGGCCTCAAGCCAACGGGGAGGTAGAGAGGTTTATGCGCACCCTGAACAAAGTCATCAGAATCGCCCATGCAGAGGAGGCCCCCTTGGAGAGAGCTATCTACACCTTCCTGAGGGAATATCGGCTCACACCAAATTGCACCACGGAAGCAGCCCCAGGCCCCTCTGCGATGGGGAGCATAGTCAGAGACACCCTTCCCAACCACCATACCTGTACCCCGAACAACGCAGACCCACGAAAGACTCTATCCAACAGAAGGCGGTCAAATGACTATGCCAGTTTCCAACGAAGGGCCAAAGAACCGACGATCCGAGAAAGAGACCAGGTCTACGTGAAGGACAGATATCCAGGAAGCAAGTTCCGACTCCCGTTCGAACCTCGACCATGGACAGTCATGCGCCGCACAGGCACCATGGTGACAGCTCAACGAGGGATGGAAACGGTCACACGCAACATCTCCTTCTTCAAGAAAGCTCCCCCAAGCACCCCAGGTCCCCGAGGTCAAGAACCAGAGCAGGAACCATCCAGCCAATCCGAGGGACCAAGCAGTCCAGGAGGGGGTGAAGATGACGCCAGGGGTGAGGACATGGCGGCAAGCCCCCTCGCCACGGAAACACCTGGAATCAGCAGTACACGGTCCCTGGAGGATCCCTGGAGTGCCAGAGGATCCCCTCAAGAGACCCCACGGAGAATACTCTCCCGAGGAGAAGCAGCGGGATACGGGCTGAGAAGAAATCCGGCCTCGTCTTCCTAACTGGCGGACTTTGCCGTAGGCTGATCACAGACTTTCCACCCATCAGACTGGTAACAGGCCGGCTGGCCCATTATTATTTTTCTTTCTACCATAATCACCATTGACTCTCATGCATATTGTTTGTTTAAATAAAGGTTAAAAGGAATGTAATGTTCGTGACTGCGGGTTAGCGGTCTAGTTAGCCGCGCACTTAGGGGTGCGCATACGCGGGCGTAGCACGTAACGCGCCGGGCTATAAAATAAAGAGGGCGTGGCCGGCGGATCAGTCCGGACCACGCGGTAACCCAAACTGGTGTCCTGAGTCTCCTTTCTGCCGCTGCGCTCCCCCAATCATGCGCATGCGGCTCTGAGACTCAACAGATAGGTGTAACTGGTCATTGGATGAAGAGAGTTCAACAAAAGCCCCTACGTATATATGTGTGCATTTTTTATTTACGGATTTATTTGAATACATGTGTCTAGAAAACACCTAAAGCTGTGTCTAGGTGGTCAGACCTAAAAATGGGACAGCTCAGCCCCATGTAAGCATCTGAAAAAGGGGAAAGCGACTGGCGTAATGGAGTGCGAGATCTATGCAAGTGCCTTCAGAATTACCATAACCTGAAGTGGAGATTTAAACATAATGCAATCTTTGAGATCCTGTATTCCTACTTAGAGGGTGGGGGTGTCCATAAGCTTTTCTTTTTACCACTCCTATTTTGAATGCCATAGTCCTCATTTTCAGGTCCAGCTCCTTGTACACACCAACATCTACAGATTGGTTGTACATTTCCATGTGTGCAATTATCAGCAGACATTGCAACCGCCTTTTCTTGACGCCAAATAGCTGCAGAAGTCCAGAAAATATGTATTTTTCCCATTGTATGTTGAGCACTCAAGGAGGCTAAATGCTATTTTGCCTGAAGAACGAAAAATCCTCACACTGTTTCTACCTGGCTTCTCTTTTTACGAGGCTACCAGGAGCCTAACGCCCCGCCCCCACCCTGTAAGAGCGCTAGGACTTTTATGGCGGCCGTGCTGGACATTGCCGCTTTAAGGGGCTCTTTTAGAGCGCTTTACAGCCATTCCCATTTGTCATTACAAAGAGTCATCGACAGCTAGTTGGCAGAGGCGGTCTACACAGACCAGGGCCGGACAGGGACACGGACACGGACAGGGACCTGTGTGGAGAAGTGTGGCTCACTGGTTAGAGGAGGCAGACCTGGAAGCAGAGGTCAGCCCGGGACCAGGGTACAATTCCCGGCTCGGCGGGGTCTTGAGTCCTAAAATGTCCATGGACTCGACAATTCTCGCTCCGGTGCCTACTCGATTCACGGGTTCACACTCTGCGACTCTGGCAATAGCTTGCTTAATCTCCACAATGGCCCCTCGCGGCGGGATGCCTGGCTTTCACCTTGCGGATACCCTGCCGGGGTTATCTCACAGGGGAATACCAGGACGGGTTCCCTAAGCAAGCGCTTAGAGACCGGTCAGTGATTTGCGCTATATAAATACCTGTACATTTACATTTACATTTACAGGGAACCAAAACCGGCCCTGGCAAAGTGCTCGGCCGCTCCCACCCTCCCCTCCCCCCGGGGGTTGGGGGTGCGGCCAAGCTCTTTGCCAGGGCCATTTTCAGCCGATTTTGTTACAGGGCTGATTTTGCAGCTATGCTGCAAAAACGGCCCTGCAACAAAAATGGTCCCCAGGGGTCCAAAACTGGCCCCACCCATGCGGCCCACCAGGGGATTGCCCGGTGCCCGCTATGGCCAGTCCGGCCCTGACACAGACTCTCTCCCAGCTACATTTATAGAAGCCACACGTGTGGAGGCAGGGGAATTGTGGGCGTTTTAAAACTAAATACAGTAGCTTTATTATAAAAAAAATGAAACTATTTATAGAAAAGTCGTCTGCTATTAACCAGGCTGTGCTTGCTAATGTGATTAATGCAGGTGGAGGCAAGGGAGGAAATAAAGCATGACACTTCCTCGACTCTCCTAGAGCTCCCTTGCTACCTACCCTGCCCCCTAGCCCACGGCCACTTACCAACACCAGCAATTGTGCACGAACTTGCAGTATCTTAGAATCCCTGTCACCGAGATTTATAGAGAACACAAGTGAGGTGCCAGTTCTCCTCACCACTGAGATGTAAATCGTTCGAAAATTCAGAAGATGTGATTATGATAAAAAAAAAAATCAAGAATAATGGGACCTGGCGAGAGGGTTAATGAAGATCCTGGCTGAAGTGCAACGCATTGAACCTCGGGGGACTGGAGAACGTAAAGATCTACTAGAGTGTGGTGGCAGAGAAAGTACAGAGAGTGCCAAGTAGTCAAACAAGCAGCAGGGCGCATGGATACGTGTGTGATCTGCTGCAAACCTCCCATATTTACCATTTGAAGTGCCTAATTAGAGCCTGTGGTTTCCTGTCCTCGGCACCTGCACTTCATTTTCAGCCGGCTTTAGCGACAGACCACTTTTTAAGTTTAAGATGAGCACAAGTCTTTTTAATACGTCAAAATACAATAAAAAAAAGGCCTTTAAGGGGGCCGGTATGGAGTACCTGAACTTTTTTTTGAGAGGGAGAGTACCGGCACTTCTCAAGAGCAACGTAATACTTATAATTGGAGAGTACCAACATTTCTCAGAAACAAGCAGGTACTCTGCTACAGAGTACCTGTATTTCAAGCACTGCGTAAAAATAGTCTGAATTGCGTCACTTGGAGGAGTGCAGTGGTATGTTGGTACTGTCGCTGGCAGTGCTGGCAGGGGCAATGGGTGGTGCAGGCTGCGATGGCCTCCCAGAAGAGTCCAGCACTTACTTTTGTTTTACAAATATAGCACTGGTGGAAGTACAGACTCGGATAATTATGTTAATATGGCCTTTTGATACCGAACAATTCGTTACACATCATTTCATCTCCGGCCTCTCATTCTGATTTGCAGACTAAGTAACTGTTCAGGTGTTGGTGTTTGGGAAGACGGAAGCTGTTGATGTGTACTCTAATGCTGGCAGAGTAGGTACCCTGAGGATGGGAACATATGGGGATAGAGGCGGCGGTCGCTATACACAGTGAAACCTGCTGTACAACACCGCGAGGTGGGGGACACAAGGGGTGAGGGTGACAGCTGTGGCCAGTGAGGCCTCCTCAGGTCGGGAAATGGGCCGTGGAGCCGGCAGCTACCCTACTGACGATAGCTAAGCTGTGCAGACACTCTAGTGTGGGTGGCACGGTGAGAGGGGACGATCGTGCTGCCTGCAGGTACGCTGAACTGGGTGTCACCTGCAGTGGCATAGCAAGGCTGTCATGGACCCCAGTGACAGTTAGTAAAACAGGCCCCTTAAATAACTCGTTATTAGGTGGTAAAAAACAGCAATAACTAGGGTTCAGATCCCTCCCCCAGAGTCTGGGCCTCGGTGCCAATGATGATAGCTACGCCACTGGGTACCCGTCTACTCTCCAGTGCTGTCCGCTGCGTAGGAAACAAGGAGAGGAAGAGGTGCATGCAGTCCACAGTGATGTAGACTGCGCACCAGTCAACACCAGCAGAGCTGTTCGTGCCTTAGGGGGTCTCCTCACCTGTAGTCTGTGTTATGTGGCAATGTGTGGGCCTTGCCAGGCATGGGTGGCCGCTTGCGCAGGGGTGTTAACGCGCAGCGCCAGCCAGTAACCCACACACTCGTCGTAGTCGGAAGTGACGTGCCCGAGCGCACGCCTTCCTTTTATTGATCCCCGCAGGCCACGCCTGGCCGGCGGATGCATGGATGCGTGTGCGTGCGTCCACTAGAGTGCTAACCGCACTACATCTCTATCCAACTACACACAAATTCGAAAATGTTCAAACCAAACTGTTCATAATGCCACAATGAATTAGATCAGGTGCTCTGTACTTGCGTGTCCCTTTTGATGACGGCTTCAGGGTTTCAGCTGACAGGCGTAGTCGTTTAGTCTTTGACTTGGGCGGGGATTGGGCCTCAAGCTGTATCGTGGAGTGCGACCTGGCCCTCGGTCCCCGCTGCGCGATGTATTCCGGATGGGGGTGGATATGATCGATGTTCACCCTCCCGGCTCTGACCCTGGACTTCGGGTGTCATTTGTTGAGCTGCCCTTTTCTTCTTGTGTCGCTGCTCGGGGTGGCTCGTCGGTTGCATCCATGGCTTCGGTGTCCACACTCGGGTTAGGAGGGACCATTTTGAACCATGAGGTGTTTCTCGACACTTCTTCCCCCTCCCTGCTGGCAGTCACCATGGTTCCTTTCGTGTTGGTTACAGTCCACGGGCCTGGTTCGTAGAATGTTTGAAATTTCCCCCCGGGGCGTCTGTTTCTGATAACAACCCGATCTCCTTGATGTAATTGTCTTGGTGTCGCTCTGCGCCGGTGGCTCGCTCGCATGTTGTTCCGGCGTCGGCGTTCCTGAACCTCCCTCATGTCATCCCTCACCGGTGTCGGTCCTGAGGAGATGGGAAGGAGGTCTCTGCGTTGGCCCTGGAACATGAGGGACCACGGGCTCTTCTGAGTAGTGCAGTGGGGCGTTCCTCGATATTCTCTCAAAAACTCATGCAGTCTTTGCTCCGGGTCAGCTTCTTCTACCACTGCAATCCTGAACATTTTGTTGAGAGTCCGCATGAACCTTTCCGCCTCCCCATTGGCTTGTGGCCACTGGGGAGTGATGCGCCGGTGGGTGATGCCTCGGGTTTTCAAAAAGGTGGCAAATTCCGTTCCCTGGAATGGTGGGCCGTTGTCACTTTTGATCTCGCCGGGGAATCCAAACAGGGAGAATATCTTTTCTAGCGCTGGCCCCACGTGTGTGAACGCCGTGGATGGCACTCTTTCCACAATGGGGTATTTGGAGTACGAGTCAATAACTACCAGGGTGTTGCCCTCTCCGGGGAAGCTTCCAAAGTCCACGCTGACTTTAGACCACGGGGTTGTGCATGCTTCCTCAGTAATTATGGGAACTGGCCTTTCTGGATCACTGGTTAGCTGGCAGGGCATGCAGTTCTTGACATACTCTTCCACTGTGTTTTCTAGTTCGGGGAACCACACCTTCTCGCGCATGCGCGCCTTCATTTTCGTGGCACCCTGGTGGCCACCGTGAGCGAGCTGGGTGGCTCGGTGTCTGAGGCGTTTTGGTATCACCAGGCGTGTCCCTCTCAGTAGTATACCCTCTTCCGTGGCGCTGAGCTCGTGGCGGATGTGCCAGAATTTCGTGAGGGCTTCCTTGTCCGCAGCTGTCCAGGTGTTGGGGGGATGTAAGTAGTCAGTCCAGGATCCCTCTTGTACCGCCTGCAGAGACCTCATGTATGGGTTATCGTCCACTGTCGCTTCCTTGATTTCCTCGACGGTCATGCACTGGGGGCAGGATGTGAGTGCTACCCACTGGACATATTCTTCACAGTCTCCGTCAGCAGCTACTGGTTCTTGAGGTAGTGGGTGGCGCGATAGGTAATCAGCTGGGTTTTTGGCTCCTGGTCTGTATACCACTTCCATGTCGTATGTTTGCAGCTGGATCACCCACCTTTCAATGCGTGGCGGCGGATGGGGAGCAGTGCCCTTGAAGAGCGGCACTAAGGGTTGATGATCGGTGACCATCACGAACGATTGTCCTTGTAGATAAAGATGAAAGTGGCTGCAGGCCCACTTAATCGCCAGGGCCTCTCGCTCTATCTGTGCATACCTGGTCTCTGTCGGGGTCAACGCCTTGCTGGCAAAAGCCAGGGCTGTCCATTTTCCTGGTTCATGTTCTTGTGTCAGGACTGCCCCTAGGCCCACTGGGCTTGCGTCCACAATGACTTCGGTCCGCTTGGCGGGGTCAAAGTATGAGAGCGTTGCGTTCTCAAGGAGGGCGTCCTTTATGCCCTGAAATGCGTTGTGTTCCTTCGGGCCCCATGTCCAATTGGTGTCCGTCTTCGTTAGTGCTCGGAGGGGCTCGCTGCGGGTCGCCAGTCCCGGTATGAAGCGGCCACAGTACGTGGCCATCCCGAGGAAGCTCCTCACCTCCGTTGGAGATTTTGGCGCTGGGGCGTCCTTGATGGATTTTGACTTTCTTGGATCAATTTGGACCCCTTCCTGGTTGAAAACATAACCAAAGAATTTGATTGACGATTGGAAAAATTGGCATTTTTCTTTGTGGAGGGTTGCTCCATAGGTGCTCAGTCTTTTCAACACATCCCTCAACTGTTTATAGTGTTCGGATGCGGTGGCTGAATGGATGAGGATATCGTCGCTTACATTGATTACCCCCGGCAGTCCTGACAGCAGCTCCCTGATAGTGTTCTGGAATACCTCCGCTGCCGAAGATATTCCAAAGTTGAGGCGTTTGTACCGCCGGAGGCCAAGGTGGGTACTGAATGTCGTAATGAAGCGACTTTCCTCGGCAAGGGGCAGTTGGTGATAGCCCGCATTGAGATCGATTTTCGAGAACCATCTCGATCCATTCACGTTGGCTATTATGTCGTCCATCGTGGGTGTTAGGTGTCTCTCCCTCCTGATCGCGGTGTTCGGCAGCCGCATATCGATGCATAGTCGGATCTCACCAGGTTGTTTGGGCTTTTCGACTATGACCATGGGGGAAACCCAGGGGGTGGGTCCAGTTACTTTTTCAATGACCCCCATTTTCTCCAGTTTTTCGAGTTCCTTTTCCACCAGCGGTCGCAGGTGGAATGGTATTCGCCGATGGCGTAGGGCTGTAGGGGTGACGGACTTGTCGATATGGAGCTTGATGGGGTCGCATTTGATGCAACCTAGACCTTTGAATAGTTCAGGGAATCACTCCAGCAGTTCTTCTACCTGGTGGTTTCGGATGCGGTTAGCGAAGGCGATCAATTTCAAATCCTCCGCAGTGTGGCTGCTCAACAGCGTGTCGGCTTCTCGGTCGATAATGTGTATCGTTGCGGTCACTTCAGCCTCGTCAGCTCGTATGGGTATTACAATTTTACCCTTCAGAGGGAGGGGAGTGTCTGCTCCATAGGCGAAGATTCTAGTCTTGGAGCGTAAGACCTCCGGACGAGGGCGTAGCTTGTTAAATTCTTGCAGCCCCATGACGTTGACGGTGGCGCCGGTGTCAATGACGGCTTTCACCTCATTCTCTCCCACCTGCACTACGCATGTTGGCTGTGGTCGTCGTCTGAGTTTTAGCTCCCGAGCAAAGGAGATTACATACGCCTCCTCGTCTTCCGAGTCTGACTCGTCATAGGTTGTTGGTAGGAACTTGTCTGCTCTCTCCGGGAGTGGGTCTGTAAGTGACAGTTGGCGGACAGCTTTGGTAGGCGTCCATGGTTTCTTGGAATTCCTCGGTTGGCTCTTTCTGCGACAGACTGACGCGAAATGATTAGGGATTCCGCAATTCCCGCAGGTTTGACCTTGAGCGGGGCAGTCTTTGGCTGCATGGGGTTCATGTCCGCAGTATCCACAACGGCCTTGAGGTGTGTCTCTTCGGTATCCCTTCTTCGTCTGGCCACGTGGTCGTGGTCGTACCGCGTCAGCGCGCTCAACCTTGATAGTTTCCGTTTTGGCGGGAGTTTTGTGTAAGGCCTGCTCCATGGCCGTCGCTCTGGCATCTGAGAGTTCATGTGCTCTGGCCAGGATGAGGATGTCTTCCAGTGAGATTCCTGGCTTCCGCAGGATATGGCCCCTCAGTGTCTTGTCTCGGCATCCCTGGATTAGTTGGCGTCGTATGGCTCTTGGCTGGTCTTCATCCGTGGAGCTAGCCAGCTCTCGAACTCGGGTGTGGAACTGGTCCATAGATTCACCCTCACGCTGACGGGCTTGCCCTAGCTTGAAGACTTCGAAGTCCACATTTAGTTGAGGGTCAAAATGGTTGTTCAGGGCGGTAACCGCGGCAGCGTAGGTGGTCACCCCCGTCGGGTTGGGGAGGTGTTTGAAGAGCCTGAAGACCTCATCCCCTGCGTAGTGGAGAAGCAGCGATCTTTTTACTGCGTCATCCGTCTCCCTTGTGACTACAAAGTAGTTCTCGAGTCTTTCCAACCAAATTTATCCCACTCTCGTCGCCAATGTTATGTGGCAATGTGTGGGCCTTGCCAGGCATGGGTGGCCGTTTGCGCAGGGGTGTTAACGCGCAGCGCCAGCCAGTAACCCACACACTCGTCGTAGTCGGAAGTGACGTGCCCGAGCGCACGCCTTCCTTTTATTGATCCCCGCAGGCCACGCCTGGCCTGCGGATGCATGGATGCGTGTGCGTGCGTCCACTAGAGTGCTAACCGCACTACATCCTGGGTGTCCGGTGCGTCGTTGGCTCGGGGCGTGAGCGGTGCAGTTGACCTGACCAAGAGGCAAGCACAGAGGTCCAACGAGAGGGGGCGCGCACGTCCCCCGCCTGTGGCGCCGAATGTGATCACGTCACGTCGTGTTGCATATTAGAAGGCGCTAATGCGCTTTTAAGGTCGAAGACTGTTCACTCAAGGGGTAGGGCCGTTTCTATCATTAGGCAAGACTAGGCCATTTACTCAAGGGGATTTCCAAACTCATGTATTTTGCCGCCCTCCTCCTTTTGCCGCCCTAGGCAGCCGCCTAGTCTTGCCTAATGGTAGAAACTGCCCTGTTCCTGCAGAAACAATCGTAAGAGGCGTCTTCCTCTTTCTATGAGTTGCAGAATGCATCACACATAGAGGAAAAAATTAGGCGATACAAAGTTATTTCTCCTCGTTACGCCTCATCTCGGCCGGCGTAAGGTTTTGGCGCTCCCCCAGGTTTACATGGTTTTATAAATCAGGGGAAGTGTCAAAATCCATGGGTGTTGAGTGGAAACACCCCCTGCAACGCCCATGGGATGCCTCCTGAGCGCAGAGTAAAGCAACGCAGCGATTTGCGCCGCTTTGCCTTACTCCACATCTATGAGGCGATTGAAAGTCTTGCGCAGTGGTTTTGCGTTGTCTCATATATATGAATTTGTGATTTGCGCTGCCGGAGCGTCACAAACAGTGAGGCTCTGGTAGCGCAAGGGGCTTTAAATATGCCCCTAAGTATCGTTTTTTATACACGCTGACTCATTATTCTTTATATTTTATTTTCTCTCAGTTTACACAATTCTTATTTTCACTGGCACTTTGGTCTTGGTTTTCTCCTGGTCACATGGCACACATCCTCCTCTTTCCTATTCTGTTGTTTGTTTTTTCTTAGTTCAGGCGTTTGTTTTACATTTCACATTTCACATCATCAAACTAATGCTGTCAAACTTTCAGAGTGCTTGGCGCCCGCAGATCAGCGGCACAGACACTCAGGAAGAGGGAGTCACTGGGGAAGCGAGGGCTGCAGAATACAACGCATGCAAACTCACAGGTGGAGGTAGTTTCCTACCATGGAAGAGATTATTAAACTGCTTCTTTTAAATGGAAAGATAAGTGCCTTGCCGAAAAGGAGAAACCATAGTGGGAACGGGAGGGCACCCACCCTCATCTACCTCCCATGGAGGGGTGTAGCTTTAAGGAGGGTGTTTGGGGTATGACACCATCCAAAAAAATCATTCTGGGCTTGATAGTTGGGTCTGTGGGGCCTGAGTCGGGTCTGCTATGTCTGGGTTGCTTATACTCATTGTAAGCTGTAGTGACCCAGAGTCACAGTCAGCAGGACACGGTCTAGTTGTTTTCTTGTATGTCCTACACTGTTCACCCACCCACCACAGACGTCACTGGTCAGGTGACGCTGCCTTAATAAAAGTGGCCGAGTGCACGTGCTCTGGGCCAGTTGTACCATGTAGCCCACTGTGTCTGCGTCAGTCATTTGCAGCATGAGGGCCCAGGGCCCCCATCATTACATTGGCGACTAGGCGGTAACGCAATGCCATGCGTGCCAGCTGAAAGCACAACATCGTGGGGAAAGATGAGGGAGCTGAGAGGCGACATCGCGCCCCCTCCCCTACTGGATCGGCGATGGCCTGCAGTGAGGCCCGCGGGGCGTGTGCGGTGCCCGGGCCTGGATGCCGCACGAGGTGACCGAGAGCCCACCTCGCACCTCTCAAGCCTGCAGGAAGAACAGCGGACCGACCGGAGCCCACCCGCATCGGCCGCAACTGACCCAGCTAAGAGGCGACCACAGCAGTGCCCACCTGCATGGTAGAACAGGCCCGCCGGCCGGAAGTGTGCCCCAGCACGAAGCGGACCGACCACAACCGACCCGAGTCGGCCGCAGCAGCAGGGACTCCCACCGGAGATGAGTACTGGCCGTGCGGAGCCCACTCTCCACGACCGTTGCCAAGGAAGGGGACGCGTATGCCAGAAGCGACCCCCTTGTGATGATTATGTAAAGCGGAGCCCACCCGCATGGCCATGGTGCCCTCGAACACTATGAGGCCGAAAATGGACTTTTAGAGAAGCAAGGCCAGCGGAGCCCACCCGCGGCCTGCTGTCAGCGACTCCCGCCCCCGCGTGTCTGAGGCTGCCTCGGCGAAGGAGAAATGAAACCCGTAGGCCAGAGGTGAGCCTGTATGAACGCGCCGGCCCCCAAGTAACTTAAAGCTGACAGCGGAGCCCACCCGCACTCACCACAGCGGCACCATGAACATGAAGTAAAGCAGCGCCAGCGGAGCCCACCCGCGGCCTGCCAGCAGTGACCCCTGCCGCGCAGCGTGTGATGAAAGCTGCTGCGGCTGGATAAAAGGGCCTGCAGCGTGGGGAGAGCTGCAGAGCATTAACAGACCAAAGCGGAGCCCACCCGCTAGAAGGGTCCAAGGGATATGGATACACATGCCCCCGCGCAGCGCAGGTGCTGAGAGGCTGCCGCGGGCCAAGACAACGTGGAAGGAACAGCGTGCGGCCGCCCGAAGGCCCTACAAATAAAGGGACAACTCACCGGGGAATCCTGAAGAGGCACGAGGACAACTCGCACCGGGACCCGAAGGGAGCTCATGGGCGAAGATCTCCAGGTCTACCCTGCAGCGCCACCTGCTGGCCGCCGAAGTGCGCAGCACACCCACAGGCAAGTGCCTAACCAATGAGGCTGAACTGTGCCAGCCACATCTCTAGCGGCCCTCACAATGCACAACATATTGTAGTTGAGACTGGTGTTTGGCCCACAAGCACAACAGTGAACAAGGGCAGAACTGCATGAGCGAGTATGCAACAGTGTGCCAAGAGGAAAGCTGCAGCAACAGGGACGCATGCTTGCACCTCAGCTGGTTATCCAAAAGCAGCCAAGTCCCACACACAAAAAAAATAAAAAAAAGTGCACAAGAGAACTGCCATGCCAGAGTGGCGCCAAGCCATCAGCCAGTCTCTAAAACCTGGTGTAACAAAACGCAAAGCAGCACGAGAGACAGCTGCCACGCCAAGGGAAAGTACAGCACACAGCAGCGCAGGACTAGTGCACAGGCGCCAAAACATGGGAGAGATGCCACGACACCAACAAGCGAGTGCGCCAGGAGAGCAAGGACTCTACGCATGTACCCAGATAGCACAACACTGCGCTGCGCAGGATGGCGCAAGGAGTGTAGGAACTCCCAGCACCAGAAGATCGACGGAGCAGAACCACAATCCCTCAGAAGCACTGACGCCACACCAACGGAAAACACGGTGACGCCTAGTGGCCACAGGCTGTCACTGCTGCCGGAAGAAAGTAAATGAGCACCGCCACGAGACTCCCCACCAGGCAAGTGCGACACGGAGGAAGCGCGACGACCGCCAACACTGCTCCATGATCCCAAGAAGAAAGCAAGCACGCCCCGTGAGGTAACGGGACGACCTGAACACGAAGAAGCTCGGAGTGGTGACGTAACCCTCCGCACCAAAGAAGCGCCAATGATACAGCGCTAAAACCTTCAGGAACGCGCCAGGAGACAGCGCAGGAATGCGCCGGAAACTCCAGGGACAGCGCAAGGAATCGAGGAACCCTCCCCAAGGCAAACCTGCAGCAACCAGCAGCACAAGAGACTTGCTATATCAGAGTAGCGCCAAGCCTAACCACATAGCTTTAAGGATACAAAATAGACTGCGCAGAAGCACGCCAGAAGCAGAAAAGAACGAGCTAGAAACCCTAGGAACGCGCAAGGAGTGAAGGAACTCCACACCCGCACGCCAGGACAGTGCAGCACCAGCACCGCGCCGAGATGTGCCAGGAGCGCCAGAGATCAGGAGTGCCAGAGTGACGCTGCACAGCGACACGCCAATGCCACAGAACAGCACTAGGAACTCCACACCTCAGGACCGAACAGCATTGCGCAAGAATGCGCAAGGAGTGAAGGAACTCCACACCTCAGGACCGAACAGCACTGCGCAGGAATGCGCACGGAGTGAAGGAACTCCACGCCACCACGACTGAGTGATGCAGGGATTGCGTCCTCGGAGACCTGTCAGTAGGTCACAGCAAAGATGACTTGCCAGAAAGTCACCGCCAGACGCGGACCAGTCGGATGGTCACCCGAAAAGAAAAGGAAAGAAGACGCGGACCAGTCAGTTGGTCGCCGGAAAGGAAAGGAAGAAGCTGACCAGACAGATGGTCGCCCGGAAAGAAAAGGAGAAGATGACCAGTCAGATGGTCGCCCGGAAAGAAAAGGCGAAGATGACCAGTCAGATGATCGCCCGGAAAGAAAAGGAGAAGATGACCTGCCAGAAGGTCATGACTGCGAAGACCTGCCAGAAGGTCAAAGCTGAAGTAACTGAATATTCTGACATGAAGACCGACGTGAAGTTCAAGAGGTCCATGGACGGGACCCAGAAGAGGTCTGATAACACCGACCCGAAGTAAAGGAGGAGCGACAGGAAGAAAGGTGCGATGCCTGGTTTTGGTCATCGGAAGAAGAGAAGGCGTGTCCTAAGGGTAGGACGCAACCAGGGAGACACGTGTGGAGTGCACGCCACACGGAGATAGCCTGGGCAGTGAAGACAAGAAACGGGACCGACCACGTCGTGAAAGGAATGGAGGAGAAGAAGGGTAGTGAGTGCCACGGTGCCATTAGAAGAACACAAGAAGAGAAGAGGTGTGACCAGTCAACTCACACACCCATCAGAAGAAGATGGTGACATGCACCAGAACACCGGAGTGCAGCGGAGAACAAGGCCTGGCAGGAACACCGGCGGCACAAGTCAAAGATATCCACCTACAAGCCATCCATCAATGTGGCAATCGCAGAAGAGGGCAAGTTTGGACTGTTGACAACAATCTACCTTTGGGGTTGAGCGGAAGATTGGATGGCGAGAGTGCTCACACATCTGGCTGAGGAACTGACCACTCCACACCAACCCGTGGCAGCCCAAGAAGCAAAGGCCTCAAGGGACTCTGGTGGCAGCAAGTCCCGCAAGAGAGACAGATCCACAACAGTGCGTCTGCAAGACCCACTGAGAGGAAAGCTTCGCATGCAAGAAAAGAGTCAACAGCGTAACCTTCAGGTGGAACCAAGACACAACGGTGAAGATCGTGGAGCGCCCCGCTCACGGCCCGAAGGCTATGGTGGAGCAACATGACCGAAAACACCAGTCCAGTGGAAACTTGGCAAAGAGGTCCTCACGGACATCTTGTGAGAGAAGAATACCGGCGAGAGGTGCATCCTAGTGAAAGGGATGTATGCACCTACTCCTTTCATCTGCCCAGAAATACTTTGAAGCCTGCCCCGAGACATCACCAAGGACCAGGACTGAAGAGGAGAACCGAGAAGACAAACAGTACTCAGATCACGTCACCCTTCTATCTAGCTACCAACTGTTACCAGTGGTGTGAAGCAAAGACAAGGCAAAGGACAACATCCAGGCGGCGCAGACAGAAGATAGGACCCACCGAACAACGACAAACCATGCCACAGTGACTCATGAGTCATGGATGCAGTAACTACACCATCTGCGACCTGCAATCCACCAAAGAGACTCACTTCAAACTATAGAGTCCAGTATTATATTGTATGTACATTTTCTTTCCCACGGGTCGAACTTTGTCGTGGGGTTTGCGAACTGCACTTTTTCTCCCATAGGTTGGACTTTCTTTTGTTTTCAATTTTCCCCAAAGTTTGAGAGGGATGTAGTGACCCAGAGTCACAGTCAGCAGGACACGGTCTAGTTGTTTTCTTGTATGTCCTACACTGTGCACCCACCCACCACAGACGTCACTGGTCAGGTGACGCTGCCTTAATAAAAGTGGCCGAGCGCACGTGCTCTGGGCCAGTTGTACCATGTAGCCCACTGTGTCTGCGTCAGTCATTTGCAGCATGAGGGCCCAGGGCCCCCATCATTACATAAGCCAAGAATGAAAGACAGTGACCTTTTATGTAAAAGGAGGGGGAGGGGGAGAGGGAGAGGAAGGGGTAGGGGAAGAGGGAAAGAGAGGAAGAGTGAGGGAGAGAGAGAGAGAAAGAGAGAGAGAGACAGACATTGTGTGATCCTAGGCAAATATTTTGCTTCACAGAGCCTCCTTGTTTCTTTTATTATCGCGTATGAGTGCACTTTGAAACAAATTAAGTCAGGAAGTACTAGCATCTCTTACATTTGTTTTAATAGACTGTAACGTCTATCCATCTATAATACGAATCTGGGCCACATCAAAGGTTTACATGACTATTGATTTGCCTCTTAGTTCACTAATGGCATTGTCACAAGCAGGATGAATGTTTCTAAAAGCTATCACTCTCAATAAATATCCGTTGATGGAGTGATATAACCTGACACGTTAAGGCCTTCACCTACCTGGGCAGTGTCAAGGCAAGAATCGGCAAAGCAAGCGCTGCTTTCATTCAGCTAAAGAAAATCTGGAGCTCCGAAAATAGAACTAGTGCAAAATCAAATGTATTAAAAAAACTGTTAGCTAGTTGTTAAAAAGAGATATTAGAAGCAGTTGAATAGAAGTCAGTTAAACTAGGTTATTCAGAAACATGCAGAAAGATCCTAACTTTTCCATAATTTCCCAAAGAGTGCAAAAAATAACCATGTTGTCATGAATATCTACTTTCTGCTTTGTACTGTAGAGTTAGAAAAAAAAAGCAGAAGAAAATGAAGATTTCATTTTCTTTGCTTTAAACAGCTGCTCCGTTACCTGACCTGTCTTTCATCTCGGCTGCTGGCACTGTGACGTCAGAACTCAACTGTAATAATTTATTACAGTTGGCTTCTGATTCCGTTTCTTTATAATTGGTGAATGAATTTATTCAGAAGTAGCTGATTATAAAGAAATTAGAGACAGGCGTTTATACAGGGATTGCAGAATCCCATGTATTATTTATTATATAGTCTTTAACCCCTTCGATGCTTGTGACGGAACCATTCCGTCATCAGTCACGGTTGAGCTGTGCTGATGACGGAATGGTTCCGTCACTACCACACCCAGTTAAAGAATGTTCAGCACGGGAGGGAAATCGGGGCAGCACGCCAGGTGTTAAAATGTGAAGAATAGAAACATGGAATCCTGCCCGCATGGACCGATTTGACAAGGCTTCTTGTAGCAGAAACGAGAAAGAGTGTGTGCAGAGAAAATACATTGAAGACAAGTGATCCCGGGGCAGTGACTCCAAGTAGTTGCTTTGTATGTGCTTGACGTCATGAGTTCCCAGAGAACTACCAGGACCAAGTGGAACATGCAAGGGCACAGCTTCAATGCATTCTTGGTTTGGTAGTTGGGTGTGGAGGCCCTGAGTGCCGTCGACTAGGCCTGTGTGTTCTTCTCATCATTCTTATTTCACTAAGAGGTTTTAATTTGTTCATTCTTGGGATTGAGATCTTAAAAATATATAGCGACCAGTTTAACAAAAAAGTAGTTTATATGCACCTATAGAAGTACTCATGGAATGACTGCAAATGGACTGTATTTTGGAATCCAAAAACATTGGTAGGAGGAGGGTTGGGAGCTCCACCAATCTCAATGTGCCACGGATACTACTGTCAAATAAACTCCCAAAATGATGACAGGATGAATGCTTGCAGTGGCAGTCACGCTCAGGTTAGCGTTCCATCATTGCCACTCTACACAGAGGCCCACCTAATGCAAACCAATACTGAAACAGTCCATCCCGAACCTTGGTCATCTCACCCCACCACCCTGCAACCACTACGCCCTTGTCCCTATGCTTAATGGGTGTGTAGGTGGAAGATTTTCAGTTTTATATAGCGCAAACATGACCCGTGAGGGTATCAGAGTGCTTTAGAAGGGGGAGGAGTGAATAACCAGTAAAGACACAGTAATAAAATGCAGCTATGACATAAATACGATCATAGAGGAATAACTAATTAAGGATGCAACCTTCCTAGGAGATCAGAAGGAAGTAGTCATGATCAACAAAATAAGAATACACCAGGTAAGATCAATTGATATAGCGTATGATTTTAATTTTTAGGGCAACCTTTTGTTCATCAGAAATGATTTCACTTCTATTTTGAAGGAGGTAGTAGAAGGAATCAAACGGATTTCCTTTGGCAGAGAATTCCAAATTTTCAGTTTGATGCCTGAAAAAGCTCTGTTGCACATTTTGTTTTTACGGAAAACTGTGGTTTCAGCAGCAGGGAGCTGGTACTTCGCGATGATCTACATTCGCCAGGTAAATTCCAGCATTTTGTGCACAATTTTTGGGAGTATTGGAATTTAGTGCTTTATGAGTCATGCAAGCGATTTTTAGATGAATTTGTGCTTCTTGAGGGAGCCAGTTTAGGGATTTCAGATCAGGGGAGATGTGTTTGTTTCTTTTTGTTCCGCTGATGAGTCTGGCTGCAGCGTTAAGAGAGGCCCGTATAAGGGACAGCTTGTATCTGGGCAGGCCACTAAGCATAGCACTTCTGCAATGGAGCCTGGGAATGACTAGGGCTTAGACCGCAGATTTAAGGTCATGTTGGGAGAGGAAAGGTTTTAATTTTCTTAGGATGCGCATCTGGTAGTTCGCTTCTTTGGTTGAGTTACTATTGTTGCTCTGCATATGCAGAGGATTGTCTAGTATAATTCCCAGAGATCTTGTAGAATCTACAAAGTGAGGTGTATAATTGAGGGCAGTTAGATGCTTACACAAAGGTTGATCTTGAGATTTTGTTGGGATGGAGTAAGAAGGAGGAATTCCGTTTTGAAGCCGTTAAGTTTCAGATGGTTGAGAGAAAGCCAGTTCTGAGTATTTTGAAGAATAGTATTGAGGGTAGTGAAGTCATCAGAGGAATAGATTTTCATGTACAATTGCATGTCATCTGCATACATGTGATAATGAATGTTGGAGGATGACAAGGTGTCTGCTAAAGGTTCAATGAATAAGTTGAAGAGAATGGAAGAGAGGGCAGATCCCTGTGGGACTCCCAGGGTGACCACAGAGGGCTTGGACAGAGAATAGCTGACCATGAGTCTTTGGGTTCTGTTATTGAGGAATTATGTAAACCATTGAAGAACAGCACCTGAAAACCCCATCCTTCTTTCAAGTATGTTTAGAAGATTGTCGTGTTTCACAGGATCAAACGCTGATGATAATTCAAGGAGGATAAGACACGCTTTATTCGGATCCAACATTGATAATACAGCATCCACTATGTGTGTGAGTGTTGTTTCTGTGTTGTGATCTGGGCAGAAACCAGACTGGTATTGGTCTAGGAGTTGGCAATGATCTATGTGGTTGCAGAGTTGGATCTGTACCAATTTCTCGATAAGCTTTGCCAGAGTAGGATTGTTAAAGATTGGAATGAAAATGTTGAAGTCTGAACAATCTCCTGTTGGTTTTTTTTAAGACGGGTGGCTCCCTGCCCTACTTTTAGACAGTCAAGGATAGTGCATTGAAGGAGAGAGGCATTTACAATCTGGGTCCATAAAGGGAGGATAGACGATTTGATCTCCTTAACGATAATTGGAGGTAAAGGGTCGATGAAGTGATTGGAAGGTTTCAACACTGTAAGCAAGTAGTGAATGTAACTTTCCTTGAGGGGAGAGAATGTGGGCCGGGAGGCATTGTTTTTGGGGTAATGTTCAAGGGAACCGGTAACAATTGCAGACTGTGATAGATGAAGAATGGTGAGTAAGGTGGTTGGCAGAAGCTCCCTCACTGTCTACAGCTCCTTTTCAATAATGACCATTTTTTCCTGGAAGAAGGGTGCAAAGACTTTGAAATTTGGAAGGTTTTGGGGTCCAATACCGGGAAGGTTGGGTTGGTTGTTGAATTGTCGCTGGACAATTTCAAAAGGTTTTTTGCGGCGATTTCTGGCTTAGTCCAGTTGAGTTCTAAAGAATTTGGCTTTTGAGTTTCTGATTATTTTGTTTAAGTGTTTCTCACTGATCCTAACCTTTTCAGGTTCTCCATGGAAGGTGAGGATCTCCAGGCTGTTTCTGCTCATCTCAAATTCCGTCTTTCAGTATTAAGGTTTTCGTTGAACCAGGGTTTAGAGACTTTGGTGGATACATTTTTTTGTTATATGGGAGTGATGGAGTCAAGGATGTTTGTTGAAGATGGAGGTATTGTAATGCTCTGTAAATTTGTGGACGGCCACCAAGTCCATCCAGGGGGATGCCTGGGGGGTGATAAATCTTTGAAGTTTATGTTTTGTAGTTTTCTTTTCCAATGTTTTGGTTTGTTTGCTTGAGCTTTCTTTGTGAACACACCAGCACTGATGAGGAAGGTAATACAGTAGTTGTTAGATTTGGGTGTCTATAGTTGGCACAGGTAGGTACTTGTGAAAAATGGGGACCCTTGCCTCTAGTCAGGGTAAGGGGGTATACTCCTAAAATAACCCCTGTTCACCGCCTTTGGTAGCTTGGCACGAGCAGACACGCTTATCTCAGAGGCAGTGTGTAAAGCATTTGTGAACACGTACAGTAATCTAGTGACAACACTACAGATGGACATCACACAGTTGTATAGTAAAAATAAGTATTCTTTATATAGATTTAACACAAGAACATAATTGACAAAAATCCACCATACTGTACTTAAGATGGTAGTTTTAGCTTAGTTCTGTTCAGTTCTTAAAATGCAACACTTTAAGTCAATGTATCTTTCGATGCGGGACACTTCCACAACAAGCAATGTTGCAGCAATGGAAATGCAGCAAAGTTCCGGTGCAAAGAAATAAAGACGCGAAGATCTTCCAGATGCAGCACGCTTCTCCGATGATGCGGAAGTCTCAATTCTATGCGTCAGCTGCAGCGGCGACACCCTTGTTCTGGGATGCGACGGCACCCGCTTCGGCTGCGACACTCTTCTCCGACGTTGCGATAGGCTTCCGCACAATGCGACAACTACAGCGGCGACATTCAAGATGTGACGGCAGCAGCCCCGACGGCAGCGCGCTTCTCCGGGCATGCGAGGCACTTTTCCTGATGCAGTACAATACGACAGCTACAGCGGCGACCTCCACAATGCGACGGCAGCAGCAGCGACGGGGACACGCTTCTTCCTCGTTGCGAGACACTTCTCTCGATGCGGTGCAATACGACAGCTACAGCGGCGACATTCAAGATGCGACGGCAGCAGCAGCGACGGCGACATGCTTCCTCTTCGTTGCGAGATGCTTCTCTCGATGCAGTGCAATACGACAGCTACTTGCGATACCCAGTACCTCAGAAGGCCCCAAAACAGCAGCAGGCACTTCCAAAGAACTCTGGGGAGCTGGGTGTTGAAGTCTGTTGTCGCTGAGACTTCAGCAGGAGGCAAGCTCTGTTCCAAGCCCTTGGAGATCCTTCACAAGTTGAAATTAAAGTACACAAAGTTCTTCCTCCTCTCTTTGGCAGTCAGGCAACCACTGCAGGCCAATCCCCCAAGCAGCACTTCAGCTTAGGGATAGTCTCTCCTCAGTTTCTTCAGGTTCCTCTCCACAGCAGAGGTTTCTTCTTGTAGTCCAAAAGTGATCTAATTTATTGGGATCAGGGTTCCAATATTTATACCCCAAAATCCTTTGTCCTCTGAGGGCAGAGGAGCCTTTGCCTAGTCCAAACCAGTTCTGGAGCACTCTGTTTACATGACTCCTTCTTTCCTTTCCCAGTGCAGGGCAGAAACATCAGACGCCCCACAGGAGGTGGAGCCAGCATTGTGGAGGGAAAGCACAGCCCTGGAGCACTTTGTTTACATGATTCCTACTCTCCTTTCACAGTGCAGGGCAGACTTGAAGCCAGCACTGTGGGGGGGGCAGGCACTGTCCTATTCAGGTCCCAGGTGCAACTCCTCCCTCCCATCTAGATGCAGATCTCTCTATTCACCACTGGGCTGACTCGTTCTGTCTCCTGGATTCCCCAGCACTGTCAGTCAAACTTCAGACAAGGAATACACAATCTAGAAGAGGCAGGCCTGGATAGTTAGACAAGAAAATACCTACTTTCTAAAAGTGGTATTTTCAAACACAGAATGTGAAAAACAACTTCATTAAAAGATGTATTTTATCATCCTGAGTTCAGGCATACTAAGCTCGAATTTCTACCATGTTCCCTGAGTCAATTAGGATTATAAAATGTAATAATCTAACTGCCCATTCTGGCCTATGAAGAACAGGTATCCTTGCAATAGTGAAAAACGAACATGGTTGTAATTCACTATTAGGACATGCCACACACACCAGGGCTTGCCCTACCTTATACTCACAATGCACCCTGCCTTTGGGCCTACCATAGGGGTGTCTGATATGAAGAAAAGGGAAGGTTTAGGGACTGACAAGTGGGTGCACTTGCCCAGTCAGCATTATAGTACCAGACTGCACACAAGCTCTGCAATGGCAAGCCTTAGACACATCTTTACAGGCTGCTCCTGTGGGTGGCACAACCAGTGCTGCAAGCCCACTAGCTGCATTTTAATTACCAGTCCTGGGCACTCCTGGTGCACTGTACTAGGGTCTGACAGGTAAACCAAACCAGCCAATCATGGAATCACTAATTCATACATTAATTTATAATAGGGAGAGCATATGCACTTTAGCACTGATCAGCAGTGGTAAAGTGCCCAGAGTCAAAAAACCATCAAAAACACGTCAGACAAAATACAGGAGGAAGGCAAAAAGTTCAGGGATGACCCTGCAAAAAGGGCCAAGTCCAACACAACCGCCTTCCAGTCAAAACGCAGGGTAGACCAATAACTACTTTGATGGGCTTCCCTGCTTTGGGCGATAGAACCCGGACCTGGTCTGCAACTGCAGGGGCATACTCCAGTTCTACGACAATCTGAACCTATTGGAATCTCTCTGTCCATACTCTCAGAGCCGAGAATGCTAATCCATGGGGATCCCTGCTCCTCACCTGTGGACACCATTGGTGCAGCACCTAACCTTAGTTTTCTCACAGGTGTGTCCCAAGAGATAGACAGCAAGCCACAGTGGCCATTGACAGTAGTCAGTGATGAGACCTAGGCCTTATGCCTCTCAGGGCTCTCAAACCTCTGTGGCGTCTGAGAGCGGGGGCAGTAACCCCAGGTGCTTGGCTTCCTTTGTCCATTCTCCATCCTGTCATGTCAGGTATGACATCCTGACACTGACCCACCAGCCCCAGGCCTGTACCTGTCGGCTGGACCAGAGACTGGGGTGGCCTCTCCCATACCCGGTCCTCCTCCTTGGGGCTCTGTACCTCCCACCTGGAGCTGTACCCCTTTCCAGAATTGTCAGGGTGCCTGTAGCAGGTGTCCTGCACAATTGGCCCACCAGTTCAGGGGTTCTATCCTGCAACTGGGCTACCAGGTCAGGGGGAATATACTGAACATGGCCCTCCAACCTAGGGTCTAAACCCTCTAGTTGAACCGGGGTCAGAGGCCAGGACTTCCTTCTTCAAAGAAGAGAGTTTCCCAGAAAACCAGAAAGGACTGGGTATAGAAATATAACAAAACAAGATTCCTTTCTGTGTTGTTTATACTTTGTGACCTACTGGTCTACTTTTAGTTATTATACTGCTAGCTGAACAGACAAGTTGTACAGGTACTTATTATTACACCACACTAGAGTGACTTTCTTTCTCTCAACATTTTATTTTAATTTGTTAAAAACATTCATATAAAATTCATCACAAGATATTTCATATCCAACATATATATTTGAGCATTCCCTAGGCTAATACAAAATTAAATCCTATTTTAGTTGTTGCTCAAAACACAAACACAAGATAAAAAGCCAATCTTTTTGGCATATATTGTTTAAAATTCATGGAGTATATGTTACATCTGGCAGTCCTTTTGTCGACGCGTTTCGGTGCGTTGAGGTCTTTTTGGCACCTTCCTCAGGACAGACTTATAGGATTGAAATATTGTGCTTCTTTCTAAAATTAAATAAAAACAATTAATATCTAGTTATGCTGAGGGTTATTATCTGTCTCTAGATTGTGGGTCTCTCATTGTACCATATATCTATCTGTCTGTTTTAAAAGGCCATCTTACTTTTATTGCTAGTGTTACGAATAGTCCCTCTTCTTCACTTTGGGGGGTTATCTGTCTTCTATATTTCAATTTCTTTAGTCTCTATAACATAGAAAAGGTAGGTCTTTATCATCCTTTATGCACTACCCTTATTTCATTCAGGGACTAGCAAGGTTTCTCATGTCACTTACTTAAAAACAGGAGAATCACTGTTTACGTGTCTTGCTTGTATTGTGCGTCTCTCAATTTGCGCACGGACTTCTGGTAATCGTATTTCTTATTTATCCATCTGTTAAAGGGAGTATCACAATCTCAGTGTTGTTGTAGTTTGTTAAAAATGATATCTCTATATGGGTTGCACCTAACCCCGTAGTTTACATACCTGATGGGTAGGTTTCTTAAGTCCCTGTATTTGTTGTATTAACAGGTCTTCACCTTCTCCTGGAGTTTTTTTTGCTGGGCGCCCTATATGTTAGGTACTTCTTATAATCCCAGATCCTAGTAAGGGAATACATAAGGAAATATACATATTTTTAATCAAATCTACTCAATTATGAGCATGTTAACTCTATTTTTTGTAATACCCCATCATTGACCGGGTATTGTTGTTGCTATGTGGCCGTACAACCAGATAGGGAAGTTCTTATGTCTGTTGTACATTTATATGCTTTTATAAACAAGATTCAGAAAAAAAGGCTCAGATCCCTTCTTAACTGATGTTGATTACATTGCTTTCACCTAGAGTCTATACATGGGCGCGCTGTATTAAATGCGTATTCAACATGCTGGGACTGTTTGTGCAAGGTGCCACTTATTACAACTAAAGTTTGGGTTTTTACTTTACCCTTCTAGGTTAAGGTAAAAGTCGCACTTTAAACAAGCTTAATCCTTATCTTTAATCATTCTACTACCTACACGGCGGTATGGTTACTTAATCGGTCCGGCGCGACTGCTTACCTCGAATTTACCGTTTGAAGCCGTCGACACGTCCTCTCTCCCGTGGGGTGGTGTATGGAGAGAGGAACGGAAAAGGCTTTTTATAGCGGTCGCGGGAAACATTAGGACTTCAATTAGGCGCAGCTGCACGTCATTATGTGCCGTTTGTGGGCCGCCGACATTTATATATTTTCTGGGCATTTTATTTAGTGTTTTATCTCATGCGTGTTTATTGTATATATTTATAAACACATTAATATGCCGTTAGTGAGAAATTTCATTATTTTAATTTATGACGATATCTCTAAGAAAAACTAAATTTTCGTAGTTTTCTTAATGGTAGAGTTGACGTGATTTACGTGCTGCGGTAGTCTTCGCGCCATGTTTGTAGTTTGTTTACTAATCTTGAACTACATAACTATTAGACGATCATATCGCGTGCATATTAATGTGTTTATAAATATATACAATAAATACGCATCTATCCATCAATTATGAGCATGTTAACTCTATTTTTTGTAATACCCCATCATTGACCGGGTATTGTTGTTGCTATGTGGTCGTACAACCAGATAGGGAAGTTCTTATGTCTGTTGTACATTTATATGCTTTTATAAACAAGATTCAGAAAAAAAAGGCTCAGATCCCTTCTTAACTGATGTTGATTACATTGCTTTCACCTAGAGTCTATACATGGGCGCGCTGTATTAAATGCGTATTCAACATGCTGGGACTGTTTGTGCAAGGTGCCACTTATTACAACTAAAGTTTGGGTTTTTACTTTACCCTTCTAGGTTAAGGTAAAAGTCGCACTTTAAACAAGCTTAATCCTTATCTTTAATCATTCTACTACCTACACGGCGGTATGGTTACTTAATCGGTCCGGCGCGACTGCTTACCTCGAATTTACCGTTTGAAGCCGTCAACACGTCCTCTCTCCCGTGGGGTGGTGTATGGAGAGAGGAACGGAAAAGGCTTTTTATAGCGGTCGCGGGAAACATTAGGACTTCAATTAGGCGCAGCTGCACGTCATTATGTGCCGTTTGTGGGCCGCCGACATTTATATATTTTCTGGGCATTTTATTTAGTGTTTTATCTCATGCATGTTTATTGTATATATTTATAAACACATTAATATGCCGTTAGTGAGAAATGTCATTATTTTAATTTATGACAATATCTCTAAGAAAAACTCTATTTTCGTAGTTTTCTTAATGGTAGAGTTGACGTGATTTACGTGCTGCGGTAGTCTTAGCGCCATGTTTGTAGTTTGTTTACTAATCTTGAACTACATAATTCTATTAGACGATCATATCGCGTGCATTCATTACTGCCCGTTTACAGATAAATACAGATGTTTTTATACATTCAGATGTTCATATGTCATGCGCTTGTGCATATTATCATCAAATCTACATACAAGACATTTGAAATCCCTGTAGATCGTCAGTTACATTATTATTGACAATATTTAAGACAAATGCTTTTAACATTTTTTCATATACATTTCAGTGCTGGTTTAATTTATGAAGCATATTTTGGTCCACTTTAAAACACATTCCTTGCCATATGCCCGTGTAGATCGTGAGTTGCATTATTATTGACAATATTTAAGACCAATAAAACAAACATTTTTCTCATATACATGTCAATGCTGGTTTGATTTATGTAATATGTTCTGGTCCATTTCAAAAACACTTTCCTTGCCATATGCATTTAGCTACAGGTTTGAATGTTAATCACCCATATTGGTTATTTCATATATCCCTCGAGCACAGAGTTTTTGCCAAACTTAATCTTAATATTCATTTGTGCATCATAATAAAACAGTTCATTTAGAATTTTCTACGTTCATAGTAGCAACATGAGTGTTAATAAATTTAGATTTTTCACATTGACTATTGCCAAACAAGATTTTTTTACATAGTATGTCTACTCTTGATTATAGTGCATGTTAAACACAACACAATTCATTTCATTCAACTAAAGGTTTTGGTTTGGCCCCAATTTAGCTCTCCTAAGTTTAGACATTTAGTGCTGTAGGTTCAGTTATATTGGAGACATATTTCGGTGCAGGCGAGTCTTGCGGTTCTATTTAATCAATCTTTCCCATTCTTCTCGGTTATTTAATCCAGAATGGTGGGACTTGAATTTAGACTTATAGAACTGTTCCCTGATTTTACGTTACTTTTGTGTATCTCCTCCCCTCACTGATATCTTTATTTTTTCAAGTATGAACCACTTGGGTTCATCGGCTCCATGTTGTGCCGAGATCCAGTGATCCACAAGAGGTGCACCTTTTTTAAGGTTCTTAATTGCAGATCTATGTTCAGTCAGTCTCTGTCGCATTTCTCTTCCTGATTCTCCCACATAGCATTTATTGCATGGGCATATAAGTAGGTAGACTATATTGGATGTTCGGCAGTTGACATGGTCATTCATCCAATGGACAATTCCGTTTACTTCAACTTTATCTGATTTTATAATGTTACTGCAGTGTAAACATGTCCCACAAGGTAAATTCCCCCTTATTGGAGTGTTGTTTATAATGTTTCTTAAACCAGATGGTTTTGGTTCACGAAATGTCTGTACTAACTGGTTACGGATAGTTCTGTTCCTTCTGAAAGCATAGATGGGTTTTGCTAGAGGTACTGAGTCTTGTTTATTGAGTAAAGACCAGTTTCTGTTTATCAAATTTTTGACCTTATTGCTGTAACCATTATAGTCTGACACCATTACTATTCCATTCTTTTTCTCTTTTGGTTTGTCTTTTGGTTCAAACAAGCTTTCTCGATTATAGTATTTTGCTCGTTTGTAACCCTCCCAGATAAGACGTTTAGGATATCCTCTTTGTGCTAATTTTTCCTGTAAGATATCTGCATGTTTCTCAAATAAATGTTGGTTACTACAATTCCGCCTGATGCGTAAGAATTGGCTAAACGGGATGCCGTCTTTCTGACAATTGGGGTGATAGCTGGTATGGTGGAGCAGGGTATTTCTGTCTGTGGGTTTTACATAAAGTTCCACACTGATCAGACCATCTTGCTCTTTAATTTTGATATCAAGGAAGTCTACTTCTTGTTGGCTTCTGACGGATGTAAATTTTAAATTGGGATCTCCACAGTTCAACCAATCTAAAAATGATATTAAATCCTCTTCTCCTCCGTCCCAAATGAAGAAAATATCGTCAATAAACCTTGACCAGCATCGCACATTTTCATAAAAGGGGCTCATTTCATTATGTATATGTAACTTTTCAAAATTGCCCACATACAGGCATGCCAGACTGGGAGCACATGTGGCTCCCATACTGGTACCCTTCGTTTGACAAAAATAATCTTTCTTAAATAGGAAGATGTTGTTTTTTAAGATGATTTCTATACACTCTAATATGAATCTATTTTCCACTGTCAATTCCTCTTCCTTATTTTTCAAGATTTTTTCCATCATGTTTATGGTATCCTGCTGCGGAATGTTTGTATAGAGTGACTCTATATCGAGACACACTAACCACTGTGTTGTTTTGTTAAACTCGATACCCTCTATTTTTGAGATCATGTGGGTCGTGTCTTTAACGTACGATGGTAAAAGAGTTACAAGGGGTTGTATATAATGGTCCACGTACTTACTAAGTGGTTCCGTTAGAGACTCTATCCCTGACACGATGGGGCGCATTGGAGGTTCCTCCATGCTTTTGTGGACTTTTGGCAGTCCATATAGTGCTGGTATTTTGGGATATTCTTCTTCACCAATGACACCGTCTTCTTTGGCATAAGTGACCACGTCTCTAACTTTCTTTTTAAGGTTATTCCAATCTGTGGCGCTAGATGGTTTATAATATGATTTGTTATCAAGTAGTTTTAACATACGTTGATCGTAATCCTCTGTTTGCATTATAACTATACTTCCCCTTTGTCTCCCGGTTTTACAATTATATCATCGCTGGTCGCCAGGTTTTTCAATGCTTCCCTTTCTTTTTTGGATAGATTATTTGGATACCAGGGTTTGGTATTGAGTATTTTCTCCAACTCACTTAGCGCTACTTTTTCAAAAATGTCCACTTCTGGACCGACCAGATTAATAGGTGGTGTCCAGGTTGATGGGGGTTTAAGACCAGACTTATTGCTAGTTTCTCTTTCTGTCTTGTTTTCCCCCAAAAAATTTTAATCTAATTTTTCTAAATAGGTCACGGACATCTTTTTCTATGGTGTATCTACAGCCTTGTGTACTTGGTGCAAAGCCTAGGCCCTTTTCTAGAATGCTTATTTCATCAGTGCTTAGGATTTTGTTAGAGAGATTTATAATTGGAGCTTTCTTATGGTTGGTGATGTCTACTCCCAGTCTTTGTGGCTCTGAGTCCTCATATAGGGTCTTCTTATTGTATTCCCTGTCTGGGTGTTGCTGGGGCATCCCCTCCCTCGGGTCCTGAAACCCCTGGTTTGGCGTCTTTGCTGCTGGCCTAAAAAAAACGGTGTATATTCTCTGCTATTCCCTATTTCATTGTCTCTCTGATCTTTTCTATTCCTCTGTTCACTATTCCTCTCTCCTTCAGAGTCTGTGCTGTTATAAGATGTATCTGAGAAGGTGACATTCTTCTTAAAGTATCTATTCTTGTTATATTTGTTGTTGGTTACCTCCGTATTCAGTAGGTACTGGTTGTTCATAATAGTCCTTCTGGAGGTAGGGGTAAACATTCTCTACTTTATAATTAGCTACATATTTTCTCAATGTGTTTGTTTTCTTATTTATCATATGTTCTTCATAGCCACTGATATCCTCTTTGATCTCTTCTAGTTTTCTTTTTGCGTCATCTAGGGCAGTGCTTTCATTCAATTCCTTCTCTAGTGTCTCGATTTCTTCTCTTTCTATTATTATTACATCTTGGACTGTTTCTATAATGAGCAACATCCAGTCGCGACTGCACCTGTTCGCGATGAGTGTCCAGTTCTCTTTAAATTTTTCATTCTTTGTAAATAAGCCGGGTTCATTTTTAATTTGAAGCCCCAATGGTATTACCCCTTTTTTGGAGTACTGTATAATAAACTCTGAGTGTAATTCAGTGCGGATTATCTTTTTCTTTAGGTTCCATAGTTTGTTCCATCTGTCATCATCTTTACTTGACAGGGTCATGGAGTTTATAGTTTTAGAACCTCCCCCTGTTAGTTTCTTGAATTGATCTTCAGAGAAAACAAAAATCCTAAGTGTATCCATGTTTACACACGTTTTACACTCTCCAGCTACTAGAGCTGTAACAGTCTTCAAAGAAGAGAGTTTCCCAGAAAACCAGAAAGGACTGGGTATAGAAATATAACAAAACAAGATTCCTTTCTGTGTTGTTTATACTTTGTGACCTACTGGTCTACTTTTAGTTATTATACTGCTAGCTGAACAGACAAGTTGTACGGGTACTTATTATTACACCACACTAGAGTGACTTTCTTTCTCTCAACATTTTATTTTAATTTGTTAAAAACATTCATATAAAATTCATCACAAGATATTTCATATCCAACATATATATTTGAGCATTCCCTAAGCTAATACAAAATTAAATCCTATTCTAGTTGTTGCTCAAAACACAAATACAAGATAAAAAGCCAATCTTTTTGGCAATAAGAAATACGATTACCAGAAGTCCGTGCGCAAATTGAGAGGCGCACAATACAAGCAAGACACGTAAACAGTGATTCTCCTGTTTTTAAGTAAGTGACATGAGAAACCTTGCTAGTCCCTGAATGAAATAAGGGTGGTGCATAAAGGATGCTAAAGACCTACCTTTTCTATGTTATAGAGACTAAAGAAATTGAAATATAGAAGATGGATAACCCCCCAAAGTGAAGAAGAGGGACTATTCGTAACACTAGCAATAAAAGTAAGATGGCCTTTTAAAACAGACAGATAGATATATGGTACAATGAGAGACCCACAATCTAGAGACAGATAATAACCCTCAGCATAACTAGATATTAATTGTTTTTATTTAATTTTAGAAAGAAGCACAATATTTCAATCCTATAAGTCTGTCCTGAGGAAGGTGCCAAAAAGACCTCAACGCACCGAAACGCGTCGACAATAGGACTGCCAGATGTAACATATACTCCATGAATTTTAAACAATATATGCCAAAAAGATTGGCTTTTTATCTTGTGTTTGTGTTTTGAGCAACAACTAGAATAGGATTTAATTTTGTATTAGCTTAGGGAATGCTCAAATATATATGTTGGATATGAAATATCTTGTGATGAATTTTATATGAATGTTTTTAACAAATTAAAATAAAATGTTGAGAGAAAGAAAGTCACTCTAGTGTGGTGTAATAATAAGTACCTGTACAACTTGTCTGTTCAGCTAGCAGTATAATAACTTAAAGTAGATCAGAGGCCAGGACTCCCTCCCTCTGCACCCACTTTCAGAGTGCTGTACCATCCCACCTGGAATGGTACCCCCAGAAGCAGCATCGGTCAGGACACTGATTACTGTTGCCCCTTCCTCCAGGTCAGACAACACCTGAACCTGGCTTCCCAACCCAGGGACCAACCCCTGCGGTTGAACACTTGCCTGGCAAACCAGGACTTCCTGGGGAGTGCATATACCCTCCCCGAGGGTGACACATAACTCATGTGTCATGTGACAGTCTACCTGGAACAAATCTCTCGACTCCTGTCCATTTGACAGTGCACGAAGATCCCCCAGGACAGAAGTGGTGTCACCATGGTCACTCCTTGGTGACTCAGCCCTTCTTGCTGGCCCCTGACCCACTGTTTCTTCCACTGGGGACTCGTCCCCCCCTCTCATCCCTCAGTCTGGACTTCTGCATCCTCCACTTAGGAGTGGCACGACCACACACCAGAACTAATGGAGGCCTGCTTATAGACACTCCCAGTTCACTAGACACTAGGGGATCCCCCTCACGGGCGGCCCATCAGGACAACCTAAGCTCCCCACCTGGTGTTCCCTTAAAGAACCATCCATGCTCTGAGACTGGGTTTGGGGCACCTTGGGACACGCAGCCCCACACTCACTCCTTCTCCACTGGGACAGGACGTGTGCCCCTACACCCCTCCCACTACAACAAACCTGACTAGGCTACTCTGAACCACTTCCACCACTCTGGAAGATACCTGAGCCTCTCCTCTTAGGATCCCCCCCAAATTCCTCTCCAGACCCTCTGGAATCCACCAAAAGGTCTGCCTCCAATGTGAGCCCCCTGGGATCAGAGAACTCACTCTCCAACAGGTGTTGGCATAGCTCTGGAAAACAGGGACTTACAATATGCACTCCCACAATTGGATCACACAGCCCCCCACAGGGGTTAACCAAACTATCCTTCACCTCACCATCCAGTGCCTCGCACACGTACTCCACACTACTATCCTGAGATTGGCAAGACAGTATCTAACTGTCTCTGTCATTCAACCCACACTCTTCTGAGCGGTCTTCACACTCACATACCAGGACTTCAACCTTGGGGGAACCTCTCTCCCTGCACCTCTCATCTAGAGTCAGTAGAGTGTCCCTCCCACCACTAGGACCATGAACCCCTGCGCCAGTTATCCTAGTCTCCTCAGAGATGCTGCGCACTAGTGGAGCTACCTCATGTCTTTGAACCTCCTGGTGTATGTTAACCCCCTCCTTCAAGTCAGGCGCCACATCTCTGGGTGTATGTACTACTCCCTCAGCACTGGACACCTCAATTTTGTTGCCACCATCTGAGCTGGACTCCACCTCAACAAAGCTCACTTCCTGAGCTGCCCAAATTTCTTCTTCTTGTGCTAAGGCCTTCTGAGCCTCATCAATCTCTCTCAGCTCTTTGTCAAGTTGTCTCATCTTCTGCTCATTATCCAGAAGCCAGCTATTTTTTTCTGTTTCCCCCTCACTGTCAGGGAATTCCTCCTTCTCAGACTCAACTGGTAGTGCTGACTTCCAGCTAGGTAACTCATACTGAAATAGGGATGCCTCTAGATCCTCCCTGGACCTTTTCTTCACAGGCAGCCCCCTTTCCTTGCAAAACACACGTAGCTCCTTCATTGTGTAGACAAACATGTGCCAGAAGTTGAGTTCCATTTTGCAACAACTAATCAGAGCCATAGTATCAAAAATACCTTCAGGAGGACACACCATACAACAACAAAAAACAGTATGTGGTTGCGTTTGGTCTGCACTCACTAGTAGCGTTCACCAATCACTGTACATGAGTCACAAATGCAAGTCCAGAATCCTCCCCGCTGACCACCAATGTTAGATTTGGGGGTCTCTAGTTGGCACAGGTAGGTACTTGTGACAAATAGGGACCCTTGCCTCTAGTCAGGGTAAAGGGATACACTCCTAAAATAACCCCTGCTCACCCCCCTTGGTAGCTTGGCACAAGCAGACAGGCTTATCTCAGAGGCAGTTTGTAAAGCATTTGTGACCATGTACAGTAATCCAGTGATAACACTACAGATGGACACCACACAGTTGTAAATTAAAAATAAGTATTCTTTATATAGATTTAACACAAGACCATAAACGACAAAAATCCACAATACTGAACTTAAGATGGTAGTTTTAGCTTAGTTCTGTTCAGTTCTTAAAATGCAACACTTTAAGTCAATGTACCTTTCAATGCGGGATGCTTCCACAACAAGCAATGTTGCAGCGATGGAAATGCGGCAAAGTTCCAGTGCAAAGAAATAAAGACGTGAAGATCTTCTAGACGCGGCACGCTTCTCCGATGATGCGAGAAGTCTCAATTTGATGCGTCAGCTGCAGCGGCGACACCCTTGTTCAGGGATGCAACGGCAACAGCTTCGGCTGCGACACTCTTCTCCGACGTTGCGACAGCCTTCCGCACAATGCGACAACTACAGCGGTGACATTCAAGATGCAACAGCAGCAGCTCCGACGGCAGTGCACTTCTCCGGGGATGCAAGGCGCTTTTCTTGATGCGGTGCAATACAACGGCTACAGCGGCAACATCCACAATGCGACGGCAGCAGCAGCGACGGCGACGCGCTTCTTCCTCGTTCCAAGACACTTCTCTCGATGAGGTGCAATACGATAGATACAGCTGTGACATTCCAGATGCGACGGCAGCAGCAGCAACGGCGACACGTTTCCTCTTCGTTGCGAGAAGCTTCTCTTTCTGTGGTGCAATACGATAGCTACAGTGGCGACATCCACGATGTGACGGCAGCAGCAGTGATGGCGACATGCTTCTTCCTCTTGAGTCGGGCTTCCAGCTCCTTGTGCTACGCAGTCCCTCAGAAGGCCCCAAAACAACAGCAGGCACTCCCAAAGAACTCTGGGGAGCTGGGGGTTGAAGTCTGTTGTCCCTGAGACTTCAGCAGGAGGCAAGTTCTGTTCCAAGCCCTTGGAGATCCTTCACAAGTTGAAAGTAAAGTACACTCTTTGGCAGTCAGGAAACCACTGCAGGCCAATCCCCCAAGCAGTACTTCAGCTTAGGGATAGTCTCTCCTCAGTTTCTTCAGGTTCTTCTCCTCAGCAGAGGTTTCTTCTTGTAGTTCAAAAGTGATCTAATTTCTTGGGATCAGGGTTCCAATATTTATATCCCAAAATCCTTTGTCCTCTGAGGTCAGACAAAATACAGGAGGAAGACAAAAAGTTCAGGGATGACCCAGCAAAAAGGGCCAAGTCCAACAGTAGTGGTCTGTCCAATCGCAAGGCAGAATAGACTTCAGTGTAGTGGTGCCCCATTTTGCAATGATTAGGCCTAGGGCCTCTCCTTTATTGTGAAATTTGAATCAGATCAAGGTCTGATAAAAAGGCTTTAAAGGTGTTTACTCCCTGGTCATTCAGGTTATACCAGGGAAGGTTGAAGTCTCAAAGGAAGATCTCGGTAGTTTGTTGATCTGCATTGGTTGAAGTTACCTCCATGACTTGTACGATGAAAGCTAGGTTGTCACCCGGAGGGTGGCAGATTAAATGAAGTTTCAAATGAGTCTTTATTGCTGACGATATTGATGCCATTGTATTCTCTGGCAGGAAGGTCATCAGTAGCGGCCTGAGTTGCAGGTAGGGTATTACGGTAAATGCAGGCAACTTCCCCAGAAGTTCTGCAAGTTCTGTCCAGTCTAATTATGTTGTGAATAGGGGGACTCGTACGTCTAAAATAGGGACAGATGATTCATTTAACCATGTTTCTTTCAGGATAACAAGGCGAGCTTGTAAGTGCAGGTGAGGTCATAAATGTCAGATGCATGACTAACAGCGGATCTGCAATTAATGGGTTGAGCAACACCTTAGTGTTTAAGGATGTAAGTCTTAGAATATCTTCCTTGAAATGTAACAGGTTAAGTGAGATCTCATCAAGGCGAGATTCCGAAGAGGCATGGGGGCAGGTGGTCTTGGGTTGGGTGGAGGGGTCAGGTTTGGAGGGAAAGTTAGTGGTGGAGGAAGGGAGAGTTTGAAGGTCAGTAATATCCTGCGGTGGGATTGTGAGAGTGCTGGTGGGGATAGCCTGAGGATGGCAGATGGCGGAGGGGCGTGTGCTTATTGAGAGATCTAAGAGGTGTTCGGTTCGTCATGTCAGGGGGTATTTGATCAGGCATATTCATCGTCATGTATTGGGAGGAGATGAGGGGGTGAGGAGAGGGCTAAGTAGTGATAATTTGGGAAGAATGGATGAGGTTGCGGGGGTGAGAATCGGACCCGGAGAGAAGGATTCTGTGGTTGCAGTTGTGGAGGCATCTGATGTATGTTCACTGGAACGTCAAATTAAAGAAAGAGACTCAGTCCGGCCAGGGAGTGAGGAGTCTAAGGTAGGGGTGGGCAGAGATTGAGAGGGGAGCATGGGCTAATGCAGGAGAAAGGGCTGGGTGTAGCCGGTGTAGGGGAGGGCGTACATAAAGGTGCAGGTGCGATATCTGGCAAACTGGGGTGTCTTCGGTTAGGGTTTGAGGTCTTAACACAATCTACTTCTGGCATGGAGAAGAAGGATATTTGCAGGTAGAGATGAATGCTACGGTTGTCGAAAAGCAGTACTGTAGCTATCCCTTACAAATCTATGTACCGTGGGGTTGTGGGACTTAGGTTCTCCAAGTCAAAATGGGCTTTCCCAGTGGTCTTTGTGAGGCAGATCACGAGAACTGGGAATCCTGGTTGACCCCGTTACATAGATCCTCATTTCAGAATGCATAAGTCTTCAAATCCAAGAGGAGGTTTGATTTTGTATTCTCTGTACAAGAACAGAGGCCGACTAGATACTGCAAATTATTGCGTAATCGCCCTACTTGATGTAAGGCTAAAACCTTTGGAAGGCTCCTCCTGCAGGACCTGGAGAATTGGACAAGCAAGACACAGCTACTCCATTTTTTTCCAAAAAGGCTTCCACCCCACTGCAATCCAGTAGTCAATGTAATAACACTCTCCTCGTTGGCCTTTGAAGCCAAAGACATTCATAGAAATAGTCTAAATGTATAGTATATTGACTGCAAAGTGGCCTGTGATGGTGTTGGCAGGTGTTTGCGCTGAAGAAATTAAGCACCGTATCCTTATATGCACACACAGCCTAGTGCAAAGGTTGGGAACAGCTATAGGGTCGCTTAGAGAATACACTTCAATAAGGGACTACGTGTAACCTCTTCGCCCCGGCATTCAGCCTTTACATTGATGGTAAGTAAGGCATTTTAATCAAATCAAATCATCTTTATTCTATTAAAATAGATAATCCTAAAAGTATACAATACAGCACCATAAAAATTGAATCAGAACTTAAAAGCGAGCGCAGTAAAAGTAAATACAATTTAACATACATCAGTTAGTATCTTCCTTCTGGTAATAACAGCCCTCAAGAATCTTGCTGATACCACACATGTGAACAAATTTGGAAGCAGTTATAGAAATAAATATACCGGTCTACATTGTTTAAAATTTAAGGATTTCAATAAAGGCTTAATAAAAATTATCCTCACATCAGTATAAAATTTACAAAAAAACAGTGCATGGATAGTCGATTGATTAGACGTCTTATCACAGGGACAACATGTTTATTGATGGACCAATTATTAGTATTCGGGAAGCTAGTCAGACTTTGAAAGATATCTAGCCTGAAGCGCATCAGAACAAACCTGTGTTGGACGTTAAAAACACTGGTTAAATAGTGTTGCATAAAGAAGCTGGTCAGAACCATTTGGCTATGCTGTACAGTTGGCTTGACCAGTTCTAGTGTCAATCTCGCTTCCTCTAGGATGTTTAGACATTCTCTCTTTAATGATTTCCTTGTAAAATACCGCAAGGTTTCAGGATTATCATAAAATTCGGGGTAGAAGATATCAGAAATAAAATTCCTAATATATTTTAGCCATGAGATTTTTAAGGCGTACTCAGAGCGACAGCAGTCCTGTACAATCGCACGATTAAAACCCATATGGTCTTATGTCCATAGTTTATGCCAAAGAAGAACTGGCTGTACCCTTATCAGATCTGCTAGATAAGTTGCTCTCAATTCAGCGTGAGACACAAAATTAGAACAGCTGATTGGGACCCCAAAGAGATTTCTGAAAAACCCATTTTTTAATAGCTGTAATGAGTCCACATTTACATGCCCCCACAACTCGGAACCATACATCGCAATTGACCGACATGTGGCATTATAAATGTTCAACATTTCTTTAGGGTGTTTACGGCCCATATTCCTTGAGAAGTTGCACAGGCTCATAATTGGTCTATAAAACTGCATTCTTCTTGATTTTCCTGCACTTCTCCAATTGCCATCACCTTTAAATAAAATTCCCAAGTACAAAAAGGTGGGTGTTTGAGGTAAAATCACATTTCCTATTAAAATATTACGCCCCTTAGATAACTTTCGGCCAGCTTTCATAACATAGGTTTTTTTAATACTAATTAATAACTCCAGATTCTTCATAAAACTTACAAATTTATCTAAGAGGTGAGGCAAAGCCATGGGGGTGTGGCAAAGCCATGAGGGTGTGAGCCATAAGCACTGCGTCGACTGCATATTGCAGAAATGGCACGGGCCAATGACCGATTTGGGGCAGATCGGTACATGAGTCCGAAAGGGTGCTGCCCAAGCTGTTGATGTATAAATTAAATAAAAACGGGGCGAGTACTCACACTTGACGGACTCCCTTTTGATGTCAACAGATCGTGTACATTCACCTCTAGTACCAAAGCAAATCTTTGCAGAGCTAGTTGAGTACAAGTATCTAAGGATATTAATAATGGCGCAATCGATACCCATTGAGGCCATAATTGACCAAAGTTTATCGTGAACAACACAATCAGATGCAGAGGTCAAATCCACAAACACCACAAACAAATTGCCCCCTTTTATATGCGTATATTTGCTCATCAATAAATTCAAGTTGACGCCCTGCTCCATAGTCCCAATTCCCTAGCAGAAGCAACATTGAAAGTCGAACATAATGTTATTATTGTCTGTCTACTCCTGTAATCTTCTTAAAACTATATGACCGACCACCGTAACTAGGGAATCCAGCAAAAAGATGGGTCGGTTGTGCGTGGGGCAGTTACGATCGCCCTTTTTGAATTTTGGCACAATATGGGATTCGGACCAAGAATTTGGGTATCCAGCATTCCGATGGACTTCAAAACCAAATGTGGAAAAGCAGCCAGTTACTGTCGAATGCCCAGGCTGTTGGCGCAAGGACGCCTCTAATTTCCCATAGCAATAGTTACAAAATAAAGAGACAGGCGCTGGAGCTGGAACGCAAGAACAGGGTTTATTTCTCATGAGGAGACCCTGTCATTTCGGACACACACACAAAATGTGTTCGGGAGGTGCTCTAACTGCATCTCTGAGGTTTGGCCTTTTATACACAGGTTTATAGCTTTATTACATGTGGCGCATTCTTGTTAAGGCTTTGATGTACGGAAAGACATCCTTGGAATCCCCACTTTGAGCCCGTTCCCACACATATCTTCAGTAAAGGTCCCCACCCCGGTCACAGTAGGTGATGGCTATTCCCCAGCAGGATACCCTGTCGATTCCCCGAATGGGTGTATCTGATCGGATCGCACGGGGTGGGGGGGCCTTGATTAGTCGGGGATCCTTTGAATCGGGGCAGCTGCTTACTGTAAGGGGGCCAATAAATGGCAGCTGTAGGACCAGGTGGTGGCTTGGGGACGGGGCAGGGAAGAGGGAGGGGGTTCATCAAGGGACGGGGAGGTGTTGGTCGGGGGGTGAAATGCGCTTCTGAGGTAGTGTCGTGCTGGGGGGGGGGGGTGTTTGGTCTATGCACGAGAGAGCGGGGGGTGCTCAGAGAGTGCGGGGGAGGGGGGTGTTCGCAGCACTAGGGGAACGCGCTAGTGATCGGCGAGGGGCAGAGGGGTCATGACTTTAAAAATGGCTGCTGCTTACTGGAGCGTACGGGCCTGAGTGGGGACAAGGTGGCGCCGATTATGTTGACATCGCAAACCAGGTTTTAACAGTCCTCCCTTTTCAACATATCTAGCCAGCTTGTCTAGCTGGCATCCATCTTCATTAAAACGTTTAACCTCGACATCGTAAATGATTTCATGCGTTCTCTTCTCTCAATACAGAGTCTTAGGATGGACAGAAATAATCTTGACAGCATTGTACATAATTACATGTAGTTGATGTGAGAGGCGAGGAGGTAGCGCATACGAAATTACATCAGCTACGTCATACGTCAGACCTTGAGGTAGGAGGAGGGAAACTCGCTTGAATAAAAACATGATAGCAAAACGTTCTGGCATAGCAAGGGGTATCACGTACATTACTTAAGGCCTAGACCTCGTGTGGATCAAACTAGACAGCATATTTCAGGTGTACGGCTGATGTTATACAATTGTCATTAAACAAAGTTATCCGTACAGTTGGAAGTGACCGATGTAATATCTCGAAAACTCGATTGGGAGATAGTCAATATGAAAGTAGTTGGGAGAGGAATTCGGCTCAACATGAGTTACAGCCAGAGGGGGGGGGGGTAATGTCCAAAAAAAAAAAAAAAAAAGGGACTTCTTCTTTCCAGTGTCCTTATTACAGCGAGTCATCACTGGTAGGCTCTCATTGTTCTTCTTCTTTCATTGGCACTGTTGAGCACCGGCGGTGGAGCTAAGGTCCAGCTCAACCCCAATTTTTCACGTTGCAGGGTGTGACCATTCTTTGCTCTCGGATCACAGTCCTGTTTTATCCTGTTCCTTAACAAATTTTATCATAGGTACCTTTAGACGGGGTACCCGCATTTTGTTCTTCTTTCGTTAAGTCAAGTTCAAAAATCCCATAAAAAGAGGGGGGGAGGGATAGGGGCGTATTTTGGGAGGCCGAGGGAAGAGGGGGGTGGAGTGGGATCGGATCAAAAGGCGGACCAAGGAGAGCAGAGTCTTTTAGCAATGAGTCCATCAATCGGGCTCAACGGGGCTGGGGCTTCAGGCACAAGTTGACCAATGAGCAGGGGGCTTCTGGATAGCCCTTCTTTCTACCACTTTCCATGTTGAGAATGGTGCCTCGTCCCGCATCTCTTTACTCCGAGGCTCCCCCTTGGTCGAGGCCATAGGTGTTCCACGATCCGCAGCCAGACTGTGCGTCACGTCCGTCCCCTCTCCTCCGATGACCGCATGTTATCTTTGAATAAAAAAAACAGATCTTAGGGAACTGGTAGGGAAGACGTTTACATACTTCATTCTCTCTCCCAACCCCAAGTAGTTGGGGAAACGTTTATCGGTCACTCTATGGTGGACATTTATTAACCCTTACATCGGTGTATGCTACTGACTCATAAATCATTGCTGTGACCCAGGTTTGCGAGTGCTCCTGCAAATTTCCATCATCAAGTCGGCTAGGTGTTGATTCCTGTACTTCACAAACGTGGCAGGAAGTCTGACATCTATCAACTACCTGGTCTGTCAAAATTCGAACCGGCTTCTCCGGTAGAGACTCGTCTTTCTAGCACAAGCCTTGTTGATTCATATTTTCCTCCAGGGACTGCTAAGTTTATGAAAAAAGTGTTTGGTGCTATTGTCATGGGCTCACAAGTATCTGTTCGGGGATGAACACAAACTAAATATTTTTCCTGCTGGAGGCAATGGTTAACCTCTATCAGTTTTAAGCGATGCATCTTCAAGAACAAGGTCATCAGCTATTTCTAAAATATCCAGGGACGGCTAGTACAGAACTGGGACTATTCTGGAGGAACGGGGGTGTTTAGACGTTCTACTTTTGGGCAATGGGCGGGGCGATCTGAGCGATGGAGGTGTTGTAGTTGGAGCTCTAAAACAACAAAAACCACTGACGTATAGTCCCCGTAGTAAGGGCCAGATTGGGGGACATCAGTCGTCTTACCTGTCCTTTCTTTCTCAGCCAATTAAGTTCCATCATTTTACAGAAAGGAGAAGTAGTAGTGTGGCAAGATATGGTCGTTTTGCTTCGGCTAATTTGTTCGAACCCTTTTCGAGTTTAAGCCAATTATACATATTCCGTGGAGGTACAGTGTCGTTATGTGAAATCTGACGAAACTGATGTACATAGACAGCACTCATTTCCCTTCCTTTCCCACTCCTCTCCCTGTGGGCACCATGGATACTGTAAGTTATTGACCGTATCACCCTGCCAGTAAGAACCCGTACCCCTATGCATATGTGCAGCCATTCTAGGCACCATGGCCTTTTTACCCATTGGAATCCCTAGCTTCCCTCCTGCGCGTATCTTGCACCCCCCTCTCTCATGTATAGACCATGAAACCCTTTCCCTTTGCGCGATCCTGATGTGAAAAGGTAACCCTCCTGCTTGACCCAGGCCTTCCCCATTCCCCTCTCGAAGAAGCATCCTTCGCCCCAGCTGACATAGCCCCCCCCCCCCCAGTTGTATCTGACTGCCCCTGTTCTCTCATGTACAGGTCATAAGATCTCTCTCTCTCTCTCTCTCTCTCTCTCTCCCTCTCTGCGCGACTCTGGCCCTGCACGTACCCTGACCCCCTCCTTCTCCTCATATGAGCGAGTCATAAACCCTCTTCTTCCGCAGAACCCTGTCCTTGAGAGTCACGGCCGCGCCTGACCAGCACCTCCTTCCCTTCCCTGAATGCCCCTCTATTGACAAGCCCTCCCTTCACGCTCGATTGTCCACGCAGGCATGAATACCACTCCTTTGATGACCCCTTCCCCCGAGTTCGGCTGACCACACATGTCCGAGGCCATCGCCTAAGCCAGGAGATACCATTTACTGCCCTTATTGTATGCCTAGCCACCCCACCCCCTGGGCCATGATCAGACGCACACATCCTACGAAACACTCAGCTGCATGATTGCCCTCCCCTCTTATCAGCAGGTCAAGGGTCCCCATTGTGAACGTATGTGGAATAGGATCATCACGAGGATTATAGGGATGTCTTCCTTTTGCGACATACTGACCTGATTGTACCATCAAATGTTTTGCAAAGTATAAAAGCAAGAGTCTCAAGCTCACTTGTCAGAGCACCTCCCGAAAGACACTGTGTTTCGTGTCCGAAATGACTGGCTCTCCTCATGAGAAATAAACTCTGTTCTTGATTCCTGCTCCCAGCGCCCGTCTCTTTATTTTGGTAACTATTCAGAATGGGAACTAAGAGGCGGTTTGCGCCAGCAGCCTGGGCATCGATAGAATTATGGGCTCACGTTCCACAATTGGCGCCCAACGTGGGGCCCATCAGTGACATAGGGTTCGGTAAGAGAGATCCAGACGAAGAAGTGAACGTCTAAAATGATCGGAGTATACCTGCCTTGAGAGGGCCCTAGCCCGGCTGCCGATCGACAGAACTTCACCAATTCTGAACGGACCTCTCTTGAGTGACCTATTGTCCTGACTGGAATCCCACAGGAATGCTACATGGAGTAAGAGAACGATCGGGCGCTGGAGGAGGGAGTCGAAGAACTGTCCGTATGGTCCGGTCCGGGTAAGATTAAGTAGGGTGTTTTTACGCCTGATTGGTAGGGTGGTTCTATCCACCTGATTGATTGATTGATTGTATTGAAATCGGTATTTGTATACTGATATTGTATTGGTTGGTATTGGTTCATTTAGCTTTGAAGGCTACTTGACATATTGGTTCTCTTTTGAGAACGAGACATTCTCTGTTTGCAAACAGCGGCGAATAGGAACGTCGTCCCTCTTTGCAGATAGAGAAGGGTAGGTAATGCAGACTTTTGTCCCCGTTGTAATCCGTCATGCCTACTTTTCTCCCCACTGAATTGTTTGAAGTCGATTAATAATCGATTGTTGTTCTTTGAGATCTTCCCTGTCCACAAACAGAGACGAATAGGAATATTCTGTTCCCTTTATGGATAGCGAAGGGCAGGTAATGCAGACATTTGTCCCCGTTGTAATCCGTCATGCCTGTTTTTCTCCCCATTGGTTGGTTGGTTGCCTGGACATTGTTGTCTCAGGAATTGTTTCGTTTGAGGTATTTTCTATTTGCAAACAACGTGAAATAGAAACACTCTGTCTAGTCTTTGCAAGTAGAAAAGGGTAGGTTATGCCCCTTTGTGAATTCGTCAGTCCTACCCACTCCCCACTGGTTGGTTATTGTGGGGTAGCTCGCATGGTCCGCCCAGGAGACTACCCTTATGGAGGACATATGCTCTCTACTCATGGGCCATTTAGTAGAAATAGACCGACTGGTCCGCCCAGGAGGCTACCCTAGTAAGTGGAAGTACATCGCTCGGTCTGTCCAGGATGATACCCTAATGAAGGAATATATGTTCCCCTTTTGATCGATAATCTCGTTCCACCCCGGACCATTTATTGGAGGGGACTCGTCTGGTCCGTCCAGATGTACCCCCCCTAGTGAAAAGGACGCATAAAAAATATGAAGTGATCACCGTTCCCTACTAACAGAAAGCTTTAGCTCGAAACACGCTAAGGAAGAGAAAGAAAAAAAAAAAAAAAAAAAGAAATCAGGCTAAGTCAGTAACCCCCTGATGAGCTTTTGACTTCACCAAAAATAAGAAACATTAGAAATAGTTCGTAATAAGAAATGTAAAATGGCGAAAAGATTTGATAGCAGAACATAGCCACGTGGTAGCTAGGCTTCACTGCCTGTTCCTGCTCCCAACATGTCTGCCTCATTGCCCGCCCCGCCCAAATAACGGTCACATGAAATAGAAACAACTCAATAGGTACCTACCCCCATTCCGGAAGCTCCCGAAGTGCAACAGGTCCGCGGTTACGCCCATCCGGAAGGCGAGGCCTGGAAGCACGAGGGACTCGCCTGGCCACGGTCAGGAGGAGATGATGTTGGGCAGGCGGTCCAAAGGATGACAAGGACCTCTCCATCTTCTCTCTTCTGCCGCCCTGCAGGCCGCGGGGAGAGAGGGGGCTGTCTTGCCTCGGCCACCGACCACCCCTCTCTCTCACCCGATCCGGCTTTTTGTCGAAGGCCGAAGCCAAGGCGAGGACGGCGGCAAATCAAGTAGTCCCGCCACATGCCAAATTCGCCGCCTGCCGCCGCCTGCATAGGTACAGGCAGTCCCGCCACATTCCAAGCTCCCTGGAGAGTTGAAGGTAGTCCCGCCACATGTCAACAAGGGAGGGGGGGGGCTGTCTTGCCTCAGCCGCCGACCACCCCCCCCCCATCATCAATGGCTGGCACGGCCAATGTCGAAAACGATGGAGCCGAAGAACGGCGCGGGGTCGCTGGAAGGGGGAGGCGGCGCGAACGACCCTCCCCCACCTCCCTCCAGGTGGAGGCTTCCAGCGACACCCCAACACTCTTTGCTTAAAGAGGGTCAACATCAAAAAGCGGTCTTCTGCCCAGGACGGGCACTCGCTCCATATCGCCTCTCCTCGACCTTGAAGATTCTATAAGAGCCGGGGGGCCCCCGACCCTCTGCATGGGTGCCCCCGCCCCCTTCGCTGGGAACCACGACATCGGTGCTACTCCTGCCGGCACCAGACTCGGATCGGAAATGGCTAAAATGCCGCCACGGCACAGGCTTGTTCAGTTCCGGAGGAACACCAGAATGACCCGGTAGGAAAATTGTTGCCGCCCTTCCCATTCTTTGACTCGTGGTCCATATTTGTTAGACTGTTAACCTCATTGCACGAGACTTTCTGAACTGCCAATGGAAAGTTCTGGGCCAACCATGCGAGACTAGAGATACTCTGACTGTGCTGGAACTTGCCTGACCCCACCCAAAATGGCGCCGACACAAAATGAGACGTTTTTAATGAACTTTGTTGCACCCTGATTGCGCAAGCTTTTTACCCCGAGATATATATAACGTTTGGATAATGAAAGTAGATATGAAGGATATTGAGTATGTGCTTGGACAATGAATTGACTTAAGGGTGGGTACCGATTATGAGTTGAAAAATGAATTGGTGTAATTTAAGGTAATGAATGAACATTGGATAATGTATTTATGAATTTGTTAAAGATGAATTACTGACATGCATCATGCTTGCTCTGTAGGGGAGTTTGATACGATTTTATTGCACTGCCGCACTTTATGCAATGAACTGCCACCAGCTTTGTTCTCCTTATGTACAGTTCCAATCTGCTCCGTGGCTAGTCCACCGGGTTGTAGGCCTGTATTTATGTGTCAACACTTTTTATTAAAAGTATTTTGAAAACGAAAGCATAGTTGTAGCGGTTGCATTAATGAGTTTTAAATGTATTACTACTGTGAACAACGAGAAAGTATGATGAAGGTTAAAGGTTAAAAAGGACCCGATATTCAGCAGCCACACTATGTGTCACAGGCAGCCGGAAAAGTGCTTTGAAAGCCCTAAAACGACACCACAGAAATGCCACCTGATCGCCACCCTTGTACCCGATCGAAAGGGGTTACGACCAAGTAACTCATGTAGATACACAGATCATCAATGATCATCTGCCTGACCTTCCTGGTCCATTAGGGCTTAAACGCCGTGATGGTAGGGAAATGCACTACGTGGAAATAGGTCGAGTATGTGGTAGGTAAAAACATTTCCGGATTACTGCATGCTGATGAGGTTTGAATATTGGCCCCCCCCTACCCCTTCTTTCTCCTCCCTTCTGCAGGTCACGTCGGGACACTGGCTGATGTATAGATGGACGACGACCGAACCGCCGATGAGAGGGGGAAGAAAGGAATATGAGCATGGTCCTTATGACAAATAAAAGTTTTTTGAAGACGTAGACTTAAACATGACTGTTCCTCCTTAGAACATAGCAACTGGGAGGATGGACTGACATAGAAACTGGACAGGTACTGAATGACGGGAAAAAGAAAAAAATTTTTGACTAGAAACGACGCGTTAAATAATATAACTGGACGTTTTTACTAGGTAGGGAGAGGACAAAGAAAAATATACGGGTAAGGGTTGCCACGGCACCACCCGCCTAGGGAGTTAGAAATGTTGCCGATGTTCAAAATGCACTGCCCCCCCTTTCTCACACTCTTACAGATATAGCCAAGCTGTCCGACTGTTTTCCCGATCAATATTTGCCGTTGCCTCAGCCTGGAGAACTTCCCACCACAGGAGGGAACAGAAAAATGGTTTAAGATCCAACCATGGGTAACTAGCGCAACCAGGTTAATTTCTGATCGACCAACCGAGGTGTGAGTATTGGTGATTGGGAACGCTCGCAGGCATGACAAGCGAGAAGGGAAAGGGGGGAAGGGCAGAAAGAGCTAAGCACGTAGATAAATAGGATAGTAACGATATGTAGAAAATATAAAAACAGATCTTGCAGACTAACAATTGTTTCCTGTCTTGTCGTGAATGTCTTGTACATGCGTAATATATGTGCCATCTTCCCTGTCTGAGTTTGTGTGTGTGTAACGTACGAATTTATGTCTCCCCTCTGTCTGTATCTGCGGGTCGCCTGACCTTTGCCGTTCCGTGTTGTGAGCGCACTAAATGACCTATTTTCGTACACGTCTCTCTCTCTCTTCACTCCTTTTTATCTCTCTCTCTTTCTCTCTCTCTCTCTCCCTCTCCTTACATGTCATACGTGTACCGAATGGCTCGTTTAGATTGCGGACGACTCTCACTCTCTATGAGAGTCTCCCTATTTTCCCTCCCTCTTTTTGGTAGAATTGTGCCCCACCGGCACCAGTCTGATTTGATACATATTTGAACGCGAAGGTGTTCAGCGAAATTGACCGAAACTAAAATGACTGTATTTTCGCCATGTTACTGCCTCTCCTTTCTGCAAAATGAATGAACTTGAATTGGCTGAGAAGGAAAGGACAGGTAAGACGACTAAAGTCCCCCAAATCAGGCCATTTATAGGGGAACTGTATGTCAATGGCATCCTATGTCTGTTCTTCAAAGACGAACGCCAACGTCTAGATTGGCACCCAATACCCAGATTGCCCCACCCCTTTGCACCCAAGCGCAAGCGCCCGAAGCATCCCCGCCCCATTTTTGATAGAACCACTTCTGCTGTCCCGGGTATAAACGTAATGACCATGGGTAGCTGTTGACCCTTGAGCAAATCTTGTTTTGCCCGACTCTCGACGATAGCACCCCCACCCTGTCTGAGAATATGATTGCTCCTGAAGGGAAATGCTGTGTAATATTGAATATGATGTAACGCACAGTTGATGGAAATGTCATTTATCCTCATGTGAGTTATAAATAGGACAATGAATAAACCTGCCATAGACTCAGTAGGAATGCTGACACATGCACTGCTTGGTAATAGACCTCTGACTGTGACCGATGAGCATAAAATCTCAAATGCGGAGAATTGAGGGAGGAATTCATATGCGTAGATGTCTTCTTCTGCCATTTCTCTAAAACGTTGTCTTGTACCTATTCAAAGATTCACGATCACCGGAGGAGATGGGTCAGATGTGACGTTCAGCCTGACTGCAGACCTTGGGACACGTATGACATCGACCAGAGGTGGAGCTGCAGAGCAACAAGGCACGGGACGAGACCGCAATTTCAACGTGGAAAATGAAAAATGACGGGCCGCCTCGAAGCCCTCCGACTGCTAACCCACGTGTGCCTGGAGTCCCCGTCTGCCTTCTTTGGGCCCGATTGATGGGCCTGCCTGCTAGTTATCCTTTGCTCCCTTGGTCCCTTTTTGTGTGTCCCAGGAACTCTGACCCAACTCCGCTCACTCTTTTCCCTATCGACTATTTGAACCACATCCACCCACCTTCCCACGTGACTTTCTGCCAAAAGAAAGAGCTGCAATTATATGGGAAGAGGGTGTTGCCACAGAACTATAGGTGCCGAGCATAAGGCGCCGCCAAACGGACTGTTTAGGGAACAGGACTGTGGTCTAACAGCAGAGGACTGACCGCACCCTGCAACGCGTAAGGATCGAACCGAGCTGGACCTATAGCTCCACCGCCGGTGCTCAACAGTGCCAACGAAAGTACCCGGATTGGAGCCTACCAGTGATGGCTCGCTGATAAAAGACACTGTGACGAAGAGATCTTGTGTATTGAACTGAATTCCGCTCTCAACTATCTGGTCAAAACTGTTCATTGGTCACATTTTTTAAGTCAGAAAGATTTATGCTATGTAGTGCGTTTAATTGCCCGGAACACAACGAAAAAGTAATTTCCTATGTACTGCGTTCTTCCCATCACCTTGACTGTCTATGATTGTACGCCACATGTTAGTATCGACAAAATGCTAATTCGTCAACGATGCTTGTCTACCTGTAATGCCATCAGCTGCAAAAATGATTGCTGCTATGTAAAAAGGGGCGACTGTGAAATCTGACGAAACTGATGTACATAGACAGCACTCATTTCCCTTCCTTTCCCACTCCTCTCCCTGTGGGCACCATGGATACTGTAAGTTATTGACCGTATCACCCTGCCAGTAAGAACCCGTACCCCTATGCATATGTGCAGCCATTCTAGGCACCATGGCCTTTTTACCCGTTGGAATCCCTAGCTTCCCTCCTGCGCGTATCTTGCACCCCCCTCTCTCATGTATAGACCATGAAACCCTTTCCCTTTGCGCGATCCTGATGTGAAAAGGTAACCCTCCTGCTTGACCCAGGCCTTCCCCATTCCCCTCTCGAAGAAGCATCCTTCGCCCCAGCTGACATAGCCCCCCCCCCCCCCCCCAGTTGTATCTGACTGCCCCTGTTCTCTCATGTATAGGTCATAAGATCTCTCTCTCTCTCTCTCTCTCTCTCTCTCTCTCTCTCTGCGCGACTCTGGCCCTGCACGTACCCTGACCCCCTCCTTCTCCTCATATGAGCGAGTCATAAACCCTCTTCTTCCGCAAAACCCTGTCCTTGAGAGTCACGGCCGCGCCTGACCAGCACCTCCTTCTCTTCCCTGAATGCCCCTCTATTGACAAGCCCTCCCTTCACGCTCGATTGTCCACGCAGGCATGAATACCACTCCTTTGATGACCCCTTCCCCCGAGTTCGGCTGACCACACATGTCCGAGGCCATCGCCTAAGCCAGGAGATACCATTTACTGCCCTTATTGTATGCCTAGCCACCCCACCCCCTGGGCCATGATCAGGCGCACACATCCTACGAAACACTCAGCTGCATGATTGCCCTCCCCTCTTATCAGCAGGTCAAGGGTCCCCATTGTGAACGTATGTGGAATAGGATCATCACGAGGATTATAGGGATGTCTTCCTTTTGCGACATACTGACCTGATTGTACCATCAAATGTTTTGCAAAGTATAAAAGCAAGAGTCTCAAGCTCACTTGTCAGAGCACCTCCCGAAAGACACTGTGTTTCGTGTCCGAAATGACTGGCTCTCCTCATGAGAAATAAACTCTGTTCTTGATTCCTGCTCCCAGCACCCGTCTCTTTATTTTGGTAACTATTCAGAATGGGATCTAAGAGGCGGTTTGCGCCAGCAGCCTGGGCATCGATAGAATTATGGGCTCACTTTCCACAGTTATCTATAAAAAAAAAAAGAGGGCAAAGGGGCCTTTAGTGAGGAAGAAAGAAAGAAAGGGAGAGAGAGAGAGAGAGAGAGACAGAGAGACAGAGAGAGAGAGAGAGAGAGAGAGAAAGAGAGAGAAAGAGAGAGAGAGAGACGTGCGCATCAAGTAGGCTATTTGGTACATGAACGACATAAAGCGAGGGAGAAAGAGAGAGACAAACGTGTACGATAATAGGCTACTTGGTGCACACACAACATAGAGCAACACGGGTCAGGTTTACGTATAAGAGCACAAGTCGAAGGAAAACATAAATTCAACGTTCACGTACACACAAATACGGGATAGGGTGCGACAGTACGTACATAAAACACAGAAACCTAAGACGGAGACACAGAGCCGTTTTGGGCAAGGGGACCTTTCTTTTCCTTTCCTCCTTCTACACGTACTGTGTATTTTCAGTATTCTCCGTAATTCATTTGGGGGTCGCTTTTTTTACCTTTTTCTTATTTAGTCGGCGTATGAATTCACTCATTGGCGTGCGCTAGTTTGGTTGCATATTTGGGGTGCCAGCTGAAGTCACGTTTTGTCATACTGCGATAACCCGTCAAGTTTCTGATGCAGGCCATCCTCCCAGTCGCTAGCTTCAGAGAGAGACAGTCGTTTCTAAGTAAGGAAGTGTTATGTCATTGTTCGTTCGTCGTATGTAGGCACCATGTCCAGGCCCACTTTCCCCATTCCATCGACTGTTCGATCACTACTTTAGTCACACACAAAGCATTCTCTTATTCATCCAGACGTGTGCAAAACGTATTTAGTCAAGCTATATGCATCAGGGCATTCACGCGCACATTCATACCACACAAATTCTTCACGTTCCCAGGGGTAGCCCCCGCATACAATGTACCTTCTTACAGTGCTAGCCTAATTTCCGCGCGGAACATGGTGAGTCTTAGGTCTTCTCCATAGTCCATTCGAAGTACTGATGCAACCTGCAGAAAAAGGGGGGGAGAGAAGGGGAGGGGGCAGCGTTCAACGCACATCAGCGCGCATAAACACAAAAATGTCTTTACTTACCACGTACTCGACTCATCTCCGCGGGACGCAGTCCCTGGCATCTCGACGTTTAAGCCCAGAGGAACTGGTAGTGTGGAAAAGACAATCAATGGTAGGCTGTTTATTACATAGATCGCTCGAGTGTGGCATCACAGACCGTGTGCAGGGAAGGGTCAAAACCAGAGGTGGTCAGTGTAAAGTGAGGGGGTGACGGATCCATGTTCTCATTCGGAGAAGAGGAATGGTCTGCAGTAGTACAGGGTCGTTCCTATTCGCCGGGCATGGAGACTAGAGGGGTTAGATGGTATTCCTTTGGAGTGGTTTTAGGGGCATCTGAAACAACTTCCCTGATACACGTGGCCTGTAAAGCAAAGACTACGAAGTCTTTGGGTTCCGAGGACCCAGATGCATTTAGAGTTTATCACTAACAATGTTCCAGGCTAATGTATTTTCTCGGGAAATTTACAACTGTCCTGCAAGTAAATATTCTTATTTCGAAAAAAAGGCGTTTCTTCGTCCCACGAGGGAGTCGCTGAGCAAAAGAGGCTCGGTCTACTGTCTTAGTTGCTGATAGGTCTAAATGTTGGATTCTTATCGATCGCTTTATGCTACAGGAGTGAAAAAAACAACAGACCTTGACCATTTATCTTTACAGCATTTCTGCGTACTGTACCTTTTAACCGTCATGTAATCGGGCTGCTTTATGTTACTTGCCTTTTACTTATTCGAAAACGGTGGCTTTTATTCAAAACTTTACCAATCTAGGTGCTACTACCATGTTTTGTTTAAAAACCTTTATTGTGAAAATGTCAGTATACAAATACGGGCCTATAACCACGTGGGCCGGCCACGGAGCAAACTGGAATCGTATATGATGAGGGGATATTTACACTGTAGAAGAACGTAACGGGCGGGCCATTAGGTTGCAGGAACTAAGGTGTTTAATAGTTGCGGAATCGGTGGACATGAATTTTATAATCAAAGTACGACAGGACCAGTTACAATAAAATTATCTAGATATACATTTGCGGGCAAGTACCATGAGTAACGTCAATTCGAACTTTCAATAGTGCAGTAATCAATAACACATCAGAACTTAATATCAATAGGGATGTCCAAATGTTCAATCAGTACCCGTCCCCGCCCGCCATGTGCTTCAAAACTGCATACATATCTCGTGATATCAAGGCTGAGCAACCAGTACACAACAAGGAGTTGTGAGTCTCATTTATACCGGCGCCATTTTGGGCGAGGCCGGGCAGGTCCAGAATATAGTAAAAATGTCTCCACCAACCAGCGGTCGGACTATAACCCCTTTCGGCAGTCCAAAAAGTTCCGTTAAATGACAACAGAAGGGACAGGCAACAAGGACCATCAGTAAAAAGAGGGGAGGGCAAGTTCTTCCCTACCGGGTCACGTTGGGTCTCCACCGGAACTGATCGAATTAGTAGTCTATAGTGTTTCTGGATGTTTCAGACTGAAGCTGGCGTCAGCATGAGAGCACCACCATTTCGTGGCTACGTCGTGGCCATTCCGCAAGCAATCATGGCAGCCGCTCCCCACCGGAAGCCTGTGGAAGTCGGGGGCCCGGTGACTTTTGAAGAATCTTCAAGGCTGAGGGGACGCTTTCGGGAATGGGGCCCATGCCCTAGCAGGCAAGCGTCCGAGTTCCAGGGTTGCCCAGAGCCATCCTTGCAGGCCAGGCCCAATTCTGTGGAGCCGACCGCCATTTCGTGAGCTCCGTGGCAGTCGCCTATCGCTGCACCGCAAGAGTGGGCGTAATTCAGCCGGATGGCGGGTGAGACGCTGTAGCCGCAAGAGCAGTCGAAACTCAGCTGGCCGAGCGAGGCACTGTGCCGCAAGAGCGGGCGAAACTTAGCTGGCCGAGCGAGGCATTGTGCCGCAAGACCGGGCGCAACTCAGCTGGCCGAGTGAAGTGCTGGGGTGCAGCTGAGGGAACCTCCACCTGGGGAGGTGGGGGAGGCTCGTTCGCGCCGCCTCTCCCTCCCAGTGCACCCCACGCCGTCTCCCGGCGCAGGTATATGTGATTGTCGGATCAGGCCATAAGAGGGGTGGGGGGGTCATCAGCAAGGCATTCACCCCTAACCCCGCCCGTGGCTCGCTGGATGCCACCTCAGGATGGACGAATGGGAAGGCCAGTACAACAACATCGTGGCCGTGGTGCCTCCGGGCCATCCACCCGACGACCTCTTCGGCCGATGGCTGCCAGCAAGGCCCCGCCCTATACGTGCCGAGGGCTTTGTCTTCTGGATGGGTGTAGCCGCAGACCTGCTGTACTTTGGGAGTTTCCGGAATGGGGGTAGGTGTCTGTTGACTTTTATCTGTACCATGTTGCCGTTATTGGGCGTGGTGGGCGGTGGGGCAGACATGTTTGGGCAGCGGGGGCGGAGGAGTCGAGCTGCTTTGCGTCCATCGCGGCTTCGAACTTGGCTTCTCCCATTAGTTTCATATTTCTCGTGAGGGGCTATTCTTAGTACTTCTATTTTAGCGGGGTAAAAAGGATCTCATCAGTGGCCTATTGATTTTGTTGAATTTCTTTCGTTTTTCTTAGCGATTTTTATGTTATAGTTTGCTAGAAAGATACAGCAGCTAATCCGTATTTTATATACATGTCCTTTTTATTAGGGGTGCCCTCCGGTGGAGCCGGATGATCTACCTCTAATAAACGGTCCGGGTAGAGCCAATTGCCAATCAGTGGGGAGAAGATAGGCATGACAGATTACAAAAGGGGGGGGACAAAGGTCCGCACTACCTATCTTTTCACTGCTTGCAAAGACTGAATATCTCTATTCCACGTTATTTGTAAGCAGAGAATACCTCCAAAGAACCAATATCAAACAGTCAGCGTTCAGGCAATCAATCAATCAGTGGGGAGATAAAAATAGGCGCGACGGATTACAACGGGGACAAAAGTCTGCGCTACCTATCTTATCACTGCGTGCAAAGACTAGACAGAATATTTCTATTCTTCGTTATTTGCAGGCAGAGAATACCTCAAAAGAACCAATATCGAACAGTCAATGTTCGGACAATCAAACAATCAATGGGGAGAATAAGTAGGCACGACGGGTTACAACAGGGACAAAAGTTTGCGTTACCTACCCTTTCACTACCTGCAAAGAGAGAACCTGTTCTTCCCTGTTTGCAGACAGAGAATCTCCAGAAAACAATCCGTGAACAACAATGTTCGGGCAAACAATCAATCAGTGGGGGAGAAAAGTAGGCACGACGGATTACAACGGGGACAAAAGTCTGCGTTACCTACCCTTCACTACCTGCAAAGGAAGAGAGAACCTATTCTGTTCTTCTCCGTTTGCAGGCAGAGAATCTCCAAAGAGAACCAACAATTCGAAGAGTAATACTAGTATTTTCAAACAATTCCGATACAAACAATCAATCAAATAGTCAATCAGGTGGATAAAACCGTCCTGCCAATCAGACGTATAAAACGTCCTATTTAACCTTACCCGGACCACGTGGACAGTTCTTTGCCTTCCCCTTCCAGCGCCCGATCGTCCTCTTATTCCAGTTTTACCGTAGAACTCCTGTGGGGTCCCAGTCAGGACAGCAGGTCACTCAAGAGAGGTCCGTTCAGAATCGGTGAAGTTCATTCGATCGGCAGCCAGACGAGGGTCCTCTCCAGGCAGGTATACTCCAATCGTTTAGACGTTCACCCCGTCGTCAGGACCTCTCCCACTGAACCCACATGTCGCTGATGGGCCCCGCGTTGGGACGCCAATTGTGGAAAAGCAGCCAGTTACTGTCGAATGCCCAGGCTGTTGGCGCAAGGACGCCTCTAATTTCCCATAGCAATAGTTACAAAATAAAGAGACAGGCGCTGGAGCTGGAACGCAAGAACAGGGTTTATTTCTCATGAGGAGAGCCTGTCATTTCGGACACACACACAAAATGTGTTCGGGAGGTGCTCTAACTGCATCTCTGAGGCTTGGCCTTTTATACACAGGTTTATAGCTTTATTACATGTGGCGCATTCTTGTTAAGGCTTTGATGTACGGAAAGACATCCTTGGAATCCCTACTTTGAGCCCGTTCCCACACATATCTTCAGTAAAGGTCCCCACCCCGGTCACAGTAGGTGATGGCTATTCCCCAGCAGGATACCCTGTCGATTCCCCGAATGGGTGTATCTGATCGGATCGCACGGGGTGGGGGGGCCTTGATTAGTCGGGGATCCTTTGAATCGGGGCAGCTGCTTACTGTAAGGGGGCCAATAAATGGCAGCTGTAGGACCAGGTGGTGGCTTGGGAACGGGGCAGGGCAGAGGAAGGGGGTTCATCAAGGGACGGGGAGGTGTTGGTCGGGGGGTGAAATGCACTTCCGAGGTAGTGTCGCGCTGGGGGGGGGTGTTTGGTCTATGCACGAGAGAGCGGGGGGGTGGTCAGAGAGTGCGGGGGGTGTTCGCAGCGCTAGGGGAACGCGCTGTTGATCGGCGAGGGGCAGAGGGGTCATGGCTTTAAAAATGGCTGCTGCTTACTGGAGCGTACGGGCCTGAGTGGGGACAAGGTGGCGCCGATTATGTTGACATCGCAAACCAGGTTTTAACACAAAGTCAAAAGAGGGTCCCAAAGATAAGTATTATTTTTTTAAATATTAAACGGGATCCCAACTGGGCCTGTTCCTTTTCCTCCCTTACTTGATCCCAGGGCCCGATTCACCTCCTCCAATGTAAAGTTAAAATCTAAATATTTTGACAAAAATGTAGACCCAGAAGGGGCATCTCCCAACACAGATGCTGAGCTATTTTGACCGTTATTGGTTGAACCTATAAATAGTTTGGCAAAGTGAGCTACTCAATCTTCTTCCGTAATGGCGACCTACTTTCTGGACTAATCATCATCACTGAAGAAGGGGGAGTTTATGACACGCCAGAATGCTGTGGTGTCTTTATTAAGGCTTGCCTCACACAGGTTTTCTCACGCCTCCTCTTTGAGGTCTTTTTTGCAACTTTGTTGTGCTAGCCTATAGGCCTGCCTGCAATTCTGTACTTCTATGGGTTCCGAGGTGTCTCTTTCACGGTCCCCTTTAATTTTTTGTGGGCCTGGGTACAGGCGTCGTCAAACCACCCATGGATTTTCTTAACCTCTCTCATCTGGTTGGTGGTCAGCCCAGCCTTAATTCCCTCGCTAATTTGGTTAAAGGCCTCCATAAACATACTGGCTTCTGTTGTCTCATCCAGACAAACCTCCAAAGCCCTTCTCTGCTGGCTTATTAATTGTTCTAAAACGCTAGACGGGTCAACCATAGACCAGCGCAGGGTAAAGCCATTCAAACGGGAGAGTACTGTATTCTCTGCAGCTAAGGTGTAATGCCCTACACCTTGTAGGGAGCTAAATCCAGTGTTAAACTCTGGGGAAATGGTTGCTCATTTCAAAATGATATAGTGAAACGTTGGTGACTAAAGCAGAATAGCGTTTAGGGAATAGAAATAAATCAATAACACTTTTTCCCATGCTGCCATCAAACGTACAGGATACTTCAACTGGACTTCCTCCAAGTTCATTACTAAAACCTAGGTCATGTTTAAAAAGTAGGTCATTGAGTTTCACTCCCTACCCTGAATGAGAAAAGTGAGTAACATCATCCCTGGCAGGGGAAATCATGCCACAGACTTTGTTAGCTAGCAGTTGGCAGGGTAGGATATTAAAATCACCCCCAAGTAAAAATGTTGTCATTTGATCCCTTATCCATTATTGATTCCAGTTCCTCATCAAGGTGACATAAGGTTTCCAGTAATCTGATTTACAAGCATTATTATAGAAGTTGACTAAAACCAGGGAAAGGGAGGCCGAAAAATCAACCTGAACTATTTTACAGTTACATTAGTGGAGACTAGTTTGTTAGATATATAAATGCAGAGGCTACCCTTTGGTCTACCGTGTCTAGATCGAATGGCTGGAAAGTGGAAAGTTTGAAGGCCGTTAAAATGTATGGGTTCGATGACCCATGTTTCTTGTAGCATCATGATGTGGCCGCCTGCCGTAAAATCGTACCATTCTGGTATACTTTGCTTACTACAAAGCCCTGCTATGTTCCAGCAAAGGTTGTGGTGGAATCCTTACTATTCTCATTTCCCAAGATTTGGTAGGTCCTCGTCTATCAGATGGTGTCTGCAGTTGATGTTGTAGTATCCTTATTTACCTTGTTTACTATTGGAACAGGCCTGCAACTTCAGATGAGTTAGCTGGTTCTTCTGCTATTTCCTGACAGTTCTCCGGGGTCGAGGTTGGGGTTGCGGGGGCCGATGTATTGTGATTAACCCAGATTGACACATCAAGCCCCAGTCAGTCCATCCTAGTGAGGTCAGAAAGACAGTCAAACCTATTGGATAGAGCGGTAGGATGGGCTAGCATGCTCTACATTACAGATTGATGGTTGAGGTAGGGGTTGGTGAAGAGAAAACGATTGTGTAGATTCATTCTGAAAGATCGAGGACCACAGGGGTGGTTGGTAAAAGAATCCCAATGGTAAAAATTAAATTTGATTTGGGTTCAAAAATGCTGGCCTAAGCTTGCTAACTAAATCTTTTACCAGTAATGGAGATTTAAAGGAAAGCACCACACAATCACCCTTCAATACTTTGGGACCTCTGCCAACCCACCCTATACGCCTGGCCATCTTAAATTCTGCATAAAGTGCACCCCCAAACCGACTTTAGTGTTTAGCTAATTGAGTGATTGATTTCTTAGCTAGTCCCAGGGTTGTTCGGTAGATGCACCTTTAGTCGGGACATTTGCTAGAATAACCATGTAGGGAGTCGCAGCAGGGGGGGGGGATCTAGACTATCATCATTAGTCCTAGAAGGAGTGGAGCTGTACTCATGATCTGCTTGTTAGGTAGGATACCGGGAAGGCCCCTATTCTCCATCGGCCTATTTTCTATTACTGTTACTTTTTGGGGCAGGGTCATTGAATTTGACACAGAGCAAGCAAGTGCTTTAAAACCTCCTACGACCGGCTGTCCTGGTGTACGTGTGTTTGCAACAAATGACTAACATTTTGTCCATTACTAATATATTCGACTGAACCACCCAAATTAGCTACACCCAGACGTTCTACACAAATTTACACGGCACATTCAATGGCCTTGAGTCTAGTCGTGATGGAATCAAAAATAGTATTAACAAGTTCAGTTAAGACTTGGACAGATGCAGCCATTGAAGTATAGTACGGATTTGGTGCTGGCGAAATAATGTCCCCTGCTCGTACTGGCTTGGTAGTGTCTATCCGCCGATGTACTGAGACCTTCTGTTTAGTCTTATTTGATCCTTCAGATGATGACGCGATATCATTTGCACTACATTTCTTCAATAATTGAGGGTGTTTAATGGGCGGGTGGAAATGAGGGGGAATAAGAATCTCATCTTTAGTCAGTAAAACTGGTCCACCTTCTTGTAAGTTATCTGGTTGCACAGCCCGGTGCTCACCAGTTATTTGGGCTGAGCACAGGCCTGATGGACCTGGACCATTCTCAATACACGTGGTAAAAGATAGCGATTCCTCCACACTTAAAATCGGCTTCTTGATGGCCCCCATAGCTCCTGTGATGTAGTTTATGATTGACTGACGTGATCTTGGGGAGGACTTAGTTAGTTCAGAGCTAGGGTGTTTCCTTTTTCCCATAGTTTATAAAACACAATATCCCCAACAAACAAATAACAGTAATTATCACAGGACTTAAAGTCTCATCAAAACAGAGGATTTGTTGGTCACCAGGAACCCACTGCCAAGAGGGAAGGCACTGCCCTGCCCCTTCCTGCCGCTGACGGACGCAGATGGACTCTGGGCAGGGCAGAGTCACATTGGCGCCTCCTGGTGCACAGTCTGCTGGGGGATGGAGTGCCCGGAGCGTAGTGCAGTGGTGTGGGAGACCAGGGCTGACTTTATGCGCCTCCGGGCACGGTAGAGTCACTTTGACACCTCCTGACACGAAGTATGCCTGGGGGTTGGAGTTCCTGGAGTAAAGTGCTGCGTGCGTTGGTCACAAACAGGCTCCCGCGCTGCGGGAGTCCTGGGCTGACTTTATGAGCCTCCGGGCACAGCAGAGTCATGTTGGCGCCTCCTGGCGTGAAGTCTGCTGGGGGATGGAGTCCCTGGAGAACAGTGCGGCGTGCATTGGCTAAAAACTGGCAGTTTAATCAGTAAGGTCTTGAGAGAGCGCAATTTGAATGAAAAGTATATCCGTACCATATTTACAAGACTGTAGCGTAAAGTTAGTATATGTAACTTAAGTAATAGGATATGTATCTATATTCACTCTAGAAAATGCATTAGAATTAGGAAACCCATATATAAGATGGGCTAAAATAGAAATGTGTTTAAATGCTTAAGAACAGTAGAACGTGCTAAACAGAGAATGTACGTATGTAATTATAAAGCGGAGAAAGAAGATGAAATGTAAAGTGAAGAAATGTGCAGAATATATAGCACTGTATAAGAATAAGAGTATAACGTTGTATTTTATGTAATATGGATTCGATTATAATCAAATGATTTTCTAATTCGATTATATATATATGTGATAAAAGTCATACCGCGTAGAAGGGTTTGTAGGAATTTTAGCATAGTGTGTTCATATGTGGTTTTAACCTAACTGACCAAGGGTTCGCAAGAGTGTAGTTCACTGCAAGTAATTTAGTGGGCTCACAGGAATAGGGATAGCTTTGATCTGTACGTGCGAGCCAAGAGTCAAAGGTCTTGTTAAATTTAAAGTGACAATGCTGGACGAAGTTTATGGCCTAATGAGATAAGAGACGCTTGGAATTTGGGGTCTTGTTTAGAAGTGACTGTTCACAGGACCAAAAGAGGTTATAATCACAACTGTAATGAATAGAGTTCTGTTGAGGTGATAGACTTTGGACTGAAAGTGTCAACTGGAATGTCATGAGGTTACCAGCACGAAGATGAAGATGGCGCCTAAGAAGTAAGGTCAACTTAACAGACGACTCGAAGAGACGAAGCTATGGAAAGAACCAGAAGCGGGATCACGTGAAATGAGCACATGGTGGGCGTCTCAAAGGGGCGTTCCACCCATACTGTGATTTTGTATTTAGGGACAGCACCCCGGGGAGGAGAGGCAGCGCAAGAGAGCAGCAGAAGAGAGCAGTAGGCCGAGGACCCTTAGAGAGCGGATGGGTAGGCAGAAAGGGTACTGCTTCTCGACATAGGTTTCCATCAGAGACTAAGAGAGTTTGAACTTCTTAGGAAGTCAAACTGCTGACACCTTTTTAGGTAAAAGAACTTGCTAGTAGGGATGTCATCTAGCATAGAGTAGGGACAGATTTAACTTGTTTATTCTTCTTTTGTAAATGACGCATCAGATTCACTTTGTGTCTATGCTATTCAATTTGTTAGTATTGGAATTGGTTTTGATTGTATTCTTTTGTAGACTGAGATTCTTTAGGGAATTTATGTTCCTTTTAGTTCCTGTATACTTGTTGAATCTTATCTTGAGAGGATTGTATTTGCAATTATCTATGATTTTACATTAAACTTTTTAAACTTTATCAGTCGTAAGTGGTTCTTCAGAGTTGCGTCAGTCTATGGGGTTGATTTAACTTATGTGGGTTTGCCTTTTACTCAATGACAGTTAATAATCGATCCAAAATTGGATGAATGAGATAGGTATCTAGGTGATCAGAAAAGGTATCAAAATCTCATTCCCCGCAGTTGGTAGCAGAGAAAGATGGTTTTCTTCTTGAGGAAGGCAACCTAGGTCAGGTCTAGATTACCCCAAGGTCCCTAGTCATCGACGACCAGAAGAAGAATCCCTGCCGAAGAAGGTGCTGACGGTGCGAGAGAAAAGCAGCAGAGTCGGTCGAGAGTGAGTATAAGGGTCATGCGTTGCCAGATTGCGGTGTTTTGTGTTGTACCTGTGTTGTAATGTCAAGCGGAGTTGAATGCCTGTAGTGTGATTGAGGGAAGGTTGTGAGCGCGCGCAACCGGATAAAATCTTAAGTCCAGAGAAGGGCTTAAGTGGTTCGGGTGTATCGAACACCCAGAGTAATTGTCTACTATTGTAAAGGGGGTCATGAGGTACCATTGATCGCCCGCAGGACCGTTGATAGAGGGAATGTCAGAGTGAGTGTATGAGTAACGGACGCTGGTCGGACGTTTACTGTGTGTAAGTAACCTATCAGTTAAGGCGAGCGTCTGAGGTGAGAGGAAGACGTCTCGCCAGTTGAGGTGACAATTACAGTTAGACTGTGGACGTACAGTCAAGAAAAGTGATCGCTTGGTCGGAAGTAGTCATTTTTCGGTGTATGAATGAGACGCATGCAAGACCGCGAGACGAGCTGAGAAAGGAGGGGAACTGCTGCAGAGGGGACGAGTGACGTCAGCGTAGAGCCGCGCTGGGATTGGCCGGTTGGTGTAGAACCGCGCTGGGATAGGCTGGTCAGCGAGAGCCGCGCAGGGATTGGTGGTTTGTCACCGGGAAGTAAATAAGGAAGAGAATTAAGGAAAATCGTAGATTCTTGAAAATGAAGTGTTTTAAACGTTTAAGGGCGATCTTTAAGAGAGATAGAGGAAACTCGTATGCAGGGGAAGAAGCCCCACCAGAAGGCACACCAGCTTATTATATGGCTGTGAATGTAGGGTTACACTCAATACTATGGATCTCCGAGTGGAGTAAGCTAACAGAAGGAAATGAGGAACTGACGTTCCCGAGATACGGGACGTTTAGGGTAGAAGCATTGAACCAACTGAAAGCGGTAATGCTCGCAACAAGACCTCTACCGAGGCCAACACAGTTCGAAGCCCTCAATGCATGGTTCAGGGCGGCACACGACAAGAGCTTGAATAGACGCCAAGAAAGAGTGAGACGATCGGTAAGAGCAGTGCAGGATGCTAAATGGGACGATGAAGCTAAAAAGTGGAGGGTGCAAAAGATAGAAGCAGACAAATTGTACCCAATGCTAGAGGCTACGGGAGAAAAGAAACCTCTAGAAGAAGATGAGGACAGCGAGTCGGATGATGGTCTGATAGAGAGGCTATTGATGGACAGACCACCTCCGTACAACAGAGAAGCCGAAAGTCCCGAATTACAGCAGGGAGACGGGGCTAGGCAGGGGGAATATAAACTGCTCCCCATGTCGGAGTGGGAACCCAAGAAAGGTGAAGAAATATCTCAATCTAGTCCCATACAGAGAGTAGTAGGAAGGTTTGTGGTCCAGAAGGTGCCAGAAACGGAGCATGCAAGGTCGTATCAACTGCCCGATGCTCTTCAAGTACCTGTTACCATAGGTCCTATAGTGTCAATCTACAACCCGGAGGGAGCCCAGCAGGAGGAACAGGCACGGTGGGACAGGGAAAGGGCAGAGATGGAAAGTAGGAACAATACGATCAATTCCCAAAGGCAGTTGCTAGGACCAAGGAGTCGGAGTACCCCATTGGATCCAGTAACGGGTCCCTGGATAGAACAGGGGGGTCAGAGAGGACATATGGATTTGAGGGGACCGAAACCGAAATCCTTTAAGAAATTAAGGGAATATTTGAAAGAATGGGATGCTGCCGTAGAGACTCAGAATAAAAGAATAGAAACAGAAACAGAATGGAGAGATCAGGATAACAGGATCCTCTCTCACTGCGGAGCTGGCGAAAGCAGTCCGGAGTGGGAGGGAGGGAGTCAAGGAAGCAAAGGAGATACTTGCCATACCATCAGTGGCAATAGACAAATGTGTGAAGACAAGAGCACAGTATGTGGGGGAGTGCCTCGCCCCATCCTTAGTGAGGGAGACCGAAAAACACAGGAGTACCGAGATAGTTACAGGTGCCCGCACCATACCCCGGACGAAAATGTGCGACATTGGAATCACAAGAGTATAGGGAGTCGCGAAGGGTCTCGCCATGCATCCGGTGATCACGGACGGGATCGCGGGAACATGGAGGGCCGTGAAGGATCTTATCGTTTATTGAGCGACACCAGACAGCAAGGGAATCGCAGTGATTTAGAACAGAACGGAGGATCTTATCTCGCAGCTAGAGAGACCGAGCCGAAAAGACAGAATGCAGTAATGGGGAATAGAACATTGTTCCACCACACCCCTAGGGAAGATGGGAAAGCTTGGGACCTAGAGAGGTGGGAACAAAGAGAAGCAAGAAGAACTCCTCATAACTCACCTGTGCCTAGACGTAGGACACGTAGTGGGGGTGAGAGGGATGTAAAAGAACCGCCTAGGAGTGAGGTACTGAGAGCTGAGATAAAAGCAAAACGGCTCGATGTAATCAGTTTAAAATCAGATTTGGAGGAAATTATAGACGGCACATTGCCAATGGAAAGGATCGATCTGTATGAACAGGATGAAATACTGTTTATGTCTAAGGATGTTACTCGGAAAGCGAGGTCAGTTCATGAAAAATTATCTGAGTTGGCAAACAGGTATATGATACACTTATCACGAACTAAAGCTTTACAGGGTAACCATAGGCTAAATTGCACTGATCAGGATCTAGATGAGCGTAGGACGATTGGGCTGAAAATACACATAAAAGAATTGATCTTGAGTATCAGAATGTGGAGGGATCTGGATAAATGGGAGGAAAGATGGTCCAAGAGGGGAACCGTCAGAAGGAGTATACTTGCGGGGTCCCCGGAGGGAGGGCTAATGCGAATGGAAGCTTTCCCTTTGCGAGAAATCGCGAACGGAAACTACGTGCACGTGCCCTGGAGTAGGGGGGATCTAGCGGCATTTACCAATTCCTTCCCAAAGCTAAGGGAGAATCCCGTCGAATGGTACAAACAGGTAGAGAGGTTCGTGAAGATCTCTAAAGTGCTGTGGGTCGACTTGAACACCCTGTTTGACATTGTAGTACCCGGAGATTTGTGGACGGCATGCAAACTTAATGTCGAATGGCCCATTTGTGAACCCGAGAGGGATCCCGGGACAAATGGACCATCAGAGAGAGTAATGGAGAAGTATGAGAGGGTAATGGCATGGTTAAAAGAGAAGGTGCCGTTGCAGGACATAGACTGGGTTAAGATAGATCGAACAACTCAGGAACCTAAGGAGACCGTTCACGAGTTCTATGAGAGATTGCTGAAAGCATTCAAACAGTACAGTGGATTGGACGTGATGGATCCTAAGGACATAGGACAGTTTGTGTCGAAGTTTGTCCTGGGATTGAGATCAGACATAGGCTTAATGATTCAACAGCATTTGATCTGTTGGCAAAACAAACCTTTAGATGAGATCCTGAGGTATGCGAGGTATTGCAGCGATGAAATAGATACGAAAGCAAAGAAACTTAAGGATAAGCTGATGTTAGTGCAGATGCAATCAGCTGGAAAGGGTGGACAGCGGCAACAGGGAACAGGAACCCTAGGGAAGAAACAGAATAATCAAAGTAGAGATGAGGAGGAAAAACCGAGACCTAGGGTAGATATCGCGACTCTGAAAAAGACAACGAGGTGCCATCAGTGTAACGAGGTGGGACATTGGAGACGCGAGTGTCCTTATAATGTCGAGACGGGGGAATTAGAACAGGAGGAGGATGAGGTTCAGAACAGCCTGGTAAAGGGAACAGCGCTCCCGAAGGGAAAGTTTGTCAAAGGGGGGACTCAGACTCCTCGAGCTCAGTTCCCTCAACCGCCACGAATTGCAAATGGAGGGAAAACCTATAGACAACTGCCACTGTTCGTAGGAGGAGAAGAATGCTACTACGTTGATCCCCTTACGGGACAACGAGTGAACAGGGATGAAGACTGTACTCTAGGAGCAGCCCTGGAGGTAGACCAGAGAGGACCATACGTGGAAGCTGAAGTAGCTGGATGTCCTACGACCTTTTTGGTGGATACGGGGGCCACTCGCTCCACTTTGAGATCGGCGGTAGTCCCAGGTCTGCCAATGTCGGGAGAGACGATCCAGGTGGTAGGAGTCGCAAATAGGAGAATGACGAATCCTCTGACCGAACCAGTATCAGTGAAGATAGGGAAATACAGTGATGAACACCAGTTTGTGATTTGTGATTCTAGCCCTGTGTGTCTGCTAGGAAGAGATCTGTTGTGTAAACTAAACTGCACAATATATTGCACACCTGAAGGAGTAGAAGTGCAGACTAACGATGATGATGCCGACTTTAAGGTTGTAAACTCGCAGGGATGCGTGGAACTATACCCTACCTTAATGGTGGAGGAGCTTCCACAGGATTTGAAGGAGATGGTGTCGGCTGAGGTGTGGGATTTTACTGGAGAAGAAATAGGACTGATCAAAGGGGTAGAACTGGTAAAGATCATGGTAAAACCCAATGCCGAGTATCCAAGAACACCACAATATAAGTTGACACCGGAGACGATTGCAGGAATAAAGCCTGTGATCGAATCCATGATTAAACAGGGAATACTGAAGGAGATCGTGGGAAGTCCATGTAACTCCCCGATTATGGGTTTGCAGAAGCCTAGTGGGAAATACAGAATAGTGCAGGACCTTCGAAAGATTAATAATATTGTTGTTTCATGTTGTCCAGTGGTACCGAATCCATCAGTGATATTGTTTCAGATACCGTTCCAAGCTGAATGGTTCACAGTGATAGACTTGTGCCAGGCTTTCTTTTCAATCCCTTTAGATGAGGAGAGCCAGTATCTGTTCGCTTTTAAGCTGGAAAATCGCGTTTTAACATGGTGTCGTATTCCCCAGGGGTATACAGAAAGCCCATCGATTTTTAACCAGCTGTTGAAGAAAAATCTTGAAAGTCTAGTACTGCCTATGAACTCGGTTCTGGTCCAGTACATAGACGACCTACTTGTGGCGTCAGAAACTGAGGAAGCTTGCAAAACAGACACCATCACCTTATTAAATCACTTGGCCGAGAACGGACACAAGGTGTCTCCAAGTAAATTGCACTATTGTCTGACCGAAGTGCAATACTTGGGCCACAGGATTGAAAAGGGAAAACGGAAGGTGTCTCCAGACAGAATAGAGGCGATCATGAAAATGAATGCGCCTAAAACACAAAGAGAAGTCAGAATGTTCCTAGGCATGGTCGGTTATTGTCGGCAGTGGATAGCCAACTTTTCACTGAAGGCAAAACCTTTACAAAAACTGACGCACAAGGGGGTGAGTGATCCGGTACCATGGGACAAAGATTGTTTGATGGCATTTTTGCGGCTGAGGGAGGACTTGTGTCGTGCCCCGGCTTTGGGAATGCCTGATTAGAAGAAACCATTCTTGCTTTACTGTTGTGAAAGGGAAGGTTGTGCTTTAGCAGTTTTGGCCCAGATACACGGAAATGCCCGTAGACCAGTTGCATATTTTTCGGCTACCTTAGATCCAGTAGCCGCAGCGTTGCCCGGATGTCTCAAATCCGTTGCTGCAACGGGTGTCAGCATTGAAAGGTGTGAAAATGTGGTTATGGGACATCAGTTAGTGGTGTACGGACCGCATTCTGTGGAATTGTTAATGACCAGGACCAAGACTCAGCATCTGACGAATAGCAGGCTCACACGCTACGAGCAAGTCATATTGGCTGCTGAGAATGTGACCCTAAAGAGATGCTCTGTTTTGAATCCTGCTACTTTGATGCCACTTCCAAATGATATTGATGATGAAATTTGTACAGATCATGACTGCCTTGATGTGACTGAACTATGCACCAAACCGAGACCAGATATCGTAGATGAGCCATTGACTGACCCCGATGAAATATTCTTTGTTGATGGTTCATGCGTAAGAGACGATATTGGTCAGCTGAGAGCAGCATATGCAGTTTGTACAATTACCGGAGTAGTGGAAGCCGCCTGCCTGGAAGGAGTACATTCCGCTCAGGTAGCTGAAATCATTCCTTTGACTCGTGCCTGTTTGGCAGGCAACAAAATTTGAGTCACCATATACACCGATAGCCAGTATGGTTTCGGGGTAGTTCACGACTACGGGCAGTTGTGGTCTCAAAGAGGTTACATGACCTCTTCGGGTTCTCCTATTAGGAATGGAGAATTCGTGAGATTATTGTTAGAAGCATTACAAGGACCAGCAGCTATAGCGGTTGTCAAATGTGCCGCGCACACGAAAAATACAGATTTTGTATCGCAAGGTAACCGATACGCAGATGAGGTCGCACGTTATTGTGCGGAACAGGGGTATTCTCACACCAAGGTAGAAGTGGGGGGACTACAGGAAAGAACTGATTTGACTATGTTGTTAGACACTGTAGACACGTGGGATGAACTGAAGTGTGTCCAGGAGAATGCGCCTGATTTCGAGAAAAAGGCATGGGAAACAGCAGGTTGTACCAAAGGTGAGATGAATTTTGGGATTTCTGCAGATGGGAGACCAGTTTTACCAAACGAACTTGTTAGTCCAATGGCAAGGAGATTGCATGGACCAGCACACATAGGTAGAGATGCTATGGTGAGAGTATTCAGACAAACGTGGTATAATCCGAAGTTTAGAGTAGCGGCAGAAGCAGTATGTCAGCGTTGTGCGATTTGTCAGCAACTAAACGTGGGAAAAAGAACACCAGTCACATTGAGTCACATAGGGAGGTCTGGGGGGCCTTTCAATAGGATGCAGCTGGATTTCATTGAAATGCCTAAGTGCAATTGACTCAGATACGTCTTAGTGATTGTCTGTATATTTTCCAGATGGGTTGAAGCTTATCCTACACGTAGGTGCGATACACTTACAGTAGCAAAGTTGTTGCTTAGAGAGTTAATACCAAGGTTTGGGGTGCCAGCCTCTTTGGAATCGGACAGAGGAACTCATTTCAACAGTGAAATAGTGAAGATGCTATGTTCAGCCTTGAGCATAGACCAGAAGCTCCATTGTAGTTATCGACCAGAAGCCTCGGGGATTGTAGAACAAATCAACAGCACAATAAAGTCCAGACTTGCCAAAGTTTGTTCATCGACATCCCTGAGTTGGCCTGATGCACTTCCATTGGTTCTTATGAGCATACGTAGCACACCAGATAGAAGAACAGGTCTCTCTCCACACGAGGTGCTAATGGGGAGAGCTATGAGACTGCCATCGGTTCCGACTGCAGCATTGTTGAACATCACAGACGATTTGATCTTGGACTACTGCAAGGGACTATCTGATGCCATTCATTCTGTGTCCCTCCAGGTCCAGGCTGCAGAGGTTCCATCAGCTCAAGACCTGTGCCATGACCTGTGTCCAGGGGACTGGGTCCTGGTGAAGAAGCATGTCAGGAAGAACTGTCTAGACGTGCGCTGGCGTGGACCATTCCAAGTCATACTAGTTACGAACACTGCAATAAAGTGTGGAGGCTTGCCCAACTGGATACACGCCTCACACACCCGAAGAGTTCCAGCACCTCTGGAAGAAACAGCTCCTCTCTCGGATGAAAATCCAGCAGAAAGCGGAGAAGCCACAGAGAGGGAAAGTCAAGCTGTTGAGGTGATTGAAGAGGCTGAACCTGTGTCGGAACAGGCTGATGACGGTCAAGACACCAGTGAGACCGAAGTTGCCTCAGAAGAGGAAAGTAGCTGGGAGTTCGAGTCAGACACCGAACAAGCTGTAAGTGATCAAGAGACGAGTCCAAGAACAAGAAGCAGGAGGACAAGGAATGGAGAAGCCAGTTGGCCGGAAAGAAGGAGAAGGTCAAGCTTAAGAACAACTCCAGAAAGAACCCTTGTCCCGATCTCTGAAGATTCAGATCTAGACGAAGAAGCTACGGACTCAGGCTCTGAGAGTCCGAGAAGATCCAGGAGGGTACGTGTGCCCTGCAGAAGATACGCCACCCCAGAGTGGACTTATCTAGCAGATGTCTTGGGGACAGAGATCTGGGAGAGTGAGAGAAGTGCAAGTGACCAATCTCGATCCAATTGTGACGGTGGAGATATGGATGTTGACGCCTGGAATCGAGACTGAGGGGTTACTGACCTTCACACTTCCCATTCCCCTTTTTCCTAAGTCGGATCAAAGACCTAGTGCTGAATCGATTAGAGTTTCCAACTTTTGGTCATCCAATACCAGCACAAGAAGAAAAAGTCATTCGTTTAGAACTATTGGAATATGCCATTAGAGCTGCAAGTACGAGAATCATTGTAGATGCATAAAGACTTTTGTGTTTAAGCTATAAAGAAGAAGATAACCTAGCGCCGAGTGGAAAGAAGAATAAAATTAGGGATTACATTTAGAGGACGGAGAAGGGTTAGGGTTGTCAGTTGCTGAAGATAAAAAGGCATTGTTGTGAAAAAGAGACTTTTTGTTGATTAAGAGCGCTTCACAGACTGAGGGAAAAAATAAAGCAAATAAAGACTTGAAAAGGAAAACTTTTCCACGAGAAGGAAAGAGCTACATTGTTTGATAACATGGAGAATGGCAACCCAAACCGAAAGACCAAATGCATAATAGGTACGCTAATAGCAGTAGTAATTTTTCTCATTTTTACAGTAGTTACCATATCATACATAGTAGGACATACAAGCGTAAAGGAGACAACAGATGTAAAGTCTGTAACGACCTTGAAACCTGCTCTTGTTGGGAAGAAGGAGGAGAGCAATGTAATCCGTGAAAAGGCGTTACTGGCAGATGAAGCTCGTAGGTTACATGTAGACGAGTCGCAGGGAAATTTTAAATCAAATGCATATGCCAAACTATTGTATGAGTATATTGATGCCATGGAGGCCAAAGATTGTTATGTTTGTATGCAATTGCCGGCTTCTGTAGATGAAGGTATCAGATATCATCATCTCCCACTGACATATGGGATAACATGTAGTTTATTGCTCAGTATATTTTATGGTAGAGAAGGGTTTGAGTACTACTTTTCAAATTATGATTCGGTACTGCCTGAAGTCCCGAATTATAAACAAATGAATAAGTGGGACTATCACAAAAAGGAAGATAGATTAGCAAAATTCTTTCTTCCTTGGGATACATTAGATACTTCATATGCACGAAGAAATAATCTGACTTGCAAAGTGTCAGAGATAGAGAAGAAATTCATTGGACAAGTAGATGACAGATACAGGAGGCAGAAGATTCTAAAGATGTCAGGACAGTGGAAAACAGATTGGACCGAAGAGGAAAAGGCACACAAAAGGAAAGGTAGCAATGGTCCAATAGCTTTGGATAGAACGCAGAAAGGAAAGTTATGTTTAACTCGAAGCAAGACATATTATGAGAGTGTATTTGTAGGTGAAGTAAATTGCGAACATGCTTTTAGGTTAGAGTATTATACGAAAGATTTTATGAAAGAGATGCAAGCGATTCCAAATGTATATTTTGTATGTGGAAGAAATGCCTATGTAAAATTGCCTGAAAATTGGTATGGTTCATGTTATTTGGCAATTGTCTTCCCCAAAATATATCATGCAAAGGATTTAGAGATCATAGAAGGAAAGGCTTCGACAAGAGCGAAAAGGGAAGTAGGAGATGCTGAGGTAGTTGGAGACATATTTGGAGCAATGTTTCCTCTTTTAGGTTTGATACTTAACGATGTTAAGATCAGGAGACTAGCTACAGTTGTGGATAGATTGACTGCAAGTACTGCAAGGTCATTGATGCTAGTAGAAGGAGAGATGCAGTCGATTAGGGCAATGGTTCTTCAGAACCGTCTTGCTTTAGACGTTCTGCTAGCAAAAGAGGGCGGAGTCTGCAAGGCTCTGAAGGTCCAGGAATGTTGTACTTACATTCCAGACAATTCAAAGCCACTTGAGAAAGTCATACAGAACATTACAGAGATACATCAAGAAATCGAAGATTTAACGAAAGTAAATGTTTGGGAAAAAGTAGGTCATGGAATGGGTAAAGTTGGAGATTGGTTTGCCAATCTAGGTAAAAGTGTTGTTTGGTACATCTTGAAACCTGTCTTAATAATATTGATTTGCATAATCATATTGTGGGGTTTAGTGAGATTGTACAAATGGTATAGGACGAACCGGTTGCAAAGGTCCATGAGAGGGCAAGAAAGGAGATTAGCTGCTTTACAAGATCAACAGTATAAAAGTTTGAGAGCTCTCGAGATGATAAAAAGAGGGAGCCTTGTAACTAGTTCTGTGTAAGGTAACATTCAAATTGAGGTGTTAGTGATGACCCCTAGAGGTCATCAAAGGGGGGAACTGAGAGAGCGCAATTTGAATGAAAAGTATATCCGTACCATATTTACAAGACTGTAGCGTAAAGTTAGTATATGTAACTTAAGTAATAGGATATGTATCTATATTCACTCTAGAAAATGCATTAGAATTAGGAAACCCATATATAAGATGGACTAAAATAGAAATGTGTTTAAATGCTTAAGAACAGTAGAACGTGCTAAACAGAGAATGTACGTATGTAATTATAAAGCGGAGAAAGAAGATGAAATGTAAAGTGAAGAAATGTGCAGAATATATAGCACTGTATAAGAATAAGAGTATAACGTTGTATTTTATGTAATATGGATTCGATTATAATCAAATGATTTTCTAATTCGATTATATATATATGTGATAAAAGTCATACCGCGTAGAAGGGTTTGTAGGAATTTTAGCATAGTGTGTTCATATGTGGTTTTAACCTAACTGACCAAGGGTTCGCAAGAGTGTAGTTCACTGCAAGTAATTTAGTGGGCTCACAGGAATAGGGATAGCTTTGATCTGTACGTGCGAGCCAAGAGTCAAAGGTCTTGTTAAATTTAAAGTGACAATGCTGGACGAAGTTTATGGCCTAATGAGATAAGAGACGCTTGGAATTTGGGGTCTTGTTTAGAAGTGACTGTTCACAGGACCAAAAGAGGTTATAATCACAACTGTAATGAATAGAGTTCTGTTGAGGTGATAGACTTTGGACTGAAAGTGTCAACTGGAATGTCATGAGGTTACCAGCACGAAGATGAAGATGGCGCCTAAGAAGTAAGGTCAACTTAACAGACGACTCGAAGAGACGAAGCTATGGAAAGAACCAGAAGCGGGATCACGTGAAATGAGCACATGGTGGGCGTCTCAAAGGGGCGTTCCACCCATACTGTGATTTTGTATTTAGGGACAGCACCCCGGGGAGGAGAGGCAGCGCAAGAGAGCAGCAGAAGAGAGCAGTAGGCCGAGGACCCTTAGAGAGCGGATGGGTAGGCAGAAAGGGTACTGCTTCTCGACATAGGTTTCCATCAGAGACTAAGAGAGTTTGAACTTCTTAGGAAGTCAAACTGCTGACACCTTTTTAGGTAAAAGAACTTGCTAGTAGGGATGTCATCTAGCATAGAGTAGGGACAGATTTAACTTGTTTATTCTTCTTTTGTAAATGACGCATCAGATTCACTTTGTGTCTATGCTATTCAATTTGTTAGTATTGGAATTGGTTTTGATTGTATTCTTTTGTAGACTGAGATTCTTTAGGGAATTTATGTTCCTTTTAGTTCCTGTATACTTGTTGAATCTTATCTTGAGAGGATTGTATTTGCAATTATCTATGATTTTACATTAAACTTTTTAAACTTTATCAGTCGTAAGTGGTTCTTCAGAGTTGCGTCAGTCTATGGGGTTGATTTAACTTATGTGGGTTTGCCTTTTACTCAATGACAGTTAATAATCGATCCAAAATTGGATGAATGAGATAGGTATCTAGGTGATCAGAAAAGGTATCAAAATCTCATTCCCCGCAGTCTTTTTCCCACAAACTACCCATCAACATGTCCAAGTACTACAGTAAGAAGACGGTACAACGTGCTAGATACCACCTATATTGGTTCAATAGCTACATAATCTAGTAACTAATAGGTACCTATTAAGAGCAAAGTTAAATAATGACTTTGACAAATTCAGTAGGAAAACCCAATTATAGCACTTGAGAGGAATGCTGCTGGACCAAACCCCAAATGATAATTATTTTGGGATCCAATTGTCTGACACAGTCTGTCCTCAATATTCTAAGGACACTAAAGAACAGAGGATCCTTTACAGTACATGCGCTTAGTAAATGGTAGTAGGCCAGACCGCCAAGCCCATACTGAAATTCCAAAAGGCTAAATTACTACTAGTTTCAACCTATGGATACAAGGACTTCTCTCATAAATAGCGACGATCCTGGATGATCTGCAATGTAATGCATCCAGGAAAGTCTTTCTTCTGCTCTGAAGCCCTGGACAAGCACACATTCTCTCACGATTCAGCAATATAAGTCAAGATTTGGCTTATACGGCTGCTTTTCAAAAGCAATGTAAATAAGCCAAGCTACAGTCCTAAAAATCTATTTTTTAGCATATTTTGCTCTATGAGAAGAGTTCTGTAGCAAATCTTTAGTCCAACTGATTACTATGCCAATTCTACATATTTTCTGCTTCTGTCCGTCATTATTTAGTGGGCGTAGATTGGAACTATTTGATTATTGATATTTCAACTAGTAAAGCTAATGTCGTTTTTTGCCTTAAAAGCAGTGCTGGACACTCTATCTCCTGAGGCACAGCCGGGAGAACGCTGCCATTATTTTAAAAATTGTGTTGTAATTACTGTGTTTGTATTTTAACTTCCTCCCCTCCTGGGCATTCACTCTTCTTCTCCTCGCTCTGGGCTTCCCCGCGCAGCCGATATTATCGCTGCCGCGGGATACATTCTTGACGCCATTTCCCTGCTCGCACAGGCGACGCCTACTGCATCAGGCCACGCCCCGGCCGACAGTGTATAAAGCGCGCTGACTACTAGCGCCAGCCATTGGACACTCTATCTCCTGAGGCACAGCCGGGAGAACGCTGCCATTATTTAAAAAATTGTGTTGTAATTACTGTGTTTGTATTTTAACTTCCCCCACCTCCTGGGCACTCACTCTTCTTCTCCTCGCTCTGGGCTTCCCCGCGCAGCCGATATTATCGCTGCCGCGGGATACATTCTTGACGCCATTTCCCTGCACCCACAGGCGATGCCCACTGCATCAGGCCACGCCCCCTCGCCTCCTTTTTCGCTATATAAATGTGCATTTCCTGTCCGTGCAGCGGGCGCGCCGCCAGCGCGCCAAAGGCGCGCCCGTCCGTGCCCGACCAGGTTCAGGGGCCATCCCCACTGGCCTATTGGTGGGAGACAGGAGGTTATATAGCTCGGATACTCTATATCAGCTTCGTCCACCTGTGTCGCCTACCTGCTGTCATTTTATACATCCATCCATTGGAGATCTCCCGCCTCTGCCTGCACTGTAAGTCAGAGCTGATTAGGACATCCACCAAGTCAGAGGTAAAGGTTTACTCCATGTTTCTGCTTAACTGTAGGTCGCTCCCTAAGCATAGTGTAGAAATCTCTTTGTTGTTAGAAAAACATACACCGGATGCGGTCTTCTTGACCGAAACTTGGTTGACCCAAGACTCTCAGCCGGATCTGGCGCAAGCCCTTACACCTGGCTACCAGATAAATCGGCTAGACCAACCTCAGGGCAAAGGTGGTGGGCTTGCCATCATTTATAAAGATAGCTATGTCTGCCGCTGCCTGACGGAGGTGATTGCTGATTGCGAAGGTTTGCCCTTTGTGATTGAATTTTCCTCTAATACCAGTTTCACTGGTATCCCTATTTACCGTCCCCCTGGTCCCATCGGCCAATTCCAAACATCACTTCCCTCAGTGGCTGAAGAAATGACTACCTCCCCCTCAAACTTTACCTTACTCGGAGTTTTTAATGTCCATTTTGATAACCTGTTAGACACCAAGGCTACAGAGATGATATCGAGTTTAGCTGCCATTCAATTAGAGCAATTGGTCTTTTCTCCAACCCATGAAAAAGGTCATCTCTTAGATCCGATCTTTAGCAACTGCGAAGGTCTCAGAGTGAGAAGCATCAGCTGCCTACCGTAGACGGATCACTTTTTGATAGCCTTTACTTGGACTACATATAAATCTCCACCGTCTATCTTCACGTCCCGTAAAATTCGAAACTGGTCCAAACTCCCTGAAGATAGTTGGACGAAGATCCTTAATATCAACAGGCCACTACTTTCTCATGATCCATCCGTGAATAACAATGAATATAACAACTGGATCACTACCTCTTTAGATCTGATTGTCCCTCTTCACCTATCTGGGTCAAAGAGACAGAATAAAACCGCATCGTGGTATACAGAAGAACTTAGGGTAAAAAACATATCTGCAAAAGATTGGAGAGGAAATGGCGCATGTCCTATGACTCCACAGATAAAGCCATTCATAGGGAAGCCATCAGGACTTATAAACTCGCTATAAAAACTACACAAGCAGCCCACTACAATGAGAAAATAACATTAGCCAAATCTAAGCCCAAAGAAATATATCGAATAGTTAAATCTCTGACGAAGCCCCCCCGCATGTGGCAGACAATAGTAATTCTCTCTCCAGATGCAACGAGCTGGTTGATTTTTTCTTTCATAAAGTCACCAAAATGTACCTTTCTTTTCCGGACCCAGTCACTAAATTATCCACCCAAAGCACTGATCCGGTTCTGAACACTGAAATCCCTTTTCAAAACAAGCTAGACCACTTCCCTCTATTGAACCTGGAAACATTAGAGGTTCTAGCTCACCAAATAAAATCTGGCTCTCCGTGCGACCCCGCTCCCCCAGGCTCGCTGGTTTTGGCCAGCAAAGCCATTTTTCCTACTCTCATGGAGCTGTTGAACTCCTCCATTTGGAGTGGGATGGTACCCGTGGCATGGAAGCATGCCATGGTACGGTCCTTGCTGAAAAAACCTGCCCTTGATCCAGCTAATCCTAGCAACTATCGCCCGATTTCCCTGCTCCCATGGGTAGCCAAGATCCTCGAGAAGCACATCAACACCATCCTGGCGCAATTTCTCGAGGAAAACCATCTCCTTGATGCCTCCCAGACGGGTTTCCGTCCTAAACATGGGACGGAGACTGCCCTGCTAGCTGTGACGGAGGAGGCGAAGCGGATCTTGGATCGGGGGGATCAGTGGCAGTGATCCTCCTCGATCTGAGTGCCGCTTTTGATACGGTTCATCATAAAATTCTTGTGAACCGTCTCGCCGACCTGGGTGTGTCCGGAGAAGCCCTGGCTTGGTTCAAGTCTTTTTTAACCGACAGAACCTTCCAGGTCTTTGATGGCTCATCCGTCTCGTCAAGCAGGCCTCTAGGGTGTGGAGTACCTCAGGGTTCTTCACTGAGCCCTACACTCTTCAATGCATATATGAGACCACTGGCTGGGATTGTTCGTCCGCACGGTATTAACATCATTTCCTATGCGGATGACACCCAGCTAGTGGTTTCCCTTGTGCAGAGGAGTGGTCTCCAATCAATGCCTAATTTAGCAGTGTGCTTGGAGGAGGTTAAGAGCTGGATGGTGAGCTCCAGTTTGAAGCTCAATGACGATAAGACCGAGCTCCTGCTCTTGGGCCCGGCAGCCCCCTCCACCTTGGAGCTGTTGTGGCCTGTGAGCATGGGTGCGGTCCCTGCTCCCAGAGATAACATCAAAAGTCTGGGGGTATGGCTAGATAAGTCATTGTCCTTCAATACACAGGCTACTAAGGTGTCAAGCAGATAATTATACAGGGCCTTATCCACTCTCGCCTGCACTTTAGCAACGCCCAGACTATTGCCTAACAAAACTTCAACGTACCCAAAATTGTGCAGCTTGCGCATTACTTGGAGTCCCATGAAGAACGTCAATAAAGGCTGGGCTAAGAGCGTTGCACTGGCTGCCCATCAGGGAATGAGTGAAGTTTAAATCCTTGTGTATTGCTCCCCAAGCTTTCTGGAAATTGGGCCCAGAAATTAATCACTCTTTGATTTCCCCTTATCTGCCCAATAAAGCGCTTCGCTCTTCATCTGCTTCTCTGGCCAAGATCCCTAGAATTTACAGAGCAAGGGCAGGAGGCTGCTCCTTCTCCTACAATGTAGCAAGGCTGTGGAACACTCTTCCTCTGCACATGAGAATCAACCCCAATCTGTCTAGCTTTCGAAAACAGCTTAAAACTTTTTTGTTTCAGTAATTAGATCCCCTGTGTCTTGTTTTTTTGTTTCAGTAATTCAGTAATTCTCAAACACCGGTGTTTCAGTCACAAGCCATGACACTTTTTCCTGGAGGCCAGTGGTGATCTGGTGCTACTGCAACCAAATAGCTCTCAAACATGGTTGTTCCACTGGGTGGCAGGGGGTGGGCGCCCTCGTTAGCCTTACAGTCTGAGTTTAGATGATATGGTTGCCCCAGAAGTGAGGCTGCCCGGAGGTCGCTTCTGGTAAGGTAGGAAAGGTAGGAATCTGTTTATTACAATCCCTTTAACATCTACTTTGAACATGGAGGTTGATGGGTTCAACAGGATTTATGGCAAGAGAAAATTCCATATCTTTGGGGAAGATCCTGCGAAAGAGCGTGTCTAGGTATGTTGTATTCTAAATCTGGTAGGTTCCAGCCGGAGGGAGTTTGCACTCCTCAGGGGGCGGCTGCCACTGATATGTTGATTTTTTAAGCTAGATAACTAGGTGTAGTGCAGAGTTTTGTATGTTAGAAAAGCTATTTTCAGCTGATACCTATCTGCGAGTGGGAGCCAATTGAGAGACTTAACAGAGTTAAGAGAAGGGGTAATGTGGTCAAAGCATCTTGAGCTAGTTATCAGTCTTGCTGCTACATTGAGGGTTGCAGTCTTTACTTAGGAAGTCCTGTAAAGGTCACACAGTCATGTTCAGACCTTGAAATGACTAGGGATTGTGCTGCTATCTTGAAGCCAGGTGGTGGATGAGATGAACATTTTAACCTTCTTCAGGAGGTTTAGTTGGAAGGATGCCCTGCACATGGCTACTCTGATGTGGGCGTGCATCTTGATGATTTTATTGAGGGTTCTCCTGAGGGATCTAGTAGATTCTATGTTTGAGGGTTTACAGTTGAGGTCATCTAGGTGGTTGATCCATTCGTGGATGGGTGGGGAGCTGTTGGGAGTGGAGATGAGTAGGAATTAATGTGGGAAAGCACCCTTTTTGACATGATCACCCCCACTAGTTGCCTGGTATTTTATTTTATTTCGACTGGTAGTGCACTGGGTTCCTGCTAACCAGGTCCCCAGCGCCAGATTTTCCAAAACTGTACAGTTGTTGTTTTCCCAATTGGAAACACGTTTAGTACCTTTTGTAAGTCCCTAGAAAATGGTACACCTGGTACATAGGGTCTGAGGCACTAAAGCGGGCCCCTAAGGGGCCTCCCTAGAGGAACCCTCTCCAAGCTCATGGAAACTGCCACTGCAGGCTGCGTGGCTTGGTGCAGACTAAAGTGAAAACACGATAAGACACACATGCCTGTGTGTCATGTCCCTTAACACTGCATGTAATATTTGCAGGTCACCCCTACAGCAGGCCTTCTAGCCCTACGGCAGGTGAAGACATATCTTCATGAGCCGATATGCCCCTGTGCTGGTCAGTTGCCATTACTGCCAGTGCAATGGAACAGGGCAGCTGTTGTAAAACATGAACTGGACACTGGTGAATACGAGTTCCCCAGCTACATGATGGTTTCAATGAAAAGAGGGATGTTTGGTATCAAACATCTCAAGTTAATAAACCCACACTGATGCCAGTGGCGGATTTAGTAACACATGCACACAGAGCGCACCTTGGAGGTGCCCCCTGAAAATCTACCAGCCCCTGGTGCTAACTAAGTCAGTCGAGTACCTTACCCCCAAGGGTGAGGGACTCTGCCCGAGCAGGGGGTGCCTTACACCTCTGCCCACAGGATGACCTGCAGATTAGTATTCCAAGGCCAGGGAGATTCATAGAGGTCCACCACTTTTGGTATGCAAATCTGTTTTTTTTCACAGGAGAGGAACCCGACCCCCTTGTTCAGAGCCCTTGGCACCTGGACAGGTGGGAAAATTAGCGAGGCAAGACAGGTGTGTCCACACTCAGGCGAACGCCCCCCCCCCCCTACCTGAACAGGACTACCTGAAGTGGAGGCGACTTTTCGGATGTGGCCATCTTTGTGATGGCAAATTTAGGATCTCTGGGACAGGGTTATGCCCATTCTCCCAGGCAGTGATCATATAGGAGGCATAGTGACCCCAGGGGTAAGTAGTCCATTGGCTACTACCCTATCCTCCCCGTAATTCAGTATTTATGGGACCCTGGGACCAGGAAATCAGATCCCGAGGATCTACAAAGAAAGATATTGAAGAGCTGCAAAAGCAAAGACTACGGAAGAGCAATTGACTTGTTCCTACCCCTGTCAGTCTGTCTGCTGTTTCCCCATGAAATTGTGCCAACGTCGTCTCATCCTGCAAGCTTCGTGCCTCCGGAGCCTGGAGAAATACCTGCCTCCAATAAAGTCTCAAGGACTCCCGTGGAGCAGCGGCACTGCTTCCCTGCATCCTGCAGGCACCCCAAAGAAGACTGAGAGACTCCAGAAAAGTAAAAGACCGACACTGCAAAGCACCACTGCACTCGCACTTCCTAGCTGAAGCTGAAGTGGGCCAATGGTGACAGCGTGGTCCACAAGCCCTCCAGAGATGGAGTCCACTTTTGTTTCATTTCACGTGAACTCTCCGACGCTGCCTGCAGCCTCGGTTTGCAGGCCCCCTCTACCGCGAGTGCTGCCAGTGAAGAAAACTCAACGTCTGGTGGCCTCTGTGCACCGTTGCCCCTTGCCCATGGAGAACAGGACCAAAGGTGTCCGCAAGCATCATGAGACTTGAATCCCCCTTGTGGTTCAGACCAACGGGTGTCCCAGGCAAAGTTGCAGCCTCTTTTAGACTGGACTGATCCCCATAGGGTAATAGTTGGGCCGAAATATTTGGGCTGAAAGCACCTCTGCACCCGGCCACCCCAGTGCCACTCGAGGTGACCTGTTGGTGCTGCCTTGGAACTTGCGTCATACTTACCTTAAGTCCAGGAGATTGGTTCCCTAAGTTGCTGTGAAGTGCCCGAATGCAGTACATGCTCTTCCTCGGTAGGATACATTGGGCACCCGATGCAGAAAGTCACCCCTGCCCCAGTGCCGCCAAAAGTGACTTGTTGGTGCTGCCTTGAACCTTGCTCCATACTCACCTTAAGTACAGGAGGTTGGACTCACGAGTCTCTGTACTGTGCCCAAAGGATAACATTGCAGTATCAGAAAAATGCACTGTGTTGACTTTTTAAATGCAAAAGTATTTCTCCTGAAAAACATACTTACCTGATCGTATTGATTCTGGTGCCTAAATCTATAGATAGATGCGTGGTATTTTTATAATTTGGTGTGGATCTCCTTATTGAGTTGTGGAAGTCATTTATTGACCAATGTGTGTATTTGTGAATTTCTAACATTCCCTTTCTGATAGGCCTAAGGCTGCTCTACCACACTCCCCCCTAAAAGATCACTTTTAGCAAGCCCCTGTCCGCTAGTAAGGGAATACCTGGACTCTTTGCAGGGTATACCTCTTTTTGAAATACCATATAAAGAGCTTCCTACAATTCTGTTTTAAGAGAGTTTAGTTTGGGATCGTTTTGGGACAGCCAGGTTTCAGTGTTGTTGAGTTGGTTGATATTTTGCCGGGTGCATATCGTGAAGTATCGCTGAGTATCTTCAGGATACATTTGGTATGCATGGTTCATTTTTTTGAGGATTTCCATCAGTGGTTCCATGTAGAGGCTGAAGAGTGTGGGTGAGATGGTAGGCCCCTCTGGGACTTCAGGTCTCACTGGAGATGCATTTGATAGTGAGCTACCCAATTTGATTCATTGTGAGCGGTATTGTGAAAAAAAAATGCTGACAACCCATTTTGCTTTCTAGTATTTCTGACAGATTGTTGCATCTACACTCTTAGAAGATTATACCCCACAAGCCCCATGGCGTATTTTGCTCTGAAGTTGCTTGTGGCTGATTCCGCTCCCCAACAGTCCCCGTTACAATGGTGTGTACCAGTTGGTCCTTTGCATTGCTTGTTGAGCTCTTGGTAGTATTTAGCTGTGGAACGGTTACCGTAGATTTCCTTTTCAAGTAAAAGCACTGGCTGGACAATGATTTATTATTTGATTTCATTTGCTTAGCTGAGGTCCCACCACCCGGAGGAAGTCTTGGGCCGTTGGGCTTCACTCCCTTGAGCTTCAGGAGCTACAAAGGTGTAGCTGTGCCTGGTTCTTGGTCCAACATTAGGTGCGCCTCTGGATACCAGCGGGATTTTCAGCGCCTGAGTCAATCAGGGTTGTGGAAGGCAATTGGGGCTCTTCTGGGGGGTGGCTGCGAGCAGTGATTTACTCAGGCGCTGAAAATCCCGCCCGCTGATCAAATACAATCAACGATCAGTTCTCGACTTTTGAGCGACCGCTTGGACTCCGGCTAACCACGCTTTCCGACCTGGGTACCACTCCCTGGTTCCATCAACAACCCTGTCCTGATGACGATCCCGACTAAAGGGGATCGAAACGCCGTCGACTTCACAGCTGGAATTATATGACGCATTTCACATTTTGTGCTCCTGTTCAAAATTTGACAAATCTTATTTTAAAGTGATTACAACTTGTTTTGTGGAGCTATTGTTTGATGTAAATAATTAATTCCATGCGTCAATCACGCTGTTCACTTTAGCACTTGCACCTTCACCATCACTAATTGTATATAGCACCGCGCACCAAGTGCCACTGGGTTGTCACATGATCTGCTCTGTACAGTGCTGTTTTAACTGTATTGCCATGTGAAAGACCATTCCCTTCCGTCTCTTGGTGAATAATACTGCCTTTTTTCCAAAAACTCAAATGACTCCTTGGTTTCTTCCTTTGTGTAATACATATTGCATACATTATTGAAACTGTCTTTTCATCACACTACATCCTCAGTCACATTTTGGGGAGCGACACTTAATTATGTATGAATTAAACACTGCAAGTACCTCTGTATATATTCATGGACTCCCGATGATGTGTAAATAAAAGTATGTGGCAGTAACCTTCATTGTTACACCGGAAAACCTTTTTATAATGGAGTGGAAACTCAAACTTCCGCAGTCTTGTAGGAAGTGCTACGGGGCATATTATCAAGCCTGGGCGTTAACATTATCGCTGCTTTATCGGCAGGAAACTGCTGATAAAGAGGCGATAATGGGCTTGATAATATGCTCTATGGAATTCCAATCGAAGCTCATGTTAAATGTGATAGACATCTAACATGGGCTTCGATTGGAACTCCATAGAGCATATTATCAAGCCCCTTATCGCCACTTTATCGGCAGTTTCCTGCCGATAAAGCGGCGATAATTTTATCGCCCGGGCTTGATAATATGCCCCTAAGTTCTCAACAGGTCTAATAACCTGGGAGGCCAGAGAACTGAGGAGAGCCTGAGTCAGTGGCATTGCCTGACGTGACTGACTTCCCCAGCAGAACAGGCTCCCTGGAAAATATCCCTATAAGCAGACCACTGGAAATGTAAAGCAATGGAGGACTATATTATGCAGCAGAAACCACTATATTATCCTGCATGAAAAGGCAAACTGTCGAGGAGCGTGGCTAGCCGGCCAACATGGCGGACGTGAGCTTGTCTTGCACCGACCGTTAACCCCAGTAATCCGCCCAAATTCTCCTCAAAGTGTGCCACCCACGGCTGCAACCAGTGTAAATCGTTAGCTGGAGAGAGGCTACATTTGGGGAACCCCTCCTAATACGGCTCCTGCTGCCGAGGACAAAGTGCTACACCGGGAAAAAATTGCGGCCTGTGAGAGGCGAAGCCCCGAGGCGGGGACCCCGATGGGAGACGGCTGCCCGCCACAAGGACAAGGGAGGTGAGGAGACTCGAAGCGCAGCCCGGGGGCCTGTGACGTGATGGGACATGAAGTGAGGGCCGCCGCCTCTGACGGAGAAGAGGCCCGGAACGTCTGGCAGGAGTGCGGAGTGAGAGACCACCCGGGAGAACACAGACCTGCCCCAGGTGAGGATCCAGGCAAGGGACTAGGAGATTCTGCGGCCCACCGGCCCGTGGCCGGGCCTGAAGGGAAGCCCACCGGGGAGCACACAACCGCGAAGACAAAGGCAGCCCAAGACGGGGGTCCCCGTGCATGGTGGAGGTCCGCGCTCTGCTGTAGGGGGCGGTCCGTGATTTGACCCTCCGGTGGAGGCTCACTGAGCACAGAGACAGCTGCGGGGATACTGTAAGGCAACATAGATCGGCCCTAATGCAGATGCACTCCTGCACCCACATGGAGGGGTGCCGCAGAAAACCCGGGTGAAGGTGGAGGCGCACAGAGAGCGCCGTGCTGACAGGCCCAGCACTCAGAAGTCCTTGGGCCGACACGCTTGAGGGAGCGCATTGCTGACAGTGGAAATGGCGCCCGCGAGGGCTATGCAGGATGGGGCCAATGAGATTTGATTGCACCTGTGGGCCACTCTTACCGGGCTGTGGTCTGAATCAGAGGCCCGGTGTGCAGTGCATAGGTGGAGGTGGCAATCAGGGACATCCCTGCTGGGAAGTGAAGAGGATCCGGAAGCCCGCCGCTGGAGGACGTAGGAGGCGGCACTCCTCTACAGGCGAGTGATGCGGCCTGACCTAGACTGTCGACCGGGGAGCCACAGCCATTTATCCCTAAGCTGGAGGTGGCGTGGTGACACAAGGAGACCTAGCAACAAGCCCGCAGATACGACTGTGCGGGTTGATGGCGCAGAAATGAACTACGGAACACACACAGTCCTCAGTGCTGTGTACATGTGCATTGCGGATTGGTACCACCTGCCCACTCACCGAGCTAGACTCACCCAGCCTCCGCCGGCTGCGGGGGGCCCTCGCCATGCTAGAATTAGGCCTGCCTAGTAACTCCAAGAGGGCGCTGCGACGGCCTGGCTGACAGGCGTTATTTCCGCCAACTGACACCAGTCTCTCCGTGCGCAACAAACTGAACACTAGGTGCATACGCACCCTTGAGGCTGCCTCTACTCCTTTCACTGGCTGCTGCAACAGGATATATTGTGTAGGCTCCGTGCCCCGGGACGAGTGAGTCTGCTGAGGGCCTTGATGCAGAAAAGAAACCAGCGCTGCTGCAGCTCGGACGTGCAGACTACACGGCAGCTGGGAAGCGGTTGGGGCAGAGACCCTGCCAGTTGTGATTGTGACAGGTGATATCATCAGGACAGATAGTCCCAGTGACACATCTCCGTGTAACAACTGGTTCCCCCACTAAATTCCCAACACAGGCGTATTGTTTGCTGAGAGTCAAGTCAAGGGCCAGCTGCGAATGCCCACGGCGGAACAACTCGTGATGGGCGGCATGAGGGCCAAAATGCAACATGGACGCTTGCCGACGCCCCAAACCCTCCACACACGAGAGAGGAGAACGAAATGGAGCCGGCGTACGCAGCACTGGTGACCAAAATGGATTCCGCCCTAGCGGCAGTGGAGAAAATAGAGGCCGCATTGGAACACACCAGAACATCTTTGGAATCACGGATAGACAAGGTCACGTCAGACTTCACGCTTTTTTCACGCGGACCACCGCAAACTAACCGACAGGGTTGCTGCACTGGGTCAAACGCTCCAAGATCTCCAACCGGTTACTAACAGCCATGCCACGATGGAGCGGATTCATGCCCTAGAAGACAGGGCGGAAGACGCGGAAGGCCGCTTGCACCGAAACAACATTAGGGTGGTGTGACTGCCGGAAGGGGAAGAAAGGCGGCTCCCTGAACAATACACAGAGAACTGGCTGCAAAACCTACTCCCACAGGGAACACTATCGAAGCAGTTTGCTGTGGAAAGGGCCCATCGAGTGCCATCCCAGAGGCCTCAACCAGCAGCCAGACCGCGTCCGTTCCTGTTCAAACTCCTCAACTACAGTGACAGAGACGCAGTGCTACGGGAGACCCGGAAAATGAAAGAACTCACAGTTGGTGGCAGCCGCATCATGCTTTCCCTGATTATACCGCCATGGTGCAACGTCGGAGAAATCATTATGCATCGGTGAAGCGTCAACTCAGGGAACTGGAGCTCCCATACTCCCTGTTGTTCCCCGCCAGGCGAAGGGTAAAATACTCTTCTTTGACACGACGGCCGATGCATGGGACTGGATAGAGAGATCGGGCCTTTGGGCGGGTAAGAGGCCATCAGAACCAGACGACAGCGAGGCCGCAGGAAGGAAGAATAGACATTGACCCCACCGTAGGGCACCTCGAGGAGCAGCGGTCAGAGCAGTGGCCCGTGCCAGGAGAAGATGAAAATGGAACAACACAATGCCTTGGAAGCGGTCACGACTCTTGGCATGCCGAACACTCAGTCCTATCGGGACCCTCTATGCAACCTACAGTGGTGTTGAGCGGATCGTCGACACCATCGACTGAACTCTCCAAAGAACTCTACATGCCGGTGGTCACCCCGTAGACTGCGGACGGTGTCCTGGGATGAGCGGGCCGGGAGCACGAACATTGTAAAGGACTGCACATGCAAGTACCATGTTGTGGGCTGGTCTTGTTCGTTCCCGATACAGGAGAGAAGGGGAGAACTAGCAGGACAGTATATAGCACTTATTCACTGTAACATATAGTCTTGCTAACTAGCAAATTGGAAGATGGAGGCCCCTTGGGTTACACATTATGAGACCCTAAATCTGAGTAGGCAGCTTAATAGAGTGCCCGCCACTGGGCCAAATAGGGATACACTAGAGGACACATACAGGCCTGTTTGGGTTGCCAGCCGGTATACTGTTAATCCCCAGGAGACGTTTTTGAAGCCCAGACAGATAACACATTCAGACTGCCAAAGTCAATCCCGCAAACTGCAGAGGGTAGCATACAAAGAGGGGCTGATGTGGCAACTACTGTCGTAAGTAACTCATGCAAGTAACTAGGTTTGTTGTCATCTCTGCCGTTGCTAAATAGAGTGGGCAGAGCTGGGTCCATTTGATTAACCAGGACAGGCATGTCACATTGTACTGATGCAGCAACAACACTTCAGTCAATCACGTAACACACACAATATGAGTAAACATGCTCATACCCGATACATACCAATCAGCCAGCAACATATTGACCTTATGAGCTGACTCGCAGGATTAGATGGATGGCACAACACACACACTAGAATCACAGGGGTGGCCATAAGATAATACCACTAGTACGCGCAACCCAAAAGGCGACAAGTTGGCCTAGTTTATATCACTCATTTGTTGTATGAGGTTTGGACAGACATTGCACAATGCCTGCCCCAGATGTTATGTTGTTGTTGTTGCTGTTTTTAGCAAAAAAAAATTGTTGGTGATTCTATTGCAGCACGCCAACACACTCATGCATGCCCCTACCTTCCATACCCCGTAGTCCTCCCAGCCCCCAGCGTTCCTATCACCTAATCTCGACCAGAAATGACACGCGTCGACATAGTCACATAGAATATATGTGGTATGTACACACCCGCACGCCGTTACTCCATATTTGCGTACCTCCAGAGGCACTCCGCTGCAATAGGCCTGCTGCAGGAAACACACATGACCCAGGTGGAACTAGATAGGCTTCGCAAGCAGTGGAGGGAACAAGTATATGGCACGACATACTCAGCGCACGCAAGGGGCACATTAATCTGAGTGAGGGCGGGTACCCCATTCATTTGTACGGACACTGTGGCAGATACACTCTAGCGGAGGGGACACTCAATGGCCAACATATACTACTAGGGTCCATCTATGCCCCGAATACGGACCAACCCTTGTTTCTGGCACAACTGTCTGCTGCGCTAGCCCCTTCTGTTGGCCTCCCCTGGCTGCTAGGTGGAGATTTCAATTCGGTACTTGATGTACACAAAGACAGATCCTCCCCACCCCTCCAGACGACGATAGGTGGATCAAATGCGCGGACGCTTTCTGACTGGTTGGCACAGTGGGCGTTGCTAGACCTGTGGTGTGTCCTCCATCCCACGGACCGCATATACTCATATTACTCGGCAGTACATGACTTGCCAATGCGTCTAGACAGAGTGGTGGGTTCCCAATCACTTATCCCCCTAGTGGAAATAGTGGAATACTTGGGGTGGACGCACTCTGACCATAACCCCATGACACTTCGATTGAACTGGGAGCCTAGCCACCCTCGGTGCCCACCTGGCATCTCCAACCAACTGCACTGGAAGACCCAGAGTTCCGTGCGTCCCTAGAGATGGCGGTTCTCGAGTACTTTAAACTTAATGATGAGTCTGCGAGCTCCAGATTGGTGCAATGGGATGCTCACAAAGTAACCATTAGAGGCCACTGTCTTGGTGCCACGTGGAACGTCGGCAAACAGCTATTGTTGTTGTTTGCCCACCTCAAGTCACGGCTGCTACAGTATGAGCGGGAGGGAGAGGGTGGGGGTGGACAATCCGGCCAGTTGGAGGACCTCAGGACACAACATGCGGAACTCATAGAAAAGCTAAGGTGCCATAACTACATTGCTCACACAGCCTGCACCCACGCCAAAGCAGATAGGGCAGGTCGCCTGCTGGCCTGGCTAATAAAGCTCGGAAGGTAGGCATGCTCCAATAGGAGCCATAGGGGTGGGGAATTCCTATCTCCCGACGCCCGAGACATCTTGATTTCTTAGGAGGGCAAGAGGTTTTAATTTGTATTTTGTCCAAAGGACAAGTAGACAGTTTTATGGTAATTCGATACACAGCTGTTCAACCCTGTAGGTCACAGCCAGTTAATTAGTTGCTCCGAGCTGTTTATTGGCAGTGAAAGGGTGAATGCAAAAGCTGGGGCCTGCTCTTTAATTTCCCCAGAACAGAATAACAAAATGATAAACAGAGCTCAAAGTTAGAGCCACCTTGATAAGCTCATGTGGCTTACAGGCCCTCCCCTGGTCCTTTTATTTTCTTCAAGCATGAGACAAACATCGAGTTTCTGCAGCTCCAGTACACTCGAAGCAATGGCATGTAAAAGGCTGCCTTATCTGCCTCTTGCTTTGACTTTAACTGTATGAACCCTGCCTTGTATTCTCTGCTCCACTCCTGGGCCTCAACTCACTTTGCTGTCCCTTCTCATGCACCCCGTTCTTTGCACCCGGTGCCTGAACCTGCTAACCCCACCGTGCCACCCTCCGCTGCCCTCTCTGACATCCCTGACCTGCTCCTCTTGGCCTCTCATATATTACGTCATTGTCCTTGCACTAGGCCTCTCATCCCACTTTGTGCCTGCACCAGGGGCATTGTGAACACATCGCTGTAGAAACTACAGCAGCTGTGGAGTTTTTGATGGGCCTCTTCAGTCTTCAGGTCCGCAGACAAATGTCCATAATGGACTTGAAAGGGTGGGTGGGTGAGTGAGTGAAAGGGTGGATGAATAGATGCATGGATGAATGAGTGAAAGGGTGGATGGATGAATACGTGCAACAGTGTAAGATGCATAAACTAACGAGTGAAAGGGTGACTGGATAGATGCATGTATGAATAAGTGAAAGGGTGGATGTCTAAATGCATGGATGAATACGTGCAAGAGTGGATGATAGATGCATACATTAATGAGTGAAAGGGTGAATGGATAGATGCATGGATGTATGAGTAAAAGGCTGGATGGATGAATGAATGAATGAATGAGTGGAGTGTAAGGGTGGATGTTTAGATTCATAAATGAATAAATGAGTGAAAGGGTGGATGGATAGGTGCATGTATGAATCAGTGGATGGCTAGGTGCATGTATGAATAAGTGAAAGGGTGGATGAATAGATGCATGGATGAATACGTGCAAGAGTGGATGATAGATGCATACATTCATGAGTGAAAGGGTGAATGGATGGATGCATGGATGAATGAGTGAAACGCTGGATGGATAGATGGATGAATGAGTGGAGTGAAAGGGTGAATGGATAGATGCATGGATGAATGAGTGGATGGATGTAAGGATGGCTGTGTGAAAGAATGGGAGGATAAGTGCATGGGTGAATGCAGGGATGGGTGAGTGGATGGATAGGTTGAAAGTGGATTGATGACTGAAAGGATGGACGGCTTATTGAAAGGGTGGATTAATGGGTGAGAGATTAGATGAATAGATGGCTGACTGGGTGGTGGGTGGATGGATGGATGGGTGGATGGATGGGTGGGTGGACAGTTGAGTGAAAAGGTGGATGGAGGGATTAGTGAAAGGGTGGATGGATATTTGAGCAAAACGGAAGATGGATGGGTGAAAGGGTTCATGGATGAGCGAAAGCATAAATGGATGAAGTGAAAGGGTAGGTGGATAGATGAGTGAAAAGGAGAATGAATGGATGGATGAGTGATAGGATGGATGGAGGGATGAGTGAAAGGGTGGATGAATAGGAGTGAAAAGGAGGATGTGTGGGGTGAAAGGATGGATGGATGAGCAAAAGGATGGATGAGTGAAAGGAAGGCGGGATGGATCAGTTGGATCAATAGGTTTGGAAATGGCAGGTTCAGCTTCAGCAGCTACAGTAGAGGTGGAGCTCTTGATGGGCCTCTTCTGTCTGCAGCTCGGCAAACAAAGTCTCGTAATTAATTTGAAAGGATGAATGGATGTGTGGGTAAAAGGATGAGTGAGTAGAAGTGTGGCTGGCTAGATGGACGGATGGATAAATGAGTGACCGGGATGGTTGAGTGACGAGGATGGTGGATGGACAAAGGATGTTATAATGAAGGAAAGGGTGAATGAGTAGATGGGTTACAGGGTGTAAGGATTAGGAAGCGAAAGGATGGATGAGTGTAAAGGATAAATGGATGAATGAATGAATGAATTGAAGGAAGGATTGATGGATGGGTCAAAGGGTGGGTGGAAGGATTAGTGAAAGGGAGGGTGGATAGATGGAGTGAATGGAAGGGTGTATAGATGGAGTGAAAGTGAGGGTGTATGGATGAGCGAAAGGATGGATGGTTGAAATGGATAGGTTTAAAGATGGATGGATGGATGGGTAGGTTTAGATATGGATGAGCGGATGGACTGATGGATGAAAAGATGGACGAACAGATTGGAGAAAGGCTAATGAATAAAAGAATGAATGATTGCCAATGTAAAGGTGAAATGTTAGATATCAGTGGGTGAAAGGATGAATGGATAGATGCTTAAATGGAAGAGACAAGTGAGCTAATCTGGAGAGGATTCCAATGACTTTTTTTTCGCTTGCTTGGTGTCATAAGAACTTTGAATCAACATGGGGGGTATTTAAATTTTCTGGTTACTCACTTGGCCTACTCTATGCTCCTTTCTGTACCTTGGGATTATCAGGTGGGCGTGGTGCTGTTTGCCAGCACGTTCTTACTAGACAGCTAGTATTTGGTCTCATAAAGGCCACATGGCCATAGAAATTCTTGGCACTGAAAAAAACTACTTGGTAAAACAGCAGAATGCGGTCACACACAATTAACCCCTTGGACGCTCATGACGAGCTCAGCTCGTCATGATGTACACCTCCATACACTCATGACGAGCTGAGCTCGTCATGAACCATGGGAAAAAAGCAAAGCCAGCACAGGAGGAAAATAACACTAGCATCGATGGTGTTAAGCCAGTTTACAGATAGGAAGAGCTAGCATTTTAATAAAAACAAAAGGTCCTGTTTAACTCCAATTTAATAAGGGGATCAAATGTTAAAGTCACGAAAGTGCACCCATGAAATATGTCTTTGTATTAATGCAGATTTACGTTTGTCATGAATTCACATGAGTTTCCTTAAGGAGGCCAGGAAACCGTAGTCCTAGAAAATATTTGTGAATTGCATCTTAGCATGAGCTAATGTGAATATGCACCAGCGGAAACCTGTTGAGTGTTTACAAGTTCACTTTTTCTCCAACCACATTTTTCCCAGCCCTCGAAGAAACTTTATTTCTGCCGTTTTCAGAGGTAAATTTCCGTCCTTTCTCAGTATGGGAAAAGATTAGAGAAGAGCTGGTGAAAACCTCCAAAATTCAAATCCTTCTATAGTATTAGCCTGACATAACCAGAGAGGCTATTATCAGAGCTCTTCTATAAAGAGATTGCAGCCATTATTTGACAGCGCACTACATGGCACCAAAGGGACAAGTGGATTTAGTTACAGGACAAGTTGATTTATGAAGCTACTTGTCCCATGGACAAGTACATTTTTCATTAAATTCCACACCCCTGCATACGCACGCTGGAGGGAGACCTAGTGTTCACACAGAGGGAAATACACAAGGTAATGACAGACCACTATTCAAAAGTTGCATCAATGGTGTTAGACCTGTCCGCCCTTTGGGTGGTCCCTCCTATTCATTATTTATTTTTGCCCCCTTTTTGCCCCTCAATCCTTTCATTTTTTTTTATGTCCACTGGACTTTTTAAGGTCTTGGCCTGGGGTTAGGTACTCCTTGACCCCAGGGTTCCTCATAGGCCAAGAAATCCCTCCTTTTCTGAGGGAAAGCTCAGTTACCCAAAATGGTGGCCAGTAACTGCCACAACGGTTACTTCAAGAAAGGGACCCATAGGTTAATATAGGGAATCTAGAACCTTCTGGCCTATTCTGGACACTTGAGGCTAGGGGTATAAAAGGCCAGAACCTGAGCAGCCATTTTGTGTGGACACAGAACCAGTCGGAGTGCAGGCTGTGGGGATAGAGGGTTAGGAAGCTCAGAGGGTTGACTTCTTGTTAGAGGGTTGCTGCCTTACTTCTGCCACTGCCCCCCTTACCTACAGATCTGGCCCTGCTGTATGACCTCCTTCTTGTACCTGATTGGGGTCTCCTGACGTGTTAGGAGGAATTGACCTCTAGTACTAGAATGGACCTCTGAGGAGAAGGAAAGGTTAGTGTGGTCGAGCTGAATAGGGACTTTCGACCCACTTTCTCTGGCAAGGGAGTCAACTACAGACCCTTGGAGCTTTGAGAAGACAAGGCCTGGACCGAGGTAATTAATCATCCTTAACCTTACCCGGGCCTTCCTGAACACTGCCCACGTAGTCCGGGCTCCATCTGTTGCCTTCGTGTTGTGGAGAGAGTGGTTTCCGCCCCCCCCTGTCGCGCTCCCGGGTTTGAGGGCACGGCCGCTGTGAGAGAGAGACAGCCTGGCCGTGGACGCGGAGCTGGCGTTGAACCGGGTCCCTGTTTGCACTGTGGGGAGAACGATAGGTGGTAGAGCCGGATTGAGGAAACGCTGTTCCCTGCGCAGGCCCACTGAGCGCTGACCAAGATTGACAGGGGGCGGAGTGGCCTTAGAGAATCAATCGCTTGAAGGTGGAACTGACAGAGAGCATTGCGGACAGCGTGAGAAGGAGGACGACCCTGCGCTTCAGACGCTGTTCCTTTGCGCAGGCCCAGTGTGCGGCTTTTGAAGGGGGCACTCGTGGGAGGAGACGCAGAGACGCGATCCCGACTGCTCAACACGGAGCACCCAAAGCTGGCAGTGAGGTTTGCTTGTGGATTCCTGGTGAAGCTGAGTAAAGTGAGAAGCGGTGCTCTGCTAAAACAAGTAAGCAGGTTCTGTGGTAAAGGCGAGGGAGTCCAAAAATAGAAACCCACGTTCCCAGCCCTAGAGACTAGATGGCCCGGAGGAAAATAATCGGAGCTGCTGGGCTGAACTAAGGAGATAACCTTTGGGGGGCACTAGAGACTTGATCGGAGTACCTAGAAACCGAGCGTTTTGGCTGACCAGACTGTGAAGAGCCTTTGTGTAACAAAACCTGTAATTCTATGCAAAATATAGGTTAAATCAACTAGCGCTCAACTAGATAAGGAGGGGGGGGGGGTTTCAACCTGTCAAGTCAAGTCAAGTCAGAGAATTTATATAGCGCACTACATACCCAGAGGGTCCCAAGGCGCTTAGAGAGGGGAGGGAGATTACTTGTCAAATATCCACGTTTTAAGCTGTTTTCTAAATGCTAGGTGGTTCTGGGTAAGGCGAAGGTAAGCGGGGAGTGAGTTCCATGTTTTAGCAGCCAGGTATGAGAAGGATCTGCCGCCCATGGTGGTCTTGTTGATGCGAGGTACAGTGGCGAGGGCTTGGCTGGAAGAGCGTAGTTGGCGGGAGGGGGTGTAGAAGGACAGTCGTGAGTTGAGGCATTCTGGTCCGATGTCGTAGAGTGATTTGTGTGCGTGGGTTAGCAGTCGGAAAGTGATCCTCTTATTGACGGGTAGCCAGTGGAGGTCCTTAAGGTGACCGGAGATGTGTTCGTTGCGTGGGATGTCTAATATGATCCTGGCTGAGGCGTTTTGGATTCGTTGGAGTTTCTTCTGGAGTTTGGTGGTAATGCCTGCGTAGAGGGTGTTTCCGTAGTCTAGTCGGCTCGTGACCAGAGCATGGGTGACTGTTTTCCTTGTTTCGGTGGGGATCCAGCGAAATGTTTTTCTCAGCATGCGAAGAATGTTGAAGCAGGAAGAGGATACGGCGCTGACTTGTTTGTTCATTGAGAGTGAAGAGTCCAGTATGATGCCTAAGTTCCGTGCATGATCTGTCGGGATGGGTGCCTTTCCGAGTGCTTCCGGCCACCAGGAGTCGTCCCATGCAGAGGGAGATGTACCTAAGATGAGGACTTCTGTTTTGTCTGAGTTCAGTTTCAGACGGCTTTGTTTCATCCATTCGGCAACTTCTTTCATTCCTTCGTGTAGGTTAGTTTTGGCGGTGCTGGGGTCATTGGTGAGAGAAAGGATTAGTTGAGTGTCATCCGCGTAGGAGATGATGTTGAGGTTGTGTTGGCGGGCGATGGTCGCGAGGGGGCTCATGTAAACGTTGAAGAGGGTGGGGCTGAGTGAGGATCCTTGTGGTACGCCACAGATGACTTCAGTGGCCTCGGACTTGAATGGTGGGAGGCGGACTTTCTGAGTTCTTCCGGTGAGGAACGAGGTGATCCATTCAAGTGCTTTTCCTTGGATTCCGATGTTATTGAGGCGTTGTAAAAGGGTGCTGTGGCAGACTGTGTCAAATGCTGCAGAGAGGTCGAGGAGGATGAGGGCGACTGTGTCTCCATTGTCCAGTAGAGTTCGAATGTCGTCTGTTGCTGCGATGAGGGCGGTCTCAGTGCTGTGTTTTGCTCGGAAGCCAGATTGTGAGGAGTCGAGGGATTTGTTGGCTTCGAGGAAGGCGGCGAGTTGGTTGTTGACAGCTTTCTCGATGACTTTGGCCGGGAATGGAAGGAGCGAGATGGGGCGGTAATTTTTGAGTTCGGTGGGGTCCGCTGTGGGTTTCTTCAGAAGGGCGGTGAGTTCAGCGTGTTTCCAGTCTTCCGGGAAGGTGGCGGAGTTGAGGGAGCTGTTGATGACGTCTCGGAGGTGTGGTGCTATGACGGAGTCTGCTTTGTTGAAGATGTGGTGAGGACATGGGTCTGTGGGGGATCCTGAGTGGATGGAATTCATCAGGCGGATTGTGTCCTCAGTGGAGATTGGGTTCCAGTCGTTAAGGGTGTTCACGGGGGGAGAATGTTCAGCACAAGGTAGGGTGGGTTGGTTTCCGGGTTGGTTGTCGAAGCTGTTGTGGATGTCTGCAATCTTGTTGTGGAAGAATGAGGCTAGGGAGTCGCAGAGGGCTTGAGAGGGGGTGATGTCGTTGGAGTTGGCCGAGGGATTGGAAAATTCCTTGACGATGTTGAAAAGTTCCTTGCTGTTGTGGGCGTTGTTGTCTAGTCGATCCTTGAATGCTGTTTTCTTGGCCTTTCGGATTAGTTGGTGGTGAGTGCGGGTGGCGTTTTTGAAGGCGTCCTTGGTGCTAGTAGTTGGGTCTTTTTTCCAGGCCTTTTCGAGGGAGCGGCAGAGTTTCTTGGACTTCTTAAGATCATCGTTAAACCATGAGGCCTTTTTGCTGGCAGGTTTGTTTTGACGTTTCTTCAGTGGTGCTAAGGTGTCGGCGGTGTTGGATAACCATAGGGTGAGGTTGGCGGCGGCTTCGTTTGCGTTAGAAGAGTGGGCTGGGGTGTTTAGAAGGAGCGATGCGGAGATCTGGTCTGTGGTGATTTTGTTCCAGTTTCTTTGCAGAGTTGGTTGGAGGTTGTTGGTGGGTTTTGGTTTGTTGTAGGTGAAGTGAACGCAGCTGTGGTCAGTCCAGAGGAGCTCCGTAGTGTGGCTGAAGGAGACATGATTGCTGGAGGTGAAGATGGGGTCGAGTGTGTGACCTGCGATGTGGGTGGGCGATGTTACCAGTTGTTTAAGTCCGAGGTTGGTTAGATTGTCCAAGAGGGTGGTGGTGTTGCGGTCGTTGATCTTTTCAAGGTGAAAATTGAGGTCTCCCAGAAGGATGTAGTCTTTGGAGGGGAGCGCGTGAGGAGTGATGAAGTCCGTGATGTCTTCACTGAATTTTGCGCGGGGTCCTGGTGGTCTGTAGAGGAGGGTGCCTCTAAGTGTGGTCTTGGGGTCGATGAGGATCTGGAAGTGAAGGTGTTCAGAGTTGGCGAGGTTAGCGTCAGAGCTGGTTGAGATGCGGATTGATTTCTTATGGACGATGGCGATTCCTCCTCCTGTGTGGCCGGTACGGTCCTTGCGTGTGATCTTATAGTCTTCTGGGATGGCAATGGTGATGTCTGGGGCGGAGGAGGCGTTCATCCATGTTTCTGTAAGGAAGGCGACGTCCGGAGAGATGGTGTCTAGTAGATTCCATAGGTCAATGGCGTGTCTGTGGACCGATCGGGTGTTGAGAAGGATGCACTGTAGGTGGTTGGGGTCGGGATTCTGTGGAGTGGTCGTAGTGGAGTAAATGTCGGAGCCGCTGAATTTGCAGGAGTAGCATGAGAAAGGTCCATGGGTGTGTCCAGGAACTGCTTGGACGCAGTTGGGGGCGCGACCGGGGTTAAAGGCTAGGAGGGTGGCGGCATCGTAGGTAATGCGGGAGGGCTGGGCAGCTCGAGGGGCAGGGAGTCTGGCGCTGGGCGCGGTCCAGGCGCGGACGGGCGTAGACGGGCTTACCTTTGGCGCACCTTCGGCGAGGCCGTAGCGCGTGGACGCTGCGCGTGGGGGCATCAGGCATTAATGGGCAGAGGAGGGGGCGGAGCGTGGGAGGGTCAGCTGGGAGGCGGGATCAGAGAGGCGGGTCAGGGGAGAGAGAACAACACAAGATGGAGGGCGAAAGTGAAACTACAAGCAGCAGCGAGGGCACAACACAATGCTCGTAAACAGGCTTTGATGTACTGGTTCAAGTTAAACTGAAATGTCTTCTAAGTGAACCTCACATAATACATCCAGTGAATGCCTAAAAAGAGAATACAAGTGTAGATAAGTTGAACGGAACGAAATAACTAAATGAACTTTTATAAAAAGTACTCGTATTTTTCTAAACTGGTGTGGTGTCAGTTATTTTAGTGGCTAGGCATTGGGTTACTGTAAGTGATTGATGCAAGTTGCCTGAGAGGATAGCCAAACCCGCTTTGTACCAGGCTACCCTATGTTGACTGGTAAGCCCCGGTCTAACAAATGGGTTTTAGGATGATGCAAAGATATCAACGGTCCTGCGCTCCATGTTCTTCATAGCTTTTGGCCCTGTCTTCATGAGGGGCCAACACAGCAAACTTAAACTCAGATATAAGATAATTAAATGTTTGTGTAAAGGCAGAGAACAATCCCATACTAAGAAAACGGATCAGAGACCCTTGTGGTCAGCGCTGGCCATGTCATAATGCTTTTTTCTCTTAACTTTCAACCCTGCTGCACAGCATCTGCGCATCTGTACAACATAGTTTAACCCCTTCGATGCTGACAACGGCCCCCAGCCGTCATGCATCATGGTGGGCATGTGCTGATGACGGCTGGGGGCCGTCATGAACCCGCCCACTTCAAAAAACGCCGCACAGGCGCAGAATCGCGGCCGCGCCCAAGGGGTTAAAGGAACAAGGGAACTCTAGAGCCTGAAGGGGATCGGGGTATAAATATTTGCACAGTAACAGTAGGTCCCTCACAACACAATATAGGTGATGTGATTAATACAGAGAAACAATGTTACCTGCGTCTTTATCACTGGTGTAACAAAACTTGAGGGCCCCCCTGCAAGGCACATTGAGGGGCCCCCTCCGGACTCATACAGGAACTCCCCGGCCAGTGTACTGTGCTGAAGGGGCCCCCTGGAGATTGGGGGGCCCCCCGCACCACTGGGGCTGCAGGGGCCTGTGTTTCGCCACTGGTCTTCATAAATTCCAATGGATTATATGTGAAAGGTAAAGAAAACATAAGAGTGGGAGAGTATTCAGAAAGGAAGTGAGTCACTAAACGTGAGCATTTGAACACTGGCCGTAATACACAATTGCACATAATAATGATACACAGATAAACAAATATGTATCAAGGTGCTAAAGTCAATGACGTTTTGATCCCTAAAATCAGAGCTTTTGAGAAGTGCTAGTACGCTCCAATCAAAAGTATTAGGTCACTCTTCAAAAGTACTCTCCCTCTCAATATAACAAAGTGCTGGTACACCGTACCGGACAGTACCGGCCCATTTAAAGTACTGCCTAACATACACATCCTAATAGAGTTGATATCCATTCACACCGATATTGGGTGTACTCACATATCATTGGATTGTTGTCTCTGGACCGACCAGGCTTGGTCTGGCACCCACCATTATTTATGTTCGATACCGATCATCCATCTACTATGCCCCGTACTTTTGCTGAGATGAGAGTATGACCTAGATTCGACATTGGTTGGAAATGTTACTCCATCACCGTGGGGCTCCTGGTCCTGCCTTACCAGAATAGCATTTTGAAAAATAGAGGAGTTAGTCCCAAAGGTTGAGGACTAGCCCGGGCTGTATTACTATAGAAAGGGGTAGATGTATCAAGCTTTTTTCTTGTCGCAAACGCTGCGATTCGCAAAATAGCAGCGTTTGCAACAAGAAAAACGGGAAATGAGATGTATCATGCAAAACGTTTGCCATATTAAGGAATGGCAAATTTTGCGATTCCTTAACATTGTGCAAACATTTAAGAAATCGCAAATTGCGATTTCTTAAATGCTATGTTTGAAACATTTAATTTTAGTGAATTTTGGCTAAGAAATCGCAAATTACCACCAACTTGTAGTTGATGGTAATTTGCGAATTCTTTTACAAATGCACTTTATGCAATTTGTAAAGGTGCCATGTGACGCTCATGCATGCCCTTAGGGCATGTATGTGCGCCATATGCGCACACATGTCATTTTCAGGGGTGCAGCAGGATGTTCTTGAGACACCCCTGCACCCTTGAAATTATTCTCAATTTGCGATTAGCAAATTGCGAATCACAAATTGAGAATAATTTCACATTCATTCCTATGGGCCTCCTGGCCCATAGAAATGAATGGGAAATTTTTCCTTATTTGCGATTAGCAATTTGCTAATCGCAAATAAGGAATTTTAAGAAATCGCTAAAAAATAGCGAATTTCTACGTACATGCCACTTTGCAATTCCCAAATAGCGATTCCTTAAAAATTGTTATTTGGAAATCGCAAAAGGGTATGTTGATACATCTAGCCCAAAGAGAGAAAAAAATAGCCTGTACCTCAACTTATTTTAAAGCATTTCCAGTTTCTGCTTAATGGCCAAACACATTTCTTTAAGTTTGTACTGGTATTTTATTTATGCCTTTTACTTTTCACTTTTATATTTTTCATTAAATCATTTCTTTATGAAAAAGAGAATTGTCCAATCCTTTACGCATTTCATATATTTAAAAGTTTGGCAAAACATTTCAAATCTACATAAATGATAAAACGTACTATACATAATACATCACAATACACATTTTTATACAAAAAGACTGAACATAACAAGACATAACAGCATCCAAAACTTTTATCTTTCTTCATCAGTTACAGTGGATAAATCAATGATCCTAAACTTTTTTGGGGAAAAATTTCTATAACTAGTATCCGTAATTGCACAGGGAAGTTATTCAAAATTGTCATAAATAGAAGTTAATTCTAAATTAGCAAAAAGGGAAATTTTAAATCATTATTCCTCTGTGCTTCATTGTTGTTGTGCGGACGCGTTTCGAATCCTGGGAGTTCAAAGTCAGGATTCTCATCAGGGCTTTTTGATTTTTCTGCACAGGATGTATAACAATAAACAAAAGACAATTTTTAGGGGGGCTTCATTCTTTTCTAACATCATTTTACATTTTACCAGAATAGCAGGCATTTCTCCCAGACATCACTTGTTGTGTCCTGATGATGATCCCATTATTGCGTTAGGGTTCGAAACGTCTTCGACTTCAGCACCTTAATACATATTTGTTTATCTCTGTATCATTATTATGTGCAATGGTGCTTTACACATGGCTCTACAACAGGCTAAAAGAAATTGAGACAATAGATCTCCCATAGGCTCTTAGGGGCAGATTTACAAGCCCTGTGCGCCAATTTAGCACCACTGCTGCGTCACTTCTGTGACGCATTGGTGGCGTAAAGCTAGCGCCATGCTGCGATGGATTTACAACGTGACGCATCTAGGGAGATGCGTCACGTTGTAAAGCCCTGCACCACATGAAGCCTGCGTCAGGTTTCATGTGGGCGATCCGGCATAGGAACGCCATGGAAAAGTGCTTGAGTGAAATCTACAAGATTTCACTTAGTCATTTTTCAGACGCCACTGCGTCAATACCTTGCGCCTGCTTGAAGCAGGCGTTCGGCTTGACGCATCACGTTGTGTATGGGCAGGCCATGAGCGTTGCTGGAGTCGCGTTGCGCTTGCGACACGACTCCAGCAATGCGCCACCCTTCCTACGGGAGATGCGTCACCCACCTGTTTATCTTTGCGCAATGATGCGCCGCATTGTAAATGCGGCGCATCTGTGGTGGCGCAAGGGTAAACTTGCATGACGCATCTTATATGGCGCATCTTATCTGCTGATTTGAAGGGATGCGCCAGTCCTCATAAATCTGCCCCTTAGTGCTTCCTAACGCTTATTACCTGCTGCTGCGCAGCACCCCTTGTGGCAGTTTTCCACTAACTTGTGATCTGTTGGTGTTAAAACACGTTTCTTTGCGGACTTCCGTAAATGATGCAGCAGGTGGTAGTTTATATGGCAGATGTAGTAAATATTTTATAATGCGGGAAAGGACGCGGCGGAGAATGGCCGAGCCCTGTGTAAAGATGAGTCGCACCCTGCCCTGGGGGTGGAGGGAGGGGGCACGGAAGGGGTGAGGGTGATATACAAGCCGCAGAAGGCCGCCAGGGATGGTTTGAGGAAGCTCTGCCGGGCGCAGATGTTTGAAAAGGGCGCCACAAAGGTTGATTATCATAGACAAACAGCGCCTTTGAGCGGCGGCCGTGACTCATCACCCCTTCCGCCGCTGCCTCCGCGGCCACAAAGGGCACCGAGCATTTGAATGTGAATGTGCCTGGCAGCCCGCCAACCCTCCCGCGCCACACGATGCGGGAGATGCAATTCCACACATATGGCCTTTCTTTCACTCCCAGGGCCGGGAGGGCCGCGGCTTAAGGTGGCGCCCAGAGTTGTGTCAGCAGCGCTTTTCAGCGCCCAACTTTGTACAGAATGAATGAATGGATGCTGGAAGGAATGGGAGGGTCAAACGGATGCATGGATGGATAATGTGACTGTGGTGAAGGCGAACAAATGAATAAAGAAAGACATCATTCAAAAAATGTAGGTGCTGAGTTCGAACGATGGGGTCGTGAACTCTCTGCGGAAATTTAAATGGAGCATATATTGTTATTTGTTTGAATATTTTTTTCAACATTTTCAAAAACATTCAACATGCAGTATATTAGATTACTGATTCGGTTTGGGAAAGTGCTTTGTATCACCTCGCGGTTACTTTTGGGCGCTGGAATGAGACACACGAGATTTAGACGGGAGATGAGGGGCCCCAATCCAATTCTCTGTGCCGCTACCACCAGGGACGTCAAGTCAGCAGGAGACAAACTGGAAAAGGTCTATTTTCTACTTTTAATTGTGCATATACGTAGAACCACTGGAATTATGCGCCCCTGTGGCCGAAGTATTTCCCGCATTGTTATGTGGTTACCGCATTTCTAGACCAAACGGATCAAACGTTACTAAACATGTCAGGACACGTCTTCCTGCGCAAAGGTTCAGTGTTCATCTTTCCGTTGCGTGTTTTGGTGTTACACTAGTACTAATGAGGCGAAACCTATGTCCAGACAGTTTTAAATTATGAAAAAACGTCAAAAGAATGAACTGATACTATCATAAAACGTGGAGCATTATGCTGTATAATTTGTCATTTTATTTCAACGTAAATTAGTAAACCCTGCCGCATAATTTTGTCCCTCTGTCCCACATGCTTCCAGTGGCCCTGCATATACGCAGACTGCAGGCTCAAGTTGGGGTTCAGAGCATTTCACATCCTAGGGCCCTGTGTGGTGTGCTTCTCCTCTGTAAGATCAAACGCATTCTAGCAGGGTGGTTTATGGAACGTTGCCACCTGTTAATGAGTTACTAGGGGAGTCCACCACAGGTGATGTGGCATGCATCACCAAGGCTCGACTGGCTCATTCATGTGGAGGGAGGGAGGAATACGTTTGTGTACAGGAGGAGTGCAAGGAGGCATTCCTGGCCACAGCCCTGTCGCACAGCCAGGCCACAAACGCCGGAGCTTCTGTCGCCCTGAGCTGCAGCGTGTTCTGGGGACCATTGTTGGCGTAGTTGTGTAGAAGTTCGGTTGTCATGTTTTCTATGCAAGGGTGTCTACTAGCATGGGGTTGTCTCATGCTCTTTCGATGAGAGAATGATTTTGAAGGTAGTTCACTCAGTATGCACATTCAACTCTTGGCTGCTCTGCTGAGATTTCCTACTTGGACTAGCCATATGTTAGCTGTGCTGTTATGTCATTTTAGATAGCAATGCAGGAAGCACACAGCTGCCAGTAACATGGCCCTCATGGTGAAGTGAAACTATGCTCACTTGGAATTAGACTTGGATGACGCACTCATTTCGCACAGGCTACTAGGCAGTCCCCCTCACTGCCCCAGAGTTAGTGGCCAGCGATTGGTTACCTATGAGACACACCTCATTAAAAGCCCTAACTCGCTGCACTTCTTACTGTCTCATGTCAAATCTGACTGACAACTCAATGTTTTTTTTTTGTTGAAAAATCCATTTGGTTTTACCAATGATTAAACGTCTGGTCAAGATCCTCACGCCCGCCTACAAAGGCCTCTACCACCTAGGACCTGCCTACCTCAAACACGGACTGAACTTTCACCAACCCGCTAGACACCTGCGCTGTTCTTCACTCGCCTTCGCACACACTTGCCACATCTGTTGCAGCCACAGCGGTGGCCGCTCCTTCTCCTACATCGCTGCCAAGATCTGTAAAAAAGCGTCCCCTCCAGCTCCGTACAGCCCTTTCGCTGGCAGACTTCCGAAAGAGACTCAAGACCTGGCTCTGCGAAGGAGACACAGCGCACAGATACGGTGTTAGGCTTTACAAATGCTGTTTGATTGATTGATACAAATATTTCTTGCCCATCCCCCTCAATCCTCCATGCAGGACAGTGATCTCTTTTTCATTTATTTCTTTGAAAAGTTTATAGAGCGCGAACAAGACCCGTCAGGGTATCAGAGCACTGTACAACGAAGCCAGCTGGTGAGGATGGCACAGGAGAACATCATAGATAGCTAAGCTTGTGCAGTAGGAGCACAATGGAGACAAGGTAGACAAGATGAAGATTGCATAGTAGACAAGGGAAGGTAGGGTTGTAAGGTCAATACCATTAGTTTGTAAGGCTACAGCACTATTGTCACATGTAAGTATTCAGGAGCAAACCCTTGACTTCTTATTTAAATGCATAGGTTGAGGGGTTCATTTTGATTTCTGGCAGGGGAGTGTTTATAATTCCCAGATCAAGACCTGAGAAGGCGTGGCTGTAGATTCTCTTCGAACTTTGGTGGTTTCAGCAGTAGAGTGTGTGAACTTCTTAGTGCGCAGTTCCCACCCCATAGTTCAAGTTTATTTGCTAGGTAAGTAGGCGTGTTCTGATGGAGCGCTTTGTGCGTCAAGCAGGCTATCTTATACCTGATCCTTTTTAGATGTGCTGTGCAAAGTGATTTTACATTTGGGGCAGCGGACTGCATTTAAAAAAATGAAAATTATTGCTATATTTAAAAGCAGTCACTGACATGTGAAGCCAGCAGGCCACCATCCCTGTGACTTGTAATTTAGTAGTGCAGGCTTCCCACAGGAGAGCTACTCGCAAATATCTGGACAGCTACCTGTAGCTCGCAAGCTACTCTTTGGCGATGCCTGGTTTAAACATCTTGAATTTTACATGTTTTTCATGTACATATACTTTAATATTCTCCTAATATAATCTAGTAGTCTAACCAGTTGCAGACTCCTGAGTAGGCGTTGTGAACCCCTCGTGGTCTGCGGACTCTAGGCTAAGAACCAATGCTTTTTGCTAAACCTCCAACCCAACAATGAAGAATACGCAAATCACTAAGGACCACTTGTAACAAGCTTTTTTCCAGTCGAAACCGGCCCGTTTGCGACCGCATAAAAACATTTTGGTACGTATCCAACCTAAACTGCGATTCGATAGCATGTTACTGAATTGCAGTTTTTGTTTAGGACCAATTTGGACGGGGCGCCCCTTCCAAATACGAAATCGGAGTGATTTGTATTAATTTTCTACGCCCAAATTCCGGTTGCAAAATATTAATAATTTACTGACTACCGAAGTGTAGTGGTAATGCATGTGCAAATGTGAAGGGGTCCTCTGGGGGAGACCGCTTTCCATTTGTGAATGTAAAAAAAAGTTTGTTTAAGAAATGGAAGAGGTCCATGAAACCACTGCGTCTTCTTAAACAAACAATATTTTTAAAAAGAACCATTTCTTTTTAAACACATCTCTTTTTCCTTTAAGGAAAACAGATTGCATTAAAAAAACAAACGACTGATTTATTTAAAAGCAATCACAGACATGGTGGTCTGCTGACCTGAGCAGGCCACCATCCTTGTGATGGCGTTGATTCCTAATGGATTTTAAATTGTGACCTACTTCATTGATATTCATGAGGGAGGCCAATTTGCGACCCACTAGGAATTGCTAAATGAAACTTAATGAGTTTCATACATTAGGAATGGCAATTAACCAAATTGCAAGTTGCAGAAAATTGTAATGAGGTAATCGCTATTCCTGATATTGATACATCTGCCCCTAGGTTTCTTCTTTGATGAGATTACAAGCCTTTAAAACCCCATGAATAATTAGATACAACTCCACCATTCGCCCATGATATTCCCTGTAAGATAGTGGTTCATAACTAGGGGCATATTATCAAGGGATTTATCTCTGCTTTTTTGGCTTTAAAAGCCAAGAAAGCGGAGATAAAATTATCTCCCTATCAGCAACAAGGTGCTAACACGCAAATTTGCACGTTAGCACCCTTTTTCTCTACGCTTCCCCTTGCACCTCTAATGAGAAAAATAATAGGAGAAATGTTGTTAAGCGACATTTCTCCTATTATCAAGAATATCGCTAACCCTGTTAGTGATTAAAAAAAAGCAGCGCTAACCGCGGTTAGCGCTGCTTTTTTTACACCTGGTATTTTCCTGGCTTAGCCATGATATCCTATGGAAGGTGGATATCATGGCTAAGTTTGTGAGCCCCTATCATCAAGCTAACGCCAAACTCCGAGAGATTTTCCAGCGATAATCACTCATTTGGCAGTTAGCGTGAGGATTTTGATCACTTCTGAGATAAGCGTTGCTAATAGCACGCTATCCCAGTGATAAAAATCCACACTACCCGGCGATAATTATCCTAGCGCTAAGTGCGCTTAGCGATAATTATTGCTGGGGCTTATAGAGTGGATTATAGTCATTCTTAACCTACACATGGCCCATCGTAAATCAGTATTATACGCTGTGGCTAGGATAGCCACTGGCACAAAAAAAGTTACTATATTTTGCTAATACTGATAAAACGAAACTAACTTTATACAGAGGTAAGATATATTTATAAGCTGGTTGCATTAACTACAAAGCACTTCACCCCGGCAGTCTAGACTATCTAGCCCAGAAACTAGTCATTGCTGGTGGTCAGCACAAACACTGGAGACCTGATACCATCATTAATCTCTCTGGTCAAGTGTGGTTGGCATGACTGTGAGAAGTTAGCCTGGCATATGATGTCCACTATTCTAGTGGGCACCTTGCACCAGTCTAATTGACCCTTATTGATGGTGGTTGTAAAGTCAACCTTATAGACAAGCTATCCTAGTGTTAGCATGGACCAGCAGTCCTAGGCCAAGACTTCAGAGAGCATGTGAAGCCAGCTGTTTTACCAATTATAATCCCTTGAATACCAAATGAAAGGACACCACACAAGGTATATATCAAATATATATGTATTTATTCTAAACACAACCCCTCTGCACTCTTTATGAGGTCAGAGGTAAAAGTACATCACAAGTTACTCAATTAGCATACGATAAGTTGCACACATACAGTTACGCCCTAGGGGCCTCACAAACCATATACTAAAGAAGTGGTATAAGAATCACGTGAGAGTTAGACAGTAGGCCTAGGCAAGCACTCTGCCTCCAGGATCGATGAGGCCTTCCTTAGGAGTGGCTGATAGGAACATATGTGTCCAGTTTAGGGTTAGATATAGGGATACTATATCTAAGTAAGAGGTGATTACACCAACTTACCCCAGCTGAGTGATCAGCCAGTTGTGTCAAATATGGAGGCCAGGCCAGGGGTGGCACAATACATGCTGCAGCCCCTGGCAGGCCTTGGATGCACCTATGCCCTGGGTACCTAGGGTACACTGTGGAATTTTAATTTGCGATCTGAACATCATCTGCGCCAGCTTGTCACCTATGTACTACATGCACGGCAGCCAGCTTGTCACCTATGTACTACATGCACGGCAGCTATTCTAGGTCACCTATGTATTACGTGCACGGCAGCCATTTTAGGTATCATGGTCTCCCTGTCCACGATCGATCGCCAGCACGTCCCTCTGACCCAGCAAGCATCCTCCGCGCACCCTGGCTCCCCCTTCCTCCTCCTCCTTATGAGCATGACCCTTCTGCATGACCCTGTCCTTGGGAGTCACGCCAGCGCCTGACCAACACCTCCTCTCCTCCCATGAATGCCCCTCTGTTGATAAACCTCCCTCCTGCGCTGGATTGTCCACGCGGCATGAATACCACTCCATTGATGGCCCCTCACCCCGTGTCCGACTGTCCACACAGGTCCGAGGCCATTGCCTAAGCCGGGAGATATAATTTACTGCCCTTTATTGTATGAGGTCGCTCTCCTTCAAAGGACCCTCTATTGATCCAGGCCTCCCCACCCCCTGTGATATGATCAGGCGCACACATCCTAAGACTCGACGGAACACTCAGCTGCGTGATGGTCCCCTCCTCTTATCAGCAGGTTGAGAACCTCTATTGTGAAGGTATATGGGGGTGGGATTGACACTAGGATTACGGGGATGTCTTTTCCTTGCCTCACAAAGATCTGATTGTATTAAAAGAAGGTCACATGCCATAAACCAGTGTATAAGAGGCCAGGCCTCCGAGAGGCTGTTAGAGCACCTCGACATGATACCTTGTTGTCTGATCTGATGTGTTCTGCTCCGTCGGAATAAACTTCTGTTTCCTGCCTTCTGGTCTCCGGCGCCTGCCTCATTGCTTGGTAAACTTGAATGGTACAAGGGCGGTTAGCGCCGGGCAAATCTTGAGAAAGGTCCTAGCCCTACCTTTTTCTACAATTGGCGCCCAACGTGGGGCCCATCAGCGACACGTGGATCCAGTGGGAGAGGTCCCGATGACAGAGTGAACGACTGCAACGATCGGGAAGAGCTCGTGTCCGATAGACCCTCGTCTGACAGCCGATCATCCGACCTTCACTAGTTCTGAACAGACCTCTCTCGAGTGATCTACGGTCCTGACTGGGAACCATCAGGAGTGCCGCGAACAACACGAAGGAGAGAGGACGATCGGGCGCTGGATCCAGAGGACAGGAAACCGTCCATGCGGTCCGGGTAAGGTCGTGTAAACACGACAAATGAAGGAAAATTGTTTTTGTTTGGATAATACTAGTATTACGCTTTGTTGAAACCCTCTGGAGATTCACTGTCTGCAAACGGGGAAAAACAAACAGGCTCTCTCTTTGCAAGCAGTGAAGGATAGGTAACGCAGACTTTTGTCCCCATTGTAATCCGTCGTGCCTATCTTCCTCCCCCACTGTTTCCCGAACTATCGTTCGTGGATTATTGTCTGGAGATTCTTTGTCTGCAAACAGGGAAGAACAAGGCCTCTCTTTGCAGGTAGAGAAAGAGTGGGTAACGATAATTTTTCGTGCCCACTTATTCTCCCCACTGGATTGTTTGATTGGCCGATTATTCGGTATTGGTTCTTTTTGAGGTATTCACGGCCTCCAAACAACGTAGAATAGAAATATTCTGTCTAGTCTTTGTCCGCCGTGATAAGATAGGTAGTGCAGACTTTTGTCCCCGTTGTAATCCGTCATGCCTGTCTTCTCCCCACTGGTTGGTAGCCTGTTTAGCCCGGACCGCTTATTAGAGATGAACCATCCAGCTCCACTGGAGGGCACCCCTAATAAGGACATGTTCACTAAGTATGGACTAGTCGCTATAGCTTACACTAAACTATGGCATAAATATACGAAAAAGAACCCTGAAAGTCAGTGGCCACTGATAGGTTCCTTTGACGAAAATAAAATAAAAACATTAGAAATAGCGCTCCAGAAGAGTAAAACCACGCCCACTATGCTCGACAGTATCGGCATGTGGCGCAAAGAAACGGAACAGCGAAAGAAAAGAGAAGAAGCAAAAATAGGGAAAGAATTACGAAAGGCAGCCCATCTAGCCGCAAAGCAACTAGAAGAAGAAATAAAAGAAAGAAAGGAAACTATGCAAAACCAAGAATCAGGGTCGACAGGCCAATGTCCTGTTAGGACCCCCTCTGCGCTCTACCCTGAATTTCCCTCCAAACAACGAGCGAACGATGAGTTACTACTAGGTCCCCCAACCATCTACATGCCCCCTCCATATGCCCCCTGTCGACAAAGCTTTCACGCTCCGAGTGGGAGCGAAAGCGATCTCAGCGCTAGTGCACCAGCCCTCACGGCCTTTGCACCAGCCACATTAACAACCTCATCAGACGACCAAGAGTCTAGCAAACAATCATCGGCCAGACTAAATAGGTTGAGCAAAGATGAGCGGGATGGGATCGACAAAATAGCAAAGACATTAGTAGAACGAAGGGAGAGCGAAGATTATACAATGAGCGTATATAATTCACATGCCGACAGCCACAGGCGGCATTTCATCTTGCGATTCAGCTACTACACCCTGAACGTGTATGAAGATAGGTATCAGAGTAAGGGACCCGCTAAATTAACAACACTGTATAGGAAAATTGATGTTGGAGATGGGACCGAACGTGAGGCGACGGAGCTCTTCATGCAGATGCTTGAGGTCTTCCGCCACCTCACAGAACAGAAACCAGAAGCCAAGGTTACGGTCTCTGGAACAACCTCGGCAGAAGTAGCCAATACTATGATGCCTATCAGAGAAGCGGCTCCTTACTGGATCCCGCCACGGGGCCAGGGAACGAGCGATGATATTAATAATGAAAATGCAAAGGGAAGGGTTGTGTACAATTGGGTTTACCAACCATGGGATCGACAAGATATCCTAACCTTTAAGCAAACCCTGCCCGACTTAAGAAAGAACCCGACAGCATTTTATACCGAATTAGGCACAGCCTTGGGTTCGACAATAATGACTTTAGCAGATATTGACTTGTTCTTCGGGCTATGTCTGCCAGCTGACGTGTGGAAGCAAATCCGGAAGGCTGACCACACGGATCTGTTTGGACATACCTGGGACCAACTCGGTAAACTAGACAGACAGCGAGAGCCGGGGAGTAAACCAGTGAAGGACATACTGGAACTCCCAGATAAAATAGTCCAGAAATTAAAAACACTGGTCCCGGAAAGAAAAGTAGACTGGTCGATAGTCACGGCCTGTCGACAGAAACCCCAGGAAGATGTGTCAGAATACTTCTCCCGATTTGAGACAGTGTTCTCCGACTACAGTGGCCAGGACATGACCACCGCAACCGGACAGCACCTGTTTGTGCAAAATTATGTAAAGGGACTAACTCAAGAAGTCTCCCAAAAACTACAGACGAGTGAGAGTAGTTGGGGGGCCTCCAAACCCGCAGCCATCCTTCAGATGGCTCAGTATTACGAGCACCAAAAGAATGAGAATGATAGGGCATCCGAGAAGAAGAAGAAAGATTTAAAGGAAAGGGTAATGATAGCCCAGATACAGGGTATAGCGCTAGGACGGGAACATCAAAGGGGGAACTACCAATCAAACGCCCCCAGAGATCTACCTCCTAAGGATCACACCCCGACATCTCACCCTGGACGGAAAGACGTTAGCAATGACCAATGCGCCTTCTGCAAAGGGTTCGGCCATTGGAAATTCCAGTGTCCGGTTTTGCTAGAGATGAATAGAAATAGGGATTCCAGGGATGTGGCAGGTGGTCCGAGGAATAGAGTACAGGGACGAGGGAACTCCAACGACACTAACAATGACAGATCAGGAAGACTGAATACATTTGACCGTCCCCGACAGAATCAATATCAGCTATCCGAAGGTGAAAATGCCCCCGATTTTGCATAGGACTGCCAGGGGCAAGGGAGGGATCCAGTCGAGCTCTGTGTTGACCAGCAAGGTCCTTATGTCACCGCTAAGGTCTTGGGTACAGAGTCTCCATTCTTGGTAGACACTGGGGCGACACGTAGTGTGTTATCAAAACGACTGATTCCAAGGGCACCCTTGTCTGGCTCACACATAACGTCGATAGGTTTCGATGGGACGCCCTCCACTAACCCCCTGTCCGTACCTATTACCTTTGACCTAGAAAACAACACTGCTGACGCGACATTTCTACTCTCCTCCAACTCCCCTGACGCCATTATGGGCATTGACTTACTGAAACATTTTCGAGCTACCATTAGGTGTTCCCCAGATGGAATACGAGTCATCCTGTACGACAACCCAGACATGGCCAGATCCCGTCCCCCACGACATATGTGCCCCATAACTGACTCTGACATGTCCTTGCTTGACACCCTGCCCCCGTACCTGTGGGCCAAAAATGACTCTGATGTGGGGCGAATGATGATTGACCCTATTCACATAACTGTACGACAGGACGCTATGCTCCCGAAACTCCCGCAATATCGGATATCCCCAGAGGGTGAGAAGGCACTGGTAGCGATCATTCAGTCTCTGGTAGATGCGGGAGTGGTTGAAGAAGTGGTTAGCAACGTCTGCAACAGCCCAATCCTACCTATTGTTAAGAAGCAAGGTGAAGGAGATGAGAAAGCGTACCGCTTCATCATCGACTTACGAGAGATTAACAAAGTGGTTGTACCCCAATATCCTGTGGTCTCTGATATCACCACCATTCTGACCCTCATCCCGTCCACTGCCACCACCTTCTCTGTTATCGACCTTAAAAACGCATTTTTCTCTATCCCCATCCATCCAGACAGCCGTTATCTTTTCGGCTTCACTTTAAAATCTCGCTCGTACCGATTTTGTAGAGCTCCCCAGGGGTACACTGAAAGTCCCAGCATTTACAGCCAGGCTCTCAAAAGACAGCTGGATGCCTTCCAGCTACCAGAGGGAGTGGTGTTGATCCAATATGTCGATGATATCCTTTTGGCGGCCGACACCACCCCGCTTGCAACGACAGCCACCGTCCAACTCCTACACTTCCTTGCAGAAAATGGCCATAAAGTCTCCAAAAAGAAGTTACAGTTCTGCCAGCCACAAGTGACTTACCTAGGCCATCTTCTGTCCAAAGAAGGGAGGAAACTTACCCCTGACCGAATCCAAACCATCTTAGACACCCCCATCCCAAAAACACAAAAGCAGGTCCGCTCTTTGGTTGGCCTAACCTCTTTTTGCAGACAGTGGTTGCCTAACTACAGTCTCATTGTGAAACCATTACTTGCCCTACTGACCAAAGATGTCCCCTCCCCGCTCCCTTGGACCACTGAGTGTCAAGCCTCCTTTAAGGAATTACGGGATGCACTCTGCTCAGCACCCGTCCTCGGAACGCCGGATTACTCCAAACCCTTCTCCCTCTTCATCCACGAAAGGGAGGGATGCGCATTGTCTGTCCTGACTCAATCGATTGGCCCTAAGCAGCGCCCTTGTGCCTACTTCTCCGCCACTCTTGATCCTGTAGCCAGAGCCTTACCTGCCTGCCTTCGAGCAGTAGCTGCCGCTGCTGTCTCCATCCGTCAGAGCGAGGGAATCGTACTTTCCAACTCCCTCACTGTATTAGTGCCCCATGCAGTTGACACCCTTTTGAACCAGACAAAGACCCAACACCTGACTAGCGCACGACTGACAGGGTACGAGTTGACTCTGCTTGCACCCCACATCACACTAAAGAGATGCACGACTTTGAATCCTGCCACATTATTACCCCTGCCTGAAAACGACCCCGACGCTCCTCCCATACACGACTGTGTGACCCTCACAGACGAACAGACTAGGAGTAGGGTTGACCTCCGAGACACTGCTTTTCCTGACCCCGATGGAGAGCTATGGGTAGACGGCTCATGCATCAAACTCCCAGATGGCACCACTTCAGCTGCCTATGCAGTAACGACAGCCCGAACAGTAGTTGAGACAGCCTGCATCACACAACGATCCGCCCAGGCAGCAGAGCTGATAGCCCTCACCCGAGCATGCATCATAGCCGCAGGGACCACCGCGAACGTATATACGGACAGCCAGTATGCCTTCGGAGTGGTCCACCATTTTGGGCTCCTGTGGAGGGAGAGGGGATTCCTGACGTCCCACGGTACCCCAATCCTCCACGGAGATTTAGTGTCCGCTCTGATTGAGGCAGTTCTCCTCCCCAAACGATTAGCGGTGATCAAATGTCAGGCACACAAAAGAGTGACAGACTTAGTCGGACAAGGGAATGCATTAGCCGACATCACTGCACGAACCACAGCTGAGAATAGGACAGTGACACGCATATATGTGACTAGGTCACAAGCAGAAAAATGGAGTGACACAAGGGAAATGATCAGAGACATACAGTCGGCCAGCACCCCTCACGAATTGACTAAATGGGCAAGGGTGGGTTTGAAGGACGAAGAGGGTTGCTGGCGAACAAAAGATGCAAACAAATGGTGGCTGCCCGACTCATATCTGATTCCCATACTGACAATGGCTCACTCCCCCGCACACATAGGATCTGCACCCATGATCGAACTTGTTTCCAAAGTCTGGTATAACGACAAAATCCCCGACTCAGCCAGACGCCTAGTTCAGCAGTGCCTCATCTGTCTGCAACACAACCCCGGGAAAGGGACTGTAGTACCCCGGGGAGGGTTCGGGACCCCCAATCACCCCTTTGAGGTCCTTCAGATGGATTACATCCAACTAGAGAGATGCCAAAACCTGAAGTATGTACTAGTCATTGTGTGTGCCTTCAGCAAATGGGTGGAAGCCTATCCAACCCGTGACAACACTGCCATGACTACTGCCAAAGTACTACTGAAGGAATTCTTCCCTCGCTATGGCCTTTGCCGAATTTTATGGAGCGACAATGGCCCCCACTTCATAGCTGAGGTTATCCAATTAATCCTAAAGGGGTTGGGGGTGAAGCAACGATTTCATGCGGTCTTCCACCCCCAATCCGCTGGTCTAGTGGAACGCCATAATGCCACGCTGAAGCTGAAACTGGCAAAAATAGTGGCCACCACTGGACTTAACTGGCCGGATGCCCTCCCACTGGCCTTGTTATCGATGCGCTCCACCCCCACCAAGCACCATTTGACCCCCTACGAGGTCGTGTTTGGGCGTCCGATGAATCTCTGGACTGCCCCCAAACCGACCTCCATTCATGACGTCCCAGACGTCCTACTATCTGATTATTTGTGCAAGTTAACTAAAACGTTGTCTGTCATTCATCAACAGGTGCAGCAAGCTATCCCCGATGCTTCCAGGGGCCCCGGCCACGACATCCAACCGGGAGATTTCGTATTGATACGAAATTTCCAGCGAGCCAAGAGTCTGGAACCCCGGTGGACGGGCCCCTGGCAAGTGCTGATCACCACCCGAACGGCACTCCGAGTGGAGGGGAAGAAGCACTGGCTGCACGCGCATCATTGCCGAAAAGTCTCTACAAACCTGGCCACGACAGAAAACGTCAGCACCCAAGAAGAGCTCCTGAGCAAAGACCGACCGATATTGGACTGTTATCCCGATACTGGGGCACTCGAACTTGCAAAATTCTCCGATCCCACTGTGCCATCCAGAGAAGGGTATTTCCTGCGTCGAAAGGAGGGAGTTTCGGCTAAGTAGGCCACGGACTAAGTTAAATCTCAGAACGGTGACCTAAACACAGTCAAGGGTTGCCGGGAGAGAAGCTAAACGAGGTCTGTGGTTCTGCCCGCTACCGAGCTCCCTTGAAGGTGATGGAAGCGCCAGATAAGAAGATGATGGAAGCGCCAGATAGGAAGATGATGGAAGCAACAGGAAATACCCAGTATAGAAATCCAAAGACTGACAACTTGCACAAATCAAAGACAATCGCACTCTTTATTGTCTTCCTCTTCTGCCTCCTCCTCATGACCTCCTTCTGGATTCTGGAGGAAAGCACACCGGCTCATGAGGCATTGCTACCTACTGCACAGCCGACCCCCCTGAAAGAGCATCACCTAATCTCTCTGTCGCCTCAGCTCCGAGAAAGGCGCAGGGAATTCTGGAACAATTCCTTCGTACAACTGTTGCACCAACACAACATTGCTGCAAATGCTACGAACTGTTGGATCTGCGGGTTGCTCCCGCATGCCACTGGACACTCTATTCCCTTCATCCCTTCACCCTTCTCAGTTCACGGCTCTTGCCTCGCCTGGCTGATCCTCATGCAAGAGAGCCACAAGGACAACGCCACCTCCGGCCGGACAGTGTCACACCTCTACTCTGGGTTCTGGCTGAACAGAACCGGAAAGACTCCTGCTGCCCTGTGTCCTGCGCTCGCAGGCGCCACCTTCATCAAAAACATTCCAGCCAAAGAACGAGTCGAAGTACAGGTGCTCCACAATCCAGCCAGGACCACCTTCTCTCATCTACAAAAACAAACTACCGCTACACTGACTGTGGCTCTGTCTGTCATCAATGTCACAGGTCTTGTGTGTCTCGAAGGCCATGGAACGCAGCTGGTGGGTCACAGCGCCTGCCAGACCACCAGAACATTGGACTCAGCTGACCCCCCTTCCTTTGTTGCTTCTCCAAACATGCTGTGACCCCCATATTATGATTTGGTCCTCTGCTCCTTACTGTAGCATCCAGAGTCGTGCATACAATTTTCTTGACCGAGGTAACGATGTCACCGCTGGAGAAAACCACACGCATCATTTGAACGAGGAAAGATGTCCTTTAAAACATAGACGACATTTGAAAGGGGAAAACACGGTTTCCTATCACCTTAACAAAGCTTATTGTGCAGTCAGATTGAAGCCTGTGAATCGTAGCATGCACCGAGCATTGAAGAGCTGCTCAGGCCCGATGAGATTGGCAAACCATGATATTAAATAGATTTTAATTGGACATATTAGTAGAAATTATGGATACCATATGCCCCTTCTTTCACGAAGACACTTATTCCTTCCAAAAAATGTAAATATTACTTCTGCCCCATGTCGCATTCATTCAGCCGGATGCGTGGGTGCTTTGGTCAAGTTTTACTTCTCATCATAAATGAACCGCAGAAGATCTTATTATGCCAGTAAAATTGAACATTGGAGGCGCGCCACTACACTTGCTACCGTTTCAAATACTTGCATAAGTGTAAAATACAGCATTAGTCATTGCTGCATTAGTTTACAACTAGCTTACTTACCGATTTTTGTTCCACAGGGTCCCACGAGGCGAGGTGAGGCGAGGCACGGCAGGGCAGGGCAAAACACGGGGGTCAAGAGCAACGTTCCTCCGACGTTACACAGGGTCCCACGAGACGAAGCGAGGTGAGGTGAGGTGAGGTGAGGTGAGGTGGGGCGGGGCGGGGCAGGGCAAAACACGGGGGTCAAGGCACCGTTCCTCCTACGCTCCAAGCTTGCTAAGGCACTAATGGTGAGCCTACGCAGCTTAAGTAGGATGCGTGCGTGCGTACGAACGCATGGATGCGTATGCTAGGCCAACCCATTCTGAGGGTGCCGTTTTAAAACCCCCCCGCATGTTGGGCTTCAATGTAGGATCACCCACATCCTGCCTGGCGCGACGCGGCGCCCCTGGCTGCTCATCACGGCGCACCAGGGCGCCGCGGCGCACAGTTTGGGAACCACAGCCCTAGAGGTTGGGTAGTTCTCCCCACTTTCAGCTGGGGGGGGGGGACACGTGTTGGACCTGTCAGCCTTAGGGTGGTCTTCCCCTACCTTTTGCCCTTTAGCCTCTCATTTTTACTTTACCTTTTGTTGGACTTAGGACTCTGGGCGCCTCACCACTACTAAACAGTGCTGAGGTGCAGGTGCTCTCCCCTAAAACCTTGTAAGGCTGGCATATCTGCCACAAGCCACTGCTACCGCAGTAAGGCTTAATCCTCCATAGGCTAACATTTGGAACCTCCCCTTATGGGATAACGTCTGACAGAGACCTAATAAGTCTGTCATGTTTGGTCTTGTTGGACTCGGGGCGGGGAACCCTTTCCAATGATATATAGGGTTTGGGCATCACTACGCTAGGGATCCTACTTTTATAAACAGGGCCTTTTCCTGCCTACACTTAGATTAGGCTCTGCAGACTCCCCCCTCCCCTCTGCACACTGATAGCCTGCCTGGGTTGGGAGGTGGGAGTGGTGATTCACACCTTCTCCCCTGGGATGAGCTGTGATGGGCTGCCCACTGTAGCCTTAACGGCCTGTCTCTTGTCACTGTGACAGCTAGGTCAGGGAAGGCAGGGAACATACCAGAACTCCCTGGACTCTTCCAGAAGCCCCTGCCCTCAGACCCTTCCAGAGACTACCACCACTTTCTAGCCTCTGGACTGTAGAATATATAAGGGAGGGTCCTGGCCTCACATTCCTGTTACACTGCTGGACCTGGAAGAATCCCTGGTGGAGTGAGGACTGCTGCGCAAGAGGATTGCCACTGGGAAGGATGCTGACTGCTCCAAGGAACTGCTGCCCCACAACCTGCTGAGCTGCCCTACTGTCTGCTGATCCTGCCCTGCATGGGAGACTGCAACATCACCACCAGAGTGTCTCCACAACCTCCCAAAGGAACTACTTTTCTTTGAACCACATTTTAAAGAGTCTTCAACCTTTTAAAGATTGCCTTTTTGGGACTGCACCCTTTTTAAGCTAAATGAAACTACCGTCCTTGGACCTGAGCGTTTTAAAGACTGCCCTTTGGAACAGCAACAACACTCTCAAGATTTGCCCTGCAACGCTGTGCCTGCCCTCCGCACTGCTTGCCCCGTGATCCTCCCGAGGGCTCTGTTATTGCCTCTGCTTCTGGCGCAAGCCGACTGAAACTGGCCCTGAGGTCACCGCCACTGGGACCGGAGCGCGCTGTGTAGCGCTGAGAAGCGAAGCGCTGCGTGGCAGGAGGCTCTGTCGTTGCCCCGGCCTTGGAGGCACTGTTAAGCGCTGTGCTAAAGGAGCGCTGTGTGGCCGTGACCCCCACCCGTGCAGCGCCTGCTGAGCCCGAGGCCCCAGGGGGAGAGGAGCCTCGCACCTGCGCCCGCAACCACCATCCCAGGTAACGCCTCAGTGCAACCAGGCTGCTGCGAGGGGGCTGGGTGCGGGTTGGCCGGGTACCTGGAGTGTGAGCTTTGTGCTTGGCTGGGAACAGTCCTTCACTGACCGGACTACTTACGGGCATAATTACTTGGTAATTGACACTTGGGCATTTTTTAGCATTACCAGCAGCGCCTGGGCAGCCGCACTTCCTACGCTGGGAGCATCATTTCTATGAGAGGCACACTTATTACGCTACAAGGGAACTTTGGCCTAAGAACCTTCCCCCAGTGAATTTTGACCATAAGAACCTACCTCAAGTGAACTTTTGCCATCCAAGGACACTGTGAGAAAGACATTACCAGCAGGAGCCCTTGGCACACCTGAGCTTTTGGTGATTTGATCAGGCCTGGGAACTGGATTAATTCTTATTGGTTTTTGATCTTGCTTGGAAACTGGAATCCTTTTTAATATTGATCAGGCCTGGGAACTGGATTAATTCTTATTGATTATTGATCTTGCTTGGAAACTGGAATCCTTTTTATTATTGATCTTGCCTGGAGCTGGATTTGCCTGCTTTTGGTTCTCGCATATCTTTTAGATAAAGAAATTCTTAGTCTTATACAAAACTGGTGTGGTGTTCCTTTTGTGAGTGTGTTCACTGTGTCATCGCCGTTGTGTGTTGCACAAATACTTTACACATTGCCTCTGAGGTTACGCCTTTGCTGCTCTGCGCCAAGCTACCAGGTCGGAAGCGGTGGTCCCTACTTGTACTAGGGTGCATACCCCTGCCAACTAGAGACCCCCGTTCTAACACTGGTTCTTCAACTTTGTTTGGTATCATTTAGAAGGACTTCAGATGTGAGGGCTGTGGGTGTTACAAGTAGGGCTTATCAGCCAGAAGGTGCTTGTTTTTACGTTAATAGGAGAAACAAAACATTATCAAAGACTATTTTCTACTCATATTTTGAGTCAAATGAAAGACTGTGCGTAGTAAAATGTTTAAAAGAGTATGAAAGAAGGACTGAGAGCTTAAGGAATAATCTACAGTTATTTCTTTCCTGCATGTGGCCTCATAGTGCAGTTTCACCACCAACTTTCGCAAGATGGATGAAAGAGGTGATGAGAGAGGCTGGTGTGGATGTGAGTAGATTTGGAGTATTTCGCTTAAGGGTGCATCAGCATCAAAAGCATGTTTTGGATGGTGGACTGCAAAACATTTTAAGAACTGTAGATTGGTCGAATGAGAACATGTTTAGTTGTTGCTACTTTAAACCTGTGGTGAATGCAATTGACAATGTTTTAACTGCACTTTAAACTTCCATAAAATTAGCCTCCGTGTCCTGATATAAAATGTAGATTTTCCACGGCCTGATGGGCTGAAAATCTGGATTTTATTAAAGACAAGGAGACTAAGATTATCCCTACACATTAATAACCCACTCAGACGGAATACACTCTGTTCTGGTTTTTTTCAGAGTAAGAAGACTTCAGAGACGAGAAGTTGGAGAATTGACAAAATAAGACCTTTTGGGCTTGGAATTCTGGTTTTGAGTTTTGGGATTTATCTTGTTCGGAGCGTTTGAAGAAGAAAGATAGCTGCTACTTTTAATTAGATTTTGGAAGTGGAAATTGAAATCTAACCCCTCTAAAGTCCAACATTTTCCCTGCTTTTAATAAAGTTGAAGTGGAAATAGTAAATCTACCCATTCTAAAGTCAAGCCCTTTTCTTACTGTTGCTCAGATTGGAGTGGGTATAGTAAATCTGACCCCTTCTGTTGTTTAGACTGTAGAGGGAATAATAAGTCTAAACCCTCCGAAATCCAACACTTTTCCCAACTTTTGCTTAGATTGGAGTAGGAGTAGTAAATCTAACCTTTCCGAAGTCCGACATGTTTCCTTCTTTTGGTAATGTTAGATTGAGAATAGTAAATCTGATCCCTCTAAACTCCAACACTTTCCCTACCATTGCTCTAATTGGAGTGGACATATTAAATTGCAGCTCCAAAGTCCAACACTTTCCTTACTGTTGGTTAGATTTGACAGGGAATATGTTCCAACACCTCCAAAGTCCAATGTTTTACCTACTTTTGCTTAGATTGGAGTGGAAATAGTAAATCTGTTCCCTCTGAAGTTCAATACTTTCCCAAATGTTGCTTAAGTTGGAGTGGGAATAGTAATATGACCCCTTCTGAGTTCAATGAATGAATGAATGAATGAAATGAAATTTGATTTGTAGAGCGCATGGCTGCCCGAAAGCGTCCCAGCGCTTGCTTAGGGAACCCGTCCTGGTTTTCCCCTGCGAGATAACCCATTACTGGGCATCCCCAAGGTGAAAGCCAGGCATCCCGCTGCGAGGGGCCGTTGTGGAGATTAAGCAAGCTATTGCCCAGAGTTACAGAGTGGGACCCATGATTGGAATAGGCACCGAGGCGAGAATTGTCAGGTCCGGGGAAATTTGAGCCCAAGACCCGCCGAGGCGGGGAATTGAACCCTGGTCCGGGCCAGACCTCTGCATCAGGGTCTGCCGCTCCAACCACTTGTTGCTTACATTGGAATGGGAATAGTAAATTTGACCCCTTTAAAGTCCAACACTTTCCCCTTCATTTGTTTAGATTGGCGTAGGAATCATAAATCCAGGCCTGCCATGTATCACGCATGAGGTGTGACATTAACGCATTTCAGTGTGGTCCGCATCACCGCACTGAAATGCGTTGTCACGCATTTTTAATGCCACGCTGAAACTTGCTCCTGAAGCGCGAGCCTGTGACACAGTGCGCCGGCAGCTCTGCAGTACTCCCCGGACTTGCCAGCAGGCAGCTGGCTCAGAATCCCGAATTAACTGTTTGATCTTGTCTGCTCAGTCTTCTGGCTGAGTCTGGTGCTACAATGTGTCAAATAAAATATCTTCCCTGCAGCCTGGCCGCATATTTCGTGCCGCAGCGCGGCTGAGGAAATGCAGAAACTCACCCGGGGCGGGGCCTGCCCTCAGCCGGGGTTGCTACTGGCTGTGGCACCGTGGGGGATTATCTGGATGTGACCTACGTCACGTCCTGAACATAGGAGGAAGAGAGGTTGATCAGAAGCGCGGTGGACTCGAATCGAGTCCTGGTGTGCAGCGCTGCTGTCTGCGCATAAATTATACACTGCCGCGTTGGACCAGCACAGGAGTCGAGGTCAGCATCGATCAACAGACCAGGCTACTCACTTGACTCTCTGCATCATGCAGCCCAGCTGCCGCGCATCATAGGCAGGATCGCAGGCCGGGCCGCGGGGAGTCAGTCTGCATGCAGTGTGCTGTGCGGGCCGCAGGTCCCCATATGCTCATCGCCGTGGCCGCCGGACCGGGATACGGTAGACCGAGACAGTCCTCTCTGAACTGAAGTTCAAGCAGGGGCGTAGCTAGAGATTGTGGCGCCCGGGGCTATCCCTCAGGTTGCCGCCCCTCTGTGCTGGGGAAAATGGACGGCGAGCACTTGAAAGAGGTCAGAGAGACGCATAGTATCGTCGCTAATAGTTACCACGATCAATCATGCAAGTTACATGCACATACATGACACGGTCCAAGGCAACACAGTTGAATACACCGGTGACCAGCAGTACAAAGGAGAACACACAGACAGCATGATCTATCTGGGGACTCAGAAAAACTGCATGTGACATCCATCAGAGAGCTGCGTGAACGATTACCTGATAATCCCCTCAGCACAATGCAAACATGCATATACATGACACTGTTCAGGGATCCATCATCTACAGCTGACATTAAATGACTAAACATCGTGGTTCCCCCCATTATAGCAGTGGGGACGTGCACAAACGTGATATGCTCTGACTTGAGGTACAATAATGAAATGACGAACTCAGAACAGCATGAACTACTGAGGGGAGGTACACATATAGCCTGGCCTTAGAACAGAGTCACACCAGTCTCAACAGTCAGACCCACACCATTGCAGCCAGAGAGTTTCTGCCAAACTCCTAGTGCCTACTGTGTGTTGCTGCTCTAAGTTGGAGTGTGTGCAACAGCTAAGTTCAATTCTAGTCAAGGGAGATTTCTAAGATCTGTCTATCTTGTCACCAACCTAGCACCTGCCTGCATTAAGTGAGTCTGACTGATGGCCCACCACAGCAGCAAGCCACTATAGCAACAACAAAGTACAACCCTGCAGGGTTACAGCATCACCATCCACCAAAGCATCCAGGCCTATCAACAGTGCCAGCTTCTTAACTGATGTGTTCTCATTCCTTGAGAATCCCAGGCCCGCCAACTTGCCTTACCAGCACCTTTTCATTGTAGTATGGCCTTACCACAGAAGGGCCTTATCATTGTTGAGGTACGCATGATCTTCCTCCACTAATGCCTTATCAGTGCTTTCGGATTCCAGGTAGTATTAGCTTTTCCCAACAATGCATTATCAATGCCACAGTAAACGCTTTGCTACTAAAATCTCCACACTGTTGCTTCCCCAAAATGTTCAGATTTTACACTCATGACAGTGACATGTCTTATAAAAGGATGTTTGTGGGATTACCAATCCATATCATGGTAAATCTCGAAAATGCCTTAATGGTAAAGAAAACTAGAAAATAACATATTGGGACCCATGTTCATGGATGCTTGTATCCTTTCAGGCGCCAACCATCACGTGTGGTATTAGGGGGCAAAACCGCTATTTGCATAATTTTCAACACGCTTGACGGGTGGACTTACCGGTCTGCTCCTCTCCTTTCGTTCCTGTCTTCAGACGTTTCAAACAAACTGCTGTGGAGATACCTGTGATGCACTGTAGAAGTTCCTCTTGGGTTGGCAGTGGTCCTCCACTAGACACTGGGACGGACCCACCTCTTCAAAAAGGTTTTGAATTGGGGACATCAGGCTCTGTGTAGTCCCATCCTCGGCGCTGTACAAAGTGTGGAGGCCGGCTAGTGGTCATATGTGTAAGATTGGCATATGGCTCTCGTTGTCGCTGTGCCAAGGATGCTGCCCAGAGTGCCTCAGGAGGAGGTGGGAGTGGGGAGTGCAGGATTTCCCTTGAGAAAGAAAGGGCTGAATCAGCCTAGTAGTCAGTGTGTCATGGGGCCTGGGGCAAGAAATTGAATGACCCCCCTTCCCAAGCTGTTTGAATTAAAAAATACAGGAATAACCATGATGCAGAGGGCTCCTCGGGTCTCTGGGCCCCAGGCACTACCGGAAGCTACGCCCCTCAGCTCAATGAGCACGAAAAGGGCATTTATGGAGACAGCCACTCTGGCATGATGGATTTAGAGGTGTCCAAAATGTGTACAGGACGGTTGGATCCGTGCCCGTTTTTCTTGAAGTTCCCATAAGACAAGTTTAGCCACAAGTAATCTAAAATAAAATATTTGCATAGCCAGTGGTCATCTGACATGCATCCTCCTCTCCTGGGTCTATGGTGGACATCCTGATAGAGTAAGATGGGACAAAACGTGGGAGGACCTGCAACATGATGTTTAATGAGGCCCACTTCAAACAAGGACCCACCTCACCCACCAGGATGCAGAGCTGCAGCGGAAAGGCACCTGAAATCAAACACAGAAATGGAAAATAAAGCGGTGTATGCCAAATAAGAACACGCCCCCATGTTTCCATGACACAATGCGGGCAGAGCACATCTCCCTTAACACCCTTGACACCAATCCATGCAGTGTCAGCACAAGAGCACATTTCCCTGCCCTTCACTTTGGGGGGTGTCGGAACACATCCATCTTGCTCTCCCTAGACCCAGGGCATGCAGCAGTACAGAACACATCCACCTTGTCCCCCCTAAGCCGCATTGCCTGGCGTGTCCACCTCACCCTACTGTACGGCAGTGCCACAACACACCCCCCTACATTTCCCTTAGGTCCTGCAGTTCCAATCCACACATCCTTCCTTGCTCCCCCTACCCTAAATCATGTATGCTAAATATATCCGATGTCCTCTATGACAGCGTGTGCAGTGCCAGGACAGGCCGCTGCCTTTGTGTATTGCATTGTTTGGACAGGCCGCTGTCTTTCCTCCTGTATTGCACTGTTTGCTACCTCATGTATTTTGTTTGCTCACAATTGTCACTTTTACCTCATGTAACTTATCGTCTGCTTTTGTAATTTTGTTCATTTGTAATTTTCTGTTGCTATTGTGAAGCGCTCTGACGCCTTCGGGTAAAGTCTGCGCTATATAAAAACGCATAGATAAATAAAATAATAAAAAATAAGTGCCTTCGCTCTCAAGACACAGCGATACAGAGAAAACACAGCGCCTTTGTCTCCATCCCCCAGCGCCTGCATTGTAGAAATGCTCTTGTTCTCACTTCCGACAGTGCAGAGCAACATCTCACCTTTTATTTTCCCTCTACTGCCATAGCTGTCAATGTTTCAGATTGCCATGTGTGACATTTTCATAACTTTAGTGAAATTATGAGTGACATTTCAACGACTATGAGTGACACTTTCTCGCAAGCAAAAAGCATGCAATGAAGAGGAGGGAAACTACTAAATATCAGAAATTACAGTCATTTGGGCAACATAAATCTCTAATTAATTCTTGAAACTGTGCAGAGCATCAGAAATTGAAAAGCACTAACCCTAGTTATGAGGGGCCACTGGAGGGTGACGTGAGTCGTGACGACCCCCCCCCCCCCCCCCCCCCCCCCTCACACGATGAGAGAGAGCTGGGAGCCCTAGCAAAACACCATAGTAAGTCATTGAAAATAAACAGTCTCAGACATATTATGTACAAATACTTGCACCATTTATAAATTAAGCACCGTGTACATTATGTGTATAATGTGACCACGTAACAAACTCTCAGCTCAAGTACACAATTAATTAGTTAGATTATCTGACTGATCTAGCTGCAGACTATCACTGACACTGACTTATTGAATTATAATTGAATAATAATTTAATGACTTACAGGCCGAGTGGGTCACGCCCAGCTACTAGTGCTTTCAATGAGAGAAGTGGAGAAGTGTGGCTCAATGATTAGAGCGGCAGACCCTGATGCAGAGGTCTAGCCCGGGACCAGGGTTCAATTCCCCGCCTCGGCGGGTCTTGGGCTCAAAATTTCACGGACCTGATAATTCTCGCCTCGGTGCCTATTCCAATCATGGAGTCCCACTCTGCAACTCTGGGCAATAGCTTGCTTAATCTCCACAACGGCCCCCACAATGCTATGGATGCCTGGCCTCCACCTTGGGGGGGCACAGGAGTGGACACCTCACAGGGAAAGCCAGGACGGGTTCCACAGCGGTATTCGTACAAGCGCCTTGAGACCCTTGCGGGTGAGTAGTGCGCTATACAAGTATGAATTTACATTACATTCTCCTTCTGCGCCTGGGTCACTGACACAGCGGCAGCTGCGCCTCCCTTCCCCCTCCTCCCGCTGCAGCAGGTATTGGCTAGGTTGCTCTCCTGCCTCGCTTCCCCGCTGAAAGAGATGGCGATCAATCAGTGAATAATACACCAGGATGGCTCAATGAGGTGAATGCTCATTGGTGACCGCGTGGTGATCTGCAGGCCATGACGATACGTTCCGGCAAAGCTGAGTGAGCCTTCGGTCCTTCTGAGTGAAGCTCACCTACTGCCATGCCGTGAGGGGAACGGCCTCCTCTTTGCCACGCAGGACCGCCGTGAGGGGAACGGCACAAGTCGCGCTGCAGTCCCGCCGGTAGCAGCGGGAGGACTTCAGTTCCCAGCTGCCCCGGTGACGCTGCACACGCGCCCGGAGGCGCTTCAAATCAGCGGAACGCCTCTCGCCCCGCGAGTCGCGCGCGGGAGCAGCCGGGTAAAGCCCGGGTCAAGGGCGGGACAGTCTATGACAGTCATAGACAGGAAGAGGCAGGGCAGGGCCATAAACTCTGGCAGTGTGTGTCGGGACTGCCGGTGATCAAAGGTAACCGTTTATCTATATTTGGTTATTGCGGACTTTATCCCTGGATTACATTGTGTTGAGCGGTGGACATACTGTTAGTACTATTCACTTTACTGGGCAACAGGTCAAATCATGCCGGGTGTTGCTAAGGAGAAATTTATTTCAGGGGGGGCCCTATCGATAACTATCTAGTGAAGATGGTGAATAAAATTAATAACGATAGGAGAGTCTCACTGGGTAGGAGTAGCCCACAAAACACGGTCGACGATCCCCCGACTCATCCTGTCATTACCCCAGAGGTTGTTACTACAGTGTCAGATCTTACGGTGGATTGTCTGACGGTTGCTCAGGTTCATACTGAGCCTCCCCCTATACATCTTAACTCCCAAAGTGATGACAACGAAGAATCCCTGCCCCATAAGAGACCAGTCAGGAACTGTAGGAAGCAATCAGGCAAAAGGGCGGGCAAGCATTCTAAAAAAAAGTCAGCTGCACATTTACCAACTAGGCCTAATACAGATGAGACTAGTATAGTACAAGACGAGGGCTCCTTGACCAATAATAACGTATGTGCTGAACAAATTGCCCTACTATTTCGCTCCATGGAAGCCACATTTGAGGCTAAATTACAGCAGTACGTTCAACCCCTGGTTAGTAAACTTGATTGTGTAACTGCGGAATTGAAGAGTCTGAGGGAGCTGCTAGCTAAACAACCGCTGGTAGTAGATAACTATATATCGATGGGAAAAGGCTTGGGTGGGGAAATGCAACAAACTGCATCCAAGATCCAGCCTCCTCCCACCCCGATGCTAAGTCCTGACCTAGCAACAGAGGCTTGTCCCCCAGCAATAGGTGCAGCAACACCACCAACAATGGGACCTGTAGACATTGATAGTAATATACCGGTGAGGAGAAGTAAATATTTAAATCTCCCCCCTGAATGTAGCCCCTACGTAGTGGTATTAACTAATGCCCCACCTCAGGATACGCATTTTTCTCAGACATTGGAGGAGACGCATGACTCCCTTAAAAATAAAACGGTGGCCTGGTTAAGCAGGAAGTGCGGTTTCCCCATCAAATTTGCCCCGGATATTATATCAACTAGAAGGGCAAATTGGATTGGGCCCACGAGGAAGAACTGCCCAGGAGACTGCATAGTTGTAAACTTTAGACACCCACAACATGTAGCTACCGTCCTGTTAAGGGCAGCCTCTATGATGCAAGATGCAAATAGTATTCGAGTACGACCACTTGTTTTTTTTTACAATCATCTAGCTAGAGCACCCCATTAGAATATGTGTAGGAGACCTTATACACCAGCAATGGTCAGGACCCCAGGTTTTACACAGAGACCAGGAGGAGAAAATCAGTTTAATTATGGTTATAATATTGTCACTCAAAATAGATTCGACGCTCTCTCCAGGCTAGAACTGTGTGATTGACGAGAGGTCAATGAGGTGCCCGGGGAAGAGACTCTGTTAGCCAAGATTCCCCTTACATCAGACCAAACAATACCGACCCCTGGTATCGCCCAGTGCATACCAGTAACAAAATATAATGGTGTGGGGGAAACGGTTAAGTTGATAAGTTGGAATATTGCTGGTCTCCGAACCAAGAGAGAGGATATTAACTGGTTAAATGTTGTTAAAAAATATGATATTGTGGCCCTACAAGAGACCTGGGATGGGGATTGCGACTTCTGGATGGATGGTTATACCTCGTACTTTGTTCCTGCATTGAGATCTACATCAGGAAGGGACAGAGGGGGTCTTATGTTATTAATAACTGTGAATATAAGAGGTAAAGTAAAAAGGGTAGAATGTGCTACACCCAATTTTCTTGTCATAGAACTTACTTTACCAGACTATACCAAACTGATCCTCGTGAATTGTTACAACTCCCAGCAAGGGTATTCCCCAAACGAACATCTGTCTTGGTTGACTGAATTTTTAAACACTTATACTGTAAAGCAAACCACTTTTTGCCACTATATATTGTTGGGCGATTTTTATGTACACCCTTGTAGCGAGAATTGTTTTTTATATGATCATGATGGACCAAATTTCACATCCCCGCAGCATTTTGAACATACAAATAAGGGGGAAGCTTTGGAAAAACTCCTGACAACTAATGATTTGTATGAAGCAGGGTTTTCTGATAAAAGCACTCGTATTGCTACTTATATAGGCAGGGATTGTGAAACAATAATTGATTATATTTTTTTCTCTTCAGGTCTTTTAGATTATGTTATTGCATATAACGCTATACATTTACCTTTTAGCGATCACAACCCAGTTATGATTGAGTTGGTAGATGGCCTTTCTCTTTTAAATAAAACAGCTTTGTTACGGTCAGATGTGGAGGTTAAGGCTAAAGATCAGGGGAGGAGGCTAAAATGGAGTAAAATAGTGCCGGAGGAGTTTTTTACAACTATTACCAATAAGGCGGCATATGATCTAAACATCTGTGAGGATAACCTCTCCAATGGGGAGGAAGTAATAACTTCATTTGAAGCCATCTGTGTCCAGGTGGCTAAAGAGCTTACTATTATTAGCCGTTCAGGTAGAAATAAAAAGACAGCGGGTTGGTTTGACCATAGCTGTACCAAATCCCTCAACCTTCTTAAAAAAGCTCTTCAGGAGCGCCCCAGGAACAAAACCCGGGTTGCACAGCTAAGAAGAGAATATTCAAAAACAGTACAAGCAAGGAAAAACTAAATTAAACAGAACGCATGGGCTGAACTTATGGATAAAGCTACTTTAAAAAATAGTGCTAAGTTCAGGTCCATAATTAACACACCTCTGTTCTCTTGTTCTAAAAACAATGTACTGGAAGTAAATATACCTGAGGAGGATTGGTTGAACCACTTTGAAAAAATATATGGAAGCCATTTGGACTTGGATATCTTTGTTGCTTCAACCTTGGAACCCCCGGTTATGCCTTTAAAGTTTCATATAGCGGAAGTGACTAAAGCCATAGAGGGTACTGCAGGGAGAAAGGCACCAGGCCCTGATGGGGTACCCTCTGATATGTACAAGGCAAATCCCTTGTACTGGGCAAATATCTTGACCAATGTCTTTAATACCTCGGTTAGCAAGGGAAAACCTAAGTCTTGGTCTCGATCAATAATAATCCCAGTATTTAAAAAAGGTCAAAGAGGAGACCCCAGATGCTACAGGACTATATCGTAAATAGATTCCTCCATTAAAATCTTGGGAAAGGTAATATTAGCAAGGATCACTAAGTGGGCCTCGGACAAATATATATTGTCCGACGCCCAATACGGCTTTAGAGCAGGGAGGAGCACTGAAGACCAATGCCTGAACCTCCACCTGATCATTGCTAAATACACGAGGGCGGCCAGGGGCTCTATCTACCTGGGTTTTATGGATCTGTCCACAGCTTTTGACCTTGTTAATAGGTCAAAGTTGTGGACTATGCTCCTGGAGATGGGTCTCGACCGGTCCTTAGTGTATTTTCTGGCCGAATTACATAGAGATCTAAAGGCCACGATCAGGATGACCAACGAGGGGAAATGTACATCAAGTTTTAAATCTGGCAGAGGGGTACGCCAGGGATGTATTTTAGCTCCCATGCTGTTCACGTTATATGTCAACTCGTTGGAGGTAAGCCTGTTAACAGCTACGCCCGATGTTCCTCGTATGGGAGGCACCCCGATTTCGGTACTCCTATATGCGGACGATGCTGTATTACTAGCTAGGACCCCGTTGGCTCTGCAAAGATTGCTGGATGCTTTCGGGAAATTTATGGAAAACCTGGACCTGGTAGTAAACAACGGCAAATCGCATGTCATGTCTTTGGGTGTTTCCAAAAACAAAGTTAAGACTTTTTTCTGTGGAAAGGAAGTAATCGCCAGAGTAAAGGTATTTACGTATTTGGGGGTAGTCTTTGATGACAGGGGTACGTGGATCCCAAAAGTTACTTTGAAGGCTAATGCTGTGAGAAGTTCTTCGACGGCAGTGCTAGGTTTTGCTAAAAGGCTGGGGGGGAAACCCTTTGAGGCGATCTTGACAATTTATAGGGCAAAGACCCTGGCTATAGCAAGATATGGGGCAGCAATATGGGGTTTTATTAAGCTAGACCGCATACAAATAGAAGAAAATAAATTCCTACGGTCACTTTTAGGCCTCCCCCAATCCACAGCTACCCATTCTATCCATCTTGAATTGGGGATGGGATATATAGTAGATTTAATCAATATAGCCCCCATTCTGCTTTGGATTAGGATTTGGTTGAATCCGAATCTCTCATTAAATCATAAGATTCTAAAGGATTGTATCAACCTTGATAATACAATGGAAATTCAGTGGTTGGCCTACATAAAAAAAGTTGGCAGTATATTTGGGGAAACCGGAAATCTTCCACAAGCCAGAATCCCTATGTAAATCAGATATTCTATGGGTAAAAACTAACTTTATTATGTTAAGGGAGGCAGAGCGGGAAGCATCAGAATTAAGCAAAGCATCGGTCAGGGGCCATGTTTTGGTTACAATGCCATTAATGATGCCCCCTTATAGGTCTACAGTGACTAATTCCTTCCATAGATGGTTACTGACCAAATTCAGGTTTAATCAAATACATATGGTATTGTGGGATTTGCACAGCTGGAAAAAATTGGAAGCTGCAGCTCCGTTCAAATGTGATGATTTTTCCACCCAGGACACTTTGCATTTCACATTTTTTTGTCCTTTTTACCATGAAGCAAGGAAAATGTTTATTCTCCCTTTACTGAAGAATATGAACTTTATTCAGTGTAGACCAGCCTTATTGTTTTTACAACTGTTGGAATCCCCTTTAACGATGTTTTGTATTGCCAGCTTTTTTGCTATGTCAGTTAGAAGTAGGAGGGAAAGACTGAAAGCTGCTCAAGTAACTATGTCCCCTCAAATATCAGCTGAAGTACACTACCCAACTGTATTGTAAATGATTGTAAATGCCTGTCAATGAATGTAAAATGATCTGTATAGTATTTATTTATTTATTTTTTATCTTGTATATACACTTTTTAAAAAATATATTTTTAACTGTATATGTATAGCATACTTTTATGATTTTTATTAATCGAATAAAGTGGTTTTTGACTTGACTTGACATTACATTTACAATGACCGACGGTGCCCACCATTATAAATCTAGGAAGGATTGAGACAGAGCAGCCATGCATGCAGATTACTGTCTGAAATAAATGAAAGGATCAGATCTTGCATCGACGATACCGCAGCTGAGCCCTGGCCTCTCAGCCAGCAAATTCATGTTAACTACTTAATACAGGTGCGCAACGGTGCCCCGCTACCAGGGCTAAAATTCACGGACTAACTGCAGTGCACTGTGTGTGAGACTCTCTGTGACACGACGAACACGACACCGCCACCACTAAAGGTCAGTGGCAGCATACAGGCTGCGTGGCCAATGAACTTACTTGTCTGTAGTGGTCTCACAATACTCTGGCAGCTGGCACTAGTGTCTCACGCTCTCTGAGTGAGCCGGACGCGTCAGGGCCGCACATCCCGGCAGACAGCTCTCTCCCAGGCCTCTCTCCTGCGCGGCCATGATTATTAACACTGAGAGCTGGCGTCTGAGATCGAACGCGGCAGTGAACGCGGTGCAAGATCACAGGTCCCTGCTTTCCTTCCGGCTAATGATGTATCCGGTGCTCTGTCTCCTCCCTTGCCTGCCTTCACTCTGGTGCAGTGTGAGGCCTATCACCGTTAGTTAGTCACACTTCTCGAGCGCGCAACGCCAGGCGCCAAGACCGGACGCACTTTTTGCTCCCCAGGCCGCCATCCAATAGGCCAATACTACTACAGTACCCCTAAAATACTGCCGCCCCCCCCCCCCCAGCTACGCCGGTGAGTTCAAGTAAGAGTAAGAACTTGGCCATGCTGACGCCAGGCTGCAGCCTGCTGCCACTGTCTGTAAATACTGTATGTTGTAAATTGTCACACAGGCCCAGGGAGCGCACGCACTGCAGTCTGATCAGTATTTTGATATATGCAAGCTTTAAATGTTTACCATTCTGCACCAGCCGATCTATCATGGTCTGCTAATACCCACGAACCCCTCTGCTACAACCCAGCTGTTGCCTGTTAGTACCGGGCACCTTTCAGTCCTCTGCACGCCTGCCAGTGAGTCACTCATAAACACGGATTCTGGCCCTTCTTCTGTCATCACAGAAGTTTACATACCGGATGAATGGAACGTCAAGCCTTCCTCGAACCTAGAGCTTGCATTAACCTGTAGGCCATTCAGGAATGGGATGATCTCAGCAGCCAGACCAAAAATAGAATTAGGAAATATTTTTCGAAAACCAATGTAGTTGGTTTGCAACAATATGTTTTCTGAGAGCTCTAAGTGTTATAAAAGGAGGTAAATATGATAAACGCCACAGGGGCTATGATACTGTGAGTTTAGTTTTATCATTTGCCCAACTTTTAAGGAGCGGAAAAGTAGCACTCGGTTTCAATCACCCTTTAGGTTTATTTTGCGAGGACTAATTTCAAATGCAGACAAGTAGCCTGTTTTCTGCTTTAGTTATGCAAATGTGATCATTTTAATTTCAGACACACCAGTTAAATCTGCAGGCAGGGCTGCTCTATCTCGTCATCCTTCTATCTGTAAGATCTGATTTCATTTCAAATTCACAGTAATCTGCAGGGCTTCTCTCTCTTGTCATCCCACTGAGTTTATCATTGGGCACCAGTACTAACTGAGAGGGTTTATCTTCAGACTACGGGTGGTGCTTTTTTTTGCCAGGGGTCTCTGCTCTCTCTCATCATCCTGTGCGGCCGGGCGGGGATTGTGGGGGTTCGTTATGACTGACTGGCGTCATTCCTCAGAGGCCTCTCATCAGTTGTAATTTGTCACACAGCGTGGAGCGCACTCACTGCAGATGAGATCTGATAATTTGAGGCGCTGGGCTGCTCTGGGCTCGTCATCCTTCTGAGGTCTATCTGCAAGATCTGATTTCATTTCAAATTCAGACAGTATAATCTCAACAGGCCTCAGGCACAGACCTGCAGGTTATCCTTCTTAGGCACCAGTACTAACTGAGAGGGTTTATCTTCAGACTAAGGGTGGTGTGTGTTTTGCCAGGGCTCTCTGCTCTCTCTCATCATCCTGTGGGGGGGGTCATTACGACTCGCTTCATTCCTCTCACCCCCACCCCCCCTCCGAGTCCTGTACATAAGGACTTTAAAAGAATATTATTTTTTTATGCAAATAACAATCTGTTGCATCCAGTAAGTATTTTTATATTTAACTGTGTATGTGTCAGCATATGTACACAGAACTTTAATAAAGTACAGCTACTGAAAGGCTTGTTTAATATCATGGCTACTCTTTCATTTACAGTAAGTCAGGTTACAGGAGGAAGCACTAGGGTTAGTGCCCTTCCTTTACTGGTGCTCTGCAGCAGTTTTAAGAACTTCATGGAGTTTCTTGTTGCTCAAATGGGTGTAATTTCTGATATTTAGAAGTTTCCCTCGTCTTCATTGTATGATTTTTTGCTCGCGAGAAAGTGTCACTCATAGTCATTGTTATGTTATGTTATGTTATCTCATCTTCTATAGCGCACAGCTGCCCCAGCAAAGGGGCGTCCCGGCGCTTTGACTGGCAGAAGGAATACGCATACAGAACAGAAGAAAAACCAGAAAGAAGTAGCAGCGGGGCAGTCAATTATGGTCCAGGGGGGAAAATATAGGTTTTAATAGCCCTCCTGAACGTAAGCAAATCATCTAGGGCGCGAATGTGAGCTGGTAATGAGTTCCAAAGCCTAGCCGCTAGATAGCGGAAGGAACGCCCTGCCGCTCTGCAGCGTTTGAACCGTGGAACTGTATCCAGATTTTGACCCAATGACCTCAAAGAACGAGAGGGGACATAGGGGGTGAGAAGATGCTCTAGGATCTGGGGAGAGGACAGTTTAAGAATCTTGAATGAAAGACATAGAGTCTTAAACTCAATCCTTTGAGCCATGGGCAGCCAATGGAGTTTCCGGATGGTTTCCTTAGCAGAACAGAACCTAGGTAGGCCCACCAGGGCTCTGGCCGCCGCATTCTGTACACGCTGCATCTGGATAACTTCCGCCTGATTGGCCCCCAACAGGAGCGAGCTCGCGTAATCAAACCGGGAGTATGGTGGCCTGGATTATCAACTGTCTAGTAGGGGCGTCAAAGAATTTCAGGATTGGCCTGAGCCCACGCAAAATACCAAAGCATGTAGCAGCCACTTTTTTAGTGTGTCCGCAGAAACTGAGGGCGGGGTTTAACCAGACACCCAAGTTTTTAACCTCGGGTACCGGGATGGGAGCTGAACCCAGCTCTGGAGGCCACCACTGAACGCCCCAGAGGTTGCTATGCTTACCAACAATAAGGACCTCCGTTTTCTTGGCATTGAGCTGTAAGCAGTTAGCGGTCATCCAGCCAGCCACTGCTGTCAAACCCTCCCTGAACCTAGGGCCCTCAGAGTCGGAGTCCCCACTGAGTGCAACCGCCAGCTGCGTATCGTCAGCATACGAAACCATAGTCCGGCCCCACTGCTTGGCGACTGCAGCCAGTGGCTGCACATACAGATTGAACAACGTGGGGCTAAGTGCCGACCCCTGAGGCACTCCGTGCTCGATGGAATAGGGTTTAGACTGAAATAGAGGTGTAGCGACCCGAAATGAGCGACCTGCTAGAAATGACCGAAACCATTCAAGTGCCAAATCAGAGACACCTGCTTCTCCCAGACTCTGCAGCAGTATCGCGTGTGAGACCGTGTCAAACGCGGCACTGAGGTCGAGTAACACCAGTGCCGCAGTTTGACAAGAGTCGAGCACGGAGCGCAGTTGTTCCGTCATAGCAAGGAGAGCAGTCTCTGTGCTATGACCTCCCCGAAATCCATTCTGGGAGGAATCAAGGATATTGGCAGTCTGAAGGTGTTTAGTCAGGATTCCATTGGCATGAGCCTCCGCAACCTTCGCGGGCCCAAGGGAGAAGAGAAATCGGACGATAATTCTCCAGTTTGAGAGGGTCCAGCGCGGGTTTCTTCAAGATAGGAGTAACATAGGCTTGTTTCCACTTAGTTGGTACTGTCCCTGAAGAGAACGAAAGATTGATGAGTTGGCGCACGGGGGGAAGACAAAATGTACTGTAAAATATACTAGCAGCCTGTCCCGACGTTGTCCGGGTATGAATTTCTGCCGGCCAGTAGTATATTGTTTTGTAGGATTTCGTTTTGATAGCATTTCTTATCTGTGACAGGCCTGTGAAACGCTCCGATTCACAGTGCACTGCTGATGCACTTAAGAGTGCGCGTTCAGTAGTGTGTGAACTCGAGTTTCCCTACTTTATTTTTCCTTGCAATATTATATAGCACGAACTCGACAACATGGCATGAGCACAATTTACATTACAGAAGAACACATTCATTTGTGGTAGGCACGGGGCGACAAAGCGATTTGCCTGGAATCACAGGATGTTGAGCTGATGCCGAGATTCGAAAGTAGCTCCCCAGCGCTAAAGTTCGCAATTCTAGAACTTTTGGCGGGAGGTGTGTCTAAAAGTGTATGTCGGTGCTGGCCATCAATGAGAGAGACCTGTGCATTTTTCAAATGGGTGGTGAAAAAATATGAGTATGTTGCTGGAGATGTGGGCCGCCGTGCCACCAATGTACTTACCGGGGGAGGGTAAACACCCATTATTCCGCAACTTTCTTTCCGCATACCATCACTCCGCATACTTTCATTAGGAAAGTACCATGACTCCGCAATGCCATTATAACGCATGGCATTACATTCTATATGCTTTTACTACGCATACATTTACAACAAAATTCGTTATGAATGGTAAAAGCATGGGTTTTTTTATGTTTGGATAAGGCAAGTATGGGTATAGGGGTATATGTTTTGGAGTACTGAGGTATATGTTTTGGGATGTTTGGGTATTTTAAGGTTTCAGATATAGTTTTGGGTTATGGGGTACAGGGGTATTTTTAGGGTTTAGGGATAGGGATAGGTATGAGTTTTGGGGTACAGGGGTATTTTTAGGGTTCAGGGCTTGGTTTGGGTTTTGGGGTATAGGGGTATTTTTAGGGTTCAGGGGTAGGTTTGGGTTTGGGGTACAGGGGTATTTTTAGGGTTCAGGGCTAGGTTTGGGTTTTGGGGTACAGGGGTATTTTAGGGTTTAGGGGTAGGTTTGGGTTTTGGGGTACAGGGTTATTTTTAGGGTTCAGGGCTAGGTTTGGGTTTTGGGGTACAGGGGTATTTTAAGGGTTCAGGGCTAGTTTGGGGGTTTGGAGTACAGGTGTATTTTAGGGTTCAGGGGTAGTTTTGGGTTTTGGGGTACAGGGGTATTTTTAGGGTTCAGGGCTAGATTTGGGTTTTGGGGTACAGGGGTATTTTTAGGGTTATGGGGTAGGTTTGGGTTTTGAGGTACAGGGGTATTTATAGGGTTCAGGGCTAGGTTTGGGTATTTGGTGTACAGGGTATATTTATAGGGTTAAGATGGGTTAGTGTCTAAGGGTGTTGGGGTATTTTAAGGAGTAAGGGTGGGTTATGATTATGGGGTACAGAGGTATTTAAAGGGAGCAGGGTGGGATTAGTTTTTAGGGTGTAAAGGGTAATAAAATAAAATAATAAATAAAAATAATATAAATAATGCAATTTAAAACAATAAATGTTTTAATTAAATTAAAAAAAGTGTGTGTATGTGTATATATATATATATATATATCAGCAGATTGCTTGTAAAGCAAAAAAGACGCACTCAGGAGTATTACAGCAATCAGGATTTATTTGTCCAGATTTACACGCTACGCGTTTCGGCAACAACTATTGCCTTGATTACACGTGAAAGGAAACATGCCGGAGCAACCAATATACACCTTCCGGGTACAATCATCAACACAAAAGAGGTAACTGTGATTTGTCAGAAACACTCGAGTGAGGTTTCTGACGATCTAAACAACCGCCATCTTAGAGTGGTATGCCCAGTATTACATTCATGCTGGTTATGGCATCAAAGTGTATAAACGGTATTAGCATTGCCCCCTGTTAGCACCTGAAATTCTTATAAACATTTATAAACAGTTGTGCATTTCCATTTGTCATACAATTGGATCATTATCATTTCATAATCGCAACTCTCGACAAACTAACCAGAAATATAATTCCAGAAATAATCAATACCCTCGGTCTAGTGCCATTATTGGTATTGCGAGTTTGCGCGATTTGTAATGCAATCATTGTCATTTCATAATTGCAACTTCCTCGACAAAATGATCAGAAATATAATTCCAGAAAATATCACTACCCTCGGTCTAGTGCCATGGTATTGTGAGTTTGCGTACAGCTGGCATGCGCCAAAATAATGATCAGGGGCATAAAGATTATCCCACAATGTCAGGAGTGGAAAAAACAATAAGGTCAAGTGCCCAAATTAATTTATCCACACAGGGGTCCTCCAAACAGTTGGTGAAAGGAAAGGGCTGTATACATGTGTCCAGCAACAAACGGTGCAAAGAAATTTTAAGTGAAAATCTACTTTCATACAGGTGCTCGTGTCTTTCATCCCAAGTTTCAGGTTGGTCAACGACCGTGAATATGCAAGTGACAGGAGTGAAAGTATTCCATTCCTCCTAAAAAGACATAAAACATACGGTTAAAATTTGCATTAAAATCAAATGAGCAATTTAACTTCTGCATAACACACAGTTTCTTCAATATGAGTTGCACATAATCAGTGGAAACAATTAGGAAGACACCATTGTAAAGGGCTATCTAGTCTTTGTGTAAGTGGGTTGCCAGCTCTTCATCCCAGTAATGTCCCCCAGGGAACTTGGTTTCGAGTTCCATGATCCAGCGTGACTCTTTCTTCCTCAACACTAGTTCACGGTTCCACCCTCTTCTTCTAATGTTAACTTGTTCAACAACATAATATCTACGGAGGGAGTTGTCAGAATGGTGATGTTCCTGGAAGTGTCTGGCAATGGGATAATGACTGTCCACATTCGTAATGGCCCTGAGGTGCTCTTGTATCCTCTTTTTGGCCATACAGGTGGTGCTGCCCACATACTTCTTTTTGCACGGGCACTCAAGTACATAAATGACATATGTAGTGGTACATGTCAAAAACTGTTTGATCACTTTGGGATCCTTTCTGCCTGGTATCTCAATTTGTTTAACCATAATGCTGGTTTTACAGGCTTTACAGTGCCCACATGGGTAAAACCCCTTAAGGCCTTGTACATGGCATTTGTTTTCGGTTATATCACCTTTGATCAACATGTCCCTGAGATTTCTGCTCTCAGAAACACGCAGCGGACTATGGTGCCAGACTGTCTCACGATCAGCCACGGACTGCAGGACTCAGCATGCCTCGCTCGTGCAGGTACGAGCGGCTCAATGAGGGCGGGCCCATTTGCATTAATTAAGGAGTCCTGTGGCGTGCACACTTTCATCACGCCCGCGCCTTTGATAAAGAGACTACTTCTCGAAACGCGTCAGGCCAAAACGGACGATTTTGAACCGCTAAAGCAATCAGTGCGGTTTGTGCTGCTCATACCAATAAAGGCTTTCTTTTACCTATGGTAGCATCGGAGTGCTTCCCAAGCAAGGGCAACCTTCTGGAGCGGTGATATATATATATATATATATATATATATATATATATATATATATATATATATATATATATATATATATATAATATATCCAACAATTCCCATCTCCTGGCGACGTCATCCCCCAGGCAAAGTAAGGATACAGACCACAAAATTTGTGCTGATTTGTTTATTCGTGCAAGGTATATCTATACTAATATAATAAAGAGAGAGCCCAAACCTTTGAGGCGGGTAATCTCAGGGACCACAGCACCAATCACAACACCCAATACAGCATTGGAAAGGGCAGTTGCAGCAGAAGGACATAGGCTATGCAGACGCCCACTGTTAGACCTGTCTGCCCTTTAGGTAGTTCCTGCTAATTAATCATTTATTTTTGTCCCCTTTTTGCCCCTCAAAGCCTTTAATTTTTATGTCCACTGGGTTTTTCAGGTGTTGGCCTAGGGGTTAGGTGTTCTTTGACCTCATAGTCTTTTCTTGAGGCCTAGGCGCCTTCCTGACTGGATTCACAAGACACACAAAATGGTGGCTATTAACTGCCACAACTGCCAACTCAGGGACTGGGCCCATAGGGTAGAATAGGAACATTCCAGAACCTTCAGGTCCCTTCTGGACCTTCTGAGGTCAGCCTATATAAAGGCCAGAGGGAGGTCAGCCATTTTGTGATGACCATGGGGCTTTAGGAGTGAGGCAGTGGCCTGGGGAGGTGGGCGCGCAAGCGGTGGTTAGTTCATCTCTAAAGTTGACAGCCTCTCCCTGAGGACGTCCCCCCCCTTAGCCTTTGACCGAGCCCTGACGTTGGTTCATGATCCCTGAGGGAAGCGGCCCTCAATTTCCTGCTGGCCCCCCTCTGGTCTCCCCTCCCCTCCCCCCCCCCCTCCCCGCTTTCGAGGACACCGCAAGACCGTCTTACCGGCTGCTGGAAGAGCGGGTTGGGTGTGAGCGAGGTGCCCTGCTCAGTCCGGAGAGACTCTGGTGGGGGGAGTAGCGTCTGCGGAGGTTCCGCGACTCTGCGCTGGTCCGTGGAGGTGTTCCACCCTCCAGAGAAGAGGGTAGAGAAGTGCCGACCAGTGCGCAGGCCCAGAAGCTAAGTGCCCGAGTGCCGGAGGAAAGAAGAGAAGGCGGCGCCTAGCGGAGACACCGCTCCCTCGCACTTGCCCAGCAACACGGTCGTCAGAGGGACGGAGGAGACGACTCGAAGGCGGCGCCTAGCGGAGGCACCGCTCCCTCGCACTTGCCCAGCAACGCGGTCGTCAGAAGGATGGAGGAGACGACTCGAGGAGCTCGCATCGCCGCTAGCCCAGGAAGGCCTCCCCTCGGTGCCGGTTTGGTGAGCACTTGACCTGGCCCACGAGGGAGGCACTGCCGTGAGAGGTCTGGTGGCAAAGGGCCGGTTGGCTACAACGGCACAGTACTCGGCTGGCCCCAAGTAAGGTGGAAGCAGGGGGCTGTTGTATGACTGAGAAACGATAGATCGTGATACCAGAAGGGAGATCTTTCTTTCCCCCAATTTCTTTGATAACTGAAAGCCCAGCTCTGGCAGGATTGGGGAAGACTGAGGCTAAAAGTCGTCAGAATTAGGGTTAAGAGGAACAAGTGAAACAAAGGAGAGCAACTGCACTGAAGAAGTTAAATGAACCCTCTGAGGCTGATAAAGATGGGGATTGTGGCTTAATCTTTTGTTTTCTTTCAGTGGTGGAAGGGGACGAAAACTCTGGCCTTGCCTTTATCAAACTTCTGAGTCAGTCATAAATAAGCTGATTGTAGCATTTAATCTGTCATCTGAAACCCTGGAGTTACTCACCTGATCGAGGGGAAAGTGTCACCCTCTTGGTACCAAGGTACCAATCCAGATTTATATTGCCTGGATGTTCCCAGGGTGTTAAGTAATAGTGTACTATGAATTAATTGTTGGAGAGTGTATTAATGTAAAGCCGGAAATGCAGAAGTAACTTAGAACAGAAGGAGTGAGAACGTTTACAGAAACAAGAAGCGTAAATGCACTGAATTCACTGTAAATGTGGTACCGATTTTGCATCTGAGCACAAAACAAAAAACTAGCAACAAGAGAGAATATAAAGCTTTTCTACTTTTATAAAAATAAAGGTGTAGTGTCATTTTTGGGTGGATGAACATTGAGTTACTGAGTGAGTGAGACGCAAACTTAACACATGTACCTTTGAGTTAGGCCTTCCTACTTAGTGCCAAGCTACCCTATGTGACTTGGAAACCCCAGGTCCAACATAATTGGTGTCTAGCGGTGGGATGAGAACTGTGTTTGCGTCTACTCTGAAGTAACAAAGTGTACTCCACAGGCCTACACCTAGAGTTTTCTCCTTGCAGACTCCCTAATTATTTTTTTTTGTTTTCCAAATTTACTCCTGTTGGTAGGTGGAGGTAGCTTCGAATTGCCCCTTTTGAACCAATTCTTCCAGAGTGGTTGTCCCTATATATCTCATAAGCAAAATGGAATTTGCTCTGGAGGAACTAGAAACCTATTCTGAAGCCCAGCTTAAAGATTTTTGCCAGAAGATGGGAGTGTTTTTTAAGCGTGGTGCCAAGAAGGGGGAACTCAGACCAGTTTGAGGGCTTGGGTGGCAGCACATGGAGAGGGAAAGGAGGAGGAAGAGGGGACGGACCGGGACACAGTCATAGGGGTAGAGGGATTGTTCCATCCGGAGATGGAAAACCTACTCCCAGGACCTAGGACCTTCTCAAGGGAGGGCAGCAGTGTCTCCGGAAGAAGCTTAACCGAAGCTGAACTAGTGGACAGGAGGGAAAAAAGACAGCTAAAGTGGGAGTTAGCCAGGTTGGAAAAGGAGAGGGAGGAACAGAGGATGGCTCAAGAGTTGAAACTTAGGGAGCTAGAACTCAAGTCCCTACAGATAGGACCCTCCAATTCTCCAAATGGTGGCACCAAAACAAAAGAACTGACCAGGGAATCCAGACCCTACCTACCTAAAGATATAGTTGCCAGCTACAGCCCAGGGGATGACATCGCCAAGTGGCTGGCTGCCTATTAGGTCTCCTTAAGAGCCCATGGGATCCAGGAAAAACACTGGGGGGGGTGGTTTGTACAAATACATGCCTCCTACTGGACGGGACACACTATTGGCCCTGGAACAGGAAGAGCAGACCCACTACCCCACCATGAAAGTGGCGCTAATTAAGAAGTTTGGGCTGACCCCAGAGAAGTACCGGCAAAAGTTCAGGGGAAGTCACAAATTAGGCACACAAAATTGGGTGGATTTCCTGGACTATGCAAGGAAGGCACTAGAGGGTTGGATACAAGGCAGTGAGGTGAGGGACTATGAGGGGTTGTACGACCTTATTCTCAAAGAGCACCTACTCGAGAAATGTTTTCCCAAGCTGAGTCAACACCTGGTGGACAGCAAGCTGATCAACCCCAGGAAGCTTGCAGAGGAGGCTGACATCTGGGCAAGTACCCGGGTGTCCTCAAAGGGGACTGGAGGGGATTCCCAAAGGGCCGGACAGGGCGCCCCCCAGAAGAAGGAGGGGGGGAGATAAAAAGCGGGAGTTCTCAAAAGGTCCCCAAAACAGTTTTCAGGGAAAGGGAACAGGATTCACCCCTAAGGCTAACCCACCCAGAAACCCTTATCCTGGCAAAAGCCAGTAGCCAAGGGTTGTCCACTGCTTTGAGTGTGGTGGTGTTGGACATTATAAGGGAGATGTCAAGTGCCCCAAGAGACCACCCCCTCCCACTGGAGGAAAAGCCCCGGGAGTAGCTAGTGTAGTGCTCGGGGAGGAGTTGCCCTTAGATAAGGGGGGTGAGTGGGCGGGTGTCACCTTAGTGTCCCTGGGAGATCGGGAGATGGTTCCTAAGATCCAGGTGCCCTCAAATACTACCAAGTATGGGCAATGGCTCACCATCAATGGCCAAAGAGGGGAATCTCTGAGAGACACAGGAGCCAGTATGACTATGGTAAGGAGTCAACTGGTGTCTCCAGAGCAGGTGATTCCACATGTACTCCACCCCGCCGCGATGGCTGGCGGCAGATTGGGCTACTACCCTGTGGCTGAGGTTCCCTTTGAGTGGGAAGGGGTTGCAGGTTCACTTCGAGTTGCCGTAAGCCCTGCCGTGCCAGTCGATTGTCTGTTGGGAAATGACATGGAGCACAATGCTTGGAAGGAGGTGGAATACCGGACTCATTCGGAGATGCTGAGTACACCTGACTGGGCCTGTGCAAGCACAAGGTCTGCGACTACCCGGAGAGGGAGTGCGCCTGGGCTGGAGCCTGGAACAATGGCCCAGCCCGCTGCCAAAAACGGAAAGACCCGAAGACAGGAGGAGCCTGCTTCGGCTTCCACGCCCCATGAGACAGATTGGCTACCTGCTGTGGTGGGCCAGGAGTCCGTGGAGGGGGAAGTAGTCTCCCTGGAGGACTTACCTATCCCTGCTGAGTAGCATGTGGAAGGAGGGCCTACCAGGGAGGAATTTTGTAAGGGTCAGAAGGAGTGCCCTACCCTTGAGGGACTGAGGCGACAGGCCGAAGCCCAGGCAGCAGGGAACGTTGCAGGGCACTACCACATTTACTGGGAGGACGGACTCCTCTACAGTGAACCCAAGGTACCTTTGCCCAGTTCATCACGGGCCTTGGTAGTCCCTCAACGATACCGAGCCTTTCTTCTAGAATTGGCTCATGAGATTCCCTTGGCAGGACACTTAGGTCAGGACAAGACCTTTGCCCGGCTTGTCCCCCACTTTTACTGGCCTCAGATGAAAGTGGCATCCGACACTTATTGTTGGACGTGTGCATCCTGTCAAGCCAGTGGGAAGACAGGGGTGAAGCTGAAAGCTCCCCTGGAACCACTTCCTGTCGTTAGCACCCCCTTTGAAAGAGTGGGCATCGACATTGTCGGGCCATTGGATCCACCAACTACCACTGGTCACAGGTTTATCCTGGTTCTGGTGGATCACGCCACACGGTACCCAGAGGCAATTCCTCTGAGGACTGTCACTGCACCTGTTGTGGCTAGGGCCCTGATGGGGATCTTTACCCGAGTGGGTTTCCCCAAGGAAGTTTTGTCCGACAGGGGGACCAACTTCATGTCAGCATATATGCGGGCAATGTGGAAGGAGTGTAGAGTGACCTACCAGTTCACCACTCCATACCACCCCCAGTCCAATGGACTGGTAGAGAGGTTCAACAAGACCTTAAAAGGCATGATAAGAAGTCTGCCTGAGAGCCTGCGGAGGAAATGGGACGTCCTCCTGCCCTGTTTGCTATTCTCCTACAGGGAAGTGCCGCAGAAGGGAGTGGGCTTCAGCCCCTTTGAGCTACTGTACAGGCACCCTGTGCGTGGACCTCTCAGCCTGGTGAAGGATGGATGGGAAAAGTCTCCCAGAAAGCCTCCCCAGGATGTGGTGAGCTACATGCTGGCCTTCCGGGAGCCAAATGGCAAAGTTGTGGAAGCAAGCTTCTGACAACTTGGAAGCCAGTCAAGCAGTAATGAAAGAGTGGTATGACCACAACGCTCACCCGGTGGAGTTGGAGCCTGGCCAGAAAGTGTGGGTGATGGAGCCTGGAGAGCTAAGTGCTCTCCAGGATCGCTGGACAGGCCCCTTTGAGGTGTTGGAGAAGAAGGGTAAGGCCACATACCTGGTGGATCTTAAGACCCCTCGACAGCCCCTACGGGTGCTGCTTGCTAATCGCCTCAAACCCCACCATGAGAGGCCCGAGGTCATCTTGATGATGGTGACTGATGGAGGAGAGGAAGCGGAAAGCGAGCCTCTCCCTGACCTTTTTTCGTCTCAGGAAAAGGATGGGTCGGTGGAGGGAGTGATTCTCTCCCCATCCCTAACTCCTGAGCAGCGGGAGGACTGCCGCCAGATATTGGAGCAGTACTCTTCGTTGTTCTCCCTTGTCCCGGGAAGGACCCACCTGTGTACCCATGATGTGGACACAGGAGACAGCCCACCAGTGAAGTCAAAGACCTACCGGCTGTCAGACAAGGTGAAGGCCAGCATCCACGGTGAGGTTACCAAGATGCTGGAGCTAGGAGTTATTGAACCTTCCAGTAGCCCTTGATCCAGTCCGGTGGTTTTAGTACCAAAAGCTGCCCCACCGGGCACCACTCCAGAACTGAGGTTCTGTGTGGATTACCGGGGACTGAACTCAGTGACCAAGACTGATGCTCATCCGATCCCTAGGGCGGATGAATTGATTGACCGGCTGGGAGCTGCCCAATACCTGAGTACCTTTGACCTTACTTCAGGGTACTGGCAGATCTCCCTTACAGATGGAGCAAAGGAAAGGTCAGCTTTCTCCACACCTGAGGGACACTACCAGTTCTGTGTGATGCCCTTTGGGCTCAAGAACGCCCCTGCCACATTTCAGCGGCTGGTGAACCAGGTCCTCTCTGGAATGGAGGCTTTCTCCGCTGCTTACCTGGATGACATTGCCGTCTTCAGCAGCAATTGGGAGGACCATTTGCGTCACTTTCAAGCTGTTCTCCAGGCCCTGAAACAGGCTGGCTTGACAATCAAGGCCAGTAAATGTCAGATTGGGCAGGGGTCGGTTGTGTACCTAGGCCTCTTGGTGGGTAGGGGAACAGTGCAGCCCCTCCAGGCAAAGATTGAGGCAATCATGGCCTGGGAACCCCCCAAGACCCAGACTGAGGTCCGAGCTTTCCTGGGCCTCACAGGTTACTACCGTCGCTTTGTGAAGGGATATGGCACTATTGTAGTGCCCCTCACAGAGCTCACATCCAAGAAACAACCTCGACGGGTAGTCTGAACAGAGGCCTGTCAGCAAGCCTTTGTGAAATTGAAACAGGCAATGTGTGCAGCACCGTTCCTGAGGGCCCCAGACTTCTCCAAGGAGTTCATTGTCCAGACAGACGCATCAGAGCATGGCATTGGGGCAGTGTTATCGCAACTCAATGAAGAGGGTCTGGATCAGCATGTAGTCTTCCTGTCCAGGAGACTGCTTCCCCGGGAACAGAAGTGGAGTACAATTGAGCGGGAAGCTTTTGCGGTGGTATGGGCTCTGAAGAAGTTGCGGCCATACCTGTTTGGCTCGCACTTCCTGGTTCAGACTGACCATCGACCTCTTCGTTGGCTGATGCAAATGAAGGGGGAAAATCCCAAGTTGTTGAGATGGTCCATCTTCCTACAGGGAATGGACTTCCGGGTGGAACATCGGCCTGGAGTGGACCACGCCAATGCAGACGGTCTCTCTAGGTATTTCCGCCTTAGTGATGAGGACTCCCAAGGGGTTGGGTAGCTCTCCCCACTTTCAGCTGGGGGGACGCGTGTTAGACCTGTCTGCCCTTTAGGTAGTCCCTCCTAATTAATTATTTATTTTTGTCCCCTTTTTGCCCCTCAAAACTTTAAATTTTTATGTCCACTGGGTTTTTCAGGTGTTGGCCTAGGGGTTAGGTGTTCTTTGACCTCATAGTCTTTTCTTGAGGCCTAGGCGCCTTCCTGACTGGATTCACAAGACACACAAAATGGTGGCTATTAACTGCCACAACTGCCAACTCAGGGACTGGGCCCATAGGGTAGAATAGGAACATTCCTGAACCTTCAGGTCCCTTCTGGACCTTCTGAGGTCAGGCTATATAAAGGCCAGTGGAAGGTCAGCCATTTTGTGATGACCATAGGGCTTTAGGAGTGAGGCAGTGGCCTGGGGAGGTGGGCGCGCAAGCAGTGGTTAGTTCATCTCTAAAGTCGACAGCCTCTTCTTGAGGACGTCCCCCCCTTAGCCTTTGACCGAGCCCTGACGTTGGTTCATGATCCCTGAGGAAAGCGGCCCTTAATTTCCTGCTGGCCCGCCTCTGGTCTCCCCTTCCCCCCCCCTCCGCTTTCGAGGGCACCGCCAGACCGTCATACCGGCTGCTGGAAGAGCGGGTCGGTGTGAGCGAGGTGCCCTGCTCAGTCCGGAGAGACTCTGGTGGGGAGAGTAGCGTCTGCGGAGGTTCCGCGACTCTGCGCAGGTCCGTGGAGGTGTTCCACCCTCCAGAGAAGAGGGTAGAGAAGCGCCGACCAGTGCGCAGGCCCAGAAGCTAAGTGCCCGACTGCCGGAGGAAAGATGGGAAGGCGGCGCCTAGCGGAGACACCGCTCCCTCGCACTTGACCAGCAACGCGGTCGTCAGAGGGACGGAGGAGACGACTCGAAGGTGGCGCCTAGCGGAGACACCGCTCCCTCGCACTTGCCCAGCAACGCGGTCGTCAGAAGGGCGGAGGAGACGACTCGAGGAGCTCGCATCGCTGCTAGCCCAGGAAGGCCTCCCCTCGGTGCCGGTTTGGTGAGCACTTGACCTCGCCCACGAGGGAGGCACTGCCGGGAGAGGAGGTCTGGTGGCAAAGGGCCGGTTGGCTACAACGGCACAGTACTCGGCTGGCCCCAAGTAAGGTGGAAGCAGGGAGCTGTTGTATGACTGAGAAACGATAGATCGTGATACCAGAAGGGAGATCTTTCTTTCCCCAATTTCTTTGATAACTGAAAGCCCAGCTCTGGCAGGATTGGGGAAGACTGAGACTAGAAGTCGTCAGAATTAGGGTTAAGAGGAACAAGTGAAACAAAGGAGAGCAACTGCACTGAAGAAGTTATTTGAACCCTATGAGGCTGATAAAGATGGGGATTGTGGCTTAATCTTTTGTTGTCTTTCAGTGGTGGAAGGGGAAGAAAACTCTGGCCTTGCCTTTATCAAACTTCTGAGTCAGTCATAAATAAGCTGATTGTAGCATATAATCTGTCATCTGAAACCCTGGAGTTACTCACCTGATCGAGGGGAAAGTGTCACCCTCTGGGTACCAAGGTACCAATCCAGATTTATATGGCCTGGATGTTCCCAGGGTGTTAAGTAATAGTGTACTATGAATTAATTGTTGGAGAGTGTATTAATGTAAAGCCGGAAATGCAGAAGTAACTTAGAACAGAAGGAGTGAGAACGTTTACAGAAACAAGAAGCGTAAATGCACTGAATTCACTGTAAATGTGGTACCGATTTTGCATCTGAGCACAAAACAAGAAACTAGCAACAAGAGAGAATATAAAGCTTTTCTACTTTTATAAAAATAAAGGTGTAGTGTCATTTTTGGGTGGATGAACATTGAGTTACTGAGTGAGTGAGACGCAAACTTAACACATGTACCTTTGAGTTAGGCCTTCCTACTTAGTGCCAAGCTACCCTATGTGACTTGGAAACCCCAGGTCCAACATAATTGGTGTCTAGCGGAGGGATGAGAACTGTGTTTGCGTCTACTCTGAATTAACAAAGTGTACTCCACAGGCCTACACCTGGAGTTTTCTCCTTGCGGACTCCCTAATTATTTTTTTTTGTTTTCCAAATTTACTCCTGGTGGTGGGTGGAGGTAACTTCGAATTGCCCCTTTTGAACCAATTCTTCCCGAGTGGTTGTCCCTATATATCTCATAAGCAAAATGGAATTTGCTCTGGAGGAACTAGAAACCTATTCTGCAGCCCAGCTTAGAGATTTTTGCCAGAAGATGGGAGTGTTTTTTAAGCGTGGTGCCAAGAAGGGGGAACTCCAGACCAGTTTGAGGGCTTGGGTGGCAGCACATGGAGAGGGAAAGGAGGAGGAAGAGGGGACGGACCGGGACACAGTCATAGAGGTAGAGGGATTGTTCCATCCGGAGATGGAAAACCTACTCCCAGGACCTAGGACCTTCTCAAGGGAGGGCAGCAGTGTCTCCGGAAGAAGTTTAACCGAAGCCGAACTAGTGGACAGGAGGGAAAAAAGACAGCTAAAGTGGGAGTTAGCCAGGTTGGAAAAGGAGAGGGAGGAACAAAGGATGGCTCACGAGTTGAAACTTAGAGAGCTAGAACTCAAGTCCCTACAGATAGGACCCTCCAATTCTCCAAATGGTGGCAGCGAAACAAAAGAACTGACCAGGGAATCCAGACCCTACCTACCTAAAGATATAGTTGCCAGCTACAGCCCAGGGGATGACATCGCCAAGTGGCTGGCTGCCTATGAGGTCTCCTTAAGAGCCCATGGGATCCAGGAAAAACACTGGGGGGGTGGTTTGTACAAATACATGCCTCCTACTGGACGGGACACACTATTGGCCCTGGAACAGGAAGAGCAGACCCACTACCCCACCATGAAAGTGGCGCTAATTAATAAGTTTGGGCTGACCCCAGAGAAGTACCGGCAAAAGTTCAGGGGAAGTCACAAATTAGGCACACAAAATTGGGTGGATTTCCTGGACTATGCAAGGAAGGCACTAGAGGGTTGGATACAAGGCAGTGAGGTGAGGGACTATGAGGGGTTGACGGCCTTATTCTCAAAGAGCACCTACTCGAGAAATGTTTTCCCAAGCTGCGTCAACACCTGGTGGACAGCAAGCTGACCAACCCCAGGAAGCTTGCAGAGGAGGCGGACATCTGGGCAAGTACCCGGGTGTCCTCAAAGGGGACTGGAGGGGATTCCCAAAGGGCCGGACAGGGCACCTCCCAGAAGAAGGAGGGGGGAGATAAAAAGCGGGAGTTCTCAAAAGGTCCCCAAAACAGTTTTCAGGGAAAGGGAACAGGATTCACCCCTAAGGCTAACCCACCCAGAAACCCTTATCCTGGCAAAAGCCAGTAGCCAAGGGTTGTCCACTGCTTTGAGTGTGGTGGTGTTGGACATTATAAGGGAGATGTCAAGTACCCAAAGAGACCACCCCCTCCCACTGGAGGAAAAGCCCCAGGAGTAGCTAGTGTAGTGCTCGGGGAGGAGTTGCCCTTAGATAAGGGGGGTGAGTGGGCGGGTGTCACCTTAGTGTCCCTGGGTGATCAGGAGATGGTTCCTAAGATCCAGGTACCCTCAAATACTACCAAGTATGGGCAATGGCTCACCATCAATGGCCAATGAGGGGAAGCTCTGAGAGACACAGGAGCCAGTATGACTATGGTAAGGAGTCAACTGGTGTCTCCAGAGCAGGTGATTCCACATGTACTCCACCCCGCCGCGATGGCTGGCGGCAGATTGGGCCACTACCCTGTGGCCGAGGTTCCCTTTGAGTGGGAAGGGGTTGCAGGTTCACTTCGAGTTGCCGTAAGCCCTGACATGCCAGTCGATTGTCTGTTGGGAAATGACATGGAGCACAATGCTTGGAAGGAGGTGGAATACCAGACTCATTCGGAGATGCTGGGTACACCTGACTGGGCCTGTGCAAGCACAAGGTCTGCGACTACCCGGAGAGGGAGTTCGCCTGTGCTGGAGCCTGGAACAATGGCCCAGCCTGCTGCCAAAAAGGGAAAGACCCGAAGACAGGAGGAGCCTGCTTCGGCTTCCACGACCCATGAGACAGATTGGCTACCTGCGGTGGTGGGCCAGGAGTCCGTGGAGGGGGAAGTAGTCTCCCTGGAGGACTTACCTATCCCTGCTGAGTGGCATGTGGAAGGAGGGCCTACCAGGGAGGAATTTTGTAAGGGCCAGAAGGAGTGCCCTACCCTTGAGGGACTGAGGCGACAGGCCGAAGCCCAGGCAGCAGGGAACGTTGCAGGGCACTACCACATTTACTGGGAGGACAGAGTGCTCTACAGTGAACCCAAGGTACCTTTGCCCAGTTCATCACGGTCCTTGGTAGTCCCTCAACGATACCGAGCCTTTCTTCTAGAATTGGCTCATGAGATTCCCTTGGCAGGACACTTAGGTCAGGACAAGACCTTTGCCCGGCTTGTCCCCCACTTTTACTGGCCTCAGATGAAAGTGGCATCCGACACTTATTGTCGGACGTGTGTATCCTGTCAAGCCAGTGGGAAGACAGGGGTGAAGCTGAAAGCTCCCCTGGAACCACTTCCTGTCGTTAGCACCCCCTTTGAAAGGGTGGGCATCGACATTGTGGGGCCATCAGATCCACCAACTACCGTTGGTCACAGGTTTATCCTGGTTCTGGTGGATCACGCCACGCAGTACCCAGAGGCAATTCCTCTGAGGACTGTCACTGCACCTGTTGTGGCTAGGGCCCTGATGGGGATCTTTACCCGAGTGGGTTTCCCCAAGGAAGTTGTGTCCGACAGGGGGACCAACTTCATGTCCGCATATATGCGGGCAATGTGGAAGGAGTGTGGAGTGGCCTACCAGTTCACCACTCCATACCACCCCCAGTCCAATGGACTGGTAGAGAGGTTCAACAAGACCTTAAAAGGCATGATAAGAAGTCTGCCTGAGAGCCTGCGGAGGAAATGGGACGTCCTCCTGCCCTGTTCGCTATTCTCCTACAGGGAAGTGCCGCAGAAGGAAGTGGGCTTCAGCCCCTTTGAGCTACTGTACGGGCACCCTGTGCATGGACCTCTCAGCCTGGTGAAGGATGGATGGGAAAAGTCTCCCAGAAAGCCTCCCCAGGATGTGGTGAGCTACATGCTGGCCTTCCGGAGCCAAATGGCAAAGTTGTGGAAGCAAGCTTCTGATAACTTGGAAGCCAGTCAAGCAGTAATGAAAGAGTGGTATGACCACAACACTCACCCGGTGGAGTTGGAGCCTGGCCAGAAAGTGTGGGTGATGGAGCCTGGAGAGCTAAGTGCTCTCCAGGATCGCTGGACAGGCCCCTTTGAGGTGTTGGAGAAGAAGGGTAAGGCCACCTACCTGGTGGATCTTAAGACCCCTCGACAGCCCCTACGGGTGCTGCATGCTAATCGCCTCAAACCCCACCATGAGAGGCCCGAGGTCATCTTGATGATGGTGACTGATGGAGGAGAGGAAGCGGAAAGCGAGCCTCTCCCTGACCTTTTTTCGTCTCAGGAAAAGGATGGGTCGGTGGAGGGAGTGATTCTCTCCCCATCCCTAACTTCTGAGCAGCGGGAGAACTGCCGCCAGATATTGGAGCAGTACTCTTCGTTGTTCTCCCTTGTCCCGGGAAGGACCCACCTGTGTACCCATGATGTGGACACAGGAGACAGCCCACCAGTGAAGTCAAAGACCTACCGGCTGTCAGACAAGGTGAAGTCCAGCATCCACGGTGAGGTTACCAAGATGCTGGAGCTAGGAGTTATTGAACCTTCCAGTAGCCCCTGGTCCAGTCCGGTGGTTTTAGTACCAAAAGCTGCCCCACCGGGCACCACTCCAGAACTGAGGTTCTGTGTGGATTACCGGGGACTGAACTCAGTGACCAAGACTGATGCTCATCAGATCCCTCGGGCGGATGAATTGATTGACCGGCTGGGAGCTGCCCAATACCTGAGTACCTTTGACCTTACTTCAGGGTACTGGCAGGTCTCCCTTACAGATGGAGCAAAGGAAAGGTCAGCTTTCTCCACACCTGAGGGACACTACCAGTTCTGTGTGATGCCCTTTGGCCTCAAGAACGCCCCTGCCACATTTCAGCGGCTGGTGAACCAGGTCCTCTCTGGAATGCAGGCTTTCTCCGCTGCTTACCTGGATGACATTGCCGTCTTCAGCAGCAGTTGGGAGGACCATTTGCGTCACTTGCAAGCTGTTCTCCAGGCCCTGAAACAGGCTGGCTTGACAATCAAGGCCAGTAAATGTCAGATTAGGCAGGGGTCGGTTGTGTACCTAGGCCACTTGGTGGGTAGGGAACAGTGCAGCCCCTCCAGTCAAAGATTGAGGCAATCATGGCCTGGGAACCCCCCAAGACCCAGACTGAGGTCCGAGCTTTCCTGGGCCTCACAGGTTACTACCGTCGCTTTGTGAAGGGATATGGCACTATTGTAGCGCCCCTCACAGAGCTCACATCCAAGAAACAACCTCGACGGGTAGTCTGGACAGAGGCCTGACAGCAAGCCTTTGTGAAATTGAAACAGGCAATGTGTGCAGCACCGGTCCTGAGGGCCCCAGACTTCTCCAAGGAGTTCATTGTCCAGACAGACGCATCAGAGCATGGCATTGGGGCAGTGTTATCGCAACTCAATGAAGAGGGTCTGGATCAGCCTGTAGTCTTTCTGTCCAGGAGACTGCTTCCCCGGGAACAGAAGTGGAGTGCAATTGAGCGGGAAGCTTTTGCGGTGGTATGGGCTCTGAAGAAGTTGCGGCCATGCCTGTTTGGCTCGCACTTCCTGGTTCAGACTGACCATCGACCTCTTTGTTGGCTGATGCAAATGAAAAGGAAAATCCCAAGTTGTTGAGAATGTCCATCTCCCAATTTTGGAAAAGGTGATGGACAGAGTTTCTGAATGATGCAGAATACTCCTACCCAGTCAAGAGATCAGGGCTTGATCCATCACCGTTTTTTAGCTCACTGCACCATCCCAGCTTCAGAACCTGGCTATATGCAAATTAGTCTGTTCCTGTCCCAGTGCATGATGGGAACAGGGCAAACCAAACTACCAAGCCAATTCTTATACTGGGAAGGAGACAAGCTACCAGGGACCGGTAGACTGATTTGCATATAGCCAGGTTCTGAAGCTGGGATGGTGCAGTGAGCTAAAAAACGGTGATGGATCAAGCCCTGATCTCTTGACTGGGTAGGAGTATTCTGCATCATTCAGAAACTCTGTCCATCACCTTTTCCAAAATTGATTTTTATCCACACTATGTGTGGGAGGGTATACTCAGACGTGAGTCCCTAGCTCATTGCACCATCAGGATTCAAGCAAGCCGGGCCGACGAGGCTGAAATGCCAGAAACCGGTCCCCGGTAGCTTGTCTCCTTCCCAGTATAAGAATTGGCTTGGTAGTTTGGTTCGCCCTGTTCCCATCATGCACTGGGACAGGAACAGACTAATTTGCATATAGCCAGGTTCTGAAGCTGGGATGGTGCAGTGAGCTAAAAAACGGTGATGGATCAAGCCCTGATCTCTTGACTGGGTAGGAGTATTCTGCATCATTCAGAAACTCTGTCCATCACCTTTTCCAAAATTGATTTTTATCCACACTATGTGTGGGAGGGTATACTCAGACGTGAGTCCCTAGCTCATTGCACCATCAGGATTCAAGCAAGCCGGGCCGACGAGGCTGAAATGCCAGAAACCGGTCCCCGGTAGCTTGTCTCCTTCCCAGTATAAGAATTGGCTTGGTAGTTTGGTTTGCCCTGTTCCCATCATGCACTGGGACAGGAACAGACTAATTTGCATATAGCCAGGTTCTGAAGCTGGGATGGTGCAGTGAGCTAAAAAACGGTGATGGATCAAGCCCTGATCTCTTGACTGGGTAGGAGTATTCTGCATCATTCAGAAACTCTGTCCATCACCTTTTCCAAAATTGATTTTTATCCACACTATGTGTGGGAGGGTATACTCAGACGTGAGTCCCTAGCTCATTGCACCATCAGGATTCAAGCAAGCCGGGCCGACGAGGCTGAAATGCCAGAAACCGGTCCCCGGTAGCTTGTCTCCTTCCCAGTATAAGAATTGGCTTGGTAGTTTGGTTTGCCCTGTTCCCATCATGCACTGGGACAGGAACAGACTAATTTGCATATAGCCAGGTTCTGAAGCTGGGATGGTGCAGTGAGCTAAAAAACGGTGATGGATCAAGCCCTGATCTCTTGACTGGGTAGGAGTATTCTGCATCATTCAGAAACTCTGTCCATCACCTTTTCCAAAATTGATTTTTATCCACACTATGTGTGGGAGGGTATACTCAGACGTGAGTCCCTAGCTCATTGCACCATCAGGATTCAAGCAAGCCGGGCCGACGAGGCTGAAATGCCAGAAACCGGTCCCCGGTAGCTTGTCTCCTTCCCAGTATAAGAATTGGCTTGGTAGTTTGGTTTGCCCTGTTCCCATCATGCACTGGGACAGGAACAGACTAATTTGCATATAGCCAGGTTCTGAAGCTGGGATGGTGCAGTGAGCTAAAAAACGGTGATGGATCAAGCCCTGATCTCTTGACTGGGTAGGAGTATTCTGCATCATTCAGAAACTCTGTCCATCACCTTTTCCAAAATTGATTTTTATCCACACTATGTGTGGGAGGGTATACTCAGACGTGAGTCCCTAGCTCATTGCACCATCAGGATTCAAGCAAGCCGGGCCGACGAGGCTGAAATGCCAGAAACCGGTCCCCGGTAGCTTGTCTCCTTCCCAGTATAAGAATTGGCTTGGTAGTTTGGTTTGCCCTGTTCCCATCATGCACTGGGACAGGAACAGACTAATTTGCATATAGCCAGGTTCTGAAGCTGGGATGGTGCAGTGAGCTAAAAAACGGTGATGGATCAAGCCCTGATCTCTTGACTGGGTAGGAGTATTCTGCATCATTCAGAAACTCTGTCCATCACCTTTTCCAAAATTGATTTTTATCCACACTATGTGTGGGAGGGTATACTCAGACGTGAGTCCCTAGCTCATTGCACCATCAGGATTCAAGCAAGCCGGGCCGACGAGGCTGAAATGCCAGAAACCGGTCCCCGGTAGCTTGTCTCCTTCCCAGTATAAGAATTGGCTTGGTAGTTTGGTTTGCCCTGTTCCCATCATGCACTGGGACAGGAACAGACTAATTTGCATATAGCCAGGTTCTGAAGCTGGGATGGTGCAGTGAGCTAAAAAACGGTGATGGATCAAGCCCTGATCTCTTGACTGGGTAGGAGTATTCTGCATCATTCAGAAACTCTGTCCATCACCTTTTCCAAAATTGAATGTCCATCTCCCTACAGGGAATGGACTTCCGGGTGGAACATCGGCCTGGAGTGGACCACGCCAATGCAGACGGTCTCTCTAGGTATTTCCGCCTTAGTGATGAGGACTCCCCTGCCACAGGGGAGTCCTCATCACTAGGGGAGTTGGGTAGCTCTCCCCACTTTCAGCTGGGGGGGACGCGTGTTAGACCTGTCTGCCCTTTAGGTAGTCCCTCCTAATAATTATTTATTTTTGTCCCCTTTTTATCCCTCAAAACCTTTATTTTTTATGTCCACTGGGTTTTTCAGGTGTTGGCCTAGGTGTTAGGTGTTCTTTGACCTCATAGTCTTTTCTTGAGGCCTAGGCGCCTTCCTGACTGGATTCACAAGACACACAAAATGGTGGCTATTAACTGCCACAACTGCCAACTCAGGGACTGGGCCATAGGGTAGAATAGGAACATTCCAGAACCTTCAGGTCCCTTCTGGACCTTCTGAGGTCAGCCTATATAAAGGCCAGTGGGAGGTCAGCCATTTTGTGATGACCATAGGGCTTTAGGAGTGAGGCAGTGGCCTGGGGAGGTGGGCGCGCAAGCAGTGGTTATTTCATCTCTAAAGTCGTCAGCCTCTTCCTGAGGACGTTCCCCCCCCCTTAGCCTTTGACCGAGCCCTGACGTTGGTTCATGATCCCTGAGGGAAGCAGCCCTTAATTTCCTGCTGCCCCCCCTCTGGTCTCCCCTTCCCCCCTGCTTTCGAGGACACCGCCAGACCGTCTTACCGGCTGCTGGAAGAGCGGGTCGGGTGTGAGCAAAGTGCCCTGCTCAGTCCGGAGAGACTCTGGTGGGGAGAGTAGCGTCTGCGGAGGTTCCGCGACTCTGCGCAGGTCCGTGGAGGTGTTCCACCCTCCAGAGAAGAGGGTAGAGAAGCGCCGACCAGTGCGCAGGCCCAGAAGCGAAGTGCCTGACTGCCGGAGGAAAGAAGGGAAGGCGGCGCCTAGCGGAGACACTGCTCCCTCGCACTTGCTCAGCAACGCGGTCGTCAGAGGGACGGAGGAGACAACTCGAAGGCGGCGCCTAGCGGAGACACCGCTCCCTCGCACTTGCCCAGCAACGCGGTCGTCAGAAGGACGGAGGTGACGACTCGAGGAGCTCGCATCGCCGCTAGCCCAGGAAGGCCTCCCCTCGGTGCCGGTTTGGTGAGCACTTGACCTCGCCCACGAGGGAGGCACTGCCGGGAGAGGAGGTCTGGTGGCAAAGGGCCGGTTGGCTACAACGGCACAGTACTCGGCTGGCCCCAAGTAAGGTGGAAGCAGGGGGCTGTTGTATGACTGAGAAACGATAGATCGTGATACCAGAAGGGAGATCTTTATTTTGAGGTTCCGTGACGATTTGAACCCGTGTTTTCAACATTGTCGTAAATACATAATTTTGGTATCAGCGAACCGCAAATGGTCCATTTAGTATATCCTGGTGTTTTCGCTATGCTACGAGCAAGAGTACTCCTGTTACAAACACATTTCTGATCTACCCATGGCATCCATTTTAGATTATGGCAGCCATTTTGTGTTTCTTGCCCTCACATAGACAATGGACACGCAGTGACCTCTGATTACTTCATTTCGATTAAAGACACGTAGGCTTGGCCGGCGATTCACCTCTCTAGTGACACGTGCACCTTGGAACAGAACACGCCATGGCTGCATGACTCAACAGAAACTGCCTCCTCTGCCCGAGGCCAGTCCTGCTATACTGGTTCTCGTGTTCGTTGGCCTGATCATGATTAGGCGGCCGAAGCTGGTAGCCTTGCCCATTTACGACCCACAAACATCTCTTATCCACCTTTTCTATCTTCTGCACCTGGCTCTGCTCTTTTCCTTCTGGGCCTTTATTAGGGGGAGGTAACGAAATTTACGATGAGGCGGTCCGGGTCTTGAATGAAAAGTTGACATGGGATTATGATGGAAAAGTGGGAACCCCTCGTTCGTAATGTTTTGACATCAGATATTGCCGACGATTCCTGTGCAACGCCAAATATTTATTGTTTAGGACACAAAGGTTTGGGAATGTACTAACATGTAAAGAATTTGCCCGAAGCCCAATTTTTAGTATATAAGGAGCAACCCTCTTTGTACAAATCGAACAGGCTCCTAGATACTGCCCGTGTGTAGTTTCTGTGACTTCTGTGTCCCTGCAGTAATAAACCTTTGGTCTTTGACGCCACCATCGAGAAGCCCGTGTTTCTGTTTGTTTGTGCACCGAGACAGGTAGAACTCCGGGGTCTTCGGGTGTTATCCCTGACACCTCTGGACGGAACCAAAAAGTCCAGAACTCCAATTGGCGCCCAATGTGGGGCGACGTCATTCGGTACCGGTCCAAAAGCCTGAAGAGTTCGAGAAGCTTCGTGTGAAGATTCCAGAGGGAGGCGCCCCACTTCATCGATCCCAGCATATCGCAAAAGTGGCCCGACGTTCTCTTCCACGAGGGTTCCCGTTCAGGACGGCTGCAGTGGTCCGTTGCCTTGACCGTCGCCCTGTCTTGGACCCGAGGTGCAGTCCTTAGTACGGCGAGACAAGACGGGTTTCTCCTTGGTGACGTCTTCAGTGCCTCAGTTAAGTATTAAGTGGTTGCTAGTTGGTTACTCCGTAAGGGTTGCTCCTGTTTGGATAATCCTTTTAGTTCTTGGTTTGGTTTGGTTTCGTAAGATTATCACTGGTTGTTCTAGTTACGATAATCTATTGGTTTAGTTTGGGTATCGATACATTGGTTCGTTTTGGTAGGCCTAAGCTCTTGGTTCGAGTGCACATTTCTGTTTGTGTTTTTGTCTGTTCTGTGTTCCGGATTATAAAATGGTAAGTCGGAAAAATTGTATGCTGTCGTGTTTTGGTTGCAACAGTGATTCCCGGTTGGAGGACTCATGTCTGGTTCCTCCGATCGGAACTCCTCTTTACGATTTATATTGTAAGTTTGGTGTGGGTCCGATATCTTATAATGAGGTGTGGGTCCGTTATACCGAAAAAGACGGTGTCCTTAGTTGGCCACTGCATGGTAGTTTTGAACCCGAGGTCCTTGATAATTTGGAAGTGAAATTGTTTAAGAAGAAAGCCCGGCCGGCAATGTTTGATTCTTTCCGTTATTGACGAAAAGAATCTAAACAGAGAGAAATTAAAAGATTGAAGAAAGAACAGAAAGAGCAAGAGTTGACTTTAGAACAGGCTGCTAAGCAGCTGCAGCTCAATGAGTCTGAAAAAGCAATAGAGGTGGCTACTAGAGAGCATAATTTAGCGATGGACAAGTGCTACCCTGCCTTGCCATCAAGCACAACTAAGGCGGTAGAGGACTCCGAGAATGATACTCTGCTGTCTTATTTGTTAAGATCACCCCCACCGTATGCACAGGGTGCTACGGCTCCACCTGTACCGAATGTTCAATTGCCGGTTGCTGGTCAACCTGGTATTCCTGCTCCTGCCCCCCTGAATCAAGCTCCTGTACCTCCTGTGGTTAATGTTAATGTTCCTTCGGCACCCCCTCTTCCAGGGTTGCCGACTTCTTTCCCTATACCTGCATCACTTACACCTGTTGTCTCACAAGCTACTTTGCCTGATACTCCTACTGTTCCTGTTCTATCTGTTCCAACTGCTACCGTGTTTTCTACTTCTGCTAGTATTATGACTCCACTTTCTGTTCGTCGGAGAATCACTGATTCCGTCTCCAATATTCTGTCTCCCTTCTATAAAACTTTAATTAAGACTCCTGCCTCTGACTCTGTTCAGAGACGTAGTCAGCTTCCCAGTACTGAAGAACGAGGAATATTAGATTCCACCGCTCTTAGATGGATTTCGAAAAGTAGAAGATATAGTACTAGAGATGTATTAGATACATTTATGCAATGGAAAGAACCGACACAACGATATGTGTTCGACGAGATGTGCTCTCTTTTGCGTGACGAATTAGAAGAAGATGATTCTGAATCAAATCTAGAAGAATTAATTAATGTTCAGAAAGAATTCGCTGCGGGTATGATAGTTGGTGAGGATATAAAGGAAGCGATGGAACTAATATTAAGCTATAGGAATGATCCATCTCTTCGCTCGCCGAGAGAGTTAGAGAAATATAGTACGAAGCAGAATCGCCAATATCCAATGAGGGAGGTTCCTCCAATTTGGCGCGAAGCTGTGCAAGCTGATGCTGTCAATGGTATTGCAGCCGCTCCGGCCCAATTCCAGAGAGTGTGGATACACATTCCGTGGAAGCGAGCCGAAGTGTTAGCAGTAAAACAGGCCTTACCAGATCCGCGTAAGAATCCCGCCGGATACTATAAAGAGTTAGCACAGACAGTTGAGGCTTGTGTGATGAATTTAGCGGACATTGACATGTTATTTGGGAATGTAGTTCCGCAACCAATATGGGCTAAAATCCGTAAGGAGAATCATCCCGTTGCCCTAGGTGGTGATTGGGCAGCTATTATTGCGGCAGATGGTCAGCAAATAGGTGGTTCCAAACCCGAACCTCTAATTGCTAATCTTCCAGGTAGAATAATTGAATTAATGAAGACTCTGATGCCAGCATTGCGCGTTAACTGGGACAAGTTGTCCGCATGCAGACAGAAGAAAGACGAGAGTGTCTCCGACTTTTTCACAAGGTTCGAAGAGACTTTTGTAGATCACAGTGGTCAGGATATGAGTACAGAAGGAGGACAGAGACTGTTTGTCGATAAATTTGTACACAATCTACTGCCAGAGCTCAGTAATAAATTGAAAGATTCCGAGAGTGCGTGGGCTGTCTCTACAACTGCGCAAATACTTGCAACTGCACAGTATTATGAAAATAGGGATAAAGAGGAGAAAGAGAAATCAGATAAGAAGACGAAAGATTTAAAAACTAAAGTTCTTTTACAGCAGGCATATCCGCCTCGCATGAATCAGACTAATACACAGCAAGGATCATATCAAAGGACAGATTATAGTTCACCGAGGCCGCAATATCAGTGGAACCAGTGTGCGTACTGTAAGAAAGAGGGTCATTATAAGAATGAGTGTCCAGTCTTAGCGCAAAATAATGCTGCAGCAGCTCAGAGAGGTCGTGGTGGTTCTATGCAAAATTCTAGAGGTCGAGGACGAGGTGCTATGCCTCCACAAACGAATGATCGCCCTTCTAATCATTTTGATCAGCGGAATGGACAGTCTGCCCAACAAAATAGATCTCAACAGTATCATGTTGAAGACTATTGTGAGGTTGATGAGGGATTTCAGCAAACTGAGTACTAGGACAGCCATGGACAGAGAGAAGGAGTAGTATCAGTTCCAGTGGATCAGAGTGGGCCTTATGTCGCAGTAGCAACATCAGGTGTAGTCGAACCGTTTCTGTTGGATACTGGTGCCGCAAAAAGTTCTATCATTCATGCGAAACTCCCTGGCGCACCTTTGTCCGGCTTAACAAATGTTTCAGTAGGTTTTTCAGGCGCCCCTGTTTACAACCCTGTATCTGGTCCTTTGCCTATCTCTGTTGGACCGTGTCAATTGAAAGCACCCTTGATTTTGACGACAGGTTGTAATGAAAATCTGCTTGGTTTAGACTTGTTAAAACGCCTATATGCGACATTGTACTGTTCTCCATCAGGAGTACAGCTTACATTGGGTAAAAGAATCACCTCTCCGATGTACTTGTCAATGGATGCGCTCCCACCAGAGCTGCGTTCTCTCCCTGATACTCTTTGGGCGACTGGTCCTAACGATGTAGGCCTTTTGGAAATTCCACCATATGTAGTCACTTTGAAAGCAAATGTCAAATTTCCACGAATTCCTCAATACAAGATCTCTAGTGAAGGTGAACGTGCACTTTTATTGATTGTGCAAGATTTGATTAAGAAAGGTGTGGTTGAGGAAACTAGAGGAAATGTCTGTAACAGTCCTGTATTGCCAATTTTGAAACGTACTGATCCTTCAAAGCCTCCAGTGTATAGATTTGTTATCGATCTCAGAGAGGTTAATAAAATTGTGGTTCCGCAGTTTCCTGTGGTTCCAGACATTACTGCATTGTTAACGTTGATTCCTGCTACAGCTACATGGTTTTCAGTCATCGACTTGAAGAATGCCTTTTTCAGCATTCCGATAGCCGAGGAAAGCAGAGATATTTTCGGCTTCTCTCTAGGAGGTCGAAGCTTCAGGTTTAAACGTGCTCCACAAGGCTATTGTGAGAGTCCATCCATTTACAGTCAGGCATTAAAAAGTCAGTTAGATTCCTTTGTACTTCCTCCTGGTTCTGCCTTAGTACAGTATGTAGACGATCTTCTAGTGGCTGCCGATGACAAGGACACTTGCAAAGCAGCTACAATTTCCTTATTGCATCATTTGTCTAGTTTGAACCATAAGGTGTCACCTTCGAAAATGCAATACTGCTGCCAAGAAGTGACCTACCTAGGTCATCTCTTGTCAAAGGAGGGAAGGAAGTTGACCCCAGAGAGAATAAAAGCAATTACGCAGATGAGTGTTCCCCGCACACAGAGAGAAGTACGTGCCTCTTTAGGTATTACCTCATACTGCAGGCAGTGGATTCCAAATTTTTCTCTTCTAGCAAAACCATTGGTAGCTTTGACTGGGAAAGGTGTTCCGAGTCCGGTGCCATGGTCTGCTGAATGTCAGGAGAGTTTTTCTGAGTTACGTAATGCACTATGTTCAGCTCCTGTGTTGGGTACACCCGATTACAGTAAACCATTCACGCTCTATGTTCACGAGAGAGAAGGTTGCGCGTTGAGTGTTCTGTCACAGAGATTTGGTGATAAACAACGTCCTTGTGCGTATTTTTCATCAACATTAGATCCGGTAGCGAGAGCGTTGCCTAGTTGTTTGAGAGCTACAGCGGCAGCTGCAGCTTCCATTCGACAATCTGCTGGTTTGGTGATGAATAACATGCTAGTGGTCATGGTTCCTCATACTGTGGATACACTCATGAACCGAAGCAAGACGCAACACCTTACCAGTGCTAGATTATCAGGATACGAGTTGACACTGTTAGCGAGTCATATTCAGATCAAAAGATGCAATGTATTGAATCCAGCAACATTGTTGCCGACTAATCAGGAGTCGAGTGATTCTGAACCCCATGATTGTTGTTTCAGAACCGAGGAGGAGACAAAAGGACGAATTGATCTTAAAGACACTCCGTTGTCAGATCCAGATGGCACGTTGTATGTTGATGGGTCGTGCTTTAAACTAGAGAATGGTGATGTGACTGCTGCTTACGCAGTAACGACTTTGAGTACGATTGTGGAGACTGCGAGAGTGAGTCAGAATTCTGCCCAAGCTGCAGAATTGATAGCACTAACAAGATCGTGTGTTTTAGCTAAGGCAAAGAGAGTGAATGTGTTCACAGATAGTCAGTACGCGTTTGGCGTGGCCCATAGTTTTGGCCGTTTGTGGAAAGAAAGAGGTTTCATTACGTCCCATGGGACTAAGATTCAACATGGTCAGCTAGTTAATGACTTGTTGGAATCTCTAACCTTGCCGACTGAAGTTGCAATTGTGAAATGCAGTGCTCATAAAGCAATCACGGATGATGTTGGTCGTGGGAATGCTTTTGCTGACGAGACCGCTAAACAGACAGCTAGAAATATGATGAGTAGAATGTATGTTGCAACATCTGCAAGATGGATTTCGGAGTCTGGAATGTGTGAGGACACAGTGGAAAGTGTGAAAGAAATTCAGAAAGAGGCGACTGAGGAGGAAAAGCTTGCATGGAAAGAGAGTACGGGTAAATTGGACTCGAGTGGATGTTGGATTGATCTGTCGGACAACAGCGTTGGATGTTGCCTGATGCGTACGTGCTTGCAGTAGTAACGATGGCGCATGGAGCAGCGTACATCAGCTCTAAAGGGATTTGCAAGATGTTGGCTCCAGTCTGGAAGAATGATGGGATTAGTAAGTGTGCAGAGAGAGTGGTGAAAAATTGTATGGTATGCCTGATGCATAATCCTGGCAAGGGAGTCCCCACACCTGCTGGTCACTTCTCTCCTCCTTCCTGTCCCTTTGAAGTGATTCAGTTAGACTTCATTCACATGGATCGTTGCAACAATCTAAAATACGTCCTAGTGGTAGTTTGTGCTTTCTCCAGATGGATCGAAGCATATCCACTGAAGGACAACACTGCCCTGTCAACTGCCAAAATTCTTCTCAAAGAATACTTCCCTAGGTACGGTATGCCACGGATTGTATGGTCAGATAACGGAAGTGAGTTTGTAGGGAAAGTTATGCAGAGTGTGTGTGCCGGTTTAGGGATCAAGCAGAAATTTCATAGTGCAAACCATCCACAGTCTGCTGGTTTAGTTGAGGGCTACAATGGCACCCTCAAGTTGAAACTTGCTAAAATACAGGCATCCACGGGTTTGCCCTGGCCAGATGCACTGCCTTTGGCTCTGTTATCCACAAGAGCGACTGTACATTCTCGAATAGGGCTTAGCCCTTATGAGATTGTATTCGGTCGTCCTGCCAATATTTGGGGGGTACCTAGGCCAAAAGAGTTCAGACAGCTGGAATATCCAATGTTGATTGATTACCTTTACGACTTGACTGCTAAATTGAGTCTTATTCACCAACAGGTTTTCGATGCATTGCCAAAGCCACCGGAGAGTCCAGGTCATCAGCTGAAACCTGGCGACCAGGTTGTCGTGCGCAATTTTGCAAGGACGAAAAATCTTCAACCCAGATTCGTCGGCCCCTACCAGGTGCTGCTAGCAACGAGAACTGCTATTCGTGTGGCTGGTCGCAAGAATTGGATCCACACGACACACGTCAAACGTGTGCCCTTGCCACTTCCTTACGATAACTGGGTGAAGAAAGGAATTGGTGTCTCTGAGTTTGAACGAACACCCAGGTTTATCCCTTTCAGCGATGCCGAACTAATCACTGATACATCGAACTCTGGCTCTTCTCCTGAAACTGCTCCTTTGAACTCTGAACATTTGTCGTCCACATCAGAAGAACATTTGCCAACTGCGAACCTGAACATTTCAACACCTACTGATAATACACTGTTTCCAGATCAAACAGCTCCTGCAAAACTGAGATACAATTTACGATCTCGCAATATGGACAAATAAAGCAGGAAACTGCCTATTTTACACATTTTGAATTTTGACACTTTTGCCTCCAGCCAGGAAGTTTGCTATTGTTTTGTTGTTTTAAAAATTGCCTTGCCGTCTGGGCAGCCGTAGGGTCGTGGCTGTGTGCCTAGTTGAATCTGCAGGGGTCAGACACAAGGTCGATCTTTCTGTTAGTTCTGGGAACTCCCAGAACTGATAGAGGCATTTTCATCTACGTACACATCATCAGTGGTCGCGAGCGGATTGTAGAAGATGGAGCTTCCTGAGCTGCAACGAGAAAATGTAATTTATGTTCGCAGAAATAGACTTTACAGAATTCTTCACAGCAAATGTTTTCTAATGCAATTTGCCATTACATTTTTGATTGTTTTGATAACGTTGGTGGGTGGAATCGTCTTTGGTGTGAATTTAATTTTTATGCCAGTAACAACAGTACCTCCCCTTGATCCTGCTACTTCTACTGTTTCTTCTATGCATTCTTTTCACTCATTTCCTGAACATGAACAAGCTCGACGCTCAGAATTCATTAATAACACATTTGTACAGCTCTTGCATCAACACCAACTGGTAGTTAACACAACAGACTGCTGGGTGTGTGGCTTGATACCCCACACCATGGATAAAGGCATTCCCTATCTAGTTTTGCCTTTTAGCTATAATGGATCATTTCAGGCCTTCCAGACCATTTTTGCCTATGCCCTTGAGACCTATCCTCCGCGTCCACCACGTTCCACTAAATACAACTCTGTCAACAAAGCTTTAGTCCAGGGAATTATTGACATGATTAGAGACGTCAATAATACTCCATCTTACCCTAGAGATGAATTACGGGTGTATTTGAGTTGGAACTCTACAGAGTATCCCCTTAGCTTGGGAGAAAGCAAGCGTAAAAGCTCAACTCCAGTCTGGGTCGTACCTCACCGGGGTCAAGTCTGTTTGCAAGGAAATGGGAGGAATCCGAGAGCTCAGCTAGGGAGGAGTGAGTGCGTTGAGACCTACGTGTTTCCATCTAACTCTTCCCCTGCCTTTCTTACTGCTAGGGGTACCTACTTCATCTGTCAGGACAGAGCGTATACATGGTTGCCTGCTGACTTTTCAGGATCATGTTATATTGCTCGATTGTTGCCTCCAACATACACTGCTTCTTCTGATTATCACAAAACCAGAGTAGCAAGAGGTGTCTTCAGCAAGGAAGATACCGCTGGTCAGGAAGCTGGAGACTTCTTCAAAGGTTTCCTTCCGTTCTGGGGGCCTATGGCCAATAGTAGAAACATACGTCAGCTAACACGGGTAGTTGAATCTACTATTACCGAAACTGCTGGTGCCCTTAGCAACTTGACAGCTGAGCTTCAGGCGGATCGTCTCATGACGTTGCAGAACCGTATGGTTCTAGACGTGATACTTGCAGATCGAGGTGGGGTATGCAGAATGATCCAATCGAGCTGCTGTGTCTTTATTCCCAATAATGCTCCAACTGTTTATGAGGCGATCTCTAAGCTACATAAGATTTCCGACTCTATACATGTAGACAAGGGAAACTGGTCCTTCATGGAGTGGGTTTGGACTCTGATATCAGCGTGGGGATGGAAGGTTCTGATGGTCATTGGTGTCATCTTAGTATTCCTATTCTCATGTTGCCTGATTATCCAGTGTGGTCCAGCTTTGTGTAGTCTCTGTGCTGCAACCTGTCTTAGAAAACCACCTGCGTTTGGAGAAAAGGCGCGAGAAAGGATGATGATACAGCAACATGTCACTGACCTGATGAGCATAGAATTAGACTCTGACATAGACTGAGTAATTGCCTATGTAAGGGCAAAAGGAGGGTCTGAGGTTCCGTGACGATTTGAACCCGTGTTTTCAACATTGTCGTAAATACATAATTTTGGTATCAGCGAACCGCAAATGGTCCATTTAGTATATCCTGGTGTTTTCGCTATGCTACGAGCAAGAGTACTCCTGTTACAAACACATTTCTGATCTACCCATGGCATCCATTTTAGATTATGGCAGCCATTTTGTGTTTCTTGCCCTCACATAGACAATGGACACGCAGTGACCTCTGATTACTTCATTTCGATTAAAGACACGTAGGCTTGGCCGGCGATTCACCTCTCTAGTGACACGTGCACCTTGGAACAGAACACGCCATGGCTGCATGACTCAACAGAAACTGCCTCCTCTGCCCGAGGCCAGTCCTGCCATACTGGTTCTCATGTTCGTTGGCCTGATCATGATTAGGCGGCCGAAGCTGGTAGCCTTGCCCATTTACGACCCACAAACATCTCTTATCCTGCTTTTCTATCTTCTGCACCTGGCTCTGCTCTTTTCCTTCTGGGCCTTTATTAGGGGGAGGTAACGAAATTTACGATGAGGCGGTCCGGGTCTTGAATGAAAAGTTGACATGGGATTATGATGGAAAAGTGGGAACCCCTCGTTCGTAATGTTTTGACATCAGATATTGCCGACGATTCCTGTGCAACGCCAAATATTTATTGTTTAGGACACAAAGGTTTGGGAATGTACTAACATGTAAAGAATTTGCCCGAAGCCCAATTTTTAGTATATAAGGAGCAACCCTCTTTGTACAAATCGAACAGGCTCCTAGATACTGCCCGTGTGTAGTTTCTGTGACTTCTGTGTCCCTGCAGTAATAAACCTTTGGTCTTTGACGCCACCATCGAGAAGCCCGTGTTTCTGTTTGTTTGTGCACCGAGACAGGTAGAACTCCGGGGTCTTCGGGTGTTATCCCTGACACCTCTGGACGGAACCAAAAAGTCCAGAACTCCACTTTCCCCCAATTTCTTTGATAACTGAAAGCCCAGCTCTGGCAGGATTGGGGAAGACTGAGACTAGAAGTCGTCTGAATTAGGGTTAAGAGGAACCAGTGAAACAAAGGAGAGCAACTGCACTGAAGAAGTTAACTGAACCCTCTGAGGCTGATAAAGATGGGGATTGTGGCTTAATCTTTTGTTTTCTTTCAGTGGTGGAAGGGGAAGAAAACTCTGGCCTTGCCTTTATCAAACTTCTGAGTCAGTCATAAATAAGCTGATTGTAGCATTTAATCTGTCATCTGAAACCCTGGAGTTACTCACCTGATCGAGGGGAAAGTGTCACCCTCTTGGTACCAAGGTACCAATCCAGATTTATATTGCCTGGATGTTCCCAGGGTGTTAAGTAATAGTGTACTATGAATTAATTATTGGAGAGTGTATTAATGTAAAGCCGGAAATGCAGAAGTAATTTAGAACAGAAGGAGTGAGAACGTTTACAAAAACAAGAAGCGTAAATGCACTGAATTCACTGTAAATGTGGTACCAATTTAGCATCTGAGCACAAAACAAGAAACTAGCAACAAGAGAGAATATAAAGCTTTTCTACTTTTATAAAAATAAAGGTGTAGTGTCATTTTTGGGTGGAGGAACATTGAGTTACTGAGTGGGTGAGACGCAAACTTAACACATGTACCTTTGAGTTAGGCCTTCCTACTTAGTGCCAAGCTACCCTATGTGACTTGGAAACCCCAGGTCCAACACCCACCATATACATTTAAAAGGTAAAAGAACCGTGCCAGCAAAGTAGTCCCTTGTGGGCCTGTCTGCGATGTGCTGTGGGCGTGTGCTGGGCGCGTGACAAACGCTGGGGGCGTGTGGTACGTTCCGCCCTTCTTGCCATGTCTCATATCGTGTGCTGTGGGCATGTGCTGGGGGCGTGGGCGTGTGTGGGGATCGGGATTACGAAAAAAAAGCGAGCGTTGTGCCCAATATTTCATTGTTTTTTCTTCCCAGGTTCTGTACATTCCAGCTCCAGGTGTCTACCCTGCTCCCTTTAAATACCCCTGCACCCCATAATCATAACCCACCCTTACTCCTTAAAATACCCCAACACCCTTAAACACTAACCCATCTTAACCCTATAAATATACCCTGACCCCAAAACCCAAACCTATCCCTAAACCCTAAAAATACCCCTGTACCCCAAAACCCAAACCTAGCCCTGAACCCTATAAATACCCCTGTACCTCAAACCCCAAACCCTAAAAATACCCCTGTATCCCAAAACCCAAACCTAGCCCTGAACCCTAAAAATACCCCTGTACCCAAAAACCCAAACCTAGCCCTGAACCCTTAAAATAACCCTGCACCCCAAAACCCAAACCTACCCCTGAACCCTAAAAATACCCCTGTACCCCAAAACCCAAACCTAGGCCTGAACCATAAAAATAACCCTGTACCCCAAAACCCAAACCTACCCCTGAACCCTTAAAATACCCCTGTACCCCAAAACTCAAACCTACCCCATAACCCTAAAAATACCCCTATACCCCAAAACCCAAGCCTAGACCTGAACCCTAAAAATACCCCTGTACCTCAAAACCCATACCTATCCCAAAACCCTAAAACTACCCCTGTACCCCATAACCCAAAACTATATCTGAACCCTTAAAATACCCAAACACCCCAAAACATATACCTCAGTACCCCAAAACATATACCCCTATACCCATACTTACTTATCCAAACATTAAAAAAAAACATGCTTTTACCATTAATGCATTTACAACTAATTTCGTTGTAAATATATACGTGGTAAAAGCAAATACAATGTAATGCCATGCGTTATAATGGCATTGCGAAGTCATGGTACTTTCGTAATGAAAGTATGCGGAGTGATGGTATGCGGAAAGAAAGTTGCGGAATAATGGGTGTTTACCCTCCCCCGGTAAGTACATTGGTGGCACGGCGGCCCACATCTCCAGCAACCTACTCATATTTTTTCACCACCGATTTGAAAAATGCACAGGTCTCTCTCATTGATGGCCAGCACCGACATACATTTTTAGACACACCTCTCGTCACAAGTTCTAGAATTGCGAACTTTAGAGCTGGGGAGCTACGTTTGAATCTCGGCATCAGCTCCACATCCTGTGATTCCAGGCAAATCGCTTTGTCTCCCGTGCCTACCACAAATGAATGTGTTCTTCTGTAATGTAAATTGTGCTCATGCCATGTTGTCGAGTTCGCACTATATAATATTGCAAGGAAAAATAAAGTAGGGAAACTCGAGTTCACACACTACTGAACGCGCACTCTTAAATGCATCAGCAGTGCACTGTGAATCAGAGCGTTTCACAGGCCTGTCACAGATAAGAAATGCTATCAAAACAAAATCCTACAAAACAATATACTACTGGCCGGCAGCAATTCATACCTATATATATTTACTGAAAAAACCATAGGTTTCAGGCCTTATATAGTTAGGAATTAGCATTTAAAATACCTTTAAAATTCACTCAAAAAACTATAAGTTTTAGGGGTGTTAGAGTTAGCTGGACATTTCACTCATACAAAACCATTGAAATTGCTCCTATATAGTTAGTTGTACTAACTATATTTCGCGCACCCGCAATCCACTGCTGATGATGTCACATATTACATCATTCATGACATGGTCAGTGACATCACTGATGACATCTCAAATGACATCACTGATGTCCTCACTGATGACATCATCCAGTGAATGTGGTTTGCTTCGTTATTTAAATATGCATTATATATATAGCAATTTGCATTGAAGAATGAGTGGATATATAAAAGTAAATATTTGGATGGAGGATTTAGTAGCAGTGTAATTGACTGTTTACTTGACCAATTTATAGTGTCTCACTAAATATAGTGGATAGTGACTAAACTGTTTGAATATCTGTATCACTTTGTCAGTTGTTGTGTAAACTGGTTCTCCAGTTGGTTACTAGCTATGTGAAAGTCTATATTAGTTATTGATTAGTTAACTGAGTATTTGTATGGGAGAGTGAATGTGTGTGTGGTTCAGTGGGGGGTGTGTGACTGCCCAGAGATGTGTGAATAGTTGATTCACTAGATGTATGAAGTTAAAACTACATGTTCTAACAGTTGTTTGGGTGAGTGAATATCTTTATGGGTGTGGTGATGAGCAAATATATTTCTCAATGGTACATGTCCAACAAACTAGAAAAATAAAAGGCAGTGTATGTGTCAGTTGTTGTATATAAAAGTATACATAAGACTCAATGATTGTGTGAGTGACTGTATGGATAACTTTATACTTGTAATAATTATTTTATAATTCACTAAGTATGACTTACTATCTAAATGAATAGATAAAGTTGTGTTTGTATAAGTGTGTAGCTAAGTAAATATGTAAGTATGATCCATTGTTTGCATAAGTGAGTAGGATGACTTCATATGTGAATAGGATGTGTGCTGGTGTGTAATGTCGATTTAGGTGTATAAGTATTTTTGATAGTGTTCTATTGTTCATTGACAGCATGAATGAGTGAATCTACAGATAAGTGATTAGATGTGTGTATACATCTATGAATCACTGAGTGGGTTTTTAGATACTTGTATTGCTGTAACAATGGATTCCAATATGATACTCTCTATTTTACAAAGAGTGATGAAAGATTTTACTAGTGTACGAAAAGGTGTATGTGATTGTCACGTGGATGATGTCATCAGTGATGTCACTGACCATGTCATGAATGATGTAATTTGTGACATCATCAGCAGTGGATTGCGGGTGCGCGAAATATAGTTAGTACAACTAACTATATAGGAGCAATTTCAATGGTTTTGTATTAGTGAAATGTCTAGCTAACTCTAACACCCCTAAAACTAATAGTTTTTTGAGTGAATTTTAAAGGTTTTTTAAATGCTAATTCCTAACTATATAAGGCCTGAAACCTATGGTTTTTTCAGTGAATTTCAAAGGTTTTTTAAATGCAAATTCCTAACTATATAAGGCCTGAAACCTATGGTTTTTTCAGTGAATTTGCAAGGTTTTTTAAATGCTAATTCCTAACTATGTAAGACCTGAAAGCCCACCAGGAATCTCCAGTATGCGTCAGGGGACTGCATTGCAGGGAGGTGTAATGAAGCCACGCCCCTTTTTACACCTCTCTGCAACGCAGCCCCTGTGCATGTTTGAAGAGGGGGAACTAATTCCCCTTGCATACTGGGGGCCCCTGGGGGGCAAATAGCCCACCTGGAACCTCCAGTATGCGCCAGGGGGCTACATTGCAGAGGTGTAATGAGGCTATGCCCCCTGTTACACCTCTCTGCAACGCAGCCCCCTGGTGCGTTTGCAGAGGGGGAACTAATTCCCCTTGCATACTGGGGGTTCCTGGGGGCCAACTAGCCCACCAGGAGCCTCCAGTATGCGCCAGGGGGCTGCATTGCAGAGAGGTGTAATGAGGCCACACCCTTTTTTACACCTCTCTGCAACGCAGCCCCCGTGCATGTTTGAAGAGGGGGAACTAATTCCCCTTGCATACTAGGGGTCCCTGGGGGCCAACTAGCCCACCTGGAACCTCCAGTATGCGCCAGGGGGCTGCATTGCACAGAGGTGTAATGAGGCTATGCCCCTTTTTACACCTCTCTGCAACGCAGGCCACTGGCGCGTTTGCAGAGGGCGACTAATTCCCCTTGCATACTGGGGGTCCCTGGGTCATATCTGCCCAAACGCCGATATTCCGAACGATTGAAAATGACTTTTCTTGAGAAACATTTGGATTTGGATTATCATGTCCTATACTTTGGAATTTTTGCAAGACTGACTTTGAGGATGCTATAAATTACTCAAGTCTGCCCGAATTGTGTGGGTAAAATTGATACCTAGTCACTTTGAATAAGAATGTACTTGCGTCTCATCTAACATTTGGAAGAAATATCTAGTTATATGACAACAGGATACCGACATAACTTGAAGGAAATAAGAACGCCCTGAAGAAGTTCTGTTGTACAGAACGAAACGCGTCAGCTAGCTGTGGTACATAAACTTAAGGAAAATAAAAGCATTTGAATATACACCAAGATTCAGCGCTTCAATAAGGACTCTAAGTGATATGATTTGATTGGACTTATTGTGCAAGTGGTGCTGTGCCAAACTTTGGAATATTCTCCACTACTCTCTACTACTTACTCTTTCCTACTCCACTACTCTCAAATACTCACTCTCTACTACTCATTCTCTACTACTCTCTACTCTCTACTCCTCTCTACTACTCACTCTTTACTACTCACTCTCTACTACTCACTCTCTACTTCTCACTCTCTACTACTCTCTACTACTCACTCTCTACTACTCACTCTCTACTACTCTCTACTACTCACTCTACTACTCTCTAGTGGTGCTGTGCCAAACTTTGGAATATTCTCCACTACTCTCTACTACTTACTCTCTACTACTCCACTACTCTCTAATACTCACTCTCTACTACTCATTTTCTACTACTCATTCTCTACTACTCTCTCTCTACTACTCACTCCCTACTACTCACTCTCTACTACTCACTCTCTACTACTCTCTACTCTCTACTACTTACTCTTTACTACTCACTCTCTACTACTCTCTACTACTCACTCTCTACTTCTCACTCTCTACTACTCTCTACTACTCACTCTCTACTACTCACTCTCTACTACTCTCTCTCTACTACTCTCTACTACTCACTCTCTACTACTCTCTACTACTCACTCTCTACTACTCTCTAGTGGTGCTGTGCCAAACTTTGGAATATTCTCCACTACTCTCTACTACTTACTCTCTACTACTCCACTACTCTCTAATACTCACTCTCTACTACTCATTCTCTACTACTCTCTACTACTCTCTCTCTACTACTCACTCCCTACTACTCACTATCTACTACTCTCTACTACTCACTCTCTACTCTCTACTACTCTCTACTACTCACTCTTTACTACTCACTCTCTACTACTCTCTACTACTCACTCTCTACTTCTCACTCTCTACTACTCACTCTCTACTACTCTCTCTCTACTACTCTCTACTACTCACTCTCTACTACTCTCTCTCTACTACTCTCTACTACTCACTCTTTACTACTCTCGACTACTCACTCTCTACTGCTCTCTACTACTCACTCTACTACTTACTCTCTACTACTCACTCACTACTACTCTCTTTACTATTCTCTACTACTCACTCTACTATTCACTCTACTACTCACTCTCTGCTACTCTCTCTACTGCTCTCTACTACTCTCTACTACTCACTCTCAACTCTCTATTACTCACTCTCTACTCTCTACCTCCCTCTACTTCTCTCTCTACTAGTCTCTACCTCTCTCTCTCTACCTCTACCTTTCTACCTCTCTACCTCTACCTCTCTACCTCTCTCTACACGCACACATATACACATATATATATATATATATATATATATATATATATGCATATGCATTTATATATATGTATGTGTGTGTATATATATATATATATATATATATATATAAACCTACTGGCGGTCGCCAGTAGGTAGTTATAGTTAGGATTATTTTGAATAGGGAAATCGCAACATTCTATTGTGAATAACTTTGGCGCCGGTTGAGGAATCTGCCTGAAAATTTCCTCAAATTTGCCTCGCGGCGCTCCGGTCCTTCCCTGAAAGTTTGGGGGGGGATTCGTCAAGCGGGGGCCGAGAAAAAAGGGGGGTCCCAAAACATGTTTTCCCCATGTTAATTTCCATAGGGCGGTCAACCTCACTTTTAGCCCAGCGGCTCAATGGATTTCCACCAAACTTGGCAAAATTGTAGGGACTGGTAGCCCGACGTGCCTTTGCTATGTCTCAAAATATGTGCTCCAGTGGATTTTGAGTAATTTAGGTTAAAAAAAAATATATATATGTATAAGCGCACCGGGGCGCGAACCAGCGTGCTACGCGAGTTCGTGCGCGGAAACCTGATTGGCTCTCGGGTGTCTGTCAACATTCCAAACAGTCCAGAGTGGCCGACATCTTGTGTCTCAGTAGGATCGAGGCACAAGAGGTGGCAAAAACAAAGGGGGAAATGACCAAAAGGGGGCAGAGTAGACCCCCCCCTTCCCCCCTAGGTTTGATGTGGGGGCCATAAAAGGGCCCGCGGGGCAAAACATTTTTTTTTTATCCGATTTGCGCGGGGGAGCGCCCGGTACGCACACCGGGGAGCGAACCGGGGAGCGTACCATGGGGGAAAAAGAATGACAGAGTTTTTAAAAAATGTAGCCTTTTTTTATAAATTGGAGGTAGTTCTAAAAAGAACTGTTTTTTTTCTTCTTTTTGTTGTTTTATATTTTTTTTAATTTTTTTTGAACATTTTGTACTTTTTTTGGCTTTTATGAACAATTTTATATATTTTTGTTTTTTTTATGGGGAGAAACAAAAAACAGGGAATTGTAAACGGCTCAACTGGAGCAAAAAAAAATCAGGAAAAAATGATTGTTTTGGGGGCAATTGTGGTTGTCACCAGCACGGTTGATGAGCTTTATGCTTTGCTCACCATAGGTGATGGTCTTACCACAAAATATACAAGTGATCTTGTATTGCCCAAACTGGGGTTGTATGTTTAGGACCATCCCCCTTGTCTCTGGTCCCGATGGAGTGGGTTGCTTTCTTTTGGAGGTGCTGGGTGAAGATTCGGGAGGGTTTGTGGCCAGTTCTCGGACCTCTGCCGCAGCATAGCTGTTGGGATGCCTGCGCTGCATGTGGCGAATCATGGTGTTATTGCCAAATGAGTATTTCTTGTTAGGGTTCCCCCTTGAAAGTTCCATGTTACAGATTAGGCAAGTCACCTTTAGCACATTCACCTTTTTGAGGCCACTTGGGATGGAAAAAAACTCCCATACAATGTGCTGCTTTGGCCTATATGGGGTATTGTCTTCTGGCAGGAATGTCCTCCTCCCCTCCTCCTCCTCCTCCTCCTCCTCCTCCTCCATCTCCACCACTGTGGTGTTGTGGTGGTCCTCTTGGTGGTGGTGGTGGTGGTGGCTGAGATGCTCCTGCTGCTGCTGCTACTGAAGCAATTTTTCAGTCCAAAAAAGTACAGAGAGGTCTTTCAACAGGTCTTCTTCACTCAAAGTACAAAGTGAGAATGAGGAAAAAAGGTGGGGGCTTTCATCATTAGGAAAAAAAAACTGTCCTGAACCAATGAAAAGTGTTAATTTCAGGTCACATGACCAGGGATTTCATCATTTGGAAACCAAAACTGTCCTGCACCAATAAAAAGTGTTATTTTTAGGTCACATGACCCGACGCGCTTACACTACGTGCCCCCGGGCGCGCCCCGGGGCGCGTCGCGTAAGCGCGTCGGATGCTTACGCTGCGCGATCGTATGCGCTCGAGTGCTTCTGGGTGCGCTTACGCCGTGCGTATCATGCGGACGCGGCTACGCGATACGTCACAATGATGTTTTCGTTCGTGGCAAAAGCGCTAACGGGACGCTCACCGGTACACGCCCTAGGGCGCACCGCAAGACTGCGCTCACCGGTGCGCTCACCGGGACGCGCACCGGGAGCGCTCCAGGGCAAAAAAAAAAAAACATGAACAATATACATAAAAAAAATAGTATTACATAAATATACATTATAGGATTCATTATAAAAAATATTACATTTCATAGCTATAGACATTTGCTATTAAAAAACCTTTGAAATTCACTGAAAAAACCAAAGGTTTCACACCAGTTATAGTTAGGAATTAGCATTTAAAAAACCTATGAAATTCACTGAAAAAAACATAGGTTTCACACCAGTTATAGTTAGGAATTAGCATTTAAAAAACCTTTGAAATTCACTAAAGAAAACATAGGTTTCACACCAGTTATAGTTAGAAATTAGCATTTAAAAACCTATTAAATTCACTGAAAAAACCATAGGTTTCACACCAGTTATAGTTAGCTGGAAATTTTACTGACATAAAACCATTGAAATTCCCACGTTCTAGTTAGTTGGACTCACTATAACTTGCGCGCCTGCAATGCACTGCTGATGACGTCACATATTACATCACTCATGACATGGTCAGTGACATCACTCATGACATCACTGATAACACCATCCTTGTGACAGACTGACAGACCTCCTTTCAGTGTAATGTAACCCTTGAAACACATTCAAAAATAGAAACTAACATTTTCAAAAAAATGGAGATACCCATACCAGTTACAACAACCAATTCAGTAATTCCACCATCTATATACACATCCACTCATTCAGCAACAGTTCTATATAGTCACTCATACATATACTCACTCATCATATGTAGTGATACACATATACATCCTGTTACACACCGACAGTCTTCCAAAAGTTACTCACACACATACTCACACTTGCAAATAAACTATTGAACATCCATTTATTTGCATATACAGCTATACACACACTCTGCACATTACTTCTAAGGAAACTTACACATACTTACTCTCTTAAACAATCACTTATAGAAACACATACTTATTTAAACAGGAACTCTTTCAATCTCTCACTCTCACATATACTTACTTATATACATCGATACTCGCATATACTAGATTAAAACATATATAGTTACTCATAAAGACACTAGTGAGGCAGGCATTCACTCACTAACACACATATATACACACTCATCCACCCATACAGTCCTGCACATATGCTGTCTTCAAAACGCATACAAACAGTGAGTCAGTCACCAACCCATGCTGCCACTTATACACAAAGTGAAACACTGATACATATATTTAAATATTTAAAAATTACTCGCTAATATATGTATTCACTAAGATACACTTAATAAGCCAGTTAACCAATCAATATTTTATTTAAAAAACATCCATTTACACACTTATTTAAACATTTATTCTTCCATCGACCTTTACAAATACATATATAAAACATATTTATTTTTCAGAAAGACACACATTCACTGGATGGTGTCATCAGTGATGTCATGAGTGATGTCACTGACCATGTCATGAGTGATGTAATATGTGACGTCATCAGCAGTGCATTGCAGGCGTGCAAGTTATAGTGAGTCCAACTAACTATAACGTGGGAATTTCAATGGTTTTATGTCAGTAAAATTTCCAGCTAACTATAACTGGTGTGAAACCTATGTTTTTTTTAGTGAATTTCAAAGGTTTTTTAAATGCTAATTCCTAACTATAACTGGTGTGAAACCTATGGTTTTTTCAGTGAATATATATATACATACATATATAAACATATATAATCTGCATATCTATATAAATACAAATATAAATGCATGCATACATATACATATATGCATACATATGCATGTTATTTACATGAAAGTTTTAAAAACACGAATAAAAGCAAAGCTAAAAAGCCACCTCATTACAAACAGAATGGCTTTAACTTAAACGAGGGCGAGATCTATTGCATTTTCAATGCTTGTTTACTTTTGTTCCATCAAGAAGGCATTCAGATGTGTCACACATTTGCCATCAATTCTGAATGTTAGCACTCTAGTTGCTCATTAGATCACTGTAGTAAAGCTACTGCTCACCAGGGAAGCCTGCTGCTGGTATTCAAAGTGCATGTTTCAGTCTGCATGTCAGAATTTTTTTAATGAAATAGAAGAGGATTTGAGAAGTCACTCAAAATGTGCCCTAATTTTTCTTTCTGCAGCACTAATCATACTTTCTATGGCAAAATGAACCCCTCATTTTGTTCCTTTTTAAATTAAATGTTTTAAGAGTTACCACTTTATTCCAATCAAGATGGCTTCAGGTGTGCCATACCTTTGTAATAAGTAGGACTGTTAGCGCTCTAGTTGTTCTTTAAAACACTCTTGGAGGCTGCAGTAGAACACAAAGGAATCAACTGACAGTCTCTGTCCTTGTTGGATGTACATATTTTACTGAGAATGTCAGACTTCATTCTCACATGACTGAGAAAGATAATGTGAATTTACAGAAAATATGCTTTCAGTTTAGCTTATAGATCCCCTTCCAAACCACTGTGGGAAAAGCATGAGATAATAGTTTTCTTTCAAACATGATTCATGATATCCCAGCAGAAGGCTTTTTCACATGGTAAAATCACCTTAGAACACACCACAATTCCTAAAATGAGTATGGTACCATCAACAAATGATTTATAATGTAACTAAAGTCCTAAAACCCTCTATTAACTACAATGCTTTTTAATGAGGTGCTATCATGTATATTGGTCCCAAGATGGCTGCCAACACTTCTTGGATGAAGTGCTGACAGCCAATCAGATCTCACGATGAGATGTGTGGTTAGGCTCCACCCAGATATATATGTGTTTTTTAAGTTAATTTTCATAAAAACCACTGGAGCAATTTTCACCAAATATAGCAAAGGCACTTCTGCGTACCAGTCCCTACAATTTTGCCAAGTTTGGTGTAATTCCGTTCAGCGGTTCGGGCTGTAGACTTGTCAGAACGTCCTATGGAAATTAACATGGCGAAAACACGTTTTGGGACCCCCCTTTTTTCTCAGCCCCCACTTCACGAATCCCCCCGAACCTTTCAGGGAAGGAGCGCAGCGGAGCTGACCAAACTTTTGGAAAATTACACGCAAATTCCTCAACCGGCACCAAAGTTATTCCCAATAGAATGTTGCGGATTTCCCATGGTAGCTAGGTCCTAACTATATATACCTACTGGCTATCGCCAGTAGGTAATATATATATATATTTGATGTTTTAATAATGTACTTTTACAATGTATATGACTTTACCACACATGCATTTGCGTTAAAATGGCATGCGTGATAAAGTCATATGCGTTGTAAAAGTTTTAGAAATTATGTCTTTGCGGAGTAATAGTCCAGCGTTATAAAAATTGAGGAGTGATGGTATGCGGGATGTTGGTTTGCGGAATATCATCACATATTCCTGGGGGAGGGATAGTCCCTTTCTTGCTATTTCCGTGGAGGCGTGCCTTGTGTCCGGCTGTGCGTGGCGCGAGGTCTGTGCGCAGCAGAAATGGAAAATCTCCAGTGTGCGCTTCAGGCGTCACCAGAAGTTAAGGCGAGATTACATTTCCTTTACAATGGCCCCTGTTTGTGCTCCTTCCGGCCCTTGGGAATAGCACCATGCCTGACCTCCATACAGTAAAGCAGGTGCACGTCACTGGGAGCGCGAGGCAAGCACACCCGGAGCTGGAATGTACAGAACCTGGGAAATAAAAACAATGAAACATTGGGCACATTGCTCACTTTTTTTTCCGTAATCCCGTGCCCCGCACACGCCCACGCCCCAGCACACACCCACAGCACACGATGTGAGACATGGCATGAAGGGCGGAACGTACCACACGCCCCCAGCGTTTGTCATGCCCACAGCACACGCCCACAGCACAACGCAGACACGCCTACAAGGGACGACTTTTCTGGCACGGTTCTTTTACCTTTTAAATGTATATGGTGGGCGTCTGCATAGCCTTTGTCCTTCTGCTGCAACTGCCCTTTCCAACGCTGTATTGGGTGTTGTGATTGGTGCTGTGGTTCCTGAGATTACCCGCCTCAAAGGTTTGGGCTCTCTCTTTATTATATTAGTATAGATATATATACAACATTCTGGTTCACAATATTTATGTAGTTTGCATACAAATATAGTAAACCTGATATTTTTGTTCCCGATATTTGTTTTTCGCAATGTTTTTGTTCCTGATATTTCATCATAGAAACGGGCTGCGGTACGCCTCTGATCAACCTCCCATTCTTAGTCTGTATTCATAGAGGTTTTCCAGCCACGGTCGAGTCACATGGTTGTCACGCTCAGTTGAAGGCATCGGCAGCAAGTGGCCCCGTGGTTGCAGCGGGCCCTCCCCTTCTGATGTTTTGGTGACAGAAGTGGCTCGGTGTCAGAGATGTACTCCTCCTTCCATTTGTAGGTTCTGGGGCAGGAACTTAGCCACTTTGAGGAACTTTTGGAAGCAACTGCTGGGTCCGAGTAGGACACCGAGAGTTAGCACCATGGGAAGCCAATCATTGCTTCAGCACAAAGGTACTTAGGGCCAAATGTAGGTCGCCAAATATCGGTCGGTAACAGCCGATTTCGGCCGTTACCGACCGGTATTTGGTGATTGAGATGTAGGGGCCTTAAATTTTACCGATTCGGTAAATTTACAGATTCAGTAAATTTACCGACTCAGTAAATTTACCGAATCGGTAAATCTAGATGTAGGTGGCACTGAAAACAGTGCCCTAAGGGCATGTATGTGTGTCACATGGCACACAAGCCAGAATCAGGGGTGCAACAGGGTGTCAAAGTGACACCCTGTCCCCCTTGACAAATCGGTAATTTTAAGGCCCATAGGAATCAATGGCAATTACCGAATTGGTAAATACCGATTCGGTAATTACCGAATCATACCAATTCGATAAAAATTACTGAATTATTACCTGCATCTCATTTACCGAATCTAGAATACCGAATCGGTAAAATTCGGTATTCTAGAGTTGGTAAATGAGATTTACCTACATCGGGCCCAAAGTGTCTTGAGGCACCATCTTCTTCTGGGCAGTATAGTCCACGCAACACACAATTGTCAAGTGCCAATGCTAGCCACATATTCAGGACACCCAGGTTGGAGGACGTCACTGGTTCACACTGTTCATCTTTAATGGCATGGAACACCATTAACGCTTGGGCATTACTCAACAAGTACCAAAGTCATGCCAACAACAGTCAGTTTGTACATGCACGACAAACCAGTAATGCCGGCCAATACCAATTCCTTTTTCAGTGGCACACTTAAGTTGGTACAGCAACAGGGATGATGATGGGTTTCGCCTAAGCACACATCAGTTGTTCAGTGACTGACTCCTAGTCAGGAGCACAGCAGTCATGCTCTTTTTGTGTCGCTGGTCAACTGCTCTTGTTCACACCAGCAGTCAGCTCCTCATGCAGAATTGGCTTGCTCCTTCCCTCTTAATTCAGGCATAACTCTCAGGGTGTTCCAGGACAGGCAAAGCAGTTCTTCCTCCAGATCAGACTTAGGGTAATGTCCTCTCACCTCTGCAGGCTGAAGCACCCTCAACAGAATAACAAAAAAGTGTTAGCAGTCTGTATCTGTCAATCAAAAGCCTCACTCTGACAACAGGACCTGCAGACCCACCCTTAACTCCTACGATCTACCAAAAATCAGTCACTGGGAAGACTAATCAGCGGCCGCTGCAATAAAGGATCTAATCGAATTTCTAAGGATGAGCCTGTCTCCCTTTTCTTCACTACAGTTTCTAGGTTTCCTCCCTCCAGCCTCAGGAATCTCAGCAATGCTCTTTCACTGTCTGAGAAAGTAATCTCGCTGTCAGGACTGGTCTAGGAGCAAACAGGCACAAGCGTCCTGGTTATACCTTTAAGGTAAAGCAGGGCTATTCATTTTTGTACTCTCCAGTCAGTTGGAACCAGTTAGTGACAGGTTCCTTTGCATTTTCTTAAAAGCACTGATCTTTAGCATTTTACACTCCCTAACATGGCGGTGCTTTCAACTCAGTTAGCGCTCTAGCCTTTGCCTTTGCCTTGACCTGTGACAGGTTGATTGTTGTGCGTGTTCACCTGTTCCTCGGCGCACTTCAACTGAAGTTTTCAGCCGGTGGGTCACGAGAATTCCTGTCTGCGCCACAGTATGTTTCCTGCCCGGCAGTATTCCTGAATAGATTTTCAAAGCCAGTCATTTATCATTTCATGACATTCTTCGACGAGGTTTTCACTTGCATTTCTGTCTGCAAGTGTTTTGACAGAATATTTGGTTTCCTGGAAGCACGAATTTATCTCACTCTCTGCCTCATTTTCCGATGAGGTGTTTAATTTTGTAATTCAAGGAAAAGGTCAAAGCTTCTTGAACTACGTCTGCCAGAGTATCCTTTTCAGCATTTAAGGCGTTAAATTTTTTCTTCTTAGCAGAATTGGTACATGTTAACCCCTTCACTGCGGCGGCTATTCCGCTGCAGTGCTAAGGGGGTGGGGGTGGGCCGCGCGGCGGTCCCGTGCTTGTGACGGAACCGCTCCGTCACGGCACGCGGGTGAGCTGTGCTTGTGACGGAACGGTTCCGTCACGGCCCCGCCCGCGCTAGAGAACGTTAGCGCAGGCGCGGAATTCGCGCCGCGCAGGCGCGGCGAGAGGGCCGTGACGGAACAGTTCCGTCACCAGCACAGCCCACCCGAGGCTCGTGACGGAGGAGGGGTTAATTAATTCTGCTGGAGTTTCCTACAGAAACAAGAGACTATGGGCTATGGACTATGTAGGTAAACGCGATTTTCCGATTTAAAAATACCGAGGCGGGCCGAATCGGTATTCTGAAATCGGAAAACGAGATGTAGGTAAAAAAAAACGAATGAATACCGATTCGGTCGGCATCGGTAATGAGATTCGGTACGTTCCGATTCTGCTCGGTCCGAATCGGAAAGTACCGAATCGGCCAACAACGACTCGGAAATCACCGAATCGGCTACCACCGAATCGGATATTCCCGAATCGGCGAATACCGATTCGGTAATAGCCGATTCGGTAAAATCCGATTCGGCAATCATAGATTCGTAGCCATGAAAACAGACCCATGGCGAAAAAGCCCATAGGAATGCATTGAATGAACCGATTCGGCTTTTACCGATTCGGATAATACCGAATCGGATTTTACCGATTCGGATAATACCGATTCGGTAAAAGCCGATTCGGCAATAGGCGATTCAGCCAATGAGGTGGCTCCCCCTCCCCCACCCAAACAGGGAGTGGCAACCCTGGCAGGTGCAGCTAATTAAGAAGTTTCTGGAAAGCCTGCCTGAGCCCAACACACACAGTTAGCAGCAGTTGGAGAAGGAGGTTGCAAACTGAACAGGAGAAAATGGCAGATCAGTCAGGAAGCCAGAAGTCCTCCCAGAAGAGGAAGCCCAAGTTCACCACCACCGAACTTCAGGTGCTGGTTGAGGAGGTGGTGAGGGTGCACCGCCAGCTGTTTGGCAAGCTGTCCCTCAACGTGCCAGACAGCACCAAGAGGAGAATCTGGGCCGACATCGCCCAGAAGGTGAATGCTGCGGGTGTCACCCCCAGGTCCATAGAGGAACTGAAAAAAAGGTTTTACGACATCCGCAGCCTCACGAAGAGGAAGCTGGCTGACATTCAAAGGCAGGCTGGACACACTGGAGGAGGCCAGAACCCGGCGCCACCCCTCACCGAGCTGGAGGAAATTGTCTCCAGCACCATCGAGAGGGAGAGTATCGTAGGAATCGGGACCCTGGACAGCTCTGCGAGAGCCACAGCTACAGGTAAGAAGCATGCGCATCATGACACACCCTACCAGACACCTCCCCATTAGACACAATGCATAGACAAACACCAGCACTGTACTGTCACCAACATACAAGAGACAAGCATCATGGTACATGTAGTCAGCAGAAGTTAGCCAAATATGTCAGTGCAGAATCACAAGACAGGAAACAGGGTGACACGGTGTAAGGAGATGCAAGGACATGTGGAATGCCATAATTGTACTGACTGTAATACATCGGCACTCAGTTTACAAATGCTTCTTTGTACCTAGGGGCCCCATCAGGCGGAACAACTGTGACAGCAGAGGGAGCAGCAACGTCCAACACTGCAGTCGCAGGGCCGAGCACCAGCCAGGCTGGCCAGGAGGAGGAGGAGGATGAGGAAGGAGACACCCCAGGGCTAGGAATGGAGGGAGTCCTGGTCATTGACTTCCAAGCAGTGCACTCCCCAGTACTGGGCAGCACACCCCCCTTGCAATTCTCACCAGACAACTCCCCTACAAGGCAGACCATTCCGCCTACACCAGCTCCTGCCACAACAGTGGCCTTGCCACCTGTCCAACCAGTCCTGGGAGCAGGGGCTCAGGGACCGGCCAGCACCACACCCCCACCAGTGGCACCCCAGCCCACTCAGCAGGCCGGAAGCAGCAGTGCCCGACGCCGTGCCACCACCACCACTGCTGCACCAGCACGGGAGGGCAGTGTGTTCCTGGGCCTGGAGGGACAGATGGTTAAAATCCAGCGCCAACAGGCCAGATCCACCATGGCCTGCCAACGCCAGCTCCTGCAGCACAACATGCAGATGGGGGAGTTGGTGAAGGGTTTCCAGGCTGTTGTGGACAGCAACAAGGAGGTGGCAGCAGGGTTAGGCAGGCTGACCACTGCCATCACCCACTCATCTGCCAGACAGGAGGAGCATGAGGTTGCGCGCAGGAGGGATGCCCGGGTGCTGAACCGGGCCATGGCCCGCCTTGCAGCGGCGACCGCACAACTGTGCCATCGCAGCTCCAATCAAGAATCTGTGCTCAGTCAGCATACGGCTGAGCTGACTAGGGGGATGGCCAGGATCACCACGGCCATGGAGGCCATGATAATATCAAACACCGCCTCCAATCCTGCCCTGGACCTGGGTGATGCTGGAGACAGCAGCAGCCGCAGCAGCCCGGCCAGCGCTGCATCAGAGCCACGGAGGAGCACCAGGCGATCCGCTGATGCTGCTGGGCATTCGGAGGGGGCCGAGGGACACCCCAGTGGGTCTGGCAAGCGGGCCAAAAAATAGCCTGGCAAGGGGGGATGAGCAAACCAGAACCCTGGACTTTATTTGATTTTACAATCTCCATTTTTTGATGCACATCAGTGCTGTAACTGTGGTGCATCACTATTAAAATTATTTTTTTTCCAAGCAACATTTAGCTGTCTTTGCATCTGTACTCAGTCAGAAATAGTTCTCAGTGATCTCCTCACGTCTGTATCTGCCATCACTTGGCGTACACACCCCAGCTGGCTGTGTCAGTGGCACAGCTTCGTCGTCGTCATAGTCCTCGTAGTCAGACAACTCCACCTCAGTGCCCTTCTTGACCGCAAGGTTGTGTAACATTGCACATACAGCTATGATCTTGCAGCAGGTGATGGGGGTATACTGCCTTGCACCTCCACTCTTGTGCAGGCATCTGAATCTACTTTTCCAGATGCCAAAGGTCCGTTCAACAACATTCCTTGTGCGTATGTGGGCCCGGTTATACCTCCTTTGGCTGGGTGTGGAGGGGTTGAGGTAGGGGGTGAGTATGAATGAGCGGAGGGCATATGCACTGTCGCCTGGAAGAGAAAGGGGTCACATTAGACACATGCATACATGTATTCCACCTACCTACTATGTGTTATGGGGGTCTGATGATGTGTCTCACCTAGGAGGTATCCTTCTCCAAATTCGCCAGCCATCAGCCGTGCATATATGCCGCTCTGTTGGAATATATAGGAGTCATGGGTACTCCCTGGAAATTTTGCTACCAGGTCTGTGATGGTGCACTTGGCATTGCAGATCACCTGCACGTTGATGGTGTGTGTAGATTTCCGATTGCGGTATATGTATTCGGTGTCCGCTGGTGGGCAAATCGGAATGTGTGTGCCATCTATGCAACCGATGATTTGGGGAAATTGTGCCATCTGGTAGAAGTCAGCTTTAGTTTGTAGCAGTTCTGCGTGGGTTGCAGGGAAAGAGATGTATTGGTCCATCCTGTCTATCATGGCGTCAAGGAATATGTGGAAGAACCTTGACAGGCTGCTCTGGCTCACCCCTCCTGCTGCTGCTACTCCACTTTGATAGCTGCCAGACGCTACCAGGTGTAGGCTGCATAGCACCTGGACGTGCGCAGGGATGGCGTGTGCCCTTGGGGTGTGGTTGTCCAAGTATGGCTTAAGGTCCCTGATGAGCTCAAGTATGGTGTCAGAGTCCAGCCTGTATCTCTGTAGGATCTCAGCCTCAGTGAGCATGAACAGGGTTATCCTCTGTCTGTAGACCTGTTCATTTCTTAGCCATTCCCTCTGTCCTTCCTGCTGTAGCCGTAGCCGCCTCGCAATGACATAGAAAGCTGCCATCCTGCAAGTTGCAATGCATTTTGGGACTGTTTATATGGGTTGGAGTTGGTTACCACCTGATTGCAATCCATGGTAAATACCGAGTGAATTCTACCGATTTTGAGCCGATTTCGGTGTTTCTGTGCCTCCCTACATCTCCCCAACTGTCGGAATCGGGGAATTTCCCGATCGGAGATTCATACGAATCGGCATGTTTTCCGATTCGGCTCATGTCCGAATCGGTATTTGTACCGATTCGGTACATGGACCGAATCGGTGAATTTCCGATTCGGTGTCACTAACGATTCGGTAATGGGACCGAATCAGTGATTTTCCGATTCGGTGTCACTAACGATTCGGTAATTGGACCGAATCGGTGATTTTCCGATTCGGTGTCACTAACGATTCGGTAATTGGACCGAATCGGTATTTGCATCCGAATCGGTGTTTTTCCGATTCGTTACATATCCGATTTTCGGTATGTACGTATCGGATTCTTTCCCATTCGGTACTCATTCCGATTCGGTTTACTGTCCGATTATTTCTGTTTTTGGTTCCCTACATCTGGATGGCTGTTTACCGATCGGTAAGGGCCAAAAATCGGTATTTTCGGCCGTTACCGATCGGTAACGCACTACCTACATCGGGCCCTATATTCTTTGGCACCAATGAATTCTGTGGGTCTAAGACCTTGAAGCAATTTAGTATTGGGACTTGTAGTTTGGCGCTTACTCAATACTTTTATTTCAGTCTCCTCAGAGACTTTCAAAGACCCCATTTCAGTTTTCAAGATATATAAAAAATATTCTTTATACAGTAAGAACTCAGCAGAAGCCTTCTTTGAATACATTGATTATTTTTGGTTCTATTTTTGTAAGCGATCATATATATATATATATATATATATATATATATATATATATATATATATATATATATATATATATATATTCACTTAAAAAACCATAGGTTTCAGGCATTATATAGTTAGGAATTAGCATTTAAAAAACCATTGAAATTGCTCCTATATAGTTAGCTGTACTAACTATATTTTGCGCACCCGCAATCCACTGATGATGATGTCACATATTACATCATTCATGACATGGTCAGTGACCTCACTGATGACATCACTGATGACATCTCATTTGACATCACTGATGACATCCCTGATGACATCATCCAGTGACTGTGTGTTTCTGTAAAGTTCAAATATGTTTTACATATTGAAGAATGAGTGGATGTATAAGTGTCTGGATGAAGGATTTAGTAGGTGCGTGATTGACTGTATGAGTGAGTGATTAAATGTGTCTTACTAAATGCATGGGCTAGTGACTAAACTGTCTGAATGTGTGCATCAGTATGTCTGTTGTTGTGTAAGCTGCTGCATGTGTTGATCAGTAGCTATATGAGTGGCTATATGGGTTATTGATTGGTTGCCCAAGTATTTGAATGGGAGACTGAGTGTGTGTGTGGGTGGCTGGGAGGTGTGTGACTCTGTGCATAGATGTGTGAGCAGTTGATTCACTAGGTGTATGAGTTCAAGAGTGCATGTGGAACAGCTATATGGGCGGTTGACTGTGTGCATGGGTGTGTTGGTGAGTGAATGGATATCTCAGTGCTACATGTGCAAGTAAGTACATATATAAAACACAGTGCATGTAAGAGTTGGCATATATAAATGACTATACATGAGAGCCAGTGAATGTGCAAGTGGCTATATGGATCATTGTGTACTTGTATCAGTGGTTGTATAAGAGAGTAAGTATGTGTTAGTATATGTTTGAATAAGTACGGTGTTGTGTGTATAACTGTATAGTTGAGGAAATGGAAGTGTGATTGATTCTTTGCACTAGGTGTGTGAGTAACTCCATGGATGAGTGGCAGTGTGTGAGTGTCTGTATAAGTGCATATGATAGTGTTGTATTGATGAGTGACTGTATGTATGAATGAGTGAATGTTTGTGTAGACCTAGGAATCAGTGACTGTGTATGTAGTAACTGGTATTGGTGTGTCAATGGTTTCAAGAATGGTAGTCTGTATTTAACACTGGGTGTATCAAAGGTTATATTAGAGTGTGAGGAGGTGCATCGTATTATCACATGAATGATATCATCAGGGATGTGATCAGTGATGTCAAATGAGATGTCATCAGTGATGTCATTTGAGATGTCATCAGTGATGTCACTGACCAGGTCATGAATGATGTAATATGTGACATCATCAGCAGTGGATTGCGGGTGCACGAAATATAGTTAGTACAACTAACTATATAGGAGCAATTTCAATGGTTTTTTAAATGCTAATTCCCAACTATATAATGCCTGAAACCTATGGTTTTTTAAGTGAATTTGCAAGGTTTTTAAAATGCTAATTGCTAACTATATAAGGCCTGAAACCTATGGTTTTTTAAGTGAATTTGCAAGGTTTTTTAAATGCTAATTCCTAACTATACAAGTCCTGAAACCTATGACTTTTTAAGTGAATTTGCAAGGTTTTTTAAATGCTAATTCCTAACTATATCAGGCGTGAAACCTATATTTTTTTTGAATAAATTTCAAAGGTTTTGTAAATGCTAATTCTATTAGCGGATAACGTTTATATATGTTATTATTCTTCTGGGACCACCTGATCAGCCATCTTGTTTCTCAAGAGAAGTGAGGCACAAGAGAGCTCAAAACAAGAGTGGAACCATGAAAAGGGGGCAGGATTGAGACCCTCTGACCCCCTAGCCCTTCTCAGGGGGTCCCAGAAGGACCACCAAGTGCAAAATTTTTTTTATTTATCTTTAAAATCGCGGGGTACTCGCACCCTACGCGTACGGTGCGCGTACCCCGCTTTTTTTTTTTTTTTTTGCCCTTGGGGGTCCTTTTGAGACCCCCTGAGAAGGGCTAGAGGGTTGGGGGGTCTCTACCCTGTCCCCTTTTCGTGTTTTCCACTCTTGTTTTAGGCTCTCTTGTGCCTCAGTTCTCCTGAAAAACAAGATGGTGGCCAAAACTTCCTGGTTTGGACAGTTTGGAATGTTGACAGTCGACTGCCAGCCAATCAGAAACTCGCTCGCGCACGTAAGGGTACGTGCACGTACGCGTACGGTTCGCGTACCGTGCGTGTACGGTGAGCGCATATAGATATATAATATGATCAAAATTCAATTTTCTCAACAACTACTGGAGGGATTTTCACCAAATATAGAAAAGGCACTACTGCGGGGGGCGTGGCTTGGATGGCAATGCAGGCAGACGCCTAAGTCCAGGAGCTCCACGACCCTGCAACAACAACGGCGAGCTAAACAGTGAAACTGCCGGGAAATACCCACAACAAAGATGGTGGTGATCGTAGGAACACCGGGGGCACAAGGAAAGCAGCAGCAGAGCATCCACAACAGAGAAACCGAACCGTAAGGCGGCAGAAGGTGAGGGAAGCGGCGAGACGCACGGCTAAACTAAGATGGCGGAATAAGCGTAGAAGGACACGGACACTTTTCCCACACACCGCAAGCAGTCCGCAAGGCAAGGCAAAGCGCGGAGAGCCAAAGGCAAAAAGGACAAAACAAGCAAGCGGAACTGTAGCGAGAAGGAGGCACCGGCAGGACTTAAGCCGGCGACTGCAGTCCGTAGCAGTAGACGCGTGCAAGCAAAACGAAACCGAAACCGAGTCCCAACACACCCGGGGGCGACCATCTTGAATCGGGGAGCGCTTTGCAGGCTTTGGGCACGAAGGCAAACAATTGCGGGAAAACTCAGCAAGAACTCTGGGCACTCGAGACATCCGAGTGGCGGTAGCGACACAGGAACACAAGGAGAGCTAAGGTGCCAGCCAGAAAGAGGCCCAAGTGCCATAGCTGCAGTCAACCAGGCAGTGCGGCCATTTTGGGAGGGGCGGTGAAGCCCTATCCCCCAGAAGACGCCCACAGCCCCGTTGCACAGAAGACACCCGCGGGCTGCAAGCGAACAAGATCGTGGCCGGAAGGGCAGCGCAACGAAGCGAGGGCAGCCCACGAGGGACAAACCACCTGCATCGCAACGCGGCAAAGGCAGCATGCACAGGGCACGCTGTAGCTGAGCGCCAGAGAATCACTCGGAGAAGGCAAAGGCGGCGGACCGAACTGCGGATACGCAACGTCCGAGACACAAGTGCCAGGTGAGCTCGAGGGCAGAGCCAACGAAACGCCTAGCGTTGCACCTGCAAAGAAGCAAGACTTACGGGCGAGGCAAGACCCTCGACTTAGCCGAGGCAAGAGAAACCGAAAGCGGAACCACCCCACAACTGTAGGTGGCCATCTTGGAATGGTGTCAGAGGCGACCCAAAGGAGGAAGACGACGCCTGCGACACAGTGGCACCAATAAACGGACCAGCCAACAGACCAGAACAAGCGCAATGCCGCTATTTCAGACAAACCCAAAGAAGAGAACCCAGAGCAGCAAGCCGACCCTCCACCACAGAGCCAGACAAGAGAAGGAAGCCAATGATGAACACACAGTGGGCGCCAAGCTGTGCCACAGAAGGCGGAGAACATTAAAAGCAAGGAGAAAACAACATAAGCTCAGCATAAGTAACATAAGCGCAGCCCTCCCTGTAGCGCTGTTAGGAGAGCAGCCGACACAATAGTGCAAATGGCAATCGCACAAGTCAGCAGAGGCAGTAGCCACGGAGGAAGTCCTGGCGTCCAGCAAAACGAGAACAAGGACAATAAGGTGGCCCAGTAGATTCACTTTCAGTGGAACCACGAAAGATAAGACAACCGTCCCAGCAGGTAAAAACGGGCCGCGCCAGGAGGGCCAACAAACGGACCAACAAAAAAAAGACTGGCTATCTATATACCTAGCGAGAAGAGGCTTCGACAAAATGGCAGGCAAAGACGACAAGATAGTCAGTGACAATAAAAAACTAAGGAAGGAGCTGTCAGAATCGCCAATTAAGCTTAAAAACAACTCAAAAAACGACGCTGCTATGGATATACTCCTCAAGAAAATCACAGAAGCCAACGACCTAGCGAAAGCAACATAAAATTCCATCGACAACGTACAACTTGAACTTACAGCCATACGAGCAGACCAGAACAAAATCTCTAGCAGAGTCGAAGTAGCGGAAAAGAGGATAAGTGACATAGAAGACAGCACAGCCAGAACAGACAGAGACATGCACTACGTAGCCAAGGCTACTAGTGACCTGCAGAGAATGCTTGCTGAACAGGAAGACAGGAACAGAAAAGGAAACATCAGGCTGTTGGGAATACCAGAAGACGAAGAGGCAGCTGCAGGGTCCTGCGCGGCAACGCTGGAAACACTACTACCCAAACTGACTGGCCTCAAGTTCGATAGAGCCTTCGAAATAGACAAGGCCTACAGAATACCAGCAACGAAACAACCGTAAGGAAAAGGCCAGAGAACGATTATATGCAAGCCAATGAGATCACACCACACTGACGCCATTTTCGCCTTTGCGAGGAAAGGACAAACTGTGAAATGGAACGGCCATAAGATAATAATAACCCAGGACCACTGTTCCCAATAAGCTGCGCGGGTGAGCGCGCGCGCACAGAGGTCACCCTAAGCGCGCAGTGAGCTGTATTTACCGCGCACTCCCTGCAACAACGTTCGTGCCACCGCTGCTTTAAAAATGCGAGTGGCGCGAAAAAATGCCATTTCTTTGCGGGCATTTCTTTGCGGGAGACTGACAGTCCTCAGAGTGCACAGCTGAGGGATATGTACTAGTACTTGTACTATTTGCAATGCACACCAGCAGCTGGGCACTGTCAGAAATGTAATGCAGAGTGTCAAACACGCGGCATTCATTCCCTTCACACTCGGAAGTTAAAACTCTTCCTCGCACTTTGCGAAGGCCCCACACTATAGACACTATTTCCTATGGAAACAATATCTGATACTAGGGTGTTGAAACAGACGATTGCAGCTCACTTGGACAGAAAAAGTAAAAACCCTTCTTACATACAGTAAGAAAAGTTTCAACATCGCCAACTCTAACAAAAACATAGGGATGTATAACACCACAAAATAAATTTCTAAAGATGTACAGGCAGACCCATTCTTTGAAAAAAAGCATTCTCAGTAGATCCTGGGTAACTCACTGCTTTAAAAATCTGCATAATCGAAATTCGCAACCAATCACATTCAGCCTGCCTTTTCCTTACACACACAGCCGAGCCTCTCTCTCGTTACATTTAAGTAGTGGAGTGTGCACGAGCGGCCCGAGCCGGGCCTCTGCCCTGCCCTGCCCTCTGAGCCTCTTCATTCAGGAATAGGTGACAGAGATTAAGATTGCGAGGAGCGAGGTGAGGTCGGTGATGAGTGATCAAGTAGAATGAAAGGAGAAAGAGAGAAAGGAGCGACGAACATAGAGGAAAGAAAGAAGGGGGAGAGGCAAGTGCAAGCAACTTTATTTAAAACACTGCAGTAGCTTTGGAAGAACGTGTATTTAAAAAGTAGCAAGACAAGTCATCGTTTCCTATCTGAAAACATTCAACTTCGCTCCTAGAACACACAAAGGTTTAAAATTAAAGGCTGCACATTGTCCACAATGTCCACAGAAGGAGCAGTTTGAGTATGCCCCCCCCCCCCCCAGTAGATATTGCTGCACTAATATTTTAATCGTAACCCTGTTCCTGTTCAGTTTAAGGGCAACTGTCAGTCAACAGCAATTGGCTTTAAGTCTAAAAATTATAAAATCTGGATCAGGGTTAGCCTAGAGTAACTGTCAGACTAGGGAGTGAAGTAAATTATATATGCCAGTAATAAAAAAAAAAGGTATGATTAACGAGTACATGGTGTACTGGAGTAATTTGATGAACAGGGAAAAAAAAGATGAACAAAACGGATTTGGGGGCATGGTTAGTCGGTGGGAAGAGCAGGACTGTAGCATCATTGAGTGATGAATATAAGATGAAGCATGACATAGAAAATAAAATTGCTGACATTAACTTTATGCTGTTGTTGGAAAGATTCTTGGACTAACAAAAAGGGTGCTTGGTGGCTGAGGCTGTGAATACTTTGCAGTGTGATTCTACTCAGGATTTCCATGCTATGCATCGTTCCACCAGCTGGTGGGTTGGTGAGGAAAAAGCATTCAAAAAAAGTATAATTTTGCATTGGCCATAGGTGCAGTCTGTATATTTAATAAAAAGGTTGCCCATAAGGCCAGGGTCCCTACTTAGTGCCCATTAGCTTCAGTTTATATTTCCCACCATACTATTCAGAAGCACTATCCAAATCACAAACAGAAATAATTTTCCTCTGTCAGTCCCAGAAAGAGTTTTTAGCTACCCTTGAAAGAAGAAAATAGAACATGAGCAAAAAAGTGCAGAGGATCTAAAAAACACTGAAAACTGACATGAAGACAATTTTTTCCAACGTGCTGCGAGAAAACAGGGTTATTTTTAGTGTCTGTCTTTTCAGGATGTTTCATTTTCTGTCTGCCTACTGTGTAAATGATGTTACCTAAGTTAGGCTTGCATGATGTCAGCAAGCTGTGCCTCCCTCATGATCATGACAATATTATTTGTTACAACTGCACTCTGTTTAAACCAAACTGTAGTGCAGATAGTTCAAAGTGGCACAAAATATGAAGACTGCAGTCCAAAGATTTCGGTTTTCAGTAGTGACAAGAAAGGTTTACATGTCAATTGCAGCAAATTAACGCAATGGAACAATTTTCCCATTCTGATCAGTATTAGGAAGAGGAGCCATAGGTTAGTATCTATTCAAAAAACAATTCTGACATTCTCGAAAAAACTATAAACTGGCAATGTCAAAATCTTCTGGACCTATACTGCTTCTGTTGACACAAGATGACAATGAAACACTGCAAAGGTGAAGTGATGAGACACTTTTCAATTAGACTTGGGAAGCGGATGAAACTTAAACCAAGGCCAGATTTCTTTAGATCTTGAACTGAACTTAAGTTGAAAGCAAAACCTTTTAATTAAACGTTTAATGGGAAAAAACGAGATCCTATTGGCACTGAATGGACATCGTTTTTTTAATGAACCACATCGTCTTGAAGGCCATTAAGAAATTATTTATTTACCACAACATACCCAGGAATCTGAAAACAACGTACCAAACACGAAGAAAATCAGCAGTATACTAACGAAAAAGAATGGAGATTGAAAGAATAGAGCATTGAATGCCTTTAACTTGTAGTTACTGTGCGGAAAAAGATCAGTCAACTCTCCTTCTAATAAAGGTCTACCCTTGATAGAGAGCAATAAACAAGACGGAGTGGGCAAGGAGACTGAGATGGTCCATTTGTGCAGTGATGAATTTAAAACTCCTGTTACCCAGCTGGTATTGACATCAAAAGTGACAAAATATGAAGGAGATCCTATAATGTATGCTTAACTATAAACAACAAGCACTGGCATAGCCAATAGATCTCGCCTACAGCTTTGCCAATATGTCTTAGCCATGTTTTACAGCAGTGTGGCTGCTATCCAGTGTGGCTAAAAATTACTGGTGCAAAGTGGCGTGGAGTGAAGCCTTCTAACGTGGAGTAGAGTGCATTGTTATGGAGTGGCGCGGAGTTGAGTGTTATGGTGTGTTATGAAGTGGTATATAGTGATGTGGAATGTAATCTCGGAAGTATTGTGTTGACCTAAAAAGTATCCGATGTCCCTGATGCAGACTCTAGCATATGAGGTCTATACTCCCTCTCCCTCTCTGTCCCTCCCTCTCCCTGCCTCTCCCTCTCTACCTCCCTCTCCCTCCGCACCTCCCTCTCTCTACCTCCCTCTACCTCGCTGTCCCTCCCTCTCCATCTTCCTCTGTCCCTCCCTCTCCCTCTCTGTTCCGCCCTCTCCCTCTGTTCCTCCCTCTCCGTCCCTCTGTCCCTCCCTCTCTAACTCCCTCAACCGCTCCCTCCCTCTGCCCCTCCCTCTCCCTCTCTCTCTACCTCCCTCTACCTCTATCTCCCTCTCCATCTACCCCCACTCCCTTACCTCCCTCTCCCACCTTCTACCCCCTTCTCCCTCCCTCCCCCTACTTCCCTCCCTCCCTCTACCTTCCTCTCTCTCTCTACCTCTGTCTCTATCTGTCTGTCTCTGTCCCCATCTGTCCAAATTCTGAATGGGCTTACATCCAGGCTTGCAATGCCCATTGGACTCAAGGGCTTAAGCCCCAGCCTCCCCCCACTTACCCATTCGTTTGTGGCAGCCCGGGCTGAGACAGCTTCCTGGGCGCGCACACAGCTGTACCTGAGCACTTCACAGGGCTTCCATTTACTTGTTAATGAGGCTTTGTTGTTTTTTTCACATCTTCTTCCAGCCCATGCATCTCCACTTTGCCTAGAAACGGCATGGCAAGGTGCGTGCGCCGCCAATGAAGGCCTGCTAGGCCGCTGGCGGCCCGCGGGCCGTACTATGAGTACCATCGATGTAATTAGTTTACACAACTTTAAAATACTTTTTAAGTGCTTTTAACTTGTATTTGCTATTTTGTCAGCTAAATATTACGGCAAACCTAACCACACAACACAGTATAGTTTAACGTGACAGTGTATGTGTGGAAATGCAGCATCTTTTCAGATTTTTAAGCAAAAGTTTGGAGGGATATTTGGTGCTGCACACACGCACGGTCTGGTTCCTGGCGCACATTGCCATGGCTGCAGCGCACAGAGACCCAACACTGCCGCACACAGAGGAAAAAAATTAGAGGGAACATTGCTCAGGACTACTCGAAAACAACGGTGGAAACCAGAAAAGGCATGCAGCGAAGACAATCGTAACCTTGTGGAGACACTTTCTCTTTTCTCTCTTCTCAATCTATAAACCTTTCCATACCCTAAAGCAATCCCTAGGGGGGAGAACCGACAACAAAAGGGGGCAGATTGCGGACACGGAGGTGGCACCAAGAACGAGGCCAAACATTAGCACCTGCAAGCCAGCAAGCGAGGAACACAGACCACCATGACCACAACACCCCCAACACAAACAGCCTCAGACATCAAAATAGTATCCCTCAATGTCAAGGGTCTTAACCACCCCATAAAACGCCGGAAAACACTAGAATATCTCAATAAACTCAAGGGCGACATATATGTCCTCCAAGAAACGAGGGTCTCAGTGGAAGATGCGAATCGCCTTAAGGCGAGATGGATAAGCGAGATCGTGTGCTCACCAGCGGTGAACAAGAAAGGGGGGGTAATAACCATCATAAGCAAAAAAGCCAAACTCACAGTACACAGCCACCAAGCAGACACGGAGGGGAGAAGGCTAACCACATGCCTTAAGAGAGGAGATGACACTATACACATAGCCAACATCTACGGCCCGAACTCAATAGACAGGGAATTCTGGAAGGAGGTAGAGAGCGAACTCAGTAACATCCCCCAGGGAGAGCTGCTGATCGGAGCAGGGGACATGAATCAGACCATCGATAACGCCACGGATAGACACCAGCACAGAGCAAGCCACACGACCCTAGAGCAGTACACACTCAAGAACCTCTGCGCCAAACTAGAGCTGTCAGACCCATGGAGACTACAACACCCCAACGCCAGAGAATATACATTCTACTCACACCCGCACAACTCCTACAGCAGAATTGACTACTTACTCATGTCCAACACCCACACACACCTCATAGAAACAACAGAAATAGGGTCCATAACAATCTCAGACCACGCACACATAACCCTCTTAATCAGGGGGAAGCACAACGAGAAGCTGTGTCGCAGCTGGCGCCTCAACAGCGACATATTAGAATACCCTACAAACATAACGGAAGTAGAAGACGAGATTAAAGAATACCTAACATTCAACGACACGGCAGACACGGACACCATGACCCTTTGGGAGGCACTAAAGGCCACGATTAGGGGGAAGTTTCTGTGCATTAAAGCCACGATGAACAGGAACAATAACAAAAAAATAACAGAATTAGAGAACCAGATAAAGGAACTAGGGAAGAACCACAGCGTGAACACCGCAGATAGGAACATTCTCACCGCGCTCACAAAAAAGAAATATGAACTAAACAGGATACTGAGCGAAAGGGCAGGTACCTGGATTAACAAGTACAATTCCATAAACTTATGCTCAGCAAACAAGGCAGGTAAAGCACTAGCAGGCTACCTGAAGGCTAAACAGAGGCAGCACGCAGTGGCAGCGAAAACAGACAAAGGGAACAAAACGCACACGGCCAACAAACAAATCCTGAAAACCTTCAAGGATTTTTACAAGGAGTTGTACACAGCAGACAAATCACTAGTGACAGACGGTGGCGCCAAACTGCTAGACAAACTCGCACTCCCCAAACTCAGCATCGAACAGAGGGACTCACTAGAGCAGGATATAACGGGAGCCGAGGTAGGGATGGCAATAGAATCTCTAAAGCCAAACAAGGCACCAGGGCCGGACCAGACGGGTTCACGGCCGCCTTCTATAAACAGTTCCAGCACCTTCTCAGGGACACCATGGTCAAAGTCTTCAAAACATGCGCAAACAGAGGCAGCATGACAAACTCGATGGTGGAGGCGAACATTATCGTCATCCCCAAAGAGGGGAAAGACCCACAGTTTCCACAAAACTACTGCCTGATTTCGCTAATAAATGTGGATTGTAAAATCTACGCCAAAGTAAACAGCAGCCGCCAAAACTATCTTAGCAAACTGGAAAAACACTGGCAAAGCAACGTTCAAGCGATGGTTCAACTGGGTAATCTTCCTGAGGGGAGCCGATAACATCACCGCAAATCACCACCCAGCGAACCACACCGCCAGAGAGGGAATGTGGGCATCCCTAGATGCCCACCTGGAACGCTAACCCCCCCTCCTCTTTTTCTCCTTCTTTCTCTCTCTCTTTCTTTCTCCACAGTCAAGCAGCATCTGTAATATTGCCAAGAATTTTCTTTTGACATTGCCTTGTATTATACTGTAAATTTATTTCCAATAAAATACTACTGCATACCTGTCCCTACCATTTTGCCAAGTTTGGTGTAATTCCGTTCAGTCGTTCGGGCTCTAGCCGTGTCTAAAGGTCCCATAGAAAATGCCATTTGAAAAATTTCAAATTCAATTTTCTCAAGAACTACCAGAGGGATTTACACCAAACATACAAAAGGCACTGCTGCATACCAGGCCCTACCATTTTGCCAAGTTTGGTGTAATTCCATTCAGCCGTTCGGGCTGTAGCCGTGTCTAAAGGTCCCTATGGAAATTAACATGGGGAAAACACGTTTTGGGACCCCCCTTTCGGCCCTCGCTTGACGAATCCCCCCGAAACTTTCAGGGAAGGAGCGGAGTGGAGCTGGCCAAAATTCTGGAAAATTACACACAGATTCCTCAATCGGCGCCAAAGTTATTCCCAATAGAATGTTGAGCGTATATAGATATATAATTTGCTCATATTCATTTTCTCAACAACTACTGGAGGGATTTCACCAAATATAGAAAAGGCACTACTGCATACCTGTCCCTACCATTTTGCCAAGTTTGGTGTAATTCCGTTCAGCCGTTCGGGCTGAAGCCGTGTCTAAAGGTCCTATAGAAAATGCCATTTGAAAAATTTCAAATTCAATTTTCTCAAGAACTACTGGAGGGATTTACACCAAACATACAAAAGGCACTGCTGCATACCAGTCCCTACCATTTTGCCAAATCTGGTATAATTCCGTTCAGCCGTTCGAGCTGTAGCCTTGTCAGAATGTCCCTGTGGAAATTAACATGTTATGTTATGTTTTGTTATGTTACGAGTTTGTTGAAGCGCGACAGCTGCCCCAGCAACGGGGCGTCCCGGCGCTGAGAAACCATAGCATAACCTACTGAGAGGGGGGGGGGAGGCCGAAGGCTTAAGGCAGTGGAAACAGGTGGGTTTTAATTGCCTTGCGGAAGGCAGACAGATTATCAAGGCGACGAATGTTCAGGGGAAGGGAGTTCCAGAGTTTTGCTCCCAAAACTCTGAAGGAGCGACCCCCGATACGGCAGAATTTCGTACGGGGGACCACTACCAGATGTTGCCCTAGGGAACGCAGATTGCGCTGGGGGGTATAGGGTAGTAGAAGTGGACGGAGAAGTACAGGGCCCTCTGTTTTGAGGATTTTGAAGGCAGTGATGAGGGCCTTAAATTGGATTCTGGCTTCCACTGGGAGGCAGTGGAGTCTGTGTATGGTGGCTCTAGCAGAGCATCTTCTTGGAAGGCCGACTATAGCCCTGGCCGCAGAATTCTGGATTCGTTGAAGCCTTGTTGTCTCTGCTTTATTAGCGCCGAACAGTAGGACACTAGCATAATCCAACCGGGAGAGAATGATAGATTGGACTATGAGCTGACGTGTTTTGGGATCGAAGAAGCCAAGAATGGGGTTGAGGCTTCTCAGCAGGCCCACACACGTAGCTGCCACTCTTTTGGTGTGGGTTTGGTAGCTCAACGAGGAGTCCAGCCAAACTCACAGATTTATTACCAAAGTTTTGGGGGGAGGGATGGGGCCCAGCAAGGAAGGCCACCAATGGTCGCTCCAACAACTGGGGTTCTTACCAAGGAGCAGCACCTCGGTTTACCCTGCGTTCAATTGTAAGCAGTTCCCCGTCATCCATTGGGCGACTGCGGCCAGTCCATCCCTGAATCTCGTGGCAGAGGTAGAGGGGGCCTCAGTAAGGGTAATCACCAGCTGTGTGTCGTCGGCGTACGACACCAGCGTGAGGTCCCATTCTCTGGCCACTGCCGCGAGGGGCTGCACATACAGGTTGAAAAGGGATGGACTGAGTGCCGAACCCTGCGGGACACCTTGGCCGATTGAGTGAGACCGGGAGGTGAACGGGGTGCTGAGACTCGGAAGGATCTGCCCGTCAGGAACGAGCGGAACCATTCGAGGGCCAGGTCACTAATCCCTATATCTTCCAGGCATTTCAGCAGGATGTTATGGGAAACCGTGTCAAAGGCTGCGCTGAGATCGAGCAGTATCAGCGCAGCACTTTGACCGGCATCTAATATCTTCCGAAGATGTTCGGTGGTGTTTAAAAGGGCAGACTCCGTACTATGCCCTGGCCTGAACCCGTTCTAGGAAGGGTCCAGGATATTATTTTGGGCCATATGGTCTGATAGAACGGTGTTAGCATGGGCTTCTGCTAGTTTGGACACCCATGGGAGCAGTGAGATGGGCCTATAGTTCTCCGGCTTTGTGGGGTCCAAGGTCGGCTTTTTGATAATGGGGGTGACCCATGCTTGTTTCCAGCAAGTAGGAACAATTGCCGAGGAAAAGGAGAGGTTGAGAAGTGTGGCCAGGGATTGAAGAAAGAAGTCCAGTGCCTCTAGAAATTGAGCCGGTCTCATGGGATCTGAGGGGGCACCGGATTTAACCTTTCTGCAAAGTTTGACTAAATCCCCATGGGAGATTTCCGGTAGGCATGAAAGTCTGGTGCCTTTAAAGGGAGAGTTGGAGGAACTAATGTAATCGGAAGGGTTCTGTGAGAAGGTGTTATACATTTTCCTTACCTTTTCAATAAAAAAGGTGGCAAGGTCCTCACACTGCTGTGTGGAGGAGATACACGAGGCAGGATTGCCACAGTTTTGCAGCTTTTGAACTAGTTTAAACATGGGGAAAACACGTTTTGGGACCCCCTTTTTTCTCGGCCCCCGCTTGACGAATCCCCCCGAAACTTTCAGGGAAGGAGCGTAGTGCAGCGAGGCAAATTTAAGGAAAATTACAGGCAGATCCCTCAATCGGCGCCAAAGTTATTCCCAATAGAATGTTCGGAATTTCCTATGGTAACTAGGTCCTAACTATATATACCTATACATATATATATATATATATATATATATATATATCGTACTTACCACCTTTATCAGCAATATTGCGAATCCTTTTGAAGTATTTGCCTAGAGGAAGAAGAAAAGAAAGAAAGGTGCCGTTAGACATTTCAATCCGGAGATTAAAGAAGTTATTCTTTAAAAACTTGCATAATTAATTTAATAGAGAGAAGCTAAATCCCACACATGTTAAGGTAAAACTCAGATTTAGGTACATGTACATTATCTATTTAGAACTAGTATTCATTTGAAAGTACGGAACAGTAGTAAATTGTGCTTATTGTTGCAGGTGCAGATAATACACAGAGTTGCCAACAACCAGTGAAGACACCGGTGTGGCTGTCTCTCTATCTCTCCCATTCCCTTTTCCCCCCAGTTTCTAACATCAGAGAAATTCTGGTTTAGAGGCATTGGGGAGTTGGGAAATATTCAGCGAGGTCTTCTTCAGCCATTCGGTTCCTGTAGAGTATTTTGGAGCAGGTACTGATTCTGACACTCGCCTCTATCATGTGAACAAGAACAGGCCAAGGGTTTCATAAGGAAGTTGCAGGTCTGTGCCACTCTGATTCACTCCTACCATCACACAGTGTGTAATTTGCTCATCAAACACCATTCACATACATCTATGTGCTCAGGATCGCAGCATTAGAATCCTGGTTCTTCGCTAGTAGCGGAAATTTACACTAGTAGACCATTAGACTTCCACTTTCATGATGCCAATAAAAAGGTGTGGTCACGCAATGATCACCACAAAACATGATACGCTGCTACTGCCACCTGACACACTTTATCATCTGACAGCAACAGTACTGCTCCGTCATTGTCAAGGGCTTGCTTGGTGCTCCTCTCTATGTCTGTACAAGTCCAGGACCAAAACCCTTCCAAATACAGACGTAGGACTTTGTGCACATTTTAGATTAATGTGAGGCTAACCCCAATATCTTAAATCTTGAAACTCACGGTTGAGCACACAGGGCACGGAATACAACTGTACACCAGGCAGCGGACACTCCCGTCCCAACACCCCACAAACTGCAAGTAGTTATACAGTACAAAATTAGGAAATATTGATCACCTTTTTGAAAATCATAAGACCTGGAAAAAATGTTTTTTTCAAGCACACCAAACCTTTTGTCAGTGTCATTTTTAGGAAAATAACGCACACTGTGTTGCATAGTACTTTTTTCCCATTCCCCCCCAAAAATGTTGCTACATTCTGGTTATTCTCTCATAGTTCTACAAAGAAGACCATAAATCCATTGTACATTCCAATTCCCCAACATGTTGGAAAAAAGGATTCAAATTTGCAGAAGGTTTAAGCGCATAGTACCCGAAACAAACAAGCATTGGAAATGCAATAGGGCTTGCATTAGGAAAGTTTGAGCTATTGGTCTTATAAATTAAATTTGTTTTATTTATGTGTTATTTTTTAAAATAGCTAAATTAATAGCTTTGTCATTTACAATGCCAATAGTTATAACTTTCGCAAATGTGACACCTATACCATTTGTAATGCAACATGTTTTGTATTTACGTGACTTAGATGTATTGATATTACAAATAACAATGGCTTTTAATTTTTTTAAATCATTAATACTTAAATAATGTATTTAATTTGTAATGGCAATAGCTTAAACTTTTGTCAATAACTTTTGTGAAGATTATTTTCAGTGTTTTTTATTGTGACGAAAATCCAAGAACAGAAGTGAAATGTTAACATCTTTTTGTGATTTGTAATAAAGCGTGAAAGCTTGAAAACAGTTTGAAACATTGAAAGAACATATTTGAACCAGTGATGCTGTGGTTGCACTGAGTGATGCTGTGGTTGCGCTGAGTGATGCTGTGGTTGCGCTGAGTGATGCTGTGGTGGTGCTGAGTGATACTGTGGTTGCGCTGAGTGGTGTGTGCATCGGTGGAGCTTAGTGGGTGCATTGGTGGAGCTTAGTTGGAGCATCGGTGGAGCTGTGTGGTGGGTGCATCGGTGGAGCTGTGTGGAGGGTGCCTCGGCGGAGTTGTGTGGTGGGTGAATCGGCGGAGCTGTGTGGTGGGTGCATCGGCGGAGCTGTGTGGTGGGTGCTTCGGTGGAGCTGTGTGGTGGGTGCATCTGTGGAGCTGTGTGGTGGGTGCATCTGTGGAGCTGTGTGGAGGGTGCCTTGGTGGAGCTGTGTCAGTGGAGCTGTGTGTGTGGTGGGTGCATCAGTGGAGCTGTGTGGTGGGTGCATCTGTGGAGCTGTGTGGTGGGTGCATCGGTGGAGGTGTGTGGTGGGGGCATGGTAGAGCTGTGTAGTGGGTGCCTCGGTGGAGCTGTGTGGTGGGTGCATCGGTGAAGCTGTGTCGGTGGAGCTGTGTGGTGGGTGCATTGGTGGAGCTGGGTGGTGGGTGCATCGGTGGAGCTGGGTGGTGGGTGCATCGGTGGAGCTGTGTGGTGGCTGCATCGGTGGAGCTGTGCGGTGGGTGCCTCCGCGGAGTTGTGTGGTGGGTGCATCGGCGGAGCTGTGTGGTGGGTGCATCGGTGGAGCTGTGTGGTGGGTGCATCGGTGGAGCTGTGTGGTGGGTGCATCTGTGGAGCTGTGTAGTGGGTGCATCGGTGGAGCTGTGTGGTGGGTGCCTCGGTGGAGCTGTGTGGTGGGTGCCTCGGTGGAGCTGTGTGGTGGGTGCCTCGGTGGAGCTGGGTGGTGGGTGCATCGGTGGAGCTGTGTCGGTGGAGCTGTGTGGTGGGTGCATTGGTGGAGCTGTCTCGGTGGAGGTGTGTGGTGGGTGCATCGGTGGAGCTGGGTGGTGGGTGCATCAGTGGAGCTGTGCCGGTGGAGCTGTGTGGTGGCTACATCGGTGGAGCTGTGCGGTGGGTGCCTCGGCGGAGTTGTGCGGTGGGTGCATCGGCAGAGCTGTGTGGTGGGTGCATCGGTGGAGCTGTGTGGTGGGTGCATCGGTGGAGCTGTGTGGTGGGTGCATCTGTGGAGCTGTTTGGGTGGTGCATCGGTGGAGCTGTGTGGTGGGTGCATCGGTGGAGCTGTGTGGTGGGTGCCTCGGTGGAGCTGTGTGGTGGGTGCATCGGTGGAGCTGGGTGGTGGGTGCATCGGTGGAGCTGTGTCGGTGGAGCTGTGTGGTGGCTGCATCGGTGGAGCTGTGTGGTGGGTGCCTCGGCGGAGTTGTGTGGTGGGTGCCTCGGCGGAGCTGTGTGGTGGGTGCCTCGGCGGAGCTGTGTGGTGGGTGCTTCGGTGGAGCTGTGTGATGGGTGCATCTGTGGAGCTGTGTGATGGGTGCATCTGTGGAGCTGTGTGGTGGCTGTGCGAGTGAAAACTGGAATGTTGCTTCTCTTGTGAACTGGCTTTAATTTCCATCATTGTTCTACGTGTTAAAACTTGAGGCATATTTAAATCAGTTGTGCTAATGTCCGATCCCGGAAACTGCATTGTGCACACTTCTAATTTCAGGGCCTCAAGTAGCAGTCACTGTGTTTTATTTGGGAACAACTCGTCTCTGGTGGTTGTGCTCTAGGCAGATAATGCAGAGGTGCGAATGGAGATGTCTGGAGTGAATGGGACGAAAGGCTGTTCTTTTTTTCTTCTTCAATTTGCAGCACGGGACCTGTGTATTAATGTCAACCTTTTTGTTGACTCGCGAATGAGGTTGATTTCATCACATACATTCAATGAGGACTAAACCTCTTTAGGAAGGTGTTGCAGGTTTGCAAAAATGGTTACCCATATTGAAGTCTTTAGAAGCATGATGCTTTGTAGGATGGCGAAAATCACTGAAAAGCGGACATCATCCAAATAAGGGTAAGTTAACAAGCATGCGTCTGCATGTATGGCAAAGTTACGTTTGAGACTGCGAAGAAAAACCTCACTGAATGAGAGATCAAATGAGCATAGGCGTTGTTGCTCTGTATGGGAATTGTGCTCTGGCAGGGGCAGCCAAGGCTTTCGTGATCTACAAAACAAGAGTTAATTGATTTGGGTAATAACTGTCAATCGTTTAACAGCAAAAGAGGCCTGATCTGGTATTTGCGTGGAGCCGTGCAAATGGTCGCCATAAAGTCTCCATGGTTAGATTGATATATTTTTGCTATGTCGTTTCTTCGTGTCCATGGCTGCCTGTTTGTATGTAGGCCCAGGCTGCAGAGTCTAGAGGCTGCATTTCTGCCTGTGTAAATCAACTCTCCCTGTTGCAGAGGGCCTCCGTTGCAAAGCTGTGCCAGGGGTCGGCCTCGGCCTCGGCGCTGAGCGGGAGGGAGGGAGAGAGGAAGGAGGGGTAGATAGAAATGCAAGGCGGCAAATAAAAAAAAAACAAGCATTGGTAAATGCATTGTTAAAAAAAAAAAAAAAGCGGGATAAAGTCCCAGGCATCGGAGCTAGGGAATGTGGGGGGGGGGGGGGGGGGAGAGGCAAGAAGGGAAGAATAGCTGAGAGTAAGGGTGACGAGACGCACGGGGAGCAGCAGCCTTTGATGTGCTGGCCGGCCGTGGGCAGTGAATAATTAGGGGAGGAGAAATGCCAGAGCGCACGCTGGGGTAAGCTTGTAGGGGGAGGCTGGTGGCTTTGATGCTGTGCACGCGCTTTTTCACGGGCACAGCATCAAATCGCCCCTTTAGTTAAGGTCTGGATAAGCCATAATATGTTCGACATCTGCAATGCTTGCGCATTGGCAGAGGTCGAGCCCTAAAAAGGAACTGCACTTGAGGGTGAGGAGTGGGGATCTTGAGCCTATGCATATAGAGGGGCTGATTACTAGTCTGAGGACCGCAAGACGTCTCCTGGTCGCTCCTCCTGCCGCACGGTCCCCGTGTGCCAGGGCCTCCCTCTGCCTGCCGCCTTCCTGCCAGGTCCTCCCGCTGTCTACCTGCCTGGTCCCCCTGCTGCCTGCCTCCAGCCCCAGGCCAGCCTCGCACGTTCCCGCGTACTCGGCCCCCCTGCTGCCGGTGCCTGACCCCCGACCCTGCCATAGCACGGTCCCCGGGGGCCAGGTCACCCTACTGCCGGCCCGACCCCTGCCCCTGCCCCCTGCCCCCTGCCCGCCGCCTGCTAGGGTCAGCCCTCAGGCCTCCCCCCTCGCCGCTCCGCCGCTTTCCCGCCATTTTTTTCCCGCGATCCTACCCCAACCCCTCCTCCCCCCGCCGCTCACTTCCCCCCTCCCCGCCGCTGCCCCCCTGCGGCCCGCCCCCTCTTCCCTCTGCTCGCCCCTGATTCGTCTCCCCGCTCCCGCCTCCCAGCTGCCCCTCCCTCGCTCCACCCCCCCACTACGCCATTTATGGCGGAGTTCACGCGTACGCGCAGCGTGCACGCGCAGCGGGCATGCCCTAAGCGCGCCAAAGGTAAGCCCGTCTGCGCCTGGTCCGCGCCCAATGCCAGGACCCCTGGCCCCCGCAGACCCCAGCGCGCCCTCCGGACGTACGACGCCGCCACCCTCAACGCCCTCAACGCCGGCCGAGTCCCGGGCTGCTACCGAGCCACCCCGAGAGGCACCCACGGACCCTTCTGCTGCAACTCCTGCAAGTTCACCTGCTTCCGGACCTGCACTACTCCAGCACCAACCAAGACCAAGACGAGCAACAGCAGCAGCCACCTGAAATGCATCCTGCTCAACACCCGCTCCGTCCACAGGCACGCCATCGAGATCTGGAACCTACTCGACACCACAGCCCCAGACGTCGCCTTCTTCACGGAAACCTGGATGAACGCCTCCTCAGCGCCCGACATCGCCATCGCCATCGCCATCCCAGACGGCTACAAGATCATCCGAAGGGACCGCATCAACCACACCGGAGGAGGCATCGCCATCGTCCACAGGAACACCATCCGCATCACGACCAACACCGACGACACCCTCGCAACCGCCGAGCACCTGCACTTTCAGGTCCACATCAACCCCAAGACCACCCTCAGAGGCACCCTCATCTACAGACCCCCGGGACAATGCACACAATTCAGCGAAGACATCGCCGACTTCATCAGCTCGCACGCCCTCTGCTCCGCTGACTACATCCTCCTAGGGGACCTCAACTTCCACCTGGAGAACAACAACGACCGCAACACCACCTCCCTGCTGGACAACCTCGCCAACCTGAGACTCAAGCAGCTGGTGACCACCCCCACCCACTACGCCGGACACACACTCGACCCCGTCTTCTCATCCAGCAAGGACATCGCCTTCAGCCACGCCACCGGACTCCACTGGACGGACCACAGCTGCGTCCACTTCAGCTTCGGAAGGACCACGATCCACCACCACCAGCAACAGGTTGCACGCAGGAGCTGGAACAAGATCACAGCCGACCAGCTCGCGACCTCCCTGAGCATGAACCCTCCCACCAGCACAACGAACCCTAGCCAGGTGGCCACCAACCTCACGAAGTGGATCAGCGACTGCGCAGACGAGCTCGCCCCCCTGAGGACCCCGCCTAGCAGACCCGGTAGCAAGAAAGCCCCATGGTTCACCGCCGAACTCAAGAGCTCCAAGAAGAACTGCCGAGCCCTCGAGAGAACCTGGCGCAGAGACCCAACACCGGGCAACATGACTGCCCTCAAGCTCGCCACCCGAAAACACCACCAACTCATCCACGCCACCAAGAAAACTGCATTCAAGGAACGACTGGACAACAACGCACACAACAGCAAGGAACTCTTCAACATCGTCAAAGAGCTCTCCAACCCCAACGCCGGAAACAACGACATCACCCCTTCGCAAGACCTCTGCAACTCCCTCGCCTCCTACTTCCACAACAAGATCGCGGACATACACAACAGCTTCAGCACTCAACCGACGAACGCCACGACCGAACCACCGCCCCCCCCCACCACCACCCTCCGCGCCTGGACTCCGATCAGCACCGAAGACACCGTCCGCACGATGAACTCCATCCACTCCGGATCTCCGACCGACCCCTGCCCTCACCACGTCTTCAACAAGGCCGACGCTGTCATCGCACCCCACCTGCGGGACATCATCAACACCTCCTTCGACACCGCTACCTTCCCGGAGAGCTTGAAGCACGCCGAACTTGGCGCCCTACTCAAGAAGCCATCGGCCGACCCCACCGACCTCAAGAACTACCGCCCCATCTCGCTGCTCCCGTTTCCTGCAAAAGTCATCGAGAAGACCGTCAACAAGCAGCTGGCCACCTTCCTTGAGACGAACGGATCCCTCGACCCCTCGCAGTCTGGCTTCCGGGCCAACCACAGCACCGAGACCGCCCTAATCGCAGCCACCGATGACATCCGAGCGCTGCTCGACAACGGAGAAACAGCGGCCCTCATCCTCCTCGACCTCTCCGCGGCCTTCGACACTGTCTGCCACCGTACCCTAGTACAACGCCTCAGCAACGTCGGAGTCCAGGAGAAGGCACCGGAGTGAGTCATCTCCTTCCTCGCCGGAAGGACACAGAGAGTCCGCCTCCCTCCGTTCAGATCTGAAGCCACCGAAGTCATCTGCGGCGTTCCTCAAGGCTCCTCGCTCAGTCCAACCCTCTTCAACGTCTACATGAGCCCCCTCGCAGACATCGCACGCCAGCACAACCTCAACATCATCTCCTACGCCGACGACACCCAGCTGATCCTCTCCCTTACCAACGACCCCGCCACCGCCAGAGCCAACCTTCACGAAGGGATGAAAGAGGTAGCCAAATGGATGAAGAACAGCCGCCTGAAACTGAACTCGGACAAGACGGAAGTCCTCATCCTGGGATCCTCACAAGCCGCTTGGGACGACTCCTGGTGGCCCCCCGCCCTAGGCAGCGCACCCAAACCAACAGACCACGCACGCAACCTGGGCTTCATCCTGGACTCCTCCCTCTCCATGACCAGACAAGTCAACGCCGTCTCCTCGTCGTGCTTCAACATCCTGCGCATGCTAGGTAAGATCTTCCAGTGGATCCCCACCGAGACCAGGAAGACGGTCACCCAGGCCCTCGTCACCAGCCGTCTGGACTACGGCAACTCCCTCTACGCCGGAACCACCGCCAAACTCCTGAAGAGACTCCAGCGGATCCAGAACGCCTCAGCACGACTCGTCCTGGACATCCCCCGTCGCAGCCACATCTCCGGACACCTGAGAGACCTGCACTGGCTCCCGGTCAACAAGAGAATCACCTTCCGTCTCCTCACCCACGCACACAAAGCCCTACACAACCGAGGCCCAGGATACCTCAACAGCCGCCTCAACTTCTACGCTCCCAAACGCCAGCTTCGATCGACCAGCCACGCCCTCGCCGCCGTCCCCCGCATCCGAAGAGCCACCACAGGGGGACGGTCCTTCTCCTACCTCGCCGCCAAGACATGGAACTCCCTCCCCACCCACCTCCGCCTGACCCAGGACCACCTCGCCTTCAGGAAGCAACTCAAGACCTGGCTGTTCGAGCAGTAGCGGACCCCCCTCCCCCAGCGCCTTGAGACCCTCTGGGTGAGTAGTGCGCTATATAAATGCGATGATTGATTGATTGATTGACGTGTGGTGGCGCAATGGTGGTGACCCAGCCACCGCCACATCGGCGGTCCGACCGTCAATTTACAAGTTTGGTGGTCGGACTGTCATTGAATCACCGCAACTGACAGGGATCTGAGATCCCTGGTGGTGTTGGGGTGGTTGTTGTCCTCAAAAGCATATTACGAGTTTCCTCTGTGCCATGGTTTTCATGGTGGTTCCTCCTCCATAAGAACTGTGGCAGAGAGGACACAAAAGGGACCCTACAGGCCCCCTTTGGGCCTCTTGGCTCTTGGGCGCATGCAGCATGTGCATGCACCCCAGTATCTGCATGGCATGGCTTTACAGTCCATGCTGTGCAGGTACTGGCTTTGGCGTTCGCATTGTGGTGCCTATTTCCAGAGGCACCGCCATGAGACCACCAAAGAAAAGAAACACTCGTAATTGGGCGGTCGGCAGCGAGTCTTGGTGGTGCTAGAGCGTGGTTGTGGCATACCGCCCGCTCCCACACCAGTAAAACTCGTAAACAGACCCATTGTGTTATAAAATGAACAGAAATGGTGATAGAAAAGGTTGGTTGGGTCGATCCACCCCATTTGTTTAAGGTTTTGTGTTACACCCCAGTTGACATCATGAGAACCAATAAATAGCTGGATATCACGTACCCAGGATCTTTGATCATGTGATCCTCTGCTTGTGTCTCATCTGTTCATGGGGCTCTTGGCGCAACACAAAAACTGGTGATCCTGCACTGCCTGCCAACACTATGAGTGACAGTCACCACAGTTAGTTTGCTGTGGGGCTGATACACACTGGACCACCTATTGTCAGAGGAAGGAAGGAGCACCACCCTGTCCATTCTACTGACTGGCTACTGCAGTCCTTGGTACGTGTGAGAGGGCTGCACCTGAGGACCTATAGGCTGTGCCAATGATTAATTGCTGACAACTCTACACTCGGCAACCCCTCAGCATCCTCTGAGCTTTGGGCACACGGCCTGACAGTGATCACAGGTACAGCCTGCTAATGGTGAATCTTATCCGTACACACCACCCTCCCTGAAATTGTGCAGATGATTCACATGGTTCAGGCCCTCAGTTGCAGGTCGCCTGGTTGCTAATAGTTGGACTACCACCCACTAGGGACTATATTCTATCAACGCCTGTGGTGAAGAACAGACTGATGGAAGGATAAAAGCAGTGAGAATGCACCGTGCACCGTCCTCCTACCAACAGTACCAAGTGACCACAGCATTGACCTCACCAAAACTATCCATCCAAAGTGTTATGCGTAGTCAGCATATTGCCCATCACTACTTTTGCTAGTAGAAAAGGGCAAAAACAAACAACCTTAAGAGGACAATAGAGAAATTCATAGGAAGCCTCAAAAGAGGGACAGTACCTCTGAAGACAAACCAGTTCTTGTTGTAACAACCGCCTTGTAATTGCCTGCGGGGAAAAAGAATGCGTAGTAGGGTGACTTATTCCACCGTGGGTGTCCGCCTTAGCAACCGGGCAAAATCAGATTTTCTGTAGACATGCATCCATTGAACCTGGCGATCAAGCATGATCAACACCTCAACCCAATTGTAGATAAACTGAAAAGTGAAATCAGCACACCATGTTGGTTCTTGAAAATGGACCTCAGATCAGGGGACCATCAAATCCTGCTAGACCCCAGGTTCTGATACATTACAAACTTTTCCATTTACCTGGCCTATGCCAGTACGAAAGGTTGAATTTCAGCCTCTTCTGTGCCATGGACAAAATATCTGGAATAAAATATTGTGAGGACAAAATATATCATGAATATTGAGGACAAAGATATTGTGAAGGTAAGTTCCTATAGTTAAGTAACGTTTTACTATATGTAACTACACATATATGTACCTTGATGACATATATAGATTCAAGCTACATCGTTGAGAGAGTACACCATGGGGGTAAACATCGTTTACCAAAATCCTTTTCCCCGCAGGCAATAACAACGCAGTGGTAACAACGACTACGTTTTAACAACACATGCCATTACTCTGCTAGTCAGAACAACGACTTGCGGAGGGGTTGGAAGGTGTTGGATTTTAAAACCCAACACCTTCCCTACTGTTGCACAGACTGGAGTTGGAATAGTAAATTATACTATTCCAACATCCAGTTCCCCCCCTAGAACAAGTTGTTGTTACAACTTGTGGAGTAATGGTAGGCGTTGTTACAACGTGGTCATTGTAACAACCGCGTTGTAATTGTCTGCGGGGAAAAAGAATGCTTAGTTGGCATATTCCACCGTGAGTGTCCACTATCATAGTCACTTGCAAGCCTTAGCAACCAGGCAAAATCAACTCAACGATGTGCCTTGAAGCTATATATATCATTAAGGTAAATGAATGTATAGTTACATATAGTAAAACGTTGCTTAACTATAGAAGCTTACCTTCACAATATGTTTGTCCTCAATATTCATGATACATAAATGTGAAGTTAAGAATAGTAAATCTATACTTACTTATTTGTACTTACCTTCTCGATATATTGGTCCTCAGTATTTTCTGACATTATATTCTGTCCACACATTATTTTTGTTAACAATGTGCCACATATGTTTTTCAGAACACTTTTCGTGAAGTCCTCTCCATGCTGACTGGGTTCATCAATGTCAGTAATGACATACCTATATACACCCAGTCTGTCAATGTCAATGAACACCATGTCTGGCTCTGAATGGTACAGCAGAGACACAAAGACTGCGGCCTCACCCTCCAAAGAGAGAAGTGTGAGTTCCTGAAGTCCCACATCAGTTGCATTGGCTACCACTTCTCTGCTGATGGAGTGACCCCTAACCCTGCAAAAGTACAGGATATCAAGTCAGCTCCATATCCCTCTTCTGGTACTGGTGTGATGTGTTTCTTAGGAATGGTCAACTATTGTGGGATGTTTATAAATACCTGATGTTCCTTGCAGCAGTTCAGTCTCACAAAGGCAAACATCCCCTGGATCTGGTATGAAAAATATGTGGCAGCACTCCAAGACACCAAGAATGCGTTGTCCGCGGAGACCACTTTAGTTTACTTTGACCCAGCCAAAGACTCAGAGTTGGTCTTAGGTGCCAGTACACAGGGCTGGGAGCGGTCCTATCAGAGGCAACCCTGTGGAAAATAGGCGCCAGTGGTGTTTTCTAGCATGGCACTCACTCTCACTGAAGTGAGGTACTCCCAGATCAAACAGGAAGCTGTTGTGGTTCACTAGGGGGGTAAGCACTTCCATTCGTACCTAAACAGACAACCATTCATGGCACTCATAGACACAATATCGAAAGGTAAGTGCATATAGAGTAAGCATAGATTTACAATTCCTAATTCCACATCATCGTACCTTGAATATATAAATATCGTCAAGGTACTTATATGTAAAGTTACATATAGTAAAACTTTGCTTAACTATAGAAACGTGCCTTCACAATATTTTTGTCCTCAATTTTCTTGACATGATATTTTGTCTGCACAATATTTTAGAAAATCTATTCATACTTACCTTTTGATATTTTGTCCCACGATATTCCGGCTATGATATTAAAGTATGAATATGTGTAATATATAAATACTCATATATAATTCAATGTATGTATTATAGGGATAGTCCATATTCAGGGTCCACAACATGCTTCTGAAGCATCAGCATCCTGGCAGCAGGTTGAACCTGCCACGTGACAATTTAAGGACCGGAGTGTTCCACATCTTGTGATGCTCCCTGAGCCCGCTCTCAAGAAGGAAACAGGCAGCAGGAGAGCAAAAGTGGTATGTATGCGCAACAATGAGGTTGAAGGAACTAGTGTACTACCCACTTCAGTGGAGTGACTACTGAATCTAATGAAGCCGCTCCAGTTCCAAACCTCCTGGCAGCCCATGATCAAACAAGTTCTGCTGTTAGCTGGGGAAGTGATGAAGCCTCGGACGATAGGACTTTGGACCCTTGTACTTACAAAGGGCCAGTCTGGGACCATCTAAGAAGTATTAGGACATTGAACAGTGGCTCATATACCTATTATGTTTGTGTTTAACCACAAGCTGTGCGTTTTCTACAGTCTTGATATTTTGGGAGGAATCAATCAATCAATCAATCAGTGACACTTGTAAAGCGCGCTACATACCCGTAGGGTCTCAAGGCGCTTGGGGGGGGGGGGGTGCCGCTACTGCTCGAACAGCCATGTCTTCAGCTTCTTCCTGAAGGAGAGGTGGTCTTGGGTCAGGCGTAGGTCGGACGGGAGGGAGTTCCAGGTCTTGGCGGCCAGGTAGGAGAAGGACCTTCCTCCTGTAGTCGCTCTTCGGATGCGGGGGACGGCGGCGAGGGCGTGGTTGGCTGATCGGAGGTGGCGTTTGGGAGCGTAGAAGTTGACTCGACTGTTGAGGTAGCTCGGGCCTTGGTCGTGTAGGGCTTTGTGTGCGTGGGTGAGGAGGCGGAAGGTGATTCTCTTGTTGATGGGGAGCCAGTGAAGGTCTCTCAGATGTCCGGATATGTGGCTGGATCGTGGGATGTCGAGGATGAGTCTGGCTGAGGCGTTTTGGATCCGCTGGAGTCTCTTCTGGAGCTTGGCGGTGGTCCCGGCGTAGAGGGCGTTGCCGTAGTCCAGTCGGCTGGTGACAAGGGCCTGGGTGACGGTCTTCCTGGTCTCTGTGGGGATCCACCAGAAGATCTTTCGTAGCATGCGTAGGATGTTGAAGCACGCCGAGGAGACGCCGTTGACTTGCCTGGTCATGGAGAGGGAGGAGTCCAGGATGAAGCCCAGGTTTCGTGCATGGTCTGTCGGTTTGGGTGCGGTGCCCAGGGCGGGAGGCCACCAGGAGTCGTCCCAGGCGGAGGGTGAGGAGCCCAGGATGAGGACCTCCGTCTTGTCCGAGTTCAGTTTCAGGCGGCTGGTCGTCATCCACTCGGCTACCTCTCTCATCCCTTCGTGCAGGTTGGCTCTGGCGGCGGCGGGGTCGTTGGTCAGGGAGAGGATCAGCTGGGTGTCGTCGGCGTAGGAGATGATGCTGAGGTGGTGTTTGCGTACGATGGCCGCGAGGGGGCTCATGTAGACGTTGAAGAGGGTTGGGCTCAGGGATGATCCTTGGGGGACGCCGCAGATGACTTCGGAGGCCTCTGACTTGTACGGTGGTAGGCGGACTCGCTGTGTTCTTCCGTCGAGGAAGGAGATGATCCATTCCAGCGCCTTGTCCTGGATTCCGATGTTGCTGAGGCGCTGTATTAGGGTGCGGTGGCAGACCGTGTCGAATGCCGCGGAGAGGTCTAGGAGGATGAGGGCCGCTGTTTCTCCCTTGTCCATCAGGGCTCGGATGTCATCGGTGGCGGCGATGAGGGCGGTCTCGGTGCTGTGTTTGGCTTGGAAGCCGGACTGTGAGGGGTCGAGGGATCCGTTTGTCTCGAGGAAGGCGGTCATCTGCTTGTTGACGGTCTTCTCGATGACTTTGGCTGGAAACGGGAGAAGCGAGATGGGGCGGTAATTCTTGAGGTCGGTGGGGTCCGCTGTTGGTTTCTTGAGTAGAGCGCTGAGTTCGGCGTGTTTCCAGCTTTCGGGGAAGATGGCGGTGTCGAAGGATGTGTTGATGATTTCTCGCAGGTGGGGTGCGATGACAGTGTCGGCCTTGTTGAAGACGTGGTGAGGGCAGGGGTCGGTCGGTGATCCGGAGTGGATGGAGTTCATCGTGCGGATGGTGTCTTCGGTGCTGATCGGGGTCCAGGCGTGGAGGGTGGTGGTGGGGGGGGGTGGCTGGTCGGTCGTGGTGTGCGTTGGTTGGTTGTTGAAACTGCTGTGTATGTCCGTGATCTTGTTGTGGAAGTATGAGGCGAGGGAATTGCAGAGGTCTTGCGATGGGGTGATGTCGTTGTTTCCTGCGCTGGGGTTGGAGAGCTCTTTCACGATGTTGAAGAGTTCCTTGCTGTTGTGTGTGTTGTTGTCCAACCGGTCCTTGTATGCTGTTCTCTTGGCGGCGCGGATCAGCTGGTGGTGTTTCCGGGTGGCAAGTTTGTAGGAGGTCCTGTTGTCCGGTGTCGGTTCCCTTTTCCAGACTTTCTCGAGGGCTCGGCAGTTCTTCTTGGAGCTCTTGAGTTCGTCGGTGAACCATGGGGCCTTCTTGCTGCCGGGTCTGCTAGGCGGGGTCCTGTAATGTTGGGGGGAATGTAATGTTGCACTCGCTAGCCCAGTTAAAATGTTCCAAGAGGTGAGTTGTAGCGATCTGCCCCATTTTTTAAGGTGTTGTGGTTTAGTCCAATCGACGTCTTGGGAGCTAAGAAATAGCTGAGGATACTGTGCCAGGAAATTTGATTCTGTGATCCATCCTATAGGTAACAACACACCTTTTCTATGTAGTTACCCCATATTTTTAGCATTTCGCTGGACCCTATATTTTTGCTGGGTTTAGAAATCTGTTCACTTTAACCATGCTAACCAGTGGTAACGTGCCTGTGCTCCCCCATTAAAATTGTTGATCTGGCATATTGCTAATTGATATATTTAACCTACATATCAGTCCCTAGTATATGATACAAAATGTACCCACAATCTGAAAGTTGCTTGTCACTAGAGGACTGTAGCACCTATTATGCCATCCACTACAGTGGTAATAAAAACATGGCTTCCTGCCTACCCTGTGAAGACTGAAGCAGTGTAAAAACACCAATTTCTAAATAAACACTATTGAAAGGTCAACACCTCTCTTTTAAATAAATCACCTCTTCCTTTCCGCCCACAAAGCAGGGTGCAGGGTATTTAAAAGTAGAAATTTAATATTAACAGGTCCTTATGGTGACTGGCACTCTACAGTTGTTTGCCACTGTTGCAGGCCTAGTTGTCCTATGTAGACAGCCAGAGTATAGATTCAAAATCCTAATACTATATCCTGGGAATGGCGCTAGCTAAGAAAATAACTAAACAACTATTTGTAATAGTTATTAAAAATCTAATTCAGAGATGATGTTGGATTTTTAATATATACTACGGGAAAATAGCTTTTCGAAAGTTAACTTGACCTGACCTGAATGAGCAGCTATGACTCCTCTGAACCTGACAGATTATGTAGGAGGGGCTATGAGCATCCTTTTTGACATTACAGTGTCAAATGCTTTTGAGTGTCAAAGCCTGCTTGAAAGACCTGCTGGATTACCTTCTATAGCACTGGTTGCTCAGTTGAAAGGAAGGGAATCAATGCTTCAAACAACTCCTGTGTATCCACTGTAAGGGTGCTGGAAAACCATGGTTTGTTCTATCAGACTTCTGTCTCTGGGTTTATTGGGGGCACTTTGGCTGCTTCAAATAGAATTTTGGTGTCAGATGGTGAGGGACAGTAGGATTACCATACTACCCTCCCAACACAAACACTTCGTCCCCATAGCCCATGTTCATTGTGTCCGAAGACATTCACCATCTTGAAAATTCCCAAAGTGGGTAGTGTTCACCCTTGGGAACTTTTACTCCGTTAGTTAGTGTGTGCCCAGGAATCATTAACATCCACTAACTTGTGCCAGGCATAAACGTAGCATCTCCAAGGAACTCACTATAAAAAAACACTCCTGGACTTGAGAAAGAACAGACGAGGACCGGACCTGCTGTGTGGGACCTGAGAGGAGCCCTGAAAGGACTAGACCTACTCCATCAGAAATTAACTCCAAGGGTCACAAGGGTGACCTTCTGTTAAATCTACGAGGATACAACATTCTACAAGAGGCATTTTCCTGCAACTGCCCAGCTGGACCCCTGGTCCATATATGTTTCGGGGTCCCTCCTCACAACGGCGGTCTATGTGGTACGCTGCACGCTCCTTCTGGATCTGGGTGGTGCGGTGAGCGCTCAGACCACTGGCACTCTAGGTCTTCTATGGGGTCAGTGCCAGGGTATGCAGAACGAGCAGGCAAGGAATATAATCCTGGTTACTTCAACACAAAATATTGCATTTAATGCTTCATTTTGATTTTTTCTGATCATCTTTCAAGCATTCAGTAGATTCTAGTTTTATATGTGTGGCGACTGGTGTACACGGGTACCATTGTGCTGGGGTTATTGAAGACTTGCTATCACTTTGAACAATTGATTCGGTCATCCAAACTAGGGCATAGCAATAGAAAGCGGGTCTGATGGCTCAGTGGAGTAATGTATATAATGCAAGGATTTTTGATGGCTCACATGGTCACAGGGTCAAATCTAAGCAGACTTTCATCATTGTGCGGCAGATAAAATGAGCATCATTGATTTCGGTGAAATGAACATGACAGAAATGGTGCCTAGAAACTCTTTAGTGTGAAGATGTACTTTACAAATATGTATTACGTTATTGTAATTCAGCTTGGCTCGATGACTCCATATTTTTGGGGACACCCCAAAGAATCCTGCAGTCCCAAACCTAGACCTGCTATATTAGGAACAGCTTATGTAAATGCCGGATATAGTGGCGGAGAGCCTAAAAAGTGGATCTTTTCTGAATGTCATGCACACCTATTGCAACATTCTGGTTGCTGGGGTAATCTCAATACGGATTCCTGGATTTGCAGAATTACCAAATACCTGAAATGTTTCCCATTAGCACTTCACCAGGAAAAACACTAAGGGACAAATTTATCAAAGACTTGCGTTGCCCTTGCGCCATGCAATAGGGTGCAAGAGTGACGCAACTCTTAAGTTAGATTTATCAAGCCAGGCAAGGCCACCATGTGTTGCCATGCGTGGCTTGATAAATTATCTCTGCGTTATGTTACTCTGCCCGAGGGAGGCGTTTCATGGGTGGAGCGTGGGTGTTCCCATGCATCCACCCATGGATTTTGGCACATTCCCAGAGAAAATGCAGCACACATAGAAAAAGGAAAACACCTCTCAGTATTGCTTTTGTACAGGAAGGTGTCCCTTACAATGCAGGCACTCTTACACCATGGTGCAAGGGTGCTTGCTTTGGCTCTAGGCAGCACATTGTGCACCAGCGCAGGAAAGACAGGAATGCTCCATAAAATGTTTTATACGGCACACTCCTGCCCTTTCCCTATCATGCTGAGCAACAAGGTGACTTGCTGCTCTTTGTGATTTTTTAAAATAAATATGCCCCTATCTGTTGAATTCTGAATAGGAAAAACTATAAAAATAGATAGAAAATTGCCAGTAACGAGTTTACAGAAATCAGATATTGTTCATTCTGAGCAGAAAACTAATAGTAATACCATAGCCGATAAATATTGTAGATTACCGTATAAGTATTAAATATGTGCGGTATCACTAATGAGCACTGAAGTCATCACTTAGAACCCAAGACTAGTTTGAGCAGTGAGATTTCTACGTAGCACATACTGCACTCACCTGTAGGATTTTACAAATCTAGTGTTTGATAAAGTTGGTATATTGGAAGCACTCGGAGCATCACAATCACTCTCCTACTGCCACTAGTGTGCATCAACCTGCTCAGATATGTAGAGAGACAGTGTATGCTTACTGCTCATTGAAGAGTTGACCTCTCTGCTTAGGCTATCATTAAGGACGCTTCTTGTCTGCACTTCTGATGGTGTTTTATGTTTCATCACTGACCTCTTGAGTAGGGACCAAATTAAGGCAGCTCAATTTTTGGTGCTGTGCTGTTGTGATTTCTAGCTGCTTGGGTAAACTCAAACTGCTTTGGCTGGTAGTCAGGTTTTACTTATGACTAAAATAATACTGCCTGTCCACAAATTTGGGGTTAAGCCGGACACGTATTCTTACCTTCCACCCCCGTATTCCTCCTCACACTCCTCACCAGTGAGCACACCATGTTCAGGTTACAGAAGGCACCTTATAAGTAAAATAAAAGAGCCCCCCCCCAAATATGTAGTCTACAGGATGTTCCTGTTACATGATCCATAAAGGTGAGAGGAACCCGTATCACATCCTGTTTTTTTTCTGTGTTTGAGTGATGAATCACCCATAAGTAGCAACAATTTCTGGTTCTATTAGCTCAACCCGACGCCGCATGTGGATTTGGTCTTGGAAAGCAGATAATTCCCAAAAGGCGCTTCTAACTCATCTTCCTTTCAATGGAGTAAAACTTTTTTGGGTCTGAGCTAGTGAAGCTGTTGAAAAAGTAGGTGGAGGACCATACGCTTCTCATTCCTCTGACATCTAGGTCCAAAGGTAGGAGATTTCTGTTCAAACGCGCTTTTGGGAATTCTTCCTTGACTGGAAAGGGAGAGGATCAGCCATTTCATGGGAGAGGTCAAGACTGTGGCACTCCCTCCAATGACAAGTCCTGGCAATAGCCTGTAAATATCTCTTCCTCCACAAACTCTCCCAAACCACGACTATCTGATAGTGGGGGGTCGGATCAGAAACTATCTCCGTTTGGGAAAAGGATGTCTCTGACGCTTGGGTTCTCCAGTTGGTCAAAGATGGCTATTCAATCAACTTTTCTTCCTGTCCTCCCTATGGTTACATAACCAAGCCAACTCCTCCCAATCGCCAGAAGTTACAAGGGCTCCAGAAAGGGATCTTCAATCTTCTCCAGAAAGGGGCCATCATTCTAGCTCCTGAGACGGATATCGGTCTGTGCTGTCATTCTCTGATGTTTCTGGTCCATAAACTAATAGGAGAATATAGTCCTGTTATGGATTTAAAACATGTCAATCTTTATGCTCCCTACCAGAAATTCAGAATGGTGAGTTTGCAGTGGATGTTGCCTCTTATTTCTCCTGGGTCAGTTCTTGCTTCATTAGTCTTGTCGGATGTTTATTTTCGTATTTCGGTTCATCCACTTTCATAGAGGTTTATGAGGTTCTTTTCTCTAGGACAGCACTTCCAATTCTGTGTTCTCCCTTTTGGTCTTGCCTCCGTGCCTAGGCTATTCACTAAAACCCTGTCTCCTCTGGTGGGACTCTTGCATTTTTTGGTTTATTGTTGTTCTCCTATCTCAACAAACATCTCATCTCCTCCCTCCTCAGGAACTTCAGTTCGTAGGGGCACTATTCAACACGTGGATGGGGTAAGTCTTCTTCCTCTACATCAGCAACTCTTCTGTCTTGGCTGCATGCTCTCCTTTATGCTCGGCAGCCCCAGCAAGGGACTGGTTCAGGGTTCAAGAGGACATGTCTGCCTCCCTTTATCTTTTTCCTTAGATACACAGGCATCTCCTCCAGCTTGTCTACCATCTTATCTCCTACTGGAGCCCCGAATCTCAGAACCATGACATCTTGGTTCCTGTTTTGGATCAGATCACTCAGAAACTCCATTGGTGGCTTCAACCTACGAATCTGGCAAGAGCAATTTTGTCCAAATCAGGATGGAGAACCAGGTGGGTCAGGCCTATCTGAATCATTGGGGGAAAAGTGGAGGGGGAGATTCGTTCTCCTTTGCTGGTACTCTCACGGATCAGAAAGAGGCATGTAGGGAAGACAACCTGCTGGGTCTGACTGCAATTCATCTTCTGAAGAGGGAGAATGGGCGTGTCGACGGGCTGAGTTGCCAACTCCTTTCCTTGGTGACAATGTGTCTGTCTTCTTGAGTGTTCCAGGAGATTATGGTAAGGTTTAGAACACAGGCGTTACCTCTTTCTTTCCCCTCAGGATGCTCTTCTGCCATGATTAGAGGCTTGGAGGGTAGACACGATGAGTTTTCTTTGACCTCAGGGTCTTCGCTTTGCTTTCTCCCCCTTTGCCCTACTTAGCAGGGTTTTGGCCAGCATCAGAAAGGAGAGTGTGGAATTTCTGTTGGTGGTTCCGATTTAGATTCAGGCAACCATAGTTCCCTCTTCTTCACAGTCTAGACATTGCTTTACTGTGTCTGTTTCTTTTGAATCCGTCCCATTTCAGGTTTCCCCTCCTACCCAGAAATCTCTCAGGCAGTTGTATTTGGGGGTTTGGAGATTGAAAGAGCAGGCTAGAGACTGGAGTCAGAGCTCTTGGGAGGTGATAGAGTGCGGGCTCACCTGCCTTGTACCATACTCACGTGGGCCCATAAATCAACATACACACTTTGAACAGGTAAACCTACGCTTAATCAATTTTGTTTAACCATTCAGGACCTATACCATTGACTTACCAATCCTAGTCACCGGTACCTCAAGTCCTAAGGGATCGAGGGTGTTAGCATAATAGACAATAAATAAACATTTGCATTCCTATAATAACCACAAACTCAGGAAAGATTTACATTTTTTATCTATGAAACTCGTAAATGTCATAATCCAGGCATTTGAAACCGAAAATATTTTCATTAGGAAGATAGCAATTTAAATAAGACTATGCAAAGATTTTAATAATCCTTCATTAAGCATTTGACGATAGGAAGGGAAAAGGAAAGGAAACAATACAATGACATACCCACACTTATTTATAATTACCTAGAATGGTGTGAAGACCAACCCTGGCCACGGGCTGAGTTAAAGGACAGAACCCCAAGATTGCAGGTGCCAGCAGGATAGAACAAGTGTAGACCAGAATTCGGGACAGGTGCAAACCAAATTGGATCAGGACAGAACCACCTCAGGCTAAGACCGGCACCCACAGCTAAAGTGCAACGCCTGCGTCACCCCTTCTCCGCAGAATACAGCCAAACCCCGATTAGGTTATCGAATCTCCTTCCCAGAACCCCGATTGGGTTATCGAACCTTCTGACAGAGTGCTCCACCAGCATCTCTGCTCTCAATCGCCTATTGAGTGCGTTTGGTCAGTGACAGGTCAGCTATTCAGACAAGTTGGACAAATTAACTAGCTAAGACTACTCTAGTTATACTATTTTCCAGGGCAGTGTACCACCCCCCAATGTTGCAAGTGTAAGGATCGCCAATTTTGATTGGACAAAGGATGAGGAGAGGTCATCACACCATACCAAATTGAAACTTTTCTTTTGGAATATTTAAATTAGCGTTCCAGCCCATCATTTTATTTTCCCATGCACTTTTATTCCACCCATCAATGAATGTTCTAATAGTAAATACATTGTTGTAACATTAGTAGAGTAGGGCCTCCTCTAGTGAGGTCGAAAGGTGAGCTTCCCAAGTGCATCTCTGTTGAGAGTGTCCTTGGCATTCATTCAATGCCATGACTTGAGCTTTTCTGGTTTCTGGTGCGCATGTGCGGTGTGGGTTTCAAAAAGGAGTTACAGATACATCTCAGGCCCAAACACGAGCTAAATAGCAAAGTAGAAAAGAAACAGTTTTAGAACAAAGAATAAATGAATGCACTGTATACCACTTATCTCAACTCTACTCCCATTACGTTATTTTAACAATTTATTTAAGTATTAGGCAGAACAAACAAAAGCAGCGGTACAAGTTTCTTGCACGTTAGGACACAGAGTGGCCATCTTAGTTCTAGTGCGCAGAAGCAAAAGTTTCCCACCAAAGCAAAGAGTACATCATGTCACATGAGTGTGACAGACGCATGCGCAATTGAAAACCCTGCGTACCAGTGGCCATTTTAGTGCAAGCGAATTATGATTAGTGAAAACACATAGGCGAGCTTCCCCAAGATACTAAAAATGTTGTGTATTGCAATATTAATAAGGCAAAACATGTTAGTACATTTTGAGTTATTTAGAGAGGGTTGAGTACAAGCAAGTCGCTTTACGTGCGCAACCTTTCTCCATCAATCCCCTCTTTGATGATATTTTATATCATCACTAATTAATGAAACAGATGCCAACTTTCACATTTCTCCCAACTCAATTTCTTCAAACTTTCAGTTTTGTTTATTTTCAATATTCATGTGAACATTTTTCACTTTCTGTTATATATTTCCATTTAGTTCTTCTAACTCAAGTTCATCAATATTTCTCTTTTTCCCTTTTTTATTTACTGTATGTCTTTTTGTGCTTACGACATTCGCAACAAATCATTATCCCTAAAGTCAGTAGGGCTATTCCTACCATTGGCATCAGTATTTTACCCACAAAACTTTTGCCTACATTAGAAAACCAACTACCTATAGAGGAGAGACCATATGTAAGTCTCTTCCATGCACTGTCAACCTCCAGTGGTTTGAGTTCTTTTTCCAAATGTGTAATGTTCTTTACATATCCTTTGATTTCAATACTTTTATCTGGTATGTAAGTGCAACAAGTTTGCTAATAGGGTATCAAGAGCAAGTCGATTCTGTAAAACCATTGATCTGATCGCAACCAATTCGGTATTGATCATCAAAAATCCTCCAGCAGTGTCAGTCGATAAGCGATTCACCACTGTTGACAATTTGCAGATTCTTTGAGTATTCAGAACCACTCCCACTGAAGGTATCAATGCACTAAATATATCACCTACAATTTCAGAAAAACTAGCTCCTTTACTACGTATTAGTCCATTAATTTCTTCATTGCTTCCAGTGTTTTTATTTACATGATATATCTTTGGGAATACTATTCCAAAATAGCAACTCCCATACCAATGGTCAGGCAATTTAAAATATGCTTTGCTTCCGCAAATATAATAAGTTCCAGGAAACACAGGTTCAGTTCCATCTTTGAATCCCCAACTCCCAATTACCTTATAATTGTGTTCACATTCACTGGAACCAATGAATATATTGTTATAATAACTCGTTCCCTCTCTGTGGAGACAGAGTTTCCCTTTCTTTTCGAAATCCAGCAACATAGCAGCTTGAGTCTTGCCATTTGAGGCAAACCCTGTATTTTCAGCCCATTTGGAAATCTTTCGTTTTTGATCAGTGGCTTTTCTCTGGAAATCCTGTCTCCTTTTCTCAACTAAATTCAAACATATTTTCTCTTTTTCATGTAAAATGCATCTTAAATTGTTCTTGTGTGCTTCAGCTATACCTATTGTACCTATTGTTAGGAAATATTCACCCATATAACGTGTTACATCACTTTTAGTATGTACAGGATTTAGGTTACTACGTATAGGAAGTTCAGAAAATATTTCATCTGAGTTAGAATAATGATACTGCAAAGGTCCTTTCTTATAAAACAAACTAGCTAAAATACTACATGAAATACCATATTTCAGGGGCAGATGATGATATGTCACACCCTCTGCTACAGATGTCGGTAATTTCATACAGACATAGCAATCACTTATTTCCATAGCTTCTACATAGTGTACTAATAGATTAGCAAATACATTCAGGTGTGTCCGATTTCTAAATCTATTATAGTGTAATCTTTCCTCATCTGATGCTTCTAATTCTACCTTCGGTGATTTAATGCTGAGTGCTCTTTCATGTGCATCTATCTTCTCAGGAGCATCTACTTTCTCATGCATGTCAGTGTTATTCTTTATGTCTCTACTCATTAGATAAGGGATAGCTACTGTCAGTCCTAACCATACTATGAGTACTATCACTATACTACATGGGCATATTCTACAACATGTTTTTAGAATCAATCATTTTTATTGAGCAGTATAGCAACACATAACACAGCTCGTCTGACTACATCCACCGGCCGGCAGAGCACGATCCAGCAATATTAAACACAGCCTTTGGGTCTACACCCCGGAGGGCGACCCGGAGAGGACACACGCAATGCCAGGAGGAACAGCCACGACCTTTAGCTGTCACTGCATTTACAATAAAGAACAGAAACATCAAAACAAAATAGAATCCCCAGTCCCACCACCCCACACCCCCCACCACCCCCCTCCCGCCTCCCTCCTCCGCATCAGTCTCATCAACTCCCCTTATGCACACTAAGTCCCACCCGCCTTCCAGCACATTCCAGACCCTCCAAACCTATTTGACTGCACCCTGAGGGACCACCGGAATAAGTTGCAGAATCTGTAGGTACTTGGGGCTCGTTACCTCGCGCAAGTCACGGGATAGAAGATGGATAAATGGTTCCCACAACTCTGCATAAACCTCTCCCTTGCCTTCCACACACAACAAGAGTCTCTTCATTGCCAACAAATGCCACAGCCGCCTAATCCAGTCTCTCGGGTCAGGGGAAACAGTGGATCTCCATAGCGTAAGGATAACTAAGCGTGCTGCTAGCAAGGCCAGAGCTATCTGTTTACCCCTCATGGAGCGCAAAAGGAACGCTTTTGGATGTGGGAGCCCTAGCAGCACATATTCAGGAGCCCTGGGAAATGCAATGTGAAAGGCCTCATCGATATCATCAAGGACAGCCTTCCAGTAACGCTCTAGTTTCGGGCAGTCCCAGAGCAGGTGCATCAAGGTTCCCGGAGCACCACAACCCCGCCAGCATAGACCTGAGCATTTCAGATCCCAAGCCTTAATCCGCGCTGGGGTATGGTACCAGTACGACACCGCCTTGTAGGCCGACTCAGCGCCTGCCACATTGGACGCGGTATGCTGCGCGCGATAGAACACCTTTTCCCACTCCTTATGCGACAGCGGGCTGCCCAGCTCCGTCTCCCAGCGAACCTGCACTTTAGTTTGCTGCGCTTTAGGCCGTGCACCGATCAGGGCATATAGGTCAGATATAAGTTTGCGGTCATCCTTTTTGCATACCACCCAGGGGGCGGGACATATCAGCGATATTAGGGAGTTGCGTGACCCAATGTGCTATCTGCGAATAGGGAAAGGCATCGGCCTCGGAGAGGGAGAAGTGATCCCGGCAGAGCGAGGAAAACGAGATCAAGCCATCCAGGTCAAAGAGGTGGCCCACCCTCTTGCAGCCCTTCTCCCGCCATCGCTGGAAGACCGGGGACGAGCAGCCAGGCGGATAGTCTGGGTTATCGACAATGGGCGTCATGGGTGAGGGGAAAGTGGTCCAGCCCCTACGCTGTGCCAATTGATCCCACGCCTTCATGGTCGGCGATGTCACGGGGGATGAATATTGACCCCAGGTTCTATGTTTTCGAGGAAGCCATAACTCGCGCCAAATAGTGCAGCCCGCCACCGCCTGATCCATAAATAACCAGTGCTTGCTGGAGTGTGGCCTGTTCCACTCGAGAATAAAGCGCTGACAAGCCGCCTGATAATACGCAGACGGTAATGGAAAGCCCAGGCCGCCGCTGGCCCGAGGGGCCGTAATCAACGAGGAGGCAAGCCGTGGACGTTTGCCATTCCATAGAAATTCGGTAAGCAGCCCCTGAAGCTTCTGAATGGTACCCGGCGGGGGGTCCAAAGGCAACATTTGGAAAAGGTATAGAATGCGCGGAAGGATCGTCATTTTGACGGCAGCCAGTCGACCAAACCAGGCGAGCTGCAACCGGGACCAGTCAGACAGCGATTTGGTTGTTTGCTCAACTAAGATCTTGTAGTTAAGAGAGACTGTCCGTGCTATAGTGGCGGCAAGGCGGATCCCCAGATAAGGAATGTCAGAGTGAACCCACTGGAAGGCAAAATCCTTTTGAAGGTCTTGCACGTCAGAAGCCGGGATCGACACGTTGAGGATCTGGGATTTGGAAAAGTTAAGCTTAAAGCCGGCAACACCACCGAATTGGCGCAATTCCATCGACAAGTGCCGCAAGGAGGTGTGAGGACGCACAAGTGAGAGGATTATGTCATCGGCGTAGAGGCTTATTTTGTGATCGTCGGCGCCAAACTGAATCCCCTCAATGCCTCCGTTGGACCACACTCTCTGAGCGAAGGGCTCCATATAGAGCGCAAAGAGCAACGGCGATAGAGGACACCCCTGCCTCGTCCCGCGAGTGATGGGGAAAGTGGCAGATCTACAGCCGTTCACCCGGACCGCCGCCTTCGGTGCTGCGTAGCGGCAGCGCACCCATTTTACGAAGTTATCCCCCATTCCGAAAGCTTTTAAGACCGCGAACAAGTACGTCCAGTCGACACGGTCGAAGGCCTTCTCCGCGTCTATTGATAAGAAAAGGGCCTGTTTGCGAGAGCGGTGTACTGAGTCCATGTGGTGCAAAAGCCTTTTCGTGTTCTCCCCTCCCTGTCGCGTGTCGGTGTGAAGCCAACTTGATCCGGTTCTATGATGCCGTCCATGAATGGGCTAAGACGGGCAGCCAGAATGCTAGCAAAAAGCTTTGCATCGATGTTGAGTAGGGAAATTGGGCGATACGATCCACACTCCCGGGGGTCTTTCCCTGCCTTGGGGATGACTGTGATCACAGCTTCCGACATAGAAGGGGTCACCTCTCCCGTTGCCAGGAAGGAATTAAAAAGGAGGGTTAAAAAGGGCGCTAGTTCCATACAAAACTTTTTATAAAAAATGGCCGAGAAGCCGTCCGGCCCCGGGGATTTGGCCAGTTTCAACAGCGAGATCGCAGTAATGACTTCTTCAATACGTATGTCCGCGTCGAGCGTAGCTGCCGAGGTCTGTGAGAAGGGCGTTTCTCCACATGAAGCCAAGTACGCCTGCACACGATTCGGCTCTGTGGATTCCCGGCAATACAGGGTATGGTAAAACCGCCAGAAAGAGTCTGCGATAAGGGAATCGGCAGTCTGCTCCACCGCATCTGCGTCCCTAATGGCCTGAACGGCGGCTTGCTGCGTTCGGGCCCTCAGCCTATGTGCCAACATCCGGCCCCCTTTGTCCCCACTGAGGGAAAACTTATGGCGCAAGCGCAAGAGGGCGTATTCCGCACGGTCCAGGTCAAGATGTTTAAGCATGCGTCGTTTAGTTTCCAACTCTCCCCAGATGGGAGGCGCCCCGGTCCGCTTATGGATCGCCTCTAAGCCAACTACCTCCCTCTCTAACTCTTCACACTTCTCCTTAAGGATCCGCGCGAGCGACGCAGACACAGCAATAAACTCCCCCCGAGCCATCAATTTGAGGGCCTCCCACACGACCCCTGCGACATGCCTTCCCTGTCGTTATCCACAAAATATTGAGTGATCGTGGCTCTCAGGCGGGTAATTACCGATTCCGAATTGAGTAGGGAATCCCGAAGTCGCCACCCCGATAGCAGTGGCTGCTGGTCATGACAGACAATCTGTACAGAGATAAGGGCATGGTCGGATAGAGAGCGCGGGGAGATCTCTGCGGCAGATAAATGGGGCATGAGAGATGTCGTGGCGAGGAAATGATCTAAGCGCGCATAAGTTTTATGAGCTGCGGAATAATAAGTGAAATCGCGTTCCAGGGGATGTTGAGTACGCCACACGTCATGTAGCCCACCCTCTTGCAACCACTGCTTCCCCCCCTGGGAGATGGCCCCCGCCTGATGCGAACGCGCAGCTGACCTATCTAACACCGGATCCATTACGACATTCAGATCTCCCGCCACCAACACACACGCATCCGGGGAAGCCAACACCTCCGCAAGCGCTGTCTTCAAAAAGGGTTCCTAGTGGACATTTGGAGCATACAGGGTGCCCATTGTGAAATGTGTGTTCCCCTATTGGATCCTAACTGCCAATAAATGTCCCTTGATGTCAACTACGTGGGACAGGACCTTACAGTGAGCTTTGGCGCTGACCAGGATAGCCACCCCCTGTTTTTTCGCTGCGCATGAGGACCACAACTGCACTGGAAAACACTTGTCTCTCATCCTCCTAGTATCCTTGGAGAGGAGGTGAGTCTCTTGCAACAGGCACACATCCCCTTCCGCACCTTCTAACAGCGATAAAATGGCTGTGCACTTAACCGGGCTGTTGAGACCCCGAACATTCAAGCTAACAATTTTCAGATCTTCACCCATACTCGCTGCAAGGGGAAGAAATCATTAGACGGGACATCTGTGACTGTACAAGCGGAGAACATCTCAGAAACCCCCCACCTCCCCTACCTACCCCCAACCCTCCCCGAGGACTGATGCGGAGCCCCAAACACAAACCCCCCTCCCCCCCCCAGACCTCCAAAAGCCAAAGCACAACAGTACAAAAGAAAGAAACATACAACAGTTCGTGGTATAGGCCTCAAGGGCAGGGGAACATGGCACCAACCAAACAATCGTCCAGTTCCTGATTCAGGACTCCTTTCGGAACCAGGACATAGAAGAATCAGTCATTACCTGTTGAGAACCATCCCCTCCGACGCCAGCTACTAGCCCTGTTAGCTGAAGCGTCCGTTACCTGGGCCACAGAAGCCAAGTCCACACCTCAAGTGCCTGCTGAAGCGTCTGTTACCTGGGCCACAGAAGCCACCGCAGCCCCACCTTCCATCATACTCGCTAAAAAGTCAGGCTTTGGGGGGGCGTGGCCAAGATGGCGGGCTGAGAGGTCGCACTTGCAGAGAGCTCCCGGACCCCTGAAACCCTGCACCGCTCGCAGCCGCTGATTCCCCCCCGGATCGGGCGGTGACTGAGCCTGGTGACCCCCGTGGTGGTGTGGAGCGGTCGTTGAGCCTTGGGTGCCCCGCCGGAGGTGCGATTCCGATCGAGATAGCCTGGGGCGGAGCCCGCTGGTCGGCTTGTGCGCAGCCCGGAGGCCGCGAGACCTTCAAGCATTGGGCCTCGGTGGTGTGACCGGCCGACTGTGAGTGGCCTGCCGAAGTGCCTGCACTGTGGTGTTCGAGTGGGTGCCGAGGAGGACTTCGCCGGCGGAGCGGAGCCGAACGGAGGAGGGCGACGGAAGCGGAGCCGGCCTCCGACTACTACGCAAGTCCGGGGCTTGAGAACGCTCGCCTCGCGCGGCCGCTCCGGCCCAACCCTGGTCGTGGCGGAGTGGAGTCGCGCCTCCGGAGCATTTCATCATCCAGACGAGCTGGCCCCGGCTGCTTTCGCCCCACGAGCCTGCCCTCCGGCTGTGTTTATCGCCACTGGACTTGCGGCGGAGGTAGGCCTCATTCCTTGGGCGTTGGCCCATTGACCGTAGCGGGCGGCCATTTTAGGAACCTCGGACCGGCCACCCGGCCTTGCTCGTAGCCTCTGTGTGGCGGTGCTTCCTGGCTGGCGAATAGTTATTCTGACCCTAGTGGCCTCCTCGCTGAGCTGCGGCCATCGGTGGCTCCCGCGCCGCCAGGATGTCGAATGCCAGAGGGCAAAGGAGGGGGGATCGGACTTTGCCAGACATGTTGGGACGCGGTGCCCTACGCAGCGGAGGTAGCCAGGCCGCCCCGAACTCCCCGGCCCCTGCTAGAGGCGCTGAAGGCGGGGAGCCACCGGTGACGCGATCGTTCCTGGAGTCGCTGTTCAGCTCCTTACGGGAGGATTTTCAGACTTTGAAGCAGGAGGTGGCCGGGGAGGTCCGTGAGGTACGGAGAGAAGTGGACTCCCTGGGGGAGCGAGTCAACACTGTGGAGGAAGCTGGTCATTCCAGGGACGAGGAGATCACCCACCTGCAGCAGGAGGTCCTGCGACTGCGGGAGCAGCAGATTGAGCTGCAGGCCCACGCCGAAGACCTCGAAAACCGGTCCAGGCGAAACAACATCAGGGTCCGGGGCGTTCCGTTCGGCGAGGAGGGTGAAGACGTGACCGCCTTCCTAGAGGCCCTCTTCCGTGCAATTTTGGGGGAGTCGGAGGATTTTCAGGTCCGCATCGACAGGGCGCACCGAGTGGGCCGCCCTCGCAGAGCTACGGCGCCCCCCCCGGACATTTTGGCTTTCCTACCGGACTTCCCCCTGAAGGAGCGGATCCTCCGCGAGGCGCGGCGGCAGCAGCCTTTCCGCTTCAGAGACCACCCGGTGGCCCTCTATCAGGACTTATCTACGGTCACACTGCAGAAGAGAAAATCTTTTAAAATCGCTACGGACTTTCTCCGGGAGCATGGAACGCAGTTCTCTTGGGGGCACCCCTTCCGCCTGATCTTCAGTTGGAACGGAACTTTGCACCAACTCCGGTCCCTCCAGGATGTCTGTGCAGTATTGGGCATCACGGCATCGGATGCAGACACCCCGGCGCCGCGACGCAGGCGAAGCACCCGAGATGGATGGCAGCAGGCTGGGGAGAGGCGCTCCCCGCCACCGGAGCGGCCTGACTCGCCCACGATTCGGGCGGACATGTCGGCCGCCATCCAGGAGGCCTCCAGAGCAACAGCGAATGGCGAGGTGGCCTTGACGGCCTGAACTTACTCCGGGGGGAGTCTACACTAGCCTTTCATTATCGCAGGTGCGGGGGTTCTGGGGGTGGGAGGGTGTCAGGATCTAACTAGGCGCCTGCATTGAAATCCTGGTACATCGCCTAGAAACTACATTTCCCAGAAGGCTCGGCTGAGGCTATTTCAGGAAGAAAGACACACTTCCTGTTGCGTGTAATTCCGGCGTTTTGGGTGCTACGCGAGAGGGAAGCCTTCTCTTGCTCTTTCGTTTGGTCATTGAGGATTCTACTGCGTGGATGAACTTTGCTAAAGGTAGGAGCGGTATCCTGTTCTGATTCCCCGTCATTGAGCGGAGCGCGGTGGCGGTTGCTACGCGTTGCCGTCTTGCTCGTCGCGTGCAGTGAAGGAACTGCTCGCGTTATTGTTTGTGGATTGTTTTACTGCCTATGGCGGAGCGTAGTGGTTCCCAGCCACACGTTACCGTATTGACCTGGACTGGGTGTTCTGTGATATCACTATTGTCAGTCTAGCCTGCTGAGGCTTAAGGGGTGCACGGTGGTGTTAGACGCTACGTGTCACCAGTACAAGCTGCTTGTTTTTTCTTCGTTTATGATCATTTCTGGATTTAAGTTAAAACGGAGCACAGTGGCGGTCTCAGCTATGTGTTTCCGTGAGGACAGTAATTAACTAACTGAAGGGTTGTGTTCCAATAGTATTTATCAGTGGATAATACTATCTAACAACTGTCATTATTTCTTTTGGATTCCTTTTGATTCTATCTGTGGAAAACTGACTGCTTGGTATTCAACAGGATCTGGCAGAGCGGAATGCTGTGGTTCTTGCTTCCCACTCATTGCCGTGTTCTGCGTTTCTATTTTCTGTGCTGCCGCTCTTTGGTTCTCATCAGTCCTCTTTTTGAATGAGAATAGTGGGATACTATCCCAGGAACCCCCTTGTTTAGATATTGCAGCTTCTTGTAGAAGGTATGAGAGACATAGCGTACTAGGTTCATTGTTACTGTGGCGCATGTGATTATTGGTCTCACTGTATTTATATCTCATATAGGACGAGAGTACCTAAAGAGGGATAACAGAAATACTTTTCCAGAACTCCTGTTTTATATCCACAGGTATACAGTTTATATATGTCTACTATATGAGTGGTCAGATCTTAGAAAGGAACAGTATTCTTATCTCTGTGCCTTTTGTCGTTTCAGATATTCCCTTCCCCTGCAGACCCCTCCCTTACCTTCCCTGTTTATTATTTTGTATTTACCCCTCGCCTAATGGCTCAAATCCTCTGTTGACTTATACTCAGAGGGTTTGTGACGTTTGGAGGTGGGCTGTATGATCATCATCCGGATCCTGTGGAGCGTACCTGACAGAATTACACGCCCACGAATTTAGCTACACCCGATCCGGGTGGGGGTCATATGGCTACCTTGGAGGATGTGCTTTAGGCCTTGGTACTGGTGCAACAAGAGCTGGTTGCCTCCAAGGCAGAAGCCACTGCCTTAAAGGAAAAGGTGGATAGATTAAGTAGGAACCCTTTTGATGCCTCTCCCTCGCAAATCCAGGTCACTGTTCCACCTCCTATTCCTCTGGCTAGTCCAGAAAGATACTCTGGTGATCCCTCCAAAACCCAAGTATTCCTGACACAGATTATGATGCACTTCTCGTGCAAGCCGGCCTCCTTCCCGACCAATCATTCTAGAGTGGCTTTCGCTATCTCCTATTTGATTGGAGATGCTGCTAATTGGACTGTGCCTTTAGTGCGTAACGATGACCCTGTTCTGAATAATTGGACGGCGTTTAGGGCTGAGTTTGAGCGAGTGTTTGACCGCCGAGCCACCTCTTTCAGCGCAGACAGGGAATTGTTGTCTCTTAGACAGGGTAAGAAAGACTTAATAACCTATTTAACGGACTTCAATCGTTTGGTTATTGAAACAGCTTGGCCTGAAGAAAAAAGGATGTCTCTTTTTTATCAAGGGTTGAGGGATAGTCTTAAGGATGTTATCGCACAGATAGACCCCCAGCCAGTTACCTGTGCCGACATGATAAACCTGACCCTACGTCTGGATGGTCGGATAAGTGATAGAGGGAATGACAGAAGGCGATGGGAACGAGGGACCTTTGGGTCCGACTTTACACCCAAGAGAGCAGGGATGGCTACAGAACAGGGGGCTGAACCTATGGAGATAGGGGCGGTTAAGGCCCCACTGACAAAGGAAAAAAAGGAACATCGCCGAGCTCAGGGTCTGTGCCTGTACTGCGGGAAGAAGGGCCATTATGTTAGGGAGTGTCCTACTAAACCTAAGATGAGTGGTGGGTGGAATAGGAGTAAAAAACTGGCCATCACATTGATGGGAACTCCGGAGAAAGGTAGGCAGGTGGAGGCTGAAGTAGAAAAGGGTTCCCCGCCTTATCAAATCCCCTCCTTGACAGTAATGACATTGATGGAGACCGAGACACACATACTCCTCCCCATGGGCTTGGAGAGTCGGTCGCATACCCACCAGGTGAGCGTCATGATCGACTCCGGAGCCACCGGGAATTTTATTGATAGTGGGCTGGTTTCCGCTCTGTCTCTGGAGAGAGTGCCACGGGAGTTCCCTGAAGAGGTACTGGCTGTGGACGGAAAACCGTTAAAGTCAGGAAAGATTACAGAACTAACAGACACTCTTGTGTTGTCTGTACCAATACCGGAAGGACTCCATAGAGAGGAATTACAATTGAATATCATTGAAGCACCTCAATATGAGGTTATACTAGGAATGCCCTGGTTAAGCCGCCACAATCCGACGATTGATTGGAAGACGAAGGAGGTTCGGTTTGCTTCCGAGGATTGTAGGGAACATGTGATCATCTCAGGTACAGAGAAGGCTGCAGTCTCGTATCTGCCGCTAGTAGTGGCTACAGCTGCTGAAAAGGTGGTGGTATTGCCCTTACAATATAGGGGGTATGAGGATGTCTTTAGTGAAAGCATGGCTGAACAACTGCCTCCTCATAGACCCTACGATTGTCGGATCGATTTGGTGGAAGGGGCAACACTTCCCTCCTGCAGAGTATATGCCCTATCGGTTCCTGAAACCGCTCACTTGAGGGAATATCTAGACCACTACGTGGCCATTGGGTTTATCCGTCCCTCCAGATCCCCCGCTGCCTCCCCCTTGTTTTTTATCAAAAAAGCCAACGGTGAGTTGAGGGCATGTGTCGACTACAGAGTCCTAAATAAAAACACAGTGAGGAATAGATACCCTCTGCCCTTAATAACAGTCCTACTAGATCAGGTAAAAGATGCAAAAATCTACACTCGTCTGGATTTAAGGGGAGCCTACCACCTGGTCAGGGTTAGAGAGGGCGACCAGTGGAAAACGGCCTTTAAGACTCGTTATGGCCTCTACGAGTATACTGTCATGCCGTTTGGGCTGTGTAACGCCCCTGCGGCATTTCAGTATTTTCTTAACGATGTCTTAAAGGAGTTTGTGGATGTGTGTGCGGTTGTCTACATAGACGACATTCTTATCTATTCCGACAACTCCAAACAGCATCATGTTCATGTCACTCAAGTGTTGCAAAAGTTGGGTGACAACAGACTTTTCTGCAAGCTATCCAAATGTGAGTTCAGTGTGCCTGAAGTTGAGTTTTTAGGGGTGGTGCTGAATCATTCTGGTTTGCAGATGTCAGAACGAAAGGTGAAGGCGGTGCAAGAATGGCCTGTTCCTAAAAGTGTTAAGGAAGTACAAAGCTTTTTAGGGTTTTCCAACTACTATCGCAGGTTTATAGCACAGTTTTCTCAGGTGGCAGCCCCTTTGTCCAGGTTGTTGAGAAAAGGGGTTCCCTTTCAGTGGAGTGAGGTTGCGGATGGAGCCTTTCAGTCCCTTAAGACAGCTTTTACCTCGGCTCCCGTTTTGGCACACCCTAAACCAGAATACCCGTTCATTGTCGAAGCGGATGCATCGGATGAGGCTGTAGGGGCTATCTTGTCACAAAGAAATCATCTTACGGGACAATTACACCCTGTGGCCTATCTATCGAAGAAGCTTAGTCTGGCTGAAAGGAACTACACGATAGCGGAAAAAGAACTGCTTGCGATTAAAAAAGCCTTCCAGGAATGGCGACAGCACCTGTGGGGGGCGGCTTTTCCGGTTACCGTATTTTCGGACCACCGAAACTTACAGTACATGAAAACCGCCCGCAACCTCTCTCAGAGACAAATGCGGTGGATGCTGTTTTTCTCTGAATATGACTTTATTATCACCTTCCGTCCTGGGGCTGACAACAAGAAGGCTGATACCCTATCCCGTCAACAACAGGGGGAGACATCCACTGAACTACCTAGACTTGAGGCCATTGTGGATCCAAAAAAGGTGGTGTGTGTATTACAGGCCGACTCTTTCCTGGATCATATCAGTCAGGCAAAGACCCCCGGGGAATGGATCGAGTGGGCAGCCCAGGGTAGTGACCGCACGTTAAAGAAAGGACTTCCTTTCCAAAACAACAAGTTGTTTCTTCCGGAGGAACCCATGAGAAAGACTGCTTTCGAATGGTGTCATGATTCTCGGTTGGCAGGACATCAAGGAGTGAGCAAGACTATGCAGTTATTACAAAGACACTTTTGGTGGGACTCTGTCAAGAAAGACGTGGTCACCTGGGTAAGGTCGTGCAGTGAATGTGCCATGGCAAAGACCGAGACTGGGAAAAAGAAAGGGCTGTTACTTCCTTTACCCACTCCCAAAAGACCCTGGCAGACTATAAGCCTGGACTTTGTTACCGGCTTACCCCCGGATCAAGGGAAAACCGCTATCTTAGTGGTAGTCGATTGTCTATCCAAGTTGGGTCATTTTATTCCATGTGTAAACTTGCCCACGGCAAGCCAGACAGCGCAATTGCTGTTGTCCCAGGTTATCAGGCTCCATGGAGTACCCGAAGTAATTGTCTCCGACAGAGGCCCTCAGTTCATAGCCCGGTTTTGGAAGTTTTGGTGTCAGGCTCTGGGCATTCGTTCCTCTCTTTCAACCAGTTTCCATCCACAAACAGATGGACAAACGGAGAGGTTAAATCAAACCCTGAAGAAGTATCTAAGGTGTTATGCTGCAGAAGCTCAAGATTCATGGGTTTCATTATTGTGGCTGGCTGAAGTAGCGTACAACAACGCTTGGCACTGTTCCTTGGGGGTAACCCCATTCTGTGCTACCTATGGGTACGACGCTAAAATCCTTCCCATTACCCTTCCTGAGGTGTTCTCCAACCAGCCTACTGTATTGGGTCAAATGCGTAAGGTACAGGCCATCCACAAAACGATCAGGTCCCATTTGATCAAAGCAAAAAGGGAGTATAAGAGATACGAGGATAGACACAGGAGACAAGGGCCTTCTTATGCGGTAGGAGATAAAGTATGGCTTTCAACAAGAAACATCCGATTCAAGCTCCGCAGCATTTTCCACCCTAAATACATTGGGCCATACACAGTGGTGAAACAGATTAATCCTGTCACCTACAAACTGAAGCTACCTGGGTCTCTTCGTATACATCCGGTGTTTCATTGTCATCTATTGAAACCAGCATACTCGGCCAGGCGTAGGGCCCCTCCCCCTGTGTTGTGTGACGGCGGTTTCGAGTATGTGGTACGGAGCATTAAGGATTCAAAGTTTCGTAGGGGGGTGCTATGGTACCTGGTGTCCTGGAAAGGGTATTCTGCTGAGGATGACTCTTGGGAACCTGTGACCAACATCCATGCACCTGGGGCTATACGTTCCTTCCATCGTAGGTTCCCTCTGCGGCCTGGTCCTAGTAGGCGCTAGAAGGGGGACATACTGTCAGGATCTAACTAGGCGCCTGCATTGAAATCCTGGTACATCGCCTAGAAACTACATTTCCCAGAAGCCTCGGCTGAGGCTATTTCAGGAAGAAAGACACGCTTCCTGTTGCGTGTAATTCCGGCGTTTTGGGTGCTACGCGAGAGGGAAGCCTTCTCTCGCTCTTTCGTTTGGTCATTGAGGATTCTCCTGCGTGGATGAACTTTGCTAAAGGTAGGAGCGGTATCCTGTTCTGATTCCCCGTCATTGAGCGGAGCGCGGTGGCGGCTGCTACGCGTTGCCGTCTTGCTCGTCGCGTGCAGTGAAGGAACTGCTCGTGTTATTGTTTGTGGATTGTTTTACTGCCTATGGCGGAGCGTAGTGGTTCCCAGCCACACGTTACCGTATTGACCTGGACTGGGTGTTCTGTGATATCACTATTGTCAGTCTAGCCTGCTGAGGCTTAAGGGGTGCACAGTGGTGTTAGACGCTACGTGTCACCAGTACAAGCTGCTTGTTTTTTCTTCGTTTATGATCATTTCTGGATTCAAGTTAAAACGGAGCACAGTGGCGTTCTCAGCTATGTGTTTCCGTGAGGACAGTAATTAACTAACTGAAGGGTTGTGTTCCAATAGTATTTATCAGTGGATAATACTATCTAACAACTGTCATTATTTCTTTTGGATTCCTTTTGATTCTATCTGTGGAAAACTGACTGCTTGGTATTCAACAGGATCTGGCAGAGCGGAATGCTGTGGTTCTTGCTTCCCACGCATTGCCGTGTTCTGCGTTTCTATTTTCTGTGCTGCCGCTCTTTGGCTCTCATCAGTCCTCCTTTTGAATGAGAATAGTGGGATACTATCCCAGGAACCCCCTTGTTTAGATATTGCAGCTTCTTGTAGAAGGTATGAGAGACATAGCGTACTAGGTTCATTGTTACTGTGGCGCATGTGATTATTGGTCTCACTGTATTTATATCTCATATAGGACGAGAGTACCTAAAGAGGGATAACAGAAATACTTTTCCAGAACTCCTGTTTTATATCCACAGGTATACAGTTTATATATGTCTACTATATGAGTGGTCAGATCTTAGAAAGGAACAGTATTCTTATCTCTGTGCCTTTTGTCGTTTCAGATATTCCCTTCCCCTGCAGACCCCTCCCTTACCTTCCCTGTTTATTATTTTGTATTTACCCCTCGCCTAATGGCTCAAATCCTCTGTTGACTTATACTCAGAGGGTTTGTGACGTTTGGAGGTGGGCTGTATGATCATCATCCGGATCCTGTGGAGCGTACCTGACAGAGGGAAGGGAAGGCGAGTGCAAGTGGTGGTGGCTGGACGTCCACTAGATTGACTTTCCACGGCCTTGTCCGATAAGGACCGGACTGGGACAATGACTTCTTTGAATGACTTGAGGAGCGGGGAATGGGAATGGGAATTGCAGGGGGGTGTTTTGAGTTTGGGGGTTTGCAGGGAGACGGGGAGTTGGGAGCAGTGTGGGGTTGGGTGTGTGAAGTTCCAGGGGAAGGGGGGGGGTCCACCTAATTGGGGGGTTTTGGGGTTTGGGGACTGTACCGTGCCGAAGGGATGTTTGCGTCTGTTGTGCGCTGAGGTTTCGTGAGGTGGCCTCTATGTTTGCCTGCTGGGCTTTGCCCACCATCATGTGCGTGTCAAGGGTTCCCCTCCCTGATGGCTCTTAAAGTGGTTACTTTGAATGTGAAAGGGCTGAATAACCCGGTTAAGAGGAGGGCAGTATTGTCTCTGTTAGAGAACTTGCAGGCTGACATCTGCCTACTGCAGGAGACCCATTTGTTGGCCAAAGATTGTCCCAGACTGCGTACCCCCAAGTTCCCCACGCAGCTTTTCTCCTCCAGTGCTTCTAAAACGGCAGGGGTGGCACTTCTGTTCTCCAAGGGGTTCAGAGGGGAGATCTTACAAAAGGTGGCGGAGCAAAAAGGGAGGCTCTTAGCATATAGGATTAGGGTGGGGGGCACGGTGATGACTGTAGGCTCTATCTATGGCCCTAATGACCATCAAGATCAGTTTTTGCACAGGGCACTGGAAGACGTGGCGTCCACCTCTGATAGGCACATGGTGTTGGGGGGAGATTTGAATCTGGTCTTCGACGCGGCTCTGGACAGGTCTGTGCAATGGCGCCACCAGTTGGGAGAGCTTTCGGGCTCGGTTCGCACCCGACTTGAGGAGCTGAACATGCATGACATGTGGCGCCGCCTTCACCCTGCGACCCGCGCGTACTCTTATTTCTCACACGCACCCAAGCCCTACGCGCGATTGGACCATCTCCTTGTGACTGGCCCGATGCTCGCTATGGCCTCGAATGCCGACATGGGGGTCCTCTCTCTCTCTGACCATGCGCCGGTGGAGGGTACCTTCAATTTACCCCCGGCGGCTCGTCCGAGAGGGGTCTGGCGACTCCGGGACACATTGCTGCACAGACGGGCGACGGTGCAACAGATCCGCACGGCCATTGCGGACTTCCAGCGCATAAATGATAATGATGACACCTCCCGCGCGACGCAGTGGGCCGCAGGTGCGTGAGCTGGAGCAGGTCCATCTTAGAACGGGAGCCCCCAGAGTCTGGAGACAACTGAAAGCCGCCAGGAAACTCTTGTCTGCCCTTGATATGGACCGGGCCGAGTACGCGATGCTCCGTCTGAAGCACAAGTACTACACGGGTGGCGACAGGTGTGGACGGCTCTTGGCCAACAAGCTTAGGGTGCAACACCAACAGCACCGGGTGAAGGAGCTGGTCACCCCTGCCGGAGGTTCAGTCACGGATGACGAGCAAATTGCGGATGTTTTCCGTAGTTTTTACGCTGACCTCTACACTGGCGAGGCCCCCTCCGCCCCGGGCGGAGAAGGACTATCTGGACTCAGTGCCACTCCCATCGTTGACGTCGGATCAGGCCCAGTATCTGGAGCGGGAGATCCGTATCGAGGAGGTGGTCACGTCGATTTCCTGGCTTAAGCCGGGCAAGGCCCCGGGCCCGGATGGCTTCATCCCTCTTATTTATAAGACCTTCTGTCAGGAGCTGGCGCCTCTGTTGACCCGCCTCTTCAACACTTTCTCGGAGCCGGGCGCCATTCCCCCCGAATTTCTCCAGGCCATGGTCTCCGTGATTCCGAAACCGGGCAAGGACCGGACTGCCTGTGGATCCTACCGTCCTATTTCGCTACTGAACACGGACCTGAAAGTGTTCACTAGCATTCTGGCGGCACGTTTAGCACTTCATCTCCCCGGCATGGTCGACTCCGATCAAGCCGGCTTTGTGCCTGGCAGGCAGACGGTGGACAACACGAAGAGGGTGACTCATATTCTTGAGAAGGCCTCCAGGATCCCCGGTGAACGAATGCTCCTCTCTATAGACGCGGAGAAGGCCTTTGACAGAGTGCACTGGCCCTACCTAGAGAAGGTCCTGGGCAAGTTCGGGGTAGGCGAGAAGTTCCGGCACCTGATCTTCAACTGCTACCGGTTTCCGTCCGCGGTGGTCCGAGTAAATGGGGGCAGCTCCCGGCCTTTTCCTATAGAACGGGGTACACGGCAGGGATGTCCACTGTCCCCTTTGCTCTTTGCTCTTTATATGGAGCCGTTTGCTCAAAGGGTTCGTCAGAACCCCGATATCATCGGGGTCAAGATGGGAGGATTCCACCACGCGATCAGCCTCTATGCGGATGACGTCATTTTGACGCTCGATGACCCACGGAGGTCGCTGCCGGCTTGTATCGCGGAATTGGACCTCTTCGCCGAGGTGGCGGGCTTTAAGGTGAACCTCGGGAAGTCGGCTGCCCTCGATATTTCGCTGACCGGCGCCACCAGGGCGGAACTGCAGGGGCTTTTCCCTCTTAGCTGGTCTAGGGACCGGATTCCGTATCTGGGGATCCTGTTGGCACCCTCCCTCCCGGAGATGGTTACGGCCAATTATGCGGCTTTGAGTACAAAAATCAGGGAGGAACTGGGTCGGTGGGATAAGGGCACGTTATCGCTGCTGGGTAGGGTGGCCGCAGTGAAGATGACCCTTCTACCTCAAGTACTCTACCTGTTTAGGGCGCTGCCGCTACAGCCCCCCACAGGGTGGCTCGCGGAGACTCAGTCGGCCATTGCACGTTTTGTGTGGCAGGGCCGTAGGCCACGGATTAAAAGGAGCATAGCCACGCTTGCGCCTGAATCTGGAGGGTTAGGGATACCAGATTTACGGAAATACTTCCAGGCCGCCCAATTGCGCTATCTGGTGGAGTGGAGCCGGTGGGAGTCAGATAAACACTGGCTGTTTCAGGACCAGGCGGTAGCAGGCAGAACGCTACAGGAGGTGCCATTCATGAGACGGGCTCATCGACCCCCTAACCTCTACGCCTCTTTTGTGACGCGTGTCCCACTTCGAGTATGGGATTCAGTGGCCACCAGGCATGACCTCACTACCTTCCTCTCTCCCTTCACGCCGCTGATTGGCAATCCGGACTTTGGTCCGGGAACGGAGCCTGGCGCTTACGACTGCTGGCGGGCGGCCCGCTGTTGCGCTCTGTATCACCTGTATGGACCGCAGGGTGTCGTCCCCTTCCAGGACTTGCGGCGGGATTATGGCCTCCCTGAGACGGAGCGCATGCGGTATATGCAGGCGCGCCATTGGGCGCTACAGCCCCCAGTGCGCGAAAAGGCGGACCGGGAGATCACGGGGTACGAGCGCTGGCTAGTCACTCGCACGTCGGACGCTAAGCTTATCTCCGACTTGTACAAGATGCTGCAGCCCCCCCCCCCTTTCACATTCACAACCCGGGTCGGGAGCGCTGGGAACGGGAGCTCGGACGTGTGCTGAGTCAAACAGAATGGGATCACATCTCCTACCGCTCACGCCACTCTGCCTATCACACGGGGCTCACGGAGACCTTCACCAAAATTTCGACCTATTGGTATCGCACTCCTGAGAAATTACATGAGATGGATAGGTCCATACCTGGGACGTGCTGGCGTGACTGTGGCCAAATTGGCACGCTTACACATATTTTGTGGGATTGTCCCCTTTTGGCCTCTTACTGGGCGGAGGTCCTTGGCGAGGTTGACAAGTGTTTTGAGATAGAGCTGCCACGGTTCCCTGCCTACGTCCTACTGGGATTGCCGAATGGGTTGATGTACCCCCTCAGGTCTAGAAGGGGTAGACAGATTGCGATAGCTCTGGGGTCAGCGGTGCAAAACATTCTCATACACTGGCGTTCCACCACGCTCCCCACCATTGTCGGCTGGCTGCATAGATTGTGGCATGCTCTGGGCATGGAAAAAATGTCCTTGGTGGCAGTGGGGGATGTAGATGCTTTTGAGGAGCTGTGGGCGCCTTTCCAAGGTCACTTGCCCCAGATATCTCAGGCTGTTACGGCTGACACAGCCGCCGGATCCGCCTGTTTGATTGGTCGGAAATGGCGTCTAGTAGCGGAGTCCACCGGAGGGTCGCCATGAGGGGAGAGCAGATGAACATTGGCACGGTACAGGGGGTGGGTTGGGGTGCAGGAGTTGGGGGGTTTGTTGGTTGGGTAGGATATGGAGCAGGGTTGTTTCCCCCCCCCCCTTTTTCCCCTTCCCCCCCTTCCCTCTTCCCCTCCCCCCCCCCCCCCCGTTTTTTGTTTTCAACCACAGGCGCGCAAGCTGTGTTTCCATGCTGGATGGTGCCCTCCGAGGTGACAGAAACGCTTTGATGTATCTAATGTACTGTACGCATTGACTGTGGGGCACCTCTGGGTTTTTTTTTTCATGTCCTTGTTGTTTCCTTCCTTACCCTGCTTCAATAAAATACTTTAAACCTAAAAAGTCAGGCTTTGCCATAGGCGCAGGTTTACCCGGTTGTATGTCAGTACAACGCATGCTTTTACCCCGCATGCCATTACAACGCGGGGATTACAACGCAAGTCGTTACGACTTGCGTTGGGGGAGCGCAGGATATTGGAATAGTTTAATTTTCTATTCCAACTCCCGTCCCCGTGGATAGTAGGGAAGGTGTTGGATAGAAAATTAAACTATTCCCTATCCAACAGCGCCCTCCACGAAAGTCATGTAATGACTTTCGTTGTAATCCCTGCGTTGTAATGGTAGTGCGGGGTAATAGTTGCATCGTAAACGATGTTCCCCGGTTTACCCACTCTCTGCCATTCGGCGGACCGTCGCCGCCGTCTGCTGGGAGAGCCGTCGGCCTCAGAAGAGGGGGCAGGTCGTTCCAGCCCCAAGATGTCAGGAGCCGCTTCGAGGGACCGGACCTGGATGAGCTTTACAACATGTTTTTAAACAGTTTCTTTTTGGTCTTCCATTAACCCCTTGCCCGCGGCCGGAATTCCGCTCCTGTGCGGCACATTCCGATCGCGGGCATGGTCATGACGGCCACCAGCCGTCATCAGCACACGAGCACTGTGTGCCATGACGTCCGGGGGCCGTCATCAGCATGGAAGGGGTTAACAGTATGATCAGCCATTTCTACTAAGGAGATTTAACCCCTCTTTGTAACTTTTACACAGTCTTTTAACCTGTGACACTTTTATCAAGTTGGTCTCACTTCTTCGTCGGTTTGATAAGTAATTAATTCATCACCACTTTCGTCACTTATTTCTAAGTTTTCGAAAACTTCAAGGATGACGCAAGTCCATTCAGGACCTCTGAATTTGTTATTCAGTCTTTTCAGTCGTGGACTACTCCTTCTTGGTTGTTCTGTAGATGGTTCAGCTTGACATGTTATTTCATTTACTTGTTCTGGTTCTTCATTTATTGTCTTTAGGCGGAATTTCAGTCTTTTGACAAACCTAGGCCACTTGTCTCCCTTTCTGTGTCATTTTAGCTGGCTCTGTGCTCTGCCCTTCTTCAAGTGTTCTCTTGTTTTCATTCAGTTGTGGAACATCTATTTCAATGTTGTCCTCTGTATCCCTCTCTATCTGACTTGGTCCAGGTATTATTTCAGTTTTTTCTGCCTGGTCACTAATCTGGCCTTGTTCAGGTGTTTGCTGAATTTTACTTTGATTTGATTTACTTTCTTCTTCCTGAACACAGTTTTCTACACCTATCTGGTCCTGCTCAAGCTCTTTGAACTCTTGATTTTCTTCTGCTTGAGCTTTCGACCTAGTACCTATCTGTCCCTCCTCAGACTCTGGAGTTCTTGGTGAGGTGTCAAGTATCTTTATCTTTCCTTATCTGGTCCTCCTCAGAATTACTATTGACTTGAATTTCTGTAATCTGAGTACATTCTTCTATTCCTGACTCATCCTAACTATCATTCTGTCTATCTAAATAGGTTTGACTTCTGTTTCTTACGAAATCTGCAGGTATGTCAACTACTGGAATCCAATCATCCTGACTGGTGCTCGGTTGTTCCTCTTCAGCTACTTCAGGATCGATATCTTGAGACCCCTCAGCTGCACAACCTTCAGCTTCAGTTCCATCAGGTTCAGTCACTCTTTTCGTATGACTGGCATGGATCCAATTCGGAATTCCTCTGCACTTTACAGCTGTGGTGGTAACCAATATCACTTGATGTGGTTTTCCCCATCTTGGTGCTAGGCAAGATTTTTGAGTATGTTCCTATCACTACCCAGTCACCTGGATTCAGGTCATGTGCTGGAGTTGATTGCCTGGCGACCTGGTGAGAGATAGAACGCACTAGGTCAGCCAGTTCTTTACAGTACTCTAATACTAAGTCATCAGATATATTTATCAGCTTGTGTCCTGGCACCCATGCCTGCCTCATTGCTCTTCCCATGAGTATCTCATGAGGACTCAAGCCTGTCTTTCTGTCTGGGATGCTTCTGAGTCCCATCAGAACAAGCGGTAAAGCATCAGGCCACTCTAATCAGGTAGATTCATAGATTTTTCCCAATCTTGACTTGATTGTGCCATTCAGTTGTTCTACCACTCCAGAAGCCTCTGGGCGATATGCACAGTGCAGCTTTTGCTCAATTTTGAATGCTTCACAGATTAGACAAATTATTTCATTATTAAAATGAGACCCTCGGTCCGATTCAATCATCACTGGAAAACCGAACCGTGATATAAGCTCTCTGAGTAGGAGTTTAGCTACAGTGATGCTATCATTCCTGCGAGTAGGGTATGCCTCCACCCATTTTGAAAATAAGCAGACAATGACAAGGATGTATTTAAGTCCTCAACAAGGGGGTAACTGGATGAAATCAATCTGTAGTCTTATAAATGGGCCTTCTTCTTTTCCAATCTTTCCTGGCAACACTACAGTTTTCTTTCCAGGATTCATTTGTTGGCAAACTAGGCACCTCTGGCAAAGACTCTCTGCTACATTCCTGAACCTCGCATTGAACCAACTCTGTCTGAATAACCTGATCATGGATTTTAAATAATCATCACAATAAACTGTTTTCAGTTTCAGTTGATCATGGCATCCTGCCCTAAGTGGGAATCTCCGTGGTACATCCTAGCCATAGGAGCAAGCATACAGTCTGGTAACACAGGTCTACCATCAAGGTAACAATACCACCATCTTCAGCCCTTCTTTGACAACCTATCTTTCCCCATTCTTCCCTTTCCTTTTGTTCTGCTTCATTCTGCAAGTCTCTCACTTCCTCCCATGTTCTCACACCTTCAAGCAACATAAGTTGGCCATTGCTTCCACATGCATCAATTTTCTTGTTTACGGCTATTTTATATTTGGCACAATGTTGGGCTAATTGGTCAGCATATCTGTTACCAGCTGTCACTTTGTCATTTCCGGATTGGTGAGCAGCACACTTGACCACAGCCACTTCTTTGGAAATTGAATTGCTTCCAGCAAATCCTTTACATAGTGACCATTTTTAATCGGAGTACCTGAAGAAGTCAGAAACTCCCTTTGCATCCAGAGTTGGCCAAAGTCGTGCACAACCCAGTAACCATACTGGCTATCAGTGTAAATGGTTACTTTCCAATTTTTCCCAAATTTGCAAGCTTTTGTTAATGCAACCAATTCGGCTACTTGTGCAGACTTGACTCCAGGTAAATAGGATGCTTCAATTGGACCTCTTAATGTGCACATGGCATAGGCAGCACTCAAACCTCCTTCATCATGTCTCATGCATGAGCCATAAACAAATAGCTCATATTCTGAATGTATCAATGGTTCTTCTCTTATGTCAGGACGTGGTTTAGTACTGTATTCAGTCAGGTCAATACAATCATGTTCGACCTCTCCCTTTACTTCTGCAAAATGTGAATCCGGTAGCAGGGTTGCTGGGTTTAAAATATTACACCTGGCAATGGTTACATTCCCTGCACCTACGATGATTCGCTCATACTTAGTCAGCCGACTAGGAGTTAAGTACTGAGTTTTGGTTCTTGTTAACAAAATCACAATTGCATGTGGAACATACACTGTCACTGGATGTTCCATAATAATGGATTCCCTTTGCTCAAAGCTCATGCAAGTTGCAGCTACTGCTTTCAGACATCCTGGCAGCGCAGATGCCACTGGATCCAGTGTGGAAGAAAAATATGCCACAGGACATCTCATTAGACCGTGAGTTTGGGTCAGGACTGATAGTGCACAATTATCTCTTGTATCACAGAATAGTGCAAAATCTTTTGAATCGTCAGGCATCCCTGATGCTGGAGCTGAACACGGACATTCTCGTAATTTCAAGAAAGCAGTCATTCTTTCGTCATCCCATTCTACTGGGTCCTTTGCTCTCTTCTTTGTCATTTGTATCAATGGTTTTGCTAGGACTGCAAATCCCACAATCCACTGCCTGCAGTAACCTCCAACTCCAAGAAACATTCTGATCTCTTTCTGAGTTTGAGGTAGATTCATATTTTTTATTATTCTGATCCTTACTGAGGTAACCCTTCTGACACCTCTTTCTATCTGGTGCCCCGGATATTTCACTGATGTGGTGCAAAACTGCAGCTTTTCAAGTGACACTTCATGTCCTCCTTCACCCAAATGATTCAGTAAAGCAATGGTATCAACAACACAGTCATTTCGAGTTTTAGACGCCACCAATAGTTTGTCTATATACTGTACCAGGACTGACTGTCCGGGCAGTACCAGAGATTCAAGGCACTTTTTCAATATATGATTAAAGATCGATGGACTCTCTGTATACCCCTGAGGAACGCGGGTCCAGACGTATACATGACTGTCGAATTCAAAAGAAAAAAGAAATTTGCTATCCGGGTGTAATGGAATCGAGAAAAATGCGTGAAATAAATCTATTACGGTAAACCATCCAGCTTCCCACGGTATCTGATACAGAATTACTGCAGGATTTGGCACAACTGGACAGCATGGGACAACAATCTTATTAATTTTGCGGAGGTCTTGTACGACCCTGTACTTTCAGCTCGGTTTCTTTATGCCAATTGTGGGCGAATTAGATGGACTGCTCATTATTTCTTGTAAAAAGCTTGTTTCAATCAATCGTTTTATTTCGGCTGCAACACCTGCTTTTATTTCTGGGCTCATTTTATACTGTCGAATATTTGGGTAAACTGCTCCTTCTTTTACTGTTACTTTTATTGGATCAACATTTGCCATTAATCCTATATCTTTTCCTGTAAAATCCCACACATTAGGATTTACCGTATGCTGTAATTCTTCTGGTAAGTCTTCTACAGTTAACTTTTTATTCTCAGTTTCTAAAGTCAATACGGGGTACAATCCCTCCACTAACATGGACTCTCTCCATTGTTTCAATTGCTTATCTTTTGTCTCTTTTGGAAATCGGGGGTAAAACTTACTCCAATTCCTGTTACTTCTGGGTCTGTCTCGTTCAAAAGCCTCAGTTTCCCATTCCTCATATTGCATTAATCTAGGTCTGGGATCTAATTCGTTCATGCAAGTTCTTAAATTGTACAAATTTCTGCCATTAAAGGTACCATTTTCTGGAAATGCTAAAACACGTCATCTTTAGTGTACTCCATCCAATTTTCTAACCACACACAAGCGTGATAGCCCCTTTCAACCATCATGTATGATGCAGGAGTATTTGGTGGGATAATGATAATACCTTCTCTTGTTTTAATCGCTTTATCTTTTTTTGAAAAAATTCTTAACTCTTTTAATGAATTAAATATTTCTTTTCTCTCCGTAAATGATACAAGGTCTTCCTCTTATGTACTGTTCTTGTGCAAACCCTAGATTCTTTCTATCAGGTCTATTTCCTACAATTGGACCTATATGCCACATATACTTCGAATCAAAAAACCCTTTGTAATGGCACTCAGTTTGTTTACAAGAAATGCTTCCAATACCAGTGCGTCTCTTATTTTTCAATGACCAATCAAGGTTTAGAATTCAAATATACTCAACCAATGGTTGAGCGGCTTTTCCCGTGAGACAAGTTCTCACGCTCCTGAACTCACCCCTCCTTTACAATTATTATCTCAGCTACACACCAGCTGTCTCAGCCAATACCAGCGCGGCTCTACGTGCCGTCAGCGCAGCTCTGCAACTGACTCCCTCCTTTGCAAGGTAATACGAAACTTATTTCTTTTCACTTTCAAATGTACTTTTTATTTAATTAACAACGTAAATACATTCACCACTGTGCCTGAGTGCCTAAAATTCAAAGAAAAGATGATTTTCACTCACTGCGAGTAAATCCCTTCTGCTTACTCTTCATACACTGAGAGTAGATCCCTTCTGCTACCCTTCATGCAAGTATTGGAGGACCTGCTACTCCTTCAGGCTTACCCTTTCTAGGTGATATAAGGCCAAAGTTTTACCAGCGTACCCCTTTGCTGTCAATCAAGCTCAGAAGAACCTGCTACTTCTCCAGTGTGACCCTTTCTAGGTGATATCACACTAAAGTTTTGCCAGCGAACTCTTTACTATCAATTATTCACACATTTATACAGAAAGTAGTCCCAAAAAAGTGCTTCCGGTTCTACCTAACCATGCACTTACTTCCTACAGACAAGTGACCTCACTACAGAGTGGCTTCCATTTCCCACCTGCATATTCTGCCCCCGGGGATTCCAGACAAAACATAAAACGGGTACAAACAATTTTGGTTAATACATAAAATCAATAACATCAATATTCATCAATACAATCAATAATCAAACTTTGACTAACTACCTATCTTAACTAAACCCTAACCTTACCTCTGCTACCAAAAGAACTGATAGAGCGCGGGCTCATCTGCCGTTTACCATACTCACCTGGGCCCATAAATCAAGATACACACTTTGAACAGGTAAACCTACGCTTAATCAATTTTGTTTAACCTTTCAGGACCTATACCATTGACTTACCAATCCTAGTCACGGGTACCTAAAGTCCTAAGGGATCAAGGGTGTTAGCATAATAGGTAAAAAATAAACATTTGCACTCATTTAATAACCACAAACTCTGGAAAGATTTTAATTCTTTATCTATTAAAAAACTCGTAAATATCATAATCCAGGCGTTTGAAACCAAAAATATTTCGATTAGGAAGATAGCAATTAAAAAAAGAATATGCAAAGATTTGAAAAATCCGTCATTAAGCATTTGACGATAGGAAGGGAAAAGGAAAGGAAACAATACAATGACATACTCACACTTATTTATAAATACCTAGAATGGTGTGAAGACCAACCCTGGCCAAGGGCTGAGTTAAAGGACAGAACCCCAAGATTGCAGGTGCCAGCAGGATAGAACAAGTGTAGACCAGACTTCGGGACAGGTGCAAACCAAATTGGATCAGGACAGAACCACCTAAGGCTAAGACCGGCACCCACAGCGAAAGTGCAACTTCTGCGTCACCCCTTCTCCGCAGAATACAGCCAAACCCCGATTAGGTTATCGTATCTCCTTCCCAGAACCCCGATTGGGTTATCGAACCTTCTGACAGAGTGCTCCGCCAGCACCTCTGCTCTCAATCGCCTATTGAGTGCGTTTGGACAGTGACAGGTCAGCTATTCAGACAAGTCGGACAAATTAACTAGCTGAGCCTACTCTAGTTATACTATTTTCCAGGGCAGTGTACCACCCCCCCAATGTTGCAAGTGTAAGGATCCCCAATTTTGATTGGACAAAGGATGAGGAGAGGTCATCACACCATACTAAAATGAAACTTTTCTTTTGGAACATTCAAATTAGCGTTCCCGCCCATGGTTTTATTTTCCCATGCACTTTTATTCCACCCATCAATGAATGTTCTAATAGTAAATACATTGTTATAACATTTGTACAGTTGGGCTTCCTCTAGTGAGGGCGAAAGGTGAGCTTTCCAGGTGCATCTCTGTTGAGACTGTCCTTAGCATTCATTCAATGCCATGACTTGAGCTTTTCTGGTTTCTGGTGCGCATGTGCGGTGTGGGTTTCAAAATGGAGTTACATATACATCTCAGGCCCAAACACGAGCTAAATAGCAAAGTAGAAAAGAAACAGTTTTAGAACAAAGAATAAATGAATGCACTGTATATCACTTATCTCTACTCTATTCCCATTACTTTATTCTAACTATTGCATTAAGTATTAGGCAGAACAAACAGCTTGGCAAAAGCAGCGGTGCAAGCTTCTTGCACGTTAGGACACAGAGTGGCCATCTTAGTTCTAGTGCGCAGAAGCAAACGTTTCCCACCAAAGCAAAGAGTACGTCATGTCACGTGAGTGTGACAGACGCATGCGCAATGGAAAATCCCGCGTAGCAGCGGCCATTTTAGTGTTGTCATTTTTCCCCCAGTAGCTTTGATATATGCTCACTGGTCAGGACTGTGACGAGGAAGATGAAGGAGGAAGGTAATGACTCGGTTACTTTTGAGTCATCTTCACGACTCCAAGTCATAGTCTTTCTACGTCACAGTCCCACTTTTATCCCTCCCTGTCATAGGAGGTGGAGGGAAAAAATGTTGCATATCATATTTAACTTCATATTGCAGGATGTGATACATATTCAACTAAACTATGGGATATGTGACGGGAACTTTCTGTAGACTCCATATTGGGGGCGGGGGAGTTCTTTTATGCAACTTACAAGAGTGAATTCTGTACCCTGAACACTGATTGTTCACTGGTCAGGACTGTGACGAGGAATACTAGGCAGAGTAATGAAGATTACAGGTAAGTAACCAAGGGGCATATTATCAAGGGGGTTTATCTCCGCTTTTTTGGCTTTAAAAGCCAAGAAAGCGGAGATAAAATTATCTCCCTTTTACCTAGCTGTCGCTAACATCAGTTAGCAACAGCTAGTAGGAGATAGTGACCATCTTGGGCCCCACTTTGCATGTCAGAGAAATTTATCACTAATGACATGCAAAGTGGGCGTGCCAAGATGTTAGCGACTGGAAACAGTCGCTAACATCGCTATCTCCTATTACCAACTTTTGGAGATATTCGCGCTAAGCGCGAATATCTCCAAAAGCTAACACCTGCCCTGAGCAGTTCTTAGCCATGTTATCCAATGGGAGGTGGATAACATGGCTAAGAGCATTAGCTCGGTAATGCCTGAATATCGCTGACTTTTCAGCGATATTCATGCATTTCGGGTGATTTTTATCGCATTTGCGATAAACCTTGGTAACACCAAGGTTTATCTGCGATAAAAATCGCCGGAGGTCGGCGATACATTTTTGTCTCTAACCAAGCAATAGCGATAATTATCGCTATTGCTTGGTAATATGCCCCCAAGGTATTTTATTGGATTGGATCGCACCATTTATATAGTGCTAGCTGCCCCATGTGGATGCTGAAGCATTTGCATTCCTTAAATAATAGAAATATAAATGAGCCCCAACTTGGGGGATCCTTTTTCATTATTACACTTGAGATGCCTTCCGGACCCTTCACTGCTCAGATTCTTGACTTTTTTTCATAACATTGAAATGTGTTAACTGCTGGAAACACTTAAGCTGGGTAAAACTCCAGTCTTTGGTTGTCCCAGACCTTTGTGGAAACATCGCTCTGTTCTCTGCAGAAAGTGTAGAGACATAAGGTACCCACTTCTGCTCTGTGGTAGAGACTGTTCTCCGTGTGTTTGTGCCAGTAAACAAAGTGGATAAACTCCAGCACATCATAGAACAGTGAACATTTGCAGTTTCCTGGAGTAAACCCCAACCCTGGTCATATTTCCCCGTTTACCTTCGTGTTTATAGTTTACCAACTTTTTTTTATCTTAAAAGTGTTTGTTTACGAAAAGAGGAATAAAAGGCAGATTGCATGTTTCATTGTTTACTTTATACAAAGTAAAGTTGCTGTTCCACGTTCTCATTTTTCTTTACACTGTGCTCATTATTACTTTTTTAATCCTCTTAGACGTTCTTATGTCAGCAACCATTCTCGAGAGAATGTAATTGAAGGCTGAAAGCACCTTATTTGTTTTTGATAGTTTATCTGACGCAAGGACCCGCCTACTTGAACCACCGCCTGATCTTCCATCAGTCCACCAGACACCTCTGCTCCACGTCCCTTTCTCTAACCCTCACTCCCCACATCCGACAGAGCAGATGCGGAGGTCGCTTCTTCTTCTACCTAGTAGCGAAGACATAGCACGAGCTACCCTTTCATGAAAGGAGATCCCCATCTCTTCCAGAGTTCCAACTGGACCCTGGCAGCACCTGGATACCCTCATGTGTGACAAGAAGCACTTCACATATCGGCTGATTGACTGATTGGGACTTAGCTAATGTCATCTCATAGGATTGCTGTCCATGGGTGGTCCATGTTTCTCTGAAATATGAACTGAAAAAGAGAAGGAGTGCAAGAACTGCTTGCACTGTTTCCAAAGGCACTCCGTTCGGAGATAGAACTCCTGGATTGTAATTTCATCAATAAAATTTCATATGAATCAAGCAAGTCTAGTCGATGGTAATCTTTTTTGGAAAGTTCTTTTAATTGGTAAGTTACATATTAAATCTTCATAGTAACTCTTTAGTAAAGTAATGCGTCAATTGCATTCATGGACAATATCCTTTGATCAATGCATCATCCCTATGCATTTCGGGCGGAGCCCTTCGTCAGGGGATAGCAAAAGATCTGCAAGTAAATAAATTGGTGTCAGGAAGGGGAGCTCGCAACCACGAGGTGTATGTGACATTCAAAAAAATGAAAAATAAGGAAATGTACCACACGTGCATTAATCAGCACTGAAGGGAAGTGAAGGAGGTAGAGGAAAGTATCGTGTCCGTGGTTAAAAAAAGTGAAACAGGAGCACCCATAACGTGCCTGACAAACTTAAAACTGACTTCAAACGAGAGAGAAAAATGACTGAGTCAATGGTAAAAAAATGGAACTGAAACGAGACATTGCGTGCATGCTGGATTTGAAATTGACAATCGAGAGGCGAAACCCTCTAGCGTGTACGGTGAACCGTGACGGCATGCATTATATAGAGCAATCATTAACGTGACGGACAAACAAGTGTGGGCTTACCGGTAGTTCAGGACAGCAACACACGGAGCGCCGGGTTGCCGAGGGTTAGTAAACGTGATGGTAAACGCGGAAGTAAATAGGTGGCTGTGTTACTAAAAATAAATGACGGACTTCCGTGAGTGTTAGTGAACTCGGTGAATGTGCTGTAAATTCTTATATGTGGGGCAAGACCTAATACTGGCCGTGGCCTAAAACTGTAACATGATAATAAAGTCAAAAATCAACGGATAGGTGAGCATATACAAATGTAAACAAACCCTTGGCATTTATGATGGCGGCCATCTTGGAATGGTCAATCATGCTATGTAATCACTGTGGATAACACCATGCACATAAAAATAAAATCGTATTGGATGTCAAAAGGAACGTTAGTAAAAGGTCATGATGGTCAGAAAAGTGTGTGAGTGAGTGACCTCAAAGGCCAGAAGATAGGGGAAAATTCAACCTGAAGGGTAATGACCAAGAGGGGGCCAAAGATTGGGAAAGAGATGATAACCATAAAAATTACATAACAGAAAGGGAACATGATAGCTACTAAGCAGTGGGGGTGTAAAACATAAAGTAATGAGGGGTAGAGTATTAGACAGGAAAGCGACAAAAGAATAGGATACTGAATGTATGGGTTCAAGGAAAAAAACACAAGTGTATATACATTGAGACAACGGTTAATTATAAGAAACAACTATATTCTAATCTGTCGTTGAGACCCTTAGGTTGGCAGGTATCAAGTCTCTTGATCCACACTGTTTCCCTTTGAAGGAGTAGTTTCTTGTTGTCAACGCCTGTTCTCAGTGGGACAACCTCCAATACAAGGAACCTCAGTTGACTCACGTTGTGCTGATGTGTGGTGAAGTGAGCAGCCAACGGTGCTTTGGTTGTTTTGTTTCTGATAGTGCTTTTATGTTCGGTCAAGCGAACTTTGATCTTTCGTTCAGTTTTGCCTACATAGGGCAGTCCGCATGGACACTTGAGTAGATACACTACGTTCCTGGAGTCACAAGTGGCGTTGGTTCGTAGTTTAATGACTTTCCCTGATGATGGATGGTTTAGGATGTTACCTGGAATTATGTTGTGGCAATGACCACAATTAAGACACGGTACGGTGCCTGAATAGTTTGTGGAAGGATCAGCAGGTTCGGTCTCAAGAATGTTTTTGATGTTTTTAGCCCTCTGGTATGCAAAAAGTGGTCTGGTGTTAAAAATACCCTGAAAGTCTGGTTCAAAACGGATCATATCCCAACTCTTAAGGATGATGTTCTTGATGGCCTTACTTCTGATCGAATATTTGGAAACAAAGACAGGTCTCTGTTCACCGGTCAGTTTGATGTGTGTAGTCAGAAGTTCTGACCGCGTTTTTTTGGCCACACGATTTTTGGCTGCTTGTAGTGTGACCTCAGGATATTTCCTGTCTCTGTACCTCTGAAGTATTTTTTCTTCCGATCTTTCATAGGCTTCTGATTCTGAACAAATCCTTTTTGCCCTTAGAAGCTGAGAGTACGGCAAATGTGTTTTGAGTGGGGTAGGATGACAACTGGTAAACATTAAGGCGTTATTCCTATCTGTAGCTTTGACAAATAAGTTGGTTGTGAGTTTATTGCCCAGTAATGTAACCTGTACATCCAAAAAAGGTAGACTGTGTGGACTGATGGTATGAGTGAACTTTATATGATCATCCAGGGAGTTTATGTGTTTCAGGAATTCCGAAATTTCATCAGGTTGCCCGATCCAGATGAGAAAAATATCATCTATGTACCTCCATAGGGTGAGAATGTTATTGATCCATTTGTTGTGACTCAATATGTGGTCTAGTTCCATCCGGGCACCCTAAAAGACCAACAACTTTGTTTACTCTATCCACATCTATGAACACTTCTTACTAAGAGTGCCGCCATCTCCACTTCATTTTTGATCTCTGAAATATGAACCAGAGTGCCCCGCCCATTTCATCTCTGGCCTTGGAACATGTTACATGCATTTTACATGTTAATAGCACTTCACAGTATCATTTTATGATGTTTATAAAAGGAAAATATGTTAAATTGCTTACTAATGAAAACGCACGCTATTACACAATCGGTCAGAATTGAGATTTGCCCCTTGTCAGATTGTATTTACTGGTAAATCTTTCTCAATATTGTTAAGCCTGCATCCAATATCTGAAAGCTTATTAAGTTATGAAATTCCATCTTACTCTAAAAATTCTGCAACATGCCAGGCAGCCTCATGGTCTTTACCTCCTAGTATATTTTTCCATTTAAATACCCAAATATCATATTGTTATCATTTGATTTTCATTGCAGTACTGAAGAAATCAACTGAAACCATCACTTAACAGATAACTGTACAACCCTCCAGGGAGATATAAACCTTGAATAACAACACGAGACCGGCCTGTGGTGCTAATTCCTAGAACATTATTATCAATATCTGTTTACTCTATAAAATGTTATGGTCAGAAATGTTCCCTAACGTGTACCCCAACGGCTCCATGTATGTGCTTCAAGTACATGTATGTTCCCTCCACGACCAGTTATGAAGACGCAAATACATTTGCGTCCAACGTTAACATGTCCTCTTTCAGACCCACCATGAATGGGTCGGATATTCCGTTCCTAAGTGTGCCTTGCCAACGTCTTTACATGGTGCACTTTTCACGTTTTCCCTGGCCAGGGCGAGCTAGGCCCTGATTTCTGCCATCGAGTCTTTTTCTGCCTTCTGTCTCTGGATGCTGCAGCCTGGACCTGCATCTGTATCCCTGACCTTTGTCTTACTCCCTGCGCGGCTCGGCCTGCTTGCCTGCCAAGACTGTATTCAACCTTCAAGTTATCTGCTCCGCTCCTCGAAAATACTTTCCTGTCTAGTAGTTTAGGTAAACATCCTTCCCAGCTGCAGAGCAATGGGCCCGGCCTCACTGCCTCCATGCAAGTAATTCATAGCTCCCGTTACCATGGTAGGTCCATGCCCCCTTACACTCCATGTAGACACGTAGACGCTTATGCACGCACTAGCAGTCAGTAAAGAATAGCCTCTGCCCAAGAGACCTTTCCTTCTAGATAATACAGTTCCTCAAACACAAGATATTAGATATGATTTGGGATTAGGTTGTTCTGACATCCCAGACTTCTGTCTCCTCATGTAAGGCTAAATGTCAAGTCCCCTTCACCCTCCAGTTTCCACGTCAATTGCACGTCATGCTGCTGCGCACGCATCTCTGCCTTGTATTTCTGCTGACACTGCAGGATTCTCTTATGGATCCACCCACTTGTGACACCTTTATGTGACGTTTCGAGTACACGCCTTTGTGCACACCTTCTGTTACGCCTTTTCTATTACGTACATGCATACTTATCTCTTTTCTCTCAGCTGTTACGCCTTCTGCATCTATTACTGATGTAATGCATTGACTATATATATGATGTCTTGTCAATAAAGTATTGTGATTCCCTTCCTGAGCCCTTGTGGTGATGGAACCCGATGACCTGGTTCGAACCATATAACCAATTCCTTTTTAAGGAATAAAACCCTTATAAACCTCAGATACCACGGATTCTGCCTCTTATTTTTGACTGAGTTATTCTTATTGAACTTTACCGCATAAATTAAGTATAGGTAATTTAAATTTACCACATAATTGGCGCCCGAATAGGAACCCCTCCCCCACCTTACGCGCCGGCGGTGCGTTGCAGGCCCGGTCCCCTGCCACAGCCGGACGGGCAACTACGCGTACCCGCAGGATTTCCTGTATCTCCCTCAGGCCAACGGAGGTGACTGAGGCTGCGATCGACACCCAGACGAGGCGGTGAGGAGTGCGGAGGATCCCGACCAGAGCCTAGCTGAGAGAGCAAGGTCCGAGGTATTCAGAGGCCCACCAGTTCCGAAGTTCCGAAGTACCTACGTCACGAGTCGAGTCCAGTCCAGTCCGGTCCAGTCCAGTGTCGAGTTTCTGAGGCCTTCTGTTCCGTGCTTCCCGGTGAGTACCGTTGCTGGGGACGCATCTAGACGAGCGCATTAATTTGTGCCGGTCAAGACGGGTTTGGGTACACAGACCTGGTATGCACTGTTTTAGCGGTGTATCTGTACTGTTTAGCAGTATATCCAGTATGATAATTATTCGTTCTTAAAAATGTTTCAGTGTGTTTTCAGTGTCGTGGTATGAGTGATTGTTCGATCTTCATTACTGTGTTTATTGTATTAACTGTGTTCAAGTTTAAGTAAGTATCAAGTAGCAAGGTTCAAGATGCCTTTGTTTTCTAGACTAAGACAAATAAAAACCAGAAAAGGGATACTCGAGGAAGCTGTTCCCATCCCACCCAGGGACACTCCCGGATATTTTATGTACCATAAGCACGGCTTAGATGCTGTATTATATCTCGATTTATGGGTGGACTATACCAAAGATTTAGAAGAGAATCAGAAATGGCCCGCTACGGGGACATGGGATGCCGAGTGCATCATGAGAGTAGAAGAAGCGTTATGGAAAAAGAAAGCCAGACAGTCACAGAAAGATGCCATTGAATTATGGCGTAAAGAATCGCATAGACGCACAGAGAAAGCACTCAGAAAAGTAGAGAAAAGTAGAGAGGATTCAGACAAGGCCCGAGAAAACGTATTAGTTGAGGAAGGTATACGAGTTAAAACAGAACAAGTAGACAGACAACGAAACACTCTTATGAATGGTATGTATCCTCTCCTGGCCGAGGGTTTACCTAAGGCCACCCAGGAAGTACCAAAAGATCTGCCACCTCCATTACTCCCGACTAAAGTACACCACAAGACCGCGAAGGACATTTTCCTTTCCTCTTATTTAGACGATGTAGCCCCCGAATATGTCAATACGGCGCCGCCACGCACACCACCTGCTGACGGCACCCCACCTCGAGATAATCTGCACCCACTTCCGCAACAACAAACTCCTCCTCCCGGTTCACATCCTGCGCCCGTTCCACCAGCCCCAGTCCTTCCTGCACCTATTCTTCCTGGCATGAATCCACTAAATCCTTTCTTACCTGGCACCTCAGGAGGTGCGGCAGGAGGTTTCCAGACACCGCCACAAACACATCGATTGACTTATAGGGATCTAGCACAACAACGTACACCTCAAACAGTGAGTTCTAACATGCTTAAAGAACCTCTCACAGACTGTAGATATGATCCAGTACCTGGTAAAGACGACAGAATGATGCTGTCATCAGTACGTCTACGACGAGTTGCAAACTGCTTAATGTTACTACCAGGAATGATTGAGCATCTAGACAGAATATATCTTTTTGTTCAAACGGGGGTAGGTCCTGAAAGTATTGGCGAGGCTATGGCACATCAGAAAGTTGACACTCAAAAATTGATATTACGTTTCTTCATAAACTGCTTGATAAGAGACCGAGATAGGCCCGGCGTAGACCCGGAAGAAATGAAAGCACTTAACAAATGGGGCCAGAATATAGCAGACGGAAAACATGATAAACAGAGTTGTATAGAAAATATGTACCGAAGGATTCGAAAAGCAGTAGTACAAATACACGAAAGAAGACAGCCTGAAAGAGAAATAGATTCAGACAAAATTGACTCCTCAGAGGAGGAGGAACATCCAGAGACGACAACAGGAACATTACAGTTACCAGCTAGAGAAATGATAGCATATGTAGGAAAGGGAAGACCCTTTAATAATTCAATGCGTCCAGTACGTCCAGAAAGTAAGAGAGTTTTTCAAACAGCCATGTCAAATCCAAAGACCCCTGAACACCTATTTCAGGCCACCGATAGAATACTTCAAGAACGAATGGGGTACCATGTACTCGATTCCATGGATGAACAAGAATTAGCCAGGTCAGCAGTACAATGGGCTGACAGTTCTGATAAATATAATGATGACGCGTTAGCACAAACGTTTTTGAATCTTTCCCCAGGTGAACAGCGTCTAGCTGGTATGTACATGATACAACACCTCCTTATATTGTATAAAAGCCAACACTCTGATCCTGGCCCCCTACCTGATATATTAATAGAACTACTCATGAATAAATGGAGAGGCCTAGGTACCGATTTAATTAAAGTAATTCTAGAACATCGGCACAGATATAATGCCTTCCTGTGTCCACAGTTTGATCCAGCTCCACCCATAGAAAGAAAAACGTATTACATAGACAGACAGAATCCTTTACGAGAAGTACACCCAGTCAGGAATGAAGATAATACCTTTAGACGCATGTTTGTATACACACCTATAACGAAAATAGAACTATTGGAAATGAAGAAATTAGTGCCCAGCCATGACAAATATCCAGCAGGTTTCCACCGTGAAATAAAAGACATGTTACTCATGGGTGATTACACCTATCCCGACATTATGAAAATATTGAAAGTATTATTGCCTGCCGGTATTTACGAGAAACTCAAAGAAAAAGAATGGGAGGTGGGAGAGCAAAAGATAGAGTGGGCTGCGTTAGAAAACGTAGAAAACACTCGAACTCCAGGCCTAGGGCTTGGGGACAAAACTAAAGCATTACCAGGATTGTTAGTGCAAGTATTGCCACGTTTATTAGCAACGAAAAAGGAAGACTGGGATGCAATCTCAGCCTGCAAACAGAAACCCGATGAAGACACTAGTGATTTTTATTCCCGGTTTGAAAAATGTTTTGGTATTAACAGTGGCCTGAAAGCAAGTAGCGAGTCATATCCACATCTTTTTGTATCCAAATTAGTCGAGAATTCCCTGCCCCAGGTCAAGAATAGAGTACTGAAAGTCGAGAGCACCTGGCAAGCTAATACCCCTTCACAAATGTTACAAATGTTACAGTATCACCAGAATAGAATTAGAGAGGAACATGAACACGAACAAAGACGTATGAAAGACACAAAAATGAAAATGCTAGTTGCTCAGTCAGTTCCAGCTGACGGTAATAAAAAGGGTACGACACAGTCCAATAATTCAGCAGGTCCTGTTAAAGGGACATGCAACTACTGTAAGCAGCCAGGTCACTATATAAACGATTGTGCAGTTTTGAAACATAATATCTCGACAGGTAAAACTAAAGAGAGACCGCGTCCACCGAGACAAGATCAGGCCCAACAACAAGTACCACAGAATATCCAGCCTATGCAGGCTTCGCAACAGACAGTACAGACCGTAGCAGTACCACAGTCACAGCCCATTACCGCAACACAAAACACGACACAACAGATGTACCAGTATGCACAAAATGATTATCCCGATTATCAGCGATACACATGAAACAGCCTAGAGAGGGAAGTTGGCTTGCCTCTTATTGAGGTTCCTGTAGATCAAGAAGGTCCTTATGTACATAGTCAAGTATTAGGGAAAGACAGAAAGTTTTTAATTGATACAGGGGCAAGCAGGACAACTATAAGTCACGACAAGGTTCCAGGGGCACCCCTCTCAGGCTCACAGAATGTCTCCCTTGGATTTTCAGGAAAGCCTATTGTTAATGAAGTATCGCAACCACTTCCTCTTGCAGTTGGTCCATTGACACGTACTACAGATTTATTACTTACAAAATCATGTCCAGAAAACTTGTTAGGTATAAAGACACTGAAAGCTCTAGGAGCTGTAATTTGCTGTTCTCCGGAAGGAGTAAGATTGTTCTTACGTGACTTTAAGGGTCACTATGTGTTGAGAGATATTGATCCCAGATTACAGAATGTTCCTGCACATTTATGGGCACAAGGCCCCACTGATGTAGGTTGTATGCACATTACACCATATCGAGTCACACTCAGGCCAGGAGTGGTGTTACCACGAATTCGACAATACAAGTTACCCCCAGATGCTGTAGTGGCTTTACTGCAAATCATTGACGAGCTCATTGCCCAAGGAGTGGTTGTTGAAACCGACTCAAATGTATGTAATTCCCCTATCATTCCGATTCTTAAACGTACTGATCCAAATTCACCTCCAGTGTATCGATTAGTTATCGATTTACGCGAATTGAATAAATGCATCGTACCATAATACCCTGTGGTTCCATGTATTTCGTCTCTATTGACTGCCATTGATTCAGAAGCAACGTTCTTTACTGTAATTGACCTCAAGAACGCCTTCTTTAGTGTCCCAATCGATCCGGAAAGCCAATATCTTTTCGGATTCTGTTTAAATGGACGAAGCTTCAAATTTGCACGCGCACCTCAAGGATTCACAGAAAGCCCCAGCATCTATAGCCAAGCACTGAAAAGACAACTTGACAGTATTCACATGCCTGAAAATACTGCCCTGCTTCAGTATGTTGATGATCTACTGATCACCGCCCGAAGCGAACCTGAATGTGAACAAGCATCACTGACGGTGTTACATTTTCTGGCTGACAAAGGGCACAAGGTGTCCCCTTCAAAGCTTCAATTCTGTGTTCAGCAAGTTGTGTACCTTGGGCACTTGCTGTCCAAAGGGGGGAGACAGCTCACACCTGATCGCATCCAGTTAATTGTAAACATGTCACCACCCAAGACGCAAAAGGAGGTGCGGGCTTTTATTGGCCTCACTTCCTACTGCAGACAATGGATTCCCCAGTACGCATTTCTAGCAAAGCCACTCATACAGTTGACAACTCAGGAGGCAGCGTCTTCGACTGTCCTCCCTTGGACTCAGGAACATACACAAGCTTTTGACGACTTAAAGAAAGCCTTATGTCAAGCACCTGTTTTAGCGACACCATGTTACAGTAAGCCTTTTACACTTTTCGTCACAGAACGTGAAGGTACTGCATTGTCAGTACTCACTCAGGAACAAGCAGGTTCACACAAACCGTGTGCTTACTTTTCTAGCACATTAGATCCAGTAGCCCAGGCTCTGCCTGCGTGCTTGAAATCTGTAGCAGCGACAGCTCTAGCAATTAGACAAAGTGATTCCATAGTGTTAGGTCATCAATTGACAGTACAAGTTCCACATTCCGTGGAAGTTCTTTTAAACCGAACACAGACTCAGCACTTGACTATAGCACGACTGACAGGTTATGAATTGACATTGTTTCAACCACACATAGATATCAGACGCTGTAATACATTGAATCCCGCTACACTTTTGCCATTAAGTGAAACAGACCCATTAGCACATGATTGTATTGAAATCATTACTATTACGACGAAACCCAGACAAGACTTAACAGACACTCCATTACCAGATCCAGACCTGACACTTTATGTGGATGGTTCATGTATGAGAACAAGTACAGGAGAGTTAGTGGCCGCCTATGCAGTCACGACAGAAACTGAAGTCATAGAAACGAGTTGTATTGACACCCTGTCAGCTCAAGCAGCAGAGCTCATCGCTCTAACCCAAGCATGTATTCGAGCCAAGAATAAGAGAGTTAACATATATACGGATTCACGTTATGCATTCGGAGTCGTACACGACTTCGGTGTCCTCTGGCGAGAGAGAGGTTATTTGACTTCTCACGGTGCCAAAATTCAACACGGTCCCCTCATTCAAGCACTATTAGATGCAATACATCTGCCTACAGCCATATCCATCATGAAGTGCAAGGCACATACGAAAGTCACAGATACCATTTCCCAGGGTAACGACCTGGCAGACCGTACAGCCAAGCATACAGCTCTGACTCAGATTCACACAACTGACCTGATCAAGTCAATAGTTCAGACATCGACACATTGCATGACAGTTAAGGATCCCGCCCTAGATGTAATTGACATACAGACACATGCTACACCAGATGAAATCAAGAAATGGACTGAACTAGGAGGGATCCAAACAGATCAGGGATGGATGACGAAGGGAAAATCTATATGGTTTCTCCCTGACTCTATGGTTCAAGTTATCATTAACACAGTACATAGTCCTGCACATTTAGGAGAAAAAGCCATGTTAGATAGTATTCAAAACCTCTGGTTCAATAAACATTTACGAGCAGCAGCCAAACAGAAAGTGCGTACTTGCATGATTTGTTGTCAGTTCAACCCAGGTAAAAGCATTCCTGTAGAGCTAGGTGGATTTCATCCTCCCGATCACCCTTTTGAAGTCCTCCAGATGGATTATATCCAGATGGAACGTTGTCGAGGATTCAAATACGTCCTCGTAGTTGTATGTGCACTTTCCCGTTGGACAGAAGCATATCCAGTCCCAGATTACACTGCTCCGCCCACTGCCAAGCAGCTGGTGCGTGAATTCTTCCCACGGTACGGCTTGCCCCGTATCGTATACTCGGATAACGGTCAGCCATTCTCGTCCGAGCTTATGAAACAGGTTACACTCCTGCTCGGCTACCAGTGGAAATTCCATTGTGTCCGACATCCCGAGGCAGCAGGTCTCGTGGAGCGTCATAATCAGACTCTGAAAATTCGTCTTGCCAAGATCTGTAGAGAGAAATGTGTCGACTGGATAGTAGCTCTACCAGTTGCACTCTTTTATATGAGGATGGTCGCACATTCTAGAACAGGGCTATCCCCGTACGAGGTGGTCTTTGGTAGGCCACCAAATATGTGGGGGACGCCTTTGCCTCGAAAAATTACAGATGTTGATTGTAACATGTTGACAGATTACCTTGCTTCCTTGATGTCTGCACTACAATCATGTCGTTCACAGGTTGCTGCAGCCTTTCCCGACAACACCGAGGTGAAGCCCCATGAAGTGGTTTCAGGCGATTTCGTTTACATAAGAAACTTCGACAGGAGGAGTCCGCTGGAGCCCCGGTGGCAACCGCCGAAATTAGTACTTTTGACTACAAGGACTGCCATAAAAGTCGAGGGCCGCAAGGGTCACTCGAGTCACATCAAAAAGTTTCATGGACTGCCGCCAGTTTTGAACTCTCAGCCGTGCCCTCCTCCACAGACTGATTCAAAACTCCCCCTGGTAGAGAAAACTTCTTCCCAGGAATATAAATTAAAGCTAAGGTCTAGCAAGTCAGACACTTTAATTGTTTAAGTCCTTCCCTAGGTGAATCGGTTAGACGAGTTTCTGACATGTACCCCCTAGACCCCAACAGAGAGAGAGATAGACAGAAACAGCTCAAGAAACATGAATATTGTAAATCACTTCGCAGTCACTGCATTGTGACACTATTGATTATGTTTTTTCTGAGTCTTTTGATTATTGCTGCAAGTGTACTGTTGCATATCTATTACCCTATTTTCAAGCGTGCACATTCTCCCTTCAATGTCACTGAAGAACATTCTTTCAGCGAATTACCTCCGCATGAATTGTCTTACTGACTTGCGCTGCGTAACAATACATTCATTAATATGTTACACCATTCCCATCAGACCAGCAACGCTACAAATTGTTGGATATGTGGCCGACTCCCTCCCTATCAGAAATACAAGGGAGTTCTGCCTCTCTTTCCGTACCCGTTCACACACAATGGTTCCTGTGGTGCATGGTTTAGTTTGATTAATTCCTTAGATTCCAATTCCGTAGTGTACCAGGGCAATTGGATATGGGGAAATCTGAACACTGTTTTGCATAAAGTATGCTTCCCTGACAAGGAGGGTCTTCCAAAAAGGACAGGAACTGATCTAGAGAATGAAGTATATGGATTAGGTAACTTCACACTTAACCTCATGATCCTGAACGTTGAATCTGAAACCGAACCAGTCTTGCCGGCTATGTCAGTATTGCCAGTAAAAGGTGAATTATGTGTCAGAAAGAATGGTTCAGTACACCTGGGTCATAGTAAATGTACTACTGTGATCGAATTTAGTGACAAGGGCCAGTCTACATTTAAAGCTTCCCGTCATTCCTATTTCATTTGTGGTCATACAGCATATATACGCTTACCTCCAGATTGGGATGGCACCTGTTACATTGCATTCCTTCTGCCACCTGTTTTCCTAGCACCTCCTGATTATCATAGGAATACTCATCTAGTACACACTAGGCCCCAGAGAGATCTCCCGATTGTCGACTACACTGAAACGGCATGGGAGCAATATACAGACTTCAATAAAGGTTTCTTTCCCTACTTAGGTGCTGTCTTTAATAGTAAACTGAACCAGAAAACGCGCCATCAGTATATAGAGCCATAACACGTCTTCACAAAATTGCAAGTCAGATACACCAGAATCCAGGCACCTGGACTTGGTCCGGTTGGTTCTGGAGCGTGTTGTCAGCTTGGGGATGGAAGGTCCTATCCTTCCTAGGTATTGCCCTTCTCATAGTGTTCAGTTGTTGCCTATGTTTACAATGTGGGCCAGCGATTTGCGGCTTGTGCGCCACATCATGTATTCCTCATTCAAGTCCACGTTCAAAACACTGTAAGAAGAAAGAAGAGCAAATGATGTTACATGAACAGATTGATAGAATAATGAGGATTGATATATCATGAAGGGTCCGTAGGGAACAAGGAGGGAATGAGGAAATATAACATTTTATGGTCAGAAATGTTCCCTAACGTGTACCCCAACGGCTCCATGTATGTGCTTCAAGTACATGTATGTTCCCTCCACGACCAGTTATGAAGACGCAAATACATTTGCGTCCAACGTTAACATGTCCTCTTTCAGACCCACCATGAATGGGTCGGATATTCCGTTCCTAAGTGTGCCTTGCCAACGTCTTTACATGGTGCACTTTTCACGTTTTCCCTGGCCAGGGCGAGCTAGGCCCTGATTTCTGCCATCGAGTCTTTTTCTGCCTTCTGTCTCTGGATGCTGCAGCCTGGACCTGCATCTGTATCCCTGACCTTTGTCTTACTCCCTGCGCGGCTCGGCCTGCTTGCCTGCCAAGACTGTATTCAACCTTCAAGTTATCTGCTCCGCTCCTCTAAAATACTTTCCTGTCTAGTAGTTTAGGTAAACATCCTTCCCAGCTGCAGAGCAATGGGCCCGGCCTCACTGCCTCCATGCAAGTAATTCATAGCTCCCGTTACCATGGTAGGTCCATGCCCCCTTACACTCCATGTAGACACGTAGACGCTTATGCACGCACTAGCAGTCAGTATAGAATAGCCTCTGCCCAAGAGACCTTTCCTTCTAGATAATACAGTTCCTCAAACACAAGATATTAGATATGATTTGGGATTAGGTTGTTCTGACATCCCAGACTTCTGTCTCCTCATGTAAGGCTAAATGTCAAGTCCCCTTCACCCTTCAGTTTCCACGTCAATTGCACGTCATGCTGCTGCGCGCGCATCTCTGCCATGTATTTCTGCTGACACTGCAGGATTCTCTTATGGATCCACCCACTTGTGACACCTTTATGTGACGTTTCGAGTACACGCCTTTGTGCACACCTTCTGTTACGCCTTTTCTATTACGTACATGCATCCTTATCTCTTTTCTCTCAGCTGTTACGCCTTCTGCATCTATTACTGATGTAATGCATTGACTATATATATGATGTCTTGTCAATAAAGTATTGTGATTCCCTTCCTGAGCCCTTGTGGTGATGGAACCCGATGACACCTGGTTCGAACCATATAACCAATTCCTTTTTAAGGAATAAAACCCTTATAAACCTCAGATACCACGGATTCTGCCTCTTATTTTTGACTGAGTTATTCTTATTGAACTTTACCGCATAAATTAAGTATAGGTAATTTAAATTTACCACAATTTTACATGTTAATAGCACTTCACAGTATCATTTTATGATGTTTATAAAAGGAAAATATGTTAAATTGCTTACTAATGAAAACGCACGCTATTACACAATCGGTCAGAATTGAGATTTGCCCCTTGTCAGATTGTATTTACTGGTAAATCTTTCTCAATATTGTTAAGCCTGCATCCAATATCTGAAAGCTTATTAAGTTATGAAATTCCATCTTACTCTAAAAATTCTGCAACATGCCAGGCAGCCTCATGGTCTTTACCTCCTAGTATATTTTTCCATTTAAATACCCAAATATCATATTGTTATCATTTGATTTTCATTGCAGTACTGAAGAAATCAACTGAAACCATCACTTAACAGATAACTGTACAACCCTCCAGGGAGATATAAACCTTGAATAACAACACGAGACCGGCCTGTGGTGCTAATTCCTAGAACATTATTATCAATATCTGTTTACTCTTGTTTGCCTCTATTGAAGTATTTAAGAGTGTAGTCAAACCACCCTTTGCAAGATTATAAACAGAGCAACTGGCCAAGCTAGTAACCATGAAATACATTCGCATGCCTAAGTTTCTTGAGGCTATATTATCTCTAGCTTTTGTGAATCCCAAAATGTTTGTTTCTTTTTTAGTAAAGAAGTCAGCCGTGTTCCATGTGGAGATCAGTAAGGGTGGGTGCACCTTGCTGAGTTTTTTCCGCAGAGTTAATGAAAAACTCCACGAGATTCTGCGGAGTTCAGTGAGCGACAGAATTATGGTCCGTTGTGCTGATTTATACCACCAGGAGCATGTCCCACACTGTAAAATCAGTGCAAACAGCACCACTTGGCGCACCAGAAGGCGCTTTTTCTTTCTGCCGCTTGAGTAGATCTTCTATCTGAGCGGCAGCTTTCGCAACTCCACCAGCAACTTTCTCAATGCAAGCAGCAGCGACCTTCTGTGACAGTGACTTGCCTTGAGTCGGCCTAGTGCTCGTTTTTTCTCGCTTGCCAACTTAACTGTAGTGAGTTGCACATGAGAAAAACTCCTCCACGCAGCGGTTGGCAGGGATTAGAGTGGGCAAAGCTCAGCGAACGCCGTCTGAGGAGTGGAGTTTATCACCCACCCTTAGAGATCAGCAAACGATTGTTAAAATAATGTTTGTCCCCATTCTGAAATTTAAGGGAGTTTAACTAAGCGGAGAGGCACGACAAGGGGCTAATGTCATCATAAATGGCATTAGTGGTAGTACCCTGATTTTATCCCACTATATCATTGGTTGTACCAGAACAGCACCACGATTCACATTTAATGGCTTAGCCTCTGGGAGGCTGCTTGTAATGTTGGGTTTTGCCTTTGAGCCAGGTAGACATTAGGTTTGTGTTGGGGAACCAAAATAACACCAGTCCCCCTTGTAAGGAGAATTTTCATATTAGACAAAATCAATGTCTTAAGAATAGAAGTTGTCAATTCAGCACTTGAGATTGGAGGTAAATTTCCTTCCTGTGCCGAAATTATATGTACAAGTTTTTACCCACCTGAATTCAATAACCGTGTGATGGGATCAGATAAAATAGTTCGAATGATTTGGAAATCTTTAAGGGCATCCCTCTTTCAGAGAGCAGATCAACGAAATCTGATATACACAGGTGGTTTAAGAATGATGTAGGAGTACCCATTACTGCTTTTAACTATTTAATTTGTAAAAGAGTAAGTGCCAGGGCTCACAGTTTTTCTTGGAAGCCCATGAATGTCAGGGCTGCAAAAATTCCATAGCCTTATTTCAATCTCATGCCTCTTCCACCACCACCAAACCCTTCCTGCCTCTTTATGTAGATTTTTTCTCATTCCTGCTTCCTACATTAGTCATTTGTTCTCTCTCTTCCTTTTTCCTCCCTCTTTGCTGACTTTCTTGCTGTCTCTAGGTTAAAGTCTGAGGATGAAGAATCAGTCTTAGTTCCCTGCAAACACTGGCTCAAATTAAGCGTTGCTGGTGATGTTGAAATCATCCCATGATCTCATAATGGAATTTTTGGTGCACTTAAAAAGTGATGCCAGTGGATTAAGCGAGCTACAAGTAATAGATTTCACAGGTGCGCTGAAATCAGCAGTTTCCTCAGGGCAGGTAAGTTTTGTATTTTTCTAGCACAGGAAAACTTAAGGGGGGCTATAATTGAGTTTATGATTTTTCGCAAAGCAGCGCAGTTTTGTTTTACAGTTTTTGCCTTGTTGCTTGTTTTACCTAGATATGTTCCCACCTGGGTTTTGGAGAGTGAGAGCAGTGAAGACTAGACGGATTGAAAGGGGATCGGATATAGACAGGGCAAACATATATCCTTTGCACTGTTTTTATACATTTTAAGTCAACAAGTTTGCTAAAGATAACTGTAATCAAGTATTGCTATATTGCAGGACACCCCAACATAGCACATCAACCTTATCTTTTTTTGGGTGCATATATCACAAAATCAATCTATAAGTTTGAATTACAGTCTAAAAATGCAAAGGCAGAACATTAGCCCTTGTGTCCAATAAAGTCTTAAGTTATCATGGTAAGAATATGGTCAGAACTCCTACCGATTTCAGATTTAATATCGAATTTAGATCCTATTTAATGTGAGATATCTGGACATATTCATTATATATTGGGAGAAACATTTTCATTAAACAATGGTGAAGGTGAAGGATTAACATTTGATGGTAACCAAGCATTCAGTGGATTGCCTTATTCATCTTGACCACAGTTCCCTTTTAATGACCTTGAGGATCTGAAGGAAGGTTCAGATCAGGGAGAGTGTAATTCCTAAACAAGAGGTTCACACATGATAGACTCAATCTTCCTATTTCAATAGGAATATCGGGGCATATTAGCAAGAACCTTGTTAAAATGATCGCAGTTTTAGCGGCAGGAAACTGCCGCTAAAATGGCAATAATGCACTTGCTAATATAGAATTCCAATAGAAGCCCAGGTTAGATGTCCTGCACATCTAACCTGGGCTTCTATTAGAATTCTATATTGCATATTAGCAAGCCCATTATCACCATTTTAGCGGCCGTTTCCTGCCGCTAAAACTGCAATAACTTTAATGAGGTTCTTGCTAATATGCCCCAGTGTTTGGTAAGTTAGGAGGTCAAATAGCAGTGTTGTCCATCAAAGAGGGAGACATCCTATCTGGCTTTGAATGTAGCTCAGCTGGATCAAGCTCATGGGCTTTATCCATATCACAATCCTTGGAGATCAGCATTACACCCTTTAGAAGATGGCTCACAGCGCATATTCAGGCCGCTTCTCATTTTTCTTTAATGGCAGTCTTTGTTCTTTCTATTGAGGATGGACCCAGTGAGCTATCTCCTGCCTGACAATATATTTTAATTCCATGTATTAAAGAGGGACTTTCCACACAGTTCTCAGTATTATGGGATAAATTCATGTCTTTCAAAATGTTAATGTCTGCATACATTTGGATTTCTCACTATTAAAATATTGTGTATAATTTTTTACCTGAACAAACATATTTGGAATAGTGTCATCCCTGGTAAGTGCAGCCTCATTTTTCATTATACTTTGATTTGCTAAATTCACTGAAGAATGGTAAATTACTTCTGTGAAAGCAAGTTTAATTTTGTAGGCAAAGGGGAGGATCGTCATCTTAACTATGACTGTTCTAGAGCAAAGGTTTTGTAGATTCAAGTTTTACTAAACCTAGTTTTAAGATATACAGAGATTCAGGGGCGGGCACTATTTAATGGCGGTGGTGAGCTGGGGGAATGGGCGACCATGGTAAATGAAAAAAAAAACTACCTGCAGGCCTGCTGGCTGCCACCTCTCGGTCTACTTCAGGTTCTCTGCAGCAGGAATCACCCAGGCTCCTGACTCACACTAGCCAATCACGACGCTGCGGTACAGCAGCGGTGTGATTTGTTTGAGCGCCATTGTTCGGCGCTCAGAGAGGGACTGGGAGCCTGTGCATGTTCCTTACCAGGTTGTGTATTACAGCCTGGTGGGGAACACAGCCTGGTGCGCAACATTTGAGGTGTGCATGACGGTTTGGCTGGCCCAGCTACTCACCACTCCTCCCCTGTCAGCCCAGCCCCGCCGCCACACCTGGAAAGGGAAAACTAAAATGATAATAACTATGGTTATTATCATTTTAGTTTTCCTTTAAATACTGCTCGCAAAGTAGTAGGGCGACGCTCCTTCGCCTTAGCAGAGGACCCGCCGCTGCAGAAATTGTTAAAAGACTAGCACAAATAAACAACAGGTGACTTCCCTTTCAAATAATTCATCAGCATCAACTTCTTGGTTGAAGACCATCTTTATGACTGCCGTTTGTTTGGGGCTCTCTGGTGCTCTCATCATTCAATACTGTTGTAGGAAGCCCATTCCTGTTGTAAGGAAGGTCATTTATGGCTTTTTTTTAGCATTAATCTCATTAGCACTTTTCACTCACCGCACTTTTCCTAGCACCTCTGTACCATTCCCATCAGTGATAACAAGCTTTGACGGGCTTCAGGTACCGATCAACAGGCTGCACTGCATGGTGCCTTCCTTGCCAGGAAGCACTCTCAAAGAAACAGCCTACAGCTGCTGTAATATGGCAAATATCGCCTGTGCCCTGGGAGCCTACTGACTCTCCCGTTTTCCCACGTTGACCGGTGGCAAGGGAGGAAAACAAGAAAGATGCTGCAAACTGACTTGACGCCAATAGGTGGGTGGGCGTAGGAGCACGCTCACAGACAAAGGGCACGAGCACAGGAGCCCCTTCTTTGAAGGGAGGGAGAAAGAGAGATGACTGGTAACAGTAGCTGCAACAGTGTGTGTCAAATTATTATTTTTTGAATCACCGCTCACAAACCACTCTACTGCATCCTCCTCAATGTGCGCTCCCTACACAGCCATGCCATAGACATCTGGGACCTCCTCAACATCCACGCGCCCGACGTTACCTTCCTCACAGAAACTTGGACCAATGCCAACTCTGCGGCCGACATCACCTCCGCCATTCCTGGGGAAAGACCGCCCCACCCGCCCAGGAGTAGGCATTGCCATTGTCCACAAAAGCTCCCTCCGCATGGCAACCACAGACCCGGACGACACTACGACCCTCATAGAGCATCTCCACTTCCAGATCCAGACCAACCCTAAAACGATTTTCCAAAAAACCCTCATGTACAGGCCGCCCAGCCGTGCACTCCTTTCAGCAGCACCATCGCCGACCTCATCGCCCCATGGCCTCACTTCCACAGACTACATCCTACTGGGAGACCAAAACTTTTACCTGGACAACGAAGATGACCCCAAAACCATCGCCCTCCTAGAGAATCTGGCCAACAGAGAACTAAAGCAACTTGTCAACGCCCCTACGCAAACAGCAGGACACACACTCAACCCCATCTTCGCAGAAGGAAACATCGTCTCCCACAGCCACACCACTGAACTCCTCTGGACAGACCACCTCTGCATCCACTTCTCCTACAGAAAACCCACTGCACACAAGAACTCCCAGCCTCCCCTGTAGAAGCTGGAACAAAGTCACTGAAGACCAGCTCACCTCCACCCTCACCAGCACCCCACCACCAACAACGCCAGACACTAACACTGCGACATGCAACCTCAACTGCTGGAGCACGAACTGTGCCAACACACTCACCACCCTCAAGAAAGCCACAGGACGACACATCAAGAAAGCAAATTGGTTCATCCCTGCACGCCAAGAATCCAAGGGCACCACGGACGACTTGAAAAGACATGGAGGAACAACAAAACCCCAGAAATATGCATGGCCTACAGAGCAGCCACCACAGCACACCACCAACTCATCAAATCCAACAGGAAGAACTTACTCCAAGACAAGATCCTCACCAAAGCCCACAACTCCAAAAACTCTTATCTATCATCAAGGTATTTGCCAAACCCCGCAGTGAAGCAACAGATGCCCCACCCTCCCAAGCCCTCTGCAACAGACTCAGCAAATTTTTTCACCTCAATATCAAGACGATCTACGACAACTTCGACAACCAAGACCTCTGCACCGCTCCAGTTCCCACCCCCAGGGCCGCCACTCAACAGACTCTGCTCACTTGGACCCCACTAACGTTAGAAGACACCTTAAAGACCATGAAGAGCATCCACAATGGGGCACCATCAGGCCACATTTTCCAGAGAGCCGCCACGGCCATCGTATTCGCATTTTTAAATAGTCTACAACTACTCATAGCATTATGCAACCTTGGAAGCAAGGACGTTTTATGATAAAATTCCACTGTTATATGGAACCACAGTTGTCTGGGCATTGGTAAAGGTTGTAACATCCCCATCTCTTTCGTGTGTGAGGATTTATTTTGGCTACAGACTGTGTAATTGGAAACACATTCTGTTGTAGATGTCTTCATTCCTGGACACCAAAAGATTCTAAGATTCTTGTGATTAGGCGTTGTGTTTTCTTGATGCCAGAAAAAGTTGTAAGAATGTTGTTTGCATCTTCTTGTCAGAAATGAACCATATTGTTATAAAATAGAAGTTCTTGATGTTTTTTATTTCTTCTTGCTTCTGCCTTTGCTCATTCACAGACATCCGCCTTGTTTTGTGCTGGTCTAATATGTTCACGAGCCACTGTTTAAGAATATTTTGGAACTTGTATGGTAGCCCAATAGAAGATGAGGGAGATCTTTGCCCCTGACGCAATAATGCTTCAGCTTTTCCTTGCCAGGTTCCTGGCCTATAAGTGACAAAATAGGAGTACTGGGAAAAGTACAAGTTCCATCTTGCATCCCATGCATTTTCACATTTCATTGCCTTCAGGAAATGTAAGTTCTTGTGATCATATTGTTTCAGGATGTTCTGCCCCCTCTAGATAATGTCTCCAGTGTCCAAATGCTTCTTTGTTTGGAAGCAACGCTCTAGCATAGATAGTGCAATTCCTCTCAGATGCTGTTAAATTTCTTGAATAATAGACAACAAGGTGAATTTGGTAGGTCGTAGGATGTTTTTATGATACATGACATGAGTCCCTTGCTCACTTTGCCACTGGATTCAAGCAAGCCGGGCTGAAGACGGCTGGAATGCCAGAAACCGGTCCTTGGAAGCTTGTTTCCGGTCCAGGGAAGACATGGCTTGGCAGTTCGGGCTGGACTGTTCCCATGAGGCACAGGGTCAGACTGATTTCCATATAGCAATGTCTGAACTGGGGTGGCAGAGTGGGCTAAAGAACGGTAATGGATTAAACCCAGATCTTTTGACTGGGTGTGAGTGTTTGATTGATTCAGATGCTCCGTCCATCATCACCCCCTTTTGTACCGCTTTTGGCCGCCATAAGTGTGGCAGGGTATGCTCAGACGTGAGTCCCTTGCTCACTTTGCCACTGGATTCAAGCAAGCCGGGCTGAAGACAGCTGGAATGCCAGAAACCGGTCCTCAGAAGCTTGTTTCCGCTCCAGGGAAGACATGGCTTGGCAGTTCGGGCAGGACTGTTCCCATGAGGCACAGGGTCAGACTGATTTGCATATAGCCATGTCTGAACTGGGGTGGCTGAGTGGGCTAAAGAACGGTGCTAGATTAAACCCAGATCTTTTGACTGGGTGTGAGTGTTTGATTGATTCAGATGCTCCGTCCATCACCACCCCCTTTTGTACCGCTTTATGATAATATAGCACCTATGGTGAAGAAAGAAGCATCAGTTTCTACAAATAAAGTTTGTGAGCAGCCAGGATGTCTTAGAATAAGCTCACATGTAAAGGCTCTTTTCAGAGGCCGACATGCATCTTCTTATTCTGTCTTCCACTAGTATGGGGTATCTTTCTTGGTAAGTTTGGTAATGGGCTTAACCACCTGTGAAAAGTTCTGAATGAAGTGTCTGTAAAAATTGGAAACCTTAAAAATATCTGAGTGTGTTTAACATTTGTCAGGGTTATATAACAATTTATTTTGAATACATATTTACCTCATGTGGATCTGATGTTGCTCCTAAGTTTCGGAAAATAAAAAAATATAATTGAGATAGATGACCACAAGCGTGGTCAATATATCGCTGAATACATCATTTAATGATTGCTGTAAGGCAGCTGGGGCACTACATGAGCCAAATGCAATGACTAAGTACTCGTAATGCCCAAATTTGGTGTTATGAGACATCTTCCAAATCACCTTCCTTAACCCTTACCATGTTTTATGGCGTGCTTTCCAAAAAACGTGGATGCCTATCCGATCAAGTTAGACTAAACTGAGTTATAAAAAATGTCTATTACGTATTGTAAATATCCATATTTTATTTTTTGTTATAAAGCGCAAACATATCACCCCTCAAGGTTTCAAGGCGCTGGGGGCCATCGGGTAGATTTAGTGAGTCACATGATGCTGAGCTGAGCTGCCGCAAGTGATTGAACCGTGAGCCCTATGCTCCGGAGTCAGTTGATCTGGCCGCTGCGCAAACCTCTCCATTTTAATAGCATTTAAGTTCCTTGAGGCCATACTGGCGCAATAGTCACTGTAGGTTTTTGGAATAAATGAAGTGGGAACCTTTGAGGCAGAAACTGAAAGGCAAAATATTTCTTTTTTAAGACTCTTCTCAAAATATTTCTTCATTACATCATATTCCTTTGGGCTCTGTGGATATACTCACCCATGAGATACCTTTGCTTGAGATTATAGGTGAATGGTGCAGTCATACATGCAATGGGTAACAAGGTTTTATCCCCCTTTTTGCTGAATATATCTCTGAACTTCTTTTAAACTGGTCGTCAATTGGTCAGATATCATCATTTTCAGATTAGGATACGTGTACTTCAGTTCGGGGCCAACAATGTGGTTGGCAATACTCAGCGCTATTCTTTCCAACTAAGTAGAAGATTTGGCTTCTTAAGTCAGGTTGTCCCTAAAGCCAGTTGGAACATGAGAGAGGCAATGATGTTGAATGTTAAGGTTTAATTTAATTTAATTGTGGGTTTATATAGCGCTAGGAATCGACTCCCGGAGGAGTATCTCCGCGCTTCGACTGCTGGGGAACCCGTCCTGGCTCACCCTGAGAGATGGGCCCTAATGGGTAGCTCTAAGGTGCAACCAAGCATCCCCGGCGGTCTGGGGGGGCCATTGTGAAGATGAGGCAAGCTAATGCCCAGAGTTGCCGAGTGTGGTCCCTGACTGGAGTAGGCACCGAGGCGAGAATTATCGAGCCCGCTGACCATGGTCTACGACCCTGCCGCGTCGGGAATCGAACCCTGGTCCCAGGCCGTCCTCTGCTTACGGGTCTGCCGCCTCTAACCAGTGAGCCACACCACTCCTCTTTCTATGTATGAGTTAGCTACTACTATCCAGATAGATTTAGTCTCGCGCTGCGTTTCACCGGAACTTGGAGGAGTCTGATCAATATTAAAAATAGGTTCTGCTTCATCTTTTTCTTGAAAGGGAATTTCCTTCTGATTCCAGATTATATGATGTCAATAACACCTACAAAGTGACACCCAAACTCATAAGGGGTCAGGGGACCAAGAGGGACAAATGGACTGCCTACTTTCGCATCCTCCTTATCATAATACAATTCACGAAAAGGGAAATAAGGCACACTAAGTTACCATAGGAATATTTCTCTAATTCTGGGAAATCCTAAGGACCTTACCAACAGTTTGCATTAAATCAATGCAGGACCATAGATCAATCTAACTTGATAAGAAATCTGAAAATTTCAAAATTTGAAAGGTATGGCCTCCCAACCCCCTTCCCCCAGGTGTCATGCTTCATCATTGGCCATTCTATCACGCCACCGCACTCTCTAGTGGCGGGTCGGCTTCATCAATGAGATAATTGGGGTCTATCTTGGAGGAAGGTTGGGATCCACAAAAAACACAGAAATTTGAAATCCCAAAGTCCAATGTGTGTAAAATTCCGTTGTGAATTACAGAAAATCGTAAACTAACACAAAAGAATACGTTTTTCCTTTGTGTATCAGGCCAGAATACATTTATCTTTGTGAGGAAAAAAGTTTCCTTTTGCCGAGCGTCCCCAAATCCTCCTGAATCTTCGCAAATGCATGTGCCATTGACTGAATAGGATTAGGAACGGAGTCCATGCCACAAGGTGGGTGTAGTAACATCGATGAAGCAGTATTTAGTTTAAATATAATATGTCTTTATTGGACATGAAGTAAGTAACATCCAGAGAAAGAGCAGGTACGGGAAGAATGTTGTTACAACCACAATCAGTAGAATTCCCCATGACACCAAGAACACAGAGTGTCAAGAGAACTCCAAACTCTACAATTATAATTAAATAAATGTAAGACTTACCACATGCCATACACTACACATCTTCACCCTTTTGACAAAAATAATAAAATAAACATTTTTTTATAACAAATAAATTCATTGTATTATTCAGGTCTCTTAACAATTCTTCCAAAAGAAGTATGAACAATAGATAAAGGTCTATCAATGTCAGGTACATCATGAGAATTATCACTAGAATCATTTACAGCAGAGGTCTTCAATCTGTGGGGCGCGACCCCCAGGGGGGTCGTGGAGTCCTGGGAAGGGGGTCGCAGATTCTGCCAGAGTGCAGTTCCTGGCGTCGGGCTGATCGAGGGTGCTCAAGGCGGAGGCCGCCTAATTCACACCAAGGTGTGAAAAACATCAAAGCCTCGTTAACAAGTAAAGGTCTTTTAAAGACCTGTGATAGTACTCTGGTGTGCCTTTGTGTGTGTCCAAGCTGTTTCAGCCAGGATGACATTGGTTCAAGTCCCAGGAGCCCTCATACCTGGCGCCCTTGCAGGAGAAATGTGGCTGAGAGTCTGTTCTTCATGGTGAGATGTTTTCACAGCCGGCTGCCACCCCCCACCCCCCAACCAGGGAGGCACAGAGATGCCCTCCCATGAGAGAGGAAGACGAAGCAGAGAGATACTGACCCCCCATGAGAGAGGCACAGACAAGGTGGGTGAATGAAGGATGGGTGGATGGATGGATGAAAGGGTGGACGGATGAAGGATGGATGGATGGATGGATGAAAGGGTGGATGGCTGTATGGATGGACGGATGGAAGGATGAAAGGGTGGACGGATGTGTGAAAAGGTGGGTGGATGAATGATGAGTGGATGGATGTAAAGATGAAAGGGTGGATGGATGGATGAAGGATGGATGGAAGTGTGAAAAGGTGGGTGGATGGAGGATGGATGGATGAAAGGGTGGATGGAAGGATGAAAGGGTAGATGGATGAAGGATGGATGTATGGATGGATAAAAGGTTGCATGGATGAATGATGGATGGATTTGTGAAAAGGTGGGTGGATGAGTGATGGGTGAATGGATGGATGTAAGGGTGGATGGATGAAGGATGGATGGAAGGATGAAAGTGTGGATGGATGGATGAAGGATGGATGGATGGATGGATAAAAGATTGCATGGATGAATGATGGATGCATGGATGGATGTGTGAAAAGGTGGGGGATGAATGATGGATGGGTAGGTGGATGGATGGATGAAAGGGTGGGTGGATGAAGGATGGATGTATAGATGAAAGGGTGGATGGATATATGGATGGAATAATGAAAGGGTGGATGGATTAATGAAAGGTTGGATGGATGAAGGATGGATGTATGGATGGAAGGATGAAAGGGTGGATGGATGAAGGATGGATGTATGGATGGATGGATGGATGGATAAAAGGTTGCATGGATGAATGATGGATGGATGTGTGAAAAGGTGGGTGGAAGAATGATGGGTGGATGGATGGACGGGTGGATAGGTAAAGGATGGATGTATGGATGGAAGGATGAAAGGGTGGATGGATGATGGATGTATGGATGGATAAAAGGTTGCATGGATGAATGATGGATGGATGGATGTGTGAAAAGGTGGGGGATGAATGATGGATGGGTTGGGTGGATGGATGGATGAAAGGGTGGGTGGATGAAGGATGGATGTATGGATGAAAGGGTGGATGGATATATGGATGGAATAATGAAAGGGTGGATGAATGAAGGATGGATGTATGGATGGAAGGATGAAAGGGTGGATGATGAAGGGTGAATGTATGGGTGAATGGATAAAAGGTTGCATGCATGGATGAATGATGGATGGATGTGTGAAAAGGTGGGTGGAAGAATGAGGGATGGATGGATGGGTGGATAGGTAAAGGATGGATGTATGGATGGAAGGATGAAAGGGTGGATGGATGATGGATGTATGGATGGATAAAAAGTTGCATGGATGAATGATGGATGGATGGATGTGTGAAAAGGTGGGTGTGTGGATGGACGGGTGGATAGGTAAAGGATGGATGGAAGGATGAAAGGGTGGATGGATGAAGGATGGATGGATGTGTGGAAGTGTGGGTGGATGAATGATGGATGGATGGATGTGATGAGGTCTAACAGGCGCATTTATGGTTGTCGATAGTTGTTTATGATGAGGAGTACTAGTTTCTAGAATCTTTTGTCGGAAAGGGGTCCTTACGCCTAAAAAGGTTTTACAAGGGGGTCTCGGCATCAAAAAGTTTGAAGACCTCTGATTTACAGGAACACAAGGAATAGAGGATGATTCTATGGTAATGTCATAACACCAAAATGGGGATGATGAACAATGATGAGAAGAGGAGGGAAAGTCACTAGGTGCAGAATGAGCCAGAACTAAGCGACTCATGTGCCACGTCTCACCATTGTCCAAAATGAGAAAATTTGTTGAAACCTTTAGGTACTTTCCTTGGATTTTTTACACAAACCCATTGACCAACTTGTAAATCCGATGAACTAGTACCATGTTTGGTATCATAATACATTCTGTTCTTTTCTTGAGAACTAGTCAATGTGCTTCCATTCAGCTTCATCCATCCAGGATTGGTTTTCGAGAAGGGAACTCTACAACGCATGAGGGAAAAAGGACTGTTCCCCTAATAAGGATGTGGGGTAACTCTGTAAGAACATAACATTTTCTTTAGTTCATCATCTCAAGATAGTTAACATTTCCTGCATAACTGCAAGGTATCTTTAATAATTCTCACAAGGTGACCCCGCACACTTCAACATTAAATAGTACAAAGTAATGACTTTATATATGTGACCACATAGACTCTCCAAGTGTTCTCCCAAGAATTCCAAAGTCAAATTTCTTCTGTAAACAGATTCTTTTATTCACAACTGATGATTAAAACCAATTGCCAACGCGTTTCGTCCGTGACCGGACTTCTTCAGGGCTACATTTAAAAACACAAAAAAATATATAAACATATTTACATGAGGATAGAGATGATCCATACAACAATAGTCCATACAGTTTTTACATAGGTAAAGGAAATGAAAAAAACAGACATTTATGATAAACATTGATCAAAAATAGACCTCGGTCTTATATCTTTTTTCAGGGAGAACACATAGACAAAAATAATACATGTATATATGACAGGCATGTTATCAAAAAGTTTTCTTCTAACATAAACAAAAAACCAAATTTACAAATGTTTGACCCTTTTAGTTTAGGAAGTTTTATACAGAGTCAAGTCAAGTCAAGTTGGAATTTATATAGCGCACTACATACCCAGAGGGTCTCAAGGCGCTTGAGGAGGGGGGAGGTTTATTTATCAAATATCCAGGTTTTAAGCTGTTTTCTGAAGGCTAGGTGGTTTTGAGTAAGGCGTAGGTGAGTGGGAAGGGAGTTCCAGGTTTTGGCCGCTAGGTAGGTGGCTTTGTGGATGCGCGGCACCGTGGCGAGGGCTTGGTTGGATGAACGCAGCTGGCGGGTGGGGGTGTAAAAGGAAAGGCGCGTGTTGAGACAATCAGGTCCAAGTTCATATAGGGCTTTGTGTGCGTGGGTGAGGAGACGGAATGTTATCCTCTTGTTGATGGGGAGCCAGTGAAGGTCCCTCAGGTGAACGGAAATGTGGTCTGTGCGGGGGATGTCTAGTATGAGTCTGGCTGAAGCATTTTGGATGCGTTGGAGTTTTTTCTGCAGTTTTGCGGTGGTACCGACGTAAAGGGTGTTTCCGTAATCCAGACGGCTTGTAACCAGTGCGTGGGTGACCGTTTTTCTTGTTTCGGTGGGGATCCAGCGAAATGTTTTTTTGAGCATGCGTAGTATGTTGAAGCATGATGATGAGACGGCGTTGACTTGTCTGGTCATCGAGAGTGAGGAGTCCAGGATGATGCCCAGGTTCCGTGCGTGATCCGTCGGTATGGGGGCTTTTCCTAGTGCCATTGGCCACCAAGGGTCGTCCCAGGCGGAAGGGGGTGCGCCTAAGATAAGGACTTCCGTTTTGTCCGAGTTCAGTTTCAGACGGCTGTGCTTCATCCATTCGGCTACTTCTTTCATCCCTTCATGTAAGTTGGTTTTGGCGGAGATTGGGTCTTTGGTGAGTGAGAGGATCAGCTGAGTGTCATCAGCGTAGGAGATGATGTTGAGGTTGTGTTGACGTGCGATGGATGCGAGGGGGCTCATGTAGACGTTGAAGAGGGTGGGGCTGAGTGATGATCCTTGCGGGACGCCGCAGATGACTTCGGTGGCCTCTGACTTAAAGGGGGGGAGGCGGACTCTCTGAGTTCTTCCAGCGAGGAACGAAATGATCCAGTCTAAAGCTTTTCCTTGAATTCCGATGTTTCTGAGGCGTTGTATCAGGGTGCTATGGCAGACTGTGTCGAAGGCTGCAGAGAGGTCAAGGAGGATGAGGGCGACTGTATCTCCGTTGTCCAGTAATGTTCGAATGTCTTTGTTGCTGCGATGAGGGCGGTCTCGGTGCTGTGTTTGGCTCGGAATCCAGACTGAGAGGAGTCGAGTGATTTGTTGGTTTCGAGGAAGGCGGCGAGCTGATTGTTGACGGCTTTCTCAATGACTTTGGCAGGGAATGGGAGGAGCGAGATGGGGCGGTAATTTTTTAGTTCGGTGGGGTCAGCTGTGGGCTTTTTCAGAAGGGCGCTGAGTTCGGCGTGTTTCCAGCTTTCTGGGAGTGTGGCGGAGTTGAGGGAGCAGTTGATGGCGTCTCGAAGATGGGGTGCGATAATGGAGTTTGCTTTGTTGAAGATGTGATGGGGGCAGGGGTCTGTAGATGATCCAGAATGGATGGAGTTCATTAGGCGAGTGGTGTCTTCTGTGGTGATTAGGTTCCAGTTGAAAAGGTTATTCAGAGGAGTTATAGGTTCGGAGGTAAGTGAGGTTGACTGGTTTACGGGTTGGTTGTCAAAGCTGTTATGAATGTCGGCGATTTTGTTATGGAAGAATGTGGCTAGGGAGTTGCAGAGGACTTGAGAGGGGGTGATGTCGTTTGAGCTGGCGGTGGGGTAGGTGAATTCTTTGATGATGTTGAAAAGTTCTTTGCTGTTGTGGGCGTTGTTGTCTAGTCGGTCTTTGAGTGTTAATTTCTTGGCTGTCCGGATTAGTTGGTGGTGTTTGCGGGTGGCGTTTTTGAAGGCGGCTTTGGTGATAGTGTTTGGGTCTTTTTTCCAAGTTTTCTCAAGGGAACGACAGAGCTTCTTGGATTTTTTAAGGTCCTCGTTGAACCAGGGGGCGTTCTTGCTGCCTTGTTTGATTTGATGTTTTTTCAAGGGTGCTAGTTTGTCTGCGGTTTGGGTTAACCATTGTGTGAGGTTGATGGCGGCTTGGTTAGGGTTCGTTGAATAGGCCGGGGGTTTTTGAAGAAGCGATGTGGAGATCTGGTCGATGGTGATTTTGTTCCAATTTCTTCGCAGAGTTGGTAGAGGGAGGTTGTGGATCGTGGTCTTATTGTAAATGAAATGGATGCAACTGTGGTCCATCCAGTGGAGGGGTGTGGTGTGCGTGAAGGAGATATGCTTGCTGGAAGTGAAGATAGGGTCGAGTGTGTGTCCTGCATAGTGTGTGGGGGTATTAACAAGTTGTCTGAGTCCGAGATTGGCGAAGTTGTCCAGGAGGGAGGTAGTGTTACTGTCGTTGCTGTTTTCCAGGTGGAAATTGAGGTCTCCCAGTAGGATGTATTCTTCCGAGGGGAGGGCAAGTGGGGTGATGAAGTCAGTGATGTCTTCGCTGAATCTAGTGCGGGGTCCTGGTGGCCTGTAGAGGAGGGTGCCTCTGAGTGTGGTCTTGGGGTCGGTGTGGATCTGGAAGTGAAGGTGTTCGGCGATAGCGAGGTTGTCTTCTGAGCTGGTTGAGACGCATATGGTGTTCTTGTGGACGATGGCGATGCCACCTCCAGTTTGGATGGTTCGGTCCTTGCGGATGATCTTGTAGCCGTCCGGGATGGCTATGGTGATGTCTGGAGCTGAAGAGGCATTCATCCAAGTTTCTGTTAGGAAGGCGATGTCCGGAGAAGTGGTGTCGAGTAGATTCCAAAGGTCGATGGCGTGTTTGTGAACCGAGCGGGTGTTGAGAAGGATGCATTTCAGGTGGTTGGTATTGGATCTTTGTTTGTTGTTTGAGGGTTTGGTGTGGGTCTTAATGCAGGAGAATTTGCAGGAATGGCAGGTGAAGGGTCCGTGGGTGCGGCCTGGTGCTGCTTGGGCGCAGTTAGGGAGTCGGCCGGGGCTAAGTGCTAAGAGGGAGGAGGCGTCGTATGTGGTGCGGGAGGGATGGGTGATGCGGGGACCAGGGGGTCTGGCGCTGGGTGCGGTCCAGGCGCGGACGGGCGTAGACGGGCTTACCATTGGCACACCTTCGGCGCGGCCGCAGCGCGTGGACACTGCGCGTTGGGACATCCCTCTTAAATGGTTAGTGGAGGGGGCGGAGCGTGGGAGGGGCAGCAGGGAGGCGGTAGCGGGGAGGAGGGGCGGGCCAGGGGAAACCACAACAACAAAATGGAGGGTCAAAGGGAAAGCGAGACAGGGGCAGCAAATGTCCAATGGCACCGAGTGTGCAGCCAATGTACCAGCATGCAAATAAAGCCTCAGCAATGTCGCGCTGTGATGCAGAGCAGAGAGTGCGGCACTACGTGTCAAAAACGCTCAATTACATGAAATTAATGCTCCTAAAGTGAAGATACGAAGACAGGCAAATAAACGATAGCACTTACAGTTACCACAGTAAATGATACCAATTCCGGTAAGGAGTGCGTTACAGCAGAGTGCGTTGTGAGTAGCAGCACGAGAGATTGTAGAGTCCGGGAGCGTGGGGGAGCGACCGTTCAGGAGTAGGTCCGGACAGTCACAGTTTGGCCGGGGAGGTGGTGAGCCCTCTATTCGTGGGTGGGAGGGGCAGCAGGGAGGCGGTAGCGGGGAGGAGGGGCGGGCCAGGGGAAACCACAACAGCAAAATGGAGGGTCAAAGGGAAAGCGAGACAGGGGCAGCAAATGTCCAATGGCACCGAGTGTGCAGCCAATGTACCAGCATGCAAATAAAGCCTCAGCAATGTCGCGCTGAGATGCAGAGCAGAGAGTGCGGCCCTACGTGTCAAAAACGCTCAATTACATGAAATGAATGCTCCTAAAGTGAAGCTAGGAAGACAGGCAAATAAACGATAGCACTTACAGTTACCACAGTAAACAATACCAATTCCGGTAAGGAGTGCGTTACAGCAGAGTGCGTTGCGAGTAGCCGCACGAGAGATTGTAGAGTCCGGGAGCGTGGGGGAGCGACCGTTCAGGAGTAGGTCCGGACAGAGAGATATCCCGAAACAGTTTTCTATATTATATAAAATTATCCAGTTAGTTTTAATCAAAGGATAAGAACACAGACTTTGTGATATGGTTCCATAATTTATAGTCATAGACTACCTTTTATTCAGAATTTTCTATATATTACAGCTTCACATTGGTCTTCCCACTTGAAATTCACATATTCTGTAGACGAATATTAAGAGTATTAGTGTTTCATGCAATAATCGTGACATAAGTGATGTAGTGCCCCTAATTAGCTCATCTTCTATCAATGATTATGTAGTATATCACTGGTTTCTCTAGGTGGTCACATTTCACTTGATGGAACATAGAGCTACATTAATATGTGATGTTAAGGCCTGTTTTATTTCCATATACACTTTTATAAAGCAATGGAAAGATATTAAACGCGTATTGGTCAACATAGACTCATCTTGATTATCTATACAATTTAAGAAGCCATAATAGAACCAATGAACAAAAAGAGGTCAATTTGGTCACTTACTTTCAGAAAATAAATAAAGAAAGCATGTTTTCCAAATACACCAAGTTTCCAAAAAAGTCTAATGAGAAAGAACTGTAAGGGCCTACAAGAAAAGAGTTAAGAATATTCATACAGGTGTGACAGTCTGTTTGTCACAAAATAAAAATGCATATAAGATTTTATTAAAATCAAAAAAGGTGATTTCTAATGTTATCGATCTTCAACCACCTGCTGTATGATTTCTTGCACACTACATGCAGAAACGCATAATAATTTTATAAAGTCTCATTAACTACAGTCCTCTTGGCTACATGAGAAAAAGACAAGATTATCTTGTCAAAGACATATTACTTTCAAAAATAAGTCCTTGTACCTAAACGCCACATTGTTTTGTTCAAAAATCTGTTTTTTTAAAGGTTTTTTTAAATCATGCACTCAAAAAGTACAAAGTGGTGAAAGGATATCCTTCATATTCACAGTATGATTAAACACATTTTTTAAGTCAGAATTCATTTCATTGGGGTACTACCCTAAGTGGCCCCAAGCTCCATCTCAAAAAACAGTCTTAACATTCTAAGTTATACGAAGGAAAATAAAATGGCCGCCATCTTTAAACGCGATCTCTAACGCATCTAGTATTCGAACCCAGAATTCGTTTCATTAGAAAACTGATACTAAGTAACATCAGGCTCCATCTCAAAGAGCAGTCTAAGCATTCCGAACTATAGGAAGACGAATAGGATGGCCGCCATCTTATAACGCGATGTCTTCAAGCACAAGTATTGACTCAAATTACCTAATGTCTAACAAAAACCTAAATATTAACCACGAAATGGACCCAGTCTGGAGAGGGAAAAATATTACCAGTTTTAAAAGAACGGCCCTGTGGTAGAAGCATACCCTATACGTTTCTCGAGGATTACTCACCATCAAGAGGTATCGGCGTCTCGTCGTACATGCGGTCATCTGGTTCAATTTACGTGCTCTGGGGACAGCGTATTTATACCCTCAAGAGCGTAGTTAACTAGCAATTAGGGCATTAGATTGATACTCGCGAAATATACCCGATCTTCTTTCGATTCAAAAACACTCACGTTATTAAGGTTGTACATATGTACTTAAAAAAGGCCGCCGTTTTAGACTAGTCAAACGAGCATAACAGATGGTTATATTTATAAGATGTTACTTAGAGCTCGGAATTAGTCGCCATTTTAGACTAGTCAAAACGAAATTTAATAACAATTATATTAAATGAAAAAAGACCCTTTACAAGGCAAAGGTTAAAAGATGTTAGTCAATGCTGGATTAGACGGTAACGGTCTATATTAGGCGAGGGTTTAGAGATGTTTTTAGTCAATGCAAGATTAGACGGTAACGGTCTATATTGGCCTTCTTTTGAGGAAATATAGCTCAATAATATTTCTCTAAGGTTTTTAAAACCGAAATATTCATAAATAATTACAACAAGATTGCAAAAATTGCACAGTCACAATTGAACCAATATATGTATATAGGTTGTGACATGGATGAAATAAACCAAAATTATATATTGAGTGTAGAAAGAAGAAAAAAAGAAAAGGAAAGAAGATCGAAAGTCAGAACAGATCCAATGTGATACTGGCCTAAAATCAAAGGGCAACATCACCTATTGGATCAGATTGCAGTAGTTTATTTAATTGCGTAATAAAATATGCAAGGACCCATTCATTGAAGATCTCTATCACAGAAGTGTTGAGGACTAGTACGTTTGGTGCAAAGGCACCCAACCCAATGGGTCAAAATATGGCAATGATCCAATATATATCATAGCTAGAAGGCATCAGATGACATCATATATGCAGAAATCAAACAAGGGTTAGGCAAAAGAAAAAGAAAAATACACAATTCTACAGAAAGTGATGGAATTCATTGTTCATATTCAAGCCCTGGTTCACAGATCTCAATCTACAGATCCAACGTGCCTCTAATTGCCTGAGGCATGTGGTCCTATTTCCTCCACGCTTGCCTAACGGGACTCTGTCAATTGCATGACAATTAATCTCCTTTTCTAGAGGATGACTTTGCGAGATATGTTGTGCCACCGGACTGCGGATGTCATTATGTCTTATGTTTCTGATGTGTTCCTGAATTCGCGTTTTCAGGCATCTGATGCTGCTGCCTACATAAATCATTTTAAAATGGCAGATGATCACATATACAACAAACGTGGTGTTGCAGTTTATAAATGAGGTGATCATATGTTTCTTGGGGCTGTTATAACTGTAACTAACCATCTTATTCATTCCATATTCACATACTGAACAATTACCACATACAAAGAAACCAGCCGGTTTCTCTGTTAGCCAAGGAGAACCACAGGTTTTTGGTGGGTTTACATGACTTGGACAAAGAATATTTTTAATTGTTGTCCCCTTTTCGTAGACAACCCTGGGTTTGTCAGAAATAACCCCTGCCGGCAATGCATCCGATTGCAAAAGATGCCAATGTTTTCTTAAGATATTGTAAATGTGACTGCTATACATTCCATATTCTGTTATGAATGTGCATTGATTCAAAGAAGTATTCTTTTTAGGTTGTTTAGACATGGTATCACAACATTTATTTTTTCTAATTTTACTCTCAGCTTTCACAATATAATTTTTTGCATAGCCTCTAGCCAAAAAATCAGTCTTCAAACTCTTGATGGTGTTTTCAAAATTGACCTCTTCACTGCAATTGCGGCGTGCAGGAATCATTTCACCATATGGGATGGCTGCTATGGTATTTCTGGTATGACAACTATCCGCATGCAGGATGCTGTTACACGAGGTCGGTTTTTTATACATGTCACTTTGAATTGTGCCATCCTTAACATAAAGTTTTAAATCAAGAAATACAATTTCCTTTCTGGAATGATTAATGGTCAATTTAATATTGCGATCATTCGCATTCAGATAACGAAAATAGTCAGTTAGTCCATCAATGCTGCCCTTCCAAATAAGAAAGATGTTGTCAATGTAACGAACGTAAAAGATTATATCGTCCATCCATTGTGTTGCGCCACGGCCCCAGGCATGCTCCATCTCATACAATCCCATAAAAAGGTTTGCATAAGATGGAGCAAACCTGGAGCCCATGGCAATGCCCTGTATCTGTAGATACCAGTCATCTTCATGTAGGAAGACATTGCGCGTCAATATCAAATCAGCCATGGTCAACAGCATCTGAGTATGCTCAAGATGGCTGGCATTTCGTTTGTAAAGAAAGTGCTGTAAGGACCTGATTCCATTTTTCAGTTCAATGCAAGTATATAAGCTTTCCACGTCCATAGTTACGAACGTGAAAAGCTCCTCATCCCATGTCACACCTTCTAGTTTGCAGAGAAGTTCCCTGCTGTCCTGTAAATATGACAGTAAGTTCCGTACAAAAGGTTGAAAAAAGGAATCCACATATTCAGCTAGGTGTTCTGTTGGACCCCCATTGCCCGATATAATGGGTCTTCCTGGGGGAAAGGCACCGCCCTTGTGCACCTTGGGAAGAGCATAGATACAGGGAAAACGTGAATCTTCTGCCCTCAAATACCTGTATTCAGAATCAGATATTAGACCAGACTCCTTCCAATCAACTTGTCTCTTTCCACATCACCATTGCAGGAAGGATGATACAAAGGAGTAAAACTTTGCTTAATTCCATTGACAGAAAGAAAGTTTAACATTTCATTAGATTTAAAGTGTACCCCATTGTCAGTAAGTATTGAAGCAGGAAACCCTTGCAAAAAATAGATTCTAAGAATTTGATGCCCGATTTCGAGTCAATTTTATCAACAATACTGAGCTCAAACCACCTGGAAAATAAGTCAATTAGAACAAGAATAAATGTACTCGTACCATCAATCCAGGTGAGTGAATCTATAATATCCAATGCAATTTCTTCCCATGGTACATTTGAAAAATGGACTACACCTAAGGGTGGATTGAGAGTTTTATTTTTACTTATCTGAGGTTTCACAACTAATACATGATCTAACAATTTTTTCAACAGAGCTATCAACTCCTGGCCACCAATAAAGATATTTAACTCTCGATTTTGTACGAGTAATACCAGGATGGTCTTCATATGATAAATGAATAATACGCTCCCTTGATGATGTAGGAGGGATTATCCTATCACCTCTTAATACAAAATGGCCATTGACAGTAAGTTTGTTCCTGACTTCGCATAAAGGTCTTAGATTGTCAGTAAGATCTTTTTTGTTTAGAATGTTTCAACCATTAACAACTTTAGATTCAACTTCAGTTAAAAGAGAATCCAGGATATCTGCTTCCAACCATTGTTCTTGAAAAATGCAATTACCAGAATTTTCATTAAAAAGAATATTAGCCACAGAAAAATCATTCCAAGAACTGGAGTTGATTTCAGCAAACAGGTAAAGAAAGTCTACTTAAGCAGTCTGCAATGGCATTTTTGGCTCCAGGAATGTATTGAATATCAAATAAATAATCCTAAAGACGCATAGAGAGTCTAAATATTCTTGCAGTAGCTCTGTACAAACCATCAGTAGTGAGTAATTTAGTAAGTGGTTTATGGTCACTTCTAACGCTGAATCTTTTGCCCCACAAACCTTTTCTAAAGTGTTCTAAACTCCACACCTCTGCTAAGGTGTCTCTTTCGATCACAGAATATTTCTCTTCAGTAGATGTAAGAGACCTTGATGCAAATGCAAACAACCTCTTTATTTGATTCAGAAATTTGAGTTAAAAAAGCACCAAGAGCATCGGAACTTGCATTAGTGGTTACAAATGTGGGAGCAAGTGGATCAAAACCATGAAGGTTGGGAGCATTTCAGATAGCCTTTTTGATAAAAATAAAGGCTTGTTGGCATTCATCAGACCATGAAAAAGAAACTTGATTTTGAGCAAATTTCTCATGGCATGAGTTTTTTTCTGAAAAATTGTTTACAAATTTCGAATACAACTCGGGCTAAACCCAAAAATTATCTCAATTCATCTTTGGATTTTGGGGCAGGGGCATTTAGTATTGCTCTAACAAGTTTGCTTTTGGGTCTAATACCAAATTCACTAATTTCATGACCCAAATAAATCAATGTATTCTCTGAAAATGTACACTTCAGCTGTTAGACCATGCTTATCAAGAACATGTAGTACTTTTTAATTCTAGAATCATGTTGTAAGATATCTCAACCCATAATGAGAATGTAATCTTGGAAAAAGGTTATACCAGGCATATCACCAAAAAGTTGGGACATTAATCTCTGCAAAACTGCAGCCGCAGAGGCTAATCCAAAAGGCATACGTTTAAAACGAAAACAACCAAAGGGCGTGCAGAAAGTTGTTAAACTGCGGCTAGAATGATGTAAGACAATCTGATGATAAAGCAAATGAGGTTGAATCAAATTGGTTGAATCTGGGTTTGATGGAGTTTTTAGAATAGAAAGTTTTGCTTTGATTAAAGCTATATTTTTTAGAACTTTCTTTCCCTTTCTTGGTTTCTGTAATATTGTTGACTGAATTAGATGATTCATTTTGATCAGATATTGCCTTGGAACTCCTCTCAGAAAGTTCAGCTTTCTTGACTAAAGCAATGACATCTTTAAGGCTAGAATCACCTTCAATCCATAGTCTATCTTGTATCCCTTTGTTCTTAGAACAAACCACAACTTGATCTCTTATAAACTCGTCGTGTAATGAACCAAATTTACAGGGCGCAGCTAAAATCTTTAAAGCCGAGACAAAGTCTTCCACAGACTCATGTTGTAATTGTTTCCTTTTAAAGAAGGCTCGTCTAGTAACACCAATGCATACAATTGGAGAGTAGTGATCGGTAAGTTCAAGAATGGATGCTTTAAAAACATCAATGTCACCAGCTTTTTCAGGTTTTTGCATCTGATTATAAACCCTTAAACCTTCTGATACTAAGCAATGAAGTAAAATCCTTTTCTTTCTCTCCGGAGATAAAATACCTACATTATCTTCTTGAGTGGCTATATAATTTAAGAACAGTAGGTTCCCCTGGTGCAGATAAGAATTCTTTTGGATTACTTAGGTTTATTGAAAAATTTGTATTTGTATACGAAGAAGATGCTGCACTGTCAGTCATGCTGAATCTATGCTGCGAATTAACAAGTAAATATGAGAAAAAGAAAAAAAATATATATAGGAGCAAGAAAAAAATGAAACCATAAAAATGAGCTTACTTGAGAATTAGCTATAATCGCTATAAATCGGTGGCAATTTGAAGCGTAGATATCACTTTATCATGGAAATCTGGAGTTCATAAAGTAACTTGAGGCATAAAGAAGAAAGAAAGATGGCGGCACGTACACCGCATCAGGTCACGTAGCGTGAACCAGGACGTTGAAGAATGGCCACAATGCTTTGCGTGAAGAGCTGTGCATTAGAGCGTCAGCATCTGAGCCGGGTGTTTATCTTTGAAGAGGTAATAAACGTTGGTGAGTGGCACGAGTGTAACAGGCTTGGTGAAACAAAAATAAGTAAAAAAAACCCTTCCCTAGGCGCTCGCACTCACCCACATTAAGTTTTCCTTTAAATAAAAAAAGTGTACTCACACGACAAAGTTGTAGATCCGTTGATGAGGAAAAGACAGCAGTTGACACACCAAAGGCTCTAGCCGATAGCACATTGAATTGTGAATAAGAAAGACAAAAAAATGTGCACAGGTAAATTACAAAGCACCTTGCTTGAACGCGTAGGCAAAATCCATCGAAGCTAAATCTTTAAATTGAAGCAGATTCTTGAAATATCCGATCATGAAAAAAAATGACTTCTCAAATTCCATTCGGAAAGCAGTTCTGAAATATCAATCCCAGATCGTCGCCAAAACGATGTAGTAACATTGATGAAGCAGTATTTAGTTTAAATATAATATGTCTTTATTGGACATGAAGTAAGTAACATTCAGAGAGAAAGCAGGTACGGGAAGAATGTTGTTACAACCACAATCAGTACAATTCCCTGTGTCACCAAGAAGACATACAAATATAATTAAATACATGTAAGACTTTCCACATGCCATATACTACAGTGGGCCTTGCAAACTGTCACAATTCTTGAATGGTTTGGGTACAAGGTGACAGAAACTTTGATAGTAATAATACTCCAATCCTCCACAAAAAAGAGACCAGAAAAGGGTGGAGAGTGTGAATCACCTCCATGATGTAATCTTCCTAGAACTAAGGGGCATATGTATCAAAAGCAATTTTTGCGATTCTCAAATTGCGATTTATAGCAAATCGCAATTAGAGAATCGCAAAATGGGGGGGGCGTGGCTTGGACGCCGGAGAAATGGCGGCGTAATTCTTTCCTCCTCCAAGCGGCTGTGACTAATTGCACTAAAAAGAGCTGCAATACGACTCTATTTCTGTCCAAAACGGGTGCCTGGCTGTCGGAACACTAGAACTGGCGATGAGGGAAGTTTGAGCCAGATTCGATCGAAGAAACAGGAATAAACTATCCGTTTTGCCCCGACCGGAGGAACCTGCGCTGCACTACGGAGCCCGCTCCCGGACACATCCACGCGGTCTCCCGGAGCTCCGGTCGTGCTACAACACACTGACTGGGAATGCCCGCCCAAGGAGAAGCACGGCTATGGACCCAAAAGCTGCAGCAACAGAATCGTGAGTAAACGGACCTCACGGATGAGGCTGCTGACGAACGTGCAATTGTGTAGAAAAACGGCGCGTGAACTAACTGTTGAAAATGGCGGCTCCCCTGCGCGTCTGACATCGCGCCTGAGTCACCCTGTGCTCCGATACCGTGATCGTTGCTGTGGCAGCTGTCTATGACCACGAGGAACTGAATGCAGCAATTAAACCTCCCGCCCATGCACATTTCTCGAATATAACGCTGCAATTACCCATAAAACTGTAAGCGCCCACAGAGCCTAGATCGTGTTTGAATGTCAGAGCTGAATTGAAATGGTTGAAAATAATTGAGAGGATCTACTAAGACTCTGCGACCTGGAACACCCTTGTGTAGACAAAAACTGTAGTACTGTGAGTTATGCTGGTTGAACCTTTACAGCAGCCATTTGCATTTGATAATTACAAGGAGTAAACATACGCAATGTACAAAATGGCGGCTACTGCAGATGAGTGTTCATGGGGAGGTCTGCAGCTACTATGCTGGTAAATACACGCATAACTCCCTATCAGTAAATCGCTATTCACTACTCACAACCACCAGAATAAAGCAGGAGAGGTATCTAATGTGCTGCCCTGCACTGTCTCAACACAATTCAGTCTCAGTGCTGTGATGTTGGTGAACATCAAGGCAATACCAGGATAATTACAGGTCAACAACTGTGTCCTAAGTGGGCTCGGTGGCGTGCACTGATAGCCGGCGGCTAAACAACACCAAGTTGCAGCAAACAACTTAACAATGGGGGACAAGGAAAATGGTAAAAATTCTAAGCGCCTGAAATCTGACCCACCGACGCCAGTCAAAGGAAATAAGGTAATGGCAGAAGCTATGGAAACAATACTGAGTAGACTGGAAGAAGTTAGGGACTTGGCCAAATCCACCAAAGAGGAGGTTGTTGCAATCCGCCAGGACATCAAAGTCATCAATTCGAGACTAACGGAGTCCGAGAGCAGGATAAGTAAATTGGAAGACTTCGAAAATAGAACATGTGGAGCCATCAAGAATCTCGCCTTGTGTTCGGACCAGCTTGTGAGGAAAGTTGCGGAATTGGAAGATACAAATAGAAGGGGGAACCTGAGAATTTTTGGTATGCCAGAAAAATCAGAGGAGTCCCATGACTCTTGCATACCCTTCCTTGAGCAGTGGTTCACACAGGCCACAAATCTAACCTTCACTCAGCCACTGGAGTTCGATAGAGCGCATAGAGTACCGGGACGAATTACCAAAGAGCAGAAGGGCCCGAGAGCGATTGTGTGCAAACCGCTAAGATACCAACACACAGAGCAGATACTTACCTTCGTCCGCAAAATAACCATGTGCTTTGGAAAGGCCACAAAATCTTCATCTCACAAGATTTCAGTAAGGAGACGATGGAAATCAGGAAAGCTTTCCTTGCATTGAGACCACAACTGAAGACACTTGGTTACATGTATGGCTTCATAGGTCCGACAAAGTTTAAAGTAACAATACAAGGCGTGACTCATGTGTTCTCTGACCCGCAAAAACTGAGACAACACCTATCCAGCCAGGGAGATGGCAACATGGAGGTCTCCCCCTCAACTCAACAGGGAGCCTCTTCATCTGGCCTAGGATGAGTTTTTGACTACCGGTGCTGTCACTCTAATGTTTCCTGGCTCCTCATAACGCACCTGATCTGACCTGAACTAAGTAAGAATGTGGTACATGGTCAACTGCCACGAATAGGTGTGTTCATTGCTCACTTAAATTCTGCCCATCCGGCGGCCTGTTCTGTTCTGTTCTGTTCTACGAGCCCTTTGGGCCCTCTGCCAGCGAATCTTCCACTATCCGGAACTATATCAGAACGGTCTCTCAAGTCCTTGCTATATCTAGAGTACCGTACTAATGTTCTTATGCCTTAAAATAACGTATTATGCTATAACTTTATTCTGTAGCACACCTCTTTGGTTTTATGCAGATCCATGGTGCTTAACCCGCTACTCTGGTGTGCTTAGCTCCCGCTTCCATAATTAATGTAGTGGCTTTTGCTGAACTCAATGTTATGGCATCATTGTTGTTTCTCGTTGCCTACATACCTGTTTCACTTTTTCGCTAAACTGGGGTTGCAGCCCCAAGGATTAATAGTTATGAGTAAGCTGTTTGGAGGCGGTCTCGAGGTCGTCATTCCCGAGTCGCCATGTTCCTTTTCTACTATTGGGGAGGGAGGGGTGGGCTGTGGGTGAGGGAGGAGGGTGGAGGGAGGTTTGTAGGGGAGAGGGGAGGGATTGTTTTCACATTTTGTATATTGTTTTGCTTTGTTTTTTCTATTCTGCATCCCATTTTGCATCCTACTTTGCATCCACCGTATCACATTGCATTCCGAAGCTTACATTCTGTACCTCAACTTCCTGCATATTGTGCTAGCCCTGCAATCAATACAAGCTATGCTATTGCCGATACTGCCAAATGTCTAATGCTCTCTTTACGATCTAAATCCTATGCATATACATGTGTTATGAGACAATATCAGATGTTATATAACTGATGGCTCCTGTTATAGATACTCCAATAGGGACAACCACTATAGCTAACCTCAAAATATTATCGTTGAATGTGAAAGGCCTTAACCAACCGGTTAAACGCCAGAAGATACTTGATTATCTATGCATGCAGCGTGGAGACATAGCCCTGTTGCAGGAGACAAAACTGGACACGAAGCAATTTCACACACTACGCAACAAATACTACACTGAGGTAATAGGCTCTGAAGCAATCTCTACAAAAACGGGGTGGAGATGCTCGTAGCAAAATCTGCAAAAGTGGAGGTGATCTCCTCTACAACCGACACGAAGGGTAGATGGGTTTCGGCGAAACTACTCAAAGATGATACTGAATTCTTTATTACGACAATATATGCCCCTAATGCACATGACCCGTCTTTCTGGCTAGGCCTCACGAAACAGATCAACTCCATCCCAGACACGGCAGTTCATATTCTTGCGGGCGACTTCAATCTTCCGTTTGACCCGGTATTAGATAGAGACTCCAAATGCGTCTTCCGCCCAGGTAGAGCCCATAAGGCGTTCATGACGCTGTGCAGTAGGTTCCATATGATAGACACGTGGCGCCTATTACATCCTGATGGTAGAGACTACTCTTTTTACTCCCCACCACATGACTCGTTCTCGAGAATTGACTACATACTCATATCTAAAAACGCGGTGGCCAGAGTTGAGGATTCGGACATTGCTCCCAGATTAGTCTCTGATCATTCCTGCGTCTCTCTCACACTATCTAATGTTAAACCGACTACTCGACAGTCAATGTGGAGATTCAACGACGCTATTCTTAACGACACAAAACACAAAGAAACCATTGACAACGCCATTAAAGATTTCTTAATGACAAACAAAAAAGGGGACACTTCAGATACCATTCGATGGGAGGCGCTAAAATCCACCATACGGGGACTTATCATAAAAATATCCTCTGCAATTAACAAGAACCGCACCGCGGCCTTGCTGAAATTAGAAGAGGAGATCTCACAACTCCAGCGCAAATACCTGAATGATAGAAACCCTGAGGTCCTAACTGAACTGTCCAACCGAAAATACACCTATAACAAACTTATCAGTGAGAAGGCGGGTATCTGGCTAGACAGGAGGAAGCGTTTTAAAATCTGTGATTCTAATAAGGCAGGAAAAGGACTAGCGGCATATCTTAAATTTAAAATTCAAAAAAACGCCATTACTTTTCTGCTAGATGAGAATGGCACTCCTAGCTCTGACCCCAATAAAATTGCGTACATCTTCAAAGAATTCTATGAGAAACGTTATGCTAGGAACATACACGTTGATAGAGGTAAAATGGAGACGTACCTCTCAAATTGTACACTTCCAACACTTACGTCCACAGAAAGGGAGTCCTTGAATGAACCGGTATCTGAATTGGAGGTTATTACCGCGATCAAATCCCTCAAAAAGGGGAAAGCCCCTGGCCCAGATGGCTATACAGCACCATTTTATAAGACCTTCGCCCATGTTCTCCCCACTCCGCTATTAGAGGTCTTTCAAGAAATTAGTACCACGGGAGAGGTTAAGGGAACTATGGCCGAAGCCGTAATTGCAGTAATACCCAAGGAAGGCAAGGACTCTAAACTCCCTAAAAACTACAGACCTATCTCGCTGATAAACTTAGACTGCAAGCTCCTGGCCTCGATTCTAGCAAGACGCATCCAGAAGGTTTTGCCGTCCTTAATACATCCATCGCAAGCGGGATTCCTGAAAAACAAGCTGTCGAGTGATAACACTAGAATTCTGGCTCACGTTATTGAAAAGGCGAGGCTCTTATCCACACCCACTGTAGCGATTACATTAGACGCTGAGAAAGCGTTCGACAAAGTGGATTGGACATATTTGAATGCGGTACTACACAAATTCGACCTGGGTCCTCTATTTACTAAAGTAGTCATGTCCCTCTATGCCTGTCCCTCCGCTAGAGTGAGAGCTGGTGGTGCTTTTTCCTCCCCTTTTAATCTAGAGCAAGGTACCAGGCAAGGCTGCCCCTTGTCCCCGTCCTTATTCCTCCTGGCAATTGAACCCTTTCTGTACTATATAAGGGAAAACCCTGACATTGCAGGAATTCCATTCACAGACTGCACAATTAAACTCACGGCCTACGCTGATGATGTGCTGGTCATGAGTGAGAAGGCTGATAAAGCTATACCGGAGGGATTTGATAACCACCCTGAAAATCAATGAGGATATACTCTATAAGAAAATACAAAAACTATTAGATGGTTGGTCGCCGAAATTCCTCTCGTGGTGGGGTAGAGCAGAGACGTTAAAGATGATGATCAGCCCCTTGGTAAACTACATGGCGTCTATGCTCCCCATGACCTTCATGGAAGATTTTCTACATAAAATAGAGAAGTCATTCACGGACTTCCTGTGGAAAGGAAAGAAACCGAGAATTGCCATGAAAAAATTACAACTTCCAAAACTTAAAGGAGGTATAGGTTTACCTAATTTCAGAAATTACCAAGCAGCCTTTCTCTGCAAGCAGGGTGCTTCCTGGCTTGCCAAAGACCCTAAATATACGCCTCTATGGATTGATATTGAAAAATCCATTATAGGTAAGGCCCCGCTTTCTGCTGTACTTACAAAGGACCTTTCACACCTTCCGCACTCTAAATACATCATGCTCAATACCAAGAGAGCACTTTTGCGATTAGATCACCTTCATAAGACTGGTCTGCAAATCCACAAATCAACCTTTGCATCTTTATGGCGCAACCCATTGATTAAAATTAACGGCTCGCCCCCCATATGTGACCACTGGTCTGATAGAGGTATTAATGTGATTTCTGATCTCTATGAGAATAACATGTCATTGCCCTTCTCGACTCTGCAGGCTAGGCACTCCCTATTACCGATTGACTTCTACTCTTTTCTGAAGCTAAAATCGGCTCTGTACACACGAACATTCAAGCCAGCGACACCTTGGCTAAAAACTATGCTCCCGCACTTCCAATCCTCGGGACATTTCGTCTCAAAAATATATAAACTACTTGCACCAACACCCAACAAATCGATGAGACGTAATGAAATCAAATGGGAAGCAGAACCAAACAACACTGTTATAGACATAGATTGGATCAGGATACATGCATCGGCACTCACACACAAGGTCTCGGCGATACTGTCGCAGACCAAGTATATGATACTCAACAGGACATTCTGGACCCCACGGAGGCTATTTAAGGTTGGCCTGCGAGACACACCGACATGTTGGAACTGCTCATTAGACGTTGGTGATCTCCCACACATGTTATTTAATTGTCCCATGCTTCACACATATTGGGCCAAGATCTTTGATTATATTGGACACATATTTGCCATACATTCCACAAGGGAATTCATTTATATCATCCTGGGAGCCATAGACCCACTATTAAAGGGAGACCATGACCGCCAGCTTCTGGACCTCTTGCTAACACTGGCATGCAAGGTGATCCTATGCAACTGGAAAACAGCGGCAGAGGTCTCTTTCAAAGCCTGGAGGGAGTGGCTGTCCTGCATTAGAGGCACTGACAATCCCGCTCTACACACGTCACCGTGGCAGGTCACCAACAATAAACTGTGGTCCTCCTTAGATCAGGCCTCCTTCACCTTTCACCCACCAGACACTGTCCGACTAATTCAACGCTTAGTTATTCCTTGGGGTAACTTCCGCACAGAAGGCACTGGGTACGATCCATATTAAATGGGCATATAAAATGGGCACAATAACTGGAGACGTACTGTGCAGGGATGATGGGGTATTGCATGGTATTACATGTCTGACTATTGATGGAAGGCTTCTACGGAATTGTATGTAACAGTAATAATGCGATGCTGATTGATTATTGTTTGTTAATTAGTTATCACCTCTTTTTTAAATCCGGAATGATGATTATTGTCTTGTTTTATATACCTTTCTTCTTTATTTCCTGTATCATTTTATATATATTGATCTATGACTGATTTCGGCTTCAATCCAATATGTTTGTATGAATACCGATGCTTTATTGCCGCTCTCATTTTTGTTATCGTTTAATAAAAAAGATTTGAACACAAAAAAAAAGAGAATCGCAAAATGTAATGTATGTAGGATTTGCTAAAAAATTAGCGAATTCTACATATTCCTTATTTGCGATTCGCAAATTGAGATTCACAAATAAGGAATTCCTTCCCATTCATTCATATAGGCTATGAGGCCCATAGGAATGAACGGGAAGACATTCTCAATTTGCGATTTGCAATTAGAGAATCGCAAATTGAGAAATCAAGGGTGCCAGGGTGTCAAAAGGAAATGCACCCCTGAAATATGTATGTGTGCACATGTGGTGCACATACATGCCGAAAGGGCAGTTTGAAAAATACAAAAAAGTGAATTTTTTAAGTTGGTGGTAATTTGCGGTTCCTTAAGGCCAAATCACACTTTTTCTGTGCTTCCTACATTGCATTTAAGGAATTTGTGATTCCTTAAATGCAATTGCAAAATAGAGAATCGCAAATTTTGCGATTCTCTAATTTGTGATGCCCTTTTGGGATGATACATCCCAAAATGCCTTTTCCCGTTCCCAGACGGGCCGATTGTGAGAATCAGCCCATTTGCGAACGGGAAAAAGGCTTGATACATATGCCCCTAAATGAGTAATGAAGTATAGGGAAGGGGGTTTGACTCATCTCCCTTCGAACCTCATCCGCTAGACTCCTATAGTGATATGTCTGTGATGAGTACATGAAAGATATCTCTGTGAATATAGGCCTGTGTCGCAGATGTGCATTGTCAATTAATGAGTAAAGTCTTACCTGTTGAAGATAACCATTACCGCCTCCAGGAGGTCCTGGAAAAGCAGGATAGGCTCAAAAGAACCAGGACGCTACAGTTGAGGAACTACCAGGAGTCTAAAGTCAATACATTCTGGTAAGAAAATTAGTTTGACAAAAGAATAGCAGTATTGAGGCTACCATGTCAGTAGGAGTACACAGAAAGAAAACTAATTACAAGAGGAAAGGGATATTCAACAAAGTTGTGGGAACCAAAGCAGTGGACAAACTAATGTCAGAGGGAACCACAGAATGATGATTCTCCAATTAACATACAGACAGAATCATGATTTGAGGAAAGACATTGGAGGCTAACATTATGCAATAATACTTTTATTGATGCCCCACATGCAGCCCTTTTAAAGAATATGTTACATCATAAATAAAACATTCCATAAGAACATTAGAACATTATATAACGTCATGGTAACTAGGCATCGTCGTCTTAGAGCTGTGACAAAAATATGAACTCTGTTTATTTGACGTCTTCCTTTCTAATTGCATTCCATAAGGAGGAGATTTTCACAGAGACAGTCAGGGTCAGAGTCTGGAAATAATTGAAAAAAATCAGGTGATACCAATTGCTAAGGAGTTAAACACATCATGAATTATGTTAACAATAAAACAATCTATATCTTTATGCAACTGTGTATGTGTGGAACAATGTATATCTCTTTACCACTGGTTTCCTTTTTATCCACCAGAGTGTGGTGGGTGGGATAGAGTTAGCCTCCGTTGTCGTTAATGAGATTATGATTCTCTCTGTATGTTAATTGGGGACTCGTCATTTCTTTACAAGATCGGGGGCTACCATTATGCATGTTTAAAGCTTTTTAATGCTTTACTGCTTGTGTTCCACAGGTTTAAGGTAAAATTTCACAAAATTGATGCATTTGATCAATCTGCCGCTTTTAAATTATCAGGTAGAGAGCCTCCGGCCCAAAACACTTTACTGGCCATTGCACCACGGGATGAGTACATGCAAAATTTGGACAAATCTATTCCTGCTTCTAACATAACTGTTCTTACCCATCTCAAAATTGTTTCTGAAGAGACTACCTTATAGGTTTTACAAACTATATTAGTGATTGATTCTCACCATTTTGTTCCAACATCAACCACTTTTTGTTTATAAACTTTCATGTAGTTTACTGCGCACATTTTTTTGCAATTAGTAAAGTAAGGATAAGAAATATTTTCAGACATAGTTTTGGTCCTTTTCCCTATTTCAAAATGTACTCCATCTGGAGAATAGTATTAGAGATCTTTAACTCCTTAACATCTGATACTCTTCTAAAGGATATTAGACAAAGTAAGGTTGCTAACTTAATTTATAGTTGTTTTCTGGAGAGATAAGGGTTATCAGGTCATATGACAAATAGGTCAAAAATAAGGTTAACATTCCATAGCAAATCATATCTGCCTCGGGAGGGCGCCTAAGTCTTATTCTCTTCATTAAGGGGTCAGTTACCTATAGAATAATCGTTTATTAGTGAGTGGCCTGCTGAAATCTCTGATCTGTAACAGTTGACTGTTCTACAACATAAACCTGATCTAAATAAATCTGTTAAGTAGTTTGCTACATCCACTATATACGCGTCAACTGTATCCAGATCCAGCTCCAGCATAAACTACCTCATTTCCTCAATATGCCTGTGTATCTTCTCCTTGTGCCCGTGATTCATCCAGTAGGTTTTTAGCCTCTCGTGAAAGGCCTGAGTATCTTTTAGATCCCCTGAAATCCTCCAAGCAAGAAGGTTCATGTTTCCTTCTAGAAGAAGAGGATGTACCGCTGTTTCTTGGCCCTGGAGATGGTCTAAACTCCCTGAGATCAAACTTGGCACGTCCATTGTCAATACCTTCACTCTTGGAAACTATATTTTAATATTCCAAAGTAGAGCAATTAAGATGATGCTGCAAAGCTCCGTCCGTATTTTCAGTAAAACCCTCTGAATCAGTGCAAAGGGAGGGTACACATAGCAGTTCTCTTTGCTCCAAGTTTGGACTAGAGCGTCCACTGCTGCGGCTTGGGGATCTGGTCTCCAACTGTAATACCGATCTATCTGAAAAGTCAACCCGCTGGTGAACAGGTCCACCTGGAAAGGACCCCACAGGTCCTGAACTTTCCTGAAGACCATTTGATTCCATTTCCAATTGCTTGAATCCCTTAAAAACCTCGAGTTCCAATCTGCTCTTGTGTTTTAATGGCCAGAGATAAACTCTGCCTTCAGTACAATTTTTTGATTCCAGCAGAAATACCAAATCTTCTTGGCCAGGTCTGCAAGTACCTATGACCTTGCACCTCCTAAGCAATTGATATAGGAGACAGCTATAAAATTGTCTAGTTTGATAAGAACTACACTGTTTCTCAGAATGGATTTGAAGCTCATTAAACCACTCGAACTTGCCATCAATTCCAAGCAATTTCTGTGGAGTGGAAGTTCCTCTTGGGACCACTCCCCCCTCCCCTCCCCGTTTCTATTTTTCCCAATTTTGCATCCGAAATCAGTTTGCTTGCGTCTGACTCCACAGTATAATCCGGAGTGATCCCAAATATTTATTTTCCATTCCAGCTGTCACATTTATTCCACCACCATAGGAGGTCCTCTCGAGCTTCCTGTGATAGGGGAATTCTGTCTGAGTACTATTTGCCGTTCTTCAACCCCAAAGATTTTAGTCTGTAAGGCCCTGTAGAGTAGTGGGCCTGGGGAAATAGCTTGAGTGGATGAGGAAAGAAGTCCAACTATTCTTGCTAGCTCACGTAAATTCACAACGTTTTTTGATAACACAAAGCTACCTCCTTCTTTATTTTTGTCAACTTCTTTAGTGGCATATGTAGTCAGGACGTAATGATGTTTACCTGAAACCCTAGGAATTCCTGATTTTGTGTTGGGGTCATTACGGATTTCTCTACGTTGGTAATAAATCCTAATCCTCTCAAAAGATCCACTGGCCATGTCATGTGTTTTAGCAATTCTTCATGACTTTGAGACATCAATAGTATATCGGCTATATAGATTACTAACCGTACTCCTCTTCCCCTCAAAGAGGTGACCACTGGTCTCAGAACCTTGGTAAAACACAAAGGAACTGATGAGAGGCCGAAGGGGAGACAACAAAATTGGTAAGTTATTCCTTTCCAAATAAACCTTAGGTGTTTTTGTGAGCGCATATCCATAGGGAATGTGAAATAAGCATATTTTAGATCTAGTTTCACAGGCCAGTCTTTCTCTTGTAGGATATCTCATAGAAGGTGGATACCTTCCATTTTGAAATGTCTGTATACTTGAAAAGTATTGTGTTCTCTCAAATGTATCACAGGATGCCAAATGTAGTCTTTTTTCTTTACCAGGAAGATCGTGCTCACAAATCCTTGTCCTGTGTTTGTCACTTTATATATAGCCCCTTTTAGTAGCACCTGATGCACTTCTGCATCTGCCAGAGGTGTTTCTTCCTTGTCTAGAGTTAGTACTCTTGGTTGATGTTCCTGGTAAGTTGTCACATTGGAATCTATTTTGAATCCCTTTTTGGTATCTAGTACCCAACAGTCGGTCATTGTTAAAGACAAATATTGGTTGAAAAGGTGAAGTCTTCCCCCTACCTTTGGATGGAAAAAACCAATGGGCTGTTACACTCTTACCTTGTTGTCCGGGGCTTTGGAATCTGCCTCTGCCACCACTTTGGGCGTGGGTGCTGTGGCCTCTTCGCGGAAAGGAGTTGTTTTTTCCAGGAAAGTTTCTTCAATACTTTGTTGGTAGTATGGAGACCAATATTGTTCGAGGCTGACACTCAGTCTGATCCTCTCAGCCCTTCCAAACATTCTACACCTGAACATATGTCTCATGTTTGTTTGGGCTTTACTAAAGGCTGAAAAGGTAGAAACTTATTGTCCTAATATTTTTATGAAGTTTTCCCCGAAGAGTAAGCCATTCGGGTCACCTTAGATATCTTTATTTGCAAGGTCTCCCAATTTGGGGTTTATTCTCATTATTATAGCTCTTCTTCTTTCAGAGGTTAGCCCTCCATTAGCGTTACCAAGAAGGCATAGGGCACGTTGGCTCCATCCCGAAGGGGTTCTACATCCACATGAGTGCCCTTAAGGGAGGCTTCTTCTGCCAAGTCTAGGATTCCAGCCATTGTTCCTAGAGTATCTAATAGTTTGTCTTGGCATTCTCTGTAGCAACGTTCAAGCCCTTTCCTAGGATCTCTTCCTGTTATAAATAGGAAAGTCAGTAGTTCAGGGTCTAGGTTTGGTGTCATCCCAGATTTATTATCTAAGAAGGGTCTAGGGCATTCTGCTCTCTTTAGATTCAGGGTGTCTTTTTCAAGGGGTTTCTGCATCCAGACTTAATCAACTTTGCTACGTGGTTCATGGGCCACCAATCAGATCCCCTAGCGTGTGACATGCGCTTGGGGTTAAACATCTCCACTCCTGTCGGGTCTTTGATAGTCTTAGAATTGCTGGGTTGGTCTAAGTCCTTATCAAGGAGGTCATTATCAAGGGTTTCAAAAGGATCAAATCTATACTTGTCTGCCTCAACATCAATATTTACCGAGAATGGATATTCTTCATTCTCAGTTTGTAAACTGAGGTCTTTTGTACCATGAAGGTCACTCGGTCTTCTTGTGCTGCGAGGGACACCTGCACTTATTCTGCAAATATGGTCACTCTTTCTCATTGTGCCACTGTGGGCACCCAGGTCATCCGTAGCGCAGAGGCTACCTAATGATAGTTCCCGATCTTTTATAGCGCACAGGCTACTATGAGGTTTAAGGTGTTTAGTCTTTAAGGCCTTACTGGATTTCCACCACAGTCGGACACACCACTGTGACCATGAAGAACACTCCCTCAGGAGCCCCCATGGACCCCTGCCCACCGCATATCTACCACAGGGCCGCCATCGCCCCCGTACTTGGACGCACCATCAACGCCTCCTTCAAAGCCGGCATCTTCCCCAACAACTGTAAGCAGGCGGAGGTCAGACCACTCCTCAAGAAGCCCACGGCCGACCAGACAGACCTGAAAAACGACTGCCCCATATCTCTCCTCCCCTTCGCTGTCAAAGTCACCGAGAGACTCGCAAACACCCAGCTGACTACCTTTATTGAAGAGAACTCCATCCTAGATGCCTCCCAGTCCGGATTCCGCAGCAACCACAGCACTGAGACGGCCATCCTCGCTGCCACTGATGGCATCCGCATGCTTCTGGACCAGTGGCACACCGCAACCCTCCTCCTACTAGACCTCTCCGCAGCGTTTGACACCGTCTCTCATCACACCCTTGCAGCCAGACTCCATGATGCAGGGATACGAGGATCCACCCTCGCCTGGATCAGATCCTTCCTCTCGGCAGAACCCAGAGGATCAGACTCCCTCCTCTCCGCTCCGAACCCACACAGATCAACTGCGGAATTCCCCAAGGATCATTACTCAGCCCCACACTCTTCAATATCTACATGGCCCCCCTCGCCGTCATCATCAGACAACACAGGCTCAGCATAGTGTCTTACGTCGAAGACACCTCTCCCTATCCCTCACGAAGAACACCGAAGACACCAGATTCTGTTCCCAGGAAGGAATGAGAAGGAATGAGAGACGTGGCCGCCTGGATGAAAAGCAGCTGCCTGAAGCTCAACTCTGAGAAGAACACGGTCCTCATCCTCGGACCCTCCACCTCTGCCTGGGACAACACCTAGTGGCCCACCCACCCGACAAACCATGCATGGACACTCGGCATCATCCTCGACTCTTCCCTCACCATGACCCGCCAGATCAACTCCATCGCCTCCACCAGCTTCAACTGCATTCGGATCCTCCTCAAGACCTTCAAATGGATACCCCCAGAATGCAGGAAAACTGTCACCCACGCACTCATTACCAGCAGACTGGACTATGGCAACGCCCTCCACGCCGGAATCAACAGAAATCTCCTACACAGGCTACAGACCATCCAGAACACTGCAGCCAGACTTGTCCTCGGAACCTCACGGCACCAACACATGACCCAACACCTGCATGCCCTCAACAGGCTCCCTGTCGAGGAAAGAGTCACCTTCAAACTGCTCACCCATGCCTACAAATCCCTCCACAAAATCGGACCTAAATACCTCAATGAGAGAGTCTCCTTCCACGTACCCAAGAGGAACCTTCGCTCCGAAGACCTCATCCTCGCAGAGATCCCCCACAGCCGCAGAGCCAGAGCAGGAGGTAGAGCTTTCTCCTACGTCTCAGCCATAGCATGGAACGAACTCCCAGTGAGCATCAGATGCTCCCCCACCCTCTACACCTTCACGAAGAACCTCAATACCTGGCTCTTCGACTGAACCGGACCTGCTCACCCCTGCCCCCCCCCCCCCGCGCCTTGAGACCCTCACGGGTGAGTAGCATACTTAAAGAAAACCTGATTGATTGATTGATGCCTCCTTTTTAGGGTAATGTGTTTTTCTCCTCAGAGAGGTCAACTGAGTCTCGCCAGTAATAGGATCCCTTTGTTACTTTTATTAAAAACTGCCTCTACCGCCTCTTTTAATGAGGACTTGAGTTGTTTCTCAAAGAAACTCATTTGCATATTTTCACTGAGAGGTAATACCTCCTTATCTTGTATTCCATTTCCAGACATGTTTATTTGTTTCTTTCTCAAGGGATAACCTCAATATAATTAGATCCCTTTCTCAAATTCTTAAAATCTTATACCCGTTTTATAGGCAGTATCTCTTACATGTCTTTCTTTGCCCAGTGTGAGTTAGCTGTAAACCTTTGAGTTATGCATGGTCATGTCAACGCACAGCACGAGTTGTATTTGGTCTCTTCTCTCTTTTGTTTATTTTTCCTGCCTCGTGCGTCACCACGTGCGGTCGGTTAATTGGTCCACTAGTCTTAGACGAGATTAGTTTGGGTGGGGCGAGTTTACTCCATCAGCCTCTTTTCCTCCTCGCGTGTGGAAAAGGAAGTGAATCGGACCAATGGCAGGGGTGCGGGTGAGCAGGCAGGGAGGTCTGCCGTCTCCTGGCCTTTATTTCAAGTCTGACGCTTCCTGACTGAGTTTTGCGGATAGCTTGGGAGAGCAGCCGTCTCTGTGGCCTTCTCCAAAATGATTGGCTGAGGGGCTCTGTTGAGAGAGTGCAGGCTGTACTGTGTTCGGCATTTCAATAATGTAATGAAGAATTTTGCAATTTCCTGGGGAACCCGACCATAAATTGGAAGGGTGAGAGAAAGACCAAAATGTTACTCACCTCATACACGAAGTTATGCATATAACAACATTTATAATTAACAAACTTTACCATATAAAAACCTTTATAGATGACATACAGCATCATATACCTTTACCTTTCTCATTTTATTAAAAGGAAACAAAGTTATATAATAGCTAGTAATATCATGGTACAATTAGTATCAGAGTCAAATAAAAATATTCTTAAGTGTCGAGGAGCAGTGAATAAAAGAGGAGGATGCCTAGTTACCATGACGTTATATAATATTTGAATGTTCTTATGGAATGTTTTATTTCAGATGCAACATGTTCTGTAGGCTGCATGTGGGGCGGCAATTAAAGTATTATTGCATAATGGTGGCCTCCGGACTTGTAATGAAATCAAGAAAGTTGAACGGCAGCATGTTTCAGAGACTGGCCCTTATTATAGTGGACTCTGAAGTGTTGCCCTTCTGAGTCTGCTGGGCGTGATTCTCAATCTTCTCTTTAAGGCTCTCCCCCTACTCAGCTCCAGCCCCCCTACACTGGTAGTCCACGCTTTTTAGGTCTTCCAGCAAATGTGTTGTTTCCTAGTGAGTCTTATCTTTGTGTGGTGCTTTTTCCAACTCTTAATATTGCTTTGTCAAATCCTATCATATACAGATGTAATGACACCTGAAACGTTAGCTTCTTGATTTTTGGTCCCCAGAAAATAGCTTTTCTTTATGCATGATAATAGATGTTTCCTTGATCATCACATCTAATCTCAGTACAATACGGACAACTGTCTTTCAATATATCATTTCTATGCTTTTCATAGAGAATCCCTACAGAACCTATAGGGGTCTTAAAGGAGCATTGTTAATAGAGGCAGACAAAGTGAGGTTACATTTAGAGGAGACTATGAGGAGGGACAGACTGTCAACAAGACAGATGAGTCGAGCAATGTTAGTCCTTGTGCATCACCTTTAAAAATAAATACCAGAAGAAAACACATTCTCTTTCTTTCCTAAAAAGAAACTGAATTTCAACCTTTTCCTCACCTCAGACATCACGCTTGGAACCTTTTCCTTTAAGTAACTAAATGAATTTGTCCATTAATGGGAATCTAGGGCAGCTTTCCGCATTCAGCCTGGGGGAGTTAGAAATCTGAGCTGCATGAGAATCGGAAGCAGAGGCTAAAGGAACAGAACCACATTCAGTAGCTCAATAAATGAACTCAAAAGGCAGGAGACAAACTGCAAGTTGGAATTAACTGATACAGGGAAAATGGAGTTTGCAGGCTGGATGAGAGTTTAGTATGTCAGTATGGCTGGCACCAGATGTGCCCGAGGGGGCCACATGTGACTCAATAATATAATTGTCGTAACCGTGTTGTCCTGCTGGAGTTTTATGGTGGGCAGTCTGTCGGAGGTTGAGACCTTGTCCTCGTTGAACCCCTTCCTAGATACAAAGCGACAATGAGAGTTATTCAACTTTTTTTTGTGTATACATCTTTTTATTACGAAGTGCTCAATCTTCAGTACAACACTGCAATAGCAATTCACAATCCCATAAATCATTTGGTCAACCAGAACACAATTCAATTTCTGCAGCAGTAAATGGATAACATGTCTGACTTAGCTCGACAAGACCCTAGTTCAACATTTGTGCACATGCATTCTGTATCTTGAGGTTCAGTGTGGACAGTCATTGATGAGATGGCGAACCTTCCTCTCTTGTGCAAGTAAGGGAGTTATGTGTAAAGCAAACAAATGAGTGCAAATCGCAATTTCACCCTGTGAGGATACCCTTTCCAATGCGATACCCATGTTCTTCCTCTCACAGGATACACAATGAGGTGCATGTGTTAATGGATCATCTAGTAGGATTCTGGCAGTATTGACAATAACCAACCAAAATATCCTCATTGCTGCTAATGTGTCCAAAAGGTTGCTGATGGATGCCAACGTGTCTACTGTTTATGACCACTCTGCACTTCTCGTGTTCACTTCCAATGAGGCTTGGTTCGAACAGAGCTGTAATGGGACAGTTACAGCAATAATGCACAGACACTGAGCCTCATCAGGAGCCTGAGGCAAAGGTGTCTTTTTTTCATGTACGGCTCCTAGACACTGGTAAAAATCTTTCAGTATACTTCTTTCCCACTCATGGACCAGTAAGTATGTCTTCTTCATGGTTGACCAAAGGGATGTGAACACCTTCTGTTGATCTTGCAAGCATTCCCTAATCCACCAGAACTAAGCACTCACTTGAAGGCAAGCATGCAATAGAATACAAGGAACTCTCAGACCTATGCACTCACTTGAAGAAGAGCATGCAATAGAATACAAGGAACTCTAAGACCTGTGCGCTCTCTTGAAGAAGAACATGCAATAGAATACATGGAACTCTAAGACCTACGCACTCCCATGAAGAAGAGCATGCAATAGAATACAAGAAACTCTTAGACCTGCACACTCACTTGAAGAAGAGCATTCAATAGTATACACATAACTCTAAGACCTACGCGATCACCTGAAGAACATGCAGTAGAATACAAGAAACTCAAAGACCTGCCCACTCACTTGAACAAGAGCATAAAACAATACACAGAACCCTCAGAACTATGCACTTCACTTGAAAAAGAACATGCAGTAGAATGCAAGGAACTCTAAGACCTACGCACCCACCTGAAGTAGAGCGTGAAACAGAATACACGGTACCCTAAGACCTATGCACTTCACTTGAAGAAGAACATGCAGTAGAATACAAGGAACTCCAAGACCTACGTACTCACTTGCTGAAAAGCATGCAGTGGAATACAAGGAACTCTAAGGCCTAAGCACACACCGAAGAAGAGCGTGCAATAGAATACAAGAAACTCTAAGACCCACTCACTCGAAGAAGAGCATGCTGTGAAATACAAGGAACTCTAAGACCTACGCACTCACTTGAAGAAGAGCATGCAATACAATACATGAAGCTTAAAGATCTACGCACTCACTTGAAGAAGAGCAGCCAATAGAATACTAAGAACTCTTAAGACCTACGCACTTACTTGAAGAAGAACGTGCAATAGAATAAGCGGAGCTCTAAGACCCACGCACTCACTTGAAGAAGAACGTGCAATAGAATAAGCGGAGCTCTAAGACCCACGCACTCACTTGAAGAAGAACGTGCAATAGAATAAGCGGAGCTCTAAGACCCACGCACTCACTTGAAGAAGAACATGCAGTAGAATACAAGGAGCTCTAAGACCTACACATTCACTTGAAGAAGAGCATGCAGTAAAATACGAGGAACTCTAAGGCCTATGCACTCACTTGAAGAAGAGCATGCAATACAATACATGGAGCTCTAGATCTACGCACTCACTTGAAGAAGAGCATGCAATTGAATACACAGAACTCTAAGACCTGTGCGCTCTCTTGAAGAAGAACATGCAATAGAATACATGGAACTCTAAGACCTACGCACTCGCATGAAGAAGAGCATGCAATAGAATACAAGGAACTCTAAGGCCTATGCACTCACTTGAAGAAGAGCATGCAATACAATACATGGAGCTCTAGATCTACACACTCACTTGAAGAAGAGCATGCAACATAATGTACAGAACTGTAAGACCTATTCGCTCTCTTGAAGAAGAACATGCAATAGAATACATAGAACTCTAAGACCTACGCACTCACATGAAGAAGAGCATGCAATAGAATACAATGAACTCTAGGGCCTTAGCACTCACCTGAAGTAGACCATGCAGTAGAATACTAGGCACTCTAAGACCTATGAACTCATTTGAAGAAGAGCATGCAATACAATCCATGGAGCTCTATATCTATGTACTCACTTGAAGAAGAGCATGCAATATAGTACATGGAGCTCTTAGACCTATGCACTCACTTGAAGAAGAGTATGCAATAGAATACACAGAGGTCTAAGACCTATGCACTCACTTAAAGAAGATCATGCAATTGAATACACAGAACTCTAAGACCTGTGCGCTCTCTTGAAGAAGAACATGCAATAGAATACATGGAACTCTAAGACCTACGCACTCACATGAAGAAGAGCATGCAATAGAATACAAGAAACTCTTAGACCTGCACACTCACTTGAAGAAGAGCATTCAATAGTATACACATAACTCTAAGACCTACGCAATCACCTGAAGAAGATGCAGTAGAATACAAGAAACTCAAAGACCTGCCCACTCACTTGAACAAGAGCATGAAACAATACACAGAACCCTCAGAACTATGCACTTCACTTGAAAAAGAACATTCAGTAGAATGCAAGGAACTCTAAAACCTACGCACTCACCTGAAGAAGAGTGTGAAACAGAATACACGGTACCCTAAGACCTATGCACTTCACTTGAAGAAGAACATGCAGTAGAATACAAGGAACTACGTACTCACTTGCTGAAAAGCATGCAGTGGAATACAAGGAACTCTAAGGCCTAAGCACACACCGAACAAGAGCGTGCAATAGAATACAAGAAACTCTAAGACTCACTCGAAGAAGAGCATGCTGTGAAATACAAGGAACTCTAAGACCTACGCACTCAATTGAAGAAGAGCATGCAATACAATACATGAAGCTTAAAGATCTACGCACTCACTTGAAGAAGAGCAGCCAATAGAATACTAAGAACTCTTAAGACCTACGCACTTACTTGAAGAAGAACGTGCAATAGAATAAGCGGAGCTCTAAGACCTACGCACTTACTTGAAGAAGAACGTGCAATAGAATAAGCGGAGCTCTAAGACCCACGCACTCACTTGAAGAAGAACATGCAGTAGAATACAAGGAGCTCTAAGACCTACATATTCACTTCAAGAAGAGCATGCAGTAAAATACGAGGAACTCTAAGACCTACGCACTCACTTGAAGAAGAGCAAGCAATAGAATTCAAGGAACTCTAAGGCCTATGCACTCACTTGAAGAAGAGCATGCAATACAATACATTGAGCTCTAGATCTACGCACTCACTTGAAGAAGAGCATACAATTGAATACACAAAACTCTAAGACCTGTGCTCTCTCTTGAAGGAGAACATGCAATAGAATACATGGAACTCTAAGACCTACGCACTCCCATGAAGAAGAGCATGCAATAGAATACAAGGAGCTCTAAGGCCTATGCACTCACTTGAAGAAGAGCATGCAATACAATACATGGAGCTCTAGATCTACACACTCACTTGAAGAAGAGCATGCAACATAATGTACAGAACTGTAAGACCTATTCGCTCTCTTGAAGAAGAACATGCAATAGAATACATAGAACTCTAAGACCTACGCACTCACATGAAGAAGAGCATGCAATAGAATACAATGAACTCTAGGGCCTTAGCACTCACCTGAAGTAGACCATGCAGTAGAATACAAGGCACTCTAAGACCTATGAACTCATTTGAAGAAGAGCATGCAATACAATCCATGGAGCTCTATATCTATGTACTCACTTGAAGAAGAGCATGCAATATAGTACATGGAGCTCTTAGACCTATGCACTCACTTGAAGAAGAGTATGCAATAGAATACACAGAAGTCTAAGACCTATGCACTCTTTTAAAGAAGATCATGCAGTATAATACATGGAACTCTAAGGCCTACACACTCACTTGAAGAAGAGTATACAATAGAATACACAGAACTCTAAGACCTACGCATTCACTTAAAGAAGAGCATGCAGTATAATACACAGAACTTTAAGACCTACGCACTCACTTGAAGAAGAGCATGCAATAGAATACACGGAACTCTAAGACCTACTCACTCATTTGATGAGGAGCATGCAATAGAATACATGGAATTCAAGGGGCTAAGCACTCACCTGAAGAAGAGTGTTCAAAAGAATACAAGACCTACGCACTCATTTGAAGAAGAGCATGCAATAGAATACACAGAACTCCTAAGAACTACGCACTCACTTGAAGAAGAGCATGCAATAGAATACACGGAACTCTAAGACCTACTCACTCATTTGATGAGGAGCATGCAATAGAATACATGGAATTCTAGGGGCTAAGCACTCACCTGAAGAAGAGTGTTCAATAGAATTCAAGACCTACGCACTCACTTGAAGAAGAGCATGCAATAGAATACACAGAACTCCTAAGAACTACGCACTCATTTGATGAGGAGCATGCAATAGAATACATGGAATTCTAGGGGCTAAGCACTCACCTGAAGAAGAGTGTTCAATAGAATACAAGGATCTCTAAGATCTACGCACTCACTACAAGAGGAACGTGCAATAGAATACAAGGAACTCTAAGACCTACGCACTCACTTGAAGAAAAGCATGGAATAGAATTCAAGGGACTCTAAGACATACGCACTCACTTGATGAAAAGTATGCAATAGAATACATGGAGCTCTAAGACCTACGCACTCACTTGAAGAAGAGCACACAATAAAATACACAGAACTCTAAGACCTATGCGGTCTCTTGAAGAAGAGCATGCAGTAGAATACTAGGAGCTCAACAGCTAATTAGGGGACTTATGGAAGGCACAGGTGTTCCATGGGTAGACGGTTCCTCAGAAGCAGATCCCAATAGCACCGAGTTCCACCTCTTTCTTCCAATTGTAGGGGAGAATTTAGACCCTCTTTCCTACGTGCTTGTAGTGGAAGTCAAAAGTCCCCACTACAGTGCATCTATACTCACAATTAATATGAAGAAAGTAAGACTATTAGACAGATGTTCACGAAATCTACTCTGACTAACTGGGTAGGAGGAATCCAGCTCATGTTCCTCATATTACAATATTGTGATTTATAACAGACCAATGTGTTCTTACCTACAACAAAGATTTAAAAAAAATCTTCCTTACTTCATCACATCTAAGTTTTAGACTATAAAGGTATAAAAAACGGACATTTGTCAACTAAAATTATTCATGTTTAGGTTTGGCTTGACATCTGAGCCTTGGTTTAAAATAATTGTTTATAATAACGTCTAACGTGCAAGTGCTTTCAGACAATAGCTTGGGAACCAAAAGTGCTTCATGAACAAACTCCCTAACCCCAGGCATTATATCCATGTCTTAGCTTAAAGGATAGAGATTGTACGTAATGCAATATTTTTACAAGATGACTTTCAGTAATCCTTGCCCGGGATCTTCCAAATGTCTGCATAGTGATACTAAATGCATCTAAACCTCTACCCCTCCTAGACTGCGATTACAATATGTAGATATTCCCCAGAGACCAACTCTCCGGCTAGATTTGCATATCGGGTTCAGCTACCTCTCTTTTAACAGTACTTGCGTCTACACTTACCAAGGCGTTGCTGACTCAAGCCAAAAGGAAGCCTGTAAATATGAATGAGAGTTCTCATTTACAAGATATTGAGTTTGTTCTTTTGTGTTGACATACTGACTGTAATCACGTTTTATAATAGTCATCTTCAAAGAGCTTTTATTGTAGGCTGGACTGAGTCTCATTCATAACTACCAGCGACACAAAGGCGGCTGACCGGTCTGACATGGAGCTGTGCTACTTTTCTCACCCCAGGGACCTACTGTGTCTTCTGGATAATTAAAGGATCAAGCTTTATGTGACTCCTGCTATTCATAGGACCGTTTACAAAGAAAACTCTGAGATCAAGGGTCTAGGCACTGTATTGTGTGAGTCTGTCTGATCCCCCTGTACAATTTCTATGTAGTCAGCTTCATTACCCAGGACCCATGACTACTATGCCTCCTCCCTCTGACATTGCACTTTTCTTACTCAATGTACTTTGGGATTATGGCCATGAAATGTATTTCAGACCTGTAAAGGCACAGGAAATTTCAAAATGTAACTAAACTTCCAATATTGTATTTTAGTCACATCTCCACAGTTTCCAGGACACCTACACATTGTTATCACCATCATATGCACCTCTTAAGAACATTGTAAGAAACCAGTAGAACAACTGATTTCTTATTTTCCATAAGACAGGATTCAAAGAGACAGATCCTCCTAATATTTCTCTTATAAAGCTAAAGAACTATCTGGAGTCATACAGAATCTAAGCCCATTGATGAATGATACTGCTTTCTTAAGACAAGAGATTTCTGATGGGGTAGACTTTGAGGGCAAGGCTGAAAATGACAATGAGAGTTACATCCCATACTTTGAGAGATTGGGCTATTGGTTGACTGAGGTGTGAGCTACGGTCAAACAGCAACCACAAACCTTGTCAGGGTAAGGCACAAGCAACCCTCAAATTAATCTGTGTTCAACCCTCTGGTAGCTTGGTACAGAGCAGTTAGGTATAACTTAGAGGACATTTGGAAGGTATTTGTGCAACACTTCAAACATTAATAAAGTTAAAAAAACACCACACAAAAAGAACCCCACACTAAGGGGGTCATTAGGATTGCGGTGATTCCGCATCCTCCGGGCCGGCGGAAGCCACCGCCGGCCCGGAGGATGCGGAATCACAACAGCAGTGTGTCCAAAGACCCCCGCCAGATTAGGATGGCTGGGGAGTCATCGGCGGACGGGAAAACTGTCCGCCGCTTTTCCGCCACGGTCGCCTTCTGATCCTGGCGGAAAAGCTCTAATATGGTGGCGGTGTCTATCAGACACCGCCAGCCATATTAGGATGGGGCAGGAAACATGCTTTTCCACGGCGGAAAAACCGCTGCGGAAAAGCATGCGGTCTTTTCAGTTTGGGGGCCTGCTGCAGGCCCCCAGGGTGTCAGGGGGTGGGGGGTGCACATGGGGGGTACCTATGGTACCCCCCTGCATTTACATGAACAAAGCGGCAGTGCCTGCCGCTTTTTGCATGTAAATGCAATACATGCATTTTTAACCTTGCGGCGGGTGCCGCTTCAAGCAGCACCCGCCGCAAGGTTAAAGATACGGGATGTGACCGCCAGGGTGGCGGTCACATTCTAATTTGCATGGAGGGACCGCCGCTGCCCATGCGGACGGTCCCTCTACCTCGGGGGTGGCGGACGGACGCAGGTCCGTCCACCATCCTAATGACCCCCCTATGTTAGAAAGAGAGTAAATGTAGTAAATAAAACAAGACTAGAACAACAAAAATGCAATCAGTAGATCCGGAGTTGAGACTTGTTCAAGATTAAAGTGAAAAATAGCACCAAAACGAATACAGCACAAACAAAGATTGCGTTGGACTGGGTCAAAGTCACACTTCTTCCCCAGGCAAGAGGGCAACAGGTCAGAGCAGCAGGGCAGTAGTTCCATTCAGAGTAGCAGTCCAGCAGAGTGCTAGGCCTTTCAGCAGCACAGCAGTCCTTCTTACTGGCAGAGTATTCACAGCTCCAGAAGTGTACTGAAGAGTTGGTGTCTGAGGTCCAGTATTTATACAAGGTTGTGACTTTGAAGTGGAGAGAAGCTTCTAAAGCAGAGGTACTCATAGTACGGCCTGCGGGCCGTCAGCGGCCCTGCAAGCCTTCCTTGCCGGCCCGTGAACCTTGCAGACATCCTACCTGTGTTTTTTAAAACATTTTTAACAGTGTCTGCAAACACTGCCGGTTGCAGCAGTGCTGTATGGGGGCTGGGCGATTCCAGCGAAGGTCAGAGTGGGGCTGCAGGGGCACTGAGAAGAGGTGAAATACAACAAAGCCTCATTAACAAGTAAGCGGTCTTTTAAAGATCTGTGAAGCACTCGGGTGCGGCCGGGAAACTGTCACACACGCACGCCAGGTGAGGTGACAGAGGGGGGGAGGCAAAGGGAAAGGGAGGGGGGGACGGAGGGAGAGAGAGGCAGACAGAGGGAGACAGAGGGTGACAAAGACAGGGAGAGAGAGGGTGACAGAGAGGGAGGGAGACAGAGGGAGGGAGGGAGACAGAGGTAGGGAGACAGGGAGGGAGGGACAGGGTGACAGGGAGGGAGAGGGAGGGAGACAGAGAGAGAGGGAGACAGAGCGGGAGGGAGACAGAGAGGGAGGGAGACAGAGAGGGAGGGAGACAGACGGAGGGAAGGAGACAGACTGAGGGAGACAGACTGAGGGAGACAGGCGGAGGGAGACCGGCAGAGGGAGACAGGCGGAGGGAGACCGAGACAGAGGGAGGCAGAGGGAAACAGAGGGAGATGGAGGGAGGCAGAGGGAGACAGAGGGAGGGAGACAGAGAGGAAGGGAGACAGAGAGGGAGGAGACAGAGGGAGGGAGAGGGGGACAGAGGGTGGGAGAGGGGGACAGAGGGTGGGAGAGGGAGACAGCTGGAGGGAGACAGCAAAGGGAGTCAGATGGAGGGAGACAGAGAGAGACAGAGGGAGACAGAGGGAGGGCGACAGACTGAGGGAGAGGGAGGGAGAGGGGGACAGAGGGAGGGAGAGGGGGACTTGGTGGGAGAGGGAGACAGATGGAGGGAGACAGCAAAGGGAGACAGAGGGAGGGCGACAGACTGAGACAGAGGGAGAGGGAGACAGAGGGAGGGAGAGGGGGACAGAGGGTGGGAGAGGGAGACAGATAGTGAGAGAGACAGCAAAGGGAGACAGACGGAGGGAGACAGAGAGAGACAGAGGGAGAGGGAGACAGAAGGAGGGCGACAGGCTGAGACAGAGGGAGAGGGAGACAGAGGGAGGGAGACAGAGGGAGGGAGACAGAGGGAAGGAGACAGAGGGAAGGAATCAGAGGGAAGGAGACAGGGGGAGGGAGACAGAGGGAGGGAGGTTGAAAGAGGGTGACAGAGAGAGGGAGGGAGACAGAGGGAGGGAAAGAGAGAGGGAGACAGTCAGACTGAGGGTGAGAGGGAGAGAGACTGGGAGTGAGACAAAGAGAGAGAGAGGGATACAGCCAGAGTGAGGGTGGCAAAGGGTGAGAGAGAGAGAGATGTGTGTGTGTGCCGGGACTGGTGGCTCAGTAGACGAAGGCGTCCGCTGCAGAGACCTGTGTTCAACCTCATGGTCACAGGTTTTTGTTTGCTCTAGACCCGCCCACCTCCTCCACTGACCACAAACCACACTGTAAATTTGGCCCCCGAGAGGAAGTTTGTGAGTACCCATGTTCTAGAGGCTTGCCTTTGAAGTGCACAAGTGCCCCGCCTTCCTGGCCTTGGCTTCAGACTTACTAAAGGAGGTATGCAGCCCATTGTGTGGAGACAAAATACAGCCCATTCAAGTGTAAGTGGAGCTGGGCCCAGCTCCTCTCTTCCACCCTGCCAGTGATTGCCCGTCCAGTCACACCTAAGCTCCCCATTGTGTGTGGCTTTCTAAGAGGAATACACAAAGCCCAACTGTCAACTACACCCAGTCATGTGACTCAGAGACAGTCTCCAGGTGCCAAATGGCTAAGGCAAGAAAATGCCAACTTTCTGAAAGTGGCATTTTCAAAATTGTAATTTAAAATCAGAATTCACCATAAGTTAGGATTGTGAATTACAACTTCAGAGACACCAAAAATGAACTGGTTACCTGTTCCCATTTGGAAATGTGTCTTATAAAATGTAATAATGTAACTCCAATATTATCCTGTGGGAGAGGTATGCCTTGTAGTAGTGAGAAACGTATGTAAGAGTTTTTCACTATCAGGACATGTAAAATGTAAAAGTACTAGTCCTACTTTTCAAATACATTGCACCCTGCCCTGTGGGCTGTCGGGCCTACACTAAAACCCAAAGGGGGATGATGGACGGAGTGTTGAACATTGCAAACACTCACCCCCCGTCAACTGATCTGGGTTTAATTCATCATCATTCTTTAGCTCACTCCGCCACCCCAGTTCAGACATGGCCATATGCAAATCAGTCTGACCCTGTGCCTCATGGGAACAGTCCAGCCCGAACTGCCAAGCCATGTCTTCTCTGGACCGGAAACAAGCACCCTGGGACCAGTTTCTGGCTAATCAGCCGTCTTCAACCAGGCTAGCTTGAATCCAGTGGCAAAGTGAGCAAGGGACCCACGTCTGGGCATACCCTGCCAACTTAGGGCGAACAAAGCAAAACCAAAGGGGGATGATGGACAAAGTGTTGAACACTGCAAACACTCACTCCCAGTCAACTGATCTGGGTTTAAACCATCATCATTCTTTGGATGTGTGTCGTTACAACGCATACTTTTACAACGCATACCTTTACAACGCATTTTTTACACCACAACATCCATTACAACGCATTCCATTACAACGCATGCCATTACAACAAATTCTTTGAAACTATCTTTACAACGCATTCCACTACAACGCATACTACATTTACAACGCATGCCATTACAACGCATACCATTACATTGCATGTATGGTAAGTATTGGATAGTGTAAGGGTTAGGGGTAAAAATTACTATTCTAACTCCAGGGGGTGCAACAGTAGGGTAAGTGTTGGATAGTGTAGGGGTAAAAATTACTATTTTTACTCCAGGGGGTGCAACAGTAGGGTAAGTGTTGGATAGTGTAGGGGTAAAAATTACTATTCTAACTCCAGGGGGTGCAACAGTAGGGTAAGTGTTGGATAGTGTAGGTATGCGTTGTAATGGTATGCGTTGTAATGACTGCGTTGTAATGACATGCATTGTAGTGGTATGCGTTGTAGTGACATTCGTTGTAATGGTTGCGTTGTAATGGCATGCGTTGTAATGGATGTTGCGTTGTAAAAGTTTTGTTGTAAAGTGTTATGGCTGGATTTTCTGTTTAGATGGGATCAGCCCCCAGGGGCCCCTATGACCCAGCCAAAACGTACTCACCTTCCCTCCTCAGATCGTATTCACAATGGATAGATTTACAGATATATATACAGGTCGCACCTAAGGATGGGGAATGATAATATACATGTAGGAATTTTCTACAATATCTTATTCACATCAGTGGGTCTCGCGGCCACCCCGACCCGGACCGGTCTACCCTAGGGCAGATATTGCGCACAATCCGGTGCGACTACACATGGGCCTGCAGAACCCAATGCTCCCGTTTCCAAACGACCAACAATCCTGTCGATCTCCACGCTAGTTCGACCCCCAAGCGCCCTCACTTATTCAAGCCACAATACTGTGGGTATCGGCACTGGTAGTCCTCCCCAGTGTTCTCACTAACGCCGTATATCAACGACGACCACATTCCTATGAACAGTTATCCGGACCAAGTCTCAGTTACCTACCCGGGGTAAAACTATAATAATAATAACTTTGAATATAGTTCCAAATTGTATAGTGTACTCCCTGCTCTTGACATCACAGGTCCACTCACTCCCTCTTTATTTGATCACCATTTACCTGATCGGGATTTCTCATCCGTTCACATAAACAACTCTCAACTAGGAATGTAGTTTACCAGGATTGAACATGAACACCAGGTACACAATAATTCTATAAGAATTAGGGTATTTATTAACAATAGACACCAATCACATTACTATGCAACAGACATTCTGCAAAGAAAAGGTAAAGATTAGAGTGCACATTCTATTAAAGTTTAGACAGAGGTCACCTTATTAGTGGGAAGTCTGGACTCGGCAGTCATCTAGGTTCCCTTCTCGTCTCTGTATCCTGGCTCGCCTTGCAGTCACACCCCAGCCGTCACAAGTACACGTCTGCACCGCTAGGCTCAACCTCGTCTGCTTCCCTTCAGGACACCGGAACCTTGCTGATTATTAGCTACCGTCTCTCTCTCTCTCTCTGTCAGTGCGCTCCGCGCTGCTTCTCGTTCAGTCTTTCTCAGAGAGTTTCGGTCTTAAATCTTTCTCCGACTTCAAAGATGGCGACTTGTCCACCATGAGATGAATAATGGCAGAGATGCTAACGGCTAGATGCCGCCTACGGACTAACTGACAAACTGACTAACACCTTCGCTAATATCAAAGCCCGTTCCTTCATGGAAATTCACGGCCAGTAACCTGCCGCCCACCAAATTCTTGTACCTCCCCGTACCAAGGACACTTTCCCAGCCGGCCGGCCTGAAGTTGTGTCTTCGGAGTGGAGAAAAATACATTCCTTCGATAAGGGTCAGCCTGAACCGGTTCTCTCCAAGCGAACAACAGCTTGAAACTAAAACATTACACTTCACCTAGAAAGCCTTCTCGAGCTACCGGGCAGAAAGCAAAATGGAGTCTGTCTCGTTTAAGGCCTACGGAGCCCACAATATGCATAGCTCCATAGATAATAGCCCAGCATGTTAGTAAATGAGCAAATCATAACTAATACTTATATATCTATCCCCTAACTTAAATTCATAAGCCTTACTTTAAGGAAAATGGTACGAAAATGCCCTAATATATGTAAGAAAGGGTCCCTGTCTATCGGCCTAATCCCTATGCTATGGGGGTGATAGGCTGGAGTCACTCTCCATCATTCTCCTTCTCCAAAGAGCTAGCAAAAAGGCAGCCATTACATAAAGGTAGTGCGTTGTAAAAGTTGCGTTGTAAGTGTTGTTTCCCTCATTCTTTAGCTCACTCCACCACCCTAGTTTAGTCATGGCCATATGCAAATCAGTCTGACCCTGTGCCTCATGGGAACAGACCAGCCCGAACTGTCAAGCCATGTCTTCCCTGTACTTTTTGCATTTGTCACCCCGAGTGGGGTGGGTATGCTCAGACGTGAGTCTCGTGCTTTCCATGCTACTGGAGTCAAGCTTTCCTGGCTTATGAGGGCTGAAAGCCCAAAACCGGTCCTAGGATGTTTGTTTCCTGTCCACGGAGGACCTGGCCTGGCAGTTCAGGCTGGACTGTTCCCATTGGGTGCAGGGTCGAGACTGATTTGCATATGCCTGGGTCCAAACTGGAATGGCATGGTGAGCAAAAAAACAATGGATTTAGGCCCAGATCTCTGCACTGGGGTGAATGTATGACATTGTTCTGCATTCTGTCCAACAATTGTTCTTTTTGCACCTACCCTAGGGGTGACATATATGTATTAACAAGCATTTGCAATGCAATAGGTCTCGCATTAGGAATGTTTGAGCTATTGGTATTGTAAATGACAATTTTGTTATTTATGTGTTTGTTTTGAAAATAGCAAAATTAATAGCTTTGTCATTTACAATGCCAATAGTTTTAACTTTCACAAATGTGACACGTATAGCATTTGTAATGCAATATGTGTTGTATTTACGTGACTTGGATGTATTGATATTACAAATAACAATGGCTTTTAATATTTTTAATAATTAATACTTAAATAAAAGTTATTGTCATTTATAATGGCAATGTGTGTGTGTGTGGGGTTGTGTGTGTGTGTGTGGTTGGGTGTGTGTCGAGTTGTGTGTGGGGGGTTGTGTGTGGGGGTTGTGTGTGTGTGGATATGTGTGTGGGGGGTTGTGTGTGTGTTTGGAGTTGTGTGTGTGGGGGATGTGTGGGGTAGTGTGTGTGTGTGGGGTTGGGTGTAGGGTGTGTGTGGGGTGTGTGTGTGGAGGTGTGTGTGTGGGGTTGGGTGTGTGTGGAAATGTGTGTGGGGTTGTGTGTGTGGGGGTTGTGTGTTGTGTGTGTGGGGGGTTGTGGGTGTGGGGTGTGTGTGTGTGGGGAGTGTGGGGGGTCTGGATGTGTGTGGGGGGGCTGTGTGTGTGGGGGGTTGTGTGTGTGTGGAGGGGTGTGTGTGGGTGTGGGGGGGGGGGGTTGTGTGTGTGGAGGGGTGTGTGTGGGGGGTCTGGGTATATGTGTGGGGTTGTGTGTGTGGTTGTTGTGTGGTTGTGTATGGAGTTGTGTGTGGGGGGATTGTGTGTGTGGGGGGGGGTGTGGGTGTTTGGAGTTGTGTGTGTGGGGGTTGTGTTTGGGATTGGGTGTGTGGGGTTGTGTGTGTGTGGGGTTGTGTGTATGGGTGTGTTTGTGGGGGTGTGTGGGGTGTGTGTGTGTGGGGGGGTTGTGTGTGGGGGGGTGTGGGTGTGGGTGGTGTGTGTGGGGGGTCTGGGGGGGTGTGGGGGGGTTGTGTGTGGGGGGGTTGTGGGTGTAGAGGGGTGTGTGTGGGTATGTGTGTGGGGGGGTTGTGTGTGTGGAGGGGTGTGTGTGGGGGGGTCTGGGTGTGTGTGGGGGGTTGTGTGTGGTTGTTGTGCGGTTGTGTGTGGGGTTGTGTGTGGGGGGATTGTGTGTGTTGGGGGGGTTGTGTGTGTGTGGGGGGGGTTGTGTGTGGGGGGTTATGTGTGTGTGAAGGTCGTGTGTGTGTGGGGTTGTGTGTGGAGTTGTGTGTGTGGGGGTCGTGTGCGTGGGGGGTTGTGTGTGTGTGTGTGTGGGTTGTGTGTGTGGGGGGTTGTGGGTGGGGGAGTTGTGTGGGTGGGGGTTTGTGTGTGTGGGGGGTTGTGTGTGTGTGGGGTTGGGTGTGGAGTTGTGTGTGTGCAGGGGTTATGTGTGTGCTGGGGTTGTGTGTGGGGGGGTTGTTTGTGTGGGGGGTCATGTGTGTGTGTGGAGGGTTGTGTGTGGGGGTGTGTGTGGGGGGGATTGTGTGTGTGTGGGGGGGGATTGTGTGTGTGGGGGGGGGGATTGTGTGGTTGTGTGGGGGGGTTGTGTGTGTGGGAGGGGTTGTGTGTGTGGGGGTTGTGTGTGTGGGGTGTTGTGGGGGTGGGGGTGTCGTGTGTGTGGGGGTGTCGTGTGTGGGGGCTGTGTGTGTGGGGGGTTGTGTGTGGGGGGTTGTGTGTGGGGAGTTGTGTGTGTGGGGGGTTGTGTGTGTGGGGTTGTGTGTCGGGTTGTGTGTGGGGGGGTTGTGTGTGTGGGGGGGTTGTGTGTGTGTGGGGGGTCGTGTGTGTGGGGGGGTCGTGTGTGTGGGGGGGTCGTGTGTGTGGGAGGGGTCGTGTGTGTGTGGGGTCGTGTGTGTGTGGGGGGTTGTGTGTGTGTGGGGGGTTGTGTGTGTGTGGTTGTTGTGTGGTTGTGTGTGGGGTTGTGTGTGTCTTTGGTTGTGTGTCTGTGTGTATGTGTGTGACCTGGGATACCTACTCGCCAAAAAAGAAATTGTGCAGAAATGGGGAAATACTGACAGACCAAGAGTGCACGGCTGGGCGAAGGAAATGTAGAGGTGTTGATCACTGGAAAAACTGTTGTACAAAGGCTGGGGATGTCCCAGGAATTTGGGAAGAGATGGGATGTCTGGGGCACAGTGGATTCCAGTGAACGCAGCTGAGGGGGGTGCAGACCAAGAAGGGATGGGGGGCCGAACAAGCAGACGATCGGAGATGTGGGCTGTGAGAATACAGTGCACAGTTAGTGCCAGACAGGCAGGGGGTGTTGATTAAGTCCCTGGTGAGGAAGAGCCTCTCAGTGTGGCATCCCACGGGAGGGAAGGAAACACAGGAACATTATTGATTGCAATTAACCCCCTGCCCCATTCTGCATGTCCCCTCCCCAATCTCTCCCTGCCCCCTGTGGCTTCTGCTTCACAAAGGAAGAAAGACAAAAGCAAGAGTGTGGGGAGGGGGCAAGGGGCGCGCTTTACAGATGGGTGCAGTGAAGGGTGAGCACTAGGAATAAGTGAACGAGATGGGAATCAGATGAGAAAGGGGGGACACAGGAGGGGCACAAGAAACAGAACTAGAAAATGGGATTTAAAATGTGAAACGGTATGAAAGGAAGGAAAAGAGAAATAAAGTAGTAAGCAAACAGATAGACATAGAACGAAATAGAATGCAAGAATGGATGAAGTGAGGTTACGAGAAATATAAATAGTTGGAGAAAAACAAAGAGGTGGACGAAATGTCAAGAGTAGTAGATACGGGTTAAGGAACAGAAGGGAGGATGGAAAGGGACGAATGGAAGGGAGGGATGGAGGTGTGGAGAGACACAAGCAGAGAGGAGAGAGCAGAAAGATAGAGGGACTGAACAAGAGATGGGGTATTTGGGAGAGAAGGTAAAGGCACAGAAACGGGTAAAGAAAGAGGAAATGGTGAGACACAAGAGAGAAGCAGCAGGAATGAAATGAATTGATGATGGCTGAAGGTGGCCTCGGGAGATATGGAGAGTGGGAAAAGAAGGAAGGAAGGGGAAATGGGAGAGAGGGAAGAAACTGAGAAATTAAAGAAAAGAATAAAGGGGTGGAAGAAATGAGAACTGAGTAGGTATCACAAAGGTAACACAGAAGGGATGATATCTAAAGGGATCGGAAAACGTTAGAAAGTGAACAGGAACCAGGTGAACGTAAAAATAGAAAGAGACGGGTGGGACGAGAAAGAGATAGTGAAAAAAACAAGATGCAAGGGGTGTAGAAGAAACAAGGGGCAGAAGCAACACAAGGCAGGAGGACATTGAAGGAGCATAGGAGGACAGGACGGGCAGGGCAGCAACATAGGGGTTATTGTAAAGGAACACAGATGTAATGCCGAGCAATCGCTCCCAGCCACACGTCTTCCAAAACCTGGGAGTACAAAGGTACGGGCGTCTTGTGTAAACAATTGGTGTAGGGTGCCTTTGTGAAGCCGATAACTTAACAAAGACATCCGTCTCGTTTCAGAAATAATGTTGCAATGTACAACGAAACACACGCCGAGCAGGTTTCCTTGAATCGCGCCTTTCCATATTGGAAGTTTCAGGTATGGGCGCCTAACATAAACGCCTAACATAAACAAATGACCGCGCATCGCGCCTTTCCACATTGGAAGTTTAAGGTATGGCGCCTAACATAAACAAATGACGGCGCATAAACACCAAGGCGCCACCGCCGAAGCCAATGAATAATGGACACATTCTTATGTTTTGTTTTTTTTTAAACGTTTTGGCTAGATAAGATTTACTCAGAGCTGGTGGACGCTTTTGATCAATTTATTTAAAGATATGTCATGGGACATGATTATTTAAAAAAAATAAAAAAAACACACTGCTATAATGCCACAAGGACGACAAATATATGGCGTTTATTCTTCATTTCAGATGGGGGCTTCTTGATACTACGAGAAAAGCACAATTCTCGCAATAACAGGGGGAAATGATCAGTTATGGGTATCGGGGCACTTGCACAGAGCGACAGCAGAAGTGCACAGAGGTGAGTCGCTGTACCGCCGCGCATACACACACACACGAGTAAGGTATGTGTACAGCAGTACTTCTTCCCTGGGCAGGAGAAAAGAGCTCAGAGTACCAGCGGCTGAAGAGTTGCACAGGCCGTATGCGAGATGGCATCCCCCGCAGCTACCAACTGAAGAATGTGGATGACGGCACTTAACGGCGAGCGACTGCACTCGTGCACAGGATCTTTGTTGTGTTGCCTCAGTAAAACAAGAGAGGAAGCTGTGTCAAAGCATCGGGCGCACGCTGTGCTCGGACCCACGGCCAGTATCACAAAGTCTGTTTGTGACTATCTGGCTGTCAGCATGTGTATACCACAGCTGGTAGGAGATATACAAAAGGAAAGAAGAACCGGAAGACAGCGGAACACGAGTGACGGAGGAACAGGGAAAACAAGCTCTTGGCATTGCTGTGGGGGGGGGGCGGGGCGGGAGCGCATTGGCGGGGGAGCAGCAGCCTTTGATGTGCGAGCGAGTGGGAGGGAACACCATATGGGGTGTGAGCTCAAGCGCGCGCTGGGGAAGCATCGCGCTTGAATACCTCACATGCATTGAGGACAATACTCGCTGGTTTCAAGAGCTGTTTTGCCCACTATAATCTCGCAGAACAACGAGTTGGTTCAGCGAGACCTAAAAAGGAAGGTTTTAGTCTTGCAAAAGGTTTATTTTTTGCCAGGTCAACATGGCATTTTAAAACTGCACACACAGACTTAGCAATGACAGGCCTGAGACATGTTTAGAGTGCTACTGCAGTGGGTGAATGAATCTGTGCTGCAATCCCACTAGTAGCATTTAATTTACAGGACCTGGGGACATGTAGTTCAACTTCACCAGCGACTTACAATTGAATTAAATATGCCAATTGGGTATAATCCAATGTTACCATGTTTTAGCGAGAGAGCACTAGCAGTTTAGCACTGGTTAGTAGTGGTAAAGTGCACAGAGTGATAAGGCTAGCAAAAATGAATTCAGCAAAAATAGAAGGAATGAAGGAAATAAGTTTGGCGATGACCCTGCAGAAAGAGCCAAGTATAACATATACTAATACAGACATGATTTACATGAACCTGCAGTTCAGAATGGCTTTGGCCATGGATGGCCCTTGTAACTGTAAATAGTGAGATTGTCATATTGCCTCCCCTAAGTAACAGTATTATTTAAGATTATAGGCTTGATCGCAGTGTCAAGCCACAAAGCAATCCTTTTCAATTACATTTATGAGCCCGGGACCATGAGACACATGTATAAAAAGTAGAGGAAGCTGATGTGGTTCAAGATGTTTTTTGAACTGCACGTATAACTTCTCGGAGGATTGATTCTTTGAAGTGGTAGAGAGGCCTGCATGTCTGAGTAACCTGTAGAGCTATGCTGGCGGAAGCTTAGTCTTCTGAAAGGGTCACCCAAGCAGGACTTTTTCAGGGCAAAGACCAGAAAAAGCACGATATACTGGTCCTCCGGGTTGGGGGCTGGGCACAAGGCCAACAACCTTGTCCCATAAAAAGTGTTTGTTACGGAAACAGCAGCAAGAACAACTAAACTTTTTGGCCACAAAGGACTTCCAGAGTTTCTGCATAAGACATGTATTTTTGATAATAGTCAAAGCTGCCAGAAAACTACTAACAGGGTGATGGAAGTTCTGAGTGCCAAGTACAGACCTATAGCTAGGATCCCTTTCGCTGCGAAAATACTGGAGAAACTGTTAAACAAACAGTTCTCACGGTACCTACTGGACAACAAGTGGCTGGACCATTCCCAATTCGGTTTCCACGAGGGGCACGGAACAGAGACAGCCCTCCTTACTGCAACTGAAGAACTTAGAAGAATATTAGACAATGGAGAAAAGGCCGCCTTGGTGCTATTAGATCTCTCGGCGGCCTTCGACACGGTCAGCCACGAGATACTAATAAAACGCATTAAAGAAACCAGAGCAAGCGATCATGCATGCAAGCTCATCGCCTCTTACCTAAATAACAGAAAATTCTCAGTGGAACTAGGAGAAGCAAAATCAGACTCCTTTAAGGTACCATGCGGTGTCCCACAGGGCTCTTCATTAAGCCCAACACTTTTTAACTTATATGTGGCCCCCCTCGCTGAAGTAATACGAGAAAATGGCTTTACACCAATTTCCTACGCAGACGATACACAGATCGTCATCTCCATAGGCAAAGACAATAATGTAACAGCCAAAAAATTCCAAATATGCATGCTAAAAGTCAGTCAATGGATGCAACAAAATTGCCTCAAACTCAACGGAGAGAAAAGTGAGGTAATGATTCTGGGAGGTAATGCAGACATCTGGTCCCCAGACTGGTGGTCTCCTGAACTAGGAATCAGACCAGAACCCTCAGAGAAGGTTAAAAATTTAGGATTCATGGTCGACGCAAAATTAGCATATGAAGCCCAAGTAAATAAGCTAGCCTCGTCTTTCTGGCTGATTTTAAAAATGATAAGAAAGATACTCCCGTACCTGCCCCAAGACACACGTAAAACGGTGGTGACTGCTCTTGCACTGTCGGGATTGGACTATGGAAACGCGCTATATGCGGGAGCCAGAGCAAAAATCATGGAAAAAAATGCAGCGACTCCAGAATGCGGCAGCCCGACTAATATAAGAAATTCCGAAGTTTCAGCCCATTAGCCATAAACTGGAGTCGCTACATTGGCTTCCAGTGGCCAAAAGAGTCAAGTTTTAGTCATTATGCCTGACATACAATGCATTGCAGGGCAAAGGACCACACTTCCTGAAAATGTACCTAAAACATTACGAACCGTCTAGGCTACTCAGATCTGGACAACAAAAACTGATAGCGATACCCAAGTTTAAGCGATCAAACTGGGGAGGAAGAAGTTTCCTCGTTCACGCAGCACGGACTTGGAATCTACTGCCACTGGATATAAAAAACAGTCCAACATTGGAAATATTTAGAAAGAAAATTAAAACATGGCTATTCGCTGTATAAACTGCGCTAACCACTGACCTGCTCAGGATAATGGACAAATCATAGCGCCAAGACGCCTCCGGGCATTCGTGCGCTTTAGAAATGGATAAATCAAATCAAATCAAATCAAGTGCAAGACCAGAATTGGACTCTGGAACATATGGACTATGTATGTCACAGGAGAGCTGGCTCAAGTAACATCTGAGATGAGGCGCTACATCCTACACATTATGGGGGTTAGTGAAAGCAGGTGGACCAGATCTGGCACCCCTACACACACACACCCTTATCATTGGGTAACCAAACTCAGGAAAACACTTCTTAGTAGTTTGTAACACCTCCTCTTCTGGTAGTGTGTCAAGTGTCAGTGCTGGCTCGTTAGCAGAGGCAGGAACCCGTACTGTGCAGTAAAACATTACGCGGTGACTTAAGTGATCCGGTAATGGTTACATTCGACAAATGCTGGTGATCAAAGGAGAGGTTGGTAGAATAACTGGGTCAACATAGTAAACACATTCCCTCATGCTTCCGGCTTGGATTCTGGTTGCATATTCAGGCCACTGTAAAGCAAACAGCAGGCAGGTTCTGAAGTGTGAAAAGGATGATGAAGGGGTATGTCACATACTGACCAGCAAGCAGTGGTCTAGGAAATGGGGCTGGTGCTTCATCGTTAACACAGGGTAGGGACAGGGTCAAAGGCAAACACTTGTTTCAGATGGAAATGCTGAAATGCAGTAACAATGTTTTCTTCACTTTTATGGTATATGACACCCACTTGTGAGAAAAGAGCCTTTCACTTATGCAAGTAAGATACCATCATTCCACCAGTGAGGCCAGAATTGTTTAGGTTTTCTTCTGTACTTTGGGAGAGTCCCTCCATGCCTGCACCTGGGTGGTGTAGACAAGTACTTATTACCTAATCACCCAGCTGGTCTTGCACTGGGATGCAAACACACCCACGGTATAGCTTCTTGACAGAAACACATATTTAGACAGTGCTTAGTCACTATGAAATACCCTGCTTTATCTTCCTTCCCAAAGAACTATCTGAGGCACATAACCCTTATTTTTGCTGACTTATGTGTAGGAGATCCAGCTGCCCTCAACAAGACCCTGGGATGACTTGCCTGTCTTGTCTGTTCATTACATCAGTTGTACCTCAGTTGCAGGTATGGTATTTTTAGTGCTTCTAAAATTCAAGCATATCTTCTTTTTCTCTTTAACATCAATTCAAGTATTTCTGATTTGTTCATATATGTTTTATTGTTTTATTAAACGGATGGGGTGGATAGCAAACGGCAGGTTTAGAGGCCACTTCTGGATCTAGGATGAACAGACTTAGGATGTTGTAACTTCACATCTGTGTGGATAACATTATGAAGGCAGGGGGAGTATCTATCAAAGGTGGATAAATGCAGTTGCACCGGGGCCTGGAGACCTGAAGGGCCCACAAAACTCTGATTATTGCTATATTTTAATACCATATCAGTGATCAGGGGGTCTAATTTCCTTGCTTACAATGCCACAATATTGAGGCATCATTGTTTTGCTCTGGGCTTCATTCGGCCATTGACCCTGATCAAACACGACTTGCAAGGGGCTTAGAAATTCTTGACTTCCATATAGTATTGTAGTTGCTCTCCCAAGGCCGTTTCAAGTAACTTTGGTGGGTAAGGTGGATTAGATATGATCATTTGTGGTGGGTGAAATATATTAGATATATAACAGTGGAGGTGGGTGAAGTCGATGAGATATTGGCCCATTGCTTCTATGATTGAGGGATCTCAAAGATTGCTTCTTTCGTAAAGGGGTGATGTAAGTTCATAGGACACTGATCTTCGGTGTGAAGAAGAATAAATAATCAAGGACGTTTGAGAATCCCATAATGCTAACATCTACTTTCAGCTGTTTGCAGGTTGAAAGACCAGAGTGATTGAGTGATGCAAAAACCTTGGCTGTTTCAGACTCTCTCCAGAGTTTGGGGTCCACAGTCTTGCGGTTCGCTGGAGCTGCCATACATGAGAGCTGCAAGATGCTCTCTGAAGCCTGCAGCTACAGATAAGGGAACAAGCGTCCCGAGGATGCTTTATCCATTCCTTTGCCAGAAAGGGATGAAGTACTTTAGTAGTGTATGGGTAACCCAGTTCAAGATCTTTGGGTTAGGTTTCTCAGAACTTGTCACATGGGCAGCAAAGCTTTTCAACCTCAGATTCTTGACGCTTCTAGATAAATATTCACACATACATCCATGATAATAGTTCCTTACATACAGCGTTAGCGATAGAGATTCCGTAGTTATGATTAGGTCACAGTTTTATTGAAGAGCTATTTTTTGTTTTTTTAATAACTTAGAAACCATTCAACCAACCTGCATAAAACGTTCCAATTTTTTTTACCAGTTTACGTCGGGCATGGCAAGTTTCACAGAGATTTTTCCAGTGGCAGGACAAATAAAGGGAAGTCAAAAAGTAGTGGTTTCCATTTTAACTCCCATAGGAGTCTATGCTCTCCGCTACAGAGAACCTTTACTTTGTTTAGTATAAATCCATTTAGTAATTTATAGGAGATTACCATTGTGTTGATTGGGCTTCAAAGGATTAAAAGTTATAAGTATTATGACGAGGGGTAGAACCCTAAGTGGCCATCTATCATTCATGGTGGCGAGTCACCCACAGTCGATACTCCCAGTCCAAGGGAGTGCTGCCCCCTGCAATAGCCCGTCCCATCCCGCCTACACAATGCGCGAAAATGTCACCAAGCACACCTGCTTCCGCGGAACCGCCCATGTCGATCCACATGAAGCCGCACGGCGTGAATACCTTCGCTATTATCTACCCCCCTAACCTCTCATCTAAAGCGAGAAGAAATCACAAACATAATCTAATCAGACAACACCCAGAAACGCTATTTGTAGACATATACCACTGCTCCTCCAAAGGGCAGGTGAAGATGGATTTCATCTTCCACACTGATAAAACTGAGAGCTGAAACACCACTCTAAGAATGCAACTACACATATCTAAAACGACGATCACCTCACATAGCTGCAAACTGACGACCTCTCTTCCTAACCAGGCAACAAGAAAAGGTAATACATCAGTGGCCATTTACGTAAATGGCACAGTTCTGATACAGGCCAATAACGAGAACTTGGAGGCCTTTGACTACCTCTTCCCTACTCTTTGCGCCTCTCATCTACACACACTTCGGCCCGTATCAACCCAGCCCCCCTCCCTGATCAACAGGCCCCTTCAGGAGAAATAATTATCTACCTCCATTCCCACATTGAGACCCCCAAACCCCCCTCCAAAATCTCCTCCTACTCCTCTGTCCCCACAAATCGAGACAAGGAAGATCAATCCCCACAGCACCCCTCAACCTGATCCTCTACATTACCCCATCATCCCTCGGGTCCGGTCTACTGACCCCCTTCTCACACCCGAAGAAGGGCAACCTTCATCGCCCCCTCAATCGCATCCTCCTCAACAGCACAACAGTATCCATCGGGCTCGGTCTACTGACCCCCCATCACTTCTCTAGAAGCATTGGGGAAGAGCCCTTGACTAATCCCCCTACCAAGGGTCCCGAACAGAGACAGCCTGGTGGTCCCTTCCAGCATTAGACCTCAGAAGAAGAAGTGTGGCTCAGTGGTTAGAGCTAGAAAACAACACAGGGTCGTGGCTCTGACCCAGTAAGGCTAAGCCCTATACAATAAAAAAACAACACATTTGCCAGTATTGGATTTCACTTTCTTTCTGTCTACTATGGAGTGACCTTTATGAATAAAGCATACCGGTCAGCTTTATAAATTACGCAATTATAATTTATAAAACAGACCGGTATGCTTTATTCATAAAGGTCACTCCATAGTAGACAGAAAGTGAAATCCAGTACTGGCAAATGTGTTGTTTTTTTATCCGTGGTTAGAGTGGCAGACCCTGATGCAGAGGTCTGGCCCGGGACCAGGTTTCAGTTCCCGCCTCAGCGGCTCTTGAGCTCAATTTCCCCGGACCTGATAATTCTCGCCTCGGTGCCTATTCTAATCATGGGTCCCACTCTGCAACTCTGGGCAATAGCTTGCTTAATCTCCACAACGGCCCCAACAATGCTAGGATGCCTGGCTTCACCTTGGGGGTGCAAATGAATTGAATTTGGTTCAGCACTCGGGTGTATATGTGGTAATAGTTCTTTTAATTTTTCATATATTTCGTTGGTGCATAAAGTGGTAATCTTGCTGAGCTATCAAGATTAGTACGTAAATGCTTAGAGATATGAATCCTGTGTCACAAGATACATTCCAACCATGCACTCCTTTATAACTTTTCGTTAATAATTCAAAGAATCTTTTTTCATTATTCTGTGTTTCATTTATTAGTAGCGAAGATTTTCATATGGCCGAGATACCCGCCACCCCCTCTCAACACAATCCCCAAAAGGAGGGAAACCGGAAACAGTTCTTGAAGTTTTTGGAAGTGGGATGGAGTGACCATCCCGGCCGTATTTATTAAAACAAAATTAAAACATTAAACGTTTCATGTTATGTACAATTTCATTACCACATTACGATGTTTGGCTATCCTTAACAGATTCTCTAATACAGAGGTTCTCCTAGCCGAACTAGCATCCTACAAACATTTTCTTGACATATTGAAATTGTACATCCTAACGTTTAAGGGCCAACGGCAAGGTCATAACCGGTGTCAAGATCCCTAACCCGACTTACCCCTCCCACTTGGGAGGGGCGACAGCACGGAGGCGTACCTCAAGTGCAACTACTACCAATTTCCCTTGACTTGACGGGGGCACCTAAAGACTCGACGCCAGTTAAAGGTCGTTCGAATACTCGTGTGAGGTATCTAGAAGGTATCGTAGACCTTATCCCAACCCCACACAACTTACCGCATCTGCCGTCGCAGATGTCACTGGCCCCGGGAAATTCCCCAGGAGGGGGCTGTAACCCCTCCTACAAAGGAAGGGGCCTTGACCGCCTTTTCCTCTACTTCCGGCGACCCATCCTTAGAAGGGACCGCCTCCCCATTGAGGGGCCAATGGCCACCTCTCCCGAGCGCTCCCATCCGTGTTGGGTGACGCCCACTCATAGGGATCTACCAATTAGTGCTCACCGATCATGACCTTACCGCCTACCAAAATAAATACGACAGTGCTAACAAAGACCATGCTAACAAAACCTAAGAATACATTGGCCACTATGACCGAAAGAGCATGCTTAAAATTCAACACTATATCTGAATCTCTTTAATGGCAAAACGTACTCAAACCGATCATTCTTTATTATACTCAACATCAACATGACTCCACAACCTGTTAAACGAAATGGGAGCAAAATTAACCAACTTTATTACAAACAACTGGCTGTCTTCAGGGGCTGGTGGGTGGGTCAAAAATTGGCTCTTCGTTCTGTCCCGAGCTCACGTGCAGCGAGGAGGTGCAGCTTCAGGGCACAAGAACAAGAGGATGTCTTCTGGTCTTGCGTCCCTCTTTATCCGTCTTCAGGGCGGGCGTATACCCGCCCCTGCCTGCCCCGAGGGCGTGGCTGGCTGCGTCAGTGTCTAGGCCAGCCCACTCTAGGGCGGGAACGGGCGCGCCCCAGCTACGCCGCTTCGGGCATACCAGCCGAGACGCGCCCCCCGCCCAAAAATGGCTTCCCGGGGGGATCGAGGCACTCTGCCATAAGTTCGGGGGGACCGAGTTGGTCGCCCCTTTCCATATGGCCGAGATACCCGCCACCCCCTCTCAACACAATCCCCAAAAGGAGGGAAACCGGAAACATTTCTTGAAGTTTTTGGAAGTGGGATGGAGTGACCATCCCGGCCGTATTTATTAAAACAAAATTAAAACATTAAACGTTTCATGTTATGTACAATTTCATTACCACATTACGATGTTTGGCTATCCTTAACAGATTCTCTAATACAGAGGTTCTCCTAGCCGAACTAGCATCCTACAAACATTTTCTTGACATATTGAAATTGTACATCCTAACGTTTAAGGGCCAACGGCAAGGTCATAACCGGTGTCAAGATCCCTAACCCGACTTACCCCTCCCACTTGGGAGGGGCGACAGCACGGAGGCGTACCTCAAGTGCAACTACTACCAATTTCCCTTGACTTGACGGGGGCACCTAAAGACTCGACGCCAGTTAAAGGTCGTTCGAATACTCGTGTGAGGTATCTAGAAGGTATCGTAGACCTTATCCCAACCCCACACAACTTACCGCATCTGCCGTCGCAGATGTCACTGGCCCCGGGAAATTCCCCAGGAGGGGGCTGTAACCCCTCCTACAAAGGAAGGGGCCTTGACCGCCTTTTCCTCTACTTCCGGCGACCCATCCTTAGAAGGGACCGCCTCCCCATTGAGGGGCCAATGGCCACCTCTCCCGAGCGCTCCCATCCGTGTTGGGTGACGCCCACTCATAGGGATCTACCAATTAGTGCTCACCGATCATGACCTTACCGCCACAGGCCGGATAGTTGACCGGCTATCCGGACCCCCACAAAACTCCTACCTAAAGGTCATGTTTCAACGTTTTTTAACCATGCTAAGAAGTCTCCTATGAGTAACTCATTTCCCACCCGAGACAAATGCACACCATCCCCCAGATAACTGTCATCATTAATACAACCATGCGAGATAGAATGCAATGTCCTGGAACGGAACAACCTACTCACTTTGTTATTAAGTTTTCTAACAGAATGGTTCAAAGCAGGAATCGAAACAGCCCCCCGCCACACTTTTCGTGGGATCATATGAGACCACGCAATTATGCACCCCGGAACTTTCCTCGCCAACCAACTTACAGTGGAAAGCATTGCCTCTAGGAGAAGTCGTCTACCGGTAGTGACCAAATCATTGCCCCCTAAATGTACTATGACTATAGACGGCGGTGACCTCGTCCGCCCTAACAAACCCTCAAAGAATGCCTGAAACTGGTCAATACAGAGACCGCCCCTTCCGTAGAAGGACACCCTGTACCCGTATTCCCCAGCTACGTGAATCATGTCACCTGCTTTGAATACGTCAGCGGCACGCCTCACGTATGAGTGGCCCACGACCCACACCTCTTTCCTCACAGCCGGTGATGTCTGACCGCTGGCCTGGTGTTGGGTCGACTGCATAGTCCGCCCCACCTCGAAGGCTTGCGTAACTGAAAACCAAACAAAAGACAAGAAGCGTGAGTACATTATCATAGCTTCACAACATGTGCAACCGCACATACCTCTTATAACAATTGGAGGACCAGCGCCCCACACGTTTCACTTGTTCCACATTGAGACCCCTGGCTGTAGCTTCAGTGGCAGCCCCTATCCGAAAGGAATGAGTCCCAAACTCGCCCGGGTCCAAGCCCGCTGCGGTGATTGACATCGCGAGCACCCGCTGAAACTGAAATTTCGTCAGTGGGGTGGCGTCCGCGTGTCTCAACAATGTCCCTCCCCATGATGCCACCCTTCGTGCTAGGTAGTCTTCTAAACACTTTACCGGACACATGGAGGACCCTGGAATCCTGCGAATGACTATGCAGTCCCCTACCCCCCCTTGATCGGTTTTGGACTTGACAAAGGATACAGTCATCGTCTCACCCCAGATCTGAACGTGTTCCCGGCACAAACCCCCCACCACATCCTGCTTGTTCCTTGCCACCAGCTCACTTATCCTCATCGCCCCGTGGAATGCAAGCGTAAAAGCAGCTCGGAACAAGCAGGCCTCGAACTGAGACGAGCATGTGGCGGGGAGTGTGGCCAGCAACTGGGACAACCTATCCAGACCTATCGGGCGCCTCTCATCTACTCTGCGACCCTCAAGGCGTTGCCACCCACGCAGCGCTTTCTGTACCACAAACGACGCTGTCGGGTCCTGGATATTATGAGCCCTGGCCACAAAGGAAATGGCAGCACGATGCCTCTGGGCTGTAGCCACCAACTTCCCAGCCCTACGCAAGGACATCAGAAAATGCACTACCCAATCCTCATGCCCCCAAAGCCCCCCTCTCTCAGTCCCCAAAAAGGCTAAATAGGCCCGAAACGCCCCTTCGTATGCCTTCCTCGTCCTTGGTGCTAGACTCTCTCCCACGAGGTAACGAAGTTCGGGGCACCGAGAGACCAGAGAGCTTCGGGAAAGGGTGCCGGCTCTGGGTCCGCTGAGGGAAGGAAACCCGAGAAAGCCTGCCTTTGAAAACGAGACAGTGCATCAGCTGCCTGATTCATCACCCCTGGGACATGCTTCGCTCTGAATACCACGTTCAGTTGCATACACAGTAATACAATTTCTTTAAGCAGCCTTAAAATCATTTTACAACGTGCTGCCTGACTATTGATGCATTCTACAACGGTCATATTGTCAGACCAAAATATGACAGAGTGATTTTTGAATCCATCGGGCCAGGTTCTGAGGGCCACCAAAATGGGAAACAGTTCAAGGAAAGCAATATTACTCGTCAGCCCCTCTTCATGCCACCATGTTGGCCACCTTTGTGCCGACCATTTTGTGCCGAAGATGGCGCCAAAGCCCATGCTTCCCGCTGAATCCGTCCATAGACCAAGCTCTTCAGAGGACAAGGCTGGTTTGTTCCAGACGACTCGACCATTGAAATCCGCCAAAAATGCTAACCAAATACGCATGTCTTGGCGGACCTCAGCCGATAGTCTCGTGCGATGATGACCCTCGTTTAGGCCGACCATCGCCTGGGCAATTGAACGGGAAAAGGGGCGGGCCATTGGGATCACCCTCAGGGCAAAATTCAACTTCCCCACTAATTGCTGCAATTGATGCAGCGTAACTTTAGATGCATTTATACACATTTGCAGGGCTGCCCTGAATTTCGACACTTTGGCAGCTGGTAAACGAAAACAACCCTCACTAGAGTCCAACTCGATCCCCAGAAACTCGAGGCAAGTCGAGGGACCCACAGTTTTACCTGGTGCCAATGGCACGCCAAATCGATCCATTAATACACAAAATTCAGTCAAGGCCCGGGCACATTCGTCATCCCCAGCGGCCCCAAGGAACAGAAAGTCATCAAGGTAATGCATCACATTTCGAAAACCCGTTTCCTTCGTGTAAACCCATTGTAGAAAACTACTGAATTTCTCGAAATATGCACAAGATATAGAGCACCCCATCGGCATACACCTATCCATGTAATACAAACCTTGAAACATGAATCCCAGAAGACGTTGGTCGTCCGGGTGTACCAGGAGCAAACGGAACGCTGACTCGATATCTGATTTCGCCATCAGCGTCCCGGGCCCCAAGCGATTTAAAATGGCTACGGCCTCATCGAATGATGCGTACCGCACCGAACATACCTCTGGATCAATTGCATCGTTCACAGAAAGGCCATGAGGAGCTGATAAATTGTGGATCAATCTAAACTCACCTGGGTCCTTCTTGGGGACCACCCCTAAAGGAGAACAGACAAAATTCTGTACCGGGGGAACACTAAACGGGCCGGCAACCCGACCTCGGATAACCTCTTTCCGGATCTTATCCTGCACTACAGTCGTATGCTGCAAGACGGAAAGTTGATTTTTGCACGTCCCGACACCCTGAAAGTCCCCCACCGGGATGCGGAAACCATATGAAAAACCGTTCCGCTGCACCCCAGCAGAAGTACGATCTGGGTATTCGCTGAGCCAGGGAATCATCGCCAAGGTATCAATCGGGGTTGGTAAAGGCGCCCCTCGGACTACATTAGACCTGTTTGGCGCCTCCTCTACCCCCATTCTCACCCGTTCTGGCTCTGCACGATGACTCAGGATGGGGTGCCCCGCAACCACTACATTCGTGCTTGAACTTACACGATCCCGGGGGCCTAGTACATTTACCTTTGTTGAAATTGAAACAGAAACCCTTCTTCCCTGCATTGCCGGCGGGTCTCGGATAATCGTCGGTACCCGTACCCGACCGAAAGGGCGTCCCCCCATATTGGCGGGAGGATTCACCAACAGTACTCCCCACCAACGGCATTTTCAACATCCCTGACTCTTTCATTTTATCCCATGTCAAAGAATCATAACAGTCCCAGGTTAAACTTTTGTTATGCTCCATCGCTTTCCTGAAAAGGTTGTCATAACAGAACCATTGGTTACCTTGGTGCGATGTCGAGTACCCCATAATTCGTGACTGATATACTGGAAACTCAGGGAGCAATTCAGGCCTACGTTCCCCCAAAATTGACGTAAAAATTCCCCATGCATTGCCCCAGTTGCCAATATTCTCATTTACTTTAAAGGCGGCCATTTTTGCGCGCCAAACACTTGGATGCATCAGATCCTTTTGACTCTTAACAGTTTCAACCTCATAATGATCAACAAGCAAGGAGAAAATGTTTACATATTCCCCCGCCCAAATCTTCTCCTTTATTGCCAAAGGAACATGTTGCCCCAATTTTTCTCTACGAGAGGGTGCTGACTCATCCCTCGCGATCGGCAATGGCCGCTTACCTGCACCGGACGCTGCTTCCGCCACTCGTGGCTTGTCTATCACCGCAGCCGGCGCGGGTACCTTGGCTGTATCACGTTTCTCGCGCAACTGTTTCATCAGTGCTTGCGCTTCGGCAGCCGTGGCGCCCTCGCTACTGTCCCCCAACCACGCTGCTAACTGTGCCGCCAACTCAGGAGGCATATCCTCAGTGGATGTCGGGGTGACTACGACGGGAATCGGATCCCCTTCCTTCGGTACCGGGGCCGGTACCGGGGCTGGCGCCTCGAGCGGGGAACTGGGGACCGGGACGTCTCCCCCGGCTGGCCCCCTTCTCGGCCTCTTTGGCTTCCCTCCAGCCGGTGGACGCCCGATCCCTCCTCCCCGTCTCGCTCCGCCAACCGCTTCTTTATTTCGGACATCTCCTTCATGAGGACCCGAACCATCTGGTCAGTCGTCATTCTCTTCGCGCCTTTCTTGGGCATCTTTCAAACGAAGTATCTAGAAGACAAAAAGAAGGATTAAAACGCTCAAAAATTGGCTCTTCGTTCTGTCCCGAGCTCACGTGCAGCGAGGAGGTGCAGCTTCAGGGCACAAGAACAAGAGGATGTCTTCTGGTCTTGCGTCCCTCTTTATCCGTCTTCAGGGCGGGCGTATACCCGCCCCTGCCTGCCCCGAGGGCGTGGCTGGCTGCGTCAGTGTCTAGGCCAGCCCACTCTAGGGCGGGAACGGGCGCGCCCCAGCTACGCCGCTTCGGGCATACCAGCCGAGACGCGCCCCCCGCCCAAAAATGGCTTCCCGGGGGGATCGAGGCACTCTGCCATAAGTTCGGGGGGACCGAGTTGGTCGCCCCTTTCCATTTGTTAGTATTTTTCATGAATATTTTATATCATATTCCATGGTATTTGTTTTGCCCAATGCATTTCAAGCATATAGCCCTTCTTCAGGGGACTTCTGTTATATCTAGAAACAGTATAATATGTCATAATTGGTATCATTATTTAAGAAACAAAAACATATGGCATTAAACATTTATAGCATGTATATCACATTTCAATCACTGTGTTGTAAATTGTCTATAAACTGAAAGGTTCTGTATGGTTTTCTTGTGTGGGTAACTACCCTTTATATCGTCAGTGGATTTATGGTGTGAAAAGCAAGTCTTACGATCTTAGGAATGAAGAAGTACACACTGACCTTGTATAGTTTTTTGCAGCGTTATCGATGCGCTGCAAAAATAAATATAAATACAATGTAAAATCGGCATTGAGAGGTCTAGGACGAGCGGTAACTGACGGGTAAACAATCTAGTTCTTACCGAGTAAGTTGTGTTGGTGAATCTCTCCTCGCTACCCTTGGCGTGCAACGCTCTATTTTGCAATTCTCTATGGTTCCTAGCTCTATAGTCTGGATGCGTGATCACGTGGTGCGGAAGCGTAATAGACATAGAAAACGTCTATATGTTATGAAGTGGTGTGTTTGCTAACGTCGGAATGTAAACAATAAAGCTTCACATATGGTGAAATGTTGTGGTGTAACTATAGTCGTGGGTGAATAATGTTGTAAACTGGTATAAACAATTGTTTGAAGTCGACAATTACACAAAGTGTAATATGTAAAATAAAAGTAAAACATGATAATATATATATACATATCAAAATTGAATCGTAAATTTTCAATACACGGACTGATGTGACACGCATCAAAAGTGTGTGTGTCAATGACGTAACTGTTCATTAGAGCTGAATGCGAGAGAACATAATGTATTTGTAAATGGTGATTACAGGAAAGACCCAAAGTTATACTTAGTATCATAGGTAGCAGTGTAGATCCATCCTTTCATTGAGTCGTTTCGGTTGTAGGGTGCATAGGTAGTTGATCCAAAAAACTTCTCTTCTATTGTTATCTCTACCTGGGAGTATTGCCACTTTTTCCAAGATACAGAATTTTAATTGGCTTACATTATGTTTTGCTTCATTGAAGTGTGCAGCTATTGTTGATTTCTCATTCTTCAGACTAATGTTGCTTTTATGCTCAATTATTCTTGTTTTGATCTTCCTCTGTGTTTTGCCCACATATGAGGGGCCGCACGGACATCTTAACATGTAAATAACATTACTGGTATCACATGTTCCTGTGACTCTTAGTTTTACCGTTGTACCTTTCGTGGGGTGGTTTATTACCTTGTTTTTGATGATTGCTGAACAGTTCCCGGAATTGTGGCATGGTAAAGTGCCTTTGTATACATTGTGTTCTTGATTCTTTGATTCTTTTACCAATTCTTTTAAGTTTTTTGTTCTTTCATATGCAAAAATTGGTTGTCTTTCGAATATGCCTTTAAAATCTTCCTCCAAGGATAACATTGGCCAATGTGTTTTGATTGATTTTTTGATTTTCATACTACTTGTAGAGAATTTGGATACGAAAACAGATCTTTGGTCTTCCTTTTTTTCTTTTGTTTTTATCAGATGTTCTCTTTGTAGTTTATCTGCTTTTTCTGATGCAGAATCCAAGATGGATTGAGGATATACTCTTTTTTTTAATTTTTCCAAAGTTTCTTTTTTATGTTTTTGGTACAGTTCATTGGTAGAAGCAATTCGTTTTATTCGCAACAATTGTGAAAAAAGGCAGGTGTTGTTTTAATGGCGCTTGATGGAAACTTTTGTAATGGAGTAGGTTGTTACTATCCGTTGTTTTTGCGAATACACTTGTTGTTATGATTCCATCTTTGTTGATCAGTTGCACATCCAAAACTGATAGCTTTTCTTTGTTGATGGTAAATGTGAATTGTATTCTTTCGTTTATCTGATTGAGTTGGTTTAGGGCGCTGGTAAGACTTTCTTTGCTCCCATTCCATAATACAAAGATGTCATCAATGTATCTTTAATACAATATTAAATTCCTGGTCCATTCTTCATTATTTAGTATATGATCCAACTCGTATCTGTACATGAATGTATTCGCGTAGGTCGGTGCGGCACAATTGCCCATGGAAGTACCCGACGTTTGCACAAAATAGTTATCTTCCCATTTGAAGTAGCTTAGATATAGCGTGAAGTGTAGTAATTCCATAAGAAATACTTTTTGTTCTTCTGATTTATCTTCATGCATTAAGAAACTCTCAATGGCTGTCATGCCCAAATCGTGTGGTATGGAAGTATAAAGCGATTTTACATCTATACTTGCCATGATCATGTTTGTCGTGAAATTGGCTTTTTCAGCTTCCAGGATGTTTAAAAAGTGAGTCTTATCTTTGATGTACGTTGAGCTGGTTTGGACCATGTTTTGTAGGTGTTTATCTAGATATTTTCCCACCGGTTCATGTATTGATCCAATTGTGGATACAATAGGTCTTAATGGTGGTGACGTGGCATGTTTATGTATTTTTGATGTATTTAAGGAATGGTGGGGTTGTCTTTGATAAGGTACTCTTTTTCTTTTTGACCAATAGTGCCTTGATCCACTGCTTTTTGTACGATGGCTATTAGAAGTTTTGTAAATTCATTAGTAGGATCTGTTATCATACATGTATACATGTTTTTGTCTTGGACGTGTAATTCCACACTCTGCTTATACAAACTTGTGTCCATTATGACTAGCGCTCCACCTTTATCTGCTTGTCTTATAGTAATAGATTGATTGCTCGCCAGTTTTTGCAGGATTTGTTTTTCTTTTTGTGACATGTTAGAATGTTTTGGTCTAGGAAGTTTGAATGTTTCTTCGATTTCTGTCATGATTACTTTATTAAATGCATCTAAGACTTTATGGCTCACCGGGGCTATAAATTTACTTTTGGTTCTTAGTCCCATTAGAGTGTTCTCATTGCGATCTTTGACTGTTGTTGGTGGTTCTATGACGTTACTGAAAATTTTTTGTAGTCTTATGATCTAAGGAATTTGTACACACATACTTTGCTTTCTAATATGTTTGAATGGTAAGAGGGAACATAAGATGATCCTATTTGTAATGTGCGTAATTCCAAATTACTGGTTTGGTATTTCGATATGTTTATTACGAGGTTTTCTGACTCCTCGTATTTTTGGAGACTGATTCGGTGTTTAGTTGTGTGTTTACTCCTCCTGGTTCTACTTGTGGTCCGGTGCCTGTCGCTAAAAAACGATTCAAAAAAGGGGGTGGTGATGAACAGAGTGTCTGAATTAAGCAGACCACTCTTACCCAGTCCAAAGATCAGGGCTTGATCCATCACCGTTATTTAGCTCACTGCACCATCCCAGCTCAGAACCCGGCTACAGGGGACTTCTGTTACATCTAGAAACAGTATAATATGTCATAATTGGTGTCATTATTTAAGATGAAGATGAAGCACATATCAGCACATCTAAATGCACTGGATTTGAAAAGATACTGGAAGTGATCAAGTCTAAAGCAGAAGATTTGGAAGCCAGATCACGCCGAAACAACGTTCGCATAGTAGGCGTGCCGGAATCCACAAATACTGGCAAAATGGAGGCATACATAGAGGAACTCTGTCTCAATCTTTTCGGCAAAGAAAATCTATCACCAATATTCATAGTAGAAAGAGCTCACCGCTCACTAGCACCTCATCTACCGCCGGGCACTCCACCCAGGCCGATTGTGGCACGCATCTTAAATTATCAAGATACTATATTGAGAATGGCGTGCGAGAAGAAAGACCTCCTCTATCAAAATAACCGACTCGAGTTCTACCCAGACTACACACTAGCTGTCCAACAGGCTCGCAAGGAATTCACCAGCGCAAAGGCAAAACTGCGAGATCTTAAGATAGAATATGCCATGCTGTACCCGGCGCGCCTGAAGATAACCTGGGACGATCAATCGACGATACTCTCCACGCCGAAAGCCGCAAATGACTTCATCAAGAAGATCATCCAGCACCGCAAGGAGCGCACAAGACAGGAACGGGAACAGGATGCAGATTGAACAATTATTGTGAAGGCGAAACACTGACACGGCTCCCTCTCACGAATGTCGGCTGATTCCCAGGTGCTGTATCTATGACTTGGCTCGCTCACGGGTGATGGGTTGCAGTAGACACGTTTCAAGCGGTAAGTCTGCCATGTTCAATAGCGATCACCGATCATAGAATTGCCCCCACCGCCACTGTTGTTATCAAACTGACTGGGTACGCAGTATGTGTAATGCTGTTCCATGGATGTCGAGCCCTAATCACCTGTCTATGAACAGTGTATAATGCCATAGCTAAGGATTGAACCTGTCCATGAACCGGATCGCACATACAACAGACAGGGAGGAGCTGGGTGATACTGGGCATCGGGTATGGACGTGCATGCAGTAAGACATTGGGCACGATGTGAACAGGTGCATACAGGACCTTACAGAGGGACCAATTCTTACGGGGTGGTATATCGCGACTACTATAGTTGCTACTGACTCTGTGATTGACTGTTTCACTTCTCAAACATAATGAGTAAACTCCCACATATGAAAAAAATACCCAGCACGGCCGATTGTGGGAGGTACCCGTGCCGGCTGTGGTGTTAACTGAGGGCTTAAGCACCATGCACTACGAAATACTAGAATTGTATATGTTAAGTATAATACTCAAGTTGCTACCTGATAGCTAAGTCCGTCCACATCCACCAGAGTGGATGGAGATGTGCAGCTCAGACGTACCCCCCAATGGGTGATCCCCACGAACGTTCTATGCAGTTGGGTTGTTTAACTGGGTATGGCATCAGCAGGGTTGGGCTGCTGTTGTGGGAGGGGGGTGGGACAGGAGGGAAACTGTTTTAGTTAATGGACCAAACTGTTTGAGATGCATTGCCGACATCACAGCCGAGAGTACTAACTGTAATGTGCTAAATGCCTACATGTACTGTATATTAACTTTTACGGGGAGTTGTTACTTAGGTCAGACTGACAACGTTCACGAATCACACTATCAAACCCTATGGCGACGTCTACATTAAGTAAACAAATGTTAAACTTCCTCACGTGGAACATAAGGGGTTACACTAACCCGAAAAAGATACAGCAGATATTCGCATGTCTTGACAGGTGGCATATTGATATAGTGATGCTCCAGGAAACACACGACACACCACATTCACACGCACAAGTGGGTAGACGCTGGGCGGAATCTATACACTGCTCTAAATACTCTTCTTACTCTAGGGGGGTCTCAATATGGGTGAAGAAAGGAACTAATTTTAAGATTGACAAAACGACACTAGACACTAACGGCCGCTATATTATACTTCGGGGACATCTACGAGGTCAACATCTGACACTGGTTAATACATACGGCCCAAACACTGATGCGCCTGATTTTTACCAGGAAATCTGGCAGCATTTAAGCACAGGGACTGACCAAATAATTCTCGGGGGGGAGACCTGAATATCGCACTAGATGACAGCATGGATAGATCGGGCAGCACCACTGAGCAACATAAACAAGCGTGAGCAAAGCGGTGGATATCATGCTGGACTTAAGGATCCAAGATATCTGGAGAGCGGGTAACCCAGGCGTTAGGGATGCGACACATGCATCAACATCACATGGCAGCTGGTCGCGAATTGACTATTGGCTGGGATCAAATGCACTGTTACTGTGGACCAAGGAAATCACACACATGCCCAAAACTCTGTCGGATCATAACCCTATCAAACTATCCCTACAGGTGCATAATTACACATCACCGCCCTACAGTTGGAGGTTTAATGCCACCGCACTTACAGACCCACTATATGCGGATACCATAAGAAAGGCAATTCTAGAATACTTTCAAATGAATGAGCAATCTGTAGAGGATGCAGGCCTTTTATGGGAGGCGTTTAAAGCCACGATACGTGGAGTCTGCATTAGCACGACTGCGGGTGTGCTGCGTGATATCAGAACGCAGCTGAAGCGGTGTGCATCAAAGCTCAGCACGATGGAACACCAATATGAGAGAACCCCACTCCCATCTATACTCTGTGAAATTAGGCAAACACTAACAGAACATCAGGTCTTTGCTGCAGACGAGATCAAGTACCTTAACAAATGTCATGTGGCCAGAGCATACGGGGAGGGAGGTCGCCCGGGTCGGGTACTGGCGGCCAGAATATGCGAGAGCCGCAGACCCAAACTATAACGCAGATAACAGATAGGGACGGACCAATACACACAGACCAAATGAGTATCCTGCACAGCTTTGTTCAAAATTATAGTGATTTATATAAATCACGGCCGGTAGCTACGCAGACAGAAACACTTCGCTATTTGGAAGATGTTGCCATCGCATGGCTATCAGACACACAAAGAGCGTATTTATCACTACCAGTAACTGTAGAGGAAGTGACGGAGGTGATCCAATCATTTCCCAACGGCAAAGCGCCGGGCCCAGACGGATTCACGTGTGAATTCTACAAAGCATATAAAGACATACTGGCGCCTCACATCGTAGCGATGTTTGTTGCAGCACATGATGAACAAGTGCTCCCACCAACGTTACGCAAAGCAATGATCATAGAGCTTCTTAAACCCGAAAAAGGCCCTGAAAGCTGTAACTCATATCGCCCACTATCTTTGTTAAATGTTTACTCGAACATTCTCGCTAAAATACTCGCCACACGGCTACAACCTCTTATGACAAACCTGTTCCTCCCAGACCAGTCAGGGTTTATACCCGCCAGAGCCACCATACAACACGAGGACACTATTTGCGGTCTACCACTACCTGATCCCAACCACGAAAGCAGTAGCGGTAATGTTAGATGCCGCTAAGGCGTTTGATTCTATTGAATGGTCCTATCTAATCACAATACTTCACAGGATGGGATTCCCCTTAATATTTATTCAGTGGATCCAATTACTATATACACTACCCACAGCGAGAGTTAAAATAAATGGTTAAGTATCAGAGGCCTTCAACATAGAATGGGGGACTAGACAGGGCTGCCCACTGTCCCCTCTACTATTTGCACTAGCCCTGGAACCCCTAGCCTGCTTAGTGAGGCAGAAACATCATCAACTGGCGCTCCAATTCCCAAGTAGACCCCTGCATATCTCTCTTTATTCGGATGATATGTTGCTATATGTCCGCGACTCTGAACGCAACCTGGACCCTCTATTGAGAACATACATTAAATTCGGGGGTAATTCGGGGGTCATTGGGGGCTGAAGATAAACTGGCAAAAATCATCCACCTTCCCCCTAACAGACGCTACACTACCACATGCTTCGGAATACCCCCTAGAATAGCAGACGGACCCAGTGCGCTACTTGGGGATATGGTTTCATAGAGACCCGGAAATAGTCATAAGGACAAACTATGGCAGAGTAATTGACATACTGGAAGACAAAATTAAGCGATGGATACAGCTCCCTCTTTCCCTAGCTGATCGTATAGCGATAGTGAAATTGGTACTACTTCCCAAACTTCTCTACCTATTTAATAACATCCCCATTCAACCACCGAGGTAAGTCTTAAAGCGTATAAAAACGATGGTCTTGAAGCTGATATGGGCGGGTAAACAAGCTCGAATAAACCTGGCTATACTGATGTTGCCTTGTTTCAAGGGTGGATGGGGAGTACCAGACTTCTTACTATATTATTTGTGTGCACAGGCCCAATATGCAACCTTCTGGTACCATAAAGTCCCGTATACGTCCCATGTAGCCATTGAGGAGGGAGACTCTCATCCTGTACCGTTGGACGCCATTATCACGCATAACAGACCCCCACTTCACAACAAAGACATAATTACCATTGACACCACAAATTCAGCTTGGAGGCATCTAGGTCAAATAGCATGCAAAATGCCACTCTACGCACCCGCACTGCTGTTACACCACCATCCCAACTTGTCGGGATATGGGTATGGGACTCCTGAATCAGGTGGGAATAGTGACAATAGGAGATCTATATAAAGATGGAGTATTCCTAACTGAACCCGATTTAGCATGCATACAAAACCCAACTCTATTATTCCAATTTACGTTCCACAGGTTAAAAGGAGCGATCAAAGAACATTACCCGGCCTTCCCTGCTGAGCCACAGTCTTTGGACTCGTTGCAGCTCGTACTGACCTCACAGCACACCACACACCTAGTGTCCCGACTCTACACATTGGCGCAGGCTGAAATAGGCTGCAGGGCAACCAAAGCAATGGACAGATGGAACTTGGTACTGGAATCCCCCATTTCAGACAAAGACTGGGAGACTGCTTGCACACTGACTAAAATGCTAACACCTAATGGCAACCTGCGAATCATACATTTTAAGTACCTACACCAGGCATACTACACTCCGACTCAGTTACAGAAATACGGGTTGCGCGAAGAGGCACGCTGCAAGAGGTGTGGCTTCAACCAAGCTGACTTTATTCATTTAGCATGGTACTGTGCGAAAATACAGGCCTACTGGGTGGAAGTCACGAATACGCTGTCCGAAATGGTAGGCATTGATATTGAATGTAACCCTCGCTGCTGTCTCCTGGGGCTGCTGGGTGGGGTAAAAGCCACAAAACGTAAGTTCTGTGCGGTGGCCCTGCTCTTGGCTAAGCGCAGAGTTTCTATGTGTTGGGAGAGCAAAAATGTGCCATCGATCAAACAATGGCTGAGTGATATGTCGCATTGCCAAGGCACATTACGGACATATGAAGAAGAACTGCCGACTAGGTCCAGACCTAAAGACTATTGGAGGTATTTAACAAACTATTTGAACGCACACACCACTGACCACGACTCCCCATAGACTGTCAAGTTGCGTAATTCCTATGTTTACTGTCGTGCCAAAGGTACAAAGGCACCGTCTGTAAGGAAATGATGTATTGTTAGCTGGATTGTGAATGCAGTAGTGGAATGGTCCATTTTGGTTTATGTTGGTTCTGAATTAAAAGAAGGAAAACTGTTAAAATCTGAGACCACATGTGCATTTGACGCGGCCGGCCCGAAGTGGTTGTAGGCGGCTTGATGTGTAATTATACGTTGATATAACAGTTCTTTATTTAACACAGTCACTACGCTGCCGGCCTAAATAAGGTTGTAGGCGCCGAGCTGTATACACCAAGATAAGCTACCAATAAAGGTTTTGGAAATAAAAAAAATTAAAAAAAAGTCTAGATTTGGCCCAAAGACATATTACCCAAAAAAAAAAAAAAGATCTCCCCAAATGGTCAAGAAATCTAAACCAGATCCCCCTGGACATCATGGAGGAGAGACTCAAGTTTCTCATACCCGATGACAAAGATCTCTCCACAAACGACCTCACCTCGCTCTATAACGTGAATTTGGGATCCCTTCTTGACCAACTAGCATCCTTGAAACTGAAAAAACGCGAGCCACCCCATCCAGATCCTGGTTCAACTCTGACACTAATGAAGAAAGGAGACAACTAAGGGCCACAGAAAGACGCTGGAGGAACTTGCCCTCTACCTACCATCGTGACAAACTCAGAACTATCCAGAAGAAATACAATAATTCCATCCAGAACAAAAAATCTATGTTCTTCTGCTCTGCTCTGGAGAGCGCAAAAAATAGACCTAAAGAACTCATCAGTATCATAGAACAGCAAACCTCCAAACCAGATACTTCCCTGGAGCTGGCCTCCAAAGAACGATGCAACAACTTTGCCAACTTCTTTGATGATAAGATCTCCAAGATCGAGCCCTCTCTGGCCACCAACCACTCCCTACCCCTCCACAGCAAACAAGATGGGGTGCTTGATAGCTCCCCCCCTCCCTCTACTAAACCCTGGTCACTTCCAGCCCATTCTAGAAGAAGAGATAGTCAAACGTATCGCCACCTCCAAACCTTCATCTCACACCCTTGACCCCCTTCCGGCTCAACTCACCAAAACACTGAAACTCGCCCTTGCCCCACTGTGGTGCAGGATTACAACAGCTCCATAAAAACGGGAATAGTCCCAGTCTGTTTGAAAGTGGGACAAGTCACCCCTCTACTAAAAAAAACCTGGCCTGGACAAAAATTACTTAAACAACTTCAGAACCGTCTCTAACCTTCCTCTTCTCTCCAAAATCCTAGAAAAATGTGTTTTCCACCAACTAACTCAGCACTTGGACAATGCCAGTCTCCTTGACTCACATCAATCGGGATTCAGGAAAGGGTGCAGCACAGAAACTGCAATCCTCTAAGTAATTGATGATCTACACAATTCACTGGACTCAGATCATTGCTCCCTCCTCATTCTCCTAGACCTATTGGCGGCTTTTGACACGGTCGACCACATTCTTCTCCTCAAAGCTCTGGAAGAAAGGGCCGGACTTGACGACGTGGGCCTTAACTGGTTCTCCTCATTCTTACACAACCGCTCACAAAGAATCAAAATCAGAAGCTCTGAATCAGACCTCCACCCAGTCATAAGGAGAGTACCCCAAGGCTCAGTGCTCTCCCTAAAACTCTAACATTTACATGGAACCCCTCACCATCCTACTCAGCCAACATGCCCTTTCACCTCTACGCTGATGATACACAACTCTACCTGGAAGTTTCCTCTACTAAAGACATCCATAGACTAAATGAAACACTAAAGGAGGTCCAACGTTGGCTGTCAAGCAACCATTTAAAGCTTAACCCAGACAAAACTGAACTACTTCTTATCTCGAACAAAGAAGAGAACCCACAAATGAACGAATGGCTAAAAGATATTGATGCGCTCAATAGGAACCTCTCCTTGGTTGACTCCATCAAGTCATTAGGCATCACGCTAGACTCTAAACTTGATCTGACCAAACACATCAAGATTTTGGCCAAGAGTGCCTTCCTTAACTTGAAACTTCTAAACAAAATTAAACCTTTCATTCCCTCCAAAGGTCTCAAACAAGCCACCCAAGCATTGGTTCTGTCACGACTGGACTATGGAAATGCTATCCTCTCGGGAATATCCAAAACTCACCTTGTTCCTCTGAAAACTACCTTCAACGCGGCAGCCAGAATGGTCACTGGAATAAAGAATTTCGATCACATTTCTCCGGCACTAAAAGAACTCAAGTGGCTACCTATAGAAATGCGGGCGAACTTTAGAATAGCCTGCCTCACCCATAAAGCCCTTCACACAAGCAAACCCAAATATCTGGCATCCAAACTCAGAAAAGCGGGTCAGAACAGGACTCTCAGAAGCTCTAACACCCTACTTCTTATCTCACTCAAAGCACGAAAACAAAAAACCACGGCCAGGTCCTTTGCCGGAAATGCTCCCAAAATATGGAACTCTATCCCCCCCACATCAGAACTAATCCTTACTTCCCGAAATTCAAAAGCCAACTCAAAATCCTTTTCCTCGACCGCTCCCTATCGAACAGATAGGAACCGCTTGAAGTGTTCAAAACCCCTTTGCTCTCCTCTACGATGCGGTTGGCCATCTCTACTTTGACTCGCATCCTGAACGCCTCGCTGACTGTATTATATTTGCTTTCTTTTGCACTGCCCTCTACTTGTTGTAAAGCGATCCGATACCTTCCGGTCAGGCTAGCGCTATATAAAACTTCTTAAATAAATAAAAATAAAAAGGATTTTTTGATAAACCTATAACGTTAGCACTGCTTCATGATTTTGCACAAAACTCTGCAGGGTCTTAGCATATTTAGCTTACTCTGGGGACTTTTCTAATTTGGCTGCTCCCTCTAGCAGGAGAGAGCTAAAAAATGAGACCATTTAGTAACAAATGTGGCATCCTTTCATCAATCAAAATGGAAATTGGCAGAAATTATGCACTTTTAATCCTTTGTTGTTACTGCAAGTTTATTGCAGATCCTAAAAGTGTGTGTGTGTGTGGGGGGGGGGGGGGTCAAAGTTGAAATGGGAGTAAAAAACAGTTTTCTGTGATAATAACTTTGGTGCTGTTTAATGAACATGCATGAAATATGGCAGGATGTTAGCAGATTTTCTGTAGATCTAACGGTTAGGTGTTATGGAGGGGGTTATGGGACAAAGTTAAATGGGAAGCCAAAAAATTACTGATTTGCTAATAACTTTGCTGCAGTTTCACACATCTGCACGATACGTGGCAGACATTTAGACTGTTTCGCTTACTCTTAATATTTTGAGTTTCATGCAAGTATGTCAAGGGTGCAGAGTGAAATGATGGGTCATAAAGTGTTAATTTGCTAGTAATATTGGAGTTTCTTAATGAATATGTTGAGTTTCATGCTCAGTGCACCACTTTGTCAAAGGCGCATGCAAAACAAAGACTGTCAAATAACAGCAAAATTAGGGGTGGGTGATAAACTCCACTCCACCGGCAGAGTTGGTGAAGTTTTGGCCCACTTAGAGTTCTGCCCAAAGTCCACCACATGGTGGAGTTTTTTGTCACTTGGGGCTGCCCAAAGGAAAGTTGGAAAGCACAGCCGAGATTTTACATCCCCTAGTCAGAAAGCTCTTGCTCGAGATGAAAATCTACTGAAGTGGCAGCAAAGTCAACTCGAGAAGCTCAGGGCCGGACTGGCCATAGCGGGCACCGGGCAATCCCCTGGTGCACTGCACTGGTGGGGGCCGTTTTTGTTACAGGGCTGTTTTTGCAGCCTAGCTTCACAATCGGCCCTGTACCAAAATCGGCTGAAAACCGGCCCCGCAAAGAGCTCGACGGCACCTTCAACCCCCCGAGTGGGGAGGGGGGCCAGCCGAGCCCTTTGCCACAGCCGGTTGTGGTTCCCAGTCCGGCCCTGAGCACGCTCTATTGTGCCATGTGGTGCCAGTGTGCTGATTTTTCAGCGCAGAATGAGCTCCCAGCGCTAGACACCAGCATAAGCAGGGTGAGCAACGCAAATTGCCTAATTCCACCCATTTGCAGAACTCTGCAGAATCTCACAGTTTTCATGTAACTCTGCAGTATTCCATGGAGAGAAACTCTACGTGGTCCGTCCACCCCTAAGCAAAACATGGCGGACCATGAGTAATGAAATCTGCTGTGAATTGCGTCAATAACTGATGAACTTCAGAATTTTCAGATTTGTGTTTTGCTGAAGGAAAACTAAGCTATAACTGTGGATTTCCAGTGAATAGAAATATGTGTAAATATATATATAAATACACATTTATAGAAGTATTTGCACATACCTACATACATGTTTATGTTTACCTATTTGTCTAGCACACAGTGCTCATCCAGTTTGCGTCTAGGTGCTAAATGGAAATACAGTAATACAATTGCAGATATATATGAGAAAAAAACAGAACACATGCATTCGTAGCGCAGCCACATTCTTGAAAGACACTGTAAATATATATACACAGGGGCATATTCTCAAGCACCTATCACCACGGGAACGTCACTTTTTCTGACATTCCCGTAGCGATAGGATCACCACCTTATTCTCAAGGCAGCTTTTACCCACTTAACGTGGCTTTAAACCACGTTAAGTGGCTTAACACTGCCTAGAGAATAAGGCCCTTTTCACTGAAAATTCAGCGTGAAAGGGGTGTGCAGTGGGTGTTGCGGTGGGCGTTCCAGAGCAACGCCCATTGTGATCGACGCTTCAACCTGTTATCATGGGCAGGGATAATAGGTGGCAGCGTCAAACTTAAGACCATTAAAATCCTGGTCTTAAGGTGGCGAAATGAGGAGAAAAGCTTTATTTCTCCTCCTTTTTTTTCCATGTGTGCTGCCTTGTGCAGCACACATGGAAAAAGCAAAAAGCCATGGTTTGTTAATGTACAGGAAGGTGACCCTTCCTGTACACGAACAAACATTTTCAGAAATACCATTTTGTACCTTTGATGTGTGCTGCACAAAGCAGCGTGCAGCACACATGAAAGTTACAATATGGTATTTTAGGATTGTTTATGTGCAGGAAGGGGCACCTTCCTGTACATAAACAACCCTCCCCTGCACACAGACACACATGCACTCTGATGCAAGGATGTCTGTGTTGGCGCTAAGTCGTGAAACTTAGCGCCATCGCAGGGGGAAACGCCAGGCTGCACCAGATTCTTGAGAATAGGGTGCAGCCTCCCGTTTCTAAAGTGGCGGTGAGAGGCGTTAAGCCCAGTAGGCTAATGCCTCGCACCACCTCTTCCTTGAGAATATCCCCCATAATATATATATATATATATATATATATATATATATATATATATATATATATATATATATATATATATATATATATATATATATATATATAAAACAGGCTCCCAACTGCTCTGGATGCAGTTCAGGCGGGCGCAGACCTCCAAAGCCTCAACTCGAATATACCATGATAAATCATCAGCCAGCACAGAGATTTGATGTCAGCAGTGCATTTATTTTGCAGACAGTGCAAGAGCAAGTGCCCTCCTTGACGCGTTTCGCTCCGCGGACGGAGCTTGGTCACATGACGCGTCAAGAGTAGGCGGTGAGTTAAATCATGATTAAAAGCCCAAGCGCCTAAAGAAACAGGTCGCAAGGGAAAAATAACAATACAGACAAGCGATCAATTAAGTGTGACGAAAAATCCAACCATATATCATGTGAATACATGTACTAGAAAATCAATCAGAGCATAGTGCTCAAACAGGCCAAGTGCAGCAATTTACAACATGAAAAGAACGAGTTCATAACAAATGAGATGAACCCTCTTTGTATATCAAGTGAGAAAAAATGGTGGTGTAAACAATCAGTCCCCCCGTCACATCACAGAGGGAAAAAGATGCAAACCCCCAAAAAAAGAGAAAGTCAAATGCAAGTGCACAATGAGGTTCCCCAGTATAGCATAATGGCCTGGTAGAAGAATGATCATCACAAGATTGCTAATATATACAAATACAGATTATTAGACCAAAAAAATCAACTGTTCAATACATAAAATGAACATAGCAGCAGAAGACTCTCCTAAAGAAAACTACCAAAAAATATATATATACTAGCAGCCCGTCCCGACGTTGTCCAGGTATGAATTGCTGCCAGCCAGTAGTATAGTGTTTTGTAGGATTTCGTTTTGATAGCATTTCTTATCTGTGACGGGCCTGTGAAACGCTCCGATTCACAGTGCACTGCTGATGCACTTAAGAGTGCGCGTTCAGTAGTGTGTGAGCTCGAGTTTCCCTACTTTATTTTTCATTGCAATATTATATAGCGCGAACTCGACAACATGGCATGAGCACAATTTACATTACAGAAGAACACATTCATTTGTGGTAGGCACGGGGAGACAACGCGATTTGAGGAATCACAGGATGTTGAGCTGATGCCGAGATTCGAACGTAGCTCCCCAGCTCTAAAGTACGTAATTCTAGAACTTGTGGCGGGAGGTGTGTCTAAAAGTGTTTGTCGGTGCTGGCCATCAATGAGAGAGACCTGTGCATTTTTCAAATCGGTGGTGAAAAAATATGAGTATGTTGCTGGAGATGTGGGCCGCCGTGCAACCAATGTACTTACCGGGGGAGGGTAAACACCCATTATTCCACAACTTTCTTTCCGCATACCATCACTCCGCATACTTTCATTACGAAAATACCATGACTCCGCAATGCCATTACATTTTATATGCTCTTACCACGCATACATTTACAACTAAATTCGTTGTAAATACATGAATGGTAAAAGCATGTTTTTTTTTAATGTTTGGATAAGGTAAGTATGGGTATAGGGGTATATGTTTTGGGGTACTGAGGTATATGTTTTGGGGTGTTTGGGTATTTTAAGGGGTCAGATATAGTTTTGGGTTATGGGGTACAGGGGTAGTTTTAGGGTTCAGGGGTAGGTTTGGGTTTTGGGGTACAGGGATATTTTTAGGGTTCAGGGCTAGGTTTGGGTTTTGGGGTACAGGGGTATTTTTATGGTTCAGGGTTAGGTTTGGGTTTTGGGGTACAGGGGTATTTTAGGGTTCAGGGGTAGGTTTGGGGTTTTTAGGTACAGGGGTATCTTTAGGGTTCAGGGCTAGGTTTGAGTTTTGGGGTACAGGGGTATTTTTATGGTTCAGGGGTAGGTTTGGGTTTTGAGGTACAGAGGTGTTTATAGGGTTCAGGGCTAGGTTTGGGTTTTGGGGTACAGGGGTATTTTTAGGGTTTAGGGATAGGTTTGGGTTTTGGGGTACATGGTATATTTATAGGGTTAAGATGGGTTAGTGTTTAAGGGTGTTGGGGTATTTTAAGGAGTAAGTGTGGGTTATGAATATGGGGTGCAGGGGTATTTAAAGGGAGCAGCGTGGACACCCGGAGCTGGAATGTACAGAACCTGGGAAGAAAAAACAATGAAATATTGGGCACAACGCTCGCTTTTTTTTCCCGTAATCCCGCGCCCCGCACACGCCCACGCCCCCAGCACACGCCCACATCACACGATATGAGACATGGCATGAAGGGCGGAACGTACCACACGCCCCCAGCGTTTGTCACGCCCCCAGCACACGCCCACAGCACAGCGCAGACACGCCCACAAGGGACTACTTTCCTGGCACGGTTCTTTTACCTTTTAAATGTATATGGTGGGCGTCTGCATAGCCTATGTCCTTCTGCTGCAACTGCCCTTTCCAACGCTGTATTGGGTGTTGTGATTGGTGCTGTGGTTCCTGAGATTACCCGCCTCAAAGGTTTGGGCTCTCTCTTTATTATATTAGTATGGATTCACAAAAAGGACCGTTATTTTGAAAACAATTGAAGAAATGGAACAAGTAGAGGAACACAGTTGGCTGCAAAAATGAAATGCCTTTGTTAAAGTTGTCAATGTGGCATACGTAAATACAGGACAATTCAAATTAAATGTTCCCACAAAACAGGAAGTGACTATGACATAAACTACTTATTATCATGTATTGCCTTTTAACTTTCATGATTTATGTCTAACATGTCCAACCAATGGTCTGTGTTGTTAATGTAATGGGGCTTCTTATATCATATTTTGAAGCATTTACAAGCGTTAAAAGACTGGGACTTGTAGTTTAGTTTTGGAAAGCCCTCTAAAGCAAAAAAAGGCAAGTTTGTGGAATTGACTGACAGAAGAAGTGACAGAGAGAGATGCAAATGGGAAGATTGCTATGTATACTCGATGGCATGGGACGCCCACAGTGCTTTACCAACTGATTACGGGTATATTTTACATTTCTAGTTACTTAATTCATTGGATTATTTTAAACCCAAAGTAATCTCTGTTTAATTTAAATTTTAGACAAGTTTATGGGGCCTTTCTATAATTTTAACACTTCGAATAGATGAATTTATGTAATAAATATTATACGATCCATGACAAGAATTACTGCAGTTAATACAGAATTACTGTAATGAAACTGCCGTGTTTAGGAACGCATTTTGAGTTCACTCTCTATAAACTGATTAGATGCTGTTACGTGATCACTTCATTATTTAATTAAGAGATTATTAAACTAAATGCATAAAGACATTAATTCCGTTTGCATTACTTCAGAAGTGAGTTCAAGGAAGTGAAAAGAGACTTGCATAAATATGTCTAGAGATACTGTGGTTCGACATGAGCATGATTTTGCTGCTGGTATAAAAGATTCAATAAACAGACTGATTGTGTGATTGCCTTTCCTATCACTCGAAATGTTTGAAAATAAAGATTAACCTTAAATTGATATTGCCAATAGGAAGGGAGAAGCATCCCTTGCTATAGTGAGTAGTAATCTCGCAGCATTTTCGTATGTATTTTAATTTCAAATTTGTTTTATTGGGTTCATAAGCAGTAGTATACAAAACATTGCAAGAGGTACGTAGTGGGTATTTTAGGCAACTAGGCAGAAAGATATGCAATTTCAAGCAGTCCCAAAGTTGGTAAATTGCAGGTAGCGAAGTAATGACGTAGTGCTGGAAGTATGAACCTTTTTCTGGATGTGGCAACAAACTCAGAAGCAAAAAAAACACCCCAACTAGTGCTTTCAGCACTGAGGCCCTGATTAAGAATTGCACAGAACGATCCGCGAGACTACGCAAACATTCGTTTTTGTTTACAATCGACTATTACTGACTCTGGTTGCTTTACATACATGACACGCCACTTTGTCTGATGTTTGCTGGTCATGCTCTTCCTTGCATGCCAACCTTCGACATTTGCTTTTCACATGACCCCTTGTCCATGCCTTTTGGTGTCAGGTATGGTCTAAAATCAATTAAATTTTTGGTTCTAGTCATCCTTTCTCCATTTCTTGCGTATTTGTGGGTAGCTTATCTCCTATATGGACACAATGTGATTTTAATTGACTTATTCATAGCAGAGGCCTTCCAGCAGATCACCAAAAAATGGAAGGCTTTTACTAAATTGTCTTACCAAGCTTGTTGGTACGCTGTGTGTTACAACCACCGCTTGGACGCAACTCTTGTTTACCCTGTCACTATGGCAAACGAAACGCTTGAATCTGTGGTTATTTCTCAATGCCAATGCCAGATGTTCCTCTGCCCTGACTCCTGCACAACAAGGAGTTCCCAAACCTCCTTGACTTTCCTCTTCTTATTACCAATTCATGATCATTCTGGATTTTGCAACCCTTCTTTATTTATTATGACTAATTTGTATTTCCTTCTTACTCCTCCTTTCCGACAAGACGAGCTGCTTATGTATTCAAATTTTCTCGTATCATTGTTCCTAGGTTTATCATTGATTCATGTGCCTTTTTGTTCTACTGTATTTTATTGCATGACTCATTTTTTTCTTAAGAAAATCATTCTTGAACTTAAAAAAAAGAATTGCACAGAACCAGGGTCAGACCCACCTATAGGGAAATCAGGCAGTGCCAAGGGTGGGTCTGAAAGGTCAGTGTGTGCGCCAGCTTTTGGCTGTTTGTTGGCCTGTTTTTCGTCTGTTGGGCCGGTTTTTACTGTTGATTTCCCTGATATTATTATTATTATTATTATTATTATTATTATTATTATTTAATTTTATAGAGCGCGTAGTCACCCGTAAGTATCCCAGCGCTAACATTGAAACAAACATTGCTTGCAGCAAGTTCAAATCCATGCAGTCTTTCATAACGTGCAACACCAGTGGTGTAAGGAAACTCGAGGGCCCCCCTGCACAGCACAGGGTGGAAGCCCCTCCTCCCGGCCCACCGCCTACCACATTCAAAAGGGATCACAGGCTTCAGCACTGAAAGACATGAAGTCCTACTTCTGCATGTGTGACGTACACATTACAAACGCACACACTCAACATGCACACAGGATGTCAGCGCAAGGTTCTGAGTGCGCATATAACAGTTGAACTTTACATTAGAGGACTAGTAGACCACTCTCTCAATGACTCGGACAAAAACGTCTGGTCAATCTCAAAACATAGTAGGCTGCCACAACCACTTTATGTGCTACACACAAGACAGTAGTCTTCTGCTCAACTATGAAGGCATGTTTGGTGCACCTCTTCGGGTCACAAGCCAGGTAAACAAGCAGTCAGGCATGCTGGGCAGGGGGACATGGCCCATATAGCACACACGTGATAATCTCTGTCCAACATGCAAGATGGGGGAGGACCATGCCTGAATAACAGTTCTTAAGATTAGTTCTAGCAGGTAGTTCTTCACCCAACATAGCATGTTTAGCTGGTTGCACGCAGTCTTTGTTTTGTGTGCTATGTGGGTCCTGAAGCTGAGACTAGTATCTATATAGAAGTCTGTGAACTTGCCAATTTTGACAAGTCATAGATTAAATCTGAGTAGATGCATTTCTCAGAGCCATTCTTACGCAAGGTGTTTGAGGTTACTGGTGAAGAGTAAAAATGTATACTTGATGGGTTTATCTTGAGGTAGGAAGATAGGCATCAAGATGGTTGATGTCAATGCCAGAGGAGGCCTTTAGGTATACCTGAGACTCACATACTGAGGAAAATCTTGTCTATACCATAAGTAGGATGCAATGGGGCTTCATGGGCAGGCTGTAGAATACTGATGAGAGAAAGTCAGTCGAGGGAATGTCCTACAATCCTCTGGTTATGTGTCTGGCACTTAATTATTTATTTTATTTATTTCTAGTTCTTGATATAGCACACAACTTACTCCTGAAGGACTATCGCAGAGCTGTGCTGATCAGACAAACTGGTACATTCTAAAACATCCACCTTTTTAACATCTTCTTAAAATTCATAAAATCGGGGCACGTAAGATGAAGAGTCTATTCCATTGATAAGGGCCATGTACGAGAAAGATCTGCCCCTGAACCTGGAGGTGCGAATGCATGGAATCAGCAAGAGAGTTTTGTTTGAAAATCTTAACTGTCTGGAAGGCTGATAGTTACTAAGTCGCAAATGCAGGTAGGTAGGACGTGCCTTGTATAGTACCTTATGCATCAGACAGCAGAGCTTAAAGACTTTCTCATAGGCAACCAATGCGTTTTTTAAAAAGGGGGCAGAGGACAACCGTGCAGATAGATTGCAGATCAGCCACACAGTTGTATTCTGCACAACCTCCAGTTTGGCCAGCAAGATGTCATTTGCTGCTACCAATAAAGTGTTCCCTTAGTCCAGGTGACTAGTTTTTTAGAAGTGTCCAGTAGCCAGGGAAAAAAACTTTTTAGGAGCCTCATTGAAGCAAAGCAAGTCCCGCACATAGCATTAAGTTGATCTTGCATTCATAGAGATTTACCTATTTTTACTCCAAGATTTGTCACCACTTGCTTAGGAGCAGGGACTGGACTAAGTTCCGAAGGCCACCAGTCAGCAGACCATAGCTCGTGGGCCTTGCCAAATAGCCTCATCTCGGTTTTCTCACTATAGTTGGAGACAGTTGTTGGTCATCCAGACCGCGATTTCCCTCATGGAACCCGCAGACTGCGCTCTCACTTTACCTGGATCAGGTCCAAAGGAGATGAGAAGTTGAGTGTCTTCTGCATATGACACGATCTCACAATTTGTGCTGGGGGAGCTACGTAGATATTGAACAATGTTGGGCTCAGGCATAAACCCTGTGGAACCCCCCTGTTAGTATACATCTGACTCAGTTTAAAGGGGGCGCACATAGTAAAACTCCCTTTTATTAATAAATAATAAAACTCTCTGCAGGTTGGCCTGCAGCCACTGGGCGCTAGAAAAACAAATGAATACTTTGGGCTCATCAACTGCTCAATCTGTTTGTCTGCAATTGCACCATTCCCTGCACTTTAAACTCCTCAAAGGGAAAGTGTGATGTTGCAATGCAATATCTGTCCTACTCTGATAACAAGCACTGACAGAGCAAATATGCTTGAGTTGCATTTCTAGGTATAAGCCAGGACTATTAGCTTTGCCAGCGTTTCTACAGGAGCTGAATTTGTATTTCAGCAGATGCTGGTGGCAAAAGCAGGGAGCTGTCAAGTGCACTGAATCTATCAGCAGTGTGGCAGCTAACTATGGCTGCTAGGGAAGCCATGAGGTCTTTCACCTAATAGAAACCTTTATAGGAACCGCCAGTTGGTGTCCCTAACTGTTCATATTCAATCAATCAAGCAATAGGGGTTTATAAAGAGCGCTACTCACCCGTGAGGGTCTCAAGGCGCTGGGGGGGCTTCGGATCAGTCGAAGAGCCAGGTCTTGAGGTCCTTCTTGAACGTGTGCAGGGTCGGGGAGCGTCTGATGTTCACAGGGAGCTCGTTCCAGGTTTTGCCTGCGATGTAGGAGAAGGCCCTCCCACCTGTTCTGTTTCTGCAGATGCGGGGGATCTCTGCCAGGGCGAGGTCGGCGGAGCGGAGGTTCCTCTTGGGTACGTGGAAGGATACTCTTTCGTTGAGGTATTTGGGTACGATGTAGTGGAGGGATTTGTAGGCGTGGGGGAGGAGTTTGAAGGTGATCCTCTTCTCGACGGGCAGCCAGTGGAGGCCTCGTAGGTGTTGGGTCATGTGCTCATGGCGCGGTGTCCCAAGGACGAGTCTGGCTGCGCCGTTCTGGATGGTCTGGAGTCTATGCAGGAGAGTTTTGTTGATTCCGGCGTAGAGAGCGTTGACGTAGTCAATCTGCTGGTAATGAGTGCATGGGTGACAGTCCGTCTGCAGTCAGAGGGGATCCACTTGAACGTCTTACGGAGTATGCGAAGGCAGTTGAAACTAGTGGAGGCGACAGCGTTGATCTTGGGGTTCATGGAGAGGGAGGAGTTGAGGATGATGCTGAGGTTCCGAGCGTAGTCTGTAGGGGTGGGTGGGCTCCAGAGGCCTGAGGGCCACCAGGTGTTGTCCCAGGCGGAGGTGCGGGGACCGAGGATGAGGACCTCAGTCTTCTCTGAGTTGAGCTTCAGGCAGCTGTCCTTCATCCAGGCTGCCACGTTCTTCATGCTTTCCTGGAAACAGGGTCTGGTGTCTTCAGGATTCTTCATGAGTGGGAGGATGAGCTGGGTGTCGTCGGCATAGGATACGATGCTGAGCCCGTGCTGTCTGACTATGGCGGCGAGGAAGGGCATGTAGATGTTGAAGAGCGTGGGGCTGAGTGAAGATCGCTGGGGTACTCCGCAGTTGATTTCTTTTTTTTTTTTTTTTTTTTTATTGACAGCACAATAATGGAAACAAAATGCAAATACAAAACAATCAGAAGGAAGAAGACGATAACAGAGTTATGGTAAAATGGATCGGTTCATAGACGACCGAAACAACTAAATGGAAAAAGAAGCTATTACAGTGACAGGGGAACATAAATAACAATCCTGACAGAATAAAACAGTTATCATTGGAATGAATTTAGTTTAACATTCAGAAAAAGTTTCCCCATATCTTTTCAAATTTCCTTAACGATCGTACTCCTCTGAGCTTGGTCAGAGCAGCCTCCATGGAGTGTATTTCATTGACCAGCGACCACCATTCCAGAGCGTGAGGGGGCTGAGGGGAGATCCATGCTTGAGCAATAGTTAATTTGGCGCAGGACATTAATATAGTGACTAGATTCTGCTCTAAAGAAGAAAAAGGATGAATGTCTAATAATATCAATGAAGCCGACAATAGCGGTGGCTTACTCAGTTTCATTTTCAGATTCTTGTCTAATGCTGACCAAAACTCCTTTAGCAAAGGGCAAGAAAAAAACATATGTTCTAGGTCAGCGCCGTCAAGGTCCCACTTGGATCTATGACGTTACAACGCGTTATTTTACAACGCAGACCGTTACAACGCAGTTTTTACAACGCAGTTACCATTACAATGCATGCCATTACAACGCATGGCATTACATAGCAGATACTATTACAACGCATGCCATTACATCGTAAGTATTGGTAAGTATATCTTTTTTTAAAAAATTTAATAAAGTTAATTTAATTAATTTAAATTAATAAATATAATTTAAAAATTGTTAAAACAGTAATTAATTTAATTTAATTTAATTATAGTAATTTAATTAATATTTAAATTGTAATTAATTTAATATATTTAATATAATATAATTAATGAAATATAATAAAGTTATAAATAGTAAATAATATAATGTAATTTATTACAATAAATATAATTTAAATAAAATTAAAATAATACTTAATATAATTTAATTTAATATAATTAAAGAAATTTAATTAATTTAAAAATTGTAAATAATATTATTTAATTATAATAAATTAAATAAATAAAAAAAGTAATTAATTTAATTTAATTTAAGTAATGTAATTCAATTAATTTTTTTATTGTAAAAATTGTAATTAATTTAATTACATTTCATTAAATTAATTTAATTAATTTAATTTATTTAAAGTCGTAATACCCCTGTACCCTAAAACCAAACCTAGCCCTAAAACCTAAAAATACCCCTGTACCCCAAAAACCAAACCCAGCCCTAAAACCTAAAAATACCCCTGTATCCAAAAACCAAACCCAGCCCTAAAACCTAAAAATACCCCTGTACCCCAAAAACCAAACCCAGCCCTAAAACCTAAAAATACCCCTGTACCCCAAAAACCAAACCCAGCCCTAAAACCTAAAAATACCCCTATAGCCCAAAGACCAAACCCAGCCCTAAAACCTAAAAATACCCCTGTACCCCAAAAACCAAACCTAGCCCTAAAACCTAAAAATACCCCTGTACCCCAAAAACCAAACCCAGCCCTAAAACCTAAAAATACCCCTGTACCCCAAAAACCAAACCCAGCCCTAAAACCTAAAAATACCCCTGTACCCCAAAAACCAAACCCAGCCCTAAAACCTAAAAATACCCCTGTACCCCAAAAACCAAACCCAGCCCTAAAACCTAAAAATACCCCTGTACCCCAAAAACCAAACCCAGCCCTAAAACCTAAAAATACCCCTGTACCCCAAAAACCAAACCCAGCCCTAAAACCTAAAAATACCCCTGTACCCCAAAAACCAAACCCAGCCCTAAAACCTAAAAATACCCCTGTACCCCAAAAACCAAACCCAGCCATTAAAACCTAAAAATACCCCTGTACCCCAAAAACCAAACCCAGCCCTAAAACCTAAAAATACCCCTGTACCCCAAAAACCAAACCCAGCCCTAAAACCTAAAAATACCCCTGTACCCCAAAAACCAAACCCAGCCCTAAAACCTAAAAATACCCCTGTACCCCAAAAACCAAACCCAGCCCTAAAACCTAAAAATACCCCTGTACCCCAAAAACCAAACCCAGCCCTAAAACCTAAAAATACCCCTGTACCCCAAAAACCAAACCCAGCCCTAAAACCTAATAATACCCCTGTACCCCAAAAACCAAACCCAGCCCTAAAACCTAAAAATACCCCAAAATTACTTAAATGAATATATTAATATTTTATTTTATTTTTAATATTAATTAAAATAATAAAATAATGTAAAATAAAATTAAATAAAAATAATATACTTACCTATACTTACGATGTAATGGCATGCGTTGTAATAGTATCTGCTATGTAATGACATGCGTTGTAATGGCATGCATTGTAATGGTATTTGCGTTGTAAAAGTTGCGATGTAATGGTAGTGCGTTGTAAAAGTTGCGTTGTAACGGTGCAATACCGTCCCACTTGGGGCATTTAGTATGATCACTATAGGCAGGATTGATAGACCATTTAGAGATTACTTCGGGAGTGTAATAGAGCAAACAGGTGGTTTTAAACTGTTGCAACCTTAAACTTGAGGAACGAACAAGGTTGTTTAGGTTGGAGAGGGAGTGAGCAATCTGATTAGATGTTACATTGCACCCCATCTTCAAGCTCCATTTCTCTGATAATTTAGAGCAGTCGCCTGTCTTGTAGGTGTTTAAACATTTATAGCTTTTCCTTATTAAAGACGTGATCGTTGTTGAGTAAAAGCAGTCCCAGATGTCAGAGTCAAGATTTTCTGAGATTTTCATCTTACGTATTAAAAAGTTGTGGGTTTGAATATATTGAAACCTCATTGAGTCTGTAAGTTTAAATAGATTCTGGAGTGCCCCGAAGTCTAAGAAACCTTCAGACCCGTAGAGATCCCCCAATGTTCTAATTTCATGAGCGAACCATTTATTTGCCCTGCCATCATTGAAGCACCCGGGAAGACCCGGATTTCCCCACAATTGCAGTCTGGAATGAAAAAGAGAAGTGTGGCAAAAAGACAGGATATTGAACCAGGGGGCATATTATCAAGGGGGTTTACCTCCGCTTTTCTGGCTTTAAAAGCCAAGAAAGAAGAGATAAAATGATCTCCCTATTACCTAGCTGTCGCTAACACCAGTTAGAGACAGCTAGTAGGAGATAGCGACCATCTTGGGCCCCACTTTGCATGTCAGTGATATTTATCACTAATTACATGCAAAGTGGGCGTACCAAGATGTTAGCGACTGTTTCCAGTCGCTAACATCGCTATCTCCTAATACCAACTTTTGGAGATATTCGCGCTAAGCGCGAATATCTCCAAAAGCTAACACCTGCCCTGAGCAGTTCTTAGCCATGTTATCCAACGGGAGGTGGATAACATGGCTAAGAGCATTAGCTCTGTAATGCATGAATATCGCTGACTTTTCAGCGATATTCATGCATTGCGGCCGATTTTTATCGCATTTCCGATAAACCTTGGTAATACCAAGGTTTATCTGCGATAAAAATCGCCGCAGCTCAGCGGTAAATTTTTGTCTCTACCCAAGCAATAGCGATAATTATCGCTATTGCTTGGAAATATGCCCCCAGATTTTTGCAGAATCTCTGGCCGTCTTGAATTTGACTCTTTTGTAGTAATTTGGGTCATTTAATCTTAACAAAAACATTCTGGAGTCGGAGTTAAGCATAAGAATGAGAAAAAAATTGAGTATCAGAGTTAAGAAGGGAACGCAGCCGACCTATAAAGGTAGACCAAAAGTAAACGCAGGAACGCAGCCGACCTATAAAGGTAGACCAATAGTAAACGCAGGAACGCAGCCGACCTATAAAGGTAGACCAATACCTTGCGGCACTCACTCGGAGTGCCGCAAGGATCCACCTTATCTCCTTCCCTGTTTAACTTATACATCAAACCTCTCACAGAAATTCTACGGAAATCAAAAATATCCTACCACATGTATTCAGATGACACGCAATTGTACATCAAGATTGCTAGCTTAGAAAGCATAACCACAATGAATGATGCCCTCAATCTATCGATGGAATGGTTAACGAACAATCATCTCAAGCTTAACGCCAACATAACAGAATTCTTGCTCATATCACCACACAAAAATCAATCCTTAGTGAAAGAATGGTCCAAAATGATTACAGCTCTAAATTGCATCCCAACGCTAGTAGACTCAGCAAAATCTCTTGGAATCACTCTGGATGAGAACCTGGATATGAAAGCGCACATTAACTCCATGGCAAAAAACGCTTGTTTCCACTTGAACTATCTGAGAAAGATGAAATCCTTTTTAATGGAAACAGATCTGAAACTAGCGGTGCATTCTCTGGTTATCTCCAGGATCGAATACGGCTGTACTACACTGGCTGGTCTACCAAAAATCTCAACGGCATCCCTAAAAGCCTGCCTCAAAGCAGCGGCAAGGCTAATTACAGGCTCGAGGAAATTTGACCACATAAAACCTCACTTGAAGGCCTTAAACTGGTTACCTTTTGAAGCCAGAGTACAGATGAAAATGGCTTGTATAACCCATAAAGGGATTCATCACAACACACCTAAATATCTCGCCCACAAAATAGAAATCACAGGAAGAAACAGACTTGTCAGGAATGCCAACTATCTGCTCCTGAAACCGCCTATCTTTAAGAAGAAAAAAACTTATGAAAGGACCTTCTCAAGCATAGCGCCCAGGATTTGGAACTCCCTCCCTGCAAACATCAGAAAAATTAGAAACACGACAACATTCAAGAAAGAAATAAAGATCTTTCTTATGAACAAGTTCCTCCCATAATCTAGATAATTCGAAACCGGAGACTTTCATGGATTTTATTCCCATAGGATTGGATGTAACACCTTTAATCTCTACCTCAGAACTTTATTATCTCAGGTATTGAATCAATACCTTAAATGTTGCTTATCAAGATTTTTAAGCTATAGTAATTACTATGTCTAAATCGCCATTTACTAAGTCAACATGTTTTCTGCTCGTTTGTACACTTCTTTTTGTATTTATATCACATGTTGTTAAGCGCTCTGATACCCATGGGTCACGTACGCGCTATATAAAACTGTTAATAAATAAATAAATAAATATAGTTTAAAGTCTGGAAAGTTAAGTCCCCCTGCCTCTGCAGTCCCTTTTAGTAACGTCAATGATCTACGAACCTTTTTATATCCCCAAATAAAACTACTAAACAGACCTTCTAACTTCTTAAAGAAAGAATTTGGGAGTGCTAGGGGTATAGAACGAAATAAATAAAGGAATTTGGGAAGCACTTTCATTTTGATCAGGTTTATTCTGCTTATGATGTTTAAGGGGAGTTTGTGCCATTTTTTCAGTGACAAAGCTGTAGATTTTAATAGAGCATCGTAGTTTACGTGGATAATGTCACTGATTTTAGACGATATTTTGACCCCCAGATAGTTAGCAACCATACATATTCCGGTGATACTTTCTTGTGGTTTGTTATTTACTACTATTTGTGTTTTATTGATATTTAATTTGTACCCTGAGACAGCACCAAATCTGTTAGCTTCAATGGTGATACCCTCTAATGCCTGGGATACATCCGTGGAATAAATGGCGATATCGTCCGCATATGCAGTAATTTTCAATGAGAGAGGGCCATGTCTAAACGGTGTAATACGGGGTTGGAGCTGAAGGGCAGATAAAAAAGGTTCCATTGATAAGACAAAGAACAGGGGTGATAAGGGACACCCCTGCCGAGTGCCACAAGAAATGGAAAAGACGGAAGAAGTCAGCCCCACATTGCTGATTCTCGCCATGGGTCTATCATTTAATGCTCTTATCCAGCTGACAAAAGAACCCCCAAATCCCATGAAAGACAGAGTTGACCAGAGGTAGTCCCATCCCACTAGGTTGAAAGCCTTCTCGGCATCTAGTAAGATCATGCCGAGTGGGATGGACTCCGTCTCAGCTATATCAAAGGCAGTTATGGCTGTGTTTATACGTGCCGTGGTGTCTCTACCTATAACAAATCCGTGCTGTTGAGGATTTACTATTTTTGGGATATATGGTGCTAATCGATTAGCAAGAATTTTTGCAAAGACCTTGGCGTCGGTGTTAATCAGAGATGGGTCTGTAAGACCCACACTCATCTGCCGGTTTGCCTTTGTTAAGGAAAAAAAACATTTTCGCAGTATTCCAGGAGCTGGGGGCCTTCTCGTTTTCCCCTATGAATTGAATCACTTGCGAGAAAAGAGGGATCAGTTCTTCGGTGCATAATTTATAAAGTTCGACTGGGATGGTATCTTCACCGGCAGCCTTCCCCAACAGTAGTGAGGAAATAGCCTGTCTGATCTCTGAAATAGTGATCTCCTCCGATAGTTGATCTAGCCCTGGTAAGTTGTATTTCTCTCTAATGTTGGTTTCCAAGTAATCCTGAATCTTTCCGGTATTAGTTTTATTCTCAGGGGTATATAGAAGATTATAAAATTCCACGAAAAGTGCCAGTATCTGTGCTGGCTGATCGTGTGTAATGTTGTTAGAATCCCTAATACTTTTTTATCATGGTATGAGCCCTGTCCTCCGCAATTTTGTGGGCCAGTATTTTTCCTATTTTATCTCCTCCTTCATAGTGAGTGATTTTTAATTTATGCAGTTTGGCGCTGCTTTTTTCAATGAGAGTTGTTTTCAGATTAGCTTTTAGCCGTCCCAATACCAACCCAATCTCAACAATTTTGGGAGAGCCAGTTCGAACGGCATCTGCTAAGAGCGACTCTTGTGCCGAGATATTAGAGATTAGTATAGTATTAGCCTTACGGCGTTCAGAGTTTTGTCTGAGAATATATTGTTGGGTAAACCCTCTAATGCTGGCCTTGCAGGCATTCCAGACAATTATGCATGAAGTTGAGTTGAGATTAAATTGGATAAATTCGGAAATATGTTGCTTAACTCGTATTATGAATAGTGGATCTGATAGTATGTACCGAGGAAACGAAAACATTCTTGGGCCTACTGGAGCTTGTAAATGATTTACAGTTAATAGAATTGGGTTGTGGTCCGAGGTAACACGAGGACAAATCTCCATAGAGCTTGTAGATAATATAATGGTAGAGGCCCAAGCCATATCAATACGAGAACATAATTTGTGTGGAGCTGAGTAATATGTATAACCAGGGATCTTTGGGTAGATAGAGCGCCAAATATCCCTGATATTATGTAATCAGCCAATTTCCAGAATAGCTGCACGGACTTTACGCATGCGCTGAAAAGCGCCCTGTCTGGTGGTGTCTAACCGATATTCCATGATACAATTGAAATCCCCCATCAGGAGTAATTCCCCTTCCCACCCCAAAAGCTCCGTGTTTAATTGATCAAAGACGTAATCTTCATCGCTATTAGACCTATAGATTACACAGAGTACATATTTGTAGTTTCCTATAGTTATTTGAGCAATTGCCCAGCGGCCGTTTGTATCTGAGGTAGTTCTAAGCGTTTCTGTTCTGATACGTCTATCCTTGAGAATAGCAACTCCTGTGTTTGATACTTGTAGCATAGAGCTAATTATCACATCATAACCAAGTTGGCTGAGTAGCTTCCTATCCTTAAATGCAATGTGTGTCTCGGATAAAAAAATAAAATGTATAATCTAAGCTCTTCCGAGACAAGTCGTCTTTTATTCTTACTGTTCAACCCGCAACATTCCAAGCCAGGCATTTTAATTTATACATTTCAAAACATAAATTGGAATAATTCTACCATTCTGTCCATTACGTAAACAGACGTGTCTTCTTCCCAACATGTTCCATATTATACCATTTCGTGCTGTTTTTTTTTTCATTTTACCCCCTGAAGCCCGACCCTCCCCAGGGTACCCAGGCCCCCCCACCCTCCCCACTGTCTTAATCTCCGTCTGGAGAGAAACCCCCCCCTTGAACCTGCTACTGCTGTAGAGGCAGCTAAGGAGAGCAGCAGTCATGAGAGATACCTTCAGCCTTACTACTTTTCAAGAAGATAAACACTGGGAAAACAGAAAGGAAAAGAAAATACAGAAGAGAAGGAGAATAGAAAATTCATATAGTTTCATAAGAATAATATATTTGCTATGCTAGGGAAAGAAAAGCGATTCGGACATTAGCCTAATTGTGATAGCAATGTCTCTGCCTCCTTCTCATCAGTGAAAAAATAAGTGTGGCCTCCCTTAATTACCTTTAGACGGGCCGATTCTTGTAAGAACACTTGCACCCCTTTCGATTTAAAAGGATCTATAAGCTTCCTTAACTTCCACCACCTATCCATGGTGGGTTTGCTCAAATCTGACCGTACAAAAAGGGACAGGTTCTCAATAGTGATCGGAGAGTTAGGGCGTGCCTTCAGGGAGACTGCTTGCCTCAAAAGAAAATTACCAAAGTAAATAAGAAAAGGTCTAGGGAATTTGCTTTCTTTATTCCTTTGGACTAAGGGAAGCCGATGAGCTCTCTGGATTTGGGAGTCCCAATCCCAATCCTCTAAATCGGGGAAAGCCTTGGATAGTAGAGTGACAAGATAAGCCCTCGCATCTGACCCTTCGACCCCTTCCGGGATACCAAAAAGTCTCAAATTCTGGCGCTGTTGGCGATTTTCTAAGTCTTCCACCTTCAGCTGCAAAGATGTAATATGAGCATCGTGTTGACTCAGGGAAGACTCAGTATGGACACAGTCCTCCTCTAAATGTACCACTCTCTGTTGCAGCTCCTCTATATCCCGTGACACCCCCCCCAGTTTTGAAGTCACCTCTGATAATGAATTCTGTAATTTATTATTGTCCTCCCGCAGTTGTAAGAAATGTTCTTGAGCCTCCAAACGGTGATTTGTTAGGGTTTGCAAAATGATGTCAAGGGGGGAGAGAACAGATTCGGATTTTCCGAAGATGATAGACGGCGATGCTGTGTTGGCAGCGTCGGAGATTGGATCAGTTGATTTATGTTTAGACGGTGTAAGAGGATCCTGTAATGTAGGAGTAGTTGTAGGAGATGAAATTTTCTGATTTGATGAGGCTACAATGGTGGTTGTATGATGGCTAGAAGCCAAGCTAGAGTCAGAAGGAGAAGCGTCTAGTATAGTTCCTGAGGCCCCTGAGGCCACCGCGGCCACCGAGGACATCGGGACATCAATGTTTGATGGAGAAGGGCTTGTATTTCCGTTCTCAATGTTAGTGGCATTGATATTAGTATTAATGTTGGTAACTGTAGGAGATAGAGCCCTTGGTACCACAGCAAGCCTCTTTAGAGACTCGAGAGTCGATAGGCTTGTGCCGGATAGCTGCAAGGTCGTATTTCTAGCTAGCCCTTTAGCCTGTATCCACTTTCTGAGAGGACTCTTTTCCCGAGGAAAGACTTTTTCAAAGTAGTAGTATTGATCGCTGCCCCCTGGGAAGAGGCAATTCTCCCCCCTTGCGCTTTGACTTAGCTTTAGTTTTAGATTTTTCCCTTCGGCTAGCTAGAAATTTAACAGTATCTTGAGAAGAGCCGGGTGTAGAATTAACAATCTCCATGTCCTCATTCTCGTCCTCCACCTCCACCTCCTCGTAATCCTCATTAGAGCCTGTCCCGTCACCCTCCGCATCTGCCTCTGCCTCTGCCTCTGCCTCGACCCTCATCCCATGAAATGAAGAGGAAGCGGTTTTTCTGTTAACTTGTTGGCTTTGGATATTCATCTGATCTGTATTGCTGTTGCCGCTATTGATGTCTTCCTTACCTGGCAACACAGTATCTGCTGCAACAGAAACAGGTAATTGAAAAAGCTGCTTACCCGCTCTGACTATCTCTGTAGCCTCCGAATGCAGATTCAATGTATCCACTGTATCCACTGAAGCCTGGTGAAGTGAAGCCGCTGCCGCTACCGCCCCTGTTATGACCGGAGTTGTTGTGGCAGAGGCAGAGATCATGGCAGGGGCCGGAACCGAGGGCGGGGGGTTAATTGCGAGGTGGCTGCGGATTCCGTAGCGGCTGCTTTAGCCGTCCATGTGGATCTTGGTGGATTTTTGGGGGGTGCCATTCTCTCCTTCCTTCTCGAGACCTGGGCCGGAGCGGGCTGCCCCCGCTGAAATGGCAGATCTAACCAGCCGAGCGTAGAAGCCCGGACTAGCCGAGAGATTGTGCACCTCGTTGTATGCAGGAAGCCGCTGGTAAGGTAGGACCACAGCATTCGTCGTCTCAGCCTCTTTGTGCTCCCACAATGGAAATATTAATCCTGAGACTGCAACGGCCTACAGTTTCATGAAGTTTCGTGAAACACTCGTCAATACGTGAACTCCGCTTCCTTGCCTGCTCACAGCCCGCTACGCACCATGAGTCAGGCATACAAGCAGAGCGGTTGGTCCGTTACTCCCGATTGCCAAGTCCGATAACCGCTGTCAGCCTCCGTCAGCTTAAAGTTACCACTCGATAATCAGGGAAAGCTAATGGTAGTTTTCTTCTCGGTTTCTTCTCATAACTACCGGCATTTGTGAAACAGAAGGAAACAAGTGCTTTTCCCAATTGTTTTTTTCTTCGTATTTTGTTTCCCTGTTACATTTTTGAAGGCGACAGGAGCCTCAGAATGAGCTGCTGATTCTCGGCGTCCTCACCCCGCCATCTTGGTCCGCAGTTGATTTCCATGGGTTCGGAGAGGAAGGGAGGGAGTCGGATCCTCTGGGTTCTGCCCGAGAGGAAGGATTGGATCCAGTCGAGGGCAGTGAGGAGGGTGGTCTCGGTGCTGTGGTTGCTGCGGAATCCCGACTGGGAGGCGTCCAGGTTGGAGTTCTCTTCTATGAAGGTGGTCAGCTGGGTGTTTACGAGTCTCTCTGTGACTTTGGCCGCAAAGGGGAGGAGAGAGATGGGCCAGTAGTTTTTCCGGTCCGTTGGGTGGGCTGAATGTTTTTTGAGGAGGTGGTTTACTTCCGCCAGTTTCCAATCATCTGGGCAGATGCCTGATCTGAGAGAGGCTTTGACGGTGCGTACTAGTTCAGTTGCAATCACGGTGGCGGCCCTGTGGAAGATGTGGGGTAGGCAGGGGTCCGTAGGGGCTCCAGAGTGGGTTTTCTTCATGGTCGCTGCGATGTGTTCGACGGTCCCGGGATCCCAGGGCGTGATGGTCGGCTTATCGGCGGCGGTGGGTAGGGGGGTGGTGCTCATTATTGGTTCGCTGACGTTGTCGTAAAGGGCCTTGATCTTCAGATGGAAGTAGGTGCTGAGCTTGTCGCAGAGTTCCTGGGAAGGTGTGATGTCCTTGGCTGTGCAGGTGGGTTTTGTGAGCTGCAGTATGACGTTTGATATTTTGATATTTGAAGTGGTATTTCTAGAGCGCAACGTTCGCTCCGGAGGGAGCATCATGGCGCTGAGATTCCTAAAGCCCAGTGTAAGAGGTTGTCGGAGGCTAGATGGCAGCTTTAGCCCAGTCATCGGGTAGGGAAAAGATCCATGTTTTTAAAAGATGTCTGAAGGATTTTTCCAGGGTTTGATGTCTCAGGTGATTGGGCAGGTTATTCCAGGCTCTGATGGCCAGGAAGCTTAACGTCTTTCCACCTTTCATCTTCAGGTTGTACCTTACAGGGGACATTAGGTTGTCATGTGCAGAACGAAGGAGACGAGTCGGGACGTAGTGGCGGAAACGTCTGATTAGATATTTGGGGCCAGAGGTGTTAAACGACCGGAAGGCGATAACAAGTATTTTAAAAAGTATTCTTTTATGCAGAGGGAGCCAATGCAGGGATCTGAGAGCTGCAGAGGCAGAAGTTTTAAAACCAGTCGGGCAGCGGTATGAACGCTCTGAAGTTTGGCCAGAGTGGACTTTTTTGTTCCTGCCAGGAGGCCGTTACAGTAATCCAGGCGTGAGAGTATGAGGGCCACTGTGACAGTTTTCCTGGCGGCCAGTGGTAAAAAGTCAAAAAACTTTTTTAGGGATTTAATAATCCCAAAACATTTGCCTGCGACGTTCCTGGCGTGCTGATCAAAAGAGAGATCCGAGTCGAAAAGTACACCAAGGTTTCTGGCTGTTGTTACGGTCTGGGGGGGGGCAACGGAATTATCCGGCCACCACAGAGCTGGACAGAAGGAGGTGTTCTTTCCGATGGGAAGGATCTCTGTTTTGTCAGAGTTACATCTAAGATGATTAGAGTCCATCCAGTGGAAAATCGCTGTTAAACAGTTTTTAAGATTGAGCTCAGCTGAGGTTGAGTTGTCCTGTAGGGGTACAATTAGCTGTGTATCATCGGCATACGAGGTGACCGGTATGCCGAATGATTCTATCAGGGATAAAAGAGGGATGAGATAGACATTAAAAAGATGGGGACTAAGGATGGATCCCTGGGGTACTCCAGAGGAGACCTTTTTCTCTTTGGATTGAAAGGGGCCAAGAGCAACGGTTTGGCATCTGTCAGTGAGGAATGATTTAATCCATGCTAGAGCAGTGTCAGAGATCCCTATGTCCTTCAATCTGTTGATCAGAATGGAATGGGATATGGTGTCGAAAGCTGCTGTGAGGTCAAGAAGGATGAGAATAGCCTTCTTCCTCTCATCCTGCAGCAGCTTAATTATATCTGATAGTTCGATCAGAGCTGTTTCGGTCGAGTGTTTGGGACGAAAACCCGATTGTTGCGGGTGGAGTATGTTATGAGCGTCCAGATAGGTTTTAAGTTCTTTATGGACCAACAGTTCTGTTATTTTTCCCAAGGCCGGGAGAAGGGTGATCGGGCGGAGATTGGACAGGTCCATCGGGGGTTTATTAGCCTTCTTCATGAGAGGTTTCACTATGCCTGTCTTCCAAATGCGGGGTACAAATCCGGTGCTGAGAGAAGAATTAACTATGTCGTTAATAATGGGATTTACCACATCTATGATTTGGTGGAGGATCTTGGGGGGGCAAGGGTCGGTGGGGGAACCGGATTTGCAAGAAAGGATTGCTTCTCTAGTTTGCACAAGGGTGACGGGGGTGAAGTATTTGAGTCTGTCAACTGAGGAGTCCAGATGGACAGGACTAGAGGGCCCTGGGGACGTGATTGGGGGGGGGGAAGTCCTTTTGGATGGAGGCAATCTTTTCCTCAAAGAAGTCTGATATCTTGATACGTTGAACAGTTCCTTGGTGTTGGTCGCGTTGGTCTGGACCTTGTCTCTTATGAAGGTCCGTTTGGTGTCTCTTATGAGCGGTTGGTATTCCTTCAGGGCGCTCTTGTGGTCATTATTCGTTCCGTAATTTTCAGGTTTTGCCAGGTTTTCTCTAGTCGTCTGCAGGAGCGTCTGGTTTGACGTAAGCGAACAAATATGCCTTGAGGTGAAAACATTGTCAAAAAGTGTGATGATTCAGTATACTTTTCACATGTAAATTAGTCCTTTGTGCATTCCAAAGGATGCCCTTCCTAGGAGGTGAGCTACACTTAGGATGCACTTACTAGGAGGTGGAAGGATACATTAAAACTGCCAATAGCATGAGTGTGGAACAAAATAACAAAACAACTCCCCTGCTTTGAACCAGGATGTTACTGCCAATGTCTCAGTCTAATGGCTGGAAGGGGGCTCAACCAAGCAAGCCAATGGTTTTAAGGGGGCTGATCCTAAGCCCAATATTGGATATAAGAGGTTAGCTTTGTCAGACCTAAAAACCCTAAATTACGTATGAGGCGGAGAGAGCGGAAGGGGATGTTATCAAACAGCTAAGTTATTGGCCTAGTGTTCTAGTTTCCAAAGTCATGCTTCAGAAATTTTGATTCTAGACAAATCATATATTCGGATTGTTTCTTAAATTATAACATGTTTCTAAAATAAATATGTATAGCTGTGTAGGTTACATTTGAATTATGTTTTAACCATCTATACTGTGTGCAGTTCACACCCCACCTGCCCTCCATATCATGGCTCCTGTAGTGTTTGCAACCAAACCTGTCATACCACACCACTCTATGTACAGCGCCTCCCATTAGTGAGATGGTCACGATTCGACAAAATTCTCATTTATAAGGTGCTCTGCTGCTCCTGGAAGCTAGGTCTGTTCTGTCTCAAATGGCTAAAATAAAACTCATGAAGGATTTCAAAAACTGGGCATCAGCCAACAGAGTTCATCTGAAAAAGAACAGGTAACAGAAATACATTTACTCATGAATGTTTAATGAACTATCTAGATTAAGTATCATTGGCCCCACCAATAAGAAGCCTCAAATTGCAAGCATTAACTATTGTAGTTTGCCTCAACGATATTGTCAGTACAAATATGGAGCAAATAGCAATGCAGACTGGGTAGTAAGGGTGAGCTTGCAGTGCATTCTGATAGTGGAACAAAGGAGTGGTACGCAGTTCCTAGGTGAAGTAATAGTCAACTAAATCCACCTAGACCGGAGTGTCTGATGGGGAAAGTGAAACAGGGGTCGTGTCAATAGAGGAAGATGGGAATTCCTCCTTGTGGAACTAGGGCTCTCACACACCCAGCAAGCTAGGTGTCATGCTTCATCATATGAGCCTGCTCCTCATTGGGCCGGCGCTGCAATGCCCAACGGGCACCCTTAAAGGGGATCTTTTTCTGAGATCTTTTAATCTTTGCCGTAAGGGTGCAGTGGGGGTGAGGGGGCCTAGTCTGATGTATATGTAGGTGTAGTGGATTAAAATAGGTTAAGGATTCCTCTGTGATACTTTATTCATATGGGTACCTTGCCTAGGGTAAAAAATAGAAGGAGGGTAGTGTGTTCTCTGTGTTAGGTGTAGGATCCTCTACTCTACTCCTTAGTGGTCGACATGTTTCTCGCCATAATGTTGTCTAAGGGAGATCTAAAGCGATTCTTCAGGACCGTGCAAAAAGGTAAGTGAAAAAATAACTATCTACAAAATGGCGTGGAAAGTATAGGAGTTATACTTGCCACCTTCAAAATACACCTAGGGAAGTCCTTCTAGGTGAATGAGACCACCTAAAGTGGGGAAAGGATTGGCCTCATCTGATGCAGCGGTGTAGAGACACGCAACAGTAGTTCACGACCTACCCCTACCGCCGCTGCTCAGGGTGGTGCATTCTGATAGCCTTATTGTACACTTGGGGGCTGATTCTGATGCGGGTTGGAAATGCTTCCCGACTGAATCAGGTTGGAAATGGTTTCCAACCCACTCGGATCGGGACAGTCCGACCGACGGAGTACAATGCAACCGGATGCTTCCCGATACGATTTGGTTGGACTCCCATTGACTTCAATAGGAGCATATGTTCCTAACCGCATCATAATTGGGCCCTGGGTGGTTCCCGATCCGATTTGGAAGGAGCAAATGCCATTAGGAGGCCTTCCAAACTGCATCAGAATCAGGCCCTTGGTGTCAAGCATTAATAACTAGTTATGTGTTTCCCATTATTTTTTTTAATAATTCTTTTTAATAAACATTGTGAATCGATAGCTCATTATACATTCAAGAGGTATGAATACAGTATGGTATGGGTAATCAACTTTTCAAACAGGTACAACTCAGCAATTTGTCATTGTTTACATTTTATGGGGAGGGAGGGTCATCGGGGAGGTCACTGCTTGGGGGGGTGCAAATATTCCCTCTGTATTCATTCTATGCGTTCCGGACTTGGGACCACTTTTTGGGGCAGCCTGAGCAACGTAAACTGTCTTTTCTCTAAACATACACCAATCTAGGTCTTTCTTCCATGCTTCTATTTTGGGTGGGTGTGTGGCTCCCCATAGTTGTGCTATATTTCTTTTTGCTAACATTAATCCTAGGGTAACCCGTAGCCTGCTCTTACTATTTAGATCCATTGGCTCCAATATGTTTAGTAGGCATCTCTTTGCTTCGGGACGAATGGTGAGGGCTAATATTTCGCTAATTATGTTGTGTATTGTGCTCCAGTATGGCTGTATGTGGTCACATCCCCAGTGTTTCCCATTATTAACCAGATTTGCCTTTGACACAAACTTTTGTAGGGTGGGCAATCAACAGCTGTTAATGTATTTTATTTCACTTTATGTATATACTTTTGTACACTGACAGAGCAGAGAGCATGAGAAGAGGAAACAACAGACAAAGTCGTTACATACACTCTAGTCTGAATGCTTCACAGAAGAGTTGGATTTTCAGATGCTTCCAGAATTTTCCAAGGTTTGCTTTGAAGCAAAGGGGCTCAAGAACTGTATTCTAAAGGAATAAGCATTTAAAGTGTAGCTATTGTCCCCAAATCCATTTTTATCCTGACTGCAACAGCCTAGGCTAGTATTGGTGTCAAACCTTAAGGCGCCTGTTCTGGAGGTGCCCCAGCAGAGGGTAAAAACCCTAAAGATTTACATTAATTGATGGAGAACTATAACAAACTTTGGGGAAGACCAGATTCTAGACTATGGGCTTTATTTAGAGTTTGCTAGATGGGATACTCTATCATAGATACGGTGAATATCCCATTATCCACATTACGAGAGTATTATATCTTAATGCACTTGTAATATAGCAGACGGGATATCTGTGATGGTGTGTGTATATATATATATATATATATATATATATATATATATATATATATATATATATATATATATATATATATATATATATATATATATATATATATATATATATATATATATATATATATATATATATATATATATATTACCTACTGGCGGTCGCCAGTAGGTAGTTATAGTTAGGATTATTTTCAATGCAAAATCTCAACATTCTATTGTGAATAACTTTGGCGCCGGTTGAGGAATCTGCCTGAAAATGTCCTCAAATTTGCCTCGCGGCGCCCCCGTCCTTCCCTGAAAGTTTGGGGGGGATTTATCAAACAGGGGCTGAGATAAAAGGGGGGTCCCAAAACGTGTTTTCCCCATGTTAATTTCCATAGGGCGGTCGACCTCACTTTTAGCCCGAACGGCTGAATGGATTTCCACCAAACTTGGCAAAATTGTAGGGCCTGGTACCCCGATGTGCCTTTGCTATGTCTCAAGATATATGCTCCAGTGGTTTTTACGAAAATTAACTTTGAAAAAATATATATTGGGCTACATTGGGCTATATATATGTTAGAGCCCAAATGTAGCCCAATGTAGCCCAATGTAGCCCAAAGATGGCCACCAGAGACAAAAAAAAACAAATGTAGCCCAAATATCAGCCAGATGTAGCCCAACTATAGCCCAATGACAGAATGTCCCAAAGTGTTCTAAAGAATAACTAGAACGCTAACAGTCTTACTTATGACAAAAGTATGGCACACCTGAAGTCATCTTGATTGGAATAAAGTGTTAACACTTAAAAAATTTAATTTGCAAAGGAACAAAATGAGGGGGTTCATTTTGCCATAGAAATTATGATTAGTGCTGAAGAAAGAAAAATTAGGGCACATTTTGAGTGCAGTCTCCCAAGATGGCCACCAGAGACAAAAGAGCCCAAATGTAGCCCAAATATCAGCCAGATGTAGCCCAACTATAGCCCAATGACAGAATGTCCCAGAGTGTTCTAAAGAACAACTAGAACGCTAACAGTCTACTTATGACAAAAGTATGGCACACCTGAAGTCATCTTGATTGGAATAAAGTGGTAACACTTAATACATTTAATTTGAAAAGGAACAAAATGAGGGGTTTCATTTTGCCATAGAAATTTATATATATATATATATATATATATATATATATATATATATATATTACCTACTGGCGGTCGCCAGTAGGTATATATAGTTAGGATTTTTTTGAATAGGGATTTCTGAAAATTCTATGTTGAATAACGTTGGCGTTGATGGACGGAATTGGCTGAAATTTTCAGGGTAATTGCACATTGTGTTTCCGAGCGTCCCCTGAAAGTTTGGGGGGTTTTCGTCAAGCAGGGGCTGAGAAAAAAGGGGGGTCCCAAAACGTGTTTTTAACATTGAGTTTTCCATAGGGCGGTTGGACTCACTTTTAGCTCGAACGGCTGAATGGATTTCTATGAAACTTGGCAAAATTGTAGAGACTGTTTGCCCGATGTGCCTTTGCTAGGTCTCAAGATATGTGCTCCAGTGGATTTTGAGAAATTAACTTTCAAAAAAATATATATATCTGTGACAGCGTCCTGGTTAACGCCCCGGTTCGCGTACCAGACTCGTAACGGAACTTTGCGAGGAGAAGCGGATTGGCTCTCCGGTGACTCTCAACATTCTAAACAGTCCGGAGCGGCCGCCATCTTGTCTCTCGGTAGGATCGAGAGACAAGAGGTGGAAATAAACGAAGGGGGAAATGAATGAAAGGGGCAAGGTAGACCCCTCCTGACCCCCTAGGATTGATGTGGAGGCTATTAAAGGGCCCCGCGGGGCAAAAAAATAAAATAGATTTTTTTTCGATTTTTCGCGGTGGAAGCGCTACCCGGTACGCGAACCGGGTAGCTCACCGGTAGCGTAACGGGAGTCCGCCATCTTGTGTTTCGGACGAATTTAGTCACAAGATGGAGGATAAACAATGTTGGGAATGGGTATAAGGGGGCACGGGAGACATATCCTGACCCCCTAGGTTTTCTGAGGGTGGCTGAGGAGGCCCATATATGATAAAATAAAAAAACCTTTTTTTTTCAAATTTTCGCACGGTTAGCGCCCGGTCCGCACACCGGGTAGCGTTCCGGAAAGCGTAACAAGGGGAAAACCAAGGGAAATAGTAAAATAATATTTTAGAGTGCTTTGAGGTAGGGTAGCTCTGAATAGAGCTGTTGTGTTGTGTGGGTGATGTAAGTACCAACATGTAGGTACCAATGAAGAGTCTAAAATTCAATGTACACCGTCTCCTCTGTAGATATTTTGTATGTTCTAATATGGGTTATTTAAATGTAAATGTGTGGAAAAGCACTACATGCTTTAAAGCAAATGTATTTTTGAACTGATTGTTCTTTCCTCTTAGTCCTCCTCTTTGTTTTTTTTTCCCCACACTCTTCTTCAGCATGATAGTTGATAAATTTGTTCCCTCAAAAAATGTATATACATAAAAAAATTATATTAAATACATATAAAATATATTTTTCCTTTAAAAGAAGAATACATTTTACAGCTTTTGATATTTGCTATTAAAAAACCATTGAAATTCACTGAAAAAACCATAGGTTATAGACCATATATAGTTAGGAATTAGCATTTACAAAACCTTGAAAATTCACAAAAAAAACCATAGGTTATAGACCATATATAGTTAGGAATTAGCATTTACAAAACCTTATTTTACTCACACAAAACCATTGAAATTCGCATATATAGTTAGTTGCACTAACTATATATCGCACACCCGCAATCCACTGCTTATCATGTCACATATTACATCATTCATGACATGGTCAGTGACATCACTGATGACATCACTGATGACATCTCAAATGACATCACTGATGACATCACTGATGACAACATCCAGTGACTGTATGTTTCTGTAAAGTTAAAATATGTCTTACATATTGAAGAATGAGTGGATGTATAAGTGTCTGGATGAAGGATTTAGTAGGTGCATGACTGACTGTATGAGTGAGTGATTAAATGTGTCTCACTGAGTGCATGGGTTAGTGACTAAACTGTCTTAATTTGTGCATCATTATGTCTGTTGTTCTGTAAACTGCTGCATGTGTTGATCAGTAGCTATATGAGTAACTATATGGGTTATTGATTGGTTGCCCAAGTATTTGTATGGGAGACTGAGTGTGTGTGTGGGTGGCTGGGAGGTGTATGACTCTGTGCATAGATGTGTGAGCAGTTGATTCACTAGATGTATGGGTTCAACAGTGCATGTGGAAACAGCTGTATGGGCGGTTGACTGTGTGCATGAGTGTATTGGTGAGTGAATGGATATCTCAGTGCTACATGTCAAAGTAAGTACATATGTAAAACACAGTATATGTGAGAGTTGACATATATAAATAACTGTGCATAAGAGCCAGTGAATGTGTGAGTGGCTGTATGGATCATTGTGAACTTGTATCAGGGTTTGTATAAGAGAGTAAATATGTGTTAGTATATGTTTGAATAAGTAAGGTGTGTATAACTGTATAGTTGAGGAAATGGAGGTGTGATTGATTCTTTGCATGACTGACTAGGTGTGTGAGTAACTCCATGGATGAGTGACAGTCTGTGAGTGTCTGTTTACACTGAGTGTATCTAAGGTTATATTAGAGTCTGAAGAGGTTCATTGTATTATCACATGAATGATGTCATCAGTGATGTGATCAGTAATGTGAAATGAGATGTCATCAGTGATGTCATCAGTGATGTCATTTGAGATGTCATCAGTGATGTCATCAGTGATGTCACTGACCATGTCATGAATGATGTAATATGTGACATGATCAGCAGTGGATTGCGGTGCGCGATATAAAGTTAGTGCAACTAACTATTTATGCGAATTTCAATGGTTTTGTATGAGTAAAATAAGGTTTTGTAAATGCTAATTCCTAACTATATATGGTCTATAACCTATGGTTTCTTCAGTGAATTTTCAAGGTTTTGTAAATGCTAATTCCTAACTATATATGGTCTATAACCTATGGTTTTTTCAGTGAATATATCTATATATATATATATATATATATATATATATATATATATATATATATATATATTTTTTTTACCATACCAATCTTCTGATTAAAGAAGGCGCTGACTCCGTGAGTTTTAGTTCAAACGTTTTTATTCCTCAGTTCAGTTTCTGCTCAGGCGCGTTTCGACGGACTCCTGCCGCCTTGTTCACCAACAAACGCATACTGACATTTACACTTATATATACAAAAAGCAAAAAAGCACATTGTCACTGATTGGGTAGTCTCAGTTGATGCTAATAGCGGTTGCTATGGTTGCGTGGTTACACCCTTAGTGATGACGCTGCTTGACATATGACTTGCACATTTAAAGCCAACATGAAGAAGTCTTTCTACTGTTGCTGTTAAATAACACATAACAGAAGATAGCAGCATTTTTACACAACACACTACGTGCTTCCATTATATTTGTGGATTAATTGTGCATACTATTATTATGATAACGAACATTCTCAACACCTCACTGAACCCCTCTATGTGTGTTAAGTGTATGTCCGGCCCCTATGTCAGCGAATCCCCTGTGTTGCCACATACACGGTAAACAGGTCTGCTCATATAAGCCTGCTGATTGGACTAGCGCTGTAACCTCAAAATGTCAGATCCTCTGGTCCGCTCTGTGGGGTTGACTGTGCCTGTGTTCATCCTGACTTGGTAAGTTCTCGAGTTTTGTATGTGTGCCCTGGCGGCCCTTAACCCCAATGTAGTGTAGCATATGTTCATTTTTAATAAGCGCTCCTGCCGATTCCCGGAATTGTCAGTGGGGGCCTGTCTGTGTTAATTAATAAAAATGGAAGCGCTGTTTACTGAAGGCCGGGGATCAATTGGTGTTTGTCGAGGTGTGTGATGTTCAAAAGCACTGGTGTGTGTTTAATTCATTACAGTGATGTTACTGTGCACAGTTTATTTACAGTGAAAATGCATGCATTTGTTCACGGGTACTTGGGAAAGGGGGCAGACTGGACGCTGTGATGTATTGGTTTAGATATGGACACTCAGGGCCTCATCCGCATTCAAACCTGAAGGGATCTTTGAGTTCAATAGGATTATGTATCTAGACTCCAGGCGGCGTAACGCAAGTTTACGGTTTCCACCTCTTGGGTTCTTGGGGATGCTGTCTATATATATATAGATAGATATATTCACTGAAAAAAACATAGGTTTCACACCAGTTATAGTTAGGAATTAGCATTTAAAAAACCTATTAAATTCACTTAAAAAACCATAGGTTTCACACCAGTTATAGTTAGGTGGAAATTTTACTCGCGTAAAACTATTGAAATTCCCACGTTATAGTTAGTTGGACTCACTATAACTTGCGCGTGCAATGCACTGCTGATGACGTCACATATTACATCACTCATGACATGGTCAGTGACATCACTCATGACATCACTCATGACATCTCAAATGACATCACTGATGACATCATCCAGTGAATGTGTATCTTTCTGAAAAATAAATATGTTTTATATATGTATATCTAAAGGTTGATGGAAGAATAAATGGGTAAATAAATGTCTAAATGGATGTTTTTTTGTGTAAAATTGATTGGTTAACTGACTTGTTAAATGTATCTTAGTGAATACATATATTAGCGAGTAATGTTTAAATATTTAAATATCTGTATCTGTGTCTCACTTTGTGTATAAGTGGCTGCATGGGTTGGTGAGTAGCTACATGAGTGTGTATATGGGTTATTAGTTGTTTTTTTGAGTATCAGTATCAGTGTCTGTATGGTTCGGTGGGGGATATTACTTAGAGCACAGATGCATGAATGAGTGACTCACTATTTGTATGTATTTTGAAGACAGCATGTGTGCAAGACTGTATGGGTGGATGATTGTGTGTATGGGTGGGTTAGTGAGTATGTGTATTTATAATTGATTGTTTAAGAGAGTAAATATGTTTCCGTTTCTGTAGAAGTATGTGTAGTGGTGTGTATATAGCAGTATAATCAAGTAAATGGTTTTTTGATAGTTTCTTTGCATGTGTGAATTTGTGTGTGAGTAACTATATGGACGAGTATTAGTGTGTAACAGGATGTATAGGTGTATGAGTACATATGATGAGTAAGTACATGCATGAGTGACTATATAGAACTGTTGGTGAATGAGTGGATGTGTATGTAGATGTTGGAATTACCTAATAAGTTGTTGTAATTGGTATTGGTTTCTCCTTTTTTAAGAAAATGTTAGTTTCTATTTTTGAATGTGTGTGTCAAAGGTTACTTTATGCTGATAGGAGGTCTGCCACTTTCTCACAAGGATGTTGTCATCAGTGATGTCATTTGAGATGTCATCAGTGATGTCATGAGTGATGTCACTGACCATGTCATGAGTGATGTAATATGTGACGTCATCAGCAGTGCATTGCAGGCGCAAGTTATAGTGAGTCCAACTAACTATAACGTGGGAATTTCAATGGTTTTATGCGAGTAAAACTTCCACCTAACTATAACTGGTGTGAAACCTATGGTTTTTTCAGTGAATATATATATATATATATATATATATATATATATATATATATATATATATATATATATATATATATATATACTAGCAGCCCGTCCCGACGTTGTCCGGGTATGAATTGCTGCTGGCCAGTAGTATATTGTTTTGTAGGATTTCGTTTTGATAGCATTTCTTATCTGTGACAGGCCTGTGAAACGCTCCGATTCACAGTGCACTGCTGATGGACTTAAGAGTGCGCGTTCAGTAGTGTGTGAACTCGCGTTTCCTTACTTTATTTTTCCTTGCAATATTATGTAGCGCAAACTCGACAACATGGCATGAGCACAATTTACATTACAGAAGAACACATTCATTTGTGGTAGGCACGGGGAGACAAAGCGATTTGCCTGGAATCACAGGATGTTGAGCTGATGCTGAGATTCGAACGTAGCTCCCCAGCTCTAAAGTTCGCAATTCTAGAACTTGTGGCGGGAGGTGTGTCTAAAAGTGTATGTCGGTGCTGGCCATCAATGAGAGATACCTGTGCATTTTTCAAAAGGATGGTGAAAAAATATGAGTATGTTGCTGGAGATGTGGGCCGCCGTGCCACCAATGTACTTACCGGGGGAGGTTAAACACCCATTATTACGCAACTTTCTTTCCGCATACCATCACTCCGCATACTTTCATTACGAAAGTACCATGACTCCGCAATGCCATTATAACGCATGGCATTACATTTTATATGCTTTTATCACGCATACATTTACAACTAAATTCGTTGTAAATGCTTGAATGGTAAAAGCATGTTTTTAAAAAAATGTTTGGATAAGGTAAGTATGGGTATAGGGGTATATGTTTTGGGGTACTGAGGTATATGTTTTGGGGTGTTTGGGTATTTTAAGGGTTCAGATATAGTTTTGGGTTATGGGGTACAGGGGTAGTTTTAGGGTTTAGGGATAGGTATGGGTTTTGGGGTACAGGGGTATTTTTAGGGTTCAGGGCTTGGTTTGGGTTTTGGGGTATAGGGGTATTTTTAGGGTTCAGGGGTAGGTTTGGGTTTTGGGGTACAGAGGTATTTTAAGGGTTCAGGGCTAGGTTTGGGTTTTGGGGTACAGGGGTATTTTAAGGTTCAGGGGTAGGTTTGGGTTTTGGGGTACAGTGGTATTTTTAGGGTTCAGGGCTAGGTTTGGGTTTTGGGGTACAGGGGTATTTTTAGGGTTCAGGGGTAGGTTTGGGTTTTGAGGTACAGGGGTATTTATAGGGTTCAGGGCTAGGTTTGGGTTTTAGGGTACAGGGGTATTTTCAGGGTTTAGGGATAGGTTTGGGTATTGGGGTGCAGGGTATATTTATAGGGTTAAGATGGGTTAGTGTTTAAGGGTGTTAGGGTATTTTAAGGAGTATGGGTGGGTTATGATTATCGGGTGCAGGGGTATTTAAAGGGAGCAGGGTGGGATTAGCACACAATATGAGACATGGCATGAAGGGCGGAAAGTACGCCCCCAGCGTTTGTCACGCCCCCAGCACACGCCCACAGCACAACGCAGACACGCCCACAAGGGACTACTTTGCTGGCACAGTTCTTTTTCCTTGTAAATGTATATGGTGGGCGTCTGCATAGTGCTGTGGTTCCTGAGATTACCTGCCTCAAAGGTTTGGGCTCTCTCTTTATTATATTAGTATGGATATATATATCGATACTAATATAATAAAGAGAGAGCCCAAACCTTTGAGGCGGGTAATCTCAGGAACCATAGCACCAATCACAACACCCAATACAGCGTTGGAAAGGGCAGTTGCAGCAGAAGGACATAGGCTATTGTAGTGACCGTATTTTCGGCTCTATTTCTGAGTGATGGTGACTTTAAGCTTGCTACCATCCTGAATCTCTATTCTTGGCTTGGGTTGGTCCTTTTCAGGCCTTTTGCCAGACCTAGAAGCATAAACTAGAGGATAGCTGCTGTATATGATGATAGATCCCTTATTCTTGACTCTAATCCATCTATTGCCTATTGGCTTTGACATAATTATGTGTCCTTTCATCATCCTACCTATAGTAGAGGGTGGATCCTGTAGTCCTGACTTTATATTACATATTGGTATGGTTTGTGTATGTACTCTGATAGAGCTAAGTGTTATTTCTTCCTTCTCAGGCCTACAAGGCCCAGAACTAGAGAGACACCATTTTGCTTTCTGTCCCTGCAGACTGAGATGCTTGCAGGGTAAAGGTGATGTTTTAGTTATGAGGTGTTGTTCGCTAGGGGAAAACCAGCCGAGACTGGTTCTTATCGGAAGAATGTGTTTGTCTCTTGGGCCCAGACGTAACATGCAGATGGCCACTGCGTTTGCGCGGAGAGCCCTGGAGCTGGCACAGGAATTCGGTGGGAGGCAGCCCTCTGTTGGAAATTTCCATGAGGGGAGAGCATTCCATATTAGTGAAGTGCAGGAGAGGAGGAGTGTCAGTCGGTTCTTGGAGAAGAAGAGAAGTAAGATGTTTTTTGGAGCTGAAGAGAACAGTTCAGTTCAATTGGTTTCCTGGAATGGAGAGAGAAGGCAGATAATTGCTGAAGCTGGAGAGAGCAGTCAGATGAACGAAGTTGGAACTGTCAGCTGGAGCTGCCAGTTTATCAGGATGCATTAAAGCAGTTACCAGTCAGATGAACGAAGTTGGAGCTGCCAGCTGGAGCAGTTGAGCCAGAGGAGTGACACTGTGGTGACGGAGGGAGAGAGAGAGCCCTGATTCCACCAGAGAGAGAGAGAAACATTCCTCCTAATACGGTGAGGTATTCTAAACTAGTTTGCTTTACACTTACACCTTAATCTTGTCTTTTATTTCCTAGGCTAGAGCCCCCTATTGTATTGCTAATCCTTTTTCTTTCAGTGGTGTGCAGTCCCTTTTTAGATATTTACAGTATAGTAATAAAGCTTTACAGAGACCCCGCAGATCTGTGTATGTGTCTATTCCCATTTTCCTTTGCAGGCTATATGTCATAGTATAGTGTTATATTGTTATTGTTATTGTGATAAATAAAGTACCCCAGTTCTTAGTGAACTATTGTGTAACTGTTGTTTTCTTATGATAAAGCTAGCCTTTCTTCTAGCCAGATGCTGTAATGGTAACTGATGGATCAAAAGGGAGGAGGAGCGCTTAAATCAGGGAATAACTTTTGCATATAGTGTGTACCTCTTGTTCTTGTATAATAAAGGTAACCCATTTCTTCTAGTCAGGTACTATGACATGAACTGATGCTACCCCTGATCAGGTAAATGGTAACTGCATAATGAGGGAGAGAGGAGCCCTTGAAATAGAGAATAAGTTGTACACAGTGTAATTTGGCCATTCTTGTATCATAAAATATATGCGACATTCCCAGTAGGTATAGAGAAACTTCCCAAAATAGAGAGAGAGAGAGAGCTGAAGGTATTCATAGGAAAGTGATTGTCGTTGTGTAGCGGCATTAGTGAGAGCACTGATTGTGGTCAGTGTGTATACCCACAAGATTGTGGCTTGAGAGAGCACCGGGGGGATACGGTGTGTAATGAGATCGCTGCTAGGGAAGGTGGCGTTAGTGAGAGCACTGATTGTGGTCAGTGTGTATACCCACAAGATTGTGGCTTGTGAGAGCACCGGGGGGACACGGTGTGTAGTGAGATTGCTGCTAGAGAGAGAGTGGCATTAGTGAGAACACTGATTGTGGTCAGTGTGTATACCCACAGGATTGTGGCTTGTGTATGTATGAAATAGTGAGAGCACTGGGAGGATACAGTGTATATACCCACAGGATTGTGGCTTGAGAGAGCACTGATTTTGGTCAGTGTGTAATGGTAAGTTATTGGAACTGCCCCCTTCACTATGAGTAGGAGGGTAGCATAGTCTGGGTCTGAGTTGCCGCGAGACTATATTGTATGAGTGTGGTGTAGGGCATGGACGTCCTTAGTAATCAGTGAGTATTCCTAGTAATCCATATAGATTTAGTGGTGTTTCTGATGATATGAGCTTGTATATTGCTAATTCCCCATCCTCAGGTAGGTACCCAGGTGCCTGGATAGATGGGTCCTGAGGAGGGAGGTGGTTGCGTTTCAGCTGGGTTGGTGGTGTCTTGGTGAGCTGATCCTATCTGGTCCGAAAATCCGGTCGTTACAGCTATGCAGACGTCCAACATATACATTTAAAAGGTAAAAGAACCGTGCCAGCAAAGTAGTCCCTTGTGGGCGTGTCTGCGTTGTGCTGTGGGCGTGTGCTGGGGGTGTGACAAACGCTGGGGGCACGTCTCATATTGTGTGCTAATCCCACCCTGCTCCCTTTAAATACCCCTGCACCCCATAATCATAACCCACCCTTACTCCTTAAAATACCCCAACACCCTTAAACACTAACCCATCTTAACCCTATAAATATACCCTGTACCCCAAAACCCAAACCTATCCCTAAACCCTAAAAATACCCCTGTAACCCAAAACCTAAACCTAGCCCTGAGCCCAATAAATACCCCTGTACCTCAAAACCCAAACCTACCCCTGAACCCTAAAAATACCCCTGTACCCCAAAACCCAAACCTAGCCCTGAACCCTAAAGATACCACTGTACCCCCAAACCTACCCCTGAACCCTAAAATACCCCTGTACCCCAAAACCCAAACCTAGCCCTGAACCCTAAAAATAACCCTGTACCCCAAAACCCAAAGCTACCCCTGAACCGTAAAAATACCCCTGTACCCCAAAACCCAAAACCCAAACCTAGCGCTGAACGCTAAAAATAACCCTGTACCCCAAAACCCAAACCTACCCCTGAACCCTAAAATACCCCTGTACCCCAAAAACCAAACCTATCCCTGAACCCTAAAAATACCCCTGTACCCCAAAACCCATACCTATCCCTAAACCCTAAAACTACCCCTGTACCCCATAACCCAAAACTATATCTGAAACCTTAAAATACCCAAACACCCCAAAACATATACCTCAGTACCCCAAAACATATACCCCTAAACCCATACTTACCTTATCCAAACATTAAAAAAACATGCTTTTACCATTCATGCATTTACAACGAATTTTGTTGTAAATGTATGCGTGGTAAAAGCATATAAAATGTGATGCCATGCGTTATAATGGCATTGCGGAGTCATGGTACTTTCGTAATGAAAGTATGCGAAGTGATGGTATGCGGAAAGAAAGTTGCGGAATAATGGGTGTTTACCCTCCCCGGTAAGTACATTGGTGGCACGACGACCCACATCTCCAGCAACATACTCATATTTTTTCACCACCGATTTGAAAAATGCACAGGTCTCTCTCATTGATGGCCAGCACCGACATACACTTTTAGACACACCTCCCGCCACAAGTTCTAGAATTGCGAACTTTAGAGCTGGGGAGCTACGTTCCAATCTCAGCATCAGCTCAACATCCTGTGATTCCAGGCAAATCGCTTTGTCTCCCCGTGCCTACCACAAATGAATGTGTTCTTCTGTAATGTAAATTGTGCTAATGCCATGTTGTTGAGTTCGCGCTATATAATATTGCAAGGAAAAATAAAGTAGGGAAACTCGAGTTCACACACTACTGAACGCGCACTCTTAAGTGCATCAGCAGTGCACTGTGAATCGGAGCGTTTCACAGGCCTGCTACAGATAAGAATTGCTATCAAAACGAAATACTACAAAACAATATACTACTGACCGGCAGCAATTCATACCCGGACAACGTCGGGACGGGCTGCTAGTTAGTTTATAACTACAGAAAGTCTCATAGCATTACATGGGCAGACCCATACCTCTCGTAGTCAGCAGGAGTGCATCACATTCAATGCTCTACAAACTGTCAAGATACGAATGTTCTCCAACTGTGTGTAACTTTGCACCCACAATGCAGTATGAAACACGCAAGTATCAGAGGTGACCACAGCTGTATATGTGTTATGGCTCGAACATGCGAGGATCATTCTCAATAAAAGACACAGTATTCAAGATAACCTTGATGTTCCATGCTCTCACTATACACACAAAACTAGCGAGGCAGTTTACAAATCTAGCATACGAAATTATTCTCATATAAACCAAAATACTCAGCATTCTCTAAACAATATCACAAGTACGTGTCATGTGCAAAGCAGATGAGGAAAGCAAAAATAGCGTGTAAGCTAATAAACCCATCCTAACTTAACATGGTGTGAGTGCAATGCTCAGCCCAACGGCACCCTTCCTTGATCGAAGCATGTGATATAAACGTGGGCGAATTAGAAATGCAGAGTCCAAGCCTAAAAAGCAGAGTCAAGTTCACATTTCCAAAAAAAAGTTATTCGCTCTTTCATAGAAAGCAGTAGCTACATAATAAAGAATACGTAGAAAAATCAAAGAGTCTTAAACCAACAGCGTGTAAGCACAGTATGTAGCAACAGCCTCCAAGAGGAAGTCATTGTTCTCATCTGACAACATTTCCGCCATCCAATTCAATAGTGGGAATGAACATACATGTTCCTCAACAACCGGAGCCTCTATCACCATCAGAGGAAAACTCGGGTCATCTTCAATGTAACTGCGTGCCAAGAAGTCATGCGCTGCTGCAAAAACATTCCAACGTCCCATTATTCCATGTATCACTGCTAAGGCCATAATCCCGCCGACAGAACAGAGCAATTCATGAGCATCTAAGGGGCTCATCAGCTGATCTTAATCCACGTTGGGAGACACCGTACTGCAGAGACACAAATCCAGGGCCCAGTCGAAATCGCAGCTCAGGCAATGGAACACAGGTTGAACGCATGTGAAAAAGGAGAATCGAAACGATAATCCATAAACTGCACTCAATGTAGCCAGAGGCAGCGCTCCGTAATAACTAAGCATTCGGTTGCGGACCAGCGACAACAGGGACATATTATCGTCTGTTGTAAGATGTGCATCCATATTTAAGTAAACAAATTAATACAAGCACCCCGGCAACTAATGTGAGAATTAAGGAGAATCCACCAAAGATGCTGGAAAAAATTGAATGGAAAAACACAGACAAGACACCAAATATACTTTCTATAGAAGTCACAAGGCCACTGCTTCTAACTTTAAAAAAGTAAGGTAACCCCATAGTCAAGGACACATTAAAGATACATTAAATTAACTCCCCAAAATTCAAGAGCACGTCTGTAGTGTAACAGTTGGGTGAGTCCCATCCACTCCCTACCTGTTTCCTTCATCACTAAATCAGTATCTGGCGCCTTGATGCTCCCTGGAGTGACTGCAGCGCGGTACAAATGCTATGTTACATTACATTTTACATTACATTATTTAATAAATCATGCACTTCTGTGCGGGTGTTTGCTACATGAAGGACAAATGTTTCTGTAGCAGATATAACAGCGACCTCTTTTTGAGACAATGGCGCTCTTATACTACTCATTTGGTTGGCTCTGCTTTCAAGGTCGAAATCGACAGCCAGATGGAAACATCCAGCTTCCCATGCAGAGGAGTTAACACAACTTTATTCAAACCACACGCTCAGTTACCGTAATCATGTAAGCGATGCCTGCTAACATTGCACAACAATCTCCATTATTTCAAAGTAAATAACTCCCATTTCCAGTAAACTGAACGTTGTTATGATAGCAGGTGTTGGACTACCTTTCCAAACTCAGTCCAAATTATGGGCATCTTATTTACAAGAGGCATGCAATTGTATGTGTCTACAAATTAAGGAGTGATCTGCTGCTATTGTGCAATCCTCGCCGTTCAGATAGACTTCTTTTCCCTCCCTAAGGCACCTATATGTAAATGGTAATAACCAAGCTTCATGGACATAACCGTTGTCTAAACATCCATATCTGCCTATAAGATAGTATTTCAAGCAAACCTCAAACTTAAACAGGTTAAAAAATAACGTTATGATACTGTGGATAAGCCACACACCTGAATTGGATCTCCAATGACTGACCACTTCTAACCATTCTCATAGCGAGCCCTGTGCTCTGATTTGACAGTGAGAGAGTGATCGCACCATAGTTTGTACTGCTAATCATTCTCAGCATACGCTACGAATACGCATTGATGTTACGCGTCGCATCAAAGCTTCCGTGTGACGTCGTGTACGGCGCCCCGTACGCGAAACACGCAAATGTTTTTAATTGTTTAAAAACATATATTCATGTATTTAATGAACATACTAACAAAAGACTTAATCTAGGAAAATTATGAAATCATTTTTTTTGTACTTTTAAAAATCCTATATTACTTCTATATTGTATGAGTGGAACTGCGTGGCCCTCTGCCTGCTGCCCTAGACTCCACCACGCCCAGACCCGGTTCATAAGCACGCGTGATCGTCACCACAAACCATTAGCACGCATATCGCTTTACCTCACATGCTTTTACAACTAGTATGCATTTACCACGCATAATAATATTTTTCTCTTGATGAACACGCGTTCTATTGGCTGTGGCTTACGTCCTTCTAATTAGTTTCTAGGTATACGTGTGACCAAGTCTAAGGCCAAGGACAAACACCGTGGTGTCTGTGGCACGAAATCTCATTGATCACAGAGAAATATGCGCAGGGTAAAATGAAAGTAACAGGTATAATAAAAATAATGGAGGAAAACTACTAAAATGGCGGTTGAACGGAGTGTGTAATCAACGTTTGGCGCCTCAACACTACATTTCAAATAAATATACATACAATATGTTTATTAATATATTACAAAAGTATAGCACCAGATGACACACACGACCCGGGAAAACAAAGTGGCAACTCTAATACCTAAAATCAGGAGAGATTTGCTTGGCGAACTTGAAGAAAAAGAAAAAAAAGTGCACTTGCAAACAAGGCTGCGCATGCGTAGAGAGTACAACTGATGCAGGAAAAAAAATTGGAAAAATTTACATACTGTCATAGAAATATAGCTCTAAAAATTGCCCCCGGAATTTGCCCCCGAGACCTAATGAATAAAACGGACTTCTAGTTTTTTTCCCTTTTCCACCGCGTACGAGTACCATACGCGTACGCCGCGATTTTTTATTTTAAAAAAAATAAAAATTAACCCTAAAATTCCATGTACGACCCCCTGAGCAAGCCTATAGGGTCAGAATGTTTCTACCCTGTCCCCTTTCCTTATTTCTCAACTTTGTTTTACTGTTTTCTTGTGACTCGATTCTACCGAGGCACAAGATGGCTGCCAACACTTCCTGGTTTTGAGTGTTGACAGACAGTTGACAGCCAATCAGCATGCAGCTCGCGCTCGTAATTGAACAGATCTCCGTCCGCGTGTAGAACGCTGTCTCTAGATATTGCTATGATTTTACTTGTGATTTTCTCAGAAACTACTGAACATATACACCATTTAACTAAAAGAACAATCTGCAAATCGAACTCTACCTTTTTGCCAAATTTGGTGTAATTCCGTTCAGCTGTTCGGGCTGTAGCCCTGGCTAAAGGTCCCTATAGAAAATTGCATGGGGAAAACATGTTTTGGGACCCCCTTTTTTCTCGGCCTCCGCTTGACGAATCACCCCCAAACTTTCAGGGAAGGACCGGAACCAAGCAGGCCATTTTCTTGGAGAAATTCGCGACGATTCGTCCACCGGCGCCAAAGTTATTCCAAATAGAATGTTGTGGATTTCCTATAGAAAGTAGGTCCTAACTATAACTACCTACTGGCGACCGCCAGTAGGTAATATATATATATGTGTTGTGTGAGCAAGGCAGGAAGTGCCAAAACGCGAAGCAGCCATACATTGTAATAAACGAGGAAGCTTATCTCTCATCCAGCCCCTCTGTCGGTGTCCGTTTCTTAACCTTAGAAACTGGAGTTGGAGTTTGAAATATATATCCATACTAATATAATAAAGAGAGAGCCCAAACCTTTGAGGCGGGTAATCTCAGGAACCACATCACCAATCACAACACCCAATACAGCGTTAGAAATGGCAGTTGCAGCAGAAGGACATAGGCTATGCAGACGCCCACCATATACATTTAAAAGGTAAAAGAACCGTGCCAGCAAAGTAGTCCCTTGTGGGCGTGTCTGCGTTGTGCTGTGGGCGTGTGCTGGGGGCGTGACAAACGTTGGGGGCGTGTGGTACGTTCCGCCCTTCATGCCATGTCTCATATCGTGTGCTAATCCCACCCTGCTCCCTTTAAATACCCCTGCACCCCATAATCATAACCCACCCTTACTCCTTAAAATACCCCAACACCCTTAAACACTAACCCATCTTAACCCTATAAATATACCCTGTACCCCAAAACCCAAACCTATTCCTAAACCCTAAAAATACCCCTGTACCTCAAATCCCAAACCTAGCCATGAACCCTATAATTTCCACGGTACCTCAAAACCCAAACCTACCCCTGAACCCTAAAAATACCCCTGTATCCCAAAACCCAAACCTAGCCCTGAACCATAAAAATACCACTGTACCCCAAAACCCAAACCTACCCCTGAACCCTAAAATACCCCTGTACCCCAAAACCCAAACCTAGCCCTGAACCCTTAAAATACCCCTGTACCCCAAAACCCAAACCTACCCCTGAACCCTAAAAATACCCCTGTACCCCAAAACCCAAACCTAGCCCTGAACCCTAAAAATATCCCTGTACCCCAAAACCCAAACCTACCCCTGAACCCTAAAATACCCCTGTACCCCAAAACCCAAACCTAGCCCTGAACCCTAAAAATACCCTTGTACCCCAAAACCCAAACCTACCCCTGAACCCTAAAAATACCCCTGTACCCCAAAACATATACCTCAGTACCCGAAAACATATACCCCTACACCCATACTCACCTTATCCAAACATTAAAAAAACATGCTTTTACCATTCATGCATTTACAATGAATTTCGTTGTAAATGTATGCGTGGTAAAAGCATACAAAATGTAATGCCATGCGTTATAATGGCATTGCGGAGTCATGGTACTTTCGTAATGAAAGTATCCGGAGTGATGGTATGCGGAAAGAAAGTTGCGAAATAATGGGTGTTTACCCTCCCCCGGTAAGTACATTGGTGGCACGGCGGACCACATCTCCAGCAACATACTCATATTTTTTCACCACCCATTTGAAAAATGCACAGGTCTCTCTCATTGATGGCCAGCACCGACATACACTTTTAGACACACCTCCCGCCACAAGTTCTAGAATTGCGAACTTTAGAGCTGGGGAGCTACGTTTGAATCTCGGCATCAGCTCAACATCCTGTGATTCCAGGCAAATCGCTTTGTCTCCCCGTGCCTACCACAAATGAATGTGTTCTTCTGTAATGTAAATTGTGCTCATGCCATGTTGTCGAGTTCGCCCTATATAATATTCCACTGAAAAATAAAGTAGGGAAACTCGAGTTCACATACTACTGAACGCGCACTCTTAAGTGCATCAGCAGTGCACTGGGAATCGGAGCGTTTCACAGGCCTGTCACAGATAAGAAATGCTATCAAAACGAAATCCTACAAAACACTATACTACCGGCTGGCAGCAATTCATACCCGGACAACGTCAGGACGGGCTGCTAGTATATATATATATATATATATATATATATATATATATACTGTCTGTGAGCAAGGGCGGATGCCCGAAACGCGTCAGATTTTGGAAACTCTTGCCTAAATAAACTTTGTGCCTAAGAGTAACGTTGGACTTGCGTGGTGTTCTCTGTCATGGTAATCGACGTTTTGGGAAACCTCAGCTGTTGGATATATATATATATATATATATATATATATATATATATATATATATATATATATATCACTCCAAACTCCTCCCAGTAAAAGAAGAGCAGAGGCCACATAGGGGAAAATCTTTGGAAGCAGCTTTATTTGTTTTGGTATGGCTAATGCATTTCGGCATTAGTAGCCTTCCTCAGCGCCCAAGATGTAGTGCAATGCTTCACAAGTTCGTAATTCTGCCGCCCACTTAATAACATGGATCGGCTCCGCCCCCTAATCAAAAAGAACATCACCTGTTGCAGTTCTTCGTGTGGTGATGGACTGCAATGCCCAGGCTCCTTTGCCCGGTTCCAGGTAGGTAGCGTTTTGGAGGTTTGCACACAGTGGTGTGGGCGGAATACAAATATGCGAATCTGTGACCCCAGCTTGCAGTCTTGAAACAAATAGAGTTCTCCCTCGGGTTCCCTCGACGCCTCAGCCAGCTCGTTCAGGTCCAAATATTCGCGGGGGCAAGTATGTCAGTCCATCTCGCCCAATGTCAGGTAAATACCTGACGACCGCTCCATCTTTTTCCTGAATATCGCGGCGGGCACCGGAGCCATCTAATCCCTTAGAACAAACAAATTGCTGAAGCAAAGCCAAAGTCCTCCGGGCCACTTGTGAAGCGGGGCCTCTGTTACTGCGTCTCTGGCCACAGCAGAAAATATCACTCCAAACTCCTTCTAGCAAAAGAAGAGCAGAGGCCACATCGGGGAAAATCTTTGGAAGCAGCTTTATTTGTTTTGGTATTGCGAATGCATTTCGGCATTAGTAGCCTTACTCAGCGCTCAAGATGTAGTGCAAGGCTTCACAAGTTCGTAATTCTGCCGCCCACTTAATAACATGGATCGGCTCCGCCCCCTAATCAAAAAGAACATCACCTGTTGAAGTTCTTCGTGTGGTGATGGACTGCAACGCCCAGGCTCCTTTGCCCGGTTCCAGGTAGGTAGCGTTTTGGAGGTTTGCACACAGTGGTGTGGGGGTAATACAATTTTGCAAACCTGTGACCCCAACTTGCAGTCTTGAAACAAATAGAGTTCTCCCTCGGGTTCCCTTGACGCCTCAGCCAGCTCGTCCAGGTCCAAATATTCGCGGGGGCAAGTATGTCAGTCCATTTTGCCTAATGTCAGGTAAATACCTGACGACCGCTCCATCTCTTTCCTGAATATCGCAGCGGGCACCGGAGCCATCTAATCCCTTAGAACAAACATATATATATATATATATATATATATATATATATATATATATATACATATATATACGGTCGCCAGTAGCTAGTTATAGTTAGGACCAAAGTTTCCATAGGAAAAGCAGTTTTTTGTTTTGGTAATAACTTTGGCGTCGCTTGAGTAATCTCCATGAAATATTTACAAAACGTCCCCTTTTTTGGTCTTGCTGGTGATGCAGCACGAAGAGCTGTCGCCAGCGAGATCTATTGTTATGGACTTGCCTGCCAAGTGGTACAGACCGGGGCACGCGCCGATTGGGGTCTGTGTACGTGCTTCTGAGACGTGCTTACAAATGCACACACAGCCCCTGCTTTCGCTTTCAAAGGCGCACACACACACAGCCACCCCCCCTTTCTCTTCACGTTACTTAGGCCACACACACGCACACTCATACACACACGCACGCACGCACACACGCACACACACACACGTGCGCACACAGACAAACGTGCATGCGCGCACACACACACACACAGCCCCGCCGCCACCGCCCCCGGACAACTAAGCCCCACTCACCGCATCGGGGGCCTCAGCAGCCACTCCTGACTTCTGCAGCCTCCGCGGGGCTCTCCCTCAGGTATGGGAGTCCCCGTCACCACTGCTCGTCTGTGCCAGCCACTCCGTGGGCACGGGCTTCCCGCAGAAGACGGAAATCCCACCCCACAACAGGTGTGACGCTCCCGAACTTCCGGTTTCGGGATGTGCACGCTCATGGCTTGTTTTGCAAAATGCCCTGGTTTTTGGTTCTCTGGTCACCCTACTTCAGGAGGTACACAAGTGTTTGCAGAAGGTGCATTAACACACTGAGCAGTCTTTTATGTCCAAGAGAAAAACACCCCAAAACTGTGGCCGATAAACTATTGAGAGAAAAGGTCATATATTAAATCCGGCTGAAGCGTGTTCGGAATAGGCGGGGCCCTACCCAGACTAGTGTCTGTACGTTTCGCTCCTCAGTATCCATCGACCGGGCATGGATATGGTGCTAATCGGGTCCATGCGCGCGACAGCCCGCGGGCGCAGCTCATTTGCGCCGGTGAGGGGCGGTCGATGGACGTTTCATCTGCGAGTGAACACGGTGCAGAGGAGGCCTGAGAGGCCGCCGCACTATCGACTCCAGCCGCATCCCTGACAGCGCCGTGTTTTGTCATATGTGAGCACAACTGTTGTAAGGGTGTAACTTCGAAACTGCCACCCGGGGAAGCGGTGTGGACTGTCGCTGGTGGTCGCTGGTGGTGGTGCAAACCTCCCTGTCTCATTCGTGCGCACCCTTATTCGATTGCTTCCTTCACTGCCGATGGCCTAGTTCGAGGTGCTGCTGTGCAGAGCCGGCAGGAGGCAGAGCAGTCTAAGGGTGAAACTAACAGTCACTTGGCAGAGAGATATTTCTGTAAGACCAAAAGCTCTAAATCGAATCCGTCAGAGGTCTCTCTCTATAAAATTTAAAGGGCAAGTTTGCAATATTAGAAAGACTGAGGTCTAGTCAGTCACAGGTGGTCCCTTCTGTGAGATAAGAAGGGCTGAGATCGAATCAGTCACACGACGTGCTTCTGAAAGCCTGGACAGGCATGGCACAGACATGCACATGGCAGACACAAGTAAGCCGTCCTAGTCAAGGAGGCCTCTTTCAAAGCTGAGACTCCATCTGGTTATTACTGACCAGAGTGTGGGTTATTGGGTCTCAGATGGAAAACTGAATATTATTGTGGGTAGCTTGCTTTTTGGCGTGGTCAAGATTCACCTCACGTGTAGTAGTTTAAGGATTGAGGTAAATTATGAGCAAAGCGCCTAGACGGGACTTAAAGTCTTTACCCCATCCAGGCCTTGCTCACACACCCTCACTCACCCTCACACACCCTCACCCTCACAACCCCCTCACCCTCCCTCACACGCCCTCACTCACCCTCACAACCCTTTCACCCTCACTCACCCTCTCCATCACACCCCCTCGCCCTCACACACCCTCACCCTCACACACCCTCACACACCCTCACTCACCCTCACCCTCACACCCCCTCAACCCCCTCAACCTCACACCATCACCCTCACACACCCTCACCCTCACAACCATCTCACCCTCACACACCCTCACTCACCCTCACCAGCATAGCATAACAAAACAAAGCATAGCATAACATAACAAAGCAAAACAAAACATAGCATAGTATAACAAAACATATCAAAACACAACAAAACATAGCAGAACAAAACATAGCATAAGATAACAAAACATAGCATAACAAAACAAAGCATAGCATAACAAAACGTAGCATAACAAAACATAGCATAGCATAACAAAACACAACAAAACATAGCATACATAACAAAACATAGCATAGCAAAGCATAGCTAAGCATAGCATAGTATAACAAAACATAGCATAGCATAACAAAACACAATATAGTATAGCATAACAAAACAAAGCTTAGCATAGCATATATCATAACGAAACCAAGCATAGCATAGCATAACAAAACATAGCACAGCAAAACAAAGTTGGCCTAACAGCTAGGGCACTCGACCTCGGACCTGGGGAACCCGGTTCGAGTCTCGGTAATGTCGCTCAACCTCCTGAGATTCTGGGCAAATCACTTAATCTCCCCGTGCCTAACAAAACGAATGTGTGTCCTTGTGTAACGTAACAGGTGCTATGTAAAGCGCTCTGTAAAGCATAGCATTATAAAACACAACAAAACATAGCATAGCATAACAAAACACAACAAAACATAGCATAGCATAGCATAACAAAACAAAACATAAGATAGCAAAACTAAACATAGCATAACAAAACAAAGCATAGGATAGCAAAACAAAGCATAGCATAGCAAAACAAAACATAGCATAATAACAAAACATAGCATAACAAAACACAACAACACATAGCATAACAAAACATATCAAAACACGACAAAACATAGAATAGCTTAACAAAACAAAACATAGCATAGCAAAACAAAACATGTAATATCGTAGCAAAACATAGCATAGCATACCAACCACAAAAAAGCATAGCATAGCATAAAAAAGCAATGCAAACCAAGGCATAGCATAATAAAACACAACAAAACATAATTTAATTTAATTGTGGGTTTATATAGCGCTAGAATCGACTCCCGGAGGAGTATCTCCGCGCTTCGACCGCTGGGGAACCCGTCCTGGCTCACCCTGAGAGATGGTCCCTAATGGGTATCTCTAAGGTGCGACCAAGCATCCCCGGCGGTCAGGGGGGGCCGTTGTGAAGATGAGGCAAGCTAATGCCCAGAGTTGCCGAGTGTGGTCCCTGACTGGAGTAGGCACCGAGGCGAGAATTATCGAGCCCGCTGGCCCTGGTCCACGACCCTGCCGCGTCGGGAATCGAACCCTGGTCCCAGGCCGTCCTCTGCTTACGGTCTGCCGCCTCTAACCAGTGAGCCACACCACTCCACGAAAGTTATAACTATTGGCATTGTAAATGGCAAAGCTATTAATTTCACTATATACAAAAACAAAACATAAATAAAAAATGTGTCATTTACAATACCAATAACTCAAACTTTCCTAATGCGAGACCTATTGCATTGCAAATGCTTGTTAGTTCAGCTGGTGTGTTTAAAATTTCGGGGTGATCCAATAAGCGGGGGCCGAGAAAAAAGGGGTGTTCCAAAACGCGCCCAATCTGCTCAACAAAATGACACCAAATTAGGCAGAAAGCGTGCTGTTTGGGATTTGACGTAAATCCGTTCAGTAGTTTTTGAGCTATCTAGCTTTAAAAAACATAGCTATCTGGGGAAGTGAGTCTTTGCATTGGACTCGCGGATCCTACTAAAATTTTATTGGCTGCCAACACTTCAACCAGGAAGTGTTAGTAGCCATCTTCGGACTCGGCTTGAAGCCTATTCTTGGACAAAGAGTTAAAAATAAAGAAAAAGGAGATAGTGCAGGAATAGCCTCACCCCCCCAGATAGGCTGGGGGGGGTCCCTCAGGGACCCCGCCTTTGGTAAAAAGCATTTTTATTTTTGTATTTAGATGCGCTGGCTCCCGTGCTTGCTTTGGAATAACCACTGTGTGGGCCAGGTCCCGGGGGCATATGCCAAATATAGGAGGGGTGCGAACGGGCCCCCCTCCTAGGGCTTATCAAAGCCCCAGGGATTGCTATTATGTGGATGGGCCTCGTGGATCCCGCCTGCCCCAGGGACCGCAACCTCCCCAGGCACACTTTAAAAAAAAAGTAATGCAGAGAGGCCATAGAGCCCCCCCCCCCCCCACTGCCATGGGGACCCCACTTCCCGGGGCTATAAGACAATAATTAAGGGGTTCCGTTGTGGGCCCCCGGGGGACCACCACTTCCCTGGGCAAAACTGAACAAAGGAGGGGAGCCCCCCTTCAGGAGCCCTACATGGCCCTAGGGACCACCACGCCCCGGTGCCGGCTCCAGGAATGTCCTGGTGTGCCCACCCCCGGGACATTGCAGTTTGCTATGGCTAGGCGGGAGCACCCATTTTTAATTTTTTTTATTAAAAAATGGTCAAGCCCCAGGGGATAGGGTCCCTAGGCCCAAAATGGTCCAGGAAAAAGGGCAATCAGCCCACTTTCTCAAAATAAAGAAATAATAGCAAAAAAAGCTGGCAACTTGCCAGAGGCCCTGCCCCCTTTCTTCGCAACTTTGCAAACGTGTCTCCTGGCGCCCTCCTGGTTGGGGGATGAAGTCTCCTTGGTTGCTGAGGGTGCCTAGGGGCCAACAAGACCTCAATTAAGCTCCACAGAGTGGGATTGCGGAGAGGCGGTCGGAGGCCACACACCCTTTCCCTACCACTCTGCAAACGTGCCTCTCTAAGCACTTCTGGTGGGGAGATGAGGTCCCCTTGCCCCCTGAAGGCCTCAGGACTTAATTGGACTTCTTACCCCAACAAGTGGTGTGCCAGGAGGCGCATTTGCAGAATGGTGGAGAAAGGGGGCATGGCCTCTGATCACTTTCAGAAATCTACCTGTGTGGTTCTTACTGGAGGTAACAGGAGGGATAGTTGGCCCCCAAGAACCCTCAAGAGCCAAGGGGACTTCATCCCTCAACTAGTAGTGTGCCAGGAGGCACGTTTGCAGAGTGGTGGAAAAAGGGGGCATGGCCAGCAAAAACCTCTTAGCAAACCCACTATGCACTGTGTGGGACTTGCTGGAGTTAACAGGAGGGGTAGCTGGTCCTCAAGGACCCTCAATAGCCAAGGGGACTTCATGCTCTTACTGCCTGGCCTGCTATCAGGTCTCAGCAATCTTGCTGTATGGGACTTATTGGAGGTAATAGAAGAGGTAGTGGGCCCCAAGGGTTTCCTGGGGGGGGGGGGGGGGGCAACTACCCCTCCTGTTAGCTCCAATAAGTCTGACACAATGGGAATGCTAAGAGGTGTTCGGAGGGCACACCCCCTTTCTCCACCACTCTACAAACGCAGCTTGTGGTGCACTACTGGTTGGGGGATGAAGTCCACTTGACTCCTGAGGGACCTTGACGCTAAGAAGCCCTCCTGGTATCTCCTGTAAGTCCTACACAGTGCCCAGCCCCCTTTCCCCACGACTCTGAAACTGTGAATACTAGTTAACCCCTTTGCCGCTGCTTTAATTATGTATGCATGTATGTATTTATTTTGCATTTGTAAAGGCTCTGTAACCTACGGGCATCCTGGCGCTGAGACACAGTAAGGTAAAGATAAAACCGCAGCTGTAAAAACTGACCGGCCGGCTGGTTAAACTCTGGGGGAAAAGCCAGGTCTTGACTTTCTTTCGGAACAGCAGCAAATCCTGTATTTGCCTAAATTCCGGGGGAGGCTGTTCCATAAGCGAGCTGCTGCTACGCCGAAAGCTCGTCCTCCCATTGTAGATCTCTTACTCCACAGAATGATTGCCAGATTGGCTGTTGAAGAACGCAAACTACGTGCAGGTACATACCATCCAAACCTAGCCTGAAGCAGTTTGGGTCCAAGCCCGTGGAGTGCTCTTAAGGCAATGCAGAAGGACTTGAACAATATCCTTTGTCTCACCGGGAGCCAATGCAGCTCAGCCAAGGCCTGAGATGTAGAAGACCTGCATGTTCTCATCAGAACAAGTTTTGCTGTTGCCGCCTGGATACTCTGGAGCCGCGAGATCAAATAACACGGAGGACTCCAGTAGCAAAGCATTACAATAATCCAGGCGGCTGAGAACACCACTCCTAACCACTAAGCCTCTGGCCTGAGGATGCAATAGTGGTAGTACCTTACGGAGTCCTCTGATGAGCATGTAACAATGTCTAACCAAGGGCGGCTCTAGCCTCATGGCGGCCCTGGGCAGGGAGTGTAGGTAGGGGGCCCCGGAAGAGGGGGTCCGGGCGGAGCGCGGAGGCCAGTGAAGAGGGGGGGTCAGGGTGTTTGGAAGTGGAACAGAGCTGGAGGCCACCAAATCCCTGCCAGGGTCCGACACGCAAATATGTATCCATCTTCAGAGGATTATTATATTAAGGATATATATTGGCGAGGTGGCCCCTGGGGTTTGGTGGCCCTGTGCAGGTGCACAGCTTGCACATGCCTAAGGCCGTCCCTGGTCTAACTACTTTATTTACATGTGATTCCAGGTTAAGCTTCTCATCGAAGCTAACCCCCAGAATGCCTACCATGCTCACAGGAACCGGAGGTGTGTCTGTAGGAATGGGCCAGAAGTCAGAGGGCAAAACTGTCGGCACTCTTCCCACCCCACAGTGCAAATTTTCCGTCTTGTCACTATTGAATTGCAAAGCGTTGTTTCTCAGCCAAGACGCCATTTCACACATACACTTATGAAATGTTTCTTGGGAGTCTGCATGGTCACCATCCAAGGACACAATCAGTTGAGTGTTGTCAGCATAATTAACTACACTTATATTATTCGCTTTAATAACATCCAGCAATAGCCACATACAAACATTGAATAAAATAAGGCTGATTGAGGACCCCTGAGGGACCCCATGCTTACTGACACAAAAATCTGATTGAAAAGGGGGCAAAGCGACGGCCTGCCGTCTACCTGCCAGATAAGACTAAAACCATTGCAGAGCCACCTTTGTCACCCCCACTTCTTCCAGTCTTGCCAGTAAGACAGCGTGGTTCACAGTATCAAATGCGGCGGAAAGGTCCAACAAAATCAATATCGCCGATTGCCCCCTGTCCGCACGCATTCGAAGGTTTTCCAGCACGGTAACCAACGCTGTCTCAGTCCCATGACCTGGCCGGAAGCCAAATTGACCTTCCCCCAGCTTATTATTACCTTCCAAAAAGCCAGAGAGAGCTCGGCTAACCATGCGCTCCACTATCCTTACAGGAAACGGTAAAAGGGAAATAGGTCTATAATTCCCAAGGCAGCCAGGGTCCAATGAGGGTTTTTTAAGCAGGGGGGTTACTATTGCCTCCTTCCAACTCGATGGAACCACCCCACTACTGAGTGATTGGTTACACAGCTGGTGAAGCAATGGAAAAATCTCGGGCCCAGCTCTTTCCACATTTTTTGGGGGATGGGATCCAGCGGAGAGCCAGACCCCCATTGCCACCCTGACAAACTCATCCTCCATAGGCAGATCCCAGCGGTTGAGGGTAATCCCTTGCCTCCCTAGCTCCGGCCCAACATTCCCAACACCCAATTATGTTGGCTAGTCCTGTTTCCCCCCTTTCTCAAATGCCTGGTGGGGTGTCTGGTTTCAGACCCTCAATGATCCTGTTGGTTTTTTCCTGAAAAAAAGCTGCCAGGCCATTACAAAGCTCTTGTGACGGAGTAATCTTATTACTCGTACAGTCAGAATTTGCCATATCTCTCAGTATATTAAAAACACATTTGGCACTGTTTGGAGATTTTAGAACAAGATCTGCAAAGTATGCTGCCTTACTGGTTATTATCTCTTTTTTATACTTTGCTAAGCATTCCTTCCAAAAGGCTTTATCATCATCAGAATAATGCAATCTCCACTGTCTTTCAGCCCGTTTGCAGTGTAACTTATAGGCTCTCGCCACAGCGTGGGTGGGCAGGGTGCACGTGGCACTCCCATACTCAAGACGGCTCCCAGCTGTCATGAGTCACAGTAGGTGTGTGCTCATGATGGCCGGGAGCCGTCCCAACTCTGCCCACTAATTAATTTGCCCGCACAGGCGGGAAATTAATTGCGCATGGGCTGAGCGGCAATGTTCGGACGGCTCCTGGCCGTCATGAGCACATGCCTACTGTGACTCATGACGGCCGGGAGCTGTCATGAGCACAGAACGAGTTAAAAAAACGTTAGAAATTCGCTAAAAAACAAGAGTTACAAGGGCGTTATAGTTAGGAAATGGAATAAAACAAATCACTGAAAAAAACAAAAGTTATAGAGACGTTATAGTTAGGCTCAGGTTTCACTTGTACAAAACCAAAGGAATTGAGCTAACTATAACTCGCACATCTGCAATGCACTGCTTATGACATCACACATTACATCACTCATGACATGGTCAGTGACATCACACATGACATCACTGATGACATTATCCACAAAATCTCTGACACACCTTCTCACACCCCAATTTAACCTTTCAGACACCTGCTCCAACTTCCAGACTAACATTCCCAAAACCATTGACACATCCATACCAGTACTTACATACCATACAGCCACTCGTACACCGACTCACTCACTAATACAGCCACTGATATCTCCACTTATACACCCATACAGCAATTCATGCAGTCTGTCACCCATAGATCTACTCACACACCTACTCGCTCACCCATACAGTCAATCACATAGCTGTTTACTCACCCATACACTTACACACACACACTCACTCAGTGAGATACAAACACATACTCACTGACCTAAACAGTCACTGACACACGCACACACTCACCCATACAGCCACTCTCACAATCATTCACACATACAGTCACTCAAATACCCCATCCCTCACCTATTCTGCCTTTCACATAGGCAGTTACTCACAGATATACCACTGACACATCCACTCACTCACGATACAGCCATACACACACTCACTCACCCATACAGCGCCTCACACATGTACTCACTAATCCATACAGCCACTGACTCACTCATCCATACAGGCAGTCACACACACACCCTCACCCACCCTTACAGACACTCAGACACCAATACAGGTACTCAGACAACCAATCACTGACCCATACAGCCACTTACATTCTCACTTACACATGATACAGCCACTTAGACCAACTAACACACTGATACAGACATTCACACAGCCAGTCACTCACCTATACATTCACTGAGACACCAAGTCACTCACTTATACAGTAATCACACACCTACTGAATCACCCATACAGGCACTCATACACCCACTGATTCACCAATACACCATAGTATATATTTAACACTCATAAACCTTTTTAAAAGTACTCACAGTCAGTGGATGCTATCATTAGTGATGTCATGAGTGAAATTATTTTAGATGTCATCAGTAAAGTCATCAGTGATGTCAGTGAGCATGTCATGAGTGATGTAATATTTGAGGTCATAAGCAGTTCATTGCAGGGGTGCAAGTTATAGTTAGCTCACTAACTATATTGGCTGAATTTATTTGGTTTTCTACGAGTGAAATGTCAGCCTTACTGTAACGTTCCTGTAACCTTTGTTTTTTCAGTGAATTATATATATATATGAAAAAACAAAGGTTAAAATGACGTTATAGTTAAGTGAAATTGCAGTAAAAAAAATTATTAAATGTTTTATTTTAAACTAAAAAAACACTGAAATTCAACAGTTATAGTTAACTAAGTGTAACTATAATCAAACACCAGCTATGACAATGTTGTCATCAGTGATGTCACATTGATGTTATCAATGATGTCATAGAGCATGTCATGAGTGTTGCAATAAGTGAAGTAATAAGCAGTGCATATATACATAACTTCTGTGTTTTTTAGGTTGCAGCCTACCAGACAGTGCAGCTGTCTGGTTTGCCAAAGACATCTTGGGGACAGCCAGAAAGTTGACCTGGGAATGCATTACGCCTGTTACTTACTATTTGCTTTGTGGTTTGTAACACACATTTTCTAGCATTCTATTTGCTGGCTTTATTTGCTTTAGGCTGTCCAGCTCAAGTTCATCCCTCCTGTTTCCCAAAACATTGTTCACTGTATTTTTCTACGAACTGGCTTTCTGTAAACAGGCCTTTAAATCTTGTTCTTATTTTGTCACATTCGCTGTGCATTTAAAGACAGAGGTCAAATGTCAGGCTGCGTCTTCCAGGGAGCATGGTGTTTATTTTTATTTTTAAGACTTCAAAGGGAGAGGATTTATGTGACAATCCTGTTGACCAGTGGCAGTCTGCTTGAGGAAGGCTCTACAGATCTTTTTTTTGCCTACCACACCACATAATTTAAGTGTCTCAAAATGAATTGTGCTAATGATCAACTCAATACATTGGGTGATTACATTTCCACACATTATCGTTTGTGCACTGTATGCTTTTATCAGTAAAACTGTATGTGAGTGCAAATGTTATGGTCATTTCAATTGAAGACGTGTTGTCTGTAATGGCAGTATGCTATCATACCATGAATACTCCACTTTACTCCACTTCACTCTACTCCACTCCACTCTACTCTGCACTACTCCACACCACTGCATTCTAATCTGTACCACTCCACACTATGCCACTACGCTCCACACTGCGTCACTGCACTCTTCCCTGCACCACGCTACTCTATGCCTCTCTACTCTACACCACTCCACTCTACCCTATGCCAGTGCACTCTACCCCACAATATTCTACTATGCATATTCCTGTGTCTTTGTGCTGTCATTGAGTTCCCGAGGCGTTCGCCAGGTTTTTGCTCCTGCTCCCGCCGAATCACCGCACGCCGCATCCAGAGAAAGGTGGTAGTGGACGCTGCGGCGGATCGCTCCCTGCATTTCATGCCGTTTCATTTTGCCAAGCGCTCCAAGCTTTAAAGCCGAGACCCTATGAGGCTCCCCCGCGGCTCGCCCGCACACTGAAAAAGAAAAAAGAAGGAGCTGGTAGCGAGAGCCGGCAGTGAGAAAGAGCCACCAACAAGCCACGAGCCGGCAGCGACAAGAGATGTGTGCCCCTTCGGCCTGCTGTCTGCTGTGGTAGTAGGTGCCGTGAGTAAGCTGTTGTCCTTGGCTCCTTGGGCCCTAGACCCTTTGGGTCCCTGGGGGGGGGGGGGGCTCTCGGCAGGGGACTGCACAAGAGGAGCTAGAGGAGCCGAGCAAGAGGAGCTGTAAGCCTGCGACAGGTCCCCACTCCAGGGACCACTTCAGTGGTGCCAGCTGTGGCAGTTGCGGTAAAAGCGGTAGTTGCATTAAAAGCGGGAGGAATAGAGAGCAGAGAACAAAGCCTGTAACGCTCTGCTCTGTCCACCCCACGTCCAGCCCTATGCCCAGTGCCTGGTCCCGATGCCCGGTTTCGATGCTGGTCAGCCCCCGGCACTGACCCCCTCCGGCTCCAGGTATTTTTGAGGACTTTTACAGACTTCTACAAATCTCCCCCTCCCTACTGAGGGCACCGATGCAGCAACCTGCAGTAAGGTGAAAGCGGCAGGTGCAGGGAAAGCAGCGACTGGGGGCCGGGGGCTGAGAGCTACAGTGCGCAGCTAGCAAACAGGCCAGTAGTAGCTAGTAGCAAGCTAGCAGCGAGTCAAGAGACTGGGGAGTCCTGGAGTCCCAGTCACTGGGCAGTATCCACCGGCCTCCGCAGCTTGCTTGTGGTGCAATTTCAGCACCCCACAACCCACAACCCTGCCAAAGTGAAAAAAGGCGGACACAAATATTTTAGCAAGAAGTTTCTCCAGGTCCTCGGTGGGTAGTGTCTAGCAGATTAGATTAATCAAGACACAAAAAGCTACAATAAAACCACAAACAATATTCAGGTTGCAAGGAACAAACCTTCAACAAAGAAATAAAGTAACAAAGTAACAAAAAGGATAGTCAAGCCTCGCTCCACAAATTAATACCCAATTAACAACTCCATCTCGTTGAGGAAGTAATGTGGACAAGAAATTCTTCCCAAGCTCAACAGCAAACACACTATCGTCCCCACAAAACAGCAAAGAGGCAAAAATCAAAAATGCTGTACCCTCAAGGAGTGAGGGTAGGGAAACAGAAGCTGCCACCGCGGAGGAGCATCAAGACTCATTGCAAGACTCACCGTGTGAAATATTGCCACCAATTGCGAACCGGAACTTGCACGCCAACAGTAATGGGGACATCAGAGCCTATATGCACTCTAAAACACTGAAGGAAAAAAAGGCAAATTCACCAGGAGTGAACGGGAATGACAGAGTGGTGCGGGGAGCAAGTCTCAGTAGCAAAGAGGATGGATCACTAGACAGACCGGTCCCAAAAAATCCATTATCACCAGAAATAATCAGTTTAGCAAAGGGCACAAATGCACCGAAGGCCAACCGTAGGCCCTGAGGATGTCACTGGACCTGAAGACTGCCTAACAGCTTCAGTTAACGTGGTTCGATCCAAAATGGAGAGTGGATCTCCATTGAAGGAGGACTCTCGCAGGCAATTGTCCGAAAAATGGCAATATTCAGCTTCCCCAATAGCCACAGAGGGATGGATCGATCGAATGTACCAGGACACTCAACCAACCCCCTCAAGGATCTCACTAACAATTAAGAAGACCCCCACTCAGTTGACAGACGCAGCCTCGTGCCTGCAAGCAAACAAAAGTGTAGTAAATGCCATAAATGTAAAGAATGAAGCCTTAGAGAACTTTAGCATGCCGAATAAATCTGGCAATAAATCCCCCTCAGCATCTTTTCTTAGCGTAGACCAAAACCAATTGGCCACCAGCAGCAATTCAACTAGTTATCATAAGGAGACAGATCATTTAATCCAACAAGCTCGGATCCCAATGCCCGCCACCAGAGATGATGGTCTACTATCATCAAAGCCAATAGCAGGAGTAAACTTCTCTGCAATAAAGTTTGACTTCACAGAGTCCCACCCAGAGGTACCGGCTACAGTGCCAAGAAATCAATGCTCCCCATCAAGCTTAAACTTTTTTAATTCCATTCCCTCTATTCATTATCAAAAGTCTTTATTTCGGTTTTACAGTACCATAAAAGAAGTAAGCACATTAATCTTATATGACAATAAACAGGATAAAATGTACTATAAAATACTCCCTATACAGACTCTTGGAAATTTAAAAAAACAAATAAAAATTCACAGAGAACTTGATACAAAAATACAAATGCATAAAAAGTACAAAGCTAGACGAATTTCAGTATTTAAGTGATTTGTCCTATCAAAACAGAGCCAAAGTGCTAGTGCCTGTGTAACTTTCGTTTTTATGTCAATTTTACAAATATGCAACCCAATTATACAACAACTTCCATTTTAAAACCCATGCCCCAATTGACCGGTAGAAGGATAAAAGTTCAAAATAATAATTTAAAACCCAATTATTTACAATCCAAAGTGCTAGTGCAGGGTACACGCCCGACTGGTCTGATCATCTAGATCTCAATATTTTTTATTCGCACCAGTCGGGGAAGTAGATAGAGCCCTCATTCTAATCCCCCAGAATTGACCCAGAGATTTTGCTGTTGCACAAGCATAAAGTGGTCTCAAATCTGACTTTAAAATACGTAGGGCATCTTTATGACTATGTGTCCCAAGTTGTCTACATATTGGAGTTAGCCAGTTCCTTCTAGGTCTGGCGTAGGCAGCACAGATAAAGAGTACATGGCCTATTGTTTCATTGGGGCATGGACATGAGGGACAGCCCTTGTGCTGTGATGTGTTTGTCAGCCAAATGTTAGTAAAAGCATTGATGGGTAGGCAGCCATATCTGAACTGAGTATACAATTTTCTGTCTGCCGGCACTTTTATAAAATCAAAATAACTTTCTAACCAGCTGCCAGATTTGATATTAGTAAACACATCAGTTAAGCAGCCATGGCGTATTTTCAAGAAATTCGTCTGTTCTACCCATGCCCAAAAATGTGATTTTAGTATGTCCCTAGAGTATGTGGGCAGATGCCCTTCTAGCTCCTTAGGCATACCTATGTCTGCCCGAATGGTATTTATATATTTAAACCACCCAATTTTATGGTTAGTATCCAAGGCAGAAACTTCAGTATAAGCAGCAGCGTAGGACATCAGTTCGAATGTTGTGACCAATCAATGCCAGAAGAGTAACAGACTTAAGCTTGCCTGGTCATTGGTAGACTTGACACCCATGTCAAGTTTCAAGGGAAGGAGGAGACTGCTCTATGGAAGTGATACCAGACTCCTAAGAAACTTGTTTTCTATTGTAGAGAGGATGTTGTCCTTTATGGATTCTGCCCCATAGAGCACACTACTCACTACCTTGCAACTATACAACTTGAGTATGGGGGCTACAGGCCTGGTATAAAAGCGGCAGTGCTCCCGTCGCAAGGCCCCAGTTAACTGGGAAAATTTCAAGGACGCACTCTCTAGGTGTTTCTTCCATACCATTCCCTCGGACAGCTTGATTCCCAGGGAATCAAAGGAACGCACTCGGTCGAGCAGAACATTATCAAGGACTAGGTTACCTTTAAAGGATTTGTGGGGATTTAGCATAATCAACTTTGTTTTAGTGGTGTAGATGACCAAACCCCTCTCATCACAAAAAGTCTTAAAACAGTTTAAAAGCTTTTGTAGGCCCATGGGAGGACGATGTCGTCTGCAAACAATAAAGTAGTTATTTTGTGGTTTGCCAACGATGGAGCATCGGCCGAAATCGAACACAAAATGTCAGCCTTCTGGCTTACATAAAGGGGAAAAGGGTGGGAGCCAGGACACACCCTTGTCGTAGCCCCCGTCTGATTTTGAATGGCTCGGTGTTTTGGCCTGGGTTTCCCCACCTTACACAGGCAAAATGATCCTCGTGTAGTCTGATGAGTGGTTCTAATAGTTCCAGAGGCATACCCATGTCCTGAAGGACCTGCCAGAGTAAATCCCTGGGGACTAGGCCAAAAGCTATTCAGGATAACAAGCTCTTGAAACCTAGATCCCCATTGACAACAGAGGACCCCCCAGCTTTACTTCCAAAAATCGAAGCTCACCTTACACTAATCAATAACGCATTGATCTCAATGGCAAATGCAGCCCTTATGCATGCACAGAAACTTGATACACAAATAAACATACTACAGTCAGTAGCAGGGTTAATATCAGGTCTCGATACCAAGCTTGAATATCTGAATTCGCTGATTAACAGGGCCCAGAGCTACGCGGTCTCACCCATCAATCTAGAAAAATGTGGATGCAGCCCCACACTACATAAATTGGAAACGCTCCCCGAAATAATGAGCTCCCTAGTGAATGACCTCAAAACAGGCAGCGAGAGGGTCACAAATTATGTGCTCCAATCAAGAGGGAAAAGACAAAACCCAAACTTTCCCGCATCCTCTGTCGCCTTTTCCACATAACAGGAACACTATGCCCCCCTGATGAAACTGGACTATGTATGCAAAAACCTGGAGGCAAAGAAAACCATATGTTGGATATACATCCCTTGTTAATGGCCAATGGTACTCAAGATGAGCCGGCAAGACCAAAGAAAATGGACAAACTTGAGGGAGAGTCAAATTTAATCTAATAAACAAAAACACAGCTTTGAATCCCAACGATGTTACAAAACACAACAAAGAAAGAAAAAACTTAGGGCCAGATGTAGATACTCCGATTTAAACCGATTCTAAAATACCGAATTTTACCGAATCGGTATTTTAGAATCGGTAAATGGTATGTAGAAAAAAAATCGGTAAAAAATACAGAATCGGTAAAATTCGGAATCGGACATTCGGAAATTACCGGTATTTAGGCCCATAGGAATGAATGGGAAATACCGATTCGGTAATTTCCGAATCGGAAAGCAAACAAAAGTGAAACATGAGTAGGCCGCCAATCAGGGCTATCACCCTCCCCCTCCCTACTAGGAAGTGGCTACACAGGCAGCTGCAACTAATTAGAAGCTTCTGGCAGTTGGAGCTGAGCTGAGTCCCTGAGCAGCAGAAATAGTTTTGAGCACTTTTAGAATTGCCAAAATGGCAAGCAGCAAAGAAAAAGAGCAGACAGAGAGGAGGAGGAAGCTCAAATTCAGCAGCATGGAGCTGCAGGTCCTTGTTGAGGAGGTGGTGAAGGTGCACCAAAAACTGTTTGGCAGGCAGTCCCTCATTGTGGCAGAATCTGCCAAAAGGAAACTCTGGCTGGGCATACTAGACAAAGTTAATGCAGTAGGGGTGACTACCAGAGACGCAGAGGAACTGAAAAAGCAATTCTACGGCCTCAGGAGCCAAACTAAGAAAAAATTGGCTGAACACCACAAGCAGGCAACAAAAACTGGCGGAGGCAAGAACCCAGCACCCCCCCTTACTGACCTGGAGGAGATGGTGGCCTCAACCATTGAAGCAGACAGCGTCTGCGGACTGGGAGAAGTAGACAGCTCTGCCAGAGCTGCAAGCAAAAAAGGTAAGACACATGCACAGTATTCCCCCCCTAACATCATCCTTACCTGTAACCTTTGTGGCCAAGTGAACCCCAGTCCAGTACTGCTAGCACTATACAGGAGCAATGCATCATGGTACATGTAGTCCGGCAATGTAAGAACATGTCATACAGCACAGCAACCACCAAGTTAGGGAAATGATTGCACAGAGAATAAAGCTAAAGTGTGAAATATTTAATTGTAGTGACTGTGAGACAGTAGCGCTTAGCTAATGTACGCTCATATGTCCACAGGTGAAACGTCTCGCAGACGTTCGCAGGAGACTGAAGGCACACCACCAGAGAGGGAGGAGAGTCAGGAGCCAGGTCCAACTACCCAGAACGTACCACAGGACACAGGTGCACCAAGTAGCCATCCTCCTGCACAAGACTCAGAAATGGCTCCAGAGTTGCAGGCGTCCCCTTTAAGATCTCAATCCCCTCTGTTGCTGTCGTCCCCAGAAATGCCAGCATCACTGCATGACACAACACCTGCATCACAACCAAGCAGGAGGCATGTTGTGGCCCCACTTCTAGAAATGGAGTCAGATCAGCTGACATGGCGGGGGAAGAAACGCACAACTTGCCTGTGGAGCCCTGGCACACTGCACTCCAGTGCAGAGGAGGGCCATACTGGTGGAAGAAGCCGCAGAGTCCTAGAAAGGCGTGCAGATGCACCTGTGGAGGGTCAAAGTGTGTTCCGTGGCCTGGAGGGGTCCATGGTGAGAATCCAGAGGATGCAGGGAAGAGCCATCCAGTCATGCCAACGCCAAATGAGGTGTAACAATAACATAGGAGACATAGGAAAGGGCATCAGGGAGCTTGTAGAAGTGAACAAGGAGATGGCAGCAGGGATGCGCGAAATGAGCCAATCGGTGCAGTTGCTATGCACCAAACTAGACACAGATTTTGAGTCAAGGCGCAAGGAAAGGCAGCGTGCTCATGGCCAAAATAAAGCAATCAACCGCTTGGCCACTGCCGCATCCCTGCTATGCAGGAGAAGCAGTAACATGCAGGAGGCTATGACCCAAAACAGCAATGAGGTCACTAGGGGCATGGGCAGGATGACCAGTGCTCCTGAGGCGCTGTTAAATGCCCAAACTGCACAAACAGCTGACCGGATGTGCTTGTGAGTGAGGAGGGGTATACTCAGATGTGAGTCCCTTCCTCACTGCACCATCAGGATTCAAGCAAGCCGGGCCGAAGACGGCTGTAATGCCAGAAACCGGTCCCCGGAAGCTTGTTTCCTTTCCAGTATAAGAATTGGCTTGGTAGTTTGGTCTGCCCTGTTCCCATGATGCACTGGGCCAGGGACAGACTAATTTGCATGTAGCCAGGTTCTGAGCTGGGATGGTGCAGTGAGCTAAAAAACGGTGATGGATCAAGCCCTGATCTCTTGACTGGGTACAAGTGTTCTGTTTAATTCAGATACTCTGTCCATCACCACCCCCTTTTCTGAATCGTTTTGTCCACCATAAGCGTGGAAGGGTATACTCAGATGTGAGTCCCTTGCTCACTGCACCATCAGGATTCAAGCAAGCCGGGCCGAAGACGGCTGTAATGCCAGAAACCGGTCCCCGGAAGCTTGTTTCCTTTCCAGTATAAGAATTGGCTTGGTAGTTTGGTCTGCCCTGTTCCCATGATGCACTGGGCCAGGGACAGACTCATTTGCATGTAGCCAGGTTCTGAGCTGGGATGGTGCAGTGAGCTAAAAAACGGTGATGGATCAAGCCCTGATCTCTTGACTGGGTACGAGTGTTCTGTTTAATTCAGATACTCTGTCCATCACCACCCCCTTTTCTGAATCGTTTTGTCCACCATAAGCGTGGAAGGGTATACTCAGATGTGAGTCCCTTGCTCACTGCACCATCAGGATTCAAGCAAGCCGGGCCGAAGACGGCTGTAATGCCAGAAACTGGTCCCCGGAAGCTTGTTTCCTTTCCAGTATAAGAATTGGCTTGGTAGTTTGGTCTGCCCTGTTCCCATGATGCACTGGGCCAGGGACAGACTAATTTGCATGTAGCCAGGTTCTGAGCTGGGATGGTGCAGTGAGCTAAAAAACGGTGATGGATCAAGCCCTGATCTCTTGACTGGGTTCGAGTGTTCTGTTTAATTCAGATACTCTGTCCATCACCACCCCCTTTTCTGAATTGTGAGTGAGGAGAGCACAAGTAGGAGCAGCATGGCAAGCTCCCATGTCCCAGAGACAAGGAGGAGCAGCAGGCGCCACGCTGAGGCCACAGGCCAGCAAGAAAGTGAGCACAGTGAGCACCATACAAGTGGCCCTGGGAAGCGAGGACGAAAATGACTATGACAGTTCATGGTGAAATGAACCAGGAATGACATCATTTCAGTTAAAAAATGTTTGTTGCACATTTGTACTTTAGAAACCTACGTCACGACACAATTAAACTACATTGGGTGCATACTCCACCTGTCTGTGTCTTTTTACTTACTTAAAAGAAGTTGCGTGTAATCTCTTCCCGTCTGTGTCTGCCATCAGTTGGTGTTGCAACTCCAGATGTGTGTGGTTCAGGCAGTGCTTGCTCGTCATCATGGTCCTCATAATCAGAGATATCCACTTCGGTTCCCTACTTAACCGCAAGGTTGTGCAGCATTGCACAGGCTGCAATCATCTTGCAGCAGGTGATCGGTGTGTACTGGCGGGCCCCTCCACTCTAATGTAGGCAGCGAAACCTGCTCTTCCACATACCAAAGGTGCGCTCCACAATGTTTCAGGTTGTTTTGTGTGCCCTGTTGTATCTCCTCTGGCTTGGTGTTGTAGGGTTGAGGTAGGGTGTGAGGATGAAGGACCGGAGGGCATATGCACTGTCCCCTAATTGCAAGAAGAAAAAACATTACTCACATGCACACACACATACATCTGCTATACGTATCACAGGAGTTTCACACAGTGTGTTACCTAGCAAGTATCCTTCGCCGAATTCCCCCGCTGTCAGGCGTGCGTAGATCCCACTGTTTTGGAAGATGTAAGAGTCATGGGTACTCCCGGGAAATTTGGCTACTATGTCAGTGATCATGTACTTGGAATCACAGATCAACTGTACATTTATGGTGTGGGTGGACTTCCTGTTCCGATAAATGTACTCTGTGGCAGCAGGTGGGCATAATGGTATGTGGGTACCATCAATACAGCCAATGATATTTGGGAACTGCGCCATCTGATAAAAGTCTGTCTTTGTCCTGAGCAGTTCTGCATGCGTTGCAGGGAAGCTGATGTAGTAATGCATTCTCTGCAACATGGCGTCAAGGAATTTTTTGAAGAAACGGGACAGACAGCTCTGGGACACCCCACCTACCGCAGCAACCACACTCTGGTAACTCCCAGATGCAAGCAGGTGTAGGCTGCACAGCACCTGCACATGGGGTGGGATGACGTGCGCCCTTGGGGTTGGATGGTCCAACAGTGGATGGGGGTCCCTGACAAGGTCCAGGATAGTTTGGGGGGCAGCCTGTACCTTTGTAGGATCTCAGGCTCAGTTAGCTGGAATAGAGTGATCCTCTGCCTGTACACCTGCTCCTCCCTCCTCCAGACCCTCTCTCCTTCTGCCTGTAGCCATAGCCGCCTCGCAATGACATAGAATGCCGCCATTCTGGTGAAACTGGTGCATTTTGGGGCCTTTTTTATAGCCTGCACCTGGTTACCACCAGATTTTAATCCATGGTAAATACCGACTCTTAAATACCGAATTTCATGCAAATTCGGTACTTAAAAGGGTACCTACATCGCAAATTTTTTTTTTCCATTTCTTAATTTCCGATTCAGTAAATTTACCGATTCTGTAAAGTTTCCGATTCGGAAACTTTACCGAATCGGTAAATTTACTGATTCGGATGTTTTTGGGTCCCCTACATCCCAAATGCCCAATACCGGTCGGTAACGGCCAAAATTCTGTAATTTCGGCCGTTTCCGACCGGTATTGGGCCACCTACATCTGGCCCCAAATGATCAGAAAGAAATAACAGCAAATATGGTTGTGCACATTTTAAATAAAATGTGCCCAGGCGGGGCACCAGGACCAAACGGCATACCTCCAATGGTATATAAGAGAACAGCCTCTAAATGGACAACCATTATGGCTCCATTATTTATGGAAAATAGAGCAGGAAGGCACATCCCTGAGTCATGGACGGGTTCCCTTTTAGTCCCAATACATAAAAAAGGGACGCAATCGAACCCAAAAAACGATCGCATGATTGCCCTCTTGGATGTCGATGGGAAATGTTATGCTAACCTGCTTTTAAAAGAATTGACTGCCTGGGCTGAAGCACTAAATCCAATCCCTTTTATGCAAACTGGCTTTCAAAAGGGCTGTAGGATTGAAGATAACTTGATCTGTGTGTCATTGTTAATAGAAACAACACTGGACAAGAAAGCGAAGGCACTCTACTTAGCCTATATCGATTTTCAAACAGCCTTCGATAGGGTGGACCGTACAAGACTGTGGAGGAAATAAAAAAAATTGGGGCCTTAACAACTCCCTATTAAACGCGCTAGTGGCTCTATACTCTGGGTCAAAATCAGAGTGTCTGCCGACTGGTCAACAACCAAGAAGTTACAAACAAATAAGGGCCTAAAACAAGGCCATATACTGGCTTTTTAATTTATATTTAGCCGACCTTCCTGATTTGGCACAAGCTCGAGCATTCCCTCCTAAACTTGCCGGATTTCAAATCCAATCGTTGCAATACACAGGTGACACATCCTGTTAGATCAAACTCCGATTGGCCTACAGCGACTTCTAACTGCATTGTCGTCATATTGCAAAGCCAACAAATTGAAAATAAACACGACAAAAACAAAGACGATGATAATCTATAGGCAGACGAAGAGAAGAGGGTTATGGCAAGTCGATGGTAAATCCATCGAGACAGTCTCAACTTATAAGTACCTTGGGGTATGGATCCACCATAAAGGAAGGCAGTCCACACACATCATAGCAATGCATGGGCTGGCACAATCCTTGGAGGTCGCCCTCTATAGAGCAAGGAAATCTATGTGCTCACCCGACCTCACACCTTTAATCCAAGCAATGGGGGCAAAAGTCCTACTGTCCGTCTCCCATGGCGCTATTGTCTTTAAAGACAAGATGTCACCGTGGCTGGAGAGAGCACAATCTGCCTGCTTCCATAAAGTTTTTTATTTTACCCTCTTCCACTTCGCATGTGCAAATCCGTAAGCATTTCAACTTGACATCTCAAAAGTTTATACTAAAAGCACGATTCATAGCATTCTGTCTAAAAGACAAACAAGCACTGGAGAACTCATTTAAAAATTACATCTGGCTAATGATAAATAAACCCGGGTCAACCTGGCACAATTATCTTACTCACTCCATTGAAACACTGGAAGCCTGTGAAATATGGGCCGCCCCATTCCCATATGGGCCGCCCCATTCCCATACGGCGGCAGCAAAACTCTGAATGAAACAAGCTAAAACAATGTCAGAGGTCAACGATGCAACACGCTTAAAAACCTTAAGCATGGAAGCTGAACTTTAAAACTATACAACAGCATAGGCTTACCACACTATCTGGCATCCCCCATAAAGCCAATAATGAAGCACCAACTGATGAGGATACAATTGGGCTTGATCCCTCTATTGGCATACAAGTATGGACAAAGCTACAAAGAAATCTCAACCCACATAGTGCCGTGCCTGTGGGCGAGAAGAAGAAACCTTAATTCACACATTATATATTTGCGAGATACTGCGCCCTTTAAGAACTTTTTGGCTTCGACCCATCTGGTGCATTTTAAACATTCGGACTAGCCTGGATGCCCTGGTGGAATGCTTGAAGGACACAGTGGTGCGGGCGCTTTTTGAAATTTCTGACGGCCGTAAAGGACATTTTGGCCTCCGAAAAACTCATAGAAACATAAAGCTCATAAAATCACTATCAGTTTTAATCCTTTATAACGTAAATGCTAAAAATTGAAGCTGATTGCAATGATTTTAATTAATTGTGCAATAAAATTCTATTCTACTATGAACCACTGCACTCTACACAACTCCGTGCCACTCCAATCTATGCCACCCTACTCTGCAACACTGCACTCTATGCCACTGCACTCTACGCCAATGCACTCTATACCACTTTACTAAAAGCAGTGCACTCTACATCATTCTGCTCTGCACCAAATCACTATACACTACTATTATACTAAAATACTAAAATACTAAAATATTGCTCATCACCTTCAGAGCATTTCATAAACGAGGACCACTGTATCTGCGGAAAAAATTCACCAGATATCATCCAACCCGAATTCTCCGCTCGACCAATGCCAATCTTCTGGCAGCTCAATCATTCAGGCTTAAGACCCGCGGAGGCAAGTCCCTCGCGGTGTTAGGTGCAAAAGCTTGGAACACCCTCCCACCTTACATAAGAGCTCTGGATAGAGAAACTGAATTCAGGAAACAATTAAAAACCTGGATCTTTACCCTACCTGACACTACTGCCAGATCCCTAGTGTAAGAATTCTATCTGATCAGCCATACAAGTGGGCGCCAAGATGCTCCTTGGAGCGATAGTTGCGCGGTATAAATAACCCCTTACATTACATTACATTACATATACTATATGCCACTCTATTCTACTCTGCTTCACTGCACTCTACGCCATTCTATTCTACTCTACACCACTTTATTCTACGCCATTGCTCCCTCTGCCATTCTACTCTGCACCACTCCACTCCATACCATTCTCCTCTGCCCCACTGCACTCTATGCAAATGCAATCCATACCAGTCTACTATACACCACTGCACTCCATGACAGCATACTCTGCAACACTGCACTCTCTGCCACTCTCTGCCACTCTATTCAGCAACACTGAATTCTAAACCCCTAAAATTTACACCACTGCACTCTATGCCAATTCACTCTAAGCCGCTCTAATCTACTCTGCACCACTGCACTGTGTGACACTCTATACCACTGCACTCTATGCCACTTCACTCTACTCTGAAACAATCTACCTTGCCACCACTCCACGCAATGCCGCCACACCACACCGCTGCACTCTACGACAATGCCAGCCGCGGTGCGTCCATTGGGGCGTAGGGGCGTAGCCCCACCAGCCACCATGGATGCATCGCGGCCGCCGGCCGCAATAAAATACATTAAATACTAGCAATCAGCCGCCGGCGGGAATTGTGTAGGGGGGTGGCCTGCTGCAGCTTGAGTGACAGTCCACACTCAGGCTGCTGCAGACCGTAGGGCACAGTTTCGTTGGGGAACTTATAGTGCGCATGCTTGGGAAAGTTGAAGACTTTCACAAGCATGCGCACTGTAAGTTCCCCAGCGGGACCCAGGGGTGCTTGTTTGGTGCCACAGCCCGGGTTTTCTAAGGGTGACAGGGCGAGCAGCAAATGTGCCTCGCTGCATGCAGCGCCAGGATTGGCTGGTGACACACTGGCTCAGGCTCAGCACTGCATGGCCAATCACTGTGTGACATCACTGTGAAGCCATGCAGTGATTGGTCATTCTGGACTTGCGCTGTGACGTTTGCCTGGCTGGTTGTTGCACAGCACTCACGGGATCTCGCCAGACCTGACTGCGGGGATAAGTGTGGTGAGTAGCAATTGTCCTACGGGTTCCAACATTAATGTGGCCTCTACAAACATAGATTGTGTGATTTGGCTTGAGCTATTGTTGAATATAACTAGAGATAAGCGCACTGCATCTTGATAAATATTTGTTTTATGGGCACTAACAGTGTGGCTTCTCCTAAATTGTGATGACGTTGTTTGGCTCGGGCCTTTGGGGATTATGCACCCGTTTTCGGAATGGGTGGATGTTGCCGAATTTACCAGGACAGTACCTTGAAAAACATAATTGGAGTGTATGCCATGACGGGCGGCAGCTTCCTTTTTCATTGCCGGCCTGCCGCCTGTCAAGTATAGTCGAGTCCTGAGAGGTAGCTGTGCAATGTGAGTGTGCCAACTGATTTATTTTAGCTAGGCTGTTTGTATGCCTGTTTGGTCTGGAGCTCCGGTTTTTGCTGGTGATGTACACATAAAACAAAAACCGTGCCTGAAGTAATTCTTATAAATGCTGTCGCCTGTACCTTGCTAAACACAGTATAGTGCAGTGCCCGAGGCGAGGTGGAGTGACCCCTCACAGTGTACTGCGTGGAGGTGGTCGAGCTGGCCGCATGGTGTTGGATACTTTTATGGCACACAACTGGGAGAGCTTTCACATGGCTCTCCCCTCCCAGCAGCTGTAAGGAAGGCAGTGGGGGTGGTGCCCAAGTGAGACAGTGGGGATCACAAACTCAGCTTATATATTAGCGAAAAAGGCAGGAGCAGAAGACTCAAAGGGGAGCAGTCATTAAAAGAAGGAACACCAGGAAAGGAGCATTCACCTCATGGGAGCACTGTTTTCTATCTGCATGACGTGTTTGCTGAGAGGTAAGTCAGTTCTCACTTGTAACCTATAGGCAAACTAGATTCCCGTTATAGTCCATTAAATTAAACACGAAACATGGCAGAGCATGTGGTGTTTCCGTCAGAGCTGCAGACTTTGCAACTCGGGAACCAGGTTCAAGTCTGGGCATTGGCTCAATATCCTGTGAATATGGGCAAATTACTTAATCTTACTGTTCCTAAAAAACAAATCTGACCATCTATAATATAACTGGTACTCATGTAAAGTGCTCCAAAGCACACTATAAAACTGCAACAAAAAGCAATGAACAGGATTCCAATTTGCACCTCTCAAACCAATTGATGACATCTTTGTTGTGCAGAGGTCATTTACTTGCAGCATTTTAGCAATGGTGTTATTTAGAAAATATTTAGTAACCCCAGAAGGCATGCCTTCCTCTGATTCAGTTGTACAATATCTGTGACGTATTATACATGTGCAGAGTACAGTTAAACTCTAAGATATGAAGGAATTTTTTTCACAATTAGTTGGTACCATTACGATTTACACAAACATGTTTTAATTTGTATGACACGCATATTTGAAGGCACTCTCATATGTTATAATGAACATAAAGGAGGCTCTGTGAAATAAACACTTTGTCTAGGATAACACAATTTAGTGATGCAGAGAAGCTGGGGTTTGTCACAGCTTTACCAGGTTCTCACTGAACAATTTGATCACTAGATGGGTATCTCATTCTGATATTGCATATTAATGCTTTGTCTTTAATTCTCAAAGGATGAGATTAGAGCATAGGTAATACTGCCTGCTGCTCAACCATGCTCAATGCTACTTTGGGTGTATGAAGCTTTCCCACACACCCCTGATTCCCTCACAATCCCTGAATCTGGGGCCTGGCTGCAGGGGCACACAGCGTCCAGGCAGCACCCTCATGTATGTAGCTTTCTCACACCCCCGCTTCCATTAAAAAAAAACTGAACCTGGGGCTTGACTGCAGTGATGCACTGCTTCCAGGCAACACGTTTATTTAAGGGCAGTAGGTTAGTTTTGCAGCAGTTTTAAGATCTTCTTAGAGTTTCTAGTTGCTCAAAGGGGTGTAATATCTGATATTTATATATGTTTCCCTCTTCTTCATTGCTTGATTTTGCAAGCAAGAAAGTGTCACTCATAGTTGTTGAATGTCACTCATTATAACATTGAAATTCTGAAAATGTCACACATAAGCAATCTTAAACATTGGCAGCTATGAATTCTATTTTCTGTGTCTGCCCACTTCTCCAGCTCTCTTTTCCAGATCTCTGTTCTTGGTCCCCTTGTAGCCCTCCAATTATTCGTAATTTCTCTCTTCGCTATTAATACACGTGCTAAGTCTTGAAACCTCCCGGCAAAACCTTGTCTTGGCCGTGTGTTTATCAACCAGCGTAGTATGCAGTGTCTCAGCATATGTGGTAGCCTATGCCTCTCGCCATGTTCTATTAGACCTTGAGTTTCCGTTTCGACAAAGGTGTGACATTCTGGTGCTAGATGTGGGACACCACCATGTCGTCATTTCAATCTAGAGAGAATATATTGGATGTTAGTCTCTTTCCTTCAATGAAATTGTGTAAGGGGGGCTTTAAAGCCGTTGCAACACATCCGGAGTACTGATGCAAATGATAACATTGATAATGCTCGGAGGGAGAACAGATAACCTCAGTGCAGCACAGTCGGTGTATACAGGCTGGGAAAGTTAGAATTAATGAGTGCACATATATTTCAGAGCTGCAAAGTGCAGCACTTGAATCCAGCGGGTCATAGACAGGAGAATGTATAGCCTAAACTGGGAGAATTTCTTGTTTCACACCCTGACACTTGGCACAGGGACAGTCCATAAATCGTCTGATCATAAAGTACCAGAAGTGGTACTTACTTTACCATGATACCACTATGGAGAAGAAAATTCCACCAACAGATTCCCCTCTCCAATTAACATTTCGAATTGTGCGTTAATGGGGTATCTGGGAATCAGAGTATTCATAAAGAGCGGGGGGAGGGGCTTGTTTTCTGGCAAAAGTCCGGGATCGAAGGTGGCACGCTGACATATCCATTGGAAGACTCCCTCCATGTATGCTGTTATGTCTTTGTAGGGTCTGGTTGAGGGTAGATAAGGGGGCATTCGGGGTCAGTGTGTGCTGCAGGTACACTTGAGTCCCCGGTGGCATACTGTGGCTGTCTACAGAACTGGGGGGAGGAGGGTGCGGAGACAGAGAGAGAGAGATGGTGAGCAGCCATTGAGAGAAAGGGGTCTGTGTGTACACCCTGGGAAATATAAAAACCCTCCCAGCAGGTAATAAAACAAGCCAAAAACTTTCTTACACTCTGACCTGTCAGATTAGCCCCTCGGGCACTGCCTGATTGCCCCTTATGCCAGTCCAACCCTGGGCAGCAGGGAAAGTGTGAACATGGACAGTGTGGGTGAGGACACACTAGGGCATCGTATATCTGTATAGAGGAGAGTGTAGATGCGGGCAGACAGGCGTGGCCTACACGTCCCTGCGGGAAGCATGTTCTAGTGTGGCCTCACACGAAGCATGTGTGCATTCAAGGGAGTGCATACAGCGAGTGTGTTTGTACAAGGAAAGTGAGTCTGTGCATATATTAAGCGTGGGTGCCTATATGCAATAAAAGTCAGTGTGCACGTGCAGAGTTTGTCTACCTACATTAAAGAGTGTGCTGTGCTTGTGCTTACTCAATGAATGTGTGTGGGTGCTGCACACTTTTTTCTATCTAGTTCGTTTATACGATTTGTGTGCTACCTTTGATTGGTGACTGCTAACACCTTAAATGAATGTATAAGGCCTGGCCCCTGATGGCTGCCAGGTCTCAAAAGTGCACTACTTGCAATGAACAATTACTCCTTTTTTAACATTTCAATTGTATTTAAACCATTGGTATTCAGTTCATTTCACAATTAACATTTATCTTAGCATATTCTTCATAGCATGATTACAATAAAATCAATATCAACAAAATAATAACATAATCAAATCATATTCAATATATGAACCCAATGCATTTCGGGGCTAAAAAGCCCCTTCGTCGGGGGTCTGTTAAAGAAAAAAGGAAATCATATTACTCTTGGTGCTTATAAGTTTCACAGTTGCTACTTCTATTTAGCATCTTTCATTTAATTAAACTATTTTAGTCTTACCTCAAGCTTTGAGGGAAACTTTATACTTTTAGCGGGTTTGATTCCTAGTATTGTATTGTGATCTGTATAAAAACAGTTCGATTTATTTTCTGGCACATTTTTTAGTGGAGAGAATTTTATAGTTTAATTCTAAAGTTGTTTTGTTTACCTGTTTCCTGATTCGAATTGATCTGAAATAAATGCGAGTTTATTATTTTAGTGTCTTATGGGTTGTTTTAGTTATATGAAACAAACTATTGTTACACAAAATAATTTTTTAACGCTCACCTGTTGGTATCAAGATGTTGTTCCTATCTGTGGTGTTCTCCCTATTTATAACAATAAAGTTTTATTGAGAAAAACCTTCGAATTTCTAGCTTAAATATCTTTATTCTGAATAGAATGAGTTACCTGCGAGCCTAAGCTGTGTAGCGTTGGTCTCGCTTTGATGGGGCAGTGTTATCTGGTGCTAGAAAACAGAAGACTAGATTTTAAAATTGGGTTTATTAAATTGCCATCAAATATAAGCGTTGAATAACAACTTTTATTTACCTTACGAGACTAAGCTCGAGGACTTCGCTTTCGTCAGCTTCGTGCTTTTTACAGTGACCTACATGGAGAATTAAAAAAGTGCAATTTCACTGTCTATTGGCTATTTACTGAGAAATACGACGTTCGTATCTAACACGCGCTTAAAGTAATTACCTGCGGTCCTACGCTGCGAGGCTTCGGTTCCGCGGTATCTGTAATATTGCAGCTGACTGCAGAGTAAGAAGAGAAGGAAAGGATTTTTAATTTTTAGTTTAGTGTCTAAACGCTATCGCAAAGCTAGTGTTTTCTTTAACTCAGTATTGCGCTAGGCTTCTTCCGTCTTACCGAATTATCTTAGCGTGTTTGTAACGAAGGCTTCTCCATGCTGCTTGTGCTTCCGCTAAGGGTTTTAAGTCCCTTATTTATTATTACTAGTTTTTCTTCTCTGCCGGCGATATAATAAAAGGACTATGGGTTGTTAAAGCGGCACTAACTATTCCTCTTTGTCAACGTTATGGTAGAAGGACTAAAGCTTTTTAAAGCGGCGGCCATTATTAAGAAGTTTATTTGGGAAATACTGTAAATGGGTCTTATTAGGAAATTGGGTGAACGTTATGAAATAACATTAAAAAGTACCAGAGTATATTGCGAGTATAACAGCAAACAATACTGTTATTTGATCAACAGTATGTGACTCGTATTATTTGACATCAGATAAACATCATCTTCAACTTACTTTGCCTATTATTTGGTTTTTCACTAGGCACACATTAGTTTCTCATTGCTAGGTATCAATACTCTTCCTGCCTATTTACAATATAAATTCTCAGTGTAATCTGACTATTTACAATCTAAATTCTCAGTACGGTTCTAATGTATGTATTTTGTGAGTTTTTTGTTTTGTGTGGATTATGTTAGGTGCATCGCGGGTCTGAAGTCCGGGTGCTTAGGACTGGCTATCTTTCCTTCTGCTTATAGAAAGCAGATCATTTCTATCTTGTCATTGAGTCCGCAAGGGACTAGTGTCTGTAATCTCCGTATCCAGTAGGCTTCCCTCTGGAGAAGGGTCTTGGCATTGTCTAAACCTAACTTCTGTGGAACTTTTTCTACTATTTGGAACCTTAACTGTGCTATGGAGTGTCGCAATTCTGTCCAGTGTTGGGCCAGTGGCGATGTTGCACTTTTATTTCTTATTCGACTCTTGTGTTCAGATAGTCGTACTTTTAACTTTCTGTCCGTTTTTCCTACGTATAGGAGCCCACATGGGCACTTGATGGTGTATACAACATGCTCTGAATTGCAGGTCGCGTTGTGCTTAAGTGGAATTTTTTCGCCTGTTCTTGGGTGTAGTATTACATTCCCGTGAATTATGTTATTGCAGTTCTTGCAATTATGACATTTTGTTGTCCCTTTGTAAGTTCTTGATTCTTCAATGTTGCCTATAGATTTATTGGGTTTGTTCAATAATTCTTTCAAATTTTGGGCCCTTTTATAGGCAAACAAAGGTTGTTCGAGAAATAATGAACCGAAGTCTTTCTCAATTTGAAGGATTTCCCAACGTTTTTTGATTATCGTCTTTATGTCCCAGGATGCTGTGGAATATTTAGATACAAACACCATTCTTTTATTCATTTTCTTAGGCTTTTTTTGTAAAAGCTCGTTCCTGGGGATAGTTTTGATTTTCTCAATTTGTGCCTCAAGTAGTTTCTTTGGGTATCCTCTGTCCAAATATTTTTGTTTTTGTTCTTCCAGGGTTCTTTCACAAGTCACTGGATCAGATGAGATTCTCTTTATCCACATGAATTGGGACACTGGCAGGTTATTAATCAAGTTTGCGGGATGGAAACTTCCATACAGTAATGCAGTATTCTTGTCAGTTGGTTTTTTGTATACACTTGTGTGTATGGACCTGTCTTTGATTTCTACCATTACATCTAGAAATGGTAAAGCTTCTGCGTGCATATTGTACGTGAATTGAATTCGAGGATTGGCCATATTCAAACTTTTGATATTTTGGACTAGTGTTGCCGGTGATTTTTTCCAGATTAAGAAGATGTCGTCTATGTACCATTTGTAGTACACGATGCCTTCTTGCCATGTTGGATCTTGCAGGATGTAATCTAGTTCGAACTTGGCCATGAAGATATTGGCATAGATGCAAGCTCCGGGAAATCCCATCGCTGTTCCATTTAATTGAATATAGAATTCATTTTGCCATGTGAAATAACTGTTTTCTAAACAGAATTCTAGTAGTTGGATTATCATGCATTTGACCTCTTCTGGTTTACCTCCACTCATCAATGCCCATTCCATTGCTTCAAGCCCTTGTTTGTGTGGTATAGATGTGTACAATGATGTAACATCAATTGTGCAGATAGTCCATTCAGTAATTGACTCCATGTTGATGGTTGTCAGGCTTCTTAGAAAGTCCGACGTGTCTTCCAAGTATGTGGGCCATTGGTGTATGAATGACTGCATGTGGCTGTCTATAAATATGCCAAGGTTTTCGAAAATTGAAGAACACCCAGACACTATAGGTCTGAACGGTGGATTTCTAAGGTCTTTATGGATCTTTGGTAAGAAATATATCCTTGGCCTTCTGGGATATAATTGCCTCAGGTAGCGCTTAATTGTAGTATTGATCCAATTTAGTTCTTCCGCTTTGTCCAAAATTATATCCAAAGTCTGGGTGATTTCTATTGTCGGGTCTCTGTCCAATTTTGCATATGTATTTTCATCACTAACATGCTCTGTGCCTTTCCGTAAATAAAAGGTAGAATCCATTATCGTTAGGCCCCCTCCTTTATCCGCCTTTTGGATTACAATTGCTGGATTTTTTGCTAATGATTGTAATGCACTGTATTCAGCTCTTGTTAAGTTGCTAAATTTTCTTTTGAATTGGATTTTGCTTAAGTCCGCCTTGACCAACGTTTCGAATGTATCTAATGTTTTGTGTGAGATTGGAGCTAAAAACGTACTCTTAGGTTTAAATTTAACATCCACATTTTCATCTGTTTGTGCTTACTGTCATAGTGTGTGGCTGTGTGCGGGCACATAAAGGGAGCTTGGCATGGGCATGATCGTCGTGGTATTGTTTTAACAATCAGCCCAGTCTTATCAGATTGGTGTCAGACCGCACATCTACACATTTAGTTAAGGTTGGTTTGAAACATAGTGCAGCTCTTTGTCGCCCTGACTTCTCTCTATTATCCAGCAATGTTGATAGATGCTGAGCTGTCTTCATTAACATCATTTCACTCTCACCCCTACCTTCTCTCTATCAGCACTCCCTTTAAAATTGAGTTGAATGTCATTATCACACTTCTGTAAAGCCATCTTTGTTCCTTTGTGCCACACTGTATATCAGCAGTCACTGAGTTGGCTTTTAATCATATCACATTACTTCATTGGGGTTTCTTCTCGTTCACTGTTGGGTTGGCTTTTGATCGTCTTATACCGCCCTCTTTCTCCCCTCTTTTCTCTGGTGTGATCCATCGGCAGCTGTTGGGTCAGCCTTTGATCGTGTCTTGTGTGGTCCTCCGTGCTCCCACTCTTCTCTGGATTGGTTCATTGACTGCTGTTGGGTAGGGGGTGTTGATTGAAAGGCGGTGCAGAGCTCACTGGACTTTAAGGGCAGACACTGTACCCTCATTTTGCACTCGCAAGTGTTTTTCTGCACATAGCGGCCACCCACATACAGCCACCCACCCATACACGGAGCCACCTACACAGCCACCTACACACACACAGAGCCACCTACACACACACACAGAGCCACCCACACAACCACAGAGCCACACACACAACCACAGAGCCACCCACACAACCACAGAGCCACACACACAGCCAGACAGAGCCACACACACAGCCAGACAGAGCCACACACACAGCCAGACAGAGCCACACACACAGCCAGACAGAGCTACACACACAGCCAGACAGAGCCACACACACAGAGCCCAACACACACAGAGCCCAACACACACAGAGCCCAACACACACACAGAGCCCAACACACACAGAGCCCCCACACACACAGAGCCCCACACACACATAGAGCCCTTCACACACAGACCCACACACACACAGACCCACACACACAGAGCCCCCCACACACACAGAGCCCCCCACACACACAGAGCCCCCCACACACACACAGAGCCCCCCACACACACAGAGCCCCCCACACACACAGAGCCGTACACACACATAGAGCCCCCCCCACACACACACAGCCCCCCACACACACACATGCAGAGCCCCACACACACAGAAAACCACACACAGGGAACAGGGGGCAGGAAAGCAAGCACAACGAGGGAACAGGGGGCAGGAAAGCAAGCACAACGAGGGAACAGGGGGCAGGAAAGCAAGCACAACGAGGGGGCCGTATTTTTGGGACAAGGCCACGACATATGAAGTAGATCACCTATGTTAACTTATCACAATCTCGCCAGCGCAGCGAGGCGCACTAGCACTAGGGTATTATTTGTAGAGTTTCGCCAGATGTATATACCAGTCCTACAGTAATTTAAAATGTGTTTCTTTGCCAGAAAAGTGTGGAGTGCCTCGTTTGCTCCCACCTTAGGTGTGAATATTGTTGATCTGAGATTTTCATGAAAGTCTTATAGTCTGAATTCAGCACCTGAGCGTAATAGGACAGAATGTATGAAGCTCTGTGGTTATACTGAATAAGCAGCTACCTATGTTAAGCCATCTATTAATGTAATAACTGCACTTCCACAATTGCTTTATTAACCTTCCTGCTTTCTCAAATTTGCTTGAAAATGCACGATTTTTCTTCTTTTTTTCCAAAATTTTCTTGGGGGGGGGGGGGTAATCCCCCCAAACCCCCCTTTTGGGGTTCAGGCTCGCTCGCTGCGCTCGCTCGCTACGGTACTGTATGCAAATCACTTTGCGCCCCACCACTTTCAAATCTCACCCACCGCCCCTGTGCATACTACAACACTTTACTCAAAACCAATGCATTCTACATCATGCACTTCTATACCAATCTACTCTGCACCACTGCACTGTACACCACTATACTCTACATCACTCTACTCTACAGCATTACACTCTATGTCACTTTACTCTGCACCACTGGATGCCACTGCACTCTACACCAATGCTCTTTAGGCCACTCTACTCTACAGAACGGCACTCTATGCCACTCTATTCTCCTGCACTGCACTTTCTGCCACTGAACTCTATGCCAATCTACTATGTGCCTCTCTACTCTGCACCACTCTACTCTGCGTCACTTTAATATATGCCACTGCACTCCACTCTGCACCACTCTATGCCACTCTGATCTACAGTGCACCACTGCACTCTGACACTGCACTCTACGCCACCACTCTACTCCTCTCTGCTATACTGTGCACTCTACCCCACTCTACTATGCACCACTGCACTCTTCGCCACCGTATACCACTCCATGCTGCTCCACTGTGCAATCTGCACTCTACTACAATGAACTCTACGCCACTACTTTATACCACTCCACACCACCCTGCACCACTCCACTCTATGCCACTTCACTCTACTCTAAAACAATCTACTCTGCACCACCGCACTCTATGCCACTGCAATCAACACTGCACCACTGTACTTGATGCCACTCTACTCTGTGCCAATGTGCTCTACTTCACTACTCTATGCCGCTGCACTCTACCCTGAACCACTATACTGTACCCTGCACCACTCGACTTCACTCTACTCTAAAATAATCTACTCTACACCACTGCACCATAAAATAATTCACTCTACACCACTGTACTCAAAACAGACGCACCCTATTGACTGTACCTAATTCAACTACTTTGCACCACTGCACTTTATACCACTATACTCTACAACATTCTACTCTATACCACTGCAGTCTACGTCACTGCACACAATGTCACTCTACACCATTGCGCTCTGTTACTGCACTCTATTCTACTCTGCACCACTGTACTCTACATAACTCTCCTCTACATCACTCTACTCTGCACCACTCAACGCCACTGAACTCTGCACCATTCTACTCTGCATGACTGAATTCTACACCACTCCACTGCACTCTACTCCACTGCACCATTCTACTCTATGCCAATGCACACTACACCACTCTTCTCTCCATCACTCTACTCTTATGCCATTGCACTCTACCCCACACCACTCTACTCTACTGTACACCACTCCACTCTATGGCACTTCACTCTATGTCACTCTACTATGCAACACTGCTCTCTCTGCCACTGAACTCTACCCCACTCTACTCTTTATCGCTCCACTCTACGCCACTGTACACACTGCAAATCTACTCTAATCTACTCTGCACCACTGCACTCTACTCTGTATCACTGCACTCCACAACACTTTACTCTACTCTGAAACAGTCTACTTTATGCCTCTGCAGTCTACACCACTCCGCGCCAATCCATTCTATGCCACTGTACACTAAACCACTCAATTTTATGTTGCAGCACTCTACACCACTGCTTTATACAGCACGTTACTCAAAGCCAATACACTCTATGCCACTGCACTCTATACTAACCTACTCAGCGCCATTGTACTGTATGCCCCTATACTCTACAACACTGCAATCTATACCACGCTACACCATTGCACTCTCTCACTTTACTCTGCACCAATCTACGACACTGCACTCTACACCAATAAACTCTATGCCACTCTACACCACTGAATTCTACAACTCTCTACTTTGGAGCACTGTTCTCTCTGCCACTGAACTCTATTCCACTCTACTCTATGCCACTCTACTCTATGACACTTTACTTCACTTTGCACCACTCTACTCCCCTCTACTGCACTCTAAGCCAATGCACTCCACACCACTCTAATCGACTGTGCACCACTGCACTCTATGACACTGCACTCTACACTACTCCAGTCTAGGCCACTCAAATAAGCACCACTCCACATCACTCCATTCTGAAACACTGCACTCTATGCCAATGCACTCTACTCTACTACTCTATACCACTCCACTCTACCCTGCACCACTCCACTCTACCCTGAACCACTCCACTCTGCCCTGAACGACTCCACTCTACACCACTTCCCTCTACTCTGAAATAGTCTACTTTATGCCACTCTACTCCACTCTGTGGCACGCCACTCTATGCCACTGCTGTCAATGCTGTGCCACTCTATTCTACACCACTCAACTCTATGCCACTGACCTCTAAACTGCACCACTATACTCTACCCTGCACCACTCCACTCTACTCTGAAACAATCTACTCTACGCCACGGCGCTCTATGCCACTGCCCTGTACGCTACTTTAATGCACTTTACATCACTTTGCTCAAAACCAATGCACCCTGAGCCACTGCACCTGTGCCAGCTACTTTGCACAGCAGCAGTTTACTCTATACTCTACAACATTCTACTCTATGTCACTCCACTCTACAACACTGCATGCTACGTCACTCTGCACCACTACACTCTACATCTCTGCATTCTACGCCACTCTATTCTACTCTGCACCACTGTACTCCACTTCACTGATCTGTGCACCACTCTACTCTGCGACCCTGCAATCTGACCCTGCTCTCTATGGCGTTGCACTCTATGACCCTGCACTCTATGACCATCCACTTTACAACCGTGCACTTTGACACTCTACTCTGCATGACTGCACTCTATGCCACTGCACTCTATTCTTCACCACTTAACTCTACTGCACTCTACACCACTAAACTCTATGTTACTGCACTCGACCCTGCAGCACTCCACTCTAGGCCACTTCACTTTAATCCGTTATACTCTATACCGCTGCACTTTTTGTCATTGCATGCTACGGCACTCCGCATCACTGTATTCTACGTCACTGCTCTCTGCAGCAATCTACTCTCTATCACTCTACTCTGCACCTCTCTACAACCGTGCTCTCTCTACGATCCTGCTCTCACCACTTAACTCTACGCCACTTTACACCACTGCACTCTACACCACTGCACGCAATGATACTGCACTCTACCCTGCACCACTCCACTCTATGCCACTTCACTCTACGCCACTCTACTTCACTCTGCGTCATTCTATTCCACTCTGTACCACTCCAATCTATGTCAATGCACTCCACGTCACTGCAATCAATGCTGCACCACTCTACTTTATGCCACTGCACTCTATGCTACTCTATGTCACTGTACTCTATGCCAATAGACTCTACACCACTTTACTCATAACCAGTACACTCTATGCAACTGCACTCTACGCTAATCTACTCTGAACCTCTATACTTCACACCACTTCCCTCTAGGCCACTCTAATACACTACACTCTACTGTGCTCCATTCCATGATACTCCACTCTATGATGCTCTACTCAATTAAAATCTGCTCCACTGACACTCTACTCAGTTCCATGCCACTCCACTCTGCAGCACTCTACGCCACTCCATGCCATTCTACGACACTACTCCACTCTACTCAACTCCCTCTATACCACTCCATGGCACTTTACTCCACTCTATTCTATGACACACTACTCCACTGTACTCCACTTCAATCTATGTCACTCCTCTCTATGACAATCTACTTTACTGTGCACTCTATGCCACTTCACTCTGATCTACACCACTCCACGACACTCTATGCCACTCAAATCTTCGACACTCTACTCAACTCTGACACTGTGCTCCACCCTGCACCACTCAACTCTACGCCCTTCCACTCTACGGCACGCCACAATACTATAAGCTACTCCATGCCACTCAACTCCTCTCCATGTCACTCAACTCTACTGTACGCCACTCCGCGCCACTCCATAACACTACACTCTACTTCACTTTACAACACTACACTACACTCTCCTTTACCCTACTGACTTTTAGTCATGCTAAACAGCAGCCACTCTGCAGTTCAACTCTGATGTACAACATTGCTAAAACATATTAGCAAAGTAAAAAAGTTAAGAGCTATTGCATCGGCGAGACCTATTGGCTTTGCCAATGCTTGTTAGAGATTGAATGTAATATGTTAACAAACAATTTCCCCTAACTATAACGTCAATTATATCTCACAATAACATTTAGGGTTGGGGACTGTAGGTTCTTGCATGATGTAATACAACGTATTGTATAAATTGCACAAAATAGGGGATGGGACTTGCAAATTAATCAGTTTTGGAATTAGTACATCACTACATACCTGCACAATGATGATTTATAGTACTGTGCTGCACCCTGAATCTTCTCTAATGCACTGTATCTGTACTGCTGTGTTTAATGCAAAAAAAAAAAGATGTTTACAAAAATTGCAGTTAGTAATACAACAGAAGACATAAATAATGTATATATAAGGTGATCAAGGTCTGAGGAGTGGACTGAAACGCGTTGTAATCGTGCAGAAAATAATTAAGGGAAGAGCAGATTGAACTTTCCGGGAGTGCGTTTCCATTCTTCTAGTGCCTCTGTGGAATGGCCCTGCCGGAGGAAACGCACCACCATTACAGAGAGCGCCGTAATTGTCCATTGAGGGACAAAAAGAGTGTGTATATATATATATATATATATTCACTGAAAAAAACATAGGTTATAGACTATATATAGTTAGGAATTAGCCTTTAAAAAACCTTGGAAATTCACAGAAAAAACCATAGGTTTTAGCCCTTATATAGTTAGGAATTAACATATAAAAAACCATTGAAATTCCTCCTATATAGTAAGCTGGACATTTTATTGATATAAAACCAATGAAATTCAACATATAGTTAGTTGCACTAACTATATATTTCGCGCATCCGCAATCCAATGCTGATGATGTCACATATTACATCATTCATGACATGGTCAGTGACATCACTGATGACATCACTGATGACATCATCCAGTGTCTGTGTGTTTTTGTAAAGTTTAAATATGTTTTACATATTGAAGAATGAGCAGATGTATAAGAGTATGGATGAAGGATTTGATTGTATAAGTGAGTAAGTATGTGTTAGTATATCTGTGAAAATGTAAGCTGTTCTGTGTTTAACTGTATAGATTAAGAAATCAAAGTGTGATTGATTCTTTACAGGACTGACTAGGTGTGTGAGTAACTCCATGGATGAGTGGCAGTGTGTGAGTGTCTGCATAGGTCTATGAGTGCATATGATAGTGTTGTAATGATGAGTGACTGTATGTACGAGTGACCTTATGGGTGAATGAATGAATGAATGTGTGTGTAGACGTAGGAATCAGTGAGTGCGTATGTAGTAAATGGTATTGGTGTGTCAATAGTTTAAATAATGATACTCTGTATTTTACACTAGGTGTAACAGAAGTTATATTAGAGTGTAAGGAGGTGCATTGTATTATCACATGAAGTATATCATCAGTGGTGTGATCATTGATGTTAAATGAGATGTCATCAGTGATGTCATCAGTGATGTCACTGACCATGTCATGAATGATGTAATATGTGACATCATCAGCATTGGATTGCGGATGCGCAAAATATATAGTTAGTGCAACTAACTATATGTTGAATTTCATTGGTTTTATATCAATAAAATGTCCAGCTAACTATATAGGAGGAATTTCAATGGTTTTTTATATGTTAATTCCTAACTATATAAGGGCTAAAACCTATGGTTTTTTCAGTGAATTTCGAAGGTTTTTTAAAGGCTAATTCCTAACTATATATAGTCTATAACCTATGGTTTTTTCAGTGAATTTCATTGGTTTTTTAAAAGCTAATATATATATATCTATATATATATGCTAATTCCTAACTATATAAGGCCTAAAACCTATGGTTTTTTCAGTGAATTTCAAAGGTTTTTTAAATGCTAATTCCTACCTCAATAAGGCCAGAAACCTATGGTTCTTTCAGTGAATTTGCAAGGTTTTGAAAATGCTAATTCTATTAGCGGATAACGTTTAAATATGTTAATATCCTTGTGGGATCACCTGAGCAGCCCTAGGGATCCGATTTTTGATGCATGAACGATGGTTGGATGCATGATGGATGAATGATTGTTGGGTGGATGCATGGATGGATGCATGCATGATAGATGGGTGAATGGATGCATGAATGATGGATGGATGCAGGATGGATGGATGGGTGGGTGGATGGATGGGGTACATGAATGGTGGGTGGGAGGGTGGCTGGGTGTTAGATGGATGCATGATTGTTGGCTGGAAGATGGATGGATGGCTGGTGGATGCATGATGGATGAATGATTGTTGGGTGGATGCATGATGGGTGAATGCATGATGGGTGGGTGGGTGGATGAATGAATGCTGGGTGGATGCATGATGGTTGGATGCAGGGTGGATGGATGGATGCATGGGTGGATGCATGTTGGGTGGATAGCTGGATGGATGGGTGGATGCATGCATGCATGAATGAATGAATAATGGATGGATGTATGATGGCTGGATGGGTGGCTGGATGGATGGTGGATGGATGGGTGGCTGGATGGTGGACTGTGTGAGTGGTGGGTGAGCAGTATCAGACTGCCTGCACAATGTCAGGGTGACTGTGCGTAGTAAATGGTGGGTGAGTGTTATACTCCTATCTGGCTAGCTCTATTTCTCCACCTCTGCACCTTTTTCCCATCATCACCTCCTCTAATGCTGTCTCTCTTTTTCACTCATATATATACACGTATCTCTCATAGGACTACCTTCTCCATTTCAACTCACCCTCTCCACCTCAACTATCTCTCTCATACTCTCTCTTTATAGATCTCACTAGCTCTCCATCTCTTTTTCTCGCACTTTTCTATCACTGTGTAAACCTCACCTCTCTTGCTCTGTAGAGGCTCTTTTGACTTTATAGCACTATTCTCTTTCTACTCTTAATCCCTCTGTCTTTCTCTCTTCCCTACTACTCTTTACCTGAACTTTTTTTCTGTGCAGTTTCTTATTTTGCTCGCTCTGCTTTACATTGTTTTGATTTTTCTCAAGTCTTTGTCTACCACACCTGTCGATGCATTTGCCTCTGTCTAATTCACCCCTTTTTGTAAATGTTCTCTCTCTCTCTCTCTCCCCCCATTCCCCCCTTGGAGCACTGTACCCTTCTGTCTCTCTGCATTTCACTCTCTTTATCTCTCTTTATCACACTCTAAAACAGAATCGATTTCTCTATCGCTCTTTCTCAAACTACGTCTTCCTCTCATTCCTCACAAGTCTGAGTCAGAGCCGCTGCTGCCACTGCCAGCCGCCCTCACGGGCCCCGGCCGGGGCCCGCCCCGTGGCACCATGTGTAACAATTAATGTAATGTAATTTAACCAAACCGCACCAGGGGCCCAGACAACAACATAAGTGCCTCTGCCTCCCTGACTCTGAGGAGCTCTCTGCAGAGGCGCCGCACCCACCGGCTTCTGTTGATCGGAGAGCGGCTCCTTCCTAAGCTCCTCGGATACCGCGGGCGGGGCTCCTTCTCTCCGGAGCCTCGACGGTCAGCCGCGCCTCGGCTGCCTCACCCCGGGGCTCTAGCCATGGACACAGGAGTGATGGTTTGGTCGCCAACATCACCCGGTCTCCCCTCGGCACAGGAGACCGGACGGGCACAGCAAAGGCTTCCCCCAGGCAGGGGGAAGCGGAAACCACGTCCTCCCGGCCCCGCCCACAACCAGGCGGCGGCCATCTTAAGGCAGCTCGGGCGGCGGCGGTGATCTCGGGGGGCAAAACGAGGGGTGGGCACCCTCGAAATTAAATTTAAAACATTAAAATGAAAGAGAGAAGCCCCCCAACCCCCCCCCCCAAAAAGAAAATCGCGAAAAATTGCGGGGTGCGCGCACCGTGCCCGCTTATAGATATATAACTGATTTCTCTTCTAATTTTCTCGGGAACTACTGGAGGGATTTACACTATTTAACAAAAAGCGTGATCTGCGTACCAGCAGACACTACCATTTTGACAAGTTTGGTGTAATTCCCTTCAGTGGTTCAAGCTGTAGCCGAGTCTAAAGGTCCTATGGAAATTAACATGGGGAAAACACGTTTTGGGACCCCCCTTTTTTCTCAGCCCCCACTTGACTAATCCCCCCCAAACTTTCAGGGAAGGAGAGGAGCGGAGCGAGCCATATTCTTTGAAAAATTTGCAAAGATTCATCAACCAGCGCCAAAGTTATTCCCAATAGAATGTTGGGGATTTCCTATGGAAACTAGGTCCTAACTATATATACCTACTGACGACCGTCAGTAGGTAATATATATATATGTATATATATATTACCTACTGGCAGTCGCCAGTAGGTAGTTGTAGTTAGGACCTAGTTACCATAGGAATATCGCAACATTCTATTTCCAATAACTTTGGCGTCGATTAACGAATCTTCGCGAAAATTAAAAAACAAATTCTTTGTTGATATCAGCTCCTATGTTGAAAGTTTGGGGGTGATTTGTAAGGAGGGGGCTGAGAAAAAAGGGAGGTGAGAAAAAAGGGGGGTCCCAAAACATGTTTTCTCCATGTTCATTTCCATAGGAAACTTTAGACAAGGCTACAGGTCGAACGGGTGAACGGAATTACCCTAAATTTGGTAGGGAGAAGGGTCTTGGTCTAGAAATCCCACTTTTGTTTATTTGGTGTAAATCCGTTCAGTAGTTTTTGAGAAATATAAAAATTTACAGATATCGATATTTGGGAATTCTTCCATCTGATCGGCTGAGGCGTTACGAGCATGAGCTTGCTGCTGATTTGCTGCGAGCGGTTGCAACTAGGATGTGTTGGCCGCCATTTTGTGATTCCGTTGAAGCGAGTAAGGGGGAAAAAGGGTGAAAAAAGTTGGAAAGGAGGGTAGGAGCACTGTAACCTCTGTTACTGTTACCGGTCTGAAAGTGCGGTGTTGCTCAGAGTGACATGGTGTTGATATGATATGGCGCTACACTCCGATATGAAACCGAGAGCCTAAACCGTGAGGTCATTGCTGTAAAGTGATGTGGTCTGGTCTTTGTAGCATATGTGTGCAAGTAGTGTTAGTAGGCGTTTACACCATACAGGGAGTGGGAAACAAACTACTGACCGCTACTGTGTGTTTATAGTATACCAGAATCGGGAAGCAAAGCACTCACGCCTACCGGTGTGAAGAGTTGGGGATGAAACCGAGGTAATTGGTGTAAATTGATGGGCTCTGGGCGCTGAAGGATACTAGCTGCTGTAGTATAAGTGTGTAAGTAGTGTTGGTATGCGTTTATAGTATATAGGGAGTGGGAAACGAACTACTCATCCCTACTGGTCTGAAGACTCAGGATTAAACCATGAGCCTGAATTGTGAGCCAATTGCTGTAAAGTGATGTGTTCTGGGCGCTGTAGCATACCTGTGGAAGTAGTGTCAGTTTGCGTTTATACAATATAGGGAGTGGGAAGCGAACTATTCACCCCTACCGGTCTCAAGACTTGTGGATGAAACCATGAGCTCATTGCTGTAAAGTCATGTGCTCTGTGTAGTATTCCAATGTAAGTCATAGTAGAATGTTAGTATGTAATTCTACTAGAATCTAAGTATGAAATGTTAGAATGTAGGGCTGTCATGATGAGGGGAACCTTGCGGAGTTTGTACACGGTGCTGGAGAAGACGGTTGCCTTGCTGTCTGCTCCTGTTGGTGGCTGTTTCAGGTGTCTTCTTTTCTTGTAATAAATCTACTTATTGGATGTACTGCTGTCTACCTTTTCACTACATAAATTTGGCGACGAGTGGGAGAAGGTACAAAGAAGGCAGCACTCACCAATATTTCAAAATTGCTTGTGTTGTGCTGAAGACCCGTTTTCTTCATGTAGCTGTTTCTACTCATGCCAGGGTCATCGGCTCATTGAACTATGTTATCCAACTTCTGGTAGGATTTTAGACTTTGGGCTTCCTCTGCTTCTTCACTACATTCTGGTTGCTGTACTACACGTGTGTAAGTAGTATTAGTATGCGTTTATACTAACAAACGCATCATGGTCCTAGGGAGGGCAACCTCCCAGGCGCAGGCCATACAATGTCCCGGGCTGTGCATCCGCGGGACATTTATGTTTGCTTTTAGAGGGTGGGTACATGGCTTTCACCCTGTGATAGAAAACACTTGTTTGACTAGTTAAAGCGAGAGGAGGAAAATCTCGTATCGCTTTAATAGAGGGGATGCGGATGGTAAAAATAGAGAGAAAAAAGAAGAAAAAAAAGGCTGGGTTTCACTCGTTCATTTAAATGAGGCCCCTGGCGGGTAGTGTTCAGTGGCCAAACCAATTATTATATTGTGGGGTGTCTGTAGGACTGGGGATCTTAATGTCACATGTAAATTAGGGGCAAAAGGGCACAGAGACGTTTTGCCGTCTATGGGAGTGCCACCTTCCCGAGTATTGTTTACCAAACACTACAGGCAGCAGTGCTCACAATTCAGCTGGAGTGATGATTGTAGGATGGTGTACACCTCATGGATCCATTTCGAAGACGACGGGCAGTAGGGCTCACAATTTAGAGCCAGTGTGGATTGTCAGGATGGTGTACACCTCATGGATCCCTTTTCTTTTATTGCGCATTGTGATATGCGAGGTGGATGCGGCCATATCACCTGAGGCAGTGTGGAAGAAGAGGGACATGTGGCGTTGTGGTTATCCTATTTATATGTACTCAAAGTGGGCTGGGCTTGCGTATGCCAGGCCAGCGTAGGGGTGTGAATAATTATTCCAGGGACTTGGGCGTTGTTCAGTTCCTGCCTGGCCAGGAAGTGTACTTATGTGTGTTTCTTTTGTAGTTTTGACCTCGCAGAGTGTGCAATTTACATTAGTGTAGCATGTGTCGGGAGGGCGGCAACTATCGCTAATGAGATGGTGTTTGAAAAGATTGAATGGCGAACATCACATGTTGTTGTCAAGGTTGTGGATATGCGCAGACACGCATTTGTCAATGGTGTGCAGTATTATTGAAAGTGTTGCTATCGCGAAACGTACACATGTGAATGTGCTCGGATGGAGAGAGGATCAGCAGTGAGGCTACGTCATACACAGTGATAACATTCATTACAGTCAAGCAATGCATGTCAAATGTGAATCTGAAAGTCTCACATATAACACTATATTGATAAAGCCTGACAACAGAGCGTACAGCAAAATAAATCTACACATTGCTGTTTACTATTTGTCACATGTGATCTAGGATGTGCACTTTGGCCGTGGCTCCTGATACTTCTTAGAGCCACAAATACCCAGGCCGAAAGGGAGCACAATAATGTGCACACACATACACCAGGGGCATCGTGTAACACATATTTGTTTTTTGATGGAACCTTTGAGATGCATGGCAATCACACATGGAAGGCTAATGTACAGATCATGAATATTGATCAAGACGATTGTTGCATGTTTTGTGTAGTATAAGATATGTGTATACAGGAAAACATTTTTCAAAAAAGCTTTCTAAGCAGAAGAGCAATCTCTCATCAAACTCTGTAGAGAGAACGAGTAAATTGGGTGGGGTCGTCCAACTGTTACAACGAGAAATGTTATGAAGCAATCAAATGATTTTTTTAAAGGTCACATTGCAATTGCGGATCGAGCGCGCAAGGAGGCCGCACCCGACACGATTTTGACAAAATATATTTATGACAATATAACTTTATTACAGTTAGAAATATATAAATGTTTAAAATATTTTAGATTATCGCTTCCTCTCATATACTGTTTAAAGTTATTTAGATATACTTTTGAGACAAAAAAAACAAGGGAATGGCGTACCTGGCGTGACACTATACGTCTGTGATGTAACACAGGGCGTGGCGGCGTGTACTCATATACGTCTGTGATGTAACACAGGGCGTGGCGGCGCGTACTCATCGCATACGCAACACGCAGCTGGCGCGACCCCTTACGTACATGACGTAATGTGTGGCTTGGTACTGTGTACCCGTCGGATACCAAAGTAGCAGCTGGGGTGACTTCATGCGTATATGATGCTACGTGGGATGCGGTGCACGAACCCGTGGGATACAAAATGCGCATCATTTACGAGTTTAGCAATATGGCGGATAGTATTCGTGTGGTGATGGAGCTTGGTACACTACCGGTATGGGAGTGCAGTTTTCTCTCCCCCCCAAAAAAAAAATATACATATTTTTGGGGGAAGATATGATACATTACATAATTTTTAAAGGTTAAAAAAAAGAAGTATAATAGAGTTCCAAAATATTTTTTTAAAAAAAGGAAAATATATAGGTTTTATAAACATTAAAATATGAAATTAATATTTAAAAAACCTTTGAAATTCACTGAAAAAATCATAGGTTTTACAGACGTTATAGTTAGGAATTGGCATTTAAAAAGCCTTAGAAATTGACGACAAAAACCATAGGTTTCGGGGACGTTATAGTTAGTTGAACATGTGACTCTTATAAAACCAGATAAATTTGCCTGTTATAGTTAGTTGAGCTAACTATAACTTGCGCGCCCGCAATGCACTGCTGATGACATCACTGATGACATCACTGATGACATCTCAAATGACATCTCTGATGACATCACTCATGACTTCATCCATGTGACAATCTGATGCACATACTGATGCTCTAATATAAACTTTGATACATTCTAATATGATGACTACTATTTATGAAACCATACACAGAAGATTGCCATATACTACATAGCACTCACTATTTCCTAGGTCTACACACACATCCAGTCACTTATACATGTAGTTATTCATCAATACAGGACTATAATATGCACTCATACATCTATACATGTAGTCACACTCTGCCACTCATCCATAGAGTTACTCACACACCTATTCAGTAATGCAAAGAATCAATCACATACCCATGTACTCATGTATACAGTTATACACACCAACTTCGTTATTTTTAGGCATAACACATCACTTATTTATACAGATACTAACACATATTTACTGTCTTATACAACCACTGATAGAAGCAGACACTTATTTATACACCCACTCTTCAAATAACTTAGTTTCATGTATACTCATTTATATACTCCAACACTCACATATAGTGCCTTAAAACATATGTAGTTATTCACAGATATACCACTGGGACATTTATTCACTCGCCAACACTCCCATAGACACACTAACTCACCCATACAGCCCTTCCCAGATGCACTTTTTAATCCATACAACCACTAAATCACCCACTCAGACATCTATGCACAGACTCATACACCCACCCACCCACACAGACACTCAGGGACCCATACAGATACTCAGACCACAAATCAATAACCTATATAGACACTCATGTAGCTATTCAGCAACCCATGCAGTAGCTTACACACCAATGGAGAGACTAATACAGATTTTCACACAGTTTAGTCACTAACCCATGCATTAGGTAAGACGTTCAATCACTCACTTATACAGTCAGTCACGCACCAACAAAATAATATATATATATATATATATATATATATATATATATATATATATAATATATATATATATATATATATATATATATATATATATATATATATATATATATATATATTCACAAAAAAACATAGGTTTCAGGGACATTATAGTTAGTATATATATATATATAATACTTTATTGTTTGTGATTATTTGAAACATATCCAATTTGAAAGGAACACTGAGCTCATATTACATATTACAACGTTAAAAACTAAAGTCTGATTGTGTTTGTTAAAACAGGTTCAATTAATAGAACAAAAGCCAGGTCCATACATATTAAAACTGTGTAAATCAGCAACCTCAAAAATACTGGTCGGCTAGATAAAAACAGCAGATATTTATTCCAAAGTGGTAGCAGCACAAATGTTCAATAAAGTACTAATGACTTTAGACAGACGTTTTTACATTAAAAAATAGAGATCATGTATGTCCCATCCGGATTAGCTTTAGCCGGAATAGCAGCCAAATGTTCCTCATTAATAAAAGCAGACATTGTTCTGTGTTGTGGTTACTCTTTGGCTGTGTTTGATGAACAACATTGATGCTGACTCTGGCTCTAGGCCTGCTTGGATGTTTAGTCAAATATGCTCTACAGATCTTATAATGTGGCAGCCAACCCACCAAATATCAAGGAGCAATGTGTGCATTGAGGGGGAAGTGTCTGTGTGGCATTCATTTAAAAGCCATTTGTGGTATAGTCAGCTCTTCTTGCTTCAGATAATATCCCCTTCACCAAAGCCTTCTTCCTGTGGCAATACCTCAGAATTTCATGCCAGGTGGCACAGTGCCACCCAGGGTGAGGACATGTAGGTAGCACAATTCACCTATTAGTTCTGATAAAGGGTACACACCACAACTGTGCATAGGAAGGAGGATTTAAAACAGCCATGTCAGCATGCTTGGACAGGGAACCACTAAAACCACTGAGGCAGCCAATGGAGGTCCTGGAGCCGGCCACTTTCTATAGGTCAGTGTGTAGAACCTGGTCGGAAATGTGTAGACTTGTGCTTCAGAAGGAGGACGAGAGGCAGAGCGAGTGTCTCTCCCTGTCAGACGAAGGAAGGAGTCTATGGAAGGAAGAAAAAGATGGAGAGGATGACTACGGCCAGCGCAAAACATGCTAGACTTGACACAGTTCACAAATGATGCTCAGGGACTGTTGAGCGTTAGCTGCCATAAGGAAAAAAAAGTATCAAAAATAACCACAAACACAAGCCAAGGTTTAGTCTGCGCAATAGTGAGGTGGGGATCCATCTCAGTATGTCCAGGAAATCAGTCACTCTAGGATCTGTACTTTGAGCCTCATAGCCCTCTCCACTACTTGATTAGGGAGAAATGAACATATGGAGTCATGAGGTTGTCGGTCCCTTCGGCCAAGTGTCCCTGTGGCTGCAGGTAGAACCCTCCTTTCAAAGTGCCCAGATGTTCTGAGACACCTGCGGCACCTGTCTGTGGTATACAGTGGGATTGGTGATGACGCGAAGAGATGCAGAGGTCCCGCCTCTGCTTACTGGTGAACAATGGCATTGGCTTGGTGATCTACTTCTACACACTAGTGAACGTGCCCTTGCAGAAAGAGGTTTGGAAAATACTGGTGAACAGGCTGAGAAGCTCAGGCACTCAAGGCATGGCTAGTCTGATTTACGGGCCCGTGGCAATGGAAAAGCCTCAGATTTGTGGAGGAGCCGTACATAGGAAAGGTCCACCAGTGGAAGTTTCTTCGCCAAGGCATAGTATGTTGAAGGTTATCCACCTGTGGATATTCCTTTAAAAATCAAATGGCTTTCCTTCCAAGACCTTTCCATTCCACCAAATGGAAGCCTGAAGACGGTTCTTGAAAGAGGGTGGGGAAAGAGAGATGACGTCATCAGCGGTGTACTCTTTTGACATTTTGTACTCATCTTATGACCATTATGGTAGGAAATACATAGGAGAGGCTGGGACGGAAAAACCAGCTCACAAAGTCTACAGGCGTGCCTTTCTGTATCGTAAAGCCTATGTATACTTTTATGAAATTGGTGTTGTCCTATTGCAAGATTTACTGTAGCAAGATAAGTGCTATACAATAATCCACTGATATTGAAGGATTCAGATATGGAAGTTTAAATGAACCTGCAGTTCTCTATCTGATGTCAACATCTACTTTTTATCTACTTATCTAGAAATGTGTGCATATGTAATGCACTTACATCATGAGAGAAAGAAAGATTAGGAGATATGTAAAACTATTCTGTGTCTGTAGGCAAGGAAATGAGCATAGTAGGTGTCCAGACAAAATCCTGCTTTTAAGGAAGCATGTGCCTTTATAAAAGAACATTCAGCTAAAGGTGGTTGTTAAATGTTGGTCTCTGGGTAAAGTTAACATCATGAAGATATATGTATTACCAGCACATGTGTATACTTTCTTAGGTTTTACATCTATAGCTGCTATGCCGTTCATGTCAGGTAAACTGTATTCTATACCTACAGCTTAGGGTCAACCATTGTATTCTTTTACTCCAGAACCCTCGCCCATTGGCTTGAGATACTGCCAACAACACCTTGGGTGAGCCCACAGGTCGATTTCATTGTGAACGTTTTTCTATTGGCTGTTTGTGTTCCTCTGCCTCCACTGTAATGTATGAGGGACTATTATACAGTCAGTGTGCAGCCCTTTTCTATGCAGCATCCATTTCTCAGGCGCTTTTGTCTGAGCTCTCGCCACAGTTCACAAAGCAAGTCACTTGTACATAGGACCACCATCAAACATATTAGCATTGCCAGTGCTTGTTTAGCATGCTACATCATATTGCAAAGATAAATTGTGGAGCTGACTTGGTATGGTTCAGTGACTAAATATCGAGGGACATAATATAGAATGCCCAAAATATTGACTCCAAAATATCGAAGTACAGAATATAGAATCCCTATCTACAAACAGGCAAGTACTAAAATATCGATTCTAAAATATAGTTAACTAAAATATCGATTTTTTTAAGTGTAATATAAAAGTAATTAAATATTAAAAACAATAAAATAAAACATACTTAAAATAATATAAAACAGCTTAAAATGTAAAAATAATAAATGCAATGTAAAACAAAAGTAGAGATTTTGTTGGATAGTAAGAGGGTAAAAAATTACTATTCCCACTCCAGTAAGTGCAACAGTAGGGAAAACGTTGGATAGCGTAGGGGTAAAAATTACTATCCCACTCCAAAGAGTGCAATAGTAGGGAAAGCGTTGGATAGCGGGAGGGTAAAAAATTCTATTCCCACTCCAGAAAGTGCAAAAGTAGGGAAAGTGTTGGATAGCGGGAGGGTAAAAATTACTATTCCCACTCCAGAGAGTGCAACAGTCGGAAAAGCTTTGGATAGCATAGGGGTAAAAATTACTATTCCCACTCCAAAGAGTGCAACAGTAGGGAAAGCATTGGATAGCGTAGGGGTAAAAATGACTATTCCCACTCCAGTGAGTACAACAGTAGGGAAAATTTTGGATAGCAGGAGGGTAAAAATTACTATTCCCACTCCAGAGAGTGCAACAGTAGGGAAAGTGTTGGATAGCGGGAGGGTAAAAATTACTATTCCCACTCTAGTGGGTGCAACAGTAGGGAAAGCGTTGGATAGCGGGAGGGTAAAAATTACTATTCCCACTCCAGTGAGTGCAACAGTAGGGAAAGCGTTGGATAGCGTAGGGGAAAAAATTACTTTTCCCACTTCACTGAGTGAAACAGTATGGAAAAACGTTAGATAGCATAGGGGTAAAATGACTATTTCCACTCCAAAGAGTGCAACAGTAGGAAAAGCGTTGGGTAGCATAGGGGTAAAAATGACTATTCCCACTCCAGCGAGTACAACAGTAGGGAAAACGTTGGATAGCGGGAGGGTAAAACTTACTATTCCCACTCCAGAGAGTGCAACAGTAGGGAAAGTGTTGGATAGCGGGAGGGTAAAAATTACTATTCCCACTCCAGTGGGTGCAACATTAGGGAAAGCGTTGGATAGCGGGAGGGTAAAAATTACTATTTCCACTCCAGTGAGTGCAACAGTAGGGAAAGCGTTGGATAGCGTAGGGGAAAAAATTACTATTCCCACTCCAGTGAGTGAAACAGTTTTGGAAAACGTTAGATAGCATAGGGGTAAAAATGACTATTTCCACTCCAAAGAGTGCAACAGTAGGGAAAGCGTTGGATAGCGTAGGGGTAAAAATGACTATTCCCACTCCAAAGAGTGCAATAGTAGGGAAAGTGTTGAATAGCGGGAGGGTAAAAAATTCTATTACCACTCCAGAAAGTGCAACAGTAGGGAAAGTGTTGGATAGCGGGAGGGTAAAAATTACTATTCCCACTCCAGTAAGTGCAACAGTAGGGAAAACGTTGGATAGCGTAGGGGTAAAAATTACTATTCCCACTCCAAAGAGTGCAATAGTAGGGAAAGCGTTGGATAGCGGGAGGGTAAAGAATTCTGGCCCACATGCATCAAGCACTTTTTCATTCGCAAACGGTGCGATTCCTTAAAACCGGCCGTTTGCGAATGCAAAAGTGCTTTTTGGGATGCATGAAGCAATTTTAGAATTCGTAACATGTTTGCGAATTCTAAAATTGCGGGTGCTTTTAAGAAGTCGCAGATGTGCGATTTCTTAAAAGCAATGCATCATTATTTTAAAAAGTGAAAATTCGCAAATAGGGTGCCAAATTTACCGAGTGGTTGAACCACTCGGTAAATTTGGAAAAAGTGTTTAAAATGTTGAAAATGCTTTTTTTTCAACATTCATGTTACGGACACACATGTCCTTAGGACATGTGTGTGTGCAACATGATGCGAAAAATACATTTCAGGGGTGCATGGGGGGGTCCTTTGGACCCCCCCCTGCACCCATGAAATTTTCTAAGTGCCACTCGCAATTTGCATTGACTCCTATGGGCCTTTTGGCCCATAGGAATCAATAGGAATTGCGAAAATTAACTTAAGAATTCGGTATTTCTTTGGGATTCGGTAAAAATTGCGATTTTTACCGAATCACAAAGAAATACCGAAAAAAATGATGCATAGCATTTTGCACTTCTTAATTTGCGATTCCTTATTTTTCGCAAATTAAGAAATGCAAAATGACACAATGATGCATGTGGGCCTCTATTCCCACTCCAGAAAGTGCAACATTAGGGAAAGCGTTGGATAGCGTAGGGGTAAAAATTACTATTCCCACTCCAGAGAGTGCAACAGTCGGGAAAGGTTTGGATAGCATAGGGGTAAAAATTATTACTATTCCCACTCCAGTGAGTACAACAGTAGGGAAAATGTTGGATAGCGGGAGGGTAAAAATTACTATTCCCACTCCAGAGAGTGCAACAGTAGGGAAAGTGTTGGATAGCGGGAGGGTAATAATTACTATTCCCACTCCAGTGGGTGCAACAGTAGGGAAAGCGTTGGATAGCGGGAGGGTAAAAATTACTATTCCCACTCCAGTGAGTGTAACAGTAGGGAAAGCGTTGGATAGCGTAGGGGAAATAATTACTATTCCCACTCCAGTGAGTGAAACAGTTTGGAAAAACGTTAGATAGCATAGGGGTAAAAATGACTATTTCCACTCCAAAGAGTGCAACAGTAGGGAAAGCGTTGGATAGCGTAGGGGTAAAAATGACTATTCCCACTCCAGCGAGTACAACAGTAGGGAAAACGTTGGATAGCGGGAGGGTAAAAATTACTATTCCCACTCCAGAGAGTGCAACAGTAGGGAAAGAATTGGATAGTGGGAGGGTAAAAATTACTTATCCCACTCCAGTGAGTGCAACAGTAGAGAAAGCGTTGGATAGCGGGAGGGTAAAAATTACTATTCCCACTCCAGTGAGTGCAACAGTAGGGAAAGCGTTGGATAGCACAGGGGTAAAAATTACTATTCCCACTAAAGTGAGTGCAACAGGAGGGTAAGCGTTGGATAGGGGGATGGTAAAAATTACTATTCCCACTCTAGAGAGTGCAACAGTCGGGAAAGCATTGGATAGCATTGGGGTAAAAATTACTATTCCCATTCCTGAGAGGTCACAGTAGGGAAAGTAATGATTTAATATTAAAATAAGATTAAATTAATTATCAATACCAATACAAAATGTATTAGAAATAATGACCAATTAATACAAATTTATTAATAATTTAAACAAATTAATCACCAATTAATAAAAATAAATTACTTATTTATAATTAATTATCAATACATATAAATAAAAATAAATATTTACTTTATTACAATTAAATTACTTCCCATCATATTCCCCTATAAACCCACAACCCACTCCAAATATTAAAAAATACAATTAACATAATTATCAATTAATCAATTAATAAAAATTAATTACCAATTAATTAAAAATATATTACCAATTAATAAAAATTAATTACCAATTAATAAATAATTATCAAGCAATCAATTATCAATACATATAAATAAAAATAAATATTTAATTTATTACAATTAAATTACTTCCCACCCTATTCCCCAATAAACCCACAACCTGCTCCAAATAATAAATAATACAATTAACATAATTATCAATTAATCAATTATTAAAAATTAATTACCAATTAATAAAAATGAATTACCAATTAATACAAATTACTTACCAATTAATAATTAATTATCAATCAATTAATTATCAATACATATAAATAATAATTAATATTTAATTTTCTATAAATTACTTCTCACCCTATTCCCCTATAAACCCACAAAACCGCTACGGAATTAAATTACGCAAAAATTAAATTACTTGACATTCATTACTTTAAAAAAATTAAACATACATTACAAAAATAATACATAATTTTAACACATATACTACCATACATAACACACAAAAAAAATCGATATTATGGAAATCGATATTTTAAATTCGATATTATGGAAATTGATATTTCCTACCCAAATTTTGATATTCTGACTAACTATATTTTGGCGATTCGATATTCTGTCCTATCTATGTTTTGGATTCTATATTTTGGGCGTTTGCCGACTTGGTATATTGTTAGTGATTTCCTTTAGGGCATCAATGTAGTTTTCATTTTCTCAGTTTATATGTCTCTACAGAAAGCAGAGCGCTCCAGACCTCTCACACTACCTGAAAACTGGCTGGCCTCAGGAAACCGTACTCTGGGACGTTTGGTGGAGTAGTTATTTGGCCACATTTGATTCCCTGACCTCCATAATCATAGAAAGAGAAAAACACAATATTTGCAGAAGAATTTAAAATGAATTGTAATGAAAGGAGGTGCCACCCAATCAGACCCTCCCAGTGTATTTGCACTTAGGAACCTAAAGAGTTCTGTTCTCTTTCCAAATTCAACAGGAACTTTATTAAATGTAATGGTGCCTTTGATGATCCACCCAAACTAGACTTGCACTATGAGATTCCTTATCAGGCTCTATTAGAAGAGATTTTATGTGATTTTGAGGACTGTAACTTTTGTACCAATTTGTAAATTAAGTGCACTATGCCTATGGAAAAGCTTATGACCAACACAGTAGGTGTGAGTGGGTTATGGTGACAAGCCAATGCTAAAGGTGATAGGCCTGATTCTTAGTAATGAAAAGTTAGGCCTGACATAGTTATTAGGAAAAGCATAGGTTAAAGTCAATAGCCATTTAAGGATGGATTGTTTATTACTCTGTGTTGAAGCCACCAGACCGGTATTTTGTTACATAACATCTCTCAGGTTGCCATAGTAGGGAAATATTATTATGTTAATTATCACTTCAGACAAACCCTGGGAGTCAAGGTTTCATTTCCACTGTGATCATTATTGGGGGAATTTCTTTGGCTGACCTGACATGCCTAGCTGCCTGCCAGGATATTTTAATAAAACAAATCATTAAATGCATGCATCCATATATACATATAGATTAAAGGAGGGCCTTTTGGTCAGTCTTCCTCTGCCATTGGTCTGTCTAGGTGTCATTACGCTCTGCTTCCCTCCATGAGAGCGTACTGCCTGGGGTAACGACTCAATCCATAGAAGTCATCGACACTCTTGCACTGTGAGTTTCTGCTCTCATGTGCACATCCACCTGAAAATGAAGGCTTCAGAGTCAGGGCTGGTTGGCAGGCCTTTCGTTTTCAATGTTCTCCTTTTATATTTCCCCTTTCATTTCTTTTTATTTTATTTTGCTCAAACTCATACTACAACTCCCTAAGAAGCTCTATTGGGTCGCTTGATTACTGCACATTTCATCTGCAGTGCGCTGCATCCTCCGTGGCCTCTTCCTCCAAACCAGGCGACCATTAAGGAATGCTCTTCTCCATAAAGTATGGTTGTTTTACCAGTTCAAGATGGCCACCGCGTTGGCTCGGCTTGTCTGTTGACCTTACTTAGGGCTGAGACTGATAAGGGCTGGAGCTTGCTCGGGACGGTCTATCGCACCTTTGCATGTTATCTGTTTCCTGATTGCTTCAGACCCTGGCACGGCACTTTCAAAGAATGTTGAGTCTTGCTCCATCTGCCTTGTGAGTTCTCCTGTGATACAGGTAATACTTCTAATCAGAGATAATTGTAGCCCTCTGTCATTGACACCTTGAAAACGTGCATTCAGGCACTGCGCTGGGTGACTCACCATCCCCGTTACTATGGTGTGTGTGTGGTGAGATTAGTGCACTCCCTAGAGAGAGTGTGAGTCCAGTACAAAGGCCATATGACGTCATGCATTCACTAGAGGCAGGAGGGACGTGTTAGTGTTGGTCTGCAGTTTGCCCTCTGATTATCAAGGTTGTGTCATACTACTGTGGTCCACCACATCATTACTAACAGAAACAGAGTCGCTGCTTATTTACAAAATGACATTAAGTCAGACATCAAGAGTGGGAGAGGCCCCTCCCCACTGGAAGGCATACAAGAAATGTGTCCTTTGCACTGTCCTTACAACTTGGCATAAGTCTCCTGTGCCTTCCAAGCAGTTCTACTGACCTTTGACCTCATGCCCTCTCCTGTTTGCAAACATACATGAGAATACCACGTTTTCCGCATTATTTATTTCCCCCTTTGTTTGTCCCTGAATACATCAGGCGAAAGAACAGGCTCTGTTGGGGTTGTGCCTATGTTATTGTCCGCACCCTGCAAAGCTGAGTAATTATTCACATAGGAATATTTATTCCATCATATAGAAAATGTCCAAAGTGAACATACATCAGGGCACTCATCTAATGTTAAATGCCTGGTACGTTTGGGGATCACAGACAATCCTCTGTTATGTGGAAACAAGTAAAGGGTAATCCGCTGGTGAAGATTTCTCCAGTGTAATGACCACCAGCATGTTACCCTAGTGGTGGATGACATTGGGTGGATTCTCCTCTTTCCTTCGGCTAGTGGAGGACTTTCTTCCTCCACCATATTCAGAGACCTTTAATACTTGTCGTACCCATGCAGTCCATTCCAGAATTCCCAAACCCTTGCATCGACTGTGATTCCCAAACGACCTCTATGGGTGCAAGGCCCCTTCTTTAACTGGGAATCTGCAGCCGCTGTTAAGTGCCTGCGCCTTCATGTGGGCGCGTGCACTCATTTGTGCGGGGTTGTTTCAAGGCACGGCCTCTCGCTTACGCCTGCAAATATTCTCCTTGCATGAGATGCCCAGACGTACTTAATTTGTAAAACATGAAGTACCAGGGCCCAACATATTACACATGGGACCACAACAGCTCGCACAACCTGTATGTCACGTTGAACTCCAGGTGAAAGTACATTTTTTATCTTCTTTTTTTTTAAATGTATTAAATAGCTGCTTAAAAATACATATAGAGTGCCACCATTTCTCATAAACATGCGCTGGTGTTTATAGGAAAATGCCGGTGCCCAGCCCCGGCAAACACCGGCACAAATTAAGCACTAAGGGCCAGATGTAGGTCGCCCAATACTGGTCGGTAACGGCCGAAATTACAGAATTTCGGCCGTTACCGACCGGTATTGGGCTTTTTAGATGTAGGTGGCATTTTTTTAGAATTCGCTATTTTAACGAATCGGTAATTTAAGGATTCAGTAAAATACCGAATTCTTAACATACGAGTCGGTAAATTACCGAATCAAGGATGTAGAGAGCACTCAAGTTGGTGCATTCCTCAGTTAAGGATTCGTTATTGACCACCAATTACAAGTTGGTGGTAAATAATGAAAACCTTTGAAAAAGCCTTTTTTTTGCTTTTCCAACAGTGCGATGTGGCAGACATACATGCCCTTGTATGTGTGCCACATGTGCAGCCATACACAATTGAGGGGTGCAACAGGGTGTCAAAGTGACACCCTGCCACCCTTCGATGTTCTCCTCCTTTTACTGAATCAGTATTTACCGATTTGGTAATTGCCATTCATTCCTGAATGGCAATTACCGAATCGGAAAATACCGATTCGGTAATTACCGAAAGTTACCGATTTTAACCAAAAATTACCTACATCCCATTTACCTATTCTTAAATACCGAATCGGTATGATTCAGTATTTAAGAATAGGTAAATTGAGATTACTTACATCTGGCCCAATGTGCCTTGCAGGGAAGTGCAAAATGCATGTCACCCTTGGGTGCAGAACATTATACGCTACACCTGCCCTGCCCATGGAGGGCATACTTGGAAACATGGCATTCCTGATTCTATGTACCATTCATGGGTACGGTTTGCCTCTTCCAGTGTCTGGTTAGGGCTGTCCAACACTGGGCCCAAGATCATAGGCTCTTTAGAAAATTAAATTATAGTAAAATAAGAAAGTACATATACCAAATAGATATCCCAGTTTTTACAGGAATATGTATTTATTATACTATAATGTACTGTGTTATACTTCACGATGCACTCGCTCTGCTAGTTGGCTGATATAATAGCATCTTGTTGGAGATTGATAAGGTCTATCTTCTTTCACTTCTTTTGCTATCTTTAATTTCTTTTCAAAAAAATGTACTCAATATGCTGATGATTTTTTTTTATCTTGGATGGTGATTGTGATCAAGTACTGGGCCCCTTTATTGATTGTCAATCTTCAGTTAAATGTATTCCCCACAAAATGCAGAAACAGTTCCTTTCCTTTATATCCAAACGTCTTCTGGTAGACTCATGCAGAATCTGCAATCCCTCTAATAAAGAATTTTTTTTCCCTTCACATGGTTCTCTTTCTAGATTGGACCATATCTTTGTTGCTAAATTACTCTCCCAAAATCTTATTAATTCTTCCATTGAGCCAATTGTAATCGCTGACCATGCCCCTGTCTTTACTGACCTCGATCTTATCTTGGTGCATTCCAAATCCAATAGATGGAGAGTCAATAATTCTCTCTTGCTTAATCCTGACTTTACATCTTCCTTTTTGACTTTCTCTGAGGACTTTTTTGAGGTTCACGCAGACCCTACTATTTCTCCACAATCACTTATGATACCTTCAAAGCTTCTGCTCGAGGTCATATCATTGACTTTGTTTGTTGGAGAAAGTGATCGCTTCTTAAACAACATCAATCCCTTTTACTCAATAGCAAATGATTGGAACATCAATATTCTTCTTCTTCCCCAGCTAACTTAAAGGATCTTGTTCGTGCAAAATTAAAGTTGAACTAAATTTCTACAGATAATGCCTCTTTAAATCTACTTCGAAGTAGCGCCCGCTATTACGGTGGTCGCAATAAAACGGGTAAGCTCCTAGCTAATTATCCAGAAATTCGTAAACAGTCCTATATTTCAGATTCTGTCAAAAACGTTAAAAGTCTTCCTGTTTTTAAAGACTAATCTCTAAGATCTCCCTTGATACTAATAGAGACCTTTCGTCCTTGGAGGCTGACATTTCTATGTCTGAGATCCTTCAGGTTCTTCAATCTCTTAAGAAGAATAAGTCCCCTGGCCTAGATGGATTCATGGTTGAATTCTTTCTACATTTTTCTAATCTTCTCCCTAAGTTGTTACATCTCTATCAATTTTTTTTGCATCTGGTTCAACTGGTGGTTTCTTCCAAGAAGCTACAATCTGCCTCATTCATAGAAATGGGAAGGACCTGAATCTTTGCAAAAATTACAGGCCTATTTCATTAGTCAATGTCGATTATAACTTTTTTGCCAAATTGCTTACTTTACACCGCGATCCCCTCCTTCCTTTAATGATTGGGAAGGAACAGTCAGGGCTCATTAAGGAAAGAACTACCTTGGATAATTTTAGATTATAATTTAATGTTTTAAACAAGGCTTCTTCCCTTTTGCACACTCTAGCAGCTATATCCATTAACGCTGAGAAAGGATTTGATCGAATTGATTGGGCTTTCATGCTCAAATCCCTAGCATGGCATGGGTAAGGTCCTCACTTTATCTCGTACATTTCCTTACTCTACCAATCTCCAACGGCCTCGTTTTAGTTAATGGAAACATTTTTAGCTATTTTCCATTGGCCCGTGGGGTCCGTCAGGGATACCCTCTGTCCCCTTTATTATTTATATTAGCTTTGGAGCCTTTTCTATCCCGTATTAGAAATAATGCTGGGGGGCGTGGCCAAGCAGCATGGCCGACAGGACGTGAGCTCCCTTAGCTCCCGGCCGGCCAGCAAATAAATCCTGTAATATCCCTCATCCTGAGGCGCTCGGACTGCCTCGCTGGTGGTCCAGAGAACTGAATACTTCTGGGTCCCGCTGAACTCAGAGACAAAAAAGAAAAGTGGAACTGCGGACGCCCACTGTCCGAGGGAAAACGACCGGGTCACTGGGGTGAGCTACGTAAGTCCGGTATTGCGGCCTTCACGATTTCCGCCCGAGATCCCCGGCACCCGCCCACACAACTCACGGGGGCCACAAAAATACTGCATACGCAGCCCGAGTCACCTCCTCGACCGGTCCCACTCCGGGAGCCCGTCGACCGCCTTGTGGGGCTGCGGCAGTGATCGGAGGAGGAAGACGGAACCGGAGCGAGGCATTGGGACCTCCCGGGCATTGCAACAAATGGGAGCTGCGGCACAAGTGGTGCTGGTTACATCTTGGTCCCGGTGGTGCGGGAGAGCCTAGGCGGACCCTCGGTGCAAATCTCCATGGGGGAAGCGGAGGCCCCCGGCCTGAGAACGAGGCCGCACTGTCACCTCCCGGACACGACCCCATCGCAAGCCCGGTGCTGAGTCCTAGTCGCGGCCTGTCTGCTGAGGTCCCGTGTGAGGCGTCGGGACCCCCAGGGCCTTGTAACATATGCGAGCTGAGGCAAGAGCAGTGCTGGATGCATCTTGGTCCCGGTGATGCTGGTGAACCTGGGAGGACCCTCGGTGCAACTATCAGTGAGAGGAACAGAAGCCCTCCGGCCGGAGGACGAGACCACACTGTCACTTCCCGGACGCAAGCCCGGTGCTGAGGCCTAGTCGTGGCCTACCTGCTGGGATCCCGTGCGGCTGCGGTGCCTGAAGGGGGCATTCACAGCCGGTGCCCCCGGAGCGCCTCTGACCCGGCCCTGGTACAAACCAGCGAGATCGGAGGATTGCGGTGACGCCGGACCGGGGGTGGGAGGCCTGACGGCGGAGCGGGAACCCCGGCTGTTCTGTGACCGCGGACTGGTGATACTGAACCCTGGCCCCTGGCGCTCACAGACCGTCGTCAGAGGTCGCAGAGGGGCCCTATTGACATTGGAGGCCCCCGGTAGCGGTGGAATCCTGTAGAGCCCGCTATAAAGCAGGAGCCAAGCCGGTGGCAACACCAGCCATTGCACAGGAGGAACTGGCCCTAGGGCCCAACGTGGCTGCCTGAGCCAGTGGGGACATCCGGTGCACTGTTTGGTACCGGTGAAGACTTTGAGCAGAAGCGGAAGAGGGGGTGCTCCGGGGTCGGGCCCCTGACCCCGGTCCCTTTGCCTCGATCGGAGGCCTCAATGGACCGGCACCTGCGAGTTCCGGCCACTGCCCGGGGCCCTGTGGTACCTTGTGGCCACGTGGTCCTCTTGGGGACCAGGGGAAGACTATCCTGAGCATCCGCGGTGGTCCCGGCTGCTGGTGATCGAGGTGGCGCCATTCTCCTGGGGCGGCTGGACTTGTGGTGAGTGCGACCTGCGCTGGTGGGCAACCACGGGGCTGATCGGACTAAGGGAGGGCCTACGAACCCTAGGATAGATCGTGGGCTGCAGCGCCTGGTCGGCTCTTTGTGAGGTGGCCCCACACACTCCTAGGATGCGCAAAGACAGGATGGCCCGAGCTTCGCAGCCAAATACCATCACACAGTACACCACCCAGCGGCTCCCATCACAGCACATCACGCGCCAAACCGGTCCGGATGACGAGAGGGATGCCCCCGGTAGCCCTGGAGAGCCCTCCCGGGCAGAGATACTGAAGGCGATCCAAGGATCCCACAGTGCTTTGGAGAGGCAGATAGAGACGGTGTTGATTGACGTGAATCTCCTGAGAACAGATCTTCGCAAGGTAACGGATAAGGTCACGGCAGCGGAGGGGGACATAGTCCAACTGCAGGAGCAGCAGACAGTCTTAAGGCTCTCGGCCTCTACGGGAGAGCTGGAGCGCAGGGCAGAGGATGCTGAAGGGCAGGCGTGCCACAGCAACATCAGAGTCCTAGGCATTCCGGAGCGCGCGGAGTCGGGGAATGCTGAACGTTTCCTGGAAGACTGGATCCGTACCGCACTTTGTCCGACAGGGCTGTCGGAGGTGTTTGTTATTGAACGGGCACATAGAGCGCTGGTCCCGCCGCCGAGGCCCGGCGCCCCACCGCGGGCCCTTATCGCGAAAATCTTGAACTACCGGGACAGGGACTGCATCCTGAGAGCAGCGAGAATGGCAGTGGATCTCACCTTTGAAACTTCCCGAGTATCTGTGTACCCGGATTATACCCACCAAGTTCAGGAACAACTAAAGTCCTTCTTAGCGGTCAAACAGAAGTTGCGTGAGATGAGCCTCCAATATATGCTCCTGTACCCCGCCAAACTCAAGGTCTTATCCCAGGGCAAGGCACACTTCTTTGAGAGTCCTGAAGAAGTGTGGGAGTGGCTGGATATTAGAGGAGATGCCCTTCCACCGGGGGAATGTGGGGGATCCAGGAAGACGTGGGGGACTCGACGACCACGGAACCAGGGGACTAGACTCCGGCGCTCATCAGGGGACATTGAACGTGAGGAGAGGCACAGAGTCACGGTGGGAGAAGACGGTGCCCTCCGGATGGATTCATCGGAGCCAGGGAAACCCCCGGAGGTTCGGCGGGATCGCACTCGGGACGATGTGCTGGTTTCGGACACTTTACCGGCACCAGTGGATGTCCTCCCACCTACCGTGGACATGATCCCTGAGATGGCGGGGAGCTCATCAATAGCGGCGGAGAGCCGGTCCTGAGAGAAATTCTGCCGATGGTCTTCTATGGGTGTCAGGAGGCAGGCCTGTTTTGCTTGGTGACTTTGCCCTGGTGAGGGGCAGTTGTTCCTTTTGATAAGAGTGCATCCACCTATTTTGGGTCCTAGTCCCACATGATTGATACTGTTGCTGGCAATGCTGGGAGCTGAATGAGGGGGGACGTTTGTTTCTTTACCTTCATAGTTTGGGAGGTTTTGCCCATTTGGGTACTTGGGAATGCTGTGTACGTCCTGGCACCGACAGGTGAAGGGCATATTAGCGTGTTTAGTTGTTGCAGAAATATTGCTCGTGGGTGGGGGTGGTTGGGGTTGTGGGGGGTAATGTTGGGGGGGATGTTGCAGGCATCGGGTGTATTACAGTTCGGGCACGGAAATGGTGGGACGTAGAGGTGTTGGCCCGGATGGGCGCTATCACCACTCATGGCGCACAAGTTCTTAAGCTGGAACATGAGGGGGCTAGGCACATGTACCAAGCGGCATAGGGTTCTATCCTTCCTCCGAAGACACGGAATCTCTATTGCGTGCCTGCAGGAGACCCATCTAGATGAGGAGGGTGGCCAAAAGTTGGCGAAGAAGTGGAGGGGCCAAGTGTTTCACTCCTCATTTTCCATGTATGCTAGGGGGGTCCTAATTTGGGTGGCCCCCGGGGTCCCATTCACCGTCCAATATGTGGAAGCGGATATCAATGGCAGGTACCTGCTCCTGCGGGTGAAGCTAGATGGGAGGGAACTCTCCATTTTAAACTCATACGCACCCAATGTAGACGACCCTGACTTCTTTTTGCACCTGCAGGAGGTCCTTATTTCGGATCTGGAGGGCCCTCTGCTATGGTTCGGGGACTTTAGATTGTGTGTTGGACCCCGTCTTGGATAGGTCCCCTCCCCGCACAGGGACGAAGCCACGCATGACAGCGCAACTTCGAGAGGTGATGCAGAACTTAGGGTTCAGTGATGTGTGGCGCCTGGGTAACCCGACTCAGAAACTATATACGTGTTTTTCCCCCACTCATAACACATACAGCAGACTGGACAGGGTTCTGGCGGCTAATGTGGACGCTTCTCTCTCCCTAACGGTCACGCATCAGGCCCGTTTTTTGTCTGATCACTCTCCAGTGACATGCGTTGCCCAGTGGGAGAACCAGCCCTCCCGTCCTCGCACCTGGAGGATGCCGATAGACCACTTACAGGACCAGGTGGGGAAGGACCATGTGGAGACTGCCCTCACTAATTACCTTGACTTGAACTGGGAGGGTGGGGACCTTACTTATTCTACCAAATGGGATGCCCTGAAGGCTGTCATATGAGGTGAATGTATGGCCCTCACCTATGGAGTCCGAAAACAGCTACTTCGGGAATTGCGTGACGCAGAGGATGAACTTCTGCACCTGCAAACTTTGCCAGATCCCGACGACCTAGGTCAGGAGTCGGAACGGACAGCCCGCTCGTGTGTACATGATATACTGAATCGTCTAGACAAATACACTCTGGGCCAGTATCGGCAGCGTCTCTATCGGGAAGGAGACAAGTCGGGCCAGCTATTGGCTTGGATCCTCCGGCGTGAGTTCGCCCCAGAGAGAATTGTGGCCCTGAGAGGCCCTGTAGGAGGAATGGTACGCTCGGTAGTGGGCATCCTTCGGGTCCTCCGGTCCCACCTGCAGACGGTGTATGCCGTGGCCCCACGGTTACTGAGGCCTCCTTTCTCCCTTATCTTCGGGGGCTTACCCTACAGGCACTTCCGAAGGAAGCCGCAGAGGAACTGGATGCAGTTTTTACGCTTCATGAAGTGAAGGTGGTGATGGTTGGCCAGCCGAGGGCTAAATTTCCAGTAGGAGATGGCTACCCCTCCGAATTCTATCAGGCATTTGCGGACACCCTTGCCCACCCTCTCTTACAATTCAGAAAAGGGGGTGGTGATGAACAGAGTGTCTGAATTAAGCAGACCACTCTTACCCAGTCCAAAGATCAGGGCTTGATCCATCACCGTTATTTATCTCACTGCACCATCCCAGCTCAGAACCTGGCTATATGCAAATCAGTCTGTCCCTGGCCCAGTGCATCATGGGAACAGGGCAGACTAAACTGCCAAGCCAATTCTTCACCAGAAAGGAGACAAGCTACCGGGGACCGGTTTCTGGCATTTCAGCCTTCTTCGGCCCGGCTTGCTTGAATCCTGATGATGCAGTGAGAAAGGGACTCATGTCTGAGTATACCCTGCCACACCTATAGAGGCCAAAAACGATTCAGAAAAGGGGGTGGTGATGAACAGAGTGTCTGAATTAAGCAGACCACTCTTACCCAGTCCAAAGATCAGGGCTTGATCCATCACCGTTATTTATCTCACTGCACCATCCCAGCTCAGAACCTGGCTATATGCAAATCAGTCTGTCCCTGGCCCAGTGCATCATGGGAACAGGGCAGACTAAACTGCCAAGCCAATTCTTCACCAGAAAGGAGACAAGCTACCGGGGACCGGTTTCTGGCATTTCAGCCTTCTTCGGCCCGGCTTGCTTGAATCCTGATGATGCAGTGAGAAAGGGACTCATGTCTGAGTATACCCTGCCACACCTATAGTGGCCAAAAACGATTCAGAAAAGGGGGTGGTGATGAACAGAGTGTCTGAATTAAGCAGACCACTCTTACCCAGTCCAAAGATCAGGGCTTGATCCATCACCGTTATTTATCTCACTGCACCATCCCAGCTCAGAACCTGGCTATATGCAAATCAGTCTGTCCCTGGCCCAGTGCATCATGGGAACAGGGCAGACTAAACTGCCAAGCCAATTCTTCACCAGAAAGGAGACAAGCCACCCTCTCTTACAAGTGTACCTAGAAGCGTTTGAATGGGAGGCTCTTCCGCCCAGTATGAACCAGGGCGAAATCTGTATGATCCTGAAGCCGGGAGGGGATAGTGGCGACCCCACAGTGTACCGACCCATCACCATGATAAACACAGATGTGAAAGTTTTAACTAAACTTTTGGCTACCCGGCTGGCGCCGCACATGGCACACCTGGTACACCCCGACCAATGTGGGTTTATCCCTGGCCGCAACACTGCCATGAATTTGAGACGACTGAACCACATCATCCATGAGGTGCGGGACAGGGAAGACCAGATGGTCCTGGTGTCGATTGATCTCGCTAAAGCATTCGACACCGTCGACTGGGGGTACCTGTTAGAGGTCCTCCGGATGGTGGGGATGGGCCCCGACTTCTGTCGCTGGATCCGCATATTGTACGAAGCCCCCCGTGCCATGGTACGGCTCTGTGTTGCACGATCAGAGGTATGGCTCTTGGGACGAGGCACGCGGCAGGGGTGTCCCCTCTCGCCGCTCCTTTTTGCCCTGGTGATTGAGCCTTTGGCGGTCCAGGTCCGAACAGAAACGACTCAATGGGGCATCACAGTGGGCGACACGAGCAATGTGATCTCCTTGTATGCGGATGACGCCCTCTTCTATTTAATAACAAACAAAACAGGTGATGGACCGAATGTGGATCAATGTCACACATTCACCCCAGTCCAAAGATCTGGGCCCAAATCCATCGTTTTTTTGCACTCCACACCACCCTGGGTTAGACAATGGCGATATGCAAATCAGCTCTGACCCTGTGCCCCATGGGAACAGTCCATTCCGAACTACAAAAGCCATGTCCTTCCCAGAACGGAATCAAGCATCCGAGGACCGGACCGGTTTCGAGGTAACACCTCTCATCAGCCCGGCTAGCTTGACTCCAGTGGTGTGGAGTGCCTGGGACCCACGTCTGAGCATCCCCAGCGCACTTATGGCGGAATTTGCAAACAAAACAGGTGATGGACCGAATGTGGATCAATGTCACACATTCACCCCAGTCCAAAGATCTGGGCCCAAATCCATCGTTTTTTTGCACTCCACACCACCCTGGGTTAGACAATGGCGATATGCAAATCAGCTCTGACCCTGTGCCCCATGGGAACAGTCCAGTCCGAACTACAAAAGCCATGTCCTTCCCAGAACGGAATCAAGCATCCGAGGACCGGACCGGTTTCGAGGTAACACCTCTCATCAGCCCGGCTAGCTTGACTCCAGTGGTGTGGAGTGCCTGGGACCCACGTCTGAGCATCCCCAGCGCACTTATGGCGGAATTTGCAAACAAAACAGGTGATGGACCGAATGTGGATCAATGTCACACATTCACCCCAGTCCAAAGATCTGGGCCCAAATCCATCGTTTTTTTGCACTCCACACCACCCTGGGTTAGACAATGGCGATATGCAAATCAGCTCTGACCCTGTGCCCCATGGGAACAGTCCAGTCCGAACTACAAAAGCCATGTCCTTCCCAGAATGGAATCAAGCATCCGAGGACCGGACCGGTTTCGAGGTAACACCTCTCATCAGCCCGGCTAGCTTGACTCCAGTGGTGTGGAGTGCCCCGCGGGAGTCGGTGCCCGTCCTGCTTCAGCACTTCGACCGTTTTGGTGCGGCTTCGGGTCTGAGAATTAACTGTGGGAAGTCTCTGATTTTCCCCCTGGCGGGTTACGGCGTGGGACCGCTGACGGCCCTGCCGGATCTAGGGCTACGATGGGAGCAGGAGGCGTTCCGGTATCTCGGGATCCAGGTAGCTCCAACAGATGCACAGGGGTTGGCCCGTAATATTGACCGGGTCGTCAAATCCTTACAACAATTGGTCACTTTCTGGAACTCCTTGCCACTATCCCTTATGGGGCGATTGGCCGTCGCAAGGATGGTGATGCTCCCTAGGACGCTCTATGTCCTTCAGAATTCCCTGTGCCCGATCCCCTCCCGCATTTTCCGCACACTTAACATGTTGCTTACGTCGTTACTCTGGGGGGGGGCGGCGTAGCCGAGTTGCCCTCCATACCGTTGTCCGAACATGGGAGGAGGGGGGGTTAGAGGCGCCTAGATTTGACCTGTACTACTATGCGGCACAACTGTTACCGGCTGCACGGTGGTTCGCGGATGGAGATAGCTGGGAGATGACTCTACTGGCCGGCAGAGCTGACGAGCGATTATTGCAGGTGGCATTGATGCGGGGATGGGGAGCAGATGAGGCCCTGCCCATGTGGTGCGCCACACCGCTGCGGTCTGGCAGCGGTTCGTGGAGAAAATACTGAGGTGAGCCCCCTTTCATAGGGAGTTTCCGGTGTGGATCCTGGCCCCTGTAGTTGACATGGCAGAACAAATGTCCTTTAAGGATTGGAGTATGGGAGGATGCGAGACTTTGGCGGACCTTTATATCCTATCCTTTAGTTCGAATCCAGCAGATATTGTGTACATTTTTGATGTCTGTATTGGTATGAGAGGGTATGATTGATTGTTTGAATGACTCTTTTTGAAATGTAAAAAGTTTTTGTGCAAAATAATATTTTTTATTGTGTACATAAGGTCTTAAAATGTATAGTTTTGAAAAATTCTAGAAATCAATAATAAGAAAAATAAGTTTGGAATAAAATAAAATAACTGAAAGAAAATAAAAACACAAAACATATTGTTTTATTCAGATGTTTTGAGACGGAAAAAGTTGTTGTCTAATTAAATAGCGGCATCTTTTGTTGTTTACTAGTTTTCGGCCATGAGGCAGGACTCGACCCCGCCGATTCCACCTTCCTGGGGGCCCTGGGAGACAGACCTGGGGCTCACTCTGAACCCGGGACAGCGTAAGGGCATAGGGAGCCTTACTCATAAAGTGTCCTGCAATGCGAGATTCAAATTGACACATTTCAACTTTATGCATCGTACCTACTTAACCCCGCTTTCCTTGAAGCATATTTCGGAAGACAGGGAGGACAACTGCCCCAGATGTGGGATGGAAAAAGCGGGGTTCCTACACCTTGCCTGGGACTGCCCCTTGGTCAGTAGCTTCTGGACGGGGCTGGTGGATTGTATACACGCCGTAACTGGCCTCCGGATAGACCTGACCCCGCTTCACTGCCTATTAGCCCTGGTCCCTAAGCCTAGGAAGAGTAACCTTTCCTACAAACTATTGCAATTAATGCTGGTGCTGGCGAGGCATAGGGTAGCGATCACCTGGATGGGGCGGAGGGCTCCTGAGTTGTCAGCTTGGCGTAGAGATGTAAGGGAGTGGTCATTGGCTGATGAGACGCATATGCAGAGTACCCGCAGGGATGAGAGGTTGCAGGATGATCTCCTTGCATAGCGAGTCATGTGTGCCACGGAGTTGTCTCACAGCGACTCAGATGGCACGAGTGCTGAACTTTTCTCTTCAGAGGAATCGGGGTCTGAGAGGAGGGGTGAAGTGGGGTGGGGAGGTTGGGGCCGCTCCAATATAAGTGCACTGCCTGTTCCTCAACAGTATTTCATGTTATTAATGTGATTCTTACGTCTCTCATGAGCACAGCCTGAACTGTACTCACTGTATCACATAGTGCCATAATGAGGTTATCGTACTGTATGCACATTTTTGATGATTGATGCCAATTTATGGGGGGGATTGTTTTTCTATGTTGCAAAATCAAAAATAACGTTTTTTAAAAAAATGAAATAATGCTGACATTTGTGAATTTCAGTAAGGAACTGATCATCTAAAATGTTCCGCTTATGCTGACGACATACTTCTTTTCATTTCCTCGCCTGAACAGTCCATTCCAGCTCTTCTTCAGGAACTTGCTTCATTTTTCTCAGTTTAAGGCTATAGAATTTATTCTGACAAAACTGAAGTTATGCCCCTTAATAAGCTTACTTTTAGTCTTTCTTCCGATGCCACAGGGTTTCATTGGAATATTTCCAAAATGTAATATTTGGGCATCTGGTTTACCTCCTCCATTATAGGTTCGGTTTCATCTAATGTTAATATATGTCTAGATAAAGTTGACAAGCTTTTCTCATCCTGGAATCCACTATTCATCTCCTGGTGGGGGTCGTTTGGACTCTATCAACATGATGGTGTCACCCATAATTTTATATACACTTTCAATGATCACAGTTAATATGCCTGCTTCGTTCTTCAAGAAATTGGATTCTGAGCTTTCTAGTTTCCTGGGAATAAAGAAAAAGCCAGAATCTCCCTATGGTGAAGTTAATTTTCCAGACTTTCGGTTATACCACAGGGCTTTGTGCGTTCGACAAGCTTCTAGATGGCTTTCTTTGACACAATCCTCGTTTACCCCCTTATGGTTGGGCATTGAATATTCTTTTCTTTTTCCTTTTATCCTCGTGAAGTTATAGCCTTTTCAGCTAAAACCTCCATAATCTCCTCTTCCATTTTTAATCATACTTGTAATATTCTAAAACCAATTTACTACTAGCAGCCTGCAACTCGCGATTCATTTAGTCACTCGCCTCTCTGGTACAACAAACTTATCCATATTAACAACAAACGGATTTTTTGGTGAACTTGGAGACAAAGAGGCATCATTTGAGAAAAGGATCTATTCACTAATAATGATCCTCTACCCTTTTCACAATTCCAACTCTTATTCAAATGTGCTCGCTCCTTCTTAACTAAATTTCTTCTTCTTATAAATATTCTTCTCAATGTTCTGTACCTGACACTCTCCCTTCCCCCTCTTCTCATTCTTTCCTTGGTTCAGTTCTCACCTCTGTTCCTAATGCGTCACCTATTTATAAACGTCTCCGCTCTTTATCTTATGCCAGATCCAAATCTAAGATAGAATTGCAGTGGGAACTGGATTTGGGATGTACCTGGACTCTCCCAATTTGGAACAACATTTAGGACAAACTCTTTAACCCCTTCCATGCTCATGACGGAACGGTTCCGTCATGAGCGTCGGTTGGCCTGTGCTTATGACGGAACCGTTCCGTCATGGTTCTATTGGTTCTTTAGAACCTTCAGCACCGCAGCGGAATTCGCGCAGCGCTGAAGGGGTTAAAACCTCAAGAACTGCCTCCACTTCCCAATCTTTATTTTTCCTCTATCATAGACTTTACTTCACCCAGCCTCTGCTAGCAAAATTCTCCATGAACTCCTCTCCCAAATGTTGGTCCTGTGATCACCAATCTGGCGACCTTATGCATATGTTGTTCCATTGTCCCACTATAACTTCCTTCTGGGAAAAGTTTTGGTCTCAATTATCCCTATTTGTCTATCTAAATTGTCCATTATCCTCATTGACTCTCTTTTTGGGTAGTCTATATGAAGATACCCACTCACCACACAGTAATTTACGCTTATTAGATCTTATGCTAGTTCTTGTCTTTCAACCGATTGCTATTAATTGCAAATGTGCTTCAAACATCTCTTATGTAGCCTGGTGGAATAATGTTTGTCATTATCATAGATTAGATACTGCCTTCTCCTCTATGTATTTTCCTTCTGCTAATAGTTTTATATTGGTTACCCTTGAGCTCTTTTGTGGATGATGTTGCTCATAAATCTCCCAGTTTTACTTCATCTGAAAATTTTAAACATCTTTTATTTTATTTTCCTCTGCCATGAGTTTAAAATTGTGTTACTCCTTGTTTGGATTTTTTATATTACTTAATAATATTATCTCCTTTTTCTGATAATTTTTTGATTGCTGTTAGCATGGTCTTCCTGTTATTTATTCCCCTCCTTCCCTTTCCTCCATCTCCTCTGTATATTTTCAAAATTGTTAAACAGCTCTAATTCTTATGCTTCTCATGATTCTTAGTTTACTGTTTTATCTAATTCTTGTACCTGTTTTTGGTTATGTCATTTTTTGCCTAATAAAGCTGCTTTACCTTAAAAAAAAGTTAATCTTTGAACTTTATTGCAACCCATTTACCATGCGTCCAACATAATGAGATAGTGGATGCTTACTCCCTTTAATAGTATGTTACTGTGAAACTGATTAGACGCTATCAACCACACAACCAAATAAAACCCTTTGGGGATAATGTGCACTATCACACAAAAACATAAAGGAGCCGATTCCGATCCTGTAAAAAAACATCCGTACGATTTTCATCCGGAGCCATCGCCGTACGATTCGTACCTGTTCGTCCGATTCGCGTAGTACGATCCGTATTCCGTCAATCCGTCTGAATCGTCGCGATCCGTACGTATTGCAAGGCTGAAACAGTGAACCTTACGACTCGTACACATGCCGCACAACCCTACGAGTACGATCCGGACCGGGGTATCAGGACGCAAGTCGCACGGTCCACGTCAGGTAAGGGCGATTCGTACGGAAAAGCGCACAATCACATACACACCGTACAGCGCGTACCCCCATGATCGGAGGGGTATGGCACGTACCCCTGTGATCATGGGGGGTACGCGCCGTACACCCAGCAAACATGGGGTACGCGCTGTACACCCAGCATACATGGGGTACGGTGTGTACCCCATGTACGCTGGGTGTACGGCGCATACCCCCCATGATCGCAGGGGTACGCGCCGTACCCCTCCGATCATGGGGGGTACGCACCGTACACCCAGCAAACATGGTGTACGTGCTGTACACCCAGCATACATGGGGTACGGTGCGTACCCCATGTACGCTGGGTGTACGGCGCGTACCCCCCATGATCGCAGGGGTACGCGCCGTACCCCTCCGATCATGGGGGGTATGCGCCATACCCGGGGGGCCATTCCGTTCCTGTTTCGTTGCGAACTCTGCTTTTACGGCTGTTTTCAGCTCCCGTAGAAAAAGGGTCGTACTGTGCGTACCCGACACGTATCGTACTTGCTGGGTCGTATAAACCAGCCGCGAACCGTACAGATGTCGTGTACAGCGGGTTCCGAGTGAGACTCGTATGGAGATTCGAGTCGTACAGTCTCTGTACGATTCGTACGGAGTCCAGATCCTGGTACGAATCATACTTCGTCGTACGTACGGGGGACGTTGCAGGGTACGATTCGTACGGGGAAAACGCTCCGAACGGCTATTCGGAGCGCTTTTTACTGGATCGGAATCGGCCCCCAGGTGTCCAAAAATGGTGAGCTTTCTGTATGGTAATGTACATCTACATAGACACAATTAACTCTCTGACTCTGGATACAATGACTTCTCAGTCTTATGAAACCAATACTCCTAAAAGGGGCTGAAAAAAAATGGGCAAAAGGCACTGGAAATGACTTGGCACCTAGAGTAGATTTAAAATGAGAACCAAATATAATGGGCTGTATCTCATAAATGGCTGGTCAAAGTAGAAATGTTCATATTGAGAGGGCACCCACTGAACCTTCACCGCCATTTCCCACTAGCAACTGGAAACTGGTATTCAGCATTAGAGTTCAGCTGAGTCTCTAAAACAAGACATCGCCTGAGCTGCAAGGGGTAAATAGGTGTTTGAAAAAGTTCCAGAATCATGGGAAACCAGACAAAGTCAACAAGGAGTGACCCTAATGCCTTAGGTCAAAAACCTGAGTCTTTTTCTTGGCTGGTAATGGAGTGGGGCATCTACAATTTAAGACACTGCACAAGGTGGACAAGGGCAATGAAGCAACAAGACACATGCAGTCCTGCAATGTGTCCTGGTTGTTCAACAAACAGAAGTTTAAAAATCGACCTCTGCTTATATCAACTTAAGAATTTAGTCTACCAACTCATAATGAAGATAAGTAGATGAACATTAAGAATATTGGGTCCATAATCCCCTCTATATGCTTAGCTTGACAATACGTCGTTAGTGGAAATAGTGGAGTCAATATAACTGTAATTAGCTTTCTTGGCATCCAATGTTTCCTGCAGGTTCTGGATGCTCTTCCAAACCAGATGTCTTATATCTGGTTCTGGCAATTTGAAGTAATTGTGGCTCTCGGACAACTCTCCACCTGGAGGCGATCTCCACAACAATTTGAATGCTTGGTGGGCCTTGCTGCGTGCCCTTCTGGACAGTACTCAGTTTGTCTCCAGATACCAGGTAACAGGGTTCCCTCTTCATCTAGGGCAAGTGTCCTTTTTGCCGCTGAAGCAGATCTTCTCTTGAGGTCCTTACACATACAACGTTATGGCTCAAGAGGAGCAGTATTTATCTAATACTTTTAGACAACTTTAGATCTCTTGCCTTGCTCTAAATTTTGGTGGTACTCAAGGATCCATATTGTCGTCCTCTCTTTTAAACATTTAAATGAAACCTCTAGGCCCAAAGCTTCAGGAAAACTGCATCTCCCAATGTAGTCCATGTTTCACTCAGAAAAATGTACTGTATTTTGTGACGCAGTAAGGAATACTCTGCTGCAATTTCAGAACGCTTACCCTATGTAAACTATGTTTCCCTGAGGAAGAGAGGTGGCTTTTTATGGTTTTATGTGACGTGTATGGTTGCCCCTGTTGCTAGGTCCGTACTATACAAAGATCTTGAAAAGAAATCAAAATATAATGGACTTTGAAGAAGCCCAGTTATAGAGAACAGAATGCATTTCATACAACAGGGTGAGAACTCTCCTTCCCAAGGGCTATCAATAAAAGGCCTGTGCCCATCACCAGACGGTTAGCCGCCACCAACCATCAGTTACTCATTAACCTGAGGTGAATAGTCAGTCTCCACTATGGATGGCAGTACAATTTCAGATTTATCACCTGTGGTCTGCTGGTGACTCATCTTCAAACCACAACATCCTCTGTGTAGGTAGAGAATGTTGCACACACTTACAGAAAAATGCAGATTAGAACAGACAAAATGCAAACAGGTACAGATGCTTCCTCAGGCCTTGAAAAATCTGCTCGGCCAGTCACTATGGCAAGTCTGATTTTATTAGGTCAAGTTATTTTTATGGTTTAAATCTTTTATTGAATTTTCAGAAAAGACAAAACGGCAACACCGCTTTCTTTTCATCAAGCATATCAAGACAAGCTCCAATGCAGTAAAGACAAGCATATTCGGTGCCATAGGGAGCTGATCAGCAATACAGGTCAAGTGAAACACCCTTAAACAGAGCAACGTAGCCCTCCGCCACCCTCCCCCCTCTGTCCACAAATCAAAAGCAGAAACTCCACCAGAAAAAGAAAAGTAAGAAGGTGATCGAGTCAGCAGCACGTGGCTTTCTGTTTGTGTGCGGGTTCCCTTCGTTCCGGGATTGGTGTATCTGCTAAACGAAGAAGGAGCAGATAGCGTGGGCAACTCAGTTCACGGAACTGCCCTGTGAGCAGTGTCAAAAAGGGCCCCCACAATTCCGGGAATTCCTCCCCCCTCCCAGCCTGTACAAGCCACAGCTTCTCCATGCCGAGCACCATCCACAACCTGTGCAGCCAACCTGTGTGTAGGGGGGCCTGTGGGGTCCTCCAATGAGCTAAAATGTTTTGTGTGGCCGCCCCAATGCAATAGCGATGAGGCTGCCCCTCCGTGATTTCAAGGGATACATCAAGGCGTTGGGCAACCCCAGAAGGATATATGCTGGGAACCTGGGTAGTTGGGTGTCTAGATGGGAGTCTATGACGTCTAGGATTGTGTTCCAGTACCCCTGTAGTCGGTCGGAACTCCAAAGCAGATGTTCCAGCGTGCCACACTCCCCACACCCTCTCCAGCAGCGGTCGCTAATGCGGGGGTCGAATTGATGAAGGCGCTCAGGTTTGTGGTACCAATAAGTGGCCACTTTGGTCAGGGTTTCTGTCAGGCCTGCATGGTATGCGGAGTGTCTGGCCCAGTGGTATATACCACGCCATTCTTTAGGTGTGAGGGCCCTCCCAAGCACCTGCTCCCACCGACACCTACCAGCATTGTATGTGTAAATGTTTGTAGTGAGGTGTTGGTACAGATCCGAAATTCGTTTTTTGTCTGACGTATGCGTGACAAGCCCCTTCTCGTAGGGAGTGAGATGACGTTGCGCTCCCAGCCTAATCTGTGGGTGAAGGGCCCAATGACGTACCTGCATATAGGGTAACCTATCCCCCTCTGGGATGCCATAGTTCTCTCTCATCTGTTGGGAACAGAGGATACCATTCAGATTAAAAAGATGTCCCAGGGTCCTGCACGGGGAACGCCACCTTGTTGCAAATGCTTTAGGGTCCAGGCCCGGGGTGAAGTCTGGGTTGGCGAATAGCGGTGTCATAGGGGATGGGAAGGATGTTAACTCGTGTTTATTGGCAACCCGATCCCACACCTCCATGACAGTGCTAGTGATCTGGGACGCATAGAGGTTAGGCGGCCGATGATGCTTGGGAAGGAAAGGAATCCCCTGTGAGGGCATGCCCGCCACCGCCTGGTCCTGGAAGAGCCAATTCTTGCCAGATTCCAGCTGATACCATTCCACTAGGCTTCGGAGCTGTGTCGCGTAGAAATAGAGTTGTAGATTGGGTACTCCTACGCCACCGTGTTCAGGCAGAAGAACCGCTATGGCGTGCTTAAAGTGCGGGCGACGACCCTGCGAAATGAAACGTGCCAGTTCGGACTGTGTCTGTTGGATCCAGCCTGTCGGTGGGCGTGAGGGACGGATCTGAAACAGGTAAAGTATCTGTTGGAGGAGCATCATTTTGGTGGTGGCTATCCTCCCCAGCCAAGAGAGGGAATGGCGCTTCGATCTCTGGAGTTCTCCGCGGAGCTGTGTGCGGAGTCTAGCGGAATTCGCTTCTGCATTTATTGGGATGGTGGGGCCCAGGAGGACCCCCAAGTATGGGACCGGGTCCCAGAAGACTGCATAGAGTGCTCCTCCTGTACTTCTGCCAATTTTGAACCCGGAGGCAAGCAAGGGATTGGACGGGGTTGGTGAGAGAAAGTAAAATATCATCAGCGTATAGGCTGATCTTGTGTGTGTCTCCTCCAAATTTAATTCCTTTGATGATGGCTTGCTGCCGAATCCTTTGCGCCAACGGCTCCATATAAAGAGCGAACAAGATAGGGGAAAGGGGGCACCCTTGTCTGGGCCCTCTGCCAATCGGGAAGTGGGAGGAGGTGTGCCCATTGACGCGCACTGCGGCGTTTGGCAGCCTGTAGCAGTTAAAGATACGGGTACAGAAAACGTCCTCCAAGCCAAAGAGGTGCAAAACCTGTTCCAGATAGGGCAATGCACCTTATCGAAGGCCTTTTCTGCATCTATGGCCAGTAGCATGCAGTCTGGTTGTTTGCGCGACCCCGCTTCAATGAGGTGGAGGACCCGCCTAGTGTTATCGCTAGTTTGGCGCTGAGGTATGAATCCGGCCTGATCCAGCTCCACCAGCTGTGGTGCTAACCGGTTTGCCAGAATGTCTGTGTACAATTTGAAGTCGATGTTTAAAAGCGAGATTGGTCGATACGAGCTACATCGGGTTGCGTCCCGGCCGGGTTTCGGTATGACCGAGATTGCTGCTTCTAAAAGTTCTGCTGGAATCGCGCCAGGCTGGGCAAAAGAGTTCAAAGATCCTGCAACAGAGGGGCCACATGGTGACAGAACATTTTGTAAAAGGTCTCAGGGTACCCGCCGGGCCGGGGAATTTCCTAAGTTTCAGACGTGAGATCGCTGACACCACCTCCTCGAGGCCGATGGGCCTGTCGAGAAAGTCCGCCTGGGCCGGGTTTAGGGAGGGGAGGCGTGCCTCCTGCAGGTATCCCTGCCCTGCCTGCAGGTCAAGGGCGGTACAAAAGGGGGTGGTGATGGACGGAGCTCTGAATCAATCAAACACTCACACCCAGTCAAAAGATCTGGGTTTAATCCATCACCGTTCTTTAGCCCACTCTGCCACCCCAGTTCAGACATGGCTATATGCAAATCAGTCTGACCCTGTGCCTCATGGGAACAGTCCAGCCCGAACTGCCAAGCAATGTCTTCCCTGGACCGGAAACAAGCTTCCGAGGACCGGTTTCTGGCATTCGTGCCGTCTTCAGCCCGGCTTGCTTGAATCCAGTGGCAAAGTGAGCAAGGGACTCACGTCTGAGCATACCCTGCCACACTTATGGTGGCCAAAAGCGGTACAAAAAGGGGTGGTGATGGACGGAGCATCTGAATTAATCAAACACTCACACCCAGTCAAAAGATCTGGGTTTAATCCATCCATTGATTCAGATGCTCCGTCCATCACCATGTTGACCGGCCATTGGTCGTCTCCTGTTAGGGTTTAGTGCGCTTAAGTCTCTCCGCCTCCACCAGGCACCTCGCGCAGGTCCCCCTACGCTAGTTGATCCCTGCCCCACGTGTGGGGAGGCTGCTTCAGCCACCTTTTCTGGCCGCTCCTGGTGCACCCCGGGTCCGATCTTCACAGAGCCCCCAACAGCACTGATGAGGGGGTATTAAAAAGCTTGTGTCCCCCGCTCCCAGGCCCCCACCTCCTCCGTACCTGCCGCGATGGTGCTGCGCTGTTCTCGGGTACTGCGGGGTTCTCCTCCCGGCGCTAGATGACTAGGCCGCCACCTCTGCTGCACCCCGCACCAGGGAAACCGGGCTCGAGCCCCTCTTGTCTGTCCGTAGTCGGGCCGGTCCGCAATGATGGTTCACCCCCCTTCTGCTGGGCTGGCTGCGGAGCACAAGCGGTCACCCCTGGGCCCCAAGGTCAACGCCCCCGCATTGGAATCCTCTGGCTCTATGCCTCACGGCGGGTGCTGGCCTGTAGTGTTGGTGTGGGGGCCGCTACCCCACCAATGGCTTCCCCGGCCGCTCCTCACCTCAACTTGCCGCTCTAGTTCTTGGGGCTATGGGAACCCCTGGTATATCTGGCGCAGATCTCGCCCCACGTGGCTACAGGATCCTCGATACCGCCACCGGCCGCAGGCCTCCCTCGTCGCTCCCGCTGCCCGGGCTCTCCTACTCCCTCGGGCCGCCAAAAAAGGGGGCGGACAGCTGCGAGGGGGTCGCTCCGACACTCCGTGTGTGCTCTCGCGGCCCCCCTCCAACGTCCGGGAGGCCTGCCCGCCGAGCAGGGCAGCACGCGTAGGCCCGAGCACTTCCAGCCTTAGGCCGCGTCCTGGCCTCAGTTTTGGCGCTGCCACTCTCCGGGCGTGTCCACCTGTCACCCGTCTCTGGCTGCCGCTCCCCCAAAGGCAGCAGCGGAGCCGCTTGAACCAACAGCAGGCAGTATGAGGGCCAGCGCCGCTCCCCGGGGTCACTGCAGACGCCGCAGCTGCAAGGACTCCTTGATGCACGCCTCGGACTCACACGGCTTCGGTCACCACTTCAGCGTCACTTGCCACCAAGAACCTCGGTCCGCCCCTGCCACCAGTGCCCTCAGCAGTCAGGGTAAGTCTCCTCTTTCTCCCACCCCTGCCACAGCTTCATGAGGGGGAGAAGTGCTGTGTACACGGTCCGGGAAGGGCAGTAGCTGAGGAGCACTCGGAATGTGCGACCTCTCACTCTGCCATCTTGGCCACGCCCCCCGTCAAGTTATTTTTACAACCTACTAGTCCATTCTGGCCAGTGAACTTATGCTGGAAGGTAATAGCTGTTCTGTTAGAAAGTGAATAAGCAATAAATATGCCTTTTATTATTGTTTTTCTCTTGACACATTTGCTGCCTATACAAGGACAGAGGTTAATGTGTCTTTTTAATAATTGTGACTTCCTTATCCTGGAAAATTGTGTTTACTTTTCCTTCTCTTACTACAGTTAGAGGCTGTTGTCAAGTGAGCTATCTGAGAATCATTGTGAAACAAAAGGCTGCAAGATGTTGGATCTTTCTAACACACAACATGTAAATAGCTTGTAAATAAATAGGACAAACATTTCATAATATATCAGGAATAAGCACATTTTTTTTATTTATTCAGAATAGTGATGCAAGCAAAGTTTTAAAAAGGAGCAAAACATATCAGAACACTTTACTTGGTGCAGAAACTCGATTTCCAAACATTATTGTTTGGACACTATTAAGTTTTATCAGTAAAACTACATGCCAGTAGAAAATATTGTGGCCATTTAAATGGAAAATCTGCTGATTACAAATGACAATGTCCTACCACTTTATGTTTTAGTTATGTATTAATCAAAAGTGATAGTTTTTGAAGATGATTTGAGAAACATTCCAACCCCTGCCCTGATGACAATGCTGTTAAGGAACTAAGGGCCAGATGTAGGTAGCCAAATACCGGTCTGTAACGGCTGAAAATACTGAATTTCGTCTGTTACTGACTGGTATTTGGATATTGAGATGTAGGGGCCCAAAAAAGACCGAATCAGTAAATACGAGTCGGTAATTTGCCGAATCGGAATTTACCGAATAAGAATATTCCGGTTCGGTATTTACCGATTCGGTATTTATCGATTCAGAATTTACCGAATTCTTATTTACCGAATCGGTAAATAAGAAATGGTAAAAAAATCAGTTTTGAGATGTAGCAAACTTCTAAAATACTGAATTTCATGAAATTCGGTATTTAAGAGTCGGTATTTACCATGGATTGAAAGCAGGTGGTAACCAGGTGCAGGCCATAAAAAAGGCCCCAAAATGCAACATTGTGACCAGAATGGCGGCATTCTACGTGATAGCAAGGCGGCTATGGATACAGGCAGCAGGAGAGAGGGTCTGGAGAAGGGAGGAGCAAGTCTACAGACAGAGGATAACGCTCTTTCAACTCACTGAGCCAGAGATATTGCAAAGATACAGGCTACACCCCCAAACCATCCTGGACTTGATCAGGGACCTGCACCCACTTCTGGAGCACCCAACCCCCAAGGGCGCATGCCGTCCCACCCCATGTGCAGGTGCTCTGTAGTCTACACCTGCTTGCATCTGGGAGTTACCAGGGGGTGATTTCTGTGGTAGGTGGGGTATCTCAGAGCTGCCTGTCCCGTTTCTTCAGGAAGTTCCTAGAGGCCATGATGCTGAGGATGCATCATTACATCTGCTTCCCTATCACACACGTCGAACTATTGAAGACCAAGACTGACTTTTATCAAATTGCACATTTCCCACACGTCATTGGCTGTATTGATGGCACCCACATCCCTATCTGCCCACCTGCTGCCACAGAGTACATTTACAGAAACAGGAAGTCAACCCACTCTATCAATGTACAGGTAATCTGTGATGCCAACAACATAATCACAGACATTGTGGCCAAGTTCCCAGGAAGTACCCACGACTCATACATCTTTCAGAACAGTGGGATCTACACACACCTGACAGCGGGGGAATTTGGCGAAGGATACCTGCTAGGTAAAACACTGTGACACACCCGATAGATATATCAGATGTATGTGTATGTGTGCATGTGAGTAATGGTTTTCTCATTTACATATAGGGGATAGTGCATATGCCGTCTGCTCATTCATCCTGACACCCTACCTCAACCCTGAAATCAGCAGCCAGAGACGATACAACGTGGCACACAAATCCACTAGGAACGTTGTGGAGCGCACCTTTGGCCTGTTAAAAAGCGGTTCCGCTGCCTCCACAAAAGTGGAGGGGCACGGCAGTACTCACCAATCATCTGCTGTAAGATAATTGCAACTTGTGCAATGTTACACAACCTTGCTACAAAGAAGGGCACAGAGGTGGAATTGAGCGACTATGAGGACCACGACGATGAACATGCACTGCCTGAACCAAACACAGCAGGAGTAGCGCCACCAACAGATGGCAGACAGAGACGGGCAGAGATCACACAGAACTTTTTTTGAGTAAGTAAAGAGACACAGACAGGTGGAGTATGCACCCAACATAGTTTAATATTTGGCACTACGCAGTAACTCAAACGCACAAATGTGCGACACAAATGTCATCAATTTAATAATGAGAGTTCTGGGTCACTTCCCCATTTAAGGTCATGGAGTGTGGGCTGTATAAGTCATTTCCGGCCACGCCTACCAGTGCCAGATGAAAGTGGCTGGCTGTCCTCACTGGGTGTTTGGGGTGTTGGCTCACCATGGTGCCTGCTGCTCCTCCGTGTCTCAACAACAGGGGGGCTTGTCATGCTGCTCCTACTGGTGCTTTCCTCACTTTCTGGTACATCCAGAGCAGCAGTTTGTGCTGTCTGTGCATTAAGCAGCACCTCTACAGCACCGGTCACCCTTGCAAGGCCCCTAGAAACCTCATTGCTGCTGTGTGTTAGTCCCTCTTGCATGTTGATGCAACGTCTGCATAGGAGGGAAGTGGCTGTGGCCACGCATGCTGCCTGTCCTTGCGCCTTGCTAACCTGTCCTGGTCCAGTTTAGTGCACAGAAGCTGCACCGATTGTGACATGTCCCGCGCACCTGTGGCCATCTCCCGCATCCCTGCAGCCAACTCCCTCATACCTGATGCCATCTCTTTGTTCCCATCAACCAGTGCACTGATTTCCTTCCCGATGTTTTCCATGTTTACATTCAGGTTCCTCATCTGCCGTTGCACAGACTGGATGGCCTTCCCCTGCATTCTTTGTATCTTCACCATACTACCCTCCAGCCCACAGAAGACACATGGAGCCTCAACATGTTGTGCAGCACTGCTATTTCTGGACCTGCAGCGTCTGGTACCTGTACGGGCACCCTCTGCGCTGGACTGCTGTGTGGCAGTGCTTCCTTCCCCAGCCAGGGTTTGAGTGTCATCCCCCTCCATTTCACCTGCTGATGTTTCCATCTCAAGCAGTGGAAGAACAGCATGCCTCCTGCTCTTTTGGGGTACAGGTGTTGTTTGCGGCAGTGACGCAGGAAGTTTAGGTGAGGACAGTAGCAGAGGGGATCCTAAACGCTCTGGGGATGCATGCAGATGTGGAGACATTTCAATGTCTTGTGATTGTGGCAGTGGTGTTGGTGCAGCAGTTTCCTCTGTGACATTTTCTGCACTTGTGCCTGCCTCCTGGCTGTCATCCCTCTGAGGTGCAGTGCCTTCCTTCTCCCGGGTACGCCTGCGAGATGTCTCGCCTGTGGACATAAAAGTGTACATTAACTCTGTGATACTGCCTCACTGCTTCTACAATTAAATTAATCTCACAGTAACACTGTACATATTGCCTCAGCTTGACTATGACTGATAAGTTTTGCCTAACTTGTTGCTTGGTGTGCTTTATGACATTGTAGGTCTTTCAATGACTACATGTCCCATGATGCTTTGCTCATGTGTAGTGCTACCCCTACAGGAGTGGGGTTAGCTTTGCCACATAGGTAAAAAGGGAAGGTGAGGGGGTGGGGGTGTTTGGTGTGCATGCGTCTTACCTTTTCTGGTGGCAACTCTGGCTGAGCTGTCTGCATCTCCCAGTCCACAGACGCTCTCTGGTTCAATGGTGGACTCCACCAGCTCCTCCAGCTCAGTCAGGGGAGGTGCACGGTTCCTCCCTCCTCCAGTTTTGTTTGCCTCTTTGTGTAGCTCTGCATTTTGTTTCTTTGTAATACTCCTGAGGTCGTACCACCTCTTTTTCAGGGCATCTATGTCCCTTGGAGTTACTCCTACAGCATTCACCTTCGTCTGTATTTCAATCCAAATGTTTCTTTTGGCAGATTCAGCCACAGTCAGGGACAGCTTGCCAAACAATTTGTGGTGTTCCTCAACCACCTCCTCCACTAGGACCTGCAGCTCGATGGTGCTAAATTTTATTTTTCTCTTCCTCTCTGGAAGTTCCTTTTCACTGCTGCTTGCCATTTTACAATTTTAAAAGCACAAAAGTTTTCCTGTGGCTCAGCGACTCAGCTCTGCTTGCACTGCTTCTCCAGAACCTTCTAATTACTTGCAGCTGCCTGGGAGTAACCACTTCCTGGTTGGGAGGGGTGGGTGGTAGCACCTGATTGGCTAACTCCTAAGTTTCACTTTTCTTTGCTTTCCGAAAAAGCCCATAGGAATGAATGGGAAATACTGAATCGGTAAATACCGCATCGGTAAATTCCTTATGGCAGATACCGAATTTTACCGATTCAGTAATAAATACCGAATAATGACCTAAATAGGATTTACCGATTCTAAAATACCGAATCAGTAAAATTCGGTATCTTAGAATCGGTAAAACCTATTTACCTACATCTAGCCCTAAGAGGCAAGTCAGGGGTCATGTGTATCCTATATGTGGCTAGATTTGTATTACATATGGAGTAAATGTTTAGTCTATTAAATCAAGCAAAATAATTTTTATATAACAATCATGCTGAACTTGAGTAGTTTAAGTTTGTTTCATATATGATAATGAAGAAAATAGCGGCTCTGTGAATTTAAATATTTGCCCAGGATCACATAATGTGAATCCAGTTTATGGGCCAAGAACATGACAGTTAGGTCGAGTAGATTATTTAAGTCACTTGACCTGCACGTCTAGTAACATTTTTATGATTGTTCGAGGCCTGCTCCTTTCTCTTTGCCTTGCAGGGCTTTCATCCATAGACCTCCACCGACCAGAGACTAAAGAGACAGCAATTCAGACACACACCGAGGAAGTCTACTATTGAGGGAAGCTGGGCAGATATATACAAACCCAAGGGGAAGTCTTAGACTTCATAAACATAAAACGTATGCAGGGCGCGATTGAAAATATTTTAAACAACTAGGTTTAACTAGTTTATAAAGTGCGTGGGCACAAACTGTAAGGTTCGGAGTAGCAGATTCTGGATCAACTGAGATATACACCAACAGGCAATTATCCGCCTCAAAACACTTGCCAGGTAGAAGTATAGGGTAAGAAAAACTAGGATTTGGAATTTTTCCCAAACATGTTTATCAGGGTTTTAAAGATTTAATTATAGGTGGAAATATTTTGATGGGTCAGAGGAAAATATGCAAATTTCTAACTTCTTCAGTATTCTTTGGAAAACTGCAACATAGCCTGCTGGACAGTATGAACCACCTGTCCAGTTACAGGGCACATACAATTTATGGTTGAGAATAGAGATCGGAGACCGTAGACTTTAAAAGAGGATGTCGTAGATAAACCTGAACAGCAGAGGGCAAGACTCTATCTGTCAGCAATGTGACATATGGCATTTCACATCCTCTTACTCATAACCTGTCCCCAAATATGACAAAATCCCCTGCTATAACAAATTCTCCAGAAGAATAAGAAATATTTTGTTTTGCTGAGCTTTATTATGTTGAGGTATTTTGTGCAGTGTTGACGTGTCATGTCTTGCTATAGCATTCTATGTTATGCTGTGCTTTATATCATGTCCATTTTGTTATGGTACGTTAAGGTAAATTTTAAAGGGGCTATTCTTTTTAAAGGGTTAGTAAAGAAAATAGTAGCTCACTTTAGCCAGTCCTGCATCACTAACCAATCACCAATAATAGGCATTCTATAATATTTGATGATGTCAGCTGGGCTGTTTAGAGCTATTGTGACATTCACCAGATTGACCCCTTCAGGCTTATGTTTTTTGAGCAAATTCAAACTAAGTGCTGGCTGGCTATGTGCTTCAACTCCCTTTACGTTTATGGGGAATTATAGCGTTTTTGTGGCTTTTCTAACTGGAATTTTATGACAGAGCTGGGACAGAAGCACAGAATGCTTATTCTGCATGAAGGAAAACTCTGAGATGGCAGAAATAGCAGCCAAGCACTGGACAGCCTGTTAGACTGTCGGATAATCAAAAACTTGCATAACACCACAGCAGTGGTGTTGAACTGGAAAATCTTTGTCAGTGCTTTTAAATATATAGGATGTGACAAAAAACATTTAAATGAATTGGGAGAGAAATAAGGGCAGTGCTTTAAAATTCAGCCTTTGCGTTACTTGTGAGAAGTAATAACATTAAAATGGAGACAGGGCCACTGGAATTTTGCGATTCTGCTGCCATTTTCCCTTAATTCTAGATTTGCGGCATTCGTCACATAACCCATCTTCTGCTGCATAATCTGAAGATTTTGAAAATAAATACATTTTGCTTCTAGCTCAAACTAATCAAAAGTACTGGAACGACTTTCGCAAAGGCTGACTAGTTATCTTTCAGGGTCTTATTCCTGCATTTGGATGTTAAATTGTACTAATAAGGTGAATTCTTTACCTAGACAATGTTACTATATGTAAAAACGATACAATAATGAAGTAATACTATCACAAACTATGCTGCATACATTCCCATCGACCCAATTCAAGCAGGAGACTCCTGATATTTTAAGCCAAAAATGGCTTCATTTTGACTGTCTCCCTCTTTAACCCCTCCCCTGCTGATGACGGAACTGCTCCGTCATCAGCCGCGGTGGCGCTGTGCTGATGACGGAGCGGTTCCGTCATGGCCCGCCCGACGCGCCTGCGCGGATTCAGCGCCTGCGCTGGGCGTTCTATTGAGCGAGCGGGGCCATGACGGAACCGCTCGGTCATAAGCACAGCGCAACCGACGCTGGTGACGGAGCGGTTCCGTCACCAGCATGCACCCGCCGCATTTCCGCCCCGCCTGCCCCCTTAGCACTGCGGCGGAATAGCCGCCGCAGTGAAGGGGTTAAATTGTTTCTACTTCAATAGAAGGCAATGGGGGAAACATATTCTCCTGATTCTTATTTTTTTATCTTCCTCTTTCTCCTTCTAAGCTGTTAGTAGGTATGCGCATTTCACTGCATAATTTGTCTTTTCCTGCTGCATCCTTTAGTCAATCCTGCTCCATAATTTAATAAATCATTGGCTGCAATATTCCAGTGGCCCGGTCTATCTGAAGCCCATAGGATATATTGTATGTTAACTTCCCATTTTGCATGCACAATAATGACACCTTGCAATTCTCTATGAGGTCGGCAACTCCCATTTTCAGAGGCTATCTTGTAAAAGCCAGCTATTGGGTCAAAAAGGGCAGCACAGACCACATATTCGCTTCTAGTGAGAAAAAATGTGCATAAATGGAAACAGGTGCACATCAAATAAAATCACTTTAGGCCTTATCCTCACAAAACTAGACTACACAATACAGTAATTCACCTTTCTTCCCCCTACCCAACCCCTAAATTTCCCACCCCCCCAACATCCTTATCTTGCAACTGTAACTCCACCTGTTGCATTGAACTGTCAACCTTTACATCAATAAACACTTTAACCTACATCTAATATCATCTAAGTATCATAACTCAAAACTTTTCCTTTGCTTCCTACAGGCTTAACAGTATTACCTCCCCATCCTCCCATTGTACTGCTTCCCCTATGTTCACATCCATCATCTTAATGTATAACTATGGCAAGTAAAACTGCCCCCTGCCACTTAGAAAAGGTCTATCCCCTACCTCCCCTCTTCTGACCCCACCCCCCTTTAGGAGCTTCGCCACTCCCCATAAAAGTTTTCTTGGGTGCCTCTCTATATCAAATATAGCTCCATCCCATACCTTGATAAATGGACCCTGTCTCCTCTGGAAATATCTGGTGCAACAAATCTCAGCTCTGGATGTTCTACTCTTCCAAAACTTTTCCTCCCTACAAAAGACCCTCATATTACTATTTATCTTTTGCTGGGCTTTGTCAATGATGGCTGGCTTGACCGCCCCTCTCCAGTGTTGCCGCGGAACAAATTCCGTCCAGAAGACAAATGTCCCTCTCCACTGCCTCCTAATCTCCAGCCTATCCCTCTTCATCTCTTTTAGCAGGGCGAGGCCTTTACAAACCATCATGTTCACGTACATGTAACACAATAATGTCAGGACACCTGGGCCTCCTCAGTAGCTTATTCAAGCATTGTAAAAGTTCTCGCCATCTCATAACAACTTTTCCCTGCCACTTCACTGAAAAAGCTTCTTAGCCAGCCCAAGGCTACACCCTTGACCCTTCTGGAGTTCATGCTATTCTGTCCATTTAATAAATGTATCTTTCATGATCTATATCGACAAATCAATTGCTTCCAGGCCAGCTACCACAGCTGGAAAGAACACAATTTTGAGATACCGCTTTAAAACCATTCATAACGCTCCTTCCTGTTCCCCGCACACATATCGCTGGAAGCAGTCTGACGACGAGCGTCCCAACTTCATATTCCTCTCCCTGCCCAAGCCCCTCTGAGCTACTTCTGTGGCCACACCAATTCTAAAAGAATGTGTCCCGAAGTCCCCCGGGATCTCCCCAGTGCTTCCCAATGGTTCTGCATGAACCAAAGCAGCTGATGTGCAGTCACCTGGGCCCAGTCAAAGTGAGAAAAAAATCCCCTTGATGCCCCGCTAACCACCTGCCACTTTGTTCCCCACTGTACTGGACACACATCCATGACTGGGAAAACTTGAAGCCAAACTCTTTTCCCAAGCCCCTTCCAATCTGTCTTGGATTACCGAATGAACAATACTAGCCCACCTTCTTCACCTATCAGGTCCACCAATTCCAAGCCGGGAATACCTTTCCTACCCAGCAGTTCCAAAACACGGAAGGCCGCAAAAGGGTCAGAAAAAACCCATTTCCCCCTTTCCTTCAAAATCGCCTGCAGCGCCACTATTATTTTACAGAGCAACTGCTGTGATAAAGGCCGTCTCAGCCGAGGTGCCGACCCCTTTCCCTAGACCATCCCTCTAGCATTCTCCTTTCTTGTTCCCCGGCTATAGGCGTACAGCCCCATAAGAGCTTGCCCATAAAGGCAATTTCTGCCAGTTTTCTGACTATAGTGACCCCCAAGAGCCCTCTCCCAATCAGTGTGAGGATGTACTGTACAACATCTTCCTCCCTGTCCTACTTCTCCAACCTCCATTTTTCCCTCCACCAGAAACTCACTCCAGGCCAGATCATGCCCTTTTCTAGTGGAAATGGCCAACAAGTCTACTAGCTACTGCAGCATCCTCTTTCTCCTATGCTCCACATGTTGGTTGGTACCATCGTCCTGTCTTTGTTGGCTTCCTAGCCAGCCCTTGAAACCTCTCCCACTGTGAATAAGACAAAGTGTCCGCAATGTCATTGTCAACACCTAGAACGTGCTTTGCCTTGAAGGCAACATCATGTTTCAAACAACACATGACGAAAACTCACAGCAGCTTGAGTGCTTGTTCATCTTTAGCTGACTGCCTATTCACCACGTGTACAACTGACATAGTATCTACTCTGAATAAAACCTTTCTGTGAGCAAGCTCCTGCCCCCATAGCATCACTGCCATGACTAAATGGAAGAATTCCAGAAAGGCAATGCTCCTACCCCTCTGCTTTCATGCTACAGGCCATTCCTCTGTGCAGCACCTGCCCTGCCAGAAAAGCCCAAAGCTGATCCCCGTCAGACGCGTCTGAGAATATCTGCACAGCCCACCAACATTCCTTTGGAGTGATCATTGGAAATCCATTGAAATTTTTCAAGAACATGTGCCACATGCACTGGTCCTCCCTTCTGCCCGCCGACAGAAGCATGTGATGATGAGTCAATGACAGCCCTGTTAAGGACATGCCCAAACACCTACAGAAACACCTGCCCGTCCTGACTACCCTACATGCAAAGTTCAAATGTCCCAGCAAGACCTGCATCTCCCTGACCGTCACCATTTGTTTGTCCAGCATGGCACCCAATCACAGTTGCATTTGCACCTTCTTGTCCACCGGTAGGCACACCTCCATGAATCCAGCTCGATACCCAGAAACGAAAGCACTACTGCCGACCCCATAGTGTTTTTGCAGAGCTGTACCTCGATATCACCCATGAGCTCTTGAAAACCTGTCTTGTTTCCTCCCGCCCCTTAGCACTGGAACAAATGTGCCAGAACAAGCCTTTATTGAAGCCCCAACACATCCCCATTATTCAACCTGTGTTTTGGCAGCAGTGGGTGGGTGGGGCTGTAAGGGCCGATACACCAAAGGCCCACCCACTCACTATGTATGTCAACTTGACTGACCTTATCATTTGTTGATATGTCAGTGTCCTGGAAAAGCAACCAACAAGCAGCACACTGTCGACTATGCGGTTTTTGTAATGAAACGTTAACTCACCTTCTGTGTGCTTGACCCTCGGTTAAAACCGATTTTTAACGAATTGACCATTTGCACGTGCAGGCAAGCCGTGATACGTTGGTTGGAAGGTTCCTCTATAATCTTGGCGTGCCGGGGGGTAAAATATCTGGCAAAAGTAAGGGAACTTCTAAAGCACGCCGATTTAGAGGACATTGATAAAGTATGAACAAGGACGGCAGGGGCTTCAAATATGGCTCTCCTTCACTAGTCCAAGTAGAAAAAGGACTGCAATCCTATTTCACAAGATAACAAGAACAATACAGAAAAACGGCAGCTGACCAAACCTTAACCCCTTCGATGCTCATGACGAGCTCAGCTCGTCATGCAGTACAGTGCTCCTGTGCTCATGACGAGCTGAGCTCGTCATGAACAATGGGAATAAATGAGAGTCAGCACAGGAGGAAAATCTCTCTATCAGCGATGGTGTTAAAGGAAAGTTTGGCATTTTAAATGGACATTTTATCTTAAATAATTTAACCTTTGGATAATTTCGGTCACTTGAGCTCCTTGGAAAGTTGTGTATAATAGAACTTTAGCAGATTGTTTAACCAGTTACCCAACATTTTATGAGCTTTATTAAAGTTATTCAGATGTTATTATTGCCAAGCTCATTGCTAATAAATGATTTAATGTAAGATTAAGTTTAATACTTTTTTAAGTAATCATATACAATAAACTTTTTGACATTGACATTTGTTAATGTAAGTCAGTGTCAATTTCCCCCTACTAAGCTTCCGTGTCCCATGCCATTCATGCCCTAAACTCCTCGTAATAATGTGCCTAGGCATAGCCTCCGTTCGTGATGTGTGCCCTATGTATGACGTCCATGTATTTAAATAAGGATGCACACCGCTCAGGATATTTTTCCCAATATATGCTTGCGAAAATGAGAAAAGCCGCCATATTTATCTATTGTCATAGGTAGCCTTGGCTATCTAGACAATTCAACTTCTTCTTTCGACCCCTCCTTGGCCCGTATTTCCCCGTGCAGGAGCTTCAGCATCCCCACGTACTCACCCTTCCATATTCTTTCCTTGGCTGCTAGCATTAAATGCGCTCCAATCGGCTTCATTACCCTCATATACGGCAATTTCTCGAACTTTAGTTCTTTACTCTTGTTCGCCTTTGTGTCACCCCCCCCCCTCTGCAGTCTTCCTGACTTTATTTCTGCTCTGTTTTCCCTTGCCGCACATCCTGTTCTTCCTTTGCAACCGTATCCTATGCCTTTGACTCCTGACCTTCCGCCTGTACCTTATCCATTCCCACCTTGGCATTGTGCACTGGCCCCTTTGTGCCTACCCCTGCGTCTTTTACGTACAGTCCTTTCTGCAAACGGACATCCTTGTTACCTTCTTCAGTCACCGCATTCATCCCCACAGACACCCTGCCTTTTTGTGGTGTATTGTCCTCTTCGAAAGTGTGTGAACATTAGAAATGCGCACATCCCAGTGTTTGGGCACTCCCTCTGGTTCACAAATAGATTGACTCCATACGGTTTTATGAATTTATTCAATAAAGTTACTTGTTTTTCAAAAGTTCATCAGTGGATTATTTGCATCCAATTCGTAATATTTTTCACAAAATCATCATCACTCCAATGCATTTCGGGTCCATTACCCTTTCTCAAGGAGCAGTGTAAGCGGAGCTGTGAATGCGGTGCGATATAGGATTTTGGGTGGGGACAAACGAAGTCTCCAGGTCGTTGACTGTAACTCCGGTTCGCCGGGCTGCAGTGACCTGGTGTAAAGGTCAGCCTCCTCATTGGATACAACCAGTTGTGAACGGACTCCACCAGCTGCTTCCATCCACTGTGTCCCCGTTCTGTCGTGACTCTCCTGCAAAGAAATAAGAGCAAGTGTCTTATGTGAACTCCTCTGAGCACCCCTCGCCCACCACCTGTCCTTGTTTTCCTATGCATCCTCCACTATTTTCCCTTCTTCAATATTTGTTTCAGCATAATCCATTTGGTCTTGCACCTCACGTAGAATCCTCCCTCGCTGTGGGCGCCTAGCCATCATATCAAACCTGTTGTTCACCTTACGTTTCACAGAGATGTCCCTATCTGAGGGAAGACATGATGCCGTAGTATGCCCTCCTGTGTCTACCCCCACTGACGCCTTTGATGCCACAGTTCGCCGCCCAAGGGGCCGCATTGACCCGTCTCGTTCGTTGCACTACCGAAGCCACCCCAGACCTTCGAGTAGCAGTGTTTTCGCTTTCCCATGTCGCTATCCAGATGGCCACCCTAGACCCTGCCATCTCTTCTCCTCTGATTCTGTGAGACGCATAAGACTCTCCCAGGTCTAGATGTCCTCCTTGACGCTGTCCCTGGAAAATAAAAGGCAGGTCCGGTGTACTGTTGTTAAGGTCCTTCTCTCCCTAATCCTCCCCCTAATCTGGCATCCACAGCCAACTCCCCCCGTGGCCCATCCAAACTAGCCTCTCCGCCTTGCCCACTGGCCTGTCTGCACCACCCCGTCCCAAATGCCTCCTACCCCCTCCTTCTCGAGTGTCCTTCCCTCAGCACCGGTGCTGCCTCCTCACCCAAACTGTGGCGGGTATAAGTCTGCGGCAGGGGCTTGACCACACACCCCTGTCCAGCCCCGTACCATTCCCTCACTCCTTCCTCCTCCCCCAGGCCCGCCACATCACTCCACTTTAGAGCTGCCACTATTAACACGGAAGCAGGTCCTTCCATATATTGCTGGGCACCCCCCTGGCAAATTCTCCATGCTTTCTCCCTGCCCCTTACTGTCTCCCTTTTGTTGCAACTGCCCCCACCCTTTTTCACTTTAAAATCCCTGCAATGCTGGGGGGGCCTCTCTAACCACCCCCTTGCTGAAAAGGACACAGGGGCCATTTCACTACTCCCCCATCTGCCTCCTATGTCTCCCCACTCCAGCTGCATCTGGCACTTTTTGGGGCCAGGACTAGCAGTATCTATCTCCCCTCCCAGTCTGCTGTCCTCTGGCAGACAGTGCGTCCCCATCAGTTTCCTTTCTCTCATGCCATCATAGGCTTCATTTCCCTTTGCCCCCAGTCTACTACACTCCACTTTAGAGCGAGACACCGCTTTTTAACACTCCTTGTCAATTTCTCTGCCCGCTGCCTTCCCCTCCCGTGCCAGCTGGGTCTTGGCTTCCCTATCCATAAAATCCAATGTGAGCTGACGTGCTGGGCCTTTCCCACAGTGTGACCCATGCGTCCCTCGCGGTGCTGCTCTCCTGGCTATGTGCAGCCCCTTATGCTTACCTGTACACCGTTGTTCCCCAGCTGGCTACAAACACGGGGCAAGCCCGCAAGGACCGCTGCTGCCACAAAATCTGCTGCACATCTTTCTGGATGTGCCACGAAATGCGCGCCCAGGGTGAAAAAATCCAGTGCAACCTGCCTCTGCAAGCAGGCACATGGCTTCAAGTAACCGAGAATCCTCCATGCCAAAATGACCTATATTTATGCTACTAATCCTAATGACAAAAGGCTCCTGAAAAAGCTCCTGGCTAGACTAACAGCCACCTTGTCACCTACCAAAATGGTGGCTGTCTATATAGAATGACCAGTTATATACTGGGCATAAAGCCCAAATAAGGCCAGCCCAAAAGAAGCCCAATGTAGCCCAGGCTGCACAATTGCCCCCAAACTCGCCAGGCGGCACACCTCCTTTAATTTCCTGTGGGACACATTCTAGTGTTCTGCAGGAAGTTGGACTTCCAGCCACTCCTTTGAGGCTGGACACACTACACCCACACACCCATCCATCACGGGTGTCACGAGTGACGTGACCCCGTAAATAAAAGGGCCCGGGTGCAGGTGCTCGTGGCCAGTTACTGCTATACAGCCCCTGGTGTCTGTGTCCATCATTACTGCAATGTGGGCCCGAGGCCTGTAATATCCGGGACCGCGGAGTCAGCGGTCTAGTTACTCGCGCACCGTGAGGTGCGCATACACGAGCGCATGACGTAACGCGCCCTCTTATAAAAATAAAGGAGGCGTGGCCGGAGTTAGTCCGGACCACGCGGTGAACCAGAGCCCATGTGTCCCGAGTGTCTTTTACGCAGCAGTGCGCTCATCACTCTGCGCCTGCGATCCAGAGACACGACAATGGCGACGAGGGTCTAAATAAAAAGAACCCATGCTCAGCCCCCAGGTAGCTCTCTGGCGACTGATCTCGGCGGCGCACGGCGGTGCGTTGTCCCGTTCAGCAGTCGGGCCTAGTACGGGATGCTACGGCGTTGTGCCGACTCCGCGTGCAGCCCTGGCCCTGGGTGGAAGACTCGCGGCGGATCTCACAGAGCCACTGGCAAGACGCCCACTCGTCTGAAGCGACCACTGAGCCTTCACCAGGCGAGGTCGCCCCCACTCCGCTGCTCCTGCCCGCTGCCTGCCTGAGCCCGCTGCCTGCCTGAGCCCTGCTCTGCTGCCTCGCTGCTGCCTTGCCTCGTTTGCTGCCTTCTGTGTCTTTCCCCCCTCCTGCTGCCTCGTTAGTGCCTTCCTCGTTTTCATTCTCCTTTTTCCCCTCTGCCATTACACTCGTTTGTTTCCCTTCTTTTTCTTCCTGTTTGCCCTCTGTGTACCCCTTTCCCCCTCTGCTGCCCTCCCCCTTCCCTGTGTCTCCTCCCGTCCGCCGGATGACCCAGCCGCCGCTGAGCCGCCCTCGGACCTCCTTCCCGCCACAGACCTCCGCCGACTCCGCCCCCCTCCTGCCCATTGGCCGCCCTGCTCCCGCCACCCAGATGACCCGCCCTCCCGGCTCCTCACTTATGACGCCCCCAGAGCGACCGCGCAGCGGACGCGCGCAGCGGGAGCGCCGACTTTGCGCCGAAGGTGCGCCAAAGGTAAGCCCATCTGCGCCCGTCCACGCCTGGACCGCGCCCAGTGCCAGGACCCCTGGATCCCGCAGACACCAGCCCACCAGCCGGACCTACGCCGCCGCCGAACTCTACGCACTCAACGCCGGTCGAAGCCCGGGCTGCTATCGAGCCACCCTGAGACGCACCCACGGACCCTTCTGCTGCCACTCCTGCAAGTTCACCTGCATCCAGACCTTCACTACACCAGCTCCGACCAAGCCGAGCACCAGCAGCAACCACCTCAAGTGCATCCTGCTCAACACCCGCTCCGTCCACAGACACGCCGTCCAACTCTGGAACCTGATCGACACCACATCTCCAGACGTCGCCGTCCTCACGGAAACCTGGATGAACGCCTCCTCAGCGCCCGACATCGCCATCGCCATCCCAGACGGCTACAAGATCATCCGGAGGGACCGCGTCAACCAGACAGGAGGAGGCATCGCCATCATCCACAGGAACACCATCCGCATCACGACCAACACCGACGACACCCTCGCACCCGCTGAACACCTGCACTTCCAGATCCACATCAACCCCAAGACCACCCTCAGAGGCACCCTCATCTACAGACCCCTGGGACCACGCACACAATTCAGCGAAGACATCGCCGACTTCATCAGCCCGCACGCCCTCCTCTCCGCTGACTACATCCTCCTCGGGGACCTCAACTTCCACCTGGAGAACAACAACGACCGCAACACCACCACCCTGCTGGACAACCTTGCCAACCTCGGTCTCAAGCAGCTGGTGACCACCCCCACCCACTACGCCGGACACACACTCGACCCCGTCTTCTCATCCAGCAAGGACATCACCTTCAGCCACGCCACCGGACTCCACTGGACGGACCACAGTTGCGTCCACTTCAGCTTCAGAAGGACCACGATCCACCACCACCAGCAACAGGCTGCACGCAGAAGCTGGAACAAGATCACAGCCGACCAGCTCGCGACTTCCCTGAGCATGAACCATCCCACCAGCGCAACGAACCCAAGCCAGGCCGCCACCAACCTCGCGAAGTGGATCAGCAACTGCGCAGACGGCTTCGCCCCTCTGAAGACCCCGCCTAGCAGACCCGGCAGCAAGAAAGCCCCATGGTTCACCGACGAACTCAAGAGCTCCAAGAAGAACTGCCGAGCCCTCGAGAGAACCTGGCGCAGAGACCCAACACCAAACAACATGACTGCCCTCAAGCTCGCCACCCGAAAACACCACCAACTGATCCACGCCACCAAGAAAACTACATTCAAGGAACGACTGGACAGCAACGCACACAACAGCAAGGAACTCTTCAACATCGTTAAAGAGCTCTCCAACCCCAACGCCGGAAACAACAACATCCCCCCTTCGCAAGACCTCTGCAACTCCCTCGCCTCCTACTTCCACAACAAGATCGCGGACATACACAACAGCTTCAGCACTCAACCAACGCACGCCGCAACTGAACCACCGCCCCCCACCACCACCCTCCGCGCCTGGACCCCGATCAGCACCGAAGACACCATCCGCACGATGAACTCCATCCACTCCGGATCTCCGACCGACCCCTGCCCTCACCACGTCTTCAACAAGGCCGACGCCGTCATCGCACCCCACCTGCGGGACATCATCAACACCTCCTTCGACACCGCTACCTTCCCGGAGAGCTGGAAGCACGCCGAACTCAGCGCTCTACTAAAGAAGCCATCAGCCGACCCCACCGACCTCAAGAACTACCGCCCCATTTCGCTGCTCCCGTTTCCTGCAAAAGTCATCGAGAAGACCGTCAACAAGCAGCTGGCCGCCTTCCTCGAGACGAACGGATCCCTCGACCTCTCGCAGTCTGGCTTCCGGGCCAACCACAGCACCGAGACCGCCCTGATCGCAGCCACCGATGACATCCGAGCCCTGCTCGACAACAGAGAAACAGCGGCCCTCATCCTCCTAGACCTCTCCGCGGCCTTCTACACTGTCTGCCACCGCACCCTAGTGCAGCGCCTCAGCAGCATCGGACTCCAGGAGAAGGCACTGGAATGGATCACCTCGTTCCTCGCCGGAAGGACACAGAGAGTCCGCCTCCCCCCGTTCAGATCAGAAGCTACCGAAGTCATCTGCGGCGTTCCTCAAGGCTCCTCGCTCATCCCAACCCTCTTCAACGTCTACATGAGCCCCCTCGCAGCCATCGCACGCCAACACAACCTCAACATCATCTCCTACGCCGACGACACCCAGCTGATCCTCTCCCTCACCAACGACCCAGCCACCGCCAGAGCCAACCTACACGAAGGGATGACAGACGTAGCCAAGTGGATGATGAACAGCCGCCTGAAACTGAACTCGGACAAGACGGAAGTCCTCATCCTGGGATCTTCACCCTCCGCCTGGGACGACTCCTGGTGGCCCCCCGCCCTTGGCAGCGCACCCAAACCAACAGACCACGCACGCAACCTGGGCTTCATCCTGGACTCCTCCCTCTCCATGACCAGACAAGTCAACGCCGTCTCCTCGTCGTGCTTCAACATCCTGCGCATGCTACGTAAGATCTTCCGGTGGCTCCCCACCGAGACCAGGAAGACAGTCACCCAGGCCCTCGTCACCAGCCGTCTGGACTACGGCAACTCCCTCTACGCCGGTACCACCGCCAAACTCCAGAAGAGACTCCAGCGGATTCAGAACGCCTCAGCACGACTCATCCTGGACATCCTCCGTCGCAGCCACATCTCCGGACACCTGAGAGATCTGCACTGGCTCCCGGTCAACAAGAGAATCACCTTCCGCCTCCTCACCCACGCACACAAAGCCCTACACAACCAAGGCCCAGGATACCTCAACAGCCGCCTCAACTTCTACGCTCCCACACGCCAGCTTCGATCGACCGGCCACGCCCTCGCCGCCGTCCCCCGCATCCGAAGAGCCACAACAGGAGGAAGGTCCTTCTCCTACCTGGCCGCCAAGACTTGGAACTCCCTCCCGACCCACCTCCGCCTGACCCAGGATCACCTTGCCTTCAGGAAGCAGCTCAAGACCTGGCTGTTCGAGCAGTAGCGGACCCCCCCTCCCCTAGCGCCTTGAGACCCTCCGGGTGAGTAGTGCGCTATATAAATGCTTTGATTTGATTTGCTGGCTCCTGGGGGGCAGGAAAGAAGGTTTGAGGCCACCGGCTGATCTCCAATGGTGTGAAAAGGAAGGGGCAGATGAAGAGACGTGAAGGTGGCACACCCAAGCATCATAGCCCGAGGGGGCAAACGGACAATAAGCCATGGCGGCGGCAGGTCAGTGCCAGCGCGTGAATAGACCAAGCTGAGTCACGAGCTAAAGCATGTGCCCCCCTACTCCACACCAGCACATGAGGCAAGGCCGCACCTGGTCAGAACCGGGGCTACGCTGCGTAGAGTGATCCAAGCACCGAGCTAGGCCCCTCCACGTGCCAAAATGGCGGCGTCCATTCCCGCCATTGAGCCGTTCGTGGTAGATGGCGCCCCAGCATCCCTAGCGCCTCGCTTGAAAGACTGGACAGATCGTCTGCAGATATATTTCTAGGGCGCTGGGACAGCGAGGAAACGCCGCAGGGCCCTACTCCTGCACCTGGGCGGGAAAGACATACACAGGATTTACAAGACCATTGTAGAGGCCACTCCAAAAACCTACATAACGCTCCTCAATGCTCTCAATGCACACTTCGAACCCATGGCCAGCAAAGACTATGAAAGGTTCATTTTCCGACAGGCAAAGCAGGAGGCCGAAGAGTCACTTGATGCATTCCACGGCAGGCTCAAAGAATTAGCCAGCACGTGTGGATTTCGCGATGAGCAAGAGGAAATTCGAGGACAGATCATACAGGGATGCTACTCCTCAAAGCTGAGAGTGACGATATTACAGGAAGATGGGAAACCGCTGGCGGATATCCTGAAGCTAGGGCGCTCCAAAGAGTTATCCCAGGCAAGGGCGTCACACATGGAAGGGGCTCTCCACCATCCAGTGAAGGCAGAGCAGGTCAATACGGCCGAACAAATCAACGTCGTAAGACCCAAGATGCGCCAATATGGCGGAAAGAAGCCACAAGACAAATGCAGCAACTGCGGATACTGCGGGGGTCAACCACACCGCATACAAGACTGCCTGGCACGAGGGAAAAGATGCAGCTCATGTGGGTGGATGAACCACTTCACGGCAGTATGCAGGTCGACTAAGTCCAAGAAAGAAGCTGCTCACACCATAAAAGAAAGTCAGGACAGCGAAGACATGGACGACAACACTAATGACTATCCCGTCCACTACGTTTTCGCCATTGATCAACCCCTGCGGAAGAAGAGGCGCCTCCCGAAGTGTCGCATCAGGATACACAACCAAGAAGTGAGGGCTACAATCGACACCGGAGCATTCATAGAACTCATGGCGGCAGATGTGTACAACCAGCTGAGAACCAAACCACCATTACAAGCCGCGAAGGTCAGAGTATTCGCATATGGACAAAAAACACTGATACCACTGATAGGCTGTTTCCGGACAGAGCTGCAGCACCAAGAGTTGAAGGTCCCGACGACCATATATGTCACCAAAGAGGGCAGCGGCATGCTTATCAGCGGGCAGGCGGCGGAAGAACTCAGACTAATCTCTTTTGCTATGGCGGTGCTGAGGGAAGAGCTGAACACGATTTTGGAGGAGTTCGAGGTTGCATTCCGGGGCATTGGATGCCTAAAAGGGAAGGAAGTATCTCTTCACATTGACCGGTCAATCCAACCTGTCGCACTCAGGCACCGAAGAATCGCTTTTCACCTCAGGAAGAAAGTGGAGCTGGAAGCCCTTGAACGACAAGGCATCATCGAAAAGGTCAGCGGACCGACAACTTGGGTGTCCCCGATCGTTATAGCGCGCAAGCCTAAACAACCCGGTCAAGTCCGCATATGCGTGGACATGCGCCTGCCCAACGCAGCGGTCAAGAGAGAGAGGCATCTGACTCCGACAATCAACGATATCTTAGGAGAGTTAAATGGAGCGCGATGGTTCTCAAAAATGGACCTCCGGTCAGGCTATCATCAACTTCCTCTCCACCCAGACTCCCGCTACATCACCACGTTCTCCACGCACGTCGGCCTCAGACGTTACCGACGTCTCAACTTTGGCATATCCAGTGCCGCAGAAGTCTTCCAGAACACCATAAGGGAAGTGTTGAGTGGACTCCCAGGCGTCCTGAACGTCAGTGATGATATACTGGTCTACGCCAACACCATCGAGGAGCACCACCAGAGGCTAAGGGGAGCGTTGCAGCGGATCAAAGATTCAGGTCTAACGTTACACAGGGAGAAGTGCCAATTCCTCCAGAACAAAATCAGTTTCTTTGGATACACTTTCTCCGACCAAGGGGTAGCGCCAGACCCGGACAAGGTGAAGGACGTGCAGAACGCGCCAGCCCCCTCCAATATATCGGAAGTGAGAAGTTTCCTGGGCATGGTAAATTTCTGCAGAAGGTTCATACCCGACCTGTCAAACCTCACCCGACCTCTCCAGGAACTGACCAAATTGGCGACCCCCTGGCAGTGGGGTGAACAGCAAGAGGCGGCATTCAGAGACACCAAAGCGGCGCTGTCCGCAGACATGACTGTCGTACTTCGACCCGCCTAAACTCACCAACATTGCCGTTGATGCCAGCCCCTACGGCCTGGGAGCAGTTCTCACACAACGCCAAGGAGATGAGGAATGGACCCCCATAGCCTACACCAGCCGATCGTTGACAGACACGGAACAAAGATACTCGCAGATAGAACGAGAGGCTATAGCGATCCACTGGGCCTACCGACACTTTCATGTCTACGTGTACGGACACCCGTTCTCTGTGTCAACAGATCACAAGCCACTAATCCCACTAATCCGAGGGTCAGTGTCCAAGCCACCCCCCAGAATCGAAAAATGGATCCTTCAACTGCAAGAATAGGACTACCAGGTGGAATATCGACCAGGAGCAACAAACCCCGCAGACTATCTCTCAAGACACCCCCGAGCTGCCACCCAAGGAGAAAGAGAAGATGCGGAGGAGACCGAGGAGTATGTTAAGGTCGTGATGGAGAGATCGAGACCCCTGTCCATGAGTCTGGAGATGATCATTGACGCCACTAAGAATGATGAGGTGTTACAGCTGGTGGCAAACGCCATCCAATCAAACGACTGGCGAGCGGTTCAAGCCTCAGTGAGCAAGCGAACACCATAAGCCAAAACCTCAATAGAAGCATTTCTCAAAGTGAAAGAGGAATTGTCGCTTGATAATCAAGGGTGCCTGTTAAGAGGTCCGAGGATCGTGATGCCCGAGAGCCTCGCCCAGCAAGCGGTAGAGCTAGCCCATTGAGGACACCAAGGCATGGTCAAAACGAAGAGCAGGCTCCGGGCCAAAGTGTGGTTTCCGGAGATGGACCACATGGTGGAACAAACAGTCAAAGCATGCCAGTTGTGCCAAGCCGCAGGACAGCCCGATAGACCGCCCCCAGTCATCACGGAAGACAATCCACGGAGGCCGTGGGAGTGTGTCAGCGCAGACTTCGGGCACCTCCCAGATGGAAGATATGTACTTGTCATCAACGATGATTTCACCAAATACCCTGAAGTGGAGGTTGTAACAACCCTTACTGCCAAGGAGGTCATTGCAAAGTTTGAAAAAACCATAGCCACGCATGGCATTTTCGAGAGAGTCAAGACGGACAATGGACCGCCTTTCCAAGGGCAGGAGTTCGCTGAGTACCTGAGAAGCTGGGGAATTCATCACCGGAAAGTGACCCCCCGCTGGCCCCAAACCAACGGGGAGGTAGAAAGATTAATGCGCACGCTGAACAAGGTAATCAGAATAGCCCATGCAGAGGAAGTCTCGATGGAAAAAGCAATATACACCTTCCTGAGAGAGTACCGCCTTACGCCACATCGAACCACCGAAGCGGCGCCAGGCCCATCCGCTCTAGGTCGAGTGGTCAGAGACACCCTTCCTAGTCATCCTAACTGGACTCCGAACCAGGCAGACCCGAAAAGGACACTCTCCAGAAGGACCCGGTCCAACAACTACACCAGCTTTAGGCGAAGGGCCAGAGAGCCAGAGATTCATGAGAGAGACCGTGCATACGTGAGGGACAGATATCCAGGTAGCAAATTCCGGCTCCCATTTGAACCTCGGCCATGGACTGTTACACACCGCCGGGGTACCATGGTAAAAGCTCAACGGGGACCTGAAACGGTCACTCGAAATGTATCCTTTTTTAAGAAAACTCATCCGGATACTCCAAGCTCCCCAGTACAGGAACAGGAAGAAGAAGCCCCCAGCCAACCAGACGAACCCAATGGAGCCGAGGGGGAAAATGATCACGACACCCAGGATGGAGGCGGTGAGGCAAGTTCACCATCATTCAGAACCCCCAGACCCAGTCCCCACCGATCCTCAGAGGAACCCAGGTACACCCCAGCACCCCCTCAAGCGACCCCACGGAGGGTCCCTGCCCGAGGAGAGGTGGTGGGATATGGCCTGCGAAGAAATCCGGGTCCGTCGTCCCAACTTGCAGACTTTGCTGTGGGCTGACCGTGAACTGTCTTCTCATCATACTGGTAACTGGCTGTCCGGCCATTTTCAATTCATTATGACTCTATTGACAGTACTTTTGTTTTGTTGTTGTTTTAAAAAAATAAAGGTTAGAAGGAATGTAATATCCGGGACCGCGGAGTCAGCGGTCTAGTTACTCGTGCACCGTGAGGTGCGCATACGCGAGCGTGTGACGTAACGCGCTCGCTTATAAAAATAAAGGAGGCGTTGCCGGAGTTAGTCCGGACCACGCGGTGAACCAGAGCCCGTGTGTCCCGAGTGTCTTTTACGCAGCAGCGCGCTTATCACCCTGCGCCTGCGATCCAGAGACACGACAAGGCCCAACACCACACTGGCGACGAGCGGGTCTGACCCTGCGTAATTGGTGGCCGACGTTTTGCCAATGTTTGAAGGAGAGGAGGGGCTGTTCTCCCACAGTCGGAAGCCCAGCGGCCATAGTCCTGCAAGGAGGGGAGAACTGGTGAGGAGCGCGACTAATATAAGGATATGTATGTGGCTACTTCCAGGTGCAGGAACAATGATGAAGTGATGCACTTTGCAGTACACCGTCTTATTACTGCGGTCCTTGTGATTCATACTACTTTCCTGTGGGACCTTTTTGCATGAAAGACTTTTCCTCCTATCAGTCTATACAGATTTCCTAGTTTTCATAGAAGAAGCGAGTTGAGGGGGCTCAGGTGAGAAGAGCGGAGAGTGAGATAAGTAGGGCAAAGGCGAGGGAGTTCAGAAGCCGGGCGGGGATCTCCACTTCATTTATTCTGCGTGAATCACTCTCCCCACGCGGCGGCGGCGGCGGGGGCGCGCTCTTACGTCAGGCAGGGCCGCGCCGCGCCGCGTGGGGAGCGCGCGCAGCACGAGCAGCGCACGTAGCGCATGTACCGCACGCACGCAGGCACACGCAGTCAGACGTAGGGAGAGCCGCGCGCGCTGTGCCGATGCTATTCGTGGCGCTCATGTGACGCCCGCCGCTTCTATTTCTGGGCCGAGGCGGAGCGCTCAGGTGAGCAGCACCAGGCCTTTGTCATCCGAAACGAGAAGCAGCCTGCCCAGGAAATCCACCCGGGTGAATCCAGCCCGCCGCGCTGACGCTCATTAATAAAAAAAACCCCAGCCACGCGCAGCTAGCTCGTGTTCAGCACATATGAGAGCCACGAGCCTAGCTCTCGTGCAGGACATAGACATATGCTTATTTTATGTTGCATATAGTGGCGTGGCAGAGAGGACCAGCAAAGTCACCACCCTGAACCTCGGGCTGGGTAGTAAAAGCCTGCCAGAAGTGGCATGCTGCGGGACCCTTTTCCCTTGTCTCAGCACCTGCTGCACTATAAGAGAAAGAACACCAGACTCCGGTCCCGAGGCTGTCGGATGCTCGAACTGGAGCCCGGCCAGTTCCTATGAATCATTACCAAGCTCTCTCTGTCCCAGCACATATGTAGTGATGTCAGCCAGCTAATACCGAGTGTGCTGAGCAGAGCAGAAGTATGCAAGGGAGAGGTATTTGACGTTCTTTCCCCTCCCTTCGTTAATTAAGGCTCCTGCTGCTTCAAGGGCAATCCGTGTGATTGCTTACACAGCAGAGAATACAAAAAAGATTGGAGCAGAACATGTTTATTGCTGCTACCTAACTCAATGGCACCCATGTTTTTTATCCAGCTTAGAAGAATAAGAAATTGATTTAACACGTGCATGATTCAAATTGATATTTTTCAGCTTCCATGCTTCTGTTTGCAGATTTTTTTTTTCCAGAAGTGGAACTTGTGGTGTGCAATGTGTTCAAGATGTTTGCACTGCAAACTTTAACCCTATGGGCTATCGTACATAAAGCACAGGCTTGTGCTTTACAGTTTGTAAGCAACGCTCTTCTGCGGTTTAATTCACTCTCCAAGCTATCCTACAAAGATTCAAACTTGTGACTAAAGATTACAGACAGGTCTATGCAGCAGGTGCATGAAGCACTGAAGCTATCTTATAAGTCATGCACCCTGACACCTGCGGGATAGACATGGATTTCTTCAACAGGTGCCTTAACCCCAGCGAAGTAGTCCAGACCAACCTTAGAATCACATTTTTCCTACTTGTCATTTTCTTAGGGATGTATCTACGTAAAAATAGTCTGTGTGCACTTGCAATTTACTTGGTGGCCATACTGTGATTGGAAACAACTGTGTTCCTCATGGCTGCATCACTTGTGAGTAATTATTTACTGTTCGATTAATTGAAATCATTGCCATTGCGGACGTGAGATTTTTGATCAATTATCGGAGCACCCTAACTCCTATCTCACTTGAATCTTTTGGATCGATTGTTGGCTGTCGTTGAGTAAAAGGCAAACCCTACATAGGTCAAACCAGCCCAAAACTGACACAACTCTAAAGAACCACTTACTACGGATAAGTTTAAAGATTTATTATAAAGCCAAAATTAGTTGCAGGTACAAACATCTCAATATAAGGTTCAAAAGATACACAGGTAATAAGATGAACATGAACTCTCTGAGAGATCTTAATCGGCAGAAGAAAACTACCAAAACCAATTCAAAAATCAGTAGGTTAAATATCATCGACACAAGATGAATCTTAAGCGTCATTTACAGAAAAGAAACAAATCAGGTTAAACTGACCCTACTCTAGACTAGATGACATCCCTACCTAGCAAGTTCTTTACCTAAAAAGGTGTCAGCCGTTTGACTTCCAAAGAAGTTCAATCTCTCTCTTAGTCTCAGATGGAAAACCTATGCATTGTAGCAGTACCCTTTCTGCCTACCCATCCGCTCTCTAAGGGTCCTCAGGCCATCTGCTCTACCTCCTCCCCAGGGCGCTGTCCCTAATACAAAATCACAGTATGGGTGGAACGCCCCTCTGAGACGCCCACCACGTACACAATTCACGTGGTCTCGTTTCTGTTTTTTTCCATAGTTTCGCTTCTTTGGACCGTCTGTTAAGTTGACCTTGCTTCCCAGGCTCCGTCTCCAGCGTGCCGGTACCCCCATGACATTCCAGTAGACTCCTCCGGACCCGAGCCTATCTCCTCGAACAGAGCTCTATTCATCAAGCTCTTGATTGGTACCCCCCTCGCACCTGCAAACAGACACTTCGAAGCAGGGCCCCAAATTCCAGGCTCCCCTTATCAGGCTAGGCCATAAAACTTCGACCAACATTGGCAATTTATTTTAACGAGGCTTGACTTTTAACTTACACGTGCAGATCAAAGAAGACACTTTATCTCTCCAGGCCTACTAAATTACGTGCAGTAGCCTGCACCCTGTGAACCATTATTTCTAAACTTAAAATAATATGCTAACACACCACACTCTGGTTATACAAAACACTTCTATAAAATATAGCCTTTAACATATAAGCAAATCATTGGATAATATTGAATCCATGCTACGTGAAAGATGCAATGGTACATTTCGTTCTTATACAGTGCCATGTGGTCTGCACGTTTCTTCATTTTGCATTTTACATCCTTCTTCATTTAGCAGCTACATAACATGGAACCTGATTAACACATCTAACATTTCTAAGCATTTCCACACATTTCTATATTAGCCCACACTCTATATGTGTTCTCTATCTCTAATAAAACAATCATGAGTAAATGCGGATACATATTCTCATCTCTCTAGTTACCTTAGCTAACTTTACGCAACTGGTTCGTAAATATGGCGTATTCATACATTTCATTCAAATTGCGCTCTCTCAGTTCCCCCCTTTGATGACCTCCAGGGGTCATCATTAATACACCAATTTGAATGGGTCAAACAGAACTTGTTGCAAGGCTCCCTCTTTTTATCGTCTCTAGAGCCCTCAGACTCCTATACTGATGATCTTGCATAGCCGCTAACCTCTGCTCCTGTTCTCTCATAGACCTTTGTAATCTGTTCGACCTATACCATTGGTACAGTCTCACTAAACCCCACAATATTATTATGCAAATCACAATTATGATGATAGGCTTCAGAATATACCAGACAAAACTCTTCCCGAGATTGGCAAACCAACCTCCAACTTTACCCATCCCATGACCTACTTTTTCCCAGACATTTACTCTCGTTAGGTCCTCAATCTCTTGGTGTATCTTTGTAATATTCTGTATGCCCTTCTCAAGAGGTTTTGAGTTGTCTGGAATGTAAGTGCAGCATTCCTGGACCTTCAAAGCCTTACAGACTCCGCCCTCTTTCGCTAGCAGAACGTCTAAAGCAAGACGGTTTTGAAGAACCATTGCCCTTATCGATTGCATCTCCCCTTCTACTAGCATTAGTGATCTTGCAGTACTTGCAGACAATCTGTCTACAACTGTAGCCAATCTCCTGATCTTGACATCATTAAGTATCAATCCTAAAAGAGGAAACATAGCACCAAATACATCTCCAACTACTTCAGCATCACCTACATCCCTTCTTCCCCTTGCTGAAGCTTTTCCCTCTATGATCTCTAAGTCCTTGGCATGATATATTTTGGGGAAGACAATTGCCAAATAACATGAACAGTTTCACATAGGCATTTCTTCCACATACAAAATATACATTAGGAATCACTTGCATCCCTTTTAAGAAATCTTTTGTATAGTATTCCAATCGGAAAGCATGTTCACAGCTAACTTAACCTACAAACACACTCTCATAGTAAGTTTTGCTTCTGCTTAGGCATAACTTCCCTCTCTGAGTTCGATCTAAAGCTATTGGACCATTACTATCCTTCTTTTTGTGGGCCTTCTCCTCCTCGGTCCAATCTGTTTTCCACTGTCCTGACATTTTCAGAATCTTTTGCCTTCTGTAACGGTCATCAACTTGTCCTATAAACTTCTTCTCAATCTCTGACACTTTGCAAGTCAGATTATTTCTACGTGCATATGAAGTATCTAATGTATCCCAAGGAAGGAAGAATTTCGCCAATCTATCTTCCTTCTTGTAATAGTCCCACTTGTTCATCTGTTTATAGTTCGGGACTTCTGGTAATACTGAATCATAATTTGAAAAATAATACTCAAACCCATCTCGTCCATAAAATATACTAAGCAATAAACTACATGTAATCCCATAGGTCAATGGAAGACGATGATACCGAATGCCTTCATCTACAGAAGCCGGCAATTGCATGCAGACATAGCAATCCTTGGCCTCCATGACGTCATTGTATTCATATAACAGTTTGGCATAAGCATTGGTTTTAAAATTGCCCTGTGACTCATCTACATGTAACCTACGGGCCTCTGCTGCCAGCAACGCTTTCTCCTGAATTGCATTGTCCTCCTCCTTTTTACCAGCAATAGCAGGTTTCAATGTCGCTACATGCTTTACATCCGTTGCCTCAGTTACACTTGCATGTCCCACTATGTATGATACAGTAACTACTATGACTATAAGGGAAATCACTACTGCTATAAGTGTGCCTACTATGCATTTTGCCTTGCGATTTGGACCACCGGCCTCCATGTTATCAAACAGTGTAGTTTCTTTCTGAAAAGTCTCTTTTGATTTCTTCACTCCGCTTTCATTTTGCTTTCTCAGTCTGTTAACCACACTTGGAATCTGGTAAAGTCTCTTTGCAATTCAGTCTCTTTAATTTCAACAACAGACAACCCTAGCCCTTCTCCATCCACTAAATGAAATGTCCCTAATTTTCTTCTTCTTCCACTAGGCGCTAGGTTATCTTCTCTCTCTCTGGCTTATTTACAAAGTCTTTTTAGGTAACTACGATGATTCTGGTTCCTGCGGCTCTAATAGCATATTCCAACAACTCTAAACGAAGAATGGTTTCCTCATGCGCTGGTACTGGGTGACCCAAAGTTGGAAATTCTAATCTGTTCAGCACCAGGTCTTTGATCCTGCTTAAATACAGAGGGACGGGGAGAGTGAACGTTAGCAACCCTTCAGTCTCAATTCCAGGTGTCAACAGCCGTACTTCCACCGTTACAATTGGATCGAGATTGGTCACCTGCACTTCCCTCACCCTCCCGGATCTCTGTCCCCAAGACATCTGCCGCCAAGTAGGTCCACTCAGGAGTGGCGTATCTTCTGCAGGGCACACGTACCCTCCTTGATCTTCTTGGACCCTCAGAGTCTGAGTCCACTGCACCTTCTTCTAGGTCTGAGTCTTCAGAAATTGGAACAAGAGTTCTCTCTGGATTTGCTCTCAGGCTTGGCCTTCTCCTTCTTTCCGGCCAGCTAGCCTCTCCATTCCTTGTCCTCCTGTTCCTTGTTCTTGCACTCGACTCTTGACCACTTGCAGCTTGATCAGTGTCTGATTCGTACTCCCAGCTACTTTCTCCTTCTGTGGCAACTTCAGTTTCGCTGGTGTATTGACCGTCCTCGGCCTGGTCAGACACGCTCTCAGTCTCTTCTGGCACCTCTACAGCGTGACTGGTCCTCTCTGTGCATTCTCCATTCTCAGCTGGATTTTCATCCGAGGGAGGAGCTGTTTCTTCCGGAGGTGCTGGAACTCTTTGGGTGTGTGAGGCGTGAATCCAGTTGGGCAAGCCTCCACACTTCACTGCAGTGTTTGTTACCAGTATGACTTGGTAAGGTCCACGCCAGCGCACGTCTAAACAATTCTTCCTGACGTGCTTCTTTACCACGACCCAGTCCCCAGGGCACAGGTTGTGGCACAAGTCTTGAGACGATGGAACTTCAGCGGCCTGCACCTGAAGAGACACAGAATGAATGGCGTCAGAGAGTCCCTTACAATAGTCCAGGATCAAATCATCTGTGATGTTCAACAGTGCTGTAGTTGGAACTGATGGCAGTCTTATAGCCGTCCCCATTAACACCTCATGTGGAGAGAGACCTGTCCTTCTGTCTGGTGTGCTACGTATGCTCATAAGGACCAGTGGCAGTGCATCAGGCCAGCTCAAGGATGTCGATGAACAAACTTTGGCAATTCGGGACTTAATTGTGCTGTTGATCTGTTCCACAATTCCTGAAGCTTCTGGTCGATAACTACAGTGCAGCTTCTGGTCTATACTTAGGGCTGAGCAAAGCATCTTCACAATTTCGCTGTTGAAATGTGTTCCCCTATCTGATTCCAAAGAGGCCGGCACCCCGAAGCGCGGTATCAGTTCTCTAAGCAATAACTTTGCTACTGTGAGTGTGTCACACCTGCGTGTGGGGTAAGCCTCAACCCATCTGGAAAAAATGCAGACAACCACCAGGACGTATCTGAGGCGGTTACACCTTGGCATTTCAATGAAGTCTAGTTGCATTCTATTGAATGGCCCCCCAGACCTCCCTATGTGACTCAATGTGACTGGTGTTCTCTTTCCTACATTCAGCTGTTGGCAGATCACACAACGTTGACATACTGCTTCTGCCGCTACTCTAAACTTTGGGTTGTACCAGGTTTGCCTGAATACCCTCACCATAGCATCTCTACCTATGTGTGCTGGGCCATGTATTCTCCTTGCCATTGGACTAACTAGTTCGTTTGGTAATACTGCCCTCCCATCTGCGGAGATCCAAAAGTCCATTTCATTCTTTGTACAACCTGCTGTTTCCCATGTCTTTTTCTCAAAGTCAGGTGCATTCTCTTGTATACATTTCAACTCATCCCAAGTGTCTACAGTTTCCAACAACATGGTTAATTCGGTCCGTTCCTGAATCCCACTCACTTCTACCTCTGTAAAGGAATATCCTTGTTCTGCACAGTAACGTGCAACTTCATCAGCATACCTATTGCCTTGTGACACAAAATCTGTATTTTTTGTATGAGCTGTACATTTGACAACGGCAATTGCTGCCGGACCTTGCAGTGCTTCCAACAATAGTCAAACAAATTCCCCATTTCGAATAGGTGAACCTGAAGAGGTCAGGTAACCTCTTTGAGACCATAACTGCCCATAGTCATGAACTACCCCGAAACCATACTGGCTATCGGTGTAAATGGTCACTCGAATTTTGTTACCTGCTAAACAGGCGCGTGTCAATGCAATGATTTCAGCTACCTGAGCGGAGTGTACTCCTTCCAGGCAAGCGGCTTCCACGACTCCGGTAATAGTGCAAACGGCATAGGCTGCTCTCAGCTGACCAATATCGTCTCTTACGCATGAGCCATCAACAAAGAGCACTTCATCGGGGTCGGTCAATGGCTCATCTACGATATCTGGTCTTGGTTTGGTGCATAGTTCAGTCACATCAAGGCAGTCATGATCTGTACATACATCATCATCAATGTCATTTGGAAGTGGCATCAAAGTGGCAGGATTCAAAACAGAGCATCTCTTGAGGGTCACGTTCTCGGCAGCCAGAATGACTTGCTCATAGCGCGTGAGCCTGCTATTCGTCAGATGCTGTGTCTTGGTCCTGGTCATTAACAATTCTACAGAATGAGGCACATACACCACTAACTGGTGTCCCATTACAATGTTCTCGCAACGTTCAATGCTGACACCCATTGCAGCAACGGATTTGAGACATCCGGGCAACGCTGCGGCTACTGGATCTAAGGTAGCCGAGAAGTATGCAACTGGTCTACGGGCATTTCCGTGTATCTGGGCCAAAACTGACAAAGCACAACCTTCCCTTTCACAACAGTAAAGTAAGAATGGTTTCTCGTAATCCGGCATTCCCAGAGCCGGGGCACGACACAAGTCCTCCCTCAGCTGCAAGAACGCCATCAAACAATCCTTGTCCCATGGTACCGGATCACTCACCCCCTTGTGCGTCAGCTTTTGTAATGGTTTTGCCTTCAGTGAAAAGTTAGCTATCCACTGCTGGCAATAACCAACCATTCCTAGGAACATCCTGACTTCTCTTTGTGTTGTGGGCGAATTCATTTTCATGATCGCCTCTATTCTGTCTGGTGACACCTTCCGTTTTCCCTTTTCAATTCTGTGACCCAAGTACTGCACTTCTGTCAAACAGTACTGTAATTTGCTCGGAGACACCTTGTGTCCGTTCTCAGCCAAGTGATTCAGTAAGGTGATGGTGTCTGTTTTGCAAGCTTCCTCAGTTTCTGATGCCACAAGCAGGTCGTCTATGTACTGGACCAGAACCGAGTTCTGTGGCAGTACTAGACTTTCAAGATTTTTCTTCAACAGCTGGTTAAAAATCGACGGGCTCTCTGTATACCCCTGTGGGATACGACACCATGTTAAAACGCGATTTTCCAGCTTAAAAGCGAAAAGATATTGGCTCTCCTCATCTAAGGGGATTGAAAAGAAGGCCTGGCAAAGGTCTATCACTGTGAACCACTCAGCTTTGAATGGTATCTGAAACAATATTACTGATGGATTCGGTACCACTGGACAACACGAAACAACTATGTTATTAATCTTTCGAAGGTCCTGCACTATTCTGTATTTCCCACTAGGCTTCTGTGGAATTTTAGTTTACGATCTGAACATCATCTGCGCCAGCTTGTCACCTATGTACTACGTGCACGGCAGCCATTTTAGATATCATGGTCTCCCTGTCCACGATCGATCGCCAGCGCGCCCCTGTGACCCAGCAAGCATCCTCCGCGCACCCTGGCTCCCCCTCCCTCCTCCTTATGAGCATGACCCTTCTGCATGACCCTGTCCCTGGGAGTCACGCCAGCGCCTGACCAACACCTCCTCTCCTCCCATGAATGCCCCTCTGTTGATAAACCTCCCCTCTGCGCTGGATTGTTCATGCGGCATGAATACCACTCCATTGATGGCCCCTCACCCCGTGTCCGACTGTCCACACAGGTCCGAGGCCACTGCCTAAGCCGGGAGATATCATTTACTGCCCCTTATTGCACGAGGTCGCTCTCCTTCAAAGGACCCTCTATTGATCCAGGCCTCCCCACCCCCTGTGATTTGATCAGGCGCACACATCCTAAGACTCGACGGAACACTCAGCTGCGTGATGACCCCCTCCTCTTATCAGCAGGTTGAGGACCTCTATTGTGGGGATACATGGGGGTGGGATGGACACGAGGATTACGGGGATGTCTATTCCTTTATGTCAATGTTCTGATTGTAGTAAAGAAAGGTCACATGCCATAAACCAGTGTATAAGAGGCCAGGCCTCCGAGAGGCTGTTAGAGCACCTCGAGACGATACCTTGTTGTCTGATCTGATGTGTTCTGCTCCGTCGGAATAAACTTCTGTTTCCTGCCTTCTGGTCTCCGGCGCCTGCCTCATTGCTTGGTAAATTTGAATGGTACAAGGGCGGTTAGCGCCGGGCAAATCTTGAGAAAGGTCCTAGCCCTACCTTTTTCTACAATTTGGCGTCCCAAAGCGTGGGGCCCATCAGCGACACGTGGATCCGGTGGGAGAGGTCCCGATGACAGAGTGAACGACTGCAACGATCGGGAAGAGCTCATGTCCGATAGACCCTCGTCTGACAGCCGATCATCCGACCTTCACTAGTTCTGAACAGACCTCTCTCGAGTGATCTACGGTCCTGACTGGGAACCATCAGGAGTGCCGCGAACATCACGAAGGAGAGAGGACGATCGGGCGCTGGATCCAGAGGACAGGAAACCGTCCATGCGGTCCGGGTAAGGTCGTGTAAACACGACGAATTGAGGAAAATTGTTTGTTTGGATAATACTAGTATTACGCTTTGTTGAAACCTCTGGAGATTCGCTGTCTGCAAACGGGGAAAAACAAACAGGCTCTCTCTTTGCAAACAGTGAAGGATAGGTAACGCAGACTTTTGTCCCCATTGTAATCCGTCGTGCCTATCTTCCTCCCCCACTGTTTCCCGAACTGTCGTTCGTGGATTATTGTCTGGAGATTCTTTGTCTGCAAACAGGGAAGAACAAGGTCTCTCTTTGCAGGTAGAGAAAGAGTGGGTAGCGATAACTTTTCGTGCCCACTTATTCTCCCCACTGAATTGTTTGATTGGCCGATTGTTCGGTATTGGTTCGTTTGAGGTATTCACCGCCGCCAAACAACGGAGAATAGAAATATTCTGCCTAGTCTTTGCCCGCTGTGATAAGATAGGTAGTGCAGATTTTTGTCCCCGGTGTAAACCGTCATGCCTATCTTCTCCCCACTGGTTGGTAGCCTGTTTAGCCCGGACCGCTTATTAGAGATGAACCATCCAGCTCCACTGGAGGGCACCCCTAATAAGGACATGTTCACTAAGTATGGACTAGTCGCTATAGCTTACACTAGACTATGGCATAAATACACGAAAAAGAACCCTGAAAGTCAGTGGCCACTGATAGGTTCCTTTAGTGAAAATAAAATAAAAACATTAGAAATAGCGCTCCAGAAGAATAAGACCACGCCCACTATGCTCGACAGTATCGGCATGTGGCGCAAAGAAACGGAACAACGAAAGAAAAGAGAAGAAGCAAAAATAGGGAAAGAACTACGAAAGGCAGCCCACCTAGCCGCAAAGCAACTAGAAGAGGAAATAAAAGAAAGAAAAGAAGCTACACAAAACCAAGAATTAGGGTCGACAGGCCAATGTCCTGTTAGGACCCCCTCTGCGCTCTACCCTGAACTACCCTCCAAACAACGGGCAAACGATGAGCTATTGCTAGGTCCACCAATCATCTACATGCCCCCTCCATATGCTCCCAGCCAACAAAACCTGCAAGCCCCGAGTGTGAGTGAAAGTGACCCTAGTGCTAGTGCACCGGCCCTCACGGCCTCCGCACCAGCCGCATTAACAACTTCATCAGACGACCCCGAGGCTAGCAAACAATCATCAGCCAGGTTAAGTAGGTTGAACAGAGATGAGCGGGATGGGATCAACGAAATAGCAAAGACATTGGTAGAACGAAGGGAGAGCGAAGAATACGCAATGAGCGTATATAATTCACATGCCGACAGCCATAGACGGCATTTCATTTTGCGATTCAGCTTCCACACCCTGAACGCGTATGAAGATAGGTATCAGAGTAAGGGTCCCGCTAAACTAACAACACTGTATAGGAAGATTGATGTTGGAGATGGGACTGAACGTGAGGCGACGGAGCTCTTCATGCAAATGCTTGAGGTCTTCCGCCACCTCGCGGAACAGAAACCAGAAGCCAAGGTTACGGTCCCTGAAACAACCTCGGCAGAGCTAGCCAATACTATGATGCCTATCAGAGAAGCGGCTCCTTACTGGATCCCGCCACGGGGCCAGGGAACGAGCGATGATATTAATGATGTAAATGCAAAGGGGAGGGTTGTGTACAATTGGGTTTACCAACCATGGGACCGACAAGACATCCTAACCTTTAAGCAAACCCTGCCTGACTTAAGAAAGAACCCAACGGCATTTTATACCGAATTAGGTACAGCCTTGGGTTCGACAATAATGACTTTAGCAGATATTGACTTGTTCTTTGGGTTATGCCTGCCAGCTGATGTGTGGAAGCAAATCCGGAAGGTCGACCACACGGATCTGTTTGGACATACCTGGGACCAACTCGGTAAACTAGATAGACAACGAGAGCCGGGGAGTAAACCAGTGAAGGACATACTGGAACTCCCAGACAAACTAGTCCAGAAGTTAAAAACCCTGGTCCCGGAAAGAAAAGTAGACTGGTCGATAGTCACGGCCTGTCGACAGAAACCCCAGGAGGATGTGTCAGAATACTTCTCCCGATTCGAGACCGTGTTCTCCGACTACAGTGGCCAAGACATGACCACCGCAACCGGACAGCACCTGTTTGTGCAAAATTACGTAAAGGGACTAACACAGGAGGTCTCCCAAAAACTGCAGACGAGTGAGAGTAGTTGGGGGGCCTCCAAACCCGCAGCTATCCTTCAGATGGCTCAGTATTACGAGCACCAAAAGAATGAGAACGATAGGGCGTCCGAGAAAAAGAAGAAAGATTTAAAGGAAAGGGTAATGATAGCCCAGATACAAGGTATAGCGATAGGACGGGAACATCAAAGGGGGAACTACCAATCAACCACCCCCAGAGATCTACCTCCTAAAGATCACACCCCAGCACCCCACACTGGACGTAGAGACGTTAGCAATGACCAATGCGCCTTCTGCAAAGGGCTCGGCCATTGGAAATTCCAGTGTCCGGTTCTGCTGGAAATGAATAGAAATAGGGATTCCAGGGATGTGGCAGGTGGTCCGAGGAATAGAGTACAGGGACGAGGGCACACCAACGACACCAGCAATGACAGACCAGGGAGACTGAACACGTTTGACCGTCCCCGACAGAACCAATATCAGCTGTCCGAAGGTGAACATGCCCCCGACTTTGCATAGGACTGCCAGGGGCAAGGGAGGGATCCAGTCGAGCTCTGTGTTGACCAGCAAGGTCCTTATGTCACCGCTAAGGTCTTGGGTACAGAGTCTCCATTCTTGGTAGACACTGGGGCGACACGTAGTGTGTTATCAAAACGACTGATTCCAAGGGCACCCTTGTCTGGCTCACACATAACGTCGATAGGTTTCGATGGGACGCCCTCCACTAACCCCCTGTCCGTACCTATTACCTTTGACCTAGAAAACAACACCACTGACGCGACATTTCTACTCTCCTCCAACTCCCCTGACGCCATTATGGGTATTGACTTACTGAAACATTTTCGAGCTACCATTAGGTGTTCCCCAGATGGAATACGAGTCATCCTGTACGACAACCCAGACATGCCTAGATCCTGTCCCCCACGACACATGTGCTCCATAACTGATGCTGACATGTCCTTGCTTGACACCCTGCCTTCATACCTGTGGGCCAAAAATGACTCTGATGTGGGGCGAATGATGATTGATCCTATTCACATAACCGTACGACAGGACGCTATGCTCCCGAAACTCCCGCAGTATCGGATATCACCAGAGGGTGAGAAGGCACTGGTAGCGATCATTCAGTCTCTGGTAGATGCAGGAGTGGTTGAAGAGGTGGTTAGCAATGTCTGCAACAGCCCCATCCTACCTATTGTTAAGAAGCAAGGTGAAGGAGATGAGAAAGCGTACCGCTTCATCATCGACCTGCGAGAGATTAACAAAGTGGTTGTACCCCAATATCCTGTGGTCTCTGATATCACCACCATTCTGACCCTCATCCCGTCCACTGCCACCACCTTCACTGTTATCGACCTTAAAAACGCGTTTTTCTCTATCCCCATTCATCCAGACAGCCGTTATCTTTTCGGCTTCACCTTAAAATCCCGTTCGTACCGATTTTGTAGAGCTCCCCAGGGGTACACTGAAAGTCCCAGCATTTACAGCCAGGCCCTTAAGAGACAGCTGGATGCCTTCCAGCTACCAGAGGGAGTGGTGTTGATCCAATATGTTGATGATATCCTTTTGGCGGCCGACACCACCCCGCTTGCAACAACAGCCACCGTCCAACTCCTACACTTTCTTGCAGAGAATGGCCATAAAGTCTCCAAAAAGAAGTTACAGTTCTGTCAGCCACAGGTGACTTACCTAGGCCATCTTCTGTCCAAAGAAGGGAGGAAACTTACACCCGACCGAATCCAAACCATCCTAGACACCCCCATCCCAAAAACACAAAAGCAGGTCCGCTCTTTGGTCGGCCTAACCTCTTTCTGCAGACAGTGGTTGCCTAATTACAGCCTCATTGTGAAACCATTGCTTGCCCTACTGACCAAAGATGTCCCCTCCCCGCTTCCTTGGACCACTGAGTGTCAAGCCTCCTTTAAGGAATTACGGGATGCACTCTGCTCAGCGCCCGTCCTCGGAACGCCGGATTACTCCAAACCCTTCTCCCTCTTCACCCACGAAAGGGAGGGATGCGCATTGTCTGTCCTAACTCAATCAATTGGTCCTAAGCAGCGCCCTTGTGCCTACTTCTCCGCCACTCTTGACCCTGTAGCCAGAGCTTTGCCTGCCTGCCTTCGAGCAGTAGCCGCCGCTGCTGTCTCTATCCGTCAGAGCGAGGGAATCGTACTTTCCAACTCTCTCACAGTGCTAGTACCCCATGCAGTCGACACCCTCTTGAACCAGACCAAAACCCAGCACCTGACTAGCGCACGACTGACAGGGTACGAGTTGACTCTGCTTGCACCCCACATCACACTAAAGAGATGCACGACTTTGAATCCTGCCACATTGTTACCCCTGCCTGAAAACGACCCCGACATTCCTCCCATCCACGACTGTGTGACCCTCACGGACGAACAAACTAGGAGTAGGGTTGACCTCCGAGACACTGCTTTTCCTGACCCCGATGGAGAGCTGTGGGTAGACGGCTCATGCATCAAACTCCCAGATGGCACCACTTCAGCTGCCTATGCAGTAACGACAGCCCGAACAGTAGTTGAGACAGCCTGCATCACACCACGATCTGCCCAGGCGGCAGAGCTGATAGCCCTCACCCGAGCATGCATTATAGCCGCAGGGACCACCACGAACGTATATACGGACAGCCAGTATGCCTTCGGAGTGGTCCACCATTTTGGGCTCCTGTGGAGGGAGAGGGGATTCCTGACATCCCACGGCACCCCGATCCTCCACGGAGATCTAGTCTCCGCTCTGATTGAAGCAGTTCTCCTCCCCAAACGATTAGCGGTGATAAAATGTCAGGCACACAAAAGGGTGACAGACTTAGTTGGACAAGGGAATGCATTGGCCGACATCACTGCCCGAACCACAGCTGAGAATAGGACGGTGACACGCATGTACGTGACTAGGTCACAAGCAGAAACATGGAGTGACACAAGGATAATGATCAGAGACATACAATCGGCCAGCACCCCTCACGAGCTGACTAAGTGGGCAAGGGTGGGTTTGAAGGATGAGGAAGGCTGTTGGCGAACGAAGGATGCAAGCAAATGGTTGCTGCCCGACTCATATCTGATTCCCATACTGACAATGGCTCACTCCCCCGCACACATAGGATCTGCACCCATGATCGAACTCATTTCCAAAGTCTGGCATAACGACAAAATCCCTGACTCAGCCAGACGTCTAGTTCAGCAGTGCCTTATCTGCCTGCAACACAACCCCGGGAAAGGAACGGTAGTACCCCGGGGAGGGTTCGGGACCCCCAATCACCCCTTTGAGGTCCTTCAGATGGATTACATCCAACTGGAGAGATGCCAAAACCTGAAGTATGTACTAGTCATCGTATGTGCCTTCAGCAAATGGGTAGAAGCCTATCCAACCCGTGACAACACTGCCATGACTACTGCCAAAGTACTACTGAAAGAATTCTTCCCTCGCTATGGCCTTTGCCGAATTTTATGGAGCGACAATGGCCCCCACTTCATAGCTGAGGTTATCCAACTAATCCTGAAGGGGTTGGGGGTGAAGCAACGATTCCATGCGGTCTTCCACCCCCAATCCGCCGGTCTAGTGGAACGCCATAATGCCACACTGAAGCTGAAATTGTCAAAAATCGTGGCCACCACTGGACTTAACTGGCCGGATGCCCTCCCACTGGCCTTGTTATCAATGCGCTCCACTCCCACCAAGCACCATTTGACCCCCTACGAGGTCGTGTTCGGGCGGCCAATGAATCTCTGGACTGCTCCCAAACCGACCTCCATTCATGACGTCCCAGACGTCCTACTATCTGATTATTTGTGCAAGTTGACTAAAACGTTGTCTGTCATTCATCAACAGGTGCAGCAGGCCATCCCCGATGCTTCCAGGGGCCCCGGTCACGACATCCAACCGGGAAATTTCGTATTGATACGAAATTTCCAGCGAACCAAGAGTCTGGAACCTCGGTGGACGGGCCCCTGGCAAGTGCTGATCACCACCCGAACGGCACTCCGAGTGGAGGGGAAGAAGCACTGGCTGCACGCGCATCATTGTCGGAAGGTCCCTGCAAACCTGGCCACGACAGAAAACGTCAGCACCCAAGAAGAGCTCCTGAGCAAAGACCGACCGATATTGGACTGTTATCCAGATACTGGGGCACTCGAACTTGCAAAATTCTCTGATCCTACTGTACCATCCAGAGAAGGGTATTTCCTGCGTCGAAAGGAGGGAGTCTCGGCTAAGTAGGCCACGGACTAAGTTAAAATCTCAGAACGGTGACCTACACACAATCAAGGGTTGCCGGGAGAGAAGCTAAACGAGGTCTGTGGTTCTGCCCACTACCGAGCCCCTTGAAGGTGATGGAAGCGCCAAATAAGAAGATGATGGAAGCGCCAGATAAGAAGATGATGGAAGCAACGGGAAATACCCAGTATAGAAATCCAAAGACTGACAACCTGCACAAATCGAAGACAATTGCACTCCTCATTGTCTTCCTCTTCTGCCTCCTTCTCATGACCTCCTTCTGGATTCTGGAAGAGAGCACACCGGCTCATGAGACATTGCTACCTACTGCACAGCCAACACCCCTGAAAGAGCATCACCTAATCTCTCTGTCGCCTCAGCTCCGAGAAAGGCGCAGGGAATTCTGGAACAATTCCTTCGTGCAACTGTTGCACCAACATAACCTTGCTGCAAATGCTACGGACTGTTGGATCTGTGGGTTGCTCCCACATGCCACTGGACACTCCATCCCCTTCATCCCTTCACCCTTCTCAGTTCACGGCTCTTGCCTCGCCTGGTTGATCCTCATGCAAGAGAGCCACAGGGACAACGCCACCTCCAGCCGGACAGTGTCACACTTCTACTCTGGGTTCTGGCTGAACAAAACAGGAAAGACCCCAGCTGCCCTGTGTCCTGCGCTCGCAGGCGCCACCTTCATCAAAGACATTCCAGCCAAAGAACGAGTCGAAGTACAGGTGCTACACAATCCGGCCAGAACCACCTTCACTCATCTGCAAAAACAAACTACCGCCACTCTAACTGTGGCCCTGTCTGTTATCAATGTCACAGGTCTCGTGTGTCTCGAAGGCCAGGGAACGCAGCTGGTGGGTTACAGCGCCTGCCGAATCACCCGAACATTGGACTCAGCTGAACCCCCTTCTTTTGTTGCTTCTCCGAATATGTACTTTGTGTGTGGCACCAAGGCTTACACCTGGCTCCCGAGAGGTTGGAAGGGCACCTGTTATATTGCCTTCGTTCTTCCACCCACATATGTAGCCCCTGCCAACCACCACCGGCAGAGGCGTGCAGACGACCTTGGACAAGCCGACTCCACCGGAGCACAGTTCCTGGATGCAGCAAAGGGACTTGTTCCTCTGTGGGGCCCGATGGCAAACAGCCGTGCTATCCGACACCTGACCCAGGCAGTAGAAACAACGATCAACATCACGGCTGGCATCCTCGCCAACAACACTGCGGAGCTTCAGGCGGTCCGCCTCGTGACCCTCCAAAATCGTCTTGTCTTAGACGTGGTCCTGGCCGACCGAGGAGGAGCATGCCGCATCATCGGATCCAGCTGCTGCACCTACGTGCCTGACAACTCGCCTTCAGTCTACAAAGCCATTGAACACCTCCACAGACTGTCCTCAGAGGTTCACCAAGAACAGGAAGGATGGTCGCTTGGGAGCTGGTTTTGGGACACTTTGAAAAATTGGGGTTGGAAGTTGTTTTCCTTCGTGCTGGTACCTGTTGTGATATTATGTGGGTGTTGCCTAGGTATCCAATGTCTGCCACCTTTGTTCGGCCTTGTTTCTAACTGTATGTGCCCAAAGACTATGGACTTCCGAAATGAGCACATGAGCCCCCTCTATGAAGTAGAAATACGTGGCCTTATGGGGATAAATCCGAACTGACAAGTTGGCGAGACATGTTAAAAGGGAGGACTGTGGAATTTTAGTTTACGATCTGAACATCATCTGCGCCAGCTTGTCACCTATGTACTACGTGCACGGCAGCCATTTTAGATATCATGGTCTCCCTGTCCACGATCGATCGCCAGCGCGCCCCTGTGACCCAGCAAGCATCCTCCGCGCACCCTGGCTCCCCCTCCCTCCTCCTTATGAGCATGACCCTTCTGCATGACCCTGTCCCTGGGAGTCACGCCAGCGCCTGACCAACACCTCCTCTCCTCCCATGAATGCCCCTCTGTTGATAAACCTCCCCTCTGCGCTGGATTGTTCATGCGGCATGAATACCACTCCATTGATGGCCCCTCACCCCGTGTCCGACTGTCCACACAGGTCCGAGGCCACTGCCTAAGCCGGGAGATATCATTTACTGCCCCTTATTGCACGAGGTCGCTCTCCTTCAAAGGACCCTCTATTGATCCAGGCCTCCCCACCCCCTGTGATTTGATCAGGCGCACACATCCTAAGACTCGACGGAACACTCAGCTGCGTGATGACCCCCTCCTCTTATCAGCAGGTTGAGGACCTCTATTGTGGGGATACATGGGGGTGGGATGGACACGAGGATTACGGGGATGTCTATTCCTTTATGTCAATGTTCTGATTGTAGTAAAGAAAGGTCACATGCCATAAACCAGTGTATAAGAGGCCAGGCCTCCGAGAGGCTGTTAGAGCACCTCGAGACGATACCTTGTTGTCTGATCTGATGTGTTCTGCTCCGTCGGAATAAACTTCTGTTTCCTGCCTTCTGGTCTCCGGCGCCTGCCTCATTGCTTGGTAAATTTGAATGGTACAAGGGCGGTTAGCGCCGGGCAAATCTTGAGAAAGGTCCTAGCCCTACCTTTTTCTACACTTCTGCAAACCCATAATCGGGGAGTTACATGGGCTTCCCACGATTTCCTTCAGTATTCCCTGCTTAATCATGGATTCGATCACAGGCTTTATTCCTGCAATCGTCTCCGGGGTCAACTTGTATTGGGGTGTTCTTGGATACTCAGCATTTGGTTTTACCATGATCTTCACTGGCTCTATCCCTTTGATCAGTCCTATTTCTTCCCCAGTGAAATCCCATACCTCAGGTGACACCGCACCTCTCAAGTCCCATGGAAGCTCTTCCACCGTCAAGGTGGGATACAGCTCCACGCACACCCTTGAATTTGCAACCTTGAAATCAGCGTCATCATCGTTAGTCAGTACCTCCACTCCCTGGGGGGTGCAGTATATTGTACAATTCAGTTTGCACAATAAATCCCTTCCCAACAGACACACGGGACTGGAGTCACAGACCACAAACTGATGTTCATCACTGTATTTCCCTATTTTCACTGATACTGGTTCTGTCAAAGGATTTGTCATTCTCCTATTTGCGACTCCTACTACTTGAATTGTTTCTCCTGACATCGGCAGGCCTGGGACTACCGCTGATCTCAGAGTAGATCGAGTGGCCCCCGTGTCCACCAAAAAGGTTGTAGGACACCCTGCTACTTCGGCCTCCACGTATGGTCCCCTCTGGTCTACCTCTAAAACTGCCCCGAGGGTACAATCTTCCTCTCTATTCACTCGCTGTCCCGTAAGGGGATCAATGTAATAGCATTCCTATCCTCCTACGAAGAGTGGCATTTGTCTATAGGTCTTTCCCCCTGTCGCAATTCTGGGTGGTTGAGGGAACTGGGCTCGAGGAGTCGGGGTCCCCCCTTTGATAATCTTTCCCTTGTGTATCGTTGTTCCCTTTGCCAGACTGCTCTGGACCTCGTCCTCCTCTGGTTCTAATTCTCCAGTCTCGATATTATAGGGGCACTCGCGTTTCCAATGCCCCACCTCGTTACACTGGTGACACCTAGTCGTCTTTTTCAATGTCGCAATATCTACCCTATGTCTCTGTTTTTCCTCATCATCTTTACTCTGATTAATTTGCTTCCTTCCTAGTGTTCCTGTTCCCTGTTGCCGCTGTCCACCCTTTCCAGCCGACTGCATCTGTACCAACATCAGTTTCTCCTTAAGTTTCTTTGCTTTGGAGTCTATCTCATCACTGCAGTACCTTGCATACCTCAAAATTTCATCTAATGGTTTGTTTTGCCAACAAATTAAGTGCTGCTGGATCATCAAACTAATATCAGGTCTCAATCCCAGAACGAATTTTGACACAAACTGTCCTATGTCTCTAGGATCCATTGCATCCAGCCCACTGTACTGTTTGAACGCTTTCAGCAATCTCTCATAATACTCATGGACAGTCTCTTTAGGTTCTTGGGTGGTCCGATCTATCTTAACCCAGTCTATGTCCTGCAACGGCACCTTATCCTTCAGCCATGCCATTACCCTCTCGTACTTTTCCATGACTTTTTCTGATGGTCCGTTTGTCTGGGCATCCCTATCCGGTTCGGATGTTGGCCATTCAACGCTAACCTTGCATGCTGTCCACAAGTCCCCTGGTACTACAATGTCAAACAGGGTGTTCAGGTCAACCCACAGTACTTTGGATATCTTTACGAACCTCTCTACCTGCTTATACCACTCCACAGGGTTCTCCCTCAGCTTAGGGAAGGAATTGGTAAATGCCGCTAAGTCCCCCCTACTCCAGGGCACATGCACATAGCTTCCATTCGCAATTTCTCGCAAAGGGTATGCTTCCATTCTCTGTGGCCCTCCCTCTGGGGACATCCCAATTGCGCTCCTTCTGACGGTCCCTCTCTTGGACCATCTTTCCTCCCATTTATCCAAATCTCTCCATGTTCTTATGCCCATGATCAGTTCTTTTATGTGTGTTTTCAACCCGATTGTCCTCCTTTCGTCTAAATCCTGATCCGTGCAATGCAGCCTATGGTTACCCTGTAGTGCTTTAGTCCTTGATAGGTCTACCATGTACCTGTCTGCCAATTCAGATAGCCTTTCATGTACTGCCCTCGCCTTCCGAGTAACATCTATGCTATAAACAGTACCTCATCCTGTTCGTACAGGTCGATCCTCTCCATTGGCAATGTGCCGTCTATTATTTCATCTAAGTCCGATTTTAGGCTTGTTACATTGAGTCTCCTTGCTTTTACCTCAGCTCTTAATACCTCATTCTTAGATGGTCCATTTACATTCCTCCCGTCCCAACTCCGAGTCCTACGCCTAGGTTCGGGTGAGTTATGAGGAGTCCTCCCTTGTTCCCATCTTTCTAAATCCCATGCTCTTCCATCTTCCCTTGGTGGGTGGTGAAACAATGCTCTATTCCCCACCATCCCATTCAGTCTCTTCGGTTCAGCCTCTCTAGACACACGATAGGATCCTCCACTATTCTCTAAGCCTTCGCAATTCCCTTGCTGTCTGGTGTCACTCAATACTCGATAAGGTCCCTCACAGCTCTCCATGTTCCTGCGATCCCGTCCGTGATCACTGGATTCATGGTGAGACCCCTCGCGACTCTCCATACTCCTGCGACTCCAATGTTGTACATTTTCGCCCGGTGTGTGGTGAGTGCACCTGTAACTGTCCCTGTACTCCTGCGTTCTTCGATCTCCCTCACTGAGAATGGGGCGAGGCACCCCTCCACATCCTGTATTCCTATCCTCATGCTCCTGTCTACTTCCACTCCCGATGTGGCGAGTGTCTCCTTTACCATCCTGACTCTTCCCGTCCCACTCTGGACTGCTTTCGCCAGCTCCGCAGTGAGAGAGGGTTCCGTTCTCTCGGTTTCCCCATTCTGCTCCCGCTCCTAACCTGTTGTTTTGAGTTTCTACGGCCGCATCCCATTCTTTCAAGTACTCCCTTAACTCCCTAAAGGATTTCGGCCGTGGTCCTCTCAAATCCATCAGCTCTCTCTGACCCCCTTGCTCTATTAAGGGATCCGCTACTGAATCCAATGGGGTACTCCGACCTCTTGGTCCTAACAACTGCCTTTGTGAATTTATCGTATTGTTCCTGCTTTCCATCTCTGCTCTTTCCCTGTCCAATCGTACCTGTTCCTCCTTTTGTGCTCTTTCTGGGTCGTAAATCGATACTACAGGACCTATGGTAACAGGTACTTGAAGTGCGTCCGGCAGTTGGTACGACCTTGCACACTCTGTTTCCGGCACCTTTTGTACCACAAACCTTCCGACTACTCTCTGTACTGGACTAGGTTGAGGTATTTCCTCGCCTTTGTTGGGTTCCCAATCTGTTATGGGGAGCGGTCTATATTCCCCTTTTCCGGCCCCGTCCCCCTTCTGGAGCTCGGGACGTTCGGCCTCTCTATTGTACGGAGGTGGTCTGTCCAACAATAACCTGTTTATCAGGCTGTCATCTGTCTCGCTCTCATCATCCTCCACTGGAGGCTTCTTTTCTCCTGTGACTTCTATCACTGGATACAGTTTATCTGCTTCAATTCTCTGCACTCTCCACTTTTTAGCTTCTTCATCCCATTTGGCTTCCTGCACTGCTCTTACCGATCTTTTCACTCTTTCTTGGCGCCTGTTCAAGCTCCGGTCGTACGCCGCCCTAAACCATGCATTGAGGGCTTCAAACTGTGTTGGTCTGGGTAGAGGTCTCGTCGCAAGCATTACTGCTTTCAGCTGGTTCAATGCTTCTAACCTAAACGTTCCGTATTTCGGGAACGTCAGTTCCTCGTTTCCCTCTGTTATCTTGCTCCACTCAGAGATCCATAGTATAGTATGTAACCCAACATACACAGCCATATAATGAGCTGGTGTACCCTCCGGCGGGGCCTCTTCCCCGTCATATGAATTCCCTCTGTCTCTCTTAAAGATCGCCCTTAGACATTTAAAACACTTCATTTTCAAGAATCTACGATTTTCCTTAATTCACTTCCTTGTTTACTTCCCGATGGCGAACCACCAATCCCTGCGCGGCTCTCGCTGTCCAGCCTATCCCAGCGCGGCTCTACACCAACCAGCCTATCACAGCGCGGCTTGCGTCAACCAGCCTATCCCAGCGCGGCTCGCTCTGACGTCACTCGTCCCCTTTGCAGCAGTTCCCCTCCTTTCTCAGCTCGTCTCCCGGTCATGCATGCGTCCCATTCATACACTGAAAAATGACTACTTCCGACCAAGCGATCACTTTTCTTGACTGTACGTCCACAGTCTAACTGTAATTGTCACCTCAACTGACGAAACGTCTTTCGTAAACGTTCAGACGATCGCCTTGACTGATAGGTTTCTTACACACAGTAAACGTCCGACCAGCGTCCGCTACTCATACACTCACTCTTACGTTCCCCCTATCACGGTCCTACGGGCGATCAATGGTACCTCATGACCCCCTTCACAATGGTAGACAATTACTCTGGGTGTCCGATACACCCGAACCACTTAAGTTCCTCTTCTGAACTTAAGATTTTCACCGGTTGCGCGCGCTCACAACCGTCTCACAATCACACTACAGGCATTCAACTCCGCTTGACATTACAACACAGGTACAACACAGAACACCGCAATCTAACAACGCATGACCCTTATACTCACTCTCGACCGACTCTGCTGCTCTTCTCTTTCGCACCGTCAGCACCTTCTTCGGCAGGTAGCTCTTCTTCTGGTCGTCGATCACTAGGGGCCTTGGGGTAATCTTAACCTAAGCTAGGTCGCCTTCCTCAAGAAGCCAACCATCTTTCTCTGCTACCAACTGCGGACGTGAGATTTTTGATCAATTATCGGAGCACCCTAACTCCTATCTCACTTGAATCTTTTGGATCGATTGTTGGCTGTCGTTGAGTAAAAGGCAAACCCTACATAGGTCAAACCAGCCCAAAACTGACACAACTCTAAAGAACCACTTACTACGGATAAGTTTAAAGATTTATTATAAAGCCAAAATTAGTTGCAGGTACAAACATCTCAATATAAGGTTCAAAAGATACACAGGTAATAAGATGAACATGAACTCTCTGAGAGATCTTAATCGGCAGAAGAAAACTACCAAAACCAATTCAAAAATCAGTAGGTTAAATATCATCGACACAAGATGAATTTTAAGCGTCATTTACAGAAAAGAAACAAATCAGGTTAAACTGACCCTACTCTAGACTAGATGACATCCCTACCTAGCAAGTTCTTTACCTAAAAAGGTGTCAGCCGTTTGACTTCCAAAGAAGTTCAATCTCTCTCTTAGTCTCAGATGGAAAACCTATGCATTGTAGCAGTACCCTTTCTGCCTACCCATCCGCTCTCTAAGGGTCCTCAGGCCATCTGCTCTACCTCCTCCCCAGGGCGCTGTCCCTAATACAAAATCACAGTATGGGTGGAACGCCCCTCTGAGACGCCCACCACGTACACAATTCACGTGGTCTCGTTTCTGTTTTTTCCATAGTTTCGCTTCTTTGGACCGTCTGTTAAGTTGACCTTGCTTCCCAGGCTCCGTCTCCAGCGTGCCGGTACCCCCATGACATTCCAGTAGACTCCTCCGGACCCGAGCCTATCTCCTCGAACAGAGCTCTATTCATCAAGCTCTTGATTGGTACCCCCCTCGCACCTGCAAACAGACACTTCGAAGCAGGGCCCCAAATTCCAGGCTCCCCTTATCAGGCTAGGCCATAAAACTTCGACCAACATTGGCAATTTATTTTAACGAGGCTTGACTTTTAACTTACACGTGCAGATCAAAGAAGACACTTTATCTCTCCAGGCCTACTAAATTACGTGCAGTAGCCTGCACCCTGTGAACCATTATTTCTAAACTTAAAATAATATGCTAACACACCACACTCTGGTTATACAAAACACTTCTATAAAATATAGCCTTTAACATATAAGCAAATCATTGGATAATATTGAATCCATGCTACGTGAAAGATGCAATGGTACATTTCGTTCTTATACAGTGCCATGTGGTCTGCACGTTTCTTCATTTTGCATTTTACATCCTTCTTCATTTAGCAGCTACATAACATGGAACCTGATTAACACATCTAACATTTCTAAGCATTTCCACACATTTCTATATTAGCCCACACTCTATATGTGTTCTCTATCTCTAATAAAACAATCGTGAGTAAATGCGGATACATATTCTCATCTCTCTAGTTACCTTAGCTAACTTTACGCAACTGGTTCGTAAATATGGCGTATTCATACATTTCATTCAAATTGCGCTCTCTCACCATCATTTAAATAAGACAATATCATTTTAAACATAGCTTAAAAGACAGAGTCCATGAAAGCTCATATTTCCATGTGTGCAATAAACAATAAGACATCATAAAATACAGAATGCATTTTTCCAATGTTTCAACCTGACAAATGAGTAGAACAGATATATAACACAAAAATGCAGATGCATGTAAATGGACAGCTAAAACGAGACATTACTTAGCAGCAACATTAATTCTAGTAACATAATAAATGATACAAATTTGCTGCAATTCATTTAATCAAATAAATTCATAAGTCCATCGTTCTAAGACCACAGAATTTTTAACCATGTGTTACTTAACAGCAGAAACGTGCAAAACATTCACAAAACCTGTGCAAGTGCTCTTTAGTGCATACTGGTTGGTAATTTCCCCTATTCGACCCTGGAATAGCACAACAATTCAGCTGGAAATACAATGAAAAAACATGAAAAATAATTGTTTCCGCAAATCGGCATATTGACAAGTCAACAAGGTCCTCAATTAGGAAGCAGTTTAAAGTGTAAAACAAAGAATTTTCAGACTTTTTTCTCGTATCAAATGTCAAGAGAAGCAAGACTGCCCCATGTATTTAAGTTAAAGGCTCTTATAGAGTCCACAACTATTGTTCAATGAACACAACTTTGAGCTCACTTTCAAAAAGGGCCATTCACTGAGAATTCGAACACAAAATACAAAAATATATCATTTTATTTTTATAGATATTTTTTTTCAAGGATATGTTTGTACAAAATTGACAATGGTTCAATCACATAGAATTCAATAAAGCGCCCCAAGTCCCCCATTCATTCCTCATTCTTCATCACCACAACATTCTACTAAACTCTCATCACCCATTCCAGCATTCAAATCCTATTCATACATCCAGTAAACATCGTACACTAATACACTGGAGTTGTCCTGCAACATCAACTCAGCACATCGCTGGGGAGAATAATGGTGGTAATAGCAGGACAGAATGTCACCACGCCAACGCGCGTTTCAGTGCTCGGCCCGATCTGCGGCCGCACCTTCATCAGGGCATGTATACGATGGGAAACAGGCAGGGGCAACAAGAAGTCAGGAAAAACGGCCACTCTCAAAGGGAGGTGTCACATGGAAAAAGTCTGATGCCCTTGTGAGGATTATGTTTAAGAAAATTCGCGTGGTTCTAGGAAGAACGGTTCCGTCGAGCAGAAAAGTTCATCAAAAGGTCCCAAGGAATGGGGCCTTGTTATCTGTATAAAATACTAGAGGGCGGGAGCAGCTTCTTAGGCGCGGTCTCCAGTTAGGATGGAATTTTTTTCCCAAAAAAACAATGTTTTTTTTTCCCCTCCAGTCACCAAACGTCAATCAAGGCCACAGTAGGTTTAACAGATGTAAACTGTCACGACCTCGACGAGATGGTAACCGGCATGCGGAAATGTCAGGGGATGGTGGATAAGTTTCCCACACTACCGGAACGTCCGTCCATGAACGCGGGTTCAGCTGTTAACCATGTGTTACTTAACAGCAGAAACGTGCAAAACATTCACAAAACCTGTGCAAGTGCTCTTTAGTGCATACTGGTTGGTAATTTCCCCTATTCGACCCTGGAATAGCACAACAATTCAGCTGGAAATACAATGAAAAAACATGAAAAATAATTGTTTCCGCAAATCGGCATATTGACAAGTCAACAAGGTCCTCAATTAGGAAGCAGTTTAAAGTGTAAAACAAAGAGTTTTCAGACTTTTTTCTCGACCTCAGCCAAAAACCTAATAAACCGGCAAAAAGGCAGAATAGAATTGCCAGATAAACATCAAATTAGAGCTTGAGGACCAGGTTCTTACCCCTTCTTCTAAAATAAAATAGGTCTCAGCAAAATTTGACAAACGTTTAATAGATCTGGACAAATATAATCTATGGGGCTCATTACGATATCAGTCGGATTGGCTCTGAATGGCATTTGCTTTGTCTGAATCCGATTTGGAACCCGCCTTTCCGACTGACTTAGAAACCCTTCCGACCGACCGATTATGATGATCGGAAACCGTTCGGACTGTACGACTCGATTCTGACTCCGTTTCAAACGGCATTCGGAGGAACCGAGTCTGTCAGAGCAGACTCATACAGGTCTACAGTCCTCGTTTCCGACTGCCGGATTACGAAGTTGGATTCGGACAGCCTTTCCGAATCGGTTGTCCTGACACGGATCTGTTGTCAGAGTCTGACTTTGGGGGCCCGTAGCAGGCACCCCTTCCCCCGGGGCCCACCGAATGGGGCCCGTGGGGGTACCCGTGGGACCCCTCTGTACAACCATGCACAGTGGGGTAGGCACCATGGGGTGCCTGACACAGGGTGCACGATTTTCCGCACCCTTCCCTTTTTAAATGGGAGCCTGTGTTGTTGGTCGGAACACAGGCTCCTGTTGAAGTCAATGGGAGTCCAATCGAACGGTGTTCGGAAACATCGTAATCGGTCGGTAGGACTCCCCAAATCCGATTCAGTCGGAAAGGTTTCCAACACCAAGTCTGTCAGAATGCTTTCCAACTGACATCGTAATGAGGCCCTAAGAGTAGTGTGGTTTCCTCAGAATATCCTCAAAGCCTGCCGGGTCTGGTGGCTCAGTGGACTAAAGCAGCCACTGCAGGGGCCGGTGTTCGACCTCATGGTCACAGGTTCAAATCCCGGTGGGTCCACTCAGCATTTCATCCATCTGAGGTCGATAAAATGAGTATCATTGAGTTGGGCAACAATAAACATCTGTTATTCAGCGCCAGGACACCTACGGGTAATCGTGCGCTTTACAAATACACCTGTTATGTTATGCATTTGCTGTTTGACCATATCAGGGTCCCCTCCTTAGTTGGAAAAGCACCAAGTCTTAGCCTCAGAAATTAATCTCCCATTTAAGATGGGAAATGTGTATGGTCACTTGTGACTCTGCCCTTCTTGGCTCCAGCCCTCACCTCCTCCAATGTGTTGGTTCCCAGACTTAATATGTTTGGCTTCTGGTACTGCTAATAATAAAATACTCCTCTGACCCAAACTTTCCATTAAAGTGCATTTCCCTGGCTGGATGCTCATTTGTTACGGAAGTAATCAACTTTTAAAGTAAACTGCAAGTAAAATAAGGTACATCCTAAGGGAGAGGCACTTGAATGGGGGAGGGGAAGGGGGTGTCTGTCGCTTCTTAGGAGAGTCTATCCTTAAGAAGCAGTAGCAGTGGTCCTTGTGGCTCTGAAAAGGCTGTGTGATGTAATCAGTGGTACTGGTGAGGTAAGTCTTCAACTTTAGGGAGGTGGAAGCCAGGGAGAAGAGGGATCAAGAGCTTTCTGACATGTAAAGCACAATGAGCTCTATATAAGATCAAAACAGGTTAAAAATACGTATTGATATTCAGATCTCTGCTTTAATTTATTTTTCCTTTTTTGGGGATTCACAAACGTTCTCAGACGTACACCTGGAATGCTGTGCCAGGTTCAGGTTTCTAAGTGTACTTCTGAGAATTTTATATGACGTTTCAAAAAGGTTCCTATTTCCCTCTGTGGATTTCTCCACTATGGAGAAGGAGGAATAGGAACATTCTTTGCAAATTTACTTTGTTTTCTGTCTGAAGTGAAAGCTTTTTCGCTTTTTCCTACACGCCCATAATTCTAGGGTTAATCTGTTCCCCTTCTCATCCTTTAATTGGAAGTTATTCCAACCCTTTGCTGGTGTAAATCTCCGACCAAGGTAGAAACGGGTTGGATCGGTGTTTGGGAGTGCCCACATATGTACATATTTGTCCAATTTCAAAACCTTCTGAGGTAAACTACACATTTGAATACCCACTGCTGTTTCCCCTGAATGAGAATTAGTACTGTGGATTTAACACACTTTTAGTAGCTACAGCTGTAGCAGTAAGTGGATTCATACTTATAGGAATGACTTTGTCCATCCATATTTATGTATCTTGTAAGATCTCAACACCAAGTTCACCAAACTGGCAGTGCATAAGCCCTCTTTCATACTCACTAATCTTGACCACTCCATTTCCATCAACTGGTCACTTGGCTTACCCATTCCACAAGCCACATACTGATGCTATCTTTACCCTAAAAGGACAACTCTAAGTCACAGCAACCACCAGACCCGCTACCTGCGGCATCCACTTTATCATTAATGTAAATTTAAAACTGCTTGAATATTCAGCCATCCGTAGGTCTGTCACAATATCTATTAGACAGTAGAAGAGCGTAGATCTAAACTATTGCCAAGAAATACTCTCCTCTACTCAGACAAGAGGACCCAGCAACAGCATGGTTCTAAGAATGTTGTTCTAACAGTGGATAGCAAGGGCTACTCCCAGGTTTCAACTGGCTCTGAGGAGCACACGCCATGTCTGAGACAGGAGCAAAGAATGGGTAGACAATGATGGGTACAAGTAAAGCCACTGGAAGGAGCAGTGGTTGGCCCCAGTAAATGCCAAAGAGAGGAGCTAGTACCATGACAGTACATCCCTCTCAGGACCACCTCTACAAGTGTCACCTCGGTTGGGTATCTGTGGTGAAACTGCCATGCCAAATGCAGAGTGTGCAAGTGGCATAATGGTCCCCAGGTCTTGTAGTCAGGGCCATAGCCCTTCCAGTCTACGAGGTAGAGCATCATTCTCCTTAACCATTTTGAATCAAGAACCACTTGTTCCTTCGATTGTAGATGACCATTATAGCAAATGGATTCCCCCATGAAGTTCCTCAGGATTTTTCACATTTGACTACCCACTTTTGGACTTTTACTGTGAGCGAGTCTCACCACCTGAGTCTCACTCAAGAAAATTCACAGTAATTGGGCCAAGAATGCTAACAGCTTTTGCCTGCCTTTTAAGATGAGGCCACTGCTGCACAGCTAGGGCTAGAAGCTCAGGCTCGTTACACATTTACTCATGAGCACATGCATGTGTGGAATGCACGTGAGACTATCATCTTGCTGCTCCTGGAACACACTGGTTGAATAACCTCCTCCAAGAAGAAGATGCAATGAATTTTTTGCAGAACTATGTTGTCATCTTGATGCTGGAGACATGGTGTTTGGAAGCAAGGCACATTGTAGGTTATGTAGGATTTCACTGTCCAGCGAAAAAAACCTTGCAATATGGACACCCCAACGGGGGATTATCTATGCTCTGTTCTTCCAAATTACTGGACTATAGGACAATTAGACCTGGGAGTAAACTGGATTCAAGCCATCAAGCTGGAACCTATGGATGCAAACCCGGGGATCCGTACGGTAGTGCTGCTTAAAGATATTTGTATACATCCAAATAAAGAAAAGAAAGTGACTCATATGGCATCATTGCTTAAAAACAAACTCTTAACAGCAGCAAACCAAGCATACAATAATAATAATTTCGGGTGACTTCAATACAGACCTAAGTAAAGCCAGCATTAAAAGAGGCAACTATCACAGTGGACCTAGCTTTAGGAAGAGACCGGAAAAACTAGGATTTTGATGCCTTAACGTCAATATAAAGGAGGATTCACCTGCATCAATCACCTTTATAAGCGGCACGAAAAGCTAAAAAATTGACTACACAGCAATGAGTGAATCAGCGTTGCCCCAGCTGTGTCACTTTCAAATTTACCCACGTGCAGAGAGTGATCACTTTCCCCAATCCATCCGGATCCTGTACAGGACCACTCAGCTGAGCATGACAAACAATTTAATCTCCACACCAATGATTTAGAACTTAATGAAAAAGTTTAAAATGGCGGGGACGGGGGATCGAAAATCTGTTGGCAGAAGTCTATCACAGTGCCAGAACAATCAAGACGATAAAAAGCTAGTCAGAAATGCAAGAGACAGTTGTAACGGAAACAACGGAGCAAGTTGAGGCATGGAGACAGCTAATAGATTCATTATGGAGAGAATTTCCAACTAAAACCCAACCATTGAAGTGCTTACATGGAACAAATAAAGGCGGAAGCCATATAAGCCAGCTCTGGACTAGTAGTAAAGAGCTACAAAGACAAAAATTGCAAATAACACGAGAAACAAGACATGTAGCACAGGAGCTCAGACAAGGCAAGAGGCCAAATAAAACCTGGTTGGGAAACTTGAAAATACAATACAAGAAAAATTACTGGAAAGGAAAAAGAAGGTGTTTAGAAGATCTGTGGAACATACTCGAGTCCATTAAACATCAGAATAGTAGAAAATGCTGTCAATCAGTGAATGGCTTGGCATTAGGAAAAGAAAGGCAGTACAATGCTGGGATTGAAGCAGCAACATGAGAAGCCCGCTTCCTTATTATATACTCGGCGCCGGAAACAGTGAGTAGGGGGGAAAAGCTACAGGGCCAGATGTAGGTAGCCAAATACCGGCCGGTAACGGCCGAAAATACAGAATTTCGGCCGTTACCGACCGGTATTGGGCTATCGAGATGTAGGAGTAAAAAATATACCGATTCCGTAAATACGAGTTGGTATCATACCGAATCGAAATTTACCGAATCGAAAAGTACCAAATTCTAATTTTCCCAATTCCAATTTACCGAATCCCTATTTACAGAATCAGTAAATAAGAAATGGTAAAAACTGACCATTGAGATGTAGCAAAGCTCAAAAATACTGAATTTCATGAAATTCGGTATTTAAGAGTCGGTATTTACCATGGAGTGAAAGCAGGTGGTAACCAGGTGCAGGCTATAACAAGCATTGGCATAGCCAATAGGTCTCGCTTTTGGGACCTTAGACGTATTTAGTTATGCAGCACAATATCCTTGGTGCAACAACATCATCTGTTGCATGGCTAAACACTAATAAGGTCCCAAAAGCGAGACCTATTGACCATGCCAATGCTTGTTAAACTTGTGAGCACTGTCTAAGCATTGGTTTCACCCCATTAGTACTGGTATAACACCTAAATATACCAACAAGCATCAGAAAGGTGGATAGGTAACCTTTGCAAATTCGTTTTTGTTAAAATCTACAGATTTTCCTACAGCTGATGAATTACATGGCTTTATCAGGCTGATCCTTTAATATGCGAGAAACACAGCTGCTTTAAAATGGCATAATTCCAGTGCCCCTTGACCTATGCAGAGGAAATGCATTTCTCTTGGTTTTACGGTTTAAACTACATAACATTGGATAAACCATTCAAGAGGAGTGCAGCTCAAACAGAAAAAGGAAGTATACGCTCATTAGTCGATGGCAGATGAGGTCCAACTTCATGCAGCAGTGGCTTTGCCGCCTAGATGCAAACTGCAGGTGATTGATTTAAAAAGAACCTGTCCTGAGACATCCACCCCTTATACGCCAATTACCACATTCAAAGTTTACCAGCCGCAAAGATAGACGAGGGACTGTGGGAGATGCCAGCGATATTCCAAGACCCACAGAACAGGCTCCCGGCTCATTTTCCAAAACATGCTTTTTTTAAGTGCGGATAAACGTCCTACCAGGGCCATGACATCAGTCACAGACGGTTCACAAAAACCTTGGAGCGCCTCCAAAAACAAGGCTATTTTTGGATGCCTCATGTTACCCCAAAAAGGTGAAATAGCTACTGGTGATAAGCAGGAAACCATTAAAACTAGAATGAGTGTCTTTCAAGTTACATCAAAGGCAGCAAACTGTGGTACTGCTGTAGAGTTATAATTATTTTTTCCACCCTAGGAGTGTAGACAAAATTCGAGAGCCCGATAGTGACGCGTCTCAGCACCTGCTTTTAAGAACTGCTGAGCACTGGCAGGACTCAGCCCGCTTAAATCTCTGAAACTAAAAATAGCGTTTATAGTTAAAATGCTAAAAGGTGGTCTGTGGCGAGTGTTTTATAAACAGACAATATTAACTTCTGACAATAAGTGCAGAAGTCTGGGAGGGCTGCTTGCTCGGCGGGTTTAATGGTGTGGGTTCAGCTGGTCAGGAGTGACAGATTGCACTGGGCCTGCTTGTTAGGAGTTTGTCAGAGGCTTGATTATCCCAAAATGTGAACAATCCAAAGCTGCACGTGTATTCATAAATAATACATAGAATGGCGTCTTTGCATCACCTTTCTCACTCCACAGGTGTTTTTTTAATCTTGGTGAACCACTGTGACAAAGGATAGTAAAGCATTAAACTGGTAGAGAGCCGTAAGTGAGTCCTCCATTTTAATATGTGAACCACAGATATACATTTAAGGCTTCTCATCTCCTACAGCGCATTCACACTTGCATTACAAACCCGACTGATCGGAAGGTGCATTCGACCATCCGAACACATTCCAACGCCCTTCTGCACAGAAAACGATTCAAAGACAATTTTACTTTACACTTTACAAATTGAGCCTCACAACAAGCGAGTGGTATTGATAAAATGGATGCCCGCCCTCCTCCCATGTTGTTAGCACATTATATTGGACTAAATTCACCCATTAGCTTAACTAATAGCAAAGCACCTGAATGAAGTAACATTTTATTTCTTCGCCAGCAGATATAGTTTAACGCGAGTGCTGTCAAAAATGTACCTTACCTTTCCATGAATCACTTTGAACGTCCGAATCAGTTGTTTTGTTGCACAGTGATCAGCTACAAGGCCGACTCCTTGGTACAGGCCTCCACACACCGCCAATGGCCGCCAGGTTAGGTTTACACTCACTACCGCGGGACAACGCCCTATCAGCGCCGGGACACCGCCCTATCAGTGCGCAAGACACCGCATACAAACTCTGCATGCCAACCGAGTACACAACGTTTCATTATTTAACCTGTTAGATAACAGCACGCAGTTTACCATAGCTTAAAATGTATAAACCAGGGCACAAGTCTTAAAACCAGCACCGCCTCTCCCCTACCTCCTCCACCGCCCATCACAGGAATGACGGCACAAACGAAACGAAAGAAGAAAAAAAACGGGGCGGAAACAGGATACTGAATCCCGCCCCTCCAGGACTCCCTGACCTGCCTCATGGTTGCCAAGGCAATATTTCAAAAAATATTGTCGTGCTACCGTAAGGCAGGTCATGGAGTCCTCGAGAGGCGGTATCCAGAGCAGACACATCTGCTAAACAGGAGCTTTTTCCAGTGGCAGGCCTCCGTTTCGAGAGGCCTGCCAATGGAAAATAGGGGCTATACTGAAATCCCCTGCTCACAATATCTCTTTGCCTGCAGCAGCGCATGCGCTGCAACGCAGGCTTCGACCTAAAAAAGGACCCAAAATGCAACACTGTGACCAGAATGGCGGCATTCTACGTCATTGCAAGACGGCTACGGCTACAGGCAGCAGGAGAGAGGGTCTGGAGAAGGGAGGAGCAAGTCTACAGGCAGAGGATTACGCTCTTTCAGCTCACAGAGCCAGCGATATTGCAGAGGTACAGGCTTGACCCACAAACCATCCTGGACTTGATCAGGGACTTGTATCCACTCCTGGAGCACCCAACACCAAGGGCGCATGCCATCCCACACCATGTGCAGGTGCTGTGTAGCCTACTCCTGGCCTCTGGGAGATACCAGAGTGTCATTGCTGCTGTAGGTAGGGTGTCCCAGAGCTGCTTATCCCGTTTCTTCAGGAAGTTCCTGGAGGCCATGATGCAGAGAATGCATCATTACATTAGCTTCCCTGCTACACAAGCCGAACTGGTGAAGACCAAAACTGATTTTTATCAACTTGCACACTTCCTCATGTCATAGGCTGCATAGATGGCACCCACATCCCAATCTGCCCACCTGCAGCCACAGAATACATATACAGGAACCGGAAGTCAACACACTCAATCAATGTGCAGGTGATATGCAACGCAGGAAACATCATAACAGACATTGTGGCCAAATTCCCTGGGAGCACCCACGACTCTTACATATTCCAGAACAGTGGGATCTACACATGCCTTGCTGCTGGAGAATTTGGAGACGGATACCTGCTAGGTAACCAACTGTGACACACCCTGATAGTAACTGCAGATGAATGTATGATGAGTATGTAACTAATGGCACTCTCTTTTCCACCTAGGTGATAGCGGTTATGCTGTGCGTTCCTTCGTGCTCACCCCCTACCTTAATTCATCTACCAGGAGTGAGAGGCGTTACAATGTGGCACACAGAGCAACATGCTGCGTTGTAGAACGCACATTCGGATTCCTAAAAAGCAGGTTCCTCTGCCTCCACAAGAGCGGAGGAGCACGGCAGTACACTCCTATCATCTGCTGTAAAATCATTGCGACCTGTGCAATGCTGCACAACCTTGCCACCAAGAGGGGCGCAGAAGTGGAAATAACACATCATAAGGAAATTGATGATGGAACTGAATAGCCAGAGCCCTATACAGCAGGAGCAGCGCAAGCCACAGATGGGAGACTGAGACGGGCAGAGATCACACACAGCTATTTCTAAGTAAGGAAGGAGACACAGCTAGGCTTTGTATTTGAATAACGTAGTTTAATGGGCACTACAGAAATTTACTGAAAGCACACCATGGTACTTCAATGTCTGAATACCCCACTGGGTGGTCGCAGGTTGCCTCACCGTGACATGTCCTGTGGGTTGTGGGCATCCTCATTGTTTGCGCCCTCGCACAACAGTACGGGATGCATGAGGCTGGGTGGCAACGGTGGCAGTGGAGGCTGGGTCAGCAGGTTGGTGCCTGCTGCTCCTTTGAATGTCAGGAACAGGAGTGCTACAGCTACTCCTGCTGGTAGAGTCTTCTGTGTCCCCAACACCTGTGTCCCCAGCAGTGGCTGCCTGGTTGGTTAGCTGTAGCTCCATGGCAGAGGTGACTCTCCCCATCCCCCTCGTCAAATCCGTGCAGCAGTGCACAATGCCATCTTGCATGGCCACAGAGCGCCTACATAGCAGGTAGGTTGCTGTGGCAGGCCAGTTCATGGCCTTTGTGTGTTGGCACATTCACTGTCGATCCTGGCGCTTCTCTGTGTGGTCAGAGTCTAGTCTCTCACAGAGAGCCATCACAGACTGTGACATGTCCGTCATTCCCTCTGCCATGGACTGCATGCTCTCTGCCATGGAGCCAATCCCCCGGTCGATGTTGCCCATCCTGTTATTCAAGTTGCGCACCTGTCGCTGTACCGCTAATATGCCCTTTGCTTGCAGGCGCTGGACTTTGACCATGGTGGCCTCAACACAACAGAAAACCCCCTCTCTATTCTTGCCATCGCCTCTCTCCCATACCCTCCGGCCTCTGGCACTGGTACGCACAGCTTCAGATGCACTCTGCTGTCCAGCGTTGTCTGCCTCAAGTGGAGTTATGTGTGTGTGTGTCTCTCACCCTCCCCATAATCCTCATCGGACATCTCCAGAATCCTGAGAGGAGGCACATCATGCCTCCTTGGCATTACCAGTACTGGTGACTCTGAGGTTGGTGTGGGTGACAGTGCTGGTAGTTCCAACTGTTGTGAGTCAAACAGCAGAGGTGACAGAGGCTGCAGTGTGTTGGGTCGCTCAGGTGTTGTTGCTGCCTGCGCTGTGGGTGTGGGTGGCAGTTCAGTGCTTTGACCTGCACCTTGGGCTGCGTCCTCACTCCGCTCTGTTGCTGGTGCCCTCTTCTCCCTTTCCTGCGCTGTACTACGCGATGACTCTCCTGTGGACAGATATAAACATTGGCTCAGTGGTGATGTACACCTGTGTCATTATAAAATCACATTCATGTCACACAATTGCATAGTCCTCAACTGCTTCTGGATGTAGTGTGTGGCATGCCTTGCTGTTTTCTGTGATGACTGTATTGATGTATGATTCTATGACCACGTCTCCCATGATGCATTGCAGGTAAATCCTAAAACCTGTACTGGAGTGTGATGCACACAACCACATTGGGGAAGGGGGACAGGGAAAGGGTTGGGGATGTATGTCCATGCAGCTTACCTTGTTTTCTTGCAGCTCTGGCTGAGCTGTCAGCATCCCCTATCCCATGGACACTCTCTGGCTCCAGGGTGGACTCCACCATCAGCTCCAGGTCTGTAAGTGCAGGTGCACAGTTCCTTCCTCCACCTGTGGCACCAGCTTCTTTTCCCTAGGCTGCAAGCTTTTCTTTTGTTATGATCCGAAGATCATACCATCTTTTTTTCAGGTCATCAATGTCCCTGGTTGTGACCCCAATGGCATTCACCTTGGACTGGATCCCCATCCAGGTGTTCCTTTTAACAGACTCTGCAGCATGCAGAGACTGCTTGCCAAAGAGCTGGGTGTGGTGTCTCACCACCCCCTCCACCAGCACCTGCAGTTCAGCTGTGCTGAATTTGACTTTCCTCTTGCACTCAGCTCCTTCCCTCTGGGCATCCTGTGACTCCATTCTGCAGCTCAACTCAGCTCTGGGCAGCCTGTTCCTCAGTGTCTCACTGCTCTCAATGCTGTTGCACCTGTATGGGTGTGGCCACTTCCTGGGAGTGGGGTGGGGTAGCTGCATTTGATTGGTTCTCTGTTGCTTTGTTGTGGGGTGTTGTGGGTGTTCCTGATTGGTTGACAGGCTCAATTGGATGTGTTTCGTATTACCGATTCAGTATTTACCGATTCGGTATTTACAGAATCTGTAAATACCGAATCGGTAATTCCCATTCATTCCTATGGGCCTGGAGGCCCATAGGGTTGAATGGGTGTTACCGATTCGGTATTTACCGAATCGGTAAATAACTGTTCTGAATTTCCGAATGTTACCGAATCAGTATTTTTTACCGATTTTTTTACCTACATCCCATTTTCCGATTTTAAAATACCGAATCGGTATGATTCGGTATTTTAGAGTCGGTACAATTGGATTACCTACATCTGGCCCATATTTTCAAGCCAATTACAAGCCTACCCGCGAAATTCAAGTATGCCCTGATAGTCTTAAGCCCAACACAAAGAATAATCAAACCAGCCTTTTGGGAGACGTGGAACAACCAGTGCCGTGCAGGGGTTCCCTCAAGTAGGGTGACCAACTGGCATGGGTGCAAATTCAGGACGGTGAGTGTAAAAATTCAAGACAAATGGTCAAAATTCAGGACAAAAATTCAGGATAGGAGGTCAAAATTCAGGACAAACCTTCGGGAAAAAAGGTACGTTTTACAGACACATCAGAGGAGGTCGCACTATAGTATATAAGTAATCCCATCTATATCCAAACATATTCATCCATTTGCAAACCTATTCATCATGTATCCTTCCTTCCATACATCCCTCACTTTCACTCATCCATCCCTCCACCCTTTCACCTTATCCATCCAGTCTTCCACTCATCCAGCCATTTACCCTTTCACCCATACAGCCATCCTTTCACTTATTCATCCATCCACCCAGTCACTCATACTTCCACCCATTCACCTTTTCAGTAATCCATTCATCCTCCCTTTCTCTCTCAATTGACCCTTTCACTTAGCCATCCTTCCTTCCATCCATCCATCCATCCTTCTACTCATCCACTCATGAATCCATCCATTGACCCTATCACTCATTCATCCTTTCACTCATCTATCCACCCATTCACTCGCCCATCATCCACCCTTTCACTCATCCATCCATCCTTTTGCTCATTATCCATTTATTCACCCTTTCATTCATCCATTCACCCTTTCACTAATCCATCCAGCCGTCCACCCATCCCTTCACTCACTCACCCACCTTTTCATAATAATTCTGAGCGGAGTCTTTATCTGCAGAGTTGCATACAGAAGAGGCCCATCAAGAATTTCACCCTTGTTATAGTTCCTAAGGCAAGTTCTAGGATAGGCCATGGGACGGACATACCCCTCACCCTCAATCTAAAATGGCGAGCTTCTTCTCCGGATATCGATTAATGCAGAAATTGGGCAGGCAGTTTGAGTTCAGTAACTTGTGGGCAATAAACACAACCCCTTAATCAGTCACAATGGACTGAGGGACTCCTAAAGTTGCAACCAGGCACAGGCTGCTGGCCGCCTTCAGTACACGTCGAGGTCCGCCTCAGATGCTTACCACGTTCTTGACCGGTGAAAGTCGAGGTGGAGAGCCATAAGGAGTCCTGAGGCAAAGGTATGGGTGCCAGTTGCACAGCAGACTTCTCTATGTATGCGGTGGGGTAGTAGCAACGCATCCGCCATAGTAGTGCTTCTGAAGACCTGCTAAAGCAGGGAAATATACTAAAAAGTGATCCCAAGCCCTGAAACCTAAGCAAGGCTCGACCTTCTGTTGGTCATTCCTTGTACAGTTTTTATACATGACTAGCTATATGAGCTATAAATTAAAAACATGTGAGAGAGGGGCTAAGGAGAGATGAGGTGCACCATGGGTGGTAGTCAGGGAATACATAAAGACAGTCATGGAAGGGGCACCAACAAAGATTGTCACCCCGGGCGCCACTGATGCACATAGTTTAGAGTTCGGCAGTTCTTCTAGAGCCTTTGCAGCAACCACCTATAACGTTTTTGTCCTGTTTTAGTGGTACACAGTTACGCGAAAACGACGCCTCATTGTTTAAAATAAGTTTGCCATTTGCAAATAAATATAGAGCATAGACGTTTTAAGGCAAGGGCAACGCGTGCAACTTCCAAGGACCCCAAGCTATAAAGCCCCCCCCCCCCCCCCCCTAGGAAGACGATCTATTTCTATATTATTTATGTCTATTTATTTCAACGTACCCCCCTCTCCTATGTAGTTTTAAGGCTTGTTGGGCCCCAAGGGAAGACATATATCAGCTATTTCTGCATGAGTCAGTTTCTAAAACTTTAACATAGTTTAATATTTTTGTGCGTTATGCAAGCTTCAGTTTTCAGAAAATCGTTAATAAAATTCACAAATGTTCCGAACAGGGGGCCCCTAAACATGTCATGCACAGGGCCCAGAAAATCATTAAGATGACAATGATACAAGGCAGTAGCTATGAACAGTGGAGAAGAAGCATCAACACCAGGTGCATTGCACCCCAATTACTGTTGCCTTTTACTGTGCAAACAGACAGCAGGGTGACATTATAATTTCTTGTACTAGGGCCCAGTGCTCTCGTGTTACAACACCGCACAGAGACCATATTTTATCTGTCATTTAATCTGTTTAATGCATCCTGCGATAAGGATCTCCTGAAGAATAGCCAGAACTGCAGGAAACCTCCAAAAATGCATTAGGATCGGATTCTGACATTAACAGTTTCCCAAGCTCTAATCCAGCCAATGGCGCCGCCTTGAGGCCTAGTCCCTTTAGAACGCGATTTACTGAGTCTACAGGTCAGAGGTAGAATAAGGGTCCCAAAAAAATTTAGAAAGGGAAAGGCTCAAAACATGCGGTGCACGTCCAGAAGTGCCATGGCTGGGTACCCTAAAGCTGTTCTCATTGGCCTTGAATCAGGGCCAATGAGAACACCACTCCTGCAGGGTACCAGCAAGCTCTACGATTGGCTGATGCCTTTAAAGCCAATCCTAAATTGCTTTGTTTGGTCTCCACAGCAAATGGTTGGCATTAGAAAGGCACATGATTGGCTGACAAACAACAGCTGTTAAAATTACGGACAAATGGTGTCCATTAAAGAAACCTTCACGGACAACAGACAGACGGACGAAATTACGGACTGTCCGTGAAATTTACGGACGGTTGGTCACCCTACCCCCAAGTTCCAGGGGGCCCCCTCAGCACATTAGTCTGGCCTGAGAGCCCATTATTGAGTCCAGATGCGGCCCCTCCACGTGCCCTGCAAGGGGGGCCATCACGTTTCCTTACACCAGTGGGAATAACTTGTGGGAAATTTAATGAGAGTAAAATCTGTGGGTGCAGTAGGACCAAATGGAATTCCAAACCCATTATTTTAGGAAGATGTAGTCTTTTGGGCACACTATTTAACCCCAATGTTTAACTATCTTTATTGCTCGAATCGGCTACCAGACGCTTGGAAATGTAATATCTTCTATCAGTAAAGTAACAAGCAAAATTCCCACAAAGAATGACCATAACAAGCATGCATTATGGCACCAAGCCCTAATTAATTTATATCTCGCAGACTTAGTTGATGCTCTGGAATTGCACAACAGCGGTCCGCCAAGCCTCGTTTTAGAGAAGTTGGGTTGTCTCCAGTATGCAGACGATATAGTTCTTTTAAGCAAAACACCAATACTCCTGCAATGGGACATGGGTGCTCTAAAAATACTATATGGCCAAGCAAGGGTTAGAGTTAAATCTGAATAAAACAAAAGTGATTCCGCTGTTTAATTTAAATTTAAGTCTCACTCCTGGTTTTTAGCGGGGAAAAAGTTGGAGGGTGTTTGATCAGATAAATACCTGGGATTTACTGTGGACCAGCAAATGACTTGCAAACCCCATTTAGTAGCCATCTAGGCCAATGCACAATCACAAATCTACGGGTTCAAAATATTAAAACAGAACCTGAGTGCCAGTCAATAACTCATCTGCTCAAGGTTATGTCAGCTTGGTTACTCCCAAAGTTGTCTAATGGCGCATAAATTATGCTGGGGCACAATATAGCCATGCTGAACATGAGCAAAACGAAAGTTTACAGATCGGTTTTTAATATTCCAAAGTCAGCTTCACCAGCCAAAGTCCATCTAGAGTTTGGCTTTAAAAAATTAGGAGCCTGCCAGTGTAAAAATGCATTTATATAACTGTGCTGGAGATTGCAAGCTTCCAAAAGGGGAGCCATTAAAAATCTATGCTGGCTTGAAATTGAGGAACAGCAGCAAAGCAACGTAAAAGGCTCTTGGGGAATCCAACTAAACCAATCAATTAAGGATTTAGACATTCAAGAAGCATGGGCAGTAAATATGGGAAAAGCAGCATTTAAGCAAGTTCTAAAAGCCTCAACTGGAGTATATTTCCACAGCCATAGAGCATCACTTCATGTTAGTTAGTTTTGGTAACATGGAGTCAAAAGATTTAGGGCCACATGTATCAACCAATTTTGTGTTTGCAAACGGGACGATTCAATATTTGGAAGGGGCGTGTTCAGGGCATCCCTTCCAAATAGCAAAAACTAATGGTATATATGAACGTTTTGTGACCGTGAATGTGGTCGCAAAACATTTGCATTTTACCACCTATTTCAAGTAGGTGGTAACCCATTCGCCAATGGGAAGGGGTCCCCAAGGGACCCCTTCCCCTTTCACAATGGTTGCAAAAACATTTTTAAGAGCAGGCAGTGGTCCTATGGACCACTGCTTGCTCTTAAAAGATAAAAAGAAACTTTTCTTCTTTTTTTCTTAAACGTAACCTGTTTTCCTTTAGAAAAACGAGCTGCATTTAAAAAAATTGCTTTATTTTAAAGCAATCACAGATATAGTGGTCTGCTGACCCCAGCAGGCCACCATCCCCGTGATTATAGTGATTCCTAGGGAGTCGTAAATTGCGATCTACCTCATTAATATTAATGATGTAGGTCAATTTGCTATCCACTAGTAATCGGTATATGAAACTCATTGAGTTTCATACATCGGAAATTGCGATTCTCAGAAAATTGCAATTAGGCAATCACAATTTCCAAATTTGATACATGTGGCCCTTAATTCCCTCCTGGAAAAGCCAGGTGCAAAATTTAACCTGTAGACTTTGTGGATACAGACAAGAGACTTTAGCCCACATCTTTTGCGTGTGTCCAGTACCGCCGCCACAAAGGAAATCCTTTTGAAAGCAATATTCAGAAACATGGGAATACGTTCATGTAGGCATACTGTAATCACCTGGCTAAGTGGAATGCCCCATGCTTGTATGGGGTGACATTTTTAATGCCACTATTCAACAATGTGTCCAAAAAGACTCAGAACTGTACTTTTCAGTTGCACAATGCATCTGCACTTTAAGCCGTGACACAAAGATGGACTGTGCAAGCAAATTGTCATGTAGCAGGTCCCGAGGCAGTGCGGAAAAGGCTGTCCCACTTCACTTTCTCATATATTCAAGATGATGATCTTTCAACAGACAGGCCCTCACTCATAGTATCAGTGTTGCATTGTAGTGAATATATTCGAATGTCTGACATAATATCGACAGACAGAATATCGAAATACAAAAATATCGGCACAAAAATATCGACATCAAAAATATCGGAGTCATATCTTCATAAAGGTAAGTACAAAAATATCGAAAAAATAATATCGTAGTACAAAAATATCGAAATTAAAAATATCGTTTTTTTAAATGTATTAATAATAATGTAAAAATAATTTTAAAATACATATAATTTTACAAATATTAAATAAAAATATTAAAACAAAATTAAAACTAATACATATACATTTAAAATAAATAAAACACTTAATAATTTAATGTATTTTTTTTTTTATTTCATTTAATTGATTTAATGTAAATTATTTTTATTTTTACCCTGTACGCCTGTACCCCAAAAACCCAAAACTGACCCTGAACCCTAAAAATATCCCTGTACCCCAAAAACCCAAAAATGACCCTGAACCCTAAAAATATCCCTGTACCCCAAAAACCCCAAACTGACCCTGAACCCTAAAAATACCCCTTTACCCAAAAACTGAAAACTGACCCTGAACCCTAAAAATACCCCTTTACCCAAAAACTGAAAACTGACCCTGAACCCTAAAAATACCCCTTTACCCAAGAACTGAAAACTGACCCTGAACCCTAAAAATACCCCTTTACCCAAAAACTGAAAACTGACCCTGAACCCTAAAAATACCCCTTTACCCAAAAACTGAAAACTGACCCTGAACCCTAAAAATACCCCTTTACCCAAGAACTGAAAACTGACCCTGAACCCTAAAAATACCCCTTTACCCAAAAACTGAAAACTGACCCTGAACCCTAAAAATACTCCTTTACCCAAAATTAATTAATATTATTTAATTACCAATTAATTATTAATTAACAATAACAATAAAGTAAATATATTAGCACATTAGCTGTAATTAATTTAATTTAATAATTAATATTATTTTTCCCAATTAATTAATTAAGAATAACAAAAAATTATATATAAAAAAAATTACTCTAATTAATGTAATTAACTAATTAATATTAATTAATTACCAACTAATTAATAATTAAAAATATGTACAAAATTATATTAATTAATTAACTAATTAATATAAATTAATTACCAATTAATTATTAATAGAAATATGTACAAACATATATTAATTAATTAATTATTATTAAATTACTTCCCACCCTATTCCCCTATAAACCCATAACCCGCTACAGAACATATTTATCAAGTGATCAATTAATTAAAATTAATTAAAAATTAATTCTCAATTAATTAATTAATAATGCCTACTAATTAATAATTAATTTAACATAATTAAATTACTTCCCACCCTATTCCCCTATAAACCCACAACCCGCTACAGTAGTAAAAGACAATATTTAATTAAATTACATTAAAAATAAATAATAAAACATAATACAATATAATATACACTAAATTTATTTAAAAATTGATATTAGTAACATCGAAGTTATTTATTTCGATATTATTGGCATCGATATTTAAAACTTCGATATTACTGATATCATACTAATATCGATATTAAGACTGTCGATATTACTTACCTTCGATATTTTGTCCCATCGATATTTAAACTTCGATATAATTGTATATCGAAATTTAAAACTCGATATTTTGTCTGTGTACCAATATATTCATGTGTGGAACTGAATCACATGAATGCTGAGTAAACATATATGTCTCAGATCTCAATTTAAGGTCAAAGAGAATGGTGCAGTTGAGCAAAACACCTTGTTATTCGCAAAGTCAAACTTATATATGGACTGGCAAAGGTTTATTTAATCAGTGTGCTGGTAGTGGCACTTTCTGGCTGGCTGAGGTAATGCCCTAGCTAGGCAGAAGCTACCACTCCCGTCAGGAACGGATGATTACACTTACTGTATAACCTGCGCTCACCCTTGGGTGGCTTGACATGGAGCCATCAGGCTTATTACAGAGGACAGCAGTCATTCACAATAAATATGTTGAGTGTCACAAAAGATACTTCACATGAAATGTATGTAAATAACGTTTGTATTCAACACACACAATAATCAACCCTACATGAACATCATGTACTTTTGGGAATAAATCACCCTTGGAAATCTTACTAGCAGTATTAGGTCCAACCATGTTTAAATGACATTAGCAATATGCACACTTGGGAAAGATCCTAATCTACCTCCTTACCACAACACCCTTATGCGTTGCAACACGTTGTCAAACCCAGGCCCATCCTGGCAACTCTGATAATTCCAAACCACACAGTTATGGGGTGTATTCCAGGCCACAATGATATTTGAAAAATGTACATACAAGGAATTATAGTAGGAGTACCGTAGGCCGAGGTGGCACAGGTAAAAACAATGTCCAACGTTGTGTTCCTCTGGCAAGAAATCAACATATAATGTGCCTGTGTAATGAAATGTAATGGCTTGTGTCATCGATTATGACTGTCAGTCCCACACACACACATACATGCACTCAGCACTGATACGCAGTGCAACGGATATCAGGCAAGTCCATTCCGAACATGCTCGTTCACATATGTACAGGGCACCCTAATGCAGTGCAGCTGATATCCGGCCGGTCAAGCGGTTACACACTGCAGTGACCCCGCAGCCCAACTCACCCTGTCTAAATTACACCCACAGATTGAAGCGACCGGAGTCACACGTAGGGGTCGATTTCGATCCGGTAAAATCCCCCACGATTCGCAATACGGAGCGTTTTCCCGTACGATTCGTACACCTACAACGTCCCCGTACGTACAATGAAGTACGATCCTAACCCAAAGCATATCTATATACGAATCGTACCAAACACCATGCGAACAACAAATACATACGATACATATCCGGGTCACGCTGTACGCGCCGTCTGTCCGTAAATAGGCAGCAGTTTCCGGCCCAGCAAGTACGATTCGTTTCGGCGACACTCCGTACGACCCTATTGCTACGGGAGCTCAAAACCGACGTAAAAGGAGAGTCCAGCTCAAAACGCACCCCGGTACGTGACTGACAGGCCATGAACCCCATCAACCGTGTCATCCCAGTCCAGTACGCCTACGACCTGGTGCACAGAAACCGACGACTGCGCATACTGTGAGAACAAAGTATCGCAACAACGGAAGTGTACCTGTACAGTGCGTCACACACTCGTGTATATATCACCATTGCAATAGTGATAGGAGCCGCACACACGCCATGAATGTTGGGGTACGGTGCATCACACGCTCGCATATATCACCATTGCAATAGTGATATGAGTCGCACACACGCCATGAATGATGGGGTACGGTGCGTCACACGCTCGCGTATATCACCATTGCAATAGTGATACGAGCCGCACATACGCCATGAATGTTGGGGTACGGTGCGTCACACGCTTGTGTATATCACCATTGCAATAGTGATACGAGCCGCACACATGCCATGAATGTTGGGGTACGGTGCGTCACATCTGAGGGGTGTGTGGATAGGACTCCCAGCAGTGCCCAGACATAGGAGGGGTGGCTGGATAGGACTCCCAGCGGTGCCAGACATAGGAGTGGTGGGTGCACAGGACTCCCGGCAGTGCCCAGACATAGGAAGGTTGGCTGTATATGACTCCCAGCAGTGCACAGACATAGGAGGGGTGGGTGCACAGGACTCCCAGCAGTGCCTAGATATAGGAAGGGTGTGTGGCTAGGACTCCCAGCAGTGCCCCGACATATGAGGGGTGTGTGGATAGCACTCCCAGCAGTGCCCAGACATAGGAGGGGTGTGTGGATAGGATTCCCAGCAGTGCCCAGACATAGGAGGGGTGGGTGCACAGTACTCCCAGCAGTGCCCAGACATAGGAAGGGTGGCTGTATATGACTCCCAGCAGTGCACAGACATAGGAGGGGTGGGTGCACAGGACTCCCAGCAGTGCCTAGATATAGGAAGGGTGTGTGGCTAGGACTCCCAGCAGTGCCCCGACATATGAGGGGTGTGTGGATAGCACTCCCAGCAGTGCCCAGACATAGGAGGGGTGTGTGGATAGGATTCCCAGCAGTGCCCAGACATAGGAGGGGTGGGTGCACAGTACTCCCAGCAGTGCCCAGACATAGGAAGGGTGGCTGTATATGACTACCAGCAGTGCCCAGACATAGGAAGGGTGGCTGTGTATGACTACCAGCAGTGCCCAGACATAGCAGGGGTGTGTGGATAGGATTCCCAGCAGTGCCAAGACATAGGAGTGGTGGCTGGATAGGACTCCCAGCAGTGCCCCGACATAGGAGGAGTGGGTGCACAGGACTCCCAGCAGTGCCCAGACATAGGAGGGGTGTGTGGATAGAACTCCCAGCAGTGCCCAGACATAGGAGGGCTGGCTGGATAGGATTCCCAGCAGTGCCCAGACATAGGAGGGGTGGGTGCACAGTACTCCCAGCAGTGCCCAGACATAGGAAGGGTGGCTGTATATGACTACCAGCAGTGCCCAGACATAGGAAGGGTGGCTGTGTATGACTCCCAGCAGTGCCCAGACATAGGAGGGGTGTGTGGATAGGATTCCCAGCAGTGCCAAGACATAGGAGGGGTGGCTGGATAGGACTCCCAGCAGTGCCCCGACATAGGAGGGGTGGGTGCACAGGACTCCCAGCAGTGCCCAGACATAGGAGGGGTGTGTGGATAGAACTCCCAGCAGTGCCCAGACATAGGAGGGCTGGCTGGATAGGATTCCCAGCAGTGCCAAGACATAGGAGGGGTGGCTGGATAGGACTCCCAGCAGTGCCCCGACATAGGAGGGGTGGGTGCACAGGACTCCCAGCAGTGCCCAGACATAGGAGGGGTGTGTGGATAGAACTCCCAGCAGTGCCCAGACATAGGAGGGCTGGCTGGATATCACTCCCAGCAGTGCCAAGACATAGGAGGGGTGGCTGGATAGGACTCCCAGCAGTGCCCCGACATAGGAGGGGTGGGTGCACAGGACTCCCAGCAGTGCCCAGACATAGGAGGGGTGTGTGGATAGAACTCCCAGCAGTGCCCAGACATAGGAGGGCTGGCTGGATATCACTCCCAGCAGTGCCCAGACATAGGAGGGGTGTGTGGATAGAACTCCCAGCAGTGCCCAGACATAGGAGGGCTGGCTGGATATCACTCCCAGCAGTGCCCAGACATAGGAGGGGTGGGTGCACAGGACTCCCAGCAGCGCCCAGACATAGGAGGGGTGTGTGGATAGAACTCCCAGCAGTGCCCAGACATAGGAGGGCTGGCTGGATATCACTCCCAGTAGTGCCCAGACATAGGAGGGGTGTGTGGATAGGATTCCCAGCAGTGCCCAGACATAGGAGGGGTGGGTGCACAGTACTCCCAGCAGTGCCCAGACATAGGAAGGGTGGCTGTATATGACTACCAGCAGTGCCCAGACATAGGAAGGGTGGCTGTGTATGACTCCCAGCAGTGCCCAGACATAGGAGGGGTGTGTGGATAGGATTCCCAGCAGTGCCAAGACATAGGAGGGGTGGCTGGATAGGACTCCCAGCAGTGCCCCGACATAGGAGGGGTGGGTGCACAGGACTCCCAGCAGTGCCCAGACATAGGAGGGGTGTGTGGATAGAACTCCCAGCAGTGCCCAGACATAGGAGGGCTGGCTGGATATCACTCCCAGCAGTGCCAAGACATAGGAGGGGTGGCTGGATAGGACTCCCAGCAGTGCCCCGACATAGGAGGGGTGGGTGCACAGGACTCCCAGCAGTGCCCAGACATAGGAGGGGTGTGTGGATAGAACTCCCAGCAGTGCCCAGACATAGGAGGGCTGGCTGGATATCACTCCCAGCAGTGCCCAGACATAGGAGGGGTGTGTGGATAGAACTCCCAGCAGTGCCCAGACATAGGAGGGCTGGCTGGATATCACTCCCAGCAGTGCCCAGACATAGGAGGGGTGGGTGCACAGGACTCCCAGCAGCGCCCAGACATAGGAGGGGTGTGTGGATAGAACTCCCAGCAGTGCCCAGACATAGGAGGGCTGGCTGGATATCACTCCCAGCAGTGCCCAGACATAGGAGGGGTGGGTGCACAGGACTCCCAGCAGTGCCCAGACATGGGAAGGGTGGCTAGGACTCCCAGCAGTGCCCCGACATATGAGGGGTGTGTGGATAGCACTCCCAGCAGTGCCCAGACATAGGAGGGGTGTGTGGATAGGATTCCCAGCAGTGCCCAGACATAGGAGGGGTGGGTGCACAGTACTCCCAGCAGTGCCCAGACATAGGAAGGGTGGCTGTATATGACTACCAGCAGTGCCCAGACATAGGAAGGGTGGCTGTGTATGACTCCCAGCAGTGCCCAGACATAGCAGGGGTGTGTGGATAGGATTCCCAGCAGTGCCAAGACATAGGAGGGGTGGCTGGATAGGACTCCCAGCAGTGCCCCGACATAGGAGGAGTGGGTGCACAGGACTCCCAGCAGTGCCCAGACATAGGAGGGGTGTGTGGATAGAACTCCCAGCAGTGCCCAGACATAGGAGGGCTGGCTGGATATCACTCCCAGCAGTGCCCAGACATAGGAGGGGTGTGTGGATAGGATTCCCAGCAGTGCCCCGACATAGGAGGGGTGGGTGCACAGGACTCCCAGCAGTGCCCAGACATAGGAGGGGTGTGTGGATAGAACTCCCAGCAGTGCCCAGACATAGGAGGGCTGGCTGGATATCACTCCCAGCAGTGCCAAGACATAGGAGGGGTGGCTGGATAGGACTCCCAGCAGTGCCCCGACATAGGAGGGGTGGGTGCACAGGACTCCCAGCAGTGCCCAGACATAGTAGGGGTGTGTGGATAGAACTCCCAGCAGTGCCCAGACATAGGAGGGCTGGCTGGATATCACTCCCAGCAGTGCCCAGACATAGGAGGGGTGTGTGGATAGAACTCCCAGCAGTGCCCAGACATAGGAGGGCTGGCTGGATATCACTCCCAGCAGTGCCCAGACATAGGAGGGGTGGGTGCACAGGACTCCCAGCAGCGCCCAGACATAGGAGGGGTGTGTGGATAGAACTCCCAGCAGTGCCCAGACATAGGAGGGCTGGCTGGATATCACTCCCAGCAGTGCCCAGACATAGGAGGGGTGGGTGCACAGGACTCCCAGCAGTGCCCAGACATGGGAAGGGTGGCTGTATATGACTCCCAGCAGTGCCCAGACATAGGAGGGGTGGGTGCACAGGACTCCCAGCAATGCCCATACATGGGAGGGGTGTGTGGATAGGACTCCCAGCAGTGCCCAGACATAGGAGGGGTGGGTGCACTGGACTCCCAGCAGTGCCCAGACAAAGGAGGGGTGTGTGGATAGGACTCCCAGCAGTGCTCAGACATAGGAGGGCTGGCTGGATATCACTCCCAGCAGTGCCCAGACATAGGAGGGGTGGGTGCACAGGACTCCCAGCAGTGCCCAGACATAGGAAGGGTGGCTGTATATGACTCCCAGCAGTGCCCAGACATAGGAGGGGGGTGTGGATATGACTCCCAGCAGTGCCCAGACATAGGAGGGGTGGGTGCACAGGACTCCCAGCAGTGCCCAGACATAGGAAGGGTGGCTGTATATGGCTCCCAGCAGTGCCCAGACATAGGAGGGGTGGGTGCACAGGACTCCCAGCAGTGCCCAGACATAGGAGGTGTGTGTGGATAGGACTCCCAGCAGTGCCCAGACATAGGAGTGGTGGGTGCACAGGACTCCCAGCAGTGCCCAGACATAGGAAGGGTGGCTGTATATGACTAAGTATGGGTGAAATTTGCGAATTTGCGGTCCACGAATTCACGCAAATTCGCAATTCGCAAAATCCGGGAATCGTGCGAATTTGCGAATTTGTTTTTTTTGTGTGTTCACAAGGGTTTTTGCCAGTTTGCGAGGGTTTTTTACAATTTCAGGAACGCGAACTTCACGACCATGTTGTTTCTACGTGTCCAGCCTGTTTGCGACCCTGTGGTTGATCGCGGCCACCCTCCAGGTCATCACTGCCACCCTCTGGTACACCACTGCCACCCTCTGGTTCATCACTATCACCCTCTGGTTTACCACTGCCACCCTCTGGTTCATCACAGCACCCTCTGGTTCATTACTGCCACCCTCTGGTTCATTACTGCCACCCTCTGGTTCGCCACTGCCACCCTCAGGATCATCACTGCCACCCTCTGGTTCATCACTGCCACCCTCTGGTTTGCCACTGCCACCCTCTGGATCATCACTTTCCCCCTCTGGTTCATCACTGCCACTCTCTGGTTCATCACAGCACCATCTGGTTCACCAGTGCCACCCTCTGGTTCATCACTGCCACCCTCTGGTTCATCACTGCCACCCTCTGGTTTGCCACTGCCACCCTCTGGATCATCACTGTCCTCCTCTGGTTCATCACTGCCACCCTCTGGTTCATCACAGCACCATCTGATTCACCCCTGCCACCCTCTGGTTCAGCACTCACCACTGCCACCCTCTGGTTCATCACAGCACCCTCTGGTTCACCACTGTCACCCTCTGGTACACCACTGTCACCCTCTGGTTCACCCCTGTCACCCTCTGGTTTATCACAGCACTCTCTGGCTCATTACTGCCACCCTCTGGTTCGCCACTGCCACCCTCTGGTTCATTACTGCCACCCTCTGGATCATAACTGTCCCCCTCTGGTTCATCACAGCACCCTCTGGTTCACCAGTGCCACCCTCTGGGTCATCACTGCCACCCTCTGGTTCATCACTGCCACCCTCTGGTTCACCACTGCTACCCTCTGGTTCATCACAGCACCCTCTGGTTCACCACTGCCACCCTCTGGCTCATCACTGCTATCCTCTGGTTCATCAACCTCTGGTTCACCACTGCCACCCTCTGGTTCATCACTGCCACCCTCTGGTTCATTACTGCAACCCTCTGGTTCGCCACTGCCACCCTCTGGATCATCACTGCCACCCTCTGGTTCATCACTGCCACCCTCTGGTTTGCCACTGCCACCCTCTGGATCATCACTGCCCCCTCTGGTTTATCACAGCACCCTCTGGTTCACCAGTGTCACCCTCTAGTTCACCAGTTCCACCCTCTGGTTCATCACTGCCACCCTCTGGTTCATCACTGCCACCCTCTGGTTCACCACTGCCACCCTCTGGTTCATCACAGCATCCTCTGGTTCACCCCTGCCACCCTCTGGTTCAAAACTGCCACCCTCTGGTTCATCACTGCTATCCTCTGGTTCATCACCCTCTGGTTCACCACTACCACCCTCTGGTTCATCACTGCCACCCTCTGGTTCAATACTGCCACCCTCTGGTTCGCCACTGCCACCTTCTGGATCATCACTGCCACCCTCTGGTTCATCACTGCCACCCTCTGGTTTGCCACTGCCACCCTCTGGATCATCACTGCCCCCCTCTGGTTTATCACAGCACCCTCTGGTTCACCAGTGCCACCCTCTGGTTCACCAGTGCCACCCTCTGGTTCACCACTGCCACCCTCTGGTTCATCACTGCCACCCTCTGGTTCATCATTGCCACCCTCTGGTTCATTACTGCCACCCTCTGGTTCACCACTGCCACCCTCAGGATCATCACTGCCATTCTCTGGTTCATCACTGCCACCCTCTGGTTCACCACTGCCACCCTCTGGTTCATCACTATCACCCTCTGGTTCACCACTGCCACCCTCAGGTTCATCACAGCACCCTCTGGTTCATCACTGCCACTCTCTGGTTCATTACTGCCACCCTCTGGTTCGCCACTGCCACCCTCTGGATCATCACTGCCACCCTCTGTTTCATCACTGCCACCCTCTGGTTTGCCACTGCCACCCTCTGGATCATCACTGTCCTCCTCTGATTTATCACAGCACCCTCTGGTTCACCAGTGCCACCCTCTGGTTCATCACTGTCACCCTCTGGTTTGCCACTGCCACCCTCTGGTTCATCACTGCCACCCTCTGGTTCATCACTGCCACCCTCTGGTTTGCCACTTCCACCCTCTGGATCATCACTGTCCCCCTCTGGTTATTCACTGCCACCCTCTGGTTCATCACAGCACCCGCTGGTTCACCCCTGCCACCCTCTGGTTCAGCACTCACCACTGCCACCCTCTACCATCATGGCGACGCACATCGGAAGATCTCTCTTGTAGAGGGTGTGGGGAAACAGCGGAAACCATGTTGCATGTAAGCTGCCTTTGCCCAGCCCTTAACACAGAACGCAGGTCTGGTTTAAAATCAGAATGGAATAGGCTGGGTGTTCGGACCTGCAGGCAAGCCATCATGGCAGCTTTGAACCCGGAAAACACAGCACTAAACATAAAATTTATAAAATGTATCCTGCGAGCATATCACATCTTTAACCTAAGGAGACCATGCTAAAGTGCCCAATCCTTTTCTTTTCACCGAAAACAGCATTAACTGGCATTATCCTTAGCAATGTTAGACAAAATCTGGTTATAACTAATGCAAGCTGGCGCCTTGTTTCAATTTTTGTGATTTTAAAATACACTATGAGATAAAATCCCTGTTTTTACAATGTTTGTTAATGGATTGTGCCTTCATTTCTAAACTTGTGTTGTTATTTCTAGAAGTTTTTATTCTAATATTCGGTCAGGCTGTGAATCTGTCAATTCTTTTAAAGATATGTTTTATATCTAAATAAAGATCATTATTATTATTATTAGTTGACTCTAATGTAGTGAGTCCATAGTGCTCATAGAATTGATTCCTGAAACTCCCACTAATGTTAGAGCAAGGCTGAAGAAGTGGGAGGTTAAATAGATACAGGCCACAAATGTTATGTACTGTGCTTGCAAGTTGCTAGTTCTACTGTGACACAACTTTTGGCTGAAATATTTTGTGTTAATCTTAAAGAGCATTGGTTACAGACTATGTTTTTCTTTCTTCATATAGATGCTCCTTCCAAACTGTCACGGAAGGAGTTGGCTAGACGGGCCCGGCAACGGAAACTGGAGGCGACTGTTGCCGAATATCGGCGGCTGGTGGCCCAGGAAGAGGAGGACATGCAGTCGCAGACCACCACAACATGCACAGGGACAGCTGCATCCTCCTCCGCACTCCCTGGGTCAGCCAGTCAGCGCAGGAGGCCTCCAGCGGTACGGAGCCGTGGTACCGCAGCCACCCGCCACCGCCAAGCAGCCCAAATATCAGCTGCCCCCCACAGCAGGTGCAAGGCACGCGTGCACCGCCTAACCCTCAGGGTGTCCTACCTTGAGCAGGAGCAGAAGAAACTGAGAATCCTGCTCAAGAACCTCCGCAAGGAGCATGACCACCTGGCCCAAAAAGTATGTCGCCGGCGGCATTAGAGAAGGAGTAACTGTCCCTTGCCCCTTTTTTAAAGACTTTTTGGGGATGGGAATTGGGAGTTGGGTTTTTTGCACTTTGGGGACTTTTTATTTCATGGACATTCTGTGAGGTTAGGTGGGGGGGTGGGTTGGGTCTTGCGGGATAGTTTATTTTTGTTAGGGATATAAATAATTATTACTCTCAACTTAAACATAGCATACGTGTTTTTACTGCAGATGAGGCCGGAGGGGGGGGGGTTAACTGTAAGTTTGTTTCCTGAAACATAAGTGGCTTCTTGATTCAAATTGTGTAAGTAATTGCCTAAATGTTTACAAAAGTAAGTGCCTCTCAGAGTTAGTGAATTCAATTGTCCTAGGACTTTACTAGTACTACCGCCAGTCTCTCGTCTCTCATACTACTCCATTATTCTTCCTCCCCCCAAACGCTTATCTTAACGGTAATTCGTGTTTGAAAATAGGGCTAGGCACAGGGCTGGCTGCATGGCAAATGGTGATTAAGGTTGGCAATCCTGGGCGGTTGAAATGGCATCATTGCGGTGGTACTAGTGGTGGTACACAGTGGCAGTTGCAGCATATGAAAAAAAAGAAATAGAAACCTTGATTGGCCTGAGCGGAGCATTAGAACGGTGCAATAGATACTATAGCATGTGACAGTACACTAGAACAGTGCCAAAATGTAGCCTTACAAATGCTAAAGTATTGAAAGTATAACTACTACTTGCGTGGAATTTGACATTGGCTTCTACTACAAGAAATAGTACTGAAGGTGAAGGACACAGCAGCGTAATCATTTGCCACGTGTAGGAGGAGGATGTTCTTCATGATCAATCCAGTTGATGGCGCCCATGAAAATCTGCTTTGATTTGCCAATAGTCATGGGTCTGTGTCAAGCTGAGTAAGAATATATCCTTCGATTCCTTCACCAGCCTTGAAATGTAATTCATTTTAAGTTGCTATGACCTTATCCTCCCCAGCAAGTGTGTGGAATTATTGATATCATTTACTCACACATCAATGAAAACCACACAGCCGGGGGAAGAGGGTTAGGGTTTGGAAATTGGATGGGAATGGGGTTTTTTAGGAAAGTTTCGTTGAGAGAGGAAAAAAAAAACACAGCATGGACAAACAACAAATGAAGATAAACAAATCTTTGGATACGAAGATATCCATAAATATTTTAAGGGACATAAAGGAAGTTCATGCACTTCTGCAGGCATGAAGTTGATTGCTAAATGGATGGTTAGGTTACTTAAACTAAGTAGTACTTTCTAATGAATGAAAGAATGCGACAGTACAGGGCTGCAGTAATTATGCGTTTTCACTTGCCTATCTCTGCACTCAGAGAAACACTTTGTTCATTAAATTAGTTTGAAAAATAGCAAAGTAAAACTATACAATGGCTGGAGGGATGAATTTAGAAGCAGAGAGCAAAGAAATGCAGAGTCACACTCATAGAAGTTCCAGCAATAACATACTTAAAAGATAAGTAGAAATGAATGGATACTGTTACTGTATGTTGTTGTACTCGTCCTGTTGAATTTGGGAAGTTGCATGCATCAAGCCATTCCTCTTATTTGCGGTACTCCTCCGTTCCATCTGACGCTCCGTCGATCAATGTTGGTGACCAGAAGACACCCTATCCACTGCCTGCCTGGTGGATGCTGAATTGCGGGTCGCTAATGTGAAGCCTGACTTCATCCTTTTTTCCATTGCACAGGGTGAAAGCCGCCCTGTAAATGTTGATGGAAAAACAGGAAGTGATATTAAAACACCACTGAGAAAAAAATATAAGGTACGTACGCTATGTAGTGCAAAAAGTCACACTTTCAGTTTCAGAATCGACAGTACAATAGTTTTGAAAGGGCGTACTCTGAGTCTCCTTTTGAAGGATAAATAAGTATGGGCAAATTTTGCGGATCTTTCCCCTCATGCTAGGTGTAGTGTAAATTACGATTTTAGACCAAAATTAGACCTTCCCAGCAATGCTCCCAGACCCTTGAAGACAGACGCTAAAATGTAGAATACTCCCAATCAGACCCCTAAAAACGTGCAATACTGCTACCTGTCTGAGGCCTAGTGGAAAATGGTGACAAAACGTACTTTGAAAGTAAAGTAGGTCCAAATCCCCCCTTTCCCACCATGGATTTTCTTCAAACCAATTGCAACCAAAATTAGACATTTCTCAACAAGTGCTCCAAGAGTAGACCCCAGAACCCAGTTGCCAAAATCTCGAACACCCCCAAACACATGCAATACTGCTAACCCTAACGAGCCCTATGTTAAAAATAGTGTCAAACGCTTTTTTCAACTAGGCCCTACCTCCCCTTTGCCACCATGGATTTTCTCCAAACCACTTGATATCAAAAGTATCCATACCCAGCGTTGCTCCAAGACCCCAACCCCCCCCCAAAAAACACCAGGAACTCCCCCAAACAGCCCCCCAAAAACGCTAAAGTGAGCGAAATGCCTGAAAATGGAAACTTTTTCACCTCCGATTTTCACCAAACCACTTTTATCCGGTATTAGACCTTCCTAGCAATGCCCCCAGACCCGTCAACCCAGGCGGAAACAAGTTTAACACCCCCAAACAGCCAAAAAGCAAAACCGCAAAAAGTGAGACAGCAAATTTCGGGCCTTCCTGGAATTCAGTCCAAATGCGCTGTGCAGCTAGGCCCTAACTCCCCTTTTCCACCATGGATTTCCTGAAAAATAAATGCAATCAACATTAGAAAGATTAAATAATAACTAAGACAAGACATATGAATCATCATTTCATGCACAAAAAGCAAACAGCAATTGGTTTCATCAGAGCCAGACAGCCATTGCTGTCCACTGCATGCCATCTTGTCAATTATTCATTACCTGTTCTACTTTTTGTCCGCATCTTCTTCGGAAAGTGAGGGCCCACAGGGCAGCCTCAGTAATTGTAACTCATGTCAACAACTCTGTTTTTTTTACCTTGTTTAATTAAAATTGTACTTCAAATTCAGGGGCCACTATATTGCATTTCACAAAATATGCAAAATGTGCTTGGAGCGGACTCACTTGCCAATATACCATGATGATTGATTAAATAATATATCTTTTTTCTTTACAGTCACTCACTGGGATGGATGGATCATCAGCGTCGATTTATCGAAGAACTATGGCCAATTCGTGAGTGGCAAACAGGTAAACCAGTCTACAACAACTACTACAGCAGGACTACATGTCTGTCTATTCGTGGTATGTATTGGTCGAGGGCGAGGCAGTGTACTGTGGTTGTTATGCCAGGCAGAGTCCACTCCAGACAGCAGTTCATGTACAATTGGGGCTATGTGGCTTGCTGCATACAATTAGATATGCTTTGTCTGTCTGACAAAGAGCCTAGGTATGCTACATCAGGTTGCTTCACTCAGTGGTGCCTTCCTTGACCCTCTGCATAGCACTGCCTCAAGCTTGGGCCAAACATCCGTTATGTTTGCAAAATTTGTTGTATTTCGGTATTTCGTAAATCTCGCGATAGTACAGAAAAATCGCAAATTCTTGAGTGGAACGGATTTTTGGCCCATGCTTGCGGCAGGGCCATGCAGACGGTCAAGGCAGGCACCACTGAGTGAAGCATCCTCCTGATGTAGCATACCTAGGCTCTTTGACACAGACAGACAAAGCATATCTACGGTTTAGGGTTCAGTGCGATTTTCTAGGGTTTTTGGGTTTAAGTTGGTATGGTTCATGCTGATTCTAGGGATTGGGCCCGATGCAGGCTCGTTCATAATGATGTTGCCAATGTTTTAGGGGGGTTTGGTGTTCTTTGGTCCAGAATTGGCAGAATTTTGGCCTTTTTGGGTGTTTTGCGGGCGCGTGTGTTTGGGTGAAAACTAAGTGAAAACTAGTCGTAGACCTTCTTCTTCTTCTTCTTCTTCTTCTTCTTCTTCTTCAAAGAGCGCAGAGGTTCGATTTTGTTCTGCCTTGCTGAGATTCTTGTGAATCGCTGGAACAAGTGACTGTCCAGGTGAGTTTCAAGAGGATCGAAGAAGTGGAAGTGCTGAAAACAGCAATGTTTTGTGAACAGCGCAATTTGCCATGTTTTGAATATACCAGTATTGCATGTTTTTGGGGGGCGTGTTGGGGTGTTCTAGATTTGTGGGGGAGGGTGTGGTGGTCTGGGAGCACTGCTGGGATAGCATAATTTTTATTGGAAGTGATTTGAAGAAAATCCATGGTGGGAAAGAGGAGTTAGGGCCTAGCTGCAGAGCGCGTTTGGACCGATGTTGACTGGTTGGCTGAAAATTTTCTAAGTATGAGTTTTTGCATTTTTGCTCTTTGCCTGTTTAGGGGTGTTCTGCTTTTTTGCGGGTGGCTGCAGGAGTCTGGAGGCATAGCTCGGAAGGTCTAATATCTGAATCAAGTGGTTTGGAGAAAATCTGAGGTGAAAAAGTTTTTGCATTTTTGCTCACTTGCCTGTCTTTGGGGTGCTGTTTGGGGTGCTTCTAAGTTTTTGTGGGTGGGTTTTGGGGTCTGGGAGCACTGCTGGCACAGTCTAATGGTAAATCTTGCAAGAAACGCCAGTCACCCAGTCTGATGGCAATAAAGCTGCGTTTCAGGTATAATGGATATGTGCTGGCCAGATAGCAGGCTGGGACCGGGTGTCTGTAGGAATTTATCGTGACCCAGGCGTGACTACGTTTCAGAAAGAGTGCTTTATCAGTGAGACGAGAACTCAATCTCACACATTTTTTATAGCTTTTTTAAATGCTATCTGGCCTGGGCTTAGGGCCCACAACTCGCTTGCTGGCATTTGGTTAATGGCGTCTGTAAAGAGACGTCCGCACAGACCCCCGGGTTTATCTGGCTAATTTCTTGCCAGACTAGGGATTCTAAAGTACTGCTGGGAGTCCTAGCCACACACCCTTCTTATATCTGGGCACTACTGGGAGTCCTGTGCACCCACCCCTCCTATGTCTGTGCACTGCTGGGAGTCATATACAGCCAACCTTCCTATGTCTGGGCACTGCCGGGAGTCCTGTGCACCCACCACTCCTATGTCTGGGCACCGCTGGGAGTCCTATCCAGCCACCCCTCCTATGTCTGGGCACTGCTGGGAGTCCTATCCACACACCCCTCAGATGTGACGCACCGTACCCCAACATTCATGGCATGTGTGCGGCTCGTATCACTATTGCAATGGTGATATACACGAGCGTGTGACGCACCGTACCCCAACATTCATGGCGTATGTGCGGCTCGTATCACTATTGCAATGGTGATATACGCGAGCGTGTGACGCACCGTACCCCAACATTCATGGCGTGTGTGCGACTCATATCACTATTGCAATGGTGATATATGCGAGCGTGTGATGCACCGTACCCCAACATTCATGGCGTGTGTGCGGCTCCTATCACTATTGCAATGGTGATATATACACGAGTGTGTGACGCACTGTACAGGTACACTTCCGTTGTTGCGATACTTTCTTCTCACAGTATGCGCAGTCGGCGGTTTCTGTGCACCCGGTCGTAGGCGTACTGGACTGGGATGACACGGTTGATGGGGTTCATGGCCTGTCGGTCACGTACCGGGGTGCGTTTTGAGCTGGACTCTCCTTTTACGTCGGTCTTGAGCTCCCGTAGCAATAGGGTCGTACGGAGTGTCGCCAAAACGAATCGTACTTGCTGGGCCGGAAACTGCTGCCTATTTACGGACAGACGGCGCGTACAGCGTGACCCGGATATGTATCGGATGTATTTGTTGTTCGCATGGTGTTTGGTACGATTCGTATATAGATATGCTTTGGGTTAGGATCGTACTTCATTGTACGTACGGGGACGTTGTAGGTGTACGAATCGTACGGGAAAACGCTTCCTCGGGAATGGCATGGGTCCCTCTGCAACCTGCTGCAGTGTCTAAATCGGCTGTGCAGAGGCGCGATTTATGTAGTGGTGGAGGGGGGCGTGGCCTCAAGCATGTGCATGTCCTCGAGGCTCAGGGCTTCCTCGGGAATGGCGTGGGTCCCTCTGCAACCCGCTGCAGCGTCTAAATCGGCTGCGCGGGGAGAGGTGAGCGAGTGACTTACAGTTTTCCAAGAGGTAAGATCGTGGTTAAAAACACAAGAATAATGACACAATTTTAAAATAATGATCGTAGCTCCCGGCTTTCCGCCTCAGGAGTTCAGCAGCAATAAACCTACCATACATCATACATCATTGATACCCATGCATACATGTCTGCATCGTGACAAGTGCTGTGGTGTTGCATTGTCACATACACACCTTATTAGCAAGTTCTCTGATATGTCCAATAGAAATTCCATGTGACCTGGGTGTGTGCCTTGCAGTCAGCTGTCTGTATGGGATGACAAACATCTAATGCAGGTCTGGGGACGTGTGTCACTCCAGTGATATCTTGCTCTGCTCACTCAGAGCAGCCCAACAGCTCTTTTGTGTGCATGTAATGTTTCGTTTTACAAACAACAGATGTAACTGGGTTTCTTTGGGAGTGCCAGGAAGCTGGCATATGTGTCCAGGATATATTGCTTACGCCGGACCCCATAGTAACTTGATGTGTAGTAGCAGTGTTGCATGTGCTATGTACATTGGAATCGTTGTTGCCTGACAGTTGTACTCCATTCTTCCCAAATATGTCCTGCAGGGCACCGCCTCTACCAAGGCCTTTTCCAGACTTGGAGACCATGAGGGAACGTGATTGCATCTGACATTACAGATTTACTCGCAATTTGATTCAGAACTTGACGGACAGGCTGGAACCACACCTCCAACCGCGAGACAGGTATCCAACTGCGCTGACACCAAAGTTAAAGGTGATGGCAGCCCTACATTTTTTTGCCACAGGTACGTTTCAATTTACCATTGCTGATGTGGGGGGTATGTCCCAAACCATGTTCAGCCGTGTCCTACGTGGTGTATTAGCTGCCATGTAGAGCACATTGATGAATTCATCAAATTCCCAAAACCTGAAGAGTTAACAGATGTAAAGGGGGAATTCTATGCCCTGGGAGGGATGCCACATGTCATTGGTTCCATTGATGGTACACATGTGGCTTTGGTGCCACCCCAGGCTCAGGAGCAGGCCTACCGCAATAGGAAACATTACCACTCAATAAATGCCCTGGTGGTGTGTCTTGCTAACATGCTGATTTCCCATGTTTGTGCACATTTTCCAGGATCGTGCCATGATGCATTTATCATGAGGCGTAGCAGGATATCACAGATGATGCTGCAGTTGCGCAACGATCGGGCATGTCTTATTGATGGGTATACTCTGTTTGTCCTGTATGTCTCATTTTTGTTTGCTCTGACGGCATGTCATCACCCAAATTTATACGCAATGTATATTTGCAGGAGACGCGGGATATCCCAACATGCCGTGGCTCATGACACCGCTCCGCAACCCAAGAACAGCTGCAGCCCAGCGATACACAAGGCACTCGGGCAGACCAGGCGAGTGATTGAGCGAACGTTTAGACTCCTGAAGAGCCGATTCCGGTGCCTTGATAAGACTGGCGGATCACTCCCATACGCCCCAGTCAAGGTGTGTAACATCTTCATTGTGTGCTGCATGCTGCACAGCATGGCAGTTGAGATGGCTGTGCCACTCATCCTGGATCCTGAGGAGCTGGAACATCCACCCGTTGAGGACGAAGGGCTTGGCCACGATGAAAGTGATGAGGAGGATGATATCCGGAGTCAGCTCATACGCAACTTCTTCTCTTATTGGTGAGTCACTGGGAATTCGTGTGCAAGCTTGTGGCATAGAGTGGCATGTGTTGCATACTGTGTGTCCAGCTGGCTGTATCCGAAGTCACTTTGATGTTTGTTGTGATGTGTCACACAAGTGATGATGTGATGACACACGCATATGTGCAATGAGTGATTTTGGAATGTACATGTGTACTACATTGTGATGTATTTTCAAATGACAATATCTGTATGGAAATCTTATTAATGTGTCCCCTTGTGTGCCTGTCATTCCCAGGTTGCTCTGCCTGTTGTCTGTTCGTGTCATCTTGGTACTCCTGCTGTCCATCCTGATGATTGCAACGTGTGCCGAATCAGCGTTCCATGCACAGACATGTGGAAATGTTCGTTTGGGTAACCTATCTAAGCAGGCTTTTTTGGGTTGGTATGCTTTGGGAATGTGTGGGACCTGTTTCTGTGCATTTCTTAGAAGCATACATACATGTGTCATAAACATGGGTCAAGATGCATGTTGTAACACTCCCATGACTGGACAGTCACCCTTCTTGTCAGTCATCTGTTGTTGAGTGTTGACTCTGGTGAATGCATCAATGTGTTTAAAGCTTGTGCCAGACACATTGCGGATGTCACCGGTTGACATTGTGTGTGACATCACAATCACAGGCTCTGTGTGGGATTGCAGCCTCACTGTGTGCAGCAGGATGTGTCTGGCTCATCACATTAATCTTGTGGCCCAGTACAGTTTGGTTTACCTAATGACATGTTGTGAAGGTGTGGGCAAGTGTATGTCCCACATGTTCTGACAACTGTCCAGTGAGTCTGTTCGTATGGTTGCATTGCCCCCTGTGCCAGTATGTAATGTCACTGTCACGTCGCTACATCAGTGCCGGTGGAGAACACTGCTTTGCAAGCCTTCTTGGTAAGTTTATGTTAACTTTCTATTCCCATGATTCCATGAATGTTGCACTGATGACGTACCAACGTAGTGCTGTGGCAAATGTAAACACTTCCGTTACACCAGTCGGTTGACGTTAATCCCAGCAATCTATTGTGCTGTGCTGCATATCCTGGTCACGGTAGGGGTGGTTTAGTGGCTTTGTACCTCATTACTCTCTGTAGAGTTTGGTCACACCTGCTTGTAATGTTTGGCATTGTAATGCACAGTTGGAAGAGCCAATGAATGACTCTTGCTGGGCTTCCTTGTGTTTCAAAAATTCCCTTCCTCGTTGGATGAGCTAAGTACGGCTCTTGCGGGTGATGTGTATCTTACATTCATGACCCTCACTGATTCCCAGGGCTGACTACAGTTTTTTGGCTTTGTGTGAGTAGCACTGCTACACATTCAATTCACTGTATTTTTGAGCCTCATTCATACACTGTGATGAACTTGATGAGCACATGGTTCTAATTGCATTGGAGCAGCCTGGTGAGCGTTAGACCCCCTTCATTTAGGTGACAAACTCTGCTACCTTTTGTGTGTCCCTGTTCAAACCTCAGATGTAGTATCATTTCAAAACCTGTGCTCACAAATTGGATACAGTGGCTGTGGTTAAACTACACAGGTGTAACTGTTACAGTATACGTCATGAGGTATAATGTGATACAGTGCCAAGAAGTGTTGAATTGTTATGCTTGTTTACCTTTGTTTCAGATCTCCCTCCCTGCTGTTCCCATCCTCTCCTTCCCTCGCCTGATCACCCTTTTGAGTCTGTTATTCATACTCAGACCAAGGGGCTATCTGGAGATGGACCCCTTTGAGCATCGCACAAATCTGAGGATCAAAGGTACCGACAGTCCCTGGCAGTCGTGTAGAGATTGTTTCACCAGCATTACAGGTACCCTCATTGCATGACAGGTATTTTCTTCTGAGCAATGCGACTGGCCATGTACATTTGCTAAAGCAGCATGGCTGCAGAACAAACTTGAACCATTTCTGTAGTTAAAGTTTTCCCAAGTGTACATTGTGCCCCATTACTGTCACCGCAGATGTCTTGCCAGTCTGCATGATTCATCTATGGCATACTTTACAATGATTGTGCATATGTGGTTATGTGTACTGAGTCAACATGCATGGTGTTTGTAATAAGTCATGGTCCATAATGTGATTGACATACATGGCTGTGTATGTATTGTTTTAGCTTAATACCCACAACGGTCATGCAACACCTGCTGACGCTGTTTGTCCTGTGTCTCGCTTGGCGTTTTGGTGCCTGATCCTGTGGCCGTCATATTTGGTGACTTTTCCCCCATTTCCTAGCAGTGACCCATGAGTAACCAGACACTCCTTCCTTTCCATAAACATGTAACATGGTGCCTTGCAAAATGCTTGTCTTTGTGTGCTAGTTTTTCATGGTGTCTCACACCTTCTGCCATCATGTGTTCACACATTCCGGATGCTGCCTCCCCAGTGACACCGCAACACCCAGTGCCCAGATTCTGCTACACACACGCCTCCAATATGCTCATTCATCCATCCGTCCATTCTTACGGCAGGCCGCAGCTTTTCAGTGCCACAGTTGCAACACCTCCATGACAAAGGCAGGACCATCAGTGCCTGCAACGGGCACAGTGCAAGGCCCTGTGGTCATGCAATTACACAGGTTACACAACAGACTCATGCTCCTGCCTCCCTCCACACAGTGAACACCAGACAATCATCCACCTGGTATCAGGCAACTCCTAAGCGCACATATGACAACTTCGCAGGCTGTGTGTGCAACTCATACTGCCAACACTGCACTGCCACACATAACAGTGCATGTCCGTACATGCAGGTCATGTGCGTTGTACTGCACACACGCTACGTACACCAGCCCAACATTAGACTCTGTTACCTCTTCAACACAACAGCATAACACATCACCTTCATTACTGTGACCTGGTTGTACCTAAGCCCCGCACACTACTTCTACATTCCCATCACAGACGGATACTGGACCACCCGCAAGGACAATACTAACATTCCAGGAGTATGATTGTCAACACTTTATGAGGTACACCCCCAGAGTGACATACAACACCAAGGACCAATTGTGGTGATGCTCAAAAATTGCAGCTCTGACTGGATTTTCAGTGATTAGAAGCAGAAGATCCTCAGCATATGATATCATTTAGACTTCAAACATGGCAATCGATTCAGCCAGTGGGGTAAAGTGAATATTACAAAAGTCTGCGGGCTCTGAGCAGAGCCCTGCGGCATACCCCACTTCTGTGGTTTGACTGTGGAGTACAATGTGTAGGTGTGGAGCTGATGTGTGCAGTCAGATAGTTAGGACAATATCCAGTTCAGCACTGAGGACCACACACCTATGGTCTTCATGGGGTTCTGAAGAATGGGATGGTCTATGGTGTCAAATGCTGTAGACATGTCTTACAGCACCAACGCCGCCTTGGAACCTCCGTCTACCTCCCAGCCTATAGAGTCTGCCATTTGTATGAGGGCCAAATATGTACTATGGGTGGGATGGAAGCAGTATTGCGAGTCATGAAAGAGGCTATTATCTTCAACAAAGTGCATCAGTTGCTGCCAGGAAAATGTCACAGAAATCGTCGCCAGGACTGATAGATAGATTTTGGTGTATGATTGGAAGCTTATACAGGATCTGTGTTGCCTTTACTTAAGATGTGCAGGAGGAACATGTGTCTCCACACATCCGGGTTATAGACCAATGTGAGGTAAGGGTTCCACATAACGTTTAAGTGTTGATAGTGAATCTTTGCAAGGATGTTGTATTGCTTTGTGGGCAGGGGGTCAGTAGGGGAAGTGTATTGACATATGCTAATCGAGCTGAGAGGCTTCCACATAAATTGTGTCGGAATCTGAGACCACTTAGCTGGTACACCACTTTACTGATTGCTCCTCAGACATTGGACTAGTACTTCAGCCCGCAGGCCCACACCTACACAGGATAAATGGGTCAGTGGTAGAGCAACTCCTGGCTGGAGGACAAACACACCACCATCCTGCATTGGTACATCAATGTTTGCATCTAGTTCACCAAATCCACACCATCGCTACCTCCTGCTGCAAGTCCATCCACATGCTGGAAATGACCTTCGGAAAGATCCACTCCTAGTCAAGACAGACAGCCACCCAGGTCCACAACAGCAGCCGGCTCAACTACGGCAACAACCTCTACACAGGAAGAAGACCCAGACTCCAGGAGGACATGTGCACACCCAGGGCGCATGCGCACACCTCATCATCAACATCCCCTGCCACAGTCACATGACCGTCCACCTGAGATACCTACTAGAGTTAAGAGTGACCCTTGACCCAGCTTGCAGGCCAGGTCGCCCCCTGCCACTGAACAGCTCCACCTGTTCCCTGCCCACTACTGCGTGAAGTGCGAGTTCGCGCCTGCTGTGCCCGCCCTTCCACTGTTCATTCGCGGTTGCCGACTGCACTTTTCTCCGTGATTTGTAACTTGTATTTTCTTTCTCCTCTGTGTACGCTGTGCTCTGTTTTTCCATTGTAGCCGCTAAGGCGTGCTCGTGCATTTTTTTCCCCCACTTGCCCCCTTACTTCTGCGCACCCCTTCCCGCCGCTGCCCCTGCGGCAATTCCCCCTCGCCTCCCCACTACCGCCTCCCAGTGGCTCCCCCCTCCCTCCCCGCTTCAAAATGGCGGGCACTGTGCAGCCGCGCAGCGGACGTGCACAGCGGGCGTGCAGCTGGCGTGCCGAAGGCGCCCCAAAGTCAAGCCCGTCTGCGCCTGTCCGGGCCTGAAACGCACACAGCGCCAGAACCCCAGGACCCCGAAGCCGCCACAACACCAGACTGCACTACGACTCCAGCACCCTCCACGCACTCGACCCTGGACGTGATCACTCCTGCTACTGGGCTACCCCGAAGCACACCCAAGGGCCCTACACCTGCCGGAACAGCATCCGGCCCGCAAAACTATCGACCAGAGAACCCACCACCTCCGATGCACCCTCCTCAACACCCGCTCCCCTCGCAAGCACGCCATCGAACTCTGGGACCTCCTAGACTCAACCACCCCCGACGTCGCCTTCCTGACGGAGACCTGGCTGAACTTCACCTCTGCACCAGACATCGCCATTGCCATCCAAGAGGGCTACAAATTCTCCCACAGAGACCGCACCAACAGAGTGGGAGGGGGAATCGCCATCATCCACAAGGACTCCCTCAGAGTCACGACCAACACCGACGACATCCTCACCAGCGCCGAGCATATGCACTTCCAGATCCACACTGACCCCAACACCACCCTCAGAGTAACTCTCGTCTACAGACCACCCGGACCCCGACTGCAGTTCAGCGACACCTTCGTCAACCTCATCAGCACCCACGCCCTCGACTCCACGGACTACATCCTCCTCGGGGATCTGAACTTCCACCTCAAAAACAACAACGACCATACCACAGATCCCTAATACATGGCATACTGTCTGTCTCGCTCGCCATATATGCTTGCTTCTTTGTTGCTGTATTGAGATGCCTTTCTTTGCTTTTGAAACCAATAAAACAGATTTAAAACTAAAAACAACAACGACGCAAACTCCACCGCCCTGATCGACAACCTGGCAAACCTCGGACTCAAACAGCTCGTTACAACACCCACCCACGCCGCTGGACACACACTGGACCCCATGTTCTCCGCAAGTCAGGACTGACCACAGATGCGTTCACTTCACCTTCAGGAAGCCCACCAAACACCACCGCACCCAACAGCTGCCACACCGCTGCTGGGGCAAGGTCACCAAGGATCAACTGACCACCACCCTCGCCCTGGGACCACCCACCGACCCCACCGACCATGACGCCGCCGCCATCAACCTCAAACAGTGGATCAACAACTGTGCCGACACCTTTGCCCCACTCAAGACCTCCACTACCAATCACACCAACAGAAAGCCACTTGGTTCACCGAAGACCTGCGGGTCTCCAAACGCACCTGTCGGAAACTGGGGAAGAACTGGCTCCGCAACCGAACACCAGACAGCTGCACAGCCCACAAGAACGCCACCCGCAAACACCACCAACTCATCAGGACTACCAAGAGGACCGCCTTCAAGGAACGCCTTCACAACAACGCACACAACACCAAAGAGCTCTTCAACATCGTCAAAGACCTCTCCAACCCCAGCTCCAACACCAAAGACATTCCACCATCACAAGACCTGTGTGATTCACTGGCCACCTTCTTTCACCGCAAGATCACCGACATCCACGACAGCTTCAACACCGACACCCCCTCACCCACCGCCGAGACAACCACCCCAGCGACCCCCACCCGCACCAGTCGCCTGACCGCCTGGTCCAACGTCAGCGACGGAGACACCATCAAGACCATGAACTCCATCCACTCCGGATCCCCATCTGACCCATGCCCTCACCACGTTTTCAACAAAGCCAGCACAGCCATCGCACCCCATCTCTGAAAAACAATCAACATCTCCTTCGAAACAGCAACCTTTCCGGAGAGCTGGAAGCACGCCGAGATCAACTCCCTACTGAAGAAACCCAAGGCGGACCCCAATGACCTCAAGAACTTCCGGCCCATCTCCTTACTCCCTTTCCCGGCGAAAGTCACGGAGAAGATTGTCAACAGACAGCTGACCCGCTACCTCGAAGACAACAACATCCTGGACCCATCCCAGTCCGGCTTTCGCAGCAACCACAGCACCGAGACCGCCCTCATCGCCACCACCGATGACATCTGGATCCTGATGGACAAAGGAGAAACAGCCGCGCTCATCCTTCTGGACCTATCAGCAGCCTTTGACACGGTCTGCCACTGCACCCTAACAGCACGCCTCCACGATGCTGGAATCCAAGAGAAGGACCTGGCCTGGACCACAACCTTCCTCTCCGGCAGAACCCAGAGCGTCCGCCTCCCACCCTTCCGCTCCAAGACCACCAAGATCATCTGCGGCGTCCCACAGGGTCATCCCTCAGCCCAACGCAGTTCAATATCTACATGGCACCACTCGCCCACGTCGCTCGACAACACAGCCTCAACATCATCTCCTACGCCAACAACACCCAACTGATCATATCCCTCACCAAAGACCCCCACACCACCAAAGCCAACCTCCACAGGGGAATAAAGGCCATTGCAGAATGGATGAAGGACAGCAGGCTGAAGCTGAATTAAGACAAGACGGAGGTCCTCATCCTCGGCACCAGCCCATCAGCCTGGGATGACTTCTGGTGGCCAACATCGCTAAGAACAGCCCCAGTACCCACCGACGACGCACACAACCTGGGGGTCATCCTCAACTCCACCCTCTCCATGGCCAAGCAAGTCAACGCCATCTCCGCGTCATGCTTCAACACCCTCCGAATGCTCCCCAGGATCTTCAAATGGATCCCCTCCGACACAAGAAAAACCGTCACCCAGGCCCTTGTCACCAGCAGACTGGACAGTGGGAACACCCTCTACGCAGGAACAACAACCAAGCTCCTGAGACGGCTGCAACGCATCCAGAATGCCTCGCCACGAGTGATCCTCAACGCCCCCCGATGCAGTCACATCACACCCCACCTGAGAGGCCTGCATTGGCTCCCCGTCAACAAGAGGATCACCTTCAAAATCATCATCCACGCACACAAAGCCCTACACAACGCCGGACCAGCATACCTCAACGACCAACTCAGCTTCTACACCCCGACCCGCAGACACCGGTCTGCTAACCTCGCCCTCGCCACAGTTCCACGCATCCAGCAAACATCCACCGCCGGCAGATCCTTCTCCCACCTCGCCGCAAAGACCTTGAACACTCTCCGAACCAACCTACGTCACACCCAGGACCTGTTGCCCTACACAAAACTCCTCAAGACCTGGCTCTTCAATAAGTAGCAGCCCCCTCCCCTCCCCCCAGCGCCCTCAAACCCTCACGGGTATGTAGCGCACTTTACATATATCCTGATTGATTGGTTGTTTGAGAGTCCCACTGTCAACTGCAGGATCACCTTCATACTCCTCTGCCACACTCAGTAGGCACTCCACAACCACAGCCCAAAAACAAATATGGACATCTCCCATCCAACACCCGTTGCCTGTAGTCCGTACAGCCACCCTTGCCCTGGGCAACATTCATCACTTCCACAGTACAACTGCATGCGGGTGATAGTTTTCTAACATCAACAAACAGACCTGGTAGTCCCTCCCTGGACACCGACACATTACCCATGACCTGTACACCTTCATGAGACTCTTCCGTAACTGACTCTCAGCGCAGTATGGCAACCCCCCCCCCAGCAGACAGTAACCATCACGTGTGAGTATTTCCCTCCATGGATGTAGTTGATTATACATTGTGACCTATGTGTGTCCACAACCAGACTCAGATCCCAGTGTATGGATGACTTGAGTTTGTTCAACACTCTGGCATACTTTGACATATCCCAACACATATGTTGTTGACTCAGGGAAAAAATACTTTTACATCAATACGTATTGTGTTTGTTAATTTTATTTCTCCATCTTGTGAGTGAAATGTGAGTAGGTGTTAGGGGCTGTACAAAAATGCGGGGAATCCAAAGTTCACAGAGGGAGATGTGATGCCTTGCAGTTTTAGTCAGAGTCTAGAGCACAGTGTTTGGCATCATTGATGACACTGCGACCAGCAAGTCCATGTGGGAGAGTCTGACAGTCAATAAGGTGATGCTGTTGCACACAAAGGCAAGATGCCAGACCAGGTGACCTGGGAGATGCGCATGGCCCTCTACCTCTCAACGTCTTCTCCGTGGACGACCCACCTTCCTTGGGGGACCCTCATATGCAGGCCTTGACGATGCCTGGGACTCTCCGTCGGATGATTCCACCCCCTCCTCCCTCCCTGTGCCTGTTGGCAGTCTTTGCCTCGATGTTTCTGGCCTGGTGACACCGGGAGGGTGCTTCATGTTGTCAGCAATCCGACGGAGTGAGTGGCGTATGTCCCTCTGCACCGCCAAGAGCTCAGCCAGTCTTGCCTCCATCCGTCCTTGGTGTCGTCGTTGACTGGTGTGTTGCTCGGCCTGCTGGTTTTTTAAATCGATGAGGGCCCCCACTCCCTGGCTGAACTCCCTGGTGTCCCGCCGGTATTCCTCCATGATGTTTCGGAGTTCAGACATACCGGGCCCTGACGCTTGCTGATCAGGTTCTTGCCTCTGCCTTGTGCCACTCCCCCCACCCCTGCCCACACAAGCCTGGCCTGCTGTTGTGGGCACATCGGGTCGACTGGACCCCTGAGGGTTGACAGTGGTGGTGTTGTCTGCCACCTCCTGGGTGTCCGACGAACCTTGTCCCTCATTGTCAGACTGGCTCAGTTGTGGATTGTGGGCAGGGCTCTGAGCTGTCTGCTGGGATGTGACAGGAATGGGTGTGGTGGTTGGCGCAGATGTCCTTGATCCAGCTGATGCATGGGTTTGGGATCCAGAGGTGCCAGGTTGGTCGGGGTCATCTATGGAGTGGTGAGAGGCGTCGCTGTTGGTGGGATCAGGGTCCTGAGGAGGCTGGGACTGTGATCCATCTCCGCCCTGGTTGGGGGTAGATTGCGCACGTTGCCCTGTGGGTGTGAGAGAGACGATGTTAATGCCATTTAATGCAAAAAAAATCATATACATTGTCGTTATCACTGTTACACCTGCTTTGGATTTTTCACACTGTTCACTTGTGGTGTCAGATTGATCTTTGTTCAGGCCACATTTTAATGTGAGGGTCTATTTACAATGAATGGCCCACCCAGGCATATCAGCAGGGATTTGCCAGTCATTGTGCACCACACCTATGCCACCATAGATGCAACACTTTAACACTGTGGATCACCATAGTGTAATAACAGTACAGCTGCATCCCGCATCTGTGCCATGGAAATGGCACATTGCATGACTTGTGTCGCTGGTGCAACGCAGATCCAGCAATGCTCTGTGTGGCCCTATCTGCACTATGCTGTGTCAATCCTTACTTCGGCTTCAGGCAGGTTCATCACCACCCCCTTTTCTGAATCGTTTTTGGCCACTACAGGTGTGGCAGGGTATACTCAGACATGAGTCCCTTGCTCACTGCACCATCAGGATTCAAGCAAGCCGGGCCGACGACGGCTGAAATGCCAGAAACCGCTCCCCGGAATCTTGTCTCCTTTCCGGTGAAGAATTGGCTTGGTAGTTTGGTCTGCCCTGTTCCCATGATGCACTGGGCCAGGGACAGACTGATTTGCATATAGCCAGGTTCTGAGCTGGGATGGTGCAGTGAGCTAAATAACGGTGATGGATCAAGCCCTGATCTTTGGACTGGGTAAGAGTGGTCTGCTTAATTCAGACACTCTGTTCATCACCACCCCCTTTTCTGAATCGTTTTTGGCCACTACAGGTGTGGCAGGGTATACTCAGACATGAGTCCCTTGCTCACTGCACCATCAGGATTCAAGCAAGCCGGGCCGACGACGGCTGAAATGCCAGAAACCGGTCCCCGGAAGCTTGTCTCCTTTCCGGTGAAGAATTGGCTTGGTAGTTTGGTCTGCCCTGTTCCCATGATGCACTGGGCCAGGGACAGACTGATTTGCATATAGCCAGGTTCTGAGCTGGGATGGTGCAGTGAGCTAAATAACGGTGATGGATCAAGCCCTGATCTTTGGACTGGGTAAGAGTGGTCTGCTTAATTCAGACACTCTGTTCATCACCAACCCCTTTTCTGAATCAGGTTTTTGAGGCAGCATAAAAGCGGCTGAGTAAAATGTTTAAGATTCCACTCAGCCACTTTTGGGAGGTGTGCTGTGCCATGACGGCCAGCCACCACACCATGACCAGTCCACCTACTTCTGACTCAGTGCTTTATAACGTGGCACATCTCCCAGGTGCATCACCTTGTCAATACCCAGCACCATTGCAGTAATCTCTGCATCCACTGTGTCAGTAAGGTGTAGCTATGGCATCGTGGTATAAGTGCAAGTGACTTGTGAATCAGCCCTGTGCATTTTTTGCTTAAATGCTTCATCAGATCAGTATTTGTTGTTACATGACAATTGTGACTGTGGGGCACTACATTGCCTGTCCTAGCTGGCTATGTTTATGTAAGGGGTGTGTGTGACAGGCCGTGCTGGTAGTTGGAGTGTGCGTTGGAACTGGGCCTCACACATGGTGTGGCTGGCCCCCATGGAGCATGCTGCCATGACCGTGGTTGTGAGTTCCTGTGCAAGATATCTGACCTTGTTGTCCTGATGTTAGTGTTTGCACTGGCCACAGGAGGGCCTTGTGCTGCATACACCAGGGCCCAGTGTCATTTATGTTGTCATTACTTTCTCAATCCCTGTACATTGAGCATGGTCCATGGGTGTGTACCTGGGCCATATGGGATGAGTGCAATTGGGCTTGTGCGTACACAGTATTGGTAATAGGGTTAGCCAAAGTTTGACCTTCTTCACCATCCCCCTTGCACCCTCCTACCATCCCCCTTGCAGCCTTCTTGCCCTAAGCCTTGCACCCACCCCCATACTGTTGCCCACTGGTAGGAGTCCTATCCACACACCCCTCCTATGTCTGGGCACTGCTGGGAGTCATATACAGCCACCCCTCCTATGTCTGGGCACTGCTGGGAGTCCTATCCACACAGAATTGTGGCTCACTGGTTAGAGGAGGCAGACCTGGAAGCAGAGGTCAGCTCGGGACCAGGGTTCAATTCCCGGCTCGGCGGGGTCTTGAGTCCTAAAATGTCCATGGACTCGACAATTCTCGCTCCGGTGCCTACTCGATTCACGGGTTCACACTCTGCGACACTGGGCAATAGCTTGCTTAATCTCCACAACGGCCCCTCATGGCGGGATGCCTGGCTTTCACCTTGCGGATACCCTGCTGGGGCTATCTCACAGGGGAATACCAGGACGGGTTCCCTAAGCAAGCGCTTAGAAACCGGTTGGTGATTTGCGCTATAGAAATTCCTGTACATTTACATTTACATTTACCCCCTATCCACACACCCCTCCTATGTCTGGGCACTGCTGGGAGTCCTATCCACACACCCCTCCTATGTCTGGGCACTGCTGGGAGCAGTGGCCTCACTAGGGTTGGTGTCACCCGGTGCAGGTAACTCATGGTGTCACCCCCTCACAACTTACCGGATGGACCAACTCACCCTTTGCCCGCACCATCTCCCCTCCGCATGCACCATTTCACCCCCTGCTTGCACCATCTTTCCCTCAGCCTACACCTTCTCACCCTCTGACTGCACCATCTCCCCTATGCCTGCACCATCTCCCCTCTGGTTGCACCATCTCTCCCTGTGTCCACACCATCTCCCACCCGCCTGCACCATCTCTCCCTCTGCCTGCACCATCTCTCCCTCTGCCTGTACCATCTCCCCTCTGCCTGCACCATCTCCCCTCTGCCTGCACCATCTCTCCCTCTGCCTGCACCATCTCTCCCTCTGCCTGCACCATCTACACTCTGCCTGCACCATTTCCCATCTGCCTGCACCATCTCTCCCTCTGCCTGCATCATCTCTCCCTCTGCCTGCACCATCTCCCCTCCGCCTGCAACATCTCTCCCTCTGCCTGCACCATCTTCCCTCAGCCTACACCATCTCACCCTCTGCCTGCACCATCTCCCCTCTGCCTGCACCATCTCCCATCTGGTTGCACCATCTCTCCCTGTGTCCACACCATATCCCCTCCTCCTGCACCATCTCTCCCTCTGCCTGCACCATCTCTTGCTTTGTCCACACTATCTCTCCTCTGCCTGCACCATCTCTCCCTCTGCCTGCACCATCTCCCCTCCGCCTGCACCATCTCCCCTCTGGTTGCACCATCTCTCCCTGTGTCCACACCATCTCCCCTCTGCCTGCACCATCTCTCCCTCTGCCTGCACCATCTCTCCCTTTGCCTGCACCATCTCCCCTCTGCCTGCACCATCTCCCCTCTGCCTGCACCATCTCTCCCTCTGCCTGCACCATCTCTCCCTCTGCCTGCACCATCTCCCCTCCGCCTGCAACATCTCTCCCTCTACCTGCACCATCTTTCCCTCAGCCTACACCATCTCACCCTCTGCCTGCACCATCTCCCCTCTGCCTGCACCATCTCCGCTCCGCCTGCACCATCTCACCCTGTGCCTGCACCATCTCCCCTCTGCCTGCACCATCTCCCCTCTGCCTGCACCATCTCCCCCCTGGTTGCACCATCTCTCCCTGTGTCCACACCATCTCCCCTCCGCTTGCACCAACTCTCCCTCTGCCTGCACCATCTCTCTCTCTGCCTGCACCATCTCTCGCTTTGTCCACATTATCTCCCCTCAGCCTACACCATCTCACCCTCTGCCTGCACCATCTCCCCTCTGCCTGCACCATCTCCCCTCTGGTTGCACCATCTCTCCCTGTGTCCACACCATCTCCCCTCTGCCTGCACCATCTCTTTCCTCTGCCTGCACTACCTCTCCCTCTGCCTGCACCATCTCCCCTCTGCCTGCACCATCTCTCCCTCTGACTGCACCATCTCCCCTCCGCCTGCAACATATCTCCCTCTGCCTGCACCATCTTTCCCTCGGCCTGCACCATCTCACCCTCTGCCTGCACCATCTCACCCTCTGCCTGCACCATCTCCCCTCTGGTTGCACCATCTCTTCCTGTGTCCACACCATCTCCCCTCCACCCGCACCATCTCTCCCTCTGCCTGCACCATCTCCCCTCCGCCTGCACCATTTCTCCCTCTGCCTGCACCATCTCCCGTCCGCCTGCAACATCTCTCCCTCTGTCTGCGCCATCTCCCTTCCGCCTGCACCATCTCACCCCCTGCCTGCACCATCTCTCCCTCTGCCTGCATCATCTCACCCTCTGCCTGCACCATCTCCCCTCTGCCTGCACCATCTCTCCCTTTGTCCACACTATCTCCCCTCTGCCTGCACCATCTTTCCCTCTGCCTGCACCATCTCTCCCTCTGCCTGCACCATCTCTCCCTCTGCCATGCCTGCGCCATCTCTCCCTCTGCCTGCACCATCTCTCCCTCTGCCTGCACCATCTCCCCTCTGCCTGCACCATCTCTCCCTCTGCCTGCACCATCTCTCGCTTTGTCCACACTATCTCCCCTCTGCCTGCACCATCTCTCCCTCTGCCTGCACCATCTCCCCTCCGCCTGCACCATCTCACCCCCTGCCTGCACCATCTCTCTCTCTGCCTGCACCATCTCTCTCTCTGCCTGCACCATCTCATCCTCTGCCTGCACCATCTCCCCTCTGCCTGCACCATCTCTCCCTCTGCCTGCACCATCTCCCCTCCGCCTGCACCATCTCCCTCTCTGCCTGCACCATCCCTCCCCCTCGGCCTGCACCCCCTCCCCCGCCTGCTGCTCTTTTAACCCTTTCCTCGTCGCCTTCTCACCCCCACCCCCCCCCTCCCCATGGTTTCTCCCTCACAGTTCTCGGCTTTTCTCAAAGTGACTGGAATAAACACATGAAATGTACTTTGAATTAGTGCGCCCGCTGCTGACACACAGAGCAGAGGCGAGGCTGCAGAGCTGTGTTACATACACAGCGTAACCAGATGGTGTCACCCCATGTGAGGGTGTCACCCGGTGCGGTCCGCATCCCCCGTACCCTCCTAGTGACGCCACTGGCTGCTCTGAACTGACTACATGCTGCGCAGCACTCTGCCACTGCTGTCCTGACTAGACCACGACCGCATGGTTACTGGAATACTTTCCGTGAAATTCACTTTCTACTTGCGGCGAGGCTTGGAGCTGTACACACTGCTTTACATACCGCCGAACAGCGATAAGTCACCTTGAACTAATTATTTGCCACGCTGCAATTTACCTTCATTATTTTTATTAGATTATCGCCGTATGGTTGATTGCACAACTGTCCCTGAATCCTCCACGTGTGGCAAAACTTCTCTATGTACCGGTATTAGTTTTTGGTCACCGCGTCTAAGCTACAACTTCATTCAACATACCGCTTATCAACAGGTGTGGCCAGAAACCTCCTTTTAAATAAAAGCCAGCATCAATACAGCGAAGCCCACAAACTTGTTTTCAAAGTCAAGAAGTCAACTAACATACCAAATAGAAGCGGTTCCACCTTGAAAATAGACCGTGGCAGCCCTCAAGCAATCATAGTCGGGCAGCGTTAGGAAGTCAGATTGCAATTTTCTCTATACAGACCCCAATTGACTTCAGTCCTGAAGATGGTTTCCGCAATTAATTCATAGGAAACCGAAACGTCGACATTTCATCTTATCCCTGTCTTGTTTTATTCAGTGTGATTTGGGATAGGTGTTTTTAGGTTCTGTTGAGTCACGTATTAATTTACTTATGTGTGTACCCACAGTCCTAATCTTCTGTTTGTTCACTTATTTGTATATGAAGTGATTTCTTTAAAAAAAATGTGGATAAAATTATATTTTTCTAATACACCTTGTGTTGTTTTTTGTATGTTGTGTCTTGTTGAAACAAATTGTTTAAACTGAATTGAAACTCCACAGTGGTTGATTGATTCTTAATAAGGATCACTAATCGATCCTTCCTAAAATTAGTCTAAATAATTAAGCACGCATAAAATAAATTCCCTTGAAGGCATCTTCACCCATTCATTTTCATTACCCAAGCCCTCAAGGGTATTCTTGGGTTGCTCACTTTTTGTAAATCAGTGTTACATACACAGCGTAACCAGATGGTGTCACCCCATGTGAGGGTGTCACCCGGTGCGGTCCGCACCCCCCGTACCCTCCTAGTGACGCCACTGGCTGGGAGTGATATCCAGCCACCCCTCCTATGTCTGGGCTCTGCTGGGAGTCCTATCCACACACCCCTCCTATGGCTGGGCACTGCTGGGAGTGATATTCAGCCACCCCTCCTATGTCTGGGCTCTGCTGGAAGTCCTATCCACACACCCCTTCTATGTCTGGGCACTGCTGGGAGTACTATCCACACACCCCTCCTATGTCTGGGCACTGCTGGGAGTCCTATCCACACACCCCTCCTATGTCTGGGCACTGCTGGGAGTGATATCCAGCCACCCCTCCTATGCCTGGGCACTGCTGAGAGTCCTATCCACACATCCCTTCTATGTCTGGGGACTGCTGGTAGTCATATACAGCCACCCCTCCAATGTCTGGCCACTGCTGGGAGCCCTATCCACACACCCCTCCTATGTCTGGGCACTGCTGGGAGTCCTATCCACACAACCCTTCTATGTCTGGGCACTGCTGGGAGTCTTATCCACATACCCCTCCTATGTCTGAGCACTGCTGGGAGTGATATCCAGCCACCCCTCCTATGTCTGGGCTCTGCTGGGAGTCCTATCCACTCACCCCTCCTATGTCTGGGCACTGCTGGGAGTGATATCCAGCCACCCCTCCTATGTCTGGGCTCTGCTGGAAGTCCTATCCACATACCCCTTCTATGTCTGGGCACTGCTGGGAGTACTATCCACACACCCCACCTATGTCTGGGCACTGCTGGGAGTCCTATCCACACACCCCTCCTATGTCTGGGCACTGCTGGGAGTGATATCCAGCCACCCCTCCTATGCCTGGGCACTGCTGAGAGTCCTATCCACACACCCCTTCTATGTCTGGGGACTGCTGGTAGTCATATACAGCCACCACTCCTATGTCTGGCCACTGCTGAGAGTCCTATCCACACACCCTTCCTATGTCTGGGCACTGCTGGGAGTCATATACAGCCACCCCTCCTATGTCTGGGCACTGCTGGGAGTCATATCCACAAAACCTTCCATGTCTGGGCACTGCTGGGAGTCTTATCCACATACCCCTCCTATGTCTGAGCACTGCTGGGAGTGATATCCAGCCACCCCTCCTATGTCTGGGCTCTGCTGGGAGTCCTATCCACACACCCCTCCTATGTCTGGCACTGCTGGGAGTGATATCCAGCCACCCCTCCTATGTCTGGGCACTGCTGGGAGTCCTATCCACACACCCCTTCTATTTCAGGGCACTGCTGGGAGTCTTATCCACACACCCCTCCTATGCCTGGGCACTGCTGAGAGTCCTATCCACACACCCCTTCTATGTCTGGAGACTGCTGGGAGTCATATATAGCCACCCCTCCTATGTCTGACCACTGCTGAGAGTCCTATCCACATACCCCTCCTATGTCTGGGCCCTGCTGGGAGTCATATCCAGCCACTCCTCCTATGTCTGGGCACTTCTGGGAGTCCTATCCACACACCCCTTCTATTTCAGGGCGCTGCTGGGAGTGATATCCAGTCACCCCTCCTATGTCTGGGCTCTGTTGGGGGTCCTATCCACACACCCTCCTATGTCTGGGCACTGCTGGGAGTGATATCCAGCCACCCCTCCTGTGTCTGCGCACTGCTGGGAGTCCTATCCACACACCCCTCCTATGTTTGGGCACTGCTGGGAGTGATATCCAGCCACCCCTCCTATGTCTGGGCACTGCTGGGAGTCCTATCCACACACCCCTTCTATGTCTGGGCACTGCTGGGAATCCTATCCACACACCCCTCCTATGTCTGGGCACTGATGAGAGTCCTATCCACACACCCCTCCTATTTCTGGGCACTGCTGGGAGTGATATCCAGCCACCCCTTCTATGTCTGGGCACTGCTGGGAGTCCTATCCACACACCCCTTTTGTGTCTGGGCAGTGCTGGGAGTCATATCCAGCCACCCCTCCTATGTCTGGGCAGTGCTGGGAGTGATATCCAGCCACCCCCATTCTGTTGGGCACTGCTGGGAGTCCTCTGCACCCACCCCTCTTATGTCTGGCGACTGCTGGGAGTACCCCCATTTCACATGAGTTGTTTGTATACTCACCAGGCTCCACGACTCCATCAATTCCATGTACTCCCACCGGTGGTAGCAGAGCCATGACCTTCTCCTCCTAGGGCTGGTACTGTACTGGTCTACGGGGACCACCACCTCCAGTGTACTGGCTCTGGGCGTAGTCCTCATCCATCTTGCGTGTGACCATCTTCCGCAGATCCTACCACCTGGCCTGGCAATCCTTCCTGGTGCGCCTGATGGGTGCAACAGCATTGACCCTATTGACGATCCTATACCACAGCTGGGTTTTGTTAGCTATGCTGGTCTGTCTGACCATTGCGCCAAACAGCTGTGGCTCAACTCTGATGACTTCATCTGCAAGGATCTCCATCTCCTGGTTTGTGAACTTTGGATTCTTCTGTACTGACATGTTGTGGGGTGAATGTGTTTGGGGGAGTGATTTTGTGTATAGATGGGGGGTTGTGGGTCTGAGTGTGAAGGGGAGTGGGTTTGGATGTGATTGGGGTATGTGTGAAGGTGGATGTGTGCAGTTGTTGGTGTGTTGTCAGTCTCTGTAGGTAAATGTGTATGATGCAAAGGATGCTGGTTTGTGTGTGTGGGCCCTTTTTATTGGTCCATTTGTGGGTGTGGCTTAGTTTTAATTTATTGGTGGGTGTGTTATAAGGGGTGGGTCTGAGTTGGGCCCTCTGTTTGCCACTTTGGATTTGGCCAGGACTTTGCTTTGCAATGGTTTGTAAACATGAGATATGTCTTGTGGTGTTGTGCGACTTGTTTGCACACTCCTTGTGCTGTTTTAGGGGTACGCGTGTGTTTTTATGAAGGGGGGATTCGTTTCGTACTTTGTTGTGTAGCTCTCTCATACGTGACGTAGTTATGGGGTACGCGTGCGCTTCGTTGGGGGGTTCGTTTCGTACTTTATTGTGTGGCTCTCTCATACGCGACGTTTTTTACGGGGTACGCGTTCGATTCATTGAGGGGGGTTAGCTTTTTATTTGATTGTGCGGCTCGCTCATACGCGATGTTTTGCGTACAAATTGCAGTTCATACGCGACTGCGTTTTCCCGTCCGAATTGCGTTCACGATCTCCGGTCCGGATCGTACTTGGCGGGTCGTACGGAATGTTTACAAATTGTACGGTTCACTAGCCGAGTCTGTATCGTATGGTTCTTCTGTACTTTTTATTTATTTTATTTAGTGTTTTCTATAGTGCGAACATGACCCTGTAAAGGGTATCAGAGCGCTTTACAGAAGTATTTCAACATTAGAACCTTATAGATTACAAGTCACTAAGGGCCCGATGTAGGTCACCAAATACCGGTCAGTAACGGCCGAATTCGGCCGTTACCGACCGGTATTTGGTGATTGAGATGTAGGGGCCATTATTTTACAGAATCTGTAAATTTACCGAATCGGTAAATTTACCGATTCTGTAAAATACCGAATCAGTAATTTTACCGATTCGGTAAATCCCAGATGTAGGTAGCACTGTTTACAGTGCTACAGGCCTTCAGAATTCGGTATTTTATCACCCAATACAATTGGGTGGTAAAATACCGAATTCAGGTGTACATGCACTTCTGTGCATGTACACCTGTGCCATGTGACACACAGACATGCCCTTAGGGCATGTATGTGTGCCACATGGCACTCAAGCCTGGAATTGGGGTGCTACAGGGTGTCAAAGTTACACCCCGTTCACCCTTGCAGGATTCGGTATTTACCGATTCGGTAAATACCGAATCAGTATTTCCCATTGATTCCTATGGGCTTCAAGGCCCATAGGAATTACCTACATCTGCCCCCTTCCTATTTACCTACTCTTAAATATCGAATCAGTATGATTCGGTATTTAAGAGTAGGTAAATAGGAATTACCTACATCAGGCCCCAAATCTTTACAACATTAAAACTTCAGGAAAGCGTATGACATATATATCAGTCAACAGTTGCATTAATATCAAAGAGCTTAAAACACACAACCACAGGTGAAGCATATATACAAGCCCATGTGTGGTTAGTGAAAGGCTAGCGGGTGCATGGAAACAGACATGAAAAGTTTGTAGCCATAGGTTCTGTTGTATGGTCTTATGGGAGAAGTCCAGCTCTGCAAAGCACGAAATGGGGAGGTCACACAGGCTCTTCACCCTGTTCTGATTGTTCTCAGAAGCATCCTGTGGTAATGCCCCTCCCTTAAGACAAGACAGTTCAGGATTGGTGATCAGCGCAGGTTTATTGTAGAATCCATTATAGAGACCTCATCCACCAAGTAGCTAGCTTTAACTGCTGCTCTCACGGTAATCTACATTCCACCTTGGCATGCACCCACATTCTGAATGCCTTCAACAGCCCATAACAACTTATATAATCCCACTCCAGCCACTTTGTACTTTCGCTGTAACCTGCTGCAATTATCGATCATTTCCCAAACACACTCTCCATTCATTTTCTGAAATCAAACCCTCACTGATCTCATAGACATTGACCTCCTCTTCAAATTCTTCACCACCCAAAAAAATCACAATCCTCAGATGTGGCCAAATCCTCAGATGCCTCAGTCTCATTCCCACTTAGTCTGGAAAGATAATCAGCCTGAACTTTCTTAGAACCAGGTAAGTAAGGGACCTTAAAATCAAACTCCTTCAAGGCTACCACCCACTTTCTTATCCGATGGGATACAAAATCAATGCCTTTTTGGTGAAAACTTCTCTCTCTCTCCAAGGCTTATAATCAGATAACACCTCAAAGCTCTTACCCCACAGAACTTTACTCAGCTTACGCATCGCCCAATAAACATCTAGAGCTTCTTTCTTCTCAACCGAATAATAGCATTCAGCTCCTCTCAATGGTCTAGAGATAAACAAGATAGTTTTCCCCATTCCATCCACTTTTTGCAGCAAAGCAGCACCTACGCCTTGCGAGCTGGCATCAGTCTTTACATAAGAAAACTTTGTAGGATCAAAGCTTCCCAAATTTGGATCTTTATTCAAAAGTTTCTTAAAAATCCCAAACTCATTGTTACAAGCTTGACACCACACAAATTCACTCCCTTTCTTTTGTAGCACTCTCATGCAACCAGTTTTCTCAGCAAACTTTAAATAAACTTATTGTAGAATTCAGCCATCCCCAGAAATGTGACCAACTCACCCATGTTTTTTGGAGGAAGAAGATTACAAATAGCGTCAATCTAAGAAGACTTGGGTTTAATCCCGAATGAAGACTCAATTTCTTGAACATTAAAATTACACTTGTCGCCACTGAGAGGGAGTCCAGACTCCAGCAACTTCCCCAACAGTGCCGTCAATCTCTCATCATGTTCTGTGAGATCGACCCCAAAAAATCAAAACATCATCGCCTTCAATTCCCATCGGAATACCCTCCATTGTCCTCTGAAACACAGAGGCGACGGAGGTGAGTCCTAAGGGCATTCTTAAGAACTTGAAGGTGCCATATGGCCTGATGAAAGCCGTGAGTTCTTGAGACAAAGAATAAAGCTTGACCTGGTGGTAGGCTGAAGACGGATCCAAGGTGGAAAAGTGTCTTGCACTCTCAAGAGAACACAATATCTCACTTATGTTAGGAAGTGGATATTGGTCAACTGCTTTGTTGAGTTCTCTAAAGTCACTGCAAAGTCTAGTCTCCCCATTGGTCTTACAAGCCATGACAACTGGTGAAACCCACTCCATGGCTTCTACCTCCTGAATAACTCCATTTGCTAAAAGTTTGTCCAGCTCAGCCCTCATACTTTCACTTACTAACAAGGGCACACTTCTAACTTTTGCCACTTTGAGATTGGTCCCTGACTTGAGTTTTATCTGGTGCATATAATGCTTGAGGCAGCCCAATTTCTTGACAAATACCTATGTAAACTTTCTGATCCAAACTTCATATCCCCCACCCACCATCCTGATGGACGGCAACTCTTTACAGGCATACCAAGAGACTTTCATTCGGATCCAAATACACATATAAATCACATAGGTGAATCCAGCTAATTAGAAAGTCTCCTTTCATAGATACATACATTTTCCCAGGAATAACCCTTCTCTTGAAATCAATCATACCCCAAAATAACCCAAATGATCAATGGTCTCACCCCATAACCTTTTAGCCTAATGCTGGGCTTCAACAAAACAACTTTACCCAACACATGTTGCTCATAAAACTCTGTGGGAATGAGAGTGATTTTAGCCCCTGAGTCAAAAAGCATGTTGACAGACGCATCATTGATCAACACACTTTCAAATGGGCCTTCTTGGCACACTCCTTGATCTGAAGAATATTAACATCTTCAACGACTTGATCATATATATCCACCTCTCTGATTTCTTCTGTCCTTTGCTTGATTTACAACACCTTGAAAAATGACCTTTCTTTTCACAGATGCTACAAGTGACATTCTACCCTGGACACTCTTTGAAATTTGGCATATGTCCGGAGTTACCACTTCTAAAACATTTACCTTGGAAGCTTTTAAGGCTGGACGTCTTAGTTATCATGGGGTTATAAGCCTTACTCTTGGTAGACTTGTCACTCACTTCCTTAACAACATCCCCCTCATTTTTTTCCCAACCAAGTTTATTTATGTATAGTACCACACACGCTTTCCAGTGCTCATGCATTTTGAGGATCGTGATAACTACTTGAAATGAAGGATTGTCCTTGTGCCACAAACTGTCTTTAGCCTTGTCAATAATGCAGCCCAACTTCAGCTGATCCCTCAACCGTTCCTCCAAAGACCCTCCAAAGCTACATGTGGATGCCAATTTACACAATAAAGTGATATATTGTTCCACAGACTCCTCCTATATCTGCATTCTCCTCCCAAAGTGATACAGTTCCATACTAACCTTAGGAAGATAATGCAAATCCATTTTTCTGAAACAAATCACATTCATTCAAAGCAGAAGCTTCATAGTCGGAAAGTTCAGGGAGATGTTCAAGTCCTCCTGACCTTCTGAAGCCAAACAATGCATGAACAGGAAAGACTTCCACTTTAACCAAGAACAAGAGGGAATCTCCCGGAGAAGGCAAAAAGAACGGAGAGGCAGTAACATTCTGCATTCTGGACCACAAATAATATCCCCACTGAAATTACTCAAGAACCTTATGATCACAAATGTACAAAGATAGAAATACAAGTCATCTATCTATACTAATATAATAAAGAGAGAGCCCAAACCTTTGAGGCGGGTAATCTCAGGAACCACAGCACCAATCACAACACCCAATACAGCGTTTGAGAGGGCAGTTGCAGCAGAAGGACATAGGCTATGCAGACGCCCACCATATACATTTAAAAGGTAAAAGAACCGTGCCAGCAAAGTAGTCCCTTGTGGGCGTGTCTGCGTTGTGCTGTGGGCGTGTGCTGGGGGTGTGACAAACGCTGGCGGCGTGTGGTACGTTCCGCCCTTCATGCCATGTCTCATATTGTGTGCTGTGGGCGTGTGCTGGGGGCGTGGGCGTGTGCGGGCGCTGGATTATGGAGAAAAAAAAGCGAGCGTTGTGCCCAATAATTCATTGTTTTTTCTTCCTAGGTTCTGTACATTCCAGCTCCGGGTGTCCCCCCTGCTCCCTTTAAATACCCCTGCACCCCATAATCATAACCCATCCTTACTTCCTTAAAATACCCCAACACCCTTAATCACTAAACCATCATAACCCTATAAATATACCCTGTACCTCAAAACCCAAACCTATCCCTAAACCCTAAAAATACCCCTGTTCCCCAAAACCCAAACCTAGCCCTGAACCCTATAAATACCCCGTACCTAAAAACCCAAACCTACCCCTGAACCCTCAAAATACCCCTATACCCCCAAACCCAAACCTAGCCCTGAACCCTAAAAATAACCCTGTACCCCAAAACCCATACTTATCCCTAAACCCTAAAACTACCCCTGTACCCCATAACCCAAAACTATATCCGAACCCTTAAAATACCCAAACACCCCAAAACATATACCTTGGTACCCCAAAACATATACCCCTATACCCATACTTACCTTATCCAAACATTTAAAAAAACATGCTTTTACCATTCATGCATTTACAACGAATTTCGTTGTAAAAGTATGCGTGGTAAAAGCATATAAAACGTAATGCCATGAGTTTCAATGGCATTGCGGAGTCATGGTACTTTCGTAATGACAGTATGCGGAGTGATGGTATGCGGAAAGAAAGTTGCGGAATAATTGGTGTTTACCCTCCCCTGGTAAGTACATTAGTGGTATGGCGGCCCACATCTCCAGCAACATACTCATATTTTTTCACCACCGATTTGAAAAATGCACAGGTCTCTCTCATTGATGGTCAGCACCGACATACACTTTTAGACACACCTCCCGCCACAAGTTCTAGAATTGCGAACTTTAGAGCTGGGGAACTATGTGCGAATGTCGGCATCAGCTCAACATCCTGTGATTCCAGGCAAATCGATTTGTCTCCCCGTGCCTACCACAAATTAATGTGTTCTTCTGTAATGTAAATTGTGCTCATGCTATGTTGTCGAGTTCGCGCTATATAATTTTGCAAGAAAAATTAAGTAGGGAACCTCGAGTTCACACACTACTGAACGCGCACTCTTAAGTGCATCAGCAGTGCACTGTGAATCGGTGCGTTTCACAGGCCTGTCAGAGATAAGAAATGCTATCAAAACGAAATCCTACAAAACAATATACTACTGGCCGGCAGCAATTCATACCCGGACAACGTCGAGACGGGCTGCTAGTCTATACTAATATAATAAAGAGAGAGCCCAAACCTTTGAGGCGGGTAATCTCAGGAACCACAGCACCCATCACAACACCCAATACAGCGTTGGAAAGGGCAGTTGCAGCAGAAGGACATAGGCTATGCAGACGCCCACCGTATACATTTAAAAGGTAAAAAAACCGTGCCTGCAAAGTAGTCCCTTGTGGGTGTGTCTGCGTTGTGCTGTGGGCGTGTGCTGGGGGCGTGACAAACTCTGGGGGCATGTGGTATGTTCCGCCCTTCATGCCATGTCTCATATCGTGTGCTAATCTCACCCGGCTCCCTTTAAATACCCCTGCACCCCATAATCATAACCCACCCTTACTCCTTAAAATACCCCAACACCCTTAAACACTAACCCATCTTAACCCTATAAATATACCCTGTACCTCAAAACCCAAACCTACCCCTGAACCCTAAAAATACCCCTGTACCCCAAAACCCAAACCTAGCCCTGAACCCTATAAATACCCCTGTACCTCAAAACCCAAACCTACCCCTGAACCCTAAAAATACCCCTGTACCCCAAAACCCAAACCTAGCCTGAACCCTAAAAATACCACTGTACCCCAAAACGCAAACCTACCCCTGAACCCTAAAATACCCCTGTACCCCAAAACCCAAACCTAGCCCTGAACCATAAAAATACCCCTGTACCCCAAAACCCAAACCTAGCCCTGAACCATAAAAATAACCCTGTACTCCAAAACCCAAACCTACCCCTGAACCATAAAATACCCCTGTACCCCAAAACCCAAACCTAGCCCTGAACCCTAAAAATACCCCTGTACCCCAAAACCCATACCTATCCCTAAACCCTAAAACTACCCCTGTACCCCATAACCCAAAACTATATCTGAATCCTTAAAATACCCAAACACCCCAAAACATATACCTCAGTACCCCAAAACATATACCCCTATACCCATACTTACCTTATCCAAACATTAAAAAAAACATGCTTTTCCCATTCATGCATTTACAACGAATTTCGTTGTAAATGTATGCGTGGTAAAAGCATATAAAATGTAATGCCATGCGTTATAATTAAGGCTCCCGGTTTTCCGTTTAAACGGATTTTTACATATAAATACAGACGGAAAACGTTTTGTTTTTTGCCTGTATTTATATATAAAAACGTGAATATACTTAAAAAGCAAATGCTCCTCCTGCCTCTGTGCTTCTCAGTAAAATACGAGTGAGAGATGCACAGAGGCGGCCAAAAGAAACAGGAATCTCCTGCCCTGAAACTGCTCCAGAGGTGGGGGGAACTGGCAGCGCTGTGTTTGCAGAGACACTCCAGCACCCCTCACAGCGGCAGTTCACGCATTCTAATTGTTGGAGCAGTGCAAGCCATAAGAGGTGTGAAAACACCCCAGGACATCGGCTGCTGCTCCAGCAACCTTTTGTTTCTTGTTGAGTGAGAGGGGGAAGGAGGTTGATGTGGCAGGGCAGGGGTCATGGGGCAGAGGTCCAAAAGTAGCGAGTGATTGATTTTAATATTGTATGCATGCTCAGATGTACACCTGAATAAATGTACACAAAGTGTATGCATTTGTACAGTTTATTTTTTAGATCTATTTCTACCTTGGTGGAGGTAAGGTCCCGTGTCTGAGCCCTGGCAGGCTATTCATAGAGTACAACTAAACACAAAATGAGGTCCCAGGGGATAGGTTAAAGACCCTAACTGCTAAACCCCCTGACTTGAAATGACACCAACAAAAATTAGCAGTGAGTCAGGAAAAAACATCAGATCATGTACCCAACGCAAAAGAACAGGGAAGGTTTCAATTGGAACGAGTTCCCATCAGTCCACCATCGAGACCGCCCTTCATCATCTGGGCTCTCTACTCCATTGTAAGGTAGGGAAACCTCAGGAGACTTGGTGGTGTTGGTAACCAAGTCAAGGGTATCCCAAACAGAATACCACAAATGTAAACAAGGTGTGTCTGGTGAGGAACTGAATAGCAGTGCTAGAAAAATGTGCAAGTGAAAAGAGAGAATAAGGCTCTAAAATTAGGTAGTGGTAGGGGAAAACAACTTTAATATACACCCTCACACTCCTAACAGAATAAAAAACAGTGCAATAGTAGCATTAACAAGAAACTACTAGCTGGAATACTAGGTCGACATGTTTCTGCAGTCTCGTGGAGCCTAGCGGTCTCCTGCTGCTTCATCAGGACCAAATGCTACTGCTATTAAAAAGAAAGATAAACCATATCACCTGATATATGTAAATCTTACTCGTCTTCCCAGCCTACGTGGAGAGAAGGAAATTATGTGGGTACATGATAGAGAATACAATTCACAGACCACAAACAGATACAATCAGTAGTGGAAACACTGTGACACAATTTGAATAATTACGTTATTTCTAGATGGACTACAAACACCATTTCTAAGAAGGAAATGACAAGTACCAGACACTACATGTGTCGTGAGTATAGTAACTCTAAATTCACTTACCCAATTGTTGGGAAGGAACAGCCCCACCTCACCTGGCACCAGCTCAGGTAGTGGGCGCACCGCGCTATAGAAAAACAAATAGATAACAGGAGGATAATATATCCCATTCCACATCACACCATTTACTTACACACCACGTCAAATGCTCCATTATCTCATGGATGTCTCCATTGTCTCATGGATCTGATTACTCCAACATTATCTCTGAGTGCAACCTGTACATATGTCATACTCTTGCTCCAGTTACTCTGTCTGCAAGTAGGCTCACTTAGGGCAGAAGCATATCTCTCCAGTATGTTTGATTACCAACTCTCAACTATACTTGGCTATCAATACATGCCCCTAACACCCCTGTAGTAGGATTCAGCTCATTGCGATATCACACACAAGCTCCAGTTATCAGGTATATGAGCAGGTCGTTTAAGGCAACTTATAGAGATGTCATACTCTCACTCCAGTTGCTTCGTCTGTGAGGGGGCTCCCGTAGGGCAGGAGCACGTCTCTCCTGTATGTCGAATTATCAACTCTCAATAATACTTGGCTATCAGTGTATGCCCCTTACCCCCCTGTAGTGGGGTTCAGCTGATTGCAATGTCACACCCATACTGCAGTTACCATGTCGTTTGCGGCATGTTTCTAGAGTTAATAACATTAACCCGAGGACTCAATCAATCTATATAGCATGCGCTGCACTGCGCCGTCAAAGTGTGCCCCTTACCTCTCCGTCGGTACACCGGTCGTCCCTCTGAGGCTGTTTCGTGGGGAGGTGCCGACTCGGTGTACTTGCACATTTTTCTAGCACTGCTATTCAGTTCCTCACCAGACACACCTTGTTTACATTTGTGGTATTCTGTTTGGGATACCCTTGACTTGGTTACCAACACCACCAAGTCTCCTGAGGTTTCCCTACCTTACAATGGAGTAGAGATCCCAGATGATGAAGGGCGGTCTCGATGGTGGACTGATGGGAACTCGTTCCAATTGAAACCTTCCCTGTTCTTTTGCGTTGGGTACATGATCTGATGTTTTTTCCTGACTCACTATTCATAGAGTACCCCATCAGTAGTTCAAAGGCTGGCTTGTAAAAAAAAACTAATGAGACTGCTCTCTGGTATTTGCTTAAAGTCTGTCCTGAGCTTCAAGTTAGCAGCTTCCATTGACATGATTTTTTATTCTGATGGGTTTCCATTAAAAGGTGAAACGACAATTAGAAATGAAGACTGAACATTCTCCCCACGCTGCAGGGTTTTACCGTCGATTGAACTCTGTACCTTTTTGTCTGATGAAAAGAAAATATAATAGGAGACATCGGGATACATGGAAGGACGGAGACAATGCAGGGCTCCCGGGGTCGGAGTTAATGTGCATAAAAGAGGCTTTAGGCTGAATTCTGGGGAAAAACTTGTAACTCCATGAGCCAGAAAAGCGGACGAAAGACAGTATTTACAAGTGTGATTTGTGTTGTCGAAAGCAGTGGGGCATAGTTTACCTCCACAATTTCACTTTTGTTCTACTCTCTTGAAGGCTTGTTCGTTGCTCGGTTCTCTTCTGTTGAAGGTGAAAATAGAGAAACAGTATAACAACTAAAAGAGAGGTCTGCCTTCCCGGGTGCAGTGCACAAACAGAAGGATCCAGGCTGCTGGCAGGGACGGTGTTTAGAAAGCAGTGAGTGTTCACCACGCCGGGCAGAGTTAATTCAGGCATCCCCCATAAACACAGAGGAGAAGGGGTCAGTGAGAGAAGGCAGGAGGCCAAAGAGAGCGCACAGGGAACACCAAAGTTTACATGTTAAAGGAAAAAAAACGAGAATAAAGAAGCTGACAATAATGATGAAAGCATTTAACATATGTGTATGGCGGCTCATGAAGCGGGCACCATGATGATAGATTAAAAAAAAAAATGAAACTAGGTGCCCCCCTTGGCGCCGCAGTGACAAAATATCCCTAGACCAAAACAAAGTAAGTAGTCCTAGAACGAAAGAGTTAAACACTTGCTGCATGACAAAACAGTAGTTGGTCGTAGCTGCTTCCGATACATCGGAAGTGATGTATCGGAAGAACCAACCATAAAGAGCCAGAAAAGAAGAGGAATGGAGGAGTTACCCAATGGCAAGCAGCAGCTGGGATTACCCTCCGTATTCTGTTTACCCCAGGTTTTGCCCACTGACCTAAAAACGGCTATAACAACCTAGTGCAAGTATGCATGTCAATTTAAATAAATGTGGAAAAATACTAGCTTTAGCGTTTTTTTTACTTGCGTCAAAAATAAATGTGGATAAATACAGATAAAATGACCAAAAAATAAATATGGATAAATACAGACGGAAATGTGAGAAAAATAAATACCATAAAACCGGGAGCCCTAGTTATAATGGCATTGCGGAGTCATCGTACTTTCGTAATGAAAGTATGCGGAGTGATGGTATGCGGAAAGAAAGTTGCGGAATAATGGGTGTTTACCCTCCCCAGGTAAGTACATTGGTGGCACGGCGGCCGACATCTCCAGCAACATGCTCATATTTTTTCACCACCCATTTGAAAAATGCACAGGTCTCTCTCATTGATGGCCAGCACCTACATACACTTTTAGACACACCTCCCGCCACAAGTTCTAGAATTGTGAACTTTAGAGCTGGGGAGCTACGTTCGAATCTCGGCATCAGCTCAACATCCTGTGATTCCAGGCAAATCACTTTGTCTCCCCGTGCCTACCACAAATGAATGTGTTCTTCTGTAATGTAAATTGTGCTCATGCCATGTTGTCAAGTTCGCGCTATATAATATTGCAAGGAAAAATAAAGTAAGGAAACTCGAGTTCACACACGACTGAACATGCACTCTTGAGTGCATCAGCAGTGCACTGTGAATCGGAGCGTTTCACAGGCCTGTCACAGATAAGAAATGCTATCAAAACGAAATCCTACAAAACAATATACTACTGGCCTGTAGCAATTCATACCCGGACAACGTCGGGACGGGCTGCTAGTATTATATACAATGAAGCCACGGCTGCAACTTTTTTTATTTATTTTATGCAACTAACACTCATTGACAAAGCCACTAGTTATACCTTGATGTAGGTCTAATGTAATGTTACTGGATGCAATGATACAAACAGCAAAATACCAGTCGTGCGGCACATCATGCTCAGCACATATTTTAGCTTAGGTGTTTTAAGCCACATCCTTAATTACATCAAACAATCAATCAATCAATCATAGCATTTGTAAAGTGTGATACATACCCATGAGGGTCTCAAGGCGCTAAGGGGGCCAAGGGGGCTGCTACTGTTCGAAGAGCCAGGTCTTGAGGAGTCTTCTGAAGGTCAGTAGGTCTTGGGTCTGCCGCAGGCGGATGGGGAGGGTCTTGGGGGCGAGGTGGGCGAATGATCTGCCGCCGGCGGTCACTCTTTGGATGCGGGGGACAGCACCGAGGGCGTGGTCGTCGGAGCGAAGCTGGCGGGAGGGGGTGTAGAAGCTGAGTCGGCTGTTGAGGTACACTGGTCCAGTGTTGTGGAGTGCCTTGTGTGCGTGGGTGAGGAGCTTGAAAGTTATCCTCTTGTCGACAGGGAGCAAGTACAGGTCTGGTGTGATGTTGAGGCGAGGGATGTCGAGGATCAGGTGTGCGGAGGCATTCTGGATGCGTTGGAGTCGCTTCAGGAGTTTGGCTGAGGCTCCTGCATAGAGGGCGTTTCCGTAGTCCAGTCTGCTGCGGACGAGGGCCTGGGTGACCATTCTTCTCGTTTCTGTGGGGATCTACTTGAAGATCCTGCGGAGCATGCGGACGGTGTTGAAGCATGAGGAGGAGACGGCGTTAACTTGCATCGTCATGGAGAGGGTTGAGTCAAGGATGACCCCTAGGTTGCGAGCGTGGTCGGTGGGTGTCGGAGCTGTGCCTAGAGCAGTCGGCCACCAGGAGTCGTCCCAGGCCTAGTGGGTGGATCCGAGGATGAGGACCTCCATCTTGTCCGAGTTCAGCTTCAGTTGGCTGTTCTTCATCCACTCAGCTACGACCTTCATTCCTTCATGGAGGTTGGTTTTGGCGTTGTGGGGGTCCTTGGTGGGGGAGAGAATCTGGTGGGTGTCATCGGCGTAAGTGAGGATGTTGAGGTCGTGCAGACGAGCAATGTGGGCTAACGGTGCCATGTAGATGTTGAACAGCGTTGGGCTGAGGGATGAGCCCTGGGGTACGCCGCAGATGATCTCGGTGGCTTCGGAGTGGAAGGGGGGAGGCGGATGCACTGTGTTCTGCCAGAGAGGAAGGAAGTGGTCCAGTCGAGGGCCTTCTCTCGGATTCCGGTGTCGTGGAGGCGTGTTCGTATGTGCCGTGGCAGACCGTGTCGAAGGCGGCTGACAGGTCCAGGAGGCCGCGGTTTCTCTGTTGTCTAGCAGGGCCCTACTGCCATCTGTGGCGGCGATGAGGGCAGTTTCGGTGCTGTGGTTGCTGCGGAACCCAGATTGGGACGGGTCTAGGATCCTGTTCTCCTCAAGGAAACTGGTCAGTTGTTTGTTGACAGCCTTTTCAATGACATTTGCCGGGAACGGGAGCAAGGAGATGGGTCGGAAGTTCTTGAGGCCCTTCGGGTCCGCCTTGGGTTTCTTGAGTAAGGCACTGATCTCTGTGTGTTTCCAGCTCTCCGGGAAGGTCGCTGTCTCGAAGGAGATGCTAATGGCTTTCCGGAGATGGTGGTGTTGACTTTGTTAAAGATGTGATGCGGGCATGGGTCTGACGGGGATCCGGAGTGGATGGTGTTCATGATTTTGATGGTGTCGTCGTTGTTGATGTTGGTCCAGGAGCAGTGGTGTAACGAAACTTGAGGGGGCCCCCTGCAGGATACTTGGAAGGGGCCCCTCCTGACTCAATAAGGAGCTCTCCAGCCAGGGTATTGTGCTGATAGGGCCCTTGGAGTCGTTCCACTCCCACACAACGGGTGCTACTGTTGCCTATGTTACGCCACTGGCTGGTGCTCCTGCTGCCTTCTCCTATACAGTCGCTGCTGCTTGGTCTCTGACCTTGGAGTCAGACATGGCCTCATTCCAGTAGTAAAAGTGGCCAAACCCCGTAAGGCGGTTTGAACTCACACAGGCACAGCTTGAAGGGTTAATACTGACAATTATACCACAGATTCTCAGTTTAATTATAGTTTTCAAACAAATTTTTCATTAATGTCATTTTAATTTTTCTTCGAATTCAGTATGATATGTTTTAAACAAAAGATTTTTAAAGCATAGCTTTTGTTAAACGGAACATTAGTTATACAAACAATAAAATGAGCAGTTCAAACAGTCATAGTATTTGACTAAACCATAAAGCATGAAATTACAAACAAAGCATAACAATCCAAATACAAAATACAGCCCGCCCGATGCATTTCGGGACTCCCGTCCCTTCGTCAGGGGCCACAATCTGAAAAAAATCATGGTAACAGAACTTTAATCAGTTTATCTCTCATTATATTGTAATCATTGCACAGTCAAATGTCGTTAAATGTCGTATACTTGTAAAGCGCACAGCTGCCCCAGCAAAGGGGCATCCTGGCGCTGTAGACCGCTGGGGAACCCATCCTGGCTTTCCCTGTGAGATGGTCCTCCTGGGCATCTCCAAGGTTAAGACAAGCATCCCCGGCGCTGATGGGGCCGTTAGTAGAGATTAAGCAAGCTATTGCCCAGAGTTGCTGAGTAGGACCCATGGTTGGAGTAGGCACTGAGGCGAGAATTATCGAGTTCGCTGACCATGGCCCAAGACCCTGCCGCGTCGGGAATCGAACCCTGGTCCCGGGTCGACCTCTGCTTCCGGGTCTGCCGCCTCTAACCAGTGTGCCACACCACCACATTGTCGAAACAATTACCAATGTAAACAATATGCAAAGATTGAATATCACGCATCAATGCTTCAAATCGCGGGCATGTGCCCAAGGAACATTCTATGGTCAAAAGCTCTTGCTTCAATACCCTCAAAGTTGCCTGTCAATGCCATGCAAACCAGTAGTAGTTTCAATAGAAACATGTTTTCTCACTCTCAAAATAGTGACAAAAAAGTACCTTTTAGTTCATGCTTCCTTTTCTAGGAACAGATTAGTCAGATCCTCTCTTTTCTGTGGAAACAAGTATAACGTGCGCAGTGACAACTATCTAAATGGGTGACTAATCCCTATGGATAACGTATTAAGAACTATTACCACGTACCTCGGTAATGCTAGAAAGAGGGACACTTGTTATTGAATCGTGTTGTCTTTCATGTGCCAGATGGACGTCTTTATTGGCTGCCTCATTCCAGTAGTGCCTGGTTACCTCGTCTCTTCTTGTGACACTATACTTCCAGCAGGAGCCAAGGCATTTCCAAATGCTTATGCTGGCACAATGCAGGCCCTTCACTGCTGTTTTCTTACACTCTAAGCTATGGCTGATTTGGACGGAGAGGCCATGTAGGAAGCTGGCTCTGTATATACTATACCAAAGTGAGGTATAGTGTACTCATAGTCCAGTGGAACCCCCAAGGTAGGCAGAGGTAAAGTTAGATAGCACCTTACTCTGTGTTTGTGGTAGTGTGGTCGAGCAGTAAGGATTTATCCGAGGACAGTGTTAAGCATTTGTTGTACACACTCAGTCAGCATGTGATTTCACACACTGAAAGACCGAACTTCAGGCCAATTGTTTTGTTTGAAGATATTATGTTAGTTATTTTATTTTCTAGAACCAAGCAAGCCTGGCACAGGTAAGCAATAAATACTTGACTGTAGTAATGCAGTTTGTAAATAGTTTGAATTGAAATTGTATATGCACTTTGTTTTGACTTACAGTATTGTCACTGAGAAATGCAATGCTTTGTAGAATACAGTACACATACCATGAAAGGGCTTTTTAGGTAAATTACAGGTAAATTACTTTTGAGATTACTTTTCTAACACAGTGTAGTATACCTGGATACTACACTAGGACATTTCTTGAAAACAGGTAAGTAAAATCGTTTTGTTCGTACAATTTTAAAGAATTTCTTTAGATTTCTCATCTCCACACTTTTAGAAACTTTTCATAGAAAAACAGTCAATAGTATCCTATGGAGGAAAATAGTGTTAACAGTTCGAAGGTAAGTACTTTGTTGTGGGAGTTGGTATTCTGGGGTTAGACTCAGTGGTCCCCCAGGGTCAAGGATGCACTCTTGTTGCACCCTCAGCAGTATCTAGGGCGGCAGGGTGCAGAGTGATGAGGCTCTATATTATCCAACGAGGGATAGGGGGCCTTCTGTTGGTGGCTGCTGACGAGCAGGCCACTGGGTTGTGGGAGCAAAGCTCCTGGACTTAAGCTCAGGGCAAAGATGTAACCTCAGCGGCACTGGGGCGGCCGGGTGCAGAGTGCTGTTTTGGCATCTGAAGCCATGTAGCTTTCAATCTGGAGTATCCAGGGGCTTCATTGCTTCTCACCTTTACACTGCTGCTGCACCTAGACATCATGGTTTTGTCTGCTTTAATCCACTGCTGCATCAGGGAATCACTATTTCTCAGCTTTAAACCGCTGTTTCACCACAGCATCACTGATTCTCAGCTTTAAACAGCTGCTGCTCCAGGGCATCACTGCTTCTCACCTTTAAACCACTGCTTCACCAGAGCTTCACTGCTTCTCACCTTTAAGCCGCTACTGCACAGGTGCATCACTGCTTCTCAACTTTACACCACTGCTGCACCAGGGCATCACTACTTCTCACCTAAATACCACTGCTGCACCTGGGCATCATTACTTCTCACCTATTAACCGGTGCTGCAGCAGGGCCTCACTACTCCTCACCTATATACCGCTGCTGCAGCAGGGCATCACTGCTTCTCCCCTTTAAACCACCGCTGCAGCGGGGCATCACTGCTTCTTACTTTTACATCGCTGCAGAATCAGGGCGTCACTGCTTCTGATGTTTAAACTGATGCTACAGCAGGGCTTCATTGCTTCTCACCTTTAAACTGCTGCTGCTCCATGGCATCACTGCTTCTCATCTTTACATCGCAGCTGCACAAGGATATCTCTGCTTCTCACCTGTATACCACTGCTGCACCAGAACATTACTGCTTCTCATATGTAAATTGCTGCTGCCCAGGGCATCGCTGCCTCACCTTTGTCTCATTGCTGCAACGGGGCAGCTCTGATTCTCAACTGTTGTTGTGACTAGTTGACGGAGTACGAGGTTGGTGAGGTTGGCGATAAATGTGGAAGAGTTGGCGTTGTTGTTGTTCTTGAGGTGGAAGTTCAGGTCCCTGAGGAGGATGTAGTCCGTGGAGGCGAAGGCGTGTGGACTGACGAAGTTGACAATGGAGTCGCAGAATTGTGGTTGAGGTCCGGGGGGGTCTGTAGACGAGGGTTCCTCTGAGGGTGGTGTCGGGGTCGGTGTGGATCTGGAAGTGAAGCTGTTCAGCGGTGTTGAGGGTGTCGTCTGTGTTTGTCGAGATTTTGAGGGTGTTCTTTTGGACGATGGCGATTCTTCCTCCTACTCCGTTGGTGCGGTCCTTGCGAGTGATCTTATAGCCTTCCGGGATGGGCATGGCGATGTCGGGTGCTGAAGAGGGGTTTAGCCAGGTTTCCGTCAGGAAGGCGACGTCTGGGGTGTTGGAGTCGAGTAGGTCCCAGAGTTCAACGGCATGTTTGCGGGCAGAGCGGGTGTTGAGAAGGATGCATTTGAGGTAGTTGGGTTCTGGGGTTGGAGGTTTGGCGGGCTGGATGCTGGTGAAGTTGCAGTTCCGGCAGAAGAAGGCTCCTTGGGTGCGATTCGGGGCGGCCAGGCAGCAGGTGCGTGATTGCCTGGCGTTGAGTGCGTGGACGGTGTTGGAGTTGTAGTGGAGACGGGTGTAGTGGTGTTTGCGAGGGCCAGGATTTCTGGCACTGGGCGCGGTCCAGGCGCGGACGGGCGCAGACGGGCTTGCCTTAGGCACGCCTTTGGCATGGCCGAGTAGCGTCCGCCATATATGGGGATGTGGGGGGGAGGAGCAGCTGGGAGGCAGGAGCGGGGTGGCAAGTAGGCGAGCGGGGGCGGGTCGCAGGGAAGCAGCGGCGGGAGATTACGGGGCACAGAAGCAAGAGGGGGAAAAAAGGCAGCAGAATGGGGCAGAGATACGAACAGGACAATAGAAGCACACATTAGGCAGAGGCAGCAAGAGAAATAACAAGCATTTACAATGCAATGGTCTTGGCTTTGTTAATGTTAGAGCTATTGGCATTGCTCATGACATTATTTTTATTTATGTTTTGGTTTTTAAAACATAAATAAATGGCATTGTCATTTACAATGCCAATAGCTTAATCGCTTGCAAATGCGAGACCTATTGCATTTGCACCCACACAGAGCCACACACATAAAGCCACCCACACACACATACAGAGCCACCCACACAGAGCCAACCACACAGAGTCATTCACATAGAGCCACCCACACACACACAGAGTCACCCACACAGAGCCACCAACAAAAAATCTACCCACACAGAGCCACACACACACAGACAGATCCCCCCCCCACACACACACACAGAGCCCCCCCACACACAGAGCCCCACACACACACAGAGCCCCACACACACACAGAACCCCCCACACACACAGAGCCCCCCCCACACACACAGAGCCCCCCCACACACACACACAGACCCACACACACAGAGCCCCACACACACACACACAGAGCCCCACACACATACACAGAGCCCCACACACAGATCCCCCCACACACACAGAGCCCCACACACACACACAGCCCCACACACACACACAGAGCCCCCCACACACAGAGCCCCCCCACACACAGAGCCCCCCCACACACACAGAGCCCCACACACACAGAGCCCCACACACACAGAGCCCCACACACACACAGAGCCCCACACACAAACACAGAGACCCACACACACACAGAGCCCCACACACACACACACAGAGCCCCACACACACAAAGAGAGCCCCCCCCCCACACACACACACAGAGCCACACACAGGGAACAGAGGTCAGAAAAAACGCTCACAACGAGGGAACAGAGGCCAGAATAGCAAGCACAACGAAGGAACAGGGGGACAGAAAAGCAAGCACAACGAGGGAACGGGGGGGCAGAAAAGCAAGCACAACGAGGGAACAGGGGGGCAGAAACAGAAAAGCAAGCACAACGAGGGCACGGGGGGCAGAAAAGCAAGCACAACGAGGGAACAAGGGGCCAGCCTCAGGTCCTCACACCGCAGCCCGCGGGCCAGCCCGTGGGGGTCCGGGCCTCGGATCCCCGCATGGACCCCACCAGTTCCCCCTGCAATAATCCTCTTAGGAGCTGCCAGCCTGCAGCGATGGGAGGGGGCTCGGGGGCTGCCCCTCACTTACTTGTGCCCCTGGTGGCGGTGGCTGGGCTGGTGCTGCTGGTCCTAATGCTGCTGCTGCTGCCGGTGGCGGGCACAACCAGGGGACAGATGCCATCTTAGGCGCTGCAGGTACTCGGGGTCCAGGGGTGGCCGGACGGCGGCGGCAGCTCCTCTCCAGCGGCTCGGGCTGGGCTGGCGGCTGTGGCTGGGCTGGCGCTGCTGGTCCTCATGCTGCTGCTGCTGCCGGTGCAGCCATTTTAAAACCCTGCGAGAGGCAGCGAGGGGGGCGGGAGGATGCTGCAAGCCGGAATGGGAGGGGGCTCGGGGGCTGCCCCTCACTTACTTGTGCCTCTGACGGCGGTGGCTGGGCTGTGGTATTTGTAAGGCCAGGGATGCTAGTTAAGGGCCTGTTGGGGGATGTCTGGCGCCGACCAAGGTTCCTTCCAGCGCATCCTATTTTGTGAGAAAAACTCAAGTCGCGCTTTCGTCAGCAACGTATACACGACACGTGTGAACTTATATTCATGGCCCTGTACTACGTCAAACCGAGTGTTAAGGACTCCGTGGTAATGGCGGCCGGTGTCAAAAGCGCTCGTCGTTGGGCAGAAGAAATGTCTGGAGATGTGCTGACTGGCTCCCATCAAAAGGCACAGCAGCACAACTGCCACAGACGGTTTCAAACTGATACGGATAATTCAAAACATTCAAACGCAGATTTAAGGGAAACGGAAGTGCCTGTTTTTCAAAACAGGATTACTCATTAAGGCGCAAAGATTTGAGGGATTCACCCCAGGGACAGGAGGACAGTAATCTGAGGCTCATTAAGCGACAAGAGAGGGCGAGGTCGAGGGATTGTGGCTCCTCGGTGCCAGTCAGGGCACTGCAGACTCAATAGCTCCCTTCCTGAAGTACAGGTCACCCTCCACACAAGGAAAGCACGCGGTTAGCAAAATCTGTGACGTTTTCGTAGAGCTAAAAGTTCCAAAGAGTGAGTATCAACATTATTCTATTTTATTAACCACAAGTGTAACAAGCGAGCTCCGGCTGATCACCACCATCTTTCTGCAAGGCGAAGCAGAAATGCCTCGGAGAAAGCACCGTCATTTTCGGATTTGGGGGCGTGGTTTTCTTTCTCTCCTCTTCCCATTGGCTGGAATGTACAATTCCAGCCAATGGGAAGAGGAGAGAAAGAACATGGAAAACACGCCCCCGAATCCCAAAATGACAGGGCTTAAACTGACAGACGCCTCTCTCCTCCAATGGCTGGCCTCCGTTTAGGAAGCCAGCCAATGGAGAAGAGGGGCGGGTTCAAGCCCCACAGTAAGAGACATAAGATCTTATCAGCGAGACTGCAGACCTAAAAACGGAGGCAGCAAGTCAATAAAATGGGGGCAGGCAGGCAAAGGCAGTGATGGGGAGCGAACTCACAGAAGCGGCAGCAATGGTCCCAGAGTCACGGGCACACTGCGGTGCTGTGCCGTGTGGGGAGCGGCCTAACCTGCAAGCAGGGTCAAGGGTCGCCTCTTGGAGAGACCCTCAGTTTTTTCATCCCACTTAAAGCCCCATGTCACAGTCACCTCATGTCCTGACACTGCGCATCATACATGACTCATGACTTCCAAGTTTTCAGATTACCTATGTGCAGGGGCATAGTGACCGCCCATCCCCCTTCCTTTAGGAACTACAGTGGGGTTGAAGTCTTGATGGGCCTCGTCTGTCTGCAACTCAGTAGACAAAGGCTCAGCTCATAATTAATGTGAAAAGGTGGGTGAGTGACTAAGTAAAGGAATGGGTAAAAGGATAGATGAGTGAGTGGTAGGATGGTCGAGGGTAAATAGTTGGATGCATGGGTGGAAGGGTAAATGGGTGGGTAAAAGGGTGGATGGATCTGTGAAAGGATGGATATATGAGTGAAAGGGTGGATGATGGGTGAGCAAATGGGTTGATGGATGAGAGAAATGATGGATGGATTGATAAGTGAAAGGGTGATGGATGGATGAATGAAAGGGTGGATGTAAGGATGAACGAGTGAGTGAAAGGGCGGGTAGATGGACAAAAATATGGATAGATGAGTGAAAGGGTGATTGGATGAGAGAAAGGATGGTTGGATGAGTGGAAGGACGGATGTGTGATAGGGTCACTGGATGGATTCATGAGTGGATGAGTAAATGGATGGGTGGGTGGATGGGTGAAGGGTGGATGGAAGGATGGATGGCTAAGTGAAAGGGGAATGGAGAGAGGAAGGATGGATGGATAAGTGAAAGCATGGATGAATGATTCGCAGAATGGATGGGTAAATGGGTGCATGGATAAGTGAAAAGAAGAATGTAAAGATGGATCAGTGAAAGAATGCATACATGAGTGAAAGGGAGGGTCGAGAGCTAGAGGAAAGGATGGCTGGCTGGATGAGTGAAAGGATGAATGGGTAGACAGATGAGTGACTGGGTGGATGGATGAGTAAGTGAAAGGATGGCTAGATGGGTGAAAGGGTAAATGGTTGGATGGGTGAGTGAGTGGATGGATGGGTGGGTGGAAGAGTGGATGGATGAGTAAAAGGATGGATTGGGTGAAAGGGTAAATGGTTGGATGGGTAAGTGAATGGATGGATGGGTGGAAGGGTAGATGATGTATGAATGAGTGAAAGGATGGACTGGGTGAAAAAGTGGATGGATGGATGGATGGATGAGTGAAATGGTGGATGGAAGGATAGATGATATATAGGTTTGCAAATGGTTGACAAGGTTTGGAAATAGATGGGCACACAGATGGAAGGACAGAAAGAATGGTCAAACACTGTGTTTGCATTGACCGCCAGCCTATGAATTGCTTGTCAACATACCAACTCCTCCTCTCATGTTTTTAAAAATGTGAAATTGTTGTACAGCACTGTAATTCACTGTTTTTATTTCAACACATTTGTTTGTGTTTTTGCACATATGAGTTTGTGTCTGTATAATATAAATACTGCACTATCTTTGTATAATATCAACCATTAAAAATATTAAAAATATAAAAAGGTCATAGAATAAAAGAAAAATTTAATGGGATAAAAATGAAAAATAAAATTTACATTTTGTAATAAAAATAATTGGCTATTTTCAAAAGCAATTTTTTAATAGATTTTAGGCATGATGTTTAGTAATAGTTTTTAAATCATATAGATCTTGGGTCTAGCTTTCTTTTTACTCCTTATGGTATTTTTCCCTATAGCTAGCAAGATTAATTGTTTTGAGTAGGGGTCCCTTTCTTACCAAATACCACTTGCTGAAATACCCATAATGCGTTCCCTATAGTGGGTTCATCACAGCACTCCTCCCTTTAGTTCACCTATGCATGCCGCTTTACATCTAACAATGGCACTCAGATATGAGATGCTAGTAACAAAATCTATCCGAGCAGATCTTCCTGACCACTTCTCTCACCAAAAATGCCTGCTCAGGACCATGAGTTGTAAAACAAATATCAGATTGGACAACCCAGTGCAGTAACCATATAAATAGATTATTATCGTATGAAATACCACAAAAAGACCTGCACAGTTGCACAAAGCTGCACGCATACCGAAAAACCGTAAAGTGCACAATTTTCTCATCCTAATATAAACTTATTTTGAATTGTTTGGTTGTCTATTTACTTACTTATATACTTTCGCACAACTTCCTCTGATGTGTCTGTAAAACATAACTTTTCTTGCAAAGTTTTGTACTGAATTTTGAACTTCTGTCCTGAATTTTTTTCCTGAATTTTGAACTTCTGTCCTGAATTTTTACACTTACCGTCCTGAATTTGCACCCATGCCAGATGGTCACCCTATCACAAATGGTTGTCGCAAGTCACCCTCTTTATTCTTGCCAACATTTGAGAGCCAGCAAGAAAGAAATTTAGAAATATCGATGGAATTTAATTTCCACTTAACGTGCATAGAAGTGGAGAATGTTTTTTGTTTTGTTTTAAAAATCTTGAGACGCCCACCAAAAGTGATGGCCTGTAAGATATGCTTCCAAAAGGAAGAGCACTGAAGCCAAGAGAGAAGTTTCTATGGTGAGGGTGATGGAATCCCGGCAGGAGTGCAGCACGGTTCAGCGTGCGCACTGGTATTTCAGTTTTTCATGCCCACCTCTGCTGGTCTACTGGGACCTTGGTTGGTGCGGCTTTCATGGGCTTTGAGGGGGCTGGGAGAACGATGGGGTGGTTCACGACCAGGAGTCCTTTTCTGCCCAATCAGCTTCTCATGCTGTGACAGGCTTCATGGATCGACTGCCTGAAGGTGAGCAGGGATGTCAAACATAAATTAGTGGCTAAGCCTGGAGTGCCCCTTAGGGGCGATTGATCAGCTTTGTGGGGTGGGTAGGGAATGAGGTGGCCTAGGAGGCGCTTTGGGTAAGATCCACAGCAGGGGGATCTGGGTAGGCCACAGGGTACAGGCTGGGGGATTGGTGCAGGTAAAGCACTAGAGGTAGCCTGGGACAGAGGCTCCTATGCTAGCGAACGGGAATACACTTGATGCAGCGGAGAAGCGTGATGATTCAAACCTGGGGCCGTATTCTAAAGAGTGCCCCGTGGGCACAGCGGGCGCGTGCTCCTGATATAGAGTCCTAGTGCCCATGAACGCCAGCAGTATCCTGAGAGTGTATTCATTAATTTGTATGGCTCTGTTACCCGAATGCAAATGAGGGAATCACTTTGCTTCTGCACCCACGCCGCCGGCACAGAGGCAAACAAGCCATCAAGAGGCGCCACAAAGAGATGGTGCACACTCTGTGTGCCCCCTCTGGGCAGTCCTCTGGAGGGGTGGAATGTGGTCCCATGGACCCCCGGACATCCCCCGGAAGGTGGGTGAAGTCGCTCAATGCATCCGCCTGCAGGGGATCTCTGTCTCCTCTTTAAAATGCAGCGACTGCTGCCCGCACTACGAATGAAACCCGTAGCAGCAAATAAGCAGCCACTCCGTACTTCGCTGGATGCGCTGCCCCCAGAGCAACGGTGAGTTTGCTGCTGCCCTTGAAAGAGCGCATTGATTGGCTTAAGATGCCCTGATGGTGTACTTGCGTAAAGATGGCGCTGTGGTGCCGACAGGGACCGTGAACCCCTTACTTACTGTGGGCCCGAGACAGAAAGGGACTGAGAAGGCTGAGATTTATTGATTTATTTATGTGGTTTTACGTTCCACAAACGTGGTCCAAGGCCATTAGAGCGCTTTGTGAACAAAAAATAAGCGACATAATATACAAATAAACTCAATTAACTTATTTAATACAGTACACAAATGATCCACAACCAGTGAACTGAGGCAGAAAAGATTACTAAAAAGATAGTCAGGAAAGTAGTGAAAATAGGAAAACGTGGAAGAAAATCAAGACAGCAGGAAGAACCAAAAAGAGTTGAAACCAAGGAAATTACTCAAAAAGAATACAGAAAAGGATTTTAAATTCTTGTGGCCCTGCCAAAGAAGGATTGCTTCACACATCATTCTTGCTTAGATATAGGAACTCTAATGTGGAGAAATTATGCTTTTCTCAACCTTTACTAGCTGCCAGAGATTTCAGTTCCTCAGCCAAATAGAAAGTAGTAGACACACATCCAGAGGTCTTTGTGAGAGACGCAGGCCGTCTTAAAGTGTACCCTTGCTTTAAGTGCAAACCATTAAAGGGATATTAGGGCAGGAGTAATCTGGCACTCATAAATAAAGCAAGCAGGTGCATGTATTACAGATCTAAGGGTGGCTAGTTCAAGTTGTGGTAAGCGAGCGAAAATGGAAGCCCCCAAAACCAGTCTTGTAACAACCGCTCCTGAACTAAAGTCTAAGTTTAGACCCGGAATAAAATGCCTGATACCCCAATGCACCCGGTGTGGCTACTTGCACTCTTGCCCATAGCAAAGATGTATACTTGTAAGATTGATTTCACATTAGCCAGGGTAACCAGTTTACAGTCCAGGAGAGCCCAGGAGTCCTTTCACAATTGGACTGGAAGGTTGGACTTTTACATGTAGATCAACATAACCTATTTTTCAGAGGTTCCGTTTTAAGTGGGGATTGGACAGCCATCTTTAGGCATTTCCCAGGGTGTTGAACAGCGGAGAAATGTCATTCAGTAATGACATTTTAAGATACACCTGGTTTCATGACAGAGTATCCCAGAATTACCGTTGAGTGCTCGAAGTAGTTCCTAATACAAATTGAACAGTATTAGGAACAGAAAGAAGCCTTGAGGCCCATAGGAATCAATGTCAATTACCGAATCTGTAAATACCGATTCGGTAAAATTACCGAATTGTCAAGGGGAACAGGGTGTCACTTTGACACCCTGTTGCACCCCTGTTTCTGGCTTGTGTGCCATGTGCCACACATACATGCCCTTAGGGCATGTATGTGTGGCACATGGCACAGGTGTACATGCACAGATGTGCATGTACACAGGCATTCGTTATTTACCTTGAAATAGTATTTCATGGTAAATAACAAATTCTTAAGGGCCTGTGGCACTGTTTTCAGTGCCACCTACATCTAGATTTACCGATTCTGTAAATTTACCGATTTGGTATTTTACCGAATCGGTAAATTTACCGAATCGGTAAATATTAGGCCCCCTACATCTCAATCTCCAAATACCGGTCGGTAACGGCCGGACCGGTATTTGGGGACCTACATCTGGCTCTGGATTACATCTTTCTCAGCGCCACAGCCTTGTCAGAAGTCACAATGAAATTTCCTAGGGGATTGTTTGACGGGACATGATGATAACGGTAGGGAGCTACAAAACTTTCTGTTACTTTCACTAGCAAAGGTGGTCATGAAACAGGGTGTAAGTTATTTTGAAGCTATTCTGGCTGATGACGGCTGATTAGCCGGAAACCGGTCCCAGGATGCTTGTTTCCGGTCCAGTTCGGGCTGTACTGTTCCCATGAGGCACAGGGTCAGACTGATTTGCATATGGCCATGTCTGAACTGGGGTGGCGGAGTGAGCTAAAGAATGATGATGGATTAAACCCAGGTCAGTTGACTGGGGGTAAGTGCTTGCATTGTTCAACACTCCGTCCATCATCCCCTTTGGTTATGCTTTGTAAGTTATTTTGATCATTAACGTCAGCTAAAGCTTTCTTCCAAAGGGGTGAGATGAGACTTGTCCAGTTTTTAGGAAGTCAGGGAACACATCTTGCACTAGCTACAAATTCAACCAGGACAGTAAATGTTTTACTAGCTCCTTATAAATGTTTTCAGTAATAAAGTTGTTTGGGTTGTTTACTTTGTTTATACTTTTAAATCATTCCCTCTCATCTGAGCTTTATGGTTTAACTTGCAGCCGAACGGATGGTCTGTGATTGGGGTAAGCGAGAGTCCATTGGTCTTTACCTTCCCAGCAAAGACATTTATAAAGTCTTCACATTTGGATTTAGGGATGTCGACTGTACCAGCAGAAGTCAGACTATTAGACTGTTTAACTACTTCAAACAGAGGAGAACTGAGCTCAGCTACTGACAACTGATACAAAGAAAAGCAAAAAGGGGTTGGTGGGGTGTGTGAATTAATCTCAGCCACTGGTAATTACTTGCAGCTACATTCATATCATTTTGTGCCCATTATTCCAATATAGACAGCAGCCACAGGCAAATCAGTCTTGGTCCAGAACTGAAAGTAGGTTACTGTGTGTAGGACATTCATATCACGTTTAGTGACCAAAGGTTAGTTGATTTCAAGGCCTGAGCAGAGTGTAGCTGATAAGAAGTACATGAACCTCCAAGGGCTGTGGTCGCTTTGCCCAGTAAGTGAGTGGCTTTTCTCTTGACAGCAGTCGTGACTGCTGCACTGAGCAGGTGTTTCCATAATGCGATGTAAGGTTTAAGGCTACCTGAATGTGTTGTCAAATTACAACAAAAGTTTAAAAGTGCCTTGTTATGGGTGGGATGGCAGAATAGCAATTTCTCTGTAGCACTTCAATTCTATGCACTGTTCCTGGTAGGCTGCATCCCAGCAACCTGAAAAATAAGGTCACTTCTACCACACCTATCATTAAATAAGCACTTCACACAAATAATGTGGCAAGGACTGCATAAACACCAATGCAATATAACACCATAGACAACATGTTATGAAATACTCTCTCTATGGCCTAAAATGACACCCTGCCGGGTCAAGTTACAAACCAATTTCTAGGCCTAAGTCCTTAGCTGCATTTTATGCCATCACTGATGACATCAGAGCCCTCCTTGACCAAGGAGAAACAACAGCCCTGCTCCTCCTCGCCCTCGTAGTGGCATTCACGCAGTATCCCATAACATCGTTATCGGATACTGCGTGATATCGATTTTTGCAGCTTGGCACATACGGTAGGTTCGGGCTCTCCGCTCGACCCACTACCTCCCAAATTCTGGAAGGCCTTCCACGCAGAACTCTTTCAGCCTCTGCATTCCATCTGCCTTCAGTCTTTGGAGTTGGCATCGGTCCCCGAGTGCTGGAAGCTACCAGTAGTGTCACCTCTGCTCAAGAGGCCCACGCTGGACCCGGCTTGCCTTTCTAACTATAGGCCAATCTCTCTGCTCCCATTTCCTATTAAGATCATGGAAAAATGGGTGACCCGCTTGCTCTCAGGCTTCCTGGAGAACATTGGTTGGTTTGATGAGGCACAGTTTGGCTTCCGCCCCGGGCACGGGACGAAGTCTGCCCTGGTAACCGTACTGGACAATCTTCGGTCGCGTGTCGACAGTGGTCGGGCAGCCTTTCTAGTGCTGCTCGACATGTCGGCCGCGTTCGATACGGTCTGCCATCAGACCCTTATCAGGAGACTAGAGGAGTGTGGGGTCACAGAGGGCGCAAGAGACTGGCTGATATCTTATCTGGGTAGCCGGCAACAGCTGGTCTCGCTTCCTCCATTCAGCTCTGAGCCAAGGAAAGTTGGACAGGGGGTCCCACAGGGCTCGGCCCTCAGCCCGATACTTTTTAACCTGTACCTTCGCCCCTTGGTCCAGCTATTAAAATCTTTTGGTGTCTCGGCTTTCAACTATGCCGACGACACCCAGCTGGTCTTTTCTCTGGAGGGAAATAACGCGGTCCCGCTGGAGACATTTCATCGCTGTATGGCAGCCACAGCGGACTGGTTACGGGCCAACTCCCTCCAATTTAACAGCTCAAAGACGGAGGTGCTACATTGTTCCATAGACCGGATTCCGCGAGTTCTTCCAGAGAACTTCTGGCCTACCATCTTTCCCGAGCCAGTAGCGGCGGCGGGGTCAGCTCGCAACTTGGGGGTGATCTTCGGCCCAAATTTACAGCTTGACTTGCACGTTAATAAAACCATCTCCACGTGCATGATGCTGCTACGCATGTTGCGTAAAGTTCTGCCCCTTCTCCCCGCCCAGGCCAGGCCAGAAGTAGTTCGCAGTACCATTCTAAGTCGTTTAGACTATTGCAAGGCGCTACTTCTGGAGGCCCCAAAAAATCTGCTGGGGAAGTTACAACGAGTGCAGAACATGGCCGCCAAGTTGGCTCTTTCTCGTCCCAGGTCCAGCTCTTCCACTCTCGCGCTAAGAGACTTACACTGGCTTCCGGTACATCTGCGAGTGCTGTATAAAGCCGCGTGCCTGGTGTTCAAGGCAGTACACCAACTGGGCCCAGTACCACTGAGGAATATGTTTGCCTGGTACTCTGCCTTGCGGCCCCTTTGTTCCTCTTCGGCACAACTGCTGGTTGTCCCGAGGTTTCAGAGAGCTAGGATGAGTGGCCGCTCATTTAGTGTTGCAGCGGCCAAACTTTGGAACTCCCTGCCTATTTCTCTGAGAAGCCACAAGGACTACCTGCCATTTAGGAAAGCGTTGAAAACGCATCTCTTCCCGAAAACTGTTTGAGCAGTGAGAAGTGTAATCGTCCAGAAGTTCAAAGCGCCAGGATGCCCTCTGGGTGACAGGTCTGCGCTCTACAAGTACACAAAATAATAATAATAATAATAATAATAATCGTTATCAAGTGACTCCACCACATTGGAATCCAAGGAGATGCCCTCAGAGGGATGGCATCCTTCTTCACCAGAAGAACCCAGAGAATCTGCCTGCCTCCCAACACCTCCGAACACAACAGGTGTCCTCCAAGGCTCATCCTTCAGACACACCCCCCTGACCGACCTCTTCAGAACCCATGGCCTAAATATCATATCCTATGACACCCAGCTCAGACTCATCTTCGACCTTCCCAAGCGAACCAACATCACCCCTCACCTCAGGAAAGTACACTGGCTGCTGATTCAGAAGAGATGCCACATCAAGGTACTGCACAACAAAGGACCAGCATACATCTACCACCTCCAGAAGAGGTGTGGTGCAGCAGCCAGGGTGCCTGACTCCGGACCACGGGGTTCACGGTTCGATCCCCGGTACGGGTGGCAGGTTAGCCCAGCACCATGTGACTCTGGGCAATAGCTCGCTTATTCTTCCCGAGGGCCCCCAGCGCCGGGACACCACTTCGGAGGTAGCTGTGCGCTTTACAAATACTGGTATTTTGAACTTGCGCCAACCTTCCAGACAACTTGGCTCTGCCTCCCTTCACCTCGCTCACATCTCTCCCATATGGCGAAGCTGCAGCGGAGGTTGTTCCTTCTCCCACCTGCTGCTATGTCGTGGAATGACCGCCCTCCACCTCGGGCCTCAACCTCGCAACTGGAATCCAGGACAGGACTCAAGACCTGTCTGTTCCAGTGAGCCTCCTCAGCGCCTGGAGACCCTCACGGGCGATCAGCAGTGCTTTACAAGTCATGACTGATTGATTGATTGACAACTGTGTACGACTCATGATTCATAGTTCCAGAAATATGCAAGTGACAAATGCAAAAACTAAGTACGGCATTCCAAATGTAAGCCAGATCATAGGTGCTTATGCAATGTGTAGGGTTGCCAAGAGAGGAGGAGCCATGGGCAGGCAATGCACATGTTTCCCTGTCCACTATCAAGAATAATGCAACGCTACATAAGATAACTTGTCGGATAATATTTGCTTGTCCCTCTAGAATTCATTGGTTTTTCTATTGTAATAGGAAGTAAAAGTAGTTTGCTCTGCGTGAGCCATTCTTTCCAGGTTCAGAATCCAAAGATTAGTTGGTTTGAAAACCTGAGGCAGCCTAGCTGGGGAGTACGTGTGGAGGGACACGAGCTTCCCAGGTCTCAGCCTGCACTGCAGTCATTCACTGGGTTTTCTCAGACGTGTAGGAGAGGAAGGGCATAAGACTTTATGGCATCACCTGAAAGTTCCACCTTTTTTCTTGGTATGGCACTTCTAGGAAAGGAATGACATCCCAAAATAGCTTCAAATGAGCTGGTAGAGCAAGACTTTGTCTATTTAAAACTATTTTGGGGTGGCATTCCTTTCCTAAAGGTGCCAAATCAAGAACAAAATTGCATTCTTCTATTGTATCTTTTCTAGGAAAGTAACACTGTGGAAAGTCCCAGGAGCATCAGTGTGTCATTTGTAGGAAAATGCAGTCAGATGTGCCAGCGGTGTCAGCCACAGGAAGTGGAAAGATGATGGAACCTCTCTGACAACTTCTTGTAAGCTGCTTGGGGACTGGCTTGATTTACTCACCCCTCCTCATTCGCGTCACCTGACACCCAGGACATGCTGCTGGGGTCAAGGACAGCACGAGTTCATGTCTGCTTTGTCCACAAGCAGTCCTAACTCCCCCGCAGCACAGCCCCTTGGTCATCAATACCTCAGAATGGACCTGCCAGGGTGTCTATCTGAATGCATAAGTTGTTCAAACTGGTATGTGTGACTCATTGTTGGAAGTGAATACTTTTAGGGAGAGCCCCCTTAAGGCAATGCTGACGGTGGATCCCATATGAAAATGCGTACACCTTCGCAAAATGTAAACATGTTGTAATGCTCGTAAATTGCTCCCTGATTGTTTGCTTTCGAAATAAAATGAACTTAAGAACTTACAAAAGAGTTTTGCTAAACTTTTGTGCAACTTAAAATACACTTTCGCTGAGGCCTAAACTAGTGAAACATGTTTGATGCGTGTCAATATTAAAAGAAAAAGCTTAATAATAGAAGCAGCGTAAACACATTATGGGCACTTTGAAGGCAAATTAGGAGCGGTTTTTAATGAATGTGAAAAAAAGCACCAAAAGATATATATCCTGGTATTGCTGTGGAAATACAACTTTCAAGAATGTACCAAAGTAGGTCGCGAAATCATGCTAAAAAATGTTAGAGAATTCCATTTTTATATGACCAAATAATATATGCCCATGCACACTCTGCGGAGTGGCTGCAAATTCAATTTACCTGCGTTCCCTCCTATCTTTGCCACGAGCACATTTCCAGCCTTTACCAGGGCGATCAGTTGATGAGACTCCTTATACATGATAGTGTGTGGGTGTGCAGACACACAGGGTATTACTGCCCCATTGTTTCCTCCCTTCTTCCAGCTAATCTTATAGATTTGGGGAAAGGTAGAAACATAGCTGTTTTGATGGATTCTAAGCTGTTCTAAAATAAGAGCCCTAACATGATCAGAGAGTCTATGGTCAGAGCTCTGATACAATTTGTCACCTCACTGTATAGTACCAAAATGAGACACGTGGATATGTATACAGGACAAGTAGAGCTGTGACGCACACATGGGTATACATTCCATACCCCTGCTCAAGAGTTGTGTGCTCCCAAATCACCACTGCTTAGTTAGTGGTGTGTTTTAGCCCTGGTAGCACATCTTCAGAGGTGCCTTTGGCGGAGGGATACACCCGACAGCAGCAGGGGCCTAGCAAATAATGGTACAGCAGGTGCAGTGGGAGCAGTGCCCAGAGGCCTGATTGTTAAGATATTTTGCTGCCCTAACAGCGACGAGGAGTGTCCATTTCTTTGTTTGCACTGGAGTCCATGTTACCCTTGCTTCACAACAGTGTGAGAAGAGCCGTGGTCTATTAGAAGCACTCTGTCTTGCAAACCTCGCCTGGAACACAAGCTCTCTTGTGGCGTGCCACAATTGTGGCTGCATTGGTGCTAGGAGTCTCAAGTGTGCCAGCACAGATAGAGAGCGCCTTATCTCAGTCTGCTTCTCTCTCCCGTTCATGCAACAAAGCACAGCAATGTTGCTTGGTGCCTGTGTGAACCTGTAGTACATATGCCCCTTAGTATCTCATTTCTACTCTTTCAGCCTCTCAGTGGAGGACCCCTAGAGGGAAATAATGGAGCAAATTCCTCCAGAGGGAAGGAGTATGAAAGGACACCATTTATCTTGTGGTTGTCCCACATTGTCTGTTTAAGTTACTGGCTTTAGGATACTAAGCTAGAACCTGCTCAACAGTATCACTTTTTGTGCTTTTCCTCAACAACATGTACTGTGCATTGGTTTCCTCTAATTGGCTTATTCAACCGTCCAGTAATGCCATGGTACATAGTACAGAAAATGGACCAGTAGCCAGGAAGTTAAATGGCATATGTGTGTTGCTGTGTTTATTTACATCTTGAAAAAATGTATGGTTCTAGAAAGCACCCTTGTGCTGGAGCTAAGTTGCAGTTTCAAAGTCACGTCAAAGAAAGTCTTTTTAAACATTAGTTACGTTACTACTAACGTGTGTCTTGTGAGCCCACATCTCTCGGTGCTTAACATTTCAAAGTTATGCATGCCAGATGTTAAGGTGGCGTGTGCCTCACAGATGACGGTACAGCAAGTTGTTTGTCAGTGTGTAGGTAAATGTATCGTTTACCTGAACAGGCAGAGTTGTAGCTTGGCCTGGCAAAATCATGAGGTGGTCAATTAAAGTTGTTTCCCAATTTGGGCGGTTAGAAAATCTGAATCTCCATAGCACATCCATCCAAATGTTGGGTGGATAGTGGAAGGCGTTGACATCAAATTACGAGGCAATGTATCCCAGAGACAACGTTGAAAAACAGCCTTTCAAAATACAGTCAATTAGGAAACAATTGACTCAAAAAGTGAGACCTAGAGCGGAATTTTAAAAAACATGAAGGTTTATTACACAAATTCAAAAGGTACATTCCAGAAAGAGTAAATAGCAGATGCAGCAATAGTCTTATTTAAATGCAGAAGTAATTGCAAAAAGGCTCTCAATAATAAGAACAATGCAGAATAATAGAACAAATCTGAAACAGACTGTGTCTCAAACGTGCAGTAATCTCAGTCGAGAATTGGGCAGCATCCCTAGTAGAGATCTGGCTCGCCTTCAAATTCAAGGGTTCACATAGCCATTTTCTACATAAGAAAGCATTGGAACTGCAAATTCAGCATAGTGTGACCCATAAAAATGAAACTTACAACAAATTAAATTACAGAATTATGAATGATCGTATAGCCTTAGTACCAACCCACTACATGAATATTGTTTCAGTCTTTCTGGCCTAATGTCATTCAGTCACAACAAACTAGTTACATAAATAATGGTGAACCATTGTGAATGAATGCAGTGCTGCTTGCAAGCGGAAGATCCTTGAAAAATAGTAACAAAGCTAGAGGCCTGCTTTGAGAACAGAGCCCTTCAAAAAGAAACAAATCCACATCTTGTTGCAGAAAAGGAACATGATACAGCATCCCTTTGGGCAAGATGGCGTCAAAACCTAACTGAGGCCTAGTTAGCTCAAGCCAGGAAAACACAATTTAACATGTCGTAGCCAATTTGTTTCAATTGGATTAGCTCCATGTCAGTACAGCATGTGAAATGAAGTGTAGATTAATTGCTCTGTATAAGAGGCACATCCCACAAAAGCACTCACGCCACTTATTTCAAGGACTAACCTGATTTGCCAAAGGTGCCAAAAGGTGCGGATGCGACGTGGATCTGACCAATCCCCACACCTTAACACGTCGTTGTGTGTATGTCCCACCAGGGAAAAAGATGTCGAGAGGATACATGGGTTTTCAGTCTGTTTTGAAGATGCCTTAATTCTTCAGCTCTCCTGGTGTGTTCAGAGTTTTGGAATCTGCTTCAGCCTCACGACTGTTCTTCAGCAGCCCCACTAAACAATGGCACAAAACCACATTAACCATCAAATAACAGCTCTAGTTACATTTCACATTCAGCATCAATTGTTTTTTCCTTTATATCTTTTTGTTGTCCACCTTTTTACTTGCGAATAGCGACTCGTTGGCCCAGGTAGGTTTCATTAAGCAATACGCACCAAATCGCTCCTTTGGTAGCGTTCATGTGAACTCATGACAGTTCTTTGTTAATGAATTGTAATCTGGATTTTGCTGGTTGGAGCTGTACAACCAATAGCCAATCTCACCCTTAGGCTCAACAGAAGGGAATACGCGTCTGTTAGAAGTTGGGTTTCTGGTTGGCAGAGGTATGCACCCTATCCAAGCAGGAATCGCAATCCTAGTCAGGGTAGGTTACAACACAATCTAAATTATCCTGTGCTCATCCTCTGGTCGCTTGGCACAGAGCAGTCAAGCTTAACTTAAGAGGCAATGTGTAAAGTATTTGTGCAACACTTCATACAACAACACAGTCAAAACACCATAAAAAGACTTCACACCAGGTTAGACAAAACAGATTATGATTTTATAACTAAAACAAAACCAAAACAACAAAAATCCAATTGTTGAAAACAAGATATGAATTTTATTTAATTAAATGCAAAAATAGCGCCTAGAAGCAAATAGCTCTCAAAGTGTTAATTGGTCACGCTCGACAAGGACCAAGTCAAGAACTCAGTCCACCCGCGATGGAGCGCAGACCGGCAACAGGACCCACGCAAGGCCTGGTGAAAAAAAGTACCTTAATCCTTTTCACAGTATGAGATGCATTGATGGTTCCCATGTAGTTGGGTTGTTGCACCAGATGTCTCCACGCAACTGCGGCGATGCGTCAGGTCCATGAGCAATGCATCAGTTCGTAAGGTTCCAAATGCGATGCGCAGGGTTTCTCCACGTAATAGAGGTGAGACGTCGATCTTCTCCACACATCGATGCGTCCGTTCCTAAGCAGTGGTTCAGAGTGCAATGCGATGGTTCCAAGTGCGATGTGCCGGTCCTGTTCCCACAAATGCAGCGATGCGTCAATTCTGCTCTCACAGCAAAGGATGCGTCAGTTCTACTGGACCAAACACATAGGTCCACTTCCAAGAGTCCAGGACTGTGGTGGCACAACTTGGCAGAACAGACTCACAAGCAGGTGAGCCCAAGGGTTGAAACAGGAGGGTTCTAAGGGCCACATGTATGACCTTTTTTGGTGGTCGCAAACCACTAAATAGGTCTGTGTCATGTACAAACTCTATTTTGAGAGTTGGTAACCTATTACCGACTCGCAAAATAGGGTTTGCGACTCGCTATTAGGATGGAACATGCCAAGGACATCCCTTTCTAATAGCGACTCGCAGTGCCATGTATGAATGTTTTGCGACCGAAATGCGGTGGCAAAACATACGCATTTTACAGCCAATGGAAAGTTGGTGATAAACAAGTCGCAAATGGGAAGAGGTCCCCAAGGGGCCCCTTCCTCTTTGCAAATGCCTGCTCTTAAAAATGAAACTGAATCTTTTCATTTTTCTTTTTTAAACATATCCCGTTTCCATTTAAGGTAAACAAGCTGCATTTTTTTTAAACTTCTTTAGTGAAAAAGCAGTCACAGACATGATGGTCTGCTGACCCTAGTAGGCCACCATCCTTGTCTTATGAATAATAATGAAGCAGATCCCTTGCGACCCATTTGGGAATCGCAGACAGTGTCTCAGATACTGTTGTGCATTCCATTTTGAGAGTCGCAAATTGGGAGTCGCAAAAATAACGCATTTTGCGACTCGCAAAAGGGAATGGTCGTACATCTGGCACCCAGTCTTTTGTGTGTGGGACTTAGGCAACACACAGCAAACCAGCAAGCCCTTGGAGTAACTCTGGATTCAAGTGATGCAGGTACAGTCTTTTCACCCAGACACACAGAGCGAGCAGCAGTCAGCAGGGCAACGCAGCAAGGCAAGAGGTCAGCAAACAGCAGTTCCAGCAGAATTCCAGTCCTTGAGCAGCACATCAGATATTCTTCCTGGCAGAGTGGTCACAGGTCCAGAAGTGTGCAAAGCTTAGTAGTGTACTGAGGTTCCCCCTTCCTGCCCTGGCTCCAGAGACACTACAGGGGGGTAATCAATCCTTTGTGTGGGGACAGGACAAAGCCCTTTCAGGTGTAAGTGTCAGCTCCTCCCTCCCTTCCTACTCAGGATGGCCCATCTGCTTACAGATAGCAACTCAGGCCCACCTATCCTCCCTTTGTGTGTGGCTGTCTAGAGTGAATGCAGGAAGTCAGCTGTCACCAACCCCAGACGTGAACTCCAGTGACAGGCAGAATTACCAAGCGGCTAAGTAAGTAAATGCCAACTTTCTAAAAGTGCCATTTGCTAAACTGGAATTTAAAAACAAACTTCACCGTAAGTTGTGATTTTAAATTGAGTTCAGTGACACAAAACTTGAACGTGATGTCTTCCCAATTAGGAGGGATGGGCGGAAATAGAAACTAGGCGGCTTTAGTAGTTTGTCAATTGTGGGATTTATTGTAGAACAGCACTATCCAGAAAATATTACAGGTGGAATTCCAAAGTTCTTGGTGTCTTCTTCGGAACCGATGTGATTCTGGTACGTCCTTCAATCCCCAGGATGCTCGGAAGAAAAGAGAACAAAGAGGACGGTAAGTGTCTTGGTCTCCTGGATAGGTTCTACTCTTTATAAAGGGAACACCCACCACCACACCCGGTGTAGTAGAGGATTGTAAATCGATAGGGTGAGTGAGGAGGGAATATAAGATCACCTGACAGTAGTGCTTGGATACAGTCAGGGGTAGTGCTCAAGTTTCCTATTAAGGTTCTCAAAGGTTGTACTCAGGTGCTTAGTCGTGCTATCTGGTTTCACATAACGTTGGAGGATATTCAGGTGGGGAGAATTGTTACTATTGGCAGACAACAGGGGTCGTGCTTTCAGAGGGGATTTAACATTGTGCGGCGCTTATGTCAGTACCTCACTCCCCTTCCGTCCTCCCCGCTCCCACTCGGTCCTCCCGCCTCCAACTCGATCCTCCCACCTCCCCAAAAGTAACCAGTTCTACCCCGTGTGCAAGGCCACTCACCGTCCGGGCCGTAACTCTCCTGAGTTACGGCGGCAGTTGCGCCCTCCTGGGGGGAGGATGGTATCCACCACTCCTCGGACCACTCCTCGGCTTCTCCGCTGTCGTCTGCGAAGTCCTCTGGTTCCGCGTCTCGCTCGCTCTGGTGCTTCCTCCGCTCCGGTTTCCTCGCGTCCTCGCGCTGCCCCTCCTTCTTCTCTTCCCGCCCTCACGACGACGCTCTCGACGTCCTGCTCTGCCTTTTCCTCTTCCGGGTCGTCTCTGGATTGGCTGCCTTCCTTGGTCCCGCCTCCGACTTCCTATAATAGAGACCCGGACCAAGAGTTACCCGGGTTTTTGGATGGTGACTCTCTCTCCCAGGTGATCCTTTCGGTGTAAGGTAATGGTTGTCCCGGGTTTGCCTCAGGTTCACTCGGTCCCTTCTGACATCGTAATAAGGTAATCCCAGTGTTATCCTATTGTAGAGGTAGGCCTTGCAGTAGTGAAAACTGAAAACTGGAGTTTTTCACTACCAATACGTGTAAAGTTGAAAAGTACATGTCCTGCCTTTTAAATACACTGCACCCTGTCCTGTGGGTTATACAGGCCCTACCTTATGGGTGACTTATGTATATAAAAAAGAAAGGTTTAGGCCTGGCAGGAGAGTTTACTTGCCAGGTTACATGGAAGTGTAAAACTGCACACACAGGCTCTGCAGTGGCAGGCCTGGGACATGGTGAAGGGGCTAGTTATATGGGTGGCACAATGAGTGGTTCAGGTCCACTAGTAGCGTTTAACTTACAGATCCTGGGTGCATCTAGTGCACTTTACTAGGGACTTATATGTAAATTAAATAGGCCTGTTGGGAATAAGCCAATGTTTCCATGTTTAGGGTAGAGAGTACAAGCACTTTACCACTGGTTAGCAGTGGTAAAGTGCACAGAGTACTAAAACCAGCAAAAATGATTTCAGAAAAATGGAGGGAAGTAGGCGAAAAGTTGGGGGAATAGCACCCTAAGGTTGTCAGGGCTATCAGTGTCTTTTAAAGGTTGTGCAATAAGTCTCAAGTAAATTGTCATTGACCTTTGTTTTTTCTTGTTTTTTCCAGATCAGGGATCAGTGCAAGTACTGTGACGAGAGGATGCTGAATCAGAAAGAGAAGAGGAGCCAGTATCCAACTTCAGCCTCGAAGTGAAGAGCAGGTAAGTGCAGGCATGCGAGGTGCGAGGAGAGACTTCAATATGAAGTATCTCTGGCGCCCCCTGAGTTGGATATGGCTTTCATGGCCTGCCAAGCAAGATGGCCGCCATGTCAGTTGATTGGGCCAAATCTCGCCTGAAATATTACAAGATTTTGCTCCAGCATGTGCCAGGTAGCATGGAAAGGGCTACAAGCCAGGTGACGCCAGGGGGGGTCCCAGAAATACAAATAGGCGCTTCAAAGCGCAAATGGACTTAAGTTTGAAGCATCTCCCCAAGTTTGGGCTCAAAGTAGTGAAGCTCTCCGGCAAGGAGTCTGGAGGAAGTGCTTGGGAGGAGTCAAGAGTGTGGGGGATATCGGGCACCATAGGAGAATGTAAGGTCAGGGTTGCAAACCATGCAGGATATGACAACTTAGGTTTAAAATGTAATTTAATGGAGAAAGTAGATTTTTGAAACCTTTAGTGGAAAAGTAATTTTTTAAAGGGCACTTGAGCTGTCTGAGAATAAACTGGTTTAGAAATGGTGTGCTCACAGTCTGACTACACATCACTAGCTATTTCTTAATGATCCTTGTCTTGGAAGACAATGGTTAGGACTCTGGCAGCAGGGAGGCAGAAGTGGTGTTAATAGTGACCATTAAGGAGGGATTATGAATCTGGGAGGGGACAGGTGTAGGCGACATCTCAAAGGCAGCCCTCACTTCTTTTCCTTTGACAGGAAGATCTCAGACGGGACTGTCAGGCACAGAAATCTTTCATGCCCAGAGTCACTCTAGACTTTCTGTCTGTGGCCTCAGCAGGAGAGAACAATAGCCTATGTCTGGCAGAGGGGATAGACCCTCCTCTCCAAAAATAAATGGATAGAAGGAAGAACAATGATCCTGGATCTTGAGAAAGGATGAGGCCATTGTGAATGCTTAGGAAGCACTGAATGCAGCAAAGGTCTGTTCAATTTCCTTCTTGATTGTCCAAGAAAAGGGACATTCTTTCCAGAAGGCACAGTGTTACCATTTACAGCAAAACACACACAAGAGGTGTCAGCTGTCTCCTTATGTAGGAGGAAAAACTGAAAGGGAAAAACCTCTTGAGCAATCTTGCAGTACTTGATTAAAGAAGAAGGTTTGTGTTGGAGTAAAGAAAGAGCCAGACATACAATTCCCATGATATTAGGAAGAAAAAATGCCAGCCTAAATAAACCACAAGATGAATCCAAATACAGTCCTGTTGCAAGAAGCAAAACGGTAAGGACAAAAAAATAGAACAGGTCGGCAATTAACTCATCGAAAAATGGGGAACAAATGTGTTGCAACGCACCTTCCCCTTGTGGTTGCTTATTTATGCATGATTCAGAGAGGAACTAACATCATAGGAAAGACTCCTGCTTCATCTTAGATTGGGAACCTCCAATAATGTTCTCTGATCATTCCCCATCTTGGGAAGGGAAGCTCATGGGCTTGCCCACGATTGTTACTTCACTTATGGGGTTGGCTAAACACACAAAGAAAAATATCAAGTCTGACATCCTTTGCCCGCTGTTGGATTTCACAGCTCTACCACGGACCGAGCCGACTAATGCCCTCTGCTGCAAGGACATGCACCAGGGCGCTGGGTACAGCATCCAGCAACACACTATCCAAGTGTGAGATATGCGCAGGCTTCCTCTGATGGGCACAGAGTAAAGGTAAACTGAGAGGAAGTGGAGTCTACAAGGGTGTTTGCAAGTAGTGGCTGTAGGGAAGGCTCCAACATGTGGCTAGTACACAGGATAAGACTGTACCTCACCACCACCTCAACAGAATATTTGTGAACCGGGGAAGACAAACCTTGAAGAAAGAAGACTCTGTCTGAAGCTCCAAGGTTTCTGCTCCTGCTGGCACTCAGGGACTGGATGCTGCTTTGTGACTGTCACTGTGCTGAGAGAGCCAGGGCTGAGAGGTGGTGGTGTTGAGTGGGCGTGTGCATGTCAGGCGGGAATGTGCACGCTGCTGGTGTGGCTTGTACTGTGCTGGAGGTGACATCCTCCTTTGACTATGGCTGCCGAAAGCTGGCATGTGCTGATGAAGCCATCACATGTTTGAAGTTACCAGACCGATCCTACAGTCTAGATGCAGGATGGACATATTGCAAGAAATGCTCAATCGGTGAGAGGTTGAAAGATAGGGGCAGTGGCGGCTCCTCAAAGAAGTGCTGTGAGGTGGTGGGGCAGGGACGGGGGAGGGGCAGGGTAGGGGGGTAGTAAACTCCAGAATGCGGCCCAACGGAGTTGTGTATATAAAATAAAAAGAATTACATCGCGCACTGCATTGCCGATTCGGCGTTGCAGCGCGTGCTAGGTAATTCGTTTTATTTATTTATTTATATACACAACTCTGTTAGGCCCCATTCCAAAATTTACTACCCCCCCCATCCTACCCCTCCCTCGCCCCACCCGCCTCACCGCCCCGCAGCACTCCCTCGAGGAGCTGCCACTGGATAGGGGTGTGACCTGGTAAGCATGTATGCATCAACTCTTGCTCCAATCAGTGTTGGTGGGACCAGCACTGGCACAGTTTAAGAAGGGGGTCGGATTGTTATGGTTAGAGAGGAAAATACTGTAGGACCCTTTTCTCCATTCCTGCTGGTTGGGGCAGGTTTACGGTCGAGTTGTTAGGTGTTACAAAAATTCTGTGTTTGACCCAACCAGCTTCACCTAGCCTCAAAATGACAAACTTAATGATTCTTAATATTTTGACTTCTGTGTACCCCCAGTTTATCACTACTGGAACCCAGAGAACTCCACTAAATCATTATTGGGATCAGGGGACCCCCCACTGAGTAATTAATGGAAAACAGGGAACCCGGCCTAAGTATTTTGCTGACTTGATCTGCAAAACAATACACAAATGTTACTGAAACAAGCGTTCATCAAACAAATACACAAATGATGAAATATTGTATTTAAGCTACAAAAAAATATTTTTTAATCAGAATTTTGTTTAAATAGGACGGCTGGAGCTTTTCTGAATTCAATTGCGGCTACTCACCATCCATGCTATATTCTGTTTGATGTACTTGCACTGCTTCCCCGATTCAATCTAAGGATACTAACTTAAATAATTTTTAACCTCCAATATTAAATTTTGCTTCTTTGCTTATATATACTTGTAAGGATTGTATTTTTATTAACGTACAATTAATTAGAATCATTACAGTAATAGCAATCAACATATTACAGCTAAAATGATGATAAAACTTCAGTTATAGTAGAGATTTAAACGTTTTTTGATAAAGGGATTTGCCGCCCCTCCCCAGATCCGCCACGATCAGCCTTCCTAAGGATTTGAAATAATGGAGGTTTGACTTTAATAACAATCCGAAATCCCACGATGTTCTGTGGAGATGGAGAGCATTATAAAGCTTTGGCTTATTCCCCTTGACCTCTGATCGGTTGTCCTGTGAGGTGCTATCCTAGAGGGGGTGCTTGAAGTGCAGAAAGGCATTTATGCACAAACGAGAGACCACCTCAACTGTCATCCGCTGGATTTATAATGCTCTTCTCCAGAGAGTTATTTCGTTTGTTTGCCGTTTTTAAGGCGCTCCTGATATGGTGGATACATTTCCCCAGTCTTGCTAGGGTCGTCGTGCTGGAATTGGAAAAGCACATGGCTGACGATTCACTGCAAGATTTTATTCCGTTGATGGTACAGATCGGGCGCAATAGTCGCCAACGTTTGTCGATGAAGTTGGGGCAACAGCATAAGAGGTGCTGCCATGATTCCCTCTTGTAGGGACAGAATCTACATATACTTTGTAAATCTGTTAATATTATTTAATTTTCTAACAGTCGCAGACCTCCTGAGTAGGATTCTTGGACCCGCCCGGGGTCTCCGGAACACAGGTTAAAGACCACTGATCTAGTCCATTCTTCACCCAGTCTAACAGCATGGTTGTTTCCATATATCTGTTTCACAGATCTTGAAAACAGTGAGTTTACAGTTCTTTTTACCTTCATTTCATTCCTTGCTCTTGCCTGTTTATCCCCAGCTCCATTGAAAAGCTTTTCCTGTAAATTGGTGTACCTGGCGTGACATGCCCAACCCAAGATGGTGGAGACGGGCAACTCAGGATATGGTCAGAGGAACCTAGAGCTGCGGTGCAGGGTCTGGCGACAAATCTCAATTGCAGAAGACTAAATAAATTAAACAGACCAAAAATAATTACTACTCACTTATCCAAGGCACCCATCAATGCTCCTAGTAGTATTTCAGAAACAATCATCCGAGCCAGCAATTCATCCCAGAGCTATTAACAATGGCTGGCTCCTCCACAGTCAATGAGAATTTATGGAAGCTGGCAAGCCAGAGTCTGGAGGATGGACCAAGGGATAAAATGGGGGAGAAAGGTTTACGTGCAACAGCCTCACCAGAGTCACAGTTTGTATCACTGACTGCCAATGCTGAGTCCAGGAGCGTCATATGATCCAAACATAAATCCAATATAAATATAAATATTATTCAGCAAATATTCAAAGATAAACAAACGAAAACATAGTTGCCCCAGCAAAAAAAGCCTTTTTTTTGGCTGGTGAAACTGTGTACTCGTCTGTTTATCGGCATGCCATACCACTCAAAAGTCTAGGGACTCGCTCTATTAGGCTTATTCTTCCTGGAATTACTCAATTTTCCGGGTGTTGATAGATGTCGATATGAACCTCCGTGCTGAATATTATTTACATTCATACTGGATTCATTTTTTGATCATATGAGGCACACGTTTGTGCCGCACTAATTCTGCCCTGAAAAAGTCCCAATGTTTTTGGGTGAAACACGTTGATTGTGCTTGTTCTATAATATTACTTGCGGAATCACAAAATAAAGAATGTGTCTTCTACGAGAGGAGGCAGCTTGTGGTATTTTGTCTTATATGACACAATTATTGTGTTTATTGCTGTTTGGATAATTATGTTTGTCTTCTTCTGGTACTAAATATGCCTAAAAAAATCCTATCTTGGGACTTAAGCTTTATTAAATACTTGTTCAGGAGTACATCTTTCACCAATTGCATCTGCTTATACTGGTTTGGTTCTTTCCAGGATGGTTGGCCCAGGGAGTGAGCATCCAGTAAAATTTGCTTGAGAACTGTACAGAGTGCGGCAGTTTATACCATAACTGTTCTTCCTTTTCTAATGAATAGATATAAAATCAGGTCTAGTCCTCCGTAAACTGCAAACTGCGACTTTAAATAAGTGATTAGTGTTTTTCTGATGCTTTTTGCTTTATAATTTCATAAATACATATCTCCAGATCAGCATATCCAATTTTAACTGTTTTGGTTCTGTTGCATATTAAATTCTTGATTTTTCTAAATTGGTTTTGGATTATTTTGTGTTGATTTTTTCACTTTAAACTTGTTTGATACTACTTTACCTTAACATCTACTGCTTGCTTGCCTATGCCACTGCCAGCAAGGTTGAGCAGAGATTCTCTTGGAACTGTGTTGAGAATGAGATCCATCCAGATTGTGTTTAGTAAATTAGAAGGGGTACCCTGTCTCAAATGAATAATTCAGGTTCTGAACATAGGGACGATGCCATGAAACTTGCCTCATTGACGATGCAGAATGGAACATTTTAGCCACCAGTTTAAAGACTGAACATAGGGACCACCTGATTGGTGTTAACTCACATTAAACACTAAGGGCCTGATTCTGATATGGGTTGGAAAGCTTCCCGACCGAATCGGTTTGGAAATGGTTTCCGACCCACTCGGATCGGGAGAGTCCGACCGACGGAGTACGATGCATGCGGATGCTTCCAGATACAATTTGGTTGAACTCCCATTGACTTCAATGGGAGCATATGTTCCTAACCGCATCATAATTGGGCCCTGGGTCGGGAAGACATGATCCCGATCCCATTTGGAAGCAGCAAATGCCATTAGGAGGCCTTCCAAACCGCATCAGAAGCAAGCCCTAGGTAGGAATGCTTTCCTAACCGCATCAGAATCAGGCCCTCAGAGTATGCATGTATAATTTATGTAAGTGGGGTTTTATTGGCACAGACTTGTATTTTGATGACCAATAAGATACCTTACCCAGTATTTGCCTTGACATGCAAAAAGCACTGCCAGATTCAAGATGGCTGCCTTCCCAGTACTTGTTGTCTGAAGCTCCCAAACTAAGATGATAGTACCCTATTTCCTCTGATGGTATCTTCTGCCTTGACTTTAACATTTGGAGGCTGGGCCCTGAGTGGGCTGTGTTGCAATGCATTGGATCCCTATTTTTCATCACGGTCATCACTGACTTGCTGGTCTTTCCAGTTTTGATTCAGCTCTTATTTTCTGCTGGATGTTTGCTTGGAATTCCAGTTCCGGAATCTCTTTGCTTGACTCTTTCTCAACCCTGATCCAGTGTGGTTTTGGTGCCTCGCTTATGAACTCCTGTAATCTTCATCAACCTCAAATGTCAAAATATACAAAATATCGACCTACAAAAATATTGCAACAAAAATATTGATTCCAAAAATATCGACATCCTATCTCCAACAAGGTAAGTACAAAAATATCGAGAAACAAAATATCGATGCCAAAAAATCTCGTAATTAAAAAATATTGTTTTTTAAAATAAAATAAATATGTAAAATAAATTAAATAATACTTATAAATGTAATAAACAGAGTTAAAATATGTTCTATTTCAAATTAATAAATAATATACATAATGTAATTAAAATAATTTATCAAACATATACGTATAATACATAATATATACTCCCTTAAAAATTACTTTTAAAAATAATGTTAATAACTTATAAATAAATAAAAATATTTAAATCTATACACATAAAATAATAATATAAATACAAACTAATAAAAATGAAAACAAATTTAAAAAAGTAAGTAAATGTTGGATAGCGTAGGGGTAAAAATTACTATTTCCACTCCAAAGAGTGCAACAGTAGGGAAAGTGTTGAATAGCGTAGGGGGTAAAAATTACTATTCCAACTCCAGAGAGTGCAACAGTAGGGAAAGTGTTGGATAGCGTAGGGGTAAAAATTACTATTTCAACTCCAGAGAGTGCAACAGTAGGGAAAATGTTGGATAGCGTAGGGGTAAAAATGACTATTCCCATTCCAGAGAGTGCAACAGTAGGGAAAGTGTTGGATAGCGTAGAAGTTAAAAATAACACAATTTTAAATAATTTAATATTTTAAATATTTTAAAAATAAATTATTAAATAAATATAAACTATTTACAAAAACAGAATTATTAAAAACAGAATTACCAATGAATAATTATGTAAAAATAAATTAATAAATACCAAATAATAATAATTAATTACCAATTAATAATTAATTAACAATAATATAATTAACAAAAACAATTAATTAAAATAAATTATTACTTAATTACATTTAAATAACTTCCCACCCTATTCCACTATAAACCCATAATCCGCTACAGAACATGATTATCAATTAATCAATTAATTACCAACTAATTAAAATTAATGTATAATTCCTAAAAATGTATAATTAATTTAGTATAATTAAATTACTTCCCACCCTTTTCCCCTGTAAACCCATAACCCGCTACAGAACATAATTGTCAATTAATCAATTAATTACCAATTCCTAAAAATTAATTACCAATTATTTAAAATTAATTTATAATTCCTAAAAATTAATTATTAATGTACTATAATTAAATTACTTCCCACCCCATTCCTCTATAAACCCACAACCTGCTACTGTACTAAAATAAAAAATTTACCTAAATTACATTAAAAGAAAAAATAATACATATTAAATACATAATAATATACAAAAAAACATATAAAAATCGATATTAGTAACATCGATATTACTAACATCGATATTAGTAATATCAATATTAACAAAATCAATATTACTTACCTTCGAAATTCTGTCCCATCGATATTAAAAATATTGATGTTACTTACCTTCTATATTCTGTCCCTTCGATATTCAAACATCGACATTATTGTATGTCGATATTTAAAAATCGATGTTTTGTCTGCCTACCATCACCCTCATCAAGAAGCTTTTAGGGAGGCATTTTCTGCCCTTTGTGTCCTTTTCCTATGAATTAGGTTGCACTTTGGCTACAGGGATGAGTCACCCTTTCTTGGGAAATCAGGAAAAATCTTCAGAAACCTTTACAGTGTTTGTTCCTTGAGCACCGCGTCTGCGGCTGTCCGTCACACCTCATGATATGGCCGCCCGGCATGGGGAGTATTTGCCAAAAGTGCTCATGCCTTATTGATGGAAGCCATGTCAGTGAGGAATTCATGCAAACTGACAGGGAACCAGTCAGGCTGCAACTGGGGTAGGGGAGGCGATGACCCAGCAGTCAAACTATATATTATCCCCTATGGCTACAACTGAGCTTGGCATCTCCCTGCGAATACTTTGAATCTTGACTTCTAAGCACATGGCTTCATACAGACATAAACACCAGGACTCCTTTTGCAGAACTGAAGGGCTTAGTTATAAGCAGACCCACTCTGGTAGTTTCAGCAAATGCTGCAACTTTTTTGCTGTAAAGAATGTGTGCCCCATTAAGTGTTTGTTGATCACATGCATAGTTGTCATTTCAGAGAATAAAACAGTTTAAGATGGTGAAATGTGTGGGGCATTAGCTTGGAGTAAGGTGAGAGATGTGTAACGAGGACAAAGGGGAGGGAATGAATGAAAGAGAAAGCATGGTTGGGGGGAAGAGGAAGTTACAGTAAAGGTAGGCTACAAAAAGGGGACAAGACAAAGCCGCTCCACAAATGAAAGTCAAATCAATTACATGATATTAAGTAAGTGTTAAGTCGGTGTTTGTCAGCATTGGTAACACAAAGAAGCAACCAATCAGTGATCGCAATGACATCGGCAATGCACTATCTTTTATAGGTTTGGACAGACTAAGCTGTACTTGGGTGAAAGTGACTCCCTTTAAACTGGGAGTCCTATTCTACAGTACTGTGTGGTGCTTTGGACATCTGGGTGCTTGGATCTGGGTGCTTGGATCTGGGTGCTTGGATCTGGGTGCTCGGATCTGGGTGCTTGGATCTGGGTGCTTGGATCTGGGTGCTTGGATCTGGGTGCTCGGATCTGGGTGCTCGGATCTGGGTGCTTGGATCTGGGTGCTCGGATCTGGGTGCTCGGATCTGGGTGCTTGGATCTGGGTGCTTGGATCTGGGTGCTTGGATCTGGGTGCTTGGATCTGGGTGCTCGGATCTGGGTGCTTGGATCTGGGTGCTTGGATCTGGGTGCTTGGATCTGGGTGCTCGGATCTGGGTGCTCGGATCTGGGTGCTCGGATCTGGGTGCTCGGATCTGGGTGCTTGGATCTGGGTGCTTGGATCTGGGTGCTCGGATCTGGGTGCTCGGATCTGGGTGCTTGGATCTGGGTGCTTGAATCTGGGTGCTTGGATCTGGGTGCTTGGATCTGGGTGCTCGGATCTGGGTGCTCGGATCTGGGTGCTTGGATCTGGGTGCTTGGATCTGGGTGCTCGGATCTGGGTGCTCGGATCTGGGTGCTCGGATCTGGGTGCTCGGATCTGGGTGCTTGGATCTGGGTGCTTGGATCTGGGTGCTCGGTGAAGTGGTGTTATTCAAGCTCTCGCCAGTGATGTGATGAGTGAGGTCATGAGCAGCGCGTCACAAAGACATGAGCTATGGTTTCAGCAGCTCACCCTAGCTGGGGAACTCCAACGGTGTGCAGTTGTTTCATTGTAACCAGAACATCTGTTTGGCTATAGGGTCTGTAGGTGAATTTCTACGGTTCAGATCAGTGGCAATTTGCTGTGAGCAAAGGCGCTCATGATTTACCTTTAACAAAGTTTGTTCAATGAGTTTTGGGGATTTCTTATGATACTGCAACCACCGTGCCCCACCCAAACCAGCCACAAAAAGCCATCCTCTGTGCACAGCAGCTTTTGGGTGCAAAGCTGAGCCTCCGGCCAGACCATGCACAGCCAATTCCAGGAGGTCTGGGGTGAAGCTAATCCCCTAAGTACAGATACTTTATGTGTTTTGTCCTTTAGTATTTCTACCTACACTCACACCTTGTAACTGTTTGGCTGAGGTAGTCTTTGGATGCTGATGTGGTGTCTGTGGGCAGTGAGGAGTGCAGGTGTAATTGTGCAATTCCTGGACTCCTATAAATCAACATGGAGGTACGTGAGTCACTAGATATGGAGCCCAGCACTACACATACTAATGCTTCTGCTCGTGTTCATTATCTCAGATTGCACCACTCTCTGGGGCATATTTACAAGCCCTCACCACCACTGGAGTGTCACTTTTTGTGATGCTTTGGTGGCGCAGCACCATTTCCCATATATACAAGGTGGTGCTAAGCCACTTTGTGAGGCTTAAAGCAACCTTATAAATATGCCCCTTTCCGACGCAGTCCTCTGTGACAAAGGAGCATACACTGGGTGTTGCTGTGGGTGTTTAACCGCAACACCCATCGCTTTTTGATGCTGCCCCAGATTTGCAAGGCTGAGGCAGCAGCAAAATGAACGTCAGGGAATACCAGGCGTTTGAATGGTGATACAAGGAGAAATTATTAATTTCTCCTCCTTTTTTGCTCTGTCCATGTGTATAGAAGGTGCAAATCGCCTTTATTGATTGTTTATGTGCAAGAAGGTGTCCATTCCTGCACTTAAACGATTGCCCCTGCAGGGCAGGCACCCTGGCAACATGGCAGCAGGGTGCATGTGCTGGCGCTAGGCAGTTCGTTTGCGCCAGCCCTAGGGGAAACACAGAGGTGCGTCGTATTGTTAATGCAGCATATCCCTGCATATAGAAAATGTTGTAGCGCAGCGCTGGCAAATTTTGCGTAGCTCCGCGATCTGCCATTTTATTGTAAATATACCCCTCTGTCCTTTCTTAGTGGTGCAGAGAACTATGCCCTGAGCTGTAGCCCTCAGTCTGTTAGAGTGCGTTGTATGAAACAGCATGGGGCTCCTTTAGAAGCCCTGTGCGCCGCCGGTGTGTCACTTTTAATAAAGGAAAAAGTGACGCACCAGCAGCGCAAGGGGCTTGTAAATAAGCCCATGTGTGTCTGTCATGCGGCCTAACTGGGATGTCATTTGACGTGACACGTGGAGATCAGATCTGCGCTCTTATCATGTTTGGGGCAATGTATCTCTAGTACAAAACTCTGGCAAGACACTGCCCCTTTGTCTAATGCCAAATAATATTGAGCATCACTCAAAAACAACATTATTTGTATTTGCGTTGCCAGTGACATAACAGCAAACGATGTGTTGTAAATACAAAGCAGCGCAGATTTAGCTGTTATGCAATGCATTGTGTGAGATTTTCACCCTCAGCTGTGCATTGTGGTATTCTTTTCAAATCTGCCCCTTGTGTGACATGGGTTAGAATGAAGAGAACGATTGGCCACTTACAGAACTGCACAGTAGAATTTAACTCTTTTGAATTGAAGCATAGATATACATGAGGCAAGCTACAAAGGACAAGCTGCAACCCCCGAGGGACCCAGCACAATGCAACAGGATCAGTGGTGCGACTGATGGCAGGATGGGCCCTAGGCCCCCTATCCTTGGCCCTTTGCTGTTTGTGTGGATTCCTGCACTGCTGCCGGCCTGTGTGTGTTGTGCTGAAATCTTTACCGCCTTAAAATCAGCTGCTCCCTGCAGAGGGGTCAACTTCAAAGAAGTAGCCAGAAAATGAAAATACCACCCACTTTAACCATACCTCCAAGACTCAGAGTGAGCAAAGTGAGTCCCACAATACTAGAAGTTTTCAGGAGATGTTGGTTCGGAGGGGGGAGGGGGGCAGGGGGGCGTGTTCTCCTCCTGTGAATGCTTTTCTTTTAAGAAAGGGACCAAAAAGTTCATTAAGTTCACCCGAAAAGCAAATTGTCATCAATATGGAACCAAAAAAGAAGGACTTGTTCTACCAATGTGCTGTGGCTCAGGGCTTTGGGGCTTCCTTCCTTCTTTCCCTTAATACCTTTCCTTATTTATATTTCCTCACCTTCATCCTTTTTGTTTCCTTTATTTTCATTTCTCTGTCCCGTAATCCATCACAGTGACTCCACTACTGGCCTTAGACCCCCCACCCCATTTCTCATCTCTATTCTGGTGATATTTTATTGATAAACATCCTCATAAACAACAGAAAGAAGGGGACCCTACATCAGGCCCAAAAGTAGCTGCTTAGAAGGTTGTTCCCTACACCAGTCCCCAGAAGAAAGTAGGATGTAGGGGACTGAATAAGAATGAGGCAGATGAGAGAAGAGAATGAAGGACAAGAGCAGCAACTGCAGAACACAAGAAAAGGGGCGGAAAGAGGGAACGAACTGAGCTGGGACCAGTGAAGGGAAAGGGGGAAACAACTTGAAGGGGAGCTAAACTCTGGAAAATACACAAAGGTTGGGGGGTGAAAGGAGCTAGAGAATGAAGAATAGAAGACAGACTAGTGGTACATAAAGTAATCAAGAAAAAGAATGGCCAGAATTCAAATCCTCAAAAAGTAAAAGCATGAGGAATAAAGAAGAAAGGAGAGGCCTCCGCCAGAGCTTGCAAAGAGAGCGACAATAAAGGGGGAAAGTGTTTAGAAAGTAAACAGCATAAACCTAAACATGGTCTGCGTGCTAGGAGTTAATAGGTGAGCGTGATACAGCAGGGCAGCGGTGCACGTACTGCGAGATTCTATATGTGATCAGGTGACTGACTCCCGTCCTTGTGAGAGGGATTAGAGGGGAGAGAGCCAGGCATAGTTCAGGATGAAAATGCCAGCATGATAGCTCAGGGAGCTGAAGGTTCACCACTGAAATTAGCTTGGATCCTCCCCTCCTTCTGAGGTCAGTAAATTGAACATATAACCAGAGCCGCTGGAAGTATGCAATCGTGTGGCTGTGGTGATTTTCACATAAATATAGACTGGCTGCACTAGACACCTGGGGGCAGATTTACAAGCCCCTTGCGCCTCTTTCACGCTGTTGTTGTGTCACTTTTATGACGCAACGGCGGTGCAAAAGATGCGCCATGGTGCGGGGGATTTACAACGTGACGCATCTGAGAGATGCATCACGTTGTAAAGCCCTGCACCATCAGGGGGCGTTCCGGCGCGGGCGGGGGCGTTCCTGCGCAGGAACGCCTCCTAAAAGTGGCTGAGTGAAAAAGATTTCACTCAGTCACTTTTAGGCCAAGGCTGCGTCAAAACCCTGCGCCTGCTTGAAGCAGGCATATGGATTGACGCAACATTGGACAGATAGGGCCCCCCAGAGCATTGCTGGAGCTGCGTCGCGCTTGCGACGCAACTTCAGCAATGTGCCACCTTTAAGGCACAGATGCGCCACGCATCTGTGCCGTTTTTGCCCCATGGTGGACCGCATTATAAATGCGACGCATCATGGGTGGCGGAGCTGTGGCGCACAATAACTGGTGCATCCCTGGGGATGCGCCAGTTATTGTAAATATCCCCTTAATCCATTGGGAAACATCCTTTACAATGCAACTTTTACCACGCAGTGCCTTTATGACGCAACTTTTACAGCGCAAACCATTACAACGCATTGCACTGGGGGGCGCTCTAGGATAGGGAATAAGTTTAATTTACTATCCAACACCTTCCCTAGTGTCCACGGGGACTGGAGTTGGAATAGTAAATTAAACTATTCACTATCCAGCACCCCAAAGCGCTATGCGTTGTAAAGGTTTTCGTTGTAAAAACCGCGTTGTAAAGGCATGCGTGGTAAAAGCATGCGTTGTAATGTCATACATCCAATCCATTATCTGCCACATAATATGCAGTTTTTAACCCAAAAAAATCTGGTTCTAACTCAAATGATTTAAAAGTTGCTAAAAATTCAGTGACACTTGTTGCTGTGCAGCGAAAGACCCTTTGCAAAGCTGGACTGGCACCTTTTTGTTGCTTATTGCTATATTTGGGTTTAGAAAAATTGCACTAATGAGGTGCAACCAATGCCCAGACAATGTTTTTGGGGGGTTTTTTGTCCTCATTTTGCAATACTATTGTGTCAGGTTTTAATATAGAACCCATAGCTGCTGCTCGGGATGGGCCCTTCCCTTCTTACTCGAACCCTCGATACCAGTGGGAAGGCCGCTAGCAGTGTATTCATTTGTCTCCTGGACACTTTATTTGTGGAGCAAGCCACCCAGCATTGCTTTTCTTAAAATCATTGGACGTATCAAAGAAAAATGAAGATAAACATATAAAAAAGGCCCACACCTTGTATCTATTATGATTTATAAAGTCTCACTGAATTTTTCCCAGATTTCCCAGAATCTATATACAAAGATTATATACTGAACTTCTGACTACTACTTCCCCCATCATATGGGGAGGGGATTCCAACATAGTTATATGCCCAGACAATGTTACCAAGTTTTAAAATGACAAAATAATGAAGTAATACTATTACGAAATGTTCCACATTATGCCGCATAATTTGGCTATTCTTGCAGCATAATGTACTTAACCCTGCCACATAATTTGCCCCTCTCCTGCCGCATAATTCTAGTGTCCCTGCATATAAGATCTGTAGCGCTTAGAAACGGCAGAAGATCTACATAAAGCTCTCTATAAAAAAAAAAAAAACATTCACTGAAGGTGTCAACCCCCAGGTGACATCATCAGATACTCTAGCGCCTGATGTCGGTGACTGTTAGAGATGCGGACCCCAGTCCCCCAGGCCACGAGGCCACGAGGCGCACCGGGGGACTTAGAAGCTGATGCAACCCCGCAGGTGCTTCGGGCACGGCGGAGCTGGGAAAGGGATGCTCATCATCCCACCCGGGCATCCTCGGTCCTTTCCGCCTGATAGCGGGTCTTTCCCGGTGCACCTTAAAAGCCCGCCGGCCCCATTACTCCCGGCCTCCCACCTCGGGCGCTTGGAGCCGGGGCCGACTCATTGAGCCCCGCCACGGTCAGCTGCTGGAGCTGGCCCGCCGCCAGGCCCTTCATTCAGCCTGAGAGAGGCAACGTGCAGCCCGGCATGTAAGCCCCGCGCCGGTGCGCGCGTGACCGCCGCCGCGAGCCTGCCGCGCGCCGCTCCGGGAGCGGGGACTTTCCACTGCGGGACAAATGCGGGAGCGCACTGCCATCCAGCGGCCACACGCGGTGTCGCAGCGCCGCCTCTGCAGCCGAGCTCTTCACTCACGTTAGGAGCATCTTTTTATTTAACAAAAGTATTTAGCTTAAAACACCCCCTGGTTTAACATAGAGCCTTCAATCGGGGTCCCCTTTCCTCCTAAGCAAACACTGGGAATACGCCAGATACAAATCATGTTTTACAAATGTTGCACTTGTGATTCCTATACTCAGTTATCCCCTTTCCGTGTACAAGAGATACGTGTGATTTAAAGCAAGGGAAATGGCATCTGAATTTTCTTTCTGCATTGTGTGTGTGATGCTGTTTGTTATATATACTATTCATATGAAGGGTCGGGGGTGCAATGTGTGTTAGTTAAGCATTGTGTCGATGAGTGAGTGTGCAGCCTGTTGGGAGGGAGGTAGCTTTGTAATTATCGCCGTTGTTCTCCCCTACACTCCAAACCGACGGTTCTCTGAACGAAAAATGCAATTCAGGGCCTTTGCAAGACCAGTTGCACGCACCTAGGTGGCGGCAGCGCCCTCTCCCTCAGCCTGTTAACAAAGATGTCCCTCTCTGCTCCACGACACCTGTGGAAAGCGCGCCCACAGTGGCAGGCTCTTGCAGAAGGGTGATAGAAACCGGCTGCTCACACTCTGCTGGGGGCCTCCTACGTCACCTACTCAGGTTACCCTAAACTGGAGAGCTCGACACTGACTTCAGCCCCGTTTTTGAAAAGGCCCAAGTCCCGCTCATCACGATTGAGGCTCATTTTGGGGTACAGCCCAGTCTGGTCTCAGCCCTAGGATGGAGGCTAGGCCCTGACTTTCAAATGCAGCAGGCCTGCGTAGAGTGCTACTTACTGTGTGCAGAGCAGCGCATAGCAACCAAACAATGTATTTATTTATTTATTTGATTTGATTTATAGAGCGCCTTATCACCCAGGGGTCTCTAATCGCTTATCAGAGGGTGCACATTTAACTATGTGGAGAGAGCGATAGAAAGGACCACTAGGACGTGCTCCATGCCTCCGAGAAAAGCACAGTTTTAAGCATTTTCCTAAAGAGCAGCCGGTGCGTTTCCTCGCGCAGACTTAACGGCAAGTTGTTCCAAGCCGTCGGAATTGCATTGGAGAAGGCTCGCCCACCTAATGACGATAGTTTGAAGCGTGGACACACCAAGAGGGTGGCCTCTGCTGATCGCAATGTCCTGCTCGGGACATAAGGGATCAGACGCTCCCTGATGTACTTTGGGGCTTGTCCATGTAGAGCTTTATGTGTAATGCAGAGGCCCTTGAACTTAACTCTCTGCCTAATTGGGAGCCAGTGAAGCTCCCGTAACAGTGGCGTGGCATGCGTCCTTCTCGGTCGTTTTAGGATTAGTCTGGCTGCATCATTCATGACTGTTTGAAGTCTGGGGAAGGCCGGCATATAACGAATTGCCATAGTCCAGACGTGCCAGAATCATAGCAGATACCGCCCGTCTGAGCGTGGCCGAGGTCAGCAGTGGGGATATTTTCCGCAATTGCCTTAATAGGCCCGTACAGGTGCCAAGAACTGACGAGACTTGTTTTGACATAGAGAGTTTGGCATCTATATGGATGCCCAGACTTTTTACAGCCACCGCTGGTTCTGGAGCAGGACCCAGTTCTATTGGCCACAGGAGATCATTCCAGGGGCTGGCTGCTGTGGTAATTGCCAGCACCTCTGTTTTATCAGTGTTTATCTTGAGCGAATTTGCTGTCATCCAGTTTACTGTGAATTTTAATATATTTTGAAGTCCCAAATGAGCTGTGGGTGAATTGTCGATTTGTATGATGATCTGAGTATTGTCAGCGTAGTTGTAGAGGCGGCACTCCAACGAGTTAAGCGCCGCGACCAAGGGCTGCAGGTATGCGTTAAACAAGAGGGGTGAGAGTGCTGAGCCCTGGGGTACTCCGCCAGTAAGACCTGCTAGTTTGGACACCAAGTCTGTCAATTGGACTCTCTGCAAACGATTGTTAAGAAACGATGCCAGCCAGGCATGGGCAGTGCCCTAGATGCCGAAGTCCCTCAGCCGCGACAACAGTTGGTCATGATTGACAGTATCAAATGCCGCGGAGAGGTCCAACAGCACCAGGGCACATGGATTTTTTTTGTCTGCCCTAAGTCTCAGGTCATCCAGCATGGAAAGCATGACCAATTCCGTGCTGTGATGAGCCCTGAAGCCGGCCTGGTTGTGTTCTAGGAGATGATTTTTTTTTAAGTGGCTCGAGGGTTGGGGCAGGACATGTTGTTCGATTACCTTAGCCAAAAATGGCAGTTGTGAAATAGGCCTGAAATTTTTCAAGACCTTGGCGTCGGCCCCAGGTTTCTTTAGCAGCGGGATCAGGCGAGCCTCCTTAAAGTCGTTCGGGACCTGTCCTGTTTCAAGGGACCTATTGAGAAGGAAGAGTACATCATCCTCTATCCCTGACAGAGGTAACTTAAAGATCCTAGGTGGACAGGGGTCCTCTGGCGATCCAGACTTCACTCGGCCTATCAATACTGTCAGAGACTCCCTGGTGAGCGGTACTAATGTTGTTAGTGGATGAACAATGCAGGCTTAGAGGGCAAAATTACTGAAATAAGCCCGGAAAACAGCCTTCATTGGTGTATGGGAGGTGTTACAGTGCTGGAAAGACTGTTTTGCCCAGAGTATTGGAATTCAGTGCATCTTTTCATCCTTCACACCACTGTGGAGCTGCGGCAAGTCCATTGGGGCTGAGGGGCCACACCCCCACCTTTTGCCCCTCACGAGCAGAGTCTGTCATGCTGAGCAAAGGTCAGCCTGACAGACTGTTCATTTTCTGGTCAGGTAGCCAGGAGCCAGACATGCGCTAAATGCTCAAGCTCCTGGCTGCCTGATCTGAACTTGGAAGTCACTGCTTCTGTGGGCGTGGCCTCCTCAGCTCAGCAAAGGTCCCTAAGGCCTTCCCCTCAGTGACGAGGAGTAGCGTCACTGATTTCTCGCACCTGGGCGTTTCAGGTTTAAGCCCTGAAGCGCCCAGGGTCGAGTGTCAATCAGTGACACTTCATCACAGAGTGGGGTGGGGTCAGCAGTCTCACTGACCCCATCCCACTCTGTGATGACGTTGGGACTGCTGCCTTCCCTCATTGGCTGACTTTACGTCAGCCAATGAGGGAAGGCAGTAGTCCCAAGCCTCCTGGGACCTCAAAGACAGAGCTGCAGGAAAGTGTGTGACTGTTTTTCTTTTAAATCAATGTTTGGTGCGTGCATGCGTCAATGTATGAATGTTTGGAAATGAGTGTTGTGAATGGATGTGTTTGTGTGTGTGCATGTATGTGAATTCATGGCTTTGAGTGTGTATGTGTCCGTGTGTGTCCCGTTCACCCCCTCCCTCTTAAACTTACCGGCCGCCACTGCCACAGGAGCCTTGAATGTATGTGGTATTTGCATAGTGCAAACCTAGCCAAATGCAGCAGAGTACAGTACAGGATCAAAGGCGCGCATACAATGAACTAGTTATTTCAGAGGTAGCTGGTTTGTGGTTTGTTACTGGATCATGATTTATCATGATGCAGTGTTCTTTAAAAAGGTGCGTCTTTAACTCTTTCCTGACTAGGAGCAGGCTTGTGGCGGTCCTTGCGGATACAGTATTATGTTGCAGATCCTGGTGCATAGAAACAAAGGCTTATTGCCTTGCTTTTTCTCTTGTCTGCAGTCTGGCAGGAGGCCTGATCGGCAGAGCTTTGTAAATGATGCCGCTGGGTTTGAAGATGGTGTGGGCGGTCATGGGGACACAGTGGAGTTCCATCAGGAGGAGGTTATGTGATCATATTTCCTCAGGCCCTGGATTGGACGTGCTGCAGTGTGTATAGGGTGCCCTTCAGGAGGGCCAAAGTGGACTCTGGAAGACCATGGAGCAGTGCATTTCCATCATCCAGATGTGAGAGTGTGAGAGCTTGAACAGACGTTCCAAAATCGCTTTGTGGAAGGAACAGTTTCTCTTTCTTCAGTAGCCAGAGCTGAGGCCTTCTTTGTTTTCTTGGTACTGTGTTTCTTGAGGGGGAGGTTAGTGTGAGGTCAGTGTCAAGAGTGAATGCAAGTGACTTAGCATTGGGTGAAACTTGGGGTTCAAAGGTATCAAGGTTCACAACATTGTGTCAGGTTTGTACTATATCTTTCTTGTTGTTCTTGGCAAATAACAGCAATTCTTTATTGGCTGGGTTGAGATTTAAGTAGGCGCTGTACATCCAGGTCTGGATGAGATACAGATAGTGCTTGAGGTGTTAGATGTCTGGAGAGGAGGACACTCTCAGGTAGAGTTGAGTATTGTCTGCTTAGTGCTTACTTTTGATTGTTATGATCAGCGAGTAGAGAACTAAGGGACTCCATGTAGAGGTTGAAGGTGAAGGACGATAGTGCGGAACCTTGGGGACTGCACAGGTTATAGGGATTTGGAGGTGTCCCTGTACATAAACTGGTATTGGTTGTAATGGAAGGAGACCATCAGATGCCAGAGAATTACATCCAATATTTCAGGGTTAGGTTCAGGGTGAAATGGTGAATGAAGCTCGGAGGTCCAGCAGTATGAGAGTGCAGGAGTCATCTTCATCTGTGGCCATGAAGGCATTGACTATGATGCGTAAGTGAGAAGTCCAAATGCTGCAGAATGAGCTGAAGCCAGAAGTATTCGTGCAGGTAATAGTTGGCGCTAATGTGGTCTTGGAGTTGCGCATAGACTGCTTTTCATTGAACTTGCTAATGAATGGTAGGTAAGTGATGGGTAGCAAGCTCATCTGGGTCTAGATTAGGTTTTATTTTGGCAGTGGGAGGATCTGGACTGTCTTGAGAGCTTCTCAGATGATGTCTTGCGTGAGAGAGGTTTAGGGGAAAAGTTACTCTCCTACCTTACTTGGGATAACAGTTGTTCCACATTGTATATGGATACTTGATACTCAGATGTGACTGACTTACAGGGAGATCACTCAATTTTCTGACTGTGGTCAGTGCTCGTTCAATGTGGATGTACAGAAAAAGATAAACTGATGGATATACATCCTGTTTATTTAAAAAAAAATTACTTAAATTGGTTCTCTTGCAGAGAAAGTGTGTTTTCAGAAAATAACTAGCTTTTGTTTGGGGACAGAATTAATTGATCTCCAATATATGTTTTTTTTGGATAATCAAGTTTATTGGCATTTACAAGAAACCACATAATTATATTGACAGCGCAATTAGGCACATTACTTCGATAATCTATAACAGTATAACAGGAGACAGAGACCTGCCTATCGGGCTTCAGGTTAAGAACACAAATAAGTTGAACACCATACATGAAGCACACCCAAGAATCAAGACAAAAGATTGAACCATTTACCCCAGATCTTTCTGAACAATTCAGGGCAACCCCGGGCCTCAAAGAGGTGTTCCTCTTGGGTCCCGCACCAGTCCACCCCGCCTCCACTTCTGTACAGTAGGAGGCCTGTCCCGAGACCAAAGAGCTGCAATGTCACGTTTCGCTACTGCCACAGCAGTCCCAAGTAATCGCTTGTCAGCCCAAGAGCCGTCCAGGCCATCGAACACACCTAAGAGCAGACGTACGGGGTCATGGGGAATGGCCCATCTCAGGGTCTGTGTAAGCTCAAATTCCACTCCCGCCCAGAACGACGCGATGGCTGGGCACTGCCAGACCATATGGTAAAAGTCATCCAGGGCGTGTTCGAATCTGGTACAAGTCGGAGAGGGTCGCAGTCGGGCTCTATATAAACATGCAGGGGTTAGATATGCCGTATGTAAGTAATAAAGTTGAATGAGGGGCAGTTTGGAGGATGTCGTCAAGGTCTTGGGAGCCATAAGAGCGTCCGCCAGTCTACATCCTCCAAAGGGCCAAGCCACTCCTCCCAGCGAGCGCGCAGTGAGTCTAGGGTCACAGGCCATTATTCACTAGAGAGAAGTAGATCCGCGACACCCCACCTATACCCAGGTTCCCCATTATCACTTGGGCCTCAAGGGGACTGAATTCAGGGAGGGAGGTGGGAGAAGTAATGTGTGTATGGAGGGCGTGCCGCAGTTGTAGGTATTTGTAGAACTGTTAGGCATGGAGGGAGTAGCACTTCTGCAAATCTATTAAAGGCCCTGATATGATCCCCGACCCAAACGTCCCCCAAGAAGCGAGATCCCAATGCAGTCCATTGACGAAAGTCCCAGAGGGTGGAAGTCTCACTTAGCCAGGTACCATGCCACAAGGGCGTTTGTTGGGTAAGCTTGTAGTGTAGTTCCTATTTTCCCAATAGGCCCTGCGCATTGGAATAACATAAACAGTAGTATCGACGTAGAAGTGCGGATCTTTCAGGTCTCCACTGACTATGCTAAACTTAATTGGGTTTGTTACCAACTAGCTCAGAGGTCACTGGAAACTTTCTTGACTGAAAAGGAAGTGATCATCTTCCTTGGTACAGACAAGAAGGGATTCAGTTTTCCAACAACCGTGCAACATGACAACTTTGCTCCTCAGATAAGAGTCAATTTCTAGAGTCGTGTGAAACAATAGACAGTTATTTTACTCAGTCAGTTGTTGTGCAGATTACTTTCACAATATGTAGAGAATAGAGAGACGGGCGTTTTCAATAAAAGGTAACATTTATTGAACAGTCTTTCTTCTCATACAAGAGAAATGAATTGCCACAATTGCAAGACTTGTTATTATAAAAAGTATGTACAGTAAAATGAGTATTGCGAAATAATACTGTAAAAGCATTGATATGGTTTCTTAGCCATACAATGGTTTAAAATGAATAAAACATATATACATTCATATATACATTAGGCTAACGTACTCAACTGGTGCTTCTAACTACGCCTACCCCAGTGTACCTGACCTAAGCCTAATACTTGGGAGGGGAGTAAGTAAGTAGCTTTAAGTTAAGTTGGTTTTGCCAAGGTTTGCTTTAAGAATTCTCTCTAAGGGTTTAGTCAATACCATACCTCTGAAATAGAATGTTGGAGGGCTGGTATCTCCTTCAGGGGACTCGATATCCCAGTCACTCGCAAGAGTAGGCTGGAAACGCCGGAGCTGGATTTCACGGCAGGAGAAAAGACAGCGTCTCTCTCAGCGCGTTGAGGAGGAGGAGGAGGGGCAGCGTCCGCGGGCAGCTTGCATCTGCTGGGCTCTTGCAGGGGGACGGCTGTTCAGCTCCTGTGTTCACCACACCATCGTTCGCTCGTTAGCAGCGATAGCAGTAGCGATAGTATCAGCATCAGCGTGGCAGCGATAGCTTTCAGCTTCAGCGAAACAGCATTTGCTTAAGGCAACGTTGGTAATATTTATACCTGAAAGGTGCCTTGTTTGACGTACGTTTTGGACATAAGACGTCAATAAAGATGTCACTAGGAAGTGATCGTCTCTCAGTGCTCATTAGAGTTCTATTACTAATCAAAACATAGCAAGCAGGGCTTTCCCAGGTTGCTGAGTTTTTATCTTGTTGAAGAACTCGGAGTGTTAATCTAGGAATCCTAGATAGTGACTTCTGCTATGTCATTTGCACTAATGAGCTGCAAAGGAAGTTGCAGAGGAAGCAATTCTGAAATGTGGCTCTGTTCGTGTGAGGCCAGAGACGAGTTTCTGAATATTGCATTTGATCGGTTATGCCAATATAGGGAATAAATGGATTTATAGCCGTATAGGGGCATAAGGTCACAGTATCGATCAGGGTCCTAGATAAGAACGCGACACCCACTCCACGAATTTATGTCCATCAAATTACTAAAACTAGAGCAATAAGATGCATGTGTAACATTGCCCACCCCAAAATACATATTTGCATTTGAAATAGGCGTATTTGAAATACGTGAAAATATAGGTACTGTACGTCTTTAAGCATAGAAATCATTCAAAATTATAGCATATGTAATCAATGAACGATTTTGCGAAAGAATTACACATGAAATATCTCTTAATACAGAAAAGAAGGGCGAGATAATTTCATCACATATAAATGCATTGCAGTAAAATAAGCTAGAGGCTGGTGTTAAGTTATCATGTCTCTAGATTTACCTAAATAGAAGTAGAAGCTTCTGTTCTCTATGAATAGGTCTACTTTAAGCAAAGAATTTGTGCCAGAAAAAGGGGAAAATATTATGAAAAATAGTTCAATCCAAAAAATATTTTCTTGTGAACGGGGGAATATAGTTCCAACGCTTTTAGCAGTTTTTGTTGATCAAAACTGAAGGCCGAATTCAGAGTTCATGGGAACGCTGTGTGTCGGAATGCTTTTCTAAAGTTATTGTTTCTGTTCGGGTGAGAACATCATATCAGACAGGCTCTCAAAGAATTGGTCTACAAATTCAGGTGACAGTTCGACCAAATTCGATAGTGCTGTAACTTGGCAGGTGTGAGAATGATTGCTGTCATCAAAGTCTGGATCAGCAATGCTCACAGAAGGTCGTACCTGGGTGATGTTGCTTTTGTCACTCGCTCCACTGTTACCACCTAGTCGTAGTACAGGAGTCTCAACGAATGCCGTCATCAGGATTGGTAGCCGCTGGGGACAACACAATGCGTGAGCCGTTATAGGACAGAGCAAAGTATCGATATCCATTGGTACTGCTGATGGAAGTGCAAGACAGATGTCCAACACGCACTCATCTCCGCATAGCATACATCGTTGCACAGGTAAGATGCAGGATTGCCATATCGGTCTGAATGAAAGGAACCAGGTCATGTTTAGATCTCTCAGCCTGGCCAAAGCAAGGACTCTAGTTATTCTGTCCCGGTAGCGCACTGCTAGGATTGTTTCTTCCATCCTCGTAGGAGTCATGTCTGAGCTTTGGCTTGCCATAACGGAGCAGGAGGGTCAAAAATAAAATGCCTGCTACAAGTCCCAAAAATAGGGGTATGCCGCCAAAGACTGAATGGACAAAATTAGGAATGATTCCCAGAATTGCTTTGAATGGTGTTAGCAGTCCCGTAAAAATTGTCTTGAATATGCCTGGGATGCCTATGGCACTAGACATGTTAAGAATTTGGCTAAGCATTTCTACGAAATGCACGGGGCAATTTGTTGATAAAAGGTCATGAACCTCCGTAGCTGTCCTTGCAACTAGGAGATCATACGTCTCTTTTGATGACGTGATGGGCACTGTTGTCTGCAAAAGCACAGACTTCATTTTGCTTAAAGTATCAATTCGCATAGAAGAGAAATTTAGACAGGGCCAGATGGGAGTCTCTATGTCTCTAGGGCCGCTCGGAAACAATGCTTGCATACAGCATTTGACCATGGATGTTACGCTTACGAGATAGGCTTTTCCTGGCAAAAGGCCACAACAGCTGTGATCCGTTATTAGAATGTAACTCCCATTCGCGAGTTCCATAAAGAAAGGCTCTATCTGTGTTGCAGGTGTGACATGTTGGTGGCATGAAAGGTTGTTATAATTTCCTTCACAGGCTCCGTGTAAATTAATACCCTGGCACAAAAGTATACCGCTTAGTGAACGTTTACAGTTTTCACCACTAAGAAATACATTTTTGTGGCTGTCACTATAGCATGAATGTGTGTATGGTAATTTCCATGTTGACTTAACATATCCTTTACCCAGTCGTTCATACTGGCCAGTAGGTATGTATTCAAGGCATTTTTTAAATTGGAAAGTTGTTATCGGAATTGTGATAATCCCGTGTATTATCCATTCAATGACAGGACTTTCTGACATTGTCAAAGGTAATCTCTCAAGTTTTTCGATGCTCAGGATTGTATAGTCTGCTCCTTTCTGTGCCAAGCTGATTTGTTTATCAGTAAGGTTAAAGATGGAAAACAATGACGTTGTGTTGATTAAACGCCAAGGCACATAGCCTGAACGAAGATTTTGCAGCGTCCAGCCTAATTGTACAATAGAACGTAATTGTGACTGGCCATTCTGTAACATTAGCAAGTCTCTGTCTATTATATCAAAGACAGATGATACAATATTGTCCAACGAATATATTCTGGAGGACAGAGTCATTAACCCATTGTCCACTACAGAAAGTGATTTTTCCAAATTAATACGATCAATTTCTCGTATTTTTTCAGCTGTCTCAATTTGTGTGACTTTCCAAGCCTCGTTGTATACCGCATAGATACTGGTCGCTATGAAACGCTTTTGACGCTGTTTGCGTGGTCCAAGAATGAAATCGCGCAAATCAGCACCCTCTTTAAGTAAAGATAAGTGTTGCTTAATTTCAGCCAGTGTGGATGATCCTAGCCATTCGAGGCAGAGTTTCCCTACACTGTATGTTGTTACTATCCCTGGATGTTGTCTCTGGGAGTATCTAGGGTCTTGTCTGGTCATTTTTAACCCCTGTGTTTTGTTCAGGAATCTATCTTGACAGTTGTTTGTGTCAGTAGGCCAGATTAACCACTTTTTCCAATCAGGATGTGTTCTGTTTAAATGTAACATTTTAATTACGTCTATCTCAATATCTGTTGTTGTATTCTCAGGTATTGGCTTTGGAATAGACGGTTTGTTAAGGTCTTTAATCTTAGCTAGGCCAAGACAGGATGTTTGGTGAATTGTGTCATTTAAAAACATCATTTGTTCTGGTATCATGCAGGCTCTGAATAATGCTTCTAGGCCTTGTACCGCCACTCTTTTGTACCCCAGATGGTTTTTGTTTCAATGTTATTTTTCCAATAATCAAAACCAAATGTCATCATTTTTTCATAAAATGCTTCTGAATATATCAATTTAGTATTTGTCAGCATTGTTTTCAATCCTGTTTTATCTAACAGTTTGTAATAAAACGTTTCTGCATCACTGGTGTTAAACCCTGAGAAGTACTTGAATTTCTCAAAGAATGTTTTAGAACTGCTTTTAGGTGGTGTAGCACAATGTTCCCATTGGTTATACTTAAAAACATTTCTAGGCTGTGCAGATTTATGCAAGTAATGATCACCATAATGTGTGAAGCAGAACATCTGTTCATAACTAGACGAACCTTGTAAATAATCATGTTCTGTGAATCTAGCTGACATTACCAAATCAGACATCATGTTATTAATACTTTCAAAGTCCCAATCATCAGAGAATGTACTAGGTTTTACAAAGTCACTTAAGGAAACCTTGAATTGATGAGGATACTTCAGGATCTCGACCGGACCATAGATTTCATAGTCAGTTTTCTCCCATACTACCCCACCGGGTATTGGAATGGCTGTGACATTTACTGTTGACAGTTCTCTTTTCTTCACGTGGGATGATCTGTGTGGTTTGAGGACTAAGTTGATGTTCTGACTTGCTGTGTCCATTGTACTATATTTTCCCTCAATGAATTTTTCCAAACAAAGTACCATGATGAGCCAAAGCAGGAGGAAAAATATACCTAGACCAAACCAGAACTCTAACCATGGAGAAATAAGGTAAATTTCCTTTAGTTGATGAAAGAGTTCTGTAGCTTTTTCTTTAAAAGTCTTTTTTGTTTCTGGCATCACTTCGGGGTTGCTTTGATCCTCGGAAAAGTTATCGAAGTTGATGAAATAGCCAGAGGCAGTTCTGTCAATTGTCGGGATTGTTCTTTCAATTTGTCTTTCGGTAGCACTTTCTGATGCCACATCATTGTAGACTGGTGTTTCTTGACGATGTGTTTCAATCTGTGTCTCAAGAGGCACGAGTTCCATGGCATTATTGCATAGTCCCTCTCTGTGTACTGCAGGCTGATCGAATGTGATTAGTCTTTCAGTTTGAACCTCTTGGATTGTTGCAAGTTTGGGTATTCTGTTGTTTCTTGGGAGTCCACTGGGCCTACTGTTGATTATAGGCCACATGCTTGTGGTTTTACCAGGTCGATTGATACAACTCTGTTCTCCTTTTTACCAGCAAGGGGCGGTAGTACTACTGATCTTGTTCCGCTGATTGCCAAGACAGGTACTGCTTTTCTGTAAGAAGGCCCAAATTCCTTCTTCACTGCTATTTTTTTCTCTGACTAGATCCCCAATCTTTGGAATCCAGACAGGCCTTGCTGGGGCTGTTGCTGGTGGTGCCTCGTCAGTGGTAGCTGGCTGTTGCTTTAACTTTATGTTGCTTAAGGATTTTCTTGTTTCGTTCAAGTCCTGTAAAACAGTCAAACGATCTTTGATGTCAAAGTCTGTTTTCTTATCTTGTACCACTGATACCTGACTATCTAAGTCCTGAATTCGCATTCTAGTTCCGAACAATAGTTCGTATGGGCTGAAACCTTTTAGAGAATTTCTTGGCAAGTTATTTAGGCTTAATTGGACACTTATTAAATGTTTGACCCACCCAGCACCCGAACCTAATACCTTCGCTGTGATAGATTGCTTCATGTCCCGGTTTTTTCTTTCTACCACACTGTTCCCTTCGGGGTGTGACGGACAAGAATACCGCAATCCAACTCCCATGCTGGCCATGGCCTCCTTATAAGCTCGAGAGCTGAAAGCAGGACCCTGGTCAGAATGGAACATGGCAATTGCGTATGTGCCGATAAAGACTCGCAGATCTTTTATAACCGTTCTGGCGTCAGCCGAGGGCTGGAGGCCGCATTTTTTAAGTGGATTTAGCCTTCATGATTAATAGGACGCAGGATGGCATGTAGACTGCGTTACGCTGTTCCTGATTAGTAGCCGGTAGCGTAGTTCACTACTGCGATCCCTGTCACAGTCGGGACAGTTCTGTACATATATTTGATGTTGCACGCTCATTCCTGGCCACCAGTATTCTGATTGTAATTCTTTCAGAGATTCCTCAATCTTTTTGTGCCTAGGACCCAATCCCATGTGTGCGTCTGCTATTAAAAATATTCTCCTGTTCATGTTTGGAATTACTCTATCCCCCACTCCAGGGATTCGAGCAAAAGGAACGGAGTTTGCATCAATTACGTATGCATAATTGAGTGGATAGTTCACGGGTAGTGCTGCACAGTCGCCTTTAACGGACGTTTTTACTGCAAGCATGGTTTCCCCGTCTATGTATTTTTCTGCACGCTTTTTTGTGGCTACGGAAGCCGGTTTAGTTGCTTCCGCTGTGGCTGTATTAGCCAATGAATTCCCTGCAACGTGAACGTCATCACGTTGAAGACTCTGTGCGTGTATCACGTGAGTCTTTTGTAGTTCTTTCTGTAAAAGAGCTACCTGGTTCCAGAGCAATTTATGCTTTATTGTGGCACCTGTGTCATCTTTGTAATCATTTTCAATCCAGCTCTGCAACTTATTATTGTAAGAGTTGACGCAAAAATGAGAATCGCACACGATTAGTGTCGGGAATTCACGTTCTGCATTTTCAAGCGCCATCTTTAAAGATCTGATTTCAGCTCTCTGAGCCGAACAGTACTTCACTGATTCAGTTTTTGTTATTTTCGGTCTGAATTTACCGCACAGCCAACGACCTTTAACAATCGCATAGGCTGCATCGTAGGATTTGCTCTCTACGTTGAAATGCTGTACAAATCTATCTGTATAGATTATACAGGCGTACTGTGGGAGAGGCAGAAGTTCGATTGGCAGAGGATATTCTTCTTCATGTTCTAAATCATTCCGTTTTTTGAATTGCGGGGAGAAATAGTATTTCACATCTTCCGCTCCTAGAGAATTTATACACTGTATCCATTTGGGATCCAGTGACACTGTAGGCAGGTTTACTGGGCTGAATAGCGCCTCAAAGGCGGATTCCGCTGTGAGGATATTAATCCTTTTACCATGTGCTAGGTCTCGTTCATTCGCTAATGCAGTTTCTACTGCTTTCACAGTTCTTTCTGTGGGACTGAATGTTTTTTCTGCTTGTGTGTACAAGTGAGATTTAATTGTAATTGGTACCTTTTCTCCCTCATTAGAGGTCAGGTACGTGAATCCGCATCTTCCTGGGATGACTCGGATTACAAGATTGCGTGTGTTGTCACGTGTATCTAATTTTGTTTTTGCTAACATGTCTGTTTGCAGTGATCTCAAAATTTCTGTGTGTTTTTGAGTCCAATTGATTTGTTTAAAATCAGGTTTAATTAGTTCGTAGAGAGGTTTAACCCTCTCTGCGTAATTTAGAATGTAAGTTCTACCGAAATTCAGAAAGCCTAGAATCGATTGTAAATTCTTCAGTGTTTTTGGTGCTTGGAGTACAGCGCACTTCTCTAAGAAGTTGTCCGCTAGGCTTTTTCCTTCACTTGATAATTCGTATCCTAAAAATAATACTGTCAGATGGGCAATTCGAGACTTTTTAAAGTTGAATTTGTAACCCTCTGCTGCGAACCCAAGTATAATGGTGTTCACTCTTTTCAAGTGAGTCTCCAAGTCGTCGTCTGTGAGATAGATATCATCTACGTAAGATAATGCCTCATCATCATACATTTGTAGTAACTCTGTTACTCTGGCTGAGAGTAGTCCTGGGCTGTTCTTGAACCCCTGTGGGAGCCTACAGAAATTTTTCTGAGACCCCATTACTGAGAAAGCGGTCAAGTATCTGCTTTCTGGTGCAATGTTTTGACAAAAGAAACCATTAGATATGTCTAATGTAGTTTTATATTTTTTCCTAACTATGTTATTCATTAGTGCAGCACTATGCGAATTTTGTACTGCAAAAGTTTTGCAATATGCATTAAGGTGTCTGTAGTCCAAAACTAGACGATATGAATTGTCTGGCTTGGAGACAGGAAACAAAGGATTGTTCATTTGAGAGGTGCATGTTTCAATCACCCCCTGGTATTCAAGTTGATCTAAAATCTCCCTGACTTGTTTTTTAGCTTCTTGCTTAATGGGATACTGCCTTTGTGCAGTTGGTTCACTTTTTAACTGTTGAGGAGGAGAGTCCTCATCCCATCCTATATGATTTTTATATAATGCCGGTGCCTGGGCCACTGCCCATTTCCTTGCATATGAATATTTTTTGTGAATCGGAATGTGATTCGAGAAGGCAGGCATAATCATTTCTTCGCCACGAGGGCACTCCCTGACAAACTCTGGGGGCCAATCTTTTTCAGCTAACAGAATATCATAGCCTTTTGAGAGTTTATCCCAAAATAGACCCTTTATTTTCCTAGTCTTATCACCCTCTATACGCAATGTTATTTCGTATATCTTATGGGGCTCGCTAAGTCTGGTGTCGGCAGTTTCAACCTGAATGTATTCATTCGTGTCCACTGTCTCCAGATGACTCATCAGGATCTTGCGGGCTATAGTGATTTCTGCTGCACTGTCTAGCATTGTCTGTGCCCACTCCCCGTTTTTCAACTGTGTCCTCAGTATTCTCGGCATGGTTGATTACTCTAATACTGGCTACCTTCTTTTTCGGAAATTGAGATTTTTTACTCTGAGCAGGTTCCTTGTCTTTGGACTTGGTGTGCTCTCCTGGGTCTGACCGTCCTCTTCTTTCCGATTTCTGCGAAAAAGATCGAGAGGGACGTGTATCAATACTTTGATATCTATCAGGTTTTTTCAAATTATCCCTATTTCTAAGGTTGTATCTTTTCTCAGAGGGCTCCCTCTGGGGAGACTGGTCTACTCGAGTCTGAGTTCTTTCCCTCCGTCGAGGAGACCTTCCTCTGGACTGGAAAACTTTTTCCTTGGGAGTGGATTGTTTATTTCCATCCCAGCTCTTTTTAGGAGTGTTTGAATTATTTTTAATAAATAATTTTGCTAACTCTCTATATGCTTTTGTTAATTCTCTTATGTTAACTAAGAGTTCTTCACTTGACATTTTATCAATGTCCGGATGTGGTGTGTAGCCGGCTAGAACCGGCCACGTTGCTCCTGGTCTACCTAGTGGACCGAGCCTGGTTATATGATCATTATGTTTTAGGGCGCCTTTAAACCAAAGTAAATGTTCTTGGTATTTTAATGGGATTTCAATCTCCTCGAAAGGAGCGTATTCTCCCGGTGGATCCTCTATTTTATAATAGTGGAGCTCATGTGTTGCGGCGTTTGCCGCTGGAAATTTTATCCATGAATAGAATACCTCTGTCTGCCGATATTCGTGTGCCTCTATCACGAAGACGACTGTGCCACCCTGTGTGGTCAGTCCATTTTCTATAAGTTTTGAAGTTATAGATTTTCTTAAATGTGCCGGGATGATTATTGCACCCAGTTCAGTAGTCCCGTCAGGACCCTGCTGAGTCGCATCTACTGCTGGTGCAGCGGTTCCGTTTTCTCCTGGCATTGTATAAATGCAGGTTTTACAGAGCAGGTCTCCAAGGAGACAAAGATTAGGTGCACAATATTTTGGAACACTGTATCCTTCAACGTTGAATAAACCAGAGCTTTACATAGGAATCTCTTCCTACTAAGGTCGGGCGGATTTTAACCTTTCACCCACTCCAGACGTCTATTGGAGTATTTACGGGAGAAAGGGGTCTGTGTGAAAAATGCACGACTGAGTTACTCTAACGTCTTGCGTTAGTTTATCGCCTTACCAAACGTTGGGCGCCATGTAGTGTAGTTCCAATTTTCCCAATAGGGCCTTCGCTTTGGAATAACATAAACAGTAGTATCGACGTAGAAGTGCGGATCTTCCAGGTCTCCACTGACTATGCTAAACTTAATTGGGTTTGTTACCAACTAGCTCAGAGGTCACTGGAAACTTTCTTGACTGAATAGGAAGTGATCAGCTTCCCTGGTAGAGACAAGAAGGGATTCAGTTTTCCAACAACCGTGCAACATGACAACTTTGCTCCTCAGATAAGAGTGAATCTCTAGAGTCGTGTGAAACAATAGACAGTTATTTTACTCAGTCAGTTGTTGTGCAGATTACTTTCACAATATGTAGAGAATAGAGAGACGGGCGTTTTCAATAAAAGGTAACATTTATTTTACAGTCTTTCTTCTCATACAAGAGAAATGAATTGCCACAATTGCAAGACTTGTTATTATAAAAAGTACGTACAGTAAAATGAGTATTGCGAAATAATACTGTAAAAGCATTGATATGGTTTCTTAGCCATACAATGGTTTAAAATGAATAAAACATGTATACATTCATATATACATTAGGCTAACGTACTCAACTGGTGCTTCTAACTACGCCTACCCCAGTGTACCTGACCTAAGCCTAATACTTGGGAGGGGAGTAAGTAAGTAGCTTTAAGTTAAGTTGGTTTTGCCAAGGTTTGCTTCAAGAATTCTCTTTAAGGCTTTGGTCAACACCATACCTCTGAAATAGAATGTTTGAGGGCTGGTATCTCCTTCAGGGGACTCGATATCCCAGTCACTCGCAAGAGTAGGCTGGAAACGCCGGAGCTGGATTTCTCGGTAGGAGAAAAGACAGCGTCTCTCTCAGCGCGTCGAGGAGGAGGAGGAGGGGCAGCGTCCGCGGGCAGCTTGCATCTGCTGGGCTCTTGCAGGGGGACAGCTGTTCAGCTCCTGTGTTCACCACACCATCGTTCGCTCGTTAGCAGCGATAGCAGTAGCGATAGTATCAGCATCAGCGTGGCAGCGATAGCTTTCAGCTTCAGCGAAACAGCATTTGCTTAAGGCAACGTTGGTAATATTTATACCTGAAAGGTGCCTTGTTTGACGTAAGTTTTTGGACATAAGACGTCAATAAAGATGTCACTAGGAAGTGATCGTCTCTCAGTGCTCATTAGAGTTCTATTACTAATCAAAACATAGCAAGCGGGGCTTTCCCAGGTTGCTGAGTTTTTATCTTGTTGAAGAACTCGGAGTGTTAATCTAGGAATCCTAGATAGTGACTTCTGCTATGTCATTTGCACTAATGAGCTGCAAAGGAAGTTGCAGAGGAAGCAATTCTGAAATGTGGCTCTGTTCGTGTGAGGCCAGAGACGAGTTTCTGAATATTGCATTTGATCGGTTATGCCAATATAGGGAATAAATAGATTTATAGCCGTATAGGGGCATAAGGTCACAGTATCGATCAGGGTCCTAGATTAGAACGCGACAAGCTTTCCATCCCACTTTGTGTGGCACAAGGCGGTGCGCCAAGCCAGTAGGACAGCCCTAGTGATAGGGGGAAGGAGTCGCGGGAAGGGGACCCCGTACAAGTAGGCCTGGAGTTGTGGAAAGTCCATCGACCGGAGCTCGACCTGGTACGCCGGATCGGACCAGCCACCGGCGAACCAGTCATGCACCACAATAAGTCTTGTGGCCAAATAGTATAGGTGAAGTTTGGTCACGCCCATGCCCTCATCGTAGGGAGGTATTTGACACTGAATCAAGGCCATATGAGGTCTCCCACCCTTCCATAAAAACCGGGTAAGCAGCCCATCAATCTTGAGGAACCAGCTCCCCGGAAGGTAAAAGGTTATGTTTTGAAGAATGTATAAAAAATGCGGGAGAACAATCATTTTCAAAAAACGCACTGCTGCCTAGGGGATTAAGAGGAAGGGATTGCCATCGCTTGAGGTCTGCCTTGGCCCTAGTAACCAGGGGCGTAAGGTTAAGGGCCCATTCAAGTTTAGGGAGCAAGGTTATCCAGACACCCAAATACTTAAAGGACTGCCTACGCAGTCCCTTAAGCAGTCGAAACAGGCACATGATTGGTGAAGGCGGACCAGAGTGGATTTCGTCGGGTAGACCTGCAGGCAGGAAACTCGCTGAAAGGCAGACAGGACTTCTAAGCATCGTGGGCCTGAGTCCTCAGGGTCCGCTAGGAAAAGAAGGACGTTGTCGGCATAAAAGGCGACCTTGTCGACATGACAAGGATCCCAGGCCCAACCCTTAATACGGGGATCGTTGCGCACGAGGGTGGCGAGGTGCTCCATTGCTAACGCAAATAAAAGTGGCGAGATCGGAGCGCCTTGGCGGGTGCCCCTCTGGCTGGGGAATGCCTCTGAGAGTACACCGTTAATTAGGACCCGTGCTATAGGACTAGAATACAATACTCTGATGAAACGCCTGAATGGAAGACCGAATACCATCGCCTCCAGCACATTGTCCAGATAGCTCCAGTCAACGGTGTCAAAGGCTTTTTCAAAATCCACGAAAAGCAGAGCCAAGTACGGGGTGAGCTTGGAGAACCGGGCCTTATGGGCCGGGCGGCGCAGGGCACGCCTAAATCCCCGAGTTCACCTGCCTTGCAACTAACAGAGACACGAGACACTCCATTGAGCGTGGAAGCCAGGTTTATTAGCTGCAGCTAAGCACAGTTGTCCCAGAAGTTACACACAGGGTGGATTCTAAGGAGACTGCCACTTCAATCCGTGGCGCACAGTATTTTATAGGAAACACATTTACAATATCCCACTCTTTGCACATACAAAATGAACCAATGAGAAAAGTTAAATAACAAGCTATCAGTTGCCTCAAATACGTCCCTTTCTTAGACCCCGTGTGCTACTCCTCCCGACAACTTAATCAGTGATGGTGTCCACAATCCCCTCTTGCAGGTGGCAGGACGTATTTGGGTGTCTCAAAGGATGGTTGTGTAATAGGAGCATACAAGGAGAGAATAGCGAAGGCCAGTCGGATAAGATAGTATAAGGAAAGAATAGGAGAGGGCAAATAGTCGGCTGAGACAGAGATCAATCGAACCAGACATGGATTAACGAACTCAGCCAGACCCTGACATCAGGTTTCATGAACAAGGACAATGAAGTTACTTTTTAACTGAAAGGACACGTAGTAGCTGGAAAAGCAAAAGCACATCGTTCGCCGTGCTGCCTGAGTGAGGGCAACACAAAATGGCAACAGGACACAAAATGGCGGCTAGATTCGGGCCGAAATCCGAAATCGTAGAACCTCACACCCTCCTTTTGCCATTACTCAGGCAAAACACCAGGGACTCAAGTCAATCTGAGTCGATGTCAATGGCCATGAGGTCATCGAACTGTTGCTGTAGCATCATTCTAATATTCTTTGTTTTTCGTGACGCAGGCTTCGGGACACACATAGTGGCACAAAGACTACATATTGCAGGTCCACACTGCACACAAAGACAACAAGAGAAAATGATGGCCAAGATCATTCCAAGGAAAGTTAATATCTTCCATCCCCATGTGGATAGTAATCCCCAAAACCATCCCATCACAAACCAATCTCCCGTGTCCTGATGTATAGACTCGGAGATGGTATGTAACTTGGAGATAGCTTGGTATACTGTAGGGGCATTATCAGGAATGTAAACACAGCAACTAGACCCAATCAATTTACAGACTCCGCCACGATCTGCAAGGATAATATCTAAAACTATCCGATTTTGTAACGTCATAAGACGTCATAAGCCTGAAGTTCGGCTGTCACATTACTCAAGGCTCCAGAAGTTTCATTTATGGTAGCCTCAACAACACGAGCTACATGTCTGATGTCTCTGCTATTGCCCATTGGGCCCCAGAAAGGAAGCAACCCTTTAATAAAGTCACCTCCCTCCTGCCCTGCTGTATCTTTCTGATCAATAACTCCCCTACCATGTCTTTTCTTGTAATGACCTGAAGGAACAGTATACGTTGGGGGAAGAAGAAAAGCCACGTAACAGGTTCCTGAGAAATAAGTAGGAAGCCATGTATAGGCTCTATCGTGACAGATAAAACATGTGCCTTGTGATGGCACTAGCGGTGAGGGAATCTGAGGTGTATAGACATAAGTATGAGAACAGATACTCTTCTCCTGCTGATTCTTAACATTCTGACCATTATTTGTCAACAGAAATTACCTCGATGAGGTACAGTCCAAATTGGGAGAGAGCTCCTTCGTTTAGCCTTTTCTGTGAGGCTAGTAACATATCGGGTTATATTCCATCCATCATAGGCTCTCTTCTCATCTATGGGAATGCTACTAATCTGAGCAATCTTAGCCATAGTCACTATTCCCTTAATCAAAGGACTGTGACTAAAGTCTGCTCCACCACCATATGGACTACCAGGAGGATATCGTAGCTGGTTTTGATAAAGGTTAGAGAACATAGTCAAATAAGCCCAGGCGGAACCTTCATAGGAGAATGGAAAAACTAAATATGGCATGCCTCTCTCTGTATTATGAGGCATGAGCCCACAAACCCAACAATCAGTAGTATTCATCACTAGTTGGTGTTGATGCAATAACTGAATAAACAAATTGTTGAAGTATTCGGTTCTCCTAATCTGTTCGTGTTCTGAAAGTGTATAAAACTGATGTGGGGAGACAGTAGCAGGAAAAGATAAAAAGACAGATGTAGAGACAGATGACTGTATAACATAAACAACCGAACTTCCACACGCTAAAAAGGTACATAAACATATCAGAATACATAGGGTTATTCCACATGGACTAACCATTAGTTTTTTAAGTCTATCTTTCATATTTACAGTCTGATCATTAATTTCCACTTTAATATCCATTATTCTAAAGCGTTGCTCACGATAATCTTCCTAGATCACTTAGCTGTGATTATTAGCCGTCCTATGACACTGCAAGTCCTGCAGACCCTAGTTCACTACTCAGGTCACAGCTTAAGACTCCTACCGTGACCCCGCAACTTGCTGGATAGTGGAAGAAAACACATTAAAATATCTTTCAAAACAAAAACGGTATAATCAGAAAAATCGTAAAAAGGAAGAGTTCAATTGTCTTTGGTCATTCTCGATCGTAAATTATATCGAGTCTTATTAGGGATCGTCTGGTCCTTAAACAAGGCTTCTGGATCCACCGTGTTCAACCGCAGATGTGTTGGGACGGCCTCCTGTAACACGTTGTCGTCTTCTTTCTCAGAGTTCGTGTGGTCCAGGCGTGCACTACTAAACAATTCAAATCTAGGCACTTTTTCACTTTCGTTATCACCTATGCCCTCACGAATCCACTGGTCAAAAGGCAAAGGCAAAGGTACCCTGTTACAGTGCACGCCATGGACCCAGTTCTTTTTCCCAACAACCTTCACTGCCGTCCATGTAGTCAATAGCACTTGAAGAACTGGGTTTTAGAACCCAGAGGCGCCAGGGGCACGCCCAAAGTCTTCGAGTTCTCCTGTCTTAGAATACAGAGACACAGGATACTTCTTGGTGGCGTCAAAGATCAAATTTATTGGCTGCATCCAGTAACAGAAGTCCGAGAAGAATACACGGCATGTAAGTTCTCAGGAGACTGCTCAACTTTACAAAGCAAGTCGTCCCTTTTTATGCCAAAAATGATGCTTCAGGCAAACATTCCTTATTTACAGTTTAACCAATCCCATGTATACACGACAAAAGCATTGCATAATGACAAACCCACATTTAAGTTGTCCAGCCCATAATAAATTATCAAACAAACCCAACATTCTTCTTTAGACAAGGCCGGACAAACCCATAGTAAAGAAAACCATGACCCATATCGTAAATAGACCATAAAATAAGGAACAGAAACAGATAGAAGTAGGATAAGGCATGTTTGTGTGCAATAAAACTTTACGATGTCCTGTGCTCTGATCCTTAATCTTGATCAGCTAAAGGTCAGGAACTGGTTTGGCAAGGTCGGCTTCAGGCAACAGGGTCAGTTCACTCAGGTCAAACAGGAGTCAGTACAAACTCAAGCTAAGGTGTACGCGTCCTTAAGACTCGTTCGGCCACAGTGATAGGCCTATATGAGGGCAACCACAAAATGGCTACCATGCACAAAATGGAACCCAAGGGTTTAGAACAAAATCTCTAAATACATAGTGAATCCATTGGTGTAACATGACGGAAACGCTCGTACTTGCCGAACTCACTGTTTACGGTTCGCTGTTACCAAAATCGTAACGGAACCATGACATTTATGAAACGGGTTCAGAATTCACGGAACCTCACACTTGACGTAGTGGGCCCCAATGAGGTTCCAAATTCTTTTTCGCTGAAAGTTTTTCACACAGACCCAGTCGCCAGGTTGGATGGAATGACCTGGGTCTGCGGAGGCTTTTGGCAAAGCGTTTTGAACCTGTTGATGAAGAACACGTAATTTAGTAGTGAGGTCATGCAAGTAATCAATCAGCATTGGGTATGGAATATCAGAATACTTTTTAGGTCGAGGGACTCCCCAGACATTTGCCGGGCGCCCAAAACGACCTCATACGGACTCAGACCTAAACGAGAATGCACAGTAGTTCTCGTAGACAGAAGTGCTAATGGTAGGGCATCAGGCCAGGCGAGACCTGTACTTGCCTGAATCTGTGCTAATTTGAGCTTGAGAGTACCATTATAACACTCTACCAATCCTGCTGACTGAGGGTGGTTTGCCGCATGGAATTTCTGTTTAATACCAAGACCTGCACATACTTTCTGCATAATTTGGCCTACGAATTCACTCCCATTGTCAGACCAGACAATGCGCGGCAAACCAAACCTCGGGAAAAACTCCTTCAAAAGTACTTTGGCAGTAGAAAAAGCAGTATTGTCCTTTATGGGGTAGGCCTCTATCCATCTGGAAAAGGCACAGACCACCACCAGGACATACTTGAGGTTATTACAGCGATCCATATGAATATAGTCGGTTTGTAATAACTCAAAAGGATACGTAGGGGGAGCAAAATGACCTGCTGAAGTTGGGGTTCCCTTTCCTGGATTATGCATTAAACAAACAATGCAATGCTTCACCACATTTTCTGCACATTTAGGAATTCCTTCATTCTGCCATACTGGAGCCAAGATTTTACAGATGCCCTTTGCATTAATATGGGCTGGACCATGCACCATAGTAACTACAGGTAGTACATAAGCGTCTGGTAACAGCCATCGTTGATGCTCTGACAATTCCGTCCAACATCCAGTCGCGTCCAACATTCCCGTACTCTCTCTCCACTTACTCAGCTCTTTCTCAGTTGCCTCTTCTTGAATCATTCTCACACTTTCTATTGTGTCCTCACACATTCCTCCTTCTCTGACCCATCTTGCAGGGCCCGCAACATACATACGACTCATAACATCTCTTGCTATCTCTTTTGCTATTTCATCCGCAAAAGCATTCCCACGACCCACATCATCAGTAATCTTTTTGTGAGCGCTACACTTGATTATTGCTATTTGTGTAGGCAAAGCAAGTGAGTCGAGAAGATCAGTCACCAACTGGCCATGCTGTATTTTAGTCCCATGGGAAGTAAAGAATCCTCTTTCCTTCCACAAGCGACCGAAACTATGAGCCACACCGAAAGCATATTGGCTATCAGTGTAGACGTTCACTCTCCTTCCTTTTGCCAAGACACATGCTCTCGTCAAAACAATTAATTCAGCTGCTTGGGCTGAATTCTGTACAATACGCGCTGTCTCTACTACCGTATGCAAAGTAGTAACAGCATAAGCTGCAGTTGTCTCACCATTTGGAAGCTTAAAACAAGATCCACCTACCCATAGGACCCCATCCGGATCCACAAGTGGTGTGTCTTTTAGATCTATTTTACCTTTCGTTTCCTCCTCTGTTCGGAGAAAACAATCATGCTGTTCTTGAATGCCTTTCTCATCAGGTATGGGCAACAATGTTGCTGGGTTCAGAGTATTGCACCGCTTGATATGTATATGGCTAGCCAAAAGCATTAGGTCATATCCAGACAAGCGAGCACTCGTGAGATGTTGTGTTTTAGTCCTATTCAAAAGAGTATCCACTGTATGTGGTACCATAACAACAAGAGTGTTGTCCAATACCAATCCAGCAGACTGACGAATAGAAATTGCTGCCGCTGCTGTAGCTCTGAGACAACTAGGCAATGCCTTGGCTACTGGATCCAATGTAGCCGAAAAATAGGCACATGGCCGTTGTTTGTCTCCAAATTGCTGCGTTAAAACTGACAACGTACAACCTTCCCTTTCATGCACATAGAGTGTAAAAGGCTTACTGTAATCCGGAGTACCTAGCACAGGTGCAGAACACAAAGCATTACGTAAATCAGAAAAACTCTTTTGGCATTCATCAGTCCAAGGGAGAGGTTGTGGCGTATCTTTCAACATAAGCGCCAGCAAAGGTTTAGCTAACAAAGAAAAATTCAGAATCCATTGCCTACAATATGAGGTAATGCCCAGAAAGGCACGTACCTCTCTCTGTGTGGTTGGCTCAGACATTTGTGCGATCGCTTGAATTTGTTCTGGGGTCAATCGTCTTCCCTCCTTCGACAAGAGATGACCTAGAATGGTAACCTCTTGGCGGCAATATTGCAACTTAGAAGGGGACACTTTATGATGCAGGTCAGACAAATGACGCAACAGAGAACTTTGTACTCTGCTGTTAGCGCAACATAGAAACCGTCACATCTTTACAAACATCCTCCAAATCAGCTGCAATCAGCAAATCCTCAACATATTGGATCAAAGTAGCACCTGGAGGCAAAATGAAAGCATCAAGCTGAGATTTCAAAGCCTGACTGTAAATGAAGGGACTTTCACAATAGCCTTGAGGAGCACGCTTAAACCGAAAACTTCGGCCTCCGAGAGAGAAGCCAAAAATATCTCTACTTTCCTCAGCAATAGGAATACTAAAAAAAGCATTCTTTAGATCGATAACAGAAAACCATGCCGCTGAGGCGGGTATCATAATAAGCAAAGCAGTGATATCTGGAACAACAGGAAAATGGGGGACGACAATCTTGTTGACCTCCCGTAGATCAATCACAAAGCGATACACAGGTGGTTGAGAAGGATCGCTGCGTTTAAGAACGGGGAGGACAGGACTATTACAAACATTGCCTCTCGTTTCTTCTACTACACCCTTCTGGACCAGAGCATAGATAATAGCATCAAAGCTCGTTCACCATCATTAGAAATCTTATACTGTGGAATACGTGGCAACTTAACATCAGGCTTAATGGTAACCACATAAGGAGGAATCTGCAACAAACCAACATCGTTCGGACCTGTAGCCCAAAGTGTAGCAGGAAGAGATTGCAACTCAGACGGAAAACTATCCTTCGATAGATATATAGGCGAAACCAATCTCTCACCCAAAGTAAGACGCACACCAGAGGGGGAACAGTACAATGTTGCATGCAGATGTTTCAACAGATCCAAACCCAACAAATTCTCTCCGCAACCAGTCGTTAAAATAAGTGGAGCTTCCAAATCGTAAGGACCAATCGAAAGAGGCAAAGGACAAGAAACTGGGTGAGCAACTGGGGTGCCAGAAAATCCTACAGAAACGTTTGTTAAGCCAGACAAAGGTGCCCCAGGGAGTTTTGAATGGATCATAGAACTTCTCATTGCACCAGTATCCAAAAGAAATGTCTCTGCAACACCCAAAGCAATTACCTCAACATAAGGCCCATTCTGATCCACTGGAACTGATATGACTCCCTTACTTTGTCCATGGCTGTCCTAACTAGAATGAAAATCCTGAACTTCACCTTCAACACAATAATCGTCATTGTAATACTGCGCAGATTAAGTATTCTGTCGATCAAAATAATTCAAAGAATTCTGAGGGGGAAAGGGACGCTGCCCCTAAGGCAACGCACCTCGCCCTCTACCCCTAGGTGCTGATTGAAAACCACCACGGCCTCGCGGCTAAGCATGGGCTGAAAATTCGTTCCGCTCGCGGTATTTGCGGATTTTCCGCGATTTCGCGATCCGCGAATCTCGCGAAATCGCGGTAAAATCCACGAATCAGCGGGGACGAATTTTCAGCCAAGCACTTACAGGGTTACAGCAGCAGGTGCAAAAGTTGAAGCTAATTTTTTGTAACCTTTTACAAAAGGGTTACAAAGAAATTAACTTCAACTTGGGCACCTGCTGCTGTAAGCCTGTAAGTGCTTCCTGGCGCCTCGTTGCCTACTTACAACTATTCTCTGACCCTGCTCTGACCCTTGAAGCAGGGTCAGAGAATAGTTACAAGTAGGCAATGAAGCGCCTGTCACGAAAATTAAACCTCAACAGGAAGCACTGACAGACATAAAAACAAGCTTTTGCAATGCAATAGGTCTCGCATTAGGAAAGTTTGAGCTATTGGTCTTGTAAATGACAATTTTTTTTATTTATGTGTTGGTTTTGAAAATAGCAAAATTAATAGCTTTGTCATTCACAATGCCAATAGTTATAATTATAACTTTCGCAAATGTGACACCTATAGCATTTGGAATGCAACATGTTTTGTATTTACGTGATGTACTGATATTACAAATTACAATGGCTTTTAATTTTTTAAATAATTAATACTTAAATAAAAGTGATTTTAATTTATAATGGCAATAGCTTAAACTTTTGTAAATAACTTTTGTGAAGATTATATTCAGTGTATTTTATTGTGACGAAAATCCAAGAACAGAAGTGAAATATTAACATCTTTTTGTGACATTTGTAATAAAGCTTTAAACATTGAGAGAACATATTTGAACGAGTTGTTGTTGAATGGTTGCACAGATTGATGCTGGGGTGGCGCTGAGTGGTGCTGTGGTGGTGCTGAGTGGTGCTGTGGTGATGCTGAGTGGTGCTGTGGTGGTGCTGAGTGATACTGGGATGGTGCTGAGTGATGCTGTGGTGGTGCTGAGTGGTGCTGTGGTGGTGCTGAGTGATGCTGTGGTGGTGCTGAGTGGTGCTGTGGTGGTGCTGAGTGATAATGTGGTGGTGCTGAGTGATGCTGTGGTAGTGCTGAGTGATGCTGTGGTGGCGCTGATTGGTGCTGTGGTGGTGCTGAGTGATGCTGTGGTGGTGCTGAGTGATGCTGTGGTGGTGCTGAGTGGTGCTGTAGTGGTGCTGAGTGATAATGTGGTGGCGCTGAGTGATGCTGTGGTGGCGCTGAGTGATGCTGTGGTGGCGCTGAGTGGTGCTGTGGTGGTGCTGAGTGGTGCTGTGGTGGTGCTGAGTGATGCTGTGGTGGTGCTGAGTGGTGCTGTGGTGGTGCTGAGTGATGCTGTGGTGGTGCTGAGTGATGCTGTGGTGGTGCTGAGTGGTGCTGTGGTGGTGCTGAGTGATAATGTGGTGGTGCTGAGTGATGTTGTGGTGCTGCTGAGTGATGCTGTGGTGGCACTGAGTGGTGCTGTGGTGATGCTGAGTGATGCTGTGGTGGTGCTGAGTGATGCTGTGGTGGTGCTGAGTGGTGCTATGGTGGTGCTGAGTGATAATATGGTGGTGCTGAGTGATAATGTGGTGGTGCTGAGAGATGCTGGGGTAGCGCTGAGTGATGATATGGTGATGCAGAGGGCAAAAAGGCACAAAAAGCAGTCTAACAAAGGGCAGAAGGGCAGAAAAACAAGGGAAAAACGAGTCTAACAGAGGGCAGAAGGGCACAAAAAAACAGTCTAACAGAGGACAGAAGGGCAGAAAAACAAGGGAAAACGAGTCTAACAGAGGGCAGAAGGGCACAAAAAATGAGTCTAACAGGGGGCAGAAAGGCACAAAAGCGTGTCTAACAGAGGGCAGAAGGGCACAAAAAACGAGTCTAACAGAGGGCAGAAGGGCAAAAAAACAAGGCAATAACAGAGGGCAGAAAGGCACAAAAAACGAGTCTAACAGAGGGCAGAAGGGCAGAAAAACAAGGGAAAAATGTGTCTAACAGAGGGCAGAAGGGCACAAAAAACGAGTCTAACAGGGGGCAGAAGGGCAGAAAAACGAGTCTAACAGAGGGCAGAAGGGCACAAAAACAAGGGAAAAACGAGTCTAACAGAGGGCAGAAGGGCACAAAAAACGAGTCTAACAGGGGGCAGAATGAATCCCGCCCTGCATGTTTGTCCACGAAGATGCCACCTTTTTGTGCAATACCTCTACTCAACTGGAGTACTTTCTACTGTCTAATCAGTAAGTGCTCCCTCGTTGGCTAAATGTATAGGGGCAGATTTACAATAACTGGCGCATCCCCAGGGATGCGCCAGTTATTGTGCGCCGCAGCTCCGCCACCCATGGTGCGCCGCATTTACAATGCGGCGCACCATGTGGCAAAAACGGCACAGATGCGTCACGCATCTGTGCCGTAAAAGCAGCGCATTGCTGGAGCTGCGTCGCAAGCGCGACGCAGCTCCAGCAATGCTCTGGGGGGGCCCTATCTCCCCAATGCTGCGTCAACCCTTGCGCCTGCTTCAAGCAGGTGCAGAGTTTTGATGCAGCATTGGCCTAAAAGTGACTGAGTGAAATCTTGTAGATTTCACTCAGCCACTTTTAGGAGGCGTTCCTGTGCAGGAACGCCCTCCCCTGCGCCGGAACGCCTCCTGATGGCGCAGGGCTTTACAACATGACGCATCTCTCAGATGCGTCATGTTGTTAATACCCAGAACCATGGCGCCTCTTTTGTGCTGCCGCTGCATCACAAAAGTGATGCAACTGCGGCGCAAAAGAGGCGCAAGCGGCTTGTAAATCTGCCCCATAGTGCTTTTACTACACTGTAGCTGCGTAAAGGGCCACAAGACGTGTCTCCAGTGACCATGTGTGCCTGTGCCTGTGTTACAGGCACACATGGTCACTGGAGACACATCTTCTGGCCCTTTACGCAGCTGCAGTGTAGTAAAAGCACTATACATTTACCCAATGAGGGAGCACTTACTGGATTAGCCGATAGAAAGTACTCCAGAGCAAATCTAAAAAAAATCTGGGATTTCACGGGAAAATTCACGAATTTGCTGATTTTTTTGTGATTTCGCGGGGAAACCCGCGAATTCGCGGAACGCGAATTCGCAAATGTCACCCATGCTTACTTGCGGCCCTTGAAATCCACCATTACGCTGCAATAAAACCGGACAGCTATTCTTAAAATGGCCTTCCTCTTTACAATAGGCGCACTGGTTAGGACCAAGGAAAGGTCGCGGAACAAAAGGCTCAGGTTTCTGCAGCAACCTCTGAGGCTGAATAGGTTGCTGGAACTGACGCTTACCAGAACGAGGAGGATAAGCCTGCTGAAGAAGAACTTTTGTCTTTAAATCCTTAGTCTTCTTCTCAGCCTTATCTTTCTCTTCTTTGTCCCTATTCTCATAATATTGAGCAGTAGCTAATATTTGGGCAGATGAAGAAACAGCCCAAGAACTTTCCGAATCTTTCAACTTATGGGACAATTCAGGAAGCAGATTAAAGACAAATGTATCCACAAATAATCGCTGTCCACCTTCAGTACTCAAATCCTGACCAGTATGATCAATAAATGTCTCCTCAAACCGAGTAAAGAAATCAGAAACACTCTCATCTTTCTTCTGCTTACACGCAGCTAACTTATCCCAATTAACGCGTAAGGCAGGCATCATCGTCTTCATTAAAGTTATTATTCTACCAGGCAACTGTGTAATCAAATCATCTGGTTTAGCACCACCCACTTGTGCTGTATCTGCGGCAACTATATCAGCCCAAGTACCACCCAAAGCCTGATCATGATCCTCTCTACGAATCCGAGCACACAATGCTTGTGGAACTACATTCCCCATCAGCATATCAATATCAGCCAAATTCATAATACACGCATCAAAAGTCTGGTACAGCTCTTTATAATAACCAGCAGGATTTTTACGAGGATCCGGCAACGATTGCTTAAGTGCTAAAACTTCAGCTCGTTTCCAAGGGGGATGTACCCATATACGCTGGAAATGAGCAGGGACAGCTGGAACGACGCCCGCTTGCGGAACCTCTTCCCTCCATACTGGAGGTACTTACCTCATAGGATAATTCTTCGTTTTCTGTCGGACTGCAGGATCAGGTTCGGGAATAGTCCGGGAAGAATATAAGGACCTGAAACTAACAAGAGTCTGTATAGCACCGTCAACGTCAGGACCCACAAAAAGTCCTTTATCAAATCTGTCCTGTATATCCAATAGACCCTGAGGAGTTAGATCCAACTCCATATTCTCCCATCCTTTAATAAGTGTGTCACACATAACATTAAAAACATATCTCTGTGTAGGCGCATTCCACTAGAGAAAGGTACTCAATATATCGGGTACACTATACAGCGAACCATTCATAATCCATTTATGAGCAAGGGAGTCAAATACAACTCGTTCCTCAGAATCTGGGATTTGGCTACGGGATTGCCTTCGAGAAAAAGCAGGAGTCCTATTAAACGGGCCAAAGAGGGGGGAGAAAAGACCAGAGGCAGTATCAACTAACCTATTACGAATCGGAGAAGAAGTAGGAAGTAAAACAGGCGACGCGGTATTAAGCAAAGGAAGAGAAGGGCTACTCATTGCAAGAGACACAAAAGGCAAAGGAGACTGAGATACAGAAGTTTGTGGCAAAGGAGGTGCAGGCTGTAATACTGGAAGAGGTAATTGTGCTGGAGCCGGAGCTCCTGGCTGACCAACAGGTTGCTGCAGAGGTGGCAATAATACAGGTGCATTAGCACCTGGCGCATAAGGTGGAGGTAATTTCAACAGATGAGACATTAAGGGATCTTCATCAAGATCTTTGCGTTGTGGAGGCAACACAGGATAGCACCTATCAATTGCCATCCGATGCTGTCTATCCGAGACCTCAACCACACGATCAGTCTCATCGTCTTTAAATTGTTGGGCAGCCTGTACGACCGTCATCTCTTTAATTTTCCTATCTCTTTTTGCTTGTTTAATTTCTCTCTGTTTCGCTTCCTTACGCCAAAGGCGGAAAGAGTCAAAAATTGCTGGCCGGGCTTTTCTTTTAAACAGGATTGCTTCCAAATTATCTAATATGTCAGGCTCAAAACTACCATTTTGTGGCCACCGCAAGACACCATCTTTCTTCGTGTATCGGATCCATGCGTTCTTTAAAGGCAATGGGACCAACACCATGCTTGGAATAGAGCTCATAAGTGGGAGTTCCAACCGGAGGAATCGGACATGAATCCTCAAACCGGGAATCCCTAGTACAACAAAAACAACAAAATTTCCCTAATCCGCTCAGACCAGGCATCTTAAGCACACCAATCCGTTTACTAACTTCAAGGAGTGAAAGCAAAGAACACAGTACAAAAGTACTCACCCCTCGGCTTCGACTATTGCAACAGACGAATAACAAAAATCAAAAACAAAACAAAGAAGTGGGCGCTACCCACAAATATTTAACTAAATGGTCTTCTCACGCCAACGGAGGTCTGTCTAACGTCTCGCGATACCAATCATCACCAGAGGGTCCAAGGCAGGGAGGTAGTCAGGGCAGCAGTCATCAGCAGCCGTCGGAAAGGAGTAGCCGCGCTGTAAAAGACCTTCGGTCCGCTTCGACATACAGGGGTCGCTTGACGTGGCTCGCGAATCCTCCGGAATTTTCTTGCGGGGCTTCTCACGACCCTCAGGCTGAACCGCTACCACTGAAACCGCCCCACGTTGGGCGCCAGTTGGAGAACCGGGCCTTATGGGCCGGGCGGCGCAGGGCACGCCTAAATCCCCGAGTTCACCTGCCTTGCAACTAACAGAGGCGCGAGACACTCCGTTGAGCGTGAAAGCCAGGTTTATTAGCTGCAGCTAAGCACAATTGTCCCAGAAGTTACACACAGGGTGGATTCTAAGGAGACTGCCACTTCAATCCGTGGCGCACAGTCTTTTATAGGAAACACATTTACAATATCCCACTCTATGCACATACAAAACGAACCAATGAGAAAAGTTAAAAAACAAGCTATCAGGTATCTCAAATACGCCCCTTTCTCAGACCCCGTGTGTTACTCCTCCCGACAAATTAATCAGTGATGGTGTCCACAATCCCCTCTTGCAGGTGGCAGGACGTATTTGGGTGTCTCAAAGGATGGTTGTGTAATAGGAGCATACAAGGAGAGAATAGCGAAGGCCAGTCGGATAAGATAGTGTAAGGAAAGACTAGGAGAGGGCAAATAGTCGGCCGAGACAGGGATCAATCGAACCAGACATGGATTAACGAACTCAGCCAGACCCTGACATCAGGTTTCATGAACAAAGACAATGGAGTTACTTTTTAACTGAAAGGACACGTAGCAGCTGGAAAAGCAAAAGCACATCGTTCGCCGTGCTGCCTGAGTGAGGGCAACACAAAATGGCGACAGGACACAAAATGGCGGCTAGATACGGGACGAAATCCGAAATCGTAGAACCTCAAGCTGATGGCGGTACGCAAGGGTGAGGTGAAGGTGGCATATGCAGTGACTGGTAACATGGGCAGGCATAAAGCCGCATTGGTCGGGATGGACCAAGTCACGCAGGTGGGGGCGGAGGCGCTGGGCCAGGGCAGTAGCAAAGATTTTCACCTCGGTGTTGATGAGGGAAATGGGGCTGTACTCTGCGCAGGAGAGGGAAAGCGGTTGTGTTTTAGAAAGGACCACAATGGTGGCCACATCTGTCTCCAGGGGGAAGGGCCCCACTTCCACCACGTGGTGGAACAGGTCGACCAGGTGAGGAACCAACAGGTCGCGATAGGTCGCGTAATATTCCTAGGGATAGCCATCCGACCCCAGCGTCATACCGGAATGCAAGAGCGAAATGGCCCAGTGTATCTCTTCCGGGGTAAAGGGGAGATCTAGGGTCTCCGAGACTGCCCGGGGAAGAAGGGTCAGTTGAGTCTTAGCCTCTGTCAATGTTTCAGCCAGGCAGGCCTCGGGAGGCCGGACCGCATACAATCTGTCGTAATAGCCCGCAAAGACTTGTGCGATAGCTTGGGAAGTGAGATGATGAGTGTCGGCTGGATCTCGGACCTCGGGCAATATGCGGTTGGCTTTAGGGTAGGAGACCAGGTTGTGGAGTAGCTTCCCATTTTTCTCCCCCCAGCAGTATACACATGCCACCAAGGAACGCCACAAGACTGTAGCCGATTCCAAAGGGATCTGGCAGATTTCCTCATGGAGCAGTGCGAGCTGTTGGGTGGAACGAGCGTCTTCGGTGGAGGTCTGGGCTGACTCCAGCTGTGCAGCCTGTGTATTGAGCTGAATCAGATGGGCCTTCTGGGCCGTGCGCTTGGAATGAACCAGGCCTCTAGCAACGTCCCACATGGTAGCCTTGCCTGCCTCCCACGCAGTACCCGGAGAGGGAACCGAGCCCTTGTTGATCACCCAATATGGCTGCCCTCCCGAGCCGGAGAGAGACCGGGGAAAGGTCGGAGATACCTCGGAGAAGGATGGTAACCCCGACACCAACTGGTAGTCGGTGGCCGGCAACAGAAGCAAGTCAATATGGAAGTGAGTGTGGTGGGCCGCTGAAGTGTGAGTATACTGTTCCCGGCGGGGGTTCCACACCCTCCAGGCGTTGCAGAGACCCAGGGCAGAGGACCAATCGGAAAGGCACTTGGCAGAAGCGAGGCGGGATGCAGAGGGAGCACCTGTTGTGTCGCGGGAAGGCTGCATAACAGCATTGAAAAGGCTTCCAATGACCGTCAGACCCAGAGGGAAATTAGAGATCAGTAGCGTGAGGCGTCGGAGGGCGGAGGACATTGTGGTGGGGCAAATGTATGCACATAGGAGATTGAGAGGATGACCCTCGATCTTACCAGTTAAGGACATGTTACACCCCTGCGTGTCAGACTCCACCTGTAGCAGATTAAAAGGGAGACCCCTACAAACCAATATGGCCACTCCCCTTGAGCCCCGAGCAAAACCAGAGTGCCAGACCCTGCCAAACCCATATCTGGCAAGGAAATTACAATGTGAAGGTGCGTTTCTTGTAGAAAGAGAATGTCAGGTGCTTGGCGCTGGGTGCTGCAGAGAACCACGGCGTGTTTTATATGGTCTAGTAGGCCGTTGACAGTCCAGGAGAGGATGTGGAGGGTTCTATTAAGAGTGGACGTCATGTAGTCGAGTGGTGCGTGTGCGGACCAACGTGAAGGGCCAGGATCTTAGGGTAAGTATTGTTTTGTGACCCAGGTGTATGGGTAGAGCTCTTGTAGTATGGTAGGACTCATGTCAGTGGACTTGGTGTGTGTTCTCAGTGAGTTGTCATGAAAAAGAAAAAACGGTGGCCCAAAGGAGGCCAAACACAATAAACAATTAGGAGACAATGGTCCCCCGCGCCTCTCTGCCCCCCAACACCCCCCACCCTACACTTGAGAAATTGAAACATCTGTCGCCCTGAAAAAGAGTTCAACATAAACAAAAACAAGAATATAAACTAGTCTGAATGGTAAGCTAAAACAATTAGCTGAGCAAGATCTTGGCAAAGATGGACCTCTCCATGTAGACGGATATGATGTCGTTCACAGCTACAAAAGAGTCTAAGAAACAATCTATGGTCCCAAGTCCATCGGGCTCCTGGGTTAGACTCCATCTTCTTCCTCTGATCCCCGAAGTGCAGGGCTTCTGGACAAGTCAGAGTCGGACATGGCAGAGCGCAACGTATCAGATGGGTCTGGGACCCGGCTCAGATCGATCATGGACCCGGTCAGGCTGTGAGGCCCTACGCCGGAGGCTTTCCAGAAGAAATGAGTAGTTGAGACACAGCTTCAGGTGAGGCCCCGCTGCATCGGTCACCCTTCTTGCGGGACAGAGTGTGGCGCCGCTGTGGCTTGGGGAGAGTTAGCACGGGTTGCTTTGGCTCCAGTCTGGCTGGGGGAGAGGCAGGGCGAGTCCAGAGGGGGCGCTCCTCTGTGAGCCAAGTCCAGGCCGCTTGGGGGGTAACAAAGAAGAGTGTCTTGTTCTGAAACACAACTCTGAGCCGGGCCGGAAGGAGGAGACCGTATCGGAGACCCAGATTACGGAGTTTCTGTTTGACGTCATCATACGTTTGTCTCTGGGCCTGCACCTCCCTGGTGTAATCCGGAAAGATCATAATCTTGTTGTTTTGGTAAAACACCGGTGCCTGCCTCCTCGCCGCCCTGAGGATAGCGTCCCTGTCTCGAAAGTTGAGGACCCCCATAGTGAAGGGGGGAGGTGGAGCCCCAGGTGGAGGCTGGGGAGCCAGGGAGAGAAGGGTGCGCTCGATCGCAAACCACGGAGAGAGGGATTCCTTAGGTGCCCAGGATCTTATCCAGGTCTCCAGGAATGTGTTCGCCCGGCCCTGTTCAACCCCTTCAGGAAAAATGAGGCATATGTTGTTACGTCTTGACCTGTTTTCAGTGTCCTTGGCTCGCCGATGAAGTTCGGAGGTCTGAGTCTGGAGCCGAGCCACCTGGGTCTTCAATTGGCCTATGTCGACCTGAGCCGTGGAAATGGGCGATTCCACCTCTGAGATCAGGGTCGTCGAATTGCGCAAATCCTGACGAATGAGGGCCATGTCTACCATCACCTCAGCAATCTTATTTTCCACCGCAGCCTGTGAGGCACCAATTGCCTGGAGGATAGTGAAGAGATCACCCACCGTGAGGGCGGGGGTATTAAATGCCCCCCACCGGGGTCCCGGTAACTGGTGGTGTATTGGTCCATTTTTTTGTCTGGGTCTGCAGAGCAGATGTCTTCGGGGCACGTTCCCTGCCCATTGTGACCGTGGAGGAAGGCCCCTGCCGCCGAGTGGATGGGAGAGGAAGTCAACAGTTGCAGAGAGGGAGGGAACTGACACCCAGGCCATCAATGCTTGGGTGTCAGACCCATCTGAGACGTTGCGCTCTGCCATGTCCGACTCTGACTTGTCCAGAAGCCCGGGCATCAAGGCCAATCCTCCCAGAACCTTGCGGATTCCAGGGGGTAAACAGCACAAATCCGGGGTCTCCTCCCCAGCCTCAGTCCGATGTGACGGTCGATACTCAGACACCACTGCCCGCCGTCTCAGGAAGGTTGGCAAGGGGGGGTCGGCGAGGGGGACCTCTGAAATCTGGTCCTTCGCTCCTCAGCACTGTCAGCCGGGGAATAGTCCAGTTACCTCAGGCTTGCAGCATGTGGGGGGTCCGGTGTCACTCAGCGGATGCGGCAGAGGGCAGATCGTGGCTTCCCAACACCAGGGCTCAGGCTGGGACCAGGTCCAAAATACAAAATAAGTAAAATACCTGCCAGTCAATTCAGTTATAAACCTAACTAAGAGGTTATTTCATAAATACAAACAACACCCCGAAACAGACCAGAAACAATTCAAATGATAATATCAAAACATGATAACACATATATAAAGATTTTATTACATGAAATAGATTTTCTTCAGTGCATAAATATCAGACCAAATAATGATTTTTTTTAAAACAAGATAATTCATCAATACAGACCCACATGCCAGTTTCATACATAACTCTCATACCATCATACATACCAGAATTACATACAATTCATACCACATACAAACAACATATCCAAAGTTATATAACAGCCATGAGCAGATCTAGATGTTATAGATGGAAACAAATCATCAGGGAGGTGGAGAAGAGATCAGTCAAGATGTCCCCAGATGCGAAAACGACGCGCGCTTCGGTGTGTGGCCCCAGCCGAGGCTACACCTTCATCAGGGCGGAGATGTACAACTCACAGTGGGACAAAATATCAATTTTGAAAGTAGACACACCAAGTTTCAAGAGGGTAAACTACCCTCAAGAGACCAGGTAAATACAGGGCTCCACAACTTGAAGCTTCAACAGTGTTTGTGGGGGGTCACTGTTTGCTTAGCTGGGTAGCGCCCATAGTTAATCCTATCCTGCAACGCAGTGCCAGAGAAATTGAAGTAAACTGGATTGGTAGACCTGGATCCACCTTCCATGTATCCGCTTGGCCCAAGGTTGAATTTCGAATTTCGAGGAAGTATTGTAGATATCCATAATCGGTGTATTCCGGCCGGCGATCAAAAACACTCAGGGATTCCCGCAACAACAAGGCATCCAAGGTCCAAGCAGGTGGATGGCGAAAGAGGAGATGGGGGAGGCGGCGTCAAGGCCCCACGCCGCCCGACAACAGCGGTCAGGATCAGTCCTGTCAGTGTAGCTGGTCTCTGATCAGCAGAAGAGGCCCAGGGGGAAGAAGGAGGGCCGCTCCGCGGGGGACCCCGACTCTGGCAGGGGGCCGACACAGGACAGGGACGGCCAGGTGGAGCCAACCGGTGCATACAGGCCGGTAACGTCCAAACCCCCAGATGTGCTGCATGGCGCAGAGGGATTGAGATAGTGAGGGAGGAAAAAGGGGGTGGTGAGAGCGCCGACAACGCCCCTCCGCACCCCTGCCCGACCCTGCGATCCCCTGTCCCGGGCCCCACTCACCGGCAGTCCGAAGATGGAGATCACAGGGGAGCTCCTGATGTCCCCAGTAGCCAGCAGATTTTAAACACAGGGGTGTGGCCTCAGTAGTGACACAGAGCCTGGAGGACAGGAGGGCCCAGACAAGTCCAGATCCGGGGCCACACCGATGAGCCGCTGGGTAGCCAGGAAGGGGGCCCCCCCCAGTGACCAGGGGGGCACATTAGACACAGCATCTCCCCCCACGTCCGGTGTGGCACTGTGACAGAGGGCCAGGACACAGCCCCCAGCAGGCCGGGGCGATCCCCCCATTTCAGCCCCAGGGGGGAAATGGGCCGGCCGGTGCCGAGGCAAATGAGGCCGCTGCAGCAAGGAAGGAGGGGGGCCCGACCCCCACACCGCTACCCGACCATGGTAGCTGAGCGCCACATGCCCCCACTCACTGGGTCGAAGCCCACAAAGAGTCCCCGGGCCGGGCCTCCGAGGAGCGTCCGCCAGGTCTCGGAAACGGGGGCGATTCAACTGCCTCTCACCCCCTGCAGGTTCCGGCAGCACAGGAGGCGAGTCCGCAGCCTGGGCTCCAGGCGCTGATGCGCTGCAGGCAGGCGTGGAGTCACAGTGAGTCCCAGCCGGGGGAGTGGGGGGAACAAACAAGTGGAGCCCGGCACCACCTCTCCTCCGCAGCAATCGGTGAGGCCAGCCAGTGGTCCGTCAGGGTGCAGAGCCCCGGCTCAAGGGCGCTGCGGCAAGGAGGCCGCCATTTCAGGAGTCTCGGGCCTCAACAGGAAGGGAAGCAGAATGGGACAACGGAGACTCTGTTCCGCCCGCCAAAGAGATCAAAACGTTGCTGGCGGGACGGGGAACCCCCGTGGATGGTACAGGGGTTCGGGTAGCAGCTGCAAACGGACGGATGAGGGGCCGATGACGGAGGGGGTCCGAAGCACTCTTAGAGTGCGACCGCCATCTTGACGCCTCAGGCCACGCCCTCTCTAATATATGTTTAAACCTGTTTTTTGAGCGATAGATCATGCTGAAGTAGGAACACTCTTTACTGATAGTATTGCATTCTGTGGTGATATAGCAGTTATTCCATGACCCATGCAGAGACACTTAGAGATTTATAGTGTTATCTTTTCAAACCCTGTCCCTTCCAAGTAGATTATTAATCATATATAAATGGGTAGGATCAGTAAATGACTGGGAGAGGAAGGCTGAAAGGAGGAAGGCTTTTTCATACATTTTGAAAGATGATAGGTCATGCCATGTCCCTGTAGCGGGGAGGGTAGAAAGGGGCAGGAGGCAAGTTTTAGTTTGTGATGGTTTTAATTGTTGGTACAGGATATCAGTACAAGTTTTTCTACTATGAGTCCTTCTCGGGGATCTGCTTCGCTCGGGTCGTTGTTTTCTCCGAGTTCCCTCCTCCTTCCTCCGAATGGGACTCAGTCGCGTCTCCACCTAGACCGTCTCCGTGTTTGTGGTTTACGCCGCCTTGGAAGAAGACACAAGAGAGGGCGTATCAATTCTGTGTACTCTCCCGACACAGTCGGATGGGGAAGGGAGTGAGTGGACACCAACGGTGAATATTTACAACAAGTGTCGGGGCGGGGGGAGGGAGTGCAGGAAGGGTTCTCCGGGGAACGAAGCGAAATGGGAATCAGGTTACTCTACGGTCCCTCCTCTTCTCGTAACCCAGCCCGTGATACGATTACGTACCTCGGTGAGCCACACGCCTCCAGGTCGTGTGCGGCTGGGCGGCTTGTGTTGCCGTTTGCCTCCAGGCTCCCGCGCCGTCAACGGGTCTCTCTGTGCCTCCTCCTCTCCCTCGGTAGATGTAAAACCGGGTTCTCTTCTCTCCTCTCTTGCTTCGTTCCTCTCTCTCCCAATTGCTTCTCTCCACTCGCCGTCTTCTCCTCCGGTGTACAAGCACACCTGACTGCCTTCACCTGCCGGATTTAAGGCGTGTCATGCTCCTCCTCTTCACCACTCCGTTTCCAGTTAAAGGGCCAGTCGTCTTCTTCCTCATCATCGCAGCTGTAACGTTCTTCGGGCACTGACCAGACCTGTGGTTGTGAAGGCTGAAATGACAGGAGGGGGGGTCACATGGTGAATACCCACACGGGGTGGTAGCGGCCTTCGAGGCAACCAGCGGCACCTCGCCCCCGTCACAGTCCCATTTCCAGATCTTTTGAAGTACTTTTAAAACCTATGGCCTTTTTTGCCACTTTTTGTTAAAGAAACTGAGCTTTCAAATGCAGTGTTTCCAATTTTCACAATCCTTTTATCCAACTGTGGAAAGGGTCAGCCTTGCACATCAGACTGGGTTATTGGAATATTTTAAGTGTTCCTTCAGACTTACCTGTAAAATCTAAAGCTGTGTTTGGGAAATGTCTTAGGTAAACAATATGTTAAAATGCACATTGTGCAAGACTGCAAAGTCAAAACCCCTCAACTACCAAGTGTGTGGAAAAGACAGCTTTAATGAAACAGCTGCACATCCAAACGTCAGTCTAGGCTCTAAGCCTTACAGATGTATACATGCCTCACTAAACATTGTCATAACATCTAAGGTCAACCCTGACCCCCAGTTAATCAACCCAACACAACCGCGAACCAACTCACCTTTACCTCAACTAAACTCCCATTACCCTAAACCTGTACATCTTGAACTTTCTACCTATGATCTGTATGTCAACTTTAGACTACTTACCCCACCCACCTTCAAGCTGCTTTGTCCCTCCCACAACTTGTAATTAAACTGTTTTGAGCCTAAACCCTATCAATCCCACCACCCAGAAATGAAATAATTGATGACATGACAGGTGCTGAATCAGACTCTGCTCCCCTTGCTCCCTCTTTGGTAATAAGTCTACTAGTAACACTATTGGCCTCTACTATTAGTCACTAAAAGGACATGCCATCCTTCCTTCTCTCACTCCTTTTTGCAGCTACTCCCTTACCACCTGCCCATGCTCCCTTGCCGGTTTCACATTTTTTGCCCACCATCTCCCCCTTGGCCATTGGTATGCCAGTTTAAACTCCACCTGAAAACCTTCAATCAGTACTCGCAAGTCCTCTGAGCTCCCATACCACCGATCCCAGAAAGCAAGTCTTTGCCATTTAACTAGTGTAAGCACCTTTTCTCATGGATCTTTGTACCCCCTCCCCCACCCACTCCTCTAATATTCTGCTGCGGCCAGCCGCCCCTTGTTGCCTTTGTGCCTCTCTAGTGTTAACCCCACAGTGTATGAATGGATGTTTTGCCCGACATTCAGAACATTCTTGGGGGAACTTGCTAAATTGCTAATTACAAAACTTCCTGTTAAAAGCCCAGCAGACTCATCCCCCAGTCCTTCTTGCCCTCTTCCGATGGATCCCGCCACCCCTGGGCGAAAAGGCCCCAAAAGGGCTGATATATATATATTTGGGACCTTTTCACCCAGGGGTGGTATAACCTCATCAGGAATTTCTCGAACTCAACACTCGAGTATATTAGGAATGCCACTGTCCAGTCCTCTATAGTTACAGTACCTTGGGCATATTTGCCAGCTTGTATTCTTCCTCTTTGGACCCTTCTTTTGCCCTTATCGCCCTATGTAACAGCTTGAAGCCTTCCATCCATTTCGAATCTATGGAATGTGCTCCCAGTAGTTTCGTAATACTCATATTTGGCAGCTTTTTCATCTTCCGCTCTGAACTTTCCTTTTTGACTCCAGTGTTAGCATCTCCTTCAGATCTCTCTTTCCCCTTCTTGTTGCGGCCTTCTCCCCTTGTACAACATTCTCATCCTTATCTGCTTTTCCTTTCTCTCCCTCCTTACCTTCTCCTGACATTGTCTCTGCGTCCGTCAACCTGTTTGTGCCTACTTCCTCAGTTGAAATGTATTTCCCACTGTGTAAAGGCACCTCTTGCTTTTCCCCCTCGTCACACCTGAAGCTCCCACCCCTTTGGATACCATTTACGGCCTTGGGCCAGCATCGATCCTCTTACTCAGCCTCAGCGTCAGGGTCTGCACCAAAGCCTGCCATCCTGCCAACGTTAGTGCCTTCCAATGAGGCACAGGGTCAAGACGGATTTGCAGATGGCTGGGTCCATACAGGGGGGGCTTAGTGGGCAAAAGAACAATGGATTTAACCCATATCTATTGACTGGGGGTGAATGTTTGAATCATTCAGCATTCCGTCCATCATTTGTTGCACTTTTCGTCCTAAGTGGGTTGGGTATGCCCGGATGTGGGTCCCTTGCTCACTTTGCCACTGGATTCAAGCAAGCCGGGCTGATGAAGTGTGAAAAACCCTGAAACCGGTCCCACGATGCTTGTTTCCGGTCCAAGGAGGACCTGGCTTGGCAGTTCGGTCTGGACTGTTCCCATGAGGCACAGGGTCACGACGGATTTGCAGATGGCCATGTCTGAACTGGGGTGGCTTAGTGGGCAAAAGAATGATGGATTTAACCCATATCTATTGACTTGGCGAGAATGTTTGAATCATTCCGTCCATCATTTTTTGCAGTTACACAACGTTAGTGCCTTCAGCGCCTTTGCTCACTTCTTTCTATCTGACCTCCTCTGCACCATCTCCTGTAAACCACCAACAACACCCTCAGTGCTGTGACCCTCCGGCCTCCTCTGTGTGCACCTGTCATTCCACCATTGCCATGCCTCTCTTCCCCTGTATCCCTCACTTCATCTTCCTCTATCTCCTCTTCTTCACTGGAAACCAGCACAGTCACATCCACTATCATATCCCCCCACTGAGCCACCCCTGGACGTTTTGCTACTTCACCATCCTCAACACAATTTGTATACCAAGCCACAGTAATTTCCATGTGACTTGACTCAAGGAGGCCGTGCCATACCTTTCCCTACTTTGTCTCATCCGGTCTCGGCCAGCCGTCTTTGGCTGTGCTATCACTTCATCATGGGGTAAGTGGGCCACACAAAGCCCTCTCAAGTGCTGCTTTCAATCATACGGACGATCTGGAGTATTGAAAGGGAGAGCCAGTGTGTAGGGGTCACTCTCTACTCTGGTGTTTGGAACTCAAGTCAGCTCTCCTCACCACCTGAAGGCCCTATACCCCCATTCTAAACCTCGTACTTACTCCCCGCTGCGCAACGTGAAGTCTCCTTTTGGAAATCTGCCCATGCTCCCTTTGCTCCCCCGGTCCTTGCTTTGGCCCCACCAATCCTTCCATGATAAAGTGGCTCATCTTCACTGCTTGCAGATACTGCATGCTCCTCCTCACCCTCCCTCTTCTCTTCCTTCCAGTTGAGCACTGCTGCCACAATTGCAGACGCCCCCGCTGGTCGTGGACCTGCCAACAAGCCCCCTTTCCTCTTTCAAATTCTATTGTCTCCAGGCCCTGCCACCGCGCAGATGCTTTGTCGCCTTCTGACATCTCGCCTGTATGGGCGAAGTGTTCTCCTGATCATGCTGCCCCCGAGCAGCCCAATTCATGGTACAAACCCCTACCCACGGCTGCCTACTTGAGTCAACACCTGCATAACGTGTGGGCTCTACCACCGCAGTCCCCTCGCCCGCCGTCCTCAACAGCCTCCACTCTCCTCCCGCCTCCAAACTTACCACCTCCAAAGCAGTACACACCTGCTGCATTCCCCACAACTGCACGCCCCATCACCTGCCTCTTTTTTATAGACCTTCTGCCTTGGGAGAGAGCAGATGAAGATTGCTGCCACCACCCGGCCAGCCAATCGCTGTGCTAGGCGCCTGCACCCCTCTGGTCTGAGCTCCACCAGTGCCCCAGGGGCCAAAAGATCTTTTCTGCTTGTTGCTCAAAGCATACAAAGCCTCTCTGATACTGCATCCGCATCGCCATCTGACCCCTCATCCCCTTAACTCGGATGCCTTCTCAGTTGGCTTTACACTTCCTACAATTCACCTGCCCCTTCTCTGACAGCCTACTTCTACCTACGCTCCAATGCTACCCACCCGTACCTCACCATGTCTCCTTAAAAGTACCCTAAAACTACCTCATCAAAATTCACCAAAAACTACCTGCCTGGGGGGGGGGAGGGGTGGGGGGGGCATGGCCAAGCTGTCCAACATGGCGGACGCGTTTTAGACTGACTCCCGTAGGCCAGTACATTTCCAACTCCATCCTGCCGGCAAGCCCCATCCACAGCTCCAACCTTGCAGCATCGTTGCCGCCCGTTGCTCTGGGGCACTGAGCTGCTCTTTTGCCCTAGCAATGTCTCCCCTCGGCGTCCGTGACGCCAAGTCGAAGACGGTTGGCGGTGCAGCCTGTGCTGTGCGTTGGGACCGCGCATTGCCGTCCTTGCGGCTCGGTAACGCGCAGCTTTCTGGTGCTGACGTCCAGGCATTGCTGAGGCTTGGCCTGCCAGCAGGTGAGCGTGAGCGTGGACAAGTGGATGCCAGGTGAGAGGTATAGTGCCCTCGCGCACAGCATGATTTTAGTGCACTGCACCAACAGAGCGGTGTCCATAATACCGTGAATCATCAACGGTTCAACAGTTCATACATGGACACTTAACTGCAGTGGGCTAATGTGCGCAGCCAAAGAAGCTACCAAGTTGCCAGCACACATGTTGCACGAGGGCCTAGCACCAAAGTCAGATACAAGGCTGAAGCCTCAGGAATCAACTGTCTGCTCATATTTCCTGGTCCTCAGACTACCCAGTAAGATAAATTGGCTCGGAGGAGTGTGGTGGGAAGCCAACTCGACACAAATAAGGGGCAAACAATCACTGGAGCAAATCCGCCAGGCCTCTCAACAGGCCCTACCCACAAATACACCGGGCCACACAGCTGAGCAGGGAGAGGTCAAAGGGAGGCGCCCGATAGAGGAGGGGGGTGTAATCTTATCGACGGAAGCGGGCGAGCTAGGTCCTGGTACGGCCCGCGGATAAGGGGGACCCCCTTAGCGCACAACTCCCTAAACATGTGCCCAGAGACCCCCACAAACGATCCTGCATACCATAAGAAGCTTCATAACCACTTACATCGCCCTCAGTAGACATTGCCACAAAGCCAGGCAACTGTCCATGCCACAACGCAAAGTACGATGGACAAATTCATCAAATGTAGCCCTGAAAAATAAATGCATTCCCCCAGACCAGCAACATGCTGAAATCGTAGTCTTTCTCAAACCGAGACGCCCACCTGAATTATGCACATCTTATTGGCCAATCTCTCTTTTAAACATAGAGGCCAAGCTACTGGCCAAGGTACTAGGAAGTAGACTGGTCCTGCACCTCAAGAACCTGATCCACCAAGATCAAGCTGGCTTCATGCCGCAAAGAGCAACCCGACATAACATATTCAGAGCCCACAATGCGATTGCCACCATAGATCAACTAGACAGACCAGCTGCCCTACTGTTAGTAGACATGAATGAATGAATGAATTAATTAATTAATTAATTAATTAATTAATTAATATAAAACTTTTAAAGCGCGAACTTAGCCCAAAGGCATCAAGGTGCTGCAGACAGGATCAATGTATCAAAGTTCACAGATTACTAAACCTAAAGGATTAAGGGAGATGACAGCTGGAGCAGTCTCCGTCAATTCTATATATTAATAAATAGTTTGATTTATTGCACACATCTATGGAGTCAGGTACTAAGGCTCTCTTTACTTATATTCTTTTATAGCACCCGCTCGTGGACGCTTTTTTTTGCTGCACCACGAAAGATTGAAGACTGATAATATTGGATCACGGACAGATAGATACGTTTTGAATATGGATGGTGCCTCAATAAGAAGTAAGACTGATTAACTTAGGAGCAATAATTATGAGATTATTGATGTTATTAATATATAGAATTGACGAAGACTGACCTTACTCTCCTTGATTTGTCCTAACAGCTGTGGAAAATTAATACGGTTTGGTGAACATTATCTGCGCCATCTTGCCCTTTTCTCCGATGCCACACTTTTTATCGTACACCCCCCCGCCATTTCAGCTGCCTTGATCAGAACCATCCTCTGCACACCCCTGACCCCCAGCACGGCTCTTCACCCTCACAAACACCCCCACGCACTGATCACTCCCGCTCCCACATGCCTTGCGCGTAAGCGGCAGCCATTTTAAGCACCATGGCCTCCCTGCCCTCGCTGATAGTCAGCGCGTCTCTCTCTCTCTCTCCTAACCTCGCAGGCATCCCCCGCACGGTGACAACCCCCTCCTGCTCTCACATGCTTTGGGTCATAAACCCCTCTTCAGCGCAGCGCTGCCTCGGAATCCCATCCTGTTCCCAGCGCGACACCTCCCTTCATCCCTTTCATGGTCCCAAGTCCTTTGATACAAACCCCCCTTTTCCTGTATGCCCGTTTGTCTCCCTTGTTCCCAGGCCGCCACCTGGCCCTGCGGTTACTGTTTATCCCACCCCCGTACAGTAGGAAACTTCCCCCTATCAAAGGACCCTCGAGTCGATCGAACACCCTTCACCCCATGAGATCCGATCAACTCCACACATTCCGTGAATCGGCGGAATGTCCAGCTGCGCGATAATCATCACCTGTTGTGACCGGGGTGGGGATTTCAACTGTAAACGTGTGGGAACGGGCTTGAAGTGGGGATTCCTAGGATACCTTTCCGTACATCAAAGTACTGACAAGTATATGTTTCATGTAATAAAGCAATAAACCTGCGTATAAGAGGCCAGGCCTCAGAGATGCGGTTAGAGCACCTCGTGACGATACTTGCTGTCCGAATTGATGTGTTCTCCTCCGGAGAGAATAAACCCTTGTTTCCTGCCTTTCAGTCTCCAGCGCCTGCTTCTTCATTGATTAATATTCTGTGGGTAATAGAGGCGACACCGCCAGGCAACACAAAAGGGTCTTTGGTCACTGGTTGTCTAGCTACCCTTTTACAATTGGCGTCCCAAGCGTGGGGCCCATCAGCGACTCGTAGATCCAGTGGGAGAGGTCCTGACGACAGAGTGAACGACTGCAACGATCGGGAGGTACCCTGTCCGATAGACCCTCGTCTGACAGCCGATCATCCGAATTTCACTGGTTCCGAACAGACCTCTCTCGAGTGATCTACGGTCCTGACTGGGAACCATCAGGAGTGCCGCGAGGATTACGAAGAAAAGAGGACGATCGGGCGCTGGATTCGGAAGACAAGAAACTGTCCATGCGGACCGGGTAAGGTCGTGTAGACACGACGAATTAAGAAATTGTTTGATTGATTGTAAAAAAATACTAGTATTACTCTTTGTTAATTTATTTGGAGTTTCGCTGTCGGCAAACGGAGAAACAACCGGCTCTCCCTTTGCAAACAGTGAAGGATAGGTAACGCACCCGTCGTGCCTATCTTTCTCCCCCACTGATCAATTGCCCCTCCCCATTGATTAACTGTTACGAATTGTTTTCTGGAGATTCTCTGTCTGCAAACAGGAAAGAATAGGTTCCCTCTTTGCAGATAGTGAAAGGGTAGGTAATGCAGACCTTTGCGGGCCTACTTATTCTCCCCATTGACCATTTTATTGACCATTTTATTGACCAAACATTAACTGTCTGATATTGGCTCTTGAGGTATTCACTGCCTGCAAACAACGTAGAATAGAAATATTCTGTCTAGTCTTTGCACACAGTGATAAGATAGGTAGTGCTGACTATTGTCCCCATTGTGACCCGTCATGCCTGTCTTCTCCCCACTGATCGATAGCTGGTTCAGCCCGGACCGTTTATTAGAGGTGGACCATCTAGCTCCGCTGGAAGGCACCCCTAATAAAGAAATGTTAACAAAGTATGGATTAATTACCATAGTCTATAGTAAGCTATGGCACAAGTATACCAAAGCAAATCAAGAGAAACAGTGGCCACTGGTAGGATCCTTCGATCTTGACAAAATAGAGACGTTAGAAATAGCCCTTCGTAGTAGCAAGACAACGCCTATTATGCTCGACAGTCTCGGTATATGGCGCAAAGAAGCAATGCGACGAAAGGAAAGAGACGAAGTCAGAGTAGGTAAAGAAACGCGACAGACGACCTTCCAAGCGTCTGATAGGCAAAAGGAAGGGGCAGCGACGACACAGTTCCAAAGATTAGGCACAAAAAGGGAACAGTGTAAAGGGTCGTACCGACAGGACAAACCCGAGACACAACGACCCGAAAGTAACCCCCCGACACTACGCGCAGGGCGAACAGACTTAAGGCAAAACCAATGTGCTTTTTGTAAAAGACTCGGGCACTGGAAAGCCCAATGCCCGACTCTACGGAACATAGGTAAGAGCGGAGGGCCGACAGAAATAACAAGCCGGCAGAAAGGGAAAAGGCGCGAGACAAAAACGAATCAGACTAACACGGACAGGACAGATAGGACTACGACGTTTGATTATGCCCGATGGCACAGATTTCGTCAGACCAATTTCAACGACATGTTGGAGTTCCGGGACTGATTACTCTCCCCCCCACTCTGAAAAACAAAAGCAATTACAGGCCTGCGTAGACAACGCCCCGTTAGTAAAAAGATTCAAGGAAGCCAAGTCTCTGTTATATAATTTAAGATTTAATTACAATAAAGATAACACACGACCAACGATAAATAGAAAAACTAAGTAAAACTGTACTAATAGGAGCGATACAAAACATATTACGCTCACTCCGGAAGTTCCCAAAATGCAACAGGTCAGCGGTCCCGCCCATCCGGAAAGTGAAACACACAGCACGTGTGGGGCGGGGCCTGCCGACAGCCATAGACCAAAGAGGTCGCCGGCGAGAATGTACAGGAGGCTCCACGGGCCCGGCACGTCCCATCCTCTTCTCCCATATGGTCTAGCGGTTGAGATTCTTGGTTTTCTCCGCCCCGGCCCGGCGCCGAAGTCCTCCAGCCGGGCAAAGGGATATACCTGCGCAGCACAGAACATACAATGTCCGACGGACCTATTTGCGCAGCACAGAACATACAATGTCCGACGGACCTATTTCCGCAGCACAGAACATGCAATGTCCGACGGGCATACTTGCGCAGTACCGGACATGCAATGGTCCTCCAGAGTACTCGCCGAGTCAGGGGTGTAGGGTGGTCATCATGTGCGCCCCTGATTCGAAGGAACGGCGTGGAATGCACTGGGAGAGGGAGGCGGCGCGAACGAGCCTCCCTCACCTCCCCAGGTAGAGGTGCCACAGCTGCATCCTAGTGCCCCGAGCCAATGTCCTGCTCCAACGACACGGTGTTCCATTTTTTCTCGCCCCAGAGAAGTCTCTTCCACTCTTGAAGACGCGACGAAGGGCGGCTGCTGCAGGGTCTCAAAATGGCATCTGGGCCCCCTGGAAGGCGGGTCTAGGCCGCTGGAGTAACTTTGTCCGGTATTGCAACTCGGGCGCTTGCCCGCCTGGGCACGAGCCCCCACCTCCGACAACATCCCCACAGCTTTGAAGATTCTACCAGAGTCCCAGAAGCCCTCGGCATCCACAGGCTTCCGGTGGGGAACAACTGCCTTGATCACTAATGAAATGACCACGACATAGCCACAAGATGGTGGTGCTCTCGTGTCGGCACCAGCTTCAGTTTGAATCATCCAAAAATATTGTGGGCTAACGGATTCGAGTAAGTTCCGGCTGAACCTCAACGTGACCCGGTAAGGAAGATTCTACCTCCCTCCCCTTTTGATTGACGGTCCACATTACCAGCCCTTCTGTTAGCACAGGTTTTTTGAACTGCCGAAAGGGATTCTGGTGCAACCAACCCGACATCGCCCAAAATGGCGCCGGTATCAATAGGAACTTACGAACACCTCGTGGTGTTCCTTGGCTAACAAGACTTGATGTTCTGAGATATGTATGTGAACCTTTGCACACTTGACGAAAAAGGGAGGAGGGTTCACTTGGCGAACATTTGAAAGGAACCCGTTAAAATGTTGATTTCAATGTACGATTTATTATGATATTTATTGTAGCCGATACATAACGTAGCTTATGACGCACGCCCACGGTATACATCTAGGAAATGTGATTACAATTAGTCTGACTGTGTTTCAATTTATGAAATAAATACCCTCTGATCCCTCAATTATTGATAGACGTTTTTAGTTTCTTGCAAATAACTAAGTAGACGTTTTTTCAATGTTTTTAAAATGCTGCAAAATAGCCCCCTACTGTATGTGCTTCAGCCATCGCCGTGTCCGGCCAAATACGATTGCACTCACATATTTACTTACTGAACGATTATGCAAATAAAGGTTTTCCAAGCTATGAACAGGTATCGCATACTTTTGTAAATGTGGGAATTGGCGGGAGGGCTATTTTGTGCGCAACCGTTTTGCTCTCTTTTTAAGGTTATTAGAAAATGGCTGTTCGGCCCCGGATTGATGATCGAATCTAAGGTATGATACGCTGCCTCCAAATATATGACTAAGCTCAGGAACTAACACATGAAGAAGGACCTCGACTTCTGAGAATGGGTAAAAGCGAAGCGGTATGAATGTTAGAATGTTATAAAGGTATGATGCTCGAAGGTACTAAGGGACAGGGTTGGCCGAAGAACTGATATGCCTTAGAACATCACAGCGTTGGGAGTGATTTAAGGATCCCGATAGCTGGATACATCTACAAACCAGATACCTCGCGCTAGGCGCCTCTGATTTCTTTTTAGCGTTTTCCCTACACACGATCTATAATGCCACCCTCGGACACCCCCTCCCCCACGAACAACCTATCACACTGCCCGCCCCCCTTGACTTCGGAAACCATGGCCCTAGGGATTATATCCCGAGGAGATAAGACGAGTATGTGGTACGTAAAGAACTTTCGTACCCGTACCTTTGATATGCTCGAATGTTGTTCCCCCTCCCTTTCTTCCTTTTTCTCCCTCTACAGGTTACATTGGAATCACGACTAGGGTATAGTAAAGATCTGGAGCCACGCCATGTCCGATACACGAAGCGGACCTACGCTGCAAGATGGCACCTAAGAACACCCAACTCAATGCATGTCCTTATGTACCCGGCCTAATGCTCTACCGTCCCAAACTGCATGCTTTCTACATTCTAACACAGACCCGAAATGTCTCATGTTGGGTAATGCACTGAATAGCCTAAATAGTACACGGCCACTCTCCGTGTCACACGTGTACTATTTAGCCTATTATTGATCTCTCTCTCTCTTTCTATCTGTCTCTCTCTATCTCTCTCTCTCTCTCCCTCTCTCTCTCTCTCTCTCTCTCTCTCTCTCTCTCTCTCTCTCTCTCCTCCACACTTTCACTCTTCCTAGCGACTGGCACCTAATTGGCGAACCACTACCCCTGGTGCACCACCTGATTGGCTCCAAATACCACAAGTATTTGCACAAATTTGTCTTAAAAAATATACATTACATCGATACCACGTTACTACCTCTCCTTTTCTGTTAAATACTGATGAAACCTAGATTGGCCGATAAGAAAGGGACAGGTAAGACGACTAAGGTTCCCTAATCTGACCCATTTTGAGGGAACTGCTTGTCAGTGGCATCCATGATAAAAATGTTTCTGGTAAACGCGACCTTCCCCGTCCCGAAGTTATCTCAATACCCAAACAGAAAAAGTGATCGAGACATCCCCGTTTTCCCAGAATGCCCCCAGTTTTGTATCAGCTGCCCTGGACGAAAGTTTGAAAAATGTCCCTTGCCCCAGTTCGTTATATTCCTAGTTGTTTTCCGTTAGACCTCGCTCACCCCAAGGATGAGTTGAATAGTCATCGCAAGCCCCGAGTTTTTTTTTTTTTTAAATAAAGTAGCCAGGTTGTAAGAAACTATGTAGAATTTAGAATAATGTTTGCGAAGTTAGAATTAAGTCAAAAAATGAAAGAACTTGTTGCAAGAAAACCCTGCTGTAAGTAAACTGTTTAGTCGAAAGATAGGATGCATTGATATAATGAAAAATCGTTTAGCCTATGTTCATTCCTCAGAAAGATACCTATCAGACCATGGTGAATAGCACGTTGCACTTTTTCGTAAAATACAAAGCCCTGAAGGACGGCATAAGCTCCATAGGACTCGTACTAGGAAAGTGGGTCTCTGCCAGAAGAATTGACGTGACTGTGATAAAATGCAATAAATAAGTATCAGACTTCGTTCCACGACAATGAATGTAGTACCAACAGAACGCCAAAGACATAGTCACGAAGGAAAGCTGTAGGGAACCCAGCAAACCTATCACCGATTATTTATACGTTGGCTGCAATACCTCAATGTAACGGATGCTTACCCAGTTGCTTAGTGTTGGGAGAGAAATAGATTTATGTGATTACCTTCCTCTGCAAAATCTCTAAAGACTGTCTTTTCAAACTCATTTAAGGGTACCACTGTCGGAGGAGAAAGAGACCGGATGTGGGAGCACGCGGCCTGACTGCAGATCGTGGAACATCAGCGACATTGGCCAAGGCGAGACCGCAACAGTAAGGAGTCGCAGGACGAGGCACTGTTTCTGACAGAATGAAAGGAAAGGGCTGACCTGAGGCCCCTGCTTTATGATCGACATGTGCCGAAAAGTCCCCGCTCTCTGAACCTGGTTATGGACCCGCCTGTCTAAATTTTCCGTCCCCCTGGTCTGTTCCCGATCTGGCCCTGCTCCATCCCCTCCTCCTCCGACCTACCATAAGGACTACTCACACACCCCCCTCCCTCCACCTGAACTTTCAAAATCCTCTAAATCCTACTGTACCATCCAGAGAAGGGTATTTCCTGCGCCAAAAGGGAGGGAGCTCCGACTAAGTAGACCACGAACTGTGTTAAATCTCAGAACGGTGACCTAAACACCACCAAGGGTCACCCCAAAGAGAAGCTAAACGAAGTATGTGGTTCTGCCCGCTACCGAGCACCTTGAAGATGATGGAAGCAACAGGAAATACCCACTACAGAGACCCAAGGACAGACAGACTCCACAGCTCAAAGACAATTGCACTCTTCATCACAATCCTTTTTCTGTCTCCTCCTAATGACCATGCTCTGGGTTATGGAAGAAAATGCACCTGCTCCAAAACCGTAATGTACTTCTCCCACGAGGTCTGGCGAAACAAAACAAAGACACACTCTTGCCCGCAGACCTCCAACGGCCCAACCCACATGGACATTCCTACTAAAGAACGAATTGTAATGCGGGTGCTCAACAGTGCCAACAGAAGATGACAAAGAATGCTGAGAACTCACTAATAATGGTCCACGACCATAAGACACTGGAAACCCTGATTATTGTTTTTACTATGTCACATTTCTCTCCCAACCACCGTTGAATTGACTATGCTCCAACCGAGTACAAAAAGAACTTACGTTCGTGGTAACCTATCAGTTCCTATTCCGAATGACTATAAGCATCTATGATCTGTACCCAACGCTCTCACTATATAATTTTTGTCTGATATTGCATTACTATGACTTTCCTGCAACGAGCTTAACGATGAGCCCGCCCACTAAGATGAAAAGATTTTAAAAATGTGATGTTTATGTACAGTTCCTTCACCTGGGTTATCACTTCCTTACTTTTGACCACCGCAGTAGACATAGATAGGAAATAGGCCAGCAAGATGTCTTAGAAATGTTAAAGGGAGGACTGTGGAAAATTAATACGGTTTGGTGAACATTATCTGCGCCATCTTGCCCTTTTCTCCGATGCCACACTTTTTATCGTACACCCCCCCGCCATTTCAGCTGCCTTGATCAGAACCATCCTCTGCACACCCCTGACCCCCAGCACGGCTCTTCACCCTCACAAACACCCCCACGCACTGATCACTCCCGCTCCCACATGCCTTGCGCGTAAGCGGCAGCCATTTTAAGCACCATGGCCTCCCTGCCCTCGCTGATAGCCAGCACGTCTCTCTCTCTCTCTCCTAACCTCGCAGGCATCCCCCGCACGGTGACAACCCCCTCCCGCTCTCACATGCTTTGGGTCATAAACCCCTCTTCAGCGCAGCGCTGCCTCGGAATCCCATCCTGTTCCCAGCGCGACACCTCCCTTCATCCCTTTCATGGTCCCAAGTCCTTTGATACAAACCCCCCTTTTCCTGTATGCCCGTTTGTCTCCCTTGTTCCCAGGCCGCCACCTGGCCCTGCGGATACTGTTTATCCCACCCCCGTACAGTAGGAAACTTCCCCCTATCAAAGGACCCTCGAGTCGATCGAACACCCTTCACCCCATGAGATCCGATCAACTCCACACATTCCGTGAATCGGCGGAATGTCCAGCTGCGCGATAATCATCACCTGTTGTGACCGGGGTGGGGATTTCAACTGTAAACGTGTGGGAACGGGCTTGAAGTGGGGATTCCTAGGATACCTTTCCGTACATCAAAGTACTGACAAGTATATGTTTCATGTAATAAAGCAATACACCTGCGTATAAGAGGCCAGGCCTCAGAGATGCGGTTAGAGCACCTCGTGACGATACTTGCTGTCCGAATTGATGTGTTCTCCTCCGGAGAGAATAAACCCTTGTTTCCTGCCTTTCAGTCTCCAGCGCCTGCTTCTTCATTGATTAATATTCTGTGGGTAATAGAGGCGACACCGCCGGGCAACACAAAAGGGTCTTTGGTCACTGGTTGTCTAGCTACCCTTTTACACAGCGATTGTTTTTTAATGAATACTTTGCGTGGATAACAGCGACATCTTAAAGAGTGCAGAATTGAGCTGTTGATTTATTCCAGCTTTTCACCTCCTAATTAGGGGGTAAGACTCAAATTTTATTGATCACGGTGATGGAGGGTGATCTGATTGATAGCTTTCTTTGGGGCACCACATATATACAAACTTTAATCGCAGGCGCTGTATCTCAAAATGCATGGATTAAAACTCTACATACTCACTCGACGGATACTGTTAGAGGGGGGTGAATCTCACAATCTTTGGATAGTCCCCCTTTTTAAAAAAAATAATAATTATTTAGTATTTTGCAGAAAAAAGAGAGAGGAAAGCAAAGAAATTATACAAGCGACAGTCCCGCAATATTCCCCACACAGGGGGTGCTGTAATAAGCGTAAAAAGGAGGCAAAGTGAGGCAGCATAGTATGTCAATAAAGTTCAGTTCTCAGAGTCAGTGCTTGCCGAAGAGCAGAAAGGGAAACAAGCTCAGACCCCTTCTCGGTCGACCGACCGGTAATAGTCTTGCAAAGAGGGGTGGCGAAGCCCACATGGGGAAATAGTGCTGCATAAGGCTCAAAAATCTGTCAGCCTCCACAGGCTATGCAGTGCCGCAACAGGTAACAAACTAACAAACCCAACTGAGTCCCCCCCTACTCCCCCCTCCTCCCTCCCCCCCCCCCCCCCCCCCGGTGGTGGCGACAACACACACATTCATTCTTAGGCCCTCAGTCATACAATCTGATTAAATCTGGAAAAGGTGAAGAGCGCGAAATGCGGATAGGCAGACCGCAGAGGGCAGACCTTGTGATAAGAAGCGGACTAGGGGACCCCATTGGAACAGGAAATTCTTAAAGTTGCCCAGGAAGATGTCCGCCATTCTCTCCATGCTCAGTGGTCTCCATAGTCTCGCGTGCCATAGCTGGAGCATTCGGTTTCTTCCAGGCTGCAGCTAGCGTGATTTTGGCGGCTCCAAGGCAGAGCCATAGGATATGTTTATCCGCTTTTGTTTGATGTTCTAACATCGGGTCGCGGAGCCCCAGTAGGACATGAGCCATAGATTCCGGGATCGGATAACCTAGGATGTCCTTGATGTGGGACAGAATTTCAGCCCAGAACGGGCGGATGATCAGGCAGTCCCACCAAATGTGGCGGAAGTCCCCAGCAGACCACAGCCCCTCCAACACCTGTCCGAGGAGGCCGGAAATATTTGATGTAACTTGGACGGGTAGAGGTACCAATCTAGCATGGTTTTTAGGTGAGCCTCTCTTAGATCCACCGAATGGTTGTGCGCCGCGATATCTCGCCAGAGACCTTTCCATTCTTTGTCAGTAACGTCTCGACCCAGAAGGACCTCCCAGTGTTCCATGTAGCGGGGACGGGGAGATACTGCAGTGGCAAGCAACAGCCCATACAGGAAGGAAATCGTCCCCTTCATAGTGGAGGTGTGTAGAATAAAGGCCTCAAATGGTGAAAGCGCTATGCTAAGTAGCAGCTAGCAGAGACAACAGCTGGGCATGCGCATGTAAGACCAGGATAGTGCTAAAATCGGCAAAGCGCTATTAATTATTTAATATACACACGCTTGGGGCTTCTATTAATTCAGCGCTATGACAAGCAGCAAATTATTACAAAACGAGTATCACAGGGCAAAGCAGCGAGTTCATCAATGATACCACTGGAGCAGGGAGCAGGGAGCGACCGCTTCTGAGAGCGTCAGGACGGAAGTAATCATACATCCAGAATGGCATTCTAAGCAGTAATGTAATGAATGCCAACTAACAAACTTTATCAGTATATCAAGATGGATCCGCAAGTAAGCAAGGGCATAGCCAACCTTTATTGATGGAGATGTATTAGTGGATTCAACTTCAATGAACCGAGACACAGTCTCATTGTGCAGTCTCAAGACTCTGCTTTGTGTGCAGGACATTGCAGATTCACTACATTTCATAGTATACTGGATTGTGGAACTTGAGGGATGAACGGCGGGCACAGAAGAATCAACCTCAAGAATTTGTGGGCAAGCGGAAGACCAGGTCTGCCTATTTCAAGATCCTAAAAAAAGATCGAAGACATGGAAAATAGGCAACCCCCATATAACTTAAGGGTTTTTGGAGTAAAAGGAGTGTAGGAAAATGATACATGTCCGCTTATTATTGATACATTCCAGGACGCATTTCCTGATTGGAATTTTGGTTCCCGAATTTAAAGTGCTCATCGATTTTCTTTTCAACACTGTTCTGTGCAGGAAATGTTCTTCTTAAACAGGCAATCTATTCTAAAGCATATCCTTCACTACCTGTACCCTTAGGTTTGTTTTTTGTACAGTCAGACTTTTACCACTCAACTGTGGAGTGGTGATGGTGTTGCATAAACTGATCACATCTGATTAAACAAACTGGGCGCCAAGAGTTTCTTGCAGGAACCAGCTGGACTCAAGGTGATGAGACACAGCCAGCCGAAGATCTTATTGAGCAATACATTGAGATACTTAGGATTCAACGAAGCAAACTGATCACACAGGCTATCTGGAGTAAGGCTACGCAAAGGATGTATTTTGAGAATGCCATTTAAACTAAAGATGTGTTTAATAAGAAATGATATTTAGATTATATGGGATTCTACTAATGATGGATGGTGGTAAAACTCCCAATTATTGGATAGGAGGATACTGAAATGGGTGCGTCTAGGATCCTGATTGCCGCCCTTTCTCCATGGCAATCAAGGGGGATGATTTTCATTGTGGGGAGGGCTCTGTTTGTATCACTGGGTGGTTTCTCAGAAGTAGGATCAATCAATCAATCAATCAAGGAATTTGTAGAGCGCACTACATACCCGTGAGGGTCTCAAGGCGCTGGGGAGGGGGGGACGCCGCTACTGATTGAAGAGCCAGGTCTTGAGAAGTCTTCTGAAGGTCAGCAGGTCTTTGGTTTGTCGGAGGTTGTTTGGGAGGGTGTTCCAGGTTTTGGCGGCGAGGTGGGAGAAGGATCTGCCGCCGTTTTCCGGATGCATGGGACCGTGGCGAGGGCGAGGTTGGCTGTGCGGAGGCTGCGGGTGGGGGTGTAGAAACTGAGTCGTTCGTTGAGGTATGCTGGTCCGGCGTTGTGTAGGGCTTTGTGTGTGTGGATGAGGACTATGAAGGTTATCCTCTTGTTGATGGGGAGCCAATGTAGGTCTCTCAGGTGGGGGGTGATGTGGCTGTGTCGGGGGATGTCGAGGACCAGTCGTGCTGAGGCATTCTGGATGCGTTGCAGCCGTCTCAGGAGCTTGGTTGTTGTTCCTGCGTAGAAGGCATTTCAGTAGTCCAGCCTGCTGGTGACGAGGGCCTGGGTGACGGTTTTTCTCGTTTCGGAGGGGATCCACTTGAAGATCCTGCGGAGCATTCGAAGGGTGTTGAAGCAGAATGCGGAGACGGCGTTGACCTGCTTGGTCATGGAGAGGGTGGAGTCAAGGATGACCCCAGGTTGTGTGCGTGGTCGGTGGAGGTGGGCCACCAGGAGTCTTCCCAGGCTGAGGGGGTGGAACCGAGGATGAGGACATCCATCTTGTCAGATTCAGCTTCAGCCTGCTGTCCTTCATCCATTCGGCAATGGCCTTCATTCCTCTGTGGAGGTTGGCTTTGGCGGTGAGAGGGTCTTTGGTGAGGGAGATGATCAGTTGGGTGACGTTGGCGTAGGAGATGATGTTGAGGCTGTGCTGGTGGGTGAGTGGAGCCATGTAGATATTGAACAGCATTGGGCTGAGAGAGGATCCTTGCGGAACGCCGCAGATAATCTCGGTTGTCTTGGAGGGGAAGGGTGGGAGGCAGGCGCTCTGTGTTCTGCCGGAGAGGAAGGATGTGGTCCAGGCCAGGACCTCCTCTTGGATTCCGGCGTTGTGGAGGCACGCTGTTAGGGTGCAGTGGCAGACCATGTCGAAGGCAGCTGAGAGGTCCAGGAGGATGGTCGGTGGGTGCTGGGGCTGTTCCCAGCGAGGTGGGCCACCAGGAGTCGTCCCAGGCTGAGGGGGGTAGACCGAGGAGGAGGACCTCCATCTTGTCAGAGTTCAGTTTCAGCCTTCTGTCCTTCATCCATTCAGCAACAGCCTTCATTCCCCTGTGGAGGTTGGCTTTGGTGGTGAGAGGGTCTTTGGTGAGGGAGATGATCAGTTGGGTGTCGTTGGCGTAGGAGATCATGTTGAGGCTGTGCTGGTGGGTGAGTGGAGCCATGTAGATATTGAACAGCGTTGGGCTGAGAGAGGATCCTTGCGGAACGCAAGTATCTGATGATCTCGGTTGTCTTGGAGGGGAAGGGTGGGAGGCAAGCGCTCCGTGTTCTGCCGGAGAGGAAGGATGTGGTCCAGGCCAGGGCCTCCTCTTGGATTCTGGTGTCGTGGAGGCACGTTGTTAGGGTGCAGAAGAAGACCATGTCGAAGGCGGCTGAGAGGTCCAGGAGGATGAGGGCTGCTGTTTCTCCTTTGTCCATAAGGGTCCTGATGTCGTCGGTGGCGGGGATGAGGGCGGTTTCGGTGCTGTGATTGCTGCGGAAGCCTGACTGGGATGGGTCCAGGATGTTGTTGTCTTCGAGGTATCGGGTCAGTTGTCTGTTGACAATTTTCTCTATGACTTTCGCCGGGAACGGGAGCAGGGAGATGGGCCGGAAATTCTTGAGGTCCTTGGGGTCCGCCTTGGGTTTCTTCAGTAAGGCGTTGATCTCGGCGTGCTTCCAGCTTTCCGGGAAGGTTGCTGTCTTGAGGGAGATGTTGATCATCTTCCGGAGATGGGGGGCGATAGCTGTGCTGGCTTTGTTGAAAATGTGATGTGGGCATGGGTCAGAAAGGGATCCGGAGTAGATGGAGTTCATGGTCTTGATGGTGTCTTCGTCGCTGACGTTGGACCAGGCGATCAGGCGGCTGATGCGCATGGTGGTCCCAGGGTTGGTGGGCTCGGCGGTGGATGTGGGGGTCGTGGCGTTGAAGCTGTTGTGGATGTCGGCGAACTTGCGGTGGAAGAAGGTGGCCAGTAAGTCGCACAGGTCTTGAGAGGGGGGGATGTCGTTAGTGTTGGAGCCGGGGTTGAAGAGTTCTTTCACGATGTTGAAGAGCTCTTTGCTGTTGTGTGCGTTGTTGTCTAGGCGGTCCTTGAAAGCGGTCCTCTTGGCGGTCCTGATGAGCTGGTGGTGTCTGCGGGAGGCGTTCTGGTGGGCTGTGTAGCTGTTTGGTGTTCGTTCGCGGAGCCAGTTCTTTTCCAGTGTTCGGCAGGTTCGCTTGGAGGTCTTCGGTGAACCATGTCGCTTTCTTGCTGGAGTAGTTGGCGGCGGGGGTCCTGAGTGGAGCGAGGGTGTCGGCGCAGTCGTTGATCCATTGTTTGAGGTTGAGGGCGGCGTTGTCGGGGTCGGTGGGGTCAGGGGGTGGTCTCAGAGCGAGGGTGGTGGTCAGTTGGTCTTCGGTGACCTTGCCCCAGCAGCGGTGTGGCATCTGTTGGGTGCGGTGGTGTGTGGTCGGTTGCCTGAAGGTGAAGTGGATGCATCTGTGGTCGGTCCAGGGGTGTTCGGTGGTGTGGTTGAAGGAGACGTGGGGACTTGCGGAGAAGATGGGGTCAAGCATGTGTCCTGCGGCGTGGGTAGGTGATGTTACGAGCTGTCTGAGACCGAGGTTGGCGAGGTTGTCGATTAGGGTAGTGGTGTTGGCATTGTTGTTGTTCTCGAGGTGGAAGTTCAGGTCCCCGAGGAGGATGTAGTCCATGGAGGCGAGGGCGTGGGTGCTGATGAGGTCGGTGATGGAGTCGCTGAACTGTAGTCGGGGTCCGGGCGGTCTGTAGACGAGGGTTCCTCTGAGGGTGGTATTGGGGTCGGTGTGTATCTGCAGGTACTCGGCGGTGTTGAGGGTGTCATCTGTGTTGGTCGAGACTCTGATGGTGTTCTTGTGGACAATGGCAATTCCCCCTCCCACTACGTTGGTGCGGTCTCTGCGGGAGATCTTGTAGCCTTCTGGGATGGTGCTGGCGATGTCTGATGCTGAGGTGGTGTTCAGCCAGGTCTCCGCCAGGAAGGCGACGTCGGGGGCGGTTGAGTCGAGGAGGTCCCAGAGTTCGATGGTGTGTTTGCGAGCGGAGCGGATGTTGAGGAGGATGCATTGGAGGTGGTTGGGATCCTTGCTTGACGATTTGGTGGGCTGGATGCTGGTGAGGCTGCAGTTCCGGCAGGAGAAAGGTCCATGGGTGCGCTTTGGTGTGGCCCAGTAGCAGGCGTGTTCTCGTCCGGGGTGGAGGATGCTGGCGTCGTAGTGTAGAAGGGTGCAGGGGGGTTTCCGGGGTTCTGGCGCTGGGCACGGTCCAGGCGTCGACTGGCGCCGACGGGCTTGCCTTTGGCGCGCCTTTGGCGTGCCAGCGGCCACCATAAGAAGAGGAGGTGGGAGGGAGGAGCAGCTGGGAGGGGGGAGAGGGCCAATGGGGTCGGGGGAGCGGGGCCACAGGCGACGCAGCGGCGGGAGCGGGTACGGAGGGGGAAACAAGCACAGGCAAAGGTAGGGGGCAAGGCAGAAGCAAATACAGCAAAACCAACAACAGTACAATAAGGTCACAAAGCAATATCACAGAGTGCAATGGGGCGAGGGGGGGGCCGTAGGGGACGCAGAGGCAGGAGCGGGCATAGAGGGGGAAATGATCACAGGCAAAGGAAGGGGGCAAGGCAGACGTGAATACAGCAAAACCAACAACAGTACAATAAGGTCACAAAGCAATATCACACAGTGCAAGAATAGTGGTCACAGGCAGAAAAACGAGCGGGTACAAGCAAACCTAAGGCCTACCACTGGCCACCAGGGATGAGGCGCAGGTGGTAGCCTGCGGGTGGAGGCGGGCCTCGAACACCTTCAGGAGCAGCGACTGGTCACAGGAGCAGGGCGCAGTCCGGTGGAGCTGCGCAGCGTGGGGAGCGACCTGCCTGAAAACAGGGTCAAGGGTTGCTCCCCTTGGATGTACATAATGGGCGGGTGGTTACTAGGACATAAAAATAGAAGAGGAGGCAGCTAAGAAAAACACAGATAATACATCAACAGAATGAACTAACATACCAGGATAATTCAAAATGGGGTTTGGCTCATGAAACATAATAACAAGGATCCATCCAGGGATAAATATTTTAGCCATTATCTTTTGGCATGTTTGTTGTTTGAATAGCCCACAGAAGCAACAATTCATTCTCGAGGCACTGTTAGGGCATACATTCAATCTGGCACCTCTTCTCAGAACCCAGGTATCCATGAAGAGGGTCATATTGAAGCAAATTGGGTTTGATTTTATTACATGCATTCACAACTGACCTCTATCTATAGAGTTGCCATTTTAGGCACAAGGGAACAAAACAAGGGTTAGGGTTATCAAATCAATGACAGACGGACAGGGATGGAGCTATGATCAGAGGTTCTTTGTCATTTGCGCCGTACGTAGCACTGATGTAGGCGACCCGCAGATTTTGGATTATCTTGACTTGGAGCTGATAGGCTGACCTGGAGAACTGCTTCTGCTGGGTGATTTTAATTGTGTGATGGATTACAAACATAACTGGTACTTCATAAAGTAACACTACCCATTTCAATTATTTCTAAGTGTTCTAGAGAACAAATGATAGCATTACCCCATTCATGATTAATAATTTACTACTGATCTACAATTTGTTGGCAGCAAGCGTTCAGCTCACTGAGCTATTTTAGGGGCTTTTGCCATGAAAGCAGTGATTTAATATGTAAACATAAAAGTGGAGATACTCAATATCCAAGAGTACCTATTTGTTACTGAAAAGTAGCAGTGCTCCTGTTAAAGGCATTGCAACCAAGCTGAGAAGTGTCTGTACTCGCCCTTTCAAACATATGGGGCCTCATTTATGAGAAATGACACATCGCTGCGTGAAAGCAGCGATGCGTCACTTCTCAGTGTGCACTCCTTGCGACATTCCTGATGCGTCATATTTAATGTATGACGCATCATGTCGCAAGGAGTTACAGATACGTCAGTATTTCTGACGTATCTGTAAGCGCAAAAGTGACGCATTGCTGGAGTGTGTCACAAAAGTGACGCAACTCCAGCAATGCGTCCTTTCACATGGGGCAAGCCCCATGTGAAAGGGCCTGCGTCAGTCTTACGCCTGCTGTGAGGCAGGTGCAAGATTTTGACGCAACGGCGTCCTAAAAGTGATGCAGTGAAATCTCATAGATTTCACTGCGTCACTTCTACGACACTTCCTTGCGTCAATACGCCCCCCTTGCATATATTACACCTGGCACAGGTATATTGTGGCGCAGGGGTTTACAAAGTGACGCATCTACCTAGATGCGTCACTTTGTAAATATGGCGCAACAAGGCGCATTGCCTCATAAATGAGGCCCAAGATGTGCAGAAACTCAGTACCTGATCATATCTGCCCATTAAAAGTACTGCATGAAGGCATCTGGTAACTTTAATGTCAATCCATAGTACTTTGTTGTAGAAAAACAAGATAAAGTTCAAACACTTGGAAGACATGCAAAAGAAGGTGAATGTGTGCGTCTACTCCTAAAAAATATTAACTACAGAGAGGAAACAAGCATTGGCAGATGTTTTAATACCTTTTTGATTTTGCCAATGCTTTTTGGTGATGGCATTCTGCATTGTCAATTTAAAAAAGCTCAGTAGCTGATGCGGAACAAGATTAGCCCCAAAAAAAAGCAGGCCGCAGCAGGGTGATGTATTTGTTTGCAGGTGTCACCACACTTGCACACGTTTGTGTCATGACTGGGCGGCCATTTCTTTTCTGGTTTTTAACTTTTAATCAACGTTTCCAAAATGGAAGGTGCCATTCTTGGAGCAGTGAATTAAAAATAAAAAGGGGAGTGGTGATGTGGGAGAGCAATGGAGGAGCTTGATATGGGGAGGGGAATGAGTTAAATTAAATACAAAAAATTAAAAAGCAACAAAAGCTGACCAGGGAAGAGCGGGGGAAGCAAAGGACAAGTAGGGGTGGGGTAGGGAAGGACAAAGCACAATAAAGACCGCATGTAGTGAAGATTGCATTTAAACACATGCAGTTCCATGAAGTGCTGAGGTCAAAAAAGCAAAAAGTAGTTCCTTGAATGTCAGCTGTGGAAGAATACAAGTCATCCAACCAAATAGATGGTAAAGACGCTATGCTCCAGGGAAGAGACCAAAAAATGAAATAGGACGAAAAGTGCCCAAATAAGAAGCAAGCAAATGGGTGCAATTAAAAATCCAGTCCATGATAAGCAAAGTACTGGCCTAAAGCCTTCTGTAAGTATTGGTATTGTCTACAACAGGTCTTTAGACCAAACAACTGAAAGCTGGATGTAGGCTGGAGCTAGCAACGTAGGACTTTGATCTCAGGCCAGGAGGACACAGGTAGGTTTTGTTTTGGGCTGACTTTTTCTGGGTATTGGACGTGGCAGAGCTGACATTTGCACCTGCGTACTATTAATGCAGTACAATAAACAGACATTTATCAGCCTGTCCGTCTGCCAAGGACTGTTGCCTAGGCTGCACAGTGGCTCTGAGCGGGCACTGCTTCTCGGATCACTTGCAGTCAAGGAGAACGAGTTGTGCAGACTTGTACTACTAAAGATGGGGGGTGGAAAGAGAGAAATAAGGGGCAGTGCTGCTGGAAAACTTCAGAGTGGGGGTGCTGGCCATCGACTTAAACTCACCGAAGCTACTGAATAATCCTAGTGACATTTAAAGAGTTAGTGCACCAAATAGGTTAAAGCCGAACCCCAAGAGAGTCTGGGAGAATAGTCGTGAAAACTTGTGCGTTTTCGTATTATATCGCAAAAACATGGTGCAATGGGATATTTTGATTTATAGAGCACGTTCTTCAATTAAATGACCTCTCTGTGACCAGAAACAACTACTGATAGCCAGCTCGAGGGTCACGGGGGGAAGAGCATGGTACTACTCATTTTTCACAACTTGTGATAGTATGTATTAATGAAAGACTTGGGGCAAGATGTACAACCAATTTTAGCATGTGCAAACAGGTTAGCGACCCGTTTGCGCATGCTAAAATTGGTATGTCCATGTACTAACACACTTTTGCGAGTCGCAAATGAATTGCAACTCGCAAAAAAGTGTTTAGAGTCTCGCTATTTGGAAGGGGTGTTCCCTTCCAAATAGCGACTCTCTAACCCATGTACAAATGTTTTGCGACCGCAATTGCAGTGTTGACCACTAATAAACGACTTGCCATGGATTGCTGCACATCGCATGAAAACTTCACATAACAGCAGTCAAAGCCCTTCCAGTCCACTCCCTGAGGAGAACGCTAGAACAAGGGAGGGTTCGAAACGCGTTGGCAATTGGGCTGAAGCCAATCTCAGTTGGGGCGCACTCGGGAATTGGTCAAAAGAAATTACTCCCCAGTGGATACACGACCCCTTGTGCAAATTCAGTGCTTCTAGCCCAAGACTAGCACAGGGTCAAGACTGATTTGCATATGGCTGGATTCAAACTGGAATGGCATGGTGAGCAAACAAACGATGGATTTAGGCCCAGATCTCTGTACTGGGGTGAATGTATGACATTGTTCTGCATTCTGTCCATCAACTGTTGTTTTTTGCATTTGTCACCCCGAGTGGGACGGATATGCTAAGATGTGAGTCCTGTGCTCTACATGCCACTGGAATCAAGCTATCAAGGCTGATGATGGCTGAAAGCCCGAAACCAGTCCTTGGATGCTTGTTTCCAGTCCAGGGAGGACCTGGCTTGGCAGTTCGGGCTGGACTGTTCCCATGGGGCACAGGGTCAAGACTGATTTGCAGATGGCTGGATTCAAACTGGAATGGCATGGTGAGCAAACAAACGATGGATTCAGGCCCAAATCTCTGTACTGGGGTGAATGCATGACATTGTTCTGCATTCTGTTCATCAACTGTTGTTTTTGCATCTAGCCCAGGACTCAGCAGGGCATGTTGAACTGTGAAAAGTCCCCTTGACCCCCTATTTGTTTAATATAAGGACTGGTGCCCTCCAAATATCATGAGGAAGTTGACAACATAAAGAGAAGCAGATTTACAATAACTGGTGCCAGTTATTGTGCGTCACGGCTTCGCCACCATGGAAGTGCCGCATTTACAATGCGGCGCACCATGGGGCAAAAATGGACAGATGTGTGACGCATCTGCTGCCGTAAAGGCGGCACATTGCTGGAGTTACGTCGCAAGCACAACGCAGCTCCAGCAAGGCTCGGGGGTGCCCTATCCTTAAAATGCTGCTTTCAATCCTTACGCCTGCTTCAAGCAGGTGCAGGGTTTTGACGCAGCATGGCCTCAAAAGTGGCTGAGTGAAATCTTGTAGATTTTACTCAGCCACTTTTAGGAGGCGTTCTTGCACCGGAACACGCCCCCTGTGCCGCAACGCCTACATGTGGCGCAGAGCTTTACAACGTGACACATCTCCCAGATGCGTCACGTTGTAAGTACCCCACACTATGGCGCTGGCTTTGTGCTGTCGCTGCGTCACAAACGTGATGCAACAGCGGCGTAAAAGAGGCGCAAGGGGCTTGTAAATCTGCCCAGAGAGTCTATGTAATGCACATGCTTTAGGTAAAAGCACTGTGGTTTTTTGTAAGAATTAAAATAATATTTTGAATGACTATACTGTTAGATACGTTGTTTATGGTTCGTTTTGTTGTTTTTGTTGCACTGACAAATCTGTGTGTTTTTTTATGACAAGTATAATTCTTCTTTGAATATGTGCAGAACATTTAAGATTTATGTGAAATAAGTCACGTGCACTTGGAATTGACGGTCCAGGTTCAGTCTAGTAATTAAGTACTGAAGAACCTACCTGGTCGCTTGTGTGCTAATGATATGAAAGTGGTCCAGGCCAGGTAGTGATAGGACCCGAGCCTCTTTTTGGTTTAGCTGACATAAAGCAATCTGGCATCCCTAGCCCTAACCCTGAGAAACATAATCTGTCATCACTGGAAGATCCTGCAGCATAAACTCCATGCTGAGCAGCCCACTGCGCTAGCTGGCTCAACAGCGCCCTCTACAGGGCTGATGCCTGCACATACCAAGGCGAGTATTAAGGCTGACGCAGACTCCTGCGGTAACCCATACTGACCCTTACCAGTTCATCGAGCTCCCCCTGCTCAAGTGAAACAGGACACGTGAATATTGATTGAATAATGTTCTGCCTTTATTTAATATAAAATTGGATACTTGTGGTCACCTAATATTTGGTGTTTGCTTTAACTGTATATTAATAAGTATGGTTTAAAACATATTCTTCTAATTTACCCTACAGAATGTACTATTCTTTTAAAGTATATATTTCTAAGAACCGAGTTTGTTCAGTTTTAAATTCCTGATGCCCTACTTATAACTTGAGGTGTGTGGAAATTACGCGAGATACATGAAAACTCTGTGAGATTCTGTGGCGGTACACGAATGGGTGGAATTAGGCACATCGGGCTGATCAAGCTGTTTTTTTGCGCCGGGTGCTCGTTCAGTGCTGAAAAATCTGCATCAACGGCTCCAAACGGCACTCCAGGGGCGCTGCTTCTCGAGTTGGATTTTCTACTCGAACTACAGCTCTCTGACGGCATTGATCCCGACCATCCACGTTGGGAAATCTCACCGGGTGCCCCCATCATGGCTGAAAACCTGATTTGGGGACGTCATATCTCAGTCGCCAATTTACCATTGGCGAGCCGCGCACAAGAGAAAGCTCCATCACGCAGCGGTTTTTGGAATTTGGCTGGAGCTCCGGGTTACATACATAACACAGAGTGGCGGGTGGAATTTATCATCCACTCCTACTTATAACAAACAACTTAAGCCCCAAAACTCAAATGCAGCATTTGAAGGTCAGTTAATGTCACAGTAATACCATTAATTAAAGCGCCCACTTCGCACACCAAACAATCACGTGGACAAAAAGAAATATGACTTAATACCATAGATGAAAAAATACACAGCAAGAAAACGAGGTAGAATGGCCAGGGTTTTAAACCTGAAAGAAACTCAGGGGCATATTACCAAGCCTGGCGATATTGGATTATTGCCGCTTTAGCGGCCGTTTTCAGCCGCTAAGCGGCGTTAATTATATCGCCCTATTAGCAAGCTGTCGCTAACTGATGTTAGTGACAGCTTTTAGGCGATAGCGAGCGGTGTGGGCCCTCTTTGCATGTCAGCGATGTTTATCGCTAATGACATGCAAAGTGGGCGTACCCAACCAGTTAGCGACTGAAAGCAGTCGCTAACGTTGCTATCGCCTATTAGCAAGGCAGGCGTAGCAATGGAAATATTTGCGCTTAGCGCGAATATCTCCAAAAACTAACGCCTGTTCAGACCAGTTCTTAACTATTATATCCAATGGGAGTTGGATATTGTGGCTAAATCCTTGTTAGCGATAATGCGTGACTATCGCTCACATTTCGCCGCTAACGCATGAAATGTTATCACATTTGAGACAAACGTTGCTAATAGCACGTTATCTCTGCGATAAAATCAGGCGAATCACGGCGATAGAAAACATTTTGCTAAGCATAGTTAGCGATAATTTTCGCTAGTTGTTGATAATAGGCCCCTAAGTGTCGCTCGTTTATACTCCTTATTACATATGGAGGTAACACCCAGTAGCAGAAATAAATGTTTCTCTGCTTATCAGCCGCCTGATTTAGAATTTGAGGCATGACATGGGTGAAAGTGATTTTGCACATTTACACTCCTGTGCATTTCGCGTCAGCTTGTTGCTGTAGGTCAGGTGACGTTGTGTTTGCTTCCTGTGATATGGTTTACCAGACGTCTCTTTTGTATTCCCCTGCCTGCGAATATATTTTGAAGTGCACAAATTGAGCACATATTTCACGTGTCTTCAGTCAAAAAGCTTTTCCATACTGTAATCATCCCATGCAACACTCATGGCCACGAAACATCAGACCTGGGACAGATTTTAAAATGCAAGAGAAAGAAAGTTAGACAAAGATCTCAATGTTAACAGCATGAGTGGCCGACTTTGAAGCTGTGGAACCAGGTTTGAGTCTGGCATGAGGCTGAAACGGTAAAGAACGTTTACAACAAAACTTTTAGAACACAGGGAATCACAACGCGATTCTGCATACCATTACTCCGCAAGTCGGAACAACGACTTGCGGAGGGGGAGGGGGGGGGTTGGATTTAAAACCCAACACCTTCCCTCCTGTCCGCACAGACTGGAGTTGGAATAGTAAATTATACTATTCCAACATTCAACCCCCCACCTCCGCAAGTCGTTGTTCTGACTTGCGGAGTAATGGTATGCGGAATCACAACTAAGCCTGGGCAAAGCACTACGCTACGCTCGCGTAGTTTGCGACGTTTGCGTTACTTCGCACTACGCAAACTGCACGTAGCACAGTGCAAACACACACGTAGAGTAGTGCAGCGGTCATTTTTTGCTTGCTCGTGGTCCTCAACGTCAGGTTGGCGACCGCGAGCAAGCAAAATGACATCCCGGCGAGACTTTTTCCTTGTTCACGATCAGCAACATCAAGTTGCTTATCGCGAGCGTGGAAAATAAACCTACCGGCGAGATTCTCAATGCGGGGCGGTCCGGTTTCTCATTGCGAGTGGTCGCGTATGCTCGCGACCGCTCGCAATGAGAAACTACCAGTCCGCGTTGAGAAAGCTGCCGCTCGAGTAAAAATCTACTCGAGCGGCAGAAAACTACAGCTCGCACTGTGCAAGATGCCATTTTCAATGATTGCACAGTGCCGGATGCTTATCCGCACTGTGCAATCATTGAAAACGGCATCTTGCACAGTGCGAACATGTTACTACGCAGTTCCTGTAGTGCTACGTGTAGCTCGTGAAGTGCACTTTGCGTAGCTTCGCAAAGCTCAATCAATCAATCAATCAATCAAAGCATTTATATAGCGCGCTACTCACCCGGAGGGTCTCGAGGCGCTTGGGGAGGGGAGGTCCGCTACTGCTCGAACAGCCAGGTCTTGAGCTGCTTCCTGAAGGCGAGGTGGTCTTGGGTCAGGCGGAGGTGGGTCGGGAGGGAGTTCCACGTCTTGGCGGCCAGGTAGGAGAAGGACCTTCCTCCTGTGGTGGCTCTTCGGATGCGGGGGACGACGGCAAGGGCGTGGTTGGTTGATCGAAGCTGGCGTGTGGGAGTGTAGAAGTTGAGGCGGTTGTTGAGGTATCTTGGGCCTTGGTTGTGTAGGGCTTTGTGTGCGTGGGTGAGGAGTCGGAACGTGATTCTCTTGTTGACCGGAAGCCAGTGCAGGTCTCTCAGGTGTCCGGAGATGTGGCTGTGTCGGGGGATGTCCAGGACGAGTCTTGCTGAGGCGTTCTGTATTCGCTGCAGTCTTTTCTGGAGTTTGGCGGTGGTTCCGGTGTAGAGGGAGTTGCCGTAGTCCAGTCGGCTGGTGACGAGGGCCTGGGTGACCGTCTTCCTGGTCTCGGTGGGGATCCACTGGAAGATCTTACGTAGGATGCGCAGGATGTTGAAGCACGACGAGGAGATGGCGTTGACTTGTCTGGTCATGGAGAGGGAGGAGTCCAGGATGAAGCCCAGGTTGCGTGCGTGGTCTGTTGGTTTGGGTGCGCTGCCCAGGGCAGGGGGCCACCAGGAGTCGTCCCAGGCGGAGGGTGAAGATCCTAGGATGAGGACTTCCGTCTTATCTGAGTTCAGTTTCAGGCGGCTGTTCATCATCCACTCGGCTACGTCTTTCATCCCTTCGTGTAGGTTGGCTCTGGCGGTGGCGGGGTCGTTGGTGAGGGAGAGGGTCAGCTGGGTGTTGTCGGCGTAAGAGATGATGTTGAGGTTGTGGCGGGGTCGTTGGTGAGGGAGAGGGCCAGCTGGGTGTTGTCGGCGTAAGAGATGATGTTGAGGCTGTGTTGGCGTGCGATGGCCGCAAGGGGGCTCATGTAGACGTTGAAGAGGGTGGGGCTGAGCGAGGAGCCTTGGGGAACGCCGCAGATGACTTCATGGCTTCTGATCTGAACGGGGGAGGCGGACTCTCTGTGTCCTTTTGGCGAGGAAGGAGATGATCCATTCTAGTGCCTTCTCTTGGATTCCGATGTTGCTGAGGAGCTGTACTAGGGTGCGGTGGCAGACAGTGTCGAACGCTGCAGAGAGGTCCAGGAGGATGAGGGCTGCAGTCTCCCCGTTGTCGAGCAGGGCTCGAATGTCATCGGTGGCTGCGATGAGGGTGGTCTCGGTGCTGAGGTTGGCCCGGAAGCCAGAAGCTCTACTTCGCAAACTACGCCCATCCCTCATCACAACGCGGTCGTTGTAACGACCGCGTTGTGATTCCCTGCGGCCTAAAAGACTGCGGGATAAGGAGGCATATTCGGCTGAAACAACCTGTGATTCTGGCACTTAATCTCCCCGTGCCTAGGAATGAACGTGCCCGTCTATAATGCAACTGATGCTCATGGAAAGCGCCCTGATACCTTCCAATCGAGTTCACAGTAAATAAAAATAACACAATTGAAGCGGTTTGTCATTTGAAGCTGGGCTGACATCCCCCCGACCAGCTGTCTCTAAACAAGCAGAAAGTGTTTTAGAATAAAAACACTTTAGGGGCCTCTTAATGTCTGATCATCAAGCTTAACTCCTCAAAGAGTATCTGGGCGCGCGACAGCTCCTCCCGCGCCACAATGCCAGTTGTGTCTCTATTATGGAGGTGAAATAAATGAGGGGCTTTTCAATTCGTGCGTGCACTGAAAAGATGTGAATTAAGACAAAGGGTCGCTTTCTAAGAGTGCCTGTTTCGAAGGATTCCGAGCCGAGGTATGTTTTCAGTGGACATCGGGTGCCACCGTGTGGCCAACTCACAAAAGACTCGTTTAGCCAGTGTGAACCTCTGGAGATTTATGAGTATTTAATTAACAACCTGCCCCGTGAATTGCAAAGAGGAGGCTTGTCCCTGGCACAGCCCCGGATGGTGCTAAATCTGCCATCTCTTCTGCAGAGATTCCCACGGACCGTGTTAGCGGCAGGGTTCTAAAACGCAACGAAGTGCCAGGAATATACACACCGCAATGCAGTGCAGGGGTTTGACTGTATAGAGTCAGAGTGACACCTAATTCGAAACAAACAAGCAGCACTGTGGCTGTATGTGAAGCTCTTGCCTACAGACGGCAAAGTCCTAGCCTCCAATCCAGTCAAGTGCATAGGTGCAGTGAGCGGTCTTTGGGGCAGACTTTCCTCCTCAAAGGGTGTATTTGTGTCGGCCTCTTTCTCTGCTTCTTATTCAATGTCTTTTCTCCTTATTCTTTGTTTACTTTACCTACTTTACCTTTTTATGACTTCTGTCCTTTCATTTCTTACACTCATGGAACTGCTTTTCTTCTTATTTTTGCAATAAGTAGCAGTTTGTGTTTTTTTTGCTGCCCCCGTACTTGTGTGCTGCTTCTCCGTCATTCCTCGTTCTGCTATGATTTATTTTCGTGTCTAAACCCCACACCACTCACTCTTTGCTACCACCGGCGTTGCCCCCACCTGCTCTGTTGTTCTCCCTCCAGTCCTGTACTTTTTTCTGTTATATATGGAATGTATTAGCTTTTATATTGTGCGTTCCGGAAATAACGACAAAGCGCAGTGAACACGCCAGTGTGTCAACTTTACGTGCTCAGTCATAAAGGGACCGGCGGGCCCTTCAAGGGTCAAAAGTGCAGGGATGCACTTCATCGTCGGTTGGCTCCATAATAGAACAAAATAACAGAAAAGGGGCATATTACCAAGCAATAGCGATAATTATCGCTATTGCTTGGTTAGAGACAAAACTTTGACCGCTGAGCTGCGGCGATTTTTACCGCATATAAACCTTGGTATTACCAAGGTTTATCGCAAATGCAATAAAAATAAGCCGCAATGCATGAATATCGCTGAAAAGTCAGCGATATTCATGCATTACCGAGCTAATGCTCTTAGCCATGTTATCCACCTCCCATTGGATAACATGGCTAAGAACTGCTCAGGGCAGGTGTTAGCTTTTGGAGATATTCACGCTTAGCGCGAATATCTCCGAAAGTTGGTAATAGGAGATAGCGATGTTAGCGACTGTTTCCAGTCGCTAACATCTTGGCACGCCCACTTTGCATGTCAGTAGTGATAAATATCACTGACATGCAACGTGGGGCCCAGGATGCTCGCTATCTCCTACTAGCTGTCGCTAACTGGTGTTAGCGACTGCTAGGTAATAGGGAGATAATTTTATCTCCGCTTTCTTGGCTTTTAAAGCCAAAAAAGCGGAGATAAAGCCCCTTGATAATATGCCCCCTAGTTTTTGAGCTGCAACAATGAATTAGAAGGCAAATTGTCAAAACATCCGTTACATAGGCCGGGTCTGGTGGCTTAATGGACTAATGCGCCCACCATAGGGGCCTGTGTTTGACCTCATCGTCAGCAGGTCCACTCAGCCTTTCATCCTGCTGAGGTCAATAAAATGAGTGCTATTGAACTGGGTAACAATACACTTCTGTTATTCAGCGTCAAGATACCCATGGGTAAACTTACACTTTATATAAATACTAGCAGCCTGTCCCGACGTTGTCCGGGTATGAATTGCTGCCGGCCACTAGTATATTGTTTTGTAGGATTTCGTTTTGATAGCATTTCTTATCTGTGACAGGCCTGTGAAACGCTCCGACTCACAGTGCACAGCTGATGCACTTAAGAGTGCGCGTTCAGTAGTGTGTGAACTCGAGTTTCCCTACTTTATTTTTCCTTGCAATATTATATAGCGCGAACTCGACAACATGGCATGAGCACAATTTACATTACAGAAGAACACATTCCTTTGTGGTAGGCATGGGGAGACAAAGCGATTTGCCTGGAATCACAGGATGTTGAGCTGATGCCGAGATTCGAACGTAGCTCCCCAGCTCTAAAGTTCGCAATTCTAGAACTTGTGGCGGGAGGTGTGTCTAAAAGTGTATGTCGGTGCTGGCCATCAATGAGAGAGACCTGTGCATTTTTCAAGTAGGTGGTGAAAAAATATGAGTATGTTGCTGGAGATGTGAGCCGCCGTGCCACCAATGTACTTACCGGGGGAGGGTAAACACCCATTATTCCGCAAATTTCTTTCCGCATACCATCGCTCCGCATACTTTCATTATGAAAGTACCATGACTTCGCAATGCCATTATAACGCATGGCATTACATTTTATATGCTTTTACCACGCATACATTTACAACGAAATTTGTTGTAAATGCATGAATGGTAAAAGCATGTTTTTTTTAAATGTTTGGATAAGGTAAGTGTGGGTATAGTGGTATACGTTTTGGGTACTGAGGTATATGTTTTGGGGTGTTTGGGTATTTTAAGGGTTCAGATATAGTTTTGGGTTATGGGGTACAGGGGTAGTTTTAGGGTTTAGGGATAGGTATGGGTTTTGGGGTACACAGGTATTTTTAGGGTTCAGGGTTAGGTTTGTGTTTTGGGGTACAGGGGTATTTTAAGGGTTCAGGGCTAGGTTTGGGTTTTGGGGTACAGGGGTAGTTTTATGGTTCAGGGCTAGGTTTGGGTTTTGGGGTACATGGGTATTTTAGGGTTCAGGGGTAGGTTTGGGGGTACAGGGTTATTTTTATGGTTCAGGGCTAGGTTTGGGTTTTGGGGTACAGGGGTATTTTTAGGGTTCAGAGGTAGGTTTGGGTTTTGGGGTACAAGGGTATTTTAAGGGTTATGGGGTAGGTTTGGGTTTTGGGGTACATGGGTATTTTAGGGTTCAGGAGTAGGTTTGGGTTTTGGGGTACAGGGGTATTTTCAGGGTTCAGGGCTAGGTTTGGGTTTTGGGGTACAGGGGTATTTTTAGGGTTCAGGGGTAGGTTTGGGTTTTGAGGTACATGGGTATTTATAGGGTTCAGGGCTAGGTTTGGGTTTTGGGGTACAGGGGTATTTTTAGGGTTTAGGGATAGGTTTGGGTTTTGGGGTACAGGGTATATTAATAGGGTTAGGATGGGTTAGTGTTTAAGGGTGTTGGGGTATTTTAAGGAGTAAGGGTGGGTTATGATTATGGGGTGCAGGGGTATATAAAGGGAGCAGGGTGGACACCCAGAACTGGAATGTACAGAACTTGGGAAGAAAAAACAATGAAATATTGGGCACAACGCTCGCTTTTTTTTCCGTAATCCCGCGCCCTGCACCCGCCCATGCCCCCAGCACACGCCCACATCACATGATATGAGACATGGCATGAAGGGCGGAACGTACCACACGCCCCCAGCGTTTGTAACGCCCTCAGCACACGCCCACAGCACAACGCAGACACGCCCACAAGGGACTACTTTGCTGGCACGGTTCTTTTACCTTTTAAATGTATATGGTGGGCGTCTGCATAGCCTATGTCCTTCTGCTGCATCTGCTCTTTCCAACGCTGTATTGGGTGTTGTGATTGGTGCTGTGGTTCCTGAGATTACCCGCCTCAAAGGATTGGGCTCTCTCTTTATTATATTAGTATGGATGGATACATGTTATCCTAAACTGTAAGAATCTACCTGGGGCTTACAAGGCAGACTGAGTCCCAAATTTGTGATAGTTCAGAGACTTTTACTTCTGCTCTCCCATGCCTCACCTATTATGACCCTGCAAAAAGAACAGTTGAAGGACAGAATGCAAAACAATGTCATACATTCACCCCAGTATAGAGATCTGGGCCTAAATCTATCATTTTTTTGCTCACCATGTCATTCCAGTTTCAACCCAGTCATATGCAAATCAGTCTTGACCCTGTGCCGCATGGGCATACCTGTCCCACTCGGGGTGACACATAACACCAAGTACACTCTTTCTCAGGACTGTACTTTTATAAGCTCTAAAATGCAATACTGAACGCAGAAAGAACAGTGTAAGGTTCTACACATATATTACAGAGATTTCTGCACAGAAACAAGTCCGGTTTATAGAACGTGCAGGTTAACTACAGTGGATGCAAGCTGCTTCTCACGTTCGGTGACCTGAAGGTCAGTCCTTACAAATGAACTAGCACACCGGGCCTCATTTACAAAAAATGTATCTCGGGCAGCGCCGCAAGTCTTTTTGCTGCGTTGCCCAACGCCAATTTGAAAGGGTAAGAATTCACTGTATTTACAAAATACAGTGCATTCCTGTCCTTTCTGTATACGCTGGTGCACAATTTGTTGCCTAACGTCAATACAGGCACCCTTGCACCATGGTGTCTGCGTGGTTGGTAGGATTGTTTTTTTACAGGAAGGGGTACCTTCCTGCACAAAAACAATCCATAGAGGACACATAGAAAGAGGAAAAAACGAGGAGAAATGAAAACCTTTCTCCTTGTTAAGCCTCCTCTGGGGAGGCGTAAGGTTTTAATGCTGCCCCAGGTTTTTGTGATTTTGTAAATCTGGGGCAGCATCAAAATCCATTGGTGTTGCGTGGGAACACCCACCGCAGCACCCATGTAATGCCTCCTTGCCTTAATCCATATGTGTGAGGCCATACAAAACCACGCAGGGTGGCTTTGCAGCTCCTCATTGATATGATGAGAGGCCTGCACCACCCGAATGTCAAAAAAGTGACACTCCCGCAGTGCAGGCCTCTTGTAAATAAGCACGAGGATCTTTCACTTATGGCATTGTCTCAGCTCACTCTGGTTCAATGCATGAAGGATCTGTGAGAGTTCAACAGTTCCTGCCTTCACACGGGTATCGACCCTCGAACGCAGTGCGCATTAGTCCAGGGGTCCTTGAGTTAAACTCAGGGGCAGTCACAGGTGTCTCTGATTCCCTCAGCATGTCAGCAGCTCACAGAGCCGACTGCCATCTGGTGGCGTTGAAGCATGTTGAGTGGGGACTGTCATCTTTTGGCGTTGAAGCATGTTGAGTGTGGACTGTAACAGCCATCAGAGTCAAACCTCTCACTTTGGTGATAGAGAGTGGCATCCTCTTGAAGGGAATGGAGCGGTCGCTGTTAACTAGTGGTGTTTGTGGTCACAGTGGGTTGTAACTGTAGGTGTTTCAGGACATGGTCACATAAAGGCTGCAGGTACTCCTGGTCATGGTCACTCAAAGCTGTTTACAATTTATGTTTATTTGTTTTGTAAAGCGCATATATTAACCCTACTGGGGCATCCTGAAGATAACACAGGTCACAAACCAAGTAGTTTTTATCATTTTCCTGATTAGGTCTGACGGAATCGCCATGTCTTAAGATTTTTCGGAATCTCACGCGATCTGGTTCTCTGTTAAGTACATAAGAAGACGTGTTCCACCTCGGGGCTGCAATCAGGGCCAGACTGGGAACCAAAACTGTCCCTGGCAAAGTGCTCGTCCAGCCCCCGGGGAGAGGTTGGGGGTGTGACCGAGCTCTTTGCCGGGGACGGTTTTCGGCCTATTTTGTTACAGGGCCGATTTTGCAGCTTGGCTGCAAAACGGCTTGTAACAAAAACCGCCCCCACCCTTGCCGTGCACCGGGGGATTGCCTGGTGCCCGCTACGACCAGTCCGGCCCTGGCTGCAATTACCAAAACACTCTGTCTTCAATTGACTTGTGTTTGACTTTTGGAACTACAAGATTCAATTTGAAGACTGATCTTAAAGTATGTGTGGGACAATTCAACTCAAAACGACATCTCAGAAATTTAAGACCAGTGGCGGCTCCCCTATGGGGGCGTTTGGGCGCCGCCCCACTGCTTTCTCGCCATGCGAGAAGGCAGAAACAAATGGTAGTTATTACCGTAATAACTACCATTTGTTTCTGCCTTCTCGCACGGCGAGAAAGCAGAAGTTCTTGGTTGAGAGAGTGGGCGGCGTTACTTGAGTACAGGGGGGAGTGGCTTGCCCACTGTTGTTAATACTGTCTGTTTGGGCGGCCTGAGGCCGCAAGCCACTCCCCCCTGCCCTCGAGAAACACCTCCACTCTCCCTGTTCTCTCTGTATGCTGCAGCATACAGAGAGAAATGACGCGGGTGGGGTAGCCGGCCGCACCAATCACAGCTCTGCGCTGTGGTGGAGGGGAGGGAGGCTGCCTACAGCCTTCCTGTTGACGAGCAGAACCCTGTGAATTCCAAACGCAGGACGGCGGGAGTCGGGAGTCTCGGAGTCGGAACTTGAAAGCCGAACTTAAGGTAAGTTTGACTTTTATTATTTTATTTATCCTGCTTCCCCCCATCCCCTCTGGGCACTGCAGAATGCATTTGCACGTTTCAGAATCCCTTTATTGCAAAACAGCAATGGACTACGACTGCAAAGGACTTATGCAACCCTGTGAAATTAAATGTGTGCCATATGCTTTTTCGTGCATGCTGCAACAGTAAGAGTAATACCTGAATGACGTTCTGCAGGTTTAAGGAGCATTCCATGCAGTTGCAAAGCCAAAATCAGTTAGTTACCAATTTGTGGAATGGGCTATGGGTCAAATTTACACCACGTACTTTGGAGATAATTGCAAGCACACATTTTTAATACCAGTGACGACGTGGCTGTTTTCTAATGCACTGTGCAACAAAATAAACTACACACACAACATGAGAACAACCCACATCAAAATATACAGCTAATGTATGATTCAGTCAGATCGTGATAGCACTGGAAATGGATTCTAATGATAAGGCTACATTGACTGGCAGCTAAGTGTGTGCACATTGGCTCGGTACTACCAGTGCCTTATATAGTGAGGGGTGTATAAATAGGGGGGTTTACCCAAACATAGTCACTGGGACCTGGGTTCTATAAGTACTGAGAGGAAGGGGTCCCAGCGTGAGTGTGATATAATGTGAACAATTCAAAAAATTATTTATACAGACAATGAATGCATCCACATTGTTTTATTCACAATGGGACTAGGTACACTAAATATACAGACAACTGATCAATAATTTTAAACGGTTGTGCAGTGCCCAAGTGGGGGAGTGGGGGGTTTGTGATCAGGTGAGGATATTGTGATGGAAGGGAATTAGTGACAGTAAAATCAGCCAGTTAACATAACTGTATTGGCGAGTTATATACAGAACAAAGGACCATTAGTTCGAAGCTTAAGTCAAAAAATATCATACTTCACAGAATACAATGAATGAAAAAATAGTGGCGTGAAGTTGACGATCAAACAGGTTATTGTCGACGTTTCGACCCTCAGAAGTTCGCAGGGATTAGTCGTGCCCTTGCTGTGGGGTCTTCATCAGGACAAAATTAGGGGCAGGCAACCTTGATTAGTAAATTAGCACAAGGTCAAGGACTGTCGTCACAGAGGATCACTTCGCGTGGTGCGTGTCCAGTAGTAAAAATAAGTTTGGCACGAGTGCATTTGAGAGAAGGTCGTGCAGTTATATCCAGAGTTGCGGGGAGTCGGAACTCGGGTCAGCGGGTATAAAGACTCCGTGATATACAACGCCGATTAAATCTGGCCGAGGACGCCGCTCTTACTCGCAAATATAGTGAGGGAGCTTTTTTTCAGTCAGAACCTTCCGTTGCGGTCACAAAATCCAGCCCATATGAAATGCTGCCTTCTTGCGAGTGATGCCTTTTTATGGCTGTTCTTTGTGTTTTAATGAGCCTGTTATGCGGATTTCTTTTTATTGAAGCCAGAACCCGTGTTTTTTAAGAAGGCTGAACGTTTGATTCCAGAGCTTTGGAGACTGCTTTGGTATAGTGTTTGTTGGCTGGCACGCAGAGGTCTTTTTCACTTTGGTGGTAGTCAATCATTTGTTGCTTGCTTAACCCCTTCAGCGCGGCGCGAATTTTCGCGCTGTGCTGAAGGTTCTAATGAGCCTATTGGCTAATGACGGAACGGTTCCGTCATGAGCACAGCTCAACCGTCGCTCATGACGGAACAGTTCCGTCATGAGCATGAAAGGGGTTAATACTTCTGCCTTTTTTTTCATGCTGTTTTTTTATTTTTTATTTTAAATGTTTAAATTGATTTTAAAAACAAAACACAGCAGTACATACACAGTTCATTGGTTACATTTTCTAATGCATACAAAAAAATAAACCCTATTCCAGACCAGTATACATGAATCTTATCTACATTTGGACATTTGCATATTGACTCAGTGTGGATATGCCCAGGAGCTTAGATTGTGGTCATCAAATTTGCATGCAAAGTGGTTGTGATTATGACATTGGGTGAGTTGACAATTCTGTGTACAGGTAGGAAACTGCAGATCACAAACAGAAAGCTAGCTGCCTAATGCTATCTGTGCGGGTAATTATTTGTTATCATCCCACTGTGCCTGAGAGAGAGCGAAACGAGGCAGTAATGAGAGCTCCTCTAGCAGACACGCAGAGAAGTATGCTCTACAGCCTTCATTGTGACTGATTCATGGAGCACAGAGGCACGTGGTGTTAGCATCAGGTACTTTTCAGTTGCAAATTCACACTCCCAAAAACCTGTCATTGTCCCTGTCACTAATGCCAATAATTTTACGCCTCACCACTTTCAAATGTCACCAGCCGCCACTGTTTAAGACTCGGCTGATGTTCCACCTTATGCACCAAACAGAGCAATTTAAACAAAATGATCTCCTTTGTTGTCGACCAGTGTAGTTTTGCGAACACAGTAGAGAGCTGGAAACTGCGTTGCACACCTATAGCAAATCTTGCTACAAAGTTCTGAATCAGTTGCTGTTTAATAATAAGATAGACTAATAGACCCAGGTAAATGGAGTTGTCGTAGTCCAGGCGAGATGACACAAATGGATTTAGGATTGTGATCTTTTGAGATGGAGTGAATAGTTAAAGCAGTCTTTTGAAGGAGTGCAGTTGAAATACTGTGGGGCATATGTACAATAAAGTGGCGAAGTGTGTCGTTAAGCCAAGAAGGCTAACGACATGCTTCAGCACTTTAGAAATGCAGGGCTGCATCATATTTACTAGAATATGGTGCAGCCCTGCGTTTCCCCCTGCGCTGGCGCTACATTTAGCTGCCTAGCACCAATGCAGGCCCCCTTGCACCATGTTGCAAGAGTGCCTATGTTGAGGAAAAGATTGTTTATGTGCCGGAAAGTCAGCCTTCCTGCATTTAAACAATCTCTGTTCTGCTTAATGCAGCTCATATAGAAGTTGCAAAACAAATATTTTTTTTTTAAAGAAGGAGACCTTCCTGCACATAAACAATCATACGCAATTTGCTGTTTCTATGTGCGCTGCACAAGGCAGCAGACATGGAAACTGCAAAAACAAGGAGAAATAGAGCATTTCTCCTCGTTTCGCCTGTTTAAGACCAGGATTTCCCTGGTCTGAATTTGGGCGCTGCGACCTATTTACACTGCTCTAGTAAATAGGGGGCAGCGTCAAAATCAATAGGTGTTGCTGTGGAACGCCCTCTGCAACACCCATTGCACGCACCTTTCACGCTAAATACAGTGTGAAAGGGTGCCCTATTTACAAGGCACCCTTAAGCCACTTGGCTCAACACTGCCTTGTAAATACGGCGAGGCCCCTATTGTCATCACAAGGTCACTGAAAGTGACTTTGTGGTAGCGATGGGGGCTTGTAAATATGCCCCTCAGTTCTTAGCTACAGTTAGTCAGTTTTAACAACTGGCCTCTGGTCTTTTGTAACTAGTAGAAGGAAATGGTGTCATTTGATAGAAGTCCCAAAATCTCTGTTTTGGAGCTGTATGTTTTAGAGGGTCCGAATTCATCCAACATTGCACTTTCGAAAAACATTGCTGCAAATGTATTGCCACTTTAGAATCACCCTCAATAAAACTGGCCATTATCCGTGTGTGCCATCTGTAATTAAGGATCATTTTAAACCAAAATATTCGATCAACCAAGTCAGTGGATTTAAATACGAATTAAAAAGCAGAGGTGACAGAATAGAACCCTGAAGAACTCCAAATGTGCATTGTCTCAACGAAGACTCAAGAGATGTTAGCTTTACTCGGAAGAAACTGGTTGATAAGAAGTGTTTGAATCATTTTAAAACTTTACCTCTAATCCCATTTCTCACAAGTATAGTGATCAGAATTGCATGGTTTACGATATCAAATGCTGCCAGTAAATACACACTATCAGAGCTCTAGGTGTATTGTCATCTGCCGGATCACTGACCTAATATAGCTGCATGTAATATCAACTTTCTATACTTAACTAGTAAAACCACAAATATTGTTGTTAACAATATACAGATTTTTATCTATATTAAAAAACGAAAAATATCAGAAACAAAAATAATGTTACCTTTAACAAAACATATAATATCTCAAATATATTGATTCACACAACATTGATTGCAATATTATCACCAACATATTTAAACAATCATTAATAAATATATTAAAAACACTTTTTACATAAAACAATTACCTAAAAAAACATTTTAAACACATATTGAATTAAATAAAAAAATATTACTTTAACAAAATCTTTACTATCCACTCCAATAAATTATATAACCAAAATAATAACACAACCCAAACAAATTAGCATCAACTACAGACATTTAAAAAAACAACTTAAATATAAATACATATATATATATAAATACATTTATAATCAAAGCTACGATTTATTATACAACAAAAATAAAACCGAAATTAGCGTTCATTGTAGAATGACTCAACTGATAAAAAAAATCAAACTAAACCAAGCAATAAAATAAAACGATAAACTTAATTTATCCAATAAAATCAAACAATCAACTCAACAATATAAAAGGCTCACTAATTTAAACAACTAAATACTTCAAAAAAGACAAGTGCTTCAAAATGAGGAAACTCTGCCGGATTCTCTCACCAGTCTATTAAATATGAAGTATGTACATCTCAACAACTACCAAACCAAGTAAGTTAAATTTATATGTAAGCTAAAACGTGATTGTTATTCAACTTAAAAACATAAAATAGGGAATGAATATTAAAATACTCTCCAACTTCTATCTTTATACATAGACTTCCTAAAAGAAAAAACTATGACTTGAAAAAGAGATAAACTGCCAGAAAATACAACTATCACAACTCAGCAAAAAGATATAAGAAAGTAAGTATACATAAATTAATACAAATCTATGAACTCTCCTAAATAGCGAGCAAAAATAAACCAAACAACCTCAACCTCTACAAACTACCAACAAATTAACATTTTAAATGAAACTGACTTTTGTTCCCTTCAAACAGAAAAGAAAGCACCTGCTCCACATTAGAAAACCCCCAACAGAGACGGTGGATACGGGAGGCAAGATGGCGACCGTGATCACAGTCGGGTAACCCTTCGCTCCCGGACCTACAACCTCCTGACTTGGTCCCGTAGGCTGTTAATGAGATGCAGTTCGGCAGAAAACGTGAAACAACTGTTAACGTGATGCAGTGCGGCGGAAAATGCTAGAAAATGGAACGGTACCTATATTTAATGACAAAATGATAAAAACAAGAACCTAAAACTAACCAGTGGAGCAGTATGCTCTGGTCTGCCTACCCTGCTGTGGAGGCGTCTCGAGCAGCGGTTCTGCGGTTTCTGGAGCTGGTCTGGAGGTCTTCCGGAGTGGGGTTCACCTGGAGAGTGCAGAATGTAAGCGGGTGGGCCGGCCGGCCGACATTCTTGACTCCAATGCCGCCGAAAGCCGGGTGGTGTAAGACACGAGCACCGATGGAAGCTGGGGGAGCTGGCGGATTGCGTGACAGTAAGCACAACGATTCGATGCCCGAGGGATGAAAGGATATCACACGCTTGGATGCCTGCGGTAATAAAACTGTACTTTCCCTATTTCTGAAAACAAAACCAAAGAAGCAAATCTCATCTGTGCAGTCAAAACCCAGTGAGGTCACAGGACATTATGGTAACCAGAAAGAAAGCTCTGGTACTAGTTTGGGGCTTACAGAAGTTCAGGTACGGAAGGAGGATTTAATAGGGGGTGCTCCTGATATACCTGGCAGCCTGAATAAGGGGAAAGAGGATGTCAATAAAAAAGAGATAACTAATAACCCCGAAAATGGTGACACGAATCGGAACATAGTAAACATAATGTCTGCTCTGGCACACCAAACTCCAAATCTGGACAGTGTAAGGGATAAGGAAAACAAAATAAATCAAAAGGAGATTTAATCCGGGGACTTCTTTTCCCTTTCTGACCCCTCAGATAGCTCTGAAGAAGAACTTGAATCATCTTCCCATTTAATACACAAGAGGGTGTCCCCCAACAGCAGCCGCAGAGGTCGTAGTAATTTCCATCAAGACGATGGGGGGACTGACTCACAGGATACATTGGATAGTAGTTCTAAAACTGTGCCGAAGAGAGGTGGATCAGGCACAACTCCCAAAACTGCAGAAAAGACCAAGGCTTTACAATGGGATTATTCCTTCCTAGCTGAGTCTGGTGCTAATGGTGTGACCACTGGAATGCAATGCAATGAAAAGGCCTTGGAGAAGGCTGAAGACATAGCACTAGTGGTAATATACCAGAGTATAATGGCCCATAGAGAGGAGACGCGTATTGAAAGTCAACGCACTCAAGGAGCCTGGCGAAAACTCCAGAACTCGGTGCGTCGGATAGCCAAATCCTGCACTGAGTTTGCTGAAAGATTTAATGAGGCCTAAACACGCATTCCTAATCTGAAGGATGAACTAGCGGCACAGAAGGTAATCACGGAGACAATGCGCACATCAAAGAATGATACTATCTGGAAACTGACAGACCTTGAAAACCATCTACGCCATAACAATCTACGTGTCCTGGACATTCTAGAGGGCCTGGAGGGGCTGGATGCTAGAAAATTCATCATTGAGCTCTTTACCGAGGCCTTTCTGGGTCTTTCGCAATGGGATTGGAACCGGGAGATCCAGAGAGCACACAGATTCCCCTCCACACAGCGGGCGAGACCTGGACAAATTATCTCCAGAGCCAGGGCCATTCTAATATCACTCAACAACTTCCTGGCCCGAGAGGCGGTGTATGAATTAGCACACCCCGATTGGAAGAAAGCGTGGAAGGGGGTTGAATTTTTTGTACGTCCAGACTACTGCCCTCTAACTGTCGAGAAAAGATGGCAATTACAGCAATTTATTACCCCATTTCAAAGCAAGGGTGTGCAGGTCTAACCTAATGAATCCAGCTAAGCTGAAAGTTATCATTAAGGAGCAAACTCGATTCTTCACTGCAGAAATACCGGCCAAAGAGTATTTACAGTCCCTGTGAGAAAAAGTCTGGGTATGCAGGATTTGGTGAAATATAGGGGGGACAAATCTTAAGGTCTTATTTCTGTCCCTTTGGTGTACATTTTTTTCATTTTATGGGGCGGGATAGGGTTCTTTGGAAGGGGGGAAATGGAACGTTGATGTGGCGGGGGTAGGAGCTTGATCCATCCCTGAGACCATTGGTCTCCAAGCCTCGTTTCAGGGTAAGGGTGGGGGTGAGGCAGGGCTTTGGATGAAACCCTGTGCGGTAAGTTGGGTTGGGGGGCGGGTGTGGGCACGGGAGGAAGGGCGGCACTGGGAGGTGGGGGAGTCAAAGATAAAACAATCCATGCTAGTGTATGAACAAAAAAGAAAGTGGAAAGCACAGACAAACAATCCATATGGTCCTAGATTGGTTAGAAACATTGACGGTTGATGGGGGATAGGAACAAGATTTCAGGATTGCGGATCTGCACTTTTAATGTATGTGTGCTTAATAATTATGGGAAGAGGCAATGGGTAGCTGCAGAGCTATGGGTGCTCCAACCAGATCTAGTTTGTATACAAGAAACCCATAAACCATGGGGTAAAAGAAAGGTATTGGCCGAATTGCGATTATCAACCCTAATGTGTAGACAGCAGTCCACAACAACCCGGGGGGCAAAAAACTCTATACAAGGGACAGGAAGAGCATTGGGGGATAAACCGGGACAATGGGTTATAGTTGAATGTAATATAAGGTATATCAGGTGTACGGTCTGCTAGGTATATGCTTCCAACTTTGATGAGGCTGGTGTGTTAGATGAATTGAACATCGAATTGGCAACATGGCCAACCCCCCTGATTTTGTGTTGGGATTTTAATATACATACCGAACCTCAGGGAATATTAGCAGATATTAAAAGCTATAAAGGTAGAAAACCTAAAGTTTTTAAGGCCCTTCAGCATTTGATATTGGATCATGGGTTGGCCGATGCCTGGGCTACCTTAAGGGCCTCAGACCCAGGGTTTACATTTTATTCACACCAGAAATTGGTAAGACTGGATTCCTTTTTTCTGTCAGCAGCACTACTAGCGGATGCAGACATATCTGTATCCTCTAGGATTACAATGCTGATCATGGACCTTTGGTACTGAATATTCATGCACTGAGTGCAGGTGTTAAGGCTAGATCGTTCTCGTTTGACAGAAAGCTCTTGCTTGACGAAGTATATGTGGCCCATTTGAAAGATTGGATCAGGCAATTTTTATCTATTAATCGTAGTTCTGCTGTGGCTGGCTTTGTTTGGGATGCTCTAAGGCAGGGTTTAGGGGAGAAACCTTGAGCTTTGGGTTACATAAACAGAAACAGCTGAAGTTGGTAACTCAAAAGCTATTTGCGGAACTAGTAACGGCTGAAGAAAACCTCATGTTGGGGATACGTGCACGGGTGATCTTGCCTCACTTCAAACAGAAGTTGCTCTGTGTAAAGACAAAATCAATCTCCACTGGAGCAAAGAAATAGCCATTAAGTATAACCTGAATAAAGAACAGAGCTATGAGTATGGGGAAGCCGCAGGGCGCTGCTTGACGCAAAGGCTCCGGGCAAGAGAAGCAATACAATGAATTGTGGCCATGACCAACTCCCAAGGCAATTTGGTGGAAATACCAACCGGGATCCTTAATGGTGATTTTTTTAAAGAGCTTTATACCGGAGATAGTAATGACGCATTGTTAGGTGAAACCCTATTACAAAATATTAATAGTGGAATTTTGAGCCCCCAAGATATTGATGGACTAGAGCTCCCATAACTATGGAAGAACTGGAGGCAGCCATTGCAGGTTTAGCTAGTGGCAAAGCAGGGGGCCCAATAAATTACCTTTAGAAGTTTATAAAACCTTTTTTGAGGTTTTGGAAGTCGATATGTTGCTCACTTTCCAACAAGCACAGATAGGTGCAGTCCCCACATCTTGGGAGGAGGCAAATATAATTGTCTCTAAAAAGAAATATAATTGTCTCTAAAAACCCACCTAATTTGCCGGGTTCTTAACGACCTATATCGCTATTAAATTGTGACTGCAAAATCAATGCCAAAATCCTGGCGACCCGATTGGCGTAAGTGATGACCCCGTTAGTATCAAAGCGGCAGCACAGGTTTATTCCCGGGCGGGGTGCAGTTACTCACATTAATAGGGTAATTATGCTTTTAGACATAGCTAACACCAAGGGCAGCAAATTCAGATTGATTTTATTAGATGCTGAAAAGGCATTCGATCGGGTCGCATGGGATTTTTTATGGGCAATTTTACGACGACTAGGGTTTTAACAGGGTTTTATTACAGATATTCAGGTTCTATATCATCACCCGATGGCTAAAATCTGCATGATGGGCTTAGAATCAGACCCTGTATTTATAACCAGAGGCACACAACAGGGATGCCCGGGTTACCCACTATTGTTTTCACTATATATCAATCCCTTTTTGGACATGCTAGAGCAGAGCCCCAGGATCGAACCAGTAATATGCATGCAAGAGCAATATTGTGTGTTTGCATACATGGATGATATTGCAGTGGTAACACCAAACCCTCTTACCGCCATGCTTGAGATCATCTGAATTTGGTAAAGTCTACGGTGTCAAACTCAACGTGTCCAAAACACAAATTCTGTGTCTGAATCAGGACTGTAATAAGGACTCAAGGATCATGAAGGAGGTAACATATCTAGGGGTCAAAGTGAGGACATGTCTAAAAACGTTAGTGGAGGTCAATTGGGGTGTATTGTAAGGGCAGTGAGGCAGCAATTAGATCGCTGTGAATGCCTGCATCTTTCATTGGTGGGGCGCTGTAATGTTCTTAAAATGCTGATCTTACCTAGGGTTTTATATTTTTACACATCAGTTCAGCTAGAAATTACGCATGTTCAGTTACAGTTACTTCAATCAATCTGTGCTAAATGTTTGTGGACCTCAATGGAAATCTTGTAGAGCAATGCGTTTTATGACATTACTTCATGAGAAGGGTGGCTGGGCAGTCCCGGATTTTACGTTATATCACTACGCCTGTATTTTGTAAAATATGCTGGTTTTATTAACCGGTGAAGAGTTTATAAATACGGCACAATCTCCATCAATTTATCAGATGCTTCTAGGTACCGACACCAAAAGCCGATTATTTGTGATGCTGGAGTTCAGGTATTAGAAAAAAACTAGGTTTAAGGTGTTCAGCTCGGCTTATAAGGTCTGGAAGGCCATTCGAAAACGGTATCAATTCGAAAAAATCTCCTTTTGTACTCCAATGACAGCAACAGGGTTATTACCCTCTATATTTTGGGATAGAACAATAGACTGGTTGAGGAGCAAAGAGGTGTTTTATATTGGAGATTTATAAGATAATGGGAATATGGCATCCTACGCTATGCTTACGGATAAATATCAGTTATCTAGAACCACATTTTTCAAGTTTTTGCAAATTCGTGATTTTCTGTGTAAAACTCGAAGAAGCTTAGAGCCAGATCCCCTGGTTGAAGCTATCAGGAATAAAGCCCGTATTGGCACGCTGTATAACCTATTGTTAGATACTCAGATGGATGATTTGAATTCACACAATCTTAAATGGAACAATAGGTTAGGGTGCCACGGCATTCAAGTGGAACATTCTATCGACTTAGCTACGAAACTATGTATGTCTGCTAATTTACTATCTCAGCATTATAAAACAGTGTTTAATCTCTATCACACCCCTGCCAAAATGTTGAAATGGGGAGGGGTAAATGACGGGAAATGTTTTCGATGTGGTGGGGATGATGCTGATATAGTACATATATTTTATGCATGTGGTCAACTGAGTATTTTTTGGGAGCATCTTGATAAATTTCTCTCTGAAATAACTGGGGTAGCGGTTAAAATAACAGCCTCCCATATGCTCCTGGTGATAGACGAGAACACAGGAAGTGGGCGGTTAGCATTGAAATGTAGGTATCCAATTTTTCTTGCCACTGCCATAGCTAGATTATGTATTGCTTCTATGTGGCTGCAGAAGGATGCTCCCACCTTTGATCTTTGGAGAGCTAGATTTGTTAATATTTTTAACCTAGAATATAGTTTATATGCTCTTAAAGGTGTGAGAAAACGAAAACTGGGTATGGAAATATGGGGTCCAGTGATTGAGTACATGAAAGGTTGAATATTTATTAACCCTCTAAGAACTTTTAATGATTGTTAAGCATTATTTATGATGATGTATGTATTATTGTATGGATATCATATATGCTTTTGTATACAGTAACTGATATATGTATGGTATTATCAAGGGTTGGAAATAAAAACAAAAGAAAACCCCCAACGGAAAAGCTGCAAAACTGTGTGAAACATCTAAACAGAACATGCATGTAAGTATACAAAATAAAAGTAGTTGCATACTTTTACATATTTATACTAATCACTACTTTCAGATACGTCTAATGACTTTAGGCTGCCGTAGCTCTCACTTCCGGTAGGGTGACAATTCCGGGGGTGAGCGGGATAGTTGTTGAAGCACAAACATTACTTAAACCACAGTTAGAGCAGACACGGAGTCTAATGACTTTAGACTGCCGTAGCTCTCACATCGTGGTGGTCGCTGCTGGTAACTTTTAAAAATTCACTGCTGGTTTTAACTTTATTTTGCAATCTTTTACTTTACTCACCTCTGCATTGTTTTGTGGTCCTGAGGCACCTATGCTACCCGGTCCGTCACGGCAAGTGCCGATTGTACGGAGGGGGTGGAGGGCGCGGTCAGCACGCCCTCACTTCCGGTAGGGTGACAATTCCGGAGGTGAGCGGGCTAGTTGTTGAAACCCAGACACCATTTAACCAATGATAGTATGGACACGCAGCCGACGCGCCGGTGGCGCGGCGCGCCAAAGGCAAGCCCGTCTGCGCCCGTCCGCGCCTGGCCCGGGCCTAGAGCCAGAACCCCTGCCCAAAACGGGAACAAAGCTAACAGGAGGGTTTATAGCCGCACAGAATTGATGAAACTGCGGTCCAAGTTGGATTGTGACATACTCAATCCAATGGAAGAAACCAAACACTGGGGGCGCTAGGGGGCGCACACGCAAGATGGCCGCACGAGAGTGAGGCTCCTGCAGCCCGGTGTCATTATCCTCTAATATATCCTGCCAAATGACTTAAACCATACCTGAAAGATATTGGTGGCAGCTTGACTCGATGTGAAACTCTAGCTGATCGGACCAGAATCGTGCCCAGGCTGAGCCCTCGAAGATCTGACCGAGTGAGCTGCGGCGGCCAGGTGGAGCTGTAACCCGGCGGAGGAAGCTAAGACAGACCGCTGCTGTGGGCGGGACAACTGGGCCGCGGTGAACGCATGAAGGACGGCGGCGAAGTGACCGAGCGGTAGGAGGGGGCACTGAGCTGCGGGACATCCTCAATGCAGCGGCGGTGGAGGAGAGACCTGCGTGCCCGGCTGTGAGGTGAGAGGCAGCGACACTGTGAGGGCATCGGCGGAGCCGGGTTGGGTGGTGGCAGAGAGGGCCGGGATCGTCGCCGCTTTGCAGGGCCCTGCTCAGGTACGAGCGGGCGGAGATTAAGGCTGGGCATTCCTCGGCGGACAGCGCCACACCCAGCAGACACCGCGACTGAAGTCGGGACCCGGCTGCGAGGATTAGGACACCGGGAACTCTGTGGAGCTGCATGTAAGATCTGCGCTGCTGCCAGCATTGATTGCACAGCCGGGACAGCGCGCCTAATTAGACTGGCAGTTGAGGACCCCCTGGAAGGCCACTAGAGAGGAGGCCACGAAATTGTTGTGTGAGGCGCTGCGCTGGGGTCTGTGTGGCAGACATTGAGGAGCATTAAGAGGTGCCATTTCAGAGAGAGGGAAGTACGCCGCCATTTTGAGGGGCACATGGCAACATGAAGTTGCACACCATCTGAGACACACACGTTCAGACCCCAGAGACCGCCTGAGCGGAGGACCACAGAGCTGGTGTGCTGCAAAGCGGAGTTGCAAAACGCCTGTGAATAGGCCTGAGAACACCTAAAGCTTGGCCTTTGACCATACACCACAGAGCCCAGAGAAAGTGGAGAGAGAGGGGCTCATGAGACTGGGGGCACCTACATAGCACCATATATGTGTCTGGAGGTGTGTGCCGTATTGCTTGAAGATCAGAGAGAGGTGATGGCTGCATGACACAGCTGTGATTCTCAGAGCCCAGTGAAACAAGACGGTTGAACTCACGACTCATATTGCAACTACAACGTGTTGCCCTGTGCTTTGAGGTGTTTGCTGTTGAGACTAAAGAGCGGTGCGAGAGGACAGGTGCTGGACAGAGGCCTTCATGTCAGCCCCCCGCTCACGCTAGTGCCAAAATGGGCAAACCAGACATGAGACAGCAGAAACTGAATTTTGAGGCTGCGAAGAGAGGGACGCGTGGTGCGAACGATGGACAGGAGCAGGAGAGGAGAGAAGAAAGCCAAGTTGGGGCCACGACGCAAACCTCGGAAGTGCAGAGCATACTGCAGGAGATGCAGCAAGGATTTGCTACAATAGTGGACAAAGTAGATAGAATTTCGTCAAGAATGGATGCCATAGCACATAAATTGGATGGACATGAGGACCGCATTAAAGAAACTGAGCGACGCATATCCGACACGGAGGATGATACCACTAGGAACACGTCGCAGATAACTCGCATGGATAAACTCCTGAAGATGGTAGCAGCCAAGAATGAGGATTTGGAAGCTCGCAGCAGAAGGACCAATATACGCGTGCTAGGTGCTCCCGAATCCGCTAACACTGGGAGAATGGAAGAATATGTTGAGAAACTACTAATAGCTACCATAGAAATCGAGTTATTCTCAGGTCAGTTTGCTGTAGAGAGGGCGCACAGAACCCTTGGAGCACGACCAGCTCCTGGCACTACCCCGCGTCCCATAATTGCGAAATTATTGAATTTCAAAGATCGAGATGTAGCCCTCCGTGCAGCAAGAAGTAAACAACCCCTCTCTTATGATGGTAACACAATTTCCATTTACCCTGATTTTACACCTATTGTCCAGGAAGAAAGACGTAAATTTATAGATGTAAAAAAAAACTGCGGGCCGCGCAAGTTGATTATGCGCTGCTGTACCCGGCGACGCTCAGGGTTACGCACCAGGGGAAGCAGAGATTCTTTACTAACCCACATGAGGTGGAGGATTTCCTTCGCGCACACCGAACTGACAGAAACCGGAATGCCGCCCAACAAGATGAATCTGCGGAGATGGCAGAAGAGCAGTAATAAAGAACTTTATGCGGTACACAAACATCTCTGCTATCTCGATACTGGAACTGATGCATATTTGTGAAACTTTTGGCAGGAGACATGGTAACTGATCGTTGAATGAGTCTGTTTAGGCTTGATACATGGCACACTGGGCCCCAACTTCCCCCCCTCTAACAAGCCCGGGAGTCACTGCTAAAGAGGGCCGGGAGGCGAGGGGTACCTGTACTGCCGCCTAGACATGGCCCCCAGAGGGTATCCCCCATTGGTATATCACAGCACGGAGCAAGCAAGGATGTGGTATTGTGTTTTCTAGTTCAATTGGGGTATGAGGGGGTGGGAGGGTAAATCATTCTGGCATGTTGAGGCTGCTTCAGTGGGTGGTGGGAGGGAAGGGAAAGTATGGGGGTGAGTTTGTCGTGACATGCATGTGGTGGGAGGATGTCCCCCAGAACCAGTCATCAGCTGTTTCTGTAGAGGCGGTTTCTCTTTCTCCTGTACAAGCGCTTAGAGACTTTGGGGTGATAATGCGCTATATAAGTTGAAATAGAAATAGAAATAGAAATAGAAATAGAACCGTGGTAAGCTGGTGGAGTGGGGAAGTAAGAAGCATCATAAACGAGCTATATCAGAGTGTTTTGTTCAAAAAACAGATTTGGGTACCATTGTACGATCATTAGTTGCACAACAATTAGGTTCACATGAAGTATGGCTAAGGGAACTGCAGAAACTATGAATATCATTACATGGAATGTCAGGGGCTTTGGAGATCCCAGGAAACGTCGAAATATACTGTCTTACTTAGATAGGCGTAATGTGCATATTGCGAAGATGCAGGAGACTCACTTTGCACCTCAGAAACCAAATGGTTTTGCTGGTAGATGGGCGGAGCATAGAGTATTTTCCTCTTACTCCACATATTCTCCGGGCACTGCAATTTAAATAAAGAAACAGACACCCTTTCAACTAGCAGAAACCACGTGGGACACACAGGGACGGTACTGTCTAGCGTGGGGGAGACTGGGATCACTTTTGGTTACATTGGCCTGTTGTTATGGACCGAACACTGATGACCCGGATTTCTTTACTTCGCTCTGGGCCAAAATCTTTGCACTAGACTCTACCCACATCATTTGGGGTGGAGATTTCAATATCATACATGACCCTAGAATGGATGGATTATATCCTGCCCCCCATCATTATACCAAAGCAAGCGCAGTGATATTGGACACAATTTCTGCCTATAGGATCAGATTGATACCTGGAGACATGCACATCCGCACTCACAAGAGGGCACACATTTTACAGCGCAGGCGGCGTCATGGGCCAGACTAGACTACTATTTTGTATCACGAGGGATGGCTCCGGCTATATTGAGAGTACACCATCAGGCTAGAACATACTCGGATCACGCCCGGTTCTCCTTATGCTTTCTTCCGCGGACCTAGAAGTCCCGCGCGGTCACTGGAGGCTACATGCCCCTATATTACTTGACATGGTCTTTCAAGAAGAACTACGTGTTGAGATTCAGGATTTCTTTGTGCGTAATAAGGATTCAATGAATAAGGTGGAAATGATCTGGGAGGCATTTAAGGTCACGATCCATGGGTACTGTGTGCCCGATTCACAGAATGAACTTAAGACTAAATCCTAAACTTACTACTATTTGGTATTCACAGAATGCACTTACTACTTTCGGGATTCACAGAGTGAACTTACTGTTTTCGGGATTCACAGAATGAACTTACTACTTTCGGTATTCACAGAATAGATTTAAGACTACTAACTTTACGTCCGCACTCGGGCCGGAAATTCCGGCCCGGAGGCGGAGCTTCCAGCTTGGGGGCGGAGCTTGCAACCCGGATGCGGAGATTCCGGCCCAGAGGCGGAGCTTGCGGCTTGGAGGCGGAGCTTCCGGATCGGAGGTCGGGATTTAGCTATGGCTGAAATCTCCACCTCTGGGCCGCAAGCTCCACCTCCGGGCCGGAAGCTCCGCCTCCGGGCCGCAAGCTCTGCCTCCGGGCTGCAAGCTCCACCCCCAAGCCGGAAGCTCCGCCTCCGGGCCGGAATTTCCAGCCCGAGTGCAGACGTAAAGTGAATAGTCTTAAATCTATTCTGTGAATACCGAAAGTAGTAAGTTCATTCTGTGAATCCCGAAAGTAGTAAGTTCACTCTGTGAATCCCGAAAGTAGTAAGTGCATTCTGTGAATACCAAATAGTAGTAAGTTTAGGATTTAGTCTTAAGTTTATTCTGTGAATCGGGCCCTGAATTTCGAAAGGGGCAGGGGTACTTAAAGATATTCTTAACACATTGCGTAGGTTAGAAGGAGAACTCAAGGCTTTGGAACTTGAGACCGCTAAGGGACAGGATAGAGCCACCAGTGCCAGATTTAGAGACAAACTTACGGAGTACATGGATGAGGCGCAGAGGGAAGGGCGGTTCAGGGGTAAATACTAGGTGGCCAGAAGCTATGGAGAAGGGGAAAGACCAGGAAAGACGTTAGCACATAAAATAAGACAACCTCACTGCAATAATTATATATTGGAAATTGAAGACCAGGAGGGGGAGGCATGCCGAGATACGGCCAACATAATTAATGCCTTTCTGAAACATTACAAAGTCTATACACTATGAAACGGCAGGATGACCTAAATCTGGAGGGGTTCCTGGGAGATGTTGCACTGGGCTGGCTGAGTGATGCTCAGAGAAATTTTCTATGTGCTCCGTTTGAGATAGATGAGGTAAGGGAAGCCATAATGAGTATGCAATCTGGGAAGGCCACCGGGACAGACGGCATTCCGATAGAATTCTATAAGACATACATAGACATGATGGCCCCCATTCTTCGAGAAGTCTATGAGGACGCATTGGAAGTGGGCCACCTCCCCAGCTCTATGAGAGAAGCTCTAATACTCTCACTGCTGAAACCGGGAAAATCGCCTGTGTACTGTGACTCCTACACACCGCTCTCCTTGCTTAACTGCGACGCCAAAATACTGGCCAAAATGATAGCGACGCGACTGAGCCTACTGATGGAGAATTTGATTCTCCCTGACCAGTCGGGCTTTGTACCTGGGAGAGCCACCTCCCATAACTTGAGAACACTCTTTTCCATCCTGAATAACGTTTCACCGGATCTTCCCCTGCTGCAGTTTTTTTAGACGCCACCAAGGCGTTCAACTCTATCGAATGGGATTATTTTTTTGGAGTGATGCTGCGCATGGGATTCCCGCCACTGTTCCTATCATGGATACAACTACTATACTGTTCCCAAGTTGCCAATGTGCTGATTAATGGGCATACGACACATACGTTTAGCATTACTAGAGGGACTCGGCAGGGAGGTCCTCTCTCCCCGTTACTTTTTGCTATAGTGGTGGAACCTCTGGCGGCAAAGTTGCGGCAAAGCCACAATGATAATGCATTGAGATGCAATCTGCGCCAAATACTTATATCCCTGCATGCAGACGATATTACCCTTTACATCTGTGACCCACAGAACAATTTGAACCCAGTTCTTTTTTTTTCTTCGTGTTTACATTTAAGTCTAGACTTGCCATGAAAATGCTGTATCTATCAAGAAGGAGTTGGAGTTGACGTGGGGTCCTGGCCATGATGACCGCGTCATCCGCGTAGAGCAATGCGGGTATTGGGCGACGATCAATCATGGGCAGGTCCTGACTTCCTTCAAGCATCGCAACCTCCAAACCATTCGTGTAGAGGTTAAAGAGGAAGGGTGCCAGAACGCACCCTTGTCTGACACCCTTAGCTACTGGGAAAGATGTTGTGACTTCCCCCCCCCATACCATACCGTACTTTAGTTGTGGCCCCCGTGTAGAGATTTTGGATAAAATATACCAAGGGAGGATCTACCCCCATGGACAGAAGGAGTTTCCAGAGTTTGCTGTGGGAGACGCAATCAAAAGCCGCTGAAAGATCGACGTATGCTAAATGCAGCCTCCCCTTTTTTGCCCCAATATATTTACCTATCAGCAGAGACAGGTTTAGAGCCTGCTCCACTGTCCCCAGACCCTCTCGAAAGCCATACTGCAGGTCAGAAATCACTTGATTACGTTCGGCCCAGTCTTGGAGTCTTTTAAGGCGAAGGCGACCCATAACCTTGCCTTTGGAGTCCAAGAGGGAGATAGGACGTTTCATGGCAAGTCTAGACTTAAATGTAAACACGAAGAAAACATTTGTCATGCATTTGGGGAAACGCCTTAAACACCCTGGCGGAGCTCAGATCAACAATATTACCTTGGAAAGCGCAAACTCATACCCTGATTTAGGAATCCAGATAGACAATACTTCCAGCTGGCGTCCAGCTCTTTTAGCCAGAAAGATGGGGTTCCTTAGAGCTACAACAGCTTTGGTTACATTTGCCCAAAAACTGGGTCAGCGCCCCTCGCGGGAACTGATCCAGATTTATAGGGCTAAGTGCTGCCCAGTGGCAATGTATGGGGCAGGGGTATGGGGGCATGTAAACACGGAATCTATCCAAAAAGTAGAAAACGGTTTCCTGCTGTATCTTTTGGCCGCCCCCAAAAGTTCCCCAACCTTCGGTTGTCATATGGAGTTGGGTGAGGACTATATTTCTGATCTTATTGCTGTCCAACCAATTCTTTTATGGCACCGTCTTTGGCAAACTATAGAATGTAAACTGACACGCTCACTTATTTCTGACTGCCTCACACTAGAAAATTGGAAAAATATCCCATGGTTACTTTATGTCGATAACTTTCTCAGAGATGTAAACATGGAAACAGCCTTTTTACTCCCTGAGACCATAACTGAGGTTCCACGTAAAAAGCTGAAAAATATGTGTCTATCTCATCTTCGTTAGCTTCGCTTGGCATCTGAGATGGGATCCAGCCATATTTACTAACTGGTGTCAATGCTTATGATAACTATCTTTTGACGCGATTCCGGTTTAATACCTTTCACCCGCAGTTAACTTTCCCGAAGACAAAAGATTGGTCTAGCAACCTCTCTCCTTGCCCATGTGATGGGCAGTCAGAGCAATCGTTATTGCACATAGTCTTTTTTTGCAGCTATTATGAATTTCCACGTAAGCGGTGGATTATCCCTTTGGTGAAATTCATGGGCTTGCGCCACTGCCGTCCGGCCCTTCTTGCCCTACAATGCTTGGACATTGAGTATAACATCGCTCCAATAGCCCGATTTTTAAAAGTGTGTGTTAAATATCGCGCAAACTATGACTCCGTGTAAAACGATAGACTGTGCTTTGGGGTTGAAATAGAAACTAATGGCTTTATAAGTGTGCTGATGTCTCTGTTTATGTGTGTTTCATATGAATCTTGCTGCTAATGATTGGTAACGGTTCTTTTTACTATAAAATATGTCATATCCTTGTTATACTGTGTACTAAACATTTTAGCGATTGGTTTTTAATTGTTTGTATACTTTTATGGACACAAAATTGTATCCGAATAAAGTTTTAATTGATTGATTGAACCCAGTTCTGCGAGAATTTATAGTGTGTGGGAAGTTGTCAGGAATCCAGATTAACTGGGGGAAATCGTGTATATTCCCACTGACGACTGCGACAGCGCGGTTCCCACTGGATTATCCCTTGGAGTGGTGTGAGGAAGAGGTGAGGTACCTGGGGATCAAAGTCACTAGAGACAGAGAGGAACTTATGAGATCAAATTATGGAACAGCCATTACACGAATAGCAGATTGTGTCACACGCTGGATAGCTTTGCCCCTTTCACTAGCAGGGCGTGCGTCCCTGATAAAAAGGGTGATACTCCCACAACTCCTTTACCTTTTTTTAAATATACCATACCATCCAGAGGCCTACTTTTTTAAGACGCTGAGGTCGGAATTGATACGTCTGGTTTGGGGAGGCAAGCAAGCGAGGCTGTGGAAAAAGGTAGGGCCGATGTTGATCAAGAACCTTTTTCAGTATTGCCCGGCGCTAACCGCCTCTCATACCACTTGAAGCTATCAAACAAAGAGGCAGGCGCTGGAGACTGGAAGGCAGGAAACAGAAGTTTATTCCGACGGAGCAGAACACGTCAACTCAGACAACAAGGTATCTTCTCGAGGTGCTCTAACCGCATCTCTGAGGCCTGGCCTCTTATACACAGGTTTATGGTCTTTATTACAGTTTATTGCATGTGGCACATTCTTGCAAATACTTTGAAGTACGGAAAGACATCCTCGGAATCCCCGCTTCAAGCCCGTTCCCACACACATTTACAGTAGAAGTCCCCACCCCGGTCACAACAGGTGACGATTGTCGCGCAGCTGGGCATTCCGCCGATTCCGGAATGCATGTGGTCGATCGGATCTCATGGGGTGGGGGCTTTGATCAGTTTGTGGATCCTTTGATGGGAGAAGCTTCCTACTGTATGGGGGCAATAAACAGCATCTGCAGGGCCAGGTGGCGGCCTGGGAACGAGCAGGACAATCGGGCACAGAGGAAAGGGGGTTTTATCAAAGGATACGGGAACATGAAAGGAATGGAGGGAGGTGTTGAGCTTGGAACAGGATGGGGTTCCGAGGCAGGGTTGCGCTGAAGAGGGGTTTATGGCCCAAGCATGTGAGAGCCGGGGCTGTTAGGTTAGGAGAGAGAGAGAGAGAGAGGCGCTGGCTATCGGCGGTGGGCAGAGAGGCCATGGCATTCAAAATGGCTGCCGCTTACGCGCACGAATGTCCCTAAAAAGGGACAAGATGGCGCCGATAATGTTGACGCTGCAAACTAGATTTTAACAGTCCTCCCTTTTCAACATATCTAGTCAGCTTGTCTAATCAACATCTATTTTCATCAAGTTCCTAACCTCAACATCGTACAATGCTCTCATGCGTTCTTTTTCGAAGTCCAGAGTCTTAGGGCATATGCAGTTTGCACATAGTGAACACAGAGGCGGCAGGCATTGGATTCCTAAGCAGAACCCACATATTACAACAACAGGAATCAGGATAATCGTAAACAACCTCCACCCCCAGTTCTTTACAGTACTCCAGAACCATCCACCAAGCGACCATTCTTCTTGCTCCTGGTGAACTTCTGAGGAAAGTCTGTGGAGATGTTCGATGGCTTTGTACACTGAGGGTGAATTGTCCGGTATATATGTGCAGCAGCTGGACCCAATGATGCGGCATGCTCCTCCATGATCCGCTAGAACCACATCTAGAACAAGGCGGTTCTGGAGAGCCACCAGGCGGACTGCTTGAAGCTCGGCTGTATTGTTCGCAAGGATGCCAGCTGTAATGTTCATCGTTGTTTCGACTGCCTGGGTCAAATGTCGGATGGCATGGCTGTTCGCCATCGGGCCCCAGAGTGGAACAAGTCCCTTCATTGCATCGAGGAACTGTGCTCCGGTGGAGTCGGCTTGCTCAATGTCCTTGGCTCGTTTTTGTCTGTGGTGATTCGCTGAAGCCACATAGGTCGGAGGAAGGATGAAGGAGATAAAACAGGTGCCCCCCCAGCCTTTGGGGAGCCAGGTGTAGGCCTTTGTACCACAAACAAAGTACATGTTCGGAGAGGAGACAAAAGAGGGTGGATCAGTGGAGTCCAAAGTTCTGGTGATGCGGCAAGCGCTGCGGCCTACCAGCTGTGTCCCAAGCCCTTCGATGCACATGAGGCCTGTGACGTTGATGACGGATAGGGCCACAGTCAGGGTGGCAGCTGTTCGTTTCCGGAGGTAGGAGAAGGTGGGTCTGGTCGGATTGTTAAACACCTGCATTTCAATTCGTTCTTTGACAGGGATGTCCATGTGGATAGAGTCGTTAAATGTCTGTGGACAGAAGTGTGCAGCAGTTTTCTTCGTTTTGTTCTGCCAGACCTCATGAAAGAAATGTGTCATAGTTCTGCTGGAGGTGGCATTATCCCTATAGCTTTCTTGCAAGAGGATCAGCCAAGCAAGGCAGGAGCCGTGAATTGAGAAGGGTGAAGGGATGAAGGGTATAGAATGTCCAGTGGCGTGGGGTAGCAACCCACAGATCCAGCAGTTGGTGGGATTGGTAGCAAGATTGTGCTGGTGCAACAGTTGCACAAAGGAGTTGTTCCAAAACTCCTTGCGTCTTTCTCGGAGTTGGGGTGAAAGAGAAATCAGATAATGTTCTTTCATTGTGGTAGGCTGTGCAGTGGTCAGGAATGTCTCATGAGCTGGTGCGCTCTCTTCCACAATCCAGAGGGTGGTCATGAGGAGGAGGCAAAAGAGAAGGACGATAAAAAGTGCAATAGTCTTTGAACTGTGGATTTTGTCAGTCTTTGGATTTCTGTAGCGAATCTTCGGATATCCCGTTGCTTCCATCATCTTCGTGCCGGGTGCTTCCATCATCTTCTTATCGGGCGCTTCCATCATCTTCAAGGAAGCTCGGTAGCGGGCAGAACCACAAACTTCGTCTGGCTTCTCTCCTGACAGCCTTAGTAGTGTTAGGCCGCCGCTCTGAGAATTACGACTTAGTCAATGGTCTGCTTAGCCGAAACTCCCTCCTTTCGTCGCAGGTTATACCCTTCTCTGGACGGCACAGTAGGATCGGGAAATTTTGCTACTTCAAGTGTCTCTGTATCAGGATAGCAGTTCAGTGATGGTCAGTCTTTGTTCAGGAGCTCTTCCTGGGTGGCCACGTCTTCGGTCGTCGTCAGGGTCGAGGTTATCTTCTTGCAATGGTGTGCATGCACCCAATTGCGCTTTCCTTCAACTCGAAGAGCTGTTCGGGTGGTGAGTAGGACTTGCCAGGGGCCCGTCCACCGGGGTTCCAGACTCTTGGCACGCTGGAAGTTGCGGATTAGGATGAAGTCCCCGGGTTGCAGGTTGTGTCCGGGACCCCTGGAAGCGTCAGGAATGGCATGCAGCACCTGTTGGTGGATAACAGACAGTGTCTCAGTCAATTTATACAAGTAATCGGACATTAGGACGTCCGGGACGTCATGAATGGAAGTCGGTTTTGGTGCAGACCAGACGCTCATGGGCCGGCCGAAAACGACCTCGTAAGGTGTCAAGTGGTGTTTGGTGGGGGTAGAACGCATCGATAGCAATACCAGTGGGAGAGCGTCTGGCCATTTCAGTCCTGTGGTAGCCACTATTTTAGCCAGTTTTAGTTTCAGAGTGGCATTGTGTCGTTCAACTAGTCCAGCAGATTGGGGGTGGAAGACTGCGTGGAACTTCTGTTTTACACCCAACCCCTTCAAGATGAGTTGGATAACTTCGGCTACGAAGTGGGGGCCATTGTCGCTCCACAAAATTCGGCAAAGGGAAGAATTCCTTTAGTAGTACCTTTGCAGTGGCCATAGCAGTGTTGTCGCGGGTTGGATAGGCTTCCACCCACTTGCTAAATGCGCACACCACAACAAGTACGTACTTCAGGCCTTGGCATCTTTCTAGCTGGATGTAGTCCATCTGCAGGACTTCAAACGGGTGATTGGGAACCCCAATCCCTCCCCGGGGTACTACAGTTCCTTTCCCAGGGTTGTGTTGCAGACATATCAGACATTGTTGGACCAGACGTTTGGTGGAGTCTGCGATCTTGTCATTGTGCCAAACTTTGGAGACAAGCTCGGTCATAGGGGCTGATCCTATATGTGCAGGGGAGTGTGCCATAGTCAGTATGGGAATCAGATATGAATCAGCTAGCAACCATTTGTTCGTGTCTTTTGTTCGCCAGCAGCCTTCATCGTCTTTCAGTCCCACCCGTGCCCATTGAGTCAATTCGTGTTGTGAGCTAGCCATTTGGATGTCCCTAATAGTTTCCCTAGCGTCCGTCCATTTCTCGGCTTGTGACCTAGTCACATACATGCGTGTTGTCGTCCTATTCTCAGCTGTGGTTCGGGCAGTCATGTCGGCTAGTGCATTCCCTTGTCCAATGATGTCTGTCACCTTTTTGTGTGCTTGGTATTTTATTACTGCAAGTTGCTTGGGAAGAAGGACTGCTTCAGTTAGGGCGGAGACTAGATCTCCGTGCAAGATGGGGGTGCCATGTGAGGTCAAGAATCCCCTCTCCTTCCAAAGGAGCCCAAAATGGTGAACCACCCCGAAGGCATACTGGCTGTCGGTGTAAATGTTTGCTGTTGTTCCTGCTGCCAGGATACATGCTCGTGTGAGGGCAATCAGTTCTGCTGCCTGTGCAGATCTTTGCGTGATGCGGGCTGTCTCTACTACAGTTCGGGCTGTGGTAACTGCATAAGCAGCTGAGGTGGTGCCATCGGGGAGTTTGATGCAAGAACCGTCCACCCACAGCTCTCCGTCAGGGTCAGGGAAAGCCGTGTCTCTGAGGTCAACCCTACTCCTGGTCTGTTCGTCCGTGAGGGTCACACAGTCATGTACAGGGGACACATTAGGATCGTTCTCTGGTAGGGGTAACAAAGTCGCCGTGTTCAGTGTGGTGCATCTTTTCAGGGTGATGTGGGGTGCAAGCAGAGTCAATTCGTATCCAGTCAGTCGTGCACTCGTCAGGTGTTGCGTCTTAGTCTGGTTCAGGAGGGTGTCAACCGTATGAGGCACTAACACCGTGAGGGAATTCGAGAGCACGATCCCCTCACTCTGTCGGATAGAGATAGCAGCGGCAGCTACAGCTCAAAGGCAGGCAGGCAAAGCTCTGGCTACAGGGTCAAGAGTGGCAGAGAAGTAAGTGCATGGTCGTTGCTTTGGGTCAAGACAGACAAAGCACATCCCTCCCTTTCGTGAGTGTAGAGGGAGAAGGGCTTCGTGTAATCGGGGGTTCCTAGGACAGGGGCTGAACAAAGGGCATCTCGTAGTTCTATGAAGGAGGATTGGCATTCAGGGGTCCAAGGGAGTGGGAAGGGGACATCTTTATCTAGCAGAGAAAGCAGCGGTTTCACGATGAGGCTAAAATTCGGTAACCACTGTCGGCAGAAGGAAGTGAGACCTAGTTGGGAGCGGACTTGTTTCTGAGTCTTAGGGACAGGGGTCTCTAGAATGGTTTGGATTCGGTCGGGAGTAAGTTTCCTTCCGTCTTTGGACAAGAGGTGGCCTAAGTAAGTGACCTGGGGTTGGCAGAATTGAAGCTTCTTTTTGGAGACCTTGTGGCCATTTTCCGCAAGGAAGTGCAGGAGTTGGATGGTGGCTGTGACTGCAAGTGGAGTGGTATCGGCCGCCAAAAGGATGTCATCGACGTATTGTATCAACACCACTCCATCGGGTAACTGGACTTCGTCCAGTTGTCTCTTGAGGGCCTGACTGTAGATGCTGGGGCTTTCTGTGTAGCCTTGGGGTGCTCGACAGAATCTATATGAGCGGGCTTTTAAGGTGAAGCCAAAGAGGTATCGGCTGTCTGGATGGATGGGGATAGAGAAGAAAGCATTTTTGAGATCAATGACAGTGAAGGTGGTGGCAGTAGAAGGAATCAACGTCAGAATAGTGGTGATGTCTGAGACCACGGGGTACTGAGGTACAACTACTTTGTTGACCTCTCGAAGGTCGATGATGAAGCGGTACGCTTTCTCATCCCCCTCTCCTTGTTTCTTTATGATGGGTAAGATAGGGCTGTTGCAAACATTGCTAACCACTTCCTCTACCACTCCTGCGTCTATCAGGGACTGAATAATCTTCACCAATGCCTTCTTGCCCTCGGGCGATATCCGATATTGTGGAAGTTTCGGGAGTATTGCGTCCTGTCGAAAAGTTATGTGCACTGGGTCAATCATCATGCGTCCTACATCTGAGTCAGTCTTGGCCCACAGATACGGAGGCAGAGCGTCAAGTAGGGACGGGTCAGTGTCAGTGATGGAAAACATGCGTCGGGAAGGACAATGTCTGAGCAGGGCTGGGTTGTCGTACAGAAAGACTGGAACTCCATCTTGTGAACATCTAATAGTAGCTCGGAAATGTTTCAGCAAGTCAAGTCCCATAATGGCGTAAGGGGTATTGGAAGAAAGCAAAAACGTTGTGTCAGTGGTGTTGTTCTCTAGGTCAAAGGAGATCGGTGTGGACAAAGGGTTAGTGGAAGGCGTTCCATCGAAACCTATCGATGTTACAAGCGAGCCAGACAAGGGTGCCCTTGGAATCAGTCGTTTAGATAACGCACTACGTGTCGCGCCAGTGTCTACCAGAAATGGAGACTTCGTACCTAGGACCATAGCGGTGACATAAGGACCTTGCTGGTCAACATAGAGCTCGACTGGATCCCTCCCTTGCCCTAGGCAGTCCTATGCGAAGTCGTGGGCGTCGTCACAGTCAGACTGCTGGTACTGATTCTGTCGGGGACGGTCAAATGTATTCGGTCTGCCTGATCTGTCGTTATTCGTATCATTCGTGGACCCCCGTTGCTGTCCTCTATTTCTCAGTCCACCCGCTATGTCTTTGGGGTCCCTATTCCTGTTCATCTCCAACAGAACCGGACACTGGGATTTCCAATGGCCGAATCCCTTGCAGAATGCACACTGGTCCTCGCTAATATCTTTACGTCCAACATGGGGTGCTGGAGTACGGTCTTTAGGGGATGCGTTCCTAGGGGCATTTGTCTGGTAATTCCCTTTGTACTGCTCTCGTCCTATAGTCACCCCTTGCAACTGCGCAATCATCACCCTCTCCTTCAAGTCTTTCTTCTTTTTCTCTGTCGCTCTATCGTTTTCATTTTTCTGATGCTCATAGTATTGGGCCATCTGGAGGATAGCCGCAGGTTTGGAGGCCGCCCAACTACTCTCGCTGGCCTGCAGTTTCTGAGAGACCTCCTGCGACAGACCTTTGACATAGTTCTGGACAAACAGATGGTGTCCGGTTGCAGTGGTCATGTCCTGGCCGCTGTAATCGGAGAACACCGTTTCAAACCGGGAGAAGTATTCCGATACGTCTTCCTGGGGTTTCTGACGACAGGCCGTTGCTATCGACCAGTCCACTTTCTTTTCTGGGATCAGGGTTTTTAGTTTCTGCACAATTTTGTCTGGGAGTTCTAAAATGGATTTCAAAGGCTTCTGTCCAGGCTCTCGTTGTCTATCTATGCCATCGAGTTGTGACCAGGTATGTCCAAACAGCTCAAGGTGGTCGACTTTCCAGATTTGCTTCCACACATCAGCTAGCAGACATAACCCGAAAAACAAATCAATGTCAGTCAGGGTCATAATCGTTGAACCTAAGGCTGTACCTAATTCAGTGTAGAAGGCAGTGGGGTTTTTACGTAAATCAGGCAGAGATTTCCGGAACGTTAGAATATGTTGCCGATCCCATGGCTGGTAGACCCAGTTATACACTACCCTCCCTCTTGCATCTTGGTGGTTGACGTCATCGTGTGTTCCCTGACCTCGTGGGGGGACCCAGTAGGGGGCAGCCTCTCTTATTGGCATCATGGTGCTAGCTTGTTCTATTCGTGGTTCGGTCGCTACAGGTGTCGTAGGTTTAGCTTCCGACTCTTGTCCAGTGAGGTGGCGGAAAACCTCAAGCGTACGCGCAAGGAGGTCCGTCAGATCACACTCGCTCTCATCCCCGATATCGACCTTTCTATACAGAGTCGTTAGACTCTCGGGACCTTTGTCTCGATATCGGTCTTCATACGCATTTAGGGCATGATAACATAATCGTACGACAAAGTGCCGTCTGTGGCTCCCAGCATATGAGTTGAACATATCCATGATGTGCTCCTCACTCTCCTTTCTTTCTACCAGTGTCCTTACTATCTTGTCAATCTCTGCTCGCTCATCTTTGCTTAACCTGTTCGTTCTTGTGGAATCTGTCTTTCGGGCCTCAGGGTCATCTAACATTGTCGCTTGTGCTGTATCTAGTACAAGGGGTTCGGCCGGCGCGGAGGCCGTGGGGACCGAAGCTCTGGTACTACTCTCGCTTGTGCTTGGGGGCAACGGGTGCTGTGCTAAAGGTTGGGAAGAGGCATATGGAGGGGGCATGTAGATGATCGGGGGACCTAACAAAAGATCATCGTTGGCTCGCTGTTTCGAGGGTAATTCAGGGTAGAGCGTAGAGGGTGTTCTAACAGGACACTGACTCGATGTTTCGGACTCTTGCTTCCGTTTTGCTTCCTCTCGCTCCTTAATCTCTAATCTAATTTCGTTTCTCTTTTTACGTTGTTCTGTTTCTTTGCGCCACATGCCGAGACTATCAAGCATAGTGGGCGTTGTCTTATTGTTACAAAGGGCTGTTTCTAGCGCGCTTATTTTATCTTCATCGAAGGATCCTATCAGTGGCCACTGACTTTTCTGATCCCTTTTCGTATATTTATGCCATAATTTGCTATAGGCTATGGCGATCAATCCATGCTTCATGAACATGTCCTTATTAGGGGTGCCTTCCAGTGGAGCCGGATGGTTCATCTCTAATAAGCGGTCCGGGCTGAACCAACTACCAATCAGTGGGGAGAAGATAGGCATGACGGATTACAACGGGGACAAAAGTCTGCACTACCTATCTTATCACTGCTTGCAAAGACTAGACAGAATATTTCTATTCTTCGTTATTAGCAGGCAGAGAATACCTCAAAAGAACCAATATCGAACAGTCAATGTTCGGTCAATCAAACAATCAATGGGGAGAAAGAATAGGCACGACGGATTACAACGGGGACAAAAGTCTGCACTACCTATCTTATCACTGCTTGCAAAGACTAGACAGAATATTTCTATTCTTCGTTATTTGCAGGCAGAGAATACCTCAAAAGAACCAATATCGAACAGTCAATGTTCGGTCAATCAAACAATCAATGGGGAGAAAGAATAGGCACGACGGATTACAACGGGGACAAAAGTCTGCATTACCTACCCCTCACTATCTGCAAAGGAAGAGAGAATATTTCTATTCTTCCTCGTTTGTAGACAGAGAGAATCTCAAGAGAACAATCCTCGAACAACAATGTTTGGGTCAAACAATCAATCAGTGGGGGAGAAAAATAGGCACGACGGGTTACAACGGGGACAAAAGTCTGCGTTACCTACCCTTCACTACCTGCAAAGGAAGAGAGAATCTATTCTTCTCCGTTTGCAGACAGCGAATCTCCAGAGAACAATCCTCGAACAACAATGTTCGGGCAAACAATCAATCAGTGGGGGAGAAAGATAGGCACGACGGGTTACAACGGGGACAAAAGTCTGCGTTACCTACCCTTCACTACCTGCAAAGTAAGAGAGAATCTATTCTTCTCCGTTTGCAGACAGCGAATCTCCAAAAAGAACCAACAATTCGAAGAGTAATACTAGTATTTTCCAAACAATCAAACAATAATTTCGCAATTTGTCGTGTTACACGACCTTACCCGGACCGCATGGACAGTTTCTTGTCTTCCGAATCCAGCGCCCGATCGTCCTCTATTCTCCGTGACTGTCGCGGCACTCCTGATGGTTCCCAGTCAGGACCGTAGATCACTCGAGAGAGGTCTGTTCGGAACCAGTGAAGTTCGGATGATCGGCTGTCAGACGAGGGTCTATCGGACAGGAGCTCTCCCGATTGTTGCAGTCGTTCACTCTGTCGTCAGGACCTCTCCCACTGGATCCACGAGTCACTGATGGGCCCCACGTTTGGGACGCCAATTGTGGAAAAAGGTAGGGCCGATGTTGATCAAGAACCTTTTTCAGTATTGCCCGGCGCTAACCGCCTCTCATACCACTTGAAGCTATCAAACAAAGAGGCAGGCGCTGGAGACTGGAAGGCAGGAAACAGAAGTTTATTCCGACGGAGCAGAACACATCAACTCAGACAACAAGGTATCTTCTCGAGGTGCTCTAACCGCATCTCTGAGGCCTGGCCTCTTATACACAGGTTTATGGTCTTTATTACAGTTTATTGCATGTGGCACATTCTTGCAAATACTTTGAAGTACGGAAAGACATCCTCGGAATCCCCGCTTCAAGCCCGTTCCCACACACATTTACAGTAGAAGTCCCCACCCCGGTCACAACAGGTGACGATTGTCGCGCAGCTGGGCATTCCGCCGATTCCCGGAATGCATGTGGTCGATCGGATCTCATGGGGTGGGGGCTTTGATCAGTTTGTGGATCCTTTGATGGGAGAAGCTTCCTACTGTATGGGGCAATAAACAGCATCTGCAGGGCCAGGTGGCGGCCTGGGAACGAGCAGGACAATCGGGCACAGAGGAAAGGGGGTTTTATCAAAGGATACGGGAACATGAAAGGAATGGAGGGAGGTGTTGAGCTGGAAACAGGATGGGGTTCCGAGGCAGGGTTGCGCTGAAGAGGGGTTTATGGCCCAAGCATGTGAGAGCGGGGGCTGTCAGCGCGCGGGGGATGCCTGCGAGGTTAGGAGAGAGATAGAGAGAGACGCGCTGGCTATCGGCGGTGGGCAGAGAGGCCATGGCATTCAAAATGGCTGCCGCTTACGCGCACGAATGGGCCTAAAAAGGGACAAGATGGCGCCGATAATGTTGACGCTGCAAACTAGATTTTAACAAGGCTGCAGTGGAATGTACTAACTCGACCTTATTCACAGGGTGGGTTCGGTATACCGGATTTTGAATTATATTACATGAGCGCACAAGTACACTATGCATGGTATTGGATGCGACAGCTGCGATATACGCCTCAAGTTGCAGCGGAACATTGGCTTGTGCACCCCATTCCACTAAATGGTGTCTTATATGAGCGAGTGGGAACTAGAGACAGACAGCCATCCGCCCTCACTTGCACAATAGCTGCATTGCAACGCATAGGCAGACTATTGAATGTGCCTCTATTGTACTCACCACTGCTGCCTCTCACATATCACCAGAGCATGCCCTTGCTCCAGGAGACTGTGTTTCACAATTTCAATAAACGGACTCAGATTCACACCTGGGGGGACCTGTACTATAATGGCCAATTTCGTACTGCTGAACATGTTTTTCAAGGCACAAGGCAAACACCACTTGACGTTTTCCTGTTTATCAGACTTAGACAGGGAGTCCGTGCACTTACTCCAGATTTCCCAGCGGAGCCGCAAACACTTGCTCCATTACAGATGAGGGAGTTTTGTTGTATACAGACGGAGCGTGTATCGGCCAGCAGCAGGCTTCGTATAATACATTATTCATTTTTACGCCGACTATATTACACGCCAGTCAAGATGTGTAAATACAAACTGAGAGACTCAGATAGATGTGACAGATGCGGCGCTGAAGGGGCAGATTTCCTGCACCTGGCATGGGACTGCCCAGGGATAAAGGTGTACTGGGATCAAGTATTTCATGCAATACACTTGATGATTGATACAAGGATTGACCCCTCCCCACTGATGGCACTATTGGGAGATGTCAAGCCCCTGAAGGCAGAACACAGAAAATTTGTTGCATTGGCATTGCTAATGGCTAAAAAGAGAGTAGCCTGCCGCTGGAGTAGGGGGAGGGCACCTAAATTTAAGAATTGGATGGATGATTTGATTAATTGCCAAGAGCGCCTTACAACGTATGCTGAACTGCTGCCCTTGACCTCCAGACCTAGAGACATTTGGGCCCCCTTGTTGTGTTATCTGCTTACGCACCCCAGAACACAGCATTGAACAGGGCAGAACAACAATGAATGTAATATTGAGAAGGTACAAGAAACTGTTGGGAGAGAAGAGGATGGAAAGATATAGGCGTGTCCAAGCTGATACATGTATTGCATGCCATTTAACTGAGTTTGAGGGGAGAGCGGGTTAAGTAGCGTGGTTGTGAAGACGTAGCACAATATGTACAGAGGAAGTGTAGATCTTTGAAACTGCTGTATGATAAGAAGCACAACATCCAAGTACCCTGAAAAACTGTGATCGTTGTTCCGATATAAAGTGACCAAGAACAGATTGTGAACTTCAAACTGTATTTATTATACTATGGATGGACCCAAAATGTACCTAGACTTGATTGGTATGATGCTGTGACTACCTTACTGTAATCAAAATTAAATAAACAGATGTTTAAAAAAGAAAAAAGAAACCAAACACTGCCCGAGCTGTTCGCTGTCCCTTAACTACAAGCTATGCGGATCAGCAGCGCGGCAACACCATCAGGTCAGAGCGCACTTAAGTAAACGGATAAAGGCAGCTCTGGTGAATGTAAGGTCCCTAATAAAACCCTAATAAAACATAATACAGAAGTAGCCAACCTGTTCGACACACATGACCTCGATCTGCTGTTCATAACGGAGTCTTGGGCAGACAAAACCTCTGACATTGATTTGGTACTAGCAGTCCCTAGGGGTTACTCTATTCTTCGGGCAGATAGAAATGGGAAACGTGGGGGAGGCCTAGCCATCATGAGCAAAGATGTATTACAGGTTCGTGGCTTGGAGGCTCGAAGTTCCCCAGAGTGTGAGACCCTACCTTTTAAAATTGGCATCACTAATAACTACACCTTTGATGGCCTTTTGCTGTACAGGCCGCCTAAGGCTAGAACCCCCCTGTCACAATCGCTGGGCCCTGCTCTTAAATCCAGTCTCTCAGGGGCAAACTACACCATTTTGGGAGACTTCAATATCCACCTCGAAAAAGTCACAGATAAAAACACGATACTTATGTCTGAGATCATGGCTAGTTGCGGCATGACCCAATTGGTCCATCAAGAAACACACTCCACTGGTCACACCTTAGATGGGATCTTCTCCTCTAATTCCAACATCAAAATAGGTGACGTTATCCCGGTCCCCTGGTCTGACCACAAAGTAGTCAATTTCACCCTAACTATAGACCATGCAAAAATATCTAGGGTCCATCAGGGTAGGCAACTCACCTACCAGGAATGGGATCAAATTGATATAGCCAAACTTCACGCCAGCTGAGCGCGATTGTATTAGGTTTAGACCATGATAGAAATCTAGCCACGGACCAAGTAAATTACTGGATCAAAACGGCAATTTTTTCAGTCGCACCTATTAAAACGAAAAACTATAAGAGGAAAAACATCTCTGAGCCTTGGTTCTCAGAGAAGCTCAGACTACAAAAACAGGGATGGAGGCGGGCCGAAAGGAGATGGAGGGTCAACTATGAGGATAAGGAGAAAGAAATCTATTGCAAGACATTAGCTACCTACAAGAAACTAATAGCTGAAGAAAAATCGGTCTTTTTCGTAAAGAAAATTAAGGAGGCCAAAAACTCAAGTAAGGAACTCTTTGCCACTGTTAAAAAACTCACCGAGCCAGCTGCTGAACAGATAGAAGGTAGTCTAGGCTTTTGTAACGAGCTGGGGCATTTTTTCATTGACACAGTGAAACTCATTTATGATTCTATCTCCACACCTAACTGCGACATCCATGCAATGGGAAATTCTCAGCCCAACCCTGGAAAGCACCCTGAGTCGGTTAACTCAGACTTTCAGTTTTCAGCCCCTTTGGTGGAACAGATATATCAACTCATACTAACAACCGAGTCAGGGGGTCCCATGGACCCTTGCCCTCCTAAGGTTTTGCACATGTTCCCAGAGTTGCTAAGCAATCAGCTTCAGCTGCTCTTCGCCAAAATATTTCACACTAACTGCTTCCCAAAGGCTTGGAAAGCTGCCTCTGTTTTACCACTCCTCAAAAAGCCTAACCTTGACCTTTCGGTAACAGCTAACTATAGATCAATCTCGAGAATCCCCTTCCAGGCAAAAATTTTAGAAAAACATTTAAACACTCAACTTTCCGGGTTCGTTAGGGCCTCCCAGGCATTAGATATATTACAGTACGGGTTCCGGGGGGAACATGGGACTGAAACCGCTCTGATCATGGCGGCGGAGGAAATTAGGAGTATACTGGACGCAGGTGGGAAGGCTGCCCTGATATTGTTAGACCTCTCGGCAGCCTTTGACACCGTCAACCATGACATACTCCTGACCCGATTAGAGGAAATAGGTCTGCATGCATCAGCGATCAAACTACTGGCCTCTTTTTTAGGGGAGAGATCCTTTACGGTTCAGATCGGGGAATTCTCATCAAAATCCTTCAAATCCCCCTTGGGGGTCCCACAGGGCTCGTTATTAAGTCCAACCCTCTTTAATATATATGCTGCTTCATTAGCAAACATTGTCAGGAATTGCGGCTTCCTACCCATATCCTACGCTGACGACACCCAAATAGTGGTGGCTATATCTTACAACACAACTGAGACAGCCGATAGATTTTGGCACTGCATGGATCAGGTTAGTCACTGGATGCAAGTAAACTGCCTAAAATTAAATGGCGATAAGTCAAAGGTCATGCTGCTGGGGGCTGAACCTAACATTTGGTCACTCAATTGGTAGCCCGACAGTCTAGGCAGTTGCCCGTCACCAGTGGACAACGTAAGGAACTTGGGATTCATGTTTGACTCCAAACTTACGTTTAAGGCTCAAATTAATAAATTTGCCTCCTCCGTATGGTACACGCTGAAGCTGATCAGAAAACTGTTGCCATATATCCCATCAGACACCTGCAATACCCTTGTAACTATGCTGGCACTATCCAAAATGGATTATGGAAACGCTCTGTATGCAGGGCTTCAAAAACAGTTATTGCTAAAACTTCAGCGCCTCCAGAACGCTGCAGCCAGGCTGGTACTGGAGATTCCCAGGTTCGAACCGGTGGCTCTCAGAATGAGAAGTCTCCACTGGCTTCCCGTTGAGAAAAGAAATCAATTCAAGTCAGCTTTCCTGGCATATAAGGCCTTGCATGGGTCAGGCCCTCACTTTCTGAAAACTAACCTATTACAGTACGATCCGCCTAGGACTCTCAGGTCCAGCAGTGCTAAACTTCTCAAGACTCCCAGATTTAAACAACTAAGATGGGGGGGAGTAGCTTCATACTTCACACAGCTAAAACCTAGAACAAGCTACCAGTAGAAATAAAAAACAGCCCATCACTGTTATCTTTTCGAAAGAACCTAAAGACCTGGCTTTTCTCAGCATAGTCCTGGCTCTTGTGTTCGCACAACTCTTTCCCACCTCCGGCAGGCACAGTCATTTTTAGCGCCAAGACGCCCTTAGGCATTTGTGCACTCTACAAATCTGATAATCAAATCAAATCAAATCAATGACAGAGGCGGCAAAGTATATCACTTCATAGAAAGGAAAGTAGTTGCTAAGATACTGGATCCCCTGTGGTTGTAGCAGTCCTGTGGCGGTCCGACCGCCACACTTGTAATGAGGCATAGTGTGCGTGTTAGACCGGGCACCATCGGCCTGGGTCTCCCTTCCATTTTTGCTGTTGCCTCATGTATTTTTGCTGGTATTAGATGCTTTGGTCACTGTGCCACTGCTATCCAGTGCCACAGTGCAAGTGCTCCCTACTGTAAATTGATGTATTAATACGTGGTTCCATGTTTGGCTATTTGGTTTACTTTTCAGACCCTAGTCGAGTGCACTGAGTGATCCCAGGGTGTATAAATCCAAATGCTGCTCGTGGACCTGCAGCACTGGTTGTGCCACCCACAGAAGCAGCCTTGTAAAATGTGGCTAAGGTCTGCCATTGCAGAGCCTGCGTGCAGTCTGGTACTATCATGCTGACTGGGCAAGTGCACCCACTTCCCAGTCCCTAAACCTTCCATTTTCTTCACATCCGTCACCCCTATGGTAGGCCCAAGGGCAGGGTGCATTGTAAGTATAAGGTAGGACAAGCCCTGATGTGTGTGGCATGTCCTAATAGTGAATTACAGCCATTTTTCGTTTTTCACTATTGCAAGGCTACCTGTTCTCTGTAGGCCAGAATGGGCTGTTAGAGTTATTACATTTTATAATCCTAAATGTCTCAGAGAACATGGTAGAAATTCGAGTTTAGTATGCCTGAACTCAGAATAATAAAATACATCTTTTAGTAAAGTATATTTTAATATTCTGTGTTTGCAAATATAGCTTTAAGAAAGTAGGTATTTGCTTGTCTAACCATTCAAACCTGCCTCTGCTAGGTTGTGTATTCCTATGTCTGGTTTTGTGAGTGACAGGGCTGGGGAATTCCAGGAGACAGGCTGAGTCACCCAGTGGTGAATAGAGAGATCTGCATCTAGATGGGAGGGAGGAGTTGCACCTGAACCTTGAATAGGGCTGTACCTGCCTTCCACAATGCTGGCTCCACCCGCTGGGGAGCGGCTGTTGTCTCTGCCCTGCACACTGAAAGAAGAGAAGGAGTCCTGTAAACAAAGTGCTCCAGGACTATACTTACCTTCCACAATGCTGGCTCCACCTCCTGTGGGGCATCTGATGTTTCTGCCCTGCACTGTGAAAGGAAAGTAGAAGTCTGATAAACAGAGTGCTTCAGAACTGGTTTGGACTGGGCAAAGGCCCCTCACCCCTCAGAGAACAAAGGATGTTGGGGTATAAATATTGGGACCCTGATCCCATGAAATTAGATCACTTTGGACTACAAGAAGAAACCTTTACTGAGGAGAGGAACGTGAAGAAACTGAGGAGAGACTATTCCCAAGCTGAAGTGCTGCTTGGGGGATTGGCCTGCAGTGGTTGCCTTACTGCCAAAGGAAGGAGAAAGGAACTTTGTGTACATTGCTTTTAACTTGAGAAGGATCTCCAAGGACTTGGAAAAGAGCTTGCCTCCTGCTGAAGTCTCAGGGATAACATACTTCTCCCCCCAGCTCCCCAGAGTTCTTTTGGAAGTGCCTGCTGCTGTTTTGGGCCTTCTGAGGAACTGCGTGTCGCAAGGAGCTGGAAGCGCGACTCAACGACAAGAAGCGTGTCGCCGTTGCTGTGCCTGCCATCGCAACTCCGAAGGAGGGTGTCGCCGCTGGAACTGTCGCACTGCACCGAATCGGAGAGAAGTATACCGCAATGAAGAGGCAGCGTGTCGCTGTCGCTGCTGCTGCCATCGCAACTCCAAAAAAGGAGGGTGTCGCCGCTGTAGTTGTCGCACTGCATCGCATCAGGAAAAGAATCTCGCAACGAGGTCGGAGCGTGTCGCCGTCGCTGTGCCTGCCGTCGCAACTCCGAAGGAGGGTGTCACCGCTGGAACTGTTGAATTGCACCGCATCGACCAAGATTACCTTGCATCCCCTAGAAGCGCGCCGCCATCGGAGCTGCTGCCGTCGCATCTTGTATGTCGTCGCTGTAGTTGTCGCATCGAGTGGAAGCTTCACGCATCATGGAGAAGAGCGTCGCCACTGGAGCTGTTGCTGTCGCATCGTAAGGGTGTCCACGCTGCAGTCCACGCATCGAACCGAGAACTTCTTGCATCCCCGAGAAGCGTGCCGCATCTGGAAGATCTTCACGTCTTTATTTCTTTGCACCTGACTTTGCCGCATTTCCCATCGCTGCGACATTGCTTGTCGTGGAAGCGCAACGCAACTTAAGGTACATTGAAGCAGAGTGTTGCATCTAAGAACTGAAATGAACTAAGCTTAAATCTACCATCTTGAAGTAATCATAGTGTGTATTATTGTCTCTTATGGTCTTGTGGTAACTCTATATAAAGTCTACTTATTTTTGATATAAAACTTGTGTGGTGTTCATTTGTAGTGTTGTCCCTAGGTTACTATATGTGGTCACAACTGCTTAACTTACATCGCCTCTGAAATAAGCCTTGACAGCTCGCGCCACGCAGCCTAGAGGGTAAGCAGGGGTTATTTTGGGAGTGTAATCCCCTTGTCCTGACTAGAGCAGAGGGTCCTTATTTGTCACAAGTACCTACCTGTGCCAACTAGAGACCCCCAAATCTAACATTGGAAGCATCAGCGGCAATGATTCTGGATTTGCATTTGTGACTCATGTACAGTGACTGGTGAACACTACTTAGTGAGTGCAGACCATAACGATACAGCATACTTTTTGGTAGATTCCTTTTTGGAATTTTTTGTTCTATTTTCGAAAGATGCCTAATTCAGTTGTGATAGAGAGGGCAGAATCCATAGCCTCTACTGATCTTGAATGGGAAGAAGAGAAATTGGAAAGCTACAAAGTTGCACAGCTGAAGTTATTTTGCAAAAAGTTCAATGTTCCCACCTCTGGGTTCAGAGTAAAAGAAGAGTTCTACAAGGCGCTGAGGGCCTTGGTAGAAGCAAAGAAAACTCATGTGATTGAGGAGGATGACTTGGCAATTGTGCAACAAGAAGGGCCAGTAGGCCTAGGAGGAAGGAAAGCACCTTCCCCCGCATGTAGCAGTGCTTCTAACAAGAGTCTGTCTCCAGAGGAGTTGGAGGACAGAGAGAGGTCAAAAAGGCATGAAATGGAATTGACCAGGTTCAAGGTGGATAGGCAGCTGGAATTAGAAAATAGAAAGTTAGATCTTGAGGAAAAGAAAATGCAGTTTGAGCATGAAAAAGTTTTGAGGGAGTTGGCGTTTAAAACCAAAAGTTTAGCAGTTACTCCCTCTGGAAGCAGCATACCGCCAGTACATACAGAAAGTAGAGTGTATATTCCCAAGGATGTGGTGAAAGAGTTTTACAGAAATGATGATATTGGTCAGTGGTTCAGAGCCTATGAGGTAGCCATGTCTTCCCACTGGGTCCCTGAGAGAGATTGGGGAGCGGGGTTGCGGGGAAGGTTCCTTAGTGAGGGGCGGGATACATTGTTAGACCTGCCTTCTGAAGTCCACAATTCATTCAGCCACATGAAAGATGCATTGATGTCTAGATATGGTTTGACACCTGAGCTCTATAGGCAGAGGTTCAGGAAATGCAAAAAGTTAGAAAACAGTACTTGGGTTGAATATGTCACTTTCTTTTGCAGAGCATTGGATGGTTGGGTAAAGGGCAGCAAGGTCAATGATTTTCAAGGTCTCTTTGATTTGATTGCATGGGAGCACTTGTCTGATAATTGTTTTCCAGAGCTGCTCCAGCATCTGATAGATAGCAAGCTGACTAACCCTAGGAAGCTTGCTGAGGAGGCGGACCGCTGGGTCAGTACCAGGGTCCACAAGGGTCACATGGGAGACTCAGGCAAAGGTGGGCAGGGTCCCCAGCAGAAGAGTGGGGGGACAAGGGTAAACAGAAGGAGTTCCGCAAAGGGCCCCAAAGTAGTCCCCAGGGGAACCCCGTGAAAGGTTCCCAACCTCCCCCCGAGAGAAATCAAGAGGCCCGACAGGTAGTCCTGTTCCCCAGGGGCCACTGAAAAGTTACAAGTGTGGTGATCTGGGTCATAAGGCGAATGATCCCAGGTGCCGCCTGTTTGGTAAACAAGCACCCACTGGTGCTCCGCCCTGGCAGATGGCTAGTGTAGCCTTGTGGGAGGAGATTGAAGTACAAGGTGGGGGGGTCCCCGCACAGATGACCCTTGTCTCCTTAGGAGACTGTGAGACAGTCTCAGGAGCTCAGCTACCCAGGAACACTAAGAAATATGGGCAGCGAGTGACCGTCAATGGCCAAAAGGTGAAGGCTCTTAGAGACACAGGAGTCAGTGTGACAGCTGTCAGGTGTCACCTGGTGTCTCAAGAGCAGATTGTCCCTCATGCATTTTGCTGAGTTGTAAACGCCGACAACACAGAGAGTCATTGTCCAATGGCTCAGGTTCCCTTTGAATGGGGAGAAGTCTCTGGTACTCTTCAGGTAGCTGTGAGGCCCGCCATGCCTGTTGACTGTTTGTTGGAAAATGATTTTGAAAGCTCCCCTTGGGAAAACTCACTTGAAGATGGTTGGACTGCCTGACTGGGATTGCGTGACCACCCGGTCAATGTCAGCCAGTAGGGGTTCTCAATAGGACCTGGAGCCTGAGAGGGAGGCCCAGGACCCTGCCGAAGAGAGAAGTGGCGGGGGCGCGGGAAACCGGCCCCCGAAGTTCCCCCAGCCCAGGGGGAGGTAGACCCTGAGGGAGATGCCCTGGAGACTACCGGGGAGCAAGTAGCTGAACTGGGGGACCTGCCTGAGCTGACCCATTGGCAGCAAGAAGGAGGCCCCTCCAGGGAGGAATTTTGCTAGGAACAGAGAGAGTGCCCTTCTCTTGTGGGCTTGCGGCAACAGGCTGCAAGCCAGGCAGCAGGTGATCAGTCAGGGTCACACTTGATTTACTGGGAGAATGGTCTCCTGTATAGTGAGCCTAAGGTTGCTGAACCTGGGTCAGCCCGTGTACTGGTGGTACCCTAGAAGTTCAGAGCCTTCCTACTGGGGCTGGCTCATGATGTGCCGTTAGCAGGACATTTGGGGCAGGACAAGACCTTTGAAAGGCTTGTCATCCACTTTTATTGGCCCCAAATGCGCAAGAGTTCTGATACTCATTGCAAGACCTGTCCGACTTGCCAGGCAAGTGGAAAGAGTGAGAGGGAGCACAAGGCTCCTCTCCAGCCATTCCCTGTGGTCAGTACCCCCTTTGAGCGGGTGGGGATTGACATTGCGGGGCCACTGGACCCCAAGACAGCCATGGGCAACAGGTTCATCCTGGTCTTGGTGGACAATGCCACCCGGTACCCGGAAGCCATACCTCTGAGGACAGTGACGGCTCCGTGGTGGAACGAGCACTGATGGGAATTTTCTACCGAGTGGGATTCCCTTGCGAGGTAGTGTCTGACCGGGGTACCAACTTCATTTCTAAGTATATGAAGTCCCTGTGGCAGGAGTGTGGTATACCCTACAAGTTCACCACTCCTTACCACCCCCAAGGAAATGGGCTGGTTGAAAGGTTCAACCGGACCCTGAAGGGCATGATAATTGGTCATGAGGAACCCATGAGGCGTAAGTGGGACGTCCTCTTACCATGCCTACTCTTTGCATACTGTGAGGTGCCACAGAAATCTCTAGGGTTCAGTCCCTTTGAGCTTCTCTATGGACACCCAGTCAGAGGACCTCTGAGTTTGGTTAAGGAAGGCTGGGAGCAATCTCCCAGGAAACCTCCCCAGGATGTATATAGCTACATGCTGGCCTTCAGAAACCTGACTAGGCGTTTCAGGCAACTCGCTGAGGCGAATCTGGAAGTCAGCCAGGAGGAGATGAAGCGCTGGTATGACCAGAATGCCACTCTGGTAGAGCTTCAACCTGGCCAGAAAGTGTGGGTCATGGCCCCAGTGGAGCCCTGTGCACTCCAAGATAAGTGGACCGGACCATTTGAGGTTGTGGAGCGTAAGAGTCCAGTTACCTACTTGGTGGACTTGCGGTCTCCTAGGAACCCCTTGAGGGTCCAACATGTCAACCGCCTTAAGCCCCACTTAGAGAGGTCAGAAGTGGGCATGCTCTTGGCAACAGATGCTGGGATGGAGGAGGAGACTGAGCCTCTTCCTGACCTCCTGTCAGCCACAGAACAAGATGGGTCAGTGGATGGTGTTAACCTCTTATCCACCCTGACCCCTGAGCAACAGGATGACTGCCGCCAGTTGCTGGGACAGTTTTCTGATCTGTGCTCCCTGGTTCCTAGTGTCACAGATTGGTGCGTCCATGATGTGGACGCAGGAGACAGCTTACCTGTGAAGCACAAGTCTTACAGGGTAACTGACAGAGTAAGAGCTTGCATTAAAGAGGAGGTCTCAAAGATGCTTGCACTTGGGGTGATTGAGTCATCTAGCAGTCCTTGGGCCAGCCCAGTGGTCTAGGTCCCGAAGGCTGTAGCGCCGGGTGCCACACCCGAACTCCGTTTCTGTGTGGACTACAGAGGGCTCAATTCAGTCACGAAGACTGATGCACACCCCATCCCCAGAGCTGATGAGCTCATAGATCGGCTAGGGGCTGCACGGTACCTCAGCAAGTTTGACTTAACGTCTGTGTACTGGCAGATCGCCTTGACTGATGGGGCCAAAGAGAGGTCAGCATTCTCCACACCAGACGGGCATTTCCAGTTCTGTGTTATGCCCTTTGGGATGAAGAAGGCCCCTGCCACCTTTCAGAGGTTGGTCAACCAGGTGTTGGTTGGACTGGATGAGTTCAGTGCCGCCTACCTGGATGACATCGCAGTGTTCAGTGTCAGTTGGGAGGAACATCTGCGCCACCTCTGGGAAGTGTTGATGGCGCTGCGGAAAGCAGGCCTCACGATCAAGGCGAGTACGTGCCAGATCGGGCAGGGTTCTGTGGTGTAATTGGGACACCAAGTTGGGAGCGGCCAGGTTGCGCCCCGACAATCCAAGATTGAAACCATCCTGGCTTGGGAGCCACCCAAAACCCAGACAGAGGTAAGAGACTTCTTAGGTCTCACAGTACATTAAAGGAGGTTTGTCAAGGGGTATGGCAGCATGGTTGCCCCCTGGACTGAGCTGACTTCCAAGAAGCAGCCCAAAAAGGTGATCTGGACTAACACCAGTCAGAAAGCTTTTGAGGCCCTGAAAGCTGCCATGTGCACAGCACCCGTGCTCCTGGCACCCAACTTCTCCAGAGAGTTTATCGTCCAAACAGACGCTTCAGAGCATGGTGTGGGGCCTGTTCTGTCACAGATGAATGAGGAGGCCCTAGATCAACCTGTAGTTTTTATCAGTAGAAGGCTACTTCCACGGGAACAGAGGTGGAGTGCTATTAAGTGTGGGGCTTTTCCTGTGGTCTGGGCTCTGAAGAAGCTGAGACCATACCTGTTTGGGACTCACTTCCGGGTTCAGACAGACCACAGGCCCCTCAGATGGTTGATGCAGATGAGGGGTGAGAATCCAAAGCTGTTGAGGTGGTCTATTTCCCTACAGGGTATGGACTTTACGGTGGAACACCGCCCTGGTACAGAACACGCCAACGCTGATGGTCTGTCCAGATTTTTCCACCTTAGTGAAGAGAACTCCCAGGAGTTAGGGTCGTTCTCCCCACTTTTCAGCTGGAGGGGACACGTGTTAGACCTGGCACCATTGGCGTGGGTCTCCCTTCCATTTTTGCTGCTACCTCATGTATTTTTGCTGGTATTAGATGCTTTGGTCACTATGCCACTGCTATCCAGTGCCACAGTGCAAGTGCTCCCTACAGTAAATTGATGTATTAATCAGTGGTTCCATGTTTGGCTATTTGGCTTACTTGTCAGACCCTAGTCTAGTGCACTGAGTGTGCCCAGGGCGTGTAAATCCAAATACTGCTGGTGGGCCTACAGCACTGGTTGTGCTACCCACCGAAGCAGCCTTGTAAAATGTGTCTACGGTCTGCCATTGCAGAGCCTGTGTGCAGTCTGGTACTGTCATGCTGACTGGGCAAGTGCACCCACTTCCCAGTTCCTAAACCTTCCCTTTTCTACATATCAGTCACCCCTATGGTAGGCCCAAGGGCAGGGTGCATTGTAAGTATAAGGTAGGACAAGCCCTGATGTGTGTGGCATGTCCTAATAGTGAATTACAGCCATTTTCATTTTTCACTATTGCAAGGCTACCTGTTATCCATAGGCCAGAATGGGCTGTTAGAGTTATTACATTTTATAATCCTAACTGTCTCAGAGAACATGGTAGAAATTCGAGTTTAGTATGACTGTACTCAGAATAATAAAATACATCTTTTAGTAAAGTTTATTTTAATATTCTGTGTTTGCAAATACAGCTTTAGGAAAGTAGGTATTTGCTTGTCTAACCATTCAAACCTGCCTATGCTAGGTTGTGTATTCCTATGTCTGGTTTTGTGAGTGACAGGGCTGGGGAATTCCAGGAGACAGGCTGAGTCACCCAGTGGTGAATAGAGAGATCTGCATCTAGATGGGAGGGAGGAGTTGCACCTGAACCTTGAATAAGGCTGTGCCTGCCTTCCACAATGCTGGCTCCACCCCCTGGGGAGTGGCTGATGTCTCTGCCCTGCACACTGAAAGAAGAGAAGGAGTCCTGTAAACAAAGTGCTCCAGGACTGTACTTGCCTTCCACAATGCTGCCTCCACCTCCTGTGGGGCGTCTGATGTTTCTGCCCCGCACTGTGAAAGGAAAGGAGAAGTCTGGTAAACAGAGTGCTTCAGAACTGGTTTGGACTGGGCAAAGGCCCCTCTCCCCTCAGGGAACATAGGATTTTGGGGTACAAATATTGGGACCCTGACCCCATGAAATTAGATCACTTTAGACTACAAGAAGAAACCTTTACTGAGGAGAGGAAACTGAGGAGAGACTTTTCCCAAGCTGAAGTGCTGCTTGGGAGATTGGCCTGCAGTGGTTGCCTTACTGCCAAAGGAAGGAGAAAGGAACTTTGCGTACTTTGCTTTCAACTTGTGAAGGATCTCCAAGGGCTTAGAAAAGAGCTTGCCTCCTGCTGAAGTCTCAGGGACAACAGACTTCACCTCCCAGCTCCCCAGAGTTCTTTTGGAAGTGCATGCTGCTGTTTTGGGCCTTCTGAGGAACTGTGTGTCGCAAGGATCTGGAAGCGCGACTCAATGAGAAGAAGCGTGTCGCTGTGCCTGCCGTTGCAACTCCGAAGGAGGGTATCGCCGCTGGAACTGTCGCATTGCACCGCATCGACCAAGAGCACCTTGCATCCCCGAGAAGCACGCCGCCGTCAGAACTGCTGCCGTCGCATCTTGTATGTCGCCGCTGTAGTTGTCGCATCGAGCGGAAGCTTCACGCATTGTGGAGAAGAGCGTCGCCGCTGGAGCTGTTGCCGTCGCATCGTGAGGGTGTCGCCGCTGCAGTCCACGCATCAAACCGAGAACTTCTCGCATCCCTGAGAAGCGTGCCGCATCTGGAAGATCTTCACGCCTTTATTTCTTTGCACCTGACTTTGCCTCATTTCCCATCACTGCGACATTGCTTGTTGTGGAAGCGCAACGCAACTTAAGTGTCGCATCTAAGAACTGAACTGAACTACCATCTTAAAGTAATCATAGTGTGTATTTTTGTCGTTTATGGTCTTTCGTTATACAATCATTTCAATCCAGAACAAGGAGTAAAAGAGGACATGTGCATATTTGAAATGTTTATTCACTAATGCAGTGTTCTCAAACGCAGTATCTTAGCTAATACAAGCAAACACATTATAACAAACAAAGTAATCAGCATAGTCACTAGTCCATAGAACACAAACTGTGAAAGCATGGTATTATGCTAAAATGAATAGGGTTTAACAAAACCTAATTTTCACCCTCCCTAGCTAGTATATTATATTATATCTAAAAAGGTCTCTTTGGGTTTTAGCAGAGCGGCCCCATACCTCAAGATCCTAGTGGTAAGGGATCACATCATCAGCCACCAGCTCTCTGCACGCGAAGCACCATCAAGTGTGTTTGTATGCTCTAGAGGATTAAGAATAGTATATTTACTATTCCAACACCCTCCCTAGTGTCCACGGGGACTGGTGTTAGAATAGTAAATTATACTATTCTCAATCCGCGCCCCCAACACAAGTCATGGTAACGACTTGCGTTGTAAGGGACGCGTTGTAAAAGCACGCGTTGTGACGGTACACGTCGTACCGTCATACATCCCTAAGAAGGTATCTTTGGGTTTTAGCAGAGCGGCCTCATACCTCAAGATTACAGTGGTAAGGGATCACATCATCAGCCACCAGCTCTCTGCATGCGAAGCACCATCAAGTGTGTTTGTATGCTCTTGTGCAAAGCAATATAAAACGCTCCTAAAGCCAGAACTTGGCCGCAGCTGCATGTATGTTATGTCTAGGAACGTGCAAAGATCAGTGCTCACAACAACCACTGTGTTGAGATATCCTTGAAGGTTTCTGCACTCACTGTACAGACACAGCTCGCCAAGCAAGGCTGATATCACAGTAACAACATATTATTCTCGCATGAATCAAAAACATTCTACAAGGCTCAAAGCTAAAGCAACAGCTATGTGTCGTGTGCAAAAGCAGCAGAAAGGTAAAATGGCGTTTAAACTCCTAAAAAGCTCACGCTAACTTAACACAGCATACAGGCTATATATATATCTATATGACACCCTCCCTTGATCCGAGCATGTATCAGATAAGATAAGATAAGAGAAGGGACCCAATGCTGAAAGCAGAGTTCAATAAAATATTCAGTTCGAAATCGAGTAGGTGAGGAAAAATAATTTAGTCCGCCCAAAAATCCAAAATCTCACCAGCATGACAATGTAGTGTCCACTGTTATTAAAGCCAATAGGTCTGATATAAAAAATTGTCCATCATAATTCTGAAAAGAAAAAAATTTGAGAGAGAGAAAAAAATTATGACATCAAAGGCCTCAATAGGATTCAACCCAAAACTGAGTAAGCGAAGTAAGCAGCAACCGCTTCTAAAAGGAAGTCACTGTTATCATCCGAAAATAACTCAGCCATCCAATTCAATAGTGAGAAAGAACATACATGCTCTTCAATTACCGGAGCCTCTAGTACCATCGGAGGACAACTCGGTGGGTTTTCAATGAAGCTGTGCGCCAAGAAATCTTGCGCCGCTGCGAATATATTCCAACGACCCAGAACTCCATGCATCGCTGCAAAGGCCATAATCCCTCCGTCAGAACAAAGCAATTCATGAGTAACTAAGGGACTCATGAGATGATTAAAATCCACTTCAGGAGACACCAAATTGCAGAGACACAAATCCAGGGCCCAGTCGAAATCGCAGCTCAGGCAATGAAGACAGGCTGGACACAGGTGAAATAGAAAAATCGAAATGATAATCCATATGCTGCACTTAAGGTGGCAAGAGCCAACGCACCATAGTATTCAAGCATCCTGTTGCGAAACAGTGCTAACTGCGCCAGCTCGTCTGCGAACACAGGACGGGCATCCATTTTGAATAAAACAAAATAGCAACAAAAAGCCAGCAGCCAGCGCCAGTAAAACGGGAAATCCACCAAATAGGCTGGAAAAGATCGAATGGAAGAAAGCAGGAATGACTCCAAATATCTTTTGGAAAGAAGTCACTAGACCACTGCTCACTACTTTAAAAAAATGAGCCAGCCCCGAAGTGGAGGACGCGTTAAAGATTGTATGAATCAGTTCACCGAAATGTAAAGGAAGGTCAGTATTTAATAAAGCATGCACTTCTGTGCGGGTGTTAACTACGTGAAGGACAAATGTTTCGCGAGCAGATGTCAGGGCAACTTCTTTTTGTGACAATAAGGCTCTTATTGTCACAGAGAGTGGGGGAGAGTTTTGTAAAGCGCCGAACGGACCTTGGGGGCAGCGCTACTCACCGCCAGCCCAGCAAACATCCCTGGGGAGCCCACGCTGTTGTTCTCCCTCGCCGCAGTTGTCCATTACACCTGAGGACGCCGCGGGGGGAACTACAGCTCCCAGGCTGCTCGGCGAGCACTTCCGCCTGCCAGCGCGCCCGGAGGCGCTTGAAAAGGAGCAGGCAGCCTCGGAGGAGCGGGGAGAGTTTTGTAAAGCGCCGAACGGACCTTGGGGGCAGCGCTACTCACCGCCAGCCCAGCAAACATCCCTGGGGAGCCCACGCTGTTGTTCTCCCTCGCCGCAGTTGTCCATTACACCTGAGGACGCAGCGGGGGGAACTACAGCTCCCAGGCTGCTCGGCGAGCACTTCCGCCTGCCAGCGCGCCCGGAGGCGCTTGAAAAGGAGCAGGCAGCCTCGGAGGAGCGGGGAGAGTTTTGTAAAGCGCCGAACGGACCTTGGGGGCAGCGCTACTCACCGCCAGCCCAGCAAACATCCCTGGGGAGCCCACGCTGTTGTTCTCCCTCGCCGCAGTTGTCCATTACACTTGAGGACGCCGCGGGGGGAACTACAGCTCCCAGGCTGCTCAGCGAGCACTTCCGCCTGCCAGCGCGCCCGGAGGCGCTTGAAAAGGAGCAGGCAGCCTCGGAGGAGCGGGGAGAGTTTTGTAAAGCGCCGAACGGACCTTGGGGGCAGCGCTACTCACCGCCAGCCCAGCAAACATCCCTGGGGAGCCCACGCTGTTGTTCTCCCTCGCCGAAGTTGTCCATTACACCTGAGGACGCCGCGGGGGGGAACTACAGCTCCCAGGCTGCTCGGCGAGCACTTCCGCCTGCCAGCGCGCCCGGAGGCGCTTGAAAAGGAGCAGGCAGCCCCCGCGTCGCGGGAGCGCGCGGGCAGCGCCGGGCTAAGCCCGGGCAAAGGGCGGGCCCTCTGAGGCCCTCAGAGGTCAACAGTGGTCGGGCGGGCCACACATCTAACTCCCAATTGAAGGTGAGCCCACTGTGTCTACAATGGGGAAAGGCAACGTCACCAGTGATACCACAAACACAGACACACAGGCTACTGTAGTTCCTGCATCTTTTCAACTCTCTTTCGAGACATTAATAGATACTGCCTTTAATGAGATTGCAGAAACTGAGAGGAGGCTCTCCTTGGGTACACTTAATATCAGCCAACCTATTACAATAGCCAGTCCTAATCACACCACGCCCCTATTTCCTGAAGTAATTGTGGTAAAAGCTATCCCTGCAGTCAACTTGTTTGATCTATCAAAAGAAGGAAACACCCCTAATACAGCTCCTGGCGCTGTTCCTGATCCTGTGTCGCAATTAGCACCATCATCAATAACTATGAATATTGACACAACTGAGAACACCGGAGCTAAGTGTAAAAGGGGCCCAGCTAAGACCACAATAAATAAGAGGAAGCAACCCCCTAGGAGTAATAACCAGCCAACTCCACAGAGCATGTGGACTAGGGGGAAGAAGAAACAACAAACAGGGCCTTTGACAGTTTGCTCTGATCCTGGAGAACACTGTGACACTGTTTTAATAAATGAAGGCACAAATTCCATCTCCACACAGACAGAATTCCCTAATGAAAGTAGCCTTCAATCAAAATCAAAGGGAAATCTTATAGAGACTATTGCTGACACAATTTTTAAACAACTTGAAGGTCAAATGATCATACAATTTAATACCATTTTTAAGAGACTTGATAGACTGGAAACCCTTGTGAAAAATGACGAAGCTAAGAGAAAGGGTATGGTTTGCCTAGATAAAATTAGAGGCGAACGTCTGTTAAAAGACTTAGAGTCTATTACTAGCGCCTTCTCTAGTGGAGACCTTATCAAAAACTGTAATTCACTTACAGCTAAAGGGGTCAAAGAAGTACCTAATGCTAGTAGTCCGTCCTTACCTGCATCACTATCGGTGGAAGCAAATACAAGGCAAAACAATTCTGCCTCAAGCTCGTCATCTATTCCTTTAGCACCTCCCACCGCACCCAGTGCCACAAAGAATAATCAGAAGAGTAACCCCCCCAGAGGTACAGAGAAGCAGAAGGAACTCCCTAACCCTGGCCAGCACAGGGCTCAACCAGAGGATAACAGGCCGATAAAACATCAAGGTCCTGCTTTACATCTTCCTCCTGAGGCCTGTCCTTATGTCTTGGTTCTGGCCGGCATACCACCACTTAGGGAGGGTCAAGGAGAATCCTGGGTCCAGTTACATAACAAATGCATTGACTGGTTAACTAAACATAAGGGGGTCGGCTATGACATATCTAAGGAAATTCTATCCACACGTCGGGTGACCTGGGTCGGCCCTCTCTTTAAAAACATCAACGGGGACTGTATCATAATTAACTTTAGGAACCCTGGCACAGTAAAATTCCTTTTGAACAGGAATTTTACCCAGCACGGCCCAACCACTGTGGTGACCCCCTTACCGCTGAGTTATTTTTACAGACCCCCACATAGAATGCTGCAACCACCCCCCTTGTTTCCTTTACATAATAGATTTTCGGCACTTTGTGACCAGGGCACTCTGGACTGACTGCCAGCTACTGAAGAAGATCTATCTGCAGTGGTCCCTGGCGTTGAATTTGTACAGAAAGCATTGCCTGAGGTATCCCTGACACCTTTGGACTCTTCTTTACCTCCCAACCAACAATGTAATCTATTGGACAACCAAATAGTAACTACCCAGGTGCCTACTCAGGATGTCTGTCTACGGTCTGACAAAAACCTGTCAATCATAAGCTGGAACATTGCTGGCCTGAAGGCAAAAATGGAAATGAAAACTTGGAAGGACTGGGTAAACTGCCACGATGTCCTAATGTTTCAAGAAACCTGGTGTACAACCCATTTGTTATTTGAAGGGTATAGCTGTCATAATAGGATTGTATCGGCCCCCTCTTTGGGCCGTCCTAGTGGGGGTTTATCGATTTGGGTACAAATATCTGCAGAGGTAAAAACTGAAGTAATACAAACTAATAACCCAAGTTTTATGGCGTTGATATATACAAAGAAGGTAAAACTATGTCTGATTAATTTCTACAATAATGATTTTCTATCCCATCCCAATCGTAATTTTATAGATTTGTTTGATTTTATTGATGAAATAGTGGAAGGACGGAACACGGGAAGTTCTATGGCATTTGTTTAGGAGGGGACTTCAATGCACACATACACTCAAGTAATCCCCCCTGTAGGAGAGGTGTAGAACTATCTGATCACCTTGCAACTAGAGAACTTGTAAATTGCATGGAGTTTGCCGGTACTGACATAAGCCCTGCCCCGATCCCCACGTTCATCGGCCATGGGAGTGCAACAACAATTGATTATATATTTGTTTCACCCCCCCCCCCTTGCCGATGTTTTATCCAAAGCTGAGGTAGTGTGTAAAGTATACAGTGACCATTATCCCATTGTGATCTATTTGAAATCATTAGGGGGTAAGATATCACATAGCGAAATCGGAGCAACTAATCTGGAAGCATCGACGGATAGACTAAGGGTTGTTTGGAGGGGAGTGGATAACAGGGGAGTTCTGGCAAAGGTAATTAAGAAACACCCAGCATTGATCTCGAATTGCCTTACTATTGATAGTTGTGGGGGCAATGTGATTAAATCATTTAGTGAACTTTGTTCCGCAATAAAAAGCGAGATTTCTAAACCAGCATCTAGGAAAACCGCGGAAGTCCCAAGATGGTTTGATGCTTCTTGCTCAAAAGCAAACCGGAATTTAAGGGCCGCACTCATGTCCAAACCACGGGATATTTCCCAGGTAAGGTTGCTGAGAGCAAGGTATAAATCCACCTTACGCATCAGATCCAATGAATTAGTTAAAGATCATTGGGAATCCCTCGTACGTATGGCTGACCTAAAAGATACCCCGGGATTTTGGAGGGAGGTAAAGGACCTAAGATCTCTAGGTTCAAATATAACACCAATTAATTGTAACATCATTGGGCCTGTGTGAGTTGACCATTTTTCAAAGATCTATGCCGTATCTGGCAGCCACACAGTAACCCTTCCCCCTCCAACCCCTTTGAACATCTCATTGTTTGAGGTAGAGGACGCCATCATAGAAAGTGCTGGTAATAAAGCCCCTGGCCCTGATGGCCTTTCGATTGATCAACTAAAATGTGAAATCAACTTTTGGGCACCTCTATTGTGCAATGTTTTTAACAACCTAACAAACGAATCTATCCCCGAAACATGGTCCAGCAGTACTATTGTACCCATTTTCAAAAAAGGCGACAGGCTGGACCCTGGGTGCTACCGCCCAATATCATTAATTGATAACACCCTGAAAGTTTTGGGCAGGGTAATTTTTAAAAGAATTAGAACTTGGGAAGAGGAAAGTAATATTCTACACCCAAGCCAGCTAGGTTTCCGTAGTAGTGTGGGCACGGTAGAACAATGTTTGAACCTTAATTTAATAATGGCAAAATATAACATTGCAAAAAAATCCCCCTTATATTTTGGTTTTATGGATTTAAGTTCTGCCTTTGATTTTGTAAATCGTTCCCGTTTATGGTCCGTTCTCCTTAATTATGGTTTAGATGCTTATTTGGTTTATTTTTTATCTTACCTTCATAGCGACCTAAGAGCACGTGTGCGTATTAACCAATCTGGCGAAGTTTCTAGTGATATTCTTATTGGCAGGGGGGTCAGACAGGGATGTGTTCTGGCCCCCCTACTTTTTATCCTATACATTAATGAGTTGAGTAGTTCCCTGAGTACCCTAACAAAAGACGTACCATATGTAAATGGCACCCCCATACCCACCCTCCTTTACGCAGATGATGCGGTCCTAATGGGCCGCACCCCAAAGGCACTGCGTATTTTAATTTCAGGTTTTGTTAGTTTTATGGCCGACTTAGGTCTAACCACAAACTTTAAAAAATCCCTTATTATGACCTGTGGTCCGAAAAAGTACAAAATTACTGAGATTATATCAGGGGAAAATGTTTTAAAAAGTACCTGTACCTTCCCATTTCTGGGGCTGCTGTTCTCTAACACCAGTTCCTAGCAACCACACGTCTCCTATGCAAGGAATAAATTAGGTAAAGCGATAAATTCGATAACTTCCCTGCGCCAACCTAATCATGCAGACGTGATTATGCCATTAGTAAAGATTTATCAAACTCAATGCATTCCAACAGGCACTTATGGCGCAGAGGTATGGGGATATACTAACTGTATCCATATCCAGACTGAAGAAAATAGGTTCTGTCGGAAGGTGCTGGGTGGAGTCATTTGTTCCTCAAACTATATATGTCATAGCGAATTAAACATCTCATACATAGAGGACTTTGTTAGATCAAGGCCACCCCTTTTCTGGCTAAAGATATGGACGAACCCGGCAGCCACATTGACACGAGATATAATCTCGGACTGTTTAAAATGTGACAGGGCACATTGTATACCGTGGTTGAAAGCCGTAAATGAATGTTTAATGAGTGTAGGGCATGGACATTTGTTTACATCCCCTAGTCTTATAGATCGTTCACATAAGACCTTGATCCAAAGGGCTCTATTTAACCTTTATAGAGAGGAGCGGGAAAGGAAAAACTTCTCAAGGTGTACCGTTATAAAGTATATGGGCCATTTTGAGCCCTCTAGCAGTTACCCTGGCCCGCCCCAGAAATACCTACGTTTACATCTTGGTAGATGGAATAGGAGTTTACTGTTCCGTTTTCGGGATGGGAGCATTGTAAATTTATTAAATTTCCCCTTGGGCTACAACAAACATTTGGAAACTTTAAGTTGTCCGTGTAACCCAAATATGAAACAGAGTCTTATGCATTTCTTGTTCTTTTGTGACTTTTATGAATTGTTTACTGTCCATTATTTAATGCCTTACTGTCGGAAACATGACCTACCGGATTTCAGGATAGCATTGAGGACTTTTTTATTGCTGGGATCAGATGAAATAATATTTAGAGTGAGCTGTTTTCTTAAAGCTGCAGTCCGCTCAAGAGCTACTTTGCACATTGATGGATAATATTTGCACATCGCACTTCGCACTTTATATTCCCACTAATTTGCACATTTTTATTTTGTACATATATCTGTTCAGATTTTACTTTTGTTGTCGCTATTTTTAACTGATTCAAATCTTTTAATTGTACATACTGTTTTTAATATATATCTGCATTTTTGTAGAATTGGTCAGACTATGTTTCTGTTGGTTATTATATCATTGTACTGTATTTTTCTGCCATTGTATCATGTAATGCACTTTTATGGATGTTTTTATTCCGAATAAAGATCTTTGACTTGACTTGACTTGAATAAGGCTCTTATTCTGCTCATCTTATTGAACTCTGACTTCAAGGTCAGAATTCTCGGCCAGATGGAAACATCCAGGTTCCCATGTGTGGGTGGATACAACACATTTTTACAGCAAACCACACGCTCACTGACTGTTACAACATAAGCTATGCCTTTCAATAACCCACAGCAATCTTCATTATTTAAAAGTAAATAACTCCTGTTTGTTAATAAAGTAAAAGTCGGGACAATAGCGGGCACAGGTTTACCTTTTAAAACACATGCTAAATTAGGGCGTTCCTGATTACAAGAGCCATGCAATTGTATGTGTCTACACATTAATGAGTGATCTGGTGTTTCCGTACACTCTTCCCCTTTCAGATAAACCTCCATTCCGTCTCTAAAGCACCTGTAAGTGACAGGGAGTGACCAGGCTTCGTGTAAATAGGAGCTACCAAGAGGCTCGTACCTACGAATAAAGTCAGTAAAATAAGTGTACTTTTTCAAAAATGTATTCGAGCTGCCTCTTAAAGGAGCTGGGCAATGTTCCCACTGGGTATAATTCACAGTACTCCTCCTAGAATTAGTTTTGTGTAAGTAGTGATTGCCAAAATGTTGGAAACAAAACAAATCACCATAATTAGCAGATTCTAAATATAAATCTTCAGCATCAAAGGCAGCATAATATTTCAAATCAGCAAACAAAGCCTCTACGGCCTGAACATCCCAATCATCAGAACGTATGTTTTGTTGAACCACATCCCCCATGTTAACTCTAAGCCCATTAGGAACATTAATAACTTCAGTCGGGCCATGTATTTGAAATTTAACTGCATCCCAGACTATTCCATCCAGGACAGGCCACGCTGTGATGTTAACAAAGGCCAAGTCTCTTTTCAATCTGTGGGCTGAATGTGATGAGGAGTGGGGAGCCAATGTTCCATTCAGATGTCTAATGCATGTTCCCTCCTCGACATAATGACCATTGATGAACTGGAAAAAAATAAAACACAAAACCAATTGACATAAAAAGGTAAAGTATAAAAATCCCCAACCAAATATAAGTCCAAGGGGGAATCCAAAAATGTTTTTTAAACAAAGTCGCGTGGGCCCTTAGCCTAGTGGGCTTCCCTGAAGTATGTGAAATAGTGTCAAATGAAAATCGGGATTCTGTGGCTAAACGAGTTTGTAAGTCAGGCATCGATAAGTCAGTTGGGTAGGTGTAGTCTGTATCATCAAGGCGAGTACCAGGCAAAGCACTCAATAAAGGACTTGAAACTGCAGGCATCTCAAGGGCCACCTCTGGTGCACGATCCGAAGCAGATGCCAATACAGAATTTCTCACCATGGAAGGACATGAGACTGCCGGTGTCATGCTAAGAAGAATCGGCCATTCTGTGTATTATGACATTGTCAATGGAGATATACCTGTTCTCTTTACGACCTGGAAGTGGTGGTAAAATGACTGTTCTTGTGCCCTTCACTCCAAGCACGGGAACCGAAGTACGGTATGAGGGACCAAATTACTTCTTTTTTTTTTTGTGAAAAACTTTATTGTGCAAAAAATATCATTACAAGTATGGGCCTACAACCACAGGGGCCGGCCGCTAGGACATGTAAAGCAATTGTATGAACTCACAAAGCAGCGACCGATCCCTTAGAGGTCCAGCAGAGTACAGGATACATTTTCGGCAACACAGGATGTAGTCAGGATATAGATGTTTTTAATGTTTTAGAAAAGAACAGAAAGAAAAACAAAGAAACAAAACTCAAGGCGAAAAGCGTTCTAGACAATGTCGAGCTCCGATGGGGGGGACCTGCAGTACCGGATAACAAATCAGGAGGGCAATAGAGATGATCAGGGGGGGAGACAGGGGGGAAGTCAGACAATCAGGAAAAAGGAGTAAATCGTTTCAGGAACCTCAGGATCAGGGGGACAGAGAAATGTCCGGAGTGTCCTCAAAGGGGGGTGTACAGATGTTCCCTCGGTAGGCATTCCATTGACCCCAAATTTTACTCCACGCCCTAGTCTTGCCCCTAGCCAAATATACCGTCTTCTCTCTAAACATGCACCAGTCCATATTCTCCTTCCATACCGACACGGTGGGAGGCCGTTGGGAACCCCACAGCTGCGCAATATCTCTCTTTGTGATCATGTTCCCAAGAGCCGCCCACCAGGCCTGGACAACGTTGTAATCATTCGGCTCCCACACATTCAACAAACATCTACGAGCCTCAGGCAGCAGAGCGACCCCGGTGACACACTCCATTACCGCATGCACACGCTGCCAATACGCTGCCACCTCACGACACTCCCAAAGGATATGAAGAAAGGTGGCACTCATTCCACATCGGCGCTTACACAACCCATCCAAGGAAAAACCCATAGCAACCAAACGAGGACCCGTAACATACACACGATGAAGAACTTTGATCTGGACGAGACGGAGACGGGCAGGAATGGCGACCTCTTTCGGGGAGGATAGTGCGGACTGCCAGTCCTCGTCATCCAACTCCAACCCGTCTCCGGTCCAGGCCTCCCTGAGACGCACAAGGAGATCTGCCCGATTGTTAATTAGTTTCTTATAAATCAAGGAGATCGTACTATCGGGCAGATGACCGTCAAGTATACGGTCCTCGAGTGGGGAAGATTCAGGAACAGTAACACCGGCTGTGAAGACAGACACCAAAGCGTGGCGAACCTGTGCATACCTGAAGAACTCCCGATCACCCAACTCGTACTCACTTTGAAGCATCGCAAAGGTCTTCACCGCGCCTTTCACCCAGAGATCACCCACTCTGCTAATGCCAATCATATCCCAATTCTCAAAACCTTTCGTTGTCCAGAGGTATCCCAATTTTTCAGAAGCATACAAAGGGGTCGCTCGCGTCAATCGATCATTCCATCCCATGGACGCATTAGCATCTTTCCACACACGCACTGCAATCTTGGTGGGTCCTGTTAGGTTCCTCCCCGCCGTCCGAGAGTAGAGAGCTCTATTGAAGTTACCGCCGGGCAACTGATATTTATCCATCTCGAAAGCCGGAGTCGGACCGGGTGCATACGTAGCATGGTTGATGGCGGACAACTGGGAGGCCCAATAATACCTCCTGATGTCCGGGAGCGCGATGCCCCCGTCATACCAGGGGAGAGTTAGTTTTGCAAGAGCGATGCGTGCGCGAGCGTCCCAAACAAGCCTCCTCTGCAAACCTTCCACCTCCCGAAAGTAAGCCGCTGGAATAATGTCAAAAGAGTTCTGAAGTGCGTAGAGAAATCGAGGCAGAGACATAATTTTAAAGAGTGCCGCTCGACCGAGTGGCGACAGCGGCAATCTACGCCACCGAGCCACGTCCAACTTCAATCGTCGGAGAGGAGGAAGGAGATTATGCTCGTAGCGGGCAACTGGTAGCGGGCAACTGGGTCTAACGATATATAGACTCCCAAATACTTGAAGCCGGATGGTGAAATTTGAATGGGAAACCTACTCAGTAAGGGGGGAAGGCCGCCCGAGATGACATACACACACGATTTAGACCAATTAATGATCAAGCCGGAGTTCTTACCGAAAGAAGTGAGAACGTCGAATAGGACGTTAAGGGATTTACGAGGGGAGGTGAGGTACAGGAGGATATCGTCGGCGTACAACGAGACACGATCTTCAAAATCGGGGGCCCACTGAATGCCCTTTATCGACGGCTCCCATCGGAGCCAGGCTGCGAGCGGTTCTAGAGCAAGAGCAAAGAGCAGGGGGAACAGCGGGCATCCCTGCCTAGTACCCCTCCCGAGAGCAAAGGACTGGGACACTCTACCATTAACGACAACCTGAGCTAGCGGATCCGTATATAAAAGTGTAACCCAACTGATAAATTCTGCACCGAAACCAAACTTCGCCAGAGTGGCCCAAAGATATGGCCATTCAATCGTGTCAAAGGCCATCGTGGTGTCCAAGGAAGGCAAGATGGCCGGCTCCGGAAGAGACTCCGCCCTAGCAAGAACGCCGTGTAAGCGCCGCAAATTAAGAGCAGTGTTCCGGTGCGGAATAAAGGCGGATTGATCCGGGTGGATCAGGTCACAAATTACAGTGAGTAGACGATTAGCGAGGACCTTGGCGAGAATCTTCGGCTCGGCATTCAATAGAGAGATAGGCCTATATGACGCACAGCGATCACGAGGCTTGCCCTCCTTAGGAATTACAACTATAGTTGCCAGACGCTGGTCACAAGGGAGGGTGCCAAGCTCACGTGACTCCATGAACATAGTGCGAAGACAAGGCGCGACTTTGTCCGGGCGCAGTTTGTACAGTTCGATAGGCAAGCCATTAGGGCCCATAGCCTTGCCAGAACGGATTGTGGTCGCAATCTCGTCGACCGACAACGGGCCTCCGTGCACTCTCGATCCTCCTCAGACAGGCAGGGCAGCGCGATGTCCCTCAGCAGTAAACAAGAGTCATCCTCGTCTCTATCGTACACCGGGGAGTAGACCACACGAAAATAGTCGGCAAAACACTCCACAATCTCGCCAGGGTCAGTCACATTCACACCATCCGAAGTCTGAATCACAGGGACCACACAATTTGCTCTTTCCTTCTTATCAAGCCAGGCGATCAATTTACCCGCCTTATCCCCAACATCATACAGTCTACCTTGCTGTTCCCTGTACATTGTCTTGGCAGCATCTGTAACAAGGGATTTATAGTCAAACTGCTTCAAACTAAGGGCGTGGAGTCTATCCTGGGTGACGCCTAAGTCTAGATCAGCCTCCAACTCCAGTATTTCGGCCTCCAGACTCACAACCTCCTTATTCCTAGCCTTCTTGGTCTCAGCTATTAAAGATAGGGCCTGTCCACGAATAACAGTTTTGAACGCTTCCCACAGTGATACTGAGGACAAAACGGACCCCTCGTTCTCCAGGAAGTAGTGATCTATGGACTTTATCAGGCTGTTACGGGTCTTGGGATTGCGCAGGTACCAAGGATTGATAGGGGCGATCCGCCCCGCAGCGTGTATCCCCGTATCAAAACTAAGCCACAAAGGAGAATAATCTGAAATGCCTCGGGCCAAGTGTCTGATCTCCCTAACGTGGGAAGACTGGACAGCAGGCATAAGGATGTAATCAAGCCTGGAGAGACTCCCATGAGCCCCGGAGTGAAGGGTGTGTTGACATTGCGTTGGCTGCATTAACCTCCAGCAGTCCACCAGACTAAAGGTGTCTAAGAACCCACCGAGCCATGATTGGGAAGTGGGAAGATCCCTGGGGGGGTGGCGATCCAAACCGCCTGAAAGCACGGAATTAAAATCCCCACCCATGAGGAGAAGACTATCAGGGAGCTCCAGCATCATCCGGCCAACATCCGAGAAAGTAGAGGTCTGGAGACCCGGGGGAACGTATACAGTAACCAATGAAAGAGTCTTACCCTCCCACCTACCAGTGAGGGCGGCGTAATGCCCTCTGTCGTCAAGGATTACATTATCAATCTCTAGAGGGAGAGAAGACCGGACCAGAATACCAACCCCTCTGGAACCAGTGGTGAACCCAAAGTGAGCAACCAAGCGGTAACCCCACCTATTCATAGCATGACACATATTTCCCACCAAATGCGTCTCCTGCAAGAGTACCACATCAGGAGACAAACAATGCAAATATTGCAGTACAACACCCTGTTTTATATGATCCCCCAATCCATTGACGTTCCAAGATATCAACCTCAACCCACTACCCCCCATCCCCACAAGTGATGCATAAGTCACCCCACGAAGAGCAGGACACCTGAAGCAAAGAAAAAAACAATATGCCGCCTTGAGAGAGAAAAACACACACACAAACACCCCAACCAACACCAGTTAACACTCCCCCCTCCCTGCACCCCTGCAGTAGACTAAAAAGCCACCCCAACATGCAGTGTGCCTGTCGCCCGAACAGTCCCATTCTACAAAAAGACCCCGGAGGAGGAAAGAGGCCCGTCACCACCCGCCACCTGGATGTGGACAACAATAAGACATACTATACAAAAGAAAGAGCACCCAGCTGAGAAATGTCCGATGTTCGGAGGTCAGGGACCGAAAAGTCACTTCTGTGTAGGCTCACCACCCTCGGCACTGCCAGGGTGCTCCGTCCGATCGCCTCGGCCAGGCAGGGAATCCAACCAGTCACTCACATTGTCCGGTCGATCGAAAAAGAAGGTCTGTTCCTCATACTCCACTCGAAGCCTAGTAGGGAAAAGCATTGCGTACTTTAGTACCAGGTCCCGAAGACGTTGTTTAACCCCCTGAAAGCCCATCCTTTGTCTCTGGACAAGTTGAGTGAAGTCCGGGAAAAAATTGACAGAGGAGTTTTCAAATTTTACCGGGCCGTGCACTCTCGATGCCTGCAGGATCGCATCACGGTCTCTGAAGTGGAAAAGTTTTGCGATGATAGGCCTCGGAGGAGCGCCCGGCTTGGGCTTACCACCCGGAACACGATGTGCACGCTCCACTGCGAAAAACTTGCTCAGTCCAGAGGGGGCAAGATGGTGCAGGACAAGATCCTTGACCAGGAGGTCCACCGAGTGAGTCTCGGGATTTTCTGGAACACCTATGACGCAAATGTTGTTGCGTCTCTGCCTGTACTCAAAATCCTCCAGCCGATGGGACATCAAGTCATTGGCCGATTTCAAATTGCCAAGTTCGGTTTGGAGTTCCGACACATCGGCCGTGAGGCTGGAAGTCTTCAGATCCAATGACTTCACTTTCTCATTGGTCTTGGACAGGTCGGCCCTGATCAGAGTGACATACATGGCGACCGTGTCAATTTTACGAGCCAGAGCCTCATATTGCTGGCCGATGGTCTTCTTCATGTTGGTGATGGCGCCCATAATGTCTTGCAGGGACAGATCAACAGGAGCGGACGGGTCCTCTTTGGCGTCCTCCGGGGTACGGCTGGAGAGCCCGGGGGATCCTTTGGCCTGAGTGTACCGGTCCATAACATTTGTCTGGACCGGTCCCCCACGAAGAGGCGTCTTAGTCTTCAGCTTCTCGGCTTCACCCCTGCCCGCCATGTTGGAAGATGCGCCCTGGAGGGGCCCGCAAGACCTGGTGAAAATTGCCGCCGGCAGGCCGGGCACCAACAAACCACAAAAGCTGGCTCGTACGGCCAAGACAAAGTCACAAATTGACCCAAAAGGCTGTGATGATGAAGCAGTGCTTACATTAAATGGAGGCTGGATTGGCCCCCAACCGAGCGAAACGGTCTCTCAATCAGACCATGCCAGGATCCAGAAACAAAACCGAAAGTTGTGATAGGGCTACCAAGGAGACCCCACTGCCGTTGTTGTTCAACTTCGTCCCAGATCCACAAGTCGCCAAGTCCCCGGCTCGCCTCCAGGTGAGCCCGAAAAGTTCAGAGCGATGTAGTTTCGGTTGCCCAAGTCCGATTTAAATTCTGAAAAGAGTTATGGACTCAGTCGAGGTTCATCTTCAAGAATCCGTCCAAAAATTCAGGATATCATCAGGATAGATTGCGAAGAGTGGCGAGGGTCCGGGGAGCCCTGTGCTCACGCGACCATCTTAGATGCGCGCTAAGCTCCTCCCCAAATTACTTCTTGTTATCGATCTTCTCCCGAACCACTTCTCCAACTTGGGGTAGCCAGTAAGCATGGGCGGAAAATCCGTTTCGCTCGCGGATTTTGCGGATTTTCGGTAAATTCGCAATCCGCGAGATTCGCGAATCTCCCGCAAAATCCGCAAATCCGCGAGCAGCGGATTTTGCTCGCACTGCTCGCACTGTTCGCGTGAGTTCGCGGCTTCCCAGTACAACTTCGCGCCCCGCGAATAAGTGCAAAATTGCAGAAATACGATTTTAGCAAAACTGAAACTACTTACCAGGTTCAAAAGTTCAGGCTCATCATTAGTAGCCATTTCCTGTAGTGCTTCCTGAGGGGCCCCTCCAGAGTTCAGTTGCCAGTTGCAACTATTATGTGACCCTGCTCTGAACCTCAGAATAGTTACACATATGCCACAAAGGTCCTGAATTACAGCTAAGGGAGACAAGCAGGAGCCAGGCTGGAAGTTCAAATCCATTAATCAGCCCCTAATTCATTATTGTCAGTTGGGGCAGGGCAGGTGTTGTAACTAATTTTGCAACAATGAAAGCACTTAGCAAGTACAAAAGATCACTAATCAGGAAGCACTAAGGAAGCAGGTGCCAGCTAAAAAAATATTCTGTGACACATTAATCAGCCCCAAATTAATTCAGGTCACTTGAGGCAGGGAAGGTGTGCTTGCGTTGCCACAATAATGTACACTGACTGGACAACCAGAGGGTGCTGTGATGAAACAGAGGGTGGCATGGGTGGGCCAGACGGTGGCATGAGTAGTCAAAGAGTGGCAGTGGTGACAGAGAGTGGCAGTGATGAAGAAGAGTGTCCCAAACAGGCTGGACACGTAGAAACAACAAGTTCGCGAAACTTGCGACCCGACAGGTAAGTTCGCAATTTGCGAAAGTGTACAAAACCCTCGCGAACTGGCAGAAACCCGCGCAAACACAAAAAAAAAAAATCCGCAAATTCGCGAGAATTCGCGGATTTTGCGGATTGCGAGTTCGCAAATCCGCAAAATTCGCGAACGCGAGATTCGCAAAATTCGCCCATGACTGGTAGCCAGCCAACTACCGGGATCTGCAACGCATCATCCGAGGTGGAGGGTAAATGTTCCTTTGCAAGACTGTCTCTCATCTCTTGTAGAGTCCGGAAAACATTGCAATGTTCATCTACATCAAAGGAAGCAGCCGAACCAACCGTGTCTAGACGGTCAAGGTCCGGGACATACATCTTGATACCAAAGAGCATTTCGCATGGGTTCCGCCCACCCAAAGACCTTCTAGGGAGATTATTAAGAGCACGCTGCACGCCATTAAGATGGGCCAGCCAGTTTCTGCCAGTGCCTATAACTCGAGCTGTCAGTGATTGCTTTAAGTCACGGTTCATTCGTTCCACAACACTATTACCCTCAGGTCGGTATGCAGACGAAAACTTGACTTGGACCTCCATCGAAGCCATGGAAGGTACCACAGGCAAAAATCCCTACAAAGACACGCAAATCCCTGATGACAGTCCGTGAATCAGCGCTGCGATGAGGCCAGACCCATACAAAGCGTGTGCATGAATCAACTGCTACTAAGATGTACTTATTCGCAGTATCAGAAGAAAAAGGACCGCAGTGATCTAAATAAACACAACCAAACGGTTTATTTGAAATGAACAACTGTGTTTGGGGCGGACGCGTAGCAGTTGAAGGCTTAATCTGCTGGCAAATGTCACATTGAAGGACATAGTCACGCGTCTGTTTGTACAGTCCCCGCCACCAAAAACGTTGTTGCAACTGAGACACAGTAGCTGAAACGCCCGCATGCGCAGACGCAACTCCTTCATGGGCCGCTGTGATCAGTGAATGTCTGCGATCTGAGTTGGGAATCAACCTCTCCCCAACTTCAGGAATTTTCACATAAGGAACCTTATCGGGACTTAAGTGGTATGTGTACTTCAAAGGGAACCCCGTAGGATATATACCTCCCTTCTCAGTGGCAGCAACAGCCGCCAAGATATCATCATCAATCTTACTTTTGAACCGTGTGACTGCTGCAACTAAATATGTCGATACTGCTGATTTGGCTGCTTCATCAGCAAGCGAGTTGCCGACAGCGTGGACTCCAACGCGCTGGTGACCGAGAGTATGAATTACAAACACAAGTGGCAACTGCTCTTTAAGCTCAGCTACTCAGACCCAGATCATTTTATGTTTTATTGTGCTACCCTTGGAATCACGAAAGTCATTCTGAATCCAAAAGAACAAGTTCCCATTGTAAGACTGGACACAGTAGTAAGAATCACTTACGATAACTGTTGTCACACTAGGATCAGCGTACTCCAATGCAAGCATCAGAGCACGAAGCTCCGCCAATTGGGCGGTGCAGTCCCCTAGAGTCTGCGTGTGCACGACTCTGGACTTGAACTCATCGTTCACTATGGCACCTACCACAATGGCGCAAGCAGAAACGTAGGCGTGTTTAGAACCATGCGCAACCTGCGCCGAACCATCAGTGTATATGATGCAATGGAAATCCTCCAAAGGCCGCATAGCCAAAGGTGCAGGATGAACAAACTCATATTGAAAAAACTCCTGCGACCGTAAGGAGGCATCAGAAATGAACGTGACATCCGGAGACGTCAATGATGCTGCCCATTGTATCCACCGAGGGTGCAAAGCTTTAGAATTAGGTACACTGGCTTTCGTAACTGCGTCCAAAGCAGGACACTGGGTAACCACCAACATGCGTTTTCCCTGTGACAGAGCGAGTTCCTTCAGAATCGCCATCTGTACAGCTGTCAAAACTTTCTCCACAGTGGAAAATCGCATTTCAGCCAAAGTGTACAAGTGTGACTTGTAAGCAATAGGTACTGTACCTCCTTCGTTAAAAGTAAGGTATGTGAAACCCACCGTCCCAGGGATGATTCTTATCACCAGGTTGGTGTGATTATCACGAGTCAATAAGTATTTAGAAGCGAGCAGATCAGCCTGCAAAGATTGCAGTATAGCCGAATGCTCAGGCAGCCAGATTGATTTTGTAAAATTTGGTTGTATCAAAGCATACAAGGGCTTGATACGCTGGGCATATTCAGGTATGTATGTCCTCCCAAAATTAAAAAATCCCAGCAAAGACTGTAATTTCTTCAGAGTTGTCGGAGCGCGCAATTGTGCGCATTTCTCCAAGAAGTGAGGAGCTAATCCTCGACCTTCATTGTTGAGCTCGTAGCCCAAAAACAACACTGTGTACTCTGCAATGTGCGATTTTGCAAAGTTGAATTTGTAACTGAACTCCGCAAAGCTACAAATTAAGCGGTCAACTCGACACAGATGCTCCCACAGTTCATCATCCGTGAGATAAATGTCGTCCACATATGAACAAGCATCTGGGTCTACTCTCTCTAAGAGAGAGACTATGCGGGCAGCAAACACTCCAGGACTATTTTGTAGCCCATCGGTAAACGTTTGAAATGTTTTTGGATACTGCCCCAAGTAAAGGAGGTCCATTGGGAACTCAGACCATCCAAATGGTGGGCATAAAAACCGTTGGAAATGTCAAGCGTGGTTTTAAACCGCTTAAGCACAAGACTATCCACTAAAGCAGAGCCGTGAGTATTCTGTACTGCACAGGTACGGCAATGCGAGTTTAAATGCTGGTAATCCAATACCAAACGATATGAACCGTCAGGCTTGGTTACAGTAAAAAGAGGGTTATTCATTGGTGACACACAATTTTCAATAACACCCTGATATTCTAATTGTTCAAGGATTTCCGCAATGGAAGCCTTCGCTTTGCGCTTTATGGGATATTGAGGTTGAGGCTGAGGCATAGACCGCAAAGGAATCTCGTGGTGCGGGGAAAATGTATCCCATCCACAGTGCGTACGGTACAAAGCCGGCGCTAGGCCCTTAGCCCACTCTTCTGCAAAATTCAGCGCATGCTCCTTCGAGAACGTGTGCGCGAAACTAGGGAGGATTACCTCCTCCCCTCTCGGAGCTGCGAGCACAAAACGTGGGGGCCAGTCAGCCTCCGCTAACAAAATGTCATAGGTAGTCGTAAGATTCTCCCAAAATACCCCTTCTATGGTACGTTGAATGTCACCTTCAATGAATAAGACTATTTCATAGAGTCTGTCAGGGGGAGCTACTCTAGTGTCAGCTGCCTCCACAACAACATAACGGTCAGTTGCTGTCACCTTCAGTAGTGGACGCAGGGCCTCTCGCACTATGGTAATCTCCGCTGCGCTGTCCAGCAAGGTCAGAGCACATGTCAGATTCCGAAGCTGGGTTCTCACTATCTGTGGCATATCTGTGTGCTGTTAAAGCAGCGACTTTCTTTTTCTGAAACTGGAATCTCTTCGGTGTAGAATCGTCCTGCTTGCCTTTACCGTCTCTCGGGCGGGGCTGGTTGCGTCCTTGCTGGCCACCCCGACCCCTGCTGCCTCCTCCACCACCGGACAAAAGGCCGATGACTCCTGAAAAGAACGAGGAGAGCGTTGGTCAGAAACCTGAAAACGATCAGGTGATTTTCATAAACACGTTCTGTGGGCGCAGGCAAAGGAGACGCAGGACGAGACTCCTGTTTCTGTTGTTGTTGTTGCTTTCCCTGTTTCTGTTTTTTAGGCCAATTTTGTTTTTTGGACTTGGGCTGGTCGTCTGTCTCCGGCTTCTGCCCTTGGGTTTGTTCTTTAGTAGAAAAAGGCTTGAGACCCCTACTATTGCGGCCCACGGTTTTATAAGCCGCCACAATAATCCTCGCCAACTGCCGGGGTTTTTCGGCATCGGGTATCGCCTGCAAAGCATTGGCAACCTGAAAGTTCACCGCATCCCCTTTCAAATTAGCAAGTATGAGATCAGAAACCACATCAAAGGTGCCACAAAGACGCATACCCAATTCAACCGCAGCCTCCGGTCCGTGTTCATCCTGAACACGTTTAAGGACCGTTGGCAGGATAGTCATAGACGGAGTGCCGTAACACCTCGCATAGACCGCCGCAAACGTCTTACCTCAGGTCTCACAGTCACCGATTTCGGGGGTCAAGTCCTTCGGTAAGCTAATTGTCAGAATCCTGTGTTTCTCACCAGGAGACGTGTTAGGAAATACTGCCTCCAGTTGGTCAAACTTCTCGGCAAGCCAGAAAGGAAAATCATCCTTTTCTTGGGGGCGCTTGCCCATCACAGCGTTCACCATAACGGGACTGAGCTTCATTCCGCCCTGTCCTGCGGGAGATTACGGGTAATGTATTGCACTAACGACCTAATCACGCTAATTGCGACCACATGTAGTCGTCTTAACTCAGCCACATTACATGCTCCGTGCTGAGGATGAGGCGTAAATCCAGCCAAAACAGGCCAAGTTGCGCCTGGAATGGACAAAGGAGCTAACCTCGGAGCTGATAATGAATGGGGTAGGGCGCCATTAAACCAAACTCAATGCTGCCAAGTATCAATAGGAATCTCCTGTTCCCTATATGGTGCATATTCTGCTGGCACAGCCGTGGGAGTGTAGGTGTCGAAAACACGAGTATTTGCATTCAGGGCCGGGAAGGTCACCCATGAGTAGAAAATCTCATACTGGTAAGCCACCTTTGCACTCACTACCAAGATCACGGCCATACCATCTTCGGGGACATTATAAGTCTGCAAATGATTGCGCACCGCAATGCGGCTATGTTGCGCAATGTCCACCGCAGCCATAGGGACACAGAAAGAATAAAGGTACAAAGTAAACCTTGTAGCACAACTGGGTAGTAACTCAATATAACCGTTTTAGAAAGATTTAAGCTTGAAAGTACCTATACGGATACAGGTAGGTTTTGTCCGACACCGCCGTTAACCGGAAACAACAGTGAAGGGGTTAAGGACTGAATGATGTACTACTCAAGTGTCATGCAATAAGACCACCAACGATTGGGCGCCATGTCGCAGGGATTCCGTGCTCAGACAGAACTGTGCATAGAGGCTTGGAACCAGGGGCGTAGCTAGAGCTTGTGGCGCCCGGGGCTATCCCTCAGATTGCCGCCCCTTGGGGGGGGGGGTGCTGGGGGAAAAGGACGGTGAGCACTTGAAAGATGTCCGAGAGACAAGTAGTATTGCTGCTAATAGTTACCTCGATCATGCAAGTTATATGCACATACATGACACAGTTAAAGGCTACACAGTTGAATACATTGGTGACTGGCAGTACAAAAGGCACACTAGGCAGAACAGCCAGGGCGAGTAACCACAAAACCGCACGCAGCAAAATTGAAAAAGGCAGGGGAATAAAAGCACACAGGTAAAGATGATCAAGATATGCAAACCAACAGGTACGCCACAGCAAACATTACGTTACAAGTCAGGAAGGCCAACCTCCCCATCCTTAAGCATGACAAAGAAGCAAAACATTAGCACCAGGTAATCCGACTCTAACGTCGAAACAAACATTTGATTACTTCATCGACGCACTGGAAGAAATGACACAAAGATAATCAAATATCTATAATACCTAGCAGGAGATGGGGTCAAAGGGGCATTCAAGAAGTTCCCAAAGGAGGAAGTAGCCACATACCACATGGCAAATGACACACTCCCCAAGAAGTTCGATCTGACAACCAATATGCACTATGAAAGGTACACTTATAGCAAAGCAAGCAAGACAACAGCCAGCCCAGGACAAATGATGCATGAATTCGCAAAGAGGATGGAAACCCTAAAGACCCACAGTGACCATCTGCAGTGTCACTGTGTCTATCTGTGGTCTTGAGGTATTAATCTACGGAGTCATGATGTCCTTGTGTGCAGCATCATGGCATCCATAGGCGTTGTCAGGGCGACCAATGGGAAGGCAGCTGGGCGCTGCTCCGGGGCCCGGCATTCTAAAGGAACTGGAGGAGGAGACATTCCGAGACAGTGGGACCCTGCGGGCCCCAGGGGGGGGCGTCGGGTCTTTCCTTCTGTCGCTGTCTACATAGTAAATAAAAGACACACTGAAGCGGCAGACAGCAAAGAGCAAAGAGTGTGTGCTGTTACTAATGCATTGCGTGGCGAGAGGTAGTGTGTGCAGTGCACCTGACCTGAGTGGTAATATACCCCAGGCTGTGCTGGAACACCCACATTCCTGGCTGTAGTGTACGGTCACAATGCATAAACATACTCTGTGTAATCAATGCTGCGCACTCACTCCTCTCAGTACAACTTGACGCACTGCAGGCCTGGGCTGGCACTGCAGCTCTTTGTAAATAAATAAAAAACTAAAACTAAAGCTGCATCATCAATGTCATTGTACTCATAGGATTCAAGAGTGTAATATAGAACAGTGGAGTGATAGGGAACTTGTTTTTATGTAAAGGGTGGTAAATGTAGGTTTCAGCCTATCAGCAGGATTGGTGGAAAATACCTGCACAAAGAAACATCAGCTGTATATGAGTTGTTTTTTTGCAGTTTTATATAGAACGATTTTGGGCCAAGAGCTTTAGAGCGCTTTACATGAACTCCAGATTACATTACGCAAGGTGAGATTATTTTTTTTCTTGTAGGCTAGGAGAGATTAAGTGATTTGCCCAGAATTGCAGGATATTCAACCAATGTCAAGACACGCACCTGGTTCCCAAAATTCTAAATCGGCAGCTCTCTGAGCTTCGGCCATTAAGCTACATCTCCTCCCAATGTATAAGGCTGTTAATCTTACCTCGTTTTCCCATTATTAGAATGTGTGTGACACTGTGGCATCCTAGTGTCAACCGATTTGCCCATTTCAAGTCTGTTCAAGACTCCCACACACCAGTGGCATAAAGCAAAATGACCCCCACCCTGCAAAGTGGGCCCCGGAATCTCCAATATCTCATATCTACAGAGGCTTTTGGCTAAATGGTTGCCCAACGCGCCGCTGTCCCATACTCCTGAATTGTACATTTGCGTTCCCATAGCTATTCGTCTGATGATCAACATTCTGGCTTTAAACATCACAATGTCGCATATCTGTAATAATCCGAGGCCAGCAATTGGGAACAGAAAAGATGATTCACTCAAACGGATTGTGCTTAACAGAAACCAAATTCATAGCTGCCAAGGTTTCAGATTGCTATGTGTGACATTTTCATAATTTCATTGAAATTATGAGTGACATTTCAAAGACTATGACTGACACAGTGACACTTTCTCGCTGGCAAAATGAAGCAATGAAGACGAGGGAATCATGTAAATATCAGAAAGTACACCCATTTGAGTATAGCTGCTGCTAAAGTATCAGATTGATTATGTGTGACATTTTCATAGATCCAGTGATTTAAGAGAGTCACGCTAGCACTAAATATGGAACTCAAAGTGGCAATTTCTTGCAATCAAAATAATGGAACGAAGTCAATGGAAATAGACAAATAGCTGAAATTAACCTCATTTGAGCAACAGGAAGTCGAACTCAGCAGCAGGTGCTGTAACAATCAGCACCCTCCACCCCAGGCTCTTCAGTACCACAATGGGCCCCTGAGTCAGAGCGTGATCTTCTAACGCCTGCCTCCACCCATCCTAAGCAGCAAGAGCACAGTGCAAAGACTCTCAAGCACAGTGCGCCGGGCCACAAAATGTTGGTAGAGTGAGACAGAGCCCCCCAACCTGAGTGTCAGTCCCAATCCCCAGTCTACCCCCGCAAACTCGCAAAGCAGACACAGAACTGCGCTAAGAGAAGTGCCCAGGGTAGGACAACCTGGGAGAAGCACATAGTGCTCCCCGAACCAGGCCCAGACCCTCTAACATCACCTGCCCCTGTTCCAACGGCTGAAAGTATGACAGACAGGGAGGGGCTGTAATCACCCTTCTCATCCCTCCTCCCTGCCGAGAAAACATGTGGGAGAGCAGACTCCTTTAGGCTGCACTGCTCCCCCACAGGACCCCAAACGTCATTTTTTGGGCCATCTCTGTGCAGGTGGATTTGTTCCCCAAAACGTGGAAAAAACATAGAAAAAGGCCAGACATTACTGGCTCTATGCGATCTTTCCACATTACAGGTGCTAAACAACTATTCTGCTTTCAATTATTTTCAAACAGGCAGCGCTGCCTGACTGGCTTGTGTGCGACTCGAGGCAGCTGGCAGCTCAGGCCTCAACGAGCATGCCACAGCACCGACCTCTCCACCTCGACCCTCCCAGACACACACACACGCGTCCGTCTTACTTGGAGGTCCAGGTGGCTGTCGGCCTGTGTGTCCTCAGTGAGTCCTGGTGATTGCTGCAACCGTGTCGCCGGTCGTCATTGAGTCCCGTCCCAGGGCACTCTCTCAGCCGGCATGGAAATAACATACTTGAAATGACATAGTTGCGGGCGAGCGGCTAAAGGCCACAAAAGGGATGGGGTGAGCTGCCGCGGGCCTAGTACAATGTGCGGCCGGCCCCGTCTGCAAACCAGTGACCTGCCAGCCTTAGACCACAAACTCTCCCCGCGCACAGGGACGTAACGTTCCCCCATGGCGCCACACCGGTCACACGTGTGTTCTCTGCAACAACGGTCGGAGCGAGCGACTGGACGTGACGTCACTAACGTGGCGGGCGGGACTTAGGCCGCGTTGCACTGCAGCGCAGCCTGCACTCCTCCTGACCTGCGGTAACTGCAGCAGGCAGGCACAGATGCATAGTGCAAACGCGGGACTTTCAATTACATTGCCAAAAAGTAAGTCCCGCGTTTGTGTGTACTGTGCATGCAGCTGCAGCCTGCAGCTACAGAAGCAGAAACTGAAGCAGGTCGCCCGGTCTGGTCACGTCACAGAACTTCTAGGCGGCCGCAACGGGCCTCTAGACACTGCCTGCCCACGCGGCCGCTGCCGCCTCAAAAATGATGCCGCCTGGGGCGGACCGCCCCCCCCCCCCCCGCTACGCGGCTGCTTGGAACCTCAGTGAATTAGGGTGTGCCAAAACTCACCTTAGTACCCAAAAATCCCCTACCAGACTAGCTACAGTGTCTCATTGGTTATCACAAACTCCCAATGCTTAGACAAACCAGAACATGGACTTAGTACACCTCAGGTAACGTGGAACACATGAACACTCTTTCGTTATACAATCATTTCAATCCAGAACAAGGAGTAAAAGAGGACACATGCATATTTGAAATGTTTATTCACTAATGCAGTGTTCTCAAACGCAGTATCTTAGCTAATACAAGCAAACATATTATAAGAAACAAAGTATTCAGCATAGTCACTAGTCCATAGAACACAAACTGTGAAAGCATGGTATTATGCTAAAATGAATAGGGTTTAACAAAACCTAATTCTCACCCTCCCTAGCTAGTAAATTATATTATATCTAAGAAGGGGGGAACATCCTTTACGACGCAGATTTTACTCTGCTGTGCTTTTACGACGCGTCCGTTACAACGCAAGTCGTAACCACGACTTGCGCTGGAGGGCGCTAGAGGATTAAGAATAGTATATTTACTATTCCAACACCCTCCCTAGTGTCCACGGGGACTGGTGTTAGAATAGTAAATTATACTATTCTCAATCCGCGCCCCCAACGCAAGTCGTGGTAACGACTTGCGTTGTAAGGGACGCGTTGTAAAAGCACGCGTTGTGACGGTACGCGTCGTACCGTCATACATCCCTAAGAAGGTCTCTTTGGGTTTTAGCAGAGCGGCCTCATACCTCAAGATTCTAGTGGTAAGGGATCACATCATCAGCCACCAGCTCTCTGCATGTGAAGCACCATCAAGTGTGTTTGTATGCTCTTGTGCAAAGCAATATAAAACGCGCCTAAAGCCAGAACTTGGCTGCAGCTGCATGTATGTTATGTCTAGGAACGTGCAAAGATCAGTGCTCACAACAACCACTGTGTTGAGATATCCTTGAAGGTTTCTGCACTCACTGTACAGACACAGCTCGCCAAGCAAGGGTGATATCAGAGTAACAACATATTATTCTTGCATGAATCAAAAACGTTCTACTAGGCTCAAAGCTAAAGCAACAGCTATGTGTCGTGTGCAAAAGTAGCAGAAAGGTAAAATGGCGTTTAAACTCCTAAAAAGCTCATGCTAACTTAACACAGCATACAGGCTATATATATCTATATGACAGTAACTCTATATAAAGTCTACTTATTTCTTATATAAAACCTGTGTGGTGTCCATTTGTAGTGTTGTCACTGGGTTACTGTATGTGGTCACAACTGCTTAACTTACATCACCTCTGAAATCAGCCTTGACTGCTCGCGCCACGCAGCCTACAGGGTGAGCTGGGGTTATTTTGGGAGTGTAATCCCCTTGTCTTGACTAGAGGAGAGGGTCCCTATTTGTCACAAGTACCTACCTGTGCCAACTAGAGACCCCCAAATCTAACAGTGCCGCAGTATGATGGTGGTTGGACCGCCAACGCGACTGCAGCAGTCATGTGGACCATATCAGGCCCTAAATCTCATGGGCTACACCTACAGCCAAGAAACTGGATCAACAGAAAATATAAACATGAAATGTATGGGAGGGTAACTACAAAATATGATGTTGTAATTCATTTGAGAGCACAACTACCCCCCAAATGTGACAGAAATAGAAGCAAGGGAGATATTGCAGGACAAGAGGCGCAATCACTAGCTTCCAGGACCGACTATAAAATTCCTTACTGATATACTACCTAAAGTCCTCAAACACATAACAGGCCAAATACACCACTAAGCCCATTTTAAAATGTTAAATTGCATAAACTAAAAAAAACCACCAGGGATACCCCACCTGCCTTAGAAAATACTAAGACATGCACATACCTGAACATTTAAAAATTACACATAATGAGGAACCTTTCCTTTTACATGACAACCTAAATAATGAGTAACAAACACTACTATTCTCTACAGCAAGTAACTTACTAAAACTCAGCCAATGTCAAACATGGATGATGGGATGGACCTTCAAAAGGTGTCCCAAACCTTTCATTCAGTTTTTTAAAAAAAATTATTTTAGTTTTATGTAGTGCAAACTCGACCCTAAGGTATCAGAGCTCTTTACATGAGCTCCAGTTGTGTTACAGACGGATACATTCATTTTCTTAGGCACAGGGAGATTAAGTGATCTTCCCAGAATCACAGGATGTTGACCTTCCCAGCCGAGACTCGAACCCAGTTCCACAGCTTCGATGTCGACAGCTCTAGCCGTTAAGCCACATCCTCTACCTCATACAGGGTGAATATCAAAACACAAATATCCCTGTTATATATACAGAGTTAGCCAACCATTACAATTTAATAACTGAAAGGCCTTTCTAATAACAAAATAAAGATAAACGTAGCCCCCAATGGACTATTTCGAAGACACTTGGGTTGTCAGACTACATCGCTCCGGACACAGACGCCAACCCAATTTCCAAATACCATGGAATATCTATTACAGCACCTTAGGGCACAAGAAGCCAAAACAAACAACACAATGGAAAGATGGCACAATGCCTTCCAATCCACACTAGCCTAGCCATAACCAAGCCTACACTCTCATATTTTATAGCGGCATTACCAAAAGAGCAAAGCTACCAGGAAATAAGGGCCCGATTATGATCGCGGTGAATCCGCATCCTCTGGGCCGGCGGAAGCCACCGCCGGCCCGGAGGATGTGGATTCACCACGGCGGACACAGAAAAGACCCCCCACCAGATTAGGATGGCTGTGGGGTCATTTTTCCGTCCGCCGCTTTTCCGCCGTGGTCGCCTTCTGACCGCGGTGGAAAAGCTCTAATATGGTGGCGGTATCTATCAGACACCGCCAGCAGTATTAGGATGCCGGCGGAGACATGCGTTTCCACGGCGGGTTTTCCGCCGTAGAAAAGCATGTGGAGTTTGAGTATGGGGGCCCGTTGCGGGCCCCCAGGGGTGTTGGGGGGTGGGGGGTGCACATGGGGGGTACCTATGGTACCCCCCGGCCTTTGCATGCAGGAAGCGGCAGGCACCACGCGGTGCCTGCCGCTTCGTGCATGCAAAGGAAAACATGCCCATGTAACCTTGCAGCGGGTGCTGCTTGAAGCAGCATCCGCCGCAATGTTAAATATAGGGAATGTGACTGCCAGGGTGGCGGTCACATCCTAATTCCGAGGGAGGGAACACCGCAGCCCCTGCGGACGGTCCCTCCACCTCGGGGTGGCGGACGGACGCTGGTCTGTCCGCCATCCTAATCGGGCCCTAAGAATGGTGCAATCTATATGTACAAGCCAAACATTGATGGAGATTGTTAACGTTAATATTACTGTACGAAATGCAATAAAAAAAATTTTTTTAAAAAGAATGGAGCAATCTGTTAGCCACATTGCCACTAAACTTAGCAAACAAACCAAAAGAATGTACAACATGCCACAATTTAAAGTTAAACACTTTATAAATAACATAGGAGTACATTACTAAGGACCTGAACCCGTGGTGGCGTCTCTGGACTGCCAGACTGGTGGTCCGGCCGCCATATTACAAATACACCAGTGGGAGCGCCACAGGGCTACCGCAACCGCCGTGCTTCATGGATCTCTTAGCAGTGGCATAGCGGTCAGAGGCCTGAATATACTTCGCGGGGCTGCTGCGGCACCGAAGCATATTATGAGTTTCCTAACCGCCTCACTTTTAATTGCCTCAGGGTCTTGGGATGCATGCAGGGGGCACATGGTGTGCTCCTGGGTCTGCATGCACCCTCTTTCCCCTTGCAGAAACGGGCTTTGGTGTTCCCATTGCTGTACTTTTTTAATAGGCACCACTGTGGAACACTAAAGGACCGCCCGCTAGACCAGGAAAAATCCTGTAATCTGGCAGGCGATCTGACTACGGGTTTGGCAGTCCTTGAGTAGGGCGCTGGCATGGCGGCCCGCTCCAGGACCACCAAACTCGTAATCAGGCCCTTAGAAATTATAGCCAAAAGCAAATTATCAAATAAATAGTAACCTACCAAAGTCCTAAAAAATTAGGACAAATTCTAAAACAACATAACTGTGACGTGGGGGACCCGGACACGGGGCCCCCTGGTATGCCTATTAATATTTCTCCTCTTTTTGCGCAGCACACCGAGGCCTGGAACCCCCCGGATGTCATCGGATGCCGGCCCGGCGCGGAGTCCCTGTATCCCTGCACCTTTAAGGGGGCGGAACCGGACTGGAGACACACCTTCCCTGCGGAGGTAAAACCCATCCCAGAATCCACGCAGGGGTGCGAGACACCCGGAGGCGGAGAAGGAGACTGGTGGCGAGAGTGGAGAGAGAGCGGAGCGGATTGGGCGGAGTGCGAGGACGAGGATCGGAGGACGGAGGCGGAGTGCGAGGACGAGGATCAGAGGACGGAGGCGGAGTGCGAGGACGAAGAGCGGAGGACGGAGACGGAGTGCGTGGAAGACGACAGGAGGAAGGAGGCGGGGTACGATCAGCGAGGACGAAGGTGGACGGAGGGAGAACATCAGGCGAGGAGGATTTCTGAGGAGGCTACGGGAGAGACGCCGGCCCCCACAAAGGAGGACGACCGTGACGACGACTACAGCGGCAAGCCGGGAGGCCAACGGGACCGCGCATCGCCCAGCCACACTTCCTCTGAAGTGTGGCTCGTGGCTCGACCAGGTACGGTCAAGATTCAGCGGGTGGGCGGGCATTAGACGAGGCAAGCCACCCTGAGGACACGAGAATCCCACTGCACAGAACCCCCCCTTTTTTGCACTGGGTCAGGTCACTTGTTCGGGACACGGGTGTGCACGTGTGTGGTCCTCACCCCTTTTTCCCTGTGTGAACTTCACGAATAGGTCAGAGTGACTCAGACCGTTTCATTTCTCTTCCCTTCCGGTATCGTGAGGCCCTCGAGACGGCGGAGAGACGGCCTACAACTCCCAGGAGGCAGTGGGAAAGACGACCCGGAGCGGGAAGAAGCACCACGGAGGCAACAGATCCCCCCCTGCCTTTCTACCGAGTGCCTCTACAAAAACGTAGACACTATAAAATAATAAAACCTTCACTGCCTAGAACACCTGTTTCAGCCAACCTCTTTGACAACCCTCCCGAAACCCCACAAGTGGTGGAGAATGCGGGCATAACGGAGGACACCATCAGGGACACAACGATGGATGCGATCCTACAGGCACTCGTGAAGGGACAAGAGCAGCTAGCATGGGCTATGGAACAACAACTCGCCGCTGCACAGTTGGACAGGGACACTTTTCGCAGTACTGTGGTGAAACAGTTGGAGGGTATGCGGGCCACGGGCGATGCAGCCAGCGTTCCAGCCCGTGAGAGTCGACCCCCCCCTACCCCCGCAGGCATTTCGCTTCAGAAATATGTTAGCGGCGAGGATCCAGACGCCTTCCTAACTAACTTCGAGAGGGTGGGCCTATCAGGTGGCTAATGGAAACGGCCAAACGCCCTACGCCCAGATCAAAACCATCATCCTTGATCACCTGGGTCTGGATTCGGAAGCGTATCGGGTACGCTTCCGGAAGGAAAGGGGGCAAGCCGGGGACAATCCCAAAACATTGTTTTTCCGCCTGAAGACGGCAGCAGACAAATGGCTTACCCCGACAACAAGCACAAAAGAGCAGATCATGGACAAAATGTATCTGGAGCAATACCTCGAAGCACTCCCCTATGGGACACAGAGGTGGCTCCGCCAGCATTCTAACCTATCCACCGCCCAGGCAATGGAAATGGCCTCCACCTATGCCAGAGCCCAGCCACGGCTCCACAACACCGAACCAGAAAGACCTGCGAAGCCCCCTCCAAGACCTGAACGCCGGATGAGGGCTCCCCCTGGGCTGCCTCCTCCCACCCCTCGACTAACGGCCGCAGAACAACCACCTTTCCGGGGTCCGCAGTGTTTTGACTGTGGACAGTGGGGCCACATCGCTCGCCTCTGCCCACAGAAACGAGCCACCGAAGAACCTATGGACATCAATTACCTACCCAAGGCGGTCCTCTATTCAGCGGAGCTAGGAGGCTCATACCACGTGAGTGTTACGGTCAATGGGATGGTGGTTAGGGCACTCCTAGACTCCGGGTGTAAACAGTCAGTGATCCAAGGGTGCTACGTGAAGCCCCTTCAGGTAATGCCTGAAGCATGTGTGTTCATAAAATGTGTCCACGGAGATGTGAAGGAATACCCGGTAGCACACCTACCCATTGGGGTGGAGGGAAAGGAAACACGAGTAGTGAAAGTGGGGGTGCTGGACTCCCTGCCCGAACATCTGATCCTGGGTACAGACAATCCTCATTTCCTTGACCTGTTTAAAGGACGTCTGCACCAGGACGACAAAGAGGAAGTAGCGGTTCCTACTCTCCTGTCCACTGGTCCATGGGAGGGTGACAGGAGTTTCCGCTTTGCACAGGCCAACGATGACACGTTGTTCAATGCTTGGGAGCAAGCACACAGCGAACTGGATAACCCTCCTCACAGATACCCCCGTTTTTTGATCAAGGCGGATCTCCTATATCGACAGGCCTCCCAGGACGATCCGTTGCAGTTACTGGTGCCAACCTGTTTTCGCGAGCAGATCATGTTCTATGCACATACCCATCTGTTAGCCGGCCATATTGGGAGCGAAAAAACCACGCAGAATGTGCTCAGGAACTTCTACTGGCCGGGTATATACAACGACATAAAAAAACATTGCCAAACATGTGACCTGTGTCAGAGGAAAAATACTCAGAGACCTCAAGCGGTGCCCCTACAATCGCTCCCTGTCATCGGAACCCCCTTCGAGAGAGTAGGCATGGACCTGATCGGTCCGTTAACTCCAACCAAAAGGGGGTACAAATACGCCCTTGTCGTGGTGGACTACGCCACCCGATTCCCGGAGGCGTTTCCCCTGAAGGCCCCTACCTCCCGAAACATAGCGGACAAATTCTTGGAGTTGTTCTCGCGAGTGGGGTTTCCCAAGGAAATCCTCACGGACCAGGGGACCCCATTCATGTGTAGGGTCATGCAGGAAGTATGCCAGCTGTTGGGACTACACCAGATCAAAACCTCGGTGTATCATCCTCAAACCGATGGGCTGGTAGAGCGCTATAATAGAACACTGAAAACCGTCCTAAAGAAAATGATAACAGTGAATAACACAGACTGGGACGCCCTTTTGCCTCTGGCCCTATACGTTATCCGTGGGCAAAGACAAAGCAGTCTGGGGTGCTCGTTGTGAGAAGTTGGCCCGATATGCAACGTTCGCTATTCTAGCGACCGCTATGTATCGTTCCAACGACCCTTATGGTGTTTGGTTGTAAGTCAACCTGTAGACCAGCTATCCTAGTAGCGTGGATACGAGCAGTCTAAGGCTAAAGACTCGAGAGGGCGTGTTAAGCCAGCTGTTATACCACATATACCCCCTGAACACCAAGTGAAAGGACACCACACAAGTGTTATGAAAACAGTATATTTATTAAGAATCACAACAGCCCTGTACTCTTTATGAGGACAGGGTACTAAGCACAAACCAAATCTCTTAGGAAAATACTTCAAGTGCACAATTAAAACAAGTGTCCGAGGACACGGAAAGTTTAAGGTCTCGGGCGGACCCGATCAGGCAAGTCGGAAGCGAGGGACTCGGGACCCTAGAGTAAAGAGGCTATGCAGGCACCGAAATGCCGAGTTACCTAGCCACGAGGGCTGCGGCTGCACAAGTCTTACAGGCGTCGGGGTCTTCGCTGACGAGCCAGGAGCCGGAAGAAAAGGAGTTGCTGGCCGGCGACCAGTGATGAATAGTTCGTAGAGATCCAAGCCTGGATCAGAGATTGTTGATACCTGAAAGCAGAGGGGACCAAGTTCGTACTACTAGCCAGTAGTCAGAGGGTACCAGGAAGGCACCGGTTGGCCGTCACCTCGACTAGGTGAGTGGGCGACGCTAGGCTCGGCAGTCTCACGGACCAGGAGGCGTTGTCGGCGACCACGGCGGAGGTGCGAGCTGTCCCACGAAGGATGATGCTGTCGGCGTCGCTGGGCCCAGGATGGGGCAACAAGCCTTGGCAGATCTCAGGGCCACGTGGTGGGCCTAAGATGGCGTCTTGAGTGGACCAGGAGGGTCCGGGGTGCTTCTCGCAAAGATGGAAGCAAGGGCCAGTCTGGAGCAGCCAGACCAGCAGTGTTGATTGTCGGATGTCGTCACAGAAGGGCACAGGCCAGCGGCTAGTGACCAGACAACGTGCTGAGCAGCGAGCAGAAGGGCCCCACGCAGATCGTGGAGATGCTGGGAGACTGCACTTCGGTGCTGGAGCGGCTCAGGGTCGGGGCTTCTCGGACCCCAGAGCACTCACCAGAGAATTACTTCGATGGTCGTGCTGGTTAAGAGCGTGCAGGTTCTGATGATGGCCGGTCCCTCGAGGTCTCGTCGCACCCACAGATCACAGCTGAGCTGATGACGTGGGTAGAGGTCAGAGGTGCCAGGGAAGCCGGTTCTCGTCGAGCTGGGCCGTCGGATCCTTGAGGAAGGACTTGCAGCAAACCGCAGAGTTCTTAGATGGTGCCCGCTGATGCAGGGTGACTACTCCTTAGTCACAAGGGAGAAATCTTGAGAAGAGTCTTGAGTGTCCTTTCGTAGAAAGTAGTTCTTGATTCAAAGATGATCCAATTTGGAAGGGTCCCCGCTCCGGCCTTTATTCTAAAGAAAGGGGTGGGTATATGACTAGGTCCTGCCCTAAGGGTGGGACCAGGAAGGGGGGTAGTTACACCCCTCTCCCCTGCCGGACTTTCCCCAGGCCAGGGCTGGCGCCCCTGGAACTGGTTCTGACCGGCAGATGCGTAGTGAGCACCGGGGTGCCACTCCGCAGTCACCTTCTCGCAAAAGCCCTACCTACCCAGAATACACAAACCCTGTCTGGGACGGTGCGAACACCGCCCTCGACAGGAAACCCTTTGTCCAAGTGCTCCTCGCTGGAAGGACTCCCAGCAGCAGGAGGTCAGACTCGTGTCTGTGGTGGCAGCATCCATTTTGTGGAGCTGAGGCTTTAGTTAACTTTAACCGGGGTTCACAGTTACGTACATGTCGTGTCCCTCTAGAAGGGCGGAATGCTAACCTCGTCGCCAGAATTGGTGAGGGGGCAGCATCCCGATTCGTATGACACCTTACTCGACATGCCTTGATAACGCGACACCGAAGTTACCGATGTGGTACGCGTTATCATGGAACAGCCATTGGGTCTTGATTCCGCAAGCTGTAACCGGGCTCGGCTCGGGCCAGAACCTAGTTCACACGAGCCCACGCACTCTGCCTTCAGGATTGTCAAGGCCTGCCATAGGAGTGACTGATAGGAACTCGGGTGTCCATTGTATGGTTAGATATAGAGCTACTATACCTAAAGCAAAGGGTGATTACACGACTTTGCCCCAGCTGTCATGCAGCCAGTTGTGTCAAATTTAGGAGGCCAGCCAGGGGTGGCATAATACATGCTGCAGCCCCTGGCGGCCCTGGGTACACCTATGCCATGCGTTACGGGGTCTGATAAGGTGGCCCAGTACCAATTGGTAGATGCACCTAGGGTACATATCGTAATTTAGAAAGAGAACAGCCAGGCTGTGGGTCTGATTGGCAGGCCCACAGTCAGAGAAAGTCGTAAACCAGTGAAACAAAAGCAAAAAATCTGGGTGATCATAGGATTGCAGACCCTACTCTCCTACATGACCCCCTCCCAAACGTCGGAACAATAAGCTAACCTTGACCAGGTGAGTCTTCTTGTTCTAAGTGGAAATATCTGGAGAGCCCATCGGCATTGCCATGATCAGTACCAGGTCTATGTTCCACTGTAAAGTCCATCCCCTGTAGGGAAATGGACCACCTTAGCAGTTTGGGGTTTTCACCCTTCATCTGATTTAGCCACAAGAGGGGCTTATGGTCGGTCTGAATCTTGAAGTGAGTGCCAAACAAGTATGGCCTCAGCTTCTTCAGGGCCCAAACCACAGCAAAGGCCTCCCTCTCAATAGCTGACCAATTCTTCTCTCTAGGGGTCAGCCTTCTGCTTATAAAAGCAATGGGCTGGTCTTGACCATCAAAATTCAGTTGAGAAAGAACAGCTCCCACACCCAACTCAGAAGCATCTGTTTGGACAATGAATGGTTTGGAGTAGTCCGGACTCTTGAGGATAGGCGCCGTGCACATGGCCTGCTTTAGGTCATCGAATGCTTGTTGACAGCTCGCTGTCCACTGAACCTTTTTTGGCATTTTCTTGCTTGTCAGTTCGTTTAATGGTGTCACGATGGAACCATAGTTCCTGACAAACTTCCGGTAGTATCCAGTCAGGCCCAAGAAAGCTCGAACCTGAGTCTGGGTGGTTGGAGGAGCCCAGTCCCTGATTGACTGTATCTTGCTCTCCAGTGGCTGAACCTGGCCTCCACCTACAAGGTGGCCCAGGTATACAACCTGTGTCTGCCCTATCTGGCACTTGGTGGCCTTGATAGTGAGGCCTGCTGCTTGCAGAGCCTCTAACGCTTTCCGCAGGTGGACCAGGTGATCCTCCCAGGTGGAGCTAAAGACAGCAATATCGTCAAGATACGCCGCACAGAAGTCATCCAGCCCAGTAAGGACTTGATTCACCAACCTTTGGAAGGTGGCAGGTGCATTTTTCAGACCAAAGGGCATCACCACGAACTGATAATGCCCACCAGGGGTTGAAAATGCGGTTTTAGGCTTGGCGTCCTCAGCTAACCTGATTTGCCAATACCCAGCTGTCAGGTCAAACGTACTTAAGTAGTTGGCCGAGGCCAATCTATCGATAAGCTCGTCTGCCCTCGGTATTGGGTGGGCGTCAGTTTTAGTAACTGCATTGAGACCCCTGTAGTCTACGCAAAACCTCATCTCTCTCTTACCACCCTGGGTGTGAGGTTTCGGCACTAGAACTACGGGACTAGCCCAGGGGCTGTCCGAGGGTTCAATGACTCCCAGCTCCAACATTTTCTGCACTTCACTCTTGATGCAGTCTCTAACGTGATCAGGCTGCCGGTAGATTTTACTCTTAACGGGCAAGCTGTCACCAGTGTCAACCTCATGGGTGCACCAATCGGTCTGGCTGGGTGTTAGAGAAAACATATGTCTGAACGACTGAAGAACCTGTTTACAGTCGCTCTGTTGACGTTCGGAGAGGCTGCCACAAAAGACAACACCATCTACCGATCCATCGTCAGGATTCTGAGTGAGCAGGTCGGGGAGAGGGTCACTCTCCTCTTCCTGTCCCTCATCTAGGGCCATGAGCAAACTCATGTCCTTCCTGTCGACATATGCCTTGAGCCTGTTGACATGAAGCACCCTGTGGGGGCTCCGGGGAGTTCCCAGGTCGACCAGGTAGGTGACCTCTCCCTTTTTCTCCAGGATGGTGTAGGGCCCGGACCATTTGTCCTTGAGTGCTGCTGGGGCCACTGGCTCCAACACCCACACCTTCTGTCCGGGCTGGTAAACAGTCAAGACAGCCTTTTGGTCATGCCAAGCTTTTTGGAGTTCTTGGCTGGCCTTAAGGTTTTCAGATGCCTTCTCCATGTATTCAGCCATCCGCGAGCGGAGGCCAAGCACATAGTCCACTATGTTGGCTGCAGGCTTTTTGAGAGGTCTCTCCCATCCTTCCTTCACCAAACACAGGGGTCCTCTTACAGGATGCCCGTACAAAAGTTCAAAAGGGCTGTAGCCAACCCCCTTCTGTGGGACTTCTCTGTAGGCGAACAAGAGGCAGGGGATCAGGACGTCCCATCTACGCCGAAGCTTTTCAGGTAGTCCATGAATCATCCCTTTAAGGGTCCTGTTGAATCTCTCAACAAGCCCATTGCATTGTGGATGATAGGGTGTAGTGAACTTGTAGTTGACACCACATTCCTTCCACATAGCAGTTAAGTAGCTCGACATAAAGTTTGCACCTCTGTCGGAGACGACCTCCTTAGGGAAGCCCACTCTGGAGAATACTCCAACTAGGGCTCTTGCCACAACAGGTGCTGTAGTGGTCCTAAGGGGAATAGCTTCAGGATACCTGGTGGCATGATCCACTACCACCAGTATAAACTTGTGCCCTGATGCTGTTGGTGGTTCCATGGGACCGACGATGTCGATCCCCACCCGTTCAAAGGGCACCCCCACCACAGGCATTGGTATAAGGGGGGCCTTTGTCGTGCCACCTGACTTACCACTGGCTTGGCAAGTGACACAGGAGCGGCAAAACTCCTTGGTATCTTCGTTCATATGAGGCCAGTGAAAGTGTGAGACAAGCCTGTCCCACGTTTTCGTCTGGCCTAAGTGACCTGCTAAGGGAATCTCGTGGGCCAAGGTAAGTAGGAAACCACGCTGAGACAAGGGTACAACCAGCCTCCTGGTCATGCCAGGCTTGGGGTCTCTTGACTCAGTGTACAGGAGTCCATCTTCCCAGTATACCTTGTGGGTACCTGTGGCGTTCCCAGCAGCCTCAGCAGCAGCCTGCTGTCTGAGGGGTTCAAGAGAAGGGCAGTCTAACTGGTCCTTCCCCAGGTCTTCCCTTGAGGGTCCCCCTGAACCCAAGAATTCAACTTGATCAAGTTCGAACTCCCTAGGCTCAGTTTCCCTCAATTCCTGTAGGTCAGCCTCCTCTGAGACTTGATCCACGACCTGGGGCAAGGGGGAAGGCGCAGCCTTAACCCTACTGCTCTTTTTCTTGGGAGGTGTCTGGTCCGTTGTTCCAGGATCCAGCACCTGTTCAGTGGGGCATTTCCTGACCTGTGACCTGGTCACAGCGAACACATGTGCTGGCAAACCTAACATTTCCATGTGAGTCCGGTGCTCCACTTCTGACCATTGTGATGACTCCAAATCATTGCCCAACAAACAATCCACTGGGAGGTCTGGACTAACTACAACCTTCTTTTGGCCAGTTACCCCTCCCCAGGAGAAAGCTACAATTGCCATACTGTGATGGGTAGTGACATTGCTTGCATTGGTCACCAGGAATTCTGTACCTGGCATGATCTGTCCCGGGTCCACAAAGTTAGGCGTCACCATGGTGACGCTGGCACAAGTGTCCCTATAGGCCTGAGCCATCTTTCCATTTATGAAAGGCGTCTGTCTGTATTTGCCCAAGGTATTGGGACTTATGTCAGGGGACACGTCCGCGTCCCCTGTACTGACAAGGACAGCCTGAGTGAGTGTGCCAACTAAGTTGTCACGCCCCTCAGAACCCAGGGTTAACCCTACTAAACCCTTGGGAGGCGCACTACCACTGCTGACTGTACTAGGGGGCACAGGTGCCTTAGGGGCTGCAGCGGCAGGAGTCTGCCCTCCTCCTTTCTTGGTGCACTCACTAAACCAGTGAGATTTACTTTTACAGTACTGGCACCATCTTTTGGATTGGACTTCTTTCTTCTTTTGGGGAGCCTGACCCCCTCCCTCTTTGGGTTGTTGGGGACCTGTCGAAGACTTCTGGTCATTTTGTTCCCCCTTAGAATCTTTACCCTTCTGGTCTGCCTTCTTCTGACCACCTTGATTCTGGCCCTGGTTCTGTTTAACTCTCGTACGAACCCATCTGTCTGCCTTCTTTCCCAATTCTTGGGGAGAGGTCAGATCCGAGTCGACAAGATGCTGATGCAACAACTGGTTCTGACAATTGTTTAAAATTTGTTCTCTCATCATCAAATTATACAATCCTTTGTAATCAGTAACCTTACTGCCCAGCAACCAGCCCTCAAAAGCCTTAGTGGCACAATCGACAAAGTCAGACCAATCTTGAGACTGCGTTTTCTGGGTATCCCTGAACAGCACCCTGTACTGCTCAGTGGTTAGGCCGAACCCTTCAACGAGTGTATTTTTCAAGACTTGGTAATCGTTCGCATCCTCCACCCTTGTGGTGAGGAGCTTGTCTCTTCCTTTACCTTCAAAGGAGAGCCACAAGATAGCTGCCCACTGACTCTGGGGAACACCTTGCACAGTGCAGGCCCTCTCCAAAGCAGTAATCCATTTGTGGATGTCGTCCCCTTGTTTAAAGGGGGGCACTATCTTACCAAGGTGTTTCGTATCGAAACTCTTTTCCCTATTGCTAGGTACATTGCTGCCACCAGTGGGGACTGCCCCACTTAACTGTTGCTCTCTCGCAAAGGCAAGCCTTTCTTTGGCCAGGGCAAGTTCTTCCCTTTCGATCCTCAGATTAGCTGCCCTTTCCTTAGCTTCGTACACTCTCCGCTGAGGGGACGTCATCCCTCTTTGCGAAGAGTTGCGAGAGCCATTGGTTTGAAGGGATCTGCCAGAGTCTCTCGACAGAGATCGGGCTCGTCCATTCCCAATGTTAAGCGGACCTGACAGTAGCGCTGGGGGTCCCCCAGTACCACTATCATGTTTGCTTAAGTTGGACCTGCTTAGTCTAACGACTTCTACCTGTCCCTTATCTGCCTCATCCCCAGAGGGATCCTCATCCTCATCATCCTCCACATCTTCGTTCTCAGTTGCGAGGTGGATGAGGTCAGGATCGTCTCTGGTTCCCTCGAGGGGAGGCATGTCTCCTTCTGGATTAGAAGAGCTAAGACGGGTCTCAGCTTTCCTGGCATCATAAGTCTCCAAGAGACCAATCAGAAAGGACGTGGTGGGGTTAGACCCCTGCTTGATCTTCCGGGAGTGACACACCTGTCTTAACTCCTTGAAGCTCAGCACAGTATATCTTGAAGGGATGACCTGTGGAGGGTCAACTGACACAAGGGGAGACTCAGAGTTTCCTCCTTTGTCCGACATACTGTTTCTAGTGTGGTGTAAGTGATGCACCTACCTACACTACGTGTTTACCTACTGTTCCCTTGCTAAGAGTTGCAGCCAAGGTGTGCTAGGCCTTGAGGAGCTACAACAGCTGGTTCAGTAGAACTCAGAGTATTCTAAGCTTTAGTTATATGTGCTAACAGTACTTATGTGATCTTTCACAAGATATTCTTAGGATACGTGTGGTAAAACAACAGCAAGCTCAAATCCCAACTGCTGCTCACCAATGTGAGAAGTTGGCCCGATATGCAACGTTCGCTATTCTAGCGACCGCTATGTATCGTTCCAACGACCCTTATGGTGTTTGGTTGTAAGTCAACCTGTAGACCAGCTATCCTAGTAGCGTGGATACGAGCAGTCTAAGGCTAAAGACTCGAGAGGGCGTGTTAAGCCAGCTGTTATACCACATATACCCCCTGAACACCAAGTGAAAGGACACCACACAAGTGTTATGAAAACAGTATATTTATTAAGAATCACAACAGCCCTGTACTCTTTATGAGGACAGGGTACTAAGCACAAACCAAATCTCTTAGGAAAATACTTCAAGTGCACAATTAAAACAAGTGTCCGAGGACACGGAAAGTTTAAGGTCTCGGGCGGACCCGATCAGGCAAGTCGGAAGCGAGGGACTCGGGACCCTAGAGTAAAGAGGCTATGCAGGCACCGAAATGCCGAGTTACCTAGCCACGAGGGCTGCGGCTGCACAAGTCTTACAGGCGTCGGGGTCTTCGCTGACGAGCCAGGAGCCGGAAGAAAAGGAGTTGCTGGCCGGCGACCAGTGATGAATAGTTCGTAGAGATCCAAGCCTGGATCAGAGATTGTTGATACCTGAAAGCAGAGGGGACCAAGTTCGTACTACTAGCCAGTAGTCAGAGGGTACCAGGAAGGCACCGGTTGGCCGTCACCTCGACTAGGTGAGTGGGCGACGCTAGGCTCGGCAGTCTCACGGACCATGAGGCGTTGTCGGCGACCACGGCGGAGGTGCGAGCTGTCCCACGAAGGATGATGCTGTCGGCGTCGCTGGGCCTAGGATGGGGCAACAAGCCTTGGCAGATCTCAGGGCCACGTGGTGGGCCTAAGATGGCGTCTTGAGTGGACCAGGAGGGTCCGGGGTGCTTCTCGCAAAGATGGAAGCAAGGGCCAGTCTGGAGCAGCCAGACCAGCAGTGTTGATTGTCGGATGTCGTCACAGAAGGGCACAGGCCAGCGGCTAGTGACCAGACAACGTGCTGAGCAGCGAGCAGAAGGGCCCCACGCAGATCGTGGAGATGCTGGGAGACTGCACTTCGGTGCTGGAGCGGCTCAGGGTCGGGGCTTCTCGGACCCCAGAGCACTCACCAGAGAATTACTTCGATGGTCGTGCTGGTTAAGAGCGTGCAGGTTCTGATGATGGCCGGTCCCTCGAGGTCTCGTCGCACCCACAGATCACAGCTGAGCTGATGACGTGGGTAGAGGTCAGAGGTGCCAGGGAAGCCGGTTCTCGTCGAGCTGGGCCGTCGGATCCTTGAGGAAGGACTTGCAGCAAACCGCAGAGTTCTTAGATGGTGCCCGCTGATGCAGGGTGACTACTCCTTAGTCACAAGGGAGAAATCTTGAGAAGAGTCTTGAGTGTCCTTTCGTAGAAAGTAGTTCTTGATTCAAAGATGATCCAATTTGGAAGGGTCCCCGCTCCGGCCTTTATTCTAAAGAAAGGGGTGGGTATATGACTAGGTCCTGCCCTAAGGGTGGGACCAGGAAGGGGGGTAGTTACACCCCTCTCCCCTGCCGGACTTTCCCCAGGCCAGGGCTGGCGCCCCTGGAACTGGTTCTGACCGGCAGATGCGTAGTGAGCACCGGGGTGCCACTCCGCAGTCACCTTCTCGCAAAAGCCCTACCTACCCAGAATACACAAACCCTGTCTGGGACGGTGCGAACACCGCCCTCGACAGGAAACCCTTTGTCCAAGTGCTCCTCGCTGGAAGGACTCCCAGCAGCAGGAGGTCAGACTCGTGTCTGTGGTGGCAGCATCCATTTTGTGGAGCTGAGGCTTTAGTTAACTTTAACCGGGGTTCACAGTTACGTACATGTCGTGTCCCTCTAGAAGGGCGGAATGCTAACCTCGTCGCCAGAATTGGTGAGGGGGCAGCATCCCGATTCGTATGACACCTTACTCGACATGCCTTGATAACGCGACACCGAAGTTACCGATGTGGTACGCGTTATCATGGAACAGCCATTGGGTCTTGATTCCGCAAGCTGTAACCGGGCTCGGCTCGGGCCAGAACCTAGTTCACACGAGCCCATGCACTCTGCCTTCAGGATTGTCAAGGCCTGCCATAGGAGTGACTGATAGGAACTCGGGTGTCCATTGTATGGTTAGATATAGAGCTACTATACCTAAAGCAAAGGGTGATTACACGACTTTGCCCCAGCTGTCATGCAGCCAGTTGTGTCAAATTTAGGAGGCCAGCCAGGGGTGGCATAATACATGCTGCAGCCCCTGGCGGCCCTGGGTACACCTATGCCCTGCGTTACGGGGTCTGATAAGGTGGCCCAGTACCAATTGGTAGATGCCCCTAGGGTACATATCGTAATTTAGAAAGAGAACAGCCAGGCTGTGGGTCTGATTGGCAGGCCCACAGTCAGAGAAAGTCGTAAACCAGTGAAACAAAAGCAAAAAATCTGGGTGATCATAGGATTGCAGACCCTACTCTCCTACACTCGTCTTTCGAGATGCTCTATGGGAGGCAACCCAGGAGCTTGCTTGACATGACGAGAGAAGTCTGGGAAACGGAACAGACCGGAGAGACCCGAAACCTGCTGGAGTACAGCACAAACTTAAAAAACAAACTGGGAAAAATCAGAGAGCTGGCTTTTACTCATCTGGAAGAAAGTCAAAAACAACAGCAAGTGCAATACAACAAAGGAAAAAAATGGAGGTCTCTCAGTGTTGGCGACTGGGCCCTGGTACTTCTGCCATCGACGTCCAAGAAGTTCCAGAACGAATGGCAGGGCCCCTTCGAAGTCACCGAAACCATCGGTAGAACCACCTACCGGTTGCGTCTATCAGCAAGGAAGACACAGATATTCCATATCAATTTATTAAAGAAATGGCTGGGACCGAAGCCGGTGGCAGCACATCTGGTAACCCCAAGCAACACCTCCCCGATGAGCACCCTGGAGGATCTAGTTGTCAATGATGAGCTGTACCGGAACGAGCAGGAGGGCCTACGAAACGTGCTACGATCGTTTGCGCCTGTCTTCTCTGACCTCCCCGGCAGGACCACTCTGGCCGAGCACAGGATAGAGACTCCCGTAGGTACCACGGTCAAACAGCGACCATACAGAATACCCGCTGCCAAGAGGGACGCAATAGGAAGAGAAGTGGAAGAGATGCTCAGACTGGGGGTGATCCGGCCATCCAGGAGCGAGTGGTCATCGCCAATAGTCATGGTGCCGAAACCCGACGGCAGTAGCCGCTTCTGTATGGACTTTCGTGCTTTGAACGCAGTGTCCACTTTCGATTCCTATCCCATTCCACGTATCGATGAGCTCATCGAGAAGCTCGGGGACGCGAAGTACATAAGCACATTAGACCTGACCAAAGGCTATTGGCAGGTGCCACTACGGGAGGAAGACAGAAAGAAGACAGCATTTGCAACGCCCGATGGACTGTACGAGTTCACTGTCCTGCCCTTCGGTCTTCATGGCGCCCCCGCCACATTCCAGAGACTGATGAATACGGTCTTGCAGGGGCATCACCGGTATTGCTCTGCCTACCTGGATGACATAATCATCTTCAGTCCGTCATGGGAGGAACACCTTAACCACCTCGGGATTGTACTACGCCAACTGGAAAATGCCGGTCTTCACGTGAACTCAAAGAAATCCAGGATTGGATACCAGAAGGTCAAGTATTTGGGATATCTTCTGGGACACGGTGCCATAGAGCCGCAAATTGAAAAAGTGAGGGCCATCGCGGACACCCCTTTTCCCAAAAACATGAAAGACATGCGGGCCTTTCTAGGTTTGGTAGGCTACTACTGGAGATTCATACCGGCATTTTTGGATGTAGCGGCACCCCTGACAGACACTCTCAAGAAATCGAAAGCCAGCGTGGACTATCGCAACCCCTCCCCTGCCATGTGGAAGGCCTTCCAGACACTTAAAAAGGCGATCACGACGAGCCTGGTTCTGACATCCCCCGATTTCGCCAAACCTTTCATATTGCATACCGACGCCTCAGACTTTGGCATCGGGGCTGTTTTGTCTCAGGACACGGGGGAGGAGGGTGTGAAGCCCATCCTGTACATAAGCAGGAAATTGTTCCCCAGGGAGGTCAGGTATCCGACCATCGAGAAGGAGTGCCTAGCCATCCGCTGGGCAATCGACAAACTGAGGTATTATCTGGAGGGGCGTACGTTCGTGTTGTACACCGATCACGCCCCCCTGTTATGGATGAGCAGGAACATCTCGAACAACCCAAGAGTCATGCGATGGTTCCTGGCCTTGCAACCCTTTCGGTTCCAGGTCCGTCACCGGAAAGGGTCTGACAATGTCAATGCGGACTTCCTGTCCCGGTTTCCTCTCCCCGATCGGGAGAATCCTAAGGGGGAGGTGTGTGACGTGGGGGACCCGGACACGGGGCCCCCTGGTATGCCTATTAATATTTCTCCTCTTTTTGCGCAGCACACCGAGGCCTGGAACACCCCGGATGTCATCGGATGCCGGCCCGGCGCGGAGTCCCTGTATCCCTGCACCTTTAAGGGGGCGGAACCGGACTGGAGACACACCTTCCCTGCGGAGGTAAAACCCATCCCAGAATCCACGCAGGGGTGCGAGACACCCGGAGGCGGAGAAGGAGACTGGTGGCGAGAGTGGAGAGAGAGCGGAGCGGATTGGGCGGAGTGCGAGGACGAGGATCGGAGGACGGAGGTGGAGTGCGAGGACGAGGATCGGAGGACGGAGGCGGAGTGCGAGGACGAAGAGCGGAGGACGGAGACGGAGTGCGTGGAAGACGACAGGAGGAAGGAGGCGGGGTACGATCAGCGAGGACGAAGGTGGACGGAGGGAGAACATCAGGCGAGGAGGATTTCTGAGGAGGCTACGGGAGAGACGCCGGCCCCCACAAAGGAGGACGACCGTGACGACGACTACAGCGGCAAGCCGGGAGGCCAACGGGACCGCGCATCGCCCAGCCACACTTCCTCTGAAGTGTGGCTCGACCAGGTACGGTCAAGATTCAGCGGGTGGGCGGGCATTAGACGAGGCAAGCCACCCTGAGGACACGAGAATCCCACTGCACAGAACCCCCCCTTTTTTGCACTGGGTCAGGTCACTTGTTCGGGACACGGGTGTGCACGTGTGTGGTCCTCACCCCTTTTTCCCTGTGTGAACTTCACGAATAGGTCAGAGTGACTCAGACCGTTTCATTTCTCTTCCCTTCCGGTATCGTGAGGCCCTCGAGACGGCGGAGAGACGGCCTACAACTCCCAGGAGGCAGTGGGAAAGACGACCCGGAGCGGGAAGAAGCACAACGGAGGCAACAGATCCCCCCCTGCCTTTCTACCGAGTGCCTGTACAAAAACGTAGACACTATAAAATAATAAAACCTTCACTGCCTAGAACACCTGTGTCAGCCAACCTCTTTGACAACCCTCCCGAAACCCCACAATAACATATCTTTTATATTTTAAACAACAAATGTATTTTATTACATTAGTAAAAAAATGTATTACATTATCAATGTTAGTGAAGACTGATATAACAAAATTATGTATAATTATTTTTTTACATGTATCCACCACCAACCACGAAAGAAAAAAGAAACTCAATTCATCACATAAATTAATTACAACACATAAACCAAACAGTTCCACATAACAATCACATAATACGAACATAATATCACATTTCAAACCAACAATATATTATCACATTTCCCACTCAAGAGAAATGAAATAAATAAAACTCACTGTTCTGTAGCTGCAGATCTTTCTCTGTATACACATAATCAAAAATAGTACGCTGTCAAAAATGGATGCATACAGTCCAAAAGCCTCAAAAAATGCAAAAAGAAAACAAATCCAATAGAAAAGCCATAGAGCAAGCCAAAGTATCTAGGAACCATACAAAAGTGGAAAAAGTGTATAACGGACAGAAAAGCTCCAATAAATTAGAAAAAAAGGAAATCAAGGCAACAAGCATTGTTTTATTATAAACAAGAAGTTATTTTCTTTGTAAAAAAAATGGAAACTTCCAATGCCCATAGGACACTTTGATAGACAAAAACCTGTAAAATAAATTAGAAAACCCACCGCAAAACACATTACATTCCAAAAGATACATATACTTAACAGTTAATCATCAGAATATAAGGAACATAACACAATTTAACATAACATAGTGATGCTTGACTAAAATAATGTACGACTACCCAAAACTACAGACTAACAAAACACACTAATACATCTAAATATACAAATAAACGCAAACTACACTATAAATACCTTCTAATCCTCCCCACTAAAGGGTGACATTTACTACTCCCACTCGTATCTAACCATACTGGGGGATGGTGTTGGACTCTAAAGGGGTGACATATACTATTCCTACTCCGATCTAATCCAATTTGGAGAAAGCATTGGACACTAAAGGGGTGACATTGACTGTTCCCACTCCAATCTAGCCATATTGGAGGAAGATGTTGGACACACTAGATGGTGACATTTAATATTCCCACTCCAATCTAACCATGTTAGGGAAATGTGCTGGACACTAAAGGGGTGACATTTACTATTACCACCCCAGTCTAAGGCTTTTTGAAGATAGGTGAAATTTACAATATCCGCTTCAATATAAAGCATTGTAAACAAGATAATACAAATTAAACATATTAAATTCACAATCAATACTCCATATTCATACTTAATTTTGTAACTACAAAATTAAATAAACTTTAATCTAAAAATACACTAACCAAAACTACAAATAGTACATGTAAATATTAAACTATAAACTATAAACAAATAATTACCAGTAATAATTAATACATTTTGTAAAACCATAATTCATAATTAACAACCTAAAATGGAAAAATAGATAGATAAATTATATGACATTTTTTATATATATTTTAAAATTAAATTACTGTTGTAAAAAGTAAACTATTTCTACAATGTAAAATACATTTTTACAAAAAGTATTACATTTTCCATAAAAATATTTCTAAATATTTAACTTTTTTAAATTACTTAATTGTTTCATTATAAAAATATTTTTATGCCATTAATATATATCTTAATTAAGATGTATTAACAGTATTATTGTAAAAAAAATTATGTAAAAATTCGAAATTATTAATTTGCATACCTTTCAAATTATTAACATAAAATGTCATTTAAATACACATTTTAAAAAACATCTCTCCACCCTTATCCCCTAAAAACGTGGTACCTGCTACTAAAAAAAGTATTAAACTATTATTTATATACAGTAATACAGCTAAAAATACAAATTTCAACAATTTCATAACTAAAACATTATCTTAGGCGCCAGCGACCAAGATGGCCGCTTGAGCATCGGCTCCGCCGGCCACCACATCCTGACTCCCCACGCTCCCTGACACAGCGCTTCGCCTCCTTGCTGCCTGATACCGCCTGGATTTGTGATCGCTTGAATTAACCTAGCGACTGGTATTGTAGCCTGCTCAGTTCAAATAGTGCTCATTTGCGCAGCATTGCCGAATTAGAATAATCATAGCCTGCTTATTTTAAAGTTTAAATTGTGCCTGCTCATTTCATATTGTGCTCATTTGCGCTGCATTATCGAGATATATTTATCGTAGCCTGCTAATTGTTGTTCGTTGTTTTCCTTCGGCTGTGCCTCCGTTTCGCTTTCTGTATTACAGCCATTTTGTTGTTGTGTCCACTCCTGGCCCGTCTCTCCTCCCCGCTCCCGCCTCCCAGCTGACCCTCCCTCCCACTGATAGATAAGGCTCGCCCCTTCCATAGTAACGCTGTGACCACCTGGGCTTGCCCCGAAGCGGTCGCTCCCCACGCTCCCTGACACAGCGCTTCGCCTCCTTGCTGCCTGATACCGCCTTAATTTGTGATCGCTTGAATTAACATAGCGCCTGGTATCGTAGCCTGCTCAGTTCAAATAGTGCTCATTTGCGCAGCATTGCCGAATTAGAATAATCATAGCCTGCTCATTTTAAAGTTTAAATTGTGCCTGCTCATTTCATATTGTGCTCATTTGCGTTGCATTGTCGAGATATATTTATCGTAGCCTGCTAATTGTTGTTCGTTGTTTTCCTTCGGCTGTGCCCCCGTTTCGCTTTCTGTATTACAGCCATTTTGTTGTTGTGTCCACTCCTGGCCCGTCTCTCCTCCCCGTTCCCGCCTCCCAGCTAACCCTCCCTCGCCCCGCCCCCTCCACTATCCATATATGACAGATGCCTTTGCCCGCAGCGTTCACGTGCAGCGGTCGCGCCCCATGTGCGTCGAAGGTCCGCGCCTGGACCGCGCCCAGGGCCAGACCCCCTGGTCCTTGAAAAACTCCCTCCACCCGCATAACGTACGACACCGCCTCCATCCTTGCCCTCAACCCCGGCCGCACACCACAATGCTGCACAGCTACCCCAGGACACTCCCATGGACCATTCGCCTGCCTCTCCTGCAAGTTCGCCTGCATCAGAACCCACACCAAACCCAGCTCCCCCAAACACAGCTCCAATTCTAACCACCTGAAGTGCATCCTGCTGAACACCCGCTCAGTGCACAGACACGCCACTGAACTCTGGGATCTACTCGACACTACATCGCCGGACTTCGCCTTCCTTACTGAAACATGGATGAACGCCTCATCAGCACCCGACATCGCCATAGCCATCCCGGACAACTACAAGATCATCCGAAAAGACCGCACCGTCCAAACAGGAGGAGGCATCGCCATCGCCCACAAGAACACCATCCGAATCACGACCAGCTCCGACGATAACCTCGCGACCGCCGAACACCTTCACTTCCAGATCCACACCGATCCCAGGACCACATTGAGAGGTACCCTCATCTACAGACCACCAGGAACCCGCACACAATTCAACGAAGACATCACTGACTTCATCAGCCCACATGCCCTCACTTCCGAGAACTACATCCTACTGGGAGACCTCAATTTCCACCTGGAAAAGAAAAATGACAGCAACACCACCACCCTTCTGGACAACCTAGCCAATCTCGGACTCAAACAACTTGTTGACTCCCCCACCCACTCAGCCGGACACACGCTTGACCCTATCTTCACCTCCAGCAAACACATTTCCTTCGATCACACCTCAGCTCTTCATTGGACGGACCACAGCTGCGTCCACTTCAGCTACAAAAAGACCACGACCTACAACCCCCCACAACCTATTCCTCGAAGAAACTGGAATAAAATCACCACCGACCAACTCATCGCATCGCTTAACCAAAACCCTCCTGCCATTTCATCGGACCCAAACCAAGCCGCCACAAAACTCACACAATGGATCACCCACATCGCTGACGAACTAGCACCCTTGAAAAACCACCAGATCAAACAAGGTAGCAAAAAGGCCCCATGGTTCAACGATGACCTCAAAAAATCCAAGAAGTTATGTCGCACACTCGAGAAAACCTGGAGAAAAAACCCTACCACTGACAACCTGACCACCTTCAAGGACGCCACCCGCAAACACCATCAATTGATCCGTTCCACCAAGAAATCAGCTTTCAAGGATCGTCTCGACAACAACGCCCAAAACAGCAAGGAACTATTCAACATCGTCAAAGAATTCACCAACCCCACCACCGGCACCAACGACATTACTCCTTCCCAAGACCTTTGCGACTCTCTATCCTCTTTCTTCCACAACAAAATCGTCGACATACATAACAGCTTTGAAAACCAGTCCGAAGAACAGTCCACTCTACCCACACCCGAACCTAAACAATACTCTCACAACCTTTGCGCCTGGAACCCTATCACTACTGAAGACACTATCCGCCTGATGAACTCCATCCACTCAGGTTCTCCAACCGACCCATGTCCCCATCACATCTTCAACAAAGCAAATTCCATCATCGCACCCCATCTCCGCGATGTCATCAACTGTTCCTTCAATTCCGCGAACTTCCCAGAAAGCTGGAAACATGCCGAACTCAGCGCCCTTCTGAAGAAACCCACAGCAGACCCCTCTGAACTTAAGAACTACCGCCCCATCTCACTCCTCCCATTCCCCGCCAAAGTCATTGAGAAAGCCGTCAATAATCAGCTCGCCGCCTTCCTCGAATCCAACAATTCCCTAGACCCCTCACAGTCCAGCTTCCGAGGCAAACACAGAACCGAAACCGCCCTCATTGCAGCTACAGACCACATCCGAACGCTACTGGACCATGGAGAAACAGTTGCCCTCATCCTACTTGACCTCTCCGCCGCCTTCGACGCAGGCTGTCACAACACCCTCATACAACGCCTCTGCAACATCGGAATACAAGGGAAAGCATTGGACTGGATCATCTCGTTCCTCGCCGGAAGAACCCAGAGAGTCCACCTCCCCCCTTTAAGATCAGAGGCCACCGAAGTCATCTGCGGCGTACCACAAGGATCATCTCTCAGCCCCACCCTCTTCAACGTTTACATGAGCCCCCTCGCATCCATCGCGCGACAACACAACCTCAACCTCATCTCCTACGCAGACGACACCCAGCTGATCCTCTCCCTCACCAAAGACCCAAACATCGCCAAAACCAATCTACACGAAGGTATGAAAGAAGTAGCCGAATGGATGAAGAACAGCCGTTTAAAACTAAACTCCGACAAAACGGAAGTCCTCATCCTAGGATCTTCCCCCTCTGCCTGGGATGACTCATGGTGGCCACCGGCCCTGGGTACAGCGCCCATACCTACAGATCACGCACGTAACCTGGGCTTCATCCTAGACTCCTCCCTCTCTATGACCAGACAAGTCAATGCAGTCTCATCTTCATGCTTCAACATCCTTCGCATGCTCAAAAAAATCTTCCGCTGGATCCCCACCGTAACAAGAAAGACAGTCACCCACGCATTGGTCACCAGCCGACTGGATTATGGAAATACCCTCTACGCCGGAACCACAGCCAAACTTCAGAAAAGACTCCAATGCATCCAAAACGCCTCAGCCAGACTCATACTGGACATCCCCCGTCAAGCTCACATTTCCGGTCACCTGAAGGAACTCCACTGGCTCCCCGTCAACAAGAGAATAATGTTCCGTCTCCTCACCCACGCACACAAGGCCCTCTACGACCTAGGACCCGAATGCCTTAACACACGACTGTCCTTCTACAAACCCACCCGTCAATTACGATCTTCCAGCCTAGCCCTCGCTGCAATTCCGCGCATCCACAGATCCACCATGGGAGGAAGATCCTTCTCCTACTTAGCAGCCAAAACCTGGAATTCTCTCCCCACTCACCTTCGACTTACTCAGAATCACCCATCCTTCAGAAAGCAGCTAAAAACCTGGTTATTCGATAAATAACTCACCCACCATCCCTCAAGCGCCTTGAGACCCTCTGGGTGAGTAGTGCGCTATACAAATTCTAGAACTTGAACTTGAACTATCCTGAGCCCCGTCCCTACCATCTGGTGTAGGACCCGCTCCTGAGCCACTGGGCGAAATTCTGAATGATTTGGGCGCTCGGATGACTTGAATTCATCGTCTGGAACTTTTGGGGCCTATTGGGCGCGCCACCGGGACCCTGCGTGTGGCACTGCCCGCTTTGGAGTTCAACAACAACGGCGAGAGAGACCGGAAGTGTGCGGCGCGAATAGTTCCCTGGAAGTCGCGTCCCACTCGAGTGGCTCTCGGACCCCCATCTATTCCCAATTGACTTCGCACATTCACGCCACTACGGAACAACCTGTAGCTGTGCCGATTGCCCTTGCGATATAGGGGTTCATTCGGCCGGCGGAGTTGGTACTTGCACAGAAACTGAAAATGGCTGCGAGGGGGGATCCCGAGAAACTACCTCCAAAAACGCTGAGGAACACCAAACCGATCCAGTCCAATAGACTGGAAAAGTACAGTTTCTCCAAGGGGTCCCCGGTGGACGAGAAACGCACGCAAGTGAGTGGTCATGAGGAGGCCCCGTCCGGGGCAGACCCGACATTGAAAGACGTGGTGGCGGCGATCACCGGGATTCAGTCATCCCTTGGTAAGATGGATACCAAGTTGGACACTGTCGAGGTGGGCCTAATCCAAGCAGACCTGAATAAAACCTCGGAAAAAGTCAAATCACTTGAGATTAAAACATCAAGTCTCACGGACGATGTGTCGGACCTCCTGCGAGAAGTGAGAGAGTTGAAGGAGTCTCAGACCCAGTTTGCTCGCAAGCTGGATGAGTACGAAGGACGGGCGAGGCGCAATAACGTCCGTATCCTTGGCATACCGGAGAGATCAGAGGGGCAGACCCCGGACCTGTTTGTGGAAGACCTTATCCTGAACCACTTAAAACCCAAGGGTCTCAGCAACTTTTTCACCGTTGAGAGGGCCCACAGAGTACCTGGTGGCCGCCCGAAGACAGGGGTGCCCCCTCGCCCGATGATTGTCCGCATTTTGAACTTTCGGGACAGAGATACTTTTCTGCAGACGGCGAGATCCTCTGGACCTCTGGCTTATGAAAATGCGTCTCTCCTCTTTTTTCCTGACTTCACCCAGGCTGTGCAGAAACAAAGGCAGGATTTCATAAATATCAAGAGACGGCTGCGTGCCTCGGAACTCAAATACTCCATGTTGTTCCCTGCCCGCCTCCGGATAGAACGCAACGGTAAAGCCAGGTTTTTTGATCACCCAGATGCAGCATCGGACTGGTTGGACCGAATCCAGGGGCCTGATACCGAAGGCGACACCCTGATGGACAATGAGGAACAATAATCCCGTGTTGGTCACTGCAGTTGGACAGGGTGGCAAGGGAGCTGGTTTGCTGGGGGAGATCTTTTAATCCCCGCTGGCTTTGTTAATATCCTGGGGTGTTTTTATTAGCACTGATGGGGGTTCTTATGCGGGTTGGGTTGGGGTGAGCTGGTGGCCTGTTTTAAGGTCCTCCTCCGTTTTCTACGTTTAGATATTGTAGTTAGTTTTGGGGTGACAGGCACACTGCTGGTTGGGGATGTGCACAAGTTGCATGCAGGGGTGCAGGGTGGGGGGTTGGGTTGTGGGGACTTTTGTTCATGGATTTGTGTTTTGTTTATGACCTATGCTTGCAAAGGTTGTCGCGTAATGCTTTAGGATTTTCCGGGGACGAATATGGCGTCAGCTAGGCGGGGTTTGGGTGTGTCGGTCCTCAGCTGGAATGTGAATGGTTTGGGAGACAAGATCAAATGCGCAATGGTGGGACAGTTGATCAGGCGCCGGTTGCCAGATGTGGTCCTACTCCAAGAGACTCATCTCATGGGAAAGAGATGTATGGCGCTACACAGGGGTGGGTATAAATTGGTTGCCCATGCCGGTTTCACCTCAGGCTCCAGCGGGGTGGGGATATTGGTCAAGAATTCCTTCCCGCTCACCATACAGGCTACCTGGTCTGATAACCGTGGACGGTATATTGGGGTCTCGGGGCTGTGGGAGGGCAGAACAATTACGTTCCTTTCAGTTTATGTACCACTCACATTGCAGACAGACACCTTCCGTGAACTGAGTAGGATGTTTTTGTCGCTACCCATTGGCATCATAGTGATTGGGGGTGATTTTAATGCAGTCATGGATGGCGAATTAGATAGATACCCCTCCTGTGTGTTACCTCCCTCTAGTGGGTGGTTGTCGGAGTTTGTTGCTGGTGGGGGTATGGTGGATGGGTGGAGGCTTCGACATCCCGTAGACATGGAATACACACGCACATCTGCGGCACACCACTCTTTCTCTAGAATTGACTATCTGCTATTGCCTGCGTCTCAGGCGGCGTTCGTCCAGGAAGTGCGCCACCTGGCCAGGGGAGTGTCTGATCACTCTCCGATATGGTTGCAGTTGAAAATCGGACCGGACAATGTTGCTAGGGTTGCACCAATTAGTGCTTGTTGGTTGAGAGATCCCGCCACCAAAAAGGAGCTGGTACGTGTCACCGATAACTACTTTAGCGAGAACTCGGGGACAGTCGAATCTGACTGCTCTCTCTGGGAGGCCTACAAAACAGTTGTCAGGGGGAAGGCCCTCTCCCTAATCTCTGGGCAGAAGAAAAAGAGCAGGGCGGAAATTGACAGGGTCGAGGCGGAGTTATTGGCGACGGAAAAGGAGGTCTCCACCACCGGGGACCCGGAAGGTGAACATCGCCTCAGTCTTCTCCGGGACGGGTTCAAACACCTATCGCGAGAGGGGGCGAGGGAACAGCACGCTAACACACAAAGTAGAGTCTATGAACACGGAGACAAGGCGGGGAAACTGATAGCGTGGTTGGAGAAGGGAGACTGGGGGTCTCGTCTGGTCCCGGAGCTGCAGATTGCGGGCTCGGGAACACGGCGGATCCGCAGCACATAGCGGACGAGTTTGCCAGATATTATGAGGAGGTTTATACCTCAGCTGGGCTGCACACGGTGGAAGAGAATGCGGAGGTCATCCGGGATATCCGAATGCCCGCTCTATCGGCCGAGGATCGGGAGTTTATGGATTCCGATAAAAAAAATGACGAGGTCGCAATGGCTATCTGCGGGGTGCGCTCCGGGAAAGCCTCGGGCCCGAATGGTTTTCCTGTTGAACTCTATAAACTTCATGCCGACCGTATAGCTCGTTTTATGAAGGCCATGTATCTTGAGAGTAGGGAAAATGGCATGCTTCCCTATGACCAGCGTACTGCCAACATTGTTGTTATATATAAGGATGGTAAGCCTTGTCTGGAGTGTTCTTCTTATCGCCCAATCTCTCTCTTAAATGCGGAGCCTAAAATTCTGGCCAAACTACTCGCGAACCGGCTAGTGAAAATTATAACTGAACTGGTACACCCGGATCAGTCCAGTTTTATGCAGCGCCGAAATACCGCCCTTAATCTTCGTAGACTCCATGGGGTGGTGGCAGGTTCGGCTCGCATCCATGAGCCAGCGGCGTCTCTGTCGTTGGACGCTACTATGGCGTTCGACAGAGTGGAATGGCCATATCTATTTGCGGTGCTGGAGAAATTCGGGTTCGGCCCGGAATTCATACGATGGATCCGTCTCCTGTATTCTGCGCCACTGGCCCGGGTAGTAGTAAACAATCACAAGTCCCGCGATTTTCGGCTTGGACGGGGCACCAGACAAGGATGTCCCCTCTCGCCTCTTTTATTTGCTCTGGCACTGGAGCCGCTAGCGGCCTGGGTACGATGGGATAGATCGATCAAAGGGTTACGCTGGACTTCGGAGTGGGAGGACAAAATCTCGCTATACGCGGACGATATCCTGATGTATCTGACCTCCCACCGACAGTCCCTCATTGTCCTGATGGATATCTTGGCGATATACTGTAGATATTCGGGGTTTAACCATTAATTGGAGGAAGGGGGGCGCTAGAGGGCGCCAGGCAAGATGGCCGCACGTATGTGAGGCTCCGCCAGATCGAGCCACAATCCTTTTAATATCCTTCATATCCTGCCCTCGTAACTCCCCAGCGTTGCGGTAATACCTGCAAGGAGCGAGGCAGCATCGTTTGGCTCTACTTTCAGCTTTCTAGCCGTCTCCGGAGGTGACTGCTGCCGATTGAACTACTGGCTGGGCCCCGACATCGTGGCGCTCTGGGACGGCCCCGCGTCCGAGGCCTGCCTGGTGGAAGATTCCTGCGATGCCTGGCGTGGCTGCCGGGAGCGGCTCGAGCGGCCGGACGGTCTCGTCGAGGCCGGGGGAGAGGCTCTGCACGGCGGCGGAGGCGAGCGGCCGTCGCCTGGGCCGGTCCCGGCCTCTGCTGGTTGCGGTGAGTGGGGAGGCGGCCTGGGAAAGCCCGGGGCTGCGGAGGTGGCGCTAGGCCGCACTAGGCTGCTCCGCGCGAGCCGCGGCTGGTGGGGGCGGGGTGCGTTCAGGTGCGACTGCGAGGGCCAGTCGGAATAGTGGCGGCTCCGTGGTGCCTGGAAGAACGCTGAAGCCTACTGCCCGGGACTGCGGCTGAGCACTAGCCGCGGGAGAGTGGCTGAGACTGGCTGCCCTATAGTTTGCTGACTGGTGGTGGGGCCTACCGGGCGCCTGCAGCTCTACCTTCCTGACCATCGGCACTGCATGTGGCGTTTCACGGGGCCGCAGTTCTGCTCTACCATCATTATTGCATTGCTCTGTGCCTGCACGTTACAGAGCCCAGAGGCTCTGAGGTGCCTGTGATCCGATCTGGCGGTCGGGTCTGCTGGAGGCCCGAGGAAGTGAGATTGGCGCCCAGAGGGGCGCAAGCTGGGCCTTGCTTGATCGTGACTCTCAGACTGGAGGTGCTGTCTGTTTGGCTTCTGGAGCTCCCTCTCCCTGGATGTTGAGACTGCTTGCCCTTCATTATTGCGGATACTGTTCCGAACAGCTGGTGTTGACTACAGTGACTTTGTGTGCTGGTTGTGACGGTCTACTGGCACTATGGGCAGGCCTGAAAGGAATCAGCCCAAATTAACTTTTGACGCTAAGAAGACTGCGATGTCGACCTCACAGGCGCCGCCGGACACGGAGCCCGCTGGGGTGTCTGGGGGTACGCCGAATTTAGAGGCTGTGCTTGTGGCTATGCAAAAAACATTGCAGTCCATATAAGGCACCATGGAAGCAGTGAATCACAGACTTGACCATATGGCTACGCAATTTGAGAGACAGAATGAACGGATGGGAGAGGTTGAACAGAGAGTGTCTGCCACTGAGGATGGTCTGGCTACCGTATCCACCAAGGTTTTCAACATGGAGCGGGTTTTGGAGGTCATCCAGGCTAAGAATGAGGAGTTGGAAGGGCGGTCCCGACGCAACAACATCCGCGTCACGGGACTGCCGGAGTCTACCAATGTGGGCCGAATGGAAGATTTCATGGAACGCTTGTTGCTTGATATTTTTGGAGCGGATCAGTTATCCCGAGTGTTCATCGTGGAGCGGGCACATCGCTCATTAGCGAAACGACCAGTGCCTGGAGCATCGCCCCGTCCCATCATCGCCCGCATACTCAATTATAAAGACAGGGATGTGATTCTGCGCCTGGCTCGGGAGAAGGGCACCATAGACTATCAGGGCAACAAACTTGAATTTTATCCTGACTTCACAGTGGCAGTGCGAACAGCGAGGAAAGAATTTCATGTGGTGAAGCAACTGCTCAGGGCGGAGGATATTCCATATGCCATGCTCTACCCGGCCCGCCTCCGGATTGGGGCACCGTCAGATAATAAAATCTTTACATCTCCCAAGGCAGCCATGGACTATGCGAAGAAGCAGAAAAAAAGAAAACGAGACTCCAACGGATGAGGTCTAGGGGTTGGCTATTTGCTGGGAACGTTTCTATTGCACTGTTTATTTGTCAGTTCCTAGTTGTATGCTGGCACACGCCGATAGATGTACTGCTGCCTCCTCCATTGGGGGCTGCTGGAATGTTCTGGTATATGTCGCAGCGCGGGGAGGACGGGATGGACGTTTAGACAAATTGCTCGATCCTCTCCTGCTTAGTTCGCTAGTGGGAGTTGGGCACCTCTACGCCCCCACGTATGGGAGTTCCCCACAATTTGTTTGGTGCAAAGTTCGGGGTTTGGGCACTGAGGGGTTGGGGATGGCTTTGGCAGGTTGGGGGTGCTGAAGTGGGCGGGGGCGGGGATCTGGTTGCCAGGGGTTTCAGTTCTGGGGAGGGAGGTTGACTCATGGGGGTACACGCAAGGAGGGCCTGTTATGTTGTGCTGGGGGCTGCCTTGGGTGGGACATGGGAATGAACGCAATTGTCAATGTTTACTGGCCGGAACGTACGTTTGAGACCAGATGGATAGGTATATGTATTAACTATCATTCTTTCTAGGGGGGAACACTGAATTGGATAACGTGGAATGTGCGGGGTCTTAACAGACCACAAAAGGCTAGGCAGATGCTTGCGTATTTGAATAGGCATGCAGTGCAGGTGGTCTTCCTGCAGGAGACGCATCTCAGCGGGCAGGCGGCTGGCGCGGTTGCTTGCCGTTGGGCTGGTACCAGAGTGGCCACCTCGTACTCCTTCTATGCCCGGGGTGTTATGATCCTCATTAAAAAAGATGTCCCATTTGTGAGTTTGCATGAGGAGGTAGATAAGGAAGGTCGGTATATCATTTTGCATGGAAAACTGTGTGGTACACTAGTCACAATGGTTAATGTATATGGGCCTAACATTGACGATCGGGACTTTTATGTTACGTTGTGGAATAAGGTTTATCAGCTGCCTCCCTCAGCGATTATTTGCGGGGGGGATCTGAATGTGACGCTGGATCAAGGGTTGGATAAAAAGGAAACACGCCAGTCATCTATGAAGCGTGCGTGTGGTGCTGTCAGAGATGGGATGGAGGTGCTGGGGCTGGTGGATGTGTGGCGTATGGGACATCCTGGAGTGAGGGAGGGCACCTGCTATACTTCCGCCCATGACACTTGGTCGAGATTGGATTACTGGCTGGTGACGAAGGATGTGAGTGGCTGGGTAGCGAGGACTGCACACTTGGCTCGGACATTATCCGATCATGCCCCTGTGCTAATGGAAGTTAAGCTCCCGACACATGCGCATGTCCCGTTTGCATGGCGATTGCCTCCTGGTGTTTTGAAAGATCAGGTCCTGCGGGAGAGTTTGCGTGAATCGATTGAACTGTTTTTCGATAAGAACGTTGGATCAGTGTCAAGTGCGGGTGTGATTTGGGAGGCGTTTAAGGTGGCAATGCGGGGCACATGTATCGGTATGCAGGCTGGGGTACTTAAATCGCTCAGGGACTCTATGGGGCGGCTGGAGCGTGAGTTGCTATGTTTGGAACGGCAATGCGAGCAGCGGCCCTCTGATCACCTACTGGCCGACGTACGCTTGAAGGTCTCTGAATACAATGAACTGGCAGATCAGGAAGTTCAATATCTATCCAAACGCGCTAGAGCACGGTACTATGGAGAGGGTGGCAGGCCTGGGCGGGGACTGGCGGATAGGCTAAAGGACCCCTGGGCTAAACATTGTGCAGTGCAGGAGATCAGGGAGGGCGATAGGACTGTGACCGATGCGGAGGGTATCTTGGACTGTTTCACTCTGTACTATACCAACATGTATGCATATAAAGACACGGCAGACGAGGGGGAAATTTCGGAATATCTAGAAGACATCGCACTTGTCTGGCTCTCGAAGGGACAGCAGGACTTTCTGATGCACCATATCACGGAGGGAGAACTGAGGGATGCGATTGCGGCTCTGCCCAACAGCAAGGCTGCTGGTACGGATGGCCTACCGCCTGAATTCTATAAAGAGTATGTGGATTTATTATTGCCACATTTGGCGATGGTGTTGGAGGAGGCCTTTGAACGAGGGCAACTACTTGCGACGTTGAGGGAGGCTCTGCTGGTGGTACTCCCGAAACCGGGTAAACCTTTAGACAGCTGTGAGTCATACCGGCCGTTGTCATTAATGAACCAGATGTTAAGATCATTGCCAAAGTGTTAGCCACGCGATTGCAACTACTATTACCGGTAATGGTGTTGCCGGACCAATCTGGATTTGTACCGGCGCCCTCCACCACGCATAACCTAAGAGCACTTTTTGCTGTCCTACACCTACTCAAACCTGACTTAGCTGAGGTGGCGGTCCTATTGGACGCTGCCAAAGCATTCGATTCTGTGGCCTGGAAATACATGATGGCAATACTGCATCGCATGGGTGTGCCGTTCTTTTTCACGTCGTTGATCGCTTTGTTGTTCACTAATCCTGTGGCCCATGTGCGAGTGAATGGGTGGGTGTTGGAACCGTCTGCAATACAGAGGGGCACGAGGCAGGGGTGTCCACTATCGCCTTTATTGTTTGCAATCATTTTGGAACCCCTAGCCTGTATTTTGCGCCAATGGCACGCATCCTTGGCTCTGTGTTTTCGTCTCCGCTCCCTGGCGGTGTCAATGTACGCGGATGACATGGTGCTTTATATTCGAGAGCCAGACATATCTAGATGGGGTGCTCAGGGAATATGTGCGGTTTGAACGTTTCTCCGGCCTGTCGATAAATTGGGGGAAGTCCGTAGTGCTGCCACTGACAGATATTACGCGCCCATTTCCATTAGAATTTCCTTTGGAATGGGCTGAGGAGCCTGTCCGCTATTTGGGCATATGGATACATAGAGATACCCAAGAAATGATTCAGGCTAACTACGGTGTGGCCATTTCCAAATTAGAAGACCAAGTAGCGCGCTGGAGTCGTTCGCGGACCGCGTAGCTCTGATCAAAATGGTGGTACTTCCCAAATTTCTATATTATTTCGTCAACATTCCGCTCCGCTTGACGTCTAGTTTTTTCACAACTTTGCAGGCCCTGCTAATTACCTTGGCCTGGGGAGGGAAGAAACCGCGAGTGAAATGGGATACCCTGACCAAACCATATGAGAGAGGTGGATTTGCGGTGCCTGACATGAAGTTGTACTATTTATGTGCGCAGGCGCATTTTGCCTCGTACTGGATCTCGGCGCCGCCATATACACCACACGTGGCGATCAAGGCGGCGGCGACGCATCCATTGCCATTAAAAGCGATGATTGCAAACTCACACTCTGTATATGAGAGGGGCGAGGTGGACACGGTGCAGAGCGCAGTGAGGGCATGGCGGGAGTTGGGCAGGCACGCGGGTTCCTTGCCACTTTATGCGCCGGACATGCCCTTGCTCAATCATGAGCATATATCGGTCTCGAGTGAGATAGGGGCTATCCACCTACTACAGGATGTTGGTATAACTACAATGGGGGATATCTTCCCGGCGGGCCGCTTTTTGGCTTTACCGTCGATATTGGACCAAACAAACAATGGCACTATGGCTACCTTCACGTATGTCCGGTTACGAGCCGCAGTGCGCACTCATTTTCCGACCTTCCCGATGGAGCCGCCCGCGCTGGCTGCGCTGCAGTTCATGTATACAGCTACTTCTCGAGTGAAAATGGTTTCGAGGCTGTACAAAATTTCACAAGATGAGGAGTGTGGTATGGTTGTGGCTGCGAAGGCTAGATGGGATGCGTGTTTGCTGGAGCCACTCTTGGAGGATGAATGGGTGGAATACTGTGCTATGACCGGGAAATTTGCTGCTAATGGGAATTTTAGACTCTTGCATTATAAATTCTTGCAACAATGGTATTATTCTCCGGAGCAACTTTTTAAATTAGGTCTGCGTGACTCATCTGCGTGTGTGCGCTGCGGGGCTGCAGTGGCTGATTTTTTGCATCTGGCTTGGACGTGCCCGCGTGTGTCTAGGTTCTGGATAGCTGTGACTGAGGCATTGTCTGCTATGACCTCGGCGACCATTGAGGCAACACCACGTGTATGTTTGCTGGGTATGGTGTCTGGTGTTCCTTTGGGTGTGAGGCGGTTGGTGGCGCTGGCGCTGCAGCTGGCCAAGCGCGGAGTGGCGACCTGCTGGGGGGGGAAACGGACGCCAGAGGTGAAGACTTGGCTGCAGGAAATGGCATACTGTCGAGATCAATTGACATGCTATTATGAGGAACTACCAGCAGGCTCCCGCCCCCGCGACATCTGGGGACCGTATACCACCTATATGTTGGCGCAATTGTCTGATGATGACTAGTCTTGCCCATATCTCTGAGTGAGAGTTGTTTTGCATGGGGAGATGCCAGATTGGAGATGGCACGCTGCTGGCCATTCCTGTTCTCTTGACTGCTGCTTCGTGCTGATGCCTTTGGATATACACTGGTCGCCTGGCCAGTGTCATGCTGTTGTTTGCGTAGCTTCTGCCTGTGGTTGACCCTTCCAAACTATTGCAATTCCTAGGTTCCCTTAATGTATGTCTTGGCGATTATCCTGCTATGACTCTCTCCTATGGAGTGAGGTCCCCTCGCATCGAGTCTGTTGTCCCATGCGATATTTGCACAATTGCTGTACTACACCCGGGGGGGAGGGTTGTGGGGGGTTATCGTTTCCTATTGTTTCTTTAAAAAAAAGCAAAAATGAGACCTCAGATGGATTCCTTATTGCTCACCCAAATTCGGCTCCGAGCTCTGTACTGCTTGATGCTGCTTGATACGCCACCGGGCCTTTGGCTGTCGGTACTCTGGCTGTGTGCTATGACCCATATGTGCTTCTAATTCAACGATTGCAGCCGGCCCGTTGGGTTGTAGGCCAGAAGCTGTGTAACTGCAATTAATGCAATAAAGGTCTTTCAAAAAAAAAAAACATTAATTGGAGGAAATCGGTCTTATTTGTGTTGAGCGGCGACCCCCCCAGAGTGCCAGAAACCTGCCCGGTAAGGGTGGAGCAGGTGGGCTTTCGCGATCTGGGTATTTACATCTCCCGGGACCCTAAACAGCGTTTCGATGCTAACCTGGTTCCCGCCCTGGCCAGACTCCGCCGGGATATCGCAAAATGGAAGGAACTGCCACTCTCCCTACTGGGTCGTGCGGTTCTGTTCAAAATGATGGCGCTACCGCGGTTCTTATACGCTCTACAGAACTTCTTTGATCCCGTGCCTTCCACTTACTTCAGTGAGATAGAATCGCTACAGCGTCAGCTTCTTTGGGCGGGGAGGCCGCGGATTGCATTATCTTTGATGTTACCCTGGTATGACGGTGGGATTGGACTACCCAGCATTAGGAGATACTACTGGGCTTCCCAACTGGCCCCCATTAATCACGCGATCTATGGCTCCCCAGCTGACCCCGGGTTCGCAATTGATCGAGCTCAGTTGCCGGGGGGCGAGTATATCCGGGTATTGTATGCCAAGCGAGGTAGGTTCCCACTGATGGGTCCCGTGCTGGCTTCGACGCGGGCGTGGCATGATGCCAACCGTGCCCTCCAATGGGAGGGTAGGATAACTATGGTGACCCCACTATGGAACTCCGAAGCTCTGGGCAGCTTGTGGAAGTCGAAGGGTTTCGGTCGTTGGGACCTAATAGGTATCTCCCAGATTAGAGACATATGGGGCAAGAAGGGTATATTGACCTTTGAGGAATTGCAGGCCAAACATCATTTGAATGAGAGTGAGCGATTCCGATATCTGCAAATCAAACATGCCCTGGCGGCAGCTGTCACTCGTGATGTGATGCCACCGGAGGCCTCCCCACTGGAAGATCGACTCCTGGATGGGTATCTCCCCACCAGAGCGATCTCTCTGGTCTATAAAAAGTTGGTCAACCACACAGAAAATCCCCTGGTGAGAGTCCGTGAGCAATGGGTGGCAGATGATTTGATTTTGGATGATGAGAATTGGGTGGAAGCTGTGTCATCCCCTCGAGAAGTGGCGATCCCGATGAGACTTCGGTTGGTGCAACTTAAGATTCTCCACCGGTCCTACACCACGGGCCCGGGGTTGTGCCGAATGGGGCTCGCCTCAAACGCAAACTGTCAACGGGGTTGTGGTATGTCAGGTACCTTCATGCACATTCTGTGGGAATGCCCTGAAATCCAGAAATACTGGACCAAGATCCATGAGAAAATGAGTGAGGTGTGGGGTGTACAGGTTCCATTGGAGGCACACCGTTGTTTGCTGAATGTATGGGAGCCTTCCGATCTTTCGACTCATGGCAGGCTCTGGGTAACACTTGCCTGTATGGTTGCCAAGCGAAACATTGCACAACTTTGGGGGGCTGGTCGAGCACCCTGGATTCGGAAATGGATGGATGACCTTGATTGGTGCATGTTTCGAGAGAGAGCTGTGTACGTGGCCAGAGGGAGACCCCGTAAATGGGGAAAGATATGGGATGCCTGGAATGTATACCAAGGAGATATTTGCACACCACCAGAGCCCGAGTCAGTACATGAAGACACTGAGGCACCTTGAACCCAACTGTGATACTCCTACATGATACTGTACCGCTGGAACGCTGATTAGCCGAAACTGTATTGCAGATGTCGGTTGCATGATGGTCTTGTTTGTTGTAATTGTCTATTATTTTCAATAAAAAACAATAAAAAAAAAACATTATCTTACTAAATTACCATTAAAAAATAATAAACATAAACAATCAAGCACACTACAATCAATTACACACTAATTAACACTTTCAAACAATATAGCCTTATAGCCCGCCGTAGCGGGCTATACCGGCTATTAAAGGCCCGCTGAATCGTTAAAGGCCCGAGCCGAAGGTGAGGGACTTTAACGAGACAGCAGGACTTTAATAGCCGGTATAGCCCTGCTACGAAGGGCTATAAGGCTATTAGAACATTCTGCCACTAGAGGGCAGAATGTTCTAACAAATTAAACAAAGGGTTCTCGAAGCCCGAGGGGATATAAATCCACTCGAGCTTCAAGAAGCCTTTGAAGAACATTGGAATGTTGCTCTGCGGGCCTTTACCGGCCCATAGAAGCAGGGAACACTCCATTGTCTGCAATGGAGATCTCAACATTCCAATGTTCTAATATTACAAACAACATTTTCTGCATCAACTTTTTCAACTACAACATTAAAAGCTACGCTAAAAAGACTGTTTTTACCTATGATATTTCTGTTGACTATATTTTTGATATCCCGAACTTCTTAGCACAATATTTTAGTATCATGATCTTTTTTCGAGATATTTTGTCCAAACACCCATCTGCCATAAGCCTTAGCTTATCCAGAGCTGACACAATCGTTAGTTTGGTTCTACGTCCTTTTACGGAAACCCATTTGTGCAGGATGTAAAAAGTTATTTGAAGACACATACCTAGATAGTTGCTGGAACACCGCCCTTTCCAGTATTTTACGACAGAATGGTAATTGCAATACTTGTCTATATTTTGCGAATACCTCTAGATCCAACCCTGCCTTTTTTAATCAAGGAAAGACTGAGGCTATATGCGGAACACCTTCCGTCAGAGATGAGTTTACAGTTGCTGTAACCCAGCTTAGATCGGTTATTGGATGGCTTTTATATAGCTTAGCTGGTAATGGGGAAGCCTGAGAACTTGAGGGTCTACATTATTTCAGTAGTAGAGTTTGATTTGATTTGATTTGATTATTCGATTCATAGAGCGCAACGAATGCCCGGAGGCGTCTTGGCGCTAAGGACTCAGGGAGAGAGAAACTAGAGTGAGATGAACTAGGTATCAGTTTGGAACAGCCAAGTTTTAACTTTTTTCCGAAATGCTGGAAGATCCAAGCTGTTTTTGATTGTGAGCGGAAGACGATTCCAAAACTTGGCGGCTCCCAACAGGAAGCTCCTTCCTCCCCATCTAACCTGCTTAAACCTGGGCAGTTGCAGACGTCTATGATGTGCAGATCTGAGATTCCTGGACGGTGCATAGTATTTTATACGTGAGGTTAGGTAAGCAGGACCCCTTCCATGAAGTGCCTTGAATGTGATACAAAGAGTTTTAAAAACAATCCTCTTCTTGACCGGGAGCCAATGCAGTGCTCCCAACTGTTGAGAAACTGATTCATGTTTAGGAATGTTCAGTATTAATCTGGCTGTTGCATTCTGTAGGCGTTGCATCTTTTTAAGGAATTGGGTTTGGATCCCCACGTACAGTGCATTACCATAATCTAGTCTGGAAAACGCCAGCGCAGTCACCAACGTCTTTACTGCCTCCAAAGGCATAAAGGGGCGCACCTTCGAATAATTTTAAGGATTGACCAGAAGCTGGAAATGAGGCCATTAATTTGACTGTCGAAGGTCAACCTACAGTCAAACGTGACCCCAAGATGTTTTGCCTTAGAGACCGGTATTGGGCAGTCCCCCCAAAACTACAGGCCACCACCTCCGAGACCAAGTCAATAGATTAGCACCCAAGAGTAGAACTTCGGTCTTAGTGCCGTTCAGTTTAAGGCAATTGGATTGCATCCAAGCTTTGACATGGGTCATGCAGCTGTTAAAGCGATCTGCCACCTCGTCTTCAGAAGGAGATCATTGTTAGTATTATGGTCAAACTCCTCAAACATGAAGTTTTTTGCATTATTTGTTGCAGCCTCTATAGTTTGAGTCCCCACCAGTACCAAAAATGTTTCAACGTTCTCTATTTTTTAGCAGAAATAATCAGCTATCTGGTAACATTTCTCCTTTGAGCCAGGGGCGTTGGAGACACTACATTTCTGGGGGTGACAGAGCCAGCTTCAGGGATCCAATACCAATAGTCTGATGTCTTCATACCGCTGGCGCAGATAAACCGGTACAATCACAGAAATTTTTTAATGAAATAGTGATATTCAAATAAGCTGTTTTTATATAATGTTTAGATGCAGTTTTATCTAACACAACCTAATATAGGATAGCTCAGGGAGTCAAGGTATCTGCTGCTAAAGGCCAAAAGCAACCAGGAGGTCACGGTTTGAATCTCTGCAGGATTTTTTATTCATCCTTCCAAGGTTCATAAGATGAGTGCTTCTTGGTTGGCATAATATTAGCCCCTGTTATTTTCTCTTCTATAAGGCCATGAGAACATGGCTGGAAGAACTTCTTAAGCATAGACATGACTCTATTGTTTTTAAATTGCAATTTTATGTAGCGGGAATTCGACCCAAAGGTATTGGAGCGCTTTACATGAGCACGAGTTACATTACACAAGATCACCTTCCTTTTTTTTGTTTTAGGCACAAGAAGATTAAGCCATTTGCCCAGAATCACAGGATGTTGAGCCAATATCAAGACTAGAACCTGGCTGGTTCTCCAGTTTAAAAGTAGGCGTCTCTGGCAACAATGCCACATCCTCTCCCTTAGATAAACTACAACAAAATGTATTTTGAGAAGCAGGTAGCTCTCCTAACTGGATTTATGGTCAGAAGAATACATCTAACTCGCCTGACTGCATTCTGATAATCTAAATGTATTGTGTCAAAGTGCTGTGAAGTGTTTGAAATACTTGTTGGATACTAAACAAAACACACACTAAGGGCCCGATTCCAATCTGGTAAAATTACCGTCCGTACGATTCGTATCCGGAGCCATCCCCGTACGACTCGTACACACGCCGTACGACCCGACGAGTACGATCCAGACCGGGGTATCAGGACGCGAGTCGTACGGTCCACGTCAGGTAAGAGCTATTCGTACGGAGAAGCGCACAATCACATACACACCATACGGCGCGTACCCCCCATGATCGCAGGGGTACGGCGTGTACCCCTGCAATCATGGGGGGTACGCGCCGTATACACAGCGTACATGGGGTACGCGCCGTATACCCTGCGAGCATGGGGTACGGTGCGTACCCCATGTACGCTGGGTATATGGCACGTACCCCCCATGATCGCAGGGGTGCGCGCCGTACCCCTGGGATCATGGGGGTACGCGCCGTACAAGGGGGGCCATACCGTACCTGTTTCAGGGTGAACTCTGTTTTTATGACTGTTTTCAGCTACCGTAGAAAAAGGGTTGTACTGTGCGTACCCGACACGAATCGTACTTGCCGGGTCGTATAAACCAGCCGCGAACCGTAGAGAAGACGCGTACAGCGGGTTCCGAGTGAGACTCGTACGGGGATTTGATTTGTACGGTCTCTGTACGATTCGTACGGAGTCCAGCTCCTGGTACGAATCGTACTTCTTCGTACGTACGGGCGACGTTGCAGGGTACGATTTGTATGGGAAAAACACTCCGAACGGCTATTCTGAGCGCTTTTTACCGGATCCGAATCGGCCCCTAAATATGCCTCAAAGCAGAGAGGCAACAGTGGTAGAGAGAGAACTCTCAAAACGTGTCTGAGCCTTACCCAGAGCTGGGAGCCTTGAAACCCATATATGTGTTCCTTTCTATGGTCTTTTTTCTCACGGACTGGGGTAATCAGAGAAGGCAGCACCTCATTTTGCTCACAAATCTTCTACAAATGAAGGGGACTGTCAGGTCTGTGCCTCAGGAAGTGGAGCAGTTGGGAAAAGAGGGGCAGTGTTTAATGTCACTATGAGGTGGGTTGGGAGAGAGTGAGGTTGTTTGGGCCCCTCTGCTTGTTCCTTTTTAAGGTTGCGTAGGGGCTCTACCTGGGCATGTATCGATAGAAAATGCATGTGCCTTGCTGGGGCTGCTTAAGTGCAGTGGAAGGCCCTGGGAAGGTGTAGGGTACAAAATGTCTGGTTTTCTCTGGTTCTGCCGAAATAAGGGGGCAAGAAGCCCTTTGTAGTCACATCTCTGACCCTGTCCACATTGTACTCAGGATCACAGTTGCCATCATTTTTGTGTGCATGCAAATGCATCGCTGTCCCTGTGGTGAAGGGGTGTTTCATGACAGCAGCCTCATTGTGTGACACACAAGGCAGTCATAAGTGGAGGCAGGGTTGGACTGGGACAGAAAACAGGCCCAGGCACCAAAATAAAAAAAGCCCCTGTAGCAAATCAGGTAGCTAAAAAAGTGTACCACATTTGCAAATCGGAGCAGGACTTACACATTGCATTGGTTGTTTTGCAAGTTATGGCCGATGCCACTGGAATAATGCAGCAAGGGAGGACCAAATTATGTGACAGAGTTCAGTATATTATGTGGCAAGAAAAAACGAATCATGCAGTGTAATGTGGCACATTTTGTAATAATATTACTCCATTATTTTTCCATTTTGTAATTCTGTTAGGACATTGGTGGCCCCTCATTAGTGCCAGTTTAATACCCAATTACAGCAATAAACAACAGAAAGGTGACCAGTTATTTTTTGCAAAGGGCCTTCCACTGGGAGGCAACACGTGTGCGTGTTAGTAACTTTTAAACTGTTTGCGCTACAAACAAATTTGTTTTCGTTAAAATCGAAAGATTATGCAGCAGATGATGGATTATGTGGCAAATGTGGCAAATACATCATTATTTGAAAATGCTGCGGCTGCACAATTGCGTAGTTCCAATGGCCCTCAGTATGGCACACCGCATGCATGTGCACTTGCTACAAGCAACGTTTGTGGTGATATCAGGGAAATCAACAACAAAAACCAGCCCAACAGCCTATAAAACTGTCCCACAAACAGTCAAAAAACAGCTGAAACCTGACCTGTGGACCAGCCTTTATAGCACTGCTAGGTTGCCCTACAGGTCAATCTGACCCTGCAAACACATTACAGCAGAAAGCACTTAAACCAGAGTGATTTCTTAACTATTAACTGCAGGCCCTAAACACTTTCAAATTCACTTGTTTGGTTTAAAAGAGATTTTTTTTTCTCCAAAAAGGAGTACATGATCAAACATTTTATCTGTTTGATGAATACAGAATGCTTTCTTAGGCATCTTTGTTGGACTAAAGTAACCGAAAGACTAGACTACAGTAGCACTAAGGCACAGCAAACACATTGCTCAGGGCATCTGTTGTCAATTCACTTCCGTTAAGTGGCAAATCTGCAATAAGCAAGCAAGGAACAGGCTTGCTTTCCCACTTATTTCTGTATTTGATGTGGGTTGCATAAAAAAGATGCTTCCCCTGACCACAGTGAATGTGGGGGTGGCCACACACTTCAGGGATCAAAGAGCTCCTTCTATAGCCCCCAGCACTTCCCTTTGACAGGGGGCTGTGAACTCTCCTACTCAGAAGCTGTTGCAGAGGCCTCCTGCTGAGCCCCTTAGCCCAGGGTAGGAGGAGGAGCACCACATGCGGTGCCTGCACCGGCTGATGATTGTCATTCTATATAGACTGCCAATGCCAGACAATAGTTTGTGCTAGAAGGGGACAGTGGCATAACAAAACGTGAGGGGGTGCAAGACATGTTGACGAGGCCCCTCACACTCACAGTAGAAGGGGCTGAGGGGGCCCCCTCCAGTATGGGTAAGCCTGGGAGGCCACCCCATACTGCCCCAAAACAGACTGCATCTGGATTCAGGAATTTGTCCTTAGGCACCAGCGAATAATCCATCTTCTAAATCTGACGCTGACTGAAGGTAGGCTAGCAGGTCAAAAGCAGGAACGTCATAGGTAGTGTTTTAATGCCCCAATGGCCCTGTGAACAGTGGAAATGCACAGGAGATTTTTTTGACCCCTGCGTCCCCCACATTTCCTACACCCATGCTTTGGGCATGTATCTAGCTCTTGTTCAGGGGGGTTTCGTAGCGTCTTAATCACTGAACAATCAATCAATCAATCAATTAGGGAATTTGTATAGCACGCTACTCACCCGTTAGGGTCTCAAGGCGCTGGGGGGTGGTTGCTACTGCTCGAACAGCCAGGTCTTGAGTTGCTTTCTGAAGGCAAGATGGTCCTGTGTCAGCCGGAGGTGGGTGGGGAGGGAGTTCCATGTCTTGGCTGCCAGGTAGGAGAAGGATCTTCCTCCGGCGGTCGCTTTGCGGACACTTGGGACGGTGGCAAGGGCGAGGCTGGCGGAGGGGAGCTGGCGGGTTGGTGTGTAGAAAGTGAGGCGGTTGTTGAGGTACCTGGGTCCCGCATCGTGGAGAGAGAGCCTTGTGTGCGTGGGTGAGGAGTCGGAATGTGATTCTCTTGCTGACGGGGAGCCAGTGCAGATTCTTCAGATGGGCGGAGATGTGGCTGTGGCGGGGGACGTCCAGGATGAGTCTTGCCGAGGCGTTCTGTATGCGCTGTAGTCTATTCTGGAGCTTAACTGTGGTTCCGGCGTAGAGGGTGTTTCCGTAGTCTAGGCGACTGGTGACGAGGGCCTGGGTGACCGTCTTCCTGGTTGCGGTGGGGATCCATCGGAAGATTTTACGGAGCATGCGCAGGGTGTTGAAGCAGGATGATGAGACGGCGTTGACTTGCTTGGTCATCATGAGGGAGGAGTCCAGGATGAAGCCCAGGTTGCGTGCGTGGTCTGTGGGTTTGGGGGTGGTGCCCAGGGCAGGTGGCCACCAGGAGTCGTTCCAGGCCAAGGGGGGTGGTCCCAAGATGAGGACTTCCGTCTTGTCTGAATTCAGTGTCAGGCGGCTGAGCTTCATCCATTCCGCGACGTCCTTCATTCCTTCCTGGAGGCTAGCTCTGGCGGTGTCCGGGTCGTTGGTGAGGGAGAGGATCAGCTGTGTGTCATCGGCGTAGGAGATGTTGTTGAGGTTGTGTTTGTGTGCGATGGCCGCGAGGGGGCTCATGTAGACGTTGAAGAGGGTGGGGCTGAGCGAGGATCCTTGTGGGAAGCCGCAGATGACTTCGGTAGCTGCGGACCGGAACGGCGGGAGGCGGACTCTCTGGGTTCAACCGGCGAGGAACGAGATGATCTATTCCAAGGCCGCACCTTGGATTCCGATGTCGCTGAGGCGTCGTATCAGGATGCGGTGGCATACCGTGTCGAAGGCTGCTGAGAGATCCAGGAGGATGAGTGCGGTGGTTTCCCCGTTGTCAAGCATAGACCTGATGTCAGGGGCGGCTCTAGGCTCATGGTGGCCCTGGGCAGGGAGCGAAGGTAGGGGGCCCCAGAAGAGGGGGTCCGGGCGGGGCAGAGCACGGAGGCCAGTGAAGAGAGGGGGTCAGGGTGTTTGGAAGTGGAATAGAGCCGGAGGCTGCCAAATCTATGCCAGGGCCCCACAACGCAAATATGTATCCATCCTCAGAGGATTATTATATTAGGATATATATTGGCATGGTGGCCCCTGGGTTTTGGTGGCCCTGTGCAGGTGCACAGCTTGCACATGCCTAAGGCTGCCCCTGCTGATGTCGTCGGTGGCTGCGATGAGGGCGGTCTCGGTGCTGTGGTATGCTCTGAATCCGGACTGTGACGGGTCGAGAGATCCGTTAGTCTCAAGGAAGGCGGAGAGTTGTTGGTTGACAGTCTTCTCGATGACTTTGGCGGGAAACGGGAGGAGCGAGATGGGTCGAAAGTTCTTGAGGTCCGTGGGGTCCGCGGTGGGTTATTTCAGGAGGGCGCTGAGTTCGGCGTGCTTCCAGCTCTCCGGGAAAGTGGCTGATACGAAGGAGCTGTTGATGACATCGCGGAGTTGGGGTGCGATGATGGAGTCGGCTTTATTAAAGATGTGGTGTGAGCATGGGCCGGTGGGGGAGCCGGAGTGGATGGTGCTCATCGTGCGGGCGGTGTCTTCGGTGCTGACTGGGTTCCAGGTGCAGAGGGTGGCGGTTGGGTGCGCTGGTTCGATGGTCGGGTGGTTGGTCTGTGCGCCGAAGCTGTTGTGTATGTCGACGATCTTGCGGTGAAAGAACGAGGCGAGTGAGTCGCAGAGGTTTTGCGATGGTGTGATGTCGTTGTTGCAGGCGCTGGGGTTGGAGAGCTCTTTAACTATGCTGAAGAGTTCCTTGCTGTTGTGGGTGTTGTTGTCCAGGCGCTGTTTGTACGTAGTTCTCTTGGTGGTGCGGATCAGTTGGTGGTGCTTGCGGGTGGCGTTCTTGAGGGCTGTCATGTTCTCTGTTGTTTGGTCCTGGCGGCAGGTTTTCTCCAGGGAGCGGCAGGTTTTCTTAGAGTTTATGAGGTCGTCTGTGAACCATGAGGCTTTCTTGCTGTGGGGTCTGCTGGGTGGTTTCTTCAGTATTGCGAGTTCGTCGGTGCCATTGTGCGAGGTTGCGGGCTGCTTCGTTGAGGTCCGTCGTGATGGTGGGAGGGTTCTGGCTGAGGGAGGTGGTGAGTTGATAGGCGGTGATTTTGCTCCAGCTTCTGCGGGGGGCCTGTTGTGGGTGGTGGTGGGTCGTAGTTTTCTTGAAGGAGAAGTGGACGCAGCTGTGGTCTGTCCAGTGGAGTCCGGTGGAGTGGCTGAAGGAGATGTGCCTGCTGGAGGAGAAGACGGGGTCAAGCGTGTGGCCGGCGTTGTGGGTGGGGGTGTTCACCAGTTGCTTGAGTCCGAGGTTGTCCAGCAGCGTGGTGGTGTTGCTGTCATTGTTGTTCTCCAGGTGGAAGTTGAGGTCTCCTAGGAGGATGTAGTCTGGGGAGGTGAGGGCGTGCGGGCTTACGAAGTCTGCGATGGTTTGGCTGAATTGAGTGCGTGGTCCCGGGGGTCTGTAGATTAGGGTGCCTCTGAGGGTGGTCCTGGGGTCAGTGTGTATCTGGAAGTGTAGGTGTTCGGCGGCTGTGAGGGTCTCTTCCGGGTTGGTCGTGATGCGGATGGTGTTTCTGTGGACGATAGCGATGCCCCCTCCTGTTTGGTTGACGCGGTCCCTCCGGGTGATCTTGTATCGGTCCGGGATGGCTATGCCAATGTCGGGGGCTGAGGAGGCGTTCATCTAGGTTTCTGTGAGGAAGGCGACGTCCGGTGCTGTTGTGTCTAGGAGGTTCCAGAGTTCGACTCCATGCCTGTGGTCGGAGCGGGTGTTGAGCAGGATGCACTTGAGGTGATTCTTGCTGGTGGTATGCTTGGTGGGTGCTGGCCCGGGGTGGATGCGAGTGAAATTGAAATCTTGGCAGGTGAAGGGTCCGTGGGTGCGCTTCGGGTTGGGCAGGTAGCAGGCGGGGTTCCGGCCGGTGTTGAGTGCGCGGAGGTTGACGGCGTCGTATGTTCGTCGGGTGCGTTGGCATCGTCGGGATCCAGGGTTCCTGGCGCTGGGTGCGGTCCAGGGGCAGACGGGCGCAGACGGGCTTGCCTTTGGCGCGCCGTTGGCGCACAATCGGGGCGCCCGCTGCGCTTGAATGCTGCGCATACGTGCGGACTCTGCCATAAATGGAGAGTGGGAGGGAGGAGGGAGGGAGGAGCAGCTGGGAGGCGGAAGCGGGATGGCGAATGGGAAGGGGAGAGGGTCCAGAGGAGAGAGGGGGCGGGCCGCAGGGGAGCAGCGGCAGGGAGCGGGGAGCGGGGTGTAACGGCGGGAAAGCGGGAAACGGCAAAAAAACAGAAAATCACTCTATCAGGGTCACAACACGGGGGAAAGAAACAGCAATCAGGGGTACCACATGAGCGGAGAACAACACTGCTGGCACAGAGAAGGAACAGAAAAAAACGGAGCCACAGGGGTCACGGCCTCAGGGTGGTGGCGAGCAGGCAGTGGGAGCAGGGAGACCGGGTACAATCAGGAGGAGACACGCGGCGGGTGGAGCGACCGTCTCTGACGAGGTCAGGTCAGGTCTCTGACAGAGGGCTCTGACAGATTTTGTGTCTATAGAATCTTCTCTGAATAAAATGTTGCTTTAGTAGCTTTAGTTGATTTGATTACCTTCTTGTATACTCTATTAGCATTACCAATTTCTATTTTGTTTCCAGGGCCATATCCATATCTCCATTTCTGTTCAAGGAATGTAAGGGGTCCATTAGGATGTCGGGCGGTGGCACCACTGCAGTGCTGGCGGTGTGGAAAAACTTATTTTTCCGCCCACGAGCAGCAGAACACATGTCCGCCATATTAGTATTGCCAAACAAAGGCCAATTCCCGTCTGCCGCAGAGCGACGCGCACCACCATCAAAGTGCGCCCGCCACCGCGGCGGTGGGAGCCAATGGAGACTCACCGCCGTGCGGAATGACGTCTGCCCCGCTCCACAAATTAGGATGCCCCAAACAAGCAGACGCACTGCAACGGAGACACCGCCCAACCAGAGACGGTGGAAGCTCGACAGCGGAGCACGAAACCAGAGTCCCGGTCCACACCACCCGGTCACGACTGCCATTGACCCAGCTCTACACGTGTTCCCTGTGCTGTACCTGCTACATCACTATCAACTCATGGCCTGCCGCGGACGCCGCTGCAGTTACACAACTACAGAAATACAACACACAACACATGGGCTGACACAGGGTCCAAATCCACAACAGACACCCTGCTGGGGACAGGAACACATCCACAAGGGCACCCACACATGATCCACCTCCCACCAAGTCACCCCTCTGCATCCTGGACATACATCTACTGCGATCTTGCAGCATAGTCCCGGTCACGCCAACGCAGCGGTGAACACAAGGGAATAAATGCGCACAATGCAGAAGGCAGGGCGAGTCCAAGGCATGGGCAGGGAACAAAGACCTCAGGGACACACCTCCTCCCACCACACATTAGCACACCCCATGAAGGCACATGCCATGTGCCCATCCTGTGCACACCCATGCACAGCAACAAGCCAGATCAATCCACACCCTGCACCACACACCAAACAACCAGGGGGACAGCCACTGCAGGAGTGGCTCACAGGAACACACAACACACAGCACAGTAGCACAGGGCCAGGGAAACACACGCACCACAACACCACCACACACATGGAAACAAACATGAGTACAAGCACCAAATGAACACATACAAGGAACAAACATACAAATAAACACACAGCCTGCATAGTCACACATACATACCACAGACTGACACACAGACACCCAAAATGCCCACAGCAATGGAGCACAACAAATCCGCAAGCCAAAGTGGGATGTACACAAATGGAAGGCCATTGAGACACACAAGAAGCATGTGCACATCACATGTAAGACTAGGAACACAGAACACCCCCCTCAGACCATCAAACCACACATGGCTGGTAGAGTCAGTGAAGTCAAACCACAGGCACCACAGTGCAACAACACAGGGAGACAGCAAGGCATACCAGGTAAAGGCACAAGGAAGAAAGGAAGGCCTGGAGGTCAAACTGGGAACAGCCACACGTCAATACAACCAACTCACAGGAGTACACCAGCAGCACAACACACAGGGCCCATTGACATACTCCATGACTGCCAAACACCAGGAGGTATGTACACACATACCCCCCTCACACCAGCAGCACACAACACCAGTGCCATACACACTGAAGGCTGCCAATACTTGCCAGTCCATACACACACAAAAAAATTACACACCCTGGGTGTAGCCACAAACATCACACACAGGGATGCCACAGCAAATGTCTGCATAAAAACATCACACAAACACATAACCCAACTGAAACACACACAGAACCACAACAAACACAGACATACCCTGTCAGCCAAACTGTGGCAAGGCAGTGGGAGCACAGACACAACAGGAGTGCACAACTTCAATACTCAGGAACAATGCACACACAACATACCACAAATCATACAAGAAGTGCACCATCACAGAACAAAACAGCCACTTCAAACCAACTACAGATGCACAGGCACAAAAAGAGAACAAGCACTGCAGGACATCATTGATGCACATCAGGCAATGGCAAGGCCACATACGCACAGCACTGTAAGCACAACAAACAGTGTGTGCACAACAAGCATACCAGTCACACACAGACATGAGTGACACAACACCAACCCATACAACACAAATCAGCACAGCACAAACACAACAGCACATCCAGGAAATGAAGCAACAACACAGCCAACACACATACATCCAACACAACCACAACAGATGCACAGATCTGGGACAAAAAGGTGGAATCAACTTGAACAGAGCCCTGGGCAGCACACACAGGTGAACAGCAGATGATCAACCATGACTGCCAAACAGCACCACAAGAACACCACAAATGAATAATTAGGGAAAGAACCTGAGTGGTACATAGCCCCAGCCCAACAAAATGCACCACACAGCACAATGTCACAAATGAAGTGATGAGGAGGCACACACACACACAAGCCAAGGTGATAGCCGACATCTAAGTGAAGTGTACTGCACGTCATTAGTGGACATGGCAGGAATGCACAAAACACAATCACAGGAAGTCCAGGCCCACAAAGAGTAGGCATAAGAAGCACACATAGGGGATGACATTACAACACACACACCATGCCATACAGGAGGATAAAAGGCACCATGTGCCTGCAACGTATGAGAAACTCAAACACAAACAGTATCAAGACACATGGATGACCAAACAAACACAAGACTGATGTGCCAGTCACGCATTCTGCACACACACAAGTGACTAAAACAACAAGTAGGAGTCAGCAGAACAGCATGGACACACCAACACACTGCACACCTCATGACTACCCAAGAGCACACATCTCATGTAGGCCATGGGACCAGGATGATGGGCCATCACAAGATGAACATATACCTACACAGCTGGGCACACATAAAGGAATAACACACATACATGATGACATTGCCCAGTCTGCATGCAAACCTGTGCACAGAGTCACACTCTGTGCACAGAGTCACACTCTGTGCACTATGTGCTGGCAGTGTCCCCCAACCTGACATGTGAACAATGTAGCAAACAATTGAAAACCTTGAAAATGAGAACTGCATCACAGGTTAAACTGACACTACATATGCCACAAGTATCAGTGTCAGAAAGAACTGAAGTCCCTGTCACCCATGTGAAAAAAGAGTAGCCGAGCAAAGACCGTGGCAATGTTGAAGTGCCACATAGAGCATGGGGCACAGCCAAACATATGCACACACCAAAATAACTTTATTCAGTAAGGACACTGACAAAACAGAAAACAGGAGTAACTCTCTTTATTCACATGTTGCATAGATAGGCACCAACAGTAGAGAGGAGCAAGGGACAAAATGCAGAGCATGTCCATGAGAAGCTGCACAGGCAAGGTCAAAACAGCAAGGCCAGTGGCCAGTTCAGGGAGCAGAGTGAGTACATGAGAATCAGCACATGCAAGGGCAAAACAGCAAGGCCAGTGGCCAGTCCAGGGTGCAGAGTGAGTACATGAGAATCTGCACAGGCAAGGGCAAAACAGCAAGTCCAGTGTCCAGTCCAGGGTGCAGAGTGAGTACATGAGAATCTGCACAGGCAAGGCAAAACAGCAAGGCCAGTGGCCAGTCCAGGGTGCAGAGTGAGTACATGAGAATCTGCACAGGCAAGGGCCAAACAGCAAGGCCAGTGGCCAGTCCAGGGTGCAGAGTGAGTACATGAGAATCTGCACAGGCAAGGGCAAAACAGCAAGTCCAGTGTCCAGTCCAGGGTGCAGAGTGAGTACATGAGAATCTGCACAGGCAAGGCAAAACAGCAAGGCCAGTGGCCAGTCCAGGGTGCAGAGTGAGTACATGAGAATCTGCACAGGCAAGGGCAAAACAGCAAGGCCAGTGGCCAGTTCAGGGAGCAGAGTGAGTACATGAGAATCAGCACATGCAAGGGCAAAACAGCAAGGCTAGTGGCCAGTCCAGGGTGCAGAGTGAGTACATGAGAATCTGCACAGGCAAGGCAAAACAGCAAGGCCAGTGTCCAGTCCAGGGTGCAGAGTGAGTACATGAGAATCAGCACATGCAAGGGCAAAACAGCAAGGCCAGTGTCCAGTCCAGGGTGCAGAGTGAGTACATGAGAATCTGCACAGGCAAGGGCAAAACAGCAAGGCCAGTGGCCAGTCCAGGGTGCAGAGTGAGTACATGAGAATCTGCACATGCAAGGGCCAAACAGCAAGGCCAGTGGCCAGTCCAGGGTGCAGAGTGAGTACATGAGAATCTGCACAGGTAAGGGCAAAACAGCAAGTCCAGTGTCCAGTCCAGGGTGCAGAGTGAGTACATGAGAATCTGCATAGGCAAGGCAAAACAGCAAGGCCAGTGGCCAGTCCAGGGTGCAGAGTGAGTACATGAGAATCTGCACAGGCAAGGGCAAAACAGCAAGGCCAGTGGCCAGTTCAGGGAGCAGAGTGAGTACATGAGAATCAGCACATGCAAGGGCAAAACAGCAAGGCCAGTGGCCAGTCCAGGGTGCAGAGTGAGTACATGAGAATCTGCACAGGCAAGGGCAAAACAGCAAGGCCAGTGGCCAGTCCAGGGTGCAGAGTGAGTACATGAGAATCTGCACAGGCAAGGGCAAAACAGCAAGGCCAGTGGCCAGTCCAGGGTGCAGAGTGAGTACATGAGAATCTGCACAGGCAAGGGCAAAACAGCAAGGCCAGTGGCCAGTCCAGGGTGCAGAGTGAGTACAGGAGAATCTGCACAGGCAAGGGCAAAACAGCAAGGCCAGTGGCCAGTCCAGGGTGCAGAGTGAGTACATGAGAATCTGCACAGGCAAGGGCCAAACAGCAAGGCCAGTGGCCAGTCCAGGGTGCAGAGTGAGTACATGAGAATCTGCACAGGCAAGGGCAAAACAGCAAGGCCAGTGGCCAGTCCAGGTGCAGAGTGAGTACATGAGAATCAGCACAGGCAAGGCAAAACAGCAAGGCCAGTGGCCAGTCCAGGGTGCAGAGTGAGTACATGAGAATCTGCACAGGCAAGGGCAAAACAGCAAGGCCAGTGGCCAGTTCAGGGTCACAGCATATCCATGAGAATCAGCACAGTCAAGGGCAAAACAGGAAGCCCAGTGGACAGGGCAAAGTGCAGAGTGAGTACATGAGAGGCTGCACAGGGAATAGTCCAACACAGCAGTGAATGACAAGGCCAGTGGTAAGGGCGAAGTGCAGAGTCAGTACACGAGAGGCTACACAGGGAGTGTGTGCGACTGTACCCTTCCATGGGCAGAAATACAGTCAGTGGGGTAACAATGGGCAGTACATGCCCACCTGCGTGAGAGACAGGTGTGTGAGGGGGACTACCACTCACACTTGGCTGCCAGGCGGACTGGGCGCTGGCTGTATGTAGGGGACAGCAGGAGCACTTGACTGGGGAGAGAGAGGCCCAGGTGAGATAGGGCTTGACAAGCTGGAGGGCTGTTTGGACCAGGTGGTGTAGTGGCACGTGGAGGTGGAGTCAAGCAGACCTGTGACACAGTATGGGTGGGAGATGTTTGAGGGGTGCCTTTCCACTCCCCAGCTTCACAGGGTTTGGAATGGGAGTCAAGGTGGTGGGTGAATCTGCCTAGGAGCCCTTCCTAGGTGTAACCTTGCCATGCACCAACTCCTCGGTGGACACAGAAACTGCATGCCTCGGTTTGCGAGATGCTTTAGGGAGAGGAGAGTCCTTAGCTGGGGATGCCTCTGAGGCATGTGAGCCTGAGGTCTGCTTCTTTGCTTTTTGGGCCTTGCTTTTGACTGACGGGCTTTTATCTTTGCATTCTGGGCTGGCTTTGCTCGTCTGTGGGGATGGTGTCTGCGGGCGGACAGCTTGGGTTGTTTTTGCTGTGTGCTCTGTGTGCTGTATCGTGACTGTGATGTATGTGATCCGTGGCCACTATCATCAGACATGGCCACTACCTGGGGGGTGGACAAAGGCCCTGAACAGGAATGGGAGTATGTGCCTGTTAAAGGGCAGAAGGCACTGTGGAGGACAAGCCTGGACAGTTCGGTGCAGCCCACCCACGTCGGAATGTATGCCCTCCATGAAAGCAACCACCTGGGCTAATTTTTGTCATGTCAATGAAGGCATTGAGGAGAGCTGTCTAGCCCACACACAGCTGGCCCAAAAGCTCAACAGACTCAGCACTGACGGGGGGCAGGTGCAGGGGCAGCGGTGCCAGGTGTAAATGAAACTCATCCCCTCTTACTGACACGAACAAGGGCAGCACCAGGGGAAGTGGATCGGAGGATGGGCACTGGCCGCTGTGTGGTAGAAGATGATGCAGAGTCTCAATTCCCTGTGCCCGCAAAAATGGATGCATCCCCGCTGGCATCAGATGATGTGGTACTTTGTGTCTCAGGCAGGGATTCCTCCTGCATACTCCGGTCCCCCTCTGAGGCGCTGGTGATCTCTGTGTCACAGGGCTCCTGTGCAGCTGTAGTGCTAGTCTCACCACCACTTGTGTCCGGCTCCTGTCCCTCCGTGACCACTGGTGAATCTGCATGAGAGAGAGATGCAGGGTTGGGTTAGTGTCATCAATAGAACAAACCAATGCAATCAATGCAGTACAAAAGAGGACCAAATCGACATGTTGCACACCACACTCTGCAATCAAATTGCAGCCACTCACTACATAGACCCCAAAAGTGGATGTAATCCTGATTATCTCTCATGACTGAGCCATGTTATGGCCACACAGCACAACACCCTGACTGTGGCGGAAGCCTACCAGATACACAACTACCTCTGCACACACCTAGGGACATGATGTGGGCACGCCACTTGTTGCCACTGACAGACCTGTATGGAACAGGAGTTAGACAACACAGACAACGATTACAACATGACAGTTCACAATGGCAAATAGCCCATGCCAACCACCATGTTGTACTCTGGGGCCAAAAGACTAGTACACATTGTTGTCAGATGTGTAGGCCTCAACATGCTTGGTGCATGCAATGTACACATAGATGAAGTCACACTCTGATTGGGAACACTGCTGTTCACTCCCAATTCGATTCCCCAGACTACCCCAATGCTGAATAACCATGAAGAGCACAACACAGACGGCAATGGGAATACACAGCAGGGAGGATCACCTTTGTAAGAACAGTTTGTGCAAATGCAAGACACTGGCACCCATCGCTGCAGACACGTACATGACACTGCACTGCACCACTCCACCAACATCACATAGGCCACCGCTGGCACAGGCCCCCGTACACATGCAGCCGCTACAAGCCAAAGTCACCCTCTACAAATATTCACCCCTTCCTTGCTGCTGATGCTCCTTCAGACGTGCATCCAGCTCAGGCTGAGTCACTGCCATGATGCGGCCCGTCAGTGGTGTCATGCTGCACCGTGCCAACCGCCCAGTGCGAGGGAGCAATCCCAAGGTCATTTCTGCCATGTTCTTTTTCAGCCGGTTGATGTCGCCCCACCTCTTGTGGCAGTGGGTGTGCTGTCGGTTAGATACCCCCAGAGCTCGCACCTTTGATGCAATGGCCCTCCACACGCCTTACGCTGGTGTACCTTGAGCTGCAGGCATGGGAGACAAGAGGGAGAAATGATCAGTAACACAGTTTCATGTGCCAACATCTATCAGTAATGTAGCAGAAACCTACCAGCGCTCTGTGAAGTCCCGAGTGCCGACCTTACGTGAAAGGAGCTGACCCGTGTGCACCAGGGAGGAGGCGGAAACCACCAGCAGTTGCGCTGCCACCGCCCGGTCCTTCTCCGCCGCCGCTGCATTTCCACTGCTGCACGGCCGCTGTGTGGGGAGGACCGAGGGGACCTGGGATACTACAACTCCCAAGCTCCCTTGCGGCGCAGTCACTGCCAACGCGCGCCAGGAGGCGCATAAATTAATCGTCAGTGCCGGGGGAGCGGGGAAACCTACCAGCGCTCTGTGAAGTCACGAGTGCCGACCTTACGTTAAAGGAGCTGACGCGTGTGCACCAGGGAGGAGGCGGAAACCACCAGCAGTTGCGCTGCCACCGCCCGGTCCTTCTCCGCCGCCGCTGCATTTCCACTGCTGCACGGCCGCTGTGTGGGGAGGACCGAGGGGACCTGGGATACTACAACTCCCAAGCTCCCTTGCGGCTCAGTCACTGCCAACGCGCGCCAGGAGGCGCATAAATTAATCGTCAGCGCCCGCTTCGCGGGAGCGCGCGGGGCTAAGCCCGAGCAAAGAGCGGGCCCTCTACGGCCCTCATCGGCCAGAAGAGACGGGACTGGGCCAATAATCCTGACCTAAAGTCGTCGAGGTATACATATCTGCCATTTGACTATCTGTAAGCCACCAATGGGTGGGTGGCGTGAATAGATCTTGCTTATTTTATTGTATTCATTGAGCAGGGTTTTCTGTCCTACAAAGGCGGCTGCATCTACTGAGACGGTCATCTCAAGAGATACTCTATAAATAGCATGGAGATGCGTGAGACAAGAAGCAGGGCAGCAGCGGGGGGGAAGAAAGGAACAGGCACCCTAGACGATTTTATTGTAAGAACAAATACATTGATTGACGAGGGGATTTCTTTGATGGAAAGAAGGGTATCCCAGGATCTGGCTTCTGTAAAACGGTCCTCTATGGGCAATTTTGCTAATGTACGGAGCCCTAACAGACGAGAGAATAATATATTACCTATGGACGTGATTAGTACAGCTGTTACTCAAACCCCTAATCCTACTCAGACTCCCCTAGTTCATACCTTACCATCCCCCCAGACATCTACTAGTGTCTTGATACATATAGCAGCCTCACCTAAAGATAAAAATGTTGTGTTACAGGGGGTAAAGGAAGGGGCAATTCCTAAAAAGAGAACAAACCAAAATATGCCTATTAAACCTCGTGGTAAAGATCTATCCAAAGATACAAGTAATGCACTTATTGCTACTGATACTGATATACACGGAGAAGACGGCCTGCCCCCCAACATACTGCCCTTAGCTATTCTAGATGACACCATATTGGATGACTCAATGGCTGATTTAATCTCCAATAGCTCTAGAAATAGTTCCCCAGAGGGAAGCGTTAATACTAGCAGGGGAAAAGAGAGTACAATGCTATATATGCTGGAGACTGTAATGAAAACTTTATTAACCCCACTGACAGAATTTCTCAAGGAGATTGAGAAACAAATTCAAGAATTGAAGAGAGACACACATATGCAGTATGAGACTCTGGCCAAACGGATAGCCGATTCAAGCGCGCCCAAGGCCAAAGCCATAGCAACGACATCTAATAATTCTGGCCCTATGTTGGCAAAGGGTGTCCCAAATAGCACCTCATCAAGTACAACTAATCCTGAAAAAGGTAAACTCCCTAGTAAACAGCTATTAAAAACTCAATCAGTACTTAAAAGCTCAGCCCCACCTGCCAAGGAAGTATCAGCTCCACAAACTCCTGTCCAATTACCTGATAAAGGCCAACCAGCTAAAACTGATGTGCATAGAAGTATAAATTTACCTCCTAGAGCATCACCATATGTTGTGGTTCTAACTGGGGTCCCGGAACTGGGAGCACAATCCACTGAAACCAACGGGGCTCTCGTTAACAAGGTTATCCATTGGCTTAACAATAACTACCCTCTCCCGCCAGCTATTAGCAGCAACATTTTGATGGTAGAAAGGGTACCGTGGATTGGGTATAACAGAAAAAGGGCACAGGGTGACTGTGTGGTGATAACTTTTGAAAATCCCCGCACCGTGGAGTACATCACAACGAGGGCCCCTAGAAACCATGGCCTGTCCATTGTGGCCAGGGCATTACCCTATTTCTACTCTTATGGGGAACATCCGGATAACAGATGGAGCTGGACTAGGGACAGCCGTTATCCAAGGGGCGGAAATGGTGTGGACTATGACAGGAATCAGTATAATACACAATGGGGAGGGGTGAATGAAGATGGGTGGACCGTGGTGAAACGTAGGGAGAGGATTCCTAATTTCTTCCCGCAAAGGCATGATCCAGGATGGTTTGGACATCAGCAATTTCCTCCCCCACTTACTCCATGCTATAATCGTTTTGATTGTCTTGAAATGGTGGATTGACTCCCAGAGGCTGAACAGGTATCTAAGTCACCTATTTCTGTAAGCCTGGGGGAGATTAACTCATCAGGGCATGATGTGTCACATGAAACTCGAGTGGAGCCCATGATAACACAAGGGATGCTGGGTGGCCAAGCAGGGGTTGCTGTAGAGGTGTTGCCTAAAGAAGAATTTTGTAAGGTGGTCTTTTGGAATGTGACAGGCATTAAACAAAAAGTCCTCAATCCATCCTGGGACGATGTAATTACTGGTGTAGCCATTTTAGCCCTACAAGAAACCTGGGCCATTGCACCGATACATTTAAATGGCTACAAAACCTATTTTACTCCTGCGGTGGGGGGTTCATATGGAAGACCTAAGGGAGGATTGATAACGTATATATCTAACTTGTTAGTATATGATAAGATTTCTTTCTCCCCTGGATCCAGTTATTACCAGAAAATAGTGATAGATACAAGGAAGGGTCTTAGGATTGTCTTTTTAAATTTCTATAATAACCTTCAAAGTAGCATGATTAAGGAAGTACTAGTTATATTAACTGAAGATATACAATCTGAAATTGATAAAAAAGGGGTGAAGTAATGATATTATGGGGGGTGACTTTAACTGCTCATTGTGCAAAAAGGGTCAAAAGGGTATATGCGGCCTGATGTTGGAACAGGATATTAATTTAACGCATTTTGAACATACTCTATTTGGAGATTTAGTCAATGAGATGATTTTTAACTATGATTTTGGGTTTACGAATGAGATAGCCCACCACCCAACGTCATTTGCTCCAACTTTTGTGGGTCGGGGGGCCTCGACTATCCTTGATTTTAGCCTCTGTACAAATAGCTCTGCTGGAAGATTGACTAGCTCTAGCTTAATGGACCTAGCACTAAGTGATCACTTCCCACAGGTAGTAGAAATGGAAAACCTATTTGTCTCATCCCAAAATGTATGGTTATACTCTTAAATGGAGTAAAGTGGTCCCGGATGATTTTTTGTCCAAAGTGGTGAATAAGTGTATGAATAGCTTTTTGATCTGCCTGGATGAACACGCAGAGAGTAATGATATTTTAGCTCATTTTAAAATTATTGCTACTACAATTAAGGAGGTTTTATCGGTTACACGTAAACATTGCCTAAAGACTAATAAGAAATGGTTTGATAAGAATTGAACTAAAGCCTTAACCAAGCTTAAACATGCAATTCATCAGAGACCTCGGGATGTAACTCTAATCAGAGAATTAAGGAAGAACTACAACACAGTACTGAAAGACAGGAAGGATCTGATAAAAAGGGAGGCATGGGATGAACTTTGTTCGGCGTCACAATCGAAGGATCAGGCTGCTTTCTGGAGGGTTATAAATACTCTGCTCCTTTATGACAATAAAGCACGCATGGAAATTGCCATTACAGAAGATGAGTGGGTGGCTCATTTTTCCTCCCTCTACATGACTGCTGAATTAGTGCCCGATACAGGTCCTGATTCCATGTTGGTAAATATGGATCTACCAAAAGATTTGGTCGTAACCCTTCCCGAAGTCCTTGCGAGTCTGAAGGCAACTAAGGGGGGTAACCAGATGGCATACCAGCTGACCTTTATAAGGCTAATACTGATTTATGGGGGCCAATGTTGGTCCAGCTATTTAATGTTGCTCTGGCAAAAGGCCTAATCCCTACCTGGTTTACGTCAATCATTGTCCCGATTTTTAAGAAAGGAGATAGGCAGAATTGCACATGTTATAGGCCAATATCTCTATTAGATTCCTCCATAAAAATTCTCGGGAGACTGGTTTTAGTTAAGCTGCAAAGCTGGGCAGAAGAAAATGGGGTGATAAGCGATTTTCAATACGGATTTCAAAGGGGTTTAGGGACTATAGAGCAGGGGTTAAATTAATTTATTTTGCAACAGAAGTATATAAGGGTTAAAAAACAACGCCTATACCTCACTTTTTTATTTTTAGTGTACATAAATGGTCTGGAGCATCGCCTCGTGGAGGAGGGCAGGGATATGCCTATGGTGGGAAGGAGACCTGTCCCTGCACTACTGTATGCGGACGATGCAGTCCTGATGGCACGCACCCCAATGGCACTTCAAACTTTGGTTACATCTTTTAATAGTTTCATGCTTAGCTTGGACCTGAAAATCAATTGCTCCAAGACATTTTCTATGTACTGCGGGACAAGAACAAGCAAGCATTTGAAGCCTATTTTTATAAACTCCAATCCCCTAGAGAAGACCTCTACTTTCCCGTATCTGGGCATTTTGTTTCATGAAAGTGGCTCATGGACTAGTGCAATTAATGCTAGAACCCTGTTGTTTTCTAAAACTGTTATGGCCCTACAGTGTTTTTTTAAAAAGTTGGGGAAAAAACCCATAAGGGAAATTTTAATCATCTACAATGACACTTGTATAGCAGTAGCTATATACGGTTCTGGATTATGGGGTTATTCTAATGTCAGTATGACTCAAACCGTGGAAAATAAGTTTTTACGGCACATCTTGTCCATTCCAGAAAGCACTGCGACTTTTATATGCCATGCTGAATTGGGTTTGGTGTACATTACTGATATAATTAAGATCCAGCCGATTTTCCTTTGGCACAGGGTTTGGACAAGCGATGATTGTGTGGTCAACCGGGCTATCTTAAAGGACGTACTAGTACTTGATAATATTAATAATTTTAAATGGATATGTTATGTTAGAAATTTTCTTGAAGAACTGAGCTGTGTTCAATATTTTGAGGACCCATCATCTATGGTACACATCTCAAGAAGTGGACTAAAAAACTTGTGTATCGACCACCTCATGGATAAAAGACGGTTAGAGGAGGTGAAAAAAAAGACTGTCTTTGCCCACCAGGCGATCATAACTGGAGAGAAACTACAGCCATATTTATCTCTATACATGTCCAATCATGAACGTTTCCTTTTAACCCGGGTTTAGACTCAACATTGTTTTTAGGTTACTATCTTTCCCTGAGATGAATTGTTGGCTGAAAGACCTGTGTCCCTGTCCATGTGATGATATGTCCCCGCAATCCGACATTCACATTTTATTTTTTTGTAAATTTTATACTTATTATCGCAGAAAACTTATCATCCCAATTCTTAAAGATTTAAATGTATATAGATGCCGCCTAGCGTTTTTAGAGTTTCAAAAAATGGAAACTGTTTTTATGGTAGCGTCACTCTCCGAATTCCTTAAATTGGTTTTTAACTGTCGTAAAAAACCCTTCGTATGAATTAATTCTTATGATGTATTTATGTCTTTTAATATGTCTTTTTGCTGTGATTTTAAATAATGGTCATCCTACCCATTGTAAACTGTATTTTACATGCTACTTTCATGGTTATTCTTTGTTTTTAACCGAATAAAGTACTTTTGAACTTGAACTTGAACAGAAATGTAGCAAGACACAAACTCATTACCAAATCTAATATCTGTCCATCCCACCCTGGTCTACATCTGACATGGGCACTCTGCATGGGCTAAGCTGATGTGATTGCATGCATTTGTGAGGGCGTACACAGTCCATGAGCATCTCACTCACATGCAGGATGCCAGCACTGAACCCCCCTATGTGGTTTGCACACATCTCCAGTCTTTTGCATGTCTGGCCACCAGATACATCACATATCGACCTGTGTCTGTGGGTGGACTCACTGTGTGCAAGACTGTGCAGCATTCAATGTCCATGTCCTGTGAATATATCAGTATGTCATGTGTGTGGCATTGAGGGACATGGACTCACAAACAAAATATAGATCAACACAAGTCTGGTCGTGTGCAATTCTACAGGGCTGAGATTGTGTATAGTTGGATTTGACTGTGAAAATACATGCATGCGCATTTGTGAGGAAGAAGTCGGCGATAAACCAGGAAGAGGGAGGCCCGGGATGCCGCATCTCAGGTAAGCCTTTTTAATTACTTTTACCATGCTTTTAATGATTGTAAGAGCATTTAAAAGAGGGCGGGAGGGAGTGGGTGGTGGGCAACTCCGCTCTTCCATGGCGTGTGCTTAGCCTGCCTACTATGCCTACTTCACGGATCGTGAAGTAGGCAACACTACCACACTCCGTGGACGGTGCGGAGTACTATGCCCACGCCTGCTTGGGACAAATACTCATTCCCCCTGGAGACATTATGTTTGTCAGTGTATGATACAACCCCACACCCTCAGGCATATACTACATATGTCCAACTACATGTGTGCTCCCCCTGTCCTACACCTCCGCTTTTGTTGACTTATCACAACATTTGGAGCACCATACAGCCGTGGGTACTGTGTGAGCACCTTTTCCACCAGGACCTCCAGCTCCTCGCTTGTGAATGGACTGGCACAGATCTTCTCTGTCCTTGCCATCCCTGTAGACATGTAACACCTGTGGTGGAATTGGGTGGTGAGGGGTCTCAGACAGCAGTCCCTGGAGGCAGCTGCATGCGGATGAGGGGTCTCAGGCAGCAGTCCCTGGAGGCTGCAGCAGCAGGTGAGGGGTCTCGGGCAGCAGTCCCTGGAGGCAGCATCAGGTGAGGGGTCTCAGGCAGCAGTTCAAGGAGGCAGCAGCAGCAGGTGAGAGGTCTCAGGCAGCAGTCCCTGGAGGCAGCAGCAGCAGGTAAAGGGTCTCTGGTAGCAGTCCCTGGAGGCAGCAGCAGGTGAGGGGTCTCTGGCAGAAGTCTCTGGAGGCAGCAGCAGGTGAGGGGTCTCTGGCAGCAGGCTCTGTGAGCAGTGGAAATGTGATGCTCACTCCCACACATATATAGCCCCCTGGTGTTGTTTCAAAGGTGCCAAGCTGCAACAATTGGTTGTCCAGGTCTGCCTCATTCCAAAGCATCCAATGACCGCCTCCGCGGTGACGGAGCACACCTAACGCGATTTTCAAAATTGCATCATGCCACCGCAATCATCGTTCCCATTGGCTCTAGGGCATGCTCCATGGTGGTGATGCACCAGCGGGGCTCGGTGTGCGCTACCGCGATGGTGCATCTTTCAAAAGCATCGAATGACCGCCTCCGCAGTGGCAGAGCACGCCTACCGCGATTTTCAAAATTGCATCATGCCACCGCAATCATCGTTCCCATTGGCTCTAGGGCATGCTCCATGGCGGTGATGCACCGCCGGGCCCAGGCAGTAGCTACTGCGATTTGTGTGCCATACAATGTGAGGAACCGCGATTTGGGTGGCGGAGCATGCCAACCGCAATTTGGGCATGTCTCCATGCCAATGACCACCACACCTGTGTCAGGGGGGGTGCCGGTGACATACCGCTGGGGCCAGGCGGTAGCTACCGCGATTTGTGTGCCATACAGGCATGAGGCACCGCGATTTGGGTGGTAGAGCATGCCAACCGCCATTTGGGCATGTCTCCATGGCAATGACTACCGCACCTGTGTCAGGGGGGTGCCGGTGACACACCGCCGGGGCCAGGCGGCAGCTACCGCGATTTGGGGGACATGCAATGGCAATGGCCATCAGGCACACTTCAACAATGCACAGTGGCCACATGGTGAAGGGCACATCATCGTGCACACAATGACAATGTTCCATTGACTCCACTGGTGCCTACACATGCCATGGTTGTGTATGTTTGACTTACATTGGTCTGTAGTCCCGAACATGTCACAAATGAATCATATGGTTGATGAGGCAGGACAGTGTGGTAGTGGACTCTACAATGTGTATACATATCAACGTGTTGAGATGCAGTGATGACCTTGGCAAGGCTTGTCTCACTGTATAATGTAGTTACTTGCTTGTGCTTTTCTGTCTGCTCATACACACAATTGTCAGTTCAGCGCCAACTGTGGTCATTGTGTTGTGGATCTGTGCCAAGTTTGAATGATGCATTGAGGTGTGACAGGTACTGCAGCTAAGTATGAGACAGTGTTGTTGATTTGTTACACATTGGCTGGATGCCACGCTCCCAGGCGGGCACATGTGAAATGTGGCCATATCACTATGTACATTCACATTGACCTATGTGGTGTTTGAGGCACTTGTGTATTGTAAATAGAGAGGTGTGCCCTTTGTGTGGCTCAAACACCCACCCATGTAACCTGGTGTGTCACTCAATTATCAAGTCAGTCTTTGTTTTGTCGGTATCATCCAGATCATGATATGCTGTGGCCATTCCATGATGGACTTCATTGACATGTGTCCACTTTCATCTCAACTAGAAGGAGGCCAAATCTGATTTGTCCCTTGACACTGCTGGAGGACATGGAGGACATGGCGATCATTCGCAAATTCCGTCTAGATAGGGCCACCCTCAAGACCCTTTGTGATATGTTGGAGCCCCACCTGCAGCCTCGCCGGACATATCCAACAGCTTTCACCCCAACTTATAAAGTGATGGCAGCCCTCCATTTTTTTGCCACTGGATCGTTCCAGGAGACAGTGGCCAGCGCTGGTGGGATGTCTCAACTGATATTCAGCATGTTCTGTCCACCATGATGATATACAAGGACCGATATATCCATTTCCCCAGGTGTGCTGAATTGCCAGCTGTGAAGGGAGACTTCTATTCCTTTGGGCACATCCCCCATGTTGTTGGTGCCATAGATTGCATACATATCAGTCTTGTGCCACCACAGGCAAGTGAGCACATATTTCGTAATCGCAAACATTACCACTCCTTCAGTGTGCAGGTGGTGTGCCTGGCAGATATGATCATCTCACATGTGTGTGCCAGATTCCCCGGCTCAGCCCATGACTCCTACATCCTGCGGAACAGCATTGTGCCCCAGCTGATGGCTAATCTGCTTCCCGAGCGTGCATGGATTGTGGGTGAGTATGCCTAGTCGTATGGCGTTCTGCCTGCTGCCCTCTGCCTGTGCTACATTGCAATGTCTATTTGTCATACCTAGGTGACTCTGCATATCCCAGCAGTCCATGGCTGCTGAGCCTACTGCGGAATCCCAGGAACCCGGCTGATTTCCGATACAATGAGGCCCATGGGAGGACATGTTGTGTGGTGGAGAGTACTTTTGGTCTGCTGAAGTCACGTTTCCGCTGCCTGGACAAAACTGGAGGTGCACTGGCATACTCCCCTGGGAAGGTGTGTCAGATCGTAGTGGCATGCTGCATGCTCCACAACCTGGCCATTCGCAAGAAGATTCCCCTGCTCCTGGATGATGATGAGGACCCAAGGCCCCTACCTGCACAACAACCTGAGTCCAGTGATGAGGACAGTGGAGAGGAGGAAGGTGATGACATGCGTCAACAGCTCATCACCCGCTACTTCACTTGAAGGTGGGTGACGATGTACAACATATACATTGTCTGGTGATATTGCTATTGTCGTGAAGGGCTATGTGCGAATGGTAAAAACAGCCAGTTGTCAAGTCACCTGTGTGTGGATATGTGACTGGGACATGTCATCTGTGAACGTATCCTGGACGTGTATGTTGACACTTGTTGCCCACTGTGTTGTCTGCATGTTGGCTTATGTGGATGTTGGTGTTGTGTAATGTCTGTGATGCCGCACTCACACCAGTGAATATTGTTCTGTTGTGTTTCCCTAGGTGCATCAAACTTATCCTTGCCTACATACAGTACATACTTCTGAAACATTATGGGCATGTTGAAGACTGTACATCCTGCACTAAAGACAAAGCTGACACAAAGAAAGTGTGTAAGGTATTTTATTTAAAAAGTTGACATGTGAGGGGGGGTGCAATTTTACATAGAGGTGGTGATGGAGCAGTGAGTTGACAGTCATGGTAAATGAGATGAAAGAGTAAATACCACATTGATGTAGTGATCCAGTCCAACAGACAGGTGCCATTCACAAGGCAGTATGGGGAAGAACAGTCCAAACAGTCAATGCAGTGGGGAAGAGGGTTGCCAACTGGGCTGGCTCCGTGACTAGCGATTGGCAGGTGTTTTGCCTCCAGAGACTCCCAGGTTCTTCTTAGGATGGCCCCTTGGTTGCTTGGCTGGGGGGGCCCTGCTGTGGTACCAGTGGCGTCTGAGGACTCACCCCTCTCTGTGGCCGCATGGGAGGATGGTGAACTGTCATCCTGCAGCCCACCAGAGGGGGGTGGAGGTATTGGTAGTGGTGCAGGCCTGTCCCTCAGTAACGCCACTTGCTGGCCCATGAGGTCCACCATTTGTCCAATGCGGGTGTCGATGGACCTCATCAGCAGGATGAGCATGCATAACAGGTCATCTGACTGGCCAGTTTGTCCCTGGCCTGTTCGTATGCCCCAAGGACTCTGGTGATGTGTTCCAGGATTGGGTCCCAGCCTCCTGGTATCTGGGGGTGACCCTGGCCCTCCCACCTGCCCTGCTGTCATGGACCTGTCGCCTCACCACTGTGGGTCCCTGCACACTCTGCCTGCTGTCCTCAGTTGTTGGTGTGGGGTGGTCATCCTCTGGGACAGGGAGGGTGTTGCAGGTGGCACTGGTAGTGGTGGTGCTGGTGGCGTAAGACGTACAGGCCGTAACAGCAGGGGTCTGCTGTGCAGTTGGTGTTGCAGCAGATGTGGTGGTGGGGAGGATGGGGTCCTTGGACCTGTTGCTCCCTGGCACACCAGATAGGTTGACCTCGAGCTCATCGTCCTGAAAATCCTGGGTGTCTACATCCGAGAGTCCATGTACCCGGGGGGGAGACTGGCTCTGCAGGTCGTTGGTGTTGTCCTCTGCAGTAAGTTCTTGGTCACCTGTGGATTAGATGGGAAATGGTCATTGTTGTGCACTCTACAAGCATTGTGTTAGCTGTGTGTCATCCACTGTCTGTACACTACACAATTGACCGATCTTCACATCGTTTTCTATGTGCACAACTGAGCCTCCTAACATGGTGCAGTGGTACATACATTACCTGTACATGGTGTGAGGTATCAATGCATACCATGCAACTCAGTGGCGGTTCTTCCATGGAGGCGTTTGGGCGCGGCCCCCCCTGCTTTCTCGCCGTGCAAGAAGGCAGAAACAAATGGTAGTGTAGTTATTGCCGTTAATATAACTACCATTGTTTCTGCCTTCTCGCACGGCGAGAAAGCAGAACTTCCTGGTTTAGAGTTTTACTCGAGGGCAGGGGGAGTGGCTTGGGGGAGTGGCTTGCCCACTGTTGTTAATACTGACTGTTTGAGGCCGCCCAAACAGACAGTATTAACAACAGTGGGAAAGCCACTCCCCCCTGCCCTCGAGTAACGCACCCAATCCCTGACTCTCTGTATGCTGCAGCAGCAGCATACAGAGACAAAATGACGTAGCCTGGGGCAGCCGGCCGCACAAATCAACCTGCGGCGGTGGAGAGGGAGGCTGCCTGCCGCGCAGCCTTCCTGATGATGTGCTGCTTGCAGGACTTGAACCAGGACGGCAGGAGTAGGGACGGAGTCTCTACGGACGGTAAGTTTACTATTTTTATTTTATTTTAAATATATTTGTTGTTGTTGTATTATGTTGTTGTTTCCAAACCCCTCCTGCCTCCCCCCTCATCCCCTCAAGTGCAACCCCATTTCCAACCCCCCCACCCGTAATGCCGGCTGCGACTGCATGTATTGCCTATTTGCCTTATTTTTTGTCAATTCTTCGCCCACTTGATATTTGTAACAGAATTTTGCCTCTGGCAGATTTATTGACGATTATTTTCATCTTCTATCAAGAAGAGCCAAAAGATTGAAAACGCTTTGTTTGGTTTTCCTTGAGGGTGGCTGGAGGGGGAGTTTGGGTGGGAGATAATGTGGATAAGGGGGGAAAAGTTTCTGTGACCCATACGGAAAGGGGAGGGCACTCCACCGCTACGGCTGCCTGGTTGAACAGGGTTCGGCAATGTGAGGAGGGGCTCAGACGTCCCCCATAGCTGCTGCACAACAGACCTGAGGTGAATGGGGAACCTGTAGATGGCTTGCAGCATGCGGGAAAGAGGGGACGTTACAGGGCAGCGTTGGTGTTCACTGGCATAGCTGTGTGCTGAGCCCAGTACCACTAGACATATTGTCAGGTATTGAGTGCCCGCAATTCTTTAATTTTAGTATGACAGTAATTTTTCGCCCCACTACTTTCAAATGTCACCAGCCGCGACTGATGCAACTCGTGCAGAAATCATGTTCACATGGACCTGTTGCCATGTAGGGACCAACAAAACATCTTTTCATTTTTGTCTTCTTGTTGATTTGTCTGACCTGGCAGACGTCACATCTGGCCATGGACTGACCATTGTATTGTCCTGCATAACTTTGTCCTGTCATGTACATATCTTGATTTATAAGCTCACACATGCTTTATAAATATTGAAATGGTCCTTGTTGATTGTGCCCCATGGCAATGCACTCATCAGTGTGTGCTGTGCATGGTTGTGCCCAGTCTTCCTTGTGCATGTGCATTGGTGTGTGACTCTTTGGTAGCTGTGACAGTTCCCTTTGCTTACCTGTGTGCACACTGTGCGTGTCAAGCAGGGTCGGTGTGCATATTTGTGCAATGAGAGGGCTGTTGTTGCCATATGGCACCATTTCATTAGTGACAAATAAGTGGGTGCACATACAGACTACTTACCTGTTAGGTCCTCACATTTGGATTTGTGGTGTGGCACATCTATGTGTGCGTGGTGGAGGATTGCATTCGGTTCAGTGGTGTCATGAGACAGGAGAATATGTCTACCTACCTAGTAATTTGGTTGAGGTGGTCCATTATATGACACAGGCATCTGTGTGGTATGGTGTGCTCCATCTTGCTGTACTAGGGGACATGTGTACATGCTGGGAACAGTATTGCAGGCCTCCCAACCCCAAACAGACGTCCCAGGGAAGATGGCTACCTACCTGTTAGGTCGTTTGGTGTACTGCAATGGCTTCCAAGTGCTTGTAGGTGGGAGAGTGCTCCATCCTGCTCAGGTGTGGGACAGAGTGCATGGTGGGAGTAGTAGAGCAGGCCTCCCACCCCAAACAGCCCTCCCAGGGAAGATGGCTACTACCTGTTAGGTGAAGGTGAACAATGCAATGGCTGCCACATGCTTCTGGGTGGGAGGGAGTCCTCTATCCTGCTGGGTTGTGGGACAGGGGGCATGGTGGGAGTAGTAGTGCAGGCATCCCACCCACAAACAGCCCTCCCAGTGAAGCTGGATACCTACCTGTTAGGTGAAGGTGAACAATGCAATGGATGCCACATGCTTTTGGGTGGGAGGGAGTCCTCCATCCTGCTGGGTTGTGGGACAGGATGTATGGTGGAAGTAGTAGAGCAGGCCTCCCACCCCAAACAGGCCTCCCATTGAAGATGCCTACCTACCTGTTACGTGAAGGTGAACAATGCAATGGCAGCCACATGCCTCTGGGTGGGAGGGAGTCCTCCATCCTGCTGGGGTGTGGGACAGGGTGCATGGTGGGAGTAATAGGGCAGGCCTCCCACCCCCAAACAGGCCTCCCAGGGAAGATGGCTACCTACCTGTTAGGTAGATCGGTGTGCTGCAATCGCTTCCAACAGCTTGTGGGTGGGGGTGTGCTTCATCCTGATGGGATGTGAGACAAGGAGGCCTGGTGGGAGTTGTAGTGCTGGCTGCCTGTACACATGCCCCCATGGTAATATTGCCAGCTACTTTTAGGGTAAATGGGAGTGAGTGAATGTTGGATCTGTGAGACAGGTTTTTGTGGGTGTGTGGTGCAGATAGATGGGATTTGTCTTGGGTGGTGTGGCTTTGTGGTTTTGCAAGACAGTACATATCAGTGCGTTGGTTATCATTTGTTTGTACTTACCAGCCTCCACTCCCCTGGATACTCCTGTGAGACTCTCCGGATGCAGTATGCCAAGCACCTTCTCCTACCATGGTGTAAATGTTTTTTGTGGAATGGGAGGGCCACTGCCAGTCCAGTTAGCCAGCTCCCAGTTCTTGCTCCTCCTCTCTTTGACAACCCTCTTCAGATCATGCCACCGTTTCATGATCTCCTTGGATCGCAGGGTGGTCCCTACTGCATTGACCCTTTGTACTATCCTTTCCCACATTTGAGTCCTTGTGGCTAATGGTGTCTGTTGGACCAGGCTATCAAACAGTTGTGGTTCCACTATCTCATTTACCATGACTGTCAACTCACTCTCTGTGAATTTGGGCATTTTATGTGTGGACATGGTGTGTGGTGTGCAAAGTGTTTGTGGGTGCAGGGGTGTGAGTGGTGGGTGTGGTAGTGGTGTGTGAGGTGTGTTATGTGCTGGCCGCTTGTTGGTGATGGTGTGATGGTGGTGGTGGTGTTGGGTGTGCTGTGTTCTTTTGCCTCTACTATCAGATCTGGTGACTGCCCTTCTCTTCTGGAGTGTTGTGGTCAGGAAAGAGGCTGGTTTTATACTCAGCTATGTGGGTGTGTCCAAATGGGGTATTCCTGTCAGGTGTATTGTCCTGGGAATTGTATGTTTCTGTCTGGCATGTGCTTGTTTCATTGGGATGTGTTTGGTGTATTTGGGGCGGCATGGCTAATTTGCTGTGTGCACTGTTTGGCCTTATTGTGGGGTATTTGCATCGTCCGCCACATTTTCTATGGATTGTCCGCAGCGGTGGCTATGCTGCATCTCTTCCGCTGGCTCTCCCATTCATTCCAGTGTGCGACCGCGGCGGTCGGAGACAGCTGCTCGTACCGCGGGACCATCGGGGGATATCCTAATTTCCCATGCGGTGTCTCCGCTATACTTGCGGCGGCTAGTTGATTTTCCGCTACGTTCACGACCGCCGCTGTCGGTTTTTGGACATCACCGCCCGTGACGGGCGTTTTTTCTTAGGCCGCTTCTGCCACGGTCGGTTTTTTTTTCGCGGTTGATCCTAATTTGGCCACCGGTTTTTACACGGTCCCGGCAGGCGTTTGTTTTCCGCTTCCATGGCGGTTGGGGTGATTTTTTACGGACGGAATCCTAATGGGCCCCTTAGTGTGGTTTGCATCGTTCTTAGCTCTCATGTAAACTACATGTTTGAGGGTCTGTTTCATTTTTTAAACAATCTCATTGAAGATAACTCACCCAAGGCCCAAGGCTGTTTGAAGTGAATCAGAGGGCAAACTGCACTTTGTAGTACTACAGTAGTACTACAAAACATATTTCAAAGTGCTATTAACAAACTGCATTTTTGTAGTAACTTACACTTTTGAGTAACTTTATTACTTTTGGTATTCGCAAACTGTACTTTTGTAGTAACGTACAATTTTTTAGTAACTTACACTTTGTAGTAAGTCCCTACCTCAATTATTTTCTAAGGGAGCTTGTTGCAGTATTAGTGGTTGGCCATGTGTAGTGCCGGACTTACTACAAAAGTGTAGGTTACTACAAAAGAGTACATTATTACAACAGTGCAATTTGTAAATAGCAAAAAGTCGTAAACGTACTCAAAAGTGTTACTTACTTTTGTTAATCAAACCAATAGAGTTTAAAAATCATTTGTGAAGTGAAGCTGCTTCCAGCAATGTTCCAGACATTCTGGCACAAGATCTGACTCTATTTTCGATTATTGACATTAACTGTTGCAGAAGGACTCAGTATTCTATGCCGTCCCCACTTTAATAAAAGAAGGGAACTTGGTATTGATCTGTTTAAGGATGTGGAAAAGGGACTGTTAGAAATGGTATTTCTGGTTGGCTAGGGCAAGCGCCTAAGCCGGGCAAAAACCACCAGTCTAATCATGGCTAGGGAGTTAAAGGGTCCTTTGACGTACCGCAAGTTCTTCCAATGGTGCTGTCCAGGACGCTCATTAAGATCTGCTAATCATTCCTTGATTAAAGTTAAGAAATGGAGAAAAGCCAGATGGGGTGGCAGATGCATTTCATATTTCGCTTCTAAACTTTGGAACAAGTTGCCGTTAGATAATAGATCTCAACCTACGCTTTCCAAATTCCATAGCCTTTTACAAACTTGTCTTTTTCAAGCTTAGTTGAGGATCTTGTACCTATGGATTCCCCTGTTCTCCTATGTTTCTCCAGTGCCAAGACACCTCGGCAATCGAGCGCTATATAAAACCCTCACTTACTTACTTACTTAGTTACAAGCTGAAGATAACCTCTGCTCACCCTTTTGGTAGCTTGGCAGAGCAGTCAAGCTTATCCTGGAGGCAATGTGTACAGCGTTTTGTGCAGCACACTTACACAGCAGCGACACACAAAAATCATAAGCAGGGTCATGGATTACACAATATCCATAGTACAAACTCCCCTTAGGGCACCCTCCACTTAGGAGTGGCACCGCCAGACACGAGAACTGATGGAGCTCCATTTTCAGACATTCCACGTTCTCTTGACACTAAGAGATCCCCCTCCACGGATGGCCTACCAGTACAGCCTAGGCTCCCCACCTGGTGTTGTCTTGGGGAACCCTCCAGGCCCTGAGACTAGGTTTTGTGCACCTTGGGACACATCCCATTCTCACTCCTTCTCAGCTGAGACAGGATGTGAGTCCCCACACCCCTCCCACTACACTGGGACCTATCTGGGCTACTAAGAACCTTTCCCACCACCCTGGGCTGGGAAATACCTGAGCCACTCCTCTTAGAGTCACTCCCCAATGCCTCCTCAGACCCTCTGGCACTCACCCAGAGGTCTGCCTCCTGTGCAAGCTCCCTGGGATCAGAAAAACTCACACTCCAACAGGTGTTGGAGTAACCCTGGAAAACAACAACGGAACATGTGCTCTCTGACAATCAGATTGAACAGCCCTTCAAAATGGTTTGCCATGCTACCCATCACCCAACCTTCCAGTGCATCGCAACATTCATCTACAAACTCCCCCCAAGATTGGTGAGACAGTTTCCTACTGCCCCTGAACCTCAACCTGTACCCTTCAGGTGTGACACCCTCTTCCTGGGAACTAGGTACCATACTCTGGGAGTGGGCCTTCCTACACTGGACTCCATATTGCTGCCACCACTGGACACCCCAACCCTCACTGGTGAATCCAGACCACTATCCAGAACACTAAAACTACACTCAGGGGATAACCTTTCCTCAAGAGCTATTTTTTTCCCTGGCGAAGGCCCTCTCTGCCTCCGCCATCCTCTCCTGCACTAAGACCCTCTCAATCTCTAGCTTTTTCTCCTCCACACCCAGCGGTGCTAGCTCCAACCTGAGCCTTTCCATCGCTAGCTGATGATCCTTTTCTTCCCTCCTATCCACCCACTCCTTCGGGGACAGGGAAAGGGATGGGGCACTGCCCCCGGCACTGGACCCAGCAAGGCACTCCCTATCTCTGGAGTCTCTCTGGGGTCCTCACTATCTCTTGGCATCCCTGCCCTTTCATTTCTCCCTCCTGCTCAATCTCTCCTGGGCCACTGCCCTCTAGGGGTGCTGGTCGGGGACCCTCCCTCTCAGAAACATCACTGATCTCGGGGTCCTCCTTCCCAGTCTTCTCCCTCACTCGGTTTTGGATGTCCAACAGGACAACATGGCCTCCTGCAGTTCCACCTTCCTGGCAGACCTACTCACTTGACACCCAAAATCCTGACAGAACCTCTTTAGGTCCTTCACAGTATATCTATGCAACTTCTTTACATTAAATGTACTTTCTGTCACAATAACTGCTGGATCACTGAGTAGAGACATGACTGACACTTTAGGGGTGTCACCAAAATTTTAGAAGAGCAGAAAAACACAAATAAAAAATGACAATTTTGAGGAGAACAAAAATCAGGAGAAATCCCCAAACATGTGATTAGTCTAAAATTGTAGAGTTTGTAGTGCAACCAGTTGTCGCTGTGGTACTGCGCAAACGTACGTCCTATCCTCACCGCTGCCACCAATGTTAGAAATGGGATTTCTGGTTGGCTAGGGCAAGCGCCTAAGCCAGGCAGAAACCACCACTCTAGTCAGGGCAAAGGAGTTACACACCAAAGATAACCCCTGCTCTCCCCCTTTGTAGATTGGCAGAGAACTCAGGCTTATCCCAGAGGCAATGTGTAAAGCGTTTTGCGCAGCACACTCACACAGCAGCGACACACTAGGCACACCACAAAGAAAACTCCACACAAGGTTATATAAAAATAGCCTTTGAATTATTCAGCAAACACATTAGAACGTAATCACAAATATACACTGTGCCACCTGGCACTAGGTGTTACTTTACAAGGGATTATATACATTACAGGGCCAATCGGGCGGATGTCATCACCATTAGAACAGGTAAGTAATAAAACAACCAGTTACTACTTGTAAAGGCACCTAGCATAAACACATTATGCATCATCACATTAGGCCTAAACCACATTATACATCAATCACATTAGGCATAAACCACATTATGCATCAATCACATTAGGCATAAACCACATGATAGTATGCATAACATCCCAGTAGGCCATGCACCATGGTAACATTGGGCCCAGCAGTGTACTTTAGGCCAAAGTATTAGCATCAGCAACAGTGCACCAATTTACCCACTTCCGGAGGGCACACCTTATCTCAGAGCACCTCCAGTACCCACCGTAGTGAACATCTGTCCCAGTACACACATAAATCATTAGCAGGGTCATGGGATACACAATATCCAAAGTACAAACTCCCGAACTACGGCTTGTTACCCTGATCCCCTCCTGGTAGGCCTCTGGGCCTTCTGTCCGCCTTCGACAAGGAATGCAGTAATCCACGATCCCACCCGGGACCATCGATGCACCTCCTCTGTTCCAGGAGAGGAGCAGGGACCTCCACTGAGGTTCACCCCCTTATGCCCCCAAGAAGGAAGAGAACACTGTCATTAATACGGGAGAGGGAGCCCGGCCATTACTCTTAGGCCAATGGGGCCAGCCGCACCCCTTCTCCCTGCAGGCCCGCAATGGCAAGTCTCTCTCACCCGGGAGACAAGAGGGAGCTCACAGCGACCTGCGTTTGGCCAGCTCCAGATGGCGTGCCTTCAGGTAAGTGCTGGGAAGAGGAATAACACTCACCTGCCTCTATAGTAGGCTGGAAACACAAGGGGAACGACAGCTGGCACCACACGGAGCAGAGTCTCCAGTGCAAACAAAACGAAGAGCTGGGACTGTTTGAAGCAGGTGGTGAGTAGAGGAATCTCCTGGCAAGTAGAAATTCGGCGGGAGTCGCCCAACCAGGTAAGGGTTGACCACCATGGTGAAGGCACCCCTGGGAGATTGGCACCTGGAGCGGCAAAGTGAAGAGACTCCTGTTGCGGCCTTAAGCTTCCCGCCGAGGCACAACTGGCTGGGTGGAGACGCATCTGACGAAGATTGGGATCCAAGACTTATCGGGGTGACCGTCAGGCAACGTGCTCCCCTGAGGGAAATCCTGATAGATGGCCAGTGCTCCTGATCCTCCCGGGGTTCAGCAGCACAGCTCAGGGGATCCCCAGAAGTGAATGCAGGGAACATAGGAAAGATTATGCGAAAGAGACTTGCATCCTGCCACTTGGTCTCACTATAATACTCCTGGTGACAATACCTAGTCCGGTCCTCTCAATCAGCATCCAGGGTCAGAGATGCACTCTGGAGGAGGGCTCCCCTGGGGACATGACGTGAAGCTCTGAAGGTGATGTCTAGATCCCTCCCTGAACAGCTAGAGTAGTCAGATAAGCTGCCACTTCTTTCAACGCCTGGTATGGTTGCAAGTGCTGCCAGACTGTGTGCCTGCTGAATATAGTGAGTCCCAGTGCAACTGCCCAGGTCACATACAAACACACCATAGCTAAAGATGAGGACGCCAGACAGCACAAACAAGGCAAGGTAGACAGGTATACCAAAGCGGTGGCCCCTCAGGCAACCGCAGGTAAGGAGATGTCTCAGCTGCCGGATAACACAGCGCTCCTCCAACCCATCCACACCTCAAGAGAGACCCTCGAGGGGTGCATCAGTGAGGTACGCCTGGAGGTTAACCTAATGCGACAAGACCTCCGGAAAATCTCTGGGAGGGCGACACAGGCAGAGTTCAGAATATCAATAGTTGAAAATGTGACAAACACCCTGCAAAAAGAGGTCACTGACCTACAAGTCACCCTGAAGGACGTGGCCTGAAGGGTGGACGATGCTGAAAATCGTGCACGAAGAAATAACCTCTGCTTCACGGCTTTCCCGAAGGAGCAGGGGGCTTGAACAAGGGGGCCTTCACAGGGAAGTGGCTGAAAGTTTCGCTCCCCACTGCATGGTTCTCCACCAGTTTTGTGATTGGGAGAGCACATAGGTCCCTTAACACTAAGCCACCAATGGGCGCACACCTGTGCGCTTTCATTGCACGTTTCCTCAACTATCAGAATAGAGACTTGATACTGAGAGAAGTCAGAAAATGGTTGAAATTCCCTACAAACAGGCCAAAATAATGATCTTTCTTGACTACTGTTGGGAGGTTCAGAGGCGCACCTTTGACTCGGTGAAAACAAAACTCCATGCAATGAACATACAGTACATGCTCATGTTCCCAGCCTAACTCAAGGTCATTTCAGGGTAACATCGCCTTCTTACGCACGTCAGAGGAGGCCTGGACGTGGATCGAAGTGAGTCCCCTTCTACGATTGGAGGGATCGAATCGGGACAATCACCCCATCACCTTCCACTTGATGGATGCCCCAAACCATGAAGGAGCAAGGGGCGAAGGATGGTCTCTATCAGTAAGACAAGTAGGTCTACACCTCTCCCATCTAAACAATGTTTTACCATGCCCGCAGTGTCTTCAGATAGTTAGGATGATGTGGTAGGGTGAGCGAGAAAAGAAGCGCACGAGAAACATAAGAGCAACACCACTACAGGCCTATCTTACAGAATTCACACTACGTCCTCGAAAAGGAACTCCCGCTGTTGAAATCCATAGCTAACATGAAGGCAGACCCATTGCTTGATAAGACCTGGGAGACCACAGCTGACATAGGTCGAGATGAAAGAGCAAGTTAACTGGGAATACCGGCCTGAAGAAGGCCTGGCAGAGAGGATGGCATTGCTTCACTCCTCTGCCAAGCTCCCATTAAAGAGACACATTGCAGTTGCCTTAACTTCACTACTTGTTTTCTTTTCCCACAGGTTTCACTCAGGTGGGAGATTGCTAAAGTTTCAAGGGAGGGGTCACTTTAGAAGTCAGGAAAGGGTGGACGACAGACCTCTCTACCCTACCTTCGACACAGTTGTCACATTGAAAAGCAGTAAGTAGAGAGTAGGGGAGTAAGGCGGTTGGAGGAGGGGGGTTGAGTTTGATAGTTGGGAGGAGGGGATGGACCAAAGGTACAAGGAGAATAATGCAAACAGGCACACTGACACAGTAATGGGATAGTCTACTCACTGGAGGTGAGCACTTGTATACCATCCACATGAACTGGACTGACAAAATGGATTTGGATCAGTACTTAATACTTTCCCGGAACATGTGGAAAGTCAGCCCAAATTACTATTGATGCCCAGGCTGCTAGCGCAAGACGCCTCTTAGTTCCCATTCTGAATAGTTACCAAATAAAGAGACGGGTGCTGGAGGCAGGATCACAAGAACAGAGTTTTATTTCTCATGAGGAGAGCCTGTCATTTCGGACACGAAACACAGTGTCTTTCGGGAGGTGCTCTAACAACCTCTCTGAGGCCTGGCCTCTTATACCCTGGTTTATGACATCTGACCTTTCTTTATTACAATCAAGACTTTGTGAAGCAAGGAAAAAGACATCCCCGTAATCCTCGTGTCAATCCCACCCCACATATATCCACAATAGAGGCCCTCACCCTGCTGACATCAGGAGGGGGTGTTATCGCGCAGCTGAGTGTTCCGCCGATTCTTAGGATGTGTGCGCCTGATCGTATTCCAGGGGGTGGGGAGGTCGGGATCAATAGTGGGTCCTTTGAAGAGGAGTGACTCCATACAATAAGGGGCAGTAAACAGTATCTCCCGGCTTAGGCGATGGCCTCGGACCTGTGTGGACAGTCATTCGCGGAGGGAGGGTTTACCAACAGAGGGGTTATTCATGAAAGGAAAGGAGGTGTTGGTCAGGCGCGGCCGTGACTCCCAAGGACAGAGTCATGCGGACTTGTGCATGTGAGGGAGGGGACAGCCAGGGTGGCAGAGGGAGAGGGTCATTTGAGAGTGGGGGGGGGGGGTGTTCAAATGCGCGCAGGAGGGAAGCTGGGGATTTCAATGAGCAGGCAAAGAGGCCATGGTGCCTAAAATGGCTGTCAGGTACATGAGGGCACGGGCCTTTACTGGCGGGGTGATGCGGTCAACGTCTCACGATATTCGTGGTGCGTACAGGGAGGGGAATGGGAGAAGACAAATGAACGCCGCTTATGTACATCAATTTTGTGAATTTCCACAAACATAAGTGAGCTAGGTAAGAGGATTAAAAGGGGACTGGTGGCTTCATATGTCAAACGGTTAAAACCTGACGTACTCCTTCTACCCTTGTCCTCGGATGCACCCCTTCAGCTTGGGACAACACCTGGTGGCCCACCGCCATCGTCAACCCCCCACCACCACGGACCATGCCTGGAGCACCATACTCAACTCCTCCATCAACAGCATCGCCCCCACCTGCTTCAAGACCCTCCACATCCTTAGCAAGATCTTCAAATGGATCCCCCCCCCCCCGAAGCCAGAAAAGACCTACGCACTCGTTACTAGCAAACTGGACTACGGAAATGCTCTCTATGCTGGAATCAACAAATCCCTACTACGAAAACCCCAGACCATCCAGAACACCACGGCCAGACTCGTCGTCGGCAACCCACAACATGATCACATCATCCAACACCTGCGAGACCTCCATTTTACTTTAAAGAAAACAAAAATTCCATGTCCTTTGCAATTACGCTATGGGAGGCCTTCAAGGTAGTCTTACGTGATAGAGTGCAAAACACAATCGCACATAAAAAGGTGAGGGAATCAAGGGACATGATTGTGCTGCAGAGTAGACTGGTGTAACTAGAGGGTTAACAGGGGCTACACACTGACCCCTCTGTACTACACACTGTCGCAGCACTATCGGGCATTGGCACACAAGGAGGTTAAAGCCGCTACACAAAGATGTCTATACAACGCCACTGATAAAGCTGGTAGACTACAGGCATGGTTGGGCAGGCGAGAGGTGGAGGCACAATGGGTAAATATCATAACCGGTAAAAAAGGGAAGACATACGTCACTGCAGGGTAAATCACATAGGAGTTTGCTAGATACTTTGAAGCCTTTTACAGGGAGCACCCATTGGCAGATGCCTTGCAAATATACACCTACCGGGAGGAGATACCCATCCCTTCCCTTACAATGGTAGGCTGCCAAGTACTGGACGTGGATATCACACTTGAAGAAATACAAACAGCAATAGGAAACCTAAATCCCAGAAAGACCCTAGGCCCTTACAGTATACCATCAAGACTCTTTAAGAAAAATGTTGGAACACTGAGTCCGCACCTACTCAATCTGTACAGCAAGGCGCAAAAAGTGGGGACTCTTCAGCATGACCTTAGAAACACAATGATAGTGGTAATACATAAACCCGGGGAGCCCAAGACAGAATGTAGCTCCTACCTCCCAATTTCCCACCTGAATCTTTAGACAAAAAGTTTAGCCTTCATCCTGGCCACGAGACTCTTGAAGGTTGTCACCACCCTGATCAACCATGACCAGATGTGCTATATGCCCAAGAGGTCTACAAGGTTCAACCTCCGTAGCCTATATAACTGGTTAAAGACTATCTGAAATAGGGAGGTCCCTCATATGCTATTTTTTTTAATTGCAGAGAAGACATTTGATGCAGTCCACTGGCTATTTGTGAGACAAGTCCTACTGAAATATGGGTTAGACCCTAAATTCCGAACTTGGATAGCCTTGTTATACAGGGATCCAGTTGCCCAGGTGTTGGAAAATGGTGAACTTTCATCAGGATTCCCTTTCAATAGGGGCACCCGCCAGGAATGTCCTCTGTCCCAGCTGGTATTTTCCCTAGTGTTGGAACCACTTGCATGCATTATATGAAGCCACCCTCACCTCACAGGCTTCCGGGTAAATGATGGCGACCTGGGAGATGAATGAATCACCCTATACACCGATGGCATTTTGCTGTATATAATGAACCCACTGCAGACGCTCCCTAGTCTCTTCCATACATTTGATACAGGGCACAGGCAGGCTAGAGGATCAATTGGGATAAGTTTAGCTTATATGCAGCGGGTAGACAATTTGATCCCTGGACGTTCCGAGACGATTGCGGGTAGACAATAGGGGGTTTCGCTACCTCGGTATATATGTGACTGTAAACAAAGATGAGGACTTAACTTCCGCAAAATCGCAATCCCAATTACCCCACCTCCCCAAAAAATCAACAGTCATTCTGACCCCCCCCCCCGCCCCCAGGATGCAGATGGGAGCAATAACCCTGGATCTGCCTCCCCTCCCCCAGGGAGGTAGAAAGCACACTAGGCACCAGGGATTTTTTTTATGTATATAGGGGCGGGGGCTGCCCAAAATGGGCATTCCAATGCCCCCACCCCCAAAAAACCCACAGTCTTTCCCCCAATTAGGAGGCATATGGGAACAATAGCCCCTTGCTTGCCCCCGAGATGGGCAGAAAGCACAGTAGGCACCAAGGATTTTTTTTTTTTTATATACGCAGGGGTGGGGGCTGCCTAAAATGGGCATTCCAGTGCCCCCACCCCTCCAAAAAATTGCCACAGTCTTTCTGCCTCCCCTGGGAGGCAGATGGGGGCAATAGCCCCCGATCTGCTCCCTCTCGCCCCTCAGGAAAGTAGAGAGCACACTAGGCAACAGGAATTTAGATTATGTATATAGGGTTGGGGGCTGCCCAGAACAGGCATGCCAATGCCCCTACCCCCGATAAAATTCCACATTCTTTCTCCCTCCATAGGAGTCAGATCAGGGCAATAGCCCCTGGCTTGCCCCCAAGTGCACCCCGAGGGGCCAGAAAGCACAGTAGGGATCAGGGATTGTTTTGTTTTTTATACGTAGTTGTGGGGGCTGCCCAAAATGGGCATGCAAATGCCCCCACCTCCCCAAAAACGTTGGCAGTCTTTCTGCCTCCCCCGAGAGGCATATGGGGGCAATAGCGTCCTATCTACCCCGAAAGCCCACTAGGCACCAGGGATTGTTTTTTATTATACGTAGGGCTGGGCATGCCACTGCCCCCCACCACTAAAAATTAGCCACAGTCTTTCTGCCTCTGCCCGGATGGGGACAATAGTCCCTGATCTGTCCGGTGGGGGCAGAAATCCCACTAGGCACCAGGGATTTTGTTGTTTTTTCTGCCCTGCCCCTGGAAGGCAGATTGGGACAATAGCCCCTTATAGGCCCCCTTCCGGAGGGGAGCAGAAAGCCCACTAGGCACCAGGCATATGTTTGCATGCCAGTGAGATGCCCCATAGAGAAGGGTCGCTCCCTTTTATTTTAGGCACACGTTTTGGCTGTTTCGGTGATATTTTTAGTCTCATCTGCACAAAAGCTGGGGCAGAAAACCACTAGAAACCAGGGAGAGTTTGTGTGTTTGTAAACTGGAGTTTAGCTGACGGTCTGCATGTACTTTGACTGGCATTTTGCTGGCGGTGTGGGTGGACCTGCACGTGGCTAATGGTGTGGGTTGACTCACGATCAATGATGGTGATTGCCTGGTGGTGTGCGTGCAGTGGGGCTTGGCTTGTGGTGTACGTGGACTGGTGCTTCGTTGCCTGTGTGCATTGATGGTGCTTGGCTGCATAGGCGGACTGGCCGTAGTAGGCACCAGGCTTTTCCCCAGTGAGCCGCCGGAGGGGTGGGGGCCGGTTTTCTTGCCGTGGGGGCCTATTTTGTCATTGGGGTCATGTTCTGCAGCAGTGCTGCAATATCGGCCCCCAGTAACAAAAGCGGTAGCAGAGCTTTTTACTAGCGCAACCCTTCCCTCCCAGGGATTGTTGAGCAGCAATATGTCAGCGCTGGCTGCTGTACCCAGTCTGACCTGCTTGGTTGGTGGTGTGCGTGAATAGTGCTTGGTTGACTGTGTGCATGGGTGGCATTTGGCAGGCGGTGTACATGGATGGCGCTAGGCTGGCACATGGCGGGCATTGTGCGTGGATGGCGCTTGGCTGGTGGTGTGCATGAATGGTGGTGTGCGTGTACTGACTCTTGGCTGGCGGTGTGGCTTGCATGGATACCCCAGTGTTTTCTTACCCAGAATCCCCTGCACACCTCAAATTCACTTACAAAGTCATATTTTCCTCACATTTCTGTGTTGATAAGCTGTAGGAAATGTGTGCACAGGCACACATTTCCTACCACCCAGCATTACCCTTGGTCTCCCGAGAAAAATGATACCTCACTCTTGTGGGTGCCCAAAGTAGCCTAAAGACGTATAAACAAACTGCCCTTTTGAACCCGCTTTGGGCCCCCCTCAATCTCTACACGTTTTTGGTCCTTCCATGTCCTAGGCACTTGGTCCATCCACACAAGTGAGGTATCGTTTTTATCAGAAGACTGAGGGGAACGGTGAGTGCTGAAAAATTTGTGCCATACAATGATCCCACAACTTTCCCATACAGATATTAGAGGAAAATTTGACTTTTTAGCTAAATATGAGGTTTGTAGCGGATTCTGGGAAGGAAAATGTGGAGGGATCAATGCAAGCCACACCTCCCTCGGGTGTGGAATTAAAAAAAATATCTACTTGTCCATGGAGCAGGTTGCTTCATAAATCTACTTGTCCTGTAACAAAGTCCATTTGCCCTTAAGTGCCATGTAGTGCAGCGACAAATTATGACAACAATCTCATTATATAAGAGCTTTGATATAACCTCTCTGATTATGCCAGGGCTCTTACCATAGTGTTTGAATACCTGCAATCCCCTTAAGTTGCCACATTCCTGCCGATCTACATACTGGGGCTGTAGGTAGTGGTAAGCAATGGTTCCAGGGTTAGAATGTCATTTTGAGTATGCAAACCTACTAACTTGCATGTTTAAAAGGTTTTCAACAACTCTTCTCTAATCTTTTACCATATGAGAAATGTTGGAAATTTACTCCTGACAATGGCAGACTTAAACCTTCTTACAGAGTGGGGAAAAAGTGGTTGGAGGAAAAGTGAACTTGCGAACACTCAAATTTCCTCATGAATAAATCTACAGATGCACATTTGCTCATGCTAAAATGCAGTTCACAAATATTTTCTGCGAGTACTATTTCTTGTCCTACTTCTGTAAATTCTTGGGAATTTACAAAAGCCGTATAGCTGCACTTAATGCAAGGACATATACCATGGGTGCACTTTTGAGAATTTCTTTGAAAATTGAGCCCCTAATTTGGTCTGGTGTTGACCGTGACCTTTTGTGTTTATTAAAATTATGTCTCTCTCTCTCTCTGTATCGGCTGGCTTCACTGTGAGTGACATCATTCTGTTCATTCACAAGGAGCATATCTGCACACAAAGTAGTTTTGTTCAGTGCCAGTAACTACTGTGGCAGTGTGTGCTTTTTGAGACCATAAAACAATTTGTGCTTTTACCATTGTTTGTTATAATGGTGAGGGCCTTGCAGCTCCCACACCAATAAGGTTTTACAAAAATCATGCCAAAACCAGTCACACATTGACAAAACTAAAAACCTGACCACCAATTTCAGACCTACCGACTTTGCCAATGCTTGTTTATTTTTGTTTCCCATAATCTTATGGAAACTGGTTACACTGATCTTCTATTATTAATATTTTTGGGAAATACTAGCATGCATCAACACGTTACTAAATGATGCTGCAAAGAAATTATACCTGAAATTTTACAGTAGTTTAGCAAATTGTTTTTTTCTCCTGCTTTCATTTTTTATGAACATTTTATATTGAAAGTAAAGAGTCATCAGTCTTGCTTTCAAGCTTCTGCAAATATTTGCATCAAAGAGTGTTCTGGGAGCATTATACGTAGCCTCATATTGCTAAACTTTGAAAACGGGTGCACACATTTTTATACTGGAACCACTGAAAGTAGTGCAGTCTGTGCTTACAACATTTACTAAGAACGCTCACCCTAATAATGAAGGCTTTCAATTAATGAACCATAAATACAAATTTTGAACAGCACTAACATATGGGCAAAAATATTACCTTAACTGCAGAAAGTGCCCTTCCCTAACCCATAATGTGGTACAGCAAACTGGCAGCCAAAGAGTTTGTGCTGCAGGGGTTTGGGTCTACTTGTCCCAAGGACAAAATACACATGAAAACGTGTTGCCCTTGACCACAAACAATGTGTCCTGGGCATCAGGCTATCTCCCACGTGTGTCTAGTTTTCAGGAATGTCTGGGTTTTTTAGGTCCCCCTAGATGGCAGCAACCTCTGGACCAAAATCACAGGTGCCCACCTATCTATCACAAAACGACCTGGTTTTTCAAGGCGGTCACCTACGTTTTTGGTCTTGGGCTCAGCGACCATCTAGGGAACCTACCAAACCCAGACATTTCTCCCTGGACACCCAGAGGAGTCCAGGGTTGGAGGAGCTGGCATGGATATCCCAACATTTTCCTACTCAGAATCCTTAAATTTAGCACAAAAAATCAAATTTTCCTCACTTTTCTGTGTGGGACAGTTGTTGGATCAATGGGCAGCCAGAAATGTCCTACCACCTAGCATTCCCCCAGGTCTCCCGAGAAAAATGGTACCTCACTTATGTGGGTAGGCATAGTGACCGCAACAGGAAATGGTCGAAAACATACTGTGGAGACTTCAAAATTATCAATCGTACAAAATCCTGAGTTTACGATGGAGTCATCTGCGTTTTTGGTCCTAGGCCCAGTGGCCATATAGGAAAGCCTATCAAACCCAGACATTTCTGCAACCTAGACACCCGGGAGAGTCCAGGGAGGTATGGCTTGCATGGACCCCCCCCCCCCTGCCCCAACGTTTTCCTACCAAGAATCCCCTGTAAACCTCAAATGTAGATGAAAATATCAAAATGTTCTCACGTTTCTGTGTAGGAAAGTTGTGGGATTACCCGGCTGGCACAAATTTCCTACCACCCAGCGTTCCCTCAGATATTCTGATAAAAATGGTACCTCACTTGTGTGGGTGAGCCAAGTGCCCGCAGCAGGGAAGGGCCCAAAACGTATTGTGGAGGCATCAAAATTACCTATCACAAAACAACCTGGTTTTGCAAGGGGAGGGTCACCTGGGTATTTGTCCCCGGGATCGGCGGCCATCTAGGGAAACCTACCAAACCCAGAAATTTCTGAAAACTAGACACCCAGGGGAGTCCAAGGAGGTATGGCTTGCATGGATCCCCCAACGTTTTCTTACCCAAAATCCCCTGCAAACCTCAAATTTAGCTGAAGAAATCACCTTTTCTTTACATTTCTCTGATGGAAAGTTCTGGAAACCAAGTCTTTTTATGATCAATAATTTTAAAGTGTCCACAGTACGTTTTCGGACATTTCCTGTCACAGCACTAGGCCTAACCATACAAGAGAGTTACCATTTTTATTACGAGACTTGGGAGAATGCTGGGTAGGTGGAAGTTTGTGGCTCCGCCCAGATTCTAAAACTTTCCATCATAGAAATGTGAGGAAAATGTGTCTCTTTTTACAATGTTTGAGTTTTGCAAGGTATTCTGGGTAACAGTACCTGGTAAGAGCCACACAAGTCACCCCATGCTGGCTTCCCCTGGGTGTATAGTTTGCAAAAAGGTACAGGTTTATGAGGTTTCCCTAGGTGCCGGCTGAGCCAGTGTCCAAAATCCACAGCTAAGCACATTGCCAAAAAAGGGTCCGTTTTCAGTAGAAAGATTTGGTGTGTCCATGTTGCCTTTTGGGACGTTTCCAGTCCTGGGCACTAGGCCTACCCACACAAGTGAGGTACTAATTTTATCGGGAGACTGGGGGAAATGCGTAAATGTGTGTTTTGGAGTTCGGGGGATGAGATAGACCCATGAACACCAAAACAGTGAAACTGAAACTATGTTTCAGTTTCATTTTCAATGTAATAATGTCAGTGTGCCATGCGTGTGATCATCATTACATTGAAAACAAAAAAATGCCTCAGGAGGTTAGCAAAGCTTTTCCCCACCACCCGGGGCAAAAATAAGAAAATCCATCTACTGTTTACAGCAGAGGGATTTTGTGCTAGTGTGCACTAGACGGCATGGTTCCGTCATGAGCACACGAGCACTGGTGCTTCTGACTGAACCATTTCGTCATGAGCACCAAAGGGGTTAAGTGAATTTCTATTGTTTTTAAACTAGTAGTTGCGTTTGCAGAGTGGTGGAGAAAGGGGGCAGGCCTCCGACCTGCTCTCAGGAATCCTACGGTGTTGGACTTACTTGAAGTAAAAGTAGGGCTTCTGGGCCCCCAAGAACCCTCTACATCCAAGAGGACTTAACATAACATAATGTGTATTTGTAAAGCGCACATTCACCCAGAAGGGTATCTTGGTGCTGAATAACAGATGTTTATTGTTATCCAACTCAGTGGTACTCATTTTACTGGCCTCAGAAGGATGAAAGGCTGAGTGGTCCTGCCAGAATTTGAACCTGTGACCATGAGGTCGAGCACAAGACCCTGCAGCTGACGCATAAGTTCACTAAGCCACCAGACCCAGCTTCTTCCCCCAATCAGAAGTGCTCCATGAAGCGCGTTTGCTGAGTGGTGGAAAAAGGGGGCATGGCCTCCGAAGACATTTTACCAATTCTGCTGTGTGGGACTTACTGGAGGTAACAGGAGAGCTTTTTGGCCTCCAAGGACACTCAGAATTTAATGGGACTTCATCCCCCAACCAGCAGTGCACCAGGAGGCACTTTTGCAGAGTGGTGGAGAATGGGGGCATGGCCTCCAAAGTCCTATCAGCAATCACCCTGTGTGTGACAAACGAGAGGTAACAGGAGGACTTGTTTGCCCCAAGGATCCTCTGCAGTCAAGGAGACTTCATCCTCCAACCAGTTGTGGGCCAGGAGGCGCGTTTGCTGAGTTGTGGTGAAAGGGGGTGGGACCTCTGGTGACTTGCTGTTTTTTTCTTTATTTTTCATTGTTGGAAAACGAGGCAGCATCTGTGAGGCCTCCCCAAATAACATGACACATTTGTCCTTCACTGGAAACAAAAACACCCTAGGGCAGCGCCTGACTCTCAGAGGGTAGCGTTGCAGAGCAGTCTGAGGCTTACTCAAGGGAGGTGGTGTGGGCTAGTAATCGCCATTTGCAGGTGCGTAAAAATAGCTCTCAATAATTGATTGTCCAGTCTGTACTTTGCTTTATAAAAGTAAGAGTACATTTATTAAACACACACACCACTCAATACTATACACCAATTTACAAATATACCTAAGCTGATGGAATTACTTTGTGACATTGCATAACATCTCCACCCCTACCGCAGGGGGGGTGGGGTCTAGTACCACCACTCCCATGTATGCACATCATCTTGCCCACAATTCAGTCAATTGGTCTTAACCTGGAGCGAGGGCCCTGCACACTGGCACCATCCCAGTGGCGACCCCCCCCCATTACCTCAACAAGCATTAAACAGGCTACACCTGCCTTGGTGACACATGACCCTGACTGAGCATCTCCTACTGACCATACATTATGCACCTCTTCATCTTAAGGGCTAACAGTCTGGGGTCTTCACCTAAGCGCAGCAGCAAGAACACATGTTTACTCACACTTTAGAATGACAGTACTCAGCACATTTGGATATCATTAAAAATGCACTGCAATTACAGCCCCTAAAGGCATTACAGATGATCACAGGATTAAGTAAATACAGTCAGACACCCTAGCCGGAGTGTCTAGCCACTTCAAATCCCCAGGACACCTAGGGTGACTTGTCTCTTCATGCTGGGGGGAGACTGCGCTTCTCCAGCAGCTCCCCCCAGCACCTTTTCATCATTGAGGGTGACCCCCCCCCCCCTCTGGGGGGCCACCACGCACCAGAAAAGCAGGCTTCCAAACGCCTGGCAAGGCATTATGGGGCAATTTTGCTCCTTTTCCTGAATATTTGATGAGCGGCTCTCCCGCTGTGCTGGGGAGAGCCGCGCCAACTCGCTGGCGGCTTTGCCGCATCTTCAGACCTCGTTTGGGGGCCCGGTCCCACCCGGACCCCCTGGTAAGGGTACGCGGCATGAGGAGCCCACCCCCGGCCGCTCCGCGTGTTGGTCGGGGGCCTGGCCCCACCTGGGCCCCTGCCTCCTCTGTCTCTTCTCTGGGAGCCCGATCCCACCCGGGACCCCCGCAGGCTTTCCACGTTGGAGGGCAGTCCAGGGAGCCCACCCCTGGCTGCCCAGCCGGCTCCCCGCTCGGCCCGCACCCTGGGAGCCGGCCCTTCAGTTCTTATCTGCCCGCTCCAGCGGGCAGACACGGAGACCAGCGCCGCTCCCGCTGGCCTCGGAGGAGTTCAGCGGCACTCCCCCTCTCCTTCATCCTGACTACGGGACCCGGGGAGGGGGTCCCAGGCCCCTCGACATCTTCAGGGGGGGTGGGGGGGGGGCGCGACGGCGCTCCCCCCCATCCTGGACTCTGTGGGGCCCGGAGATGGGGTCTCGGGCCCCTCCTCCCATCTTCTTGGCGGGGGTGCGATGGCGCCTCCTGCCCCTGCCTCCTCACACGGGGTCCGGAGTTGGGCTCCCGGGCCCCTCTTCCCGCACCGCTTCACGGGGAGCGCGACAGCGCTCCCCAGCGCAGGTTTCGGCGGGGGCCAGGGTGGGCTCCTGGCACCCCGCGGGGGCATCTTCACGGGGTGCCCGACGGGGCACTCCGGCTTTACTTCTTGGGGGGGCAGCCCCCGGGACCTGACCCACCCCGGGGGCATGATTGCGACCGGCGGTGGAGCCACACGCGCTTCGTCGTCGGTCTCAGACGGGGTCAAAGGTTGCCTACCTTCTCAGGGGCATATCTCGGCCCCCTGGAGTCCGATTTGCCCCATTTTCGCGTCTTCTTGCTCCTGGTGGTGTCCCCCAGCCACTGTGAGCACTCTACTTCATCCTCCGGGTCTCCAAGAGGGTGCATTCTGCAGGGAGCGGTTTTCACTTGCTCCCTGCGCCTCTCTTCTCCCTGTGCAGAGGCCTCCTCTTCTGCGCCCCGAACCTGGGCTCTTCTTCTGGCGCTGTTAGGGGCCTGGGGGCAGTCAGGGGTGTCCTCCTTCCAACTGCCCATTGCACCAGGCTCCAGAACCTTTCGCCTCAGCAGACCACACCCCAGAGAGAGCTTCTCTTCCTGTGCAAGTACTTTTTCAAAGTTGAGTTGGGGGATGGCAGGAAGTCTCTGTGTGTCCTATCAAACAGCAACACATCACTTCCCTGCCCCTGCTCCCTTTTTCTTGTCCAGCCTATGGGTTTGTTCAAAATGGCGTCATCCAGTGTCTCTGGCCACATGGTATCTGAAACCCAACTCCTTCCCCCCTCACTGCCTTCTATCCTGGGTGCAAACTGGTGCCTGGCACCCAGCGACAGCAGTTGATGGATTGACTTTTAGCTCCACCTATCTTTTCTCCTTGGAGGGAAGATCTTCGCTCTGGGAAGAAAGGTCGTTAATCTAACCTACCATGGCCAGACCCCAGCCAGGGACTCAGAGAAATATGACATTTCCGGACAACCCAAAAGCAGTACAAATATGACTTTGGCCTTTGCAGGGGCATTGCTGACCAGCTGTGAGCCATTGCCATGAGGGAAACGGCCGACGCAACACCTTGACACCGCGGACCAGACCAGAGCGCTGCGGGGAGAGCAGGCTTACCGCGAGGGCAGGGACTACAATCCCCAGGTTCCCCGGCGGTTGTGGCGCGTCAGTGACGTCAGCGCAGCGCCAGGAGGTGCGTGAAAAGCCCAGAGCGGCAAGCAGTGAAGCGGGGGCATTGCTGACCAGCTGTGAGCCATTGCCGTGAGGGAAACGGCCGACGCAACACCTTGACACCGCGGACCAGACCAGAGCGCTGCGGGGAGAGCAGGCTTACCGCGAGGGCAGGGACTACAATCCCCAGGTGCCCCGGCGGTTGTGGCGTGTCAGTGACGTCAGCGCAGCGCCAGGAGGCGCGTGAAAAGCCCAGAGCGGCGAGCAGTGAAGCGGGGGCATTGCTGACCAGCTGTGAGCCATTGCCGTGAGGGAAACGGCCGACGCAACACCTTGACACCGCGGACCAGACCAGAGCGCTGCGGGGAGAGCAGGCTTACCGCGAGGGCAGGGACTACAATCCCCAGGTGCCCCGGCGGTTGTGGCGCGTCAGTGACGTCAGCGCAGCCCCAGGAGGCGCGTGAAAAGCCCAGAGCGGCGAGCAGTGAAGCGGGGGCATTGCTGACCAGCTGTGAGCCATTGCCGTGAGGGAAACGGCCGACGCAACACCTTGACACCGCGGACCAGACCAGAGCGCTGCGGGGAGAGCAGGCTTACCGCGAGGGCAGGGACTACAATCCCCAGGTGCCCCGGTGGTTGTGGCGCGTCAGTGACGCCAGCGCAGCGCCAGGAGGCCCGTGAAAAGCCCAGATTGCCTCGCGCTCCGCGAGTCGCGCCCTTGGGAGTGCCCGGGGCTAAGCCCGGGCAAAGGGCGGGCCGTCTGTGGCCGTCAGGGGCAGGAAGAGGCTGGGCTGGGCCAGACACCCTGTGCAATTTATTCGGCGACCATCGTCTGGACGGTAAAGTGACTGGAAGGGCTGAAGGACTAATCGTAACTGCTGTGCTATTAACTTTGGGTGTTGAGCCCTTTTGCTTAGTTTGTGAATAGGTCAGCTCCCATTAAAGTATATCTGTATTCATGTCGGGGCCAAAGAAGGACAAGGCTACTGTGGGGGCGGGTCCCATTGACAACTTTCTAGTGAAAATGGTAAATAAGATCAATAGTGATAGAAGGGCTTCTTTGGGTAGAGGTAATCTATCAGATCAGGATCAATCCATAGTGGGTCCTTCCCCATTGGAGGTTCCCCCAGAGGCCGAATTTGTCACTGATATTGGGCCCGAGGTAGTCAACGCAGTAGAAGCACTGATCCACCGGGCTCCAGACATAGAAGTTCTTGACAAATCTCTCTCGGATTCGGAGGAAGAGGTGGTACCTGCCCATAAAAACACTAGACCCGTTAGAAACTGCAGGAAGCAGCAAAGTAAAAGGGGGGGCAGGAACACTCATAAAAGAAGGGTAGATACTCATTTGCCAGATAACCATACCTCCCCTGAGGCAACTGCGATCCTGGAGGGTAAGAACGAGGCAAATATAACCTTAAGCCCAGAGCAGTTTGGCTTGTTAATTCGTACCCTAGAAGCCAAAATTGAATCAAAACTTGCGGAGTCTCTCCAACCTCTAGTGTGCAAACTGGATACTGTTACCGCAGAGGTAAAAAGACTAGGAGGATTGCTAGCGAAACAGTTAGCCCACATAGATAAGGTTAACCCCCAGCCTCCCTCATTTAGTATAGATCACCCAGAGATTGGTGAGAAGAAGGTAGCCAAGGTGGATAAACAAACTCATGCCTTACAACAGTCTATCAGAGTTGACCCAGAATCCCCCGCTCCTTCAATTCCACCCCCTCTTCCATCAGTTAGGTCAGTAGTACACCCAAAGCCAGGGCCTGATAAAGATTCGAATGCTGCCCCAAGTAGGAGAAGCAATTCTATTAATTTACCTCCGGCTTGTGCCCCCTATGTAATTGTACTGACAAATGTCCCGCCTCAAAACTCGCGTGCGGTTGAGTCACCCGAGGAATCACATGATTCCCTCAAAAATAAAGTTGTATCATGGTTGAGCTCAAACTGTGGTTTTCCTACAAAATATGCAGTAGAAATTATCACAACAAGGAGGGCAAACTGGATTGGTCCCACACGCAAAACCTGTAGAGGGGATTGTGTGATAGTAAATGTTAAATATCCTCAACACGTGGCCACAGTCTTGTTAAGGGCAGCCTCATTGACGAATGATGATAACAGCATCTCTGTGCGCCCCTTGGGATATTTTTATAATCACCTTACAGGAGCCTCCACCCCTAGCCGAGGATTGAGTCCCTTAACACCGTTTGGCCCACGGTCCACTTGTCAAAGTCAGGGATTAGGTAGGGAGAATTTCTTTAGATATGGACCTCAAATCGCAACACATAATAGGTTTGACGCACTCTCAGGACTCGAGATGTGCGATTGACGGGGGCTGGAGAGGGTATGGTTGATGAAGTTATAGTGGACTCTGCCCCTATGGCTCCTGTACCTTCTTCTGCTAACGATGGTTACAAACCGGTATTGGATACACCTGACAAGGGGGATAGGGTCAGGTTGTTAAGTTGGAATATTGCCGGTCTACGGTCCAAGAGAGGAGACCCCAATTGGTTAAATTTTGTAAAGCTATATGACATTGTCGCCATGCAAGAGACTTGGGACACGGAATGCGATTTTTGGTTGGATGGCTTTACTTCATTTTTTGTACCTGCTTTGCCCTCTCCAGCGGGACGGAATAGAGGGGGTCTCTTGATGCTGGTCTCGGTGAATGTAAAGGGTAAAATTATAAAGGTTGATTGTGACACACATAATTTCCTTGCTATAGAGGTAACCATGATTGATGGTTGCAAAATACTTTTCGTAAACTGTTATAATTCACCATATGGCTACCCTGCTAACGTGCATTTAATGTGGCTAACAGATTGTTTAACTTCATATTAGGAAAAGCAAACCACTTATTGTCATTTTATTCTGATGGGTGATTTTAATGTACATTTGTGTTCAAATTGTGACCTAATCGATTCAGATGGGCCTGACAGTATTTCCCCCCCGCACTTCGAACATAGCCAGAAGGGGCAGGTTCTTGAAAACCTACTAACTAGTAATGATCTGTATGAGGCAGAGTTCTATGATAAAAGTTCACAAGTTGCCACATATACTGAAAGGGACTGTGAATCGATAATTGATTTCATTTTTCTATCATTAGGTCTTCTTAAATATGTGATTTTTTATAATGCTTTATCCATGCCATTGAGTGATCACAACCCCGTGGGGATGGAGTTAGCTAATGGTTTTTTGCTCCTAAATTCTTCTCTTACTCCACAGGCTGTAATACCAGTCAAAGCCAAAGAACAGGGGAGAAGGATGAAATGGGCCAGGTAGTTCCTGATGATTTTTTCCTAAATTTAACATCAACGGCTGCATAAGACTTAAATATTTGTGTCAATCCCCTCTCTAAGGGCGAGGAGGTTTTAACTTCCTTTGAAGGTATTTGTCGCACAGTGGCCATGAATTTAACAGCTAAAGGCCAAGGAGTTAAAAATAGACCGGTAATGGGCTGGTTTGATAATAATTGTAGTAAAGCCCATAACCTCCTTAAAAAAGCACTTAATGCTCGTCCGAGAGATAAAGTCCTAGTGGTGCAGCTCAGAAAGAATTATACGAGGGCAATCAAAGCACGTAAAAATGAATTAAAGAGTGAAGCTTGGGCCAAGCTCATGGACAAAGCCACCCTAAAAAACAGTGCAAAGTTTTGGTCAATTATTAATACCCCATTGTTTTCCCGTGACCAAAACGCGGTGTTGGAACTTAACATCTCTGAGGAAGACTGGCTTAGCCATTTTGAAAAAATATACGGTAGTAACATGGAGCAGGAATCTTTTGAAGTCCCTGTGTCCGAACTCCCCTTGGCGCCTGTTAGATTTGATACAGTTGAAGTCATTAAAGCAATCGAGGGTACTGCGGGTCGTAAGGCCCCGGGCCCTGATGGGGTTCCCGCTGATCTGTTTAAGGTAAATTCTTTATACTGGGCTGATATTTTAACTAAAGTTTTTAATGCCTCAGCCATTGTGGGATTTCCTAAATCTTGGTCCAGAGCTACTATAATCCCAGTGTTTAAAAAAGGTCAGAGGGGAGACCCAAGATGTTATAGGCCTATATCATTGTTGGACTCCTCTATTAAAATCATAGGGAAGGTTGTCCTGGCTAGAATAACATCTTGGGCCAAAGAGAATAATATTCTGACAGATGTTCAATACGGCTTCAGAGCGGGGAGGAGCACGGAGGACCAATGCCTCAATCTTCACCTCATAATATCCAAGTACACGAGGGCAAAAAGGGGATCCATATTCCTAGGCTTCATGGACCTATCCACAGCCTTTGATCTAGTCAATAGATCAAGGCTGTGGACTATGCTCTTGAAGATGGGCCTTGACTGCTCCTTGGTGCATTTCCTAGCGGAGCTGCATAAAGATCTGAATGCCTCCATTAGGATGACAACAGAGGGAAAATGTACAGCGAGTTTTAGGTCCAGCAGAGGGGTGCGCCAAGGCTGTATCTTGGCCCCCATGTTATTCACGTTATACGTGAATTCATTGGAGGCTAACCTAACAGCTGTCACTCAGGATATTCCGTGCATGGGGGGAGCACCAATTCCGGTGCTCCTCTATGCCGATGACACGGTGCTGATAGCCAGGACCCCGATTGCCCTACAAAAGTTGCTTGATTCTTTTGGAACTTTTATGTCCAGTCTAGATTTGGTGATTAACAGTGGCAAATCCCACACAATGTCAGTAGGTTGCTCCAAAAGTAAGGATAAAACCTTTTTTTGTGGCAGCGAGGTTATCTCTAGCGAAAAGGTTTTCACCTACTTGGGTGTAGTTTTCGACCATAGGGGTACATGGATACCACAGCTAACATCCAAAGCGAATGCGGTGAGAAGTTCAGCCTCCGCGGTTTTGGGGTTCGCAAAAAGATTAGGTGGGAAACCCACAGAGGCGATCTTGGCTATTTACAAAGCCAAGACAGTCTCTATTGCAAGATATGGGGCTGCAATTTGGGGCTTTGTAAAACCTGACCGCATCCAAACTGAGGAAAACAAATTCCTGCGGTCATTGCTGGGCCTACCTCAGTCAACAGCAACTTACTCCCTACACCTTGAGCTAGGTCTAGGATACATCACAGACATGATAAAACTAGCTCCGATCCTGTTATGGATTAAGCTCTGGCTAAATTTAAACCTTAGCCTTAATCATAAGATCATAAAAGATTGTCTTAAACTAGATCACATGAGGGATATTCAGTGGCTCTCCTATGTAGAGTCCGTGGCTGTGAAGCTAGGACGCCCTGAGATTTTTACTAGACCAGAATCCCTGTGCAAAGCAGATCTAGTATGGGTGAAGACTAATTTCACTAGGCTCTGTGTTAGCGAGCGTGAAGCGGATGAGCTAGGTAAACCCTCGGTGAGGGCACATGTAATGGTAACCACATCCCTTGAGTTGGCTCCTTACTTGTCAGTGGTGACAAACTTTTTTCATAGATGGTTGCTGACAAAATTCCGTTTCAATCAAATCCATATGGTTCTTTGGGATGAGAAAGGTTGGTGTAAGCCTGAGGATTCGACTCCATGTAAATGTGATGACCACTCCGCCCAGGACACAGCGCACTTTTTGTTTTTCTGCCCCTTGTATTCTGAACCCCGGAACCGATTTGTAAAACCAATACTGAAAGAGTTGAGATTTACGCAGTATAAGCCCGCATTGCTATTTTTGCAAATGATGGAAGCCCCTGTAATTATGTACTGTATCGCCAGTTTTTTGGCTGCATCTGCAAGAATTAGGAGATCAAGATTGGACTTTTAACGCTGGAAGCTAACTACTTTTGTATCATGAATTTAAATAATGGATTGTTGGGCTCAAATGGAAATGAAATTGTGTAATTATCTTTTTATAACGGGTTTTAATTGTCATCATGACTGAAATTGTATTAATTGACTTTTAAACATGTTTTAAATAGTTTTATAAATGTCTAGCATACTTTTATGATTTTAACTAATCGAGTAAAGTGGTTTTGACTTGATTTGGCCTTTGCAGAATACTCATTTTCACATCTGCTACACTAGACATTAGTGCGTGTCTGGAATCTGTAGACTTTGTGGAAGTCATTTTAGCCATGGGCCCCACATCCCCATAGGGAAATGATGAAGTGAAAACACAGTAAGACACACTGACTTTCCCTGGCATGTTCCTTTCCAGTGTATAAAGCCTATTCCATGTCACCACCCAATTCTGCCTAAGTCCTGCCACACCATTCACTCTGTGGCTGTGGACTGCGCACGCTAGGAATCTCCCATGCGCAGCCCCTACACGTGTGCACACGCATGTACACCCGTGTCTGCATGTAACCAGCACGGTGCCCCATACTCCAGCTCCTGCGCAGCGGCCTAGACAAGCCAGGGGGACACCAGTAAAATCTCCATGCAGTCTCCTTCATTATGAGTTCACCGTGGGTGAGTCCCAGATTATGAGGCTCCCCCACAGTAGAAGCTCAACAATTAGGTGCTCAAAAAGCGAAAAATCCAGGCGGCCCATAGTGTCAGAACCACCTTCTAACATTCATGTATTAGGGAGGGGGATTGCGTGGACCCCGCTCCCTGGGCCATTTTCGGCCCTGCGGACCCCATTCTCCACGGCCAGGCCTCTTTTTAGTGGGATAGTGGGCTATGCGGCCTCCCTCCCCAGGCCGATTTCGGCCCCCTGCGACTCCATTTCCCATGCCCCAGAGTTTCCTTTTTTTAATGAAAGGGAGGTGGGGCTGGGAGGCCCCCCTCCCAGGCCAATTTCAGCACCAGGGACTCGATTGCCCGGCCTTTTAATTAAAAAAAAAACAAAGACATTTGGGGAGGGGGACGCCGTGGCACTCCTCCCGAGCCGATTTTTGCCCCAGGGGCCCAGCCTCTATTGTGGGTGCCTTGGTCCAACCCAGGGCACCCACTCATGGGATCTGCAGGGGTGAGCTTGAAGGCCCCCGCGGTCTCTGCTTGCTCCCCGCCTCCTGTGGGAACCGGCATTGCTCTTTCACATAGAGAGCTACTAAACATGCAGCTCCCTCTGTGTAAAAGCAATTTCGCTCCACTTCCAGCAAGGGAGAGCATTTTGAAAGCTCTCGCTTGCTAGGAGCGGAGTGTTTGCTATGGATTGGCGGGAGCGGTAAAGTTCCAGCCAAGCCATAGCAATCAGCTATGTCTTCGGGTGGGCACTCCGTGACATAGCAGGAGCCAGCCCTAGGGGGTGGCGGTCATCTATGACTCCAGGAGGGGGGCCGCATGCCCCCCCTCCTTTCTAGAATTTTTCCCCCACATTAATTCAAATTAAAGCCCCATGGAGGTGGCAGTCCCCGTGCTGGGGAGGCTGAGAGACCCCCATTTACAAAGTAAATTAGCCCCGGGGAGGTGGTGGTCCTCAGGCAGCAAGGGAGGCCACCTCCCCCACATTAATTTATTAACAAGCCACAGGGAGGTGGTGGTCCTTGGGGAAATATAAAGCCTCCGGAAGAGGGGCCCGTGCACCCCCTACCTTATTAAAACAATAGACCCGGGCCTGGCGCATCCGGGGACCGATAATTAACAAAGCAGGGGGGCCCTGGCTTCATGATTATTCATTTTGGGCGGGATCCATGGATCATGCTGAAAATTTGAGAAAAACAAATTGAGGAGTTGCAAGGTCCCTGTGGGAACCCATTCCCCAAGAGGAATAGTGGGTCAGGGTATTTCTACCCTGTCCCCCTTTTTTTTTTTACTTTTGTTTCTGGGACTCGGCTTGAAGATGGCTGCCAACACTTCCTTGTTTGAAGCGTTGGCGGCCAATCGGATCTCAGCACTAGATGGGGAGGGGTCACAGATCTGCGTTCCTCTATATACAACTTTGGACTTTCATCATTAATATTTAAACAACTACTGAATGGATTTACACCAAATCAAAAAAGGTCGCTTTCTGGATCAACAGCTACCTTTCTGCTAAATTTGGTGTAGTTCCGTTCAACAGTTCAGGTTGTAGCCATGTCTAAAGTTCCTATGTAAATTAACATAGGAAAAACACGTTTTTTGACCCCCCACCTCTTTTTCTCACCCCAAAACTGTCAGAACAGCAGCTGAAGTGAGCTTCAAACTAGTTTTTTAATGTCGTGAGGTTATGTCAACCGACGCCAAAGTTATTAGCGAATGAAAAACACTCTTCCTATGGCAACTAGCTCCTAACTATAACTACATACGGGCAAACACCAGTAAGTATGATTGATATTTAGAGCAAGAGTTTATTACCACCTCCTCAGGGCCTACCCACCCTCCCCTTTTTTCCAAGCTTGCCTGTAGCAGTAGCAAGGTTGCCCTGTGCAACTGTAGGGCGAGTACTTGGTGGGGACATAAATTAAGAGGGCTTACGACGTGGCAACAACATGTATCAGTCCAATTCTGCTGATTTGCCAATAGATCTGATGCAGGAGAATATAGCAGATTTTGTGTTGGCAGCAGACAAAGAGGTGGTTTTCCAAGCCATGCAGAACTATACACGCAGGACCATCCCCAAATCATTGGGTTAGTTGGCCTAAAAACTCCAAACATTTTTGAATGGATGCCTCCTTCTATGCCTCATGGCGTCCCTGATGTCCCAGAGCAGAAACCTAGGTCACGTAAACCTGTGACCAAGACAGACCCCTTAGACCAGTTAAAGGCTGCCTACCTAACTTCACACCACTCCTATCCCGAGGAGGATATTGATGATGACACTCAAGACAGTTTTATCTCTGTTCAGGACCTAGGCAACCCGGAGGAGTATTCTGACGCTTTGGATGAGGATGACACAACATTTTGGTTGTAGGTCCCCAAAAAGAGACATCTAGATCATTCTGTCTGTTTCTGGTTTCTTTCAGACCCCTGTTTTACAAGACACCTTCAATCCTGAAAACATTGTGCTTCTATGGTCCACAGAGTCTGCAGCCTATATCCAAAGCGGACTTTGGAAATTCTTTCCCAAAAAGGTCAGAACTCGGATTGTCCTAAACCTTCCTTAGACGGTAAGGTAGCAACAACTCCTGACATTGACCCCAAACTGACCATCTTCCTGAGCATATTTGTCAAAGACCCGAAAAAAGTAATTTACTGGTCCTGGAAAGCTTGCCAGAACAAGCTAGTGGATTTTTCTGGCCCTGGGTGCTTGGGCCCAACAGACCATTTGTCTTCTGGGCAATGCCAATTGTGCTTTGTACTCCGAGTGCCGCCACTCTGTACACATTAGAGTTTACTCCAAGCTCTGTGACTTAGTCACTAATGAAGCTGGTCCTGCTGCTGATGGCCTACTCTTTGGTGACCCTTTTGGAAAACAGGTAGAAAAAGTTCTGAACACCGTCACCTCCTTTGATAAGGCCCAATCAGTGTTAAAAAAAGATTTTCCAGCCCCAACTTTTTTCCAGGGCTGGCCGAGGTCAAGGCTGCTCCACTAGCTGCCTCCAATACCAAGACTCCTTTAGAGGACAAAGTAAACTAATTTTCTCTGTCTGGAATGACACTCAAAGGGGAACTCCCTTGTATCCTTTCCATGATGGTGACTCAAGAGGACGATTCTAACACGGGAGCTCCCGTAGACCACCTGCCGACTCCTCCTTCCAAAGTGAGTCTTATATATTTTTCCCGTAGAGTTAGCGGGCAGGATCCATTTCTTTCTACACAACTGGAGTGTCATAACTCATAATGTGTGGGTTCTTTAGACAGTTCAAGGCTTTCAGCTGGAATTCTATTCCACTCCTGTTAGACGGGGACCCGGAGGGTCGGCCGAGTACAGGGGGAGAGGCCTCCGGCGGGGGCCCTCTCCGGTGATCGTACAGACAAGTAACTTCCCCCCCACAGATGGACACCACACAAGGATAAGTTCTGCACACTTTTATATATATCTTTAGGCAAGGTGATGAGCGGTACAGCAGGACCAGGATACGAGGATCCCGTCAATTCTAGTCTCTGTGGGGATAAGGGTAGCGGGACAGTCTGAGTACCGGTCCGGTACAGAAGCAGCGAAAGGTGGAGCTCACAATCCTCGAGCTGGAGGGTTCGCAAGGAGGGGCCGCGGCAGCGCCAGCAGGCCTTGTAGATGGTTCACGATGAGGAGGGCCGCGGCAGCGCCAGCAGGCTTTGAAGATGGTTCACGACGAGGAGGGCCGCGGCAGCGCCAGCAGGCTTTGAAGATGGTTCACGACGAGGAGGGCCGCGGCAGCGCCAGCAGGCCTTGAAGATGGTTCACGACGAGGAGGGCCGCGGCAGCGCCAGCAGGCCTTGAAGATGGTTCACGACGAGGAGGGCCGCGGCAGCGCCAGCAGGCCTTGCAGATGATTCACGACGAGGATGAGCCGCGGCAGCGCCAGCAGGCCTTCAAAGGTGGTTCACGAAGAGGAGCCGCGGCAGCGCCAGCAGGCCTCCAAGGATGAGTTTGTCTCGGTGTCTCTCGACTCCAGGATACAACTGCCTTCCTGCTCTGGAGCTGCCTCAGTTATAGGTCTGGCGCCCTTTGATGTCCGGACCCTCGCACTTGGAGGTCGGGAGGTCCGGGATGAGGGAGTCCAGACACCCAGCAGGGGGGTGGAGCCAGCGCCCAGGGAGGCTGGGGGCGATCGACACCTGGCGGAGGGGAGCCATCGACACTCCTTCTCCCATTGACCTGCCAAGTGGTCTCTTCACCCCCTGGGCGGATGGTGGTGCCTCGATGTCGGGGCCTGGCTGGGCCCGAGGCCGAGGTCGACCCGAGGCCACGCGGCCTTGTTGTGTAGTGTCCAAAATGGCAGCTGGGCCGGAGACCGGGGTTCTGGAAGGGACCCGGGCCAGCCGATACGGTGGTGTTCAGGAGCCAGGGTTCCTTCGGGGAAGGGCCGTGGATTGCCCCGGCGGGTTGCAGGGGTGGTTCTTGTCCGGGGACCAGGAGGAGCAGGGGTCCGCGACCCGCCATGCGGGGAGGGGACGGGCCGGCCACGAGGCCTGTCCAACATGCGTCCCCCCCAGCTGAAGGCAGGGAGAGTCACCCATCCTCTTGGGTACTCTCCTCGCCGAGGCGGAAGAAGCGGGACAGGCCGTCTGCGTTGGCGTGGTCTTGTCCGGGGCGATGCTCCACAGTGAAATCCATCCCCTGCAGGGAGATGGACCAACGCAACAGCTTCGGGTTTTCTCCCCGCATCTGCATCAGCCATTGCAGGGGTCGATGATCTGTTTGCACCCGGAAGTGGGTACCGAAGAGGTAGGGCCGGAGCTTCTTGAGGGCCCACACTACGGCGAAGGCCTCCCGCTCGATGGTGCTCCAGCGCTGTTCTCGGGCCAGCAGGCGTCGGCTGATGAAGGCCACTGGCTGATCGACTCCCTCGGTGTTGAGTTGGGAGAGGACGGCCCCTACGCCATGATCTGAGGCGTCCGTCTGCACTATGAATTCCCGGCTGTAGTCGGGGGCTTGGAGCACGGGGCGGTGCACATGGCGGACTTGAGGTTCTCAAAGGCCGCCTGACATTCAGGAGTCCAGTTGACTTTCTGGGGGTTCTTTTTGGACGTGAGTTCTGTGAGGGGCCCCACAATGCTGCCATAGTCTTTCACGAAGCGCCGGTAGTACCCGGTGAGCCCCAGAAAGGCTCGTACCTCTGTCTGGGTGACCGGGGGCTCCCAGGCCTGGATGGCGGCAATCTTGAGCTGGAGGGGGGCCACCAGGCCACTTCCCACCTGGTGTCCCAGATAGGTCACGGACCCTTGGCCGATCTGGCACTTGCTGGCCTTGATGGTTAGCCCGGCCTGCCGGAGGGCGTTCAGGACCTCCCGGAGGTGGTGGAGGTGTTCTGTCCAGTGGCGGCTGTACACAGCAATATCGTCCAGAAAGGCGGCACTGAATTCCTCCAGACCCGCCAAGACTTTGTTCACTAGTCTCTGGAAGGTGGCGGGTGCGTTTTTCATTCCGAATGGCATCACCTTGAATTGGTAGTGGCCATCCGGGGTGGAGAAGGCGGATCGCTCCTGGGCACCAGGGGTGAGGCCGATCTGCCAATAGCCCGCTGTCAAATCGAAGATGCTCAGGTAGCGGGCGGCCCCCATGCGGTCGATCAGTTCATCTGCCCGTGGAATGGGATGAGTGTCGGTCCTGGTGACGGCGTTCAGACCCCGATAGTCGACACAGAACCTGAGCTCGGGGGCGACGCCCGGGGCGGCGGCCTTGGGGACCAGCACGACCGGGCTGGCCCAGGGGCTGTCGGACGGCTCGATCACTCCCAGAGTTAGCATCTTGGAGACTTCCGACTGGATGCAGGCGCGTACTCGATCAGGCACCCTGTACGCCCTGTGTCGGATAGGGGGGCTATCCCCGGTGTCAACGTCGTGGAGGCACCAGGGGGTGACCCCAGGGATGAGGGAGAACAGATCGGCAAATTGGAGTAGCAGTTCTTGGCAGTCTTGGCGTTGCGCTGGGGACAGGGCATCGGAGAGGTGGACTCCCTCCACTGAGCCATCTTTCTCGAGCGTTTTCAGGAGATCGGGGAGGGGCTCGGAGTCTTCTTCAGCCCCACTGTCGGTAGCCATCAGGAGGCTAAGTTCAGAGCGCACAAAGTGGGGCTTGAGTCTGTTGGCGTGGAGGACACGTAGGGGGTTTCGGGGTGACTCCATGTCTACCAGGTAGGTGACGGGGCCCTTGCGCTCCACCATTTTGAAGGGTCCCGTCCATTTGTCCTGGAGGGCGCAAGGTTCGACCGGGGACATCACCCAGACCTGTTGTCCCGGCTCGAACTCGATGGATGAGGCATGCTGATCATACCAGCGCTTCATGTCTTCCTGGCTGGCTTCTAGGTTGGCCTTGGCAAGTTCCCTGAACCGCCGGGTCTGGTTACGGAGGGTCAAGAGGTACTTGTATACATCAGGGGGAGTCTTCTGAGGGGCCACCTCCCACACTTCTTTGACCAGGCTGAGGGGGCCCCGGACGGGGTGTCCATACAAGAGTTCGAACGGACTGAAGCCCAGGGATTTCTGGGGGACCTCCCTGTAAGCGAACAGGAGGCACGGGAGCAGCACGTCCCATTGGCGACGTAGGGGTTCTTCCAGGCCCATGATCATCCCCTTGAGAGTGCGGTTAAACCGTTCTACTAGTCCGTTCCCTTGCGGGTGATAGGGGGTCGTGAATTTGTAGGTGACCCCGCACTGTTGCCATAGGGACTTCATGTACCTGGAGATAAAGTTTGTGCCCCTGTCACTGACGACTTCTCGGGGGAAGCGCACCCGCGAGAAGATCCCCATCAGGGCTCGGCCCACCACGGGCGCCGTCACAGTCCGGAGAGGAATGGCCTCGGGATAGCGGGTGGCATGGTCCACCAGGACAAGGATGAACCGGTGTCCCTGTGCTGTCCGGGGCTCCAGGGGCCCCACAATGTCTATTCCCACCCGCTCGAAGGGGGTGGTGACGATGGGAAAGGGTTGCAGGGGGACTTTCAGTTTTCGGCCGCTCTTCCCGCTGGCCTGGCAGGTGGGGCAGGCCCGGCAGTGGTTCGCTACATCGTTCCGCATCTTCGGCCAGTAGAAGTGGGTCACCAGGCGGCTGTATGTCTTGTCCTGCCCCAGGTGCCCGGCAAGAGGCACATCGTGTGCCAAGTTCAATAGGAAGTCTCTGAATCAGAGGGGGACCACCAGCACCCGGCTGGCTCCCAGCTCGGCAATCTTTTGCTCACTGTAGAGCAGCTCGTTGTCCCAGTAGATCCAGTGGGCCCCCGAGGCATCCCCTGCGCTCTGGGCTATGGCTTGTTGTTGGAGTCCCTCGAGGGAGGGACACGCTCTTTGTTCTTGGCGGAACTGTTCCTGAGTGGGGCCACCTTCTTGGCGCCACTGGGCCAGCTCCGGGAGGTCTCGGAGTTGATTAGGTTCTTCGTCGCCGGACCCCGGGGGACCAGGCTCAGGGGTGGTTTCTTCGGTGACGATCGGCGGAGGAGGTTCGGGCCACTCCTGTTCCTCTGGGCTGGAGATGGCGCGGGCGGCCATGGATCGGGTCGTTACACAGACCCATTCAGGGAGACCAAGCATCCCCAGGTGCTCCCTCCGCTCAACGGCTGACCAGGGGGAGCTCTCGAGGTCGTTCCCCAGAAGGCAGTCCACCGGGGCATCGTCGCGGACAGTCACTTTTAGCATCCCCACTCGAAGGGGACGCGGGCCATCTGGCACAGGCTTTCGGAGTTGTCTGCCGACCTCACTGGACAAAGTACATTGGGCAGGATCTGGTCAGGGGTCACCAGATGGCAGCGGACTGCGGTCACACTGGCCCCTGTGTCACGGAGGGCTTCAGCCCGGCGTCCATTGATGGTGACCCACTGGCTGTATTTCTGCGTGTTGGCGGGGATGGGCGCCCGCGGGACCATGTCTCTCTCCCCTAGACAGACCAGGAACATGGTGGCTGTTTCCCACTCGGGCTGGTACTGCTCGTACTCTTCGGCGTCTTCTTGGCCCGGCTCTTCTCCCAGGGCGGCGGCGGTGATCTGGCGGTTCATGGGGCTCTGATTTTTCGTGCAGTTGGGGTCATTGGCGTAGTGGCCGGGTCGCTGGCATCTGTGGCAGGTAACGTTGGAGCGGAACCCTGGTCGCGTTGGAGGGCTTCCTCTTCCGGCCGGGGGCGGGGGGTTGCTAGTGGAGGGCACCGTGACGGTGTCCCTGCCCCGACCCTGGCCTCCTCCTCCTCCCCCCGTGGGCGGTGGGGCCCTTGGGAGGCTCTGTTCGGTTCGCTGGGCCAGCTCCGAGGGACTCGGGTGCTCTCCCATCGGTCTGCTTCGATGGCGAGTTTCCGAGGTTCGGTTAGCTTACTATCAAGGAGGTGCTGTCTTAGTTCGACAAAGCAATTATTGGATAGGTGCTCCCATACAATAAGGTCGAATAATTGCTCGTAGGTGGTGACCTGGCTGCCCTTGATCCATCCCTCGAAGGCTCGGCTAAAAAAGTTCACGTACTCCACCCAGGTTGTACCAGGGATTCGTTTGCAGTCTCGAAACCTCTGCCGGTACATCTCGGGCGTGAGCCCATAGCGAGTGAGGAGGGCGGCCTTCATGTGGTCGTAGGATGTCATCTGGTGGTCGGGGAGTTGCAGCAGGGCGTCTCTTCCTTCGTTGACAAATTTTCCCCATAACCCGGCTCACCAGTCGCTCCGCGGGATTCGGTGGGAGGTCATTGCTACCTCGTAGGCTTTGAACCATTGCTGGATATCATCGTTTCGGTAGTATTCCCTGAAGACGTCCTTGGGGATGTGGACCTTAGGGTCCGTAGGGGCAGTGGGGCTCTGGTGTCCGGAGACTCCGAGGTCTTTGTTCTGCCGTTGAATTTCTAGCTCCTTCAAGTTGCGCTCATGCTCGTAGGCTAGTCTTTTTTCTTCCAGCTCCCTCTGGCTCTTTTTCTCTTCTCGCTCTTCCCTGAGCCGTAAGTGTTCGAGGGTTATTTTTTGTTCTGCTAATTTGAGTTCTCCATCTAAGCGGAGTCAAGCCAGCTCCAATTCGTGGAGCCGGCTTTTCTCCCGTTCTCGGGCCTCTTCGGACGAGAGGCCCGATCTTCTTTCGTCCATAGGGGTGGTACTAGTTTCGGTGGTCTCGAGGCTTTGATTTTGGGGTGGGGATGTTTCCGTCTCCACCCAAGATTCTAAGGCGTGCTTGAGGTCATCTTTTGTGCTCAGTCCCGTGGTAGCAATGCCCAGCTCTATGCAGAATTGCTTTAGTTCTTTGTGGCTGTACAATTCCAGCTTTTCCATCTGAAATTTTTCTGTTGTTCCACTCTCCTTTGTCGTCATGGTGGCTGTGTGTCGTGGGGTGAGTTACTCTCTGTACGATTATGCGTCGGCTCGGATCGCACCGCTGGCCACCAATGTTAGACGGGGACCCGGAGGGTCGGCCGAGTACAGGGGGAGAGGCCTCCGGCGGGGGCCCTCTCCGGTGATTGTACAGACAAGTAACTTCCCCCCCACAGATGGACACCACACAAGGATAAGTTCTGCACACTTTTATGTATATCTTTAGGCAAGGTGATGAGCGGTACAGCAGGACCAGGATACGAGGATCCCGTCAATTCTAGTCTCTGTGGGGATAAGGGTAGCGGGACAGTCTGAGTACCGGTCCGGTACAGAAGCAGCGAAAGGTGGAGCTCACAATCCTCGAGCTGGAGGGTTCGCAAGGAGGGGCCGCGGCAGCGCCAGCAGGCCTTGTAGATGGTTCACGATGAGGAGGGCCGCGGCAGCGCCAGCAGGCTTTGAAGATGGTTCACGACGAGGAGGGCCGCGGCAGCGCCAGCAGGCTTTGAAGATGGTTCACGACGAGGATGGCTGCGGCAGCGCCAGCAGGCCTTGAATATGGTTCACGACGAGGAGGGCCGCGGCAGCGCCAGCAGGCCTTGAAGATGGTTCACGACGAGGAGGGCCGCAGCAGCGCCAGCAGGCCTTGCAGATGATTCACGACGAGGATGAGCCGCGGCAGCGCCAGCAGGCCTTCAAAGGTGGTTCACGAAGAGGAGCCGCGGCAGCGCCAGCAGGCTTTGAAGATGGTTCACGACGAGGAGGGCCGCGGCAGCGCCAGCAGGCTTTGAAGATGGTTCACGACGAGGATGGCTGCGGCAGCGCCAGCAGGCCTTGAATATGGTTCACGACGAGGAGGGCCGCGGCAGCGCCAGCAGGCCTTGAAGATGGTTCACGACGAGGAGGGCCGCAGCAGCGCCAGCAGGCCTTGCAGATGATTCACGACGAGGATGAGCCGCGGCAGCGCCAGCAGGCCTTCAAAGGTGGTTCACGAAGAGGAGCCGCGGCAGCGCCAGCAGGCCTCCAAGGATGAGTTCGTCTCGGTGTCTCTCGACTCCAGGATACAACTGCCTTCATGCTCTGGAGCTGCCCCAGTTATAGGTCTGGCGCCCTTTGATGTCCGGACCCTCGCACTTGGAGGTCGGGAGGTCCGGGATGAGGGAGTCCAGACACCCAGCAGGGGGGTGGAGCCAGCGCCCAGGGAGGCTGGGGGCGATCGACACCTGGAGGAGGGGAGCCATCGACACTCCTTCTCCCATTGACCTGCCAAGTGGTCTCTTCACCCCCTGGGCGGATGGTGGTGCCTCGATGTCGGGGCCTGGCTGGGCCCGAGGCCGAGGTCGACCCGAGGCCACGCCGCCTTGTTGTGTAGTGTCCAAAATGGCGGCTGGGCCGGAGACCGGGGTTCTGGAAGGGACCCGGGCCAGCCGATACGGTGGTGTTCAGGAGCCAGGGTTCCGTCGGGGAAGGGCCGTGGATTGCCCCGGCGGGTTGCAGGGGTGGTTCTTGTCCGGGGACCAGGAGGAGCAGGGGTCCGCGACCCGCCATGCGGGGAGGGGACGGGCCGGCCACGAGGCCTGTCCAACAACTCCACTTCAGATGGTTACGCACCGGCAACTTAATTATCAATCTCAGAAAGCCCGTTTCATAGACGAGGAAATGTCTTATCTCCTGCAGAAACAGGCCGTAGCCCTATGCAATCTTCATGCCTCAGGGTTTGTGAGTAAAATCCTCCTCGCGGACAAAAAGGGGGAGGCTTCCGTCTGGTAATAAACCTCCAAAGATTAAATTTTTGGATCTTTTACCACCATTTGAAGATGGAAGGGATTTGTATGGTACCAGATCTGCAAATAGAGGGTGATTACATGGTTTGTTTGGATAAGCACACCAATTTGACAGTTTCCATTTTTCTTCCACATTGTTGTTTCTTGCAATTTCAATTATAGAATCTTACCTACGATTTTTTGGCAATGCCCTTCAGGCTGTCTTCAAAAGATACACAATTGATGGACAGAATGCAGAACAAATCAAAACATTCACCCCCAGTCAAGCGATCTGGGATAAATCCATAATTCTTTTGCTCACCATGCCACCCCCAGTTCAGACCTGGCCATATGCAAATCAGTCTTGACCCTGTACCTCTTGGGAAGAGTCCAGCCCAAACTGCCAAGCCAGGTCCTCCCTGGACCGGAAACAAGCATCCTAGGAACGGTGTGGGGGTTTCACCCCTCATCTGCCAGGATAGCTTGAATCCAGTGGCACAGGGAGCCGGGGACCTAGGTCTGAGCATACCCGGCGCACTTAGGGCGAGAACCCAAAAGAAACACAATTGATGGACGGAATGCAGAACATATCAAAACATTCACCCTCAGTAAAGAGATCTGGGTTAAATCCATCATTCTTTTGCTCACCATGCCACCCCCAGTTCAGACCTGGCCATATGCAAATCAGTCTTGACCCTGTACCTCTTGGGAAGAGTCCAGCCCAAACTGCCAAGCCAGGTCCTCCCTGGACCGGAAACAAGCATCCTAGGAACGGTGTGGGGGTTTCACCCCTCATCAGCCAGGATAGCTTGAATCCAGTGGCACAGGAAGCCGGGGACCCATGTCTGGGCATACCCGGCACACTTAGGGCGAGAAACCAAAAGACACACAATTGATGGAAGGAATGCAGAACAAATCAAAACATTCACCCCCAGTCAAGAGATCTGAGTTAAATCCATCATTCTTTTGCTCACCATGCCACCCCCAATTCAGACCTGGCCATATGCAAATCAGTCTTGACCCTGTGCCTCATTGGAACGGTTCCGCCGGAACTTTCATACCAGGTCCACTCTAGACAGAAAACAAGCATCCTAGAGCCAGTTTCAGAGTTTCACCTCTCATCAGCCAGGATAGCTTGATTCTAGTGGCACAGTGAGCACGGGACCCACGTCTGGGCATACTCGGCACACTTAGGGCGAGAAATTAAAAGATTTACAATTGATGGACGGAATGCAGAACTTTCTTCAGCCTCTTGGTGTGTTACCAAACTTCTCAAACTGGTGGTAGAGTTATTGAGAGGGGTCCAGTCGATTGTGAACCTAGAGGACTTCCTCTTGATGTTACACTACCCAAGAGTGCTCAAAAACAGTTAGACCTCACAATGACCTTGTTAGAATCTTTAGGATTTATCATCAAACTTGACATGTCTGACCTTCTTCCGTCTCAGCAGATGACCTTTCTATGCTTTGCCATTTGTCTGTCTCAGCCACCTTGGCTCTTACGACCCAAAAGATCAAAGCTGTAGAGAAGGAGATCCGCAAGACACTTGCTCAGACTACGATCGCCCTTCGATGGAAAGCAAGATTAGTAAGCCTAATAACATCATCCATCCACGTAACCTTTCCAGGTCCCCGTCACTATCTAGCTCTTCAACGGCTGTAAATCGCTCACTTGCACAAAGGCCTATTGTATTCAGATCAGATTGTCCTTAATTAAGAAGTACGACACAAACTACAATGGTGGCTCGACCACATGGATGCCTGGAATGGGAAGCCCATTTTTGGTCTTGTTCCAGACATGGTAGTGGAATTCGATGACAGCCGCTGGGGTTAGGGCACTCGATAAAGCAACATTACTACAAAGGGGCATTAGTCCAGGGCAGAGCTCTGCTTACACATCAATTTCTAGAGCTGCTAGCAGGCTCTTTTGCAGTTTGCTCTTTTTCTCACCAATGAGCTCATTGCTATATTCTGCTAAAGGTGGACAGAGTGGAGAGATGGTGAAGCAATTGGAGAGAGTCCATGAAGAGTGCGGAGCCACTCAACAGAAGCCCCCTGCTGAGGGTGCGTGGTCCCCTCAGGAAGATGGGAATGCCGGGGTAGCAGAACGCAGTGAGCAGGGGACTGAGTTTACAAGCCCCTCCTCTCCAGGTACCATCTGGAATAGCATATGTGGGCTTTGATAGGGTATGGAGAGCGTGTCAGTGTCAGTTGTAACAGATAGTAATGTAACTGAATGGATGACACCACCAGGGACATCTTGGCCTGAGCATCTCATGGACTGTATATTGCATATATGTATTGGTGATCATGCTACAATATTGAATTGTTGTTTTTTTATTTGTCTGTTTCCTGTAAAATTATGATCAAGATACCTACAAAAAAAATATATGAACGGAGTGTCAGCAGTCTAATAGGTCAATTGCTTGGGAGGCACACAGTCCCATCTTCTAGTGGAGATCACCAAAAACGTCTGGCATTTCTGCCTCAAAACTCAGATTTTGGTCATCGCCCTCTACCTGCCGGGTACGCAGATTTCAGTAGCAGACTGGGACTAAGAGATTCCAGGGAAGGGAAACTGGATTCAAACCTGTTCTCCAGGACAATGCAGAAATGTGGTCCATGTCAGTTGGACCTATTTGCATGTTGCCTAATCTTCCAATTAACATTATTCTTCAGTTGGAGATCGGATCTGATGGCTCAAGCAACGGATGACATCCTACAGAATTTGACTGGGCTGAATTATGCTTTTCCCCCTTTCGCTATGCTACTGACAGTTGGCCTACAGGTCAGACATCATAGTTGATCTTGATATCACCCCTCTGGAGGACCCAGAGTTGGTTTCCAACTCTACTGGAACTCTCTTGCGATTGCCCTCTTCTGCTTCCAAAGGCACCGTCTATCATCCTGGACCCTCTCGGTTGCCAACATTCAAGTTCAAAAGACCTTTATTCGAATTTCATAAAACTCATAAAAGCACAGAATACATTTCAATCGTCCCATAAACTCAATTTTCAATTTCAATTTCAAAACTTTATTCGATCATTATAAAATAATCATAAAAGTGCAGCAGTACATCACAACATTTACAGTTTACATTTGCATTTTATAAACATACTGTTAAAAGGACATACTTTTCCTAAGAGATATAGATTTTAAAATATATACAGCCGTAAAAAAAGTACACATCAGGTTTGGCAAGTGCGAATAAAAGATTCATAGCTGTATTCACAGAGGATACCTTATATTTTTTAAAAAGTGGTTTCAAGTATATAATCCGGAGTTGTAAATAATAAGGACAAATCAGTAAAAAGTGCACAGTGCTCTGTTTGGATGATCCGTCACACGGGCAAGGGGCTACAGTGTGAAGTTAGATGTGCGGACAGGCAACAAGCAAATGAACAATCCCCATACGTAATCTGGGAAGAACAAACTGGTGTGATCGTATAGTTACCATTTTTAGATATTCAGCAAAACCAGGTTCAGCCAGATTATATGAGTTATAAAAACGATGGGTAGAGAGCTGGCTAGTGGCAGAACAACGCTTTTGTGCCTTAGCCCTCAAATACACGTGTTTTAACTAGTTTTTAGGGATGTCCAAAGCACAAAGGGGGTTATCACGGACATTTAACTTAAAAACATCATCATATGTAGAACATATGTAGTTGAGCCAAGGAATCAGATTATACTTGTCCAGGCGAAGACAATCATTAATAATTTTCCTCGTAAAACTGGTCTGTTCTTTGAGCCAGATAGACCTCCATACCAGCAGGGGTCTAAGACCAATAAGATCTGTAAGATGTTCCAAACCAACCTCCTGATGTATCAGACTGGTAGAGGCAGAAGGTGGTAGACAGAGGAGTTTCTTAATGAATTTATTTTCTTCAACTTGGAGTGGTTGATGATTGCAATGTCCCCATACCCCAAACCCATAAAGGACCAGCGCGACACATCTGTGGCGATATATGTATAACATATCAAATATGCGCCTTGAGCCCAGCTTAGAAGCAAATTTAAAAATTCCAAATGCACTTTTACCCATTTTTCCTTTAACATTGGTCATCTCGTGTGACCAAATGCCCCCGCTATTAAAAGTGATTCCTAAGTAACAAAAGCTATCAACCACTTGGATCGATTGGGCCTTTAATGTAAAGGGTCTTAGTTTTTTTACTTTCTTTCCGCAGGCCAAAATAAAAGTTTTTGAATTATTAATCTTAAGTTTTCTCCCATTAATAAAATCCTGAAACTTATCTATTCGTTTCTGCAGCCCAACGGGGGTTCTGGATAAGAGGACCGTGTCGTCCGCGTAGAGCAGAACTGGGATAGATATACCCTCAGCGGACGGAACATCGGCATTAACTGTTCGCAATTCTGTTTCAATGGCGTTGTTGATAAAAAGGGAGAAAAGAAGAGGGGCAAGAACACATCCTTGCCTAATTCCGGACCTTACTCTAATGCTTGAGGTACATTCGCCCATGGGTCCAAAACGAATATCAGCGGACAAATTACCATATAAATGGGCCAAAAAATAGATAATTTCGGGTGGGGCCCCCATATTCAATAGGGTTGTCCATAGTAAACCATGGTCAACCAGATCGAATGCACTTGACAAATCCGCAAAACAGAGGAACAGCGAACCCTGTTTTGCACGCGTATATTTGCCTATAATAAGGTCTAGGTTGATGCACTGTTCTATAGTGCCTAACCCCTTGCGGAAACCAAATTGGGAGTCCGCTAGGATCCCATTCTCTTCAACCCATTCCTCCAATCGGATCATAACACCCTACTCATTATTTTCATGGAGGAGTCGAGGAGGGAGATAGGGCGATAGTTCTTGGCCTCGCTCCTATCTCCCTTTTTATAAATGGGGATAATAATCGACTCTCCCCAAGACTGAGGTGCAGAGGCCAGGGCTACTGCGTTAAACACTTTGGTCAGCAGGGGACTCCATAATGTTACATCTGCCTTATATAGGTCCACAGGGACCCCATCAGGGCCGGGTGCCTTCCCTCCCTTGCTACATCGGATGGCACTATCCACCTCAGCAATTGTGATGTTAAGCGGTGTAGGAGGACCAGGGACCACAACCATATCACTCTCCGTAAATGTCCCTCCCGGGTTAAAAATGCTAGAGAAATGGGATACCCAGTTTTCCTCGCTTACTTGGGCCGAGAGCACTGGCGCTACTTCATCATGGAGGAAGGGACTATTGACAGTGGTCCAAAATAATTTAGTATCTCGGAGATCTACAGCCTTGGATAAATTGTCCCACGCTTCCTCTCTTAGCTCCTGCTTCCTCAAATTCAGGTGCATTTTATATGTGCTCCTTAGGGATCTAACCGCTTCCCTATCCCTGGGCTTACTAGCTAGGGCATTTTTTAATTTTTGTAGGGATTTTGTACAAGCCCTATTAAACCACCCTCTGGGGGCCCCTTGTCCCTTTGCCTTATTCTTAGTCAAAATCTTTTTTGTAATTGCATTAATTAGTTCAAAACTAGCTAATGTACTTGTCGGACATGTATTGGGCTCAAGACATGATTCCACCTCCGGTAGGCATGCAGACACAATTTTGGCCAACAGCAATTCCTCATTGTGTCTACCCCATTTAATCCTAGGACCGTTTGGCCTATGCGGAATTATATCCGCCACTATTCCATGGGATACCACAGCCTTCTCCCCCCACAGAAACAAATGTATAGTTAGACAGTTATGGTCACTGAGGGCCAAATCTAGTACTTCTGGTATAGTACACAAGGAATTTATACTTGCGGAGGCTATAAGATAATCTATAACAGTGGCAGAGTTCCTTCCCACAAAGGTTGGTATCGATTTGCCCTTTCTTTGGTGACAGTATCCAAAGATCAAGTTTAAGCAAGAGTGTGTTGAGTGAGTCCCCATAGACCGTATGTATAAAGTGGGCCTGAATCTCTCCAACCTCCCCTCCAAAACCACACACCCTTGAGAAAGAAAAGGGGCACATACGGATGTTAAAGTCACCAGCCCACAAAATTTCAAAAGAAATACCGGTTTGCCCACACAGGTTTTCAACTGCCTCCTCAAGTTCATCAACCACTACAGAACTAGAATGATTGAATACGTTATTATAGTGATTAATTAATAAGACATTCCGACCACCATTATGCTGCAGCCATAGTATCTGTGAGTGTGAGCCAACTGTCATGTGTATTTTGACTCGTGCCGGGAGACTCACTGACAATAAAATAACCAGCCCACCTCTTGCTCTACCCATACTAGAGCTCAGGGCCGGGCAGTTATAGGCAACATAGCCTTCTTGGGCAATATCTTCAGTGGACCACGTCTCCTGGAGACAAAGGATATCAAATTTGGTGACAAATTCCAGCCAGCCCAAACAGTCCATCTTATTATGCCACCCTGCGATATTCCAACTTATTAAATTGTACCCGTTTCCTGAGGTACTTGCTTCACCAACAATGTGTATTCTCCTCACAGGTGGGGGCAATAAACTCTTTGTAAAACGATTTACAATATCAAAAATGTAAAATTATACAGCTTTCATATGTCAAATTTCATGGGGTTTCCATCATTTTCCTGGCGTTTCAAAAAAGTGCTCGTGCGGAAGACCAATTCATCAGTGTCCAAAGATAGCAGCATTATATATGAATACCCTAAAGAAAGGGGTCTTCGTTTTCTAAAATATGCTAATAAAAACCATTTGATATATTTTATATAAAATTTACAGAAGAATAGAAAATGCAGATAATTTTGTGAACTCATTCCATCACAAGCGCAAGGTTTGAGATGTGATGACTGATAAAGACCCAATGGGAAACATAATAAAATTGTTACCGTGCCAGCCCTTAGGCGAAACAACAACGATCTTTCGCATTTGGTCATGGGCAGGGTAAGATATAGTGGGGACGGTTGCCTGTTCAATTTGTTACCCAAATATAGGTCACAACTGATGATTTGAGTAATACAATTCCCATTCTTTCCGAATTGTAAAGTGCGTATAATGCTTGTTTTATCTCACTTTTGTGTTTAGGGACTATTCTAGATGGATCAGAAAAAAGATCTCCCCTGCCCACTGCACGCAGGGATTTAAGAACTCCCGCTAACCAGGGGATTGCTGATCCTTTATCACAGCTCCGACAGTCATTAATAATATCCTGAGTTAGGGAGGCAGAGCTCTTTTTCCAAATTCTAAGCCAGAATAGAGCTGGTCTAGACCTAATAAAATCACATGTATAGGGCAGATTTAATTCCTGATGACAAATAAATTCAGATGATGGGATTGGGGCACCCAAGACTTTTCTGCAGAAGCGATTTTCTTCTCTCTGAATACTGGGGAACTTTCCCAGGCCCCAAACTTCTGCCCCATATGTGACTACTGGTACGCACTGTAGTTTAAAAATCTTTAAAATAGCCATAGTGGCACCTGTTTTCTTCAGACGAGGCAGGCTCTAGATGGAATTGATGGTTTTTGAGAGCTTGCCCGTGGCGTGGGCCAAATGCCCACTCCACGAGCCGCTCGCAGCAAAAACCATCCCCAGATATGGGAACATGCTCACAGAGTCTAACTTGTCAGTCCCCACATGTATGGTTTTAAGCTTCCGTTTCCCAGGGCCACATGGCATAATAAAAGATTTTTTAAAATTCACGCGTAAGTCTAGGGCCTCCATATATTGTACAAAGGTTTTAACATGTAGACGTAATGCATTTGGCGTGCGGCCCATAAGGACCGCATCGTCTGCATATAGGAGGACCGGTAGTGGTTGCCCCTTGATCATCGGAACATCTGGTGTCACCTGTTTGAGACAATTGCTTAGTCCGTTAATATAAATAATAAAAAGCAGGGGTGTTAAAACGCACCCCTGTCTGACCCATCTTCCTACTTTAATTGCGCTGGAGACTTCCCCACCCTTCCCTATTCAAACTTGTGCTTTAAGGTCGGTGTGGAGATAAGCCAAAAAGTTCACAAGTGTTTTATCCAATCCATAATTCAAAAGAATGGGCCATAATTTAGCCCTATTGATTAAGTCGAATGCGGATGAGAGATCCATGAATGCGAGGTAAATCGGGGAGGATACGGCAAGGTTGTACTTATCGATCACTAGTTTCAGATTCAAGCACTGCTCGACCGTGCCCACCCTACTTCTGAACCCCATCTGACAGGGATCCAATAATCCACAGTCTTCTGTCCACTCCAACACCCTGTTATAGAGAGAACTCGCCCCTGGATCTTTAGGGTATTATCTAAGAGCGAGATTGGTCTATAATTAGTCGGGTCAGCTCTATCGCCCTTTTTGAATATTGGGACGATAGTGCTAGTAGACCAAGTATTAGGCATTGGCACTAGGGGCAGGCTGTTAAAGACATTAAGAAGAATTGGTGCCCATAAATCTGGGCTCCACTTAATAACATCGATTGGGAGTCCGTCCGGACCAGGGGCCTTATTTCCTAGGCTCTGTCTGATAGCCATTTCTACCTCCTGAAGCCCAATCTCCAGGCATCGCAGTTCCCCGGGGGCAAAACTTGTTGTGTCTTCAGATGGGGTGGCATATACTTCAGAGAAATGGTTCTCCCAAACTGTGCTGGTTATAGTACAGCTTATTGTGTTCAATGGTTTACCCATATCGCGCATTTTTCTGACGACTGACCAGAAGAGAGCACTACTCTTCTGAGTTGCACATCCTACCAGTTCCTCCCACTGCTCAGTTACTAGTATGGCTTTCCGCTCAGCAATTTTGGTTTTGTAGTTTTTCCTTGCTATCTGAACCTCTGAGGTGCATCTAGGATTTGCCGTTAATGCTCTGCACAGCGCCCTGTTCGCTGCCGAACAGGCACGATCAAACCACCTAGGAGCCTTCTCTTTTTTGGGTTCGGGAACTGATAGGCAGGTTTTTATTACGGAACATAGCTTTACAAAATCCGTAACTACCCTTAAACAGTTCTCGTCAGGTAATGAGCAGGAAGTTATCAGGTGGGAGTGATCCCTTTTCACAGTTTCTAATATGGCACCGCTATCAACTCCCCTCCATTTCAGTCGCAAGCCATCTCCTGAGGGGGCGATGTCTCTCGCTCCACAAAAATTAAAATATACGGAACTAGGACCTAATCGTAAGACAACCATAAGAGGGTTATGATCTCCAAATGAGGTTTCCAAGACTTTACTCGTTATTATAAGGTCTATTAGGCGGGGGGTCATGAAAACGGTTGCTAACATCTCTTGGTCACGACGGGGAAGTGAGGCTAGTAGCATGGAGACATTCCGGAGACGATAGCAAGTGCAGGGACTTTTTGTACAGGCTTTTGACCTCATTGACAAGGCCTGGGCAGATTCCACTCATAAACGATACTGAACAGCATGGCAACGTTGGTCTAGCTGAAGCTTTGAATGGATTTTGGAGCCCGTGGCAGCGGACGTGATTCACGTCATACATTTTCTGGCCTCCTTGGCCGCTAATGGTCTATCTTACTGCACTATAAATTCTTACAGGTCTGCAATTTCAGCTGGTCAACTCCCTGTTTCAAACAAACCTATAGGGGAGCATCCACTGGCTTCTAACATCTGAAGAGGGGTACCCTTTGCTGTTCCACTCCACCTAAGTATTCTTCCCTATGGGATTTCTCAATAGTTCGTTTTCTGCAGTAATGGCCTGACACTTCCCTTACCAGGATACAACTTTCTGCAAAGTAACACTCTTATTGTGTCTTGTATTTTGCAAACAAGTCTCTGATATTAGAGATCTTGACCTCGTGGGTAAGTCTTTTACCCCAGAAGTTGTTACTTAATTGATTACCGAACAAACCAAATCAGCAACCAAACAGGTGGTATTTTTAGCTCTTCCAGACAAGAAACTCTGTGTTGTGCTATGCTTACAAGAATATGAGAAAGTTACTTCCTCTCTTCCAAACTCCTCTTTAGGTCTGTTATTAATTTCTTTGTTACAGCCTCATGCCCCAGTGTCTGTCCTGCTTTAGCTGGCTGGGTTAAATGGCTACTTTCTGAAGCAGGGATAGTCACACACTTTTTTAAAGCTCACTCGGGCTGAGGAGCCATGGCTTCCAGGTCGTTAGCAGTGAAAGCATAATTGGAAAATAATATCCGCATGGCGGATAGGTCTTCAGGATTGGTAATCTCTGGACTTGAAAGGACTTATGTTATTATCCTGCCTAATTGCCTGCGCTAGGGGCTCAATATAGATATTAAAAAGGGGAGATAGGGGACACCCTTGTCTTGTCCCCCTTTGGATTTCAAAACTAGGAGTCAAGGAGCCATTTAATAGAATCTTCGCCGCTGCACCGGGGTAACTATTCTTTATGGTCTGAACAAATATCTGCCCCATACCCATTCCCTCCAATACCGCCCATAAATATTTCCAGCACACTCGATCGAAGGCTTTAGGGGCATCTAATGCCACTACCGCCAAAGGATCTCCTCTATTTTCAGCTAGATCAATATTGCCAATTAACAGTTGGATTTGTTCCTGTATGACTCTTCCAGGCATAAAGCCTTACTGTGTAGTTCCTGAAATTTTCTGGAACCCGTGAAATCAACTTTGTCGTATTTTGACGATTTTTATGCCAAAATACCGATAATGACAAGTACATTGTGCACAAGCATTTGCGTCACAATCAGGTAACGATTTCACCACGAAATCGCCATTTTCGTTTCTGAACCCTTGACCGCCATTTTGCGTTTTGGCATCCATCTTACATGTTGCCCTTCACATAGGCTTGCAACTGCAGCTGAATTTGATATCAAGGACACGTACACCTTAATCGACTTCCCTGTGACCTGGTCAAGCTGAAGCCATCGCCCCAAGCCAAACCTGTTTGGTCAGTTCCTCTCCCAGTGGCCGAACGAGATAGCATCAACACACAACAGGCCATAAATCGCGTACAGCGCACACACACCCTGCCCAAATCTTGCTCACACCTGGCTCTGCTCTTTTCTTCTCTTTTTCTTTATGATGAGGAGGAGCCCGGTTTTATTAAGGGTACACCGATATCTGATGGAAATGTTGGGCCTGGCCGGGTAATTGATCACGAACTGGACACACTAAATGTATACATGTCACCATGACTCTGCTTTTTCTCTTGTAATGAAAATATGTGAATAGCTCACTGTAAATTCTAGAATGTTTGCACCATAAACTTAAAGAATGTTGCCTGAAGCCTAAAAAGATGTATAAAAGAAGAGACCAGGCTTTGTACATTGGAGCAGTCTCCTGAGAACATACATGCTGTTGTACTTCTAGGACGCTTGTTACCTGGTTGCAGTCAATAAATTTGATCCTTGATTTCACCTAGAAGACTCGTGTTTCTGTGGTCTGAATCAGGAAAGTACTCGAGGTCTACGGGTGTTATCCCTGACACCGCTGGGTTACCGGATCAGTACCGGTTCTGAAAAACCCAGTACCTCAGTTGGCGCCCAACGTGGGGCGGTATCAGCGGTACCGGTCCAAGCCAGAGGTTCGTGAGGAGCTTCGTGTGGAAATTCCGGAGGAAGGCCAGCCACTTCAGCGACCCCTGCATGTCGACGTGGTTCCGAAGGTCTTTGCTGCGAGGTTCTCCGCGTCCCGACGGCTACGAAGGACTGCTGCCCTGACTGCCGCCCTGATTTGGACCCTTGATGTTTGGTAGAGCGAAACGATAGACGAGTCTTCTGGTGACGTCATCGATATTTCAGTTAAGTATAAGTGGAGCGCCTCCCAGTCCTTAGTTTGTTTGGTGTCCCTTTTGGACCGTTTTGTATTGGTACTTGCAAGCACCAAAACCGAAGGACTCGTGTATTCACGAGAAATATCGTAATCGATAATCCTTTGAAGTTTGGAGCTAGACTAGTGAGCAAAGATGCCTTGTCTTAGCAGACTTGGAAATTTGTTTTGCCTTGGTTGTAATAATAGGGATTCCCGATTGGAGGACTCGTGTCCGGTTCCTCCGATTGGAACTCCAACATATGAACTTTATGTGAAACATGGGGTAGGCCCCATCATATACAATGAAGTGTGGATCAAATACACCAGAAAGGATGGTGTTTTAAAATGGCCCCAATATGGTAGTTTTGATACGGAAATCCTAGATAATCTCGAAGTTAAACTTTTCAAGAGGAAAGCCCGGCCGGCAATGTTTGACTCTTTCCGCCTATGGCGTAAGGAGGCCAAACAAAAAGAAATTAAATTAGAGAAGAGGATTAAGAGAGAAAGGGGTATTTCGATAATGCAAGCTGCCAGGCAGCATAAAGACAATGAAGAAGAACAGATGAGCGAGCAGTTGCACAGGCAACGTAAAATGGTAATAGATAAATGTTATCCAGTTTTGCTGCCTCTTCAGCAAGAAGCAGCAAAAGAGCTTGAAAAAGATCCCCTAATGTCGCATTTGTTAAGTTCACCACCCCCATATGCGCAAAATGCTACCGCACCTCCACAACCTCTAGTTATACAACCCATGGTTGTTGTGCCTCCTGTTCCTCCACAGCACCCACCAGCTACTCTTCAGCTGGCTCCTGTTCCTCCGGTGCAGCCTTCTCAAGGGCCACCAACCTTGCTACCTGCTCCGTCTCTACCTCCTGCGACTTATTCACCTGTTCTTGCCACCTCCTCTGCTACCGCTTCTGCCTTAGCTTCTTCTCAATCTGCTTTATCTCCTGTCCTGTCGACTTCTCCTTCGGTCCGACAGAGAATGACAAACACTGTTGCTAGTCTTTTCTCTCCTTTCTTTGGGTCACATAGTACGACCCCTGATTTGGAACGCACGCAGTTACGTAGTCAACTGCCTGATTCTAGAGAGAAAGAAATATTAGATCGTCTTGCGGGTAAATGGATTAACGACCCCGCAAGATATGACTTAGAGTCTGTTATGGATGTTTTCCGCCAATGGGAAGCACCGAAGCAGAGGTACGTCTTTGATACAATGTGTACTTTTCTTTATGAGGATTTGGAGGAAAATGATTTGAAGCCCATTCCGTCTGAGTTGTGTCACGTCCGGTTTGAGTTTGCAAAAGGTACGATTGTGGGTTCCGATGTAGACAAAGCAGTTGCAACATTACTGTCATTTAGGAATGAGGGTGTTTCTCAGTCGTTGTTTGAACAAGATTCATCCGTTAAGAGAAAAGGACAGTACCCAATGAGAGAGGTTCCTCCTGTATGGAAGGAAGCCGTGGCCGCTGGTCCGGCCAATAATCCACCAGCTGTACCGGCTCATTTCCAACGTGTTTGGGTGCATGTCCCCTGGAAACGTGCAGAAGTGTTAGCAATTAAGCAGTCTTTGCCTGATCCACGCAAAAACCCAGCAGGGTACTATAAAGAGTTGACTCAGACTGTGGGTTCGTGTATTATGAATTTGGCAGACATCGACATGTTGTTTGGCAATATTGTTCCACAACCTATTTGGAGTAAGATTTGTCATACAGATTATGTGGTTGAATTAGGTGATACATGGGTTAACCTTAGAGATGCTGACAATAGGCAAGTAGGCGGCGCCAAGCCCGAAGATTTGATTACTGAGCTCCCTAGTAAGATCATCGATTACATGAAGACGATGATGCCTGCGTTGCGTGTAAATTGGGATAAGTTGTCTGCGTGTAAGCAGAAGAAAGATGAAACGGTGTCTGATTTCTTCACCAGGTTTGAAGAAACGTTTGTTGACCACAGTGGTCAAGATATGAGCACAGAAGGTGGTCAGCAACTGTTCGTCGATAAATTCGTGCACAATCTGCTTCCAGAGTTGTGTAAGAAGTTGAAGGATTCAGAGAGTTCATGGGCAGTTTCCTCTTCAGCACAGATATTGGCTACTGCGCAATATTACGAAAATAGAGACAAAGATGAGAAAGATAGAGCAGAAAAGAAAACTAAGGAGTTGAAAACGAAGGTCTTATTACAGCAAGCATATCCGCCACGTGGCGGTAATGGTCAGAATAATGGTAGTCAAAATAACTATCAGAATAATTACCAGCAGCCTCAACAGTATTCGGGGAACTCGCAAAGAAAAGAGTTTCCCCAACAACGTTTACCATATGGGCCCAATCAGTGTGCGTATTGCAAAGAAGAGGGTCATTATAAGAATAACTGTCCCGTTTTATTACAACGCATGAATGGTGTTTCTGGTACAAGAGGTAGGGGTGTTCAGCAAACACCTAGAGGTAGAGGACGTGGAAACGTCCCTCAGAATGCACGCTCCTTTCCGCCTCAGGATTCTATGAATAAGTTTGACCAGCAGAATAACACATCTGGTAGGACAGCTCAGTATTATGCTGATGATTATTATGCAGAAGATGAGTGGACCGGAGGTAATGATTGCTAGGACAGCCATGGACAAAGAGAGGGAGTTGTTTCAGTTCCAGTAGATCAGAGTGGGCCATATGTTGAGGTGATTACATCAGGTGTGTCTGAACCTTTTCTGTTGGATACTGGTGCTACAAAGAGTTCTATGATGCACTCAAAACTCCCAGGCGCACCTTTGTCTGGCGAAATGAATGTTTCTGTAGGTTTTTCTGGCGCCCCGGTTAGGAACCCGATTTCATGTCCTATGTCCCTGTCTGTTGGTCCTTGTGAATTGGAAGCACCTCTTATTTTGAAAACAGGTTGTGGTGAAAGTTTGTTGGGATTAGACCTGCTAAAAAGATTGTATGCGACTCTGTACTGCTCTCCCTCGGGAGTACAACTTACACTAGGTAAGAAAGTGGTTTCTCCGATGTATTTGTCGAAAGATAAAATCCCGGCAGAATTGCTGTCTCTACCTAATATTCTTTGGGCTACTGGTCCTAACGATGTGGGTCTCTTGGAAATACCACCATATGTTGTAACATTGAGAGCCAATGTTAGAATGCCTCGCATTCCCCAATACAAGATCTCCAGTGAAGGTGAGAAAGCGTTATTAGCGATCATTCACGATTTGATTGAAAAAGATGTGATTGAAGAGACAAGAGGCAACGTTTGCAATAGTCCTGTTCTGCCTGTTTTGAAACGAACTGACCCATCTCAGCCACCTGTGTACAGATTTGTGATTGACCTTAGAGAGGTGAATAAAATAGTAGTGCCACAATTTCCAGTTGTTCCTGACATTACTGCCCTGTTGACTATGATTCCAGCCTCTGCAACGTGGTTTTCGGTGATTGATTTGAAGAATGCTTTCTTCAGCATCCCAATTGCTGAAGAAAGTAGGGATATTTTTGGCTTCGGTTTAGGAGGACGAAGTTTCCGCTTTAAGCGCGCTCCCCAGGGCTACTGTGAAAGTCCATCAATATATAGTCAAGCTCTAAAAACACAGCTTGATACGATTGTTTTACCTGAAGGTGCTACCCTCATTCAGTATGTCGACGACTTGCTTATCGCTGCAGACTCTGAGGAAATATGTAAAAAAGCCACGTTGTCATTGTTGCGTCATTTGTGTGATCTGCATCACAAGGTGTCCCTGTCTAAATTACAATATTGTTGACAAGAAGTGACCTACTTAGGTCATCTCTTATCGAAGGAGGGAAGGAAACTGACCCCAGAAAGAATCCAGGCAATAGCAAAATTAAGTGTGCCAAAAACACAGAGAGAAGTGCGTGCTTTCTTGGGTATTACATCGTACTGTAGACAGTGGATTCCAAATTTTTCTTTACTGGCCAAACCATTGGTGGCATTAACATGTAAAGATACACCCAATCCCGTGCCTTGGTCCGAAGAGTGTCAGAAAAGTTTCTCTGAATTGCGCACAGCATTATGTTCGGCTCCTGTGTTGGGTACCCCCAACTACAGTAAGCCCTTTACATTATATGTCCATGAGCAAGAGGGTTGTGCATTATCAGTGTTGACACAGTTGTTTGGAGATAAGCAGCGTCCATGTGCATATTTTTCGTCGACTTTGGATCCGGTAGCTACGGCATTGCTGAGTTGTCTGAGAGCCACAGCCGCAGCAGCTGTTTCTATTCGACAGTCTGCTGGTTTGGTGATGAATAACACGTTAGTGGTTATGGTTCCACACGCAGTGGACACGCTATTGAACAGAACCAAGACACAGCACTTAACTAGGGCTCGATTGTCTGGTTACGAACTAACTTTGTTAGCGAGCCATGTTCACATCAAAAGATGCGGTACACTAAACCCCGCCACATTACTGCCAATCCCAGTTGAGACCGAGAATGCTGAGGAACAGCATGACTGTTTTCTTAGAACAGAAGAAGAAACAAAAGGGAGAATAGACCTCCAAGATACTCCTTTTGCTGAATGTGATGGTACCTTATGGGTGGATGGTTCATGCTTCAAGCTTCCGAATGGTGACACGACTGCAGCATATGCTGTCACCACCTTGCATACAGTCGTTGAAAGTGCACGTATTCCATTTAACTCAGCTCAGGCTGCGGAATTGGATGCACTTACAAGAGCATGTGTGTTGTCGAAAGGAATGAAAGTGAATGTGTACACGGACAGTCAGTATGCGTTTGGTGTGGCCCATAGTTTTGGACGATTGTGGCGTGAACGTGGGTTCCTGACGTCGCATGGCACAAAGATCCAGCATGGTCAGTTGGTGAATGAGCTTCTTGAATCACTGACTTTGCCTCTGCAAGTGGCGATTGTAAAATGTAGCGCTCACAAGAGGGTGACTGACGATGTTGGTCGTGGAAATGCGTTTGCTGACGAAGTCGCGAAAGAAACGGCAGGAAATGTAACAAGCCGAATGTATGTTGCAGGCCCTGCCAGATGGATAGGTGATGTTGGAATGTGTGAGGACACAATAGAGAGTGTGAAATCGATTCAATCTGAGGCTACAGAGGAAGAGTTGAACATGTGGAAAGAAAGTACGGGCAGAATGGATGCAAATGGTTGTTGGGTCGAATTGTCAGAGCATCAGAGATGGTTGCTACCAGATGCGTACGTGCCTGCAGTTGTTACAATGGCCCATGGAATGGCCCATATCAGTGTGAAAGGAATTTGCAAGTTGTTGGCCCCGGTATGGCAGAATGCTGGAATACCTAAGTGTGCGGAGAATGTAGTTAAACATTGCATGATATGTCTGAAACACAATCCTGGCAAGGGAACCCCAACTCCAGCTGGTCATTTTGCACCTCCTACGTATCCGTTCGAGGTTTTGCAGCTAGATTTCATACACATGGAGAGGTGCAACAACTTAAAATACGTACTCGTTGTTGTTTGCGCCTTCTCCAGATGGGTAGAAGCATATCCCCTAAAGGACAACACTGCCTTGTCCACAGCGAAAGCCCTTGTGAAAGAATTCTTCCCTAGGTTTGGAATGCCTAGAATGGTCTGGAGTGACAACGGGAGTGAATTTGTGGGACGAGTGATGAAAGTAGTGTGTGAAGGGCTAGGCATCCGACAAAAGTTTCACGCTGCAAACCACCCCCAATCAGCTGGATTAGTAGAATGCTACAATGGCACCCTAAAACTAAAACTAGCCAAGATCCAAGAGAGCACTGGTCTTAAATGGCCTGATGCTCTGCCCTTAGCGCTCCTATCCACCAGAATGACAGTGCATTCCAGAGTAAAACTTAGCCCTTATGAAATTGTTTTTGGCCGTCCGGCCAACATATGGGGAGTACCCAGACCCACCAAATTTAGCGAAATAGAGTATCCTGTTTTGCTTGACTACTTGTATGATTTGACGGCTAAATTGCGTGTTTTACACCAACAGGTTCACGACTCACTGCCTCAAGCCTCTGAAACTCCAGGACACCCTATTGATCCTAGAACATATGTCCTCGTGAAAAATTTCCAAAGGACAAGAAACGACCAGCCCCGGTGGACCGGTCCTCATTTGGTCCTTCTCTCGACGAGATCTGCCGTCCGAGTGGAGGGAAAGAAACATTGGATACACGGGACCCACACTAAACGGGTCCCGCTGCCTTTGCCTTATCACCGGTGGGTCCAGGAGGGTATCGCTGACTCAGAGACAGAATCCGTACCAAGATTCATCCCTTTCAGTGATGCTCGTGTAAAAGGAACAATTACAGAGACAGAAAGTGACAATTTGCTACAAGCAGCTGTGCCATCATCAGCTCGATTGGATACCTCAGAACCTGAAGCTCTGTTTCAAGATCATACAATACCGGGAAAGCAACGGTATAATCTGAGGCCGAGAAATACGAACTAATAAAAATAAACTAATAAGCATTTTTTTTCCCTTTAAGAACTATTTTTGAAAACGCAGCTCTCTCCACCCGAGAAACTTGCTCATTTTTGTTTTTTCGAACCGTCATCCGGGTTCTGCTGCTAGGGCCGCGGTTGACGCAGTCTTTTGAGCGCAGCTGGAGACGATTAGGTCTACAGTTCTGGTTGGTCTAAGGGAATTACCCTGGACTGAACAGAGGCCCTCCTTGACAGAAACAACCTCCTACCGCGGGCAGCAACATAGAGGATGGAGTTTTTCAACATGGAGAGACCTGCCAAAACTGTAAGTTTTAAAACGAAAATATGTGGATTGGTGACAAGAAAAAGTTTTCTATTATTATGCATTTTCCTATTACTGAGTACAATGATGTTTTTAATAGGTTACACACTGTTTTCTTTACAAGTGTCCTTTGCCCCGACTACATCGCCCATACCTCCTCCTACTGTTTCTGCACATTCTTTTCAACCCCTTCCTGAACATGAGTCAGCTAGGAGATTGGAGTTTATTAATAACTCATTCATTCAACTTCTACACCAGCACCAGGTTGTAATAAACACGACAAATTGCTGGGTATGTGGACTCATGCCACACACGACTGATAAGGGTATCCCGTATTTTGTTCTACCTTTTAGTTACTACGGATCTTTGTGGGCATTTCAAACGTTGTTTTTATTCTCCCTCGAACCATATTCCCCACGTTCCACAGGGAGCAATTCAGTCAACGGGGCATTACTAGTGGGGATCAGAAATATGAGCCAAAATATTGACACATATAGAATTCTCCCCAGAGACGAACTAGAAGCCTACCGTAGATGGAATGTAACAAAGTATGGAATTTTTTTAAGTGAGAGCCAGCGAGCAAAGAAATCCACCCCAATCTGGATAGTGCCCCACCAAGGTCACCTATGTCTGCAAGGAAATGGCAAAAATCCCAGAGCTCAGCTAGGGAATAGTGTCTGTACCGAAACATATGTCTACCCGTCTCAGACCTGCCCCTCATTTTCAGCAGCTAAGGGCACGTATTTCATCTGCCAAGATAGAGCATACACATGGCTGCCCCCTGACTTCTCGGGCACATGTTTCATCTCGTTCCTGCTGCCACCCACCTACACGGCCGCGGCAGATTACCATAGGACAAGGATAGTTAGGGGTGTTGTGAGTAAAGACGACACCGCGGAACAAGAGTTTGGTGATTTCGCGAAAGGTTTTCTGCCATTTTGGGGGCCCATGGTGAACAGTAGGAACATTCGCCAGTTGACAAGAGTAGTTGAATCCACCGTGATCGAAACGGCTGGTGCCCTTAGTAATCTGACTGCTGAGCTTCAGTCGGACCGACTCATGACCCTTCAGAACAGGGTCGCATTAGATGTCATTCTTGCAGACCGAGGTGGGGTATGTAAGCTGATCCAATCGAGTTGCTGTATATTTATTCCAGATAACGCTCCAACAGTGTACCAGGCCATCTCCAAACTGCATAAGATTTCCGAATCGATTCATGTAGATAAAGGAGATTGGTCTCTCATGGGATGGTTCTGGGAACTGATATCTGGCTGGGGATGGAAAATTCTGATGGTCGTTGGGATTGTTCTAGCCATTCTCTTCCTGTTCTGTCTATGTGTGCAGTGCGCTCCTGCAATGTGTGGCCTCTGTGCTACATCATGTGTAAGGAAGCCTGTGTCACAAAACAAACTAAGCACCAGAATGATGCTGCAGCAACATCTCAATGACTTTAGGAATATCGACTCAGACTAGCATGAGATTAGGTTTAATTGCCTATGTTAGGGCAAAAGTAGGGTTTGTAGTTCCTGAAATTTTCTGGAACCCGTGAAATCAACTTTGTCGTATTTTGACGATTTTTATGCCAAAATACCGATAATGACTAGTACATTGTGCACAAGCATTTGCGTCACAATCAGGTAACGATTTCACCACGAAATCGCCATTTTCGTTTCTGAACCCTTGACCGCCATTTTGCGTTTTGGCATCCATCTTACATGTTGCCCTTCACATAGGCTTGCAACTGCAGCTGAATTTGATATCAAGGACACGTACACCTTAATCGACTTCCCTGTGACCTGGTCAAGCTGAAGCCATCGCCCCAAGCCAAACCTGTTTGGTCAGTTCCTCTCCCAGTGGCCGAACGAGATAGCATCAACACACAACAGGCCATAAATCGCGTACATCGCACACACACCCTGCCCAAATCTTGCTCACACCTGGCTCTGCTCTTTTCTTCTCTTTTTCTTTATGATGAGGAGGAGCCCGGTTTTATTGAGGGTACACCGATATCTGATGGAAATGTTGGGCCTGGCCGGGTAATTGATCACGAACTGGACACACTAAATGTATACATGTCACCATGACTCTGCTTTTTCTCTTGTAATGAAAATATGTGAATAGCTCACTGTAAATTCTAGAATGTTTGCACCGTAAACTTAAAGAATGTTGCCTGAAGCCTAAAAAGATGTATAAAAGAAGAGACCAGGCTTTGTACAATGGAGCAGTCTCCTGAGAACATACATGCTGTTGTACTTCTAGGACGCTTGTTACCTGGTTGCAGCCAATAAATTTGATCCTTGATTTCACCTAGAAGACTCGTGTTTCTGTGGTCTGAATCAGGAAAGTACTCGAGGTCTACGGGTGTTATCCCTGACACCGCTGGGTTACCGGATCAGTACCGGTTCTGAAAAACCCAGTACCTCAACTGGTCGATATTAATCAGACTTGGAGCTAGTTTACCCAACCTCCCTTCCAAAACGCTCATAAAGATTTTATAGTCAGTGTTAAGCAGGGAGATTGGGCGGTAAGAGTCAGGTAACAGAGGGTCCTTCCCTGGCTTTAATAGCAAAACTATTGTAGCCTCCGTCCATGAGCTAGGGATCTTTCCTGTTGGGCTGTATATCATCGTAAATAGGGTGTGAAGCACCGGTTAAAGATCATGAAGCAAAATGTTATAGATTTCACTGGGGAGGGCATCAAGACCTGCAGCCTTCTTAGTTGTTGCCCTTTTTATTTGCTCCTTAATCTCCTCCATTAAAATAGGTGAGTCTAAAAGATATCTGGTTGTATCCGTAATAACTGAAATAGCTTTATCTTTCAACCACGAATCTATAGCTTCTGAAGAGGGATCAATATCTTCCTTATAAAGGTTCGCAAACCAGGACAGAAAACAATTCTGCATGGATTTTGTTGCAGCATTATCAATTATAAGCTGACAAATTGTGTTTTTAGCACTATCCACTATTGCCTTCCATGCCAATAAGGCACCAGCTCTTTCCCCATATTCAAACACTTCCATATTGCGAGCCTTCCACTGAGCTTTACACTTCTGGTCCAGATATGCCTGTAGATCTGATCTTGCTTCCTCGAGTTTTCCCTCTATCTCACCCACCTCTCTAGTATCACCCTGAGCACTTTGACTTTTTTCCTCTTCAAAAGTAGAAATTCTTCCCTCCAATGCCTGGAGTTCTGAAGCATTGATCTTATTCCTTGCGCTTATTAGGCTACGTAGATGCCCCCTTAGATTTGCATTATAAGCATCCCAAACCAATTCAACTGTGGTAGAACCAAGATTAAAATGGAAGAATTCTTCAGAAGTTTTTTTAATTGCCTGGATAATTTCGGGTACTGAAAGCATTGATCTAATTAGGGTCCATCTGACTTGTTGAGGGTTTGTCCTTGTGGAATACACGAATACTAAGGGTGCATGATCAGATAAATGACAAGGGAGTACAGATATGCTAATAATGTTCTCCGTATTCTCCCTATTCACCAGAGCATAGTCAATTCTAGAAGAATGGTGGTTCTTTTTACAATAAAATGTAAATCCATCCGCATCCCCCATTTTTGCTCTCCATATATCTACCAAGTTAATATTCAATAACAGATTTTTCATAATCCTTCGTGATCTCGGTGTCCCATTAACACGACTTATATGTGATCTATCCTTTACCGGATCCAACCGAATATTAAAATCTCCCCCTAAAATTATCGGAGGATTTACCGCAATCAGCCTATCCTGCAACTTCACTAAAAAGGATGAATCATCTGTGTTCGGGCAATTTTACGAAGAACAAATCAACTTCTCACCCTCAAAATCTAACATTGCAAAGACCCATTGGCCTGTTTGATCTGTCTGGACTGAACTTATTGTACATCTAACCCCTTTTTTTTACTAAAATAGCAACTCCTCGGATATTCATCTCTTGCTGAGAGTAACAAAAACATTGGATCCATGATATTTTAGAAAAAAAAGCTTCTGATTCTGCCCTATTCAGTTGCGTTTCTTGCAATAGACAGACCTGCGCAGGGGATAGTTCTAAATATTTAAATATTAATCTTTGTCGTCTTAAACACCTTAGACCATTCAAGTTCCAAGAGACAAATTGAATACTACGGCCCCCCATCATTTTATCCTTATACACTACTGATACATCTTGTCTATGTAATGGACTTGTATTTTGATTGGCCTAACCCTAAAAGAGTCTGAAAACTTGTGATATGAGGATTTTCTTTTACCTATTTTGCTATCCTGTGCCCCCCTGTTACCCCCTAATACTCCCACCGACACAGCTATCCCTCCCCAGACCCCAGTGCCCCCCTGTACTACCCTGAGGAACCCTACCTTCCAAAAGGTCAAAAACCTATTCAGACCCAACCCCCCCAAGACTCCATACATATTTATACAAAAATAACTAGTAAACTTTTCACGGTGGGGAAACAAATTCTCATCCCTGTTGGGATCCCCTAGATCCCTCCCTGTTTCTCATTTTGAATCTTAACAATGAGCATATCTGCTTAATTTGTGGACCGGATCATGGGCATATGGTTATTCCACATTACTCCTAGTGCAGCCAGGAACCTTCATTGAGCCTTAGCCCCAAGACTGTTTAAATTTTCTAATCTTTTTCCCAGCTCCCACTGTCTTTCGGCTGTCATATGTGAAATATCGGACCTAAAAGAGAAGGTGAATGGAGTTCTGTCTGCAAAAGGAGAAGATATAGTGCCTGCTTTTAAGGCTGCTGATAAAATCTGCTCCGTCACTGAATAGGAAAGAAAATTAACCAATATTTTCCGTGGTTTCTGCCTTCCCGGGTTTCTTTTAAAGGGGTCTCTATGTACCCTCTGGATTTCATTCTTTAAGTCAACACTCGGGAAACCCCCCACGACCGTAGCTTTCAATAGCGAAATCACAAAACCCTTTAAATCCTCTCCCTCCATCGCTTCTGGGATGTTTAGAAATTTCAAATAGTTTTTGTGTGAATGGTTCTCCAATCTCTCCACGTCTTCTTTAAGCTCTTTATTTTGCAAAGCTAACTTCTCAAGCTGGAGGGATGACAACTCATTACACTCTTCATCCTTGTGATCTCCGCCTCTTTTGCTTCTGTTTGATTTTTAGGTGGAGGAGTTGTTAGGTTTTTACTCCCGACCTGCTTGGACTGCGTTGCCGTGAGTTTTACCTCAGCCACCAGTGGCGAAACTCGTTGTGGTAGACTGGACTTGATAATCACGTTATTGGAAGCTAAATGCGCCGCCCTGGCCCGCAGTGAATACCTTGTGAGTTTGGGAGGTGATGTTCCCTCTTGCAATTCTACTCCCTTCTCCATACAGTCCTGCAATGCCTTGTAAAAACTGCCCCCTACCTCTTTAACCAACTCGGTTTTACCGTTAGCCCCCTGATTTAAATAGGGATCTGGGTACAAAGACTCATTACTCCCCTGCACACCCCCCTAGCCTCAGCTCCTACTCTCCGCGGGCACTGAGTGTTCTGTATACCCTGCAGACTCTGCACACTCTGTAATCCGCAATTTCTCCCACTTGCTCTGTACACTGCCCAAACAGAAAAACCACTTCTCCTCCACTCAGTCGCGGCTACTTTCCACCTCCAGCCCGAGCCTGGTGTATTCAAACAAAGTCCTGACTCAAAGAAGCCTCCGGAAGCCAAAAACGCTAGAACACCGACCGTGCCAGCATCGCCTTCCTTACTCGCCTCAGACGCCTCCCGCATCCCAGCTGCCAGAGCGCGCTGCAACGCTGTCTGATTCCGTCGGCCGTCAAGTAGAGAAGCAGCCGCTCCCCGAAGGAAACCACAGCACGGCCGTGCCGACCAAACAGGCTCCGTACGTAAACAAAATCCCCCGGTCCGCCTTACTAAGTTAATCGCACATTATTGTGCTATCTGTAAGCATTAGGGTTCAGAATGTGACCATTAAACCTCGAAACCCCACCGATAATCTAGAGCCTTGGCGGGGAGCGTTCGCGGCCGTTCCCGCGGCGGCCGCCATGTTCCTCCCCTCAGTGAAACTGATCGCGGATAGGTCTTCATATTTAAAGAATTGCTTCAGAAGCCAGTAAGTAATCATTTTTCTTTGGTGGTTGAAAAGCTTTAAACTTGCATAAGCAAAAGCCTCAGGTCCTGACAGAATAGAAATTTTTATAACATTTGTGAACAAGAATTTTCAATTCTATGACGGACGCGGAGGCAAGGATTATCCCACACATTTTTTTTGTATAAATGGATATTTATTGTACTCTATTGATTTGTTAATAATGTTGTTCATACCTGGTTTTTCGATCAGGTGAATATTTTCCTCCCATTCAACTTGTAATACAAACGCTTCTCACCTTCAGATTACAGGCAGGAATGAAACAATGACTTTCACTTTCCAACCAGGAATTTCCTTGCAGAAGAGGCGGAGTTAATGACATTCAACGTGTTTATAGACATGAGTGTTGATTGGTTATGGGACATTGCCAGCCCTTCCAAGTCTTCTATGTTCATGCTTGATGTGCTGCTCCAGTCTAGGTTTTTTCTTTGAAATCTGAGACTTTTAGTCATATTTATGCTATTATAAAAGCAGGACTACAAGTTATGTTATGTTATGTTATTCGGGATTTGTAAAGCGCACGGGCACCCAGAGGTTTCATGGCGCTAGAGAAGAGAAAAGATGGTAAGCAGTAACCTAACCGTGCGCTTGCTTGAACAACCAGGTCTTCAGTGCACCCCTGAATTCCATTAGATTAGTGCAACTCCGGAGTGACAAGGGAAACGAGTTCCAGATCTTTGGGGCCAAATAAGCAAATCGGCATCCGCCGAGACGTTTCTTTTTGAAGAGGGGCAAGGTAAGGAGGGACAGGTGGGCAGAGCGGAGATTACGAGTCAGTTTGTGTTTGTTTATGAGATGGTTAATAAACGTAGGGCTTTTACCATGAAGAGCCTTAAAGGCCAAGCAGCCTACTTTGAAGGTTACCCGTTGGGCTATAGGTAGACAATGAAGAGTGGCTAGCAGTGGTTTCGCCGAACTCCTGCCGTTGCATTTAAATATTAGTCTGGCCGCCTGATTTTGCGCAATCTGCAGGGGATTAGAAAGAGCCAAGGGGAGGCCTAAATAAATGGAATTGGAGAAATCTAAACGGGAGAGGACCAAGGCAATTACCACCTGGATGAGGGCAGAGTGCGTGAGCAGATGAGTAATTTTCTTAATCTTCCGTAGCTGGAAGAAGCATGAAGAGATCACAGTTCCCACCTGACTTTACAGTGAGAGATCGGTGTTAAGGGTGATCCCGAGACTTTTTACCAAAGGAGAGGGAGACGGGGGAGATCCCATTGAGGGTGGCCAAAAATGAGGGCCCCAGCTGGTTGCACTTTTATCCGGGAGTACCAGCTCGGTCTTTCCAGGGTTGAGTTTTAGATGGTTCATCTCCATGCACCCTTGAATGTGCAGCATAGAGTCCCTGGGCTTGGCCAGGCGCGGACGGGCTTGCCTTAGGCGCGCCCGCTGCGCTCGCCGCTGCGCGTCCTTGCGAGGCACATGATTATAAGGAGAGATGGGGGCGTGGCCTAGCGGTAGTGGGCGTGGCTAGTGCGTCGCCCGGGGAGATGGCGGCAAAAGGAAAAGAGCCCCGCGTCAGCGCGAAGATCCGCTGCACGGGTAATCCTAGAAGGTGCCCTGTCACCAGAACGAGTGCACGGGGGGAATGGTGAGTTAAAAATACAGTATTACACAATCACAGTTTTAAAAGCAATGACAGCGGTTCTCCCGGCTTTCCGCCTCAGGAGTATAGGACTTCTCTGGGCGCGCTCGCAATCAGCGCGACTTATAAGCGTCACAGTAAGGGGCGTGGCCTAGCGGTAGTGGGCGTGGCTAGTGCGTGGCCCGGGGAGATGGCAGCAAAAGGAAAAGAGCCCCGCGTCAACGCGAAGATCCGCTGCACGGGTAATCCTAGGAGGTGCCCTGTCACAAGAACGAGTGCAAGGGGGGAATGGTGAGTTAAAAATACAGTATTACACAATCACAGTTTTAAAAGCAATGACAGCGGTTCTCCCGGCTTTCCGCCTCAGGAGTATAGGACTTCTCAAGTCCCAGAATTCAAAACAAAAAAACTAGACTGGAGCGGCACATCAGGAATGGACCTGAGAAACTTGTCAGCTATGCATTCTACCATGTTACATGTGCTTATTTGGATTGCTAGGATTTGTACTTTTTTTTTTACTCATCTATACAATGAGGGTAATGAGGTGAACTTCTCCAGGAAAGACTCCACGTGCAGGAATAATGAAGAAAAGTGTTTTTATTCATAGGCAGAGACGCACAACAGCACAATCCGCAAAGCAGGGCAAGGAACCATCTGGCAACTGACAGCTGCCCGAATGTTCCAGAACCAACCAGGAGCTCTACACCAACGAAGATCAAGAATACAGAACACCGTATTTCAGCAAAAATAAACACAAAATCCTCAATACCACATCTTCTCTACAGAATGAACGAATGAATGTATTGTTTCAATGAATTAAAATTGTTACAAAAAAAGACTGCGGGATGTCTCCATCCACAAACCCTCTTCAATCGTTGATAAAACGTATCTTCTCTACCGTTAATACGTATTAAATTGACATGGCTACTGTTAAATAAAGCAAAGAGGAGATTGCAAAATCTTCACCTCCGTGTCCTTAATAGAACTGAAAATTGTTGTACACGAATGCTATAAAATGTTCGATTATTAACGCAGCTCTAGAGCATATTTTAACGTGTTTTCTATTTACATTTGCTGTTTTAAGTATATAAAAAAACTGAAAATACCAGCCTAGGTGATTTTGCTTGTTTGTGTATCGATGCTGGTGGTACAGTTGAACTAGTACTTTCAGACTGACACCGACATGTAACTTCCCGCTCGATAGACATACGGCCCACAAAGAGTTACCATGGTGATCGGTAGTGTACAGTCTTGTTGAGTGGAGTCCCTGACTAAGATGGCCATGCTGTGACATCACAGCTACGCATACTTCCTCTTCAGGCTATTTCTAGTTCGCGAATCAGCTGCGCCCCTCCCCAGGGCAGCGGCGACGGCCGCAGCTTGAATGTCCTCTTTCTATTGCTCTCACGCTCGCCACTACTTTCGTGAGGACAGCTCTAGGACTGTAAACGTCATCGACAGAGACGACGGATCGTTAGGCGCAGGCGCCCTCGATTGTTACGGTCTTGCGCGAAAGAAGGGTCCGCGGAGAGAGACTGGCCAAGGCTTGTTGCCGAGGGATGGGGGAGGAACGGGCGGGGAACACCGGGCTACAGAGTTAGCGGGTCCGCGCACTGTGGAATGGCGGGCAGCAGCCAGAAGGAGAGCGACCGCTGCTGGTGCTTGCGGAGGAGGGGAATGAACGCCGAGTGGCTTCTGCTGGAGAACAACACGGAGGTAAGCAGTCTCGGGCTCCTCTGGCGTCATCACGGTGGCACGCTTTGCGTCACAGCAGCACAGACACGTCATCCGACAGCACGCAAGATGTCAATAGGTACTTAAGACCTGGCACAAATGCCACAATTGCATCCTCTTTCCGTCTCCCAGAGAGGAGCCTAGTGGCCGCTTACTTGGGATATAGGAACACTCTTATCTGCCAGCACACAGTGGAACAAGCAGTGCAGTGTAGCCTACAGAATTGTGTGGCAAGGCCGAAGACCGGTGGGATGTGTGAGGGTGGTGTTCTGAAAAGTAAACGACTACTTTGGATCTTGGTAGCCTACCCTTACAGACAGTATATAATAGTGGGGGCCCATAATAGGATTTGTGTGAATGTTAAGTAAACAGATGCACTGATGTCCAATTACCGAGATTTAAACAGAACTTGACCTGCACCGTAGGCTGCTGTCGCATGATTCAACCACTGTCGTCTTCTGATAATGAAGAAACCCTGACCACCCATCGTACAACCTTGTACCAAAGCTCGGGAGCTTTCACAGCACTCTTTTGATATGCATGTATAGCGACGAGTCTGGCTGGCACCTATGTGCAGAACTACCAACCTAACTTGAGTGGATGAACCTCTCAACCCCTGCGCACTGTTGCTGCTAGTGAATCACACTAGAAATATCATCATTTTAATTTTCATTTCACTTTTTTCAAATATAAATTTATCACATAACCAAATTCACCATTCTTCTTTGAAAGTATGATATTTAATCATCAGTTCATTTTCAATAAATTCAAACATATATTCAAAAAACAAAACATTTCAGAATTTCACTGTATCAACAAAATCTTTCTTGACAAAGTATAGTTGATGTAGCCCGATGCATTTCGAGTCCTAGTTGGACTCTTCCTCAGGGGCCTGAAAATATGAATATCTCATATCAGTAATTTCATAATATTATCCTGTTTCTTCTCATCAGATTCAAGTTACAAAAACCTACGGATGCTCAAAACAACGAACATCCGTAGGTTGATGTTTTGTTTTTTGAATATATGTTTGAATTTATTGAAAATGAACTGATGATTAAATATAATACTTTCAAAGAAGAATGGTGAATTTGGTTATGTGATAAATTTATATTTGAAAAAAGTGAAATGAAAATTAAAATGATGATATTTCTAGTGTGATTCACTAGCAGCAACAGTGCGCAGGGGTTGAGAGGTTCATCCACTCAAGTTAGGTTGGTAGTTTAGCAGGCACGGAAGAAGGACAAACGTGCCACCGCTGCAGCACGCATGTGTAAAAAATAAGAGGATTTAAATTATATTTTTGTAAAAAGAAAGGAGTGCCTTCCTTTTCATTATCTCACCTATGTGCAGAAACCTTGGTACCACATGTAGTAGAGTTGCGTTGCGCATTTTATGTACAACCTCCCTTACATGGATTATAATTGCCACTGCAAAATATCTTGGGTGGGCTTGGATAATCGGGCAGAGACTGCTAGTTATGTAACTATTCTCTGCCGATGATAAGCAGAGATTGCTAGTGAATTGACTATTCCTTGCTTATGTATTGTATCACTGTCTCCATGAAATGTATATTAATGTTTTTAACTTTGGTCATCTAAAATCAAGTTTTTAATAATGAACTTTTACACCTTCTTATTCGCTTACTAATATTGTGGATTGTTTTAATATAATGGTTCTATGGATTTGTAAGTGCTTTTGTAATTTTTGAGTACTTGTATATTTGTTTTTTTAATATGTCTGTATGTCTTGCTTTTATGAGTAATTACTCGAATAAAGCACTTTTTGAATTGAATTGAATTGTATAGCCTGCATTTTGCACGAATCGACCAGGCAACAAAGTTGCAGAGTCGGATAGTTAAAGAGGATGGGAAGTTGGGTTGGAAAGAGCCATGACCCTGGCGTCTGGAATACCGTGGGGGTAGTAAACGGGAGACACCGGGGCTTAAAGATATGTCTCTGTGATAAAAGTAACCGGGCAATCGCCCATCTGAATGACAGCAGGGTTCTGTGTAGAAATAAGAGCACTGTGTATTAGTTAAACCTATTATTGGAAATACCACCAATACTATTACAGGGAAACGAAAACCAGATCCTTTATCCGTATCGAAGCAACCCAGACTAGAACACTTTAGCCTAGATCCCGGTATTTTATGCCACACCAGAGAGCAACGTTCTTGGTGCTACTTGCATGCCTACCATGAACCTTAAATAATCCACACCTGTAGCTGGCACAGTTAGGTGGGTAGTTTTAATGCCATGTCCCCCCTCCCCGTGGATACGCGCAAACAGTTTAGATTGAAAGATCTCTGGACTTCCCCATGAAACAAGAAATAACATCCACTCTCCAGATTAGTTCACATGCACTTGCTAGGCCAGAGGGCAAAGTGACCTATACGCCCCCCTAATTCTTCCGAAATAAAGATGCTCCCCTACCCTTGGGGACTAAAATCTTTCAGGTGACCTACAAATAGACTAATTTGGCATCCTCTTTGCACCAGCTGGTCTCCTGTATCCGAACCATCTCTATCGTCTCCCTCAGTTGAACATGACTTAGTCACAGAGCTTGCACGAATCCCCTCTGTTCTCATTTACAGGGGGTGCGTTATTGTCCTTAGTGATGCTTCCCAGTGGTCTGAAATGTCTTGCTTAATTGCTGCCAGTAGGGAGTTGAATTTGGTTCCTCTTTGTTAAAAAAAAAAAAAAAAAAAAAGCTCAGTGGGTTAATACGTCTCAATGGAGTGATAAGCGTAACCACCGCTTTGCAGCTTCAGGTCCCAAAGAATCTGACTTAACTTAATCTTTTTGATGTCGACACATTTAATTTGAATTCATTAATAATACCAATTATTAACTGTCTCCTAGTAATTGTATTTGAATGCGCTATGCAAATGTTATTTTTGCACTGCAGCCCTAATGCTCACACTGACCGTTGTATACAGTGGGGATAATGAGAACATTTAAAACCTATCCAAGCATTGCAGTGTCTGCCTGTTTTACAAGGAACACACCAGCTAAGCTGGTTAACGTAGGTCCGCACATGTCGTAAAGAACTACTAACACGTCATGCAAATAGTAAATTTCTTGCACTGTGCACAATGGGGTAAAGAGAAGCCACTGAAACTTAGTTGAAAGCGATTAGATGAAAACTGAACACCCTGCGGGTTAGAAGTTCAGTCCATTAAACTACCACAAATGTCTTTGATGCGCACCTTCAACTAGTTATTCATAAAAACACATTACAATGTGTTCTCTAGAGGGCAGAAAAGAAGCAAGTACTTTCTTTAACATGTCTATGGATTTGTAGCCTTTTTGAGCAGTCAGCCCCCTTTATTCGGTGTAATCACTACTTTTCTTCACACTCAGATGTACCCAGAGGTCGAAAGTTGAGGTGACAAAATTAACACTTCACAGTTTGTGTGCCATATGTCTAAGTACAGGTGACCCGCATATGTCCACACACCACAACTCCTAGTCCACTAACCACAGCAACATGCCACACCAGGGTTTCACTCCTATCCCTCCTTTAGACAAGCCCATCAGGAGAGTTAGCTCCAACATTTTGGTATACAGACGGTCTACCACAAATATCTATTCTCACAGTACCTGAGGTAAATGTTCTCACCAATATTCAGATACAATAAAGGAGCAGACGTTGAAGTCTAATTGTCAAAAGTTAAATACAAACGGGAATTTGAAGTGAGAAGTCTTACACTACACACTTACCACAGTATGAGAGCGGACACCCTTTTACATCACCATTAACGTAGTCAGGGATATAGCAAGATTCCAGAATATTTAGGCATAATATTGAGGGGCAGCTCTCTTTGAGGGAAAAGGCTATGTGTGCACAAAAGGGTATGACACAGAAGAGTCAAAAGCTCCCCATTTCACTTCCTTTTACATAAGTATGGATGTCGTATATTTTAGTTTTAAAAGGTATACAAGTGATGAGCATTTTCTGAGCTGTGTGTGCTAGTAGATGCTTTGTTTTATGTAAAATTTCACACTTTTCTCTTTGGAATGTGGTAAGGTAAAACTTGCCTGGAAAAAAAAAATGGTGTAACATTGTCAAAACAATACAATTGTTTGCGGCATAAATCACAAGTTAATGGGGAATCCCTGTGTCATCATGGACAAACTTCGGATTGATTGAGCTGATGCTGACCTTGATGGCAGATTGCATCAATTCCCTAAGATAAATGTCTAGATGACACTTTCTCAGAGCCAGGCTTCTCTGCTAGCACATCAGTGACCTGTACTAACGCATTTGTTATTATGGAGTTGCTGCACATATGCGGCTTTGCAAACGACTTCTGGTCAAATGTTCATCCAATGCAGGGCAAGATACCTCGGAATAAATAGATTCCAGGCTGTAAGCAGGGGGGTGTGGAATTTAATAAAATATCTACTTGTCCATGGGGCAGGTTGCTTCATAAATCTACTTGTCCTGTAACAAAATCCACTTGTCCCTTTGGTGCAATGTAGTGCAACGACAAATTGACAGCAATCTCATTGTATAGGAGCTCTGCTGTAGCCTCTCTGATTATGCCAGCGCTCATGCCATAGTAGTGTTTTGAATACTTGCAATCCCCTTATGTTGCCACGTTTCCACAGATCACTGCCCCACTCATCCTCCCCGTTCTGCCAACTGACTTCTAGGGCAAGGTACTCCATTTCAGGGCCCTAGTTTTGTGCACGAGTGGTCAGTGTCTTGCATGTTTATAGATGTCACTAAAACTACTCTATGGCAATATTGGATCAAATATAGTGTAATATCACATATATAGCGTCATATTGGCGAAGAGCTAGAGATATATATATATATATATATATATATATATATCATCAAGGCCAGCTCTACATCCCAAAACACTTCATGGTGATTACTTAAATAAATCACTTGGATGAATTTGGGTCCACTCTTGCCTTTTTTCTTAGCGGAATTGAAAAGCGGGCAGGCGCACCGATATATATTAATATGACCCAGTATTATAGGTCATGTGATGAAGGCCCACCCCGAGCCGAAACGTGCTAGGACCGAGCAGGCGAATAAACTTACTTTTTTCGGGTATGAATTGCTGCCGGCCAGTAGTATATTGTTTTGTAGGATTTTGTTTTGATAGCATTTCTTATCTGTGACAGGACTGTGAAACGCACCGATTCACAGTGCACTGCTGATGCACTTAAGAGTGCGCGTTCAGTAGTGTGTGAACTCGAGATTCCCTACTTTATTTTTCCTTGCAATATTATATAGCGCGAACTCGACAACATGGCATGAGCACAATTTACATTACAGAAGAACACATTCATTTGTGGTAGGCACGGGGAGACAAAGCGATTTGCCTGGAATCACAGGATGTTGAGCTGATGCCGAGATTCGAACGTAGCTCCCCAGCTCTAAAGGTCGCAATTCTAGAACTTGTGGCGGGAGGGATGTCTAAAAGTGTATGTCGGTGCTGGCCATCAATGAGGAGAGAGACCTGTGCATTTTTCAAATCGGTGGTGAAAAAATATGAGTATGTTGCTGGAGATGTGGGCCGCCGTGCCACCAATGTACTTACCGGGGAGGGTAAACACCCATTATTCTTCAACTTTCTTTCCGCATACCATCACTCCGCATACTTTCATTACGAAAGTACCATGACTCCGCAATGCCATTATAACGCATGGCATTACATTTTATATGCTTTTACCACGCATACATTTACAACAAAATTCGTTGTAAATGCATGAATGGTAAAAGCATGTTTTTTTTAATGTTTGGAAAAGGTAAGTATGGGTATAGGGGTATATGTTTTGGGGTGTTTGGGTATTTTAAGGGTTCAGATATAGTTTTGGGTTATGGGGTACAGGGGTAGTTTTAGGGTTTAGGGATAGGTATGGGTTTTGGGGTACAGGGGTATTTTTAGGGTTCAGGGCTAGGTTTGGGTTTTGGGGTATAGGAGTATTTTTAGGGTTCAGGGGTAGGTTTGGGTTTTGGGGTACAGGGGTATTTTAAGGGTTATGGGGTAGGTTTGTGTTTTGGGGTACAGGGATATTTTTAGGGTTCAGGTCTAGGTTTGGGGGTACAGGGGTATTATAGGGTTAGGTTTGGGTTTTGGGGTACAGGGGTATTTTTTAGGGTTCAGGGCTTGGTTTGGGTTTTGGGGTACAGGGGTATTTTTGTTTGGGTTTTGGGGTACAGGGGTATTTTAGGGTTCAGGGGTAGGTTTGGGTTTTGGGGTACAGGGGTATTTTTAGGGTTTAGGTTTTGGGGTACAGGGTATATTTATAGGGTTAAGATGGGTTAGTGTTTAAGGTTGTTGGGGTATTTTAAGGAGTAAGGGTGGGTTATGATTATGGGGTGCAGGGGTATTTAGAGGGAGCAGGGTGGACACCCGGAGCTGGAATGTACAGAACCTGGGAAGAAAAAATAATGAAATATTGGGCACAACGCTCACTTTTTTTCTCCATAATCCCGCGCCCTGCACACGCCCCAGCACACGCCCACAGCACACGATATGAGACATGGCATGAAGGGCGGAATGTACCACACGCTCCCAGCGTTTGTCACGCCCCCAGCACAACGCAGACACTCCCACAAGGGACTACTTTTCTGGCACGGTTCTTTTAGCTTTTAAATGTATATGGTGGGCGTCTGCATAGCCTATGTCCTTCTGCTGCAACTACACTTTCCAACGCTGTATTGGGTGTTGTGATTGGTGCTGTGGTTCCTTAGATTACCCGCCTCAAATGTTAGGGCTCTCTTTTTATTATATTAGTATGGATGGATATAGATATAGAGTAATATGGCCCATTATTGCCATTGAGTTTTGTTGACATTTGCAACCAGAAGACCGAAGGCAGAGTTGTTTTTAAATGTCACCTCAATCCATAGATGGCATAGATTACATATGTTACTCCGTATGTATTTTTTATATTATAACCTTTAACGACCGCGCACGCTGCACTATAGGCTTGTTTACCCCCCATAGCGGGATGAACTGATCCGTCAGTATAAATTATACATTCATACTGCTCTAGAGGCAGAATTTCAGTAGGCAGAGGACATTCTTGTTCGTATTGTAGAAATGCTTGTGTTTTCAAATAAGGGTCAAACACGTATTCAACATCAGTTGCAGCAAGAGAATTAACCCATTGTATCCATCTTGGATGTAAAGCTTTAGCATTTGGAATGCTCGTTTTCGTCACTGTCTCTAAGGCAGGTACAGGTGTAACAACCATACTGTGCTTACCCTGTGCGAGGGCTCTCTCTTTTGCTACAGCAGTTTGAACAGCTGTCAGAATTTTTTCTGTAGGAGTGAATTTCATTTCTGCTTGTGTGTACAAATGTGATTTGTAAGCTTATTGGTACTTTTTCACCTTCGTTAAAAGATAAGTACGTGAATCCGCATTGTTCTGGAATAATTTGGATCACTAAGTTGCGTGCGTTTATGCCGGTTTGCAAAGGTTTAGTTGCTAACATGTCTGTTTGCAATGAATGCAAAATTTCTGTGTGTTTGTGTCCAATTTACTGTTTTTAAAATCAGGTTTGATTAATTCGTAAAGAGGTTTAACCCTTTCTACGTAATTTAAAATGTATGTTCTTTCGAAGTTCATGAAACCTAGAATCGGCTAAGTTTTTCAGCGTTTTAATAATAATAATGTAGTTTATAAAGCGCCTGGTTACGCCATCCCGGCGTGTCCCCGCGCTGTGGAGAGCAAACCCGCCAGATGCCATCCGCAAAACACCTTTCCGTATAGATGCGCCCCAAAATAGTAAACAGATAAGTTTTGAGGAGATTCCTGAACTTGGCCTCGGACCTTTCCAGTCTGAGACCCACCGGGAGTTTATTCCAAATGTGAGCGACTATGACTCTGAAAGAACATCCCCCCCATTCTGGCTTTCTTGATCTGAGGGATTTCAAGCCGCCCTGTCCCACCTGAGCGTAGAGCTCTGCCTGGCACATACCAAGTAACCAGGTCTCCTGGTAAGGAGGGGCATTGTGCCAGAGAATACGATGGCATATTAGGAGGGATTTGAACAGGACTCTCTTCTTGACCGGTAGCCAATGAAGTGCAGCAAGTGCAGGCTTAGAAGCTGCTCTTCTAGGAAGTCTCAAAACTAGCCTGGCAGCCGCATTTTGTAGAATTTGTAAACGCCCCATACTTTTTTCCGATGCACCCAGGTATAAGACATTCCCGTAATCCATATGGGATGTGATGAGGGCCTGGGTCATAGTGCGTCTCGCTTCTAAAGGGAACAGGTCCAAGGTTTTGTAACACCAAAACATTTTCCCACCACACGCCGGATGTGCCCCTCATAAGAAAGGGTAGGGTCCACCCATATCCCCAGGTTCTTAGCCTCCTTACAAGGAGTAGGAATAGGGCCCAGACATTGTGTCCACCAATCATCCGTCCAACTGAGCCTATCTCCTCCGACCACAAGCACCTCGGTCTTTGCTCCATTTAGCTTTAGGCAATGCTTGTTCAGCCAAGAGGCCAACGCCTGCATGCAAGCCTTAAACTCATCCGTGCGGTGCAGATTTACCGCCGGTGCTGGGCCCTAATGAAAAACTGAATGGTTCCGTCATGAGCACAGCTCGACCGATGCTCATGACGGAACCGTTCCGTCATGAGCATTGAAGGGGTTAAAGTTGGACGCCTCGACCGATGGCGCTTGGGAAAGGGAGATCAACAGTTGGGTGTCATCAGCGTAGGAGACTAACTCCACTCCAAAGGCTTGCACAACCTCAGCCAAAGGGGCCATGTATAAATTAAATAAGGTGGGACTGAGGGCCGAGCCCTGGGGCACCCCCTGTTCTACTGCTACCTCAGTGGACTGAAAGGAGCCCCGTTGGACCTGAAAGCTACGTCCCGTTAAGAAAGATTTCAACCAACCCAGTGCAGATCCTGCGACACACCTTTGTTCAGACACTGCAGCAAGGTGAAATGAGCTACAGTGTCGAACGCCGCACTGAGGTGTAGCATTACCAGTGCCATGGTGTGTCCGACATCTGCACCTTGTCTTATGGTCTCTGTAGCTCTCAGCAGGGCGGTTTCGGTCGAGTAACCTGTCCGGAAACCCGATTGGGAGGGATGTAGAAGATTAGCCTTCTCTAAATGAGCCATCAATTGAGTATTAACCACCTTCTCGGCCACCTTAGCTAAGCACGGTAGCAGAGAAATCGGCCTAAGGTTCTCTAGGACTTCATGGCTAACATTGGGTTTCTTCCTAATTGGTAGGACTACTGCTTTCTTCCAAGCTGCCGGAAGTGTCTGGGAAGCAAAGGAGATCTCAATAACATGCCTAATATAAGGCTCCAGGACCAGCAGGCTGTCTCCCAACACCCTAGGTGGCGCTGGATCCCTAGGGGATCCGGACTTGACACTGAGACATATACTACGCAGAGCATCCGGAGGGGGAACTATGAGTTGCTCCAAGCTCCTATCCGAATTACTCGCCCCCTGGCACTTCCTCAAAGGTCAACCCGCTTTCAGGGCTGCTAGAGAATGAGGCGTAGATGTTCCTAACCTTCCTGGCAAAATACTGCGCTACTCGATTGCATTCGGTTGCCGAGTCGTTGTCCGGTGCATTCGAGCTGGCTACCAAAGAGATCTCCTTAAAAATCTTAAAAAGTTCCTTAAAAATCTTAAAGTTCCTTCGAGGAGTTCTCTGCTTCCCCAATTCTATTTTTATAATGGGAGGCCTTAGCTACTCTCAGCATCACTTGATATTTCCTCTGCGCCGCCCTATAGCAGCTCTTTTCCTTCGTACAAAAGCACTTACGCCAGCTCCTCTCTAATCTCTTGCAGTCAGACCTGGCCGTCTGCAAGGCAGGTGTAAACCAGGGAGCAGATTTCCTAGCTCTACTTCCCGGTGTAGTCTGGAGCAGCAGAGCCACCCCGTTGAGGGCCCTAAGGATGCGCTCGTCTAGATTTCCATTAGCGCTATCACTGTCGGATCCTCCCGGGGGCCCTCCTTCCTGCATCAGCTTATTAAATGTGTCCTGCAAGACTTTTTTCCATTTACGATGGGGATAGCTCTTATTTCCTCCCCTCTGTGTCTCTTCCGCCGAAACATTTATTTTAAAGGGTACCAGGAAGTGGTCAGACCAGGGGATTGGTAAAGGTGTGTCCACCTCCAACCAGTCCCAACTGGCAAATACGGGATCTAGCAGATTGCCGTGTTTATGGGTGGGAGTAGTAATTTTCAGCTCCAATTGCATAGCCTGCAAATCCTGCCTTAAATCTACTGCCTCCTTAAGCGAGACATCTTCAAGATGTATATTCGGGTCCCCTAGCACAAGAAGCCTGCTCCGCCTAATTGGCAATACCCTCCTGCAGACTCATCCTAAAATTGCCAAGCGCCTCTGGGGGACGATAGAGGAGAATCCCTGTAATAGAGGTCTGCGGCCCTAATCTTAATCCAAAATAACCTGCCTCGCAGTTATCCATTACTAGGGGTTCTAGAGTGCATTCAAGCGGTGCTTTAATATTAATTGCAATCCCCTCGCCCCTACCCGTTGCTCTATCAATTCTAGCTATAGTATAACCGGGAGGGAGAGCCTCTATGACATCAGGGTCTGAGTTATCCCCCAGCCATGTTTCCGTTAAAAAAAGTACGTCAAGCTTTTCATCTAAAAGGAGCTCCCAGATCTGGATACTATGCTTACTAAGGGATCTACAGTTCAGCAATCCTCCCCGTAGTATCCCAGTACCTTTTCCATTAGCCGGCTCTCTCCTTCCCTTGAAGGAGCAGTTAAGGCAGTCTCTAAGTTTTATAGCCTCTATGGAGTGCATGCACAGCTCAGCTGGGAGTGGCCGCAGTTGGAGCAATTCCTGTCTCCCATAGTGTGTGGAACGCCGCTGAGATTGGGCAGGGGTTGTGGCCCCGGCTCCCGTTCGGCCGCAGACGGGCTTGCCTTTGGCGCGCCTTCGGCGCGCCCGCTGCCCGGCCGCTGTCCCACACACATTTGTAGGGAGTGGGGAGGGGCAACTAGAGCGCTGACCTGTCTGCAGTGTGCCCGGAAATGCTGGGCTCCTCCTCACCCTCCGCATCAATCGTCCACAATGGACATGGCGGAAAGGGGCGGGAGGGCAGCAGGTGAGTAACCCCCCTGGACTCTTAATCAGCCCTAATAGAGTACACGTAGGTTTAAAAAAGTCTAGTACCAACACAGTGCAAGTTTTAAAACATGCTAGCAGTAGTCGCTAACACCATGCAGTATAAAACAGCAATGCTATCGCTTTACATTAAAAACGCTCTGAATCGGGAGCAGCAGTAAATGATCACAGCGCACAAGCGGATGGAGCCTGTCTCTGCCACCGGCAAGCTCGTCTCCACCTCTTTAGGAGGTTGGAGCAGCGCACACTTCTCTAAAAAGTTGGCTGCTAGGCTTTTGCCTTCATTTGATAATTCATATCGTAGGAAAAGGATGTTGAGGTGGGCAATTCTTGATTTCTTAAAATTGAATTTGTACCCTTCAGAGGCGAAGCCCAATATAATGGTGTTCACCCTGTTCAAATGCCTATCCAAGTCCTCTTCTGTCAGAAAGATGTCATCGTCATAGGAGAATGTTTCGTCATCATACGTTTGTATTAACTGTTACCCTTGCTGAGAATAACCCAGGACTATTCTTGAATCCCGGAGGGAGACAACAGAAGTGACGCTGTGTCCCCATTATTGAGAAAGCTGTCAAATACCTACTTTCTGGTGCAATGTTTTGACAGAAGAACCCATTTGAAATATGTAATGAGGTTTTACATTTTTTACGCACAATGTTATTCATTAAAGATGCACTGTGTGCATTTTGCACTGCAAATGTTTTGCAACAAGAATTTAGATGTCTGTAATCCAATACTAGACGATATGTATTGTCTGGTTTGGAGACAGGAAACAAAGGATTGTTCAATGATGAGGTGCAAGTTTCAATCACCCCCTGGTATTAAAGTTGATCTAGGATCTCCCTAGCCTCTTTTTTAGGTCGAGGACCGAAGGCTCGCTTGCCAGCCGGAAGTCGGACAATTATTGTCTTCCAGTGGTTTTAGAAACAGGGCTTGAACCCGCCTCTCTCATCCATTGGCTGGCTTCCTAAACGGAGGCCAGCCATTGGAGGAGAAGGGAGACACTCCTATTTAGCCCAGTCTCTTTCGGATTCGGGGGCGTGTTGGTTCTGTTCTTTCCACTTTTATGCTCCGCCCCTTTTGGGGACGGCCAAATACGCCCCCGAACAATTTCGGCGCTTTGGGCCGCCATTTTTTGTTTTTGTTTTTGTTTGCAGGAACAGCCTCGCTGGCCCTGACTAATATCCAGCCAAAATTCTGCTCCTCTTCGCCGCTACGCTGAGCCCTTGGCACCGAGTTGTTTCAGCCGGCTCTGGAGCGCAGACTGTGAGGAAACCTGGAGCCGCCCCAAGCCGCGACTGCACCGGCAGCCGCCGCCCACAGCCCTCAGCAGAGCGCAGGGGGCTCGGGCCGCCCGCCGCCACTCTCGCCGTCCTTCCTGCTGCGGGTCTCTCCCTCGGCCGGTCTCCCCACTGTCATCAGCCTTGGATATGGCCCCACGGGGCTCTAAGAGCAGTCTCACTGCACACTATGCTGCTGAATGCCGAAGAAAACAACCTGAACTGTTGGCGCTGCATGTGTGTAAAGTGCTAAAATCATAGTGAGCAAACATAACAGCGGGCACGTGAAGATGGGCCTCGAGTCACCAGTCGAGCCCTCCCTGCGCAATCCCCGCGCTTTGCACCATCACCAGTGAAGTCTGTGCCTGCAGTGTGCACCGAACACATATTGAGGCACCACAAGTGTGATCCACTGGGGAGCCACCACATGTGATCCCTTCCCTCCCTGCCTGCTCTACTTAAATGCATGATTACTGAATATTTGTGTAACACTTGCAACGAAAGGCGGAGTTAGAAACAAAAACACAGAGCACAGTTGTTCTTCCTGCAATCTTCACAACTCACTCCAAGGCGTTGTGTAACGAAAGAACAGCGAAAGTTCACTTCCTTGCACGAACAGCCCCATTTCTTCGCTTTAATTTGCACTAAAATGTTGTGATGTTAAATGCAAGCAGAACTATAAGACGGTGGCTCCCACAGGTGCAAAAGAGATCCGGTGACACTGCAAAAGATAAACAGAGGTCAGCACGGCAAAGCCAAATACAAAAGTGGAGAGCTTGTGCAATTAAAGAGCCCTGCTCTGTAAAAAGGGGTCTATTTAGAGCCTGCAGGCTCTCGTTATGAGCAACCCGATCTTTTCAGATCCCTCCCCGTTGCACAAAGAGGTCCCTCTGGATTTTAAAAGGTGCAATAACTATCACCTCCTCCTGCAGAGGAGTTATCGAACGGCCAACTGGAGCTGCCTGCAGGGCTGTCCACTTATGGAAATGCATCTGCCTTCCCACACAGTGGAGATTTGGAACTGACCCCTTCCTTGTAATTATTAGCCACTTATTCCACAGTTCTTGCCTAACCCAGGGTACTTATTTTAATACCACCTAAACAACAGCCACATATAGCTTTAACGGGAACAAATGTGATTGTACCATAAATGTGACACGCACTGTCTCTGCCCCATACGCTGCCCTCTGTAGGTCAAAGACGCGTAGTTAGCGCGAAATCATTCCTAAAACCTAGAAGCAGCCTTGTCTCGCACTCCAGCGCCTGAGGATTATGCCGAGGCCTCTCCACCGAATCATGCAGCCTGAACTCGTCCGACATAAGCTCAGGCAGTGCCTTTTGAAAATGCAAAGTCAGTGGTTTCAAACTTTCACTTTAAAAATTATATCTCCTCTGTACAAAGTGACAGTCGTGCAGTACCCCCCCTTCAGCCCCCCCTCTCCCCTTCCAAGGCCCCCACCCTGACAGCTGTGCCCATTCAATGGCATTTCTGGCAATCTTATCGGCAATGCACTCAACCTGAACTCTGACCCTGACTAGCAACAGCTCTTCTGTCTGAACAGCAAACACTGACAGCCCGATCTGTTTCTAGGTGCTTGAAAAATGCCTATTCTAGTATTTACACAAGCGCTACTAAATGATATTCGCGTGGGCTTCCCTCCCCCTGAAAAGTCATATTTGTATAAATCTTGATAAAAAGTGCATCAGCGCGTTATTAACGGTAAATGTTGGTGTTTCTCGACTGTGGTCACAAGATCGGTTTCTAGCCGCTGCGCGCGGCGCTTTGCTTTCTGTTAGGCACGGGGAGATGAAGGGATTTGCCCCGAATTACAGGATGTTGAGCGTGCCTGTAGAGACTCGAACCAGGTTCCCCGGCTCCAAAGTGGTCAACCCCTGCTGTTACGCCATATCTGCAGTTTAAGTATCTTACATGCCTGTCCCATTATTTGTTGTGTAAAGTGCTGTATAGATAACTTCAGTGTGCTATATGATTTCCCCTCGTTTTTGGGTAAAAGAGAGTGGGCTGCTTGCCGTCAGTAGCCTGTCAGCATGTTGGCTCTTCATTAATAGCGTCATTGCGAGGAAGAAGGTTGGTGTCCGCCGAGCGCTGCCTGCAAGTATTCTGGGATGAATGAAGCGTTACCTGCGGCCCGGTGTCCCTGCTGCAAGGCTCCAGTGTCCAGGTGGGGACACCACGGGGGTGTTTGGAATAATGCGCTCAGTCCGGGCCAGCGGCGCCGACTTTGGGGGGGGAAAAAATCAGTGTTCACGCCCGCGCTGCAGGGGCTCTTTTTCACGACCCCAGGGCCCTTAATTAGATAAATAAAATGACGTCCCCGGATTTCCACTGCATGCGTCCATACAGAGCAGGGTTGTGAGTAGGTCCCGGCTGGGGCGGGTGGGGGGGGGGGGGGGGGGTCTGACCTGTGGTGGACTCCACGCCCAATCAGAGGGCTACAGTGCCATGTTCTGCAGGCATGGAGGCCATGTGACTTAGCAACGACTACTGGTATCAGGATGAAAGAGCTCTTCCATATTCTTCAGGGAGCCTGCAGGTACCAAAGATTGCAGGTTGAAGGAGCTCTGCAGGAGGCTGCAAGGAGCTTACATTGGGTACACCTTGCAGGATGAGGGCGTTGTCAATAGACTACAGGGAGCCTGTAAACACTGTAAGGGTCAGAATTTCTGATGCTGCGTGCTTGCTACAGTTACTACAGGTAGCATGATACTCTGGGAGGAACTAGCAATAACAATAGGTAGCAGGATTACACGTGAGCTCTACATGATACTTCAGGGAACTTGCAATATCTAAAGACTGCAGGCGAGCTCTGCACAGGCTACATGGCGCCTAGAGTAATCCGGTTGCAGGGCAAGGGACCTCTGCCAGAGGCTGCACAGAGCCTGTGGTGACTACAAGGAAGAGAGCACTCTATCTCTGAAGTGCCAAGCGCATTGTCTGGTGGGTAGCTTGCTATACCGTGAGAGTTTGCTATATTTGAAGTGTGGTCAATTTGCCACTCATTTCGGTGTTGTACGTGATTAACCAGAGGGATGCTCTTATTCTGTCTTTGGTCTAAGTGCCTAACACTGACGGCAATTGCGGGACATCACCTGTAGTAAGTGCTGCACCATTCAAGTTAGGATCACAGGCAGACGCTCAGGAAGAAGGGTGCTGGTACATTGTTTTTAGGTCGAAGACTGCGTTCACGATTACCGAGCAGGAGCCGCTGTAGGCGCGGCAGCCCATCTCCCCGCAGGAGAACGCGGTGCCCATCGCCTCACCGGCCCCGCTCCTCTGCTTGGAAATCCAGATCTCGCTCGAGATCACCCTCTCGCCGACAGACATCCCGCTCTTGGTCGACATCCAGGGGAAGAGCCGAGCCTGCCTCTAAAAGTCGCTCCGTCTCCATGTCTGTGTCTCCCAGGAAGTGATCCGCCATCGGGGAGGCCCACGAAGAAGAGGTAAGAGACATGCAAAAATAAAACGTTTTTTTTTTTCTGAAAGTTTCTGAAAGCCGGTTTAGCATTGTTTTCTTCATGACACGAAGACACATTGTTAAAGAAATACAGCAGTAAAGCATCTACATGTAATATTGAGGCTGTTCTGCTGTGTTGTCAGTATCCTGCTGCAAACACGACATGAGGAGTCACCTCTTCACACTTAAACCGAAATAGTGGTGTATAGGGTGTATTCTTAACGCGTGCTTCATCAGCCAGAGTCGTTGATGTCTCCTTTGCGCTCGTGGAAGTGGTGATAAACCAATCGTTTGCTCTTCATTGACTTTAACAACACCATGACCATATTTGATGTTTTTTTTATTATGAATTTTTGCCCAATTTAAAGCCAGCATTCAGTTTTCAAAACAGGTGCTTTGTCGTTTTGATTGCAGACATACAGGCGGCGCCACTGAAATGATGCACTTCTGCTTTTGCAGTGTTTTCTGCATAAATATTTATTTACCCCATGTGCCAAATCATCAGGCATCGCTGCATGAATTGCACATTTCACCCATAAAAAGTTGCTTTTAGCTCAAATATATTAAAAGGTACCTCAAAGTAAGTACCAAAGATGTAGACCCTTTGCAAATGTTAGCTGGTCATCTTTTTATTTTTATACTCCGGCTGTAAACTGGTACTATTGAAAGGAAAATATTGCCGAGGTAGTGTTTGTTAAAGTTTCAAAAAAGTACAATAGTGACACAGAATATGCCATGTTGTGCCAAATAATGTGACTTTTATTGTTCGCATAAGTTAGCGAACCTTGCCACATAATTAAATCTTCCGTTGTTGCATAGTGTCAGTGGCCCTGTGTGTTGGTTGTTCGAATCCAATGTACAAAATTATTCTTCAGGTTTTTCTTTACACAGTAGACTGTGTAAATACAGAGGAATGAATGTAGAAAATGAAAACGTCTCTCTGACTTTGCCCATCCTGTGTGTGTGTGTGTGTGTGTGTGTGTGTGTGTATGGGGATCTGTGTGTGTGGGTAGCTTTTTTTGTATGTGGCTCTATTTGTGGGTGGCTCGGTCTGTGTGTAGGTGGCTCTGTGTGGGTGGCTCTATGTGAATGACTGTGTGGGGGGCTCTCTGTGTGTGTGTGTGTGTAGCTCTGTGTGGGTGTAAATGCAATAGGTCATGCATATGCGAACGATTAAGCTATTGCTATTATAAATGACAATGCCATTTATTTAACGATTAAGCTATTGACAATGTAAATGACAATGCTATTTATTTATTTATGATTTAAAAAAAAAAAGTCATGAGCAATGCCGATAGCTCTACCTTTTAATAATGCCGAGACCATTGCATTGTAAATGCTTGTTTAGCTTCTTGCTTAACTGGATACTGCCTTTGTGCAGTTGGTTGACTTTTTTAATTGGATGATATGGTGAGGTGAATACTCATCCCATCCTACAGGATTTTCTATAATGCTGGAGCCTGGGCAACTGCTCATTTCCTGCCATAGGTATATTTAAAATGAATTGGAATATGATTAGAGAAGGCTGGCATAATGATGTCTTCGCCATGTGGGCACTCCCTGACAAATTCTGGTGGCCAGTCTTGTTCAGCTAGAAGAATGTCATAACCCTTTGAAAGTCGCTCCCAAAAGAGTGCTCTTACTTTTCTTGGTAGGTCTCCCTTCAACCGGAGTGTTACTTCATATAACATATGTGGAGAACTAACCCTGGTATCTGCAGTTTCAACTTGATAAATTCATCAAGTTTTCAACTTGGATAAATTCATTCACGTCCACTGTCTTCAGAAGATCCTTCAGGTTCTGGCGAGCTATTGTGACTTCTGCTGCGCGGTCCAACATTGTCTGAGCACATTCTCCGTTCTTTAGTTGTGTCCTCAAGATCCTCGGCATGTCTGATTTTTAGACCTGCTACCTTCTTTTTTGTAAATTGAGGTTTCTTGCTTTACTGAACGTGTTGATTTTCTTTGGACTTCACGCGTTCTTCCTTGTTTTCGGACCGTCCTCTTCTTTCGGATTTCTGTGACAAAGTCTGAAAGGTACGAGAGGAACGTGTATCAGTGGAGAAGTGTGGCTCAGGAGTTAGAGGCGGCAGACCCGGAAGCTGAGATCGGCCGTGGACCAGGGTTCGATTCCCCACCTCGGCGGGTCTCGGGCTCAAAAAGTCCACGGAGTCGACAATTCTCGCTCTGGTGCCTACTCGACTCACGGGATCACACTCTGCGACTCTGGGCAATAGCTTGCTTAATCTCCACTACGGCCCCTCGCGGCGGGATGCCTGGCTTTCACCTTGTGGACACCCGGCGGGGGTATCTCACAGGGGAATACCAGGACGGGTTCCCTAAGCAAGCGCCTAGAGACCCCTGGGTTATAGTGCGCTATATAAATCGAAACACATTTACATTTACATTTACATTATCTCAATATCTATCAGGTTTTCTCAAATTATCCTTATTCCTGAGGTTATACCTCCTTTCAGAGGGCTCCTTTTGAGGAGACCTACCTCTGTAATGAGAACGCTACTCTTTAGAAGTTTGTTTGGTATTTTCCCACTTCTTTCCAGAAGGATTAGGAGTGTTTTTAGTAAAGACCTTTTCAGGACTTTCAGACAGTTGTGGGTTCACTGGTTTACCACCCAAACTGTCTGCCTAATTCTTCATAAGATTTTTCAATTATTCTGGCTAGTTCCTGTGGTTGCTCAGTTACATCAAATTCCCTTAACTACTGGCAGATCGCCACTAATGCTGCTTCACCTTTAATATTAGTTAATATTGCAGAGACCTGTTTGAAATCTTTCAGTAGTTTCACACCCAAATTTAAAGCAGGCTCTGCCCCGTATTCATTTTGAATCTGTTTTAGGACGTCCGGTATTACCTCCATGGACGGAACACCGTGTGTTTTAGTGTAGATGTGGTGTGATCCCCATTGGTAAACAGATTGTTAAAATTCTGTGTTTCTCATGAGGGCTAGTATTAAGAAATACGGCTTCGATTTGAGTAATGTTTTGAGCTATCCAGAATGGAATTTATTCCCATTTTGCAGGTAATTTACCAATGACTGAATGTAGAGTCTGTAGTGTCATGTTTAGTGTATTCCCTGGTGAGAGGTATGTTGTGGAATAACTATTACAGGTTGGACTGTGAGAGTCCGCATGACCTATTAAACCAATTGTCTATACATTATGATTAACTCTGAGTTGAGCTAGTAAGTTTACATCTGACATGTCATCAATGCCAGGATGTGGTATAAAGCTGGCTAAACCCGGCCGTGTAGCTCCTGGTCTACCTAGTGGACCGAGCTTGGTAATGTGATTTAAATGTTTTAGGGCGCCTCTAAACCAGAGCTCATGCTTCTGGTATGTGAGTGGAATTTCAATATCCTCAAACGCAATATATTCCTCTGGTGGATCATCTTCTTTGTAGAAGTGAAACACATGTCATTGGATTTGCTTCAGGGAAGACTACCTAAATAGAATACCTCTGTTTGGTGATATTCATGTGCTTCTATCACAAAAACTCCCCTACCACTTCTTGATGTTAGGCCATGTTTTATACGTTTTTTATAGCACTGCCTTTCGATAAATTTAGAAGAATGCATATAGCATCATCGTCGGTTTCTTGGAAACCTGTGAAGTTAAAAGCTGCATCGGCTTGGTCAGCCACAGCTCCACTGGCCTCGGTGTTGTTGCTGTTATTTGACATTGTTTAATGAAAATCTGCAGAGCAAGTTTCAAGTAAACAAAGATAAGGTGCACAATATTTTGGAACACTGTATCCTTCAATGTTGAACAAACCAAAAAGCTAATACATAGGATTTCTTTGTCCTACTCAGCTATGGCAGATATTATCCTTTTGCCCACTCCAGACGTCTATTTGAGTATTATAGAAAAAGGGGTCTCTGAGAAAAGCACAACTGAGTTACTCCAGTATCAAGCGTTAAATTAGTGCCTTACCAAACCGTTGGGTGCCATGTAGTGTAGTTCCTATATTTCCAATAGCCTCTGCGCATTGAAATAATATACACTACAGATTTGACATAGGCCTGAGGTCAGTATGTCTCTCTCGAGTATACTGAACTTAATTGTGTGTGTGCCAGCTAGCTCAGAGGTCACTATTTTACTCAATCAATCGTGCATGCTTCGTTTCTACAGAGTTGCATAAAAATAGAGACTGCGTTTCAATAAAAGGGTTTATTGAACAATCTTCTTTCTCATGCAAGAGAGGTGAACTGCTACAATCATTAGATAGAATGCGAAGTATAATGCGTACAGCATAAACAATAATATAAAATAATACTGTAATAGCATTGTCTGTTGCTATGACATGTAAAAAATACATACATAAATAAGAGGCTAAAATACTCAACTGGTGCTTCTAAAATACACCTACCCCAATGTACCTAACCTAGCTCTAGTACGAGGGAAGAAGTAAGTGTTTGTCTTTAGCATAGGTTTAGTTTTGTCAAGAATTGCCAACGGTTTCTCTAGGTTCTAATCGGCTCCATACCTTAGAATGAGAGAGGTTGGTATCTCTTTCACGGACTCTATTTCCCAACACCCCACAAGTGGAGTCAGAAACACTGGAGCTGGATTCTCGGCAGGAGGATGACAGCTTCTGTGCATTGGGTCAGCTGGAGAGTTGGCTTCCTTCGGCACTTGCTGTAGCGAGCTGCGTCAGGCAAGTAGGTAGTCTAACTGCACCGAACCACACCGTGCTTTGCCATGGCAAGTGAAAGTATATTTATACCTTGAAGGTGTTTAGGAATGCCAGCTTTGACGTAAAGTCTGGCAAATGAGCGTCCTGAATTAACCCCTTAGGAATAGATGTTCATGCATAATAATGAGTTCTTGGAGAAATCGATATTCAAGCAAGGGGAAGTCCCTAACGGCTTAAGAGTCTGTTTTTCCAAGAAATCCTTGTGACGTAGATGTACGGATGGAAGTAGCCATGTCTGTATTTGGGCAGCATGGGCTATGCCTAAATACGGACCGGATTTCTATGCCTATATAAGGGCAATGCGAATTGTACCTATATAAGGGCATGAATTGGGAAATTCATTCGGAATCTAAAATTGAACACATCATCATCAAGGAGTTCTCCCAACCCACCAGCGAGTCCACCGACATCCCTCCCTCACAAGACCTCTGCGACAAACTACGCACCTTTTTCCACCACAAAATCAAGAGCATCAACAACCACTTCAAAGATAACCAACACACTGAAACCTCCCCAACCACCCCCGACACCCTGAAGCCTTTGATCGACAACTGGACAGCCCTCACCACCGAAGACACACTGAAGAGGATGAAGTCCATCCACTCTAGGGCCCCCACGACCTTTTTAACAGAGCCGCTGTCACCATCGCACCCATGCTCTGTCACACCATCAACCGCTCCCTGGCAACCGCTTTGTTCCCTGACGACTGGAAACCTGCTGAGATCAACCCCCTCCTGAAGAAACCATTGGCAGACCCCACTGACCTCCAAAACTACAGACTCATCTCCCTGCTCCCGTTCCCAGCGAAAGTCATCAAGAAAGCCATCAACAGCCAACTCGCCACATTCATCGAATCGCACAACATCCTCGACTCCTCCCAATCCGGCTTCAGAAAAAAACACAGTACGGAAACCACCTTCCTTGCCGCAACAGACGACATCTGTACCTTACTGGACAAAGGAGAAACAGCAGCCCTCCTCCTCCTCGACCTCTCAGCTGCGTTTGACACAGTCTCTCACCGCACCCTAATACACAGACTCTACGACACAGGGTTCCAAGACAAGGCCCTCGACTGGATGCGCTCCTTTATCTCCGGCAGAACGCAGCAGGTCAGACTCCCCTCCTCTTTCCCCCCCCCCCCCCCTTTTCCTCTCAGACCCTACACCTACCACCTCGGAGTCCCAAAGGGATCCCCCCTCAACCCTACGCTCTTCTACATGGCTCCGCTCGACCCCATCGTCAGAACCTACGGACTCAACATTGTGTCATACGCAGATAACACAACTCATTCTCTCCCTATCCAACGAACCCAACACCGCCAGACACAACTTTCGAGAAGGCTTGGAAGATGTTGCCAAATGGATGAAAAACCGCTGCCTACAACTAAAAACAAACAAAACGGAAGTACTCATCATGGGTCTAAACCCAGATTCCTTGAACGACACCTCCCCCCACGGACCACACACGCAACCTGGGAATCATCCTGGACTCAGAGCTCAAAATGGACTGCCAGACCAACTCTGTCTCGTCCTCCTGCTTCCACATCCCCTGAGTCCTACGTAAGACCTTCAAATGGATCCCCCTCGAACACCGAAAGACCGTCACTCATGCCCTGGTCACCAGCAGGCTCGACTACGGCAACGCTCTCTATGCCGGAATAAACAAAAACCTCACCCGCAAGCTACAGAACTTCCAAAACGTCGCCGCAAGACTGGTCCTCAACCTGCCATGCCACTGCCACATCTCCCTGCACCTGCGCACACTCCACTGGCTGCCCATCGAAGCTAGAGTCCCCTTCAAGATGCTAACCCACGCTCACCAGGCTCTCCACCAAACCGGACCTGCATACCTGAACAGCCGACTCAAATTCCACGCACCCCAAAGGACCCTACGATCAGCCCAGCTCTCCTACGCCGTGGTCCCCCCCTACCCCTCCGCCCCCACCCCCCCACACCACCAGAGAAAACAGATTGGGAGGCTGCTCCTTCTCCTTTCGCGCGGCCAGAGCCTGGAGCGACCTTCCGCTCCACCTCAGACAGATAACATCGCTCCCCATCTTCTCAAGAAACCTCAAAACCTGGCTCTTTGACAGACCCACTTCTTGATGGACTGGAACCTTCGAACCCCCCCTCCTCACCCCTCTCCCCCAGCGCCTTGAGACCCTTACAGGTGAGTAGTCGCGCTCAACAAACACCTGATTTGATTTGATTTGAATCTTAATGGATGTGGTCATTTTGTAACAGTGATAATATTCATGAGCAGCTCAGGATGATATTTACTGACCAGAAGTAGCTCCCATCATAGAAAAGGTTGGCGATCTCAGAGCTAAACTGTAGGGCTAAGCTGAATAAGGTTAAAACATCAGAGTAATCGGTTTTGCCCTTGTCGATTTTTGGAAGGGCAGGTAGGTAGTAGTGCTTCATATGAGGGAAAGAACCGCACATCAATAGGACAACATAATAGTATTGAGCATGAATAATTAGGTTGCTGTATTTGCAGCAGGGTGCTAAGGTTGCCTCGTACATCTACTACCTGGAGGTGTTGTCAGCACGCTACAAAATAACATGCATATTAATACACAAAAGAAAGAAGCTGATAGAGCACACCCATTACCAAGTATACCAACCCAAGAACAATATTGGACAAATACAAGAAAAACCAATAAATTCCTGAGCACATGTAAATACTCAAATTCAACAAGTTATATATGAAACATTTGAATTAGTCCAGAAGCGTCACCAGTTGGTAAATCCTTTTCTTTATCGATTTCAAAAGATTCCCAGCTCACGATTTTAGCAGACACGTGTTTCGTCTGTACTCAGACTTTTTCAAGGCAATATGGGACTAATGAAGCAAGGTACTCTTATGGACTGCTGTCCAAATGGTGCATCCGGTGAAGTATTCCGAAGCCCAAAATGTTTATAGGAGGGACCCGGTGGTCCAAAAGCAACAGCTGTGATATGCAACACAAATCAATGAAGAGTTCCAAAATAGGAAGCCCTGTGCTTCTGAAATGACGTCCGTAAATGTTGTGGTGAACGTTCAAAGCGGTATATTATTGTCTGTGTGATCCATGAGTGAGTCACTTACTTTGCGGGTGTATACTTCGCCACTGCTTCGGGAGACACTTGTGCGTAGGAGGTACGAACTTATCCGGGTTTTGGTCAAGAGTCTGCTGTGCTTTGTATCCATTTTTGCTCATGGAACACACCGACAATAAACATTTTGGGCTTCGGAATACTTTACCGGAGGCACCATTTGGACAGCGCTCCATCGGATTACCTTGCTTCATTATTCCCATATTGCCTTGAAAAAGTCGGAGTACAGACAAAACACGTGTCGGCTAAAATCGTGTGCTGGTAATCTTTAAGAAATCGATAAAGAAAAAGATTTATCAACTGGTGGCGCTTCTGGACTAATTCAAATGTTCCATATATAACTTGTTGAAATTGAGTGTTTTATATGTGCTCAGGAATTTGTTTTTTCTTGAATGTGTCCAATATTGTTCTTGGATTGGTATACTTGGTAATGGGTGTACTGTGTAAGCTTAGTTCTTTTGTGGATTTTTGGAAGGGTTTCACTAATCAAGATATTAATCCAATCTTTATTTTTAGTTCATGTAGCAAACATCCAGGTCAAGGTAAACAAGCGCTTTTAAAGAGATTCACTTACTAATTAGGAAGATTTTGTGAAGAAATCAACGTCCCATATCCAAGTGAATAATATTCAATTAAATAAGCATTGGGCAAGGGGGTCTTGCCCTTCCTAACTTTCGTCTTTACTGTCAAGTCTCCTTATTCGATAGTCCCTTGGCTCTACAATCTGCCTCTTCTTTTTTTATACTTTTTTTTAAATTTAATGTTAAACGAGGCAGAGCTTCAACTTTTTTTTCCGTAGAGTCCTGGAAGTGCCCCCAACCATCAAGATTCTGCGGGAGGGTGTGAAATTGGTCTAGACTGGTCCTGGTCCTAGACTGCCATCATTTTTCTTTTTGGGTTGCTTGGGGTTACATATATTAATTTAAAGAATTGGTTAGGTCGTAAAACAATAGTTGAGTTTATCATAAACAATGTGGAAGGCATGAGATCAGGTCGTTTTACTGTGGAACGAGATTGGGCATAGACTATGATTTAGATTTGCCAAATTATGACATTTTTTGGAAGATTATTCTCCCGCTCTAGGTGATTTCACTCAGCTAGTGTTAAAATTGCTCTTTAAAAATTAATTATTGGGAGTTGACAGGTTACTTAAATTCTTTCAGAACTTACAGAACCAAGTGATTTCAGGTTTTTAGCTAAAATCCAAACCGCAACATTTTTAAAAAGGGTAGAGGATGTGGCGCAGCAGCCAAAGCTGTTGACTAGCGAGCTGGGGATCCGAGTCCGCGTCAGCTCAACATACTGTGATTCTGAGCAAATCACTTAATCTCCCCATGGACAGTGCCTGAATGCCCAAGGGTGACAAGCCACGCTATAGAAGTCTGCAAATTATTATAAAATATCTTCCAAACAGTGGTCGTGGACATTGCTGTGTGAATATAAACTTTTTAGAGCTTCCAAATTTAAGAGAATGAAAATTCTTTGCCAGGTAGGTTTTATATGTCTTCCGTTTTTATGCATAAACCTTTTCCTAGTGTATTAAATCAGTGCGTCAGATGCAATGTAAGTGCACCAGGTGATTGAGTGCATATCTTCTATTACTGTCCGGCTTCGACGATCTTCTGGGCTCAAATATTTCAGCATATAAGTCCAAGCCTCTTGAAAAGGGTCCTGCCAGACCAATACTTGGGGTTATTTGGTCTCGAAAAAAAATTGGTCCTTCACAAAAATCAGGCACATTGTAATTTTTTATTTTTTTTAAAATTTTTAAAACCTTTATTATAAAAGAGCACACAGCTATTTAGCCTAACATCCCGGAGGCAAGGCAGCATAGAACCAGGAGGAGAAAAGTGCAAGGAGATTCACATCAGAACATTGCAGGTTGTTTTTTATTTTTTAAGAAAGAGAACTAAACCAAGAAAAGAAACGCCAAGAGGCGCATGAGAGTGGCAATGGAGCAACAGAGTCGTCAGGGAGTCGGCGGGAGGCAGAGGAGGACAGATAGAGAATCGATAAAGGAGGATAAATGATAGGATAGAAAGGGGGGGGGAGGAAAAAGCAGGAGAAGTACAGACAGCATAAAACAGTTGGCGTCACAGGTTACGGTGATAAGTGTTCGTCCAGAGGGACAGGTTCCGGCGGCAGGCACACATCGCCCCTGTACGCATTCCATGCCCCCCACACTTTATTCCATGTCTGGGGCCTCCCCCTGGCTACATAGACCGTCTTTTCTCGGAACATGCACCAATCCATGTTGGCTTTCCATTGTACCACCAGGGGGGCTGCAGCAGCACCCCACTTTTGAGCAATATCACGCTTGGCAACCATATTGCCCAGGGCCACCCAACGAGTCTTCGCCGTGTTGTGGTCAGACGGTTCCCAAACGTTGAGGAGACACCTCCGAGCCTCTGCAGCCAACACCACCCCAGTCACCTCTCCCATAATCCGGTGCACCCTCGCCCAGTAGGGGGCAATGACGGGGCACTCCCACAGAATATGGAAAAAGGTTGCGAGGGCACCACAACCTCGACGACAAAGGCCATCGGGCGAGAATCCCATATGCAAAAGTCGAGGGCCGGTGACATACACCCGGTGCAGGATCTTGAATTGCACCAGTCGGAGACTGGAGGAGATAGCGACCTCCTTAGGGGAGGACACTGCACTCTGCCAATCCTCATCGTCAAGTTCCAGGCTGTCTGCCGTCCATTGGTCTCGCAGGCCCAGGAGGAGATCAGTGCGAACATTAATCAGTTTTTTATAGGACAGGGAAATAGCACTGTCAGGCATATGGCCATCCAGTATCCTGTCCTCTAAGGGGGAGCTTTCGGGGATCTCTCCCTCCGTCGGCCTGGCAGAGAGCAACGCGTGTCTCAGCTGGGCGTAGCGGAAAAACTCCGAATCGCCCAAACTGTATTCGGCCTGCAGCTGAGGAAAGGTCTTGACTTCGCCCTTAAGAACCATATCGTCCACCCTGGAGATGCCTATGAGGTCCCATTTGTCAAAGCCCTTGGTGTGCCACAGCCTGCCCAAAATATCAGAGTCATACAGTGGGGTAAACCTGGTCAGTCTGCCCTGCCAGCCCTGTGCTTTAGTAATCGTCCGCCAAATGTGAACCGCTGCCTTGGTCGGGCCTGACAGTCGCCGATCGAAGGACCTCGAATACAGGGCCCGATAGTAGTTGCCACCGCGTAGGAGCCACCTGTCCATTGCGTAGCCGGGACTATCAATAGGGCCATAAAAGCCGTGATTGATAGCAGTGAGCTGAGAGGACCAATAGTACCGACGCACATCCGGTAGGGCTATGCCTCCATCGTACCACGGTAACGTAAGCTTCTGGATGGCGACGCGGGGTCGACCATCCCAGAGCAAGGCCCGTTGCAAACTCTCAATCTCCCGAAAATAGCGGGCCGGAACCGGGTCCTGAGTGTTTTGTAAGGCATACAGGAACCTGGGCAAAGACATCATTTTGAACAATGCTGCCCGGCCTAGGAGAGAGAGCGGGAGACCGCGCCAGCTATCCACGTCTCTCCGCAGCCGCTGGAGAGGGGGGAGCAGATTGTGGTCGTATCGCGCTTTAGGACTACCGGAAATGTAGATCCCCAGGTACTTAAAGCCCTGTCCGGCCATCTGGATATTGCAGCCTCTGGGGAGGCGCGGTGTGTCCCCTTTTAGAATGTAAAGAGAAGACTTGGCCCAGTTGATGACCAGGCCAGAGTGACGTCCAAAAAGTCTGAGCACGTCGCATGCCACAATGAGCGACTTGCAGGGGGAAGTGAGGTAGAGCAGAATATCATCTGCGTACAGGGAAACTCTATCTTCAAAGCCCGGGGCCCAGGTAATACCATATAAGTCCGGGTGTGTACGCAGCATGGCCGCAAGCGGCTCGAGAGCCAGGGCAAACAGGAGAGGTGACAGGGGGCAGCCCTGCCTGGTACCTCGGTGGAGGGCAAAGGACGCCGACACACGGCCATTGACTGTGACATTAGCCAACGGGCAAGCGTAAAGGAGTTTCACCCAACTCACAAAGACCGGTCCAAACCCCAGCTTCGCCAGCACCGCCCAGAGGTAACTCCACTCAAGAGAGTCAAAAGCCATCGTGGCATCAAGAGAAGCAAGCACCGCCGGTTCCTCGAGGGTGTGGGCTCTGGCCATAACTCCATGGAGCCGACGCAGGTTAAGGGCAGTGTTTCGGCAGGGAATGAAACACGACTGGTCCGGGTGCACCAAATCACCAATGACTCCAACCAGTCGATTAGCAAGCAGTTTGGCTAGGATCTTAGGCTCCACATTGAGGAGAGAGATAGGGCGATAGGATCGGCACACGTCCCTTGGTTTCCCCTCTTTGTGAATAACCACAATGGTGGCCAGCCTCTGATCCAGGGGGAGCAGGCCCTCATCCAATGCCTTCAAAAACATAGTCCGCAGGTACGGGGATACCACATCCGGTCGAATTTTGTATAACTCGACCGGAATACCATTGGGACCAGTCGCTTTACCCGACCTTAGTGCACGGATCGCCAAGGCGATCTCGTCAGCGGATATGTCTCGATCTAAGTCGGCACGGTCCTCTTCGGAAAGACAAGGAAGGTCAATGGTCGAGAGGAACGCAGCCGAGTCAGCCTCGGAGCGATCTGAGTTGGAAGTGTAGACACCCCGGAAATAATCAGCAAAGGACTCGGCAATAGCACTTGGGTCCGTGACGTTAACCCCGTCTTCGCCCAAGATCTCAGGCACAACGCGGCTAGCCATCTCGCGCCTGTCCAGCCAAGCCAGCAGTTTCCCAGCTTTGTCCCCAACGTCGTAGATACGACCTTGCTGTTCCTTGGCCAGGGTAAGGGCAGCATTCGTGGCGAGATCATGGTATTCCGTCTGTTTAAGGGAAAGGGCATGCAAAAGAGAGGGGTCGGGCTCAGGCCCCAATCGGGACTCGAGGCGCAAGACCTCTTCTTCGATACACGTGAGGTCAGCATCTCTGACTCTCCTGGCCTCTGCAATGAGAGCAAGAGCCTCTCCCCTTAACACAGTCTTAAATGCCCCCCACAAGGTAACAGCCGAGCCAACCGAGCCCACATTCTCCGAGAAGTAGAGGTCGATGGCCTTAGCAAGGAGGGTACGAGTCTTGAGATTGCGGAAATACCATGGGTTAACCGCCACCGGCCGGTCAGACAGGACGACGTTAAAATCAAACGAGACCCACAACGGGGAGTGATCGGAAATGCCCCGTGCCAAAAAACGGGCCTCAGACACGGCAGACACGTGTGCAGCTAAGGTAAAGACGTAGTCTATACGAGAGAGACTACCATGGGCACTCGAAAGGAAGGAGAAATGGCGGAGCGCGGGATGCAGAAGTCGCCAGCTATCCACCAAACCCATGGAGTCAAGAAAGGAAGGCAGCCACAGTTGGGAACTGCGGAGATCTCTCGGCGGATGGCGGTCCAGGGAGCCAGAGCAGACTGAGTTAAAGGCACCCCCCATTATCTATAGACCATCAGGCAAGGACAAAATGGCGCCACCAAGGTCTTGGAAAGTACTGGATTGTAGGCCTGGGGGAACATAAACCGAAAGTAGCGCGAGGGAACGCCCCTCCCATCTCCCCGCCACTGCAGCGTAGCGTCCCCTCTCATCAATCACAGTGACGTCTATCTCAAGGGGAAGGGACGCACGCACCAGGATTCCCGCCCCCCGGGAGCCCGAAGAGAACCCAGAGTGGGCCACCATCTTGTAGCCCTTGCGGTTAAGAGCTTTGCACGAGTTTCCAATCAAATGCGTCTCTTGTAAGAGCACAACATCGGGCATATGTCTCTTAAGCAGTTGAATCACCACCCCTCTCTTAACACGGTCACCCAACCCATTAACATTCCAACTGATCACTTTTAATTTCCTACCCCCCATCGTCCCGTAATCCGTCCCACCCAACCCCAGCCAACCCAAACAGCAAGTGAAAAACAGCAGTAAACATGACCCATTGCCTAGAGGAAAGAAGAGAGAAAGAACGAACAAACAAAGAAACTTGCATAATTGCACCCCCCACCCTGCACCCCTGCATCAGACTAAGAAGCCCCCCCAACCAGCAGTGTGCCTGTCGCCCCATAAACTACTCTACAAAAAGTCCCAGAGGAGTAAGGAATCTCCACGAACACTTCCCGCCACCCTCCATGTAACGACAGGAAAGACAGCAGGGTCACTTAAGAACAGTACCGACAGTCTCATGAAGCGGGGTCACCAAACGCCAATGTTACACAACAGAGCCAAGTCTCATAGATCCGAGCCACCAGCCGCACCTCCATCTTGTTCATCCTGAGCGTCCAGACGCGGCGACAAAGTGTCCAACCATTCACTCACATTCTCGGCGAAGTCAAAGAACAGGGCACGGCCCTCATGCTCAATACGGAGTTTGGCAGGGAACATCATAGAGTACTTATATCCCATATCTCGCAATCGCCGCTTTACGCCCGCATAGCTCTGGCGCTGTCTCTGAACAGCCCTAGTAAAGTCCGGGTAGAAATGTATTTCAGCGTTCTGGTACTTAAGCGGCCCATGCCGTCTGGATGCCTGTAGGACCGCATCTCGGTCCCGAAAGTTGAGAAGCCGCGCCACGATGGGTCTAGGCGCCACGCCCGACTTCGGCGGGCCGCCCGGCACCCGATGGGCACGCTCCACAGAGAAAAAGTTACTAAGACCAGACGGTGCCAAATGAGTCTTTATCAGGTCCTCCACAAAGAGGTCCGTCGCCGCTTCCTCTGAACCCTCCGGAACACCGACAATGCGGACGTTCTGCCGCCTGGCACGTCCCTCAAAGTCCTCCAGCCGCCTCGAGAAGTGGTCCGCAGTCATCCGCAGGTTCCGGACCTCGGTTTGCAGGTCCGAGACGTCGGCTGTTAGGCTGGAGGTCTTAATGTCTAGTGTCTTCACTCGATCATTAGTCTTGCCCAAGTCGGCTCTAATGAGAGTCAGATCAACAGCCATAGTGTCCACCTTGTGGGTCAAGATCTCATGTTGCTGCTGCATGTCGGCCCGAAAACTGGTAATGGCCCCCATAATGTCGCTCAGGGTAGGCTCGGAACCGTCAGGCGAGCCCGTAGATGGAAGGCTTTTAGCAGAAGACCCCGTGGCAGGCGGTGTCTTCGGCTGGACATACCACTCAATCCTATTCTGTTGCGTCTGTGCTTTTCCGCGGACGCCTTTGTTCGACGTCTTGTCAGGGTCCCCTCTGCCCGCCATGATGGTTCCGATGAGGACAAAGGGCTGCACCAGCCAAGTCCGAGCCCAGCGAGCCAGGGAGAAAATCCGAGCTAGACAGGCAGACCAGGCCGATGGAAGGGAGCACTGTAGACTCTAGCACTCCGCCAGTAGGGTCAGCAGGCAGTCACTATGCAGTACAATCGTGCGGAGTGGCGGAGACCGGAGAGACAATGGCACAGCCCTGGCACGGAGTTCAACTCGACGTAGCTCAGCGTAGGAACCACCGATTCGAAGGCGGAAGGCAGCTCCCGCCTCAGTAGACCACCAGCAATAAGAATCCACCCGCGTGGATCAGGATTTCAGACAGGATATATGAAGAGGATCGGAAGGTCCGCGGAGCTCCGAGCTTACGCGGCCATCTTGGTTGCCCGCGAAGCCCCTCCTCCACATTGTAATTTTTATTGCAGTCTCCATTGCATGGTTACTGATTTTGCAACACTGGATATCATCAAGGTGTCCTTCGCTATGCCAATGGCAGACAAAAATGCAAAGGGTCAGAAATGTTGAATTATATCTAAAGAAATGTAATTGGTTGCAGAAATTCAGACTGCTTTGGCACGTTTTTCTGATGAATAAGGCGATTTGAAGCAGAGATTCTTTGAGTGACATTTTATATGGAAACTGTTACTATAATATGAATTGCCTGTACTCCTTTTGATTATATGAATGTGTATTTTAATCAGCTATATTTATATCATGTATAATATGACTAAAACTCGACTATTGTGATCTTTTGATACCAACTTATTTAAAAAAATACTCCACTATAGACCATTGTTTTGTATTACGAAGAGCAACAAGGAGGTCAACAACAGTCATTGGTAGACTTTGTTGTTGTTTTGTCGACTTCCAGACTGCTTTTGACCGAGTTGCTTGAGCTACCCTTTGGGAGAAATTGCATAGGTGGTGTGTCCCACAGGATCTGCTGTTTACGCTGCAGCATCTGCACTACAATTAGATAAAGGTTGATATAAATAGATGAGGAATTCTATCAGATAAAAATCCAGGTGAAGATGCACAGATGCGACTTAGCTCGCCCTGCTCTTTAGTCTGTTAATTTCTGAATTCCCAACTGCATTGGCAAATACAAAATCTCCCTCAAAAAAAAGAGTTCCCATGTTCATTGTATTATGTACGCCGATCACCTAGTTATAATGCATTATACCTTGATAGGCTTGTAATGGAAGTCCCATGCTTTGCATGCCTACTGTGAATTAAATAGACTTACTGTTAATGTGGGGAAGACCAAGATTTGTTTTAAATGACCTATGAAATTTACATGGTATCTAAAAATTTATCCTTTGTTAAATGTTAGCGAATATAAGTACTTGGGACATATGTTTGCCAGTGCTCTAAACTGGTACAAACATATAGCAAACTTGTAGTCTCACTTTTGGCAACTGTAAATGTCCTGAAAAAGATTGCATCTTTGTTTTTGGGGCTACTCTGCTGAGCCTTCTCGGAAGAACATTTCTGCCAAGAAAGCAGTAGCAGAGCTAATGACCCTTGATCAGGGAGTTGATTGAAAGTCTTTTTATGAAGACTCTGTTGAGCCTCCCCAAAAACTCAGGTTGGAACTGAATCTTGATTTATGGAACTTATTAGTGTGATCCCGAGAATGAAGGCTCCTTTTCAGTAGTTAACAGTGGTATAGCGAGGAAAATCTCTTCTTTAATGCTGCAGGCTTTAAGAGCACATCTGATTAGTTTTTCTGGCTTATTTGTAAATTCATTGGTAATCGAGAATTAACGTTTTTGAGATTGATCAAATGCCCCTAAATAAGTAAAAAGATTATGATATGGAGTAATGGAATGCACTCCAGTTTGCAGTGGCTTTAGATAGACTCTCACAGTCAATAGATCTCTGTCAGAAGTCTTGGTAGTGCTGAGACCTTTCCTTATGTGTTAAAGGTCTGAGACAAGCGAGTGAAGACTGCTGTTCTCCGATTCCGTATAGGAGTGCGCCCTGGCAAAAATGTAAATTGATACTTGTATAGCGCACTACTCACCCGCAAGGGCCTCAAGGCGCTTGTACGAATACTGCTGTGGAACCCATCCTGGCTTTCCCTGTGAGGCGTCCACTCCTGGGCACCCCCAAGGTGGGGGCCAGGCATCCTTTTAGCGTTGTGGGGGCCGTTGTGGAGATTAAGCAAGCTATTGCCCAGAGTTGCAGAGTGGGACTCCATGATTGGAATAGGGACGAGGCGAGAATTATCAGGTCCATGGAATTTTGAGCCCAAGACCCGCCGAGGCGGGTAATTGAACCCTGGTCCCGGGCTAGACCTCTGCATCAGGGTCTGCCGCTCTAATCATTGAGCCACACTTCTCCAGGCAGGAGAATCCCAGGTTTTAGAGGTAGAATTTCTGAAAATTATTGGTATTGCTTTTGTGAATAAAAATTGAAAGTATTACATTTGTTTCTTTCTGAGGTTCCGTGTCCAGTATTGGGGAAGAACATGAAATGATGCACTTGTCACTTTCTGCTCAATGAGGCACTATGGTATTGTAATTGCAAAGTACATTGTGCCGGTCCAGAAGAGATCTTTTTAACAAATATTTGAGTTCTTATTCAGTGTTTTTTTTTCATTCATAGCAACTTTATTTCGACATGTTTGAGTCATAAAAGTACATACATTAACCCTTTCGATGCTGATGACGAGGTCAGATCGTCATGATGCACGGTTGAGCTGTGCTGATGACGAGCTGAGCTCGTCATGAATAATGTAAAATATGAATTTCCAGCACAGGACGGGAAAACTGCTAGCAGCCAAGGTGTTAAAATACAACAGTTCAAGTTAATCATCCATGAATTAATTTGTAAGTGTTGGAATAAAAAAGCAGTATAACAACAAGGTCCAGAACATTCACAAAGTTAATACAAAATAGTATTTAGGCCAAGATATTTAAAAAAATATTTGTATAAAAACCATTAAAAAATCTATTAAACATTTGAGTTGGGGCCGGTTAATGGCAAACGGAGACTTCGGCTAAAGGTACAAGATCAAATTACAATCTCCCAACGACATCAAACTTCTGAACTCAACGCTCAGAAACACCCAATCATGGCTAGCCGATAATCACCTCAAACTCAATGCTCTGAAAACTGAGTTCCTACTGATCTCACCTCCAGCGAAAATCTCCACCACTCAAACTTGGCTTAAGCACCTAACTGCACTCAATGTCCAACCTACCATTGTGGACTCAGCGAAATCCTTAGGTATTACACTTGACACCAATCTCAACATGCAGCAGCACATCAGCAAGGCCACTAAGGGAGCTAATTAGCAAATCAATACCCTGAGGAAACTTAAACCCTTCCACCCTGCTAAGGACTTCCAAACTGCAGTACAAGCCCTAGTCATTCCTCGCTTAGACTACGGTAGCGTCGCCCTTTGCGTACTCCCTCTATCTACAACTGCACCCCTGAGAGCCTCTTTGAACGCTGCAGCAAGACTCATCACTGGATCAAAAAAACACTCTCATATTTCCCCTGACTTAAAATCCCTGAACTGGTTGCCTTTTGAAGCCAGAATACATTTGAAAATTGCCTGCATGACGCACAGAGCTGTACACCACAACTCACCTGGCTACCTCACTCAGAAACTGACAATATCTGGCGGCGCAAGAACCACTAGAAGCACAAAGAATCTTCTCCTTAAACCTCGTAGATTCCGGAAGGAAAAAACATATAAACGCTCTTTTTCAGGAATGGCACCCAGGATCTGGAACTCACTCCCCCCTGAGACCAGACTTATCTCCTCCTCTGCATTCTTTAAAAAAAGAAGTAAAAGCTATCCTCATGACTAAATTCACCTGAACTTGTACTTTGGATCTATTTGAGACTCTACACCTATCTGCACTATTGTTTTGTCTGATTGTCGATATGTATCACTGGTTTTAGTCAATCATTATAGTAAACTACTAGAGGGAATTTTAGGGTTCAGATATAATGGGCGCACTGCCTCAAGTTTAACGTTCACGTATGAATGATCACAAATGGTGACTAAGTGGTGCGTGAAGAGCAGACGGCCACCGGGAACTCACGGAGGAGGGATACCGACCGAGAACTTACCGCCAACCAGGAGACACACCCGTTTTCCTTGGTTTTCTACTCTTTGGATCCCCTCCCGGTTTACATCATTTACACAGTTTGAATCAGAGGCTCTTTACCAGGAAGTCTCTGACACATCTAAGAATTAGACGATACTAGTCTAACAGAACGTGACTTTATGTCTAGAACTACAGGATACTCCACCACTTTGCAACCAAAGATATTTGAATTCCAGTAATCCCAGTGCCTCTTTCTAGTCCACCTACGTGGAATAATGCTACGAGTTCCAGACCTCTCTCAACTCACTTCTAGGAGTTGTTAAAGCCCTGAAGAGTCGTGTTGACTCTACGGCACACGACGAAACACGTGTCGGCTTACTGTTATTCCTCAAGTCTGGACCCAATAAAACTCCACCCTGCTGGGACAAGAATCACACCAAAGGATCTGCTTCTATGTTATTTTGTTTTTTGTTATTTACCAATATACTGATTTGTGGGACTCTGTTTGTGGTTGCGAGAGCTTAGCTGTTCAATTAGTCAATCATTATGCTCCCCCCCCCCCCAACCTATTTTGCTTTTCACTTTTTACCTACACTATTCTTTGCTCAAAAGTTTGTTAATCACTCCCATGTTTCCTGTTTCCTTACCCCCTGTATATGTAAAGCGCTCTGATATCTGCAAAGATCTTGTTCGCGCTATATAAAACTTTCTAAATAAATAAATAAGATTATACATCAATTTCTAAAAGTAGCCCTCTCTTTCTCGACATGTCCTGCAAGAATTTGGATATTACAATAGCAATTAATGGATTCATCTCGGATTTTAAAATTCTTAATGTAGCTTGATAATTCCTTATACCCAGATTCCTACAGACTTGGATAATCCACTTTTTCCTAGCATTCCTGTAGGCCGGGCACAAAAAGACCACATGGGCTTCTGTTTCTTCCACCATATGACATCCAGGACAAATATAGCATGAATCATTCCTCCAGTTTATTAGTGCAAATAGTGGAAGGGTGCCCTATGTAAATTGAAGATAGAGCTTTCTTGTCGATGCCGGATGGATAATATCCAGTGCTGGTTCAAAGGAATAGCTAGCTTTATGATTCAAAAACACCCAGGTCAAACTTGTTGCGGAGTACACCTGACCTAGGGCCAACAAGTTATAATCTCTCAGAATTTTAGATCTTTTTTTCGAGATGGTCGAGCAAGCTTCTTCCGGGGTTGCCCAGAGATCCTCTCTCCCAATTGCCTTACAGGAATCCCTTACGAAAGACAGCCAGGATATACTCCTGACTGCTCCCGGTGACTGTAGGAACAACCTCCGTTCCTCCCTGTAGTGGCTTAACTTCTCTGTACTCCAGAGCCGGCACCAGTATAACAGTGGCCGGCTTGAGATCAGATCCGCCACAGGGGGGACGCCCAGGTCCATCCTTAACGGTACCACTGGCGTATAGGTTGGTAATACTGCGATGCTTCGCAGGAATTTATTTTCAGTTATCGTTAATAACTTAGTTTTGGTATGCCCCCAAAGTCTAGCCCCATACAGAGCTGCGGAGCGGGCTTTCACTTTGTAAATCTCCAATAGAGGGCTTATTGCCTTTGATGAGCAGCCATTATTGAATTTTCTTAGCCCGCCTATAGTCTGTGTGAGCCTCAGGTTAGCTTTTTCAATTTGGGGGATCCAGGCCATTTTGTCGTTCAAAGTCAGTCCAAGATATTCAAAAACCCTGACTCGTTCCAATGGGGTATCATCATTGTTGTTTCCGGGTAGGAAGACGATTTGGCGCCAAACACCAAATATTTCGTTTTGTTAACATTCATTTGAAGTTTCCTCTTCTTACAGAAGTCTGTGAATTCCCTTATTACTCTCTGCATCCCCATAGGTGTCTTTGAGAGGAACAGGGTATCATCTGCAAACATTAATGCAGGAAATTTGCGGGAACCTAAATTTGGGACATCCAGATCTTTAGCTTGGTATAGATCTTCCACTAGACCATTGAGGAAAAGTGAAAAAAGGGTTGGCGCCAATACACAGCCCTGACGAACCCCCTTATCGACCGGGAATGGGGCCGTCAGCTGCGCATCTTTTCCGTACCTCACTCTGGCAAAAGGGCCTTCATGGAGGCGTTGCAATTGTAGACAGAGGTACGGAGGAACCCCAATAGTGTGTAGAATCTTCAAAAGTTAGTCTCGGTCAACCATGTCAACGGCTGACTTTAAGTCAACAAATGTAAGATACAGACTCCCCTGTTACAGTATGACATGTTTCCAGTGAATCAACTGTAGCCTTAACAGCTGATCCACTGTGGACATCTTGGCCCTAAAGCCTGCTTGGAGAGGGATCAATATGGACTGATCTTCGACCCATTCCTGTAATCTCCCCGGAAGTAACCTCCCATACAATTTTTGCGGCACATCAATATGGCTGATAGGCCTATAATTTGATGTTTCCAGTGGGGATCCCTTTTTGTAGCTTGGAACGATCTCAGCGCCGGCCCAAGTGTGCGGCGCTGGAAGACCGTATTCGATTGCATTAAAATGTGCTAGAAGATAGGGTGCCCAAATTAGCTGTTCACTTTTGAATAAGTCACCCGGGATTTTGTCCAGTCCTGGTGCTTTATTGGGTTGCAATTTCGCCAGGGCTGTTTCCATCTCTCCCTATTCAAACGGGGGAGCATCAAATAAACATCGAGGATTAAAGTTACCAACAGAATTATTATTTGTATGCAGGACTGAAACGGAGGTAGAATACAGTCCTTTAAAGTATGCGAACCAGGTACCCTCATCAATGTTAGGATCAAGCGTGGTTCTACCCTCTGCTTTCCCGTGGTGAACAAGATTCCAGAAGCTTTTGCTATCTTTATGTTCAAGAGCCCCCTTGATTTCTTGCCACCTGGCTGTTTCCCATTCAATTTTTGCACTCTTTATAATATTTTTGTAGGCCTTTCTAGCTTATTTGATACTGTGATGATCAAACCCCTTCCATACTTTCAAAAGAACCTGTTTCGCTAGCCTGCATGCTTTTGTGTACCATGAGTTCCTAGGGTCTCCGGTTCTAAAACTGTTCTTGCCACTCTTATAAAAGAAAACAGCCAGAGCCTCAGTGAGTGTGTGGTGTGGATTTCCTATTTCAATGTCAAAATCAGGATACGGCATTTCCCTACCAGATCGCTGACCCGGTCTAGTACCGAAATGATACTAGCATAGAGTTTGAGCAGCGATTCCTCCGACTCGTTTACCTTAGTCCATGTTATCCGTCTCCCTCCCTCAACAATAATCAAATTATTTTGGAACTTCTCCTTATCTAAGTTATTAGTTCTGGTCCATTTGCAATCCCAAGTCATAACTAGGGGATTATGATCACTCTTGCATCTGTCTCCTATAGCAAAGTCCCTCACCATTTGCCATAGGTTGTTGCTAATCATATAATCAATAATCGACGACTGGCCGTGTCGCTCAAACGTTGGCCGGCCTGGGCTATCACCTGGGAAGCGGCCATTACAAGCCCTTATTGCGAAGTTCAGTGTCAAGGATGTTATCTGAAGGGCTAGCAGAGTAGATCGACTAGTAGAAAGCATGTTCAGAGGGGGGATTAACCAAGTAGAATCCTCTTCCTCCGTAATCCAAGATATATCACCTCCTAGTGGCTCAAAATAAAAATTAAAATCGCCACAAATTACAAACTTAAAGTCACCTTCGAGACTTGCTAAAAGATTGGTCAAACAATGGATTGACGGCGAGATCCCACCGTACTTCATCGGGCGGGAATAGACATTTATAATTGCCAGTTTTTGGAAATTGTTGCAGGTTAGGGTGATCCAGGTTATGTCCGGTGAATACGTCTCAATTCGCTTGACCGTGCATCCAAGATCTAGAGCAACCCAGACACAGAGCCCCCCAGATGGTCTACCCATTGGGCCCTTGACAGCCCCCTCACAATAAGTAACAAAACTTGCCCTGTGTTTTGGTTCTACCGCCCACGTTTCCTGAAAGGCGCATATATCATGGGTATCAATGTAGTCCCCCCCCCCCCCCCAGTCAGGCTGGTCGAGTTTGGAGATGAGACCAGCTATATTCCGGGACAAAATTTTCCCACCCTCATTGCTTCCCTAGTCTGGAATCCCTGCTAGTCCCCCAGTTGATAAGTGACTGCCTATAGTCATGTTCCCCGGCATGTCTGTTACGATAAGGGGCAGGAAGTATCTTCCAATTTTGATACATTTCCTTTGAAGTTTAAGCCAGGCCGTACATTGTATGAAGGATCGTCTTTGGACCCCCCAGTTGTCTCTCAATTCTCTTCCAGATCCTCTCTAAATAATTTTTGGTACTGTGTGCACCCTGATAGACACAGTTATTTTGTGTTGGTAGCCCTCCTGTTGGTATCTTCCTCAAATCCTAGTTGCAATTCATCAAGCAACAAGGGTTGACCCATACCCTGTCCTCCGAGTCATTCTACTCCCTCCATCCCATACAGTTTTGTGAAGCGATTAAAAGTAGGAACAGAAAAGCTGGTTTTAAACCCTTGCAGATCCCCCACACCTTGCACTCTCTCTCGAGATATTGTCCACGAGTCGCGTGGGACGGGGGTAAAAGAGACTCGGATCAAAAACATTAATATCCCTCCAGTCCCTTTGGAATAATCATTGGTGATAAAGCCTACCACTCGACGATCCCTAAAATTCACTACAATTGAATGCCCAGGAATGTCCTTAGGTGTTTGTCCCACCCAGCTTACCCTTCTTACAAACAAAACTTCCCCATTAATATGTCCTGGGAGGGGCCTGTTTTTGTTTAGCCAGAAAGTTACTTTGTTCTTTAGTTCTTTGTAGCTTTCTGTTTTTCCATCTTTTAGCTCTGGAATGCCCGTCAGGACCGCACCGCAACACAAGGAAAGGACTCCGGAGGCAAGTGAATGTGCTTTATGGGGATTTTTACCTGAGCCTCATTAGTGATTGCTTTATCAATTGTATAGGCTTTTTTTACACACGGCTCATCTAACTTTTTTGGGTCAGTACGAGCCTCCGTTCCGTGTCTACAAAGGTTTTTCCCTAAGTTGGCCCTTTCACGTTCTAAGTTGGAAGATAGCCGGTTATCGGAGGAGACCGGAGGGATGGGGGTATCCGGGGCAAGGGAATGGGATATAGGAGCTAATACCACAGGATCCTTCTTGGAGCTTACTCCAGAGGTGTTATTGCTAATGGTTCTCTCTGCCTGTGATTTTAAAGCCTCAACATTTTCCTTAGAGGAATGCTCAAACCTCTCCAACCGCTCGCCAATTATCCTTATTCTTTCTAGGAGGGGTAAAATAAGAGACTTAACCAGTTGGCCTATTTGATCGAAGGAATTTTCAAATAATTGGACGAAAAGGGGTGGTTGGATCTCCCACCAATTTGTTCGGAGTTGCTGTAAGAGAAGCTAGGGGTTGCACCACTGTTGGTTGTAAACTCGGTTTAGTAGTCAGCACTTATTAAGTGGAGGTCGGTTGTGCCCTAAAAACTTTCAAGATTTTGGGGCATCTTCTCTTCTGTGCCCCCCCCCCTCAACCCCCCCCCCCCCCCCCCGTTGCCTTTTGACAGCACTCGACTTCTTTCCCCCATTTGTCTTCATTGGGAGATCTGGAGTTACAATCTTTGTTAAATCTACACTTGTGGATGGACTTATTGACACAGAAGTGGAGGTTCTACTTGACCCAGATGTGTCTGCCACATTCTCCTCCACAATTTCAGGATTTTGTGCTGAGCAAAAGACCATTCTTTGCAAGATTCTCCTCTTGTTGGTTTGGATATGGCACTAACATTATAGGGCCTAACGAGGAGCGCCTGTTGTACATTGGCTCAGCTGATAAGCGGCGCTCAGTAAGTGCGATTTCCCTTTTAAGCACAGGGGTAGCTCTAACAATAAATTGATCGAGTGTTCCACTTACGCTACCCCCTACCCCCTTCACTCTCCCAAGACGGGTTGCCATTATGCGATTGAGATGGGCTTTCACTCCCCCCTAGTTTTAGTGTGTCAATCAGACTCAAGAAGGCAGCACTAGTCTCCCAATCACCTGGTGGTAAGAAAGAAATAACAGCCTCTGACCAATAATACTCAAAACTAATAGCTCACCCCTGCCCAGGTTCGCCAAGGGGTATATGTAGTCACAATATATCAGAATAGGTCTGAGGCAGTCATGTACAGAGGCTCAATGAGGTATAGATGGTACCAGGATCCTTAGTAGCAAAACACAGGGGAATATGATACAATATAATACACTGTGGCGTAGAAATAAATCAAAGCGTTACCAATATAGTCATCAGTGGCCGAGTCTCATATGGTCTCTTGTACATTTGAATTGTTTGAACCAATATTGTTTTGTATTTCTATAAGAATCTATTCTTGCAATTGAGGTATTCCAATACTCCCATCTTAAAATACTGCAGTTCTCAACATTTAATCCTTGTTGTTGCCATTCATTTCTTCGGTGCGTAGGCATACTATGGAATTGGTCTGCTATATGAGTATTTGTCAATCTCAAATTGTACACTCCTCCCTACTACATTTCTGCTCTAGCCTTGTCTGCTGGGAGCCATACCATCCGGCCACAAAACCCCAAGTGTAACCACTGTGTAACTGTTCTTCTATTTGGTATGCATGAGAGTCCGTCTTGTTCATTTATGAGAAGTAAATAAGAGGTTTGTGTTTATTCCTGACCAGGGCAGCGTTGCCTAACTTTGATCCATTTTGCATCATGGGGCAAGAATCTTCAGCCTACCTCCTTCATGTGTACCTAGCCAGACAGCTCGTGGGTATGCTGGGGTACGCATTTCTGTATCTTGTCCTACGGTAGAACTGCATCATCGTCAGCATGGATGTTCTACATCTACACTGGACAATCAAGGGTCTTGTCTCTTGTGGCTGCAGTTTTTTACCCAGAACGGCACTCTTTACTGAGAATCACCAAACTCTTAAAATTGTCTTTTCACTCCAGGTCACCATCGGTCGTGGACTGGGACTTACCTACCAACTGGTATCAAACAAATGCCCCCTTATGATCTCTCGGACCCACTGTTTCTTACGGCAAAATGAAGCGGGCCACTGGACTATCATAGACAACAAGGTACGCCCAATTCCTTTTTTTGTTGTTGATAATTTGCAGTAGTCTGATTCACTGTAATCAATGCATATTTCTTTTCATTTTCATCCGTGTGCGCAGTGATGTATATTTGTGGAAGACTTGGATGTTCTGGTGAATCACATGCAGGCCTTTTTGAACACAATGGATGTGGGTTGCTGCCACTGGTGGTACAGTGGTGAATTTTAATAAGTAAAAATGTAGCTCCAAAGGACTAAATGATGTATGCAAAAAATGGCACTCTTTAAATTGCGCGTTTATGCAGGTATGTCTTGTTGCATTACCTGTGGTGTTGAAAATCTTACTTCTATAGTGGTCAGCGGTGTTTTCCGTGAGGTATGGATCTGTTTAAGAATTCCAAGTTCAGTAAATGTCAGGCTGATGGTGCTTCCGGTCACTGGTTCTGTCTAGTTGTGTGCAGATCTAGGTAGGTGTGCTCCAGAATATGGAAATGGGCCAGTAAGATGCAGAATAGCAAGGTAGATGTCAGTTACAGAATGTGTTTCTGGCTGTAAGGCGAGGCATTTATGCTACACAATGGATATTTGTGAGCAGGGTGGGCATCCATGTGCTTTAGAATTCTGATTTGGTGGTCACCAGGGATGGCGGGCAGTGCACAATCTTTTGCAGCATGCAACCCTTTTAGATTACAAAAAATGCCTCTCCCATTACCCCTCTCGCAGGAGCTCCTGCTTGTCTGCTTCACTGTGAGGACGTCTCATGTCCTTGGGAAGGACACTCTAACTTGCCTTGTGTTTGCCTAATATGTATTGCTTTAAAGTTGCTGTGAAGATGGCCTTTCGTATGAGCACAGCTGAAATCATGGTAGTTTATTTTGTTATTTTCTTTCTAACCCTGCTGGTGTACCAAAGAAAAATGGCTCTCTTACAGGAAAAGGTCTTACCATTGTAAGTACGTTAAATCTTAAAGGCTGTCACTCTCCTCGGCTGGGTTAAGCTAATCAGGACTTGGTCTGACAAGAGGCTGCACGTGCTGCTGGCTAGGGTGCCCCTTGATGCAGCATCGCCGTCGTTTTGCTGTGGAGATTTTGCACATATGAAACCAAGAAGGAGGAGAGTTCGAAGCTGTACACTGAAGGGGGATGGGAGCACACTGCTTAACCTCCCAGCACAGTTTTCCCCTTTGCATCCTGGTAAATGCAGTTCAATTTACATGCTTACTTGAATGTTTGGTGCAGGTTAGTGCTGTTAATCTCTAGACACACGTGTGTTCTCGATATTCTACTTCATCGGTAGAGATAAAAACGAAATTCATCTGGGGTTGCTGAGAAAGCTGCCACAATCCTCTCGGGGCTCAGTACCTCTCCCTGGCGCACAGGTGCATCTCCAAGAGCTCATCAGCTCAGAGGCTCAAGGGAGCCTTTTCAAACAGAAGGGGGATGGGAGCACACTACTCCACCTCCCAGCACAGTTCGCATCTTAGGATCCTGGTAAATGCAGTTCAGTTTAAGTGATTACTTTAATTTTTGTATCTGGATATTATCCTTCATCAGGGGACGCCTGGCTGACCTGTTGGTGCGTGTGGAGAACTGCTGCCCTGTTTGCTGCTTTTCGGTGCAGCGTCTTGCGGAACCCGCTTCGCGGGTCCCGCTTCGAGGGGTGTGCTGTCCTGGGCCTTTGGACCCCTGAAGCTGTTTCCTTGCCAAAGCGGAGCCTGCAGTGGGTGTGTGTGTGCGTGGGCAGGGCTGCGAGCTGCGGGACCGGGACTACCTCTCCCAGGAGTCCCCGCCAGCCCTAATTACAATCATCTGGGCCGCTCTCCCGGCCTGCCCCGCCCCCACCAACGAATTTAAAACCTTTGGGACTCCGATATACTTTGGGACACCTGGCTGACCTGTTGGTGCGTGTGGAGAACTGCTGCCCTGTTTGCTGCTTTTCGGTGCAGCGTCTTGCGGAACCCGCTTCGCGGGTCCCGCTTCGAGGGGTGTGCTGTCCTGGACCTTTGGACCCCTGAAGCTGTTTCCTTGCCAAAGCGGAGCCTGCAGTGGGTGTGTGTGTGCGTGGGCAGGGCTGCGAGCTGCGGGACCGGGACTACCTCTCCCAGGAGTCCCCGCCAGCCCTAATTACAATCATCTGGGCCGCTCTCCCTGCCTGCCCCGCCCCCACCAACGAATTTAAAACCTTTGGGACTCCGATATACTTTGGGACGCCTGGCTGACCTGTTGGTGCGTGTGGAGAACTGCTGCCCTGTTTGCTGCTTTTCGGTGCAGCGTCTTGAGGAACCCGCTTCGAGGGGTGTGCTGTCCTGGACCTTTGGACCCCTGAAGCTGTTTCCTTGCCAAAGCGAAGCCTGCAGTGGGTGTGTGCGTGGGCAGGGCTGCAAGCTGCGGGACCGGGACTACCTCTCCCAGGAGTCCCCGCCAGCCCTAATTACAATCATCTGGGCCGCTCTCCCTGCCTGCCCCGCCCCCACCAACGAATTTAAAACCTTTGGGACTCCGATATACTTTGGGACGCCTGGCTGACCTGTTGGTGCGTGTGGAGAACTGCTGCCCTGTTTGCTGCTTTTCGGTGCAGCGTCTTGCGGAACCCGCTTCGCGGGTCCCGCTTCGAGGGGTGTGCTGTCCTGGACCTTTGGACCCCTGAAGCGGTTTCCTTGCCAAAGCGGAGCCTGCAGTGGGTGGGTGTGTGTGTGCGTGGGCAGGGCTGCGAGCTGCGGGACCGGGACTACCTCTCCCAGGAGTCCCCGCCAGCCCTAATTACAATCATCTGGGCCGCTCTCCCTGCCTGCCCCGCCCCCACCAACGAGAGCCTCTATTTTATTAATCTGTTAATCCCGCTGCGCGGGAGCGCACGCGGGAGCGTCCCGGGAGAAGCCCGGGACAAGGGCGGGCCCTCTAAGGCCCTCGTAGGCCGGGCTGGGCCACCTCCCTAACATCTGCTGTCCAGTGGCCCCTGACCTGCCATACGTTGGATATGATGACAGAGGAGGATACCCCTGGGGAAAAAAGGGAGATTACGCAATGGGTCATTGGAGAACTATTTTCAGAAGAAGAGTGAGGGTGAAAAGGACTCTATTCTAGCAGAGCGTAGGGCAGAGCGCCGTCGCTCAGTAGAGAGCATGAAACTTAGACCCCTCACGGATAGTTCCTTGCTTGTTTTGACCCGGGAAGGAGGTTCTGTTGACTTAAGTGAGGACAATGCTAGTCTAGAAGGCGTTCCACTATTGTTCCGGGATTTTGTATCCACACCTTGCCTACCTGTGGATAATATTACAATAGTTTCTCCTACCCCTAGTCCAAGCCGCATTATGGCCACATCTAAACCTAGGAAACAGAAACCTAAGCTTCTACTCGCTGCTCAGATTCACCGCCCACCACCTAGTAAAAAAAGGAGAAAACATAGGGAGGCCCCAGATAAAGCTAAAACCCCGCATACTGAGTTTGGTAAAAGGGCAAAAACCCCCATTTCAATTGAGATTACCCCAGCAGAGGTTCGGGATTCTACACCAGCAGTAGTACCATCATTGATTTGTAGTTTACCTGAAGTGGCCTTACAGGCGGTGGCTCCTGACAGTAATATTAGAGATACAATAGCTGATATTACACCTCCCCCCACATTGATAGGAAACTTGGAGTTTTTGTTGAGATCTCTCCTTGTACCAATCAATGAGTCCATCAAAAAGGTGGAAATCAGACTCACCATATTGGAAGCAGCCATAACTAGTATGGCCACTCTGTCAAAAACCCAGGGGAGTGGGGTGGTGCATCCTACACCCCCGACAAGGCCCCCCCCCTACCTCTGTCCAAAAGAACCTACCTGCCCCAGTTCAGTCGGCCAAGCAAACTACTCAGCCCCAGGGTAGAGCTGACCTTCCCCCCAAAAACCCACAGCCTCCAAATCCTGTAAAGACACCAGTAGTTGAATTGGGTGGCGCCTCAAATAAATCTATCCCAAAGGTCCCGGCAAGCAACAACCAGGATGCCCAAGGGGAAATTAGTAATAATAGAATACCACGCAAAAAGGTGCCACAAGTGGAGATTCCCCCTGAGGCAGTGCCCTTTGTGGTGGTCCTGACAGGGGTCCCTCAGCTAGCAGAAAATAAGAAGGAGGGATATGTTGACCTTAAGAATAAAATTATTCATTGGTTAAGGACGTATAGGCCGATAGCGCCCAATATAGATGGAGATATAGTCCATGTTAGACGGATTAACTGGCTGGGGAGTAGAACTAAAAATATGGAGGGGGATCTAGTGGTGGTCAATTTTAGAGACCCTCGGGCCGTTGATTATATCCTAAACTGGCCACCAGGAAACGGGGGAACTTGCATCATCCCTCGGGCCCTAACATATTTTTATCCTAGGCCAGAGGATACCCCATTTAAATATCCAAATAAACCTCATTCTTATAGACCACCCCTTACTTTGCCCTACAATAATAACAATTATACCCATTTTGGGCAACACTTTTCCTTGGTGCCTGACCAGTTCTCTGCCTGGTCTACTGTCCCTTACAGACACACGATGAGCCATGGCTCCAGGATGAATCATTTGAGGCCTTTTACCCCACTGGACACTTACAATCGGTTTTCCCAGCTTTCTGGGCTGGAAGATTGCGATTGAAGTTCAGTGCCTGGGGGGGAGGCAAGTGAACTTCTGGGGGGGGAGGCCCCAACAAGACCCCGTGGTAGCATAGGTACAGGGGAAGGTAGTCCTTTTACAGCTCAAACTGTCATCATTAATAACATTACAGAGGTTCCTTCCTCTGTCGGGCCTATGACTAGCCTGGTTAGTTGCCCCGTAACACCTATTCCCCCGGTACAGGAGGGGGGGGAGATGTAAGACCAGGGTGAATAAGGAGGGTGTGAATGGGGGGGGGTCCACCATAGTGCCTAATGGACGGCGGGTAATAAATCTCCTTTCTTGGAACATAGCGGGGCTAAAAAGAAAGTTAGAAATTCCAGAGTGGCATACGTTTATTGAGAGGTTCGATGTTTGCCTGTTTCAGGAAACTTGGAGCTTATCACCATTATACAAATCGGGGTACACAACCCACTTTCTGTCAGCAGTAAGTAAGGGAAAGGGTGGACTAATGGTCTGGATTAAAATAGAACTGGATTGGGTGGTCACACGCCACAATTTGGAGTGTAATGATATACTCCATCTCTCCTCTAGAGGAAAGTCGGAGGGTAGTAGGTTTGACATTTTTAATGTCTATGCTAGAGGGACGCCTGGGGACTCTGCCTCTCTGACTTTAACAGCCCTGGATTCCGCCTTAGCTAATTGCCCTTCATCAGCAAAAATCATTGTGGGGGGTGATTTTAATTGTAAGTTTGAACCTCTCTTCGGAGATGACCCTTTGGGTATTGAAGAGGAGGATTCAAAATGGTCCATCCCAAGTTTATCCTTGCCCCCCATTAGGAGGTGGTCGGCTAGGGCAATTCAAATCAATACACTGACCAGGGTTCACAAGTTAAGAGCCCTCAATGGCAGGACTATATCCGACCAGGCAGGGGCATTGACCTTTAATAGGCTTACTGGGCCGTCCCGAATTGACTATATCCTAATGGATATTAGTTTTTGGGCAGAGCTTATTGACATGGAAGTCCTCCCAAGCCAGGATAGCGATCATAATCCCCTGTGTTGCAAGTTTAATTGGGGCACCCTTAAAGATAGGAGGATGAATGTCACCTTAAAAACATCTAAAGAGATTATCCCCTATAATAACAACCGTAGATTAAAATGGGATAAGGCTAAACTTAAGGAGGAAGATCTAGGGGCCATAAAATTATTGGTTGAGGGCTTGTCTTCTGATCTGGAAGATTGGGCTGGTGAAAACCAGACCAGCAGGGTCCCATTCCCCTCCCTCGATTCAGCCTATAAAGCTACAATTGATCATGTTGGCAAATTTTTTATCTCAAAAGGGAAAAGCAATAGGGATACTGTTAATCCCCCCTCTTCTAATAAACCTTGGTATACAGTCCTGTGTAAGGGCAAAAGGAAAAACCTGACAAAAGCCCTGATTTCTGGGGATCCTTCGCTGGTTAGAGCGGCCAGGAAGGAATACCTAAATGCATTATCACTGGCAAAGCGTGAGTGGGAGGAACAGCATTGGCAGGACTTATCCAATGCTGTAAGTAGTAGGAACCCGAACCTTTTTTGGGATCTGATCAATAGAACTAGGCAGAGGAAATCGCAACCATTGGCTGCACATATAACCAGCCAGCAATGGTTTGATCATTTCTCATCCCTTTATGGAGGTAATGAGGAAACAACCAGCCCTGGGGCAGATAGTTTGAGAGATGGAGATTTCTCTGGGGTGGACGACCCTCCTTTTACGACCATAGAAGTAGTGATGGCGATCAGACATCTAACCCCAAAGAAAGCAGCTGGACAGGACGGGATTCCTGGAGACCTGTTGATAGCGGAGCCGCAGGCTTGGGCTAAATTAATCGCCACAATAATGAATTTGATCACCAGGGGTCACCAGGTGCCAGACTCTTGGAAAGGGGCAGAGGTAGTAACCGTGTACAAGAAGGGTGTAAGAGATGACCCTGCGAACTACAGACCTATCAGCCTGATAGACATAATCCAGAAAGTGGTCGGCAGGGTCATCATCTCAAGAGTAGGAGATTGGTTGGAGGAGGCCAGTATTCTCTCTCACCTACAAGCGGGGTTCAGAAGAAAGGTAGGCACGATGGACCAGGTCTTTCGCTTTTTTGTTATCTATTGGAAGGCAGTTACCATCAAGAAAGGCAGTTTATATATGGCCTTCATAGATCTCAAGACGGCATTCGACCTGGTCCCCCGTGCAAAATTATGGGAGATTTTAGGAGAGATGGGTTTCCCAAACGGTCTCCTGAACCTTATCGTAAAGCTCCACGAGGGGAATTACGCGAGGGTCAGATGGGGATCCCAGGGGCAATTGACAGATAGGATCCCTGTGCAGAGAGGAGTACGCCAGGGATGTGTTATGGCTCCGACCCTCTTCTCCCTATTCGTGAATGGAGTGGTGGACCATCTGAAGGGGGAGGAGACGGATGCCCCATCCCTGGCGGGGGAAAGAATCCCCACCTTACTCTTCGCCGACGACACCATATTAATCTCCAAATCCCCAGTGGGTCTACAAAAACTCTTGAACCGGTTTAGCTCCTTCTGTACCACCCGAGGCTTAACCATCAATACCTCAAAAACCAAATTAATGGCACTTTCCCCCTCTAAAAGATTCAAAAATAACTTCCTGCTTAATGGTGTTCCTTTGGAGCTGGTTGAGTCTTTTGACTATCTTGATGTCCGGATAAACAGCCGAATGACCTGGAAGGATCACTTGGCCAAAATGTTACTCAGTCATCAAAGAGTATCGGGGGTGATTCTGAGGGAAATCCGTGAATCATGTAGTAAACCTGTCTCCCCGGCCATGGCCATATACGAGGGTCAGATTCTCCCAGCTGCATTATATGGCTCTGAACTTTGGGGGTTCGAAAATGTTTCAGATCTATCGACAGCGGAAAATAATTTTCTAAGGAAGGTGGTGGCTCTTCCTGCTTCCACCCCACTAATTCCCCTGAGATTAGATCTGGGCAGAAGAGCATTAAAGGACTTGGTAAGGCTACGCCCGTTGCTCTTTTGGACCCGTTTAAGAAGAACGGAGGAGCTTGCAAAATATGCTGAGGCGTTGGACGATCTTCTTTTATTGGACACGGGAAAAAAAATAGGATGGTTGAATAAATTGAAAGACCTGGTTCTTAAGTTAGGGCTAAGAGATGCTTGGGAGTCACAATCGCCGCCACCAAAGGATGTGATCAAAAAGTTATACTGGGTACAGAGTAACGTGTTGAGGGCTACGGATGGGGGCTCACTCACGGACCAATTTTTGTCATTTAAATGTGTGAGGAAACTGGAGCCCTTCCTCGACCTGATAACTAAACCCTTCGATCGAGCACTATACCTAAAACTGCGATATGGGACGCTTCCGGTGCATGACTTCACGGTGAGGTGGTTAAACTCTGGTGCCCCCCTGCGTTCATGCCCTGGCTGTGTAGCACCAACAGAGTCTGTGGCCCATCTATTTTTTGCCTGCCCAGCCTACAAAGGGGCGCGGAAATTTTGGCTGAAACCTGTCTGCAGGGAACTGGGGTTGAGGTGCCATAGTCAGGCTCTTCGTGTACTCTCTACGGACTCTTCATCCCCCTTCATGATTTGTGGGGTAGCAAAGTTTTTGGGAAGTGCATGGATGACGCGATCCCGCCTATTGAAACTGCAGTCGGGGGGCCCAACGGTCTGATGCCATATCTGTTGGTAGCAAATTAGTGACTGTGTTGCACCTTATTCTTTTACTTGTATTATAAATATTTTACTGTGTATTGGAAATGTATTTTATATGTATTCTTTTATGGTGATCAAGTTGCCGAATAAAGATATTCAACATTCATTATCCTTCATCAGAGATGAAAACTAAATTCATCTGAGAGGATTGTGGCAGCTTTCTCGGCAACTACAGATGAACTTAGTTTTCCAGAAACACGTGTCTAGAGATGAACAGCACTAACCTGCGCCAACTTTGGTGAAACACGTCAACAAAAATTCAAATGAGCATTTAAACTGTACTGCATTTACCAGGATGCTAAGGGGCGAACTGTGCTGGGAGGTGAAGCAGTGTGCTCTCATCCCCCTTCCGAAGCTGTACATTGTCAGTGTTGCGAGGAATGCCTCAATATGGCTTTGCAGCCAGCGTTTGGGACAGGGAGAGGTCCTACCCATTGTTGATCCTTGCTGTACACCATGTGCAACACTATGCGTTTTGAAATGTGTGCCTAGCCGCATTCCTTATGCCCTGTGCACCATCCCTTCAGCATCAGGATTTACTATCCTCTAGGATGAGTATGAGGTGTGTATTTTCTACTTCTCTTCTCTTGTCCGGATTAACACTATCTCTGTGTTGTGGGGAGGTGCGGTTTTCAAATCCTTCCCTGAGTTTTATCGGTCCTGCCCAGCACCCTTGTCTTTGGCTTCAGCATCAGTTTCTCAGCCCTGATGAGGTTTCTTCATGTTTTGCTGACTGGGACAACATATTTTTTAACTCTTCCTTACATGAGCTGAGTACTGCCTCGTGCTGGGGTGCAGGCGAGAACGTTTGTCAAAACTTTCAGAGTGTTTGCTGCCCAGAAAAAAACAGGTTTCTACTTACAATGTCAATCCCTTTTTTTAATTTTTTTTTTATATCAACACCTCAGATCTGTGTGTGATGGTTTTCTCTTACAGTTCCCTGACTCAGTAATGCTCTACTGTCCATAGGTGCCCATTTTGTGGCAAAGATTGGTTTCAAGTTTAGTGTTTAATAACACACATTTCTGCACCAACCAGGAAGGCTAACCTCCCTAGTTACAATACATAACATCTTTGATGTATTTATCCATTTCAAACAGTCTGCCTGATGTAATGTATTCCAGCCTTTCTTCAGCCAAACCTTTAGTATTACGAACACTTCGCTGGAAAATATAGGAGCGAGATGTGCATCATCTGGGCCAATCAGAATTGTTTACTGAAGATGTATCTGTCAAGGCACTAAATGTTCACTCTCGTGCTGTAAAAACTACCAGCCCTAACCCGGTCCTTGTTGTGAGCTGTAGCAGACCTTAACTATGAAAACTGTTAAAAGTTGTAGGCTCTGGTGGCAGGCGATCTGATGTCACACGTTACATTAGATTATCATTGGCTTCCAATGTAAGAAGAAGCCTTACTCTACTGACCAGCATTGGCGATGCCATTGGATCTGGCTTTAAAAGACTGTTGTTTGGTAGTATAAGTATTAAAAGTACTTCGTGAGGCAATGGATATGTATTTGTGTAGAAGCCAAGAACTGTAGGATAATATTGGTGTAGGTTAAAAGGTCAGGTGCCAGTTGAACTGTCAAGCCAGACCTAAAAATCCATATAGGTTGAGAAAACGCCATAAATGATATAGTTATCGAACACAATTAGTCCGCAAGTCGGGGCTACACACTGGTTGACCGCGTCTACCCCTTATTTTCACAGGGAAGACAACGTCCACCATACAAAGAAGTTGGACCCTGCTAAAATATGCTGAACTTGTTTCGGTGTATTTTTCAGACATGGGGACACGTTCAGCAGCGCCTGTACGTTGTCTGCGTTCCATTCCCATCAGCCACATGCAGGAAAGGAGAATGCTTTTTTTATTTTCACCCCAACTGGACCACAAATAAAGGCAGAATTTAAGGGGATAGCAGGCTCCACTATGATCGTGGATGGGAGTGGTCTGGATCTTCACTCCTAGATACAAATGCACTGGAGGCGAAACAAAGGCGCACACCTTGTTATCATTTCACAGGTACAAAAGAGGCATGCTTTTTATTACTTTGTTCGGTCCCTTTATATGAGACATATGTATGCACTGTAAGAATGTCAAATGTGGTGGTCTGTCCCAGTATTTACACAAATAGCAATCAAAGTACCACTATTTTATTTATTTTATAGTACTACTTACTCCAATGCAGGATGTAAGTGCCTTACATAACATACATATTATACATTGATAAGTCATTAAGTGTGTAAATCAATGTACAACATGTGTTGCATAAGACAGGATTACAAGGTGTAGGAGTCTCATGTCCTTCATAGCTCACTGTGCTACATTAGAAGGATTACAAATTGTGAACTGCAAGTAACTAAATGATCTCTGTCTTAAAAACAATAGCCCACTTACCTATCTACGTAAAATAAAAATCTGTCATCTGCATGTTACATGATGTGCTTGGCAGGAGACACAGTAACCTGCTATACTACTATGATTCCAATCTTGGACTGGACAAAACAGATCTCTCCAGCAAAACCTTTAACCGCCACAGTTATCTTTCAATATTTATTATTCCCTGAGATTTACTGGACACACAAAGCCATAACTCCATAAGATAGTTTAAAATGCAGACTTTGTAACCAATTAAGCAGAACCGATCCTCTGCCATGTTTCTCCATGATGGCAATTTCTTTTTGAAAGAGTTTTAAAAAAGAAATGTATTAGTTAAGGACCCATTTTGTATCTGGGTTGCGCCACTTTTTTAGCACAACCCCATATGCAAAATCTAATTGTTAAATCTCGTAATGCGCTTAAATGTACTCATGATAGACATGCCTAACAAGTGAGGTCTTAATATCTGATGTCCCTTCCAATGATTCCACATGCACACTCCTTGATGTCACTTTCATACTGCCTAACTTGGCTAGTCCCCGTTTCCTTTTAGGACTTGTGCCCTGGACACAATTTAATAGCATGTGCAGGCCCTTAACAGTTCATCCTCCGGCAGCTTGATAAATGAACCAAGTGATAACAGCTGTATGGAGAAAAAGCACTTTTTTGTGGGACCACGTAACTTCTGCCTAATCAAAACGTACTCCTGGCTCCCAACATGTGAGTGGGCCCTAAAAGCCCCTCTCCTGGTGTTCTCACATAATTGTCCGGTGACTGCTACAGTGTCAGGCCAGACCATAAAAACGTCTAGGGGTTTTATTTATCCGTGCCTTAAAACATGAATTGTTAATGTAATTGTTTTATTAATTTTTGATTATTTTCTTCTAGAGTCTTAATGGTGTGTATCTGAACAAGGAGCGATTGGAATCTTCCAAAGCGTACCAGGTATGTGAGGGAGATCAAATCCAGCTGGGCGTCCCCTTGGAAGATGGTGAGAGAGCAGAATATGAGTATGAATTGATCCACGAAGAGCGAGGAAAATTAGAGCCCTTTTTGACTGAGCAGCTGAAAGGCAAAAGTAAGTGGCACAGAACTAAGCGTAAATTTAGTGCCCAGGAACTTGACGCCTCTGGAGCTGAGGGCTCCTCCAATTCCAAATCAAAAGCACTGCGTGTCTCTTGGGATGGCGAACAAAGTATCCCTTCACAGAGAACTGAATTGGCTAAACAGCCCACAGAGACTATGGGATCAAAGCTACCTGTGCCAGGGCCTAGTATACTTGAAGCAACCCAAGAAGACTGTGGTGCCCAGGAGAAAGATGTTTTATTTGGCACCCAGAATTTTGAGACAGGGCCATTCTTTGGCACACAGGCTGGTTTGCAAACTGCTCCTCATGACGGTGGAATGCAATCCACTATCTCCACACCCTCGCACCGCACGGTACAGCTGAGCAAGGTGCGTGAGACTATGCAGGAGATCAGGAAATTAAAGTTAAGGGCACTGGAGAAACAAGCAGCAGTTCTGAGCATGAAACAGCAGAACAAGAAACCCCCCCCAAAGGAATTGCTGGAAATGGAGCGTGAGTTGCAGGAGCTTCAAGACCAACTCCGGAATGAGCAGGAGCAGCAGTTGCAGAGGATGAAGCAGCTTGAGAAGTCATTCTTTGAGGAGGAGAAGCAAATGGAGGTAAATTGTCTAAACATAAACTCATGAGAGGTCAAAGTAAAAATGGTATTGGACCAATTGGTTTTGGATAAAGTGTAGTATCTAATTTTGAGCCAGCCTTGATTACCATGTTCAGTGGTTAGATAATATATTTGCACATACTTTTTATTGTCTGCTTTTTGTGTGACACGTCATAGAAGAAATAAAGTAGAATTGTTTTATTTAACATGAGAATTGACATTGGCTTTGAAATTTATAATAGGTGAAAAATCTCCCTGGAAATAAAAATACAATTAAAAACCTAGTTCAAATAACTTAACAAATACCATTTCCTGCTTATTGGCAAAGAAACCCTATTAAAAAGAGGTATGAATTAAAAGTATTTCGATTTGGAGCACTTGTTAAATTTTTTTTATTTTTATTTTTTATTTGTATTTGCATTTTATCATGAAACAGTACAGTCATATCATCATTGGTCAGTACATCCCGACCCCCCCGCCCCCATCCCACTGATCCTCACCTGCAAAATCAATACAACATTATACACATTGAGTAACTTCACCAGAGCTCTCCATGCCCCTGCCAGTAGTGCCCTGGCCGACTGCCCTACACCATATTCATATCTATGGGCACACCCAAGCCCCTTGTCCCTCTTCACAGACCCCCAGCTAGGCCATGATACTTCCGCCACCGACTCCATACTCTACCAAATTTCTTAGGGCAGCCTTGCGCCTTATAGGTGACCCTTTCGGCTGCCATATAGAGATCCATACCTCTCCGCCATTCCTCCAGTTGCGGTGTCGTGGCTGCCCCCCATTTCCTTGCCACATCCCTCTTTGCAACCACCAAGGCCAGGGAAAGGAAAATCAGATGCGGGCGAGCGAGATCAACATCATTGGTCATACCCAACAGAACTAATTTAGGGTCCATTGGCAGAGAAGTCTCCAGTACCTTCCCCAGTTCTCTCAAGATCCCCCGCCCAATACACCTGAATCATCGGGCAGGACCAGATTATATGGTAGAAATCCCCCCCCCCCTTTTGTCCACATCTTAGGCAATTTTTGTCCTCCGCTCTACCCATTTTGTGAAGTATATTTAGCTGAATGAGCCTCAGCCAGGATTTAATAGCTACCTCCCTAGGGTGCATAAGTACAGTGTCCCAGTCTACCGTGTCCATTTCACCCGCCTCCCTCTCCCACTTACTCCTAAGGGTACTCAGATCTTGTGGCATGTTGTTCATAAGAGTTCTGTATGTGAGTGATACTGCCCTTTCCTGCACCTGTTCTTGGAGCAGGCGGCCTTCCAACAGTGCATATTCAGGAAGTGTGCCTGCTGGGATCCCCTCTGCCGCCATGCATGCCTCAGTTGTGCATATTTGAAATATTGCGTGTGGAGCAGGCCAAAGTCTAAAAAGTATAAAGAGAATCCCTGGAGAAAACAATTCACTCACTCGTACTATTTGTAATCACTGGTCACAAACTAATTTATACCGTTCACAGACTTTTTTTTATTAAAAAAACACACACATATAGATAAAACAGAATGCATTACATAATCAATTTTGTTATTTATAAAAAGACTGACACTTCATACAGTAAATAAAAAACAAAGTTAAAAATAATTCATCAATGTATACAGATAAGACAGCGAAAAAAATAACACATTTTAGAGTGTCAACAAATCCTAACCACGTTTGTCACAACTTAATCTAAGGCAAACAATACAACACCTATGAATCAAAAGCACAACCCCAAAGTATCAAGAACATCTATTTCTGATACTAATTGCAAGATTCACAAGCCCTTGTAGTGTTTTTAGGACAGATCTCATTTCACAATTCACCTTATTCCAGATATTTACTGGGCTTGAATTCTAAAAACAAAAGAAAGCGTCGACGCGTTTCGGTGTCACTGCCTTTGGATATTGGCACACCTTCCTCAGGACAATTTCGAAGTCCTTTGGGGTTAAAATCATGCATCCTTCCTGTGTGTAAGAAAAGGATTGGTTCAATACATTTTAAGGACGTTTCTAATTCAAAAGAAAAGATGTTTACCTATTTATATAGTGTGTTATTCATACAACCGTGATTCTATAAACACTTTATAGATACATCCCTTATTTAAAATTTCGGGCATATCCACTTTTCACATTGCATTACATATACTTATATTTTCTAAATTACCTAAATTACTAAAAGCTGATCACATGTTCTGATACATTGTTCATCTCTTCAACCCTCCGTTATAACCTAGTTGATGACCAGTTCGATGTAGATCCACTCAAACATTCATACATTCCATTCACTCACATTGTTACTGACCTTAAGATTAAAGGTCTGTTTCTTTTTAGATGGGAAAGGATCCAAATCCACGTTATGCTGTGTCCTAGATTAGTGTCTTTGAAATATACGAGGTCTGGAAAGACACAGTGTTATGTGTTTATAAATACTAGATATAAGCCATATATTAGTCTATTCGTCTGAGCTCTCTATGGATGTTTGTAGCTCAGAGTATACAGAGTTGTCTGGTATATTACCGTAAAGGGAGAATCCCTTGCCTTTACGTCTCTTCAGGTTCGTATGATTGCCCTGACCATATGGTAAACCACCCTCTGGGTACCGGAGATGCACCTTATCTATGGAGGAGGCCCCTGTACAGGATCCCCCACATCGTACAACCGGTGTAGCGTCGCCAGTGTCTGCGTTTTGGCCTCCCCAGTTACCAGGTCCCTATATTGAGTTTGAGTATCTGTCAACTTACGAAGCACCCCCGTGGCTTTACTAGTCTGATATTCCCTTTCCAACTCCAATATGAGAGCTTCCAGCTCCTCAATTTCTCTCTGACTTTTCCGGGTCTCTTCTGCCAGTCTGTTCTGTGCCCTGTCTCGCATGATCGACTTGAAGGTCTCCCAGAAGACCACCTTGGATGAGACCGACCCCTCATTGTCAGCCACGTAGACCTTCACGTCGGCCCTAAGGCCCTACAATATTGCCGGGGTCTACAGGTCCCAGGCTGACAGTCTCCACGTTCCACCCCTCTGTGCCCTCCTTCTCCCCACCTTCACCAAGAGGGGCGAATGGTCAGAGATCCCCCTCGCCTTGTATTCCGCTGAATCTTCCCACGTCAGGACATGTCGGGCAAGGAAAATATAATCCAGTCTAGATTAGTCCCTGTGTGCGCTCGAGAAGAAGGAATAAGCCCTGTCATCTGGATGTAACCACCTCCAGACGTCTGTGAGTACCAGGGTATCGATCATGGTGAAGAGGGGGGTGGGAGACTGGTCCCTGATCCGGTCTCCTGTTCTGTCTCCTGTTCTGTCTAGCGTCGGAGTCAACACGTCATTGAAACCCCCCCCCCTCCACCCCCCCAGAACCTGTAGTGTATCGGATGTGTTAAGTAAATTATCCGTGACCCCTTTCAGTGTGGCTGCCTGCAATTTTGGGGGGGGGCATATGCCGAGACAATCGTGCATTCCTTCCTTCGCCATGTGCCTCTCACTCCCACATAAATCCCCTGGGGGTCTAACCATATAGGTGCCACCCGAAATGGTTGGTTCTTCCTGATCATTATCGCCACCCGTCTTGAGCCTGTAGTAAAACCTGTATGTGCTAAAACATTTTAGTGCCCTCTAGCTAGAAAGCCGCAATTATTGCCCTGAAGATGTGTTTCTTGTAACAAGACAATGTCGTGGCCTACTCTTTTGATATAGGTGTTTACTAGGCCTCGTTTAATCTTACTGCCTAGACTATTCACATTCCATGTTAAGACCGTGAGCCCTTCCACATCCTGCAGTGTCTCCATTGGTTCACCCGGCATCCTGTCTATAGTCTCGGTATATGGTGCTCATGATCAGTGGTAGTGGTGCATTCTGTACTCTGGCATTACTGACCCCGTTAACCTGTCCTGTTCACTCCCCTCTCCCGCCACCCCTCCTCTCCCCCAACCTTCCCCATTCCAACCCCTCCACATCCCCAAACTGGAAGCAAAAACATTAACCCCCCTCCCCACCTTCCTTCCCCCCCGTCCCATCCTCCACAAACACAGAATATAGGACTGTCAGCGGAGAAGGTCTGTCGCCCTTCCACAATTCACCACCCACCAACCAGTACGTACAGTCTATCTAGCTGGCTTGCATAACCAGTCCACAGATCCTGCTCACAAAATTAAAACAATAGCTCAGAAAAAACAATAGGTAAAAGGGGGGGTGGAATCAACTTGCGTGCCATCCAACTGGAGCTGGTATCTCCGTTGCCCATCCAGTCCGGATTCAAGAGTGTGAGTCCTGAGTAACGTTCTGCCTGTCCTGTCGCATCTTGTTCTAGCTCTCGGATTGCTGTCACTAGAGGGTGCAGGGACTGCGCTTCCTCCTCCTCTCCACCAGAGTAGCGGTCCCCCGTATCTTCCTCCCCTCTCAGAGCGAGCATTTCTTTCCAAACAGCGAAACCGAGATCCTGCCGTGCCTCCGTCTCCTGTTGACCCGAGTGTCTCCTCTGTCTCCCCGATGGTCCGCGGTTGGGATATGGCGTCGTCTGGACTCGTCCCCGTCCTCTCGATTGTCTGTGCCTCTGAGTCCTCGGCCGTCCCTATTGAAATCCACTGGCATGCCTTTCGGCCATTGCCCCTCTCCTCTCTGCCTCTGGTCTCTGGAGCGGAGGGCGTTCCTCTAGCCAGTGCCAGACATCTTCCGGGTGTGTGAAAAAGTGTGTTTTTTCCTTCTAGATTACTTTCAATTTTGCCGGGAAGAGCAGCATATATTGGATATGGAGGTCCCTTAGTTTGGCTTTCACCATCTCAAAGGAGGGCCTCTGTTTTTGAACCTCCGGGCTGTAGCGCGTTTTCCAGTCTGATCTCCCCCATCTTTCTGGCTTCCCACAGGATCAAGTCCCGATCCGCAAAGTTCAGGAATCGTGCAATGACTGGCCTCGCCGTGCGCCTTATGGCGGCTTCACTAACGATGCCCTATGCGCCTGTTCGACCACAAAACAATTAGAGAACTGCGCCGCCGGTAAAGTCTTCAGTAGCCAGGCACGTAGAAAAGCTGCCATATTAGCCCCTTCAATTCCTTCCCGAAACCCCACAAAGCGTAGGTTGTTGCGACGGGCCCTATTTTCGGCGGCATCCACCTTGCAAAGGAGTTGGTGATGAGATGCCTGGAGTTCCGCCATGTCTTTGCGAAGGGTAGTGATGGAGTCCTCTGCTTCCCCCAATCTCGTCTCCGCTGTGGTAACCCTCTCTGTCAAGTTACGGAAGTCCTGTCTTAGGAGAGTGACTTCTGAGCCTACCTCCCCAATCTTGACCTCTAGCGCTGCCCGGGACTCCTGTATGTCCGCCCTCGAAGCTTGGATCGCTCCCATCAGAAGGTCAGTGTCTGTACGGGAGCCGGAGGGTACCGCCTCCGCAGGGGGCTGAGTCGTGGCGTATCGGTCTAGGGTCCCCTGTCTTGGGGTCCTGGTGCTGGCCTCCTTCTTCCCCATTGTGGACGTCCCTGTAGGACAGAACACTATATCGACTCCTCTAGTCACTCCTCTCCACCTATCCAAGAGGGGTGGGGGCGGGGGGGGGGGGGTCCGTCCCGGTCTGTATGGCGGAGACCACGCGATCCCCTTTCTTGCTCAGGGCTTATTGCTGGTCCTCGACGTGGTCCCAGCCCCCCACCATCGTTGGACGCCCGCCGGAGAATGTGAGGGGAGGAGGAGGAGGAGGGGGGGGGGGAAGTGGGGGAGAAAGCGAGGCTCCCAGTCCAGCAACTCCTGGTTCCTCCAACAACACAGTCTCAACAGCCCCCTGATGGCCAGCCCGCTGCCCTTCCGCTTTCTCTGGGTCCCCTGGCCAGTACTTAAGGGCAGCGCGGCTAGTGTGCATCCAATCCAGCCGTCCTATGCCAGGCTTTGGTGTGCGGGTCTCCTACCTCAGGTAATGGCGCCGTCTCGTATGGGCCCCGGTACGTGCCCCGGGGGCAGGCCCCGCCGCTGCAGGCGCCGTTCGTCTTCGCTCGCCTCCCGGTATCCCTCTCAGCGGCCCCGCGTCTCTACATCACAGCCGCAGGCCGTGTATCGCCGAAAGTCTCAGTCTCCTCCAATGCAGAAGGGTGCAGCAGCGTCTTAACCCCCAGCGCCGGGCCCTGGCGTGCCAGGGCCTCCTCCCGGCTATTTCATTTCGGGCGCCGGCGCCAGCAGCCTGCCCTCCCGCCTTCGGCGCGTCCGCTACTGTGGGGGCCCCAGGGACACTCCTCTCGGTCTCACTTCTGTCCAGGGCCGCATAGTGATGGGCACCACGTCCGGGCGGAGGCTCCGGTCTTTTGCAGCCTCTGCGACGCAGCCGTTCAGGGCTAACTTCTCCGTCTCAGGGCCCGGCAGCCATCTCAAGCCAAGCGGCTGCGCCGGTTCCGACTGCCTGGCGTGTTTCTTCCGGTTCCGGCTGCAAGGCGCTGCGTTTTCCGACACCAGTGTGACTTGGGTCAATCGCGGTTCGTTTGGGGCGGAAATGGGACGTTCTGGGCTCGTTGGAAACGTCGGATTAAGGCAGCTCTCTGGGAGCTACGGAGGTGAGTCTTCCCCAGAGGCCGCAACTGCTTTTGGGGCCCCGAGGACAACATCCCGCCCCATATTGGAGGGAGCACCTCGAGGACTGTGCTTCCGCACCCGCACAATTTGCTGCCTGGCGTAGGCCTTTGATTCGGTTTTATCTCCTCGACGGGGGACGCGGGGGCCTGCACTCCTAGCTTCTGAACGCTGTGGGGGGCCTATTGCTGCACTCCCTCCGCGGGGTGAACTGGCCTTTGCCTAGTATTGATTTTGAATGTCCTTGGACCCCGCCGCAAACAGACCGTCTCTTGCCGGAAAGCAAGCACAACAACGAGGTGGGGTTGGGGGGTGCGGAAAACTAGCACAACGAGGGGGGGGGGCCGAAAAGCAAGCACAGCGAACAGATGCACAACGAGGGGGGGGGGGGCGGAAAGCATGAGGGAACAGACGCACAACGAGGGGGGGGGCGGAAAGCAAGCACGAGGGGGGGCGAAAAGCAAGCACGAGGGGGCGGGGCGGAAAGCACAAGGGAACAGACACACAACGAGGGAACAGACACCCAAAAACTTACTGGCTCAGGGGGGGTGGGTGGGGTGGGTGGGGAAGAGTCTGTCTGTTGTGCGGCCGGTCAGACAACGCCATGACACCACCATCTTTCTCTGAGGCGAAGCAGAAATGCCTCGGAGAAAGCATCGTCCTCTTCACATTGGCTGGAATGTAAAATTCCAGCCAATGGGAAGAGGAGGGAAAGCAAAGAGAAAACACAAAAAACACGCCCCCGAATTCAGTCTTCAACAGAGTGACGCCCCTCTCCTCCAATGGCTGGCCTCTGTTTAGGAAGCCAGCCAATGGAGAAGAGGGGCGGGTTCAAGCACCCACACTGTCGAACATCTGATCTCTCCCTGCGACTGTGGAAGTGCAGCCTACGCAGGCCGAGACCTAAAAAGTAAGTAAACTGTGTAAGACAATCAGGCATATGTGAAGGTGAGAACATATAAATGTTCAATAACTGGCTTAAAAGGGAAGGGGTATGTTAAAGTAACTTCATTTTAGATATTGGTCAGTCACTTAACAACTGAAAATAAAAGCCACAGGCGTGCGCTGTGTGTAAGAAAGAGGCTCTGTATATACTGCACCAAAGTAAGATACAGTGTGCACAGAGTCCACAGTCCCCAGAGGTTTGTCAGAGGTTAAAGTTAGATATAACCTTACTCTCTAAAGTGGTAGCTTGGTCGAGCAGTAAGGCAGTATCAGAGGACAGTGTAAAGCATTTGTTGTACACACTCAGTCAGCAAATGGTCTCACACACTCAAGAACTGAACTCTAGGCCAATTGTTTTGTATATAAAAATATATTGTTGTTTTATTTTAGAACCACTAGTAGGTATAAAAATACTTTCTCAGAATGAGATGTTGCAATTGAATACTTTCAATGAGCAATAGACCTTTAAATGCAATAGATACAGTTGTTGCAATATGCAACATAAACTTAACACAATAATAACATTGAGCTCAATGGGAATTTTAAGTAAAATGCAATATTAATTACTTTGTGTATGTTTTTCTTACTGAGGGCTGGATCCTGGATTTAGCCCTGGTGCATCTCCTGTAAACAGTTGAAAGAAATCGTTTTTGTTAAACAGGCGATTTTTAAGGAATATTTGTATGTTTCAAAAATCAACACTTAAAAGAATTTCTGGCAAACACCAGGCAATGTTATCCTATTGTGGAAAGTCAGGTTATCGGAAAATCACAGTTGTAATAACTTTTTAGGTCCGTGCTGGGAACAAAGATCCAGCACTGGGATCTCTCCTGGTGGTTCACCACGCTACTAGAGCTCTTAATGGTTCCACATCAGAAATTACAGCTCACGCCATCCCGGTTAACACAGAACCATGGAGAAATAAGACACCCAGAACCAAGCCAACTGAATTTGGCGATCTGGCTCCTGAAGTCCTAGAGTTTGGTTACTTAAACCTACCACCAGACTGTATGGATATAATTAAAGAAGCTAGAAGACCCACTACCAGAGCATGCTATGCTGCTAAGTGGAAACGATTTCCAATATACTGTAACAACAATCACATTGATCCTTCGGACGTTTCCATCCAAAATGTCATTTGCTACCTTCTACATTTACAAAGGTCCAATTTGGCTTACTCTTCCATACGCCTGCATCTAGCAGCTATTGCAGCGTATTTACAAAATAGACAACATCTATCTATTTAGAGTACCTGCAATTAAGGCATTTATGGAGGGATTAAAAAGAATAATCCCACCCAGGTTACCACCTGCTCCAGTATGGAACCTAAATGTAGTCCTTACAAGACTCATGGGACCCCCTTTTGAACCGTTACATAAATGTGAACTACAATTTCTAACATGGAAAACTGCTTTCCTTGTTGCCATTACCTCTCTCAGAAGAGTAAGTGAAATACAAGCATTCACAACAGAAGAACCATTTTTTCAAATACATCCTAACCAAGTGGTTCTTAGACCCAATCCAAAATTCCTACCAAAAGTGATTACTCCTTTTCACCTAAACCAATCAGTAGAGTTACCAGTGTTTTTTCAAAAAACGGACTCTGTTGCAGAGAGAGCTTTGCACACCCTAGATGTTAGAAGAGCTCTACTATATTACACAGACAGGACTAAATCATTCAGAAAAACAATACAACTATTTGTATCCTTCTCTCCCCGAAACAAAGGCAATCCTATCTCTAAAGGAGGTATTGCTAGATGGATTGTTAAGCGTATTCAAATATGCTATCACAAGGCTAAACGTACACTAACAGTTCCTCCTAGAGCACACTCCACTCGCAAACTAGGAGCCTCTATGGCTTTCTTAGGAAACATACCATTAGAGGATATATGCAAGGCAGAAACATGGTCTACAATACACACCTTCACTAAACACTATTGTGTTGATGTGCAATCCAAGCAGCAAGCTGCAGTAGGCCAAGCGGTCCTTAAAACACTCTTTCAGTATGCTGCAACGGATACAAGCGACCACCGCTAGGGGAGACACTGCTGCACAATCGTTGCTAAATGTAGGATCTGCAGCTCATATGCCTTGAACGGAAAATGCTACTTACCAGTATGCATCTGTTCTTGGCATGTAGAGCTGCAGAATCCTACATGCCCTCCCGCCTCCCTGGGACTTGTATCCGTTCCAGTACTCATCTTACTTAGATGCACACGCATGGACATCCTTTTCTCTTTACTTCTACTAACTCCATCATTTCCCATCATGGCGAAAAACAATCTGAGGATGGAGTCGATGACCATGCGCAGTATTGTCCAAGGGAGGAGTCCCCTATCTCATGACTACAAAAGACTTCTTCCAAGAAGACAACAACAACCTGCAATCATCCGAGCCCAACACCAGGTGGCGATCTATTGCTAAATGTAGGATTCTGCAGCTCTACATGCCAAGAACAGATGCATGCTGGTAAGTAGCATTTACCTACTGTTTTTTCTTTTTGGTGTCTTCTTGCTTCTTTGTCTCCTATCGATGTCCACGAAGAAGACCGGATTCAAGCCGTGCGGAGAATGCAGCAAGATGGTGTCGATTACGGATCCGCACGAGTGCTGCGTTTGGTGTTTGAGTTAGGACCATGACGTCCAGGGATGTTCTTCTTGTAAGAAGATGAATCCCAAAGCACTTCGTGAGAGGGAGGCAAAGCTCCTTGTAGCCAAGTTGAAGATCAATAAGGACAAGAAGAGTTCGAAGTCACGGACTCTACGGTCGAGGTCTCGTACGAAGTCGCACTCGAGGTCGTCTTCAGGGCATACTTCTAGGTCATCTGAAAAGAAGCACAAGAAGAGAAGACAAGAGTCTCGTCATCACTCTGGGAAGGATTCGGGCTTGAGACCGAAGTCGCAGGTGAAGTCGCTTCGCAAGGATGAGGTGTCTCTGTCGCCGGAAGTTCAAGACTCTGAGGGTGAGGCGTCGGCCTGCGGATTCGCCGGTTCATTCACCGAAGCCGGTGTCGAACCTTCTCCGGCTCCATCTCATTCACCTGTCCAGGAAGATTAGGGAGAAGAGGAAGAAGGAGAAAAGGAGGCTCCGTTGCCTGCGGATTTGTCAACCCCGGTGCACCAGCCTGAGGTAGAGGTGGAGGTTGAGAAGTCTCTGCTTCCTCGAGAGCGACCTGTGGGCTCTTATCCAGCTTTTCCGGCTCCAGGTCAGGACCCTACTCAGTTTCTGAATGCTATGTATGGAGTGTATTTCAGAGCTATGTACCCCTCTGGTGTACCGGTTGGTCCCAGGGGTCCATTGTCATACAATCTGGGTATTCCCCAGGCATACGCTCCTGCGCCTTTCATGCCGGCTCCGCCGCCGCCTTGGCTTTTCTCGGCGGCGCCAAGACCTTCGACGCCAAGACCTTCGACGCCGGTACCCTCGACGCCGGTACCCTCGACGCTGATGCCGAATCCGATCCGACCTCGTGATCAGCGGTCTGGCCCTCCGGCTTAGAGTTCAACGCCGGCTCTGGCTCCGTCGGAGTCTGTTCCGGATCCGTCTACGTCATTCCTGAAGGAGAGGTCGAGGCGTTAGGCCCAGAGGCTTCTGGAAGAGCAGAAGTACCGTGAAGCAGATATAGAAGAGGGTGAGCTGCAGGATTCGGAGGATCTTTTCGACGATCTAAGGGAGGCTAGTGGTCTTGAGCTGTCTCCTGATTGGGAATTGGCCTCTGTTTCTGACGCTGCTTCTAGGGATGTGACACCTTATCACGTAGTTATAAGGAAGGCTGCGGATTTGTTGAACATAACACTACCTACTGCAGAGTTTAAGTCAAACATTCTGACAGAGGTCCTTCATTCACCATCCTCTGTTGTGGAGCCCATGCTCCCTTTAAATGATGCTTTGGCGGAGCCAATATCAGAAATGTGGAAAAGACCGCTTACAGCCCCTGCTGTTTCGAGGGCTGTTGCAAGAAGGTACAGGGTGGCGCCTGGTGACCCGGACTTTTTATCTTCGCACCCCTTACCAGAGAGCTTGGTTGTGCAGGCTGCCTGCTCGAAAAAATCTGCAGGCGCTTTTCCACAGGTTCCTGGGGTTAAGGAATCGAAGAAGCAGGACCAGGCTGCGAAAAAAGTCTTTTCCTCGGCAAGTATGGCACTCAAAACAACAAATGCTACTTGTCTTATGGGACGCTATATCCATGCATTGATGGATTCCGTCAAACAGCTGGCTCCAAAGCTTCCTGAGGAGGATAGGAAGGATTTTCAAGAGGTGATTGTTGACACTCAGGCTGCTGCTAGGCAGGTCATTCAGAGTGGGCTGGACACTGCTGACTCGGTGGCAAGATGGGATCTTCAGTGGTCACTAGAAGAGCTGCATGGCTGAAGTCCTCCTAATTCTCTGCGGATGTCCAGGCTACCTTGATGGATTTGCCCTTTGATGGGTCAGGTTTATTTGGGAAAAAGGCTGATGCCACTTTAGAGAGGTTCAAGGACAGCAGAGCGACGGCTAGATCTTTGAGGCCTACAGTCTAGGAGTACCGTGAGGGAAAAAGATTCAGAGGATTTGGCAGGTCGCAGGTCTTCCTTTCGGACCTACAAACAGTCGCAGCAGCAAAATTCGCTGTACAAATCATACAGGGGCAGGCAAAGAGCTCGTACTAGAGGTCGTCAAGCTTCCTCCTCCTCCTCTTCCCAACCCCCTCCCATCACAGCAAAGCAGCCCTAGATCCGCCATTCCGGATCAAGTGGGTCCATTGGGGGGGGGGGGGGGGGGGGGGTGGCTTACCTATTTTCTATGGGATTGGGAATCGGTCACTTCAGACCTGTGGATTCTCAATCTCGTGGAGAAATGGGTATGCACTTCCCTTTTCGGGAATTCGCTCCCAATTACCCTCCTTGCCAAGGCTTTTGCTCGGAGGACCACCTGCTGCTCCTGCAGGAGGAAGTCCTGGCGTTGCTAAGAAAAGGCGTGATCGAGGTGGTTCCGGAGCAGGAAAGGGGTCAGGGATGCTACTCCCGGTATTTCCTGATTCCCAAGAAGGATGGCAGACTTCGTCCAATCCTGGATCTCCGGATCTTGAACCTTTACCTGAAGCAGGAAAAGTTCAAGATGCTCACCCTTGCACAGGTTCTTCAGGTGCTGCTGGAAGAAGACTGGATGGTATTGATCGACTTGCAGGATGCGTATTTTCACATCCCAATCCTGAAGTCGCACAGGAAGTATCTCCGTTTTACGGTGGGGTTGCAACACTACCAGTTTGCGGTCCTTCCGTTTGGTCTTACTACTGCGCCTCAAGTCTTCACCAAGGTGATGGCTGTGGTGGCTGCACATCTCAGAAGGTCAGGGATTCCGGTGTTCCCTTATCTGGACGATTGGCTGATGTTATGTTATGTTATGTTATGTTATGTTATGTTATGTACATTTATTCGGCGCAATCTCCAGAGACAGTGCTCCATCATCTGCAGGTTACAACTCAGTTGTTGTACAGATTGGGTTTTTCGATAAATGTACCTGGTGCCCTCCCAGCGCATCCTGTTCATTGGTGCGGTACTGGACACAACTGTATGTCAGGCATTCCCTCCTCCTCAAAGAATTCGCGACATACAGGAAATGATTCCTTTATTTTACAATGGAGCGGTCGTTCCAGTCCTGAAGGTCCTGCGTCTGCCCGGTCTGATGGCTTCCTGCATTCTGCTGGTCAACCATGCACGCTGGCACTTGAGGGCGCTCCAGTGGTGCCTCCGCAGGCAGTGGTATCAGCACAACGGGGATCTCAGGGAGTCAGTCAGGATCTCCAGAGAAGCAGCAGCGGATCTGTCCTGGTGGGGCGTGGAAGGCAATCTGTCTCAAGGAAAGACCTTTCAACCGCCTCCATCGGAGGCCACAGTGATAACGGATGCATCCACTCTAGGGTTGGGTGCTCATCTGGGGGATCTGGAGATCAAGGATCTTTGGTCTCCAGAGGAAAAATTGCTTCACATCAACCTTCTAGAGTTGTGGGCGATACGTTTGACACTCAAGGCCTTCCTCCCTTCCCTTCGCGGTCAGTCGGTGCAAGTCCTGACTGATAACACGACTGCGATGTGGTATTTCAACAAGCAGGGAGGAGTGGGGTTGCGGTGTCTCTGCAGAGAGGCTCTGCGTCTCTGGTCCTGGGTTCAGGTCCATCAAATTTGTTTGATGGCAAATATTCTGGCCGGAGTTCTGAACGTGCGTTCAGACAGTCTGTCTGCAGTTCTCGGCCGACCAGGAGTGGAGTGGAGGTGGTTCGTCACATCTTTCAGACGTGGGGGGACTCCTCAGGTGGACCTGTTCGCCACTCTCGAACGCTCACTGCCCGTTATTCTGCAGTCTCTAGTTTCCGATGCAGGGAGCCTTGGGGGACGCCTTTCAGTTGAGTTGGGGCTCGCGACTCCTTTACGCGTTTCCTCCCATACCCTTGATTCCTCGGGTTCTGAGGAAGATTCGCCAAGACCGGGCCCAAGTCATATTGATCGCCCCGGATTGGCCAAGAAGGGTGTGGTACACAGAACTTCTCCACCTCTCCTCGTGCCCTCTGCTCCATCTCCCTCTCAGGGCAGATCTCCTCTCTCAGATGGAGGGGCAGGTTCTACACCCCCACCTCCAGACCTTACACCTTCATGCCTGGAGATTGAACGGGGCACCCTGAATTCATTTTCTCTCCCGCACGATGTGGTGGATGCCATTTTATCAGCCAGGCGTGACTCCACCAAGTCCATTTACTCTTATAGATGGTCTAAATTTGTTGCTTGGTGTGGGGAGAAGTCCATCGATCCTTTGAGAGCTAGTTTATCTGATATACTTCAGTTTGCGCTTTCCTTGGCTCGGCAAGGGTTTGCTGTTGCTACTATCAAGGGTTATTTATCAGCCTTGTCGGCATTTCTCTGTTCGCCGTCTTTGTTTAAATCACCTATTGTTTTGAGGTTTTTAAAAGGCCTTTCGAATAAATTCCCTCCTACTCCCTTTGTTGTTCCTCAATGGGACTTGAATCTTGTGCTCACTTTTTTAATGGGTTCGCCTTTTGAACCATTGCACAAGTGTCCCTTGAGGCTGGAGGGTAAGTGAGCTTCAAGCTCTTAGTTGTAAGCCTCCATTCTTGTCCATTCATGCTGAACGATTGGTACTCCGGTCCGGACCAGGGCTGCTTTTCTGCCAAAGGTGGTAACTCCCTTCCATCTAGGGCAGTCCATTACCCTCCCTACCTTCTATCCTCCCCCTCACCCATCCAAGGAGGAGGAGAGACTTCACCGCTTGGACTTGAAGAGGGCGGTGAGCTTCTACATCGATAGGACTAGAGACTATTGTGTGGATGACCAGCTCTTTATTGGATTTGCTGGCTGCAAGAAGGGGGAGGCGGTGCACAAGCGCACGCTCTCGAGGTGGATTATCCTCTGCATTAAGATCTGCTACGCCCTGGCGGGTAAGGAACCTCTAGAGGGTATAAGAGCTCACTCTACTAGAGCAAAGTCTTCTACATCTGCTTTGTCCAGGGGTGTGCCTGTAGAGGACATTTGTAGAGCGGCGATTTAGGCCTCCCTCCACACTTTCGCGAAGCATTACTGCTTTGATTCCGATGTGAGGAGGGACTGCCACTTTGCGCGCTCTGTCCTCCAGGATTTTCTGGTATTGGAGAGTGGGCACCCTCCTCCGGGAGTGGTGACTCTTGTGGGAATGCATTCACAAGGTGAGGAATCCACTGGAAGATGTATCCATCAGAAGAACAAGTTACTTACCTTCGGTAACGCTTTTTCTGGTGGATACAGTATCTGCCTGTGGATTCCTCACTGACCTACCCGCCTCCCCGTTGTCCACTCTTCTATACCTGAGTTATTGTAATGTTGATATTTTTATTGTCAAAGGAAATGTTTTATGTTAATTGCTTTCCTGCATTGGCTTCACACTGTGTGTTATCTTGACATTTGTGTACTGTGTATACTGTGTATATATATATCTACTGTTGTCGGTCCGTCTGTGTGCCTCGAAGACACATGAAAAAAAAGGGCGGAACTGATGTTAACACGCCGGCGTTGGCCTATTATGGAGTCGGTGACGTCAGCAGAGTCGCGCGCGATGCCATGCTTCTGTGACGTCGTCCACGTCGGCGTGAAGCTACAAAAAAAATTTCCGAATGTTGCTGACGCAAGGGGATATTCATTAGGTCAGGAATCTCTCAGGCAGATACTGTATCCACCAGAAAAAGCGTTACCGAAGGTAAGTAACTTGTTCTTTCGGGCCCTGTTTTCATGTCCTAAACATTTCATACAAAACAGTGATCGATTTCTGAACAAAGAGTGTAAAAAAAGTTACGGTAATCCATGTTGTTCCTGCTTATATTTCACATGCTATATTTAATCTTCCCTATGAGTGACCTGGTCACTGTCTGTTTTTCTTTCCATCAGTATATTACTCTGGTGCATAGATTTAACTGATTTGCATCCAGGTGTTTATAACTGGGCACAATTGATTGAGTCAGAACACATTGCGATTTTCTCTCAGTGCATGCCAGGGGCAAAAATGTGTTCAGAATATGTGGCCATCCGATCCTTGCCATCTCTGACAGGCGCACAAACAGATCAATGGTCACATATGCTAGTTCCAGTTGTGATTCTATGGCACTTTAGCAAATGTTAGTGCATATGTTTAAGCCACACCCTTAATTATATAGGCTAGCCCCTTTGAGATCCCCCCCCCCCCCCCTTTTCCCCAACGCACTTTTTTCACCCGACTTATAGCCTTGTCACAAGGCATGGGACTGAACTAGAATAGATCCACTGGTCTTTTAAAAGCCAATGGCAACCTTCGTGAATGGGGAAGTGCTGCCACATACAGCCTACAGGCTGACACAGAGGGGCGCTGAGAAACACAAAACTTGCACATACTCTCTCTGAGCACAGCTTTCAAACTAAAAACATGAGGTAAGGCTGTGGCCACCTTCTGCAGCTGGTGTAGCCAAAGTCAAGTATTACTCACATTAGTTATACCGAGTCTCTAGCTTCTCTCTAAACTAATGGAAGCTCTAACTGTGCTACAGGGACTTGTTGTTACAGGCCCCAGATGTTCAGTGCTTTGCATTGGTGCTGCCCCTGCTGCACTTGTCTATGTGAGGGAAGCTTGCCCTACTGTGTGCTGTATCTGACCTATGTGATGGAATTTTTCTCTTCTGCAGGCCATGTAGCACATGTGCTGCGGGGCTGAGAGAAACCTGCATTGCTGCTGTGCTTTTATTGCATTTCATTGTATTCATTTATTTTCGTATTTTAATTTTTCAGTCACAGAGACACACAAAAATATGAGGTTCATGGTGGGGTATGTAGGCTTTCAATTCAGAGGTCTTCCCTTCGAGGAGTTGTCAGCTCTGATGGTGTACATAAAACTGATCGCCGTGTTGCTCCCTCGTCTTCATCGCAAGGCCATTTTTGCAACCCTACCTTGATGATCGATTCCTAAGACTTCTGCAGGAATGTGGTCTCGCAGCCTTTAATGTGTAGTCATGCTTCGATACAAACTCTGCTTTTGTCTCCGTTTGAAAATGTTACATCTTCTTCCTTGCCAGTGTTTCAGCTTATGAGGCAATGTTAGATCGCATACAACACAAGAAGTTCTCTCTTCAGAGCAGGTCGGTGGAGAGTTTCTTGACCTCTTCCTGGGAGACAGCCAGAACCGTTTTAAACCTTCTTAGTCTCATTGGATCATGAATTTATCTGCTACCTATTGCATTTCTGCAGATTTGGTGCTTCATTGATGCTTCAGGAGAAATAGAATCAGTATTTGTGTCTAAAGGATGTCCTGTCAGTCCCTCTCTATCTACTTGGATTATGTTGATGGATGAATCAACACTACATCGACAGCGATCCAGACTTCTGCCTGGTGTATCCTGGTAACTGAGGTGTCTCTCCCGGACTGGGAAGGACGTTGGTCCAAAACAGAGGGGTTTACATTATTGTTCTGGGATTTAAGGTAATGAAGTTGGTTCTATGATCCTTCCTTCATCAAGTGCAGAATGTGCAGTTTCACATTTTGGCAGACCGCAAACTGCATTGTTCTGTCTGAACATAGTAGGGACAGTGGGCTTGGTTCAGTTGGACAGGGAAGCATTCCAAGTTCTAGGATTAGGCCATTGACAACAGAAATAAGCTATGAGCAGCTCGCCAATTAGCAGGGAGAATTTGACGATGGATTATCTGAACAGAGAGTCATACGTTAATCATGAATGTGAACTTCATGAGGATGTGGTCGATTATCTATTTTGCTGCGGGCAAGGGGGTAAATGTTGACTTTCAGTTAAGTAGTCATTCATTTGGGCTGTTTGTTGACAGCTGTGAGGGTGTTTATGGAAATGGTCGTGTTATTCGTAGTCAGTGTGTGGACTTGTTGATTTTTCCCACTCTGCACATGCCTAAATCTTGGATCTTTCAAAACAAAAGAAATGTATATCCATTGCTTATCTATGATAATAATGCATGCCATGAAGCTGCAAATATTTTGGTAGGTAACTTGTATATTTGTTTTCTTTTGTCCATTGTAGAACCTCAAAATGTAGCATGGTTCTGTATCAGTATCTGCATATTATTTTGAGGAAGACCGGAATTGTTGAGACTGAAAATCATGACCGCAATACTCAAAGCAATTTCCATAGAAAACTATTCTCTCTTTTTATCTCTAGAGTGGTAGTAGTTCAGAGGGGGATGACCACTTGAAGGACCAGCTTGCGCAAGCTCTGCAGGAGGTAAGTGAACATAACGCTAATGCTTTGCCACTCTTAGGCTTCCAAACCCTATGTAGAAGCACAAATGCTATGACTTGTTTCTTTAAAATCTGGGACAGCAAAAAAAAAGAGAAGGCGAGGGGATGAAGTTAGGTCTTTTCTTTCAGCTGTCCTGTGATAATCATCTAGATAAACTGGAAAAAATTGTTAGGAAATGCTGAAAGTGAAATAGAAACGTTAAAACATTATTCCTGTTGAATTCTTTCAGGAAAATGGTACATGGCAAGAGAATTCCCAGAAGTCAAAAACAAAACATGTAGCTACCTGAAATAAACATTATGTTAAGCTGAGAAGAGGGAAGAAGAGTATGGAGGATTTTTTAGCCACTTGTGAAAAATTAGTGGAAGCACGTGATTGGGAGGTGAATTTGAAAGTAAAAAATAATCTTCCAGCCAAAATAAAACCGCAGTGAAAGATCTTTTACATAAGTTTTTCAATGTTGAGAATTTCACTAAAAAAGAATGCAGGAAATGGGCAACGTTTACTTTGTACCAGTATTTTAAGCTTCTCTTGAAGTCAATGACCAGGTCTTTAGTATAATGTTTGACATAATTATAAACAAAAAAGTGTATTTAAAGGGTATGTAATAACAGAGTAGTTGTATGTATCAAGGAACGCTGCTGACAACCTGGTACTGAATACCTGTGTATTTGGATCTTAAGGGTAATTTGAAGGTAAACTAAGTACTGCTGTCCAGGAATAACTTCCTGCTGACCTCTGTGTGCTGAAAAGAACCTGTGTAGTCATGAAGTGCCCCTAAATTATTTTACCAAGAAGAGTGATGAAATATATCCATTGTGATGGGTCCAGTCGGATCACCATGCTGGTTGCCAACAGGTCTGTCCCCGTTGGCTCCCCCCCACCTGAATCAGTCAAGGGTATGTAAAGCGTTGCTAACTGCTTTATGGTGATCTGTTCATTTGAACAGCTAGATCTTGAGTCCTATCCTGAATTGATGAGGCGGTCCTGAGGTGCAGGAGAAGGTACTTTTGACCGCCAGCTGTGAGAAGAAGTGTCCTCTGCTGTTGCCTCAGCAGAACCAGGGGTGTCAGCTACGGAGAGGAAGGCGGGCCTTAAGTGTCTGGTCAGTTGGTGGAAGGTCATGCGTTTGATGTGTGCAGGTCCTTCATTGTGCAGGGCTTTGTATGCATGGGTCAACTTCTTGAACTGGCATCTCTTATGTTTCGGGAGCCAGTGCACCTTCTTGAGGTGAGGTGTGATGTGGGTTCGTATGGGGATGTTGAGGAGGAGCCTGGCTGCTGAGTTTTGTATTGTCTGGAGTCTCTTCAGGAGGTGTGCTGTGATTCCTACATAGTGTGTGTTCGTACAGCCCAGTCTGCTGGTATCGAGTGCCTGCATGACGGTCCTTCTGGTGTTGACTGAGAGCCACCTGAAGATCTTGCAAAGCATGCGGAAGGTGTGGAAGCAGGCTTACGCAACTGTATTGACCTGTTTCTTCATGACTTGCTGTGCAAGATGATGTAGAGGTTAAAGGTGTGATCTCTCGGGCAGGGGATGGAACTAGTTCAGCGGGCCACCATACGCTGTTCCATGGCAAGGGGTTTCCAAAATGAGGACTTCCCTCTTGTCCATATTGAGCTTGAGACAGTTGTCCTTCATCCAGCCACCGACGCTTTTCATACGTCCGTGGAAGTTGGCTCTGGTAGTGGAGGGGTGTTCTGACAGCGAGAGGATGAATTCGGTGTCGTTGGCAGAGGAGACTGTTAAATCCATGCTATCTAACGGTGTTGGCCAGATGGGTCATGTACATGTTGAAGCGGGCGGGGCTGAGGAACGATCCTTGGGGACGCCTTAGATGATCATCTTGGGGTCCGAGGTGAACAGTAGGAGGCAGATTCTTTGGGTTCTTCCAGTGAGATATGATGTGATCCATTTGAGGGTGTCTCCCTGGATTCTGATGTGGTAGAGTCTGTTGATCAAGATGTGATGAAAGACTGTCGAAGTCGGCCAGGAGGATGAGGGCTGCCATTTCTCTACGGTCCTGGAGGTCCTGGATTTCATCGGGTGCTGTGATTAGGGCTGTTTTGCTGCTGTGGTTCGCACAGAATCAAGATTGAGAGGGGTCCAGAAGGTTATTGTGTTTCAGAGCACGGTTTGATAGCATTGTTTCATTTGTCTTCTGATATCTTTTTACAATTTCTATGTGTGGCGCTGAGGGGCATGGTGTTGTGGTACAGTCATGCATTCTTACCTGTTGGCGTGCACCATGACGTTGCAAAGACTATAATGGACCCACCAGCTAGTGCCCTACCTTTCGTTCTGATTGTTAGGGAATCCCGAGTATTATCGATAAGGCGCAGAAAGGAGGGCCTTCCAGATGTCGTCTGTCCGTTTTGTTATCCTGTTGTCGACCTGTCGAGCACGGTGCATGCTTGCCATGTTCAGCGCTTTACCTTTTCGTTGCTGTGCTTACTGACGTTCTCTTGTAGCCTTCACGGTGGAGATGAAGATGTCTGGCATGGTTTCAGGGTTCAGCCAGGTCTTTGTGAGGAAGATGATGTCCGAGGTGAGTGATGAGATCGTGTCCCAGATCTCCGTGGCGTGTTTGTAGAGCGATAGTTAGTTGAGTAGAATGCACAGGAGTTGTGCTGTGGTGGACTCAGTCGTGGTTGTAGTATCTCCGGCACGGTTGATTGCTTCAGTGTTGCAGTTGGAGCAGCAGTCCTGGCAGGGGAACAGCCCTTTAGTGGTGCAGAGGAGATGTGCAGCAGTTGTTGATGCACCAGGTCTGTGGCGGTGTAGCTGGGGAAGATTGGGGGGTGGGGGGGAAGGATGAGGATCCCTCGCGTGGGGTGTGGTCCAATCATAGATTGACACAGACTGGCTTGCGTGCCGATGGCACGCTGCACCCTCCATTGAGTAGTTGCTGGGGGCAGGGCGTGGGAAGGGAAAGGAACAATGATTACGTTGTAAAAGTAATGAAAGACTCTTGGACCCAAGTTGAAGAAGGGGTTTATGCCGAAAGCAAATGCCGGAATCCCACTACCTGCAGCTCCTGCAGAGTACCTTGATGCTGGGAGCAGCTGCAAATCCTTGTCCGGACAAACCACGTAGGTCACCAAACTCAGGAGAGCCAGGGCTAACAGAGCTCTGAATCAATGATGTGTCTTCCTTGGATTCACAACACAAAGCATGAATCATTGGTCGAGTGTGGTTTAAATAGGCCATGCCCAAGACCACATCCGAAACGGCGTCGCCACATTGAATGTGCCGTTATTTGCCAGCAAATAGAACACAGCTGGAACCAGGAAGTGGTGCAATCAGGTTGACTGCCATCCTTAAGTTTTGTAGAGCTCACATGCAGTACAACCGCATAATATCACGCAGCATGCATAGGAGACAGTATAGGACATGGGCTTTGTAGCAGAAGCAATAGAGCAGTGCTACCACTAGGAGTAAAACTGCTCAAGTATTACAGTAGCATCTAGGGACCAGCATTACAAGCCTTACAATAACAACTAGCACTTTAGACCATGGGACTATGACACATGGTGCCAGTATTGGTAGGTCCTGGGATGGTGAAGTGGATGCTTTAGTGGTTGGTCCAGTTGAGCTGCAAGATTTTTGTTGTATTGGACTGTCACTGGACGTGAAAATCTGGTACAGTATGTGTCCCAAGATGTGGAGCGGTTTGGTGACAAGTTGCTTAAACCCGATGTTGCTCATGCTTTCCAGGAGGTCAGTTGTGATGGCGTTGCTGGGGTCATCGAGGTGGAAGTTCAGGAAACCTAGGAAGATGTAGTGCTCGAAGTCCATGGCAAGCGGGATGAAGTGGTCCAGGATGGCACTGAAGAAGTGGCGTGGTCCTAGTGGTCTGTAGGCAAAGGTGACTTTGGTGCTTTTTTCATCTGCGTGGAGTTGGAAGTTGAGATGATCCATTATCGGGGTCAAGTCGCCTGAGGTGGTCGTGCAGAAGATGGTGTCCCTGTGGATGAAGGCAACTTTACCTCCCTGTTTGTTTATTCAGTCCTGGTGTATTATCTTGTAGTCTTCAGGTGGCGATGGGGATGTCCGGTGTGATTGCGAGAATAAAGCCAGGTTTGTGAGGAAGATAATGTCCAGGATAAGGGATGAAAACATGTCCCAGTTCTCTGTGGCATGCTTGCAGTGCGATGGTATGTTGAGTAGAATGCAGTGGAGTTGTGCCGTGGCGCTCTGTGTTTGTATTGTCTCCGGCATTGTTCATTGCTTTGATGTTGCAGTTGAAGCGGCAGGCCTGACAGGAGAACACTCCTTTGGTGGTGCAGCAAAGATTTGCAGCAGTTTGTCAATGCACCTGGGAGCCAGGGCTAGGGGGTCTGTGACGATCTAGCTGCGTTGGGTGAAAGAATCCGAGCTCCTGGCGCTATGTGTGTATGGACACAGACTGGCTTGGCTTCGGTGTGCTGGCCCTCAATTGAGTAGGTGCTGTGGGGTAGGGGTGTGGGAAGCAGGAGGGAAAGGAGCAGTGATTACTGTGGGAAAAGCGGGCAGCGGAAAGAGTAAAATAAAATTAAAAACACAGAACAGAACGGTGCAACGGCAAAAAGATAAGTTTAGCAAAGGGACAATGAAATAATTTACTGCCAATACAAACAGATTTGCTGTGCAGGCAGATAGACTGTTAAACGTCTAAGGCACAGCTTTCCAAACTTTTCATGTTGGTGACACACTTTTTAGACACTCATCAGTTCGTGACACAGTAATTCAGTTTCACTAGCAAACCAGATGTTAAATTAACTACATGTAAGTGATAAGGACTAATATATATGTCAGAGATTGCAAACAACGAAATGTATGGGGACGCAACATATCTCACGAAAACCTTTCATTGGTATTTTTTTAAATATGATTTGTTAGAATACACACACATTTGGGTTTGCAGAAATTTGGCAAGCAAAGGGGTAGATACAGATAGGGATGCAATGAGTGACTCAATAAAATTGTGTAAAAGATTTACAACTATTGTGGTTGTTTTTTTTTTGTTTTTTTTATAATGTTTCTTTGTCATTTTTTGGTCAGGCCGGAGAGCTTATATTTGTTGCCAGACAACATTCTTATGCAAATTGTGCTTTCGAATACTTAAATTATTTTTAATTATATATTTATTGTTCCACAACTGGCACCTGCCATGCATGCATGGTAATAAAAAAATAAAAAAATACAATGGTGCCCACATCATGCAGTATATTGGCACATGCATGGTGACTCGCACGCGTGCATACATGATTATGCTGGGTCATTGTTGTGTCATAAAGAATATGTACGCAAACCCATTTCTTTGTGCCAATGCTAAGCCAATAAATAGGATGAAAGCCGAGTCACTAACTTGATGGGGCAGGAGTGTTGAACCTTGCTTTAAATTTTATGACAAGAAAGGAGGCTTCTACTATGCTTTCTTGTCATAAGTTGAAACAGAAACCGCAATAACCAAGCAAGGAAGCATAATAGTCGCCTGCATGTCTTTAATCAGAACACGATCTGGAAAATCTGGTGTTCCTTTTTTTGTGCTTTTACTCCCCATTAGCTGAATAGTAATCTCGCTCTGGGTATCGACATACAGTTCTTTTGGGATAGATGCAAACTTTAGGATAGGTGTAATTTAAATTTGCAGAGGGGTGGAAATTGTGATTTTGCCCGGAGCGGTATTGTATCTATGGCTATGCAAATACTCCCATTTTAAACAGGAGCCTGTCACTATTTACAGCCAAAAATGGCTTTATTTTTACCTTTCAGCTGTGTAGAATCTTGGAATTAGCACACGAAAATGGAACAGCCCTGGGAAATTACCCATAAGTTACCTACTGAATGTTGGTAAAGTAATAGTGTGAAAAGGGTGTTGATAGCTAAGTCGTGACGATAATGATTCTTGTTGTCTATTCAGCTAACCATGTTGCCAACGCTTACCACTATCCCACAAATCACAGGAAGTCTGGCTGCTCAACATCTAGCAAAGTGCCCGACAGTGTAAGGTGGGTTTACTGTTGCTAACAGTAGACATGTTTCTTCTACACCTACTTGAATCCAGCCCTCATGCCTCCGCTTTTACCACTCGTTGTGTTGAAGAAATTCCTACTTTTCTTTGAAGTTCATTCGCCAATTCTCCATATTGGTAAACCTACAGTCAGCAGCACCACAACAGTTTGGACTAAAAGGCCAATAGTGTTCTAGTAACATGGGCACATACAAGACCACCAACAAACACAGAAACATGTACTGAGACGAAAACATGCAAGATACGAAACCCTCATGTACCACTTGACTATTCCCTTACATGTTAGTCCCACATTTGGGCTGAGTTCTTAACTTTTTCCCACTCACACAGCATGGACAATATTCACAAACTATCTCATCAGTGTCTTCGTCAGAGCGCTGGTCACTCACGTGCCGAGCAGGCGCTCAACGCCCATTGGACTCAAAGGGCTTCAGACCCCCGCCCCCTCCCCCGTCTTGTGGGTCAGCCGGGGATGAGACCGCTTCCCGGGCGCACCCCCCCCGCACCCTAGCACTTTGCAGGTCTTTAAAAGACCATTTTCTTGTTAATGAGGCTTTGATGTCTCCCACCCTTTGTTTAGAGCCCCTGCAGCTCCACTCTGCCTTTTGCTTAAAGAATCAGCCCCCCCTGAAATTATTTCTTACCCCGCTCCCCCCCTGAAATTTGACTCTAGTTGCGCCTCTGGTGCCGAGTCTGCTAGGCTGCAGTGCCCCGGTATCTTCACTCTTCAGGGCCGCCCCATGCACAGCACTGAACAAGCTGCAATTTTATAAAAGTCAGGCTGGTAGTTCATCGCAGCTGCAAACATTAGGTACTACAGTTTACAGGGCTCTCTTACGGGGTCTCCTCCACAGCTCCCGCTCTGTGGCTCACTCCTGCAGCCCAGGCCATGGATCTCTACAGCAGAAGTGCCGCCGCATCCCTCTTCCCTCAAAGCGACGTGCGCTGTGCGTATGGCAGGCGACGTCTGATCATGCCCACACCTCCATACACCATGAGCCGCAGTACCGTCCTGAATGATTAATAGACCGCGTCTCGTCGTCGTAATTTTAAATAATACAAAAGAATGGACACAAGCGAGACACACCCACACATGGCAAGCGACACAGTGGAGTGTCTCGACACATAGTTTGGAAAGCTCTGGTCTAAGGGATACAATGTAGCAGTTGAAGGCTATGCAGGCAGCCAATTAGAGTAGCAGTAACCCAGCAGAACATGAAAGGAAACTGGCAGCTGGGGTGACAGGCAGCAGAGGGTGAGCTGATAGGAGGACCTCACAGGCCTACAGAGTCTCAAAATACAGGTTCTCAAATAGGCTTTGTTTGTGCAGCCAAATGTTGCTGGGTTACATCGTAGGACATGTCTGGAACGGTCTCCCACTGATCATCGACCCCTGATGGCTCCGCTTTCCAGTACACCCCAATAGTCCATAACATGTTATTTTTATTGGCAGAAATAAAGTTGCCGAAAACCATAGTACATGCAGTGAAATGTAAGTCCAAAATGCACCCTCAGTATAATGCCAGTGCTAATAACGGTGCAAGCACCAATACCAAACATAACCAATATATGAAGAAGGGTGTGAGTAGAGAGAAGGTGGGCAGGCCCTAGTACAGTGCACTGGGGGGGCAGGAATGGTTACAGCGGCAGACCAGTGGGTGACTACAAAGAGGAATAGAGGAGTCGGGGTGACCGGGGGGGGGGGCTAGTCGGGGTCATCCTGCAGAAAGGGGGACCATGTGAGAAGAAAGAGTTCTGCTTTATCCATCAAAGGATGTGGTCTTGTACATAGTCCTGAGCCATTCCTCATGTGTTGGCAACTGCGGGGAGTACCATTGTAGTAGGATACAGATTTCGACTGTCACAAGGGCGGTGACGAGTAAGTAGCTGGCATGGCTTGTCAGTTGGGGTAAGTCTGCCAGGTCATGGAGGAGAATCAAGGGACTTGGTAATGGTGAGAGCACATCCATAGATTCCTAGAGTGTAGACCTCACCACCATCCAAAACCATTGGATAGCAGAACAATCAAGCGGAATATGAACAATGTTACAGGACGCATTGTTGCACCGCCAGCAGGCAGAGTGAGGAAGCAATTCTGCAGCCTGAAGCTGCGCTGGGGTCTAGTGCCAGACTTGAATAATCTTTAAAAGACTGAGTTTCATCCGGGCCTCCCAGACTCCCCTGTCCAGGCCCTCAAGCAGTTCCTCCCAGTCCTCCTCATACTCCACCTGCAGGTGAGCCTGCCAGATTGCCCTGAGGCGATTGATTGTGGCTGGGAGTAGAGGTGGCGGATCAGGAGGTTGTAAAATCCATACATCACACCCTTAAAGTGCCCCCAGGTTTTAAGGCAAGTAAGGCAAGAGCACTAGAGGACGGATCCGGGATGGGGATCCAGTTTTCTCAGTAGGCAGGGACCCAGTTTTGTGTAGCGCCATAGTTGAGTGTGAGGCAGGCCAAATTCGTCCCATAGTGCTTCAAAGGAGGTAAATGTGCCAGTTCTGCGCCAGGGACCGCAATTGAGCATTGATCTCCCTATCCCCCCATGCTAGAACTAGTGTTATTCCAGAGGGGGACTTTGTCATGAAGGTGTGCGTCCACTGAAAGGAGCTTGTGGGTTCGCTTCCAGGCAGTGTGCATGGCTGTCAGCAGGGTGTTCTGAGTCTCGCCAGCAGCGAGGCCAGGAAGATAAAGGGCAAGTAGCCCTGACGAATCCTCCAGGAGGCTACGTTAAACCGCAACCCATAATGGGGAGTCCTAGACCCTGGGTGCATATACGCCAGATGTGAAGCTAGACAGTAATGTGCTGCAGATGGCAGGCCCAGTCCCCCTGAGAACCTATGGGTGATAAGCTTCCGGATCGCCAGGTGGGGGGAGCCTCGTCGGACCCAGTTGACCGCCCTAATGGTCTTTTCAATCCATACCATGGTTAAGCTAACACTGGTGACAAGGAATCATGAAAAAGGGCTACTTCAAGCTTAAAGGGATTCACGATTTCAGACTCAATGAATGCTGGAGAGGTCATTGCTATTGTACAGCCCAAAATAGCACGTGTATTACTGTAATGGCAGACACCGTATTTGTGGAGGGACTCTTGGATGGCACCAAGGTCTTGCTGGGCAGTACATATTGACTGGATGCAAAGGGCCATAGCTTCAAGTGAAATTTTGTGAACAGCTGGTCTGCTGGTTGCTCTTCCCCTGGATAGTTAGAGGGGAGTTTGAGTGTGTATTATTTGTCACTCTTAACAGGTAATCACACACACACACACACACACACACACGCACACACTCACTCACTCACTCACTCAACACCACACACACACTCACTCTACACCACACACACACTCACTCACTCTACACCACACACTCACTCACTCTACACCACACACACACTCACTCACTCACTCACTCACTCACTCTACACCACACACACACACACTCACTCTACACCACACACACACTCACTCTACACCACACACACACTCACTCTACACCACACACACACTCACTCTACACCACACACACACTCACTCACTCTACACCACACACACACACACACACTCACTCTACACCACACACACACACACTCACATTACACCACACACACACTCACTCTACACCACACACACACTCACTCACTCTACACCACACACTCACTCACTCTACACCACACACACACTCACTCACTCTACACCACACACACACTCACTCACTCTACACCACACACACACTCACTCACTCTACACCACACACACTCTTACCCTTCCTGGCAGCTACAACTCACCACTCTGGAAGTTCAAGCCTTCTGCTAGACAATTCTAGTACCCATTACATAGCTGAAAATAGTAATAGTGCTTCCACCAGCCTCGAAGAATGGGATGCACTTAAAACAGTTGCCCAGTTGCATGTAGTAGTTCTCCTGTGTGCAGCACGGCCTAATAAATTAGAAGCTTTTGCTTGTTTGACATATGTATACCCACATTGAAAAGTGTCTATTTTAGACTAAAATGTGTGTATCTTCAGAACTCCTAAGCAAATGTTTAGAGAAATGTGGTTGAATTTCCAAAATGTATTAAGAACTGATATTTGAGTTATGAATCATTTGGCAATGAGGGGTCTTATTACTAATATTACCTTGGTGACATTAGCATTACTGTTATGGCTGTTATGTATTACCCCACATAAAGGCATTCCAAATTGACAATTTTTGTTTACATTACTGCTGGTAATCTTCCATAAGCAGGCCACTAAGCTAATCTTGTTTGAATACAAGTAGCTTGAGTTGATTTTAATTGAACATAGTAGCTGTTACTACAGAAAACATTAGAGACCCCTGCTAGACACGTAATCATTGGGGAGTGTGGCATGGTTAACCAGGAGCTTGGTCAACTTTGAGGGCTCCTTACGTGGCCTGGAGAAGGCTGCAGTGACGGATGGATCTGCCCTGTACAAGTTAATAATCTTGTGGCTGCTTGAGTCGTTGCATTGCATCCATTACAATGTGTTCCATGCCATGGTACATGCCAGAGGGGGATAAGTCTAAGCAATTATTGGTATGCCTGATTCGTGAAGAATCTGCTGCTGCTCGCACTGCTGCCTTCTATTTTTCCCCAGATACTGTTGTCTGTAGATTTAGAAAAGGCCTTCAACATGTTAGATTGTGACTACATGTTTGTCATGCTATGTAGGGAAGAACTGGGCGTCAAGATGCTGAAATCGGTTTGGCATCTGTACTCTACTTTGCGGGGTCCACTGGCAGCTCACTCACCTTCTGGACAGCACGCCACCACGCAGCCTTAGCCCCTGGGTCTGGAACGCTGTAGGTCTCGCCGCCATCGTCATTCCAACGCGGCTGGAGACTACAGCTCCCAGCGGGCTTTGCGTGTACTTCCTGTTTCCCGCTGTCTTCGCGTCCGGAGGCGCTACAAAGGCGAGACAATCCCTCCGCGTCGCGGGCGACGCCGGGCGGAGCCCGGGCAGAGGGCGGGCCGTCTAAGGCCATCCAAGGACGACCAGGGATGGGACAGGCCACGTCCCTTTCATCATGGGAAAGCGCAAACTGGCTACATCGGCGGCAGGTGAAGCGAAAGCTAAGGTGCCAAAGTACACTACTAGCATTATCACGTACTTGACAACAAAGGTGGGGGAGCTATCAACGCAGATCGCTGAGTCAGAGCGTGAGTTGGGTCTTGCTTCCAGCCCTGGGGCTGTCAACACATCCAATGCCTCTGTTATAAACTGTATTCCGCTGGAGCCTAGGGTCATCATTGAGTCATGTAGACCCACTCTGCCACAATCCGCCACAGTTCTTCCATTCCTGGTTCTGCCTGAAACAGTGATACCACCATTCCCTATGACCCCGGGGGATGCAGGAAGGTCTGCATTTAACCAGGTGGGACCTCTACAGCCAATTTATGTAACTGAGGAGGGTATTTCGGCCCTACTGGAAAAACTGTTTACAGAAAGACTGGAAACCACATTAGTCCAGATTGCTTCCGACATCATTGAGACTCTGAAGGATTGTGTCAAGAACCTTATGGCAAAATGTGACCGTATCAATGATGCCCTTAATACTCGGGCCCCCTCTTCCTTTATGCCTATGGCGCCATGTCCTACAGTTGCGCAGGTTTCTGCCCCTAAGGTCGGGGGTCCATCCACAATTAGGTCAGCTGTCACCTCTATAGTGACCACCGATAACCCTGTTCCAAAAAAAGGGAAAGTGGATAATGGGATATATATCCCCTCAACGGAGGCTGCTCCCAGTGTAAATACCTCTGTAAGGCCTAGAGGCCAGCAGGGGGTTGTGGCAAGAAGGGCACCCCCAATAAATCTACCTCCGGATGCAACACCCTTTGTTGCAATCTTGGTCAACGTGCCTAAACTTGCAGATGGGGAGGTGGAACATCATGACACTCTTCTCAGGCATGTTAAAAAATGGTGTAATGCTAACTGCACGGGAGAAAGTAACATCGCAGACAATATTGTAACAAGCAGAAGGGTCAATTGGGTGGGCACAAGTAAGAAAAGAAAGAGGTAGCTGGAGATTGTGTCATTGTTAATTTTAAATCTAGAAACGTTGCCAGCCGCCTCTTCTGGGACGACTCCCCTTTGGACCCTGTAGGTAAAGGTGTTCGGGCGATGCCCCTTGGCTTCTTCTACCCCCGAGTCTATAGACCAGGTGTTGTGGAGAATAACAAGTCACATTTTACTGAAAACGCTTGGGCGGAGGACAAACTTATTTCACCTATGTTTGCTAATGATTGGGTGACAAAGCCAACCAAGGGCAGTGGCTTAGTTAATGTTGTAAGGAACATTCCTTCAAATGATTTATTATTGTCAAATAGGTTCACGGCCCTAGCCGATAGAATAGACATTGAATGACTAGAGCCTGAACGCGAAAACCTGACTGTCACATGCCTAGGTAATGCAGAGGCTACCACATCTGATGTCATGGTTAAAACTGCTACAAATGACCCATTAGAATCGGGCAGGGGGCATATCAGGTTATTATCATGGAATATTGCGGGCCTACGGGCAAAACAGGATGACCCGATTCGGCTACAACAACTGAAGGAACACAATATAGTCGCCTTACAAGAAACTTGGTCTAAAGATAAGGGTTTCTGGGTAGATGGTTATACTTCATTCTTTGTCGATGCCCAGAGCTCCACGGCGGGAAGGGATAGAGGGGGTTTGCTATTTCTTGTTTCAGTCAAAATAGCAGGGAATGTCAAAGAAATCCCCAGTTCTTCTCACTTTGTTCAGCTGGTGGAAATTCGTTTGGCAGACAAGAACAAGATTGTGTTTATAAATTGTTATAACTCCATGCAGGGGGGGCCCCCTAATTTTGTTTTAGAAGGTTTATCGGCCTTTTTAATCAATTATATGTCTAAACAAACCACTTTTGTTCAGTTAATTATGATGGGTGATTTTAATGTTCATTTGTGTGAGTCTCACTGTCAGATTGTAGATGATACCGGTCCAGATCACACATCGTTGCCACATTTTGAACACAGCCCTAAGGGTGTGGCAATGGAAAATCTGTTATCATCTAATTTGGCAGAAAACCAGAGCACACTATATTTATTCAAAATATATTCCTCATTGAGTACTTTATTGATTCCGGATAGATCACACCCAAAGTAGATTTTTCAAAAGAGTTTTATTTGTGAACAGTGTCCACTTTTCAGGATTCACTGTATCAATCACTTAAGCCTACACGTGTTTCATCACAGCATGTGGCTGTGACTCATCAGGGCTAAATAAAAAGTAAAAAGAAAATGAAAACAAACTAATAATGTCAAAAACACGTTGAAACGTGCGAATAGAGGGACACCAGTGGGTGGAAACCAACACAGAAGGGCGGGAAAAGAAAAAATGAAGTAAAGTGACTTATGCATGTATCATTGAAGCGACAGTTTTAGACCGGTTATAGATCTTAACACTGATGTGCGATAGAGTCAAGTGTCGTGACATACGGCGCACAAGCTATTGTCTCTGATAAGCGGTTGTGCTGTGAGGTGAGGTTATATCATACCGTTTGTACTTATAGATAAAATCCTAAATAGGCATTACTACTTGTGTACATAACTCAATCCTCCAAGTTAATGATAAAATGCTGCTCATTGGTTTCTAATAAAGCCTTCATTTTTGGACAACACATCCTATTGTTATAGAAGTTCTAACGTTCAAGGTTCTATGTACCTCACCTCTCATTGCTAAAGTATAATTATCAGTCACCATTCTATATCTAGTTAGCGGTACTACAACTTTTTACATGCTTAACGTTTCATTTGCTGACACCATTAATGTTCATGAAAACACTTTTCTTCGTGCCATTTTCTAACTCACATTGATATTTACCAAATCTTAGCAGATTATTGTCATATACCTTATTGTTTTCTTCTAATGTTTACATCAATTGTGAATATTTGTTTGAATTTTTTAGACCAAATGATTTACGAAGTTTCAATCTTAACCCTTCACTAATTTTAAAAAAACATTTCATTCCAAAGTCACAACATCTAAGTACCGCTTAAACCATTCATTTTAGTGCTCATTATAATTAACGCCGTGTCATTTTATTCCTGTAAAGTCGGGTTCTAACCTATCATTCCAATTTGGTCAATGCAAGGGTGAGGGAAATTAATAAAAGCAACTGTGAACGGGTTCTTAATACTCAAGTGATTACCTGATCAAATGATCGTGACTCGTGGTCTGTGAAGGAAATACAAAAGGGGGTAGTTGTTATATTTTTAAGAATAAGCCAAAGGAAAAGTGAATTGGGCACGTAACGGTGGAATTGCATAGATTGCCACATATAGTTTCAAGGAACTCACCGGGGAGCCGGTGATAATTCCAACCCGGTCCTAGTCGGGTAGTTAATTGGCACAGACGATTGCTACGTGTGCCGTCAGGAGATAAATTCAGTTGGGAAATGTTCTCAATTCAATTCAGGCTGAAATCGTAAGCAGAACGGAAAGGGCGGGACATGAGAGTTGGCAACAATCCGGATTGTAATCTAAATAGCTTGACAGGATAAATCGTCAGCGTAAAAACGCCGAGAGCTCTTACCCGTGTGCAGCCCGGGTTCAGCTTGTAGAGCTTCTGTCTCCGAATGCGGGAACATGGAAATCTTTCTCCCGCCCCTTTTTAAAGCGCGTGAGCCGCGAGAGACTAGACTGCTCAATAGTCAAATGAAAGTTAAGAAAAGGGAAGAGTTACTCATGCTCGGGTCCCGACAAAGGTAGTTGTGTCTCGGAAGAGTTAATTAATACGAAATCATTACACCGGGGACGTATTGGTGCAAAGTTAAAATTAATATTTTCAGCCTGACATTGTTAAGGAAAAGGAAAATATGTTTCGATTAAGGAAAGGGAAAGCGTGTTTCGGCAATCGTTTTGTTCAAGAACCAAATTGGACTGGACTGCTCCGTTTTTTTATATACAGAATTAAATGCTAGTTCACAGTTGCAGGTGACTTTCGGTAGATGGGTGGTGATTTAAAGCAAGAAATCAAAGACCAATCAGTAGGTCTTGTCTTTTGTTTGAATATTTTAGATATTTGTACTCCGGATGGACAAAATTAGGCATCAATTATGAAACAAACTCCCAATAAAATTGGGAGGAGAAGGATCCTGAAAACTAACAATCCGTGGAGTTATTGATTAAATTAATTTGATTTACTTTGATTTACTCCTATAGGTCAGATAGTCCTTTTCTCGCATGGGCATATCCTTTGTTTAACCCTATTCTGGTTATTATATATATTTTTTATATACATATAATTAGTTGTACCGTAACACTCCTTGTAGTAACAGGTTCAGTTTAGACATTTTACAAGATTTATACAGACATTTTTGATCAGACAAAATGGAATGTAAGCATCTTTCCGGATGTTGGACCCAACAAGTTTGAAAATAAAATTTTCACAAGTGAGACCAATCTAGGTATCTGACCCCAAGAAGAAATGCAGTTCATCATCAGTGTTCTGGCCGTTTCTAGTAGTGTCTAGACGCATGATCCAAAGCGCTTCTTGTCTTCTCAGTCGAAGTTCCCTATTTCCACCTCTTACTGCAGCTTGTACAACATCGATGCCATAGAAGGTGAAGGATTTAATGTTGCCTTGTGAGGGACATGAGGCCATATGTATGGCCATGGGGTATCTGGGATCCCTGGTGGCATATGCTCTTGAATGTTCTCTGATCCGCTCTTTGAGTGCCCTGATTGTACTTCCCACATATCTACTTTTACACGCACATTCGATAATGTACACTGTAAATTTTGTGTCACAATTAATATTTGTGTTGATTGTGTATTTCTTAGACTTGTGATCCAAAAATGTCTTAGTTCCATGTTTAGCCCATCTGCACATTGAGCACATTCCACACTTAAAGAAACCTTTTGATTTCTGGGTCAACCAATCGCATGCTTTTATGTCTCTAGGAACAGTAGGGCTGAGTCTATTTTTCAAATTCCTTCCTCTACGAAAGGTTATTTGGGGATGATTTCCTATTACGGATTTTAAAGTTTTATCAGCACTAAGGATCCCCCAATGTTTTTGGAAGCTCTTTCGTATCACAGGACTTAGTTCATTGTAGTCTGTTATAAGTCTCACAGGTTGTTGATTTTTTTCTGCAGTACGACTTTTCGGTGTTAGGGTAGAGTCCCTGCTTGTTTTTTTGATTTTCTTGTTTGCCTTAGAAATGACCTGAGGTTTGTAACCTCTCTTGGAGAATCTAAATTGCATGTCTTTTATGCAGGTATCAAATTCTTGCTCTTCGCTGCAGTTCCTCCTAGCTCGCACAAATTCCCCATAAGGGATGCCATTGATCTGATGAACAGGGTGACAACTGCTGCTGTGCAGAATAGAATTGCATGCTGTTTCCTTGCGATAGAGTCTGCTGTGTAGAGTCCCATTTTTGATATATATCTCTAGATCTAAAAAAGAGACACTGGACGTGCTAATGTGCGTGGTGAATCGCATGTTCATTTCATTGTCATTCAGATACGTACAAAATTCCACAAGTGTTGTTTCTGTCCCTGACCATATTAGTAGGCAATCATCTATATAACGACCCCAGTAGAGTATAGAGTCGATCCATTTACTGCCCCTGATGCTCCAAATCATATCTGTTTCCAGGGCTCCCATGTAAATGTTAGCAAAAGAAGGGGAAAACCTTGAGCCCATGGCTACCCCTCTCGTTTGTCTGTACCATTTTTTGTCAAATACAAAGTAATTGTGGTTCAGAATAATATCCATCATTGAAACCAGCATTTTGGTATGCTCCAGCAGGGTGATGGGTCTTGTATTCAATACTCTGGTTACGGCTGCTAGTCCTAGGTCTGGTTCGATGGAGGTATATAAGGATACCACATCCAGTGTTGCCATTATTAATCCAGGTTGCCATGTGATATCCGCTAGGATACCCAGGATGTGCTTTGAATCCTGTATGTAAGATGGCATATTTTTCACCAACGGATTTAGAAATTTATCAACATATTGAGAGAGTCTCTCTGTCGGACCCCCAATCCCAGACACAATAGGTCTCCCTGGTGGGAATACAGCTGGTTTGTGGATTTTCGGGAGAGTATATAGCCAAGGATAAGATGGACGTGTCACTTTTAGGTACAGATATTCTGCATCGTTTATTAAGCCAGCATCCTTCCAGTCTCTAAGATGATTGTTGATCAGGAATGTAACGGGACCCATGGGATTACCGGATATTGTTTCATAGCAGGAATTGTCCGAAAGTTGAGAATGAATTTCCGCATTGTAGTCTTTTTTATTCATTACCACTACATTACCCCCTTTATCAGCTTCTCGAATGACAATCTCCTGGTTGTTACCCAAAGCTCTTAGAGCTATTCTTTCTTCCCTGCTTAAATTGTCACATTTCAGATGTCTTTGGTTAGAGATTTTAGTCTCATGTTTGTTGATGTCCTCCAATACTAATTTATAGAATGTGTCCACAGTGTTGCCGCTAGGCAGCGTAGGAGTCCATGTTGATTTGTTTTTTAACCCACTGTCTATGGTGTTGTCCGTATTCAGTTCAAGCTCAGTTAATAGATCATTAAAAGAATTGGGAGGATCATCAAAATCCGTGATTGATAAGAGCAAATGTGAAGCCAGGACCTCCTGGATGCTCACAGGATTAGTGGTGACTTCAGTTGAATCATCAATGCCAGTGGTATTGTCTGGTAATGTAGTCCAAAAGTGTTTTTTTAGCTTCAGTCCTCTGATAAATTTAAACAAATCAATCTTCATCCTACATGGATCCCCATATTCAGTAGGATTGAAACTCAGGCCTTTGCTTAACAGTGAAATCATGTGTCTGTCCAGCTCTATAGATGAAAGGTTAATTACCTGTACATCCTGATCATGCAAGTTAATCATTTCTTGTTGCCGGACCTCAATCTCTCTCGGTAGTCGTCTTTGTCCTCCTCTCTGACCTCTGCGGGTTTTACGTTGGTTTGATTTCCTCTTGTGCGATTCGTTATTTTCATTGTCCTCGCCTCTCGAGAAAAAGTATTGCTAGCTCCTGAGGTGGTAGGTGTAGCTCTTGAGTCTTGATTGTTGGTTACATTATCTTCTGTTTCACTCTCTGTTCCAGGAGCACTATTCAAAGAGGTGTTGCTTGAGGAGATATTTGAGGCACTAGATCTAGCAGTTGGTTGATTGCCAGTTGGTTTCTGGAATTGTTGATCATACTTTTTAGCAAAGGTGAATACTCTACCTTCACGGTAATCTGCCTCATCTCTGCGTATTTGTCTTGCTTTGCGGTCCTTGATGTCATTTTGGTGCTTGGTCAGGATGTCTTCAAGGATCTTGTAGTTTTTTTCAGTGGCATCCTTCAGATTGAGGGCTTCTATCTCCTTCTCTAGTTCCAAGATTTCTGCCTGTAATTTTGTCACTTTTCTGTCCGCATTTTCTATAAGAATTCTCATTAGATTAGTGGAATTCAAAGTCACTGATTCCTCCCATTTGTTTAGGAGGTCATCATCAAGATCATCAAAGGTGGGAAAGGTCTGTGACCGAAGACCTCTAGGTATTCTTTGCACTCTTAAATATTGTTTGAGTGTTGCGCCATCCCACCAACGTGAGTTTATCTCCTGACGGCACAAGTAGCAATCGTCTGTGCCAATTAACTACCCGACTAGGACCGGGTTGGAATTATCACCGGCTCCCCGGTGAGTTCCTTGAAACTATATGTGGCAATCTATGCAATTCCACCGTTACGTGCCCAATTCACTTTTCCTTTGGCTTATTCTTAAAAATATAACAACTACCCCCTTTTGTATTTCCTTCACAGACCACGAGTCACGATCATTTGATCAGGTAATCACTTGAGTATTAAGAACCCGTTCACAGTTGCTTTTATTAATTTCCCTCACCCTTGCATTGACCAAATTGGAATGATAGGTTAGAACCCGACTTTACAGGAATAAAATGACACGGCGTTAATTATAATGAGCACTAAAATGAATGGTTTAAGCGGTACTTAGATGTTGTGACTTTGGAATGAAATGTTTTTTTAAAATTAGTGAAGGGTTAAGATTGAAACTTCGTAAATCATTTGGTCTAAAAAATTCAAACAAATATTCACAATTGATGTAAACATTAGAAGAAAACAATAAGGTATATGACAATAATCTGCTAAGATTTGGTAAATATCAATGTGAGTTAGAAAATGGCACGAAGAAAAGTGTTTTCATGAACATTAATGGTGTCAGCAAATGAAACGTTAAGCATGTAAAAAGTTGTAGTACCGCTAACTAGATATAGAATGGTGACTGATAATTATACTTTAGCAATGAGAGGTGAGGTACATAGAACCTTGAACGTTAGAACTTCTATAACAATAGGATGTGTTGTCCAAAAATGAAGGCTTTATTAGAAACCAATGAGCAGCATTTTATCATTAACTTGGAGGATTGAGTTATGTACACAAGTAGTAATGCCTATTTAGGATTTTATCTATAAGTACAAACGGTATGATATAACCTCACCTCACAGCACAACCGCTTATCAGAGACAATAGCTTGTGCGCCGTATGTCACGACACTTGACTCTATCGCACATCAGTGTTAAGATCTATAACCGGTCTAAAACTGTCGCTTCAATGATACATGCATAAGTCACTTTACTTCATTTTTTCTTTTCCCGCCCTTCTGTGTTGGTTTCCACCCACTGGTGTCCCTCTATTCGCACGTTTCAACGTGTTTTTGACATTATTAGATTATGTTTTCATTTTCTTTTTACTTTTTATTTAGCCCTGATGAGTCACAGCCACATGCTGTGATGAAACACGTGTAGGCTTAAGTGATTGATACAGTGAATCCTGAAAAGTGGACACTGTTCACAAATAAAACTCTTTTGAAAAATCTACTTTGGGTGTGATCTATCCGGAATCAATAAAGTACTCAATGAGGAATATATTTTGAATAAATATAGTGTGCTCTGGTTTTCTGCCAAATCAACATAAGAGGGGTGGTTTCACCACTTCTCTTTACAGAGGTTAAGGTTTTCCTCTGACCAAGAAGCACCTACCTAGATACAGCAAGAACTCAAATCTATACCGTTAGAAGTCGAGCGCCTAATCATTCTGAACACTTAAAAAACCGACCCACAGATATAACCAAACTGTTATCATCTAATGATTTATATGAACCAGGGTTCTCAGACCCAACAAACCGTGTGGTCACGTATAACGCGAGGGGGAGCGAATCGATTATCGATTACTTTTTTTATGTCCCCGGGGCTCCTACGTTATGTATTGTTCTATAATGCAATTGTAAGTGGGTTCAGTGACCACAACCCGGCCACCTCTGCAAGGGATGTAAGGAGCAGAGACCAGGGAAGGCGCCTTAAATGGTGTAAAGTTTGTCCAGAGGACTTTCATGGTCTAATTGAGCAACATATGGCAGTTGAAATTGAGAAATGTAGGGATGGAGAGATGAGGAGGGGGAGGTTGTTGGTGCTTTTGAAGCTATTTGTGCCGGAGTAGAAAAAGAGCTCACAGCGAAACCAAGGAGGGGTCCTGCCCCAGTGTTTAGGTGGTTTGATCGCATTTGCTCGAAGGCACACTCGGCTTTGTTGAAAGCCCTTAAACAATCCCCTAGAGATAGGTCTTTGGTGGCACAGTTGAGAAGAGAATATGTAATGGCGGTTAAATTACGAAAAAAAGCCATCAAAGATGAAGCATGGGATTCTTTAATGGATTCTACAACCCTTAAACAAAGCTCCAAATTTTGGGCCATAATTAATAATCCTTTATTTGCTCATACTAATAACATGGATCTTGAAATAAATATCCCTGAAGCAGACTGGATTAATCATTTTTCCAATATATATGGCTCAAATGAAATAGTCGAGGCGTTTGCAATACCCTACTCCCCAACCTCTCCTACTAAGTTAAATTTCAGTAAATCAGAAGTAGAGCTGGCAATTTTAGGCTCTGCTGCTAACAAAGCTCCGGGCCCAGATGGGGTACCTCTGGACCTCTACAAACTTAACCCTGAGTTGTGGGCTGAGATTTTAGCCAATGTTTTTAATTGTGTGCATGAGGGGGGTTTGCCAAAAACCTGGGCATGTTCAATTATAGTACCCATTTTTAAAAAGGGCCAAAGAAGTGACCCCAAGTGTTTTCGACCAATTTCTTTATTGGACTCTTCTATGAAGATCCTGGGCAAAGTTTTGCTAGCCAGAATTAACACTTGGTCCCTAGACAATGATATTCTAGCAGATGCCCAGTACGGGTTCCGTGCAGGCAGAGGAACAGAGGACCAATGCTTAAATCTTCATTTGATAATTTCGAAATACACTACTGCAAAAAAGGGGTCAATTTTTGTTGCTTTTATGGACCTGTCCACGGCCTTTGATTTGGTTAATAGAGCCCGGCTGTGGACCATGTTGTTAAAATTGGGTCTCGATCCTCCCCTTGTATATTTTTTGGCAGAACTACACAAGGATTTAAAAGCTTCTATTAGAATGGACCAAGAAGGTAATCGTACAGCTTGGTTCAAATCAAGTAGGGGCGTGCGGCAGGGCTGCATTCTTGCTCCCATGCTGTTCACTCTTTATATAAATTCACTTGAGAAGACTCTTTTAACTGCTACCTTGGACACTCCGCGTGCAGGGGATACTCGTATCCCTGTTCTCCTGTACGCGGATGACGCAGCTCTGATAGCTCGGACCCATTTAGGTTTGCAAAGACTTTTAAATGCTTTTAATGATTTTATGTCTTCACTTGACTTAGTGATAAACAACTCCAAATCTCACGTCATGGCTTTTGGGGCTGTCAAAAATAATTCTAAACAGTTCTACTGCAATGGTGACGTGATCACTAATGTCAAAATTTTTACTTACCTGGGTGTAATCTTCGACACCAAGTGAAGCTGGGCTCCCCAAATCATAGCTAAAACTAAAGCAGTTAGGAGCTCGGCTAATGCTATTTTAAGTTTTTCCAGGAGACTGGGTGGGAAGCCAACTGGTGCTTTAGTAAACTTGTATAGGGCGAAATCTGTGGCAATAGCCAGGTATGGCTCCGGTCTGTGGGGTTATGTGAATGGCGAAACTATTCAAAGGGAAGAAAACAAGTTCCTTCGATCCATTTTAGGGCTTCCCCAATCTACAGCCACGTTTTCATTTCACCAGGAACTTGGTCTAGGGTATATTTCTGACACCCTTTTAATGGCTCCTATTTTGCTATGGATAAGGACCTGGACCAATAACAATCTAGGTTTGAATCACAAAATACTGGTGGACTGTTTAAAATTGGACAATTCTAAAAATATTGCTTGGCTATCATACATTCAAAAGTGTTCTTCGGACCTTGGTCGTCCCGATATTTTTGCGGTCCCTCAAGGTCTAAAGAAATCTGATCTAGATTGGGTTAAGCTCAACTTTACCAAATAAAAAAATGTGGAGAGGGAGGAACGCCAACTGACTAAACCCACGGTCAGAGCCCATTTCCTGACCATTACCTGCCTTACTATACAACCGTACCTTACCATCGTCAACATCCCCTTTCACAGGTGGCTTCTGGTTAAACTTCGGTTTAATTAGATTTATACGGTCCTTTGTGATAGTCAAGGCTGGTATAAGGAGGAGGACGCCCCTGTCTGTAATTGCGACAATTTTTCAACGCAAGATAATATGCACTTTATGTTGTTCTGTCATTTTTTTACTGTGCCCAGACAGAAATACCTGGTTCCATTACTGAAGGATAAAACCTTCCATCAGGCAAAACCTGCCCTCCTGTATCTCCAATTATTGGACTCTGCTTTGGCTATGTTTAGCGTGGCCAATTATCTTGTTTCTGCTGTTAGGATCAGGAGGAGAAGACTCAAAATGTAATACAAGGGTTTTGCTCGGAAGGATGAAATGGATAATGTTTTTTGTACTTGTAAATTTTTTAGCTAAATATTTATTCCTTCTTAGCTGTATTTTAAATTGTGAATATATTAATTACCATTGATGTTTTTTAATTGTTTTTAAACTGTGAATATACAAATACTATTGATCCATTGATCTTTGTAATTTCTCATGAATTTGTATTGCCCCTTTTTTTGTGATTGTAGAATGCTTTTATGATTTTTAACTAAATCGAATAAAGTGGTTTTGACTTGACTTGACTACTTTGCGTCACTCACTGTGAGCTGCGGCACATGCCAGCCGAGTGCCTACTTTTGACACTACTTTTTACTCTGGCACATCATCTCCACCATTCAGGGCAAACATGTACATCCTGATCAATGATAAGATAAAAGTTGGCTCACCTTTTCTTGACAATGTTGTGATATGCATTAGATATCTGCAAGGGCGTGGCTGAAGCAGCGCATATCTTGGGAGTCTTCCAAGAAGCTTCTGGAAGAGGGATGAATTGGACTAAAATATACTTGTTCCTACTTCACCGGCTCGCCACAAGTATAATGTAGTAGTAAACGCCTATCAGATCTCCACATTCCGATGCCTCGCAATTAATATACACCATGCCAGCAAAGACTTTCTGGAGATTTAATGAAGGCAGAATCCTCCCTGTGGTCCCAGGTCCTGTTTCAGCACTCCCTTACTTGACAGTACAAGGTCTAGTTGTTCTCCAAATTGGTAATGTCACCAAATCTCCTTTATTACTTCACCAATTTACAGATCATGTGCCTCATGGCATATTTTGTACTCTGAACACCATGTTGGGGAACTTGATCATGTGGTGTAGAGTAGCTCCGATTAAGCTCTGCACACCCCAGGGAGGGCTGGGGAGGCCCGGTCTTCGAGCATTACTGTTTGGCTGCACAGCTTCAGTGGTCAGACTGGTAGTTAGCTAGCTGTTACCTATCTGATCTATGCACTGTGACAGACTGAGTGCCCTGACCATTGTCTGCGAACTGTTTATCCCTAAATTTGCTCACCTAAGGCCCTAAAGAAGCTGCTGCACATGGCTCATAGCTCTGATCATAGAGTCCAGCTAGCCTCCCCCACTGTTAACATCATATGACCCAGAGATTCCTTTTAAAAGTATATGTGCTTTTCGACCAGTGGCAGGGCGTAGTGCTGCAGGAGCATGGGATGGCTCCGGGATACATTTCACAGGACTGAGCCATGATTCCCTTTCATATACTGTTGGCTCAAACTGGTCTTCCAGCTGAATAGTCTTAATACATAGGCACTTGGTCACAGAGTTAGAATGCTTCTGGGGGAATCACAGACCCTGAATGACCTGCGCATCTGTTACTCCAAGTACTGTTTCTATAAATTATGGCTGTTGACTCATCTCCTGAATTGTTAGAGCTATTCCAGCCAGGTCCATCCCCCCTTTGTCAGAAGTGGGACCTAGACATTTGCTGTCCCCTTACCCAAAAGGAGTGGACCGAAAATGTGCATATCCACACAGTTTTGCACAATGTGCGATTCCAGTACACACAGCATAACCTACTATATCAATCTTATCTGATCGTGGCCTTCTTAACAAAATCTGCCCTACTGTATCGTCAGACTGCCCCAGATGCCACGATTTACATGCCAACATCTTACACATGTTCTAGGACGGCCCACTAGCGTAGGCCTTCTGGACAATTCTCTCACAAACCACTTGTTGGCGTTATTTATATTGTGTGGAGTTCTGCATATTAGGGCTCTATAGTTGGCGAAAAACCGACAGGGTATTAAACATATTCATTTTGGCTAGAAAGGCTTTGTCCCTGCTCGAGATTACTCTGTGGCAAGACACAGTGAATCAATGGGCAGAGACTGAGTCCGTATCTGTCATAAGGGAGCGCAAGGGTCCTCAAATGACTCATTGCCACTTGGTGGAACAACTTAACCCTTGCATTCAAAAGTGACGTAAAAGACGACACCAGACCGCCCTAGTCTGTCTTGTATATCACACCACATTACCACTATATGTGTGGTCCAATACTACCATAAGGCAACAGTCGCCCCCCCCACCTCCCCAAACATGAATGTGGTGGTAGTGGGTGCAGTCTCCAGTTCAACATGGGACTCAAGCTTCAGTTTCCCTTGTGCTATTTATACAGCAGGGTGCATGGTTCAGTACTACAATATCAAAAGTGATGTAAAAACAGCCATATTGTGCCTAGCTTGCTTATAGGATGCAATTTAAAGTAGTGCATCTCTTTATTTGAGTGGGAGTATGAGAAATAGAAAATTCAGTCACTTTACTCACTCTGGGGCAGTGCATAAGCACAGATGTGGCTGCGGTGTTCTATATCTGAACAATGAAATGCTATCCTGCCTATAGAGTTGCATCAACGTTTGAAAATTTCAGTACATTTTAGATTGAGGAAACCTCAATTTTTAACAGGCTACGTTGCAAACTAAGTTGCATTCTAAGCACTCTTCCCATACGAGGGAGACATTCTGGTGCATAGTAAAAGATCTGAATGGTTTACAGACTTTCCTAGAAGGATTAAAAGGTGCAATCCAGATATAAATAAATACAGTATTTGGTCTCCTCACCAGTTTAACACCTTGGCTGCTAGGCGTTTCCCCCCCCCTGTGCTGGAAATTGCCATTTTGCTGGTGTCATGACGAGCTCAGCTCGTCATCAGCACAGCTCAACTGTGCATCATGACGAGCTGAGCTCGTCATGAGCATCGAAAGGGTTAAGAAGCTTGACTTGTGTTATAGCAACCACTGCGCTGGCTTTCTGTTAAAAACATGTGTTTTAATAATCCATTTCAGATCGAAAGGCAGACTATTCAACCTTAACGCGGTAAGCTGAAAGATTCTGCCTACTAGTCTATTTTTTCTTAAGAGTCGACATTAGACTTTGTTGGTCTCTCCAGTGAAGCTCTCAATCGGAGTTAAGGTCTAGTCTTAGACACATTTCCCAAGCATCCATGATTTTGAGCTTTCCACACTTGATTGAAGTAACACAGTATTTTGTCAGTGGCGTATTTTCTGATTAGAAGTCAGTGCAGGTCGTTCCTGGCCTGGGACACATGGGCAAGTTGGCTCATTCTCCCCACCATCCTCCCAGGTCTGTTCCTCTCCTATTGGAACTCCATAGATTTTGCTGCAAAGCAGCATTCATAGAATTACAGTAAAATGTTGAAAGTCTGCAGTTCTCTGTACCAGCACAGTCCTAGTTCTGCACATCGTTCTTAGTAGAGCAGACAATTTAGATGATAATGGAGTTTTCGCCACTTAATTATTTGGTGACAGATTCAAAGTTTGCCATCTGAGATCCTGCATTTCCGTGCAGAAGCAGGAGTTTAACGGGGGCGTGGCTAAGCGCGCAATGGAGACTGACATGCCTGGGTAGAGCTCCGAGCGAAGCTCCCCTACCACAGGGCATTTATCCATCTAATGGCATCCGAAACTGGCTGAAAACACCAGCGAGGTAACCTACAGTACCTCTCCCTATGCTGGCGAAGTTTGAAGTCGGCGATCAGCTTCTGGCCGCACCGCTGAAAACAGAGATCACACATCCCGCGGGCGGCCCCTTCCGGCCGGCGCCTGCAACCAATTGAGGCTGGGGATGAATCGGGCCTACTAGGCCCTGCGTCAGTGGACCTTGGCGCGCGCTCCCTGGCACCTTGGAACCGTCCTCGCTCCCTTCAAACTCCTACTGGGGCACCACTGAGACGACGACTGTGCCCCTGACCGCGCTAGCAGCGTGGGGAGACCCGCGAATCGTGAGCGGGGTACTACCACCGGACACTGTTGAGGAGCCGGGTCCTGACTGCGGTAAGGAGAATCGGTTCTGGGCTGGAGTGGCAGTCTGGACGAGGGATTACCTGCAACAAGGATTCCGGGGCCCCTTACATCTCGCCCGGACCCCTGCACATACATGCGGGTGTTTCCTGGCACAGCCTACTGTAACTAGTCCTCTCCCTCCCCCCTATCTGGCTGGCGCGTGGCTGCTCGCGACGCCCTCCACCTACACCTACTGTACATGGACTTGGAGTCACCTCACCCTAGCACGAGAACTCGTTGGAGTGGGGGCGAGGGGACGCGCGGCTGCGTAGTGCCTTGAGGAACTCACTGTTGGCACACCCCACCTGGGGCTTGCAGGCCTGGATATTGAGAACAGAGACCCCGCTACTTAGAGCTTGATAGACCACTGACTGTCTCACGGAGGCTTCTTGCGACGATCCCAGCGGCGATTACGATTGGGGGCTACACTGGGCCTGTGTGTCACTAGGGAGACGGACTACTACTGCCTGTTTTGCCACCCTGAGAAGCGGGAGGGAGGTGCGCTCGCCATTGCCTGTCACACTGGGTCACCGGGCACGGATTCCTGTAGGGCGGGGAGTCTCTTGCACTCTAGGGACGCTGACGGGCGAGTAAGGGAGCATTGAGGAGTGAGGTTTTACATGATACCTGCCCTAACCTGCACGTCGGGGAAGCCGGCTGCCTCACTACGCTTGGGGCCCACCTGACCCCACTGGCGACCACTGGCTGCGGCTGGGAGCGACATCAGACACGTAGCACCGACACCTCCCTAAACGGGATCATACTTTCTACAGGAGGGTTCTTGTGGGACTCTAGGGGGCGGACGGCCCGCGTTCCCCCCCCCCATCTGGCTTGTCGCGCCGCAGCCGTGCTCTCCTTGCCTGCCGCTGTGGGCGACCATCCTGACCACGCTGTAACAGACTCGCTCTCGCGATTCCCATGTCTTAGAGGACCTAAGACGAGAGCTGGCGCGGGTGGCACCCAGGTGAAAGGGAAGATGGCGAAACAAACTGAACCGGATCAGACAGCCTCTAAACTGGATACCATGCTTGCAGCAATGGAGAGACTAGAGGAGTCCATGCAACAGACCCGCGCCTCTCTAGAGTCTAAGATTGGTGGAGTGGCCATTGACCTGACGCACCTCCGGGCTGAACATAAGAAGCTCTCGGACAGGACGACTGTCCTTGAAACGACCGTGGCGGATATGACGCCCAAACTCTCGCTGATAGACAAGCACGTCCAGGACCTCCTTAACAGAGTGGAGTTCCTAGAAGATTGGGTGGATGACGCGGAAGGGCGGGCGAGGAGAAACAACGTCCGCATAGTGGGCCTGCCGGAAAGATGGGAGAGCAGAGAGCCGGCGGAACACATGGAACGCTGGCTCAAGAGCCTACTGCCAGAAGGTACCCTGTCACAACATTTCGTGGTGGAGCGCGCCCATCGAGTACCAACACGTCCTCCTCCTGTAGGCTCTAATCCGAGGCCTCTGCTCATCCGAGTCTTGACCTACAGAGACCGTGATACTATATTACGCGAGACCCGGAAATTGTCTGATGTCAAAGTAGAGAACTCCAAAATCATGTTCTTTCCTGATTACACAGTGCAGGTGCAACGTCAGCGCCACTCTTTTCTGGTGGTAAAACAGCGACTTCGCCACCTGTCTCTGAAATATTCTCTGCTGTTTCCGGCCCGCCTGCGTGTGGTTGCACAGGACAAGACACACTTCTTCACTACCCCCGAGGCGGTTGAGGCTTGGCTTGACTCTGGTGTCGACACGGAACCTAGGGAGATGCCGCCGAGGTCGAGACGTGACCGTGGACCCCGAAGAAGACGCCGCAGAAGGCCCTCGTCAGCGAATTCAACGCATGCGGAACCGGAGGTGGGTCCCACACCTGAACGCATGCAGAGTGAACAACAGGAGGCCCTTCGCATGGTGGTGGAAATCAGTGGTTCACAAACAGCAGACCCTGCCTTGGCGGCCAGCCCGGAAACCCAGGTGAGCGACGATGAATACCTATACGGTATACCAAACTCCCAGATTTCATTGGACCTTCCGGATGTCACACCACAAACTGCAGATATGATACACTGAGTGCGTCCTGAGACGGATGTCTCACTGAACGGACATTAAGGGAGCTACTGCGGACGCACTTCTGGAACTACCTGATACAGAGATGAGGCTACTGAGGTGACCCTGGCCTTGTACGGGCGCCCGCACCTGCCTGACATGGACAAGTGCGCAGACCTCTGTACTGATACGACATGGATGTGATCACTACTGGTGAGCTATGAGACTATGTTGATGGGGTGGACGAGTCCCCGGAAGGTGAGTGCCAGGCTGTGATCTGGGATATGCTACTGTCGAGCCGCGAGTCCTTGAGCACGCTGAGACACCCTCGCCTGGCATTGAATACTCTCGCTGGAACTGTGCTAGATGACAATGACTACCTGTGGTGGGGGACAGCACCCTCGCCCTGATTGCATGTACACCCTGTGACGCTAAGAACTGTGGGCTCAGTGACCCCCCCCCCCCCTTGAACTTACGGACTTCTAGTGCTCACTAGAGCGTTTGGACGACATCATGTTCCGCTGTCGACCTTATGGTATTATGTTGATGTTTCCCTTGTTTGTAAGACTGGTGGTTTATTCCTATATCCCGAATGTGTGTTTGCAGGGCACGGATCGAGGGCAATTGATTTGCATTGAGCTATGTGGATTTCTGAAATGTTATATATCTAAATTGTGTACTGGGGGCGGGTGGATGGTGGGGGATTTGGTGAAACGGACAAACCATGACTACGGTTAACTTCTGTACCTGGAACGTGCGTGGCATGCACACACCTTCACGCCGTTAACAGGTTTATTCGTACCTTAATCGACACCAAATACAAATAGCACTATTACAAGAGACCCACTTGATGGACTCGGAGGTGTCTACGCTGCGCCGCAGGTGGAGTGGTCAATTATATGCCACAGGTTTTTCGGCATTTCCTCGGGGAGCTTTAATCTGGATACGCCCTGGGGTCCCCTTTGCACTCTCTCACAGTACAATAGATGTTGAGGGCAGATATGTACTTCTGCAGGGTAAGCTAGATGGACAACAGGTTATCATGGCCTCTGTTTATGGCCCTAATACGGAACAGGGACCCTTCCTTTCCCGATTGTCGTCGGTGCTTGCACCCTGGCCGGGAATGCCACTTTTACTTGGCGGTGATTTTAATTGTGTATTGGATGTTGCACTCGATCGCTCATTCCCCCCCTTAGCAAATGCAACGGCGAGTGGGGCACAGAAGGCACTTGCAGAATGGGCAGCACAATGGGACCTACATGATGTCTGGCGCACTCGAAATCCACACACGAGAACCTACTCTTCTTACTCGGGGGCCCACACACTGCACGTCAGACTAGATAGGTTCCTGCTCACAAGTGATTTACTCCTCCATGTCACGAACACCGAGTACTTGGGCCGCACTCACTCTGATCACAATCCACACATCTTAGGCTTTGCCTGGGAACGCCCTCACCCACCGGTACCCAAGTGGCTGCTCCAACCATATGTATTGTTGGATGCCCCATACAGGGAGGCACTTTCGAACCGTATATTGCAATATTTTGAAGACAACAACGACACTGCATCTACTCCGCAGATGGAGTGGGAGGCGTTTAAGATAGTCACGCCTGGCAACTGCCTGGGCATGCAGGCGGGCATGCTGCGGCAGGTGGAAAGGGACTTGACAGCTGTAGAAGCCACCTTACTAGATAGTGAACGCGAGGCAGCTGAGGGCGATGACACGAGATTGGTGGAGGCCCGAGAGCAACACACTCACCTCTTAGACAGACTAAATAGCCTGAATTACGCTGCCCATTCAGCACGCACACATCACGCTGGGGACAAACCGGGCAAATTATTATCTTGGCTGATAAGACGAGGCACCCAAACTGCGCCAATACTAGCGCTAAATACCGCACAAGGCACCGCGGTCTATACACAGAGAGTTGTACACGAGGCATTTACAAGCCATTACGAGAGCCTTTCACGCTCCCGGTTGCGGGTCACAGAGGCCGAAATCTCAGAATATCTATCGGCACTACCCCTTCCATCTGCCAACACTGTGCAACAAGATGAATTAGGTGCACCGCTCGAGGCTGAAGAGATTAGGGCGGTCATCTTTTCCCCCTCCAATGGTAAGACCCCAGGACCAGATGGGTTGCCTGCGGAGTTCTACAAGGCCTATTCTGTCATCCTCATACCCGAACTGCTGCGGATGTATAAGGCAGCAATAGAGAACTCCGCTCTCCCTCCCACCCTGAATGAAGCAAATGTCATATCTCTTTTAAAGCCGGGTAGAGATGGACTCCGCATGGGTTCATATAGACCACTTTCACTCCTAAATACGGATTATAAGATCCTGGTGTCTGCCCTGGCCCAAAGATTGGCGCCCTTGGTGCCTGCTTTAGTACATGCTGACCAGAACGGCTTTGTACCAACCCGTAATAAGTCTTACAACATTAGACGTCTCTTACGTGTGCAAAGCCTGGCCGCGTCAAAGTGACCTCGATCGGGGTGTTTGGTTCTCGATTTTGAGAAAGCATTTGACTTTGTGGAATGGCCTTACCTGCTGCAAGTGCTGAAGAAGTTTGAACTGGGAGATGACTACCTACAGATGGTGGAACTCCTTTACCAGGGTCCTGTAGTGCGAGTGCACACGGGCCGGCTCCTGTCAGATTTGGTCCGAGTCCAGAGGTACTAGGCAGGGGTGCCCCCTCTCCCCCCTAATCTTCGCTCTCATAATGGAACCCCTGACGACACAACTCCGCGCCTCTGGTGCAGAGTGGGGTATCCCTTTGGCCGATGGGGTACACTCGGTGTCGCTATACGCGGATGATCTATTGATCTATGTTAGAGATCTGACTCGCTTTCCACGTGCGCTCACCACCATATTCAGCGACTTTGGAGACGTATCGGGCCTTCGTGTCAACTGGGCTAAGTCAGGAGTATACTCTTTTGCTCAGGACACGCCAGAAACTGACATTGTAGTGATGGGCGAGAGACTCGCCTGGTACCCTACCGTTTTCCGCTATTTAGGAATCTGCATTTATCGTGACCCCGTCGACCTACTGGAGGGTAACCTCGTGAGGGCTATTTCATCACTCCAAGCGCAGGTTGCGTTTTGGAACTCCCTTCCATTGAATGTCCCCAGCTGGATTACCCTTACTAAAATGATAGTACTGCCTAGGCTGTTGTACTTTTATGCCAACCTGCCGGTGTATGTCCCGACCAGAATTTTCAGAGAACTGGAAACACTGACCAGGCGACTAATCTGGAATGCAGGGCGACCTAGAGTTGCGCTTAAGACACTTATCGCCGCAACGATACATGGAGGGTTGTCTGTCCCTAACCAGGAACTCTACTACCTAGCAGCACAACTGCAATGGGTTGCCTACTGGTTGAGCGGCAAGAATTTGAGTGACACGACCTCGGCTGACAGTCATGACAGTGGCTCAGATACATGAACTGTTTCATCCTCTAGCTAAGAAGCGCTGCCCAGACCAGTTGCACCTTGCTGTGGCGAGGAAGTGCTATGTGAGAAGCCTAAAGCTTACACGCTCTGTCGCACTGTATGCCCCTAACTTACCACTATTGGGGACACCCTGGCTAAGGAGGCACTCTCACAGAAGCAGCGCTGAGTGGTTGGACAAACGCTGATTTGGACAGTTTGGGAGACCTCTTTGCAGAGGGCACTCTACTCTCGTTTGAGTCCCTGGTAGCTAGCACGGGGATACCTCCTGGACAATTTCTGACACATGCGACACTTGTCCGCCTGCTAAAACAAGCTTGGGGTGACCTAACAGTGGAACTGCCGGTTCACTTACTGATTCAATACCTGCATGTGATGGGCAATGGTTCTCACATGTACATTGGCTCGCCCAAACGCTACATACGCACACACAATTTTCGCCACAACGCCTACGAGACAAATGGACTATTGACAGGGGCCGCGCCGGGACAGACAAGGAATGGGCGTTGGTGCTAGCTGGGGCCACCTGTGTCCCACGCAACTCCCGTTTCACGATTATACAATATTACATTGTGCACCGTGCATACCTATCCCCAGATAAAATTAATAGATACTTTGACCTGGACTCAACGGCATGCCCCAGATGCAGACTTGTAGACGCGCAACTGCTGCACATGCTTTGGGCCTGCCCTCTTCTGAACGAATATTGGAAATTAGTGTCGACCTCATTGGCAACGGGGAGCGACTTACCACACACCTGGAAAGCTTGCCTCTTGGGCCTTTTCAAGAGGACGGTACGGACGAAGGTACGGGCCAGTTTCTGGGACCTAGGGCTGATTACTGCGAAATGCCTCATCACCAAACGATGGAAAAACAGAGTACCCCCACAAGCCATACACTGGCGTACCTCGTTTGATAATTGGGCAAGGCCGGAGTGTGCAGCTCTGCACAGAGAGGAGACGGCAGGACTGCGCATGTTCCCCGTAGCGCAAGACTGGGATAATGCCTTGACTGCTTACCACCAAGTGTGCCTGCAGAACGGTATCATCTAGACCTGGGTGCACCAGGACCGCTGACCTGTCTGTACCCCCCTGTCCTCCTCCCTCCTCCCTCAATCCCCCAAGCCGTCCATTTTCCCTTTGAGCCTCAGATTGGACCTCTAGATTGACCTTCCTGTTCCCCCCCCCCCCCCCCCCCCCCTTCCTCATCCCGCCCACGGTGCTTTGCATCCCGCAGCCCAATGTGTAAATATGGCACCATATACGCCTGAGCTTGACTGACCCGACCGAACCACACATTCATAGATTTGACCTCGCCCAGTCTTTAATTTTTATTGTTTATGATCCCAGGTGTTTGGTCAGTTTTTTTTTTTTTTAGTTTTAGACAAAATTTGAATATACACTGCATAACTGTCACACCTGGCTTTCCATAGTACCAAAGATGTAACATATCTGTTGCTCCAACCTGTTCACTCCTTTGGAGGAGATTTGAGAAATGAATAGATAATGTATCGCGTATCAACAACAGCAGCTCGCTGAATAAACTAGAGTTGTTGAGCAACTATAACCAATGACCTTGTCATGCTGTGTACACCACTTTGCCTTTATCATAGTGTCTCTTATTGGTATACATCAGTGTACCTTAGCAACTGCAGAGACATGTAGTGACTGTATTGTACACTGTTTATGACACTACTTCACGTCTGTATACTTGCCAAATGAATAATAATTAAAGCCAAAAAAATGCAGGAGCTTAACAGTGTGAGGTGGCCTACCAAGAGGGAGCCTATGTACACTTCACTTGTTAGCTGTGTTTACAGTTTTATTAGCTTATTTTCTAGCTGTTTGGCTCAACGCAATCTGTACACTTGTCTGCACCTCCCAATATTCTTTGTGTACTATGAGCTTAAAAGATAAAGAAAATGTTTGTTAATTTAGGTGGGGAGCTTTGCATTAGACATATTGGTGTGCCCTGTAGTTTTTAAGATTATCACATTGTAACTATGGACCCAAGAACATGCTTCTACCCAGGAAAATAATTGCTTTGTCTCATTTTTAGAGAGATTGATTCGAACAAAATGTTTTAAACTCGTTGGTTCTGTCTGTTATGGGGATAAAACAAAATCGAGGATTTTAAACTCGAATGGAATTGGCCATGGCTGCGAATGGTTGTTAATATCGAGTCTTGGAGTGCTGTAACGTAGTACAAGGTTTAAGATTCATTTCCAAAGTCATAAATATGAAACCCGGCGATTGTTCTGAAGTTTTTTGTTTGAATCTTCATTACAGCATACTCTTCTAATGGAAGAACTAAATCGCAGCAAGAAGGATTTTGAGCAGATCATTCAAGCCAAGAACAAGGAGCTGCAGGCAACCATGGTATGAAATATTCACTGCAAGTCTTAGCCCTTTCTCAGGTTTCAACCACCTCTTCCCAGTTTGTCCCTTGCATCTCTTTTCTCTTTTATCCTGTTTGTGCCCATTAGTCACAATCTCGAAAGTGTATTTTTGTTTCCGAAATTCTTTCTCTTCCAACAAATTACTGAGTTGGGTACCTCATCACACGTGTAGCTGATGGGGTGGGTCTGCACAAGAGGAAGTCCCCATTCTTGTTCCTAGGGTCCCTTTGCAGTCTCCCTTGGCTGGCCGTATATAACCCGCCCTCTAGATCCCCTCATTACTCCAGTGCTTAAGACTACCACAGGGACACTGGGTAAATACAGACTCTTCACCCGGCTCAGATGCTGCTGAGATCCTGGCCCTCTGGCGCAGGTGCTGCTGAGATCCTGGCTCTCCGGCGCAGGTGCTGCTGAGATCCTGGCCCTCCGGCGCAGGTGCTGCTGAGATCCTGGCCCTCCGGCGCAGGTGCTGCTGAGATCCTGGCCCTCCGGCGCAGATGCTGCTGAGATCCTGGCCCTCCGGCGCAGATGCTGCTGAGATCCTGGCCCTCCGGCGCAGATGCTGCTGAGATCCTGGCCCTCCGGCGCAGATGCTGCTGAGATCCTGGCCCTCCGGCGCAGATGCTGCTGAGATCCTGGCCCTCCGGCGCAGATGCTGCTGAGATCCTGGCCCTCCGGCGCAGATGCTGCTGAGATCCTGGCCCTCCGGCGCAGGTGCTGCTGAGATCCTGGCCCTCCGGCGCAGGTGCTGCTGAGATCCTGGCCCTCCGGCGCAGATGCTGCTGAGATCCTGGCCCTCAGATGCTGCTGAGGTCCTGGCCCTCCGGCGCAGATGCTGCTGAGATCCTGGCCCTCAGATGCTGCTGAGGTCCTGGCCCTCCGGCGCAGATGCTGCTGAGGTCCTGGCCCTCCGGCGCAGATGCTGCTGAGGTCCTGGCCCTCCGGCGCAGATGCTGCTGAGGTCCTGGCCCTCCGGCGCAGATGCTGCTGAGGTCCTGGCCCTCCGGCGCAGATGCTGCTGAGGTCCTGGCCCTCAGGCGCAGATGCTGCTGAGGTCCTGGCCCTCAGGCCACTCTTTAAGAAGGGGGAGTGAATTAGGAAGGGAACTCCAAGGAATAGATCTTGCAAGAGAGGAGGCAGGATTATTTCCACTGCACTTTAGGTTAGTAATTAGACAAACACTTTTCGATATTGGGAAAAATCTCCTACCTGTCTCCAAGGGTTTGACTTGGGACTAAGTGTGTTTGAAATCCCCTGGAGAATTGCAGGAAAAATGATGATTGGAATGTGAACCCTGTTGAGCTTAAACCCTATAAAAACAAAGTACATTTAGAACATGTACACAATAGAAATTATTGCCACTGTTTGTGCTTCTAGGACAATATTAAAGTTCTGAGTTATTGCTCAGTATCACAGACGCACACACCTTAGTGCTCCATCTTATCCTGTTGGCTGCACGTTCGGTCCTGTGTAAAGTTAAGCTGTGATGGGCCTGTACCTTACACATGTTTTTCCTGAACTCTCAGATCTAAAGTGATTCGTTTTGAGTTTATATACAAATTAACAAGTGTCTACCCTTTGGTTGGGCTTCACAGAGTTCTGTGGTTCTTTCTTTCCCAGCTCACACTTTCATATTGTCAACAAAGTCTCCCTTACCTTTAGGGTGAACAAAACCAGTTTTCTGCTTTCTCCACAGCAGGCTTACAGCTGGTTCAAAGATTTGTTACTTCCCTTGAACTGGCAGGCTGGATTTCAGTGCAGCTAGAAGGAGCTCTCACACCATCAGAGTCTGTACCTTTGTGGGGCAAGCAGGAGCATCCAAACGTGCAGCAGCCGTGAATCGCAACACTCATTGTCTGGTGGTTGATCTTGGGCGGAGTTCCTTTTTGTAGCTATGCTTTGCTCAAGATGATTGTTGCTCTTCTTGTGGCGTACAATCTTTTGAGAAGTCTGCGTCCACTGACCTCCTTGATACTCACAAAGAACACAATTGTTCGCATGAAGGCATCCCCTTCTCTCACTGAAAAAACATTGTTGGGCACCATTTAATCTACTTTGCAGCATCCCACTCTACGCTGCTGCACTCTACCACACTGCACTCTACTCTGCACCACTCCAATCCGTGCCATGCACTGCACTCTGCACCCCTGCACCGTGGCACTCTGTGCCACTCTCCGCAACGCCACTCTGCGCCCTCCGCTCCTCCACTCTGCTCCCCTCCGTGCCCCTCTCTTCTGCGCCCCTCTGCCCTGCTCCACTTTGCCCCACTCAATTCCATTTGGCTGCACTCTACACCAGCCTACTTTTTTCCACTTTACTCCACACCACTCCGCGCCAATCCGCTCTGCAGCACTCCACAGCCCTGCTCTCTGAGCCTCAACTGTACGCCAAGCCACTCAACTCTACGCTGTGCCACTGTGCGACACAATACCTCACTACACACAATGCCGCTCAATTGTGTCTCTCCACTCTGCACTCTATCCCACTCCACCCCATGCAACTCCACCCTCAGTCTCTGCACACTGCTCAGCACCACTGCAATTTAGGACACTGTACTCCAAGCAACTCTACTCTACTCTATGCCACTACACTGCACTTGTCTCTGCACCATGCCATACCACTCTGCGCCATACCACTCTGCGCCATGTCACTCTATGCCATGCCATTTACGCCACTGTGCCATGCCACTTTATGCCATTCTGCGCCATACCACTCTGTGACATTCCACTTTACACTACTCTGCCCCATTCCACTCTGCCCCATTCCACTCTGCCCCATTCCACTCTGCCCCATTCCACTCTGCCCCATTCCACTCTGCCCCATTCCACTCTGTCCCATTCCATGCTAAGAAAAAAATAAAAAGTAGGTAGCGAGTTGCACACCTTGTTTTAATTAAACATCCTCTGTAATACACCAATTGTACTTGAAGGCGTGCATGCCAGGTAAGCGCTCCGCCCAGGTTGCGCCGCAATATCGGAAAAGACACACAGGAACTTTTTTGCTTCCTTAACCGGCAGCACAGCCGTTATGACTCGATGAGTCCAATTAATTAAATCCTGTAAACATTATTCTTCTTGTACTCCTTATTTTAATCCATTTCTTTATCCAACCGTTTTATTCTTTATCTTCAATTAATTTTACTCATTGTTGTTCAATCAGGGATAGATCTCACAAACACAAGAGGCAAAATGATTTCCAAATGCCACTAATTCTATTGAATAACCCAATGCTTTTCGGGACGAATCCCTTCGTCAGGGGTATCTACAATACAAAAAATGAATATACATTGACACCATAGTTACACAGCAACCTGTGGGATATATTAAATATAATCTGCATAAACATGTTGTACATAATTTGTACTCACTACATCGAAAGAACGTGTAGAGAACTCAACAGTTGTTTAAAAACACGTTAACTACGACACCCTTCCTTTATTTTCACATAGACCATCAAAACCTGACTGACAACTCTGCCTCTCTTATGCAAACTGTTCGAACCCTTCCGTTTAATACTGCCTTATTGTGCCTTGTTGTGCTTACCGTGGCATCTGTAGTACGTCTTTCACAGTAAAAGGAAACGTGACCTCGCATGCAACCAGATCGTGTTACATCGTGCCATCTCAGCAGGTTCACATTTTAAAAGTGCATAAACGCACGTCTATCTCTCCATAATGATATAATCCACTGCTTCTCAACAGTTCGTCTATTTATCATTTTTTTTTTTTTTTTTTTTTTTTGCAAAAATACATGAGTCAGCTGGAATGAATCACTTTTACACTAGAAATACATAGTTACAGCCAAACAACTCAACAAAAGAAATAAAATTATAATAATCAAACCACAGTTAATAATAGTGAAACATGCGTAATACAGAAAAAGAGGCTGAAGCAACACAATTAGCAGAAATAAATTCATTGAATACAATGAGGAGCAGTGAGAAAAAAAAGAAATGCAAAGAATTAAAGACCCAAACAGGGCCGGGGTTCAGATTTCGGGCTCAAGGTAACGCGCAACACTACCCCATATTTGCTCACCAAGCTTCTTTTTTCGATGACCTTTAAGGGCATATAAGCTATACTCCATATTATATACTGCAAAAAAATGTGCCCTCCATATTTCAAAGGAAGGTGGTTCCTGCTGCAATCAAAAGGAGGCTATACTGAGCCTATATACAGCTGTAGCTAAAAATATTAAGTTAACATGTTGCCTTATTATATCGTTCTCCACTAATCCCATTTCTACACCTAAGAGAATCTGCGTAGCGGTTAATTGCAATGGAGTACCTGTAATATATGATAGACATTTCTCCACCTGCGTCAATAAACATGCCAACGATGGACATCCCAAAAAAATATGGAGATCTGCAGATGGAAATCCACAGCGGAAGCATTTCCCAGTTACATCCCCCGACCATTTTGAGACCTTATCTGGTGTGTAATATAAGTTAAAAAGTGATTTAAAGTGCTGCGCAGATAAATTTGCAGAGAGGAACACATTTTTAGCAGTTTCCAAAGAAGTTTCTATCTGTATGTCCTGCCTACCCAATTTGATCCCTCATTTAGTATTTTCTTGATCAATATCATTGACCCTCGTGCTTAGCATATGACCATATAACACACCAATCCTTACAGCTTTCATATTATCTTCTATCAGGGGATTAACCTGAAAAATGCCTCCACTATTCAACAAATGACTCCTTATCTGTAAATACTTAGCAAAATGCTCCCGAGGGAGCTGATACTGTTACCGCAATTGTTCAAAGGATTTAAAACAGCCTTCGCTGTACAGGTCACCCACCACCCTTATTCCCTTCAACCTCCAATTATACACAACCCGATCCCATAAATCGACTGGCAAAAATATTGAGGATACAAGTGGGTTGTACCAAGAAATATGCTCAACCAAACATGTTCCTTACTATTCGCCAAACCTTATATGCAGCCTCCAAAACCTTAAATCTCGTGCGCTTGTAGTAGCTCCACTCGAGATACAAAAACAAACAATTTTTAGCTTTCACCCCCACAAGCATCTGTTACATAGATGGACATTCCGCAAAATCAGGGGGGCCGGACCCTGTTAACAAAATGTCCATACCCTGTATCATACAGGCAAATAATACAGCATAAAATCTGGTACCGACCAGCCACCTAATTTTCTTGGTAGAGTCCTGTATCGCCCAGCACGGCGGGCCTTGCCCTCGGACCACATAAAGCGCATACAAATAGCTTGGAGCTGTATCAAACTGGCCTTAGGGATTTCTAGAGGGACACATCTAAAAAAGTATTTTCGGGAGTATCATCATTTTTAGTAAACTGCATCGCCCCACTAGGGTGAGATGCAAGCATTCTGCCTGGTCCAACTGTTTCCTTACCCCTGATAAGAGACCCTCCCAATTTGATTTAACCAAGGCAGTTGTAGAAATCCTTAGCTTGATCCCCAAATAAGTGGCCTCTTGGCATACCCTTGGGTCAGCATACTTCGGCATATTGGCGCATAACAACTGGGTTTTGGCCGTATTCAACTTATAGCCAGAAGCCACGCCAAATTTTGTAGGTAGATATTCAATCTCCTGCATCGCAATAGTTGGACTCCGCGTAATGACAGCAACATCATCCGCGTAGGCGAGGACCTTGAACTGATAGGTTTGTATGGCCACAGGTTGTATCCTAGTACTAAATGCCAACATTCTTTAAAACGGCTCAATATATAGTGAGAATAAGAGGGGAGAACAGGGGCAGCCTTGCCTAGTGCCCCTCTGTATTTGAACCATCGCCGACTCGAGTCCCATGGTGCTAATGCGGGCTAGAGGTTGACAATACAGTGTCTGCAACGATGTTATGAACTCTTGCCCAAAGCCCTGACGCCTCATGACATCCCACAGAAGGCACCATGAGACCCGGTCGAAGGCCTTCTCCGCATCCAATAAAATTAAGCATAATGGTTCCTGAGTTACATTAACATAATCAAACAAAGTTATTACACGGCGAACATGATTCGCCGTTCCTCGATGCGCAATGAACCCATGTTGTATGGTGGAAACTAATGCAGGAATAACAGAAGACAACCTGTTGGCCAGGATCTTAGAATAGATCTTTCCATCTGCATTTAAAAGCGAGATAGGACGATAAGAAACAGGCAGATTTCCCGGTTTGCCTTTTTTATGGAACACAACTATACATGCTTCATTCCAACTCATAGGGGGAGCACCTTTCTGAGCCATTCGCATTGTTACAAGAAGATCTGCCTTTAAGGCAGAAAAAAAAGTTTTGTAAATTTCCAGCGGTAGCTTGTCTGGCCCTGCCGCTTTACCCCTTGCCAACCCATTTACCGCTAATTCCAATTCCTCTAGTGTGATAGGCGCTTCTAGAGCTTCTGCCTCCTCAATAGGGAGATCTGCCATGCAATACAGACTAATAAGAGTGGCCGCACAATCCGCATCGTACTCATCCCTGCAGTATAATACCTCATAAAATTGTCTGAACACCTCCACAATACCACTTTCATTTTAAAAAGGTACCCCATTTGAATCCAGAATATTATCTATCCGTTGGGCTGCCTCCCTCAATCTTAATTTGTGGGCGAGGCATCTGCCACTTGCCACGCCATACTCGTAGTGAATTTGCTGTTTAATAAAAAAAAAATTGCAGTTTCCTGGGACCAGTTAAGATTTAATCTTGCTTTAAGCCGTGCCACTGACGTAATCAAGTCAGTTATATCCACACTAGCCTGAATGCCCTGCATGAGTGACTCCTCAGCCTTCGTCAACTCTCGATATAGCGCTTGAAATTTTACTGCCTGACTTTTTTGATAGTACAAGCCAAGCTTCCCCTCTAAAGGCTGCCTTAAAACTGTCCCAAACACAGCCCACCCTACTGGTCCCACGATTGATATTGAAGAAGGTAGTAATCCATTGTTTCATATAGTCGATAAATTGCTGCTCTAATAATAGTTTACGGTCGAAGGAGGAATCCCTTGGCCTTATAACTGCTACTATGCCTATTATCGAAAGAACTACCGGCCCGTGATCAGATGTAATTCTTGGGTATACCTGGATTGCAGCCTGATTTAGTAACTATTTAGAGGTAAAAAAAATAATCGAGCCGAACTAACTTCCGATGTGGGAAAGAAAAAAGTGTATCCAGGAGCTGCCCCTCTTAATAAAGCCCATACATCCACCAACCCATGAGCGATCATTAGTGCCTGCAACGCTTTAAAAACACGCGGTTTCCTACCACTATATCTCGACTCTTCGTTGCATAAGCTATTAGGTGTTAGATTTATATTCAAATCCCCACACAGGATCAGTGGTGTGGGCCAAGATGCTAACTCCACATTTAAAAACTCTAGAGTAATTGCTTTGTCTAGATTAGCCCCATTAACTGCGCAGATCGTGAAAATTGTAGGGCCTACAACACATTCTGCAATTGCCCACCTACCCAAACCGTCAGTGAAAATTCTACCAGTGTTGCCTATGTGTTTTTTACCCAAAATTGCAACTCCTCTAGCCGTGCCAGAGTATTTAGTAGAGGCTATAAGATTAAATCCCAGCTCCTCAAGCAATTGGCGCTTTGACCATACCATATGGGTCTCCTGGAGACCAATTATATCACAATAGAGAACTCGTAACTCTTGCGCCACCCGCCGTCTTTTATCTACTGAATACAGCCCCCTCACATTCAGTGTACCTATCCTAATGCCCCTGCCCGCCATTTAGCTGTATCAAGATGCCCTCGAGTAGCTCCACAGAATACCTGTAAAAAAATAGTAACTGCCAAAAGACTCATTTCCATCCTGTACTCCTGTATTATTTTCTGTTTTACCCCCCCCCCCCACCCCTTACCCTCTTCCAAACCACCCTTCACCTCCACCATACCCCCACACCACCCAATAAGAGGCGCAAGGAACATGTCCTCAGCGATGTAGAAGTGCTTTGTCCAGTGCCCCCCCATATGACTCCCCTGCCCCCACCCTCTATCTCTCTCTCTCTCTAGTAAATAAACCAGCCAAGCTAACAAGCCCTAAAGAAAAAAAAAGAAAAAATTCAGCTCCCCTCATTCTATTCATTCCAATTCCATATATCGCAAACCATGGTTATTACCATGGGTATTAATTTGGAGATTGCCAGCAACACACAACTTAACTTCCCATTTACCCCTATTGCTCTATAATCACAATTTCAATTTTTTTTTCAAAGTTACTTAGGAAGCTTACAATTATTAACCCCAATATTTAGGCAATAATCAAAAAAAGATAGAAATCAAAAAAAAAAGAAGAAACAAAAAAATCTTATACGACAGAGAGGTAACCCCTATAACCGCACACAATAATTACAGATTTCTCCCCGTGATGCACCCATTATAAAGTTGTAGTGTGAGCCTTTAACTTTTCGGACTCTTATACAGTTCCTTCAAATAATCCTGTGCAACTGTCCCGGATGTAAAGTATCTGGTTTGGCCTCTACAAATGATCTTTAATTTGAAGGAATTAAGCAAGAAGACCTGGGCCCCTTTTGCTTGGAAAGGTGCGATTAATTTCTGAAGTTGCCAGCGTTCGTGCACCGTTGCAGGGCAGAAATCCGAGTGCACGAAGAACTCACACCACATACCACTCCGTTTTCTCTCAGGGCGTGCAAGATCATATAACGCTTCTCGGAGCAGATAGTTATTCAAGCAAATTAAAATCGCCCTGGGATATGAGTTCTGGCCAACTTGTCGCTCTTTTCCACACTGACGTGCCGAGAATGGGAACCTATGTGCCCGAATCACTTCCGTATCCCAATTCCAAGCACTGAGTTCAGGGAAGGCTTATTTGAAAAGCTGAATAATAAATTTACGTGGATCGGCACCTTGTTTTGTCTCCGCTATACCTAGCACGCGCAAGTTGTTGCGACGCGCGCGGTTCTCTAAATCCGTGAGTTTCCCATCCACGTCTGTTTTGGATTTTTGCAGAGTCTCGATGGCCGATTGTTGCTTGACCAAGCAATCCCCTGCTGAGGAGACTCTCTCCTCTACCTCTACCACACGGGTGGTGACTTCAGCACAAGTCTTGACCAAGCGCCATACTGTGTTCTGAAGTTTCCTTACGGCCCCTTGTGTGCATAAACCTTCAGCTTTAGTTTCACTGTGATGTACCATTATACTCTTATAGATCAAGCCAAGATTGATAGTCCTCTTCGAAATCCTCGTCCAAATTTAACTGAGCTAAGGGAAGGTTTTCCTCGTGCACTGGTCCTTCGCACACCTCCACCACCTTTCTTACTGTTTCATGGGACACAAATTGCTCAAACTCCTCGCCTTCCTCATCATCCGGTAAGTCCCCCCAATCGCCTGGGTTACTGGAGCTATCCTCATCATACTCCTTGTCTGACACCGTCGTTAAATCCAACATGGAGTAAAATTTACCGTTCGATCTCGCATACTCGGACTCACTACCCTTCTACGTCAATAAAGTAGTAGCGTCAGTGCTTGACCCTGGCAATAAGCTAGTATCTTCTGCAGCTGTTATGGTTACTGTCACTGCCTTGCCTCCATTAGCTACCACAGCTTCCATTGACATGATATTAATTCCACTACCTTGCTCAGCCGGGGCCAAGACCGGCGAGGCTCCAGTGAAGGCACTCACCACTGCCAAAGGAAACTCCAGGAGCTGCACAGGCTGTATCGCTCTCAACCTCAGGTTCAGCCATCAATTTTGCCTTTACTCCTTGTTTTTTATTAAAGATTGCATGGACAGGTAGTTGTTTTACCGGGGTGTCCTGTTTGTGATGCGCTATCTGGCTCTGGGGACCTCCCTGTGTCTTTGAGGTCACCACGTGCTCATGCCCCTGCTGAGTATTGCAGCCTTCAGAGCCCAGAGTGCTGCCACTGTTATTATCCTTGCCATGGATGGCTTTACTCGCACCCACTCCACGAGTACCTGCTGTAGCATTGCCATTACTATTCACTGCGGCAGCAGCTTCATTAACACGGTTAATAGCAGTAGCACTGTGCCCCACAGCCGCCGCACCGATCATCACAATAGATTCAGTCACCTCTCCAGGGGGTACTCCACCACAGTTCCTTGTGCCTCCTCTGCCCTTCGGCGCCATTACCTGTTCGTCTCATCCCGTTCGAGGGGCAGTAGCGCTATCAAATCAGCGTGAAAATGTCCCATCCCCACTCGAAAATGCCTTGCGCACTCTCCAACTCCTTTTCAAACAAACGTCTGGGTAGTAGCAATGCCGAGAGTTACAAATGCCGTAGCCGCCGCAGCTGAGAAAAGCCACAGGTAAATAGCAGCAGCTAACCGCAATCAGATAGTACGTTCAGCGCCTCCCCGCAAACACGACGAGGTGATCTACTTGAAACTGGATACTGGAGCCAAGTGCCGAGTGCCAAATGCCAGACCGATAAACCCCGACTCAGCCCGCACTGCAGGAGCTGGATCGTAGGGATGCAGAAACTTGCAGAAGCTGTAACTGCCAGGACCGGAGAAATCCTAGGTGAGCAGCAGCAGTAGATCCCCGCGGTCAGGGTAATACGATCAGCGCCTCCCTGTCAGCACGTTCAGCCGGGAACCATTCAGCCCATCAAACTCGGCCTGGGGCTACACTGGATACTAGAGTGAACCTCGCAGGATAACTCCGCACTACGGGAGCTGCTCGTAGCGGTGTCACAGCGTTGGGGAGAAATCCCCAGCAGCTGGGGGTGGAGGGGAATCACACGGAGCTACGGACGAAGCACCTCACACGGCCACAGTTGCGGCCGCCATCTTGCCTCCATAATTATTCATCATAGCGCGTCAATTGCCTGCAGGTGTTCATTACGCGAGCTGCCAATCATTTAACTACAGGCTTCCGGTCATCGTACATGTTGAACCCCCATCCTTACTACCATTCAACACTACATTGCCCATAATCCCTTGCAATGTGTCTGTTCTACTCTACGATTCCCCTGTTGCTCATGTATATACATCCCTTAGACTAAAATCATCATCTATCCATACATCAATCCAAACAGGCAAATCACTTCAATGTCTACAATACTGTTACTGCGGTTTATATGATTCAATATTAATAGTCCACATATTTTTTTAATAACAACTAAGTGCCTCGCTGTTTTCCAAATGAACATGACAGGAAACCACGACTCCTGTGTATATCCTCACTGTTGTTCCTCTGTTTTCATTCCGTTTAGTCCTGTCATTTTTTTCGTATTTGTCCAAGTTTTTAATGGGTGCAAACTCGCAAGTAGGGCGGTAATGAATACAATGAAAAAAGTAGGTAGCGAGTTGCATGCCTTGTTTTAATTAAACATCCTCTGTAATACACCAATTGTACTTGAAGGCGTGCATGCCAGGTAAGCGCTCCGCCCAGGTTGCGCCGCAATATGGGAAAAGACCATAGTCCACATATTAGTTCTTTCCAGTTTTGACTACTGTATTCCCCTTTACCTAGTACTGCCTTCTTCACTACTCCACTAGCTCTCCAGAATCTAAAGTTCTGCAGTGCGTCTTGTGCTTTAAGATTCCCATCAGGCTTATTGTCCCCGTTTTCTTCATCCATATATTGGCTATTCATTACTTGTCAAATTACAATCAAATCCCTCTCCTTAGTCTATGACTTTGACATTATTCTGGACCCAGGAACCTTAAATTGCTCTTTATACTCCTTTGAATTCAATTCAAAGAATCTTTATTCGTTGATTAAAAAACACCATAAAAGCACACACATATTTACATAGGTAAAAAGTCATTAAACATTTTCAAGATCCTTATACAAAGTGTTAGTGTTACCATGAAACACCGGCAGTAAAAATTATATAACACTTTAAAAGGATAAAATCGGAAACATTTCATACATCTCCCCTAGTTAGCCTTAAACGGACCGCTACCTTGATGAAATTCATAATACAACACAGTGTTAAGGGGTCCGAAGCTTTTTGTAAAAAGACTAGTGCCTCCCTAGCATGTTCCAGTTTGGCTTTTTTTAAGAGATATACGAGAAATCTACGCCTAGGCATTGAGAAAAAAGGACAAAGTAAAACAAAGTGAAGGGAGTCCTGCGGAGACCTGTTGTCGCAGCCGCAGGGTCCCTTCTGTTCAATTGATGTTACAAATCCTGCTGGTGATGCCAACATAAATGGGAGTAAGTTCAATCTAAAACGGCACATCAAGAATCTGTCCTGTGCGTTATGCATAAGGTACAAATATGGCTCCATACCCTCCACGCTCTTCACCAGGTTATGGGCCTTCACTGTCTTTTTACGCCCTTCAGCCTCAGCTCTGCATAGGTTTTTCCGCTCTAGGAAAGTTTTCCCTACTTGCATCTTATGCTGGGCTACAATTGTTGCGGGTTGGTGAAGAGGTTCCCAAAGCCTAGTTCCTCTAGGGTGTTCTTTACGTAATGGAGCCAGGGAATGCGCATACATTTGACCCTCTCTAAACAGTCCAATAAAATTTCTCTGCTAAGAGACGCATCAGGATTAACCCAGATTTTTAACCAGGCCACAATTGGCCTAAGTTTTACCAAATCATCTAGGTATGGCCTCCCTAACTCCCTATGTGCTACAAAACCAGCAGTACTTTGGGGTGCCCTCAGGATGGATTTCAAATATTTGTTTTCTTCCTGTTGGATTCTGGTGGTATTTGCAAAACCCCATACTTCTGCCCCATAAATTACTTTAAAGCATGAAACAGAGCTGTACAAGTTCATCACCTGTTCCGGACACCATCTACCTAGCCTCCTGCCGTAGCTAGCTATTGCCCCGTTAGAGGCAATCATTTTACCACAGCGCTCCTCCACCAGGGAATTAAACTGTAAGGTGCCATCAAAAGTTACACCAAGATAAGGGAACGTTTTGACCTCTTCTACTATGTGGCTTCCTATTGTGTAAGTGAATTTAGAGGAGGTCTTTTTGCCAGCCAGAAGCACATAGGATTTTCCCAAGTTAACTGAGAGATCTAAGGCACCCATGAACTTCACAAATCCGTCAATCAAGATTTGTAAGCTCCTGGGTGTGCGTGCAATCAGGACCGCGTCATCTGCGTAAAGCAGAACAGATGTGACGCGTCCCCACCCTTGGGCAGTCTGCCTTTAACCCTAACAGAAACTGCTCCAAATTATTAATATAAAGGGAGAACAAAAAAGGGGCGAGAATGCAGCCTTGCCGGACACCACTCATACAGGGAAAAGAGTCGGTCAGTCCCCCCTCCCTGTTGAATCTAACCTTAGCCGTGGTGTCACTATGCAGTTCCCTCAGTATATTAATTAAGCCACTCTCTATTCCCATACTGGACATCATAACCCACAATTTCTCCCTGTTGACGTGATCGAATGCCGCTGCCAAATCCATGAATCCCATATAGATCGATTCATCGCTGGCCTTGGTATATTTGGCAGTCGGCATGTAAAGGTTCAGGCATTGATCGCTAGTGGACCTCCCTGTCCTAAATCCGTATTGAGTGTCCGAGAAGATGTTATTTTCTTCGGACCACTCGGACAGTCTATTGAGAATCGCCCTACCCAGGAGTTTAGCCGATACGTCAATCAGGGAGATAGGGCGATAGCACTTGGGATCGTCCCTATTGCCCTTCTTAAAAATCGGCACAATTATCGCTTTGGACCAGGACGGTGGCAAACCACAGGTGATGGCAGTGTTTATAACCCTGGTCATTAAAGGGGCCCAGAGTTCTACGCTGCTCAGAAACAGGTCGGGGGGTATTCCGTCAGGGCCAGGGGCTTTGTTTTTAGTCAAGCCCTCTATCCCAGCAGTGATCTCCTTGATGGTAAATACAACAGTTGAAACCTGAGTTGGAGTAACAGGCAACTCTACAGGAGTACCGGGCTCATGGTTGTACAGACCCCTATAATGGGTGACCCACTGTTCTGGGAGGATGTTAGACCCTATCTCCGGAGTGTCGTTTTCCTGGAAAGTTGGATTGTTAATAATTCTCCAGAAACCCGCTAAATCCTTTCTTTCCCCTGCTTCTCTTAGGTCTGCCCACGCTTCTGCCTGCAGGGCGAGTTTCCTCCTCTTAGTCTCTTTTTTATATTTTCCCCTACACACCTTGATTTTATGGGGATTCCTCGGTTTAAGTTTAAGGCAGCTTTTCAGCTCCCTCAATGCTTTGGAGCAATCTTTATCAAACTATCGAGGGTTACCGTGGTTCCTAATGGGCGCACTAGTTTTTAATAGGCCATCAATCAGGTTAGCAATCTGATCGAATGCTTCCAGTAACCTCGATCCGTGGACTTCTGTATCTAAACAGTCATTAATGGCAGATTTGCCAGCGTCCACCAAGGCCTTATAGAACTTTCCCCCATCTATTTTAGACCACTTTAATCTCCTGCCTTGGTCTGTTACCCTCTTCATGATTGTACGATGGTCTCTATTTCTTGGACCCACCCTATACATCAGGTCCAAGACAAGTGGGTTGTGGTCACTAAAACTGCTCCATTCAATCCCTACACTGGATGTCTTTTTTAGCAGAGATCTTGAGACCAGGATGTAATCTATGAAGGAATGAGCATCCTCTGCCCTTGAATGTGGGTGGGAGTGTACCATCCTTCTGTGTGCCTATCATGTTAATAGTATGCTCAAGATCATACTTGAGCCGGAGCGTACTAAAAGCTGACCCTGTCGGTGTATGGGAAAAATGCAGCCCCTTCTCCATAGGACATTGGGACCAGTCTGTATTGGTTTGGACCAATGCCGGGCACAGGTGGCAGTTAGTCTCCCATGACCAGCAGCGCACATGACTGCCCCTTTTTTTGAACAGTTATTTCTTGACCCAACCTATAATCCAATTCCGCTACAAGTGAGGTGTGGTCTCCAGCAATCTCGTTATTATATATGTTAAAAACTACAAATCTTAGCCCCTTCCCGGAGAACCGAACTGCCTGAATCCCGTGGGAATTCCAATCTGGGGAAGACCAACTGCCCGGGAGGTCTAAGTCTATGTAAATGGATAGTCCTCCCATGGCCCTTCCTGATCTTCATTTTTGCGCGGGTAGAAAGAAACACTTATACCCCTGCAAGTGAAAGTTATTCTCCGTGGCCCATGTCTCCTGCAAGCTAATTACATGAAATTTTCTAATGTAATCAAGCCACTCTTTATTGTTGAATTTACCTGCCAGCAATGTTCCAAGAAATCATTCTTAGGGCCTCACCACTCAGCGCTAATCCCCCCTGGGGCCCCGTTTGCATCTCACACTCTGACTCTTGTGTGTCCAGCCCGTGTCCCCCTCCTATGCATTCAATATCTGCAGCCCTAGGTCCGTCCAGCACAGACTTCCCGACACAACAAGATGGAGTTTGCTGTGTCAAGGGGGTTATGCTCCTCCATCTCCTCTGCCAAAACCCCTTTTTCCCCATCTCCCAGAGGGACAATATCTTTTTGTCAATCCACCCCCTCGAGACCGTTCAAGCAATTGAACCGGTTGAAAGTATGAAAGGATGTCTCTGGGCGGCTAAATAGTGGCCTGGGGTTAGATTCGTAATGTCTTCCGTTGGAGTGGGAATGAGCTCGGGAGACCTTCCCTGGGGGCCAGCCGAGATTTTCATGCTACTTATTGTGGCCTCCAGGATGGTAAGTCTAATTTCGACCTTTTTGATGCACTCGCTGATAGGTAATAGTGACCTGAGCAGGAATTCCAGGTTACCTAGCGGAGCAACAGAAAGGGGGACATTAGCAATGTTATTTCCTATGTCTTTAGTCAGAACGGGGGCCAAACCGTCCTGTGCAATAGGTTTAGGATGTAATTCATCCACTACTGTCACAGTCGGTATGGAGGGTTTTGATGACCTCCCAAACTCAGAGTGGGGGGTTTTAGATTTGTTTTTGCCCTGGACACTCCTCGACTTCCTCCTGCGTTTGTTTGGGGGGGGGGCCCAAATACTCCTTGTACAGCGGCTGGCTTAGGTTTAGCTTTCCTAGCTTTCGGGGCTGGGGGGGTTGTGAAATTAGGTCAATAGTCACCCTACTCGGGCTTAAGCAGGTCGCTGGGGTAAGGCTCGTCGATGGGACTGGGGGGGTGTTCGTACAGTCCCTCAACAGGAGTGGGACATCGTCTATAGAGGTCGACTCCTCGCTAGGAGTCGTGGGAAAATCTCCAAGTGGTCTGTTTTTCAGGTTATCTATAGAGCGTCTCCGCTCTGCCCTGAGACGAATTAAAGTACTCTCCTTATCCCCATCTCCCACGGCCCGGGGAAAGTAGTTCTCTAGGGTCCTGTTTTTAACTCCTCCCTGTTTCATGGGGGTACCCTCCATTGGCATGTCAGCTAAAGTTGCTGGTAGTCTATGGGGCGCTATATCAGCGAGTTGGGACGGGACTCAGATAATCAACACAAGAGGGTAGGCCCAGCCCAGCCTACTCTGGCCTATGACAGCCTTGGACGGTCCCGCCCTTGTCCCGGGCTTCTCCCGGCGCGCTCCCGCTCGCTCCCGCGAAGTGGAAGCACTGGTCACCTTTTATGTCAGAAACAACGGGCTCATAGGCTGTTGAGCAGGGGGCGTGGCCAGCGGGGAGAGCAGCCCAGGTGTTGCAGATTGGGCGCGCAGGGACTCCTGGACACTGGAGTCCCTGCCTCTTTACTCGCAGCCCCGCCGACACACTTGCCTGCCCCGCGCTCCCCTGGTTGATGTTCCAAGCAATCAGCAGTCAGCTATCCTCTAGCGCTGCGGGACCCGCGAAGCGGGTCCGGCGAGGCGCTGCCCGCGTCCTCAACAACAGCACACAGAAATCCGGCAGGAAGCCAAAGGTTAGTTCCACGATCCCAAGGAGGGTCCCAGTAAGCTGTGGGCAAGAGCTATTTTTAGCTCCGTAGGCAGGGGGTGTGGCCAGCGGGGAGAGCAGCCCAGGTGTTGCAGATTGGGCGCGCAGGGACTCCTGGACACTGGAGTCCCTGCCTCTTTACTCGCAGCCCCGCCGACACACTTGCCTGCCCCGCGCTCCCCTGGTTGATGTTCCAAGCAATCAGCAGTCCGCTATCCTCTAGCGCTGCGGGACCCGCGAAGCGGGTCCGGCGAGGCGCTGCCCGGGTCCTCAACAACAGCACACAGAAATCCGCCAGGAAGCCAAAGGTTAGTTCCACGATCCCAAGGAGGGTCCTCCTTTGCATTCTTTAAGATCTCTCTTGCGTCGTCTTCTATCTCTTTTACACTTTTGTATAGGCAGGTGTTTTTTCTCCTTTGGGTACAAAAGCCCAGTATTTTTTGCATGTATCTATGCGGCATATTGACAACCACTTAGCTTTCCCAAAAGCCTTGAAAGTTTTCCTCTGCTTACTAATGTCTTTGTTTATCTCTTGTTTGTTCTCGACGACCCTTCCTGGTGCTAGGACACCCTATTGGGAGACGGAGTTCTTTACCAAATCAATAAAATAGAAACCAAACCATAAGCCATATCGTAGCTAAGATGATCTGTCTGGGGACACGTGTAGGCCAGTCTTTTCCAGTTCATGTTCCAATACGGTTGAATGTTCTGATATAACAGATTAAGCTCTCCTCCAATATTCTGACTTTCAGGAAACATCAAAGATCATTTGTTGGATTAGGCGTCATTTGGGCACTATATAAACACTTTCACTTACCATATAAGGGGAATGGATTGAAAATAAGAATCATAGTATGTTTCCTTTCATCTTCCTTTTTTGTTTAAATATGTAAAATCTTTATATTGATAATTACTTTTTAGTGCAAAGCAGACCATACATGAAATATTTGCCAGTAACCAATGGGATTCCTTCAAGGTCATCTTTATTGTAATTAACCAGCCGCCTTGTGTGGTAACAGTCTAGTGGCCACAAATACAGCTTTTTTCAACGCGGAGGAGAAGTTTCGTCTCCACCCGCACTGCGCATGCGCCCTCTTCCGCTACGCATATGTGCGGTAACGAGAACACTGAGAGGTCACCGTGAGCAAGCACGCATAACTGCGGCGGCCGCTCCTGACTGCGATACACCTCCAGGCAATGTTTGCCACCATCAGCCCCGCTCTGATGACTCACCCGTCAAGCTAATTTGGGGACAACGGAAATAAGTTGCACTAATACACGCCATGCGGCGTGAAAACATTATAAGGGCAATTATCCCCAGATGTGTATCGTTGAACTCCTTGGGATGTGCCCACCCACTCCTCAAATAGTAAATTACGTCTCTGGTCCCGTATATATACCAAGCTCCTCCCCTGAGTCAGTTACCAGCGGGGAAGCAACAAGGACAGAGCATAGGAGCACCACGAGGGACGCACCTTGAGGCAGAAAGGGGTTGAATGGATTAATCTGGGAGCTAGCTTCCACTGCTAGTTATGAGTGAATGCATGGCTGAAACCTTTAATAACTTGTTTCTCTGATTAACACTATATCGTGCCTTGATCTCTCCAAAAAATCTTGGTTCTTAGAGTGTGACTACAGGGGTCCCTCAATTCCTCCCTTCCCATGAGACATCCCTACCCCTTTCCTGGGCACATGTTTTTATCTTTGAGCACCACGTATGGAGTGACGCGTGCTCACAACCAAATGCACTTCATTGTACCTCATGCATGATTATTAGTCTGATTCTGTGTCAGTAGGAGTCAACAATTTTCACTTATTCTGTGATATATTTTCTTTACAGGTTGCTTGAAATTTCATGGTAGAGCTGGACCAAAGCCAGCCTACAACAGTGGATACGTCTTAGTCTCTAGAGACAAGGCAGGAGCCCCTTTTCCTTTCGCACCCTGATGAATGCCATGGACCCTACTGGCCGTTACAGCAGAAACATGTTGGCAACACAGATGGGGAGGGGATACTACCCGCCCTAGTCCCCACTATTAGTTTTAATATCAAGCATATTCTGCGCAAATACATTTCCATGCAGTAATTTGCATCGATTTTTAACGTCACGCACTCACTTTCCTAGCACAGGCCCCCACTTAGTTATAGAAGTGCCTCCCTGTCTCCAGGTGTAGGCCTGCTCTTTATCAACCATGGTTTTTAAAGAGCGAGGACTGCTGATGATGAAGCACCTGGTGGTGTGTGAAGACAGTTCATACATTTTTTTTGAGATGCCCAACACCACTCAAGTTACCGGCATAGTGTGCCTCATCCTTCAATAAGAATCAGACACCGAGTCAAGGGTAGCTTCTTGTTGTGTGATACTTATTCCTCCCAAGGTACCTTACAAACAACATTAATGAGACATTATTGCAATACAATACCACCAGTCAGTGGTCTTTGCTTATCCTGAGGCTTCATTGGCTTGAATCCAGTGAGACCATATTTTAATATATTTCTTATGTATCCTATGGGCAATATATACCAGTTGTTCGAGTGTGACTCAGTGATTCATTCCTCTAGTCCATTCAGTGATGGAAGGGGCATGGGGATCCTGCCTCTCTCATTGCCATCAAGTAGCCCATGGCCACTAGTGCTGCGAGGAACCCCCAAGTTGTCCACAATACTTGGCCATATTATTTTTGGGATCCAGTTCTAAGTGTCAGCCAGCTCAGGACCCTGTTGACAGCATGCCAGTAACTCTGGGTAACAGGGCATTCCCAGAGAGTATGGAAAAAGTGCCAGGCAAGTAAGCACACCAGGGGCAATCTAGGCCGTATTTCAATTGGATAAGGTGAAATCTCAGAGATCGCCAACAGCCTAGGCGCCATCTTAGCATCCATCCACTCATCCTCAACAAGGACCTGGTCTGCCTCCCATTTTGCCCTCAGAGTAAGCAGGAAGTCAGGTGTATAATCTACAAATGTCTACTTTCACCAGAGGGCCTAATAGTAATTTGCTTTCATCTGTCTTTAACAGATAGAGCTACACATAAGCGTCGGTCATAGTATATTTCACAGGTCTAACCACTTACTAGCGGTTAAGTTCAGTGGGCCACTGTTTTAGAACGGTGATCAAAGGTTTTTCAGAGTGTGCTAGAGAAACCACTAGACATTATGAAGAACTTGGGATTTCGGTACAGTGCTAGTCATTTTTATGAGTCCACCACTTGACCGTCTGCATATATGAAAACTTAAGTGTCTTCTAGACTGTGTTCATAGTACCAATTACATCACTCACTACACTCATTAGCTACGAACGAAACATTTCCACAGTTTCACTGGAATTAGTGTTTTGTGTTCACACATGATTTATAACTGCGGTTTTACACCTTACATGTCAAACAATTGAAAGTCTTTTTGTCTTTAAACAGCCTGCAGTGGTGAGCAAGGTGCATGTGCACTGCTTATCTAAAGACAGACAGTGTGTTTTAGAAGAAAGGTAGTGCACTGTATACAAATCTGTTATCAACAAGTATCGACCCAGTGCGCTCTTAACATGGTCATGGATGCAACAGTAGAGGTTCCTGGAAATGCTTTCTTGTTGAATAGGTGGAAGGCAGTTGCACAAAGTTGTTAACCATTTTCAGAAAACATTCCTTTATTGATGCAGACACAAAATATATACTATTGAAGGAGGGAGCACACTGCCAGAATTCCAGCTCCACCACTTCCATGCTTTATGGAAGTGGTGTCACAGTCCATAGTGTTTTTGAGTTTCTCAAGTCTTGCAATGCGGAACACATGCTTCTGGGTTCTTGCACGTCTACAAGAGAATGCGGCAGGTAGTTTGGGGTGTATGAAATGATGCTTATAGTATATCATGTAAAGTACAACTCTAAAGCATTGAGGTGCATCCAACGACATCAAACAAACGCCTCCCAGATGAGCAATTAAGGAGGGAGCATCTCCATGCTTAGGATTGGTACACTACCTGATCTACCACAAGTGGCATTTCAAGCACCCCTACCACTTGTTGCTGAACACAGAAGCACATATCCAGAAATGGAAGCACTGGCCTCACCTAAACAGTTTCCTACTTGTGAATAAGTCAACGAGGTTAGGAACTGGATCTGCAGTAAGTAAATGGGAGAACTGGTGCTGGCTGCTGGTAGTGCTCTTGCTGTCCCACTTGACAATAGAAGATCTAGGTGGGACAATTGGTGATTACACCTTTTTTTAGGCAACTTGTATGTCCGCTCCATCTTCCCAGATAGCTATCAATTGAAATTGTATACCAAGCAGGTGTATGAGTCATTCTGTAAAATAAACATTGTTTGTAACATGTCTTGCACCCTAAATAGTTCTAGATATACATTTTATCTACTTAAACCCCAGGAAGTTTGCAATTATAAGTATAGTTCTTATGTCTATGCATGGTAAAAGATGGGCAACTTGAACCACATTATAAATATGAAGATTCTTTGTGAGGAAGCTTTAAAACACCAATTGCCATGATAGAGCAGTCTTGTTAGATATGTCCAGGAGCAGCATTGGTAATTTAAAACTTTCAAAACTTTCCTGGAAGAGCCACTGTATCCATGTGGAGTGCCACTACACAATCCAAATACACAATGTTGGAGCTGTGAAATGATTGTGAGGTAAGTCATATCGGAGTCAAAGAAAAACCAACAAATGCGCTTAATTTCATGATCAGAGACTTAAAGGTGTCTCTCTCTGCCCACACTATGCTCAAGAGTCAGTTTTACAATCTGCTGCATGTTCTTACCCATACTAAAGGCCTGAGTCCTGCAAGTGTTCTCATGGTAAATATTTTGTTCTGCTGCTCCAAAAAGTGTCACTAGCGCAGAGACATTGAAAATAAATTGGAATATAAACAGTCTTTGCACAGATTACTTTGTGAGGCATGGAGTGATATCTTATCCTTCAACTCTTGTTACCGTGCTGCAGGAGGAGAAGGAGAAGGTGCAAGCCCAGAAAGAAGAAGTCCTAAATCAGATGAATAACGTGCTGGACAACGAGCTGCAGTGCATCATATGTTCAGAACATTTCATCGAGGTAATATTTAACAAATGCCCCAGTGTGTTTGCTTGCTCTTCAGATCAAGGCAACAGCGTGCAGAAATATTTAGATGCATCTCTGGACAGGGACCTGGATGTATCTTCTAATTGGAATGCAGCCTTGAATAGTAGTTGTCTGAATGTAGTCAAAACAGTGATTGCAGTCATTTTTAGGTCGAGCTGGAGTAGCAGCGCAGCTGCGTCATCTTTTGTTGCCCACTTCTGGGAATGTGAGACAGGGGATGTGCACGTGCAGGAGATTTCCCCCATGTGAGAGCGCATGTTCACTCACACGCCGTGCACATCTCCTGTCCTACATTGCCAGGAAGTGTATAACTCATACACACAGACACACACACGCACACACACACGCGCGCACACACACACACACACAAACAAACACAAACAGACGCGCGCACACACACGCACCCCCAACCCCACCGGGCTCTTGTCGCTGCGCTGGTGTCATCTCTTCATCATCTGGCACACGCGGGGCTTCTCATGGGGGCCTCGCAGAGCACTCTAGCTCCTTTTGCCAGCACGATGCGGGGCTCTCCCCTTAGGCATGGGAACCCCGCAGTGCTTTCCGATGTTCTTCACCCGGGCCCCCTCCTGGGAGCCGGGACTTCAGCTGCCGGACCTGGGAGGGCGGGGGCTGCCCGCACATGCGCGGCATTTCTAACCGGGGCTCTTCAGAATGAAAGTTAGAAATGACGCACATGCGCAGGCAGCCCCCACCCTTCCAGGTCTCCTCACAGCCCGGATACTGAGCTTGTTTAATGTGTTGCATGTAAGTAGTGTCTGCAATGCCATCAATGTTGGTGGTTCATCTGGGAATTGTGGCTGGAGCGCCTTCATGGCTGCAGAGTCAATGATACATAAAAATTAGCAGTGGGGTCTGACGCTGTGTTTGCAATATATCCTCTAGTACTATGAAGCGCCTTTCCGGGTAGATATCTTCCATGTTTCTCAAACCTGCTTCCTCAAGTATGGACGGTGCGTTGGGGTCCTGTGTAACTGAGAAGGCCGGGCGGTGAAGCAATGCAATGCTGGTGCGTACAGAGGGGACTTGTTTGCCCGAAAACTAAGTGCACGCCAGGCCGCTGTGGTGAGAGATTTATGTATAGAATATTTGATTTCTGCCTGTGTGACATCCTATGCGTGCATGTGGAAGAATGGTACTGCGAGATATGGGGTGGGGGATCATCTCTTTCTATAGCCAGATACAGTGTGTATTTTGGGGAGGTAATACCAGTAGTGGACAAACTGTGCCTTCGTGCATATGTAATAGAGGTGCAGGTCTTGGGCACGAACCCACCCTGCTCATATGGACGGGTGAGTGTGCTCCAGCTAATTCTATTCAGCTTGCTTGATCAGGTGATCATATAGGATCTGATGGTTTTAAAGAAGGCATGCGTTAGTGCGAGGGGAATTCATTATTATTCATGTATAAAAACTTGGGCAGCACTATCATTTTCATGACCGCATCTCTATCAGAAAGTGACTAGGGCAGTTGTGGCCAGGCACCTTGTTTGTAAAGTTGTTCGGCCTATGGCAGCAGGGGCCCTTCTCTGATCCGACCGCTGCAGCTCACCCATTCAGTGCTGCAAGGGGCAGGGCTGCCAGCATGTCACAGCCCATTGTCAGCAGAAACCCCCAGCGTCCTTGCCTCCCCACCAGCGCAGCCCGCCATGAGTCCAGGCGGACACACACGGCCACGGCCCTGTCCCCCGCCCACCTCCGGTAGTGCGCGCAGGGGTTGTGTGCCACTCCTCCGTTGCAGTCGGCTCCGCAGCACTGGCCACAGTGACACCCTACACCGGTGCCAGCAGCTGGAAACCTCCACAGCAGCACCTACAGCACCCGGGGCAGTGTGTACCAGGGCACATTGCTCTTCACTCCACTCTGCATCTAGCTGACCACCTCCATTGTTTTGCTGGTAAGGCCAACGCCGTATCCCAGGTCCATGTAGTTTCTCTGCCCTATGGGCTAAGCTTTATGTCTGGTGTGAATGATATGTTGTAGCAGGTGCCACATCCCGTTATGGGTGTGCGCAGCAGCTGGTCTGCCTGTATGTGACTGACTCTGTCCAGTGCTACCAGCCCCTTCAGCCGTCCCTATCAGTTAGGAAACAAACGTGGGCATAGGTAGGCTTATAAACCGATGTAGACACACGGCAATTGATGGCAGAGCATTGCCCTCAATACGTGTCTTCTGGAGTGACTATCCCAGCCCCTGTGGTTCCTTTGGGTAGGCCGCGCACACGTCCAATGCTGCGCCGTTGCCCTGTGCCTGGTCGCCGTGGCCCTCTGCAGCCCTGCGCCTGTCGTGACCCTCTGCAGCCCTGTTTATGGTCGCCACGGGCCTCTGCAGCCGTCGTTTGTTTCAATTACCGCTCATCAGCTAAACCGCAGGAGCCTGGCGCACTTCTCCTTCCCCACACGGGGACAGCACCCACGGTGACTCGCCCTATGGTTACACACAGCTCCCGGCTCACTACTGCTTCTGCAAGGCTCCCTCCGCGACCGGCTCCACAGGCTCAAACTGACGCCGCCCTCGCCTCTGCACCCATGGCGTCCACGGCTCTCTTAGGTTTTTAATCATTAGTCACCAACTTTTGAACCTAGTTGTGGGGATGGCCGAGCAGGTGTGCCTGTGATAGGTATGCTCCGGGCAGGGCCACTGGAAAGATGCAATTCTGCGGCCACAGTGGTTTCCTCTTGAGTATGGATTTGTTGCTCTTGCCACATAATTATTCTCTGTATTACTTTCACTTGAGATTACAAAAAATCATTTCTAGCTCAAAAGGATCCAAAGTTACTAAAACCGCTACCATGCATGTTGCTGCGGATTGGCTAGCCCGTTGTTGCATAGAGGCAGGCCATCTTTCAGGTACAAATTGCTGAATCTAGATGTTAAATGAGTAATCCTGCAGCATACACCTCCCCGCACCGCTTAATTACTTTGCCCTTAGCAAAAGAGTTTCTTAATAGATGCCCTATAATTCCGTTCCCCTGTACAAAGCGCTTTGAAAAGAAACTGCAGAACGGTAAGGTTCTATCACCAAGGAAATGGAATCGTCATCTAAACACCTTGCCACTTGGTGCATAGGCCCACTTGCCACCACCGCTACTAATAGCTTTGTGCACAGTTGGCACATGTTTGTGCCTTGTGCTTTATAAATCACTTGACTTGCCACCTTGCACATATAGATGCTGATGTGAAACTGGTCTTGCCTCTTAATACCAGGCGCAAACATTACCCATATCAATGCTACTCATTCTAGGGACAACAGTAGGATGAAAGGCTATGTTGTCTTTTCCAGGGTCTGAGCCAGTGACTTGTATGTTACCCATTGAGCTCAGCAGCAGGCACACAACCCCCTAAGTTGTCTTGTCACTTCCTGCCCACCTTAACAGAATGTGTGCTTTGAGAACCCCACGATTAAAAGTAGATCCCACAAAAGGTAAGACAACTAGTATTTACCAAATAGTACAACTATCTCACTATGAAACCAGCAGGTAGAGATGTCATACCCTGTGGAGCTGTACTTTATCTGGACATTAAATGACCAACTGTTTATTACGTTTATTAATGGAGCCATAAGACATGCACCTAAACTATTGTGGTGCTTTTAATTATTTCTGCTTTTCTGATTTGAGATAGATTCTTACAAAATTGTAATTGTATTTATATAGCTCTTACTACCCCCAGATGAGGCGTCAATGCGCTGAAATGTTAATTACATTTCAGTTCAATACATACATATACCAATATGCATGCAGAAACCTCACACTGCCCAATTTTACCATATATAATATCAGTTTCAGAAAGCGTTTACTAACAAAAATACCATAGGACTAAAAAAGGCCGCATCAAACAACTGTACATTGAGGTCATGAAAACCAAAGTAATTTGTGGAGCTCAAAACAGAAGCCTCAAAGTCTCTAAAACAAGATCACAGTTCTGCACTTTGTGACCTTGCTGTATTGTTTCCTAAAATCAAATTCCACTTCCCCATGGATAGCAAAACATAGCATAGCATACCGCATCACTCAGCACCACCACAGCATCAATCAGGAGCACCACAACATCCCTATGAGCTACCACAGCATCACTGAACGCTACAGCATCACTCGTTCGTCATCACTCAGCGCCACCACAGCATCAATCTGTGCAACCATTCAACAACAACTGGTTCAAATATGTTCTCTCAATGTTTCAAGCTTTATTACAAATGTAACAAAAAGATGTTAATATTTCACTTCTGTTCTTGGATTTTCGTCGCAATAAAATACACTGAACATAATCTTCACAAAAGTTATTTACAAAAATTTAAGCTATTGCCATTATAAAATACAATAACTTTTATTTAAGTATTCATTACTAAAAACAATTAAAAGCCATTGTTATTTCTAATAATACATGTAAGTCAGGTAAATACAACACGTATTGCATTACAAATGCTATAGATGTCACATTTGCAAAAGTTATAACTATTAATTTCGCTATTTTCAAAAACAAAACCTAAATAAAAAGTGTCATTTACAATATCAATAGCTCAAACTTTCCTAATGCAAGACCTATTGCATTGCAAATGCTTGTTTTAGATGTTGGCTAGTAGTACGCATAAAGATTTGATGCTGGGCACAGTGCATAATCCATGAGCGGCATTTTCCTCTTTAAACTTCCCTTATTTTTATGGAAGCATACTTAAAACATACATAAAATGCGCAAACACTAAAGTTCATCCTCATTAACACTCGGCTCTTGAAATGATTGGTGTGACCTGCAGATACCAGGCACCCCTGTGCTTTTTTTCCTCTCACAGGTCTCTAAAGGCTACATCATCAGTTGTTAATATGATAGTGGGATTGGTGGCAGAGTGGTATTTATGTTCATGGCAGTGCATGGTGCCTACTACACCATCTCCGTCCTGCACACTGAATATAGCATTACTCCTAGCCATTGAGTCTTCAAGATAAATGCGTAAGTCCGCTGGAAGAGGCGAGCTCTGTAAACCTTTATTTTCCCCTCCATTCAGCCAGAGCAGCTAGATTAGATATTGTGGATAAGAATAATTGCTTAACCACATTATCCACTAGTCAGCAGTGGATGGAGTTCCCAGTTCACATAGTCAACTGCACTCTTAACAGGCACCTGCTGGATGTTTGTTCCAGCTATCTATATACATCATTTAAAGTATTCGTCAACCGTTTCTGGAGGTGGTGTTCAGCAGTATGTTATGGTCATGTCTATCAAACACTGTCTCTACATCAAGTAAGATTAACGGGTATGCTTCATTTATATCCAGCATTTAAAATGCATTATCTCTGCGCACAACTGTTTCAAAGCTGTGACTGTCACGAAATCTGGACTGATAACTATTACAAGAGTTTCATATGTGAATAGATTCATTTCTTTAGCTACACACTTCATTCTGATTGTTGGTGCAAATGGTAGCTCAGTGATGCGATGATCATTTACAGTTTTGGGTCATCCTTAAGGTTTTTGAATAGCCTTCTTTAGAGGGGCATGTACAAGAACTTGGTTAAAAGAAGCATTTCTAATGTTAAGAGCAGTAAGGAGGCAGTTGCTGATTCCTGAGGGTAGAGTTTCTTCCGTTGTATGATTTCATCCATATGAATGACACATTGTACTGTTTGCCATCCTGTTCTGCCCATGTGTCCAGGGCATGCATGAAGTATGTCACCTGGACGAACTGTTGCATAAGAAAATTTACTTATAACCATGTGATAGCAAGGGCCTGCTGGACTCATTTTGGGTACAGGAACTGAGGTTATGCTGCAATATTTGGGTTAAGTAGGTTTGTCATACTTGCATATACTTACAAATACACTTGAAAACTGGTGACTGATGCAGTTCATGTGTGAGGGCCCATACCTGATCTAGAGGTTGGTTTGGCCAATGTTTGTTTTTTGTCAGGGAGGCTTCAGTGCACAGGATTTATTTAGTGCTTAACAAGTACATCTTGATACATTGATGTGCAGTGGCGAAGCTTGCTTTGACACCTGGCCTGACAATAGCCTGGAATTGCTTGAGAACAAGATTACTCGAGGGCTTGGCTACGGGGGAAATTGGAATAGTACCACTTTGAGTTTGCCCTGCACCCCTTCAAATGTCAGTCTAGATAACTTTCTGGTATACGTTCTTCTCTTTTCAGTCTTATAAGTTTAGAAATCTATAAGCTTTTACAGGGATTCTTTGGAGGGGGAGTATGGGTTTGTGATGGTAATGTTGATTTAATTTCTTTAGCTATTCTAAAGAGTTGCTTGGCCATATTTCGGACTGCGTAGGGCTGGGATGCAGAGTAAGCCTTGCTGGATTTCCGTCTGTGTTTCTTATAAATTGCAAGACTTTGTGACTTAAGTTAAAACTGGGCACCACCACTCGTTCAGTCCCAACCCCTATTTTATACTTTAAGTCATGTGGAACATGATCAGAGATCAAAGTCTTGATGTTTGTTGGAAGCTCCCTTAAGGGGGTACCTGCAAGAGATCAGTAAGAACAAACAAAAACACCGCTCAGACGTTGGTCACAGGTTGAGAGGTAATGATCCATAACTTTGCCAATGATGCTGTCCTGCAAGAATGTTTGGAGGACCATAGAGAGGAAGTACTTTGACCATATCAGTGTGTGCACACTACCGGCTAAAAATGGTCCTGCAGTTCTATTTAACAGTGCATATAGATCTCCTGTGAGAAAATGGGTTGTGTTGCAGTACTCTCCCTTCCACTTTTTGCCTGGCTTTTGATGCTACTTTGACTGTACTGGGTCCCTGCTGTCCCAGGTTCCCGGTCCCAGTGTGCTTTCCCTAAAACATGTCCACAAATGTCGCTTCTGCCCCCCTGTAAGTCCCTAGCAAGTGGTACCCTAGGTACCTAGGACCTGGAGGCTGAAAAGGGTCCCCTGTGACCCGCTCACCAGGACCATGCCACTGCCCCTGCAGCCGGCATACCCTTGCAGCCGGCATGCCCCTGTGAGGTAAAACAAATGACCAAGTCGACATGGCACAGTGCCTGGGTGCCATGCCAGCTAGCACTGCCTAAGATATAGGTCAATCATCCCTCTAGCACGCCATACCTTCCCTAAGGCATGGTGCACTATAAACCAGGTGTGGGCATATCTGCATGAGCTGATATTCCCTTACAGTATTGGGGTCTATTCCCTAATATTGTAAGTGCCAGGGAAGCCATAGAGAGTACATGGACTGGGAACCTGACAACTAGACTAGAGTTCCACAGCAACATTATGGCTTCACTGAACCCAGGGGTGTATGGTACCAAACAGCTCCTTGTAATAAATCCACCCTGTTGCCATTGTGAGATTTATTAAGACATGTACTCAGAGGTGCCCCCTGAAAATCGACCGACCCTGATGTGGGCACTGACTGGCTTTGGGCAGCCTGCCCCACACAGACATTTTTCTGGACACCTGGGTGGAGAGTCAAGTCTTCTTTGATCTTAGGGTTTTACAGGCACCATGGCACCATTCTCCAGTCTATCATGGTTTTTATTAATTACCAATGTTGCCATTATGGGGGGTAATAGTCTAAGATTACCTAAGCTAGACTGTGCTGTATTAGGTCTCGCCTAGGCAGTGCTTGCGCTGTCTCTTTGAGACAGGTTGTATTAAGGTATGAACTTTAAACTAATGCCCCCTTCACCCCCCTCCCCCCGCCCCACTCTCCTCCCATATTTTTAGGTCTTGTCGTTGCATAGGAGGGTACCTAATGCCATCAGCAGAACTTTTCCAGCAAAGAAGTGAACGCTTTGCATTGCTTGCCCCGTCCGTGGTGAATGAATGGGGCCTCTATACATGCTTTTGTTTCAGTTCTGCGCGCCAGTGATTTTCGCCAGCTGACGGTCTTGATAACAGCACAAATGTAAAGTGCACCATTAGGTCTAGTACCTTGAAATGCCAGCCGAGATCGGGACCTTGTGGGACGCGAGCAGATGAGGAAGTAGCAGGCCCAGCTGCCCTGAAGATAGAATAGTACTGGTAGGTAGGAAAAACCCTAGTTTGAAAATCTTCTGCTAAATAGAAATTAAATAATTTAACTCCAGCAATATCTGCTGACATGCAAAACAGGCCTCCTGGAAGTAATGACTTTCTCACAAATAACGCAAAATTACTTGTTACGGTTTCCTGTGCTCCTTACTTGATAACCTCCTGTGAGTAAGGATTTTTTTTCAAGTTTCAAATCATTAATTGTTAAAATGATTATATGGGGTGGCGAGAAAAGGCAGACACTTACCAGAGGCATCAGCAAGCCGTGAGGGCAACGGCCGGTTACCGCACTTTCACCTTCCGAATCGCGAGGGCAACGGCCAACCAAAACTACATTACCCAGCACCGGACCACCGGAGCACCCGTGACGCCCACCCAGGAGGCGCTAGAAAACAGCGGAGCGTCGAGCGAGGTGCGGGTGGCGACAAAAAGGCAGAAACTTACCGGAGGCATCAGCAAGCCGTGAGGGCAACGACCGGTTACCGCACTTTCACCTCCCGAGCCGTGAGGGCAACGGCCAACCAAAACTACAGTACCCAGCAGCCCCGGGGACCATTGGCGCACCCGTGACGCTCCCGCCTGCACCAGGAGGCGCTAGAAAACAGCGGAGCGTCGAGCGAGGTGCGGGTAGCGAGAAAAGGCAGAAACTTACCGGAGGCATCAGCAAGCCGTGAGGGCAACGTCCGGTTACCGCACTTTCACCTCCCGAGCTGTGAGGGCAACGGCCAACCAAAACCACAGTACCCAGCAGCCCCGGGGACCGCCGGCGCACCCGTGACGCTCCCGCCTGCGCCAGGAGGCGCTGGAAAACAGCAGAACGCAACGCTGAACGCGCATGGGCGGGCGCCATGCTAGCCCGTTCGAGAACGGTCGAGGACGGGACGGGGCCGGGCCTCCCTCGAACCTCCACATCTAAAGGTTAGTGCACGACCAGCATCTTGCTATTTTATGCAGATTGTATAAATATAATTTATCTTAACCATCTGAAGGAGTGGGTACTTTATTTCTTCTCCAGCAATGGCGGCATCCAAGACTGGGAGGGGCAGGAAATACATTACCGGTGGGACTATAGTGGGCACTCTGGACCAGTTCCTCACGAGAGCATCCTCTGTTTTGGCCCACGAAATAGAGCTGACCGAAAGGAGACTATCAATAGACCCTGCATTTGATAAACGGTCGTCCATGGGAAGATTGGCTCAGGTACCGTCGCCTAATCCCCAACAAGATATTGACTCTATTAGGTCAGAGGGCAATCGAGAGTTCGAGGGGAACCAACTACTGCAAGCAGCTGGAGGCTTACCCGCCTCCCTTGCAAGTAGAGATGTGATTTTGGTCACCCGAAATGTACCTAACCATCATAACGAGCTTTCTGGAACGCCGACATTAAGCGTCAAAACGCGATCTACATATAGCTCTAAAGTGGGGACACCACAACCGGTGGAAGGTCTAATCTCCAAAAGGAAGTGCGGGGGCACCGCCTTGAGAGGACGAAAAGCAAAAATCCAGAAACCTAATAATGGAGGCGAAAGCATGATGTCAACAACCCCAAATAGGCCTGCGATATGCCAGCCTACCATCCAAGTAAACTCATCGACAACGAGCTCTGATACTGTCCCCCCAGCTGAGCTGGGATCAGACTTTTGGATTAAATTGGAACATATCTTTCACAAGACATGTCTCCCTATCTACGATAGACTAGACTTGATTGAAAACAGACTCGCATGCCTTGAATTATCGCTTGCTTCGGCTCCGGCATTGGGTCGGAAACGGGCCAAAGGGGCAACCGAAACTCAATCGAGATTGACTGACTGAGCAAGCCAATAAAGATGACCACCACCCTGCCCTGCCAACCATGAACAGCATAGCCGACATCACTGCCCCTGCTGTTACAAAACATAATTCTTCAACTCACCCTAGCGATACTGCAGTGATTAATCACGTTCAATTGAGCGGAAGGTTGGAGAGAGGAGATGGTAACGGGTCCGAAACTCAACAACCGCGAGTTAACAGCAACCTACCCTGTGTTCTAACAACAAACAGTCTACCGTGTATTGACCTCCCACCTGAGTCTATTCCATATGTGGTGGTGCTTGCGGGGGTTCCAGCTCTGACTCCGGGCAAAAGGGAGGAGTATATGGAGCTTAAGAATAGATGTATTCACTGGCTTAATTATAACAGGCCACTTCCTGCCTTGGTATCTGCTGAAATCTTGTTTGCTAGGCGAGTGGACTGAGTCGGACCACGGAAAAAGACTATTGATGGAGACTGTGTAATAATTAATTTTAGGGATAAAAGAGCTGCTGAGCACATCTGGGAATGGGTTCCGGCACCTTCAGCCACGCTTAACCAATCCCTACCTTTAATCTATTTTTATCCTTTAACACACATTGCCCCTAGAAACATGTTATTAGAAGGGGGAGACCGTGTTGGAATGATATAGGGGGAATTAGGTTGTCTAATAGATACGATGTGTTGTCTGGTCTGGAGGATTGTGATTGATGATTATTTGAAGATAGGCAGAGGACAAAGGCAGTAGTGCCAAATGTTGGCAAGTCAGTTGGGAGAAGGAATTCAATTGCTGACAAGGTTAACCTACAGAAAGGGGAATTAGACCCCCAGCACAATAGAATCCAAACAAATGTAGAGAGAATAGATGTGGATTCTCTGGGTTGTGAGTCATCACCAATTCAATTGCTGGGAGAAATAAATTTAATCTCAGTTCCAGGGTCAAGTAACGAAAATTGGCAGTAAAATCTACCCGACAGATCTGATAATGCTGATGGTTCGTCTCGCAATAATTGCTTTACATCACTGTTCTCCTGGAACGTAGCGGGATTGGGATCTAAACTAGTTTCGCTCGACTGGTCTGATTTTATCGAAAAACACAACATTGGTCTCTTCCAGGAGACATGGTCGGTGGACCCTGTTTTCCGTTTAGGCTATCTCAATTTCCAGGTCCCTGCGATAAGGACAGCCCACTAGGGGGGGGGGGGCTAGTAATCTGGGTTCGGCAGGCTTTAAGTTGAAAAATACAACAACTTGCTATATCAAATAATGATATTCTTGCAGTGAGACTTAGCCTGTCCTTCGGTAATTGTATAGACATTTATAATGTTCATGCAAGAGGTCATCTGGGGGTGGGGGGGCGCACAAATCTGAGGTAATCTTGGTTGTAGATGATTTCATAGAAGCCATGCCTAGCAACACATTGCCGCTTGTAGCTGAGGATTTTAACACAACGTTCGAGCGATTAGGGCTAGAAGATCAGAGTCTCACGGAGGAGGAAGATACCAGATGGGGTATCCCCTACCTTGAGTTACCACCTATAAAAAAATGGACCGAGGTGGCCATCCAACTGAAGGGGTTATGCATGGGGAAAGGACTGAGGGCTGCTAATAGCCGAACACCATCAACGGTCATAGGTCCAGTCGCATAGACTATCTGCTCGTTAACATAAAATTATGGCACTGCCTTAAGGACATGATTGTAACGGGGTGTATAGAACGTGACCACAATCCTCTCACTTCATCATTCAATTTACATGTGGGTGGGGTGGCCCCAGCAATACATGGCGCATTAGTATCAGATCTTATTTTAACTAATGATATGCACCACCTCAAATGGAGCAAAATAATTAAACATCCTGAAAGTTTGGTCGCCATAAATAATGATGTAAATAGCGCATTAGTAGACCTGGGGGCTAGAGCTAATAATACGGATTTTCACTCTTTCATGATTGATACCCATACTAAACTCTTCTCCCGATTAAAAACGTATTTTTGGAAGTCAGGCTCAGGTAAGAGGAAAAAAGGAAAGAAAAAAAAACGAAGGTTGGTATAATGAGGCCTGCCGTCAAGCTCGGGCCAAGCTGGACCTAGCACTTAGAGATAGGGACCCGAGTAATGTAAGAGCAGCTCGGGACTGTTACAGGAAAACTCAGAGGGAGGCAAAAAAGCTATGGGATGAGTGTAGATGGCAGGAACTAAAACAAGCATGTGAGTCCAAGAACCCTAAATTGTTTTGGGACACTTACAAATGGGATAGGGGGGGATGCCCAGATCGTCCTCAGAATAATGTTGCCCAGCATCTGTGAATTGACTATTTTAAACCACAGTATGCCAGTTGTGTCGATGAAGGTAGTAATGGAGTATTCTCACACACATTTTATGTGGGGGTGGTATTTAAACTAGAGGAGGTTGATAGGGCGCTAGATGCAGTTATAGAGGGAAGAGCTCCGGGTATCGATTGCATTCCAGACGATGTTTTTTTTAAATGACAAACATGGCGACAATATATTGTTTATTTAGCTAATGCGATTGCACATGGAGCTGTTGTCCCTCCATCATGGAAAGGGGCAGAGATTATCCCGGTGTACAAGAAAGGAGATAAGTCTGTCGCAGGAAATTATAGGCCCATGAGCCTAATTGACTCGATGCAGAAGGTCATGGGTAGATTAGTTTTGAGCAGGGTGCAGTCCTGGATGGAGGAACACAATATTTTGACCCCATTAGAGGCCGGCTTTCGTCCCTTAACAAGCACGATTGATCAAGTATTTCGCTTCATTATCCTCTATTGGAGGACAGTGATTTTGGGAAAAGGGGCATTGTATGCCGTGTTTGTCGACCTGAAGTCAGCTTTTGACTTAGTACCACGTAGTAAACTATTGCGAGTTTTGGGGGAGATGGGGATGGCTCCAGAGCTGCTGTCGTTGATCGTCTGCCTACATGAGGACAATTTTGCCCGGGTCCGTTGGGGGTTAAAGGGGGAGGTGACAGAAACCTTCCCCGTGGATCGAGGAGTGAGGCAGGGATGCGTTTTGTTCTCGCTCTTCGTCAACGGGGTGGCGGATTACCTTTCCCTGTCCCCCACGGATGTGCCGGTGCTGGCAGGTATCCATATCCCCATCCTCATGTTTGCGGACGATACTTTGATCATCTCCAAAACACAGAGCGGCCTCCAGAGGGCCCTACAACGATTTGAAGAATTCTGTCTTCTTCGTGGTCTAGAAATTAATACTGCCAAGACCAAATTCATGTCCTTTAATGAACATAAAACTTTTAGAGGTAGCGTGTACATGAACGAACTTCCCTTGGAACAGGTCAATGCTTTTACTTATCTAGGTGTCACTTTGCAGAAGGATATGCGCTGGAAAAGCCAACTTAATCTGGCCGCCCTAAAACACCAACAACAATCTGGGATTCTTCTATCCAAATTTAAATCCTCTCTAACCAAACAGATTAGTCCTGTTCTAGATATCTATGGCATGAAGGTACTGAGCTCGGCCCTATATGGTGCTGAATTGTGGGGGTTTGAAAACCTAAAGCACCTAACCCTGGCGGAGAACGCATTTTTACGCAAAATTACTGGTGTCCCACAAAGTACCCCCCTGAGACCGCTTCTTTTGGATCTAGGCAGGAAAGCAGTGGAAGATCAGGCCAATCTTTGTCCTTTGTGAGGAGGAGCTTTCACATTATGCTCAGGGTCTTAAGGACATTATTGAAGTAGACTCCTTCCATAAAATCAAATGGCTGAAGGAGATCAGATCCCTGTTAGTGAGATTGGGCATGATTGAATTATGGGACGATCCTTTTAATGCTGTCTTTCCTTAAAAAAAGAACCTGAAGGAAAGATATTGGAAAATGGTTCTCAACAGCATGCTCCAAAGGATTCTCCACTCAACTCACTGGTCGCTTCTTAGAATTTAAGTCCTGGCCCGCCCTAGAGAAGTATTGGGATTTTATCGAGAAGCCTCATGATCGAAAGCTGTATTTTCAGCTTAGGGTGGGCACCTTGCCAACAAGGCTATTTACTGGTAAATGGGTTGGGCCTACCAATGATAAATGCCTTAGGTGCTCGGATCAGCAGGAATCAGTAAGCCACATTTTGTTTTTCGGTCCATCATACGCTGCTCCACGCCATACATGGATAAAGCCCATTTGTAATTCAATGGGCATTTAAAGACATGCCGAGGCGATGCGAATTTTATGTTCTGATCCTACTCCACCTATAGCCATAGCCATGGCAAAGTTCTTGAATTGGGAGTGGTCTATTCGATCAAAGATGCTGCTTTTGGTCGCTAGTAGTTAGCCTTCTACTTTCCTTCAGTTTCACAATTCTTATCTGTATAGTAGTCTCATGTGTGCTATTCTAAATAGGTTGTATGTGCACTCTTTGGTATGCTAGTCTTTTAAATCTAGTAATGCTATTTGTTTTACATAATGTATTATTGTATAGTGGATTCAATGATTTTAAGATGATAATCTCATTTTTAACGTCTAATAATGTATTCAATAGTCACTAAAGGAATTTAATTACATTTTAACTATATCAAATGATCAAATATGTTATTTCTGGATTGAGTGGCTCACTGAAATATGGTTAATGTTTTTTAATCTTTGTGCTTTTATGACTTAACTGTCGAATAAAGTTTATGATGATGATGGAAAATGATTATCAATTTACCAAGGATCTGGTTAAATATATATCTTTTCGATCTGTCTCCATAAATGATCCGCTTTGATCCAAGTTATGGTTCGGACTACCTTGATTTATACTGTGTGGTTTTGTTCGCTGAAGAATGTTTGAATAATGTTAAGGAAATGGGTGTGTGTCGGGGTGGAAATAACTTGTGTCATAGTGAGCGATGCTAGTAGGCATGATATCAGTATGAACATCTCCAGTCTTTGGAGAATTTTTCGGGTCTTCATGATCTTAAAAAAACAGTGAAGATATAAAGGTCGATATCAGAGGATTGCATCATCGCCTTTCCAATTTCATACAAAGTAATGTATAGCTCATATTTCTGGTTATGCCAATACGACACAAAGGTATTCCCCCATAGTGGATTTTTATGGTATTTACACTTAAGAGAAGAAGCATAGTGTAATGGGCCAGAAAGGTTATGGCCATAGTTTGAAAAAATGTAGGTCCACTTTTAATGGAGCTCAGTCTTGAGACTGGTAAAACTGTTACCGGTTAAGGTTTCCAGGTTGTACATTAAGGCTTTGTATTTGTGGTAGCAGCTTGTGGTGTTGGATAGGCTAGGGAAAATGGGATCTGAGGTGCTGTTGCATGCATCCTTCAACTCTGCTAAGATACAACTCACTTGTTTTAGGTTTGGTGACCATAATAAAATCACACAAAAGTATGAAATAGCAGCAGCTTGCAGGGTGGGAGACTGGGGGATTTGGGGTGGTAATGGGGAGACAGAGGATTCGGGGAGAAATAGATCAGTCAGTACACAGAGAAATTGTGGTAGTAAGATACCAGTTTGGGTGTTAAAGGTGTGCAACAGTGTCGATGCACATTTGGTTGAAAAGGCAGACTTGTCTTTGTTACATTATCCTGAAGTCAGAAAGAAATCAGACACCCAGACCCGAACCAACTGAATTTGGCGATCTGGCGCCTGAAGTCTTAGAGTTTGGTTATCTTAACCTACCCCCAGACTGCATGAATATCATTAAGGAGGCGAGACGACCCACTACGAGAGCGTGTTATGCCGCCAAATGGAAAAGATTTGCAATATATTGCAAACATAATCACATTCATCCACTGGATGCTTCCATCCAAAATATCATTTGTTACCTGTTACATCTACAAAGGTCTAATTTGGCAAACTCTTCCATACGCCTACATCTTGCAGCAATTGCAGCCTATTTACAAAACAGACAACACTTGTGTCTTTTTAGGGTACCTGCAATCAAAGCATTTATGGAAGGATTAAAAAGAAGAATCCCTCCCAGACTGCCACCTTCTCCTGTATGGAACCTAACTTTAGTCCTTACGAGACTCATGGGACCCCATTTTGAGCCTCTGCATAAATGTGAACTGCAATTTCCCACACGGAAAACTGCTTTCCTGGTTGTCATTACCTCTCTCAGAAGAGTAAGTGAAATACAATTGTTCACTATACAAGAACCATTTTTTCAAATACATACTAATACAGTGGTTGTCCGATCTAATCCAAAATTTCTTCCAAAGGTTATCACACCTTTTCATTTGAACCAATCTGTAGAGTTACCTGTGTTTTTCCAAAACCCAGACTTGGTAGCAGAAAGGGCCTTACACACGTTAGATGTTAAAAGAGCTCTGCTATACTACATAGATAGAAGTAAATCCTTTAGAAAGACAAAACAATTGTTTTTGTCTTTCTCTCCTCCACAGAAAGGCAACCCTATCTCTAAGGGTGGGATTGCCAGGTGGATTGTTAAGTGCATACAGATATGCTATCAAAAAGCTAAACGCACACTAACAGTTCCTCCTAGAGCACACTGCACACTCCACTCGCAAGCTAGGAGCCTCTATGGCTTTCTTAGGAAATATACCATTAGAGGACATATGCAAGGCAGCAACATGGTCTACACCACACACCTTCACTAAACACTATTGTGTTGATGTGCAGACCAAGCAGCAAGCTGCAGTAGGCCAGGCTGTCCTTATAACATTATTTCAGACTACTGGAATGGATACAGGCGACCTCCGCTAGGGGAGACACTGCTGTACAATCGATGCTAAGTGTACGATCTGCAGCTCATATGCCTCGAACAGAAAATGCTACTTACCAGTATGCATCTGTTCTTGGCATGTAGAGCTGCAGATTCGTACACGCCCTCCCGCCTCCCCGGACCTGTATCCATTCCAGTTCTCATCTTACTTAGATGCACACGAATGGACATCCTTTTTTTCTTACTGTATCTTTACTAACTCCATCATTTCCCATCATGGCGAAAAACAATCTAAGGATGGAGCCGATGCCCATGCGAACTGTCGTCCAAGGGAGGAGTCACCGATCTCGTGACTACAAAGACGTCTCCAAGAAGACAACAACCTGCAATCATCCGAGCCCAACACCAGGTGGCGATCTAATGCTAAGCGTACGAATCTGCAGCTCTACATGCCAAGAACAAATGCATACTGGTAAGTAGCATTTTCCATTCCTCATAGGGTCACACTGAAGTATACAAAAAGTGATGGATGGAATGCTTGAATTAATCTCAGCCATTAGTAATTACTTGGTGGTCTCATCCCATTCCATTTTTATTTTACCCACCATGAAACCTCAGTTTGGACACTGGCATATGCAAATCAGTCTTGAATCTGCTCCAGTGGGAACCCCAAGTGATTGCTAGCGGTTAGGTTTACTGCAAGCATTCCTCTCATCACCTCTTGTGTGTTTGATGTATATAATAGTTGGCCATGGGTATACCCAGATGTGGGTCCTGTGCTCAGTGTTACTGGAACCAAACCTACTAAAGAGCCCCAATCAGGGAAAAACTGTTCTTGGATTACTTGTGTTCCAGTTCAGGGAGGACAGGGCCTGGCAGTTCACGCTGGAAAGGTCCTATTGAAGCAGGCTCAAGACTTACTTGCATATGGCTAGGTACACACTGTGGTGGCATGGTAGGCAAAGAACAATGGGTTGGAATGCTTCCCGGAGCAATTGCCAGTGGTTACCCTTATGGCAAGCATTCATCTCATCAACGTTTGTGTATTTGGTAAATAATCGGCATGCCTTTGGGAGCAAAGAAGAAAAAAACATACCTATCACATCTTGGTGCAAAAAACACTCTTGATGCAAGTCAAAGGAATGTGTTATGCCATTTAGGTGAAAGGTCTTTAAGTACAGTGAGAGAGAAAAGGAGGGTAGTAAGATAACCTATTGAGTATAAAATGTGTGGATCTGTGTAGCATTACATTTGTTTGACAGCCCAATGATGGGGAAAAAACACCCTTGATGAAACATCGGAATGAGTTTGGAAAACATTTAAGAACATAAATCCCATTTAGAAGTAAATTCATCCTTGGGCAAAGTACACAGCATTTTGGCATTACATTTAGGAGCAAAAACACATTTAGTTACAAATGTGCAACATCAGCTGGAGAGTGGAAAACATTTAAGGATCACAAATCTCATGGAGATCCAAAAGCAACAGGGATGTGGTAACACTTTTAGGAACACAAATGCCCAATAATTGCAGGGTATGGGCGCCTCACGATCCCTGCACTTAAATGGGAGACACTCTTTAGGCTTTTGGCCTAAACAAGCAATAGCCATTAAATAACAATACAAATCAAACACTTTGGCCTGCTGTGAATAACACTTTCTTCAGAGGGTTGACCTAATGCCCCTCTATGCCCCTCTATGCCTACTCTTAGGTCTCCTCTTCCCTCCATTTCACTTCAGTACCTGGCTTTTTATTCCATCTTTTGCGCCTTGACGCCTTTGGGCAAAGTAGCGCTTACACAAATCGCCTTTCAAATCAAAATCAAATCAAATCATGTTGGATGTTCAAGACTTGCTGCAGCACACTTTTAAAACTGTATTTAGCTACATTAAACAAGCATTTGCAATGCAACAGGTCTCACATTTATCCAAGTTTGAGCTATTGGCATTGTAAATGACAATGCCTTTCAGGTATGTTTTGGTTTGTGTAACTTAGATATAGCGCATTGTCTTCTCAGTTGAAATCCCTACATTGGTTCCCAGTTCACAAGAGAATCCATTTTAAGGCTATGGTCCTGGCTTTCAAGGCTCTCCATGGCATAGGTGCCGTGTACATCAGGAAGAGAGTCCAGTTCTATTGCCCTTTCCGTACACGAAGGTCTTCAACGCTTCAGTTGACACGCACTGCCAAATATAACCAAGCGCGGATAGGGGGACGCTCCTTTCAGGTACAAGCAGCTCAATTGTGGAACATTCTGCCACTGGAACGAAGACTGACGCAGGACCTTCTTGCGTTTAGGAAGTCACTAATAACCTGGTTATTCCAGCAATAATATTCAACCTGGTTTCCATAGCACATGGCCATTGTCGTCACCACACCTTCAGCGCCGGGACACTCTATTGAGAGCTGCACGCTTTTCAAATACTCATTTAACATAACAATAGCTTAAACTCACGTAAATGCGAGACCTTTTGCATTGTAAATGCTTTTTTTAATTGGGTTGTGTCATTGTCCTTTGTAAATGTTGGCTTCCGATTTATTTGTTAATAGGCTTATCAGTCCCTTCTTAGTACCTCCCTATATTCGGTTACCTCCCATGAAGACTGGCCCCGTGTCCTTACTCTGGAACTTTCCTTAGCAGTTCGGAGAACTATTTACTTAATTAATGTACCCAGCACTCACAGGATGCCAGCTTTAGCAATGGCGGCCGCGTCCCACCTAATAGACTTGGCATTTGCATTTCTTGGTTTCCTCCTCATCGGACTCGTTCCAGGGGGGTGTCTGTTAATGCCCTGTGTTATGTTTAATTTGTGACAGGCTTGTTTACTTTGAATTACTAAGGCACTATTCTCCTCACCACTTGTTTCAGATTCTCCAGTGTTTCAATTAACTTGTTAAAAGTTAAATTTTATTTATTTGGATTGGCATGTTTTCTGTAGAGCCGACGCCGAGACTCAAACCCACTTCCCCAGGCACAAGGTCGGCAGCTCTGTAAGCTACGCCACATTGGCAGCTTGAAAAGCAAACTTTTTTTGTTTGTTTTGTAAATGCAGTTTTTTCAGCACCCGACTTGCGGTTTGTCTGCACCTTTTTCCTTTCCACTGCTGCTGTCACTTGGCACCCCGAAAACAATCAGACATGTGAGTTATGTGATCCAGGGAGAGGGCTGTGACGTCACTACTGAGTTCCCTTTACATGCCTGGTCGAGAAATGCACTGATGAAGAGGGAAGCAGCTGCCTGATGGCCTTCCACTTTGTGAAAAATGTCCCTTGTCGCGCACTCTGCGCAGCCTCTTCGGCAGTATGCAATAACCGTACACAAGCGCCTGCGCCCCACAGTCCCCCTGCCCCCACTAAGTTATACAGTGTGCATGCAAAGCCATCCGTGAAGTCTTACATCGGATTTCAATATGCAGTCCTCCGCATTTTCATCAAACAACGTTAGAAGCATCGGGTGCGCTCAAACAATTCCCGCCTTTTTGTTCATTATCCAGTTATTCTAGTAAATATGTGGTATAAATATTTACTTTGTGACGCAGCTTTGTGTCAGTAAGGTATCTTCCTGCATTGAGTTCCTGAAACCCCTGGTTTAAAATTAAAATCCTGGCAGTGATGTCATGACTTATCTTTCGAAGGTTGGTAAAATGAGTACTATTAACTGTGATATTATTTTTTATTTAAAAGCTTAAAGGCAGTTAAGTGTTTTGACTCAATGGGCTTATAGTACATTAGATGACTAAAGCAATGTTTATTTGAGGTGTGACTAACAGTTAAAGACAGGAACTTTAATATAGCCTTATAGCCCGCCGTAGAGGGCTATACCGGCTATTAAAGGCCCTCTCCAGCGTTAAAGGCCCCGATCCGAAGGCGAGGGCCTTTAACAAGGGAGAGGGACTTTAATAGCGGTATAGGCCATCTACGAAGGGCTAAAAGGCTATTAGAACATTCTGTCACTAGAGGACAGAATGTTCTAACAAAAAAACAAAGCCTTTTGGGAGTGTGAGGGGATTGGAGTCCCCTCGGGTTCACTGAAGCCTTTGTTCACAGCCAGAGCTGTGAACAAAGAAACATTGGAATGTTGATATTCTGGGCTTCTACCAGCCATTATAAGCCCGGAGCACTCCATTGTTTTCAATGGAGCTCCCAACATTCCAATGTTCTAATACGTGGTAGATTTGTTGTACATAAATTGTAATCATGTTTGATTATCTTTGTAAATTATCAACAGTACATCATTGACATCGTTTCTAAAAATGTAAATAAATGTATTTCAATTAAAAAGCTTTGAGTTGAAATTCATTCAATCTGAGCCCCAGATTTACTAAACCTTACACTGCTTCTCAAGTGTTGTTAAGCAGCGTAAATGGTGTTCTGTTAAGTGGGATTCCTTCCGCAAACTGATCATGTTACTGAGGATAAGGGCCGTATTTTAATACAGTGTTTCATTCATGGGCTTGGCACGTTGTCAATATTGTGTGCCAAGTATACATAGGTAAAAGACATTGCCATTTACAATGCCAATAGCTCTAACTCAAACAGATGCAAGACCGATTGTATTTACAATGCTTGTTAAATCTGTGAGTTGTTGACATGGCAGTGAAAAGAAAATCAATTCCGAAGTATGCTTTATGTGCGCTGGAATAATAGGAAAGAGTCCCTCTCTTGGTGCATTGTCCTCTATATATCTTGTTTGGTTTGTCTGTGCCAACAAGTTGCCCTTACTGTTGATTTGTGGTTTTGCCAAAAAAAGAGTAGCGCTCATCCTTTACTGGCCTCCGCTCAATGGAATTCTCCTCCTGTCTCAATTCGATGAAAGGAACAACTGGCCTCTTTTAGAAAAGCTCTGAAAACCTGTTTATGTTGGATCTTGTTTAAGCTTTAATTTTGAATCTCAATTTGCTAGCCAATTCCAATTCCAATTCCAAAAATTCTTTATTTCGGCCATATAGACCATAAAAGATGCAAAGCAAACATTACAGACATTAAAATACATTATTTTAAAATACATTTAAATAAGGTCCACTCTCCCAGCGAGGATAATTTGCTAGCACTATGAAACTCAGGCGTCCACTGAGCTTTATAAATATGCTTCATTAATTCATCCATTCATTCAAAATGAGCTTTGCGTTAGGTCATGGTGGTGACTGTTAATATAGTGTGTTGCAGATCATGCCATTGGATTTTGCTATAAGTGCTAACCTTAGATGTGTAAATATGTATTGATATGTTTTTTAAAACAACTTGGCTTTACAATTGACCTGTCTCTGATATTCTGGTTCTTCCTGGGCTTCGCTGTTGCTGCTTCTTGAGTTGGCTCTTTCTCTTCATCTCTAAATGCTGCTCCGGCTACCCATGCTCTCCTGCAGTCTGCCAGTAGTTGCCTTTCCCATCCATGCATTTTTGCTTGTATTCCTGTGCCTTGTCTTAAAGGGAGATCCTGCCCTTGGTTATCCCCTCGAACTTGCTTTGCACCCTGTGCACATTCTCATGAACCAAACCCTTCCTTTTTCTATCAAACCCTTCTTTGAGTGCTCTTCTCTTGTCCCCCCGCCCAAGCCTTTCTCTTTAGCCTGATTGTACCAAAGCGATGGCAGTGCGTTCCCTCTGACATCTTCTGCTCTCTACTCGTTCTAGTCTTTAAATCTGACCTGAGCCATCCATTTTTGCCTTAACTGTACCACTTCCATCTCCTGCTGCAGAAGCGCTAGCTTCTGTATTTCATCACACCTTTTCTAGTGTCTGCGCTCTTCTGTGTTCCACTTTGGTGGCAACTCTATCAAAGTAGGGTGGTGAACTGCAGTTCTCTTTATCTTCCTTGGCCCTGCAGGCTGTCACCTTGAACTGTGCTCACAGCTTCTGCTCCTATTGCATCAAGGAGTGGATTAAGCGCAAGGTGGAGTGCCCCATTTGCAGGCAGGAGATCCTGACTCAGACACGCTCCCTGGTGCTGGACAACTGCATCGAGAGGATGGTGGAGAACCTCAGCCATGAGATGATGCAGCACCGCTTGGCCCTCATCAAGCAGCGCAAAGAGGAGAAAGGTGGGTCCATGGTGTGTATCCCGTGTGTCACCATCAACCCACCCAGTGCTGTCCATAGTTTAGATGTTTTTGTTATTTGTTAAATTGGTTCTTGCCTGTTCACCTCTGTACCACATGGAGCCAAGCCCCTCTTACTGCTGACTGAAGTTTCCCGCTCTTTACTCTCTTCTTCCCTGTCAGCCTTTGGAGTAAAAATTACAAGAACGCACAGAGGTGGTGGGCATGGAGATGTAGCTGGAAGATGTTAGTAGTGCATGAAGTGCAAATGTCTTTAGCGAATGTTTCAGTAATGGCTGTCTCCTGATCTATTCACCCAACAGTGATATTTACTCAGATATGTTGTTACATGGGTCATGAATTACAAATGGCATTTTAGATCTGTTCACAACAACTATATAACAGGTATTCACAAATTATTTCCAAATATGATTGACTAATTGTATTGGTTAATTGGTTGATATAATATTATCGTACAGTATGTTCTAAGGAAAAAATGGGGGACTGTGTCAGTCTGTAAAAGTCTCCGCTGCTAGTAGATTTACCACAAAATGAACATTTTGCTTAAACTTCTGCGTACCTACAGCTTGCTACCTGCTTCTTTCACAAATGATGTTAAGGGTAAGGTTTTAAACTACTGGGTAGACCAACAAAAGGTAAGTTCTTACTTCAGTACTATCAACAGGTGTACAAAGGCGAAGTCCCTTTCCAGACATTATCTCTTTAGAATGATCGCCAATAATGTTAAGTGTACAAAAAGTGTTGGTGTCTAGTATTTCAGCATTTTAAATGCACCATGCACATTTGTATTACTGTATAGCACTTAAACCAAGCAGTAGCTGAGCCTCGTATTAACAGGTGTCCTCAACGGCTGAAACAATGGTACTAATTTGATCAACATGACTATGGTAAACAATTTGTTGGCTCCATTAGAATTTGAACTAGTGAGCTGCAAATCACAGATTTCAATCCATTTCTCTTTTTTTATTAGAATTCATAACTTTTAGTTGCTCTCCATCGGTGGAGAAAAAACTAGAGCACTTTTTGAAAACCTGGATAAATAAACAAAATTTGAAATTTTAACTCCTGCAATCTCGACGCCCCACCCAATTTCAACTCGACTTCCTGAACATTCTGTTTTGCTTAAGTTGCTATATATATTTCTAATTCGTCATGCCTGTTTTTTGATACAATGAGTTTTCCCTGTTTGACTTTGGTTTCTTTTGTTTCTTGCTTTTAAGTGTTAATACCTTGAAGGCTTAGTTTTAGAACAGTGTTCATTTGAGATGATTTGATTATCTTTGAATGGCTGCCCCTAGCCTACGTCTCTAGATAAAGAAGTGAATTGGTGTCAGAGTGATGTTCAGCTTTTCTTTTCTGCTCCTCGATGGCTAGCTCATTGATGGACAAAGCAATATTGAGGCACTAGTCGACAATGAGTTGCCCTTTGATATCAAGAAAGTTACCAATGTACTGTAATCTCTAAGGAGGATTCACTTTCTCGTAGCCAAGGGAGCCCCAGTCTTAACCTGGGGACAAAAGCTCTCAGTGAGACAACTGGGTTTCCCTGCTGTGATTTTGGGGCTCTTTCTTAGAGTTCTCAACAAAAAGAATCCTGACAAGCAAGAAGAATTAGTGCATTTGTACTCGGTGGAGTTACGGCATACAACTGAGATACTGCCAACAGTAGAGGCTCATCTGGTTTGGTCCGGTATCTTCGGTACTCACGGAATGAGTAATGGGAAGAAGAACTGTATGATCTCAGAAAGATTGTTCAACAGCAGGTAAAGTAAATGTTTTTGGAACTCTAGTGCACTCAAACAAAGTCATTGATTCAATCTGATGCACTTTTTTAAAATCCTCACCGATTACACACACATACATGTTGCATTGAGGGCTCACACATACATGGTGTATTGAGGGCTCATTATTGCACTATCTCCTCCAACTTTATTTGAACATTTCAGTGTAATACTTGCGTACAAGTCTCTAACTTTAACACATTTCGTATTGCATGATATAAAGGCTCACAGTGAGACCATGCCCCCTTTCTCTATGGCATCTGTGCCAGAGTGGAAAGTGGCGCTTGGGAGAGTGTTACAATTGTAAAAAGACACCAACAATTCTTAATAATGATCATGTCTACGGTACAGCATAGGAGCTACCATGAAAGTCCTATAACATCCAACCAACGTTGTTCGGCCCAGGAAATTAAACTGCAAATTGAGCAACTTCAGAAAAGTGAACTGTGTACTTTTGTGGATTAGAAGAGCTAACCCTTTTTTTCACAGAGAATTATACCACAGTCTAGCAGACCCTCGCCAACAGTCACAGCATTTGTAGGTGGGATGGTTGGACCAGCCTCACAACATATAATACTTATATGTTCTCCTGCTGTGCAACTTTTCATTTTTATTTGACACCTTTGTTGGTTCCTTGGTGACCAAAAGCACAGAGTTCCTTTAGTTTATGGAATTTGGAACTGTCTGTGTTTCAGTAATGCCTTGTGTGCCCTTGAAGTGCAAGTTCTTGAAATGCTTGTGTGCACTTTAGTATTATTAGTATTCAGTATTACACTGAAATGTTCAAGAGAGAGATAGAATTTCTAGGACATCTTGTTTGGGCTGATAGTGCAAGTCCTAGGCCTGGTTTGGTAAGAGCAGTGGTTGGGTGTCCTTGTGCTAAAAACAAGGATGAGTTACGCTCCTTTTTGGGATTGTGTGAGTTTTACTCGCGTTTTATTCCTGATTATGCTAGCAAAATGAAGGTACTTTCTAATATGTTAAGGACGAATGTCACTTTGGTGTGGGATGTTAATGGTCAAGAAACTTTTGAGTTGGTCAAGTCAGAAATGGTCGATGCCAAAACGCTTGGAGCTTATTACCCGGCAATTATGGTTTAGGGGCAGTTCTTACACAATCTTCAGGTGTGAGTGAAGTTGCTATGCTTCTAGAGTACTGCAAGATCCAAAACTTAACTACTCTGTGATCGAAAAGGAGCTTTTGGCGTGTTATTGGGCGTGTGAAGAATTCAGAACTTACATTTGGGGTAGGAAATTTGTCATCCAAACTGATCATAAACCCCTTGTATACATTCTGGGAGGAGAACGTCTCAAATATGCCACACCTTGTATTGCACAATTTACCACCAAACTTTTACAGTATGATTTTATGGTAAAGCATATTCCTGGTAAGCATAATGTCACAGCTGATATGCTATCAAGACTTCCTTTAAGTGAAGATGATGCTATGGACGTGGATGAGGACAAGGAGGACTGTTTCATTGCGTTTGTTGATTCAGTTGAAAATAAAGCTTGCAGTGAGGGTGAATGGAAAGAGGCGGTGAGCAGAGATTTAATTCTCGCTAGAGTAAAATAATGTATTGTGAGAGGTTGGCCTAGAGAGAGGGGCGTGCCCCCGGAATCCAGCCTTTCTGAAATGTTGCTGAGGGGCTGTCCATCGAAGAGGGTGTCATCATGAGGGATGGTAGGTGTATTCCACCCATGAAAGTATGTATCAAGTTGTTTGATTGTGCACATATTGGCCATCTTTAAACAACGATGACAAAAAGGCGTGTCAGACTGCACTGTTGGTGGCCTTCCATGGACAAGGACATATAATTGAGGGTCAAAGAGTGTGTTGTCTGGTGTGTTGTCTGTAGTGGGTCAGAGAAAGGTTTAAAAGTTGTTACACCTCCTCTTCAGCCCATCTCTTTTTTCTACGAAGCCATGGCTTAAGGTGGGCATTGATTTGGTTGGTCTGTTCAATTTTCTTGGTGTGCAGTTTGTTAATCAGGAAATGTCTGTGTTTTTTAATGAATCTGGCGCGAAGCATTTAAGAAGTTCGGTTGGGCATCCTCAAACCCACGGTTTAGTTGAGAGGATGGACATGGTTGTGGTGGAATGCATTAAGTGGGCAAAACATAACTGTTTTGATGTGGAGGGTGCTGTCTATGTTGAGGTTTTACCGCACAACGCCACACACTCACAAAAGTTGCACCCTTTGTTTCACTAAAAGGTAGAGTACCCGCTTCTGCTCTTTATCCAGCTTGGCTTTTAAGAACATTTTGTGACAAAGTTTTGTGTTGGGTAGATCATGTTGCTTTGGAATCTCGAGTCAAAGTTGCGCAGAAGATGTCCGATGGGTATAATCAAAAGAAGTCTGCCAAGACAGTCAATTTGTGTCCTGGGGACATGGTTCGTATCAAAAAGACAATTTTTTTTTTTAAAAAGGAGGTATATCCTTTAGTGAACCTGTCTGTGTCGAGAAAGTTTGTGATGGTGCTTTTATGGTACGTGGTGGGCATTGGTGGAATTCGAGAAAAGTTGTGAAGGTTCAGTCTGCTGTTCATAATTGCAATGGCACCAGAGGTGATGATGTTTTGCCTTCTGGACTTACTAATATTTCTGCAGGTAATTCTCCTCCTGGACCAGCCAATGTACCTTCAGGAAATGCTTCTGAAACCAGTGTGACAAGTCCTCAGCCAAGGAGGTCTTTTCGTGTTAGACGTGTTCCTTGGAAGTTTCGATGATCTTTTCAAGAAATCTGTTATGTCATCTGCATAAATTGTTCAGTACTAGATACTTTTCTTGTATCTCCATGTGTATGCATTTTGTCTAATCTGCATTAATGGTTCTTTACTAGATATTTTTCTTGTATTTCTATATTCACTCTTTTTGACTTTTCTTATTTTTGTTTTCTTTGCTTATTTATGTTGTATGAGGAGTGGTGGCTGGTTGTTATCACGAATAAATACTGACGACTAAGCTACTGTATCCTGTGGTGCTAAATAGTGCTTGGGGACACAACACCATGTCTGCGGGAGAGTGCCAGCGTAAAAAAAGTGTACACGGTAGTACACTGTCAGAGTTGGGATTAGTGGGGGCATGTGTTACGAGAATACCGGAATTAAATTCCGATAAAACTGAAGTCCTAGTTTTCAATCAAAGTGGTCTCCCTCCTCCATCCCTTTGGTGGCCTGCTGACCTTAACACTCCTCCTAATCCAACCTCTTCGGCAAGAAATCTTGGCATCCTTTTTGATTCAAGTTAAGCAAATCTTGCCATTCTGTTTGTTGATGTTGAAACCTTAAAGTTCCTTCTTCTGGTTACTGAGGATATGAGAAAAACAGTGGTCCATGCGTTAGTCACTTCTCGCCTGGACTACTCATTTACCTCGGTCTCCCGGTGTATCTGATACGCAAACTCCAGTGAGTCCAGAATGCAGTGGAGAGACTAATAAGGAGAATCCCCCACCGCCATCACATTTCCCCTCATTTGAGACAGCTGCACTGGCTCCAAGTTGTTCAGCGCCTTAAATTTAAAGCTCTGACACTGGCTTTCAGAGCCTCTCCCGGTGAGGCCCCACGCTACTCGTCAAATACACTGTCCATATATTCTCAAAAAAGGATACTCTCATCCAACAATAGCTGATTCCTATGGATCTCTAAATTTCTGAAGTCCTGCCGTGAAGACAGCTCCTTTACTGTTCTTACTGCTAAACTTTGGAACAGTCTCCCACCCAACTTGCTTCAGTCGGAGTCTTTGACAACGTTAAAAAAAAAAAACCCTTAAAATCTTGTTATCTGATAATGTTTAGCTGCTTGGTTACATCGGTTGATCTGTACTGTTTGCTTTAACGCGGGGACGCTTCTGTTAGAAGCAGCTGTGCTCTTTATCAAGTGTGAATTCATTGATTGAATACCTCTGGTCTTCCATCTTAGCCCTGTTTAGAAGGAGAAAATGTAATCCAGCTTGGATTTAGATCATATTAAAAAGTATTTTTTCAGGTCCGGTTTTTTGCAATTTATTGTTGGATATTTCATGTCTTCTCTATTTTTATGTGTTCACATTTTTTTTGCAGTGATTTCCTTTCTATTTTTGTTTGTGCACGTTACAATAGATACTGCATTTTGTGATTTATATTAGTATATAAGGGTTTCCTTTCAATTGCTGTATTTTTAATAATTTTACCATGCATTTGAATAAGTCATAAAGACGTTAGTTAAATGGGAAACGTTCAGAATCTTGCCTCTCACGGAAGTAACACCTGCTATTCGAAATAGAGTATTCCTGTGCCTTCATTACACACTCTTTTTATATATTCTGCTGCACAAACAATTCCCCAAGTCTGTGATTAGGACTACTCGCTTCAGTGCAGAGGAAAGCCTTCTTCTAAAGCGTTCTCTGATGCTCGAAATGTGCATGTGGATCTGCCAGGTTTTTCTGAGAGTATCCCAATTGTATGAGGGCTGCATTGACAATCCACATTGATGTTCTAAACTCCCAATTGCTAGAAGGCAGGATAAAGCACAGTTCCCATACATAACATATATAGTTTCAGTGCTACCCTTTGACGTTTGGGGTATTTGGTCACGAAGCAAAGTACCAGTTGGAGACAATTTCTCCTGCTTCTACATATTGTTACCCCGTTCCCGTTCATTAGTAGGAAAAGATTGTTTAACTTCAGTTGTTAAAGCTAGTAGTAGTCTCTTGGGTGAATCACTTTCTTCTTAGAATAGTTTCTCGCTCTAGCGCGGTCAATAAAGATGGAGTGGAAGGAGAACCATAGCTTAGGAGAGGCTTAGGAGTTAGCTGTACAAATGTAATGCCTATATTTTAGAGGACCAACCCCTGCCTCCCTCTTCAACTTCTACAGGCTTCATTTTTAGGTTTCGCCTGGCGTCGGAGCTCCTAGCTCCGCCCAGGAGAAATCTTATGTCCCTACAGTGTAGGGCTTAGTCCCGCCCTCTGTTCCATTGGCTAGCTCCATAAATGGAGGCTAGCCATTGGAACAAGAGATCTGTCCGTCATGGCCGGACCAGATTCGTGGGCGTTCCCGCAATTTTTTCCGTCTCCGCCTCTGTGATGTCGTCATTGCGGCGGTGGGCAGAGTTTCGTGGTTTTTTTTTAATCGTTTGTTTGCGTCATTCCATGCCGACCACGGCCGCCGGAAGAAGTACAGGTGAGTGCTTTGTTTTTCTTGCCTTGTCGCCCCCCCTCCCCCTGTCCTTGTGCCCGTTCCCGCCTCCCTCCCGCTGTCCGTGTCCCACTTGTAAATGCTTGTTTTGATTGTGCTATGAATCTGTTATTCTGGGCCCACCCCGTGTTTAAATAGCTGTCTGATCTACTTGTGTCTGCGTTGTCTGAGTTCAGCCATGCACTCGCCTGCACGTCTCACGATTTTGGCACATTCCGTTTCAACCCATTGTCTGGTCTTTACAGTCCACGTATGCTTTTGGTGCAGTTAAATACTTGAACACACACTGGAAATGTGTACTATTGGAATGCTCTTTAGGACGCACTGAGGTAATCATTTTAAACTAGGCTTTTGAACCTGTCTGCGGTGTTAGTTAATCAAATAAGTTTGGGGGAGGGGCTTTCAAAATAATGAAATCCCTTCGTACCCCTGAACTGAGCGCATTGTAGCAGCAGCCAACGACACTGCCAGTGTTTGCTTGCTGTGCCGCTGTGTCCCCAGGGGACTCTGGGGGGGGGCGCCTCTTGTTAACGTTAGAATCGCAGGGGAGAGGGGCTTAACCCCCTCGCCTCGAGCCCTCTGCCGCCGAGTTTTTGAAGGGGCAGATGGATGTTATTTAGCCTGCTCTTCATTGACAAGGCAGCGAGGACGGCTTTCCCGCCACTCCCTCGCCGCCGCCGACTGAAAGGAGCACCACTGTGTGCAGAGTCAATAGTTGTCGGACATGAGGGCTGACAAAAGAACGGGGCTGGGCCCCTGACACAGGGCGGCGGGGTCTGTTGACCACCATGGTCTGGGGATTGGCCTGTGCGTCCCCGCAGGACGGGGAGGGGGTCAGACCTCCCGTGGTGGCAACCCCATAGCACCACGTCACGACGGGTACAATCGGCTCTCCCCGGACAACTCGATTAACAGATGTGAGCAGCTAGCTACCTTGGATCGCGGCACATATGCCACATAAATAGCTTTTGGGCAGTAGCAGATGGGGTGAGCGGGAGGTGGGCGGTTCAGCCTTTGATGTAAACTGGAGCGGTTCGGAAGCTAGCGCTGGTGGGAGCCTGCTTGTGCAGAACTTTCGTCCCCTGCAGGGAATGATAGTGGAGTACAGTTCTGTGGAATTATTCGGAAAAAGTATGTTTGCTTGCCAGTATATTATATTGACCAGACATGCTGATTGATAAGAATCCAAAGTCGCCGGATTACCCTGGAATGTACGGGGACTAATGTAGCTATTGTTACTGCAGGCCCTTGAATGAAGGGCCAAGTCCCCAGGGTGGACACCAGGCTGAAAGACGCTGCGACCAGTGAGAGGTGTGCGACAGATTACGCAGAATTGCAAGTCCCGCACGCGCTACAGCGAGGCATTCGTGGCTTGCACCAAAAATGATATAACTGCAATGTGCCTTGGGGTGTGTAGACTGCAGCAATTTGGTCTGTTTTCATATGTAGGGACATTTGAACCTGCAAAATTGGATAGGGTAGAGGAGACTGAATCGCTGATGTCATGTTTTAATGGAATCATTGCTCGTACAGGTTGTAAATATGTACTTCATCCATATGAATGCGAACAGTAGATGCAGTTTTCCTCCGAATGGGATCGTTTGTTTGACTTACTAAAATTCAATAAAAAGTATCGTAGAAAAATCCCCCAAAAGCCATTAAACTCACGAAAAAACTTCTGTTGTATTTCATAAAGGCCTTCCTAGATATTTTGTTTCCCGAATACTTGGTTTGCCAGCACATTACCTCAGATGTTGTGGGCCCCAATAAACTTGTCCATTCTTGAATTCACTTTGATAACACACAAAGTGATTAGGTGGGCGTTAAAGAAGCCCCTTTGTGATTGAAGTTTTAGTGTCCCATCCGTTTTCACTTGGCAACGACAGTAATGTTGCGTCAGAGAGTCACGAGGCAGTTCCCGACTGTAGGTCAAAGTGCACTCTAGGTTTTTGGTGTCCATGTCAATCAATCGGAATGTTACCTCCCGAATGAGCGTGGAAAAGTCTCACAGCAAGAACGCCATGTGTGGAGGGATGTAAAGAAAACGGCGATCATTTTCCGTTATTTTAGCATAATTGGAGTGAACGGCCTGAATGGGAATAAAGGTGAGGTCATCGTGTTTCGGGAAGTGGAAGAGGCTTCTGGGATATTTAAGGGCATTCAAAGAGTAAAACAAATATTGGCCGGAGATCATGTATGCATATTAGAAACTAGTAATACAAATTAAGAACAAATTACGGAGCAGGAATTAAAAGCTAAGGATGCTTCGAATGCATCTAGCAAAGATCGATGTGAATATATTTATATTTTTGAGTGGGCAATACATTCCAGTTGTTTTTTATTCTTACTTCCTATCGGTGTTTCCTACCAGATTTAAAACATTTTGTTTGACACGGTTGTAAGCAGAGCGAGAACAAGCGTAAGGGAAATTGCATGCCGTCAACAGTGTTCACAGCTGTAGCGCAATGATCTTCTTGTACAAAGCGCAAATTGAGAATTGTTTGAATATGTGAATTCCGGCTTCCGATTTTCTAGACTGGTGAGTTGGCTGCTCAGAAAAACGGTGGGAAAGTTAATGAATGTATCCAAATAATTATTAATCGTTTCACATTCTTATTAACAACTTTTAGAAAAGCTCATCTTAAATATGGTTCCAGAATACTTAGATTTGTAAGGTGTCCTGAAATTGTGCAAGAACATTGGCACTTACACTTTACTAATTGGCTGGTGAGAGGGCTGCGCTCCTTTCACAGCCCCCCCCCCCCCCCCCCCCCCCCCCCCCGCCGCACCAGTTCCGTCACATTTTCCCCTCCTCTGAAACAGACTTTTTCGCATTCTAATAACTGGCTTAGGGTTGGAAACGCAAACAGAGAGAGCCAGGCATGGAGACGGGGGCCGGAGAGAAATGAATGGACAGAACGATGCACGTGTATTCCATGGAGTGCAAGAAGAGCTGGAACACTGACTGTCACGCGGGCGTCAGGTACATGGGTCGCAGAGAAGGTGTGGCGTAACGGCCAGAGCGGCCGACTTTGACGTTAGGGGACCGGGTTCGAGTGTGAGCAGGGATGCTCAAACATCCTGTGATTCTGAGCAAATCACTTAATCTCCCTGTACCTGAAAAACGAATGTGACCTGGTGCTCATGTAAAGGGCTTTATACCCTCGGGTCGAATTCGCGCTACATAAAATTGCAAAAAAACCACTAGCTTGTTGGGGTATCCCACGGGTCGTATGCTTTATCTCAGGAGGTGAGGCAGGAGGCCGCAGTGGTCTCTAGTCACTTCTCAGAGAACGTGTGCAAACCGGGCTCCAAGCCCGCGAGGAGTCTAAGACATTCATTGGGGTCAGACACCTTTGTTTTAGAGGCTGCCAGGGATAGACGGTCGGTTCACTCAGAGGTCAGCCAGTCTGCGGCACACAGCCCTGTGTAGGTGAAAGCAGATTAACTTTCTTAGATGTATGCACTGCAAGCCTGACCCCAAGGGTCCCTCTGCCAACCCCACCAATTGCATCTTAAAGCAAACCTAATATATGTGAAGGGAGAGAGTCACAGGCTTCCCCTCAGACTGAGGCAAAACTCGTGATGCCCGCAGCCCTACCCTGGCCCTGACATGGATTTCGCTCTCAGCTGGGGATTTTCAAGCTGCTGGTTAACCACTGCACAATGCTAAAAAAAGCAAAACAGCAAAACAAGCATTGGCAAAGCCAGTTGGTCTCGTCCATGCAAGAGCTATTGACTTTGCCAATGTCTGTTAGCAATGTTGTTGACCAGCATAGATGCTGTGCAGCATGGTTAAAAGTTGTTTAAAAAAAGTGCTAGTGTTTGGCAGTCTAAACCATATAACCTAGCATAGTGGCATAATACACCTCTTGTGTGTTGGCCTGAAATTATCTTATGCAAATGTGGCCCTAAGCGTGTCTGGGGCAGAACAAGTGCTTTTGATTTCTTGTATATCTGTGGTTTCCCTCCAGACTTTGGCAAACACGTTTTGATAACATTCATAAAGGGTTCTTTATGGCTGAGAGAGGGACGGTAATTTCCTGTTTGTTCTTCGGGCCTTCCCCTTGTGTTTTCCACTTTCGCACAGCTTCCCTGCTTGAGGATTACTTGCTCCCCAAAGGCTGCTTCCTTTCGCGTGGATCAAAGTTGCGCACATGAACACCCGCCCAAAATGCCCACGGTTCCCCCTGAAATCGAAGCTTGCAGGGTTTGCTGGCCCGGTGATTGGGCCACTTTGAATGCTGATAGCAATCAGTATGAACTTCCCTATTGCTGATGTAATGATGATGAATGCCGCAACACTGCTGCTTCGGACAGCTCTTCCCTGTGGATGCAAAGAACGTGTTAACACGCACTTCGATTGATGTTTTTCACCTGCTCCTTTACAAACGTGTCTATCACATGTGCTCCTTGCCCTCTCTCTCCTGTCTTCTCTCACACTCTTGGCTTCACTCTCCATCTACCTTTCCATTTTCTCCTCACTCTCTATCCTTCTCTCTTTATCTTTCCTTTTTGCACACTCTCTCGCTCCTGCCCTCCTTCCTGCTCTCCTTCTTTCCTGTCTTCCCTATCCCTTCTGCCTTCTCTCACTCTATTCCCTCTGCCCTCCTTCTTGCTTTCTCTCTCTTTTGCCATCCCTCTCTTCTGCCTTCTTACTCTCTCCTGCCCTCCCTTTCCAGCTCTCTCTTCTGCTCTCTCTCACCTTCTTGTCCTCCATCTCTCTTGTTCTCTCTCCTTTCTGTTTCACTCTCTCTTCCTTTTGCCCTCCCTCTAAATCTCTCACACTCCTGCCTTTCACTCTCCATCTACCTCCCCATTTTCTCCTCACTCTCTATCCTGCACTCCTTAGCTTTTCTTTTCACACTCTCTCGCTTCTGCCCTCCTTCCTGCTCTCCTCTTTTTTCCTGTCCTCCCTATCCCTTCTGCCTTCTCTCACTCTATTCCCTCTGCCCTCCTTCTTGCTCTCTCTTCTGCCATCCCTCTCTCTTCTGCCTTCTTACTCCCTCCTGCCCTCCCTTTCCACCTCTCTCTTCTGCTCTATTTCACCTTCTTGTCCTCCATCTCTCTCTTGTTCTCTCTCCTTCCTGTCCTCTCCTCCTCTAGCCATCCTTCTCCTTCCTGCCCTCCCTCTCTCTCCTGCCCTCTCTTCCTTTTGACCTCTCTTCCTTCTTCCTTCTTACTCCTGCTCTCCTTAACTTCTATATCTATCACTTCTTCTCTTGCACTCAGTCTCCATCTCTCTCCCTCTTGCCCTCTCTCTTTATCTTACACTCTCTCCTTCTTGCCCTCTCTCTCCTGTCTTCTCTCACACTCCTGGCTTCACTAACATGCTAACATGCTTTATGAAATAACGTGTATTCTAATTCACTGTGCATCTGCAACTAATTGCATTATAAATGCAATCCATATTTCTGTGTAAAGTAAAACACATCAACGTTTTACACATAATTCAAAGAAGTTATAAAAGACCATGTTCGAGGCATGTGGGCTGCTGAATTCATATCTGTGCATAGATCGCCGTCTAGTGTTGGGTCCGGATGATTGCACATTGTTGTCCTGGAAGAGTCTTCGAAGTATCACGAGATAGGTGGCTCCTCCCCTGGACTACAGTGCGCATGGGCATCAACTCCATCCCCAGATTGTTTTTTTCCGCCATTGGGTTCGGATGTGTTTCGGTTCCCTCTGTCGGAATCGATAGTTGTTTAATTTCTTTTACTCGAGACCAAAAGGTCTTTAGGACTCGCGTCGGTATAGTCTATCGTTCGGGTTCGTCTGTTTCATCGACTCCGAGCCAACTCCGCCCTTCCGCGTGCTTTCGGCGCGGACGGGCCTACACGACGCTCCACATGGAACGAAGTCCATTTAAGAGGTGCCCGGTGTGTGCCTCGAAGTACCCACATATCGATGTGCACCCGGTGTGCAATAAGTGCTTGTCGCCGGACCACGACGAGGCCAAGTGTATGGCCTGCTCCAAGTTCCGGTCGAAGAAGACGCTCAAGCTCCGCCGAGCTGCAAGACTGCAGGCCCAGCGATCGGCACCCCCTCCGACGGACATCTTCGACGCGGAGGATGTCGGCGACGACACTATCCAAGATATCACGGAATCTAACCCGGCGTCGGAGGTCGAGGAAGACTACGACGCGGAAGACGAGGATTTCGATGAAGTCGTCGATGAGGTAGGGGACGACGACGGGGCCATTGCCACCGTAGAGGATAGCTCGGAGGAGGAGCTTCCTCACACTGACTCCGGGGCCGGCCAACATTATAAGGCCCAGGCTGAGGGATCGCCTTCGGGCCTTACCCAAAGTCTTGATTCCCGTCCCACGGCTCCGCCTCCCGGCCCGGCCACGGACATGGATGCGGCGCCACTTACGGTACCGAAACCGAAAGTGAAACCATCGGTCTCGACGCCAGACGTCTCGAAACCGAAAGCGCAAGTCGCACTGGTCGGAGCAAAGGCTTCGGAGGCCTCGGCGCCGAAGAAATCCAAGATGGCCGTCGAGCTCAAGGGGCACGCCAAAATGGCCGACCCGAAGACTACGGTGTCGAAGCCGAAGGTGAAGACGGGCGACGCGGGGGATTCAACGCCAAAGTTGGTCGACGCACTTAAAAGTCGCATCGATGCCAAGAAGGTCGACGGCCATAAGAAGACCACAAAGAAGCGGCAGGACGACCCCAAGTCTATCGCTGACCCGCTTCCACTCGAGAAGGCCAAGGGGGCTGCTGCGTCGGCTCCAAAGACTGCTGCCTCGGTCGCCGGCCCAAAATCTGCTTCAGAAGACTCTCTCGAGCCGGTCCGTCCCTCCGCCTCGCTCACTAAAAAGGTCAACGAGTCCCTTCAGCGTATTAGGGAGGGGACCGCGGCAGTCGAGCCGCAGGACACTGTGCCCAAGCCTCTTCAGAAACCGGCGAAAGTGCCAACGCCGATTCTCTTCACGTTACCGCCGAAAACGGCGCCGAAGGCTTTCGCAACAAAGCCCGGGACCGGGGGGCCCCCGAAGTTATCCTAGACGCCGAAGTTATCCTCGACGCCTAAGGCATCGTTGGTGGTTCCAGGCCCGCGCCACCAACCACTGGCAGAAGAAGAGCGTCGAGAAGTAATCATCGACGCCAACACAGGCAAGCTCTCTCTCCTTAAACGGAAGATCACCCCTGAACCAGCTTTGGAGCATTTCCAAATCCCACTAAAAAAGAAAACAAACCCTGCTGGTGCCTCTGCCCCTTTAGAGCCTGCATCACCTCAAGGCCATGAACTTTCACCCACTCATTCTAATGCTGAGGAGGGTGATGGTGACGACTAGGATGAGTATGCCTACCCGGTCTACTCAGACCCAGAGGATGTGACTGAGCCTTGGTCTGCTGGGGGAGACCTTGGGGACTCGCATTCCGGACAGGAGCCTCAGCTCTTTTCAGCAAAAACTTCTCCAACTGAGTACTCTGCAGCTTTCAATGCTCTTATTGAAAGGGCGGCAGCCAACCATGACGTTGATCTCCATGCTGACCCAGTAGACGTCGATTTTCTTTTTGACACCTTTTCAGTCGCTGAAAAAACTGTAAAGACTTTGCCAATGCTAAAAGGGGTGTTAAAACATGCGCCGGAGGTCTTCAAGGAGCCCACCCGAGCAAGAGTTGTCAACCCACGTATTGACAAAAAGTACAAGGCAGCGCCCAGTGATCCAACGTACATCAAAGGACAGTTGCCTCTGGATTCCTTGGTCGTCTCCAATGCTCGCAAAAGAGCCAACTCACAGACTACGGGTGATGCTCCTCCCCCAGACAAGGAATCAAAAGTCTTTGAGGCTTCGGGGAAGCGTGTTGCTGCGCAGGCTGCAAACATATGGCGCATATCCAACACACAGGCGCTGCTTGCGCGTTACGACAGGGCTCACTACGACACTCTAGAGACCCTTCTACAACACCTGCCAGAGCAGTATAAGGAAGCAGCTGAGATGCTGATACAGGAGGGGAAGCTTATCACCAATGCTTCAATTAAGTGCGCTCTGGATGTGGCTGACACCGCCTCCAGAGCAATAAACACTAGCGTTCTACTGCGTAGGCATCCAGAGATCGACCTGTTTGCCACAAGGGAGAACGCAAAATGCCAAAGCTTCGCCGCCAGGTTCCCACACCCGCAATCACAGGGCAATGCGATGTGGATGAACTGGTCAGGCAGATTTGCGTACGCTTTTCCCCCGGCACCCCTGATACCGCTGGTGGCGCGCAAGCTCAGGCAGCACTCGATGACTCTCATCCTAGTTGCTCCAACGTGGGCTCGCCAACCATGGTACACCACGTTTCTGGAACTCTCCGTGGTACCGCATCAAAGGCTTCGTCTCACACCCAGCCTTCTGACGCAGAGCCATGGCGACATTCAGCACCCAGATCTGCAACAGCTCAACCTGGCGATCTGGCTCCTGAAGTCCTAGAGTTTGGCTACCTCAACCTTCCTCCCAATTGCATGGACATCATTCGGGAGGCTAGGAAGCCCACTACTAGAGCCTGTTATGCGGCGAAATGGAAGCGGTTTGTCGTCTATTGCACAAACCACAACATTGATCCACTAGATGCTTCTATTCAGAACATCATCTGTTACCTGTTCCATCTATACAAGTGTAATCTGGCATATACTTCCATTCGCATTCACCTGTCTGCGATGGCCGCATACCTCCAAAATAGACAGCACCTTTCCCTTTTCAAGGTGCCTGCCATCAAAGCATTTCTAGAAGGCCTCAAAAGAGTCATTCGGCCACGGACTCCACCAGCTCCTGAATGGAACCTCAATGTGGTTCTTACAAGACTGATGGGTCCTCCCTTTGAGCCTCTACATTCCTGCGAGGTTCAATTCTTAACATGGAAAGTGGCGTTCCTTGTAGCAATTACATCGCTACGGAGGGTTAGCGAACTGCAAGCCCTCACAATCCAAGAGCCTTTCTTCCAAGTTCATGCTAATAGGGTGGTGCTCCGCACAAACCCTAAATTTTTACCCAAGGTTGTGTCTCAGTTCCACATCAACCAAACCATTGAGTTGCCAGTTTTCTTTCAGAATCCAGAGTCACTGGCGGAGCGGATGCTCCACACCCTTGACGTTAAACGGGCCCTAATGTATTACATTGATAGGACCAAGGATTTTAGAAATACTAAGCAACTCTTTGTCGCCTTTGCGCCACACCACAAAGGTAACCCTATTTCCAAGGCTGGTATTGCTAGGTGGATCGTGAAATGTATTCAAATCTGCTATGCAAAGGCAAAGCGCACTCTTAGCATTCCACCAAGAGCCCACTCCACCAGAAAGTTGGGGGCCTCTATGGCTTTCCTTGGAAACATCCCCTTAGAGGACATATGTAGAGCAGCCACATGGTCTACCACACATACATTTACTAAACATTACTGTGTAGATGTGCACTCCAAACAGCAGGCAGCTGTAGGGCAGGCTGTTCTCAAAACACTTTTCCAAACTGCTGCAGCTGGCACGGGCGGCCGCCGCTAAGGGAGGGACTGCTATGTATTCTATGCACAGATATGAATTCAGCAGCCCACATGCCTCGAACTGCAAATGCTACTTACCAGTATGCATCTGTTCTTGGCATGTAGGGCTGCTGACATTCATATCGCCCACCCTCCTCCCCGGCGCCTGTAGCAGCTGCAGTGTTCACATAACATTTCATGGCATGGTCATCTTTCACTGAGTTTCACTCCATCTTGGCCACAATGGCTAAAAACAATCTGGGGATGGAGTCGATGCCCATGCGCACTGTAGTCCGGGGAGGAGCCACCTATCTCGTGATACTTCGAAGACTCTTCCAGGACAACAATGTGCAATCATCCGGACCCAACACTAGGCGGCGATCTATGCACAGATATGAATGTCAGCAGCCCTACATGCCAAGAACAGATGCATACTGGTAAGTAGCATTTGCATTGTCAAAAGCAATACCAAAAGCTCAAACTTTAACAAAGGCGAAACCATTGCATTGTAAATGCTTGTTTATACTGGCTTCCCTTTTCCAATAGAGCATGGTTGGAACGAATCTGCACTTTTACGCCTTTCTGAGGTAGAAGCCCAAAGATGAATTTTCTGATAACTCGCCCCTTCGGTTTGCCACAGAATTCAGATACCTTGTTGGTTTGAGATAATGGATCACCCTGTTCTCCCCTTCATTGCCCTCCTGGTAATTGGTATGAAAGAATTGTTAGACGGGAAACCTGAGGGTCAGCCGAGCAAGGGGGAGAGGCCTCCTGGCGAGGGTCCTCTCCTCAGATCGTACGGACGAGCAACCACCCCCCTACAGATGGACGCCACACAAAGATAGGTTCTTAACACTTTTATCGGTATTCTTTGGCAGGTTATTGTACAATACAGAAGGAACGGGATGCTGGGATCCCTCTTAGATTTAGTCTCGGTGGGAAGGGGGTAGCGGGACAGTTTTGGTACCGGTCTGGTACAGGGATGCCTGACGCACAGCTCTCAATCCTCGAGCTGGAGGGTTCTCTGGTATGGGCCGCGGCAGCGCCAGCAGGACTCCAAGGATGGTTCACGAAGATGAGTTCGTCTCGGTGTCTCTCGACTCCAGGATACAACTGCCGACCTGCTCCGGAGCTGCCCCAGTTATAGGTCTGGAGCCCTTTGATGTCCGGACCCTCGCACTTGGAGGTCGGGGGGTCCGGGATGTGCGAGTCCAGACACCCAGCAGGGGGGTGGAGCCAGCGCCCAGGGAGGCTGGGGGCGATCGAAACCAGGCGGATGGGGGACCATCGAAACTCCTTCCCCCATTGACTCGTCAAGTGGTCTCTTTACCCCCTGGGTGGATGGTGGTGCCTCGATGTCGGGGCTTTGCTGGGCCTGAGGCTGGGGTCGGGCCGAGGCCACGAGGCCTGGTCGTGGAGGGTCCAAGATGGCGGCTGGGCCGGAGACGGTGGTCCGGGAAAGGGTCCGGGCCAGCCGAGAGGGTTGAGGAGATGAGGTCGAGTTCCGTCGGGGAAGAGCTGGGGGCGGCCCGGAGGGGCGGCACTCGTGGAAGGTGCTGCTCTTGGCCGGGGAACAGGGGTAGAGGTAGTCCGGGACCCGCCACGCGGGAGGGGTGGGACCACGCCACGAGGCCGGGTCCAACATGCGTCCCCCCCCCAGCTGAAGGCAGGGAGAGTCACCCATCTTCTTGGGTATTCTCCTCGCCGAGGTGGAAGAAGCGGGACAGGCTGTCTGCGTTGGCGTGGTCGTTGCCTGGGCGATGCTCCACAGTGAAGTCCATCCATTGCAGGGAGATGGACCAACGCAACAGCTTCGGATTCTCCCCTCGCATTTGCATCAGCCATTGCAGAGGTCGGTGGTCAGTTTGTACCCGGAAGTGGGTGCCGAAGAGATAGGGTCGGAGCTTCTTGAGGGCCCGCACCACGGCGAAGGCCTCCCGCTCAATGGTGCTCCAGCGCTGTTCTCGGCCAGCAGACGTCGGCTAATGAAGGCTACTGGCTGGTCAATTCCCTCTGCATTGATTTGGGAGAGAACTGCTCCGACGCCGTGATCGGAGGCATCGGTCTGTACTATGAATTCCCGGCTGTAGTCGGGGGCTTGGAGCACGGGTGCGGTGCACATTGCTGTCTTGAGGGTCTCAAAGGCGGCCTGACACTCGGGTGTCCAGTGTACCTTCGGTGGGTGTTTCTTTGACGTGAGTTCTGTGACGGGGCCCACAATGCTGCCATAGTCTTTCACGAAGCGCCGGTAGTATCCTGTGAGCCCCAGGAATGCTCGGACCTCTGTTTGGGTGACCGGGGGTTCCCAGGCCCGGATGGCGGCGATCTTGGGTTGGAGGTGGGCCACCTGGCCACTTCCCACCTGGTGCCCCAGGTAGGTCACGGACCCTTGGCCGATTTGGCACTTGCTGGCTTTTATTGTTAGTCCTGCCCGTCGGAGGGCGGCCAAGACCTCATGGAGGTGTTGGAGGTGTTCGGTCCAGTGGAGACTGTACACCGCAATATCGTCTAGGTAGGCAGCGCTGAACTCCTCGAGCCCCGCCAGCACCTTATTCACCAGTCTCTGGAACGTGGCGGGGCGTTTTTCATCCCGAAGGGCATCACCCTGAAGTGGTAGTGGCCATCAGGGGTGGAGAAGGCGGATCGCTCCTGGGCGCCCGGGGTGAGTCCGATCTGCCAGTAGCCCGCGGTTAGGTCGAAGGTGCTCAGGTAGCGGGCTGCCCCCAGGCAGTCGATCAGTTCATCAGCCCGGGGGATGGGGTGAGCGTCTGTTCGGGTGACGGCGTTCAGGCCCCGGTAGTCCACACAAAACCTGAGTTCGGGGGCGACGCCCGGGGCGGCGGCCTTGGGGACCAGCACAACCGGGCTGGCCCATGGGCTGTCGGAGGGCTCGATCACTCCTAGAGCCAGCATCTTGGACACCTCCGACTGGATGCAGGCGCGAACCCGATCGGGAACTCTGTAGGCCCGGTGCCGGATAGGTGGGCTATCCCCGCTGTCGACATCGTGGAGGCACCATGGGGTGACCCCGGGGGTGAGGGAGAATAGATCAGCAAATTGTCGTAGTAAGTCTTGGCAGCTTTGGCGTTGCGCTGGAGTCAGGGTGGAAGAGAGGTTGACTCCTTCCACGGAGCCGTCTTTTTCGAGGGTCTTCAGGAGGTCGGATAGGGGCTCGGAGTCCTCTTCAGCCCCACTGTCGGTAGCCATCAGGAGACTAACTTCTGAGCGGACAAAGTGAGGCTTAAGTCGGTTGGCATGGAGGACCCGGAGGGGGTTCCTGGGGGACTCCATGTCCACCAGGTAGGTGACAGGGCCCTTGCGCTCCACCACTTTGAAGGGCCCCGTCCATTTGTCCTGGAGGGCGCATGGTTCGACCGGGGACATGACCCAGACCTGTTGTCCCGGCTCGAACTCAGTGGACGAGGCGTTCTGATCATACCACCGTTTCATGTCTTCTTGGCTGGCTTCGAGGTTGGCCTTGGCAAGTTCCCTGAACCGCCGAGTCTGGTTCCGGAGGGTCAGGAGGTACCGGTACACATCAGGAGGAGCATTCTGGGTGGACACCTCCCATCCTTCTTTGACCAGACTTAGGGGACCCCGGACGGGGTGCCCATACAACAGTTCAAAGGGGCTGAATCCCAGGGACTTCTGTGGGACCTCCCGGTAGGCAAATAGGAGGCAGGGTAGCAACACGTCCCAGTAAGGGTTCTGCTAGGCCCATGATCATACCCTTGAGGGTGCGGTTGAAGCGTTCCACCAGTCCGTTCCCTTGCGGGTGGTAGGGGGTCGTAAACTTGTATGTGACCCCGCACTGTTGCCATAGGGACTTCATGTATCGGGAGATGAAGTTCGTGCCCCGATCACAGACGACTTCTCGGGGGAAGCCCACCTGTGAGAAGATTCCCATCAGGGCTCGGCCCACCACGGGCGCTGTCACTGTCCAGAGAGGTATGGCTTCGGGATAGCGGGTGGCATGGTCCACCAGGACGAGTATGAACCGGTGACCTTGCGATGTCCGGGGCTCCAGGGGCCCCACAATGTCAATCCCTACCCGCTCAAAGGGAGTGTTGACGACTGGAAAGGGTTGTTGGGGGACTTTTAGCTTTCTGCCGCTCTTCCCGCTGGCCTGGCAGGTGGGGCAGGCTCGGCAGTGGTTGATCACATCGTTCCTCATCTTGGGCCAGTAGAAGTAGGTCACCAGGCGGCTGTAAGTTTTGTCCTGCCCCAGGTGTCCGGCGAGAGGTACATCATGAGCCAGGTTCAGGAGGAAGTCTCTGAATCGGAGGGGGACTACCAGCACCCGGCTGGCCCCTAGCTCGGCAATCTTCTGTTCGCTGTAGAGAAGCTCATTGTCCCAATAGACCCAGTGAGCCCCCGAGGCATCCCCTGCGCTCTGGGCTGTGGCTTGCTGTCGGATCCCCTCGAGGGAGGGACACGTTTTTTGTTCTTGGCGGAACTGTTCTTGAGTGGGGCCACCTTCCTGGCGCCACTGGGCCAGCTCCGGGAGGTCCCGGAGTGGGTCAGGTTCTTCGTCGTTGGGCCCTGGTGGACCGGGTTCAGGGGTGGTGTCTTCAGTGACGACGGGCGGTGGAGGTTCGGGCCACTCGGGTTCTTCAGCGGAGGGGATGGCGCGGGCGGCCATGGATCGGGTCGTCGCACAGACCCATTCCGGGAGGCCCAGCATCCCCAGGTGCTCCGTCCGTTCAACGGCAGCCCAGGGGGAGCTCTCGAGGTCATTCCCCAGGAGGCAGTCTACGGGGGCATCGTCTCGGACGGTCACTTTCAGCATGCCCAACACTACCCCCCATTCAAAGGGGACGCGGGCCATCTGGCACAGGCTTTCAGAGTTATCCGCAGACCGTACTGGGCATAGCACATTGGGCAGGATTTGATCCGGGGTCACCAGGTGGCAACAGACGGCTGTTACGCTGGCTCCCGTGTCGCGGAGGGCTTCGGCCCGGTGTCCATTAATGGTGACCCACTGGCTGTACTTCTGCGTGTTGGCCGGAATGGGGGCCCGTGGGACCATGTCTCTTTCGCCTAGACATACCAGGGACACGGCTGCGGGTTCCCACTCGGTCTGGTATTCACATTCTTCGGTTTGTTCTTCGCCTTGTTCTTCCCCTAGGGCGACGGCGGTAATCTGGCGGTTTAGAGGACCCGTGGCATTGGATGGTTGGTTTCTCGGACAGTTGGGGTCATTGGCGTAATGACCGGGTCGCTGGCATTTGTGGCAGATAACGTTGGAGCGGAATCCCGGCCGTGCCGGAGGGCTTCCTCTTCCGGCCAGGGACGGGGGAGTGCTGGTGGGGGGCACCGTGGCGGTGTCCCGACCCCGGCCTCTTCCTCCTCCTCGCGGACGGTGGGATCCCTGGGAGGCTCGGCCTTGGTCGCCCGCCCAGTTCCGGGGGACCCGGGTGCTCTCCCATCGATCCGCTTCAATGGCGAGTTTCCGGGGCTCGGTCAGTTTACTGTCGAGGAGATGCTGCCTTAGTTCAACGAAACAGTTATTGGAGAGGTGTTCCCATACGATGAGATCGAACAATTGTTCGTAGGTGGTGACCTGGCTGCCCTTGATCCACCCCTCTAAGGCTCTGCTAAAAAAGTTCACATATTCTACCCAGGTGATACTGGGGATCCTTTTGCAGTCTCGGAATCGCTGCCGGTACATCTCGGGGGTGAGCCCATAGCGAGTGAGGAAGGCGGCTTTCATATGCTCGTTGGTCATCTCAGCGTCGGGGAGCTGTAGCAGGGCATCTCTCCCTTCGTTGACGAATCTCCCCCACAACCCGGCCCCCCAGTCTTTCGCGGAACACGGTGGGAGGTCATGGCAACCTCGTAGGCCTTAAACCATTGCTGGATGTCGTCGTTCTTGTAGTACTCTCGGGCGACATCTTTGGGGATGTGGACCTTGGTGTCCGTAGAGGGAGTGGAGCTCTGGTTCTCGGGGGCGCCGATGTCCCTGTTTTGTTTCCTAATTTCTAGTTCCTTCAAACCGCGCTCGTGTTCGTACGCGAGCTTCTTCTCCTCCAGCTCCCTCTGGTTTTTTTTTTCTTCCCGTTCTCCCTGTAATTGTAGGTGTTCAAGGGCTATCTTTTTTTTCCGCTAGTTTCAGTTCCCCATCTAAGCGGAGTCTAGCCAGTTCCAACTCGTGGAGCCGGCTCCTCTCGTTCTCGGGCATCCTCGTGGGAGAGGCCCGTGTTTCTCTCCTCCTCTGGGGTTGCGGTGTTCTCGGTGATTGCGATGCCTTCATTTTGGGGTGGCGACGCTCCTGTCTCCACCCAGGACTGTAGGGCCTGCTTGAGATCGTCTTTGGTGCTTAGTCCCGTGGTAGCGATACCCAAGTCTATGCAGAATTGCTTCAATTCCTTGTGACTGTAATCTTCCAGCCGTTCCATCTGGAATTTCGCGGTTGGTCCGGTTTCTTTAGTCATCATGGTCGCTGTGTGTTTTTCGTTTGTAGTGGGGCGAGTTACACTCCGTACGATTTGCGTCGGCTCGAATCGCGCCGCTGGCCACCAATGTTAGACTGGAAACCTGATGGTCAGCCGAGTAAGGGGGAGAGGCCTCCTGGCGAGGGCCCTCTCCTCAGATCGTACGGACGAGCAACCACCCCCTACAGATGGACGCCACACAAAGATAGGTTCTTAACACTTTTATCGGTATTCTTTGGCAGGTTATTGTACAATACAGAAGGAACGGGATGCTGGGATCCCTCTTAGATTTAGTCTCGGTGGGAAGGGGGTAGCGGGACAGTCTTGGTACCGGTCTGGTACAGGGATGCCTGACGCACAGCTCTCAATCCTCGATCTGCAGGGTTCTCTGGTATGGGCCGCGGCAGCGCCAGCAGGACTCGAAGGATGGTTCACGAAGATGAGCCGCGGCAGCAGGACTCCAAGGATGGTTCACGAAGATGAGCCGCGGCAGCGCCAGCAGGACTCAAAGGATGGTTCACGAAGATGAGCCGCGGCAGCGCCAGCAGGACTCAAAGGATGGATGCAAGAAGATGAGTTTGTCTCGGTGTCTCTCGACTCCAGGATACAACTGCCGACCTGCTCCGCAGCTGCCCCAGTTATAGGTCTGGAGCCCTTTGATGTCCGGACCCTCGCACTTGGAGGTCGGGGGGTCCGGGATGTGCGAGTCCAGACACCCAGCAGGGGGGTGGAGCCAGCGCCCAGGAAGGCTGGGGGCGATCGAAACCAGGCGGATGGGGGACCATCGAAACTCCTTCCCCCATTGACTCGTCAAGTGGTCTCTACCCCCTGGGTGGATGGTGGTGCCTCGATGTCGGGGCTTTGCTGGGCCTGAGGCTGGGGTCGGGCCGAGGCCACGAGGCCTGGTCGTGGAGGGTCCAAGATGGCGGCTGGGCCGGAGACGGTGGTCCGGGAAAGGGTCCGGGCCAGCCGAGAGGGTTGAGGAGATGAGGTCGAGTTCCGTCGGGGAAGAGCTGGGGGCGGCCCGGAGGGGCGGCACTCGTGGAAGGTGCTGCTCTTGGCCGGGGAACAGGGGTAGAGGTAGTCCGGGACCCGCCACGCGGGAGGGGTGGGACCACGCCACGAGGCCGGGTCCAACATGAATCTTAACCACAGTCTCCCAAACCCACCACTTCAGCTCCCCCACCTATACAGTACCCAGTAGCTGCTGTTGTAAAGATGAACTTCTGGGTGTGGGTGGTTGCCAGGTAAACACTGCAGTGCACCATGTCAAGCTGTCAAGGTGTGGGCCACAAAGCCACCTGAATGTGTCCTATCAGTGTGTTGCCTGAAGCATTAGGACAACTGGCGGACATTGCCAGATAAAAGGATGTGGGATTGCTAGGCTTCCAAAGCGTGGCAAGAGGTGGCGGATTGGTTTAGGTGTACCAAAGTGGCTGAGAGTGGCCTGTCAGAGGGGAGCTTGTCCAGGCTTCTTCAAGGTGAAGTTTAGATGGGAACGAGACTGCGGGTCTCACTACCTTACTCTCCAGTAACAGTTTTCTTCACAGATCTGAGAGCCATTTGCTTCAATATTCAGCTGATGCAATCTTACTGAGAGGTAATCTGTGATGAAGATCTGTAGTAAGAGTGTATTCTTTTTAGAAGAAATGTAGATTTTGTAGGCAATATCCATCTATCCCAGCACTGTCAGTAGGAACAGGTAAACTCCTAATTTTTCCTTCTCCCCTCTCCCACACCGCTTATGAAATTGTAGCTGTAATTGGAATGTTTAGATGATTACCAGTAACAAGTCCTGGTAGGAAAACCACCTACTTCTCATACCCCAGTGTCTTTAACCTACATTTGTCCTTGTATCCATATATCTCAATGATCACATGTGCTTTAGGAAGGACTTGAGTTTTCCAGCAATATGTGAGCACTGGACTTTGAAACATTCTGCAATGAACTTCACATGTTCCTCCCTAGCCGTTGGTGAAGGGCCTCCCTGCCAACACTTCTTTCACAGGACCAAGTTAGCTGACTGTATCTATCACATTTGTAATTAGTTTATTATGGATGAAGACCAATGTAGGACAGCTTACAGTATTTAAGTTTAGAATTAATAGCTGCTCTGATAACTCCTCAGTGTGGAAGCAAGAATCAGTGATATGCCACCGAAATAATGCATTTTAAAATGTGCAATTTTTAAAATTACAGCGATTTAAGGTTGAAGTGTCACTTTCACTTTCTTTGTCGTTAGGAGAGATGGAATTGTTATCTTATTTCTCAATTTACATACAGGATGACCTCTGTCTTGCATGCATTTATCTGAAGGCTATCCATTTGTGGGCATTTCAGCCAATCCTTCTGAAGCCAGGAAGATAATGTATTAAGAGGTGACCTTTAACAATAAGTGTGTGCATCATCTGCCTAGATGTGGATTTTTATTGCCATATTCTCCAGCCACTGTAATATCTGTACGGGGATAACCATGTTGCTTGTGTGGCTCATAACTATAGTTCTACTTCCAACAAGAGCTTAAGTACACACTGTTAGTATTTTTTAGAGTTGCTGAAAAAGCTTATGGATCCAACCCAAGGTTGTGACTGCGTACTTGCCTTCCAAGGGATGAAACGGCAATTAACATGCCAGTGGACCATGAGTCCACAAATGATTGAAGGTGCTCTTGGCTGTATTTGCAGATGCGATAAGCTAAAAAAAAAAAAACAGCAGTCCACCTGCTTTAATAAGTGCTCACTGACTCCCATATGAGATACTAGGACCACCACTTTCAGAATTTATTCAACATACTTCTCTAGGAGTATTGCCAAAGGTGTTTTCCAATTTCTGCTTAAATCTGTCTCATATTGGTTTTGTTTTAATGCATAGGTTTGGCAACTGAGCAAATCTTACATACCCTTGAAGGCATAAAAATGTTGAATCTGTTTCAGTAGGATGATTGGAAAACTTGAAAAAAAATCTTGGAGTTTATTTGATGTAGGCTTGGAAATATCTTGGAATGGTTTGGATGATGGCAGATGTGAGAAATTAAATGCTTATTACCCAACAGCTTTAACTCGAAATATCGATTTTATTGTGTAACACGTTGGGAACGGTCTACAGGCATCTGCTTCATTATGGCATGCTAACTTTGATTTGAGAAAGCTCTCTGTTAGGACTGCTCTCTATAAAAATGTTCTCAGTTAGTTAAAGAAGTCTCTTCCTTTCTTCTCCTCTACTATGACGCTTCTGCTTAATGAAATGGCCTTCTGGTTTATTCAGAGGTTCTGGGTTAGGAGGAACATATTTGAATATTCATTTAAAAGTAACTTTACTATAAATCAGAGTACTCCTTCGTTATAATGCTCTGTGCCACATATTTCTCTTAAAAGTTTGTTCTCACATTAATAAGAATCAAATTAGAACATGATGGTAGCTGGTGAACTCATGGCTAGTCCTCCCAAGAGGATAATGGACCTTTCTGTTATGTAACATGTTTGAGTATTGAAATGTAGCCCTTCTCTTAACCAGTGGAGATAATTCTTTAATTGTGAAAGATACCACCAATTGAGATCTATACTTAAGGTGAGTAACGTTTCTGTCCCTGCATTCAATGCATTACCAATTACCATCTTACCACATTATTGAGCAGTACGTAAATTAATATGCAGGTACAATTGGACATTGTTGAAGCACAAAGTAAAATGGCGACGAAAATGTTTTTTTTTTTTGTTTGTTTTTTTTATTATTGAAGGAAGAACAAAGAAAAACAAAAAAAAACACATATGCTATACATTTCCAAAAAAACAAAGTATACGAGTAGTTACAGTATTATTTAGATAAACAGTTTATATACAGAAAGACGTTAGAAGCAGAGATCTGACTATTACTAAACTTTGACAAAAATAATTGTATAAAGATTTGCAAATAATATACAAATATTTAAACTGGCCTCGTTTTCTTTCTAATTCATTTAAATCATGATTCAAAAAAGTTTAACCAGATTTTTTCCTTCTTTTGTAAAGCTTTAAGGCCCCTATGCCTTGCTAATGACAGTTCCATAGAGTTGATTTCTTTCATCAGAAGCCACCAATCAAAGACAGCTGGGATATCTTTAGATATCCATAATCTAGCGATGACTAACCTGGCACAAGCAAAGATGATAGTTATTAATTCTTTATAGGGACAATTCGTTTCCTGGATATCTAGTAAAACCAATTGTGCTGAGAGTGGTGGTGTGACGATTTGTTTTTTATTTAAGACTTCAGATAGTTCTTTCCAAAATAACAAGAGCGCTGGGCATGAATATAGCATATGTTCTATGCCTGCCGCTTCATGGTCACATTTCGGGCACTTAGTTTTCTTATTCACTTGATTGCCCCGTACCCAACTAGCTATCCTCTGTGGTGTATAATAAAGTTGAGTGATAGTTCTGTACGTCTGTAATCTCAAGCTAGTAGACTGCACGATCAAGTTTATGTGACGTAAGGAGTATGATATCTGTAAAGGATTAATATTCATACCCAATCGAAGAGACCATTTGGCAGCTATTTTCGTGTAGTCTTCGTTTTTTCCTTGTATCAAATATCCATACCCTAGACTTATTAATGATTTTACTTTATTAGAATATAGACATTTAAGTATGTCTGATTCAATCGCTTCCGTAATTTTCATTTTAGAAAGTAGATAGTCCCTTATCTGAATATATTTAAAGTGCATATTGTCGCTTAAGCTATAAATAATTTTAAGTGCTTCAAAGTCTAGAAAACCGTTCTGGCCATAAAAATCCCCTAGTATGTGGATGCCTTGTCTCTTCCAAAGAAAGCTTGCTCCATCAGAGAAGATATCAGGAAGCCCTGGATTATCCCATATTCTAACCTCTGCGTTATGGTATGTGATTTTCCCAACTGTCATTATTTGATCCCAAATTTTTTTAATATGCTTGGCTGTCTTAAATTTCACTCGCTTGAAGTAGTTTGGGTCTTGCAAGCGGTACAAGAATTGGTTGCTATCCAGTCCCAACATAAAACGGTGGAAAAATAATGGACTGTCATTTATTAGCAAACTTCTAATACGACCAAATAAAGTGGCTAAAACGTAAAACCTAAAATCAGGAAATGTTAATCCACCCTTTTCTGTTGTCAGTGTTAATAATTTCAACGCCCTTCTCGCTTTTTTGTATGCCCATATGAAGCTGCTACATATACCCTCCAGTTTAAAAAAAAAAAAATGTTTTTGGGTTGCAAAGGAATAGATCTAAATAGATATAGCACCTTCGGCAGAATTTTCATTTTAACTAGATTAATACGTCCCAAAAGACTAATCGGGATCATGTGCCATTTTTTAAGTGACTTTACAGTTTCTTTTAGAAGAGAATCATAGTTTAGCCTTATAACTTTATCAATATTTGGTGCTAATTTGATGCCTAAATACGTAGCGCTTGGTCATAAGCCTGGGATAGGTACCAGAGGTTTATAGTTGGCTATTACCTGTGTTTTACCTACATTTAGTTTGTAGCCTGAAACATGGCCGTAGTTAATAGCTTCTTTTATTATTTCAGGTGTAGCTTTTACTAAGTCTGTGGTAAATATAGCTATATCATCTGCAAACGCAGTGATTTTCAAACTCTCTCCACCATGTACAAATGGTTGAATATTTCCTTGCTTAGTTAGTGCATTTAAGAATGGTTCCAAGGAAAGAGCGAAAAGTAAGGGAGACAGGGGGCACCCTTGTCTGGTTCCCCTCCCTATTACAAAGCTCCTTGACTCTCTCCCCCCATAGCTTATTACAGCCTGCGGGCTGTCATATAATGAACAGACCCACTTCAGGTATTGACCCTGAATGCCTATCTTCTTTAATGCCTCCCACAGGTACTCCCACCCCACTCGGTCAAATGCTTTTTCGGCATCTAACATTACCATTCCGAGTGGGGTGAGGGTAGTCGAGGCGACATCAAAGGCTGTGATTGCTGTGTTTACATGGGCCGTTGTGTCTCGCCCAGTCACAAAACCATGTTGTTGTGGGTTGACCAAAGTCGGCATGTTGGGTGCTAACCGATTTGCTAATATCTTAGAAAAGATCTTAGCATCTGCGTTAAGCAGTGAAATCGGCCGATAAGAGCCACAGTCTTCCGGTGTTTTTTTTTTTTTTTTTAAGAAAGAATACAATTTTAGCTATTTTCCATGATATAGGTACTTTTCCCAAGTTATCTATAGAATCGATGACATTTTCTAACAATGGTAATAGTTCTTCTGTGCAGACTTATATAGTTCCATGGGCAGACTATCCTCACCAGCTGCTTTTCCCGATGGTAAGGCCAAGATCGCTGCATTTATTTCAGATTGTGTTATTTTTGAATTGAGGAGTTGCAATTTTTCCTTAACTGTATCTTTTGATATGGGCATATATTTATCCAGATATTGTGTGATTCTTGCTCTAGAAGGAGTATTATCAGGAGTGTATAAGCTCTGGTAGTAGTTAACAAACTGACCTAGAATTTGTTCTGGTTGATAATATTCTTGTAAGTCAGACCCTTTATTTTTTTGATGTTGGTTCTCGCCTTTTTATCCGCAACTTTGTATGCAAGTATTTTACCTATTCGGTCTCCTCCTTCATATTGGTTTAATTTGTATTTATGTATTTTAGAACAATATCTGTCTCTTAGCGTCTTTTTAAGAGAAGATTGTAGTTTTAATAGTTCGAATCTTATCTCCTGGGTATTTCCATTTTGTGCCTTAGTTTCTTCGGCTAGTTTCTGCTCCAGTAACAATATATCTGAAGTAGCTTTTTCAGTAGTCCTACGTTTTTCAGCATTGAGTGTGTAAATAAATTGTTGGGTAAACCCCCTTATGCTGCACTTACATGTGTCCCAGACTATATCGATTTTGGCTGAGTTAATATTGAATTCGATAAATTCTTTGATATGTTTCTTTAGGGAAGTGACAAAGCCCGAATCAGTTAGTAAATATCTCGGGAAGGTAAATTGTCTTAGATCTGGCCTCGACTCACCATTCTCAAATTCTAGTAATATAGGGTTGTGATCGGAAGAGATCCTTGGACACAGTTCAATCTTACAGTTATTCAATATTAGATCGGTTGCCCACACCATATCGATTCTCGAGCAAGATCTATGGGGCGATGAGTAGTATGTGTGTCCTGCTAGTTTTGGGTGTTTATGACGCCATGTGTCTTTTATGTTAAGCAGTCTACCTAGCTCGAGAATCGCAGATCTGACCTTGCGCATCCTGCGCGGAGAGCCGTGTCCAGTAGAATCTAGTTTATAATCTATTACGCAATTAAAGTCTTCCATCACTAATCTTTCTCCCTCCCATTCTAGTAACTCAATACTTAAGTATTCAAATAGCTTGGGGTCATCTATATTAGGGCCATAAACCAAGCATAGAACAAACTTCCGGTGTTCCATCTGGACTTGTGCTATCGCCCACCTCCCCCGTGTATCCGATGATAATTTTGTAATTTCTATCGCTATTCCTTTCTGTTTTAGTATTGCCACTCCCCTAATGGAGGCACCCAAAGTTGAACAGACCACAAGCTCATACCCCATTTGTAAGAGCAATTTCCTGTCTTGATAGCTGATATGAGTTTCGGATAAAAGAGCGAATTGAGGTTTGTACATAGCCAGTTCTTCTTGAACCAGTCTCCTCTTTTGTTTACTATTAAGGCCAGCAACAATTTTGTTTTAGACATTGCTTACGTCTAAGTTCTTTGTCTTCCCTCTGCATTAAATCTTTATTATAACATTTCAATATTCTGTGTACACCATTTTTCTTCCTTACAATACATTTTTCCCCCATTTTTCCCCTCCCCCTCCCTCCCTCCCTCAACCCCAGTCCTTTCCTTCCCTCCCAAGTGCCTTTGGGGGGGAGTACCCCTCTATCCCTTGCTGCCGCTGGTATGGCAGCCTAGTGAGATGGCTAACACGGGGAAAGACTCAACCCTCTTTTTGAAACAAAATTTTTCGTTAAATCTACAAAAAACAAAACAAATGTGACAATGTGTTAATTATATATAAAGAAACCATAGAGCTAGATCATACCATTAATAATTTCAACCCCTTTTTGTCCCCCTGGTGATCCAGCGTGATCTGGTATTTTAAATACAAGCTTTCATAGCCTTGCCAGCTGTCTCTTTTATTTCTGCCTTTCAGCTGTGAATTTTTCCAAAGCCCTGACCGCCTCTTCTTGGTCTGTAAAAAAGAAAGGTCGCCCATTATTGATTACCTTAAGCCGAGCAGGCTCTTGTAGGTAAACTGTGCAATTTATAGCTTTGAAGGAGTCTATTAGCTTTCTAAGCTCCCACCTTCTATCCATTGTTTCCTTGCTTAGGTCTGACCGTACAAAAAAAGATATGTTGTCGACAAGAACCGGGCTATTGGGTTTAGCTTTAAATAACACAGCTTGTTTTAGCAAGAAATTTCCAAAGTATATCAGGATAGGTCTCAGAAATTTGTTATTTTTGTTCTTTTGGAACAGAGGAAGTCTCTGTACTCTCTGCAATTGAGAGTCCCAATCCCAGTCAGACAGATCACTGAACGCTTTTTGAAATAATTTTACTACATATGACCTGGCGTCGGCTCCCTCTGCCCCCTCTGGTATCCCAAACAGCCTAAGGTTCTGCCTACGTGAACAATCCACAAATGATTGAAGGTGCTCTTGGCTGTATTTGCAGATGCGATAAGCTAAAAAAAAAAAAAACAGCAGTCCACCTGCTTTAATAAGTGCTCACTGACTCCCGTATGAGATACTAGGACCACCACTTTCAGAATTTATTCAACATACTTCTCTAGGAGTATTGCCAAAGGTGTTTTCCAATTTCTGCTTAAATCTGTCTCATATTGGTTTTGTTTTAATGCATAGGTTTGGCAACTGAGCAAATCTTACATACCCTTGAAGGCATAAAAATGTTGAATCTGTTTCAGTAGGATGATTGGAAAACTTGAAAAAAAATCGTGGAGTTTATTTGATGTAGGCTTGGAAATATCTTGGAATGGTTTGGATGATGGCAGATGTGAGAAATTAAATGCTTATTACCCAACAGCTTTAACTCGAAATATCGATTTTATTGTGTAACACGTTGGGAACGGTCTACAGGCATCTGCTTCATTATGGCATGCTAACTTTGATTTGAGAAAGCTCTCTGTTAGGACTGCTCTCTATAAAAATGTTCTCAGTTAGTTAAAGAAGTCTCTTCCTTTCTTCTCCTCTACTATGACGCTTCTGCTTAATGAAATGGCCTTCTGGTTTATTCAGAGGTTCTGGGTTAGGAGGAACATATTTGAATATTCATTTAAAAGTAACTTTACTATAAATCAGAGTACTCCTTCGTTATAATGCTCTGTGCCACATATTTCTCTTAAAAGTTTGTTCTCACATTAATAAGAATCAAATTAGAACATGATGGTAGCTGGTGAACTCATGGCTAGTCCTCCCAAGAGGATAATGGACCTTTCTGTTATGTAACATGTTTGAGTATTGAAATGTAGCCCTTCTCTTAACCAGTGGAGATAATTCTATAATTGTGAAAGATACCACCAATTGAGATCTATACTTAAGGTGAGTAACGTTTCTGTCCCTGCATTCAATGCATTACCAATTACCATCTTACCACATTATTGAGCAGTACGTAAATTAATATGCAGGTACAATTGGACATTGTTGAAGCACAAAGTAAAATGGCGACGAAAATGTTTTTTTTTTTTTGTTTGTTTTTTTTATTATTGAAGGAAGAACAAAGAAAAACAAAAAAAAACACATATGCTATACATTTCCAAAAAAACAAAGTATACGAGTAGTTACAGTATTATTTAGATAAACAGTTTATATACAGAAAGACGTTAGAAGCAGAGATCTGACTATTACTAAACTTTGACAAAAATAATTGTATAAAGATTTGCAAATAATATACAAATATTTAAACTGGCCTCGTTTTCTTTCTAATTCATTTAAATCATGATTCAAAAAAGTTTAACCAGATTTTTTCCTTCTTTTGTAAAGCTTTAAGGCCCCTATGCCTTGCTAATGACAGTTCCATAGAGTTGATTTCTTTCATCAGAAGCCACCAATCAAAGACAGCTGGGATATCTTTAGATATCCATAATCTAGCGATGACTAACCTGGCACAAGCAAAGATGATAGTTATTAATTCTTTATAGGGACAATTCGTTTCCTGGATATCTAGTAAAACCAATTGTGCTGAGAGTGGTGGTGTGACGATTTGTTTTTTATTTAAGACTTCAGATAGTTCTTTCCAAAATAACAAGAGCGCTGGGCATGAATATAGCATATGTTCTATGCCTGCCGCTTCATGGTCACATTTCGGGCACTTAGTTTTCTTATTCACTTGATTGCCCCGTACCCAACTAGCTATCCTCTGTGGTGTATAATAAAGTTGAGTGATAGTTCTGTACGTCTGTAATCTCAAGCTAGTAGACTGCACGATCAAGTTTATGTGACGTAAGGAGTATGATATCTGTAAAGGATTAATATTCATACCCAATCGAAGAGACCATTTGGCAGCTATTTTCGTGTAGTCTTCGTTTTTTCCTTGTATCAAATATCCATACCCTAGACTTATTAATGATTTTACTTTATTAGAATATAGACATTTAAGTATGTCTGATTCAATCGCTTCCGTAATTTTCATTTTAGAAAGTAGATAGTCCCTTATCTGAATATATTTAAAGTGCATATTGTCGCTTAAGCTATAAATAATTTTAAGTGCTTCAAAGTCTAGAAAACCGTTCTGGCCATAAAAATCCCCTAGTATGTGGATGCCTTGTCTCTTCCAAAGAAAGCTTGCTCCATCAGAGAAGATATCAGGAAGCCCTGGATTATCCCATATTCTAACCTCTGCGTTATGGTATGTGATTTTCCCAACTGTCATTATTTGATCCCAAATTTTTTTAATATGCTTGGCAGTCTTAAATTTCACTCGCTTGAAGTAGTTTGGGTCTTGCAAGCGGTACAAGAATTGGTTGCTATCCAGTCCCAACATAAAACGGTGGAAAAATAATGGACTGTCATTTATTAGCAAACTTCTAATACGACCAAATAAAGTGGCTAAAACGTAAAATCTAAAATCAGGAAATGTTAATCCACCCTTTTCTGTTGTCAGTGTTAATAATTTCAACGCCCTTCTCGCTTTTTTGTATGCCCATATGAAGCTGCTACATATACCCTCCAGTTTAAAAAAAAAAAATGTTTTTGGGTTGCAAAGGAATAGATCTAAATAGATATAGCACCTTCGGCAGAATTTTCATTTTAACTAGATTAATACGTCCCAAAAGACTAATCGGGATCATGTGCCATTTTTTAAGTGACTTTACAGTTTCTTTTAGAAGAGAATCATAGTTTAGCCTTATAACTTTATCAATATTTGGTGCTAATTTGATGCCTAAATACGTAGCGCTTGGTCATAAGCCTGGGATAGGTACCAGAGGTTTATAGTTGGCTATTACCTGTGTTTTACCTACATTTAGTTTGTAGCCTGAAACATGGCCGTAGTTAATAGCTTCTTTTATTATTTCAGGTGTAGCTTTTACTAAGTCTGTGGTAAATATAGCTATATCATCTGCAAACGCAGTGATTTTCAAACTCTCTCCACCATGTACAAATGGTTGAATATTTCCTTGCTTAGTTAGTGCATTTAAGAATGGTTCCAAGGAAAGAGCGAAAAGTAAGGGAGACAGGGGGCACCCTTGTCTGGTTCCCCTCCCTATTACAAAGCTCCTTGACTCTCTCCCCCCATAGCTTATTACAGCCTGCGGGCTGTCATATAATGAACAGACCCACTTCAGGTATTGACCCTGAATGCCTATCTTCTTTAATGCCTCCCACAGGTACTCCCACCCCACTCGGTCAAATGCTTTTTCGGCATCTAACATTACCATTCCGAGTGGGGTGAGGGTAGTCGAGGCGACATCAAAGGCTGTGATTGCTGTGTTTACATGGGCCGTTGTGTCTCGCCCAGTCACAAAACCATGTTGTTGTGGGTTGACCAAAGTCGGCATGTTGGGTGCTAACCGATTTGCTAATATCTTAGAAAAGATCTTAGCATCTGCGTTAAGCAGTGAAATCGGCCGATAAGAGCCACAGTCTTCCGGTGTTTTTTTTTTTTTTTTAAGAAAGAATACAATTTTAGCTATTTTCCATGATATAGGTACTTTTCCCAAGTTATCTATAGAATCGATGACATTTTCTAACAATGGTAATAGTTCTTCTGTGCAGACTTATATAGTTCCATGGGCAGACTATCCTCACCAGCTGCTTTTCCCGATGGTAAGGCCAAGATCGCTGCATTTATTTCAGATTGTGTTATTTTTGAATTGAGGAGTTGCAATTTTTCCTTAACTGTATCTTTTGATATGGGCATATATTTATCCAGATATTGTGTGATTCTTGCTCTAGAAGGAGTATTATCAGGAGTGTATAAGCTCTGGTAGTAGTTAACAAACTGACCTAGAATTTGTTCTGGTTGATAATATTCTTGTAAGTCAGACCCTTTATTTTTTTGATGTTGGTTCTCGCCTTTTTATCCGCAACTTTGTATGCAAGTATTTTACCTATTCGGTCTCCTCCTTCATATTGGTTTAATTTGTATTTATGTATTTTAGAACAATATCTGTCTCTTAGCGTCTTTTTAAGAGAAGATTGTAGTTTTAATAGTTCGAATCTTATCTCCTGGGTATTTCCATTTTGTGCCTTAGTTTCTTCGGCTAGTTTCTGCTCCAGTAACAATATATCTGAAGTAGCTTTTTCAGTAGTCCTACGTTTTTCAGCATTGAGTGTGTAAATAAATTGTTGGGTAAACCCCCTTATGCTGCACTTACATGTGTCCCAGACTATATCGATTTTGGCTGAGTTAATATTGAATTCGATAAATTCTTTGATATGTTTCTTTAGGGAAGTGACAAAGCCCGAATCAGTTAGTAAATATCTCGGGAAGGTAAATTGTCTTAGATCTGGCCTCGACTCACCATTCTCAAATTCTAGTAATATAGGGTTGTGATCGGAAGAGATCCTTGGACACAGTTCAATCTTACAGTTATTCAATATTAGATCGGTTGCCCACACCATATCGATTCTCGAGCAAGATCTATGGGGCGATGAGTAGTATGTGTGTCCTGCTAGTTTTGGGTGTTTATGACGCCATGTGTCTTTTATGTTAAGCAGTCTACCTAGCTCGAGAATCGCAGATCTGACCTTGCGCATCCTGCGCGGAGAGCCGTGTCCAGTAGAATCTAGTTTATAATCTATTACGCAATTAAAGTCTTCCATCACTAATCTTTCTCCCTCCCATTCTAGTAACTCAATACTTAAGTATTCAAATAGCTTGGGGTCATCTATATTAGGGCCATAAACCAAGCATAGAACAAACTTCCGGTGTTCCATCTGGACTTGTGCTATCGCCCACCTCCCCCGTGTATCCGATGATAATTTTGTAATTTCTATCGCTATTCCTTTCTGTTTTAGTATTGCCACTCCCCTAATGGAGGCACCCAAAGTTGAACAGACCACAAGCTCATACCCCATTTGTAAGAGCAATTTCCTGTCTTGATAGCTGATATGAGTTTCGGATAAAAGAGCGAATTGAGGTTTGTACATAGCCAGTTCTTCTTGAACCAGTCTCCTCTTTTGTTTACTATTAAGGCCAGCAACAATTTTGTTTTAGACATTGCTTACGTCTAAGTTCTTTGTCTTCCCTCTGCATTAAATCTTTATTATAACATTTCAATATTCTGTGTACACCATTTTTCTTCCTTACAATACATTTTTCCCCCATTTTTCCCCTCCCCCTCCCTCCCTCCCTCAACCCCAGTCCTTTCCTTCCCTCCCAAGTGCCTTTGGGGGGGAGTACCCCTCTATCCCTTGCTGCCGCTGGTATGGCAGCCTAGTGAGATGGCTAACCCGGGGAAAGACTCAACCCTCTTTTTGAAACAAAATTTTTCGTTAAATCTACAAAAAACAAAACAAATGTGACAATGTGTTAATTATATATAAAGAAACCATAGAGCTAGATCATACCATTAATAATTTCAACCCCTTTTTGTCCCCCTGGTGATCCAGCGTGATCTGGTATTTTAAATACAAGCTTTCATAGCCTTGCCAGCTGTCTCTTTTATTTCTGCCTTTCAGCTGTGAATTTTTCCAAAGCCCTGACCGCCTCTTCTTGGTCTGTAAAAAAGAAAGGTCGCCCATTATTGATTACCTTAAGCCGAGCAGGCTCTTGTAGGTAAACTGTGCAATTTATAGCTTTGAAGGAGTCTATTAGCTTTCTAAGCTCCCACCTTCTATCCATTGTTTCCTTGCTTAGGTCTGACCGTACAAAAAAAGATATGTTGTCGACAAGAACCGGGCTATTGGGTTTAGCTTTAAATAACACAGCTTGTTTTAGCAAGAAATTTCCAAAGTATATCAGGATAGGTCTCGGAAATTTGTTATTTTTGTTCTTTTGGAACAGAGGAAGTCTCTGTACTCTCTGCAATTGAGAGTCCCAATCCCAGTCAGACAGATCACTGAACGCTTTTTGAAATAATTTTACTACATATGACCTGGCGTCGGCTCCCTCTGCCCCCTCTGGTATCCCAAACAGCCTAAGGTTCTGCCTACGTGAACAATCCACAAATGATTGAAGGTGCTCTTGGCTGTATTTGCAGATGCGATAAGCTAAAAAAAAAAAAAACAGCAGTCCACCTGCTTTAATAAGTGCTCACTGACTCCCGTATGAGATACTAGGACCACCACTTTCAGAATTTATTCAACATACTTCTCTAGGAGTATTGCCAAAGGTGTTTTCCAATTTCTGCTTAAATCTGTCTCATATTGGTTTTGTTTTAATGCATAGGTTTGGCAACTGAGCAAATCTTACATACCCTTGAAGGCATAAAAATGTTGAATCTGTTTCAGTAGGATGATTGGAAAACTTGAAAAAAAATCTTGGAGTTTATTTGATGTAGGCTTGGAAATATCTTGGAATGGTTTGGATGATGGCAGATGTGAGAAATTAAATGCTTATTACCCAACAGCTTTAACTCGAAATATCGATTTTATTGTGTAACACGTTGGGAACGGTCTACAGGCATCTGCTTCATTATGGCATGCTAACTTTGATTTGAGAAAGCTCTCTGTTAGGACTGCTCTCTATAAAAATGTTCTCAGTTAGTTAAAGAAGTCTCTTCCTTTCTTCTCCTCTACTATGACGCTTCTGCTTAATGAAATGGCCTTCTGGTTTATTCAGAGGTTCTGGGTTAGGAGGAACATATTTGAATATTCATTTAAAAGTAACTTTACTATAAATCAGAGTACTCCTTCGTTATAATGCTCTGTGCCACATATTTCTCTTAAAAGTTTGTTCTCACATTAATAAGAATCAAATTAGAACATGATGGTAGCTGGTGAACTCATGGCTAGTCCTCCCAAGAGGATAATGGACCTTTCTGTTATGTAACATGTTTGAGTATTGAAATGTAGCCCTTCTCTTAACCAGTGGAGATAATTCTATAATTGTGAAAGATACCACCAATTGAGATCTATACTTAAGGTGAGTAACGTTTCTGTCCCTGCATTCAATGCATTACCAATTACCATCTTACCACATTATTGAGCAGTACGTAAATTAATATGCAGGTACAATTGGACATTGTTGAAGCACAAAGTAAAATGGCGACGAAAATGTTTTTTTTTTTTTGTTTGTTTTTTTTATTATTGAAGGAAGAACAAAGAAAAACAAAAAAAAACACATATGCTATACATTTCCAAAAAAACAAAGTATACGAGTAGTTACAGTATTATTTAGATAAACAGTTTATATACAGAAAGACGTTAGAAGCAGAGATCTGACTATTACTAAACTTTGACAAAAATAATTGTATAAAGATTTGCAAATAATATACAAATATTTAAACTGGCCTCGTTTTCTTTCTAATTCATTTAAATCATGATTCAAAAAAGTTTAACCAGATTTTTTCCTTCTTTTGTAAAGCTTTAAGGCCCCTATGCCTTGCTAATGACAGTTCCATAGAGTTGATTTCTTTCATCAGAAGCCACCAATCAAAGACAGCTGGGATATCTTTAGATATCCATAATCTAGCGATGACTAACCTGGCACAAGCAAAGATGATAGTTATTAATTCTTTATAGGGACAATTCGTTTCCTGGATATCTAGTAAAACCAATTGTGCTGAGAGTGGTGGTGTGACGATTTGTTTTTTATTTAAGACTTCAGATAGTTCTTTCCAAAATAACAAGAGCGCTGGGCATGAATATAGCATATGTTCTATGCCTGCCGCTTCATGGTCACATTTCGGGCACTTAGTTTTCTTATTCACTTGATTGCCCCGTACCCAACTAGCTATCCTCTGTGGTGTATAATAAAGTTGAGTGATAGTTCTGTACGTCTGTAATCTCAAGCTAGTAGACTGCACGATCAAGTTTATGTGACGTAAGGAGTATGATATCTGTAAAGGATTAATATTCATACCCAATCGAAGAGACCATTTGGCAGCTATTTTCGTGTAGTCTTCGTTTTTTCCTTGTATCAAATATCCATACCCTAGACTTATTAATGATTTTACTTTATTAGAATATAGACATTTAAGTATGTCTGATTCAATCGCTTCCGTAATTTTCATTTTAGAAAGTAGATAGTCCCTTATCTGAATATATTTAAAGTGCATATTGTCGCTTAAGCTATAAATAATTTTAAGTGCTTCAAAGTCTAGAAAACCGTTCTGGCCATAAAAATCCCCTAGTATGTGGATGCCTTGTCTCTTCCAAAGAAAGCTTGCTCCATCAGAGAAGATATCAGGAAGCCCTGGATTATCCCATATTCTAACCTCTGCGTTATGGTATGTGATTTTCCCAACTGTCATTATTTGATCCCAAATTTTTTTAATATGCTTGGCTGTCTTAAATTTCACTCGCTTGAAGTAGTTTGGGTCTTGCAAGCGGTACAAGAATTGGTTGCTATCCAGTCCCAACATAAAACGGTGGAAAAATAATGGACTGTCATTTATTAGCAAACTTCTAATACGACCAAATAAAGTGGCTAAAACGTAAAACCTAAAATCAGGAAATGTTAATCCACCCTTTTCTGTTGTCAGTGTTAATAATTTCAACGCCCTTCTCGCTTTTTTGTATGCCCATATGAAGCTGCTACATATACCCTCCAGTTTAAAAAAAAAAAATGTTTTTGGGTTGCAAAGGAATAGATCTAAATAGATATAGCACCTTCGGCAGAATTTTCATTTTAACTAGATTAATACGTCCCAAAAGACTAATCGGGATCATGTGCCATTTTTTAAGTGACTTTACAGTTTCTTTTAGAAGAGAATCATAGTTTAGCCTTATAACTTTATCAATATTTGGTGCTAATTTGATGCCTAAATACGTAGCGCTTGGTCATAAGCCTGGGATAGGTACCAGAGGTTTATAGTTGGCTATTACCTGTGTTTTACCTACATTTAGTTTGTAGCCTGAAACATGGCCGTAGTTAATAGCTTCTTTTATTATTTCAGGTGTAGCTTTTACTAAGTCTGTGGTAAATATAGCTATATCATCTGCAAACGCAGTGATTTTCAAACTCTCTCCACCATGTACAAATGGTTGAATATTTCCTTGCTTAGTTAGTGCATTTAAGAATGGTTCCAAGGAAAGAGCGAAAAGTAAGGGAGACAGGGGGCACCCTTGTCTGGTTCCCCTCCCTATTACAAAGCTCCTTGACTCTCTCCCCCCATAGCTTATTACAGCCTGCGGGCTGTCATATAATGAACAGACCCACTTCAGGTATTGACCCTGAATGCCTATCTTCTTTAATGCCTCCCACAGGTACTCCCACCCCACTCGGTCAAATGCTTTTTCGGCATCTAACATTACCATTCCGAGTGGGGTGAGGGTAGTCGAGGCGACATCAAAGGCTGTGATTGCTGTGTTTACATGGGCCGTTGTGTCTCGCCCAGTCACAAAACCATGTTGTTGTGGGTTGACCAAAGTCGGCATGTTGGGTGCTAACCGATTTGCTAATATCTTAGAAAAGATCTTAGCATCTGCGTTAAGCAGTGAAATCGGCCGATAAGAGCCACAGTCTTCCGGTGTTTTTTTTTTTTTTTTTAAGAAAGAATACAATTTTAGCTATTTTCCATGATATAGGTACTTTTCCCAAGTTATCTATAGAATCGATGACATTTTCTAACAATGGTAATAGTTCTTCTGTGCAGACTTATATAGTTCCATGGGCAGACTATCCTCACCAGCTGCTTTTCCCGATGGTAAGGCCAAGATCGCTGCATTTATTTCAGATTGTGTTATTTTTGAATTGAGGAGTTGCAATTTTTCCTTAACTGTATCTTTTGATATGGGCATATATTTATCCAGATATTGTGTGATTCTTGCTCTAGAAGGAGTATTATCAGGAGTGTATAAGCTCTGGTAGTAGTTAACAAACTGACCTAGAATTTGTTCTGGTTGATAATATTCTTGTAAGTCAGACCCTTTATTTTTTTGATGTTGGTTCTCGCCTTTTTATCCGCAACTTTGTATGCAAGTATTTTACCTATTCGGTCTCCTCCTTCATATTGGTTTAATTTGTATTTATGTATTTTAGAACAATATCTGTCTCTTAGCGTCTTTTTAAGAGAAGATTGTAGTTTTAATAGTTCGAATCTTATCTCCTGGGTATTTCCATTTTGTGCCTTAGTTTCTTCGGCTAGTTTCTGCTCCAGTAACAATATATCTGAAGTAGCTTTTTCAGTAGTCCTACGTTTTTCAGCATTGAGTGTGTAAATAAATTGTTGGGTAAACCCCCTTATGCTGCACTTACATTGTTCCCAGACTATATCGATTTTGGCTGAGTTAATATTGAATTCGATAAATTCTTTGATATGTTTCTTTAGGGAAGTGACAAAGCCCGAATCAGTTAGTAAATATCTCGGGAAGGTAAATTGTCTTAGATCTGGCCTCGACTCACCATTCTCAAATTCTAGTAATATAGGGTTGTGATCGGAAGAGATCCTTGGACACAGTTCAATCTTACAGTTATTCAATATTAGATCGGTTGCCCACACCATATCGATTCTCGAGCAAGATCTATGGGGCGATTGAGTAGTATGTGTGTCCTGCTAGTTTTGGGTGTTTATGACCGCCATGTGTCTTTTATGTTAAGCAGTCTACCTAGCCGAGAATCGCAGATCTGACCTTGCGCATCCTGCGCGGAGAGCCGTGTCCAGTAGAATCTAGTTTATAATCTATTACGCAATTAAAGTCTTCCATCACTAATCTTTCTCCCTCCCATTCTAGTAACTCAATACTTAAGTATTCAAATAGCTTGGGGTCATCTATATTAGGGCCATAAACCAAGCATAGAACAAACTTCCGGTGTTCCATCTGGACTTGTGCTATCGCCCACCTCCCCCGTGTATCCGATGATAATTTTGTAATTTCTATCGCTATTCCTTTCTGTTTTAGTATTGCCACTCCCCTAATGGAGGCACCCAAAGTTGAACAGACCACAAGCTCATACCCCATTTGTAAGAGCAATTTCCTGTCTTGATAGCTGATATGAGTTTCGGATAAAAGAGCGAATTGAGGTTTGTACATAGCCAGTTCTTCTTGAACCAGTCTCCTCTTTTGTTTACTATTAAGGCCAGCAACAATTTTGTTTTAGACATTGCTTACGTCTAAGTTCTTTGTCTTCCCTCTGCATTAAATCTTTATTATAACATTTCAATATTCTGTGTACACCATTTTTCTTCCTTACAATACATTTTTCCCCCATTTTTCCCCTCCCCCTCCCTCCCTCCCTCAACCCCAGTCCTTTCCTTCCCTCCCAAGTGCCTTTGGGGGGGAGTACCCCTCTATCCCTTGCTGCCGCTGGTATGGCAGCCTAGTGAGATGGCTAACACGGGGAAAGACTCAACCCTCTTTTTGAAACAAAATTTTTCGTTAAATCTACAAAAAACAAAACAAATGTGACAATGTGTTAATTATATATAAAGAAACCATAGAGCTAGATCATACCATTAATAATTTCAACCCCTTTTTGTCCCCCTGGTGATCCAGCGTGATCTGGTATTTTAAATACAAGCTTTCATAGCCTTGCCAGCTGTCTCTTTTATTTCTGCCTTTCAGCTGTGAATTTTTCCAAAGCCCTGACCGCCTCTTCTTGGTCTGTAAAAAAGAAAGGTCGCCCATTATTGATTACCTTAAGCCGAGCAGGCTCTTGTAGGTAAACTGTGCAATTTATAGCTTTGAAGGAGTCTATTAGCTTTCTAAGCTCCCACCTTCTATCCATTGTTTCCTTGCTTAGGTCTGACCGTACAAAAAAAGATATGTTGTCGACAAGAACCGGGCTATTGGGTTTAGCTTTAAATAACACAGCTTGTTTTAGCAAGAAATTTCCAAAGTATATCAGGATAGGTCTCGGAAATTTGTTATTTTTGTTCTTTTGGAACAGAGGAAGTCTCTGTACTCTCTGCAATTGAGAGTCCCAATCCCAGTCAGACAGATCACTGAACGCTTTTTGAAATAATTTTACTACATATGACCTGGCGTCGGCTCCCTCTGCCCCCTCTGGTATCCCAAACAGCCTAAGGTTCTGCCTACGTGAACAATCCACAAATGATTGAAGGTGCTCTTGGCTGTATTTGCAGATGCGATAAGCTAAAAAAAAAAAACAGCAGTCCACCTGCTTTAATAAGTGCTCACTGACTCCCGTATGAGATACTAGGACCACCACTTTCAGAATTTATTCAACATACTTCTCTAGGAGTATTGCCAAAGGTGTTTTCCAATTTCTGCTTAAATCTGTCTCATATTGGTTTTGTTTTAATGCATAGGTTTGGCAACTGAGCAAATCTTACATACCCTTGAAGGCATAAAAATGTTGAATCTGTTTCAGTAGGATGATTGGAAAACTTGAAAAAAAATCTTGGAGTTTATTTGATGTAGGCTTGGAAATATCTTGGAATGGTTTGGATGATGGCAGATGTGAGAAATTAAATGCTTATTACCCAACAGCTTTAACTCGAAATATCGATTTTATTGTGTAACACGTTGGGAACGGTCTACAGGCATCTGCTTCATTATGGCATGCTAACTTTGATTTGAGAAAGCTCTCTGTTAGGACTGCTCTCTATAAAAATGTTCTCAGTTAGTTAAAGAAGTCTCTTCCTTTCTTCTCCTCTGCTATGACGCTTCTGCTTAATGAAATGGCCTTCTGGTTTATTCAGAGGTTCTGGGTTAGGAGGAACATATTTGAATATTCATTTAAAAGTAACTTTACTATAAATCGGAGTACTCCTTCGTTATAATGCTCTGTGCCACATATTTCTCTTAAAAGTTTGTTCTCGCATTAATAAGAATCAAATTAGAACATGATGGTAGCTGGTGAACTCATGGCTAGTCCTCCCAAGAGGATAATGGACCTTTCTGGTATGTAACATGTTTGAGTATTGAAATGTAGCCCTTCTCTTAACCAGTGGAGATAATCTATAATTGTGAAAGATACCACCAATTGAGAACTATACTTAAGGTGAGTAACGTTTCTGTCCCTGCATTCAATGCATTATCAATTACCATCTTACCACATTATTGAGTAGTACGTAAATTAATATGCAGGTACAATTGGACATTGTTGAAGCACAAAGTAAAATGGCGACGAAAATGTTGTATATTTATGAAAGAGCAATGAACATTTTGAAAGAGCTGAAGTGATAACTTGAAGTCTGTACACCAAACTTTAGTGAGTTGATTTTTATCATCTGTTGCTGTAGAGAAACAAGAGGCAGAAGTGAGCCTGACTAATTTGGATAGCAGCAGCAGCAATATGTCATCCATCACCTCCATCTTGTCCATCAGCAGTTCCGACAGTGACGAATTCTACGAAGAAAACTTTGACTACAATGACCTCGATGAAAGCGATGATGACAGCTATATCTTCATCTGAGACTGTTACTACCTTGGTAATGGGGCATGATCAAAGCAACTGCCTGGTCCAGTTGTTTCCACTCATTAGGGCTGGTACATGGAAACGGAGGATCTCAACCCCTTGGGCTTGATGGGCACAAACATTAAGGAAGCTGCCGTGAGCATTTTGTTTCAATAAAGTCAAAACTACATGATGTTCTGGAGCCAAGGCTAAATGTCGTTTTCTGGATTTACTTTTCCAACTTTCCGTAGTTGAATTGTTGAACTTTTGTTATTTAAATAATTATCAAACGTGTGACTCATTGAAAGTTTAGCTAACTATCTTTGTTCCTGGAAGATTTGTTTTTCCTCTTGACTTCATAATTGGAATCAAATGGAATAGTGTGCACTGTTAGGGATTTTCCATTATCCCACTTATTTTTTTTTATCTTGGAACTCCTGCTGGCGGACTGAAGCGTGAAGAGCTGCATGCCCACATCATCAGCAAGTATTGTTATCCTGCCATAACGCCCAATGTGAGACCCGCTTTCCAAGTACATTTTGCTTTTGCTTCTGGACCAACCATGACAGCTGGGTTTTCACAGCCTCTGGTTTCCTTCTAGTAAAATTAGTGGGGTATTGAGTCACCATTGAAAGTTAATACTCCCTTTTAGCATTGGGAGTGGAAAAAGACTTTTGCGAATAAATTGTGTTCATGTTTTTATTTTTTTATTTAAATATCTAAAGGGGATGTACCAGTCATGTTGCACTTGTTAAATAGAATATTAATAGCACTCACAGATGTCACGTAGTATAAAAGTCTGCCAGGACTAAGTGCGACCAGGAGGTGGGAGCCGGGCCCTAATTTGAAATACACCAATAGATACCTTCTAGTGCAGCTCACAGGAAGTTTGCATGATTTCAGCAGTTTGACTTGCTTGTACGGACTGAAGCGGGTAGTCCAGACCTGCAGATCTTGCCTTCCTACGGTAAGTTTTGTTAACATTCTTTTATATTGGAAGTATCCTTTCAAGTAAGATGACATATGCTTAACCGTGGGACACAGGACTTTGGAGGGAAGCATGTCTTGAGGTTGTTGTGTGGTTCAAATACATGTTGTGGGGGGTGGTCTTGTCAATCAGCTTGGGCCTTTTTGAGGGCTATTGTGGATGGCTGTGAGGCATTAGGGCTACCTATTCTAAAGCTTTGCTGAATTATGCCTGAGTAAAGGGTGGCCCAGTCAAGATTTTGTAACCCTTTTAGATTACTTTTTAAAACCAAAGTCCTTGGATGGAATTGTTTGTAATATCAAAGGAATACTTAATTTCCACACTTATCTTTTTTTCTCTTTTTTCCTTTTCCATGTTGAAAGAATTTTTTTTTTCTTAAAATAAATATTTTCTCTGCCAGATTTCTCTAATCATAAACTCTTTCAGTCTATCTTATTGTTTTAAACATTTTAGTAACCTTGTTTCATACTTGAAGGGTCTAGATTCCTTCAGTTGTTTCTAACCTTCGAAACAGGGAGTGCCATTGAAGCACCAGTGAGGCACCAAGAAGATTCATCCTTTTATTTTGCACCCTTGCTGCAATAATGGCTCTTTACCCTGCATATAATGCCATACTCTAATGTCACTTTCTGTTTCCCCACCTAGTGCCATTTCACAAAATAGAGAAGAGTGCTAATAAGACAAATGCTCTACGAAAAGGTTAAAAAAAAGATTGTTGGGAAGAGTTTTGATTGGCGGATAAGCCAAAATGTAAACATTAATCTGAAAGAAAATCCTTTTGTTTCTGCAAAAATAAATGTCACATTTTGTGTGGCTCCTGGGTAACACAACAGAGCACAGATTTTAGCATTTCTAATAATTTCCCTTTTTTCCTTTTTGAATAGGCTTTCTTTTTACTTTTGCCCTTATTTATTTTGCTTTTACAGTCCTGCTTAATATTCTGTTTTGTTTGTGGCAATGTTCTTGTATGATGTTTTTATAAGTTGCGGAATTCATTTCACTTTAAAAATCATTGTCCTCCATTTTGGAACAGTAACATTTCCTGTTCTCACTGCCTTCCTTCTAGGGTGGAATGTAAGTCAGTTGTAGCGCAGGTGGCCTAAGAAAAAGAGCACACAGTTTACACTAATGTTTAAAATGTATATTGATAGTCTAAAAGACCCGAACCATTTTCTGTTTTAAACGTTTTGGAAAAGCTGTTAATTTGGGGTAGGCCAACGGTAATGGTCTTCACAGAGGGCTCCCGAGTTCAGGGGTCTTCCCAGCTGATGAGAAAATGCCTAATCGCACATTGCGAGTGAAGAAGAAATGCTCATCTCAAGTTTGTTGAGCTGTGAAACTGGCCAATAATTACTTCTTCTGGACAGTGCAAACAAGGTCGCCTTCAACCAGATCATGGATCGTAGCATGGGCTGTATTAGACTATCTTGATTTGTGAATAACGGCATGTTACAGAAATGGCTAGTACTGCAAATCAGTGATCACAAGGGAGGATATTTACTCACTCAAGGACGAACTGTAATCGTTAGACTTTCCTTTTTTGTGTTTATTTGGTTCTTAGGTTATTTTCTGTATTCCTTCAAGACAATAAAAATATATTTAAACCCTTTTGGGGGGGTTGTTTCCTTTAAAGTGTATTTTGTGTTGCTATTATATGCTGTGAAGTTAAAGTTTCAGTATTGCGAAGCAAACGTCACTACCTCTTGTATATCTATGTTATGGGTGACTAGGTGCTGCTAATATTTAGCACGTTCAGCTGACCAATGCTTGTAAAACCTTTTGTTTTGTTTCTTATGAAATTCTATTTTGCCTTTTCCACCATATTGGAATTTTTCAGTCCCTACCTGCCTGTCCATTACAGTAATCACTTTTTGTTATCTAAGACTTTCTTTGATAATCATAACTGATGTCTGTCCTCTGTAAGGGCCATGATGGGGCAAATAACGAGCATACCCAGGGTAATCCTTGTTACAATCAATCAATCATTTGTAAAGTGCACTACATACCCGCGAGGGTCTCAAGGCGCCGGGGGGCGGGAAGGGGGTGCTACTGATCGCACAGCCAGGTCTTGAGTATCCTCCTGAAGGTCAGCAGGTCTTTGGTCTGTCGTAGGCTCAGTGGGAGGGTGTTCCATGTCTTGGCGGTGAGGTGGTAGAAGGCTCTTCCACTGGTGGTGGTTCTTCGGATGTGCAGGACGGTGGCGAGTGAGAGATCGGCGTAGCGTAGCTGGCGGTTGACTGACTGACTGAAGTTTTTTATTAAGCGCTCGAATGCCGCGGCGTCTTGGTGCTGTAGATTAGAAGGCGATGTGAGGCAGATCAGGGTATGGAAAACAGCCATGTTTTCAGGGATTTTCTTAACCTCAGTTTTGAGGCTTGTGAGCGAAGTTCAGCAGGCAGTGAGTTCCAAAGTTTGGAAGCCTGATTAGAAAAGGTTTTTCCACCCCAACGCACTCTCCGGATTCTAGGCACACAGACAGGTAGGGGATGTAGATGGAGAGCCGTCTGTTGAGGTAGACTGGGCCGGTCTTGTGAAGTGCCTTGTGTGCGTGGGTGAGGAGCTCGAAGGATATCCTTTTGTTGACTGGGAGCCAGTGCAGGTTTCTCAGGTGGGGGGTGACCGTGGCGTGGTACGTCGAGGATCCGTCGTGCCGAGGCGTTTTGGATGAGTTTGATGAGCATAGTGGGGGCTCCCGCCTAGAGGGCATTTCCATAGTCTAGTCTACTGCTGACGAGGGCCTGGGTGACTGTCTTTCTTGTATCTGTCTGGATCATCTGTAGATCTTGCGGAGCATGCAGAGGGTGTTGAAGCAGGAGGAGGAGACGGCGTTGACTTGCTTGGTCATTGAGAGCGTTGAGAGGAGGATGATTTCCAGGTTGCGTGCGTGGTTGGTGGGTGTCGGGGCTGCCCCCAGTGCCGTCGGCCACCAGGAGTCGTCCCAGGCTGAAGGATTGGAGCCGAGGATGAGGACCTCCGTCTTGTCCGAGTTCAGCTTCAGACAGCTGGTCTTCATCCAGTCGGCGACGGCCTTCATTCCTTCGTGGAGGTTGGCTTTGGTGGTAATGGGGTCCTTGGTGAGGGAGAGGATCAGCTGAGCGTCGTCAGCGTAGTAGATTATGTTGAGGTCCTGCTGTCGTGCTACGTGTGCGGGGCCATGTAAATGTGGAACAGTGTCTGCCTGAGGGCGGATCCTTGGGGTACGCCGCAGATTATCTTGGAGGCTTTGGAACGGAATGGGGGAGGTGGACGCTCTGGGTTCTGCCGGAGAGGAAGGAGGTGGTCCAATCCAGAGCCTTGTCTTGGATCCCCCCGGCGTGGAGGTGTGTGCGTAGCGTGCGGTGGCCTATGGTGTCGAAGGCGGCATAGAGGTCTAGGAGGATGAGTGCTGCGGTCTCGCCGTTGTCCAGCAGGGTCCTGATGTCGGTGGCGGCAATTAGGGCAGTCTCGGTGCTGTGGTTGCTGCGGAACCCTGAGTGGGAAGGGTCCAGGATTCTGTTTTCTTCGAGGTATCGGGTTAGCTGTCTGTTGACTGTTTTCTCAATGACCTTGAGAAGGGGAGCAGAGAGATGTGCTGGAAGTTCTTGAGGTCTCTCGGGTATGCCTTAGGTTTTTGGGAAGGGCGTAGATCTCGGCGTGTTTCCAGGTCTCTGGGAAGGTCGCAGTCTCGAGGGAGAGATTGATGACGTTGCGCAAGTGGGGTGCGATGGAGCTGCTTGCTCTGTTGAAGACGTGTTGCGGGAATGGGTTTGACGGAGAGCCGGAGTGGGTTGTGTGCATGGTCTGCTAACAGGGAGTCGTGGTTGATGGTGTACGGAGGGTCTGTTGTGGCTGTCTGGGTGTTGAACCTGTCGTGGATGTCTGCTATCATGCGGTGGAAGAAAGTGGCGGGGGAGTCGCACAGGGCTTGCGACGGCGGGATGCCTGTGTTGGACCAGCTCCAACACCCCAGCTCCATTGGTGTTGGGAGCTGGGGTTGGAGAGTTCCTTCACGATGTTGAAGAGCTCCTTGCTATTGTGTGCATTGTTGTTGAGGCGGTCTTTGATGGAGGTCCTCTTGGCCGCCCTGATGAGGTGGTGGTGGTTGCGGACGGCGTCCTTGTGTGCTGCGTGGCTGTCCAGAGTTTGTTCGCTGTGCCATTTCTTCTCTAGTTTCCGGCAGGCTTGCTTGGAGGCTAGGAGTTCTGGGGTGAACCAGCTGGCCCTCTTGCTGGTTTCTCCGGGCTGGGGGGGGCAGGGGGGGAGTTCCTCAGCGGGGCGAGGGTGTTGGTGCAGTCCTCGATCCACCGTCTGAGGCTGTGGGCAGCGTCATTGGTGTTGGGAGGGTTCGGTGGGTGGGTTGAGAGCGAGGTTTGCATGTAGTTGGTCTTCTGTGATTTTGCTCCAGCAGCGGCGGGTATCTGTTTGGTGCGGTGGAGTGTGATGGGTTTCTGGAACGCAAAGTGGATGCAGTGGTGATCGGTCCAGAGGAGTTTGTGGTGTGGCTGACTGAGACGTGCAGGCTTGAAGAGAAGACTGGGTCGAGCGTGTGGCTGGCGGAGTGGGTGGGCGTTTTGACGAGTTGCTTCAGTCCAAGGTTGGCGAGGTTATCGATCAGGTTTGTGGAGTTGTTGTTCTCAAGGTGAAAGTTCAGGTCTCTGAGGAGGATGTAGTCGGTATAGGTCAGGGCTTTTGTGCTGATCAATGTGGTGATGGAGTCGCTGAACTGGGGGCGGGGGTGGTACACGAGGGTGCCTCTGAGGGTGAAGTTAAGGTCTGTGTGGATCTGAACATGCATGTCTTCGGCGGTGCTGAGCGCGTCGTCTGTGCTAGTCGAGACCCTGATGCTGTTCTTGTGGTAGGTATGCTTCTGATTCAGGATTGGCTCTTAGAAGTATTGCCATTCACAACTCCATCTGAACATACAGCAATGCTCCTCAATCTACTACCTCAAGAACGCCTAGGTCCATGCTATTCATACATCCCCTAAAATATACTATACCAATAGGACCAGGTCAGCTCTCCATCTAACAGCCAGGCAACAACATGCTCTGCAGCAGATAGCTGTGCTGTTGAAAGAGAAACCAGATCTCAGTGCTTTGTGGTTGACTTACTCCCTCGATGAGAAGGAAGCCAATAGAACCTGAGCCCTAGCCCTGAGATGTCTCAAATTCTGATACTAGTAAGGGTAAAGCAGACTGTATACATAGTAGTCCAGAGATATTACTTTAATGTGTTTATTTTGAATTGAGTTTGGCGAGGAATGAAGTATGCCATTCAGCACCAACAAGGTGCATCAAAACTCATCTCTACAAACTCCGCGCCAGGCATGGCTTCAGGGATAAATAAAGCTAGCCTAAGTGTACAAGCTCGGTATACAGTTACTTGCTGACACTGACTTCATGCGAAGTACTCCAATGAATAGGGCCAAACTGCAGTGCGGGAGATGGTATGCGCGTGAGCAACTAGGGTGTGGTAGGCGGGCAAGGCTTGTGTGTGAGAAGGGAGTGAAAGGTAAATAAAGGAACAAAGCAAACGGTGCATAGCAGGAAACCCCATGGAAACATCTAAAATAGTACATAAACTGAAGAAGAAGAAAAAAAGGCCAAAACGCATGCAACTAAACAATGAAGAGTAATAATGGTGATGATATTTATAATATGGGGAAAGACTTTTTACTTCAGCATTATTGCAAATTAGATAGGAATGCATGCTCCTCACAATGATGTTGGAAATAACTTGTACACATTTTTTCTTCGAACATCCGGTTGTTTTGGTTGATATTTTTTTTGCAAATTTGGATAATATTGCCATGGGAAAAAAATTATCAAATTCCTTAACCTCCAGGTTTCAGGATTTGAGCACCATAGTGAATGCTTTCTCCTTACTTGTTCATCAGGATTTCTTTATGCCTTTCCACCAATTCTAATTACTAGTGTTATCCTGAACTTCAGCCTGTTTAACTTTAAGAAGATCCTTATTGCTCTCACTTGGCTATGACAGTGGTGGTACCAAATCTTCGGAGCAGACACAAAGGAGGTTGTTGTCCTGTACAAGCTGAAAAACATGGCTCGTCATTTGACGGCATATTAGCATATTCTCTAGTTCAGCTTTCCTTACAAAAGACATGGCTAGCAGTAATGAAGCATGGAGAATTTGCTTTAAAACATTGTATTCTTTGAAGTGTTCAAAATATTCATATGGTGTATTCAAACCTGCAGCCTAGCCAAGAAGTGGCTCTCGCATACATTTGGCAAATTCGTCATTTCGAGTTCTTTTAATTCTAGCAGCTTACAGGGTGAATCCAAATCAAGAACTCTGGTCACCATTCTGGTGATAACTCTTTTGAAGGTAAACATAAATGTTTTGTTGATTAGTAAACTTCATTACTAACCAATTAAAGAGGCAGTTTCTTACTGCGTGAAACCTACTGATCGCAGAAACTAAAAACCTTTTTACAATCCTTAACTACACTGATAGAAATAATATACAGAACTAAAAATAAGACAACCCAGTCGTAGCCCAGGGCAGTGATTGAGATGGCTGTAGGTATATGGTATTTCTATAGTGTGAACCAAGCCAAAAGGGAGCAGAGCATTGTGCATGACCAAAGACCAGCATACAGTCAACGAGTAATGGGAAAGGAAGCTGGGTTGTGGATGCTTAATGCAGTGTGACGCAGTGCTCTTTAAAGAGGTAAGTCTTCAACCTTTTCCTAAATTGGAGCGCGGATGAGGCCATCCTGATGGATATGGGGATGTTGTCCTCTATCTTGGGCCTGCTGTCTAATTTTTTCCTTCTTAGTTTATGGCTGCAGTCTGATGGTGTCCTGACTACAGGTGTGCCAAATAGTACCAGAGATGGTGAGCTTGTCTGCAAGATAAGCAGGGTTACTAGTTGGTATGGCTTTGTAAATGATGCCGCTGGTTTTGAAGATGGTGCGGGCAGGCAAAGGGAGACAATGAAGTTGCATCTGGGTGGGGGTGATGCAATCACTTTTCTTGAGGCCCTAGACGAAACGTGCTGCGATGTGCAGGATGCTCCTAAGGGGTGTCCGTATTGAATCTAGTAGGCCTTGGAGTAGGGCAATACCACCATCCGGGTACAAGAGTCTGATGGCCTCCTGCAAGAGTGAGACCGATGGAAGGCTTAAGTCCAAGCTAACTGGATGGGACCTCTACTATTTTGTATACTAAAAAAGTATCCAGCTGCTTAACTTCTCGAAGTTACTCAAATAACGAGCCAATGTACTAAATTCACAAGCTTTTGTGATTTATTCCACTTTTCTTATACTTTTTTTCAGGAAAGTTAAATTCAGTCCAATGATGTCATTGACCAGGATAACAAAAAAAATAATAATGAAACAATTTGGGTTACATAAACATTTCCCGGTTGTACGACACACATCAACATATATTTACAAGTGTACATCAAATATCAACATATATTTGGATCCTGTCCCGATGTCTTATTTTAGAGAGGTAGAGGGCCTCCAAAGGGATTTGCTGTGGGATGGGAAGGCGCGAATTGCCCTAAACAAGCTTACATTAAATTGGTATGATGGGTGCATTAGCCTCCCGGATATCAAAAAATATTATTGGGCAGCACACTTAGCAGCCATTAACCACGGCACCTACGGTCGACCCGACGACCCTGGCTATGCCATGGACAGGTGGCTCCTCCGGGGGGGGGGGGGGGGGGGGGGGAACTATAATAGAGCTCTCTACTCCAAACCTGAGCCCACCAGATTGACAGGCCTCACCAAACACTCAGTCTCCATGTATGGCATGCCGCCACCAAATGCCTTGGCTGGGACCGCCGGCTTACACTGGCGACTCCTTTACGGGACTCCGAGCAGCTGGGTAATCTATGGTAATCAAAAGGGTTTGACAAGTACGAAATTAAACCCTTTGCCACTTTGCAACAGCAATTTGATCTAGCAGACACAGAACACTTTTGCTACATACAAGCCCGGCATGCATTACGATCCCTTCTGCCGCAGGGTACCATACTCCAGAGTCTTCCCCATTGGAGGATAGAATAGTAGACGGCCACCTCCCTGCAAATGCTATCTCCTTGATATACAAAAAGTTGATCAACAACATGGAAAATCCTCTCCATACACTGCGGGATAGATGGGTGGGAGATGGCATTGAGATGGATGACGAAGAATAGCAGGAGGTGATATCTTCCCCCCCCCCCCCCCCCCCCCCCCCGAGTGGTTGCAATTCCAGCACGACTCAGATTGGTGCAGTTAAAAATCCTTCACAGGATATACATGACTGGACCCCAGCTGGTACAGATGGGAAGAGCTGACGGGGGTAGAAAGGGTTGCGGCCAATTAGGAACTTTCATGCACATCATATGGGAATGCGACCTCATTCGTCCCTATTGGCAGAAAGTACATGACATTCTCAATGCAGTGCTGACTTCACACCTTCACCCTGAAGCCCGCAGGTGCCTTCTTAATGTGTGGGAGCCTACAGACTTGAATGTCGCACAGACGCAATGGGTCACTCTGGGTCTAACACTTGCAAAAAGGAATATCGCGCAGCTCTGGGGTGCATCCCACCCACCTACTGTAGAGGCCTGGGAAAGGGACCTCGACAGGTGCACGCACAGGGAAAAGACCGTTTATGTGGCAGGGGTTGCCCCCCCAAAAATGGACTCTCATATGGGGCCTGTGGAACTCCTACCATGGCGAAATATGCCAACCACCTTGTAATAGTTAATATGACAATGCCCTTTCCCCGGAGACCTTCTCTATAATGTAAGATTGTCCCTAGCTCTCACTTATTGTCTACATGATGTATGATTTTGGCAACCTCCTCTGTAACGTATTATGATGCCAATGTATGTTAATAAAAAGAATTTTTTTTTTTAAAACATCAACATATACTGTAAATTACATAAATCCTGTACAATTGATTGAACACTGGGTAGCTCAATATAAGGCACCAGTCCTTGACTGTCTTAAGCACTACGTGTGTGTTGTCTCCTGCCTCTGTGCACAGCTCTGGGCCTCAAATTTGAGGTGTTGTCAACAAGGGAAGGAAATTAATTGAAAACTTTCTCCCTGAGCACTTAAAGGGTGTCTTATCCAAGATGCTGCGGTCAACGCGTTCCAACCCCATCTTCATTATGGTGTTTTCATCAGGACCTGGACGTTTTGATGTCTCTTTTTAGCTGTAGTCCTTGTTGGTTGAAGGTTTGCAAAACAAAATTTAGCATGGTTGTGGCCTTATTCAAATGGTGGTGACAATTTCAATAGTCAAATCTTTTATTCTCTGAACAAACTCGATGGGATGTTGGGAAACTTGTTCCCCAAATATTTGCGCCGTATAATCAATAGAGCTGGGAAGAAAGAGTGCTGATATCAATCTTTTTTTTTTTTGGGCTTTGCAATGTGTTCCTTGAGGGTGAGGTTGGTATCCAGGGTGAATCCAAGTGACTTGGCATTCACTGAAAGTTGGGGTTTGAAACCGTCCGATATCTTTTCAATTGGCAGGAAACTTACCAGATAAAGAAACTACAAATATCTGAAAGAGACACGTTAGTGATAGATTCCTTACCTTAGAATAATCCCCAGGCGTCAGACTGGATCCGGAAATTTTTGCGAAGCATTACCCCTCCGCGTCGGTAGGCGTCGTCCGCGGCTCCGCGTCCGTCGTCGGCGTCATTGGCGCCGGAATGACGTCGTCTGAGTACTTAGACGCCGCCCATGCGCGCTGATGTCAGTTCTTCTTTTTTCCGTGCCAGCTAGCGCAGATCCGGAGAAGCTCTACCCCTAGTCATTTTTTGACTAAACTTTTTGATCTTTTTGATCATTTCTTTACTCGAGTCTTTGACTCTATTGGTGCCGGTAGGGATGCCCGGGTTCAAACCTTGCTCGAAGTGCGACCGACTGATGTCGGTTACCGACCCCCATCGCCGGTGCCTGAAGTGTTTAGGCCTCGACCACGACGACCGCACCTGCTCCGACTGCCGGGCCCTGACGTCTAAAGCTAGGCGGGAGCTGTCTCGCAAGCGACTCGAGCTCCGGCAGTCGCCCCCGCGCCGTTCCCGGTCCCGGTCCCACGGGAGGTCGAGGGACCGGTCGCAGGGTCGGAGTCATCGCAGCTCCGGGAGTGGACATCGGTCGGGATCCAAGTCCTCAGGTAAGAGGCATGAGAGGTCGGAGAGACGTCATTGTTCCTCCGACCCACCCCGACGCTCGCACAATGCGGCCGGGTGTTCGGGTGACACTGCCCACGCGGCTCCGACGGAGTCTCAAGCGTCGCCGCCTGCCCCACACCTTCGGGTCCCTGGGCACGGCGCGTTGCCTGAGGAGATCGAGCGGTACCTCATGGCCATGAGGTCCCTCCCTCCTCAGCTGGGTTCCGTGGCGCCTCCGGGCCCAACGGTCCCGGCTGGAGGCCCTAGCAGGTCGGGTGCTTCGGCCCCGGCGCCGCTGGCGACTTCGGTCCCGGCGCCGCAGGACCTCACCGGATCCGCTTCCGGATCCGGGTGGCCGCCGGCGACTTCACCGGCGCCGGCCCCGCGGGTGTCGCCACCGGCGCCCGCTGTGGACGCCGTCCCCAATCTTCCCTTCGGTCCGCCGCTGGGCGCTGCTTCCGACGGCCTTTGGAGATTTTTATTTCCATGAGGAGGCCCCGTCTGTTGCCCCTGTTTTACAGGAGACGGGTGACGAGGGTGACTGGGAGGGGTCTGAAGACCCTCTGGCATTGGAGTGCCAGTCTCAAGAGGACTGGACATATGAGCTTGGGGAGGCCAGTGGTATTGACACTTCGCCAGACACTGGATTTGTCTGCCCTCCCACCGTGGCTACGGAGGAGGGGTCTACTTACAGTGTAGTGTTGACGAGGGCAGCCAAGGCCTTAAACCTTGAGCTCCCCGTCGCGGCCGTGGGGACTAACCTCCTCACTGAGGTCCTCAAACCGCAGACAAGCTCCAGTGAGCCCCTGCTGCTGTTCAATGAGGCCTTGTGTGACGTTCTTGTGGGCACCTGGTCCAAGCCCGCCACAGGTCCGCCTGTGGATAGGAACGTGGCCAGACGCTACTGCCCGGCCCCGGGCGACCCTTGCTTTTTGTCCACCCATCCCACCCAGAGAGCCTGGTTATCCAGGCCTCCACTTCCCAGACCCCATTCCCGACGGCTCCGCAGGTCGGGAATCCAAGAGATATGAACAATTCGGGAAGTAAGTGTTCTCGTCCCTGAGTTTGGGGCTGCGGTCTGTCAATACCGCCTGTCTCTTGGGCCGCTACACCCACACCCTGTGGGACTTGGTCGCGGACGTGCTGCCACAATGTCCAGACGAGGTCCGGGCTAAACTCGCCCAAAACCTTGTGGAGGGCCGAGATGCAGCGCAATATTCCATCCGGTGTGGGCTGGATACCACAGACTCACTGGGCAGGGCGATGGCAACAACAGTGGCGGTTCGATGCCACGCCTGGTTGAGGTCCGCCAACTTTTCGGCCGATGTCCAGGCCACACTTCTGGACATGCCGTTCGATGGCCGTCGCCTCTTTGGCGACAAGGCAGACCATGCCCTTGAGCGTTTTAAGGACTCCAGGGCTACGGCCAAGTCCTTGGGCCTCTCGGCCACACGCCAGCAATCGGGTGCCTTTCGCTCCTTTCGTGGCCACAGAAGGGGCGCCACCACACGAGCTGCCAGCCACGCACCGCAGAATGTTCAACAGCGTGGTGGCGGCCGTGGAAACCGCAGTGGCGGCGGTCGGGCTTAACGGCGAGGCCAGTCCACACCTCCCTCCGCAGCACCTGCCTCAAAACCTTCCTAGTCCGAGTTTTCAGGCCCATGTGAAGCCAGTGGGAGGCAGGGTTCGCCATCACCTCTCCCACTGGCGCACTGAGACGTCGGACAGGTGGGTGCTGCAGATCGTCCGAAAGGGGCTACTCCCTCCCCTTCGAGGCGACCCCTCCAGCCATGCCACCGCAATTCCACCGCGTTGTCGGGGGATCACTTGCAACTTCTGCAAGAGGAAGTCACGGCCCTCTTGGCCAAGGGGGCCATCGAGCGCGTTCCTGGGCCAGAAGTAGGGTGTGGTTGTTACTCCCACTACTTTCTGGTACTCAAGAAGGGCAAAGGGGGCCTACGCCCTATCTTGGACCTATGGAACGTCAACGGCTTCCTCCGGAAGGAGAAGTTCAAGATGCTGACTTTGGCTCAGGTCTTAGCTGCCCTGGACCCTGGAGACTGGCTGGTAGCGTTGGACTTGCAAGGACGCTTATTTTCACATCCCCGTCCTGCCGGCCCACCGGCGTTACCTGCGGTTCACGGTAGGCCACGAGCACTTTCAGTTTACCGTGCTCCCCTTCGGCCTTACCAGCGCCCCACGGGTGTTCACGAAGGTGATGGCGGTGATCGCAGCTCATCTGCGCAGGTTAGGGGTGTTAATCTTCCCCTACCTCGACGACTGGTTGTTGAAGGCGGGCTCGCCCCAGACAGTCGTCGGCCACCTCCAGACTACGGCCGACCTCCGGCACGTTGATGGAGAACCCCAGCAAGTGCAGAAGTCGCACCTGTGTACCTCTCAGAAGCTCCTCTTCATCGGAGCGGTTCTAGACTCTGTGCAGTTTCGGTTTTATCCTCCCGAACAGCGGGTTCGGGATATTCAGGCTCCGATTCCAATCTTTCAGCCTTTATCCCGAGTCTTGGTCAGGTTGACGCTGCAGGTTCTGGGGCTGATGGCTTCCTGCATCCTTCTGGTGCATCACGCCTGGTGGCGGATGCGGGCTATGAAGTTTCAGTGGGCCCAGCATCAGGGCAACTTGTCCGATCATATCTTGATCTTGTAGGGCACTGCAAGACAGTTGCAGTGGTGGCTCACGGGCCGCGATTGGGTCAGTGGCAGATCCCTCTCCCTACCCCCACCCGGAGCACGTGGTTGTGACGGACGCGTCCCTCCAGGGCTGAGGAGGCCACATGGGAGAGGCGGAGATCAGAGGCCTCTGGTCTCCGGCGGAGTCCCGGCTCCATATCAACATTTTGGAGCTGCGGGCGATTAGTCTAGCACTGAAGGCATTCCTCCCCTCTGTCCGGGGGAGTGTAGTGCAGGTGTTCACGGACAACACCACCGCCATGTGGTACTGCAACAAACAGGGCGGGGTGGGGTCATGGACCCTATGCCAGGAGGCTCTCCGCCTCTGGCAGGGGCTGGAACGTCAGGGCGTGACCCTGCTGGTTCAACACCTGGCAGGTTCTCTGAACACCAGGGCCGACGAACTCAGCCGTCTGTGCATGATGGATCACGAATGGCGTCTGAACTCGGACGTGGCGCAAGGCCTCTTTCAGCAGTGGGGAGAGCCTTGGTTAGATCTATTCGCCACAGAAGAGAACGCGCAATGTCCTCAGTTCTGCGCATTGGAATTTCCAAGGCGGCATTCGCTCGGAGACGCTTTTCGTCGAGACTGGAGCTGCGGTCTATTGTACGCCTTTCCGCCTATACCACTTCTGCCCAGAGTGCTGAAGAAGATCAGGCGCGACCGGGCCCAGGTTATTCTTGTGGCTCCGGACTGGGCACGAAGATACTGGTATCCCGAGCTACTCAGCATGTCAGTCGATCCCCCGATTCGTCTGCCTCTTCGGGAGGACCTTCTGTGGCAGCAGCAGGGGGCGGTTCTGCACCCGAACCTGTCCAGTCTCCACCTACAAGCTTGGAGATTGAGCGGCGGCAGTTGAGGCCATTTGACTTGCCTCCCGAAGTCTGTGATGTCATTCTGGCAGCCAGGCATCCCTCCACAAAGTCGGTGTACACCTGCAGGTGGAACAGATTTGTGGCATGTTGCACAGCAAAGGCTGTGGACCCTCTCTCTGCACCCCTTTCTGAGGTTCTCCTCTTTCTTCTTTCTCTTGCCCAGCAGGGCTCTGCTCTGGGCACTATCAAGGGGTACCTTTCTGCCCTTTCCGCCTTCTTACGGCTACCTGATCAGCCTTCCTTGTTCAAGTCCCCCATTGTAAATAGATTTTTGAAGGGCATCACACACATGTTCCCTCCCGTTCCCTTCGTGATGCCACAGTGGGACTTGAATCTTGTACTTACTTATCTTATGAGTGCTCCCTTTGAGCTGCTCCCTAACTGTCCTCTCCGTCTTCTTACTTTGAAGACTACTTTCCTGGTGGCCATCACCTCTGCCAGGAGAGTGAGTGAGCTCCAGGCTCTTTCTTCTACACCTCCTTTCCTCTCTGTCCATCCGGACAAGGTTGTGTTGCGGACGAGACCCTCTTTCCTGCCCAAGGTTGTCACGGCCTTCCACGTCGGGCAGTCCATTACCTTGCCCACCTTCTTTCCACCTCCGCATCCCTCGAAAGAGGAAGAGAGGCTCCACCGTCTGGACCCAAAACGTGCGCTCTCTTTTTATCTGGATCGCACACGCCAGTTCCGGGTGGATGACCAACTCTTTGTTGGTTACGTGGGTGCTAAGAAGGGAAAGCGGTGTGCAAGAGGACCATCTTGCGATGGATCATCTTGTGTATCCAGGCATGTTACTCCTTGGCCAAAAAGGAGCCCCCTGTTGGATTGCGGGCTCATTATACTCGGGTCACGGCGACCACAACTGCCCTGGACATTGCCAGGCAGCTACGTGGGCCTCGCTGCACACGTTTGCACGACACTACTGCCTGGACAGCCAAGTCCGGAGGGATGGCTTCTTTGGCCGTTCCGTCCTCCAGAACTTTCTGGTGTGATTATTGGTTCGCAGACCCACCACCGGGGTTGGTATTGCTGGGATATCTATTCTAAGTAAAGCAAAAAGGGGGGTGCTGAACTGTTCCTTTGGAAAAAGAGGAATTAGGTGTAACTGGTGTGACCGGAGGTGTAGATGTAACACCTTTGGGCATCCATTTTGTTGGATGTATTTGCCTCACACACCCATAAGGGTGTCATGCCTCATCATAGGCGTTGCTCCTCGTCGGGGAGGCGGTGCAATCCCGACAGGCTCACCTCTAAGAGGGGCTCTTTGGCGGAGATCTTTTGTATCCAACTGCCTTATGGTGAAGTGCGGGTGTGTGGGTGGGGTAGCAAGTTGCCTAGAGGAGTGATTTAAAATGTAGCAGGGGGTGCCGGAAACCACTTTATTCTGGGGGTCCCCCTACTGCAATTAAAAACGTGAATCTAGCTCGCTAGGTGTCAACAAGTTAGGTATAGTGACCCAAGATGAGACTAGAAGAAAGATTGGTCGACATGTTTCTCGCGTGTGGCTGTTCGCCCGCGATTCATCAGGACCTATTAATGGTGAAAACTACATATAATCAACAACATGCTGGTGTCATGTGTGTAGTGTGGGTGTAGTTTACCTCTGTAGTTCAATCCTATGCCTAAATGGGGAAGAAAAGGAATACAGAATTAATAGCATTACATTTCTCCAGAAAGCATACATGGTCAGAGCCAGGGCATGAACACAGTGTACCATGCTAGTGGTGGTGAATTACAACTAGCATCACTAGAACATGCCTGTGTCGTTGCAGCATGCAGTGTAAACATCACACACACACACACTGTGTACGTGAAAGAGGTGGTTACTGTTAAAATTAAAAACAGTGATTTAAAAACAGCAGCAGTCTCGCAGGAGACACCATGCATATCAATGTGTGAGGCCAAACAATTGTGTTATTATTGACATTCTAGACTAACTCCCGACTCACCTAATGGTCAGGGATTAAATGCCACATGAACGTTTGGCGGGTCGGTACATCGGGGTTGGACCTTTGGATATGGCTAGAGGGCAAGACGTATATATTAGCACCAAGGAAGCTACAAAAGTAATCAAAGCCCTCAAGGAGGGTCAGGGTTGGTTATAGCTGGACGTAGATGTCTGAGACATCTAGTATTGTGTTGGAGGGATGCACCTTACCTCAAACTTCCCGTGTCCACGCGGATTCACCTACCCATCACCGCCGAGCTCGAATAGGTGAAGGAGCTCGGTGGCGTTCACTATTTATAGTTAGGAGCGTCATGGAATTGCGCCCGTATTCGCCCCTTGCAATAGGTCACGTGATATGCTTGGTTAATGTATCGGCCATTATGGAATGGGTAAAATAGGCCTCAAGTATTGTCAAACTAGATGTTTGGTATACGATTCTGACCTGTGATAGTTAGTAGGCCAGTGGAAGGTACATGAATTGTAAAAATGTGGAGCTTACAGAATTTAGACAAGAGCAAGATTAGTAAATGATCTAGAGTTCCATTATCAGAGTAGTGGGTGGCTGGTCTATAGAGAGTGCCAAGGGATGTCATCATTGAGGCCTCGGCTATCGGAAGAAAGGCGGTGGACCCACCTTTGTTCTTTCCGGAACAAGGCATTTTTGGGGCAGTTTGGACTGGATTCTAGCACTACCCATTTCAATGAGTCTGCATTGTGATTGGATTCCACATAGTGTTTACACATTTTGGTATGAGTTTTTTTACAGCGGAAATTGCTGCGATGTTCGATAATGCGGGTTTTAATTGGGCGGGTTGTCATCCCAATATATTGCAAACCGCACGGGCATGTCAGCATGTAAATACAGTGGGAGGTGTTGCAGTTAGTGTGGCCCCTGAGTTCCCAGTTGAACGTCTCAGAGAGTTGTATGGTTTTTAGTATCATTGTGTATCTGCAAACCCCACAGGTGCCACATGGATAATGGCCCATGACGGGCGGCAGATGCCATAAAGTTTGTTGAGTACCTTTCTTTGTTGTTTTTGGTCTGGTACTGATCAGAATATCTTTTACATTCTGCGATCTTTTAAACGCAAACCTAGGTTGTTCTAGACTCATGTTTCCTGTATTGAGAATGCCCCAGTGGCGTTTGATTGTACTTTTGATTTTGTTGGACAAGGGGGTGAAAGTGGTAACACAGGTGATCGGCTGGTTCTCGACCGGTGTTCCCTCCCGTCGTTCTAGTAGAGCTTCTCTGTGGTTATTCCTGGCCCGTTTTTTTGCTTTTGAGACCTCACTCTTCGGGTAACCCCTATCTAGTAGATTCCTGGATAGGATTGCTGATTCTTTCTTGTAGTCGGCCAGGTTGCTGCAATTTCGCCGGATGCGCAGAAATTGTCCGAATGGTAGGTTGGAACGTAGGGCCCTTGGGTGGTGGCTCTTGTAATGGAGTAGGCTGTTGCGGTCTGTAGGTTTCCTATACATGGTAGTGCTGAGTGACCCCTCTTGTAGTTTTATTGTTAGGTCAAGGAAGGCAATCTCTGTAGCTGAAGAAGACATAGTGAAGTGTAAATAAGGGTTGAGTGTATTTACCCATTCAAAAAAAGCCTCATGTGAGGTCGGTGGGCCTGTCCACAGGATCAGAATGTCGTCTATAAATCACCTCCACATTTTGATGTTATCTAGGAAGGGGTTGGACTGATGGTGTATATGTCTGTCTTCGAATTCTGCCATGTATAGACATGCCACTGAAGGGGCAAAAGTACTGCCCATCAAAGTCCCTTGGGTCTGGTGATAGTAGTGCCCCTTGAACTCGAAGTAATTCTCTGTGAGTGCTAAGGTGGCACATTCCATGATAAATGCTGGTGGAGTGTTCGAGTTCCAAACTTCCAGTCCGAGCCTATCCTCTATTACTTCTAGTGTGGCCCTCTGAGGAATGTTGGTATAGAGGGCCTCCACATCGAGAGTAATCAAGAGGTCAATCTTGTAGGAGAGTAGGGTCTGCAATCCTATGATCACCCAGATTTTTTGCTTTTGTTTCACTGGTTTACGACTTTCTCTGGCTGTGGGCCTGCCAATCAGACCCACAGCCTGGCTGTTCTCTTTCTAAATTACGATATGTACCCTAGGTGCATTCACCAATTGGTGCTGGGCCACCTTATCAGACCCCGTAACGCAGGGCATAGGTGTACCCAGGGCCGCCAGGGGCTGCAGCATGTATTATGCCACCCCTGGCTGGCCTCCTAAATTTGACACAACTGGCTGCATGACAGCTGGGGCAAAGTCGTGTAATCACCCTTTGCTTTAGGTATAGTAGCTCTATATCTAACCATACAATGGGCACCCGAGTTCCTCTCAGTCACTCCTATGGCAGGCCTTGACAATCCTGAAGGCAGAGTGCGTGGGCTCGTGTGAACTAGGTTCTGGCCCGAGCCGAGCCCGGTTGCAGCTTGCGGACTCAAGACCCAATGGCTGTTCCATGATAACGCGTACCACATCGGTAACTTCGGTGTCGCGTTATCAAGACATGTCGAGTAAGGTGTCATACGAATCGGGATGCCGCCCCCTCACCAATTCTGGCGACGAGGTTGGCCTTCCGCCCTTCTAGAGGGACACGACATGTACGTAACTGTGAACCCCGGTTAAAGTTAACTAAAGCCTCAGCTCCACAAAATGGATGCTGCCACCACAGACACGAGTCTGACCTCCTGCTGCTGGGAGTCCTTCCAGCGAGGAGTGCTTGGACAAAGGGTTTCCTGTCGAGGGCGATGTTCGCACCGTCCCAGACAGGGTTTGTGTATTCTGGGTAGGTAGGGCTTTTGCGAGAAGGTGACTGCGGAGTGGCACCCCGGTGCTCACTACGCATCTGCCGGTCAGAACCAGTTCCAGGGGCACCAGCCCTGGCCTGGGGAAAGTCCGGCAGGGGAGAGGGGTGTAACTACCCCCCTTCCTGGTCCCACCCTTAGGGCAGGACCTAGTCATGTACCCACCCCTTTCTTTAGAATAAAGGCCGGAGCGGGGACCCTTCCAAATTAGATCATCTTTGAATCAAGAACTACTTTCTACGAAAGAACACTCAAGACTCTTCTCAAGATTTCTCCCTTGTGACTAAGGAGTAGTCACCCTGCATCAGCAGGCACCATCTAAGAACTCTGCGGTTTGCTGTAAGTCCTTCCTCAAGGAATCCGACGGCCCAGCTCGACGAGAACCGGCTTCCCTGGCACCTCCGACCTCTACCCGCGTCATCAGCTCAGCTGTGATCTGTGGGTGCGACGAGACCTCGAGGGACCGGCCATCATCAGAACCTGCACGCTCTTAACCAGCACGACCATCGAAGTAATTCTCTGGTGAGTGCTCTGGGGTCCGAGAAGCCCCGACCCTGAGCCGCTCCAGCACCGAAGTGCAGTCTCCCAGCATCTCCACGATCTGCGTGGGGCCCTTCTGCTCGCTGCTCAGCACGTTGTCTGGTCACTAGCCGCTGGCTTGTGCCCTTCTGCGACGACATCCGACAATCAACACTGCTGGTCTGGTTGCTCCAGACTGGCCCTTGCTTCCATCTTTGCGAGAAGCACCCCGGGCCCTCCTGGTCCACTCAAGACGCCGTCTTAGGCCCACCACGTGGCCCTGAGATCTGCCAAGGCTTGTTGCCCCATCCTGGGCCCAGCGACGCCGACAGCATCATCCTTCGTGGGACAGCTCGCACCTCCACCGTGGTCGCCGACAACGCCTCCTGGTCCGTGAGACTGCAGAGCCTAGCGTCGCCCACTCACCTGGTCGAGGTGAAGGCCAACCGGTGCCTTCCTGGTACCCTCTGACTACTGGCTAGTAGTACGAACTTGGTCCCCTCTGCTTTCAGGTATCATCACTCTCTGATCCAGGCTTGGATCTCTACGAACTATTCATCACTGGTCGCCGGCCAGCAACTCCTTTTCTTCCGGCTCCTGGCTCGTCAGCGAAGACCCCGACGCCTGTAAGACTTGTGCAGCCGCAGCCCTCGTGGCTAGGTAACTCGGCATTTCGGTGCCTGCATAGCCTCCTTACTCTAGGGTCCCGAGTCCCTCGCTTCCGACTTGCCTTATCGGGTCCGCCCGAGACCTTAAACTTTCCGTGTCCTCGGACACTCGTTTTAATTGTGCACTTGAAGTATTTTCCTAAAGAGATTTGGTTTGTGCTTAGTACCCTGTCCTCATAAAGAGTACAGGGCTGTTGTGATTCTTAATAAATATACTGTTTATTTTCATAACACTTGTGTGGTGTCCTTTCACTTGGTGTTCAAGGGGTATGTGATGGTATAACAGCTGGCTTAACACGCCCTCTCGAGTCTTTAGCCTTAGACTGCTCGTATCCACGCTACTAGGATAGCTGGTCTATAGGTTGACTTACAACCAAACACCATAAGGGTCGTTGGAACGATACATAACGGTCGCTAGAATAGCGAACGTTGCATATCGGGCCAACTTCTCACATTGGTGGGCAGCGGGTGGGATTTGAGCTTGCTGTTGTTTTACCACACGTATCCTAAGAATATCTTGTTGAAAGATCACATAAGTACTGTTAGTACATATAACTAAAGCTTAGAATACTCTGAGTTCTACTGAACCGGCTGTTGCAGCTCCTCAAGGCTTAGCACACCTTGGCTGCAACTCTTAGCAAGGGAATAGTAGGTAAACACGTAGTGTAGGTAGGTGCATCACTTACACCACACTAGAAACAGTATGTCGGACAAAGGAGGAAACTCTGAGTCTCCCCTTGTGTCAGTTGACCCTCCACAGGTCATCCCTTCGAGATATACTGCGCTGAGCTTCAAGGAGTTAAGACAAGTGTGTCACTCCAGGAAGATCAAGCAGGGGTCTAACCCCACCACGTCCTTTCTGATTGGTCTCTTGGAGACTTATGATGCCAGAAAAGCTGAGATCCTTCCCAGCTCTTCTAATCCAGAAGGAGACATGCCTCCCCTCGAGGGAACCAGAGACGATCCTGACCTCATCCACCTCGCAACTGAGAACGAAGATGTGGAGGATGATGAGGATGAGGATCCCTCTGGGGATGAGGCAGACAAGGGACAGGTAGAAGTCGTTAGACTAAGCAGGTCCAACTTAAGCAAGCATGACAGTGGTACTGGGGGACCCCTGGGGCCACTCTCAGGTCAGCTTAACATTGGGAATGGACGAGCCCGATCTCTGTCACGAGACTCTGGCAGATCCCTTCGAACCAATGGCTCTCACAACTCTTCTCAAAGAGGGATGACGTCCCCTCAGAGGAGAGTGTACGAAGCTAAGGAAAGGGCAGCTAATCTGAGGATTGAAAGGGAAGAACTTGCCCTGGCCAAAGAACGGCTTGCCTTTGCTAGAGAGCAACAGTTAAGTGGGGCGGTCCCCACTGGTGGCAGCAATGTACCTAGCAATAGGGAAAGGAGTTTTGACACGAAACACCTTGGTAAGATAGTGCCCCCCTTTAAACAGGGGGACGACATCCACAAATGGATTACTGCTTTGGAGAGGGCCTGCACTGTGCAGGGTGTTCCCCAAAGTCAGTGGGCAGCTATCTTGTGGCTCTCCTTTGAAGGAAAAGGAAGAGACAAGCTCCTCACCACAAGGGTGGAGGACGCTAACGATTACCAAGTCTTGAAAAATACACTCGTTGAAGGGTTCGGCCTAACCACTGAGCAGTACAGGGTGCTGTTCAGGGATACCCAGAAAACGCAGTCTCAAGATTGGTCTGATTTTGTCGATTGTGCCACTAAGGCTTTTGAGGGCTGGTTGCTGGGCAGTAAGGTTACTGATTACAAAGGATTGTATAATTTGATGATGAGAGAACAAATTTTAAACAATTGTCAGAACCAGTTGTTGCATCAGCATCTTGTCGACTCGGATCTGACCTCTCCCCAAGAATTGGGAAAGAAGGCAGACAGATGGGTTCGTACAAGAGTTAAACAGAACCAGGGCCAGAATCAAGGTGGTCAGAAGAAAGCAGACCAGAAGGGTAAAGATTCGAAGGGGGAACAAAATGACCAGAAGTCTTCGACAGGTCCCCAACAACCCAAAGAGGGTGGGGGTCAGGCTCCCCAAAAGAAGAAAGAAGGCCAATCCAAAAGATGGTGCCAGTACTGCAAAAGTAAATCTCACTGGTTTAGTGAGTGCACCAAGAAAGGAGGAGGGCAGGCTCCTGCCACTGCAGCCCCTAAGGCACCTGTGCCCCCTAGTACAGCCAGCAGTGGTAGTGCACCTCCCAAGGGTTTAGTAGGGTTAACCCTGGGTTCTGAGGGGCGTGACAACTTAGTTGGCACACTCACTCAGGCTGTCCTTGTCAGTACAGGGAACGTGGACGTATCCCCGGACGTAAGCCCCAATACCTTGGGCAAATACCGACAGACGCCTTTCATAAATGGAAAGATGGCTCAGGCCTATAGGGACACTTGTGCCAGCGTCACCATGGTGACGCCTAACTTTGTGGACCCTGGACAGATCATGCCAGGTACGGAATTCCTGGTGACCAATGCAAGCAATGTCACTACCAATCACAGTATGGCAATTGTAGCTTTCTCCTGGGGAGGGGTAACTGGCCAAAAGAAGGTTGTAGTTAGTTCAGACCTCCCCGTGGATTGTTTGTTGGGCAATGATTTGGAGTCGTCACAATGGTCAGAAGTGGAGCACCGGACTCACATGGAAATGTTAGGCTTGCCAGCACATGTGTTCGCCGTGACCAGGTCACAGGTCAGGAAATGCCCCACTGAACAGGTGCTGGATCCTGGAACAACGGACCAGACATCTCCCAAGAAGAAGAGCGGTAGGGTTAAGGCTGCGCCTTCCCCCTTGCCCCAGGTCGTGGATCAAGTCTCAGAGGAGGCTGACCTACAGGAATTGAGGGAAACTGAGCCTAGGGAGTTCGAACTTGATCAAGTTGAATTCTTGGGTTCAGGGGGACCCTCAAGGGAAGACCTGGGGAAGGACCAGTTAGACTGCCCTTCTCTTGAACCCCTCAGACAGCAGGCTGCTGCTGAGGCTGCTGGGAACGCCACAGGTACCCACAAGGTATACTGGGAAGATGGACTCCTGTACACTGAGTCAAGAGACCCCAAGCCTGGCATGACCAGGAGGCTGGTTGTACCCTTGTCTCAGCGTGGTTTCCTACTTACCTTGGCCCACGAGATTCCCTTAGCAGGTCACTTAGGCCAGACGAAGACGTGGGACAGGCTTGTCTCACACTTTCACTGGCCTCATATGAACGAAGATACCAAGGAGTTTTGCCGCTCCTGTGTCACTTGCCAAGCCAGTGGTAAGTCAGGTGGCACGACAAAGGCCCCCCTTATACCAATGCCTGTGGTGGGGGTGCCCTTTGAACGGGTGGGGATCGACATCGTCGGTCCCATGGAACCACCAACAGCATCAGGGCACAAGTTTATACTGGTGGTAGTGGATCATGCCACCAGGTATCCTGAAGCTATTCCCCTTAGGACCACTACAGCTCCTGTTGTGGCAAGAGCCCTAGTTGGAGTATTCTCCAGAGTGGGCTTCCCTAAGGAGGTCGTCTCCGACAGAGGTGCAAACTTTATGTCGAGCTACTTAACTGCTATGTGGAAGGAATGTGGTGTCAACTACAAGTTCACTACACCCTATCATCCACAATGCAATGGGCTTGTTGAGAGATTCAACAGGACCCTTAAAGGGATGATTCATGGACTACCTGAAAAGCTTCGGCGTAGATGGGACGTCCTGATCCCCTGCCTTTTATTCGCTTACAGAGAAGTCCCACAGAAGGGGGTTGGCTACAGCCCTTTTGAACTTTTGTACGGGCATCCTGTGAGAGGACCCCTGTGTTTGGTGAAGGAAGGATGGGAGAGACCTCTCAAAAAGCCTGCAGCCAACATAGTGGACTATGTACTTGGCCTCCGCTCGCGGATGGCTGAATACATGGAGAAGGCATCTGAAAACCTTAAGGCCAGCCAAGAACTCCAAAAAGCTTGGCATGACCAAAAGGCTGTCTTGACTGTTTACCAGCCCGGACAGAAGGTGTGGGTGTTGGAGCCAGTGGCCCCAGCAGCACTCAAGGACAAATGGTCCGGGCCCTACACCATCCTGGAGAAAAAGGGAGAGGTCACCTACCTGGTCGACCTGGGAACTCCCCGGAGCCCCCACAGGGTGCTTCATGTCAACAGGCTCAAGGCATATGTCGACAGGAAGGACATGAGTTTGCTCATGGCCCTAGATGAGGAACAGGAGGAGGAGAGTGACCCTCTCCCCGACCTGCTCACTCAGAATCCTGACGATGGATCGGTAGATGGTGTTGTCTTTTGTGGCAGCCTCTCCGAACATCAACAGAGAGACTGTAAACAGGTTCTTCAGTCTTTCAGACATATGTTTTCTCTAACACCCAGTCAGACCGATTGGTGCACCCATGAGGTTGACACTGGTGACAGCTTGCCCGTCAAGAGTAAAATCTACCGGCAGCCTGATCACGTTAGAGACTGCATCAAGAGTGAAGTGCAGAAAATGTTGGAGCTGGGAGTCATTGAACCCTCGGATAGCCCTTGGGCTAGTCCCGTAGTTCTAGTGCCGAAACCTCACACCCAGGGCGGTAAGAAAGAGATGAGGTTCTGCGTAGACTACAGGGGTGTCAATGCAGTCACTAAGACTGACGCCCACCCAATACCAAGGGCAGACGAGCTTATCGATAGATTGGCTTCGGCCAACTACCTAAGTACGTTTGACTTGACAGCTGGGTATTGGCAAATCAGGTTAGCTGAGGACGCCAAGCCTAAGACCGCATTTTCAACCCCTGGTGGGCATTATCAGTTCGTGGTGATGCCCTTTGGTTTGAAAAATGCACCTGCCACCTTCCAAAGGTTGGTGAATCAAGTCCTTACTGGGCTGGATGACTTCTGTGCGGCGTATCTTGACGATATTGCTGTCTTTAGCTCCACCTGGGAGGATCACCTGGTCCACCTGCGGAAAGCGTTAGAGGCTCTGCAAGGAGCAGGCCTCACTATCAAGGCCACCAAGTGCCAGATAGGGCAGACACAGGTTGTATACCTGGGCCACCTTGTAGGTGGAGGCCAGGTTCAACCACTGGAGAGCAAAATACAGTCAATCAGGGACTGGGCTCCTCCAACCACCCAGACTCAGGTTCGAGCTTTCTTGGGCCTGACTGGATACTACCGAAAGTTTGTCAGGAACTATGGTTCCATCGTGACACCATTAAACGAACTGACAAGTAAGAAAATGCCAAAAAAGGTTCAGTGGACAGCGAGCTGTCAAAAAGCATTCGATGACCTAAAGCAGGCCATGTGCACGGCACCTATCCTCAAGAGTCCGGACTACTCCAAACCATTCATTGTCCAAACAGATGCTTCTGAGTTGGGTGTGGGAGCTGTTCTTTCTCAACTGAATTTTGATGGTCAAGACCAGCCCATTGCTTTTATAAGCAGAAGGCTGACCCCTAGAGAGAAGAATTGGTCAGCTATTGAGAGGGAGGCCTTTGCTGTGGTTTGGGCCCTGAAGAAGCTGAGGCCATACTTGTTTGGCACTCACTTCAAGATTCAGACCGACCATAAGCCCCTCTTATGGCTAAATCAGATGAAGGGTGAAAACCCCAAACTGCTTAGGTGGTCCATTTCCCTACAGGGGATGGACTTTACAGTGGAACATAGACCTGGTACTGATCATGGCAATGCCGATGGGCTCTCCAGATATTTCCACTTAGAACAAGAAGACTCACCTGGTCAAGGTTAGCTTAGTGTTCCGACGTTTGGGGGGGGGTCATGTAGGAGAGTAGGGTCTGCAATCCTATGATCACCCAGATTTTTTGCTTTTGTTTCACTGGTTTACGACTTTCTCTGGCTGTGGGCCTGCCAATCAGACCCACAGCCTGGCTGTTCTCTTTCTAAATTACGATATGTACCCTAGGTGCATTCACCAATTGGTGCTGGGCCACCTTATCAGACCCCGTAACGCAGGGCATAGGTGTACCCAGGGCCGCCAGGGGCTGCAGCATGTATTATGCCACCCCTGGCTGGCCTCCTAAATTTGACACAACTGGCTGCATGACAGCTGGGGCAAAGTCGTGTAATCACCCTTTGCTTTAGGTATAGTAGCTCTATATCTAACCATACAATGGGCACCCGAGTTCCTCTCAGTCACTCCTATGGCAGGCCTTGACAATCCTGAAGGCAGAGTGCGTGGGCTCGTGTGAACTAGGTTCTGGCCCGAGCCGAGCCCGGTTGCAGCTTGCGGACTCAAGACCCAATGGCTGTTCCATGATAACGCGTACCACATCGGTAACTTCGGTGTCGCGTTATCAAGACATGTCGAGTAAGGTGTCATACGAATCGGGATGCCGCCCCCTCACCAATTCTGGCGACGAGGTTGGCCTTCCGCCCTTCTAGAGGGACACGACATGTACGTAACTGTGAACCCCGGTTAAAGTTAACTAAAGCCTCAGCTCCACAAAATGGATGCTGCCACCACAGACACGAGTCTGACCTCCTGCTGCTGGGAGTCCTTCCAGCGAGGAGTGCTTGGACAAAGGGTTTCCTGTCGAGGGCGATGTTCGCACCGTCCCAGACAGGGTTTGTGTATTCTGGGTAGGTAGGGCTTTTGCGAGAAGGTGACTGCGGAGTGGCACCCCGGTGCTCACTACGCATCTGCCGGTCAGAACCAGTTCCAGGGGCACCAGCCCTGGCCTGGGGAAAGTCCGGCAGGGGAGAGGGGTGTAACTACCCCCCTTCCTGGTCCCACCCTTAGGGCAGGACCTAGTCATGTACCCACCCCTTTCTTTAGAATAAAGGCCGGAGCGGGGACCCTTCCAAATTAGATCATCTTTGAATCAAGAACTACTTTCTACGAAAGGACACTCAAGACTCTTCTCAAGATTTCTCCCTTGTGACTAAGGAGTAGTCACCCTGCATCAGCAGGCACCATCTAAGAACTCTGCGGTTTGCTGTAAGTCCTTCCTCAAGGAATCCGACGGCCCAGCTCGACGAGAACCGGCTTCCCTGGCACCTCCGACCTCTACCCGCGTCATCAGCTCAGCTGTGATCTGTGGGTGCGACGAGACCTCGAGGGACCGGCCATCATCAGAACCTGCACGCTCTTAACCAGCACGACCATCGAAGTAATTCTCTGGTGAGTGCTCTGGGGTCCGAGAAGCCCCGACCCTGAGCCGCTCCAGCACCGAAGTGCAGTCTCCCAGCATCTCCACGATCTGCGTGGGGCCCTTCTGCTCGCTGCTCAGCACGTTGTCTGGTCACTAGCCGCTGGCTTGTGCCCTTCTGCGACGACATCCGACAATCAACACTGCTGGTCTGGTTGCTCCAGACTGGCCCTTGCTTCCATCTTTGCGAGAAGCACCCCGGGCCCTCCTGGTCCACTCAAGACGCCGTCTTAGGCCCACCACGTGGCCCTGAGATCTGCCAAGGCTTGTTGCCCTATCCTGGGCCCAGCGACGCCGACAGCATCATCCTTCGTGGGACAGCTCGCACCTCCACCGTGGTCGCCGACAACGCCTCCTGGTCCGTGAGACTGCAGAGCCTAGCGTCGCCCACTCACCTGGTCGAGGTGACGGCCAACCGGTGCCTTCCTGGTACCCTCTGACTACTGGCTAGTAGTACGAACTTGGTCCCCTCTGCTTTCAGGTATCATCACTCTCTGATCCAGGCTTGGATCTCTACGAACTATTCATCACTGGTCGCCGGCCAGCAACTCCTTTTCTTCCGGCTCCTGGCTCGTCAGCGAAGACCCCGACGCCTGTAAGACTTGTGCAGCCGCAGCCCTCGTGGCTAGGTAACTCGGCATTTCGGTGCCTGCATAGCCTCCTTACTCTAGGGTCCCGAGTCCCTCGCTTCCGACTTGCCTTATCGGGTCCGCCCGAGACCTTAAACTTTCCGTGTCCTCGGACACTCGTTTTAATTGTGCACTTGAAGTATTTTCCTAAAGAGATTTGGTTTGTGCTTAGTACCCTGTCCTCATAAAGAGTACAGGGCTGTTGTGATTCTTAATAAATATACTGTTTATTTTCATAACACTTGTGTGGTGTCCTTTCACTTGGTGTTCAAGGGGTATGTGATGGTATAACAGCTGGCTTAACACGCCCTCTCGAGTCTTTAGCCTTAGACTGCTCGTATCCACGCTACTAGGATAGCTGGTCTATAGGTTGACTTACAACCAAACACCATAAGGGTCGTTGGAACGATACATAACGGTCGCTAGAATAGCGAACGTTGCATATCGGGCCAACTTCTCACAAATCTGTCCTATGTCCTGGATAGAGTTCAGTAAGCGTAAGACATCTGTTGTGTCTTGGATGTATGAAGGGATGCGTTTCACAAGAGGTTGCAGAAAATGGTCACAAAATTGTGAGAGTGGTTCCAAGACGGAGTCGATCCCTGAGACGATCGGTCTCCCTGGTACCGGTCTGGTTCCTTTGTGGATCTTTGGTAGTATGTAGAAATATGGCACCCTAGGGTCTTTTTTCGTGAGGAATTCAGCCTCTTTTTTAGTGATCCATTGTTCGCATTCTGCACTCACCACCAAGCCTGTAATTATGGTCTGTAAGCGGAGTGTTGGGTCACTAGGGATGGGTGTGTAGTATCGTCTATCATTTAGTTGCCTCGTACATTCCAGATCGTAGTCCACAGTGTTCATAAGGACTGTGGCACCACCCTTGTCCGCCTGTTTGATAGTAATCAGGGGATCTTCCGCCAGTGATTTCAGAACATTCATCTCATGCCGAGAGATGTTAGAGTGTTTTGTCTGCCGGTCCAGTGTTTTGATTTCTTTGAGTACAGCTTGTTCGTAGGTCAGGACTTCATTTGGAATCATCCCATTATTGGGTGTGAAGGTTGAAGGGTTGTGTAGGCCAGAGTCTTCTATTTGATCACAAGGCTTGCCCTCAAAGAAGGCCTTCAATCTGATTTTCCTGAAGAATGATTGAATTTCCCTGGTTTGTTGGAAAAGGTCAATTCTAGGGGTAGGTACAAAGCCCAGTCCTTTTTGAAGAACTTGTTCCTCTCTCTCTGTCAGAAGACGGTCTGACAAGTTAACCACTAGGCTTATTTTGGTCCTGATCGGTTCGTGCTCCTCGTGTCCATTCCCTGGGGGCGTGTGTCCTCCCATTGTACTTTCTTCTCTGGAGCGTTGCCTCGCTTTCGCCCTCGCCCTCTGCCCCAGCCTCTGCCTAAAAAAGGGGGGCGTGAAGTGCCTTGGGCGGCATAAAAAGATGGATATTGAGGGGCAAAGGGTGGTTGAAAATGGGGGAATTGTGGGTATTGCCAGAAAGGGTGGCCCATAGGGTGCCCTTGGTGTGGGAAATTCTGGAAGTTCTGTTGTCCACGTCCCCTGCCTCTTTTAGCCCTTGGTGGCATCTGGGGAAGACCATTTTCCCCTCTGCTATCAGATCCACTGCTTGATCCCCTTCTGGAGGAGGTGGCACTCGAGTCCGAGTTGTAGTTTGTTCCCGGGGGAACGTAGTCATCCTTTAAGTAAGGGTAGACTTTTTCTTTTGAAAACCTTCTGATATCCTTTTGCAGTTTTGCTACTTTTTGGTTCATCAGGTATTCTTTATGTTCCACCATTTCTTTATTTAATTCTGCCAGTTTAGTTTTAAAGCCTGGGTTTGGAGCCGCTGTCTTCAAAGCAGCCTCGGCTGCTTGGATGCGGACTAGGAGTGCATCTGCTAGACGTTTCACAGTGTTAACGATGAGAATGAGGAGGTCATGGGTGCACTTCCATGAGACCTGTGACCATTCAATCTTAAATTGTCCATCTTCCCAGAAGATTCTAGGAAAGTTCTTAACAATCAAGCCATTGGGAGCAATTTTAGCTTTGAAGTATTCAGTCATCATAGTCCCATGTATGGTGATTCTGATCCACTCTCGTTTAAGATCTGACAAGGATTGCCATTCTGTTGTATTGCTCCCTGTAGCCGGTTCTATGTCTATGCCAAAGAGCGATGGTGTTCTCATGATTGCTGCTGCATCTTCTTCACCGAAACTTAATCCCTGACCTTCCATATTGGTTAGGTCAAAGGGGTCGTGTTCCTGGTGGAAGGGGGTCCTCCAAAGGAGGGCAAGAAAGGAGGGGTGAAAGAGAAAGTTCCAATACCCAGTGCGGGGTATGGATCGTGACCAACCTATGTGGTATAAGGGTCACTGAGTGGGGGATATGACTAATCTAACCCGCCAAAAGGGTACTCCCACGGTTTGCACCGTGCAAAAGTAATCGTCAAGAAGGAGGGAGGGTGATCAATCGGACACCATTTACCACTCAGGAGGGTGGAAGGTCCAGTATCAGCTTGTGCCCGTGTCAAGTACAGGTAAAGCAAAAAGGGGGGTGCTGAACTGTTCCTTTGGAAAAAGAGGAATTAGGTGTAACTGGCGTGACCGGAGGTGTAGATGTAACACCTTTGGGCATCCATTTTGTTGGATGTATTTGCCTCACACACCCATAAGGGTGTCATGCTTCATCATAGGCGTTGCTCCTCGTCGGGGAGGCGGTGCAATCCCCGACGGGCTCACCTCTAAGAGGGGCTCTTTGGCGGAGATCTTTTGTATCCAACTGCCTTATGGTGAAGTGCGGGTGTGTGGGTGGGGTAGCAAGTTGCCTAGAGGAGTGATTTAAAATGTAGCAGGGGGTGCCGGAAACCACTTTATTCTGGGGGTCCCCCTACTGCAATTAAAAACGTGAATCTAGCTCGCTAGGTGTCAACAAGTTAGGTATAGGGACCCTAGATGAGACTAGAAGAAAGATTGGTCGACATGTTTCTCGCGTGTGGCTGTTCGCCCGCGATTCATCAGGACCTATTAATGGTGAAAACTACATATAATCAACAACATGCTGGTGTCATGTGTGTAGTGTGGGTGTAGTTTACCTCTGTGGTTCAATCCTATGCCTAAATGGGGAAGAAAAGGAATACAGAATTAATAGCATTACATTTCTCCAGAAAGCATACATGGTCAGAGCCAGGGCATGAACACAGTGTACCATGCTAGTGGTGGTGAATTACAACTAGCATCACTAGAACATGCCTGTGTCGTTGCAGCGTAAACATCACACACACACACTGTGTACGTGAAAGAGGTGGTTACTGTTAAAATTAAAAACAGTGATTTAAAAACAGCAGCAGTCTCGCAGGAGGCTTATAAAACATGTAGCATATTTATGCATAAGAGTACTTCAGGTTATTCTTACTCTCCGTAAGATTTTCAGCACCTCGGGATCCAGGAGGTGAACACCTGCAGTACCTATAAGATTTGCAAGTCTATCCTAACTCGTCTACACCATAACTAAAGTGGGAGTGCAGCGGTTTTTTCTCCTTTTTCTATTCATCATTACATTTTTGCCATTTAAAGTATAGACATTGGCCTCTCAGCACATATGCCCCTGAAACTTCTTTAACCGTGGCACCTCTCTGCACATATGCACCTGAAACTTCTTAAACCGTGGCGGAAACAACTTGCTGCTTTCAGAAAATGGAGACTATACATATTAAGTGATCTAGAGTTTCTTTAAATAGGGTGCATAGTAGACAAAGACTGGATTAATATAAAAACCCAGAACTTAATTCATAAATTGGTAACCAGGAGAGAAAGTAATTGCATACAATGTGTCCCTGAACCCTTCCTAAATGATTCTGATTAATATGGTGAAGCAATTTTCCCTTTTCAATTCACCAATATGGATTTCACTCCCTTTTTCCTTTGTAGTGTTCTAGGTAAACATGTTAAGACAACACATTAACCTTCAACGTACCCAATTACTTAAAATTGCTCATTGTCTCACATTTAACCCAGGTAATATATAAACCCAAATTGCTCAAACCGTTTTCAAATATCCCAATCCAAGTCTTAGACTCATAATATTTAGCACGATTCACTGGCCAAGTTATTGTTTGTTTTTTTAGTTTTCCCTCGTGATGTCGTCAGCCTTAAACAGGCCAAGAGAAAATTATTTTTGTTATGCAAATGTTTCATTAAATTATCTGGTTACTGAAGACTGGTTTGAGGATCAGAATGTGGCAGTTGCAAGATGGAACAAATTGCAAAACGCTGTCCAACTTCAAGCCAGTGTCAATATTTACAACAGAGAAAACGGGCAATAAGGCTACAAGACCATCACACTAGTACCTATCTGTATTTATAGTAAAGTGTATATAGACGCTCAACTGATTGTGATCCTACTGCCAAAGAATCATCACATAGAAAAGCCTATTAACAAAGATAGAACAGGAGCTTTTGTTATCTGAGCACATGATATTCTTAAAGATAAGTATCAGATTATAATAATCAAATCTGTTCCTTGTTCAATATTTCCATCATCCATAACAGCAAAACATAACAATTAGTATCCGCACTATCTATGCTCAGTCCGACCCGAATCAACAGGAGTTCTCATTAGTCATGCACAGGAGTTACATGGTTTTGCAGATGCACACAAATGCTCAGCCCAGCCACCGAGTTTCGTCCTATATGGACTTCATCAGGGTTGTAATTTATTAGAAAGACCCTGGTATATCTTATCTTGAAAATTCCTTGAGGTGTATGTAAATGAGTCTTTGGACAATCTTCTCCAAATGTGTCTTTCTATACTATGTGTGAAGCTTGGATACGTATGTGTTCGAGGCATATGAGCTGCAGATTGTACACTTAGCATTAGATCGCCACCTGGTGTTGGGCTTGGATGATTGCATGTTGTTGTTGTCTTGTAAGAAGTGTTTGTAGTCACGAGATAGGTGACTCCTCCCTTGGATTATAGTGTGCATGGGCATCGGCTCCATCCTTAGATTGGTTTTTTCCGCCACTGGGTTCGGATGCAACTTTTCCACTCTGGTTCGAAAATTTACTTTTTAAAAACTTCCACGCGCAAAACTGTCTAAAAACAAACTTTAACTTCAATATACATAGACTCGACCTCATCACTTCGATTCCGATCTTCGATGCGGGCCGTCGGGCCTACCCACGTGGTGAGGCCTACACCTCATGGAAAGGACACCATTCAAAAGATGCCCCGGGTGTGGAGCAAAATTTCTATTCAGCGACCATCACGAGGTGTGTAACCTGTGTTTATCACCGGAACACGACAAGTTGAGCTGCACAGCTTGTGCGTCCTTTCGATCCAAAAAGACCATTCGAGATTGGAGGGCCTGTCGACGCGACATGCAGAGATCCGCCCCGGAACCGGTGGATATCTTCGACGAAGGTCCATGTGTCCCCGAGGAAGATTCTGATGATCTCTAGATCGTATCTGATGCAGACGACTCTGATGACACCATACCATCAGGTCAACGCGTGAGTATGACTGCCCCAGCCCCAACACCTAACCCAAAGGCTGAGGTCAAAACTCTGCCTTCGGGACAAAGTCGAGACCGAGACATTGCTTCGAAAGCCCCGCCATCGAGCTCGGCTCCGAAGAAAATATTAAAGCCTTCCGGTAGCTCCATACCGAGCAAACCGCACGTGCTGATACAACCAGCTCCCTCGGTACTGAAACCGAAAGAAGTCCCACTTCCGAAAAAGACACAGAAACCTGCGACTCCTAAAGACAATATGGCACCGAAACCAATGAAGCCTGTTTCCGATGCTTCCAAGCCGACCAAAACCGCTTCCAGTCCAAAATCTTCGGTGCTGAAACCTACAAAGCCTGCTACCGATGCCTCCAAGCCCTCGAACCAGGCCTTCACACCGAAAATGATACCTTTGGTGCCGAAAACTACGCCAAAGGACTATACAACAACTCCTAAGACTTAAAGAGAAGCAGAAACCAGGCCAGAGCCGAAAAATCGGCGCCAAAAGCAATATCTGAAGAAGAGATTTTTAGACCTGATCCTCTGCAAAAAAGGATATACAGAGACCCAGAAACAGGACATGTTTCCACCACACCACACAGGAAGAGGAAGTCAGATACAGCACCTACACCTCCATTGCCTGTTGAGAAGAAGGACTCTGCCACATCGCCTATGCACCCTTCTTCTCCTGCTATCCCTTTAAACATTTCACCTCAAAATTCTCCTTTTCATTCTCCACAGCATACACCTCCTCAGGAGGGTGATGATGATCAGTATAGCATGGGAGAGGGAAAGACCTAGATGACCCTTTTCCCTACCCAACAGGTTCACCAGGCTGGGAGTATCCAAACCCACAAGATATACTAGATATTGCAGACCCACATATATATCCATCTAAACCTTCTCCTCCAGAAGACAATATTGGGTTTGGACACTTAATTTATAGGGCTGCCATTTATCACAGTGTCACCATGCATTCAGGTGAGGCAGAAGAGGACTTTTTACTAGACACTTTTGAACATTCCCCAAAAATCTGTGCAAATACTGCCTATGATTAAAGGAGTTATTAAACATGCCCCAGAAGTGTTTAAAGATCCTGTACGGGCTAGAATCATAAACCCAAGGATAGAAAAAAAGTACAGAGCAGGTCCTGGAGATCCTGCTTACATTAAGGGACAGCTACCGTTAGACTCCCTAGCAGTTTCAAACGCTAGGAAAAGAGCAAATTCACAAACATCAGGAGAAGCACCACCTCCAGATAAAGAATCCAAAATCATAGATGCTTCAGGGAAAAGAATAGCTGCCCAAGCTAGTAATGCATGGCGCATTGCTAACACACAGGCCCTCCTCGTAAGATATGATAGGGCTCACTCTGATCAGCTAGAGAAGCTATTACAACATCTACCTGATCAATATAAGACATAAGCAGATGACCTCATACAAGAGGGTAAGCTTATATCTGACCTCGCCATTAAATGCGCACTAGACGTAGCAGACACTGCATCCAGGGCAATAAACACCATTCTCCTTATTAGACTTCACGCGTGGCTACGCATTTCAGGATTTAAGCAAGAGGTACAGACTACGATCTTGAATCAACCATTCAACCAACACCAGTTCTTTGGTTCAGAAGTAGACAGCTCTTGAAAAAATTAAAAAAGACACTGACACAGCCAAGTCTATGGGAGCTTTGCAGTCCACCCAAGCAAGAGGCTCCTTTCGTTGCTCCTTTTACAGAGGAGGCTCCAAACAAGCTGGAGCAGACAATTCAGCTTCCTTTAAAACTAATACACAAGCATCCTCTAATAAAGGATACTTTAGAGGAGGCTACAGAGGTAATAACGATAAGGGAAGAGGTCGAGGTAACAACAACAATACATCCTCTTCCACCACTAAACAGTGACTTCCTTCAGCTCCCCCCAACAGCATACCACTCCTGTAGGGGGGGAGATTAACACAGTTCCTACCTGTCTGGAATTCCATCACAACAGACAAGTGGGTAAGACAGATTATCCAGTATGGTTACTGCCTAGAGCTTATAGCTACCCCATCAAATATGCCACCCAGACAGCGTCCAATGTCCACAGAACATCTAACGCTGCTCCAATAAGAGGTTCTCTCTCTCTTTGCTACAAAAAGATGCAATAGAGCTAGTTCCATTGCAACATCGAGGAACAGGGGTCTATTCACTCTACTTCCTAATACCCAAAAAGGATGGGACACTAAGACCAATTCTAGATTTGAGGCCTCTCAATCTGTATATACACTCAGATCATTTTCACATGATCACTTTACAAGTGCTCCCATTACTGCAACAAGGCGATTTCCTCACTACACTAGACCTCAAAGACGCCTATTTTCACATTCCCATACATCCTTCTCACAGCAAGTATCTCAGGTTTGTGCTAGAAGGACAACACTATCAATTCAAAGTCTTTCCATTCGGAGTAACAACAGCACCAAGAGTGTTCACAAAGTGCTTAGCAGTAGTAGCAGCACATCTCAGAAGACAACATATCCATGTCTTCCCTTACTCAGACGATTGGCTCATAAAAGCCAAGTTATTCAACCAGTGTGTTCAACACACATCTCACACAATTCAGACACTGCACAACTTGGGGTTTACAATAAACCACACCAAGTCACATCTACAGCCCTCTCATGTACATCAATACCCAGGGGCTACCATAAACACCAATACAGCTTTAGCTTATCCCAGTCCAGCCAGAATACAGAGCGTTCAAGCCTTAGTCACAAGGTTTCAAAACCAACACTCTCACCCACCCAGAGTGTTCATGCAACTAATAGGCATAATGGCATCTTGCATTTTTATTGTACCATATGCAAGACTGCAAATGCGTCCTTTGCAGGAATGTCTAGCACATCAGTGGAATCAGGCACAAGGACAACTGACAGACCTGGTGTTGGTAGACAGCCGCACACATCGCTCTCTACAGTGGTGGAACACCAAAAACTTGTCCAGAGGGCGGCCGTTCCTTGAGCCTGTTCCACAAATAATAGTGACAACAGACGCATCGCTGACAGGATGGGGAGCACATCTGCTCCACCACACAACTCGGGGAAGATGGACTGCTCAACAAAAGGTGCTTTACATCAATCACCTAGAGTTGCTATAGATTTTCCTGGCAGTAAAGTCCTTCCAAGCACACATACAGAACAAAGCTGTCTTAATCTGGACGGACAACATGACAGCCATGTACTACATACAGAAACAAGGAGGAAGACATTTGCTGCAACTGCCCCAACTCCCACAAAACATTTGGAGATGGGCCATTCCACAAAAGATATATCTGCTTGCAGAACACCTTCCAGGAGTTCACAATCAGATAGCCGATCTGTTAAGTCGACAGACACAACAGATTCACGAATGGGAACTACATCTGCAAGTTCTTCAACCATTCTTTCACAAGTGGGGTCATCCAGACATAGACCTGTTTGCCACACACGAAAACGCAAAATGCCCAACCTTCGCCGCCAGGTTTCAACACCCGTTGTCCAAGGGCAATGCGATATGGATGAACTGGTCAGGCAGATTTGCGTACGCTTTTCCGCCGACCCCACTAACGGTACGCAAGCTCAGACAACAGTCTCTCAAACTGATTCTGGTAGCTCCCACATGGGCACGCCAACCGTGGTTCACCACACTGCTAGAACGCTCTCTAGTTCCACACCAAAAACTATCTCTCACACCATCGATGTTAACGCAGATCCAAATCAACTGAATCTGGCGATCTGGCTCCTGAAGTCTTACAGTTTAGTTACCTTAACCTGCCACCAAACTGTATGAATATCATTAAAGAAGCCAGAAGACCTACTACTAGAGCTTGTTATGCTGCTAAATGGAAAAGATTTGCCATTTACTGCAATAATAATCCAATTGATCCCTTAGATGCTTCCATCCAAAATATCTGTTACCCTCTACATTTACAAAGATGTAATCCAGCTTATTCATCTATATGTTTACATCTTGCAGCCATTGCTGCATATCTGCAAAACAGACAACATATGTCGTTGTTTAGAGTACCAGCAATAAAAGCTTTTATGGAAGGATTAAAACAAATTATTCCTCCTAGGTTACCACCCTCTACAGTGTGGAACCTAAACATTGTTCTTACAAGGCTCATGGGACCCCCTTTTGGACCTTTACACAATTGTGAACTACAAATTCTTACATGGAAAACAGCTTTCCTTGTTGCAATTACCTCTCTTAGAAGAGTTCGTGAAATTCAAGCTTTCACTATACAAGAACCTTTCTTACAATTACACCGTAACAAAGTGGTTCTAAGAACTAATCCTAAATTCCTTCCTAAAGTAATTACTCCTTTTCATCTAAACCAATCAGTTGAGTTACCAGTGTTTTTTAAAAACCCAGACTCTGTAGCAGAAAGAGCTTTACACACACACTAGATGTAAAAAAGCTCTTCTCTATTACATAGATAGGACCAAGTCCTTTCGCAAAACAAAGCAATTATTTGTAGCCTTCTCACCACCACATAAAGGCAATCCCATTTCAAAATCAGGCATTGCAAGGTGGATTGTTAAATGTATACAAATATGCTATCACAAAGCAAAATGCACATTAACAGTTCCTCCTAGAGCGCACTCCACACGCAAACTATGAGCCTCCATGGCTTTCTTAGGAAACATTCCTCTAGAAGACATATGCAAGGCAGCAACATGGTCTACTACACACACCTTCACTAAACACTATTGTGTTGATATGAAAGCCAAGCTGCAAGCTGCAGTAGGCCAAGCTGTCCTTAAAACTCTCTTTCAAACTACTGCAACAGACACAGGTGACCACCGCTAGGGGAGATACTGCTGCACAATCGATGCTAAGTGTACAATCTGCAGCTCATATACCTCGAACGGAAAATGCTACTTACCAGTATGCATCTGTTCCTGGCATGTAGAGCTGCAGAGTTGTACACATCCTCCCGCCTCCCCGGGACCTGTGTCTGTTCCAGTTTTATCTTAATTAGATATAAATGCATGGACATACTTTCTTCTTTCTACTAACTCCATCATTTCCCGTCATGGCGAAAAACAATCGAAGGATGGAGCCGATGCCCATGCGCACTATCGTACAAGAGAGGAGTCGCCTATCTTGTGACTACAAACACTTTTTCCAAGACAACAAAAACATGCAATTATCCGAGCCAACACCAGGTGGCGATCTAATGCTAAGTGTACAACTCTGCAGCTCTACATGCCAAGACCAGATGCATACTGGTAAGTAGCATTTTCCTTTAACCCTCCTTCATCCAAAGGGAGAAGGATTTCTTTACAGAGATCTCAAGATACATTTTTATTTCCGTAGAGGGAAAGGGATGACAACCACTATCTTCCAGTGTCGATATTTACAAGCGTGCGCAACGCTCACCATCCAAGATCATGGAGATTAGTTTTGCTGAGAAAATCGACAAGATGGGAGAAAGCGATGGCGAATCAAAACAATCAGTCTTATCAGCGCATTTATCTGGGTGTTTAACTTTGATTTATGTATTTACCCTTGCAATTTATGACCCACGTACTTCTATTCACACCCTAAGATAGTTGTATTTGGAACTTCTTTTGTTGATCAGATTGCCCACCCTCCGCCTGCTCTTCCATTTCAACCCAGACCTACAGCAGTCGTCTGGGCATCTACTAGTGATTCATCACATAATTTGAAAAACAATAGAACCACCCAATAATCCCCTAGGGACTGGGTATCGTCAATAACAATAGCAAAAGAAGTCCCTAAAGGAATCATTTATCCAACAACTTCAGTATTTGATCGTGTCAAATCCATGAACACTTAATTTTGTGATAGTCACAGGAGCTTGTAATGATAACAAAAAGTTTATCAAAAAAGATCAAGTTCTTTAATAATACATACATTTTGATCAATTGATTTCTGGCAACATCTACAACCAATTATTTCAAACAATGTTGAGTGGTAGAGAGAACACCTTTCGCACTAAACATGGGTTTTACAAATAACCATGTTTAAAAGTTCATTGCACATATTCAATGGGTGTACAGAATCAAATTCAATGATTTGAGCAAAAACAGTGTTCATACGTCGACGTTTCGGTCCCTGGTGGCACTGATCCTTGGGACCATCTTCAGGACAAATAGTTGCACAATAATATCTAATGTACAAAAATAATAATACATAATGTCAGTGCTGAGGAACCTGTGACACAAAGAAAAGACTGTACAGTGTGCTAACCAAGTTAAAAATCATCCAATTTCCAATAGTGGTCAACATAAGTACCAATGAGTGTATACTTACAAATTGGTATTGTCAACTGAATCACACTATGCAAGATGGACCAACCAATCAGCCATCTAAGGGACAAGGTGCAAAAACCCAACATCAATGTCTAATAGGCATCTATTAGGTTATTCACTACCATCACCAACACCACTAGTGAGATAGAACTATTGGAATGGTCACTCACGTATGCTGGATTTATTTAAATGTGACCTGAAAGAACAAATCGAATGCCATATTACAATATGTACCGCCTCGGACTGATCCAAAAAGTCGACTCAGCAAACAATAACTACCATCACCAGCACCAAGTGTAAAATTGTCCGTCGTTCACTTACATGCGTTGGTCTCAAATGTGACCTGAAAAATAAGTAAATAAATCTCGCTTTAGACACCACGCCATCTCACAGGCGACCAAGCGTGCACCTATACAAAACGCGAGTATCTTAATGGTTCCATCAATCTGTCCACGGCAATGTCTACTCCATAAGCCCGCCGTACAATGCGGTAAGAACGGAGCCCCATTCCGTTACACAGACTCCGCAAACCCTCTAGAGCGGGTACAGCCTTACCTGATAAGTGGGAATGAAAAATCGAATCCCGAGGCACCTGACAACACGGTTCTGGCAACAGTAAGTGTTTGCGCCCATTCCATAATAGGGACGAAAGACGCTGACGTCAGACGCCGAGCATCAATGATCCGCGCGGCCATGTTGCATCCTTTGAAGAAAGGGTAATCTACAATAACAATCCCTTCAGCCCTAATCTAGCACACTACCTGCGATACATCGATGACATATGCATAGTATGGGAGGGCTCTCAAGTTGAATTAGAACGATTCCACACATGGTTGAATGTTTGTGATCCGTGTCTACAATTTACACTGGAAAATAATGTAAATTCCATCAATTTCTTTGATTTACAGATCTCACATCAAGAGGGGGTACTTATTACGAGTTTATATACTAAACCAACAGCTCGTAACACTTTACTAAAGTATAATAGTCACCATTCCTGTAATTTGCGCGACAACCTCCCTTTTGGCCAGTTCCTTCGTATCCGTCGGAACTGTACCAAAAGGGAGGACTACTTTAGGGAAGCCAAAATTCTCCAATCAAAACTAATGATGAGGTCATACCCTTACAGACTTGTCAAACACGCCATGAAAAGGGCTTGGTATTAAGATCGGGATGCCCTACTAAACAAATGTCATGCAACCACTACAGATGTAGCACAACCCATTACCTGTGTTTTGACCTTTGGCACCGAATCCCAGCAGATCAAAAAGATCATAAAACACAACTGGCACCTGATCAAAAAGGTGGAACCACAATTGGACCTGCCACGCTTCGCTTTTAAGCAGGAAAAACTTGCGTGACCATTTAGTAAAGGCATACAAAGAACCTACCCCAACACCATTACTAACTTGTGGGGTCTAGCACCAATTGTGGGTCACTATCCCTGTGGGAATTGTGCGGCGTGCCCCACCACAGAAATGACCAAAAGCTGTGATCTGAATGGAAAAGTGATAATCTTGAAACATCATTCAAATTGTCTTACCAAGAATGTTATTTACTGTATAAGATGCCCATGTTCCTTATTGTATATAGGAAAAACTACTCAAGAAATCAAAAAACGTATCTTACAGCATCAGTCAAGAATTCGTTGCAATGTAATGTCTGCCCCGTTAGTTGAACACTATACTAAATATGCTCATCGACCTTCAGACATGTCATGGTTTGTCCTAGAGGTTGTAAAGGGCTCAAGGAGAAGAAATTGCATGGACAGTTTGCTCACACAGAAGGAGAACAATTGGATATGGTCCGGTAATACTGTTGAAAAGGGACTGAACTCTTTGATAGAATGGCATTCACTAGCAGTATTGAGGTAATTGCTGTATTGTCAGACTTGCACCGTTGCCCACTCATTCTCCTGAGAGCCATCTATTAGCTGAGTGGTGGGCTATTCTTCCCAGGCCCATACACTAATATACACTATGTAACCTCTGGACTTCGTATTGTAGAATTCTGAGATACGATTTATATTCGGCTGAATATGGACTGATTTTCAGACTCTTTTGAACTCTAAGATCGGCGTGTAATATTTTCCTCCGTTTAGTTCTAAACACAGGTTTCTTTTTTGATTAGTGATTCTTCTTGTTTAGTTAGTGATTTACCATGTAAATACTGATTGTTGGCGTTGTATTGAGCTTTCTTGTACAATAGACCCACGTTAAGATGGCGCCCATGCTATTCAGTGCACACCATAAGAGTTATTACGATCAATTCCCTTCCCAAGGTGGCCGTGCGGATCAGTGATGCTCGGCGCCTGACGTCAGCGTCTTTCGTCCTTATTATGGAATGGGCGCAAACACTTACTGTTGCCAGAACCGTGTTGTCAGGCGCCTCGGGATTCGATTTTTCATTCCCACTTGTCAGGTAAGGCTGTACCCGCTCTAGAGGGTTCGCGGAGTCTGTGTAACGGAATGGGGCTCCGTTCTTACCGCATTGTACGGCGGGCTTATGGAGTAGACATTGCCGTGGACAGATTGATGGAACCATTAAGATACTCGCGTTTTGTATAGGTGCACGCTTGGTCGCCTGTGAGATGGCGTGGTGTCTAAAGCGAGATTTATTTACTTATTTTTCAGGTCACATTTGAGACCAACGCATGTAAGTGAACGACAGACAATTTTACACTTGGTGCTGGTGATGGTAGTTATTGTTTGCTGAGTCGACTTTTTGGATCAGTCCGAGGCGGTACATATTGTAATATGGCATTCGATTTGTTCTTTCAGGTCACATTTAAATAAATCCAGCATACGTGAGTGACCATTCCAATAGTTCTATCTCACTAGTGGTGTTGGTGATGGTAGTGAGTAACCTAATAGATGCCTTTTAGACATTTGGTTGGGTTTTTGCACCTTGTCCCTTAGATGGCTGATTGGTTGGTCCATCTTGCATAGTGTGATTCAGTTGACAATACCAATTTGTAAGTATACACTTATTGGTACTTATGTTGACCACTATTGGAAATTGGATGATTTTTAACTTGGTTTGTTTAATGTTGTACGGACTATTGTTGTCCTTCTGGTGTGAGCACACTGTACAGTCTTTTCTTTGTGTCACAGGTTCCTCAGCACTGACATTATGTATTATTGTTTTTGTACATTAGATATTATTGTGCAACTATTTGTCCTGAAGATGGTCCCAAGGATCAGTGCCACCAGGGACCGAAACGTCGACGTATGAACACCGTTTTTGCTCAAATCATTGAATTTGATTCTGTGCACCCATTGAATATGTGCAATGAACTTTTAAACATGGTTATTTGTAAAACCCATGTTTAGTGCGAAAGGTGTTCTCTCTACCACTCAACATTGTTTGAAATAATTGGTAGTAGATGTTGCCAGAAATCAATTGATCAAAATGTATGTATTATTAAAGAACTTGATCTTTTTTGATAAACTTTTTGTTATCATTACAAGCTCCTGTGACTATCACAAAATTAAGTGTTCATTGATTTGACACGATCAAATACTGAAGTTGTTGGATAAATGATTCCTTTAGGGACTACATCACATAATTGGCATTTAGAATTATAATTGGTTGTTAAACACCAGCTGGGGTCTAGTTGAGTAATATTGAGTCATCTGCCTACTGGGGGATTTTAAGTGGGCAAGAAATGAGATCTCATCCCCATATCTGGTGTATAAATCCAAGAGAAAAGGGGTGCAAGTACACACCTGTTTAAGCTACTCATTGGTAGAAGTTTCACCTTAGAGGTGGGTATTATACCCACTGTAGGTCTGATTACATGATTGGAGGCCCTCAATAGATTGAGCAGGTTTCCTACCCCTTGTTGCTCTGTCCATAACCATCTCCTGTTCACACGTTTCTTCACAGTTATTGGTTTGAAGCCCTTCTGATAAGAGGAATTAAGTTGACACCCTCTGCTCAAGTTTCATGAAGAAACTGCTTAGAAAAACCTTTGGAAGGGTGTTTCCAGAAACTGTATCCGCCATTAATACCTGTAGTACAGGCATCAATCATTTCAACACCTTGACCGGGGCGTGAATTCCGCAGTGGTGCTGGAATTCTAATCAGTGGGTGGGGTTCGGGCGGACCCGGCCTTCCTCCACACACGCCCACCCACCGTCACATGGGACTGCCGGGGGCCGTCCTCAGCATCAAAGGGATTAAATACAATCTGCATGATGGAACCACTTCAAGAAGCAAGTATAATTTGAGCTCCATCATGCTCTCGTTGTGGGGGAAGTGGGAATAACCAATAACTGGATGCACCTTTAATATCTTGTTTAGGCCTAGGACTCCATCTGACACTTCTCTGCATTAAATGTATAATCCCTTGGCTGAAGATCATGTTCAATTATGCCAAGGCCTATCTACATCCACAAATGTTCAAGGATTGATTCAGACACCGAGTTACTGATGCTTGCTACAATCTAAACATTGGATAGTGTCAAAAACCCTAAATATCTTCATTTCTATTCACTGGGTATAAGCATATGCTTTGTTACCAGAAGTTCTTCCTGTATTCTTTCTTGAGGAGTCAAATTTTTTCTTGTAATGTGGGTCAAGGCAAATCCTTCCTGAAATACCAAGCTTAGCTTTGCAGATGTTATTGTTTGATTGTCAAGTGGGCTAAATGGTGCTCGGATGGAGGCCTTATAATCACCCTAATGAGGGAGACACTTGGTGATCTGAACAAGGGAAACAAAGTTCGTTCCCAATTATCATGATCTGTCATCAAAAGTGGCAACACCCAAATGAACTTTTAAGATTTTTGATACTTCTGACTCTTTCCACTTTTCATCAGTACGCACATCGTTTTTGATTCTTTTTTTTTACCATCTATACATCTCCCCACTTCATGATCATTCCTTCGGCTGCGTAATAGGAAATAAATGTAAATGTAAACGTATTTGTAAAGTGCTCTGTTACCCCGGAAACCAGTGTATCCTGGCGCTGTACTCATACCACCAGGGAACCCGTCCTGGCTTTTCCCCGTGAAATGTCCACTCCTGGGCATCCCCGGGGTGCAACCAGGCATCCCCAGCGCTGTTGGGGGCTGTTGTGGAGACTAAGCAAGCTATTGCCCAGAGTTGCAGCGTGGGACTCATGTTCAGAGTAGGCATCGAGGCGAGAAATCAGGTCCGAGGAATTATGAGCTCAAGAACCACCAAGATCAGCCGAGGCGGGAATTGAACCCTGGTCCCGGGCCAGACCTCTGCACCAGGGACTGCCGCTCTAACCAGTGAGCCACACTTCTACTGGGCTGCATTGTGACTCTATGTGCAGCGTTCTGAAATTAAATTCTTGGACATGCTGAGTGCAAAGGCCATCCTCCTCCAATCTTCTGCCAATCAAATTCCCTCCAATACTTTGGTTTCTCTTTTAAGTGTACTGATTCGCCCCTTTCCCTCATTACGTATAGTCTTTGAATTTCCTGGCAATTTTCCTAAGCTGTAAAGGCCTCCTCCCCGTGCTCCCAGTCCCTTTCAGAATACTGTTCCAGGGCATTTTCTGGACTCTAAAGCCTGAAACTTCAAAGAGTGTTCCACTCTCCCAAATGTGGGTGACAGTGATTTTATCCATAGGTCTGGCCCTTGTATGAGCCATGTGCCTCTGCTACAATCATACTGGAAGGGCTCTCATTTCAGATTGGGCCTTGCACCAAGCGGAATTCCAGCGCCCCTTGACAGGGTGAGGTGAGCGGTCTGTTTCATGGGATCATTCCTCCCTATATTTACATCAGAGCCCATATTAGTTGATTGATATGGGTTAGGGAGATGGACATTTGATCACAAAAAACCTGCTCGTGCATCATTAAATGTTTCTGTCCTGCCATCTTCTAAGTGAGCAGGTGGGAGGACTTTGTGATCTACATATATGTACCCCTCTAACTATTCTGTCCCTGCTCTAATGTCCTGGGATCATGCTCGGCTCTAGATTAGAGATGGGGCTTTTTGGCCAAAAACTGGCCTTGCTTTTGTAGCCACGAGGATGAAGGTATTGGGAATCAGACATTGCAGCGAAATTCACTTTGTTTTAATGTCCAGGCCATATTATAGGAAAAGATCACAGATTGAGATGACATTTACTCCTCATCATTCCGGGATCTCTCAGCTGTCTTCAGCACAGTTGACTATACTACACTCATTTATAACCAGAAATTGCAAATAGAATTGACTAGCAACATCCTCCACATACTCTCCAACTCTACTTCATTAACTTTGGCACCTTTAGGGGCAGATTTACAAGCCCCTTGCGCCACTTTTGCGTCACTTTTCCCATGTTAAAAGTGACACAAAAGTGGTGCAAGGGGATTGTATATCTGCCCCTCAGTTTCCAGTAGATCCCTACAACCTGCAGGGTCTCCCAGTCTCTCCTTAGAGTCCCCGTCATCTTCAGCCCTACATGGATGGAGTCCCTTGGGACTTTACTCACTGGTAACAGTTTAAAAATTCAACAATACGCTGGTGAGACACAACTTCATTTGGACATTTCCTCTGTGGCAGATGTCCAGTGACTCATACTGTTGATGTGTCTCACACAGACCTGGATCTCCAGCACTTACCTGAATCTCAACCCCATAAAACATGCCAGCTATATGATAAAAACACCAAGCAACAACAAGTAGAAACAGGCATGATCCTGGACGGAGTTGAAATTACCAAATGTCAAGTAACTTTTGGCGCTAACCTCCCCATCAAAGAAAACATAACCAAGAAAACCAATACGGCCAGTCACCAGCTCTCTACTGAAGAAAATAAAACCATTCCTCCCAGAAAGCGACTTCAAAACATTAACTCATGGTCTCACACTCTTCCATCTGGATTGTGGAAATGCCCTGCTTCACTTAGACTCCATAGTACTTGCCCCACGTAGGGGCATCCCGCACACCTCATAAACATTCTGAAGAAGTATCAGCTCTTCCCTGAATCTACTCAACAGACCTTTATTGCCACTCATACATCTTTGCACACCTCCAGCCAAAACACCATCATACTGGAGATGAACAAATTCAGGAAAGAAAAAAAAACAAGGCTTTCCACTCTAGGCACCCAGGATCTGGAATGCTTTCCCTATGTCCATCAGGTCTGACCCACTGTGTTGCAACTTACGAAAGAGCTGAATACAACTCTGTTTTAAAGAACACTACATCACAACACCATAAAAGTTTATCTTCATTTTCAGATACCAGGTATTCCTACAGACATTAAGTAACTATAACTTTTTCATTTCAAAAAGTTTTATTGGCAGTTTCAGAAATAAAGAAAAACAAAGGTAATGTTGACAAGCGTACATATGTGGTACATAACGGTAGCAATCGAATGGTTCTAAGGCATACATTTAAGATATTAGTGATTGCATGGAGGTTGGACTAGAAGACGGTAAGTACCAGTAATCAAACAATCAGCAATACTCTAACAGAAATAAACACAACATACTAAATAATTAAAGAAAACATAGGTAAGGCAGCACAAAGTGTGACGGTATGAGTAGAAGTATCACTAGGTTGGTCCACAGGTTGCTGACAGAACTTACAGTGAGCTGGCTTGCATCCAGCTGTGCAGTTAGGAGAGCCCCAGCCGATAAAAAGTGTAAAAGTGTAACAGCGAGGTGGGAGAGAGGTTGGGTGTAGAGAGTGTGAGAGTGACTCATGGGGGTTTGTGGGCACTAAAGTAGTTGTCAAGGGTGATCCACAAACTCCTCCAAGGGGGGCGCCATGGTGAGTGTTGAAGAGCTATATTATCCGCGCCACGAAGATTAATTACCCAGTTTAGCCAGCAGGCATAGTTAGCTTTCTGGGTGTCTTTCCAATTATTGAGGACTACCTTAACAGCAGCCATGAGTAGAAGGTCTAATAAGGCCCTGTCATTGTCATTGAGGGACTTGGCTTTGAGGAACCCAAAGACTAGGTATGGTAATTCCCTGGGAGGGGAGAAAGAAAAGACTTTATTAATAAATTCAAAGACTTTATCCCAGTAGCGGGGTCACACATTCACAGTTAAGGATAAGATGGTCAAGGTCACCTTCCGCACATTTACAGTTCTAGCAGAATGCGTCAGCTCTGATGTAGGCAAAAAGGCGTGCCGGTGTCCAAAAGGCTTTATGAAGTAGCCAGAATTTAGTCTGGGATAGTGTAGGACTGATTTTGTGGCGCATGCAGGAGTCCCAAGTTTTGGCCCATTCCATGTCTGAGATGGGGAAAGAGGAGCGTGATGTCCAAAACTTTGTGAGATGTTCAGTGAGATTGGCATTTTGCGGACGTAGGAGTTTATAGATCCAGGACACTTGGTGGCCTAGCCTATTTAGTCTGGAGAGGTAGGCCGGGAGGGAGGGAGGGCTTGTAGAGAGATTTGCCTTGGTAATCGCCGCCTTTATATTCAGAAAGTTATAGAATTCAAGTGAGTTAAGGTTATATTTGGATTGAAGATCTTTGAAAGAAAGGGGATATGCTCCTTCATATAGTTGGTGTGGGAAAAAAAGCCTTTTTCCACCCAGAGGTGATTGTATAGTGGTTTGCCCCCGTAAAGCACAGTAGGGTTATGCCATATCGACTCCCAGTGTGAACGTCGGATGGAGGTAGCAAGAAGCTTATCAACTTTAAGAAGGGCCACTCTTGTATTTCGGAAAATAGATCTTGAGCAGGCGATTGTATTCAGCTTCGTGGACAGAGCCCCCGCCCGGGCGACGTTCCCGAGAAGGGCTTTCTCTATCTCAAGCCACACGGGGGAGTAGCCTGCAGGGGTGACAACCAGTAGGAGCCCTGTTTGGCAAGAAACGCAGTTTGGTATCTTTTGAAATCCACCAAGTTAACCCCCCCCCTTGCGGATTTGTCTAGGCGAAGTTTCTTTAAGCTAATTTGTGCCTTTCTCCCTTTCCAAATAAAATTGGTGAGTGTGGTGTCTAATTTGTGAAGAAATTCCTGGGATAAAGTGAGAGGCAGCATAGTGATGAGGTAATTGACCAGTGGGGAGATCATTATTTTAATGGCTTCGATTCTTCCCCACCAAGTTATGAAACGGGGAGACCAACCGTCAAGTTGCGTTTTAATTTTCTCCAAGGTTGTTTTTTCGTTACGTTGAAGGGTTTCAATAAGAGTGCTACCAAATTCAATTCCGAGGTATTTAATGAAGCCGTGCTGCCAATACAGTCCTGAATTACCCAGCATGTCTTTGGTGCCGAGTATGTTCAGAGGTTTAACCTCAGACTTATCCCTGTTTAATTTGTAGCCGGAATGTAGGGAATAGGTTTCTATAGTTGACATAAGGGCCTCGATTGAGGAGTCAGGCTGTTCGGTGACCACAAGGATGTCATCTGCATATGCAGCCAATTTTATTCGCCTGTCTCCAAATTCCATACCTTTGATGTTATTGTTACGTTTTATATCGGCTATAAGAGGTTCAAGGGCCAGGGGGAAAAGAGCTGGAGAGAGGGGGCAACCCTGCCTGGTTCCTTGTTCCAAACGGAAAGGTGTGTAAAAGGGAACCGTTTATGGCTATTCGGGCTGACGGGGAGGAGTAGAGGGCCATTACCATGTCGATATAGGACTTCCCCAAATTGAAAGATTGCATGCAATGCTGCAGAAAGAGCCAAGACACCCTGTCGAACGCTTTTTCCGCATCCAGGGTGATGGCGAAGGAGGGAGTGGCAGTTATTTTGGCTTTCTCTAAGACATGGCAAAGCAATCTCGTATTATCATTGGACATTTGATATTTGAGGAATCCCACCAGAGAGTTACTAATTAATTTAGGTAAGATTGCGTTCAATCTGTAGGCTAGGATTTTTGCATAAATTTTGCAGTTCAAATTTATAAGAGAAATTGGGCTATAGTTTTTCGTTAGAAGGGGGTCTTTCCCTTCTTTCGGGATGATGATTATGGTGGCTTCGCTCATTGAATCAGTGACAGCATCCTTAGCCGAAAAGGACTGGAAGAGGTTCAGGAGGACCGGGCTTATAATTCCCTCACACTCCTTATAGAAGTTGGCTGAGAAGCCGTCAGGGCCAGGGGCCTTATTGCTCTTAAGGGTTTTGATAGAGGTAGAGATTTCCTGCACTGTGAAGGGGGAGCCCAACTTGGCGCTGTCCTCAGCAGAAAGAATAGGGAGGTCTAACGAGTTCAGATAGTTGGTGCAGGCATCTGCGTTGAACTCCAATTTGTTTTTATAGAGGTCTTCATAGAAAGACTGGAAAGTGTGTAAGATGTTGTTTTTCTTGGTGTAGATGTTGTTAGCCTGGTCTTTAATGGAAGCTATATGGAATTGTTTTTTCTTATGGTTGAGGTAAGACGCGAGTAGTTTCCCGGCCTTATTACCCTCGCATAGTTTCAATGCCTTGAATTTGTTTATCCATACCCCCGCAAGTTTACTCAATATTGCGTTGTATTCGTACTTCATTTTAGTGAGGCGATCTAAGATGGAGTTATTATTTATTTTGGCCGCATGGGAGATTTCCAGTGCCTTGATATCTCTCTCGAGAATTTCTAGATCTAGATTCAGTTTTTTATTCATTTGTGCTCGGATGCTAATAATGACACCCCTAGTTGTGGCTTTAAAGGCATCCCAAACAACCGATATGTCCCAGTCTGGCAAGTCGTTCAAAGTGAAGAATTCGCGGATGGCGTTCTTTATCTTTATTTTATTATCCGGGTCGGACAGGATGTCTTCATTCAAACGCCAACGTTTCGGGGGGATGATAGAGTGTGAGCCTGCAAGTTTAGTGTAGATACGAGAGTGATCTGAGACCAGTTTGGGAGCTATGTCAGTCTCCTCTATGAGGTGTGTGAATGGGCTAGAGATTAGTATGTTGTATTTGGAGCAGAGACGGCTAAGAATATCATGGGAACGTGAAGGGTGATATGTGCATTTGGATTGGCCGTCCAGAAGAGGGTCTAGGGGAGGTTGAAGTCCCCACCAACAATTAAGAGCTCATCTTGGGGGATGGTTTCTACTGCAGATGAGACGGATTCCCAGAACTCTGGGGTATCAGAGTTTGGCCCATAAATGTTTACTACATGAATAGGCTAGCAAAAAAATGGTCAGGGGTTCTGCCCACTTAACCCTCCCGTACCTGAGCAGGAGACATCCAAGGATGAGAAAGTAGCAACAAGCGGTACCGAAGGGATCAATCCAATTTTAATTCTCAAACAAGAAACAGTTAATTATCTTGTGAATCAAAAATCAAACATTAAGAAAATATATATGTTAATTCATCAACACACATATGAGCGGACATCAAGGGAAGCACAAGAACCAACAGTCTATATACAAAACATCACATATACATCATATACAAATATACATCACATTTACAATATCAACAAACGTTTCTATGTACCCTAAACACAAGAAATATATAAGAATATATATACCCCAATTCAGGGGTATATCCACTTAATTTACAATGGAGTGCACAACACAGTGGTAGTCCCAAAAACAAAGCACCTGGGGGTTAAAACATCAACCCAGTTTATATTTGTATTGGTGCAAATCAGGCAAAAATCAAATTTTTTTCTTGAGTTGTAACAGGGGACTCCATTTGAAGCAAAAAGGTGTTGACGCAGTCGCGGTCACGTTTCAGCCAGATGATATAGGCTTCATCAGGACAATGGGTACTCTGATAATAACAATTAAATATATATTATACCTTCTTACTTGCCAAGCAAGAGCACATATATTAAAATAACATCACAGCTGCACAAGTGACATTATCTCCCCCATGCGTGGAAATGCAGGGTCTACTAGTGAATCCATCAAGGAAAAGAAAGAAAAAGAAGAAAGTCAGAAAATAAAATTACTGCCCAGCAGTGATCAACTAAAGATCAAACATACTTAAGGTGAAATAAATGATACAACGTGTTTATCAGATGAGCCCTCAACCACACCTCTATGCGTGAAAAAAACACACGTGTCATGGAGAACAAGGGACACCACAAATATGTACCCCTTATCTCCCACAGTGAATTCAAGTGTCTAAAAAACAATTCCTATCACCCGAAAGGAAGAATATATACCTATTCTTCTGGGTCCTGGCAAGTTCTCGGACCGATATCGGCGGCTAGTACACACAACCACCCACACAGGGGTGGGGGTGGGGCGGGAATCGCTTTCTAACCCCAGTATAGGGAATTATTCCTAGAGTAAACACATATAAAGGCCAAAGAATTGCAACTCCAAATCTGATCAGGGGAGAGGAGTCTCATATCAGTATCCATTTACATAAACTCACTCCAAAAAATTTGTCTTGCATACCTTATATATATATACAATGAGTCCACTCGGATGAGGGAAGAGGAAAACAGGCGTGGCTTAAATCACACGTACTTTCTGCCATCATCATACGGCCATCGAGGGGTGAAGAAAAGAGAGAGAGGAACAGTCCATTAAAACTCACACTGACCTCTAATCACGCTAGTTCGTAACCACAAGTCGGTTATACTAATTATAGGAGAACAGAAGTCCAAGACAGCAATCTATACTAAGATATACCAGTATTTATCTCTGTCTCGCCAAAACAAAGTTAGAGATTCGGAGGCCGTGTGGAGGAGGAAAGCCCATCCAATAGTGATACACATAGGGCCACACAAGGCGAGAGAAACTAGAAAACTCATAGACCATACACCTACCCCAATAATCACAGTCTCTGTCAGCCTTAAAATCATAGCAAAACACACGATCCATCTTTAAAGAGAGATCGCGGTGGTTATGGTGACAGAACCATAACGATGTCACGCCTATCGTGCTGACCCGCATTATCCTGCATGTCAACCCAGTCTGTGTGGCAGCCGCAGTTCGTGTGCCAATAAAGGCCGTGCAGGAAGAAAAGGGAACGGGCGGTTACCTGCAATCTAGGGTAGCGAGGCGACACGGACAACCAGTGTTCGCTGCAGCGTGAATAAAACACCAGGAAGGGAAAGGCGGCCGACCTCACGCATATAAATGACGCATCTCAAGCGTCAGCACGAGCGTCAGACCCGTGGGAAACACTGAAAACGGACAACAAAACCAAGGTACGATCTCTAAATCCTTGTAACCACACCTCCCGAGCATAAACCGACATCACCCGATCCAAAGTACCTTATTCTATCCAAGGCAAGTGAACACATACAAAACATAGAACCCACACAGAAACAATTATGGGTGAAGTCAATAATAAATCATAATAAAACGAAAACCAATCAAAAAGACATAAAAAGGAAGATATAAAAATATGTGTAGTGTTGTGAAAATACTCCTGCATTTCCACTATTGGGTTCCCATTTTAAATCATACATAGTAACCCTATATAAAAAGAAGACAAAGCAGCAATCAAGTGGACAATGGCTATTCAAATTCGAATTGTCGCATTTTGTAAGACTGTATGTACACAATAAAATCTCCAAAGGAATCAATATACATGTCAATCTAGTATAACTATACATACTGCAGTACTATGTATAATATTGTCTCATCATCTATTTCAATTCAAAAGAGGAAGCAGCAAAGGAATGGACATTAGGTAAGCTTCATGGAGAAACGGACAACAGTTCAAATCAATGCCCAAATTTCATCACGTATTATCATTGGACATTCGATATTTGAGGAATCCCACCTGAGAGTTACTAATTAATTTAGGTAAGATTGTGTTCACTCTGTTGGCTAGGATTTTTGCATATATTTTGCAGTCCAAATTTATAAGAGAAATTGGGCTATAGTTTTTCGTTAGAAGGGGGTCTTTCCCTTCTTTCGGGATGATGATTATGGTGGCTTCGCTCATTGAATCAGTGACAGCATCCTTAGCCGAAAAGGACTGGAAGAGGTTAAGGAGGACCGCGCTTATAATTCCCTCACACTCCTTATAGAAGTTGGCTGAGAAGCCGTCAGGGCCAGGGGCCTAGTTGCTCATAAGGGTTTTGATAGAGGTAGAGATTTCCTGCACTGTGAAGGGGGAGCCCAACTTGGCGCTGTCCTCAGCAGAAAGAATAGGGAGGTCTAACGAGTTCAGATAGTTGGTGCAGGCATCTGCGTTGAACTCCAATTTGTTTTTAAAGAGGTCTTCATACAAAGACTGGAAGGTGTGTAAGATGTTGTTTTGCTTGGTGTAGATGTTGTTAGCCTGGTCTGTAATGGAAGCTATATGCAATTGTTTTTTCTTATGTTTGAGGTAAGACGCGAGTAGTTTCCCGGCCTTATTACCCTCGCATAGTTTCAATGCCTTGAATTTGTTTATCCATACCCCCGCAAGTTTACTCAATATTGCGTTGTATTCATACTTCATTTTAGTGAGGCGATCTAAGATGGAGTTATTATTTATTTTGGCCGCATGGGAGATTTCCAGTGCCTTGATATCTCTCTTGAGAATTTCTAGATCTAGATTCAGTTTTTTATTCATTTGTGCTCGGATGCTAATAATGACACCCCTAATTGTGGCTTTAAAGGCATCCCAAACAACCGATATGTCCGAGTCTGGCAAGTCGTTCAAAGTGAAGAATTCGCGGATGGCTTTCTTTATCTTTATTTTATTATCCGGGTCGGACAGGATGTCTTCATTAAAGCGCCAACGTTTCGGGGGGATGATAGAGTGTGAGCCTGCAAGTTTAGTGTAGATACGAGAGTGATCTGAGACCAGCTTGGGAGCTATGTCAGTCTCCTCTATGAGGTGTGTGAATGGGCTAGAGATTAGTATGTTGTATTTGGAGCAGAGACGGCTAAGAATATCATGGGAACGTGAAGGGTGATATGTGCATTTGGATTGGCTGTCCAGAAGAGGGTCTAGGGGGAGGTTGAAGTCCCCACCAACAATTAAGAGCTCATCTTGGGGGATGGTTTCTACTGCAGATGAGATGGATTCCCAGAACTCTGGGGTATCAGAGTTTGGCCCATAAATGTTTACTACATGAATAGGGTCATCGTCTCTCATGAGGTGAGCCACGATCATTCTGCCATCGTTATCGTGTGTCTGTGAGGTAATAGAAATGTTTGACTTTTTCAAGACTAGGGTAATCACTCCCCTTTTCTTGTGAACTGCGGAAGAACAAAGGGTGAGCGAAATCCAGTGCTGTTTAATGAACTCAGCATCCTCTTTTGACAATTTTGTCTCCTGCAGCAGGATGATATCTTCTTTGGATTTTGCTAAATAGTCAAGGATTTTCCTACGTTTAACTGGGTGATTAAGACCCTTGACGTTTAAGGAAACTATGTTGAGACTGTCTGCCAGGGATTTGACTTGAGTCATCTAGCCGTTGAGTGTCACAAGGGAAGTGGCCGGCATATTTAGAAGTCCTTATGAGTCAGTGAACTTGTGGTAACCAACATTGCGAAAGACAGGTGGGCTAGCTACATGCGACATATGCGATTCTGCCTTTGAAGTTTTTGCCATGGATAATAAAGGAAGTAAAGGAAACAATACTGAAACGACCAAAATTATATTTACCCCATGCCCCCTGACCCTCCCTCCTCCTCCTCCCAGTCCCCCTAGAACCCTCTTCCCCTCCCCTCGATAATTCGAACTTAGGAGCTGCGACGGCAGTACTGTCCAGGGTCAGCACAGGATTTTGTAGAAGGGTAATAGAACAACAGGAGAATCAACATGTTAGGTGATCTGAGCACAACTGTAGAACCATACATTGTTTAGCATAAGCAAATAAAGGCCTCAATGCGAAGTTCAGGGCCATTAGACATATAACGTTACAACTATAAGTCTAGCAACTGTGGCCAAAAATTGGCGTTATGGTGACAGTAACTTATCAACCCATAAGGTCTGCAAAAGAATGAACGAACACTATTAGGAGTATCTGCGAGGCGCGAATCGGCATGATGTGAGGAAAACAACTCGACTATATGGAATTGAAGGAGGCACTGCCAACAAGAACATAGGTGGTACATGCAGTATTCGTGGATCAGGAAAGGCATCAAGTATAGCATCAATGGAGTACCTGCGGCAGTGCCTAACAGCATTAAACAAGTTGAGGATAAACGTAATTATGCGTTTACAAGGGGAAAGCTCCCCTTGAGGAGTGAACCAATATTTTGACATAAACTACTTGCTCTAAGTAAATGGTGATTCTTATAGACAGGACAGGTTAAATCAGTGGCAAAGACTGGGTTCATGCTCAACAAGACATCTGAAATTCTTTGAGCGAGAGCAGTGGCTCATCAGACCAAGCCTATTACAGTCAGTGACTAGCAGATTTGTGTGTTTCCGTTTTCTGTTTATTAGTAGCTCCGCTTGAGGAGTCCATGAATTGTGGAGGTGAGTCTTCCAGGTAAGACGCAAGGACATGGGGGTTCAAGAAGAAGCGAGGTTTACCATGGTCGATGATCTTAAATCTTGCCGGCCCTGCGAATGAGAATTGAATATCCTTTGACTTCAGCTTATCCCTCAGTGACAAGAAACCTTTTCTTGTCTCAACAGTCTCTTTGGAGAAAACCTGCGTGAAGATTATACGATGGCCTTCCCATGTGATAAGGTGATTTTTCCTTGCAAATTGTAAAATGGCCTCAGTATGCTAAAAATGGAGAGGTTTGCAGATCAAGGGACCAGGGCCTTTTTTCCTTGAGAGATAAGTGTCGGGATTCTGTGGGCCCTGTCTAGCTCCTATCCGTGAGGGAAGTTAATTCCGGTGACTGTTGGAAGCCACGCTTCCAGGAAGGCCACACAAGATTCTGCGTCTTTTTCTGATTCCTCCGGCACACCAAAGATGCGAACATTCCCCCTCCTGTTACGATCTTCTAACTCTGCATTTTGGCGCTTGAGGTCATTAGTAGTGCTCTGAAGACGTTGTATTATTTTGCACCACTGGGTTGTTTTGTCTTCTACGTCACTTATCCGTTGTTCCGCTTCACTGATGCTTTTGTTCATAGAACTCATATCCGCTCTGATCGCTGTGAGCTCCAATTGCATGGTATCAGTGTTGCTTTTCGTGGGCTTAGCCAAGTCGTGGACCTCCGCCAATGTCTTAAGAATCATGTCTGATGTACTTGTTGGGTCCGACATAGCTTTGATAGGTGATTCAGATAAGGTTGGTTCCAGTCTCACTTTCTTGCTGTTTTTATTATCTCTCTCCGCCATCTTTGTAGGATTGTCAGACACAGGGGGTGATGAGAGGGAACACAGTGACTTGAGGCAACACCAAAAGCACTAGCATGAGAGTGACCTTCCGTGTGGTAGATTGCTTGCTTCGTATTATATACTTGTGTCAGGAAGCGAGGTGAAGAGAGGAATGAGGCCATGGATATAAGGCTGGAGAGGTTATTCCCGCTACTGATGGAAGGCAAGAGCCGAACTACAGGAATCGGTTGCGTTAATTTATCCTGTGGAGACGGAGACCACTCACAAGAGGACCATCAAAGAGCCAGCAGGGGAGTGACAGTCAGTCAGGCAAGCACCCTCATAGGATGAGCCAAGTGGTTAGATGGGAATAAGATCGGCCTTAGGAGATGCAGCCAGGCACCAATGTGGGGAGTAGGAAGAACCCTTCACCGGACCCAGGCTATGTAGATGAGCCCACCAGTGTCACCACTGCGCAGGGTGACAACAGAGGGTTAAAGGGAGGTTAGCAGTGGGTTAGCAGTCAAAATCAAGAGGGGTCATAGAGGGATGGTTTTTGGTATGTGAGATTTTGGCCCCGGATGATATCTGTTGTGGCTTTAAGATCTCATGAGTAGGGTAGGACCTGATGGCCCCTGGTCAGCCCCTGGCTAGCTCCTTGTCATTCAGGTGCATGACTCAGTAATCTGCAGGCTCTAGCAGGCATAAGCAGGCTCAGGAAGAAAGTAGGCACGATTCGGCAGGCTTTGGTAGATTTTTGCAGCCATGGTAGGGTTTTGATAGTAGTGGTGGGTCAACACTGTGCACCGTGCGGTTGTCAGACCTGAAAACACATCCCCTTGCCGTGACTGAAATCTAACTACTCTTCGCGCTCTCTCCTTCCCGCCGCTGCCGTCATCTTGAAATCAGGCAGGGTAGAGGCTGGAGGCACGTATGTAGGGTGAGAGACCGGTTCAGCTCTGGGTTGCAGGCAGTATTGGGGGCACAGAGCTCTTGCCAGTTTGAGAGGAGCTTAAGAGCTGGCTCATTCCCATGTGTGTAGCAGAAACGGGAGATGCAGCTGCACCCCCGCCAGTACAGGGTCAGGCAGGGAAAGTTCATAGTGAGGCAGGTGAGTTTTCTTCGGCGCTAGTCTTTAAAGCGCTCTTAAATGTGAACAGAGCTCCCCTCAGGCAATTGTCGGTGTCTCGCCAGTGTTCGTAGAAGGAGAAGGGTCTAAGCGAGGATCAGCAATCGGACGATCAGGGCTGGGGTTCAGTGCTGATCGGCGCCATTTTCGGGCTTTGCTGCAAGGCTGCAGATGTCCGCACACAAGTCCAAAAAACTCCTATTCACTGCATTTCGGTCACCCAATTCCAGTTCCTGGGTGTGCTGTGCGGTAAGCGTTTGCAAAAACAACAAGTGATGGACCGAATGTGGATCAATGTCACACATTCCCCCAGTCAAAAGATCTGGGCCTAAATCCATCGTTTTTTTGCACTCCACACCACCCTGGGTAAGACAATGGCGATATGCAAATCAGCTCTGACCCTGTTGCCCCATGGGAACAGTCCAGTCCGAACTACAAAAGCCATGTCCTTCCCAGAACGGAATCAAGCATCCGAGGACCGGACCGGTTTCGAGGTAACACCTCTCATCAGCCCGGCTAGCTTGACTCCAAGTGGTGTGGAGTGCCTGGGACCCACGTCTGGGCATCCCCAGCGCACTTAGGGCGGCAATTGCAAAAACAACAAGTGATGGACCGAATGTGGATCAATGTCACACATTCCCCCAGTCAAAAGATCTGGGCCTAAATCCATCGTTTTTTTGCACTCCACACCACCCTGGGTAAGACAATGGCGATATGCAAATCAGCTCTGACCCTGTTGCCCCATGGGAACAGTCCAGTCCGAACTACAAAAGCCATGTCCTTCCCAGAACGGAATCAAGCATCCGAGGACCGGACCGGTTTCGAGGTAACACCTCTCATCAGCCCGGCTAGCTTGACTCCAAGTGGTGTGGAGTGCCTGGGACCCACGTCTGGGCATCCCCAGCGCACTTAGGGCGGCAATTGCAAAAACAACAAGTGATGGACCGAATGTGGATCAATGTCACACATTCCCCCAGTCAAAAGATCTGGGCCTAAATCCATCGTTTTTTTGCACTCCACACCACCCTGGGTAAGACAATGGCGATATGCAAATCAGCCCTGACCCTGTTGCCCCATGGGAACAGTCCAGTCCGAACTACAAAAGCCATGTCCTTCCCAGAACGGAATCAAGCATCCAAGGACCGGACCGGTTTCGAGGTAACACCTCTCATCAGCCCGGCTAGCTTGACTCCAAGTGGTGTGGAGTGCCTGGGACCCACGTCTGGGCATCCCCAGCGCACTTAGGGCGGCAATTGCAAAAACAACAAGTGATGGACCGAATGTGGATCAATGTCACACATTCCCCCAGTCAAAAGATCTGGGCCTAAATCCATCGTTTTTTTTGCACTCCACACCACCCTGGGTAAGACAATGGCGATATGCAAATCAGCTCTGACCCTGTTGCCCCATGGGAACAGTCCAGTCCGAACTACAAAAGCCATGTCCTTCCCAGAACGGAATCAAGCATCCGAGGACCGGACCGGTTTCGAGGTAACACCTCTCATCAGCCCGGCTAGCTTGACTCCAAGTGGTGTGGAGTGCCTGGGACCCACGTCTGGGCATCCCCAGCGCACTTAGGGCGGCAATTACAAAAACAACAAGTGATGGACCGAATGTGGATCAATGTCACACATTCCCCCAGTCAAAAGATCTGGGCCTAAATCCATCGTTTTTTTGCACTCCACACCACCCTGGGTAAGACAATGGCGATATGCAAATCAGCTCTGACCCTGTTGCCCCATGGGAACAGTCCAGTCCGAACTACAAAAGCCATGTCCTTCCCAGTTCTGGGAAGGACATGGCTTTTGTAGTTCGGACTGGACTGTTCCCATGGGGCACAGGGTCAGAGCTGATTTGCATATCGCCATTGTCTAACCCAGGGTGGTGTGGAGTGCAATAAAACCATGGATTTGGGCCCAGATCTTTGGACTGGGGTGAGTGTGTGACATTGATCCACATTCGGTCCATCACCTGTTGTTTTTGCATATTCCGCCCTAAGTGCGCTGGGGATGCCCAGACGTGGGTCCCAGGCACTTCACACCACTGGAGTCAAGCTAGCCGGGCTGATGAGAGGTGTTACCTCGAAACCGGTCCGGTCCTCGGATGCTTGATTCCGTTTTGGGAAGGACATGGCTTTTGTAGTTCGGACTGGACTGTTCCCATGGGGCACAGGGTCAGAGCTGATTTGCATATCGCCATTGTCTAACCCAGGGTGGTGTGGAGTGCAAAAAAACGATGGATTTGGGCCCAGATCTTTGGACTGGGGTGAGTGTGTGACATTGATCCACATTCGGTCCATCACCTGTTGTTTGTGCAGTAAGCGTTGCCACAGATCAGCAAATCTGCAAGCGTAGGTCTCCTGGGAAGAGCGAAGTCGCTATCCTGCGTGACGAGAGACTGATTCAGGCGGCCACCTCCACCGCCGTCCAAGCCATGCCCCGCAGTAACTATAACTTTTGTTTTGAATTTCTTCAGCGCTTTTGGCTGCGTTCACAACATACAAACCCTGTGTACATACATAAATATCTGCAAAACTCTTTGCTCTTTTCTGCAACTTATTTAGCTTTTTTTTTTACTATTGAGAAAGCATGGGGGCTCGGGGAGAGCTAGAACCCCTACCTGGATGCAGTCACAGCTCAAAAGCTGTCACATTGTTGGACACAACTCCTCGCATTAGATTAGGAGGCCCTTCACAAATTGGGAGCCCTATTTTTGGCTAGAATGATAAAGTAAAATGAGAAGCTCAGATTCTGAAGTCTAGCATCTATATATGCAACAGATTCAGCTGATATCTACCTGAATTTAGTGTACATTTAATTGCGATTGACAGAGAGTATGCATGCTAAAGGTAACTTGTGGTCTGTCCCCAGAATTTAAGTTGGCTTTGAACTGCCACTGTGTGTTGGATTCCACCCAGCCCGAGCACTGCAGGAACGAAGTATGCACCAGTCCCCTTCCCCTGCCCAATGAGCACCCACAAGAATAATCACTATGAGTGCCCCAATGAGCCTGGAAAGAGGGTGGTATTTTGAGGAGACACCAAGTCTTCCACCCTTATGAAACGTTAGGATACAGCTCCCTCCTCCACGCTTCTGCACCTATGTAAAACAGAAAAAAGACATACCCTTCATATGTACATGTTCCACACTGCACTATCCCAACACCAGTGACCACGTCCTGACACACATGCACAACCTCTCTTACCATTGGGCGGCGCAGGCTCTGCTTCGTGAAGGCACTGGGCACAGGAGAAAATAGAAGGCAACTCAAGATAAAAGTCTCTTGAATCGTCTGGCCAGTCAGGAGTTCACTAGCACTGTATCCTTCGTTATTGTATTATGATTACGAGGGGAAAAAGGAATATGACAAGCTTTGTCTATGCCTGAAAAAACCCCTTCGTCTTCTATACAAGGGTTAAGGGGAAAAGTTTATGGGTATGAGGCACCCGGGAATACCGTCAATCCCAGCGTTCGTGAGCTAAGCCCTTCGCGGAATGACCCGAAACGTCATTTCCGCCTAAAACGATGCCGAGAGGCGTCTAAGTGTGGACGCGCCGGATGCGCTGAAATGAAGCTAAACGCTTCGAAAACCCACTGCGTCCTCTATGAATAACCTCAATAGGGGCACAGAAAACACAACAAGATTCGGCGAACGGGAGCCCCCGAACAACCAAAACCTATACAAACGCTGGGAACAAAAATGAGGGGGAAAAAGGGAAAAGTACTTAACGGGACAGCCACTATCTATCTAGGGAAGGGAAAGGAAACTCAAGCAGAGGAAGCAAGGGCAGGGACAAAAAACACCTCTCACGAGCCCGTGAGAAAGGTGGGGAAAAGAATCCAGGACAGCAGGTATCTTCCAGCAAACAGCAACCAGGAGAACAGGATACCGGAATCCATCCAATGGCAATATCAAGCAATGAGACAAAGGTAGGACCAACCTTTATTCCCCTGCCTACTGGTCATGTGATGTCAGTACATGGTCACTGAGAGAGGACTAGCCCCAGACCCTAACAGTACCCCCCCAATGATCCTCCCCACCGGGCGGGGTTTCAGGGGATGTTGTCTATGAAACAATCGAACCAAACGAGGTGCATGCACCCCCCCAGCTGGCTCCCAAGTCCTGTCCTCTTGTTTGTATCCCTTCCAATCCACCAGATAGTAAAGACGACCCCTGACCCGCTTGGAATCTAGGATAGCCTGCACCTCGAATTCCTCCTGTCCATCAATCACCACCGGCGGAGGAGGGGGCAACACCTGAACTGAGGGTATGTAGGGCTTCAGCAGTGATGTGTGAAACACGGGATGCACTCCATAGTCTTGTGGAAACCTGAGCTTCATAGCCACCGGATTAATAACCTGAGTTACTGGAAAAGGACCCACAAACCGAGGCTGCAATTTGCGTGATCCCTGCAATCTCAGATTACGAGACGCCAGCCACACTAGATCACCCACCTTATATGAGGGAGCCGGGGCCCGATGTTTGTCTGCCTGTACCTTCATAGCAGCCTTAGCATCAACTAAGCTTTCCCTGGCCAAACCCCAGATGTCTCTCAATCGCCCACACACATCATAAATGGCTGGTACGCGTCCTCTAGGTTGGATGGCTACAGCTCTAGGATGATATCCAAGGGAACAATAGAAAGGGGTCATACCCAGAGCGGAATGCAGACTGCTATTATAGGCAAACTCCGCTGTGGGTAGAGCAGTTACCCAATCGCATGACAAAGACGTAACCAGACATCTCAAATATTGCTCCATCGTCTGATTGGTTCGCTCAGTCTGACCATCAGACTGAGGATGGTATGCCGAAGACAATCGTATCTCCGTCTTGAGTACCAAACAAAGCTCAGTCCAGAAATGAGACACGAACTGTGCTCCCCGGTCAGATATTATCACAGCCGGTAACCCATGTAACCGTACTACTGAGGACATAAAAACCACAGCCATCTCTTTTGCCGTAGGGATTTTGGGAAGCGGAATAAAATGCTCCATTTTGGTGAATAAATCCACCACCACCAGAATGGCAGTGTATCCAGACACAGATGGTAAATCGGTCACAAAATCCATACTTATGGTGTGCCGAGGGGCAGGAGGTACCTCCAAAGGCTGCATAAGACCAGAGGGCTTACAGTGCGAGGGCTTGCTGATGGCACATATAGGGCAAGCACGCACATATCCCTGTACATCGCTAGCCATGGACTCCCACCAAAACCACCTCATACACAAGTCCTTCATTTTCCGTATCCCTGGATGTGCCACCAAGGCAGAGGAATGACACCATTCCAAAACCATTTCCCTCAGTACGGGGGGAATAAACAACTGACTCTCATGATACAATAAGCCCTCCTTTGCTACAACCTTGGGCAACGACAACCACAGAGCCGGATCCAACTGACTCAACCGCTCTTTCACCAATGCGGGAAAGTCATCGATAGTCAAAGCCCCTATGATCCTTTCTGCCTCAATTATAGGCCTGCCTTTACTCATGGAACCTTCTTCCCTGGGATCAACATGAACCCGAGAAAGGGCATCAGATTTGATCTGCTGGGCTGCGGGTCTATATGTAATGACAAAGTCATATTCATTAAAGAACAAAACCCACCGCATCTGACGAGGTGTTAATGCCCTAGCAGAACGGAAGAACTCTAGATTTTTATGGTCGGTGTGTCGTAATTGGCATGGCCGCGTTAGCGATTAGCTGAAACTACACGTTGTCCTCCTTAACTTGGCTATATATGAGAACGCCATTTTGAATGTTGCGGCGGCCATCTTAGACCACAAGCGGCCTCGTGGCCGGCGTGCTCTTTAGTCCTTTGTCTGTACCACTGACCACTTCAGCTCTGCCCAGCAACAGGCTATTTTTAGTACTGGTCAGCTCACACATGCGCAGTCCCCACTGACCAGTTACCCTTCAGGAATGTGCGCCAAACTGACCAGCGGAGTTGTGCCCCCTCCAATGAGCTGGCTGTATTCCAAAACATGACCATATATGTACCTAAATGTGTTCTAACTTGTGCCGCCTATCTTTTATTGCCCTAAAACTGTATATAAATCGGGGTCACACCGGTGTTCGGTGTGATACCTCTTGCATTACCGAAGGGTGCTGTTTGAGTGTACCACCACCCCATGGGGTCTTAATAAACTTGTTATTTGCCTTTTACAGCTTCCGTGCCAACAGTTCTTGAATGTAAGGGGGTTATCTTTGGGGCATGTAGGCCTTGGGAACCCTGATTACTACAAATTGGCGACCACGAAGGGACTCATCGGCGACTCGGATGCCCGAAGGAGAGGTCGTGACGAAGGCTTGGAAACTCGCCATGGACGCGCGCTGCCACTGAGTGACCCGAGTCTTGGCTCCCACGGTGTTTCTTCCTTTCCTTCCGATCTGACCTTCCAGGTGGCGCCGGTCTCCGACTGAGTTTTCGAGTGTCTGTGTTGCTGGGAAAGTGCCGTTTGGCTGATTTGATTACAAGACCTTGGCAGTTGGAATCTGGACATTTGAGAATTTGGGTAAGATTTGTGTTCGGTAAGGTAGTCTTCGGACGCTTACTGAAGTTCTATGATTTGTGATCGGTAAGGTAGTCCTCGGACGCTTGCCGAAGTCCTGTGATCTATGATTTGATTTGAGTTAGCTAACGTTTGTGAATTTGTGATCTTTGAACTTATATGTGTAGTGCACTTCACATAGGCAGGCATGTAGAGATGTTTCTCTAACTTTGTTTTTTTCTTCTGAGCGGCACATTTGTGTGAAGTACTGTAAGTGCCATTTTGTACGGTGTCACGCTTTCGTGATACTTTTTGAACATGCCTGTTTTCAGCACACTCCGAGGGATGTGCTGTCTTGGAAATGGTACCACAATTAGGTTAGCGGAAGCACAGCCGGCTCCCCCAGAAGGAACACCAAATCGCGAGATGTACATAAAATTCGGCCTTCCCCCTATTATGTACAGCAAATTATGGCATAAGTATACAAAGGCTGATCCTGAATTGCAATGGCCACTGCATGGGTCGTTCGATTTACGAAAAGTACAGTTTGTGGAGCAATGTTTGTTTCAACGCAGGTCTAGACAAAACATGTTTGATTGTGTGCGAATGTGGGAGAAAGCGGTGCGTGAACGAATGAAGCGTGAGGTTGCCTTGGCGGACAAAGAGCAGCGCAAGGCTGCTCGGGATAAGGCTTTACAGCTTGAGGAGAAAGAGGCTCAGGAGAAAAGAGAGAGGGAGGAACGGGAACGTAAATTGCAAACGACTGGTCAATTTCCTATTCGTCGACCGCTTTATCCTGTCCTTAATAATGAAATTGATGATTTTTCATTGCTAGATCGGTCACCGCCTCCGTACGTTTCGCCAACGGCTCCAGCTGAAGATTTGGGAGATGATGGGCAGGATAAGTCGGAAAAGAAGGGTATATCCGCTCTCAGGTTTACTACGGAGAGGTCCGCACATTTACGTAGTTGGGCTCGTAAAGTGAATAAGAAATGTGTTTCTCAGGACGAGGTGATTGCAGAGAGGAGTAAATGGTCGGATCTTGAATTAATGTACTTTTTGTCTAGTTTGGCGGATGAGGTTGTTGCCGCGTATCGTGACCTTTCAGATACGTTAGAACCTAAAGCTTTGTCAGTGCATCGTGAGAACTTGGATAAAGGTTTATTTGATCTTGCAGATGTTGACGACCTATTCAAGCAACTGATCCGGCTGCGAGATGAGACAACCAGATTGCGGGAGGAGCGGAAAAGGAGGCAAAAGGAGTCCGAATCGGAGAATAACGGGCAGATTAAGGAGTGTTCTCTCCGGGGTTCAGATAAGAGTTTTGCATTGCATGTTATGCCTATGCGTGAAGCCGCGCCCTTGTATGTTCCACCTAAAGGGGAAGGTACAGATGATGATAAATCGTCAAAGGATGCGAAAGGGTATTTTGTATATAACTGGGTATACACGCCTTGGAATAGAGCAGATGTTATGGCATTGAAAAATTCTCTACCTGATCTTCGGAAAAATCCGGCGGCATTTTATGAAAGGGTGGAAGGGGCTATTTCGTCTTGTGTGATGACTCTTGTTGATATAGATTTGTTCTTTGGGCTAATTTTACCACCTGATATGTGGAGACAAATTCGTAAAAATAATGATGAAACAATATTGGGGGGCACATGGAAAGAAATAAATGCTGCCGATTTAGATAGGGAACCGGCATGTAAGCCTTGTCAGTTGATTTTAGATCTTCCAGCGGCTATCTTGATTAAATTAAAAACGATTGTTCTTTCTAAAAAGATCGACTGGACTATGTTAACTTCGTGCAAACAGAAACCCGATGAAACGGTTTCAGATTTCTTTACACGCTTCGAGGAGGCATTCCATGATTACAGTGGTCAATCTTTAACAGACGATACGGGCCGGCATTTGTTTGTAGATAAGTATGTGGCTAATCTCCTACCGGAGATTGCAAGGCGATTGAAATCGAGTGAAAGTTCCTGGGCCACGGCGACCCCTGCGTCTTTGTTAACTATGGCTCAGTATTCTGAGCGGCAGGAATTGGAGGCTAAAGAAAGTGTTGATAAGAAGGCAAAAGAATTGAAAACGAAGGTGATGTTGGCACAGGTTCGGGGAACACAGGGTAGAGGGAATGATAGAGGTAGACGAGGTGGCGGGAATACGTCGTATGGTCGTACGGATATAGCGGAGGACCAGTGTGCTTATTGTAAGGAGTTTGGGCATTGGGCTGAGGATTGTCCGGTACTTCGTGAGCAGCGTAGTCAGCGTGGTCGAGGAGGTGGTAGGTCAAGAGGAGGTTATACGGGAGCGAGAAGTGGCGGAAATGATCGTGGAAGAGTTGAGGAGAGGGGCCGTGGCCAGGATGAGCAAAACACGTTTGATAGACGAAATCAATATCAGATTTCGGAGGGTGAGAATGTGGAGCACCAGGATTATGTGCATGCATAGGACTGCATAGGATGGGGTAAGGAATCAGTTCAATCAATCAATCAATCAATCAATCAGTGACACTTATAAAGCGCGCTACATACCCGTAGGGTCTCAAGGCGCTGGGGAGGGGGGGTGCCGCTACTGCTCGAACAGCCAGGTCTTCAGCTTCTTCCTGAAGGAGAGGTGGTCTTGGGTCAGGCGCAGGTCGGTCGGGAGGGAGTTCCAGGTCTTGGCGGCCAGGTAGGAGAAGGACCTTCCTCCTGTAGTCGCTCTTCGGATGCGGGGGACGGCGGCGAGGGCGTGGTTGGCTGATCGGAGGTGGCGTTTGGGAGCGTAGAAGTTGACTCGGCTGTTGAGGTAGCTCGGGCCTTGGTCGTGTAGGGCTTTGTGTGCGTGGGTGAGGAGGCGGAAGGTGATTCTCTTGTTGATGGGGAGCCAGTGAAGGTCTCTCAGATGTCCGGAGATGTGGCTGGATCGTGGGATGTCGAGGATGAGTCTGGCTGAGGCGTTTTGGATCCGCTGGAGTCTCTTCTGGAGCTTGGCGGTGGTCCCGGCGTAGAGGGCGTTACCGTAGTCCAGTCGGCTGGTGACGAGGGCCTGGGTGACGGTCTTCCTGGTCTCTGAGGGGATCCACCAGAAGATCTTCCGTAGCATGCGTAGGATGTTGAAGCACGCCGAGGAGACGCTGTTGACTTGCCTGGTCATGGAGAGGGAGGAGTCCAGGATGAAGCCCAGGTTTCGTGCATGGTCTGTCGGTTTGGGTGCGGTGCCCAGGGCGGGAGGCCACCAGGAGTCGTCCCAGGCGGAGGGTGAAGAGCCCAGGATGAGGACCTCCGTCTTGTCCGTTGAAGTGCCGGTAGATCAGCAGGGTCCATATGTAACAGCGGGTATTCTGGGTTCTACTGATCAATTTCTAGTCGACACAGGAGCTACACGTAGCGCTTTGTCGAAAAACTTGGTTCCGAGGGCTCCCCTGTCTGGCGAAATGATTACATGTGTAGGGTTCGATGGCACACCCTCCCCTAGCCCATTGTCAAAGCCCCTTGCACTATGTCTTGACAAATATTTCAGTTTTGGTCAATTTTTGTTATCACCCCATACACCAGATAATATCCTGGGTATTGATTTGCTTAAATATTTTCGAGCAACGATACGGTGCGCTCCTGAGGGAGTGCGGGTTATCCTGAATGACAATTATCCTGACCCGATAGGTTTTACGCTATCTTAGATATTCCAGCTTTGGCCTCTCTACCGCATACGCTCTGGGCGACCTCAGATACGGATGTGGGAGAGATGCGTATTCCACCAATACACATTACTGTTAAGGAGGGGGCCCCTCTACCACGAGTGCCACAGTATAAGATTTCTAGAGAAGGTGAAATTGCATTGACACATATTGTTCAGGATTTAATTTCTGCGGGGGTCGTGGAGGAGGTCCCTTACAATGTTTGCAACAGTCCTATTCTTCCGATCCTTAAGAGAGATACTGACGACAAAGTCTATCGCTTTATTATTGACTTGCGAGAGATCAACAAAATTGTCATTCCCCAATACCCGGTGGTGTCCGATATTACGACCTTGCTTACGTTGGTCCCACCAACGGCCACAACGTTTAGTGTAATCGATTTGAAAAATGCGTTCTTTTCCATCCCTGTCCATCCTGATAGTAGATATTTGTTTGGCTTCACGTTAAATAATAAATCGTATAGATTTTGTCGTGTTCCCCAAGGTTATACTGAAAGCCCTAGCATCTACAGCCAGGCTTTGAAAAGGCAGTTAGATTCTTTTAAATTGCAGTCTGGCGTTGCTCTCATCCAGTACGTGGATGACCTTCTGCTTGCTGCTGACTCTTATGCACAATGTGAAGAAAGTACACTTGCGTTGCTTTCCTTTTTGGCACAGAACAATCATAAGGTTTCGAAGAAAAAGCTTCAATACTGTAGACCTCAGGTGACCTACCTCGGTCATCTGTTGTCTAAGGAGGGGCGTGCATTAACATCTGACCGGATTCAAGCAATTCTAGACACACCAGTCCCCCGCACGCAGAGAGATGTACGTGCCTTCATAGGGTTGACATCCTTTTGTAGACAGTGGATCATGGGTTTTTCACACATCATAAAACCCTTGCTAGCGTTATTGTCCAAAGCTACACCAATGCCCTTAGAATGGACAGATGAATGTCAGAAGGCTTTTGAACAGTTGAGGCAGGCCCTTTGTTCCGCACCCGTGTTAGGCACACCAGACTACACGAAACTTTTCACACTGTACGTGCACGAGAATGATGGGTGCGCGTTGTCAGTGTTAGTGCAACTGCACGGGGATAAGCAGAGACCATGTGCATACCTCTCTGCCATTCTTGATCCTGTAGCACGAGGGCTGCCTGGGTGTTTTCGAGCGGTAGCAGCAACGGCAGTAGCCATACGACAGAGTGAGGAATAGTGTTATCGCACAAACTGCTGGTGTTAGTTCCTCACGCAGTGGATGCTCTACTAAATCAAACAAAGACCCAATACCTTACGAGTGCGCGACTAACGGGATATGAGCTGACACTTTTGGCGCCACACATTACACTGAAAAGATGTGCTACTCTGAACCCCGCCACTTTATTGCCCTATCCGGTCGAGGAGGGTCAGGAAGAAAAACATCACGATTGTGTTTTCCTGACCGAGGAACAGACTAAGGGTCGTGTTGACTTACAGGATGTGCCACTTCCAGATGTGGATGGGGAACTGTGGGTTGATGGATCGTGTTTAAGGCTGCCAGATGGTACGACTTCCGCAGCTTATGCGATCACGACACTTAAGACAGTGGTAGAAACAGCTAGGATACCACAGAAATCGGCTCAGGCAGCAGAGCTGATAGCCTTAACAAGAGCCTGCGAATTGAGTGCTGGCCTATGTGTGAACATATACACAGACAGCCGGTACGCCTTCGGAGTAGCACATGACTTCGGGCTACTCTGGAGAGAGCGTGGGTTTCTGACATCTCACGGAGAACACATTATGCACGGAGAGCTAGTGCGTGATCTCCTAAACGCGTTGCTTGGCCCAAAGAAAGTAGCGATAGTAAAATGCAGTGCTCACAAAAAGATCACGGATAAACTGGGCCAAGGAAATGCCTTTGCAGACAACATAGCGAGACAAACGGCTATGTCCCGAACTAGTTCCCCCATGTATGTGATACAATCTCAGGCTGAGCGATGGAGTGATGCTAGAGCAGAAATATTGGACATTCAAAAATCAGCTACTGAATCTGAACTTGCGGCATGGGCAGCAGATGGGGTACTAGATGATGAGCGTTGTTGGAGAAGCAAAGACATAGAGAAATGGAAATTGCCTGCGGCTTACTTGCAGGCGATGGTCCAGATGACGCATGGACTGGCGCATGTCGGAGCTCTTGCAATCACTCGGCTGTTAACACGAGTTTGGGAACATCCTGAGATTGCTAATACTGCGAAGAGAGTAGTGCAGACCTGCCTGGTTTGTTTACAACACAATCCTGGAAAGGGGACCCATACTCCGAAAGGGGGGTTCGTTCCACCTTCTGCACCTTTTGAGGTACTCCAAATGGATTACATCCAACTCGAGCGCTGCAACAACCTGAAGTATGTCCTAGTGGTGGTATGTGCCTTTAGCAAATGGGTTGAGGCCTTCCCCACGAAAGACAATACAGCTCTGACAACGGCGAAGGTGTTGCTTAAGGAATTCTTTCCTCGCTTCGGAGTTTGCAAATTTCTGTGGAGCGATAATGGGCCTCATTTTGTTGGAAAGATTGTGGAGTATGTACTGAAGGGGTTAGGGATTCAGCAGAAGTTCCACGCTGTATTCCACCCTCAGTCGGCAGGTCTGGTTGAGCGGTACAATGCTACGTTGAAACTTAAGCTGGCCAAAATTGTGGCGTCTACATCGTTGAAGTGGCCAGACGCTTTGCCGCTAGCACTGCTCTCTCTTAGATCAGTACCCCATTCACGAACTGGCCTTACACCCTACGAGGTGGTGTTTGGGCGCCCCATGAATATCTGGGGGGTACCTAAGCCGCGATTAATACATGATGTGCCTTGTGTTATGATGAACGACTATCTGGCACGATTAACAAATGATTTACTTTCTATTCATCAACAGGTTCGAGAAGCGCTCCCTGACAACTCTACTGGAGAGGGCCATGATCTCCGCCCTGGTGACCACGTGATGATCCGGTCGTTTGAGAGAGCGAGCAGTCTGGAGCCCAGGTGGAAGGGCCCCGAACAGGTCCTCCTTGCAACCCGAACCGCTGTACGAGTGACCAACAGGAAGCGGTGGGTGCATTCGACACACTGCCGCCGTGTCTCTCCGGATCTGGTGACTCCTGCTGTGCTGACTGATTACAAAGAGATTCTGGAGAAAGAAAAGAGCCCAGCTGTGACGTCGGCCGAAGTTGAGGGAGCCTTCCCGGACCACGCTGTTGCAGGACGAGAGCGCTACAACCTGCGTCCTCGCTAAGAAGATTTTTGTTTTTTCTACGTGACTGGTTGGTTACCGCTCCAGGTTTGTGAAACGGAAACCGGGAATTCCAAGGGGGGGGGGATCAGTTCTGCCAGTGTAGCGACACCCGTCTTGGCCCGGAGAAGAAAACAACGGCTACCTCGGAGTTCAGCACCGCATTATTTTCTTTTTTAGGTATACACGTACGTGTATCTGAGACTCTGTGAACAATTTGTATTATTTGAGACTTTGCACGAACATTCCTGAACTATGGCATCAACGGCAGCACAAGATAAACGAATATTAGGTGCCATTCTCTTTGTTTTGACTATTGTGGTGATAGCTGTAATAGCCTGGGTAGTTGAACTTGTGGTGCCTGCACGAGAACATTTGCTGCCGACTACCCCGGCTCCATCTGAACATTTTCACTTTACATTGCCCTACCATGAAGAGCGACATCGGCAAACTTACCTGAATAATAGTTTCATTCAGATTCTTCATCACACACATAATATGACCAATACTTCGAATTGCTGGGTGTGTGGGATGTTGCCAGGGCACCAGAAGAGAGGGGGTACCCCACTCATTCCACTCCCGTTTTCGCATAATGGATCATGCAACGCCTGGTACACCCTCCTCTTTACTTTGAGATGGCCAACGAAAGGGGGGGTGCTTTTCCGTTTGAATAAAGTATGCTCTCATGATAAGGATGGGTTTCCACGGGCTGAGGGTACTCGATTTGAATGGGAAGAGTACAGGCCCGACAACGTGTCTGCCCCGCGTGTGTACAGTAATCAAAGAAATATTAATGTATCCAGCGCACATGTCATTAATGTCATTTCTACTAAAGCCGATTTGTGTATTAGGAATAAAGGTTCGATTGCAGTGGGGAAAAGTGAATGTAACACTACTCTCACTTTCGACAGTCCGAATGGCATCTCATTTGTAGCATCACGAAACACGTATTTTATTTGTGGCACGAAGGGTTACCATCAGCTTCCATTGGGATGGTTGGGCACATGCTACGTATCGTTTGTGCTACCTCCTGTATTCATTGCCCCACCAATGTATCACAATGATTATACCTTGTATCATGATTTTGTCCTGAATAGGGTTAAGCGGACTGTTGTTCTGGATGACATAGACCAGACCGACACTGCCTTGCAACAGTATGTGGACTTTAATTTGGGACTATTTTCCTTCGTGGGGGCTGCATTGAACAGTCGGAAGATAAGACGACTGACACGTGTTGTCGAGGCTGTAGCGAATGACACTGCCATTGCCCTGGGAAACATCACTGAGGAACTACAGATTTCTAGAATTGTTACACTCCAAAATAGGATGGTGCTGGATGTAGTTTTGGCTGACCGTGGGGGGGCATGCAGAATTATCGGAAGCAGTTGCTGTGTATACATACCGGATAATTCTCCATCTGTTTATGATGCCATATCAAAGCTCCACAAGATCGCAGCTGAGATACATCCGGACAATGGAACTTGGACGCTTTCAGGATGGTTCTGGTCCATGCTTGCTACCTGGGGCTGGAAACTGTTGACGATTCTATGTATAATCGTGGGAGCACTGTTTTTTATATGCCTATGTATTCAATGTGGCCCGGCCTTATGTTCTATGTGCCTATCAGCTTGCATACCATCAAGACGAGCTCTTGCTCATGACAAAATGATGCTTCATAAAGAAGTAACCCAAATAATGTTAATAGACATCGAGGACGAACATCCTGATTATGTTCACTATGAGGTAGATTCAGCTAAACGCTAAAAGGGTCGTCTGTCGTAATTGGCATGGCCGCGTTAGCGATTAGCTGAAACTACACGTTGTCCTCCTTAACTTGGCTATATATGAGAACGCCATTTTGAATGTTGCGGCGGCCATCTTAGACCACAAGCGGCCTCGTGGCCGGCGTGCTCTTTAGTCCTTTGTCCGTACCACTGACCACTTCAGCTCTGCCCAGCAACAGGCTATTTTTAGTACTGGTCAGCTCACACATGCGCAGTCCCCACTGACCAGTTACCCTTCAGGAATGTGCGCCAAACTGACCAGCGGAGTTGTGCCCCCTCCAATGAGCTGGCTGTATTCCAAAACATGACCATATATGTACCTAAATGTGTTCTAACTTGTGCCGCCTATCTTTTATTGCCCTAAAACTGTATATAAATCGGGGTCACACCGGTGTTCGGTGTGATACCTCTTGCATTACCGAAGGGTGCTGTTTGAGTGTACCACCACCCCATGGGGTCTTAATAAACTTGTTCTTTGCCTTTTACAGCTTCCGTGCCAACAGTTCTTGAATGTAAGGGGGTTATCTTTGGGGCATGTAGGCCTTGGGAACCCTGATTACTACAGGTGTAGATGGTAATGACATACCGAGCGCCCCATAAGTAGTGGCGCCATTCTTCAAAAGCCAATTTCACAGCCAACAATTCTCTTTCTGCCACGGTGTAGTTACGCTCCGCCGGCAACAGGGTTTTAGAGAAAAGGCAATGGGGTGCATATGACCAGTGGCTTCATCACGTTGGGACAACACCCCACCCACCGCACACATAGAAGCGTCAGTTTCAACAAAATACGGCAGGGCAGAATCAGGATGCACCAACACAGGTGCTGATGTAAACTGCTCAAGCAACAACCGGAAGGCGTCCTGAGCCTCCATGGACCAATCAAAAGGAACACCCTTCCTCAAAAGGCGGGTCATGGGTGCTACTATGTCGGAGAAATGTGATATAAATCGCCGATAGAAATTGGCAAAGCCTAGTAGCACCTGAATCTGCTTCACAGTAGTTGGTACCGGCCAGGTCACAATGGCCTGTATCTTTTTTGGGTCCATCTGAACCCCTCTCGCCGAGATTATAAACCCCAGGAACTCTACTTCAGGAGTACTGAACTGACACTTTTCCAACTTTGCATATAGTTGATGTTCCTGCAATTTCTGTAGCACTTGCAGTACATGTTCAGTATGTTTGGTTTCATTCTCAGAATAGACGAGGATATCGTCCAAATAGACGATTACTGTTTGATCGAGAAAGACACTGAGGACTTCGTTGATAAAAAACTGGAAAGCCGCTGGCGCGTTACATAAGCCAAACGGCATAACGGTGTACTCATACAGGCCATATTTGGTTTTAAAAGCCGTCTTCCACTCATCTCCGGGTCGGACCCGAATAAGATGGTAGGCACCCCGCAAATCCAATTTGGTGAACACCGTAGCCTTGCGGAGCTGGTCCAGTAACACGGAGATAAGTGGAAGAGGGTACCTGTTCTTCACTGTAGCCGTATTCAAAGTTCTATAGTCTACACAAGCCCTCAATGTCCCTTCCTTCTTTGGAATGAAAAATATGGCCGATGACACAGGCGAGGAGGAGGGATGGATGAAACCTAACTGCAACATCTCATCGATGTATTCCTTCAGATGTAACTCTTCGGGTTCTGACAGTGCATATACGCGGCTGCATGGCAACGGAACCCCTGGCACCAAATCGATCTTACAGTCGTAAGACCGATGCGGAGGAAGACCTTGAGCACATCCTTGGTCAAAAACGTCCTTAAAGGCAGAATACTGTGGCGGAACGGATCTTACATCAGCCACAGCACAGGACAAAGGGTTTATCCGCTCCCCTGCCACATTATAACAGTTCCTCAGACAATGCACTGAATCTAAAGTCACCAGTCTCTGTACCCAGTCGATCTTAGGGTTATGCTTCTGCAACCACGGAACCCCCAACACCAACCCGAAAGAAGGGGCATCCATCAGATCGAAGATCACCACTTCAGAATGCCCGTTCTCACACAATAAGCGCAGGGGAGCGGTCTGACCAGTGATGCAACCAGAGGTCAACTCTGTTCCATCGATGGCCCTCACTGGCTCCGGTTGTTCTTTAAGTTGACAAGGAATCATCAGTTTCTCTGCCATGGAGATATCTATGAAGTTTCCAGTAGCACCGGAATCCAGCAACACTGACACAGGGACATGGTTCTGTACCGAAAGCAACAAATGGGCATTGATAACGAAATGTCTTGGGGCTTGGTCTAAGGCTCCGATAACCTCATACTGTCTGTTCCGTTCTTCACACGTATGACGGCCCACCTGTATACAGGCTACCTTTTTGCCAAACCCTACACCTGACGGTTTTACAGGACAATCCCTTGCGAAATGACCTCCCTGTCCACAATATAGACATAGGTTTTTCTCTCTCCTCCTCTTTTTCTCCTCCGGGGTCAATGGTCCCCTCACCCCTCCTATTTCCATGGGCTCGGGCGCTGTCTTAATCTCCCCCACTGGCTTTGCCTCAGCTTTCACATAGCTACCTGAAACTGACTGCGTTCTCCACGCCTCTCTGATACCCGATGGTTTAACTTGACCACAAGGTCAATAAATGCCGCACAGTCCTAAGGCGGATTCACCACCTGTGACACTATGTCCTTTAGCTCCTCACAAAGACCCTGATAAAACAGGGACGTCCTCTTTTCAATTGGCCAATGAGTCTCGGATATCAACCGATTAAAGGAGGCTATATAAGACAACAAATCCTGCCTGCCCTGCCGTAGCTTCAGGAGCTCTGCGTCGCTCGCCTGCATGAACGCGTGCTTGGCGAATAAACCCCGCATCAATTCCTTAAATGCTGAATAGTTATACAGCACACAATCATCGCTTTCCACCAAAGGGATAGACCACTGAGCAGCGTTACCAGCCAAATAAGATATCGTGAAGGCGACTTTCGCAGAGTCATCAGGGAAGGCGCTCGGTCTATACATAAAGTGTAGCTGGCACTGATTCATAAACATCCCGAATTTGTCGCTATCCCCAGTAAACCTCTCAGGAGGGGCCAGAGGTACAGCAACCGGAGATGTCACTGTCACCGCTATAGGATTGCTACCACCAACAGTACTTTGTCCCGCCCCACCGCCATACTGAAAGGTGGCAGGCTGTATAACCGGACACGTCCCACTGTTTTGCAGCTGCTCTCTGGCCCTTACAGTCACTAGTTCTTGTTTCAGACCCACGTTCTCTTGCTGTAGGTCCTGTACCTGTGCCTGTAACGTGTGTACAGCCCCCATTATTTCCTGCATTGAGGGACCACCCGTACCCCCACCTAATGGGTTCCCGTCCTCATCCATACTCGTCCGGGCAGTGCTAGTTTTCATGGGCTTGATATTCTGTTGGATTCCACCCAGCCCGAGCACTGCAGGAACGAAGTTTGCACCAGTCCCCTTCCCCTGCCCAATGAGCACCCACAAGAATAATCACTATGAGTGCCCCAATGAGCCTGGAAAGAGGGTGGTATTTTGAGGAGACACCAAGTCTTCCACCCTTATGAAACGTTAGGATACAGCTCCCTCCTCCACGCTTCTGCACCTATGTAAAACAGAAAAAAGACATACCCTTCATATGTACAACTCAAGATAAAAGTCTCTTGAATCGTCTGGCCAGTCAGGAGTTCACTAGCACTGTATCCTTCGTTATTGTATTATGATTACGAGGGGAAAAAGGAATATGACAAGCTTTGTCTATGCCTGAAAAAACCCCTTTGTCTTCTATACAAGGGTTAAGGGGAAAAGTTTATGGGTATGAGGCACTCGGGAACACCGTCAATCCCAGCGTTCGTGAGCTAAGCCCTTCGCGGAATGACCCGAAACGTCATTTCCGCCTAAAACGATGCCGAGAGGCGTCTAAGTGTGGACGCACCGGATGCGCTGAAACAAAGCTAAACGCTTCGAAAACCCACTGCGTCCTCTATGAATAACCTCAATAAGGGGCACAGAAAACACAACAAGATTCGGCGAACGGGAGCCCCCGAACAACCAAAACCTATACAAACGCTGGGAACAAAAATGAGGGGGAAAAAGGGAAAAGTACTTAACGAGACAGCCGCTATCTATCTAGGGAAGGGAAAGGAAACTCAAGCAGAGGAAGCAAGGGCAGGGACAAAAAACACCTCTCACGAGCCCGTGAGAAAGGTGGGGAAAAGAATCCACGACAGCAGGTATCTTCCAGCAAACAGCAACCAGGAGACCAGGAGACCAGGATACCAGAATCCATCCAATGGCAATATCAAGCAATGAGACAAAGGTAGGACCAACCTTTATTCCCCTGCCCACTGGTCATGTGATGTCAGTACATGGTCACTGAGAGAGGACTAGCCCCAGACCCTAGCACTGTGGTAGATCACTTAGCCTATTTGTCACAGTCTGGAAAATCCCACCAGACTGCATATTGCAATTAATTAAAAATGGGGAGTCGGACCTATAAGAATCATTTTTGGATGCCATTCGGTCTCCGCACGCGTGTACCAGTGCAGATTACGCCCTTGTAAGAGTGACTGCTTGCCATTATACAATAAATTGCGATTTCTGGAGAAAACCTTGCGAGACAAGGAGGCGAATAAAACCTTAACATGCTGTTACTGAAGCATCCTCTGTCTTGTTGAATTCAGAATTAGTTTTTTTATTTACCTATAAAGTAACTTCTCTCTGCCCTACCATTTAAAGAAGCGGTTGGCATCTTTACAGAGGGCTTTGTTGACTCCCTGTCATCCAAGGCTAACTGAAGATCCCCTTCATCCAGAGGATTATGTTAAAGATATGAATATCACAAAGTTATGCACAATGGAGAGCTGTGGATACAAGTATGTAACTATAATCCTGTGCTTTAACCTTAAATGTCCAAGTGGTGTATTGACCAGGCTGCATTGAACAGACCAAAATTTCAACCTGTGAACTGCAGAATACACACCTCTCTGTAGTGGGTATATCAACCCCTTAAGTTATCTTACCAGCTTGGCTAGTATTGAAAATAATTATTTTTTTGCTTGTGGCCCAAGGCCCAGCTCTCCCATGCTGCTGCACCACTCTGCTTCCTCCACATTTTTCTGAGTGCTTTCTCCTGCTTTTTTCTCAACTTTTACTGCTTTCTCCTTCCTTTCCCCCTGTTTTTAGGTCTCGACCTAAAGCATTGCTTTCAGCAATGCTTGTTGTCGAGATTTCTAGTTATCAGTCCGAAAAGTGTGCCAACGGCGGATTCGCCACAGTTCATGTGATCTATGCACGTGCACAAACCAGCCACGTCACAAACCACCATTTGTCTGTGCCTGGCATCAGACTTCAAAGCTGCCGCCCCCCCCCCCATCAGACTTCAAAGAAATGCGCTCCCGCCCCCGCCCCAGCAATACCGAGAGCTTGTTTACCATCCTTTTACCAAGCTGACTTTTCTCCTACTGCTGCTTACATTCAGGAAATTGTTAACACTGTGGGATTGCAAGCTTTTTCTTACTCTCTCCCAGCGCACCCATGCCTCTTACCACCCACTCTCTCCATGTTGCTCTCACCCCACCTAGCTAGTATGTTTATTCCTCTACCCATTCCCACCCTGCTTGGCTTTTTTTTATTTAAATAAACCAACCCACTCTTGTTTCCCCCATCCCTATTTGCGAACCCTTGCTGTACTGCCCTTCCCATTTTTTTAATTCATACTTTTTAAAAACTTCTTTGGAGTGCTCGTCGGTTTCATTTTGCTACCATGATACTGTTTTCTGTATGTGCCCTTTCACATACCTTTTATCTATATTTTTTAATTACCTCTCCAAGCGCATACACCATCTTGGTAAACGGTGGCGGTGGAAGACGGTGGCAGTGTCTTCACACCGCTAGAACGAGAAGAAATTCAATTGAGTGACTGGCTGAGCGTTTTCAATTACTAGCGCTTTTTAGACACTTTCCTTTTAAAACCACTTGTGCACGATTTTAGCGAGAGTGCAGCTCTAAATTGTTTAATACTTATTTTAAATATCACCGGAGTGCTGGTCTCGATTCCTGTTCCTGCCTGCCTCGGTCCGACTCGGTAATTCATTACCGTTGTGCGGAGGGCGGACAGGTGAGGACCAGGCACTTCCGGGAGCGGTCAGCGCTCTAGCTCTCAACAGGGGGCTATTTAGGCGGAGCCTCTCGACAGCGCAGCTGCGGTGGAAGACGGTGGCAGTGTCTTCACACCGCTAGCTTGCTGAACGAGAAGAAATTCAATTGAGTGACTGGCTGAGCGTTTTCAATTACTAGCGCTTTTTAGACACTTTCCTTTTAAAACCACTTGTGCACGATTTTAGCGAGAGTTCAGCTCTAAATTGTTTAATACTTATTTTAAATATCACCGGAGTGCTGGTCTCGATTCCTGTTCTTGCCCGCCTCGGTCCGACTCGGTAATTCATTACCGTTGTGCGGAGGGCGGACAGGTGAGGGCCAGGCACTTCCGGGAGCGGTCAGCGCTCTAGCTCTCAACAGGGGGCTATTTAGGCGGAGCCTCTCGACAGCGCAGCTGCGGTGGAAGACGGTGGCAGTGTCTTCACACCGCTAGCTTGCTGAACGAGAAGAAATTCAATTGAGTGACTGGCTGAGCGTTTTCAATTACTAGCGCTTTTTAGACACTTTCCTTTTAAAACCACTTGTGCACGATTTTAGCGAGAGTGCAGCTCTAAATTGTTTAATACTTATTTTAAATATCACCGGAGTGCTGGTCTCGATTCCTGTTCCTGCCCGCCTCGGTCCGACTCGGTAATTCATTACCGTTGTGCGGAGGGCGGACAGGTGAGGGCCAGGCACTTCCGGGAGCGGTCAGCGCTCTAGCTCTCAACAGGGGGCTATTTAGCCATCGCCTTACAGGAAGCGCGCAGCGATTGCGCGCAGCCTCATCACAGCCGAAGACCAGCCAAAGAGCTGCCCGTCTGCGCCCGTCCGCGACAGGACTCGTCGACGTGGCGGCGGTTTTAACACCATGCCGCCTATTCGCGCCACAACACGCATCAGGTATGAGGCTTCTTCCATACTACAATTAAGACAGCCCACTTCCCCGTGTTACATGGATGATAAGAGGCCCTGTTTTAACGGACCCTTTTCATGCCGAAAATGCCATTACTCCTCCATGAAATCCATTGACTCACATAAACCGAGTATGTCACCTGATGACTTGCATTGTATCCTCATTAATGTGCGATCTATGCCTAAACACCAAATAGAGATCTGGGATTTGATACACTCCCTGACTCCAGACATCTGTTTTATCACCGAAACCTGGTTAAAGCCCCACACGATATCCGCCATTTCCCTGGGAGTGCCAACGGGATATAAACTCCACCATTCAGACCGCCCTGATAAAACAGGTGGCGGCATTGCCATTATCTATAAAGACTACCTCAAATTGGATATTCTAGATAAACAATGCTGCAAAGAATTGGAAATAATGGTCTATAGAATTACTTTCCCTAACAGAAAGACCAGCAAGGGAGCACTTATATACAGACCTCAACTCACATGCCCCAGATTTTCTATATCTCTTTTAGAGATATTAGGCCCACACATACGAGCCAATGAGGACTTCCTTCTCCTTGGAGATTTTAACATACATACCGACCAACCTGAATCCACGGGGGCCAAAAGTTTGTCTGTTGATTTGACAACCATTGGCCTCACACAAATGAACCAGGGTCCCACACATGAAGGTGGACACTGTATCGACCTGATATATACCAACTTTGACAATATATCTTGTTACGAACCTACCCAATTAGATTGGTCCGATCACTTTTTATTACAATTCACCATTTTTAAAGTCAATAAAGGCCCCTATAAGAAATCCTCACCCCCTACTATGCGCAGACAGTGGCACAAACTTACACTGGAGGCATTACAAAAGGTATGGGAAAAACCTGATATTAAAGACACTGAGGAAGTAGAACATAGTTTAACTATGTTTCAGCAATCTCTTACGGTAGCCATCGACAAAATTGCTCCTTTGAAAACTTTTAAACAATTCCCTGTGGCCAAACAGGAAAAATGGTACACCGAGGCTCTCAGAAAAGAGAAGCAAGAATGTAGGAGGATAGAGAAGAGATGGAGAAAATCACACTCAGAGGATAACAAGAAGGCATACCGTGCAGCCCAAACTAACTACTACAAACATATTAAAGCTGCCCGCAAAAACAACATTGCCCGACAGCTCACGGAAGCCGGCAATTCCTCCAAGGAACTCTATAGGATCCTTGAAACATTTGTCAAGCCTACGGCTTGCGTAAGTCCAGACGACTTCTCACAAAGTCTATGTGAAGAAGTTTCCTTATACTTCGAAAATAAAATAGAATCCATTTATGACAAAATCTTAGCATCTCAAATAGGCAATGACACTCTGATTGTTCTCCCCCCTACCAAAAACACTAACCTCACGCTGACCACATTCCCTCCTATCAACAATGAAGAGCTATTCACACTAATGACCCATGTAAAATCCGGGTCTCCGGATGACCTCATCCCTGTTAAAACCCTAACCTCCCTCAGTACCTTGTTAGGTCCACACATCCAAGATGTAATTAATCAGTCTCTGAAGAAGGGATATGTTCCAACTGAATGGAAAAGAGCGGTGGTGAACCCCATCCGTAAGAACGCGGCTCTCCCCTGGACGGAGCTTTCCAACCTCCGGCCCATCTCCCTCCTACCGTATTTCAGCAAGCTGGCCGAGAAACATGTCAACGCACACCTGTCTAATTACATCGAGGCAGCGGGCGGCCTAGACCACTCACAATCTGGTTTTAGGCCCAACCATAGCACCGAATCAGCCCTCTTGTCAGTGACAGATAACATCAGAATGTCACTTGACAGGGGGAGCTCAGTGATTCTGGTGCTATTGGATCTGTCCGCTGCCTTCGACACGGTGTCACACAAAATCCTTCTCGACCGCTTGAAGGGAGTGGGAGTAAAAGGGACCGCCCTTGCGTGGCTTGAAAGCTTTCTTGCAGATAGACAACAGGGTGTCAAACTAGGCTCCCACAAATCTATCTGTAGGCAGCTCACTAAGGGTGTGCCACAGGGCTCATGCCTGAGCCCCACGTTATTCAACGTATATGTGGCCCCCTTAGCGGAGATTATAAGATCTTACGGGTTCTCCCCAATCTCCTACGCTGACGACACCCAGCTGTTGTTTCCCTTCCAAACTATCACACCTGCAGTCATGCAATCCTTTCAAAATGGCATGAGAGCTGTGGCAGGTTGGATGGCCCAGAACTTCCTCCAATGCAACGTGACTAAAACCGAAGTCATGTTGTTTGGAGGGGCCACCCTGCTCTGGTCTCCGGATTGGTGGCCACTTGAGCTAGGACCTGTTCCTGCGCCCAAACAGACCATCAAAAACCTGGGAGTACGCCTGGACCAAACACTGATTCTAAAAGACCATGTCAGTCAAGTCACGGGAACATGCTTCCGAATAATTGGTCTCCTACGGCGCATTTTCCCCTTCCTGCCAGACATCCACAGGAAAACGCTGGTACAGGCACTAGTACTCGGGCGGGTAGACTATTGCAATGGTCTACTCATCTCCGCCAACCAAGAACAACTATGCAGACTGCAGGTGGTGCAGAACACCGCAGCAAGACTCATCTTGAATGCCCCCCCCCATACCCCGTCACGCCCTCTCCTTTCCCACCTTCACTGGCTTCCAGTGCAACAACGGGTCAATTTCAAACTTTGCTGCATAATGCATAAATGCATTTATGGGTCCGGTCCCAAATACTTAAAAGACATTGTTGTCCCCTACTCTCCTGGACGTGCTTTGCGCTCCAGCAACACCATGTTGATGCATGTACCCAAAGTCACCAGAGCGAGACAGGGTGGCCGAGCACCCTCTCTCAAAGGCCCCTTGCTATGGAACTCCCTCCCACCACAACTGAGACACATCTCTAATCTATTTTCTTTTAGGAAAAAACTAAAAACCTACCTATTTACCCAAGACTAATTCTCCTCTGCTCCTTACACTGCCATTCCCCTCAATTAGTTCTTTCGACGCACACAGAAGCTACGCGCGGAGATACCCCTTCGGGGCTGATTCAGGCGCGCTACAAGAATATAAATAAAAAATAAATAAATAAAACCATTCACACCTATAGGTCACCATGCTGGGGCCACCATAGTAAGTGAGCTGACTGCCAGCTCACTCCGGTGCACTTCGCTGCACCACGGAACAGCACTCTCGAGTTCCCCCCATGCTCGGGACCAAGTTGTAATTTCTGGCTAGTCCCGCCTTGCCTGTATTCTTAACTTCCACAGCTTTCATTAGTTCCAGAATGGCCTCAATGGGTATGAGCCAGCATGCCCTTGCTTAAGAAGTTTGGACACCAGGCCTAACACACCCCCTCACCCTCACACCCCCCTCACCCTCACTCACCCTCTCACCCACCCTTTCACCCTCACACACCCTTTCACCCTCACACACCCTCTCACCCTCACACACTCTCACCCACCCTCATCCACCCTCACACACCCACTCACCCTCACAACCCTCTCACCCTCACACACCCTCAGCCACTCACGCCCCCTCACCCTCACACCCCCCTCACTCTCACTCACCCGCTCACCCACCCTCACCCACCCTCTCACCCACCCTTTCACCCTCACACACCCTCTCACCCTCACACACACACTCACCCACCCTCACCCACACCCCTCACACAATCTCACACCCTCACCCTCACAAACCCTCTCACACCCTCTCACACCCCCACACACCCTCAGACCTCTACACCCCCTCACCCTCACACACCCTCTCACACCCCCTCACTCTCACACCCCCTCACCCTCACACCCCCTCACACTCTCACCCCTTTACCCTCACACACCCTCACCCTCACTTACCCTCTCACCCTCACACTTCAACCCCACACCCCCACCCTAACCCTCACACCCCCACACCCTCACACACCCTCACTCACCGTCACACCCTCTCACCCTCACACCCCCTCACACACCCTCACCCACCCTCACACACCCTCTCACCCTCACACCCCCTCACCCCCCTCACCCCTCACCCAAACACCCCCACATCCTCACCCTCACACACCCTCACTCACCCTCACACACTCTCTCACCCTCACACCCTCTCTCACCCTCACACCCTCCCACCCCCTCACCCTCACACCGCTGCATGCCACACACTGCTGCACTCTCACACTGCTGCATGCTGCACACTGCTGCATGCTACACACTGCTGCATGTTACACACTGCTGCATGCTACACACTGCTGCATGCTACACACTGCTGCAATACTCACACTGCTGCATACTGCACACTACCGCACGACTTACACTGCTGACTCCACACACTGCTGCACTCCTCACACTGCTGCATGCCTCACACTGCTGCACGCCTCACACTGCTGCACGCCACACACTGCTGCACGCCACACACTGCTGCATGCCTCACACTGTTGCATGCCGCACACTGCTGCATGCTGCACACTGCTGCATGCTACACACTGCTGCATGCTACACACTGCTGCAATACTCACACTGCTGCATACTGCACACTACCGCACGACTTACACTGCTGACTCCACACACTGCTGCACGCCTCACACTGCTGCATGCCTCACACTGCTGCACGCCTCACACTGCTACACGCCTCACACTGCTGCATGCCACACACTGCTGCATGCCACACACTGCTGCATGCCACACACTGCTGCATGCCACACACTGCTGCATGCCACACACTGCTGCACGCCTCACACTGCTGCACGCCTCACACTGCTGCACTCCTCACACTGCTGCACGCCACACACTGCTGCACGCCACACACTGCTGCATGCTTCACAGTGCTGCATGCTGCACACTGCCGCACGACTCACTCTGCTGCACGCCTCGCACTGCTGCACACCTCACACTGCTGCACGTCTCACACTGCTGCACACCTCAAACTGCTGCACGCCTCACAATGCTGCATGCCTCAGAACTCTGCACGCATCACACTGCTGCACGCTGCACAATTCTGCATTACTCACAATGCTGCTTACTGCACACTGCTGCACGCCACACACTGCTGCACGCCACACACTGCTGCACGCCACACACTGCTGCACGCCACACACTGCTGCACGCCTCACACTGCTGCACGCCTCACACTGCTGCACGCCGCACGCCGCACACTGCTGCATGCTGCACACTGCTGCATGCTGCACACAACTGCATTACTCACACTGCTGCATTACTCACACTGCTGCATGCTGCACACTGCTGCATTACTCATACTACTGCATGCTGCACACTGCTGCCCGCCTCACACTGCTGCCCGCCTCACACTGCTGCCCACCTCACACTACTGCATGCTGCACACTGCTGTACGCCTCAAACTGCTGCACTTCTCACACTGCTGCACGCCACACACTGCTGCACGCCACACACTGCTGCACGCCTCACACTGCTGTACGCCTCACACTGCTACATGCTGCACACTGTTGCACGCTGCACACTGCTGCACGCTACACACTGCTGCATGCTACACACTGCTGCATTACTCACACTGCTGCATGCTGCACACTACCGCATGACTCACACTGCTGCACACCTCACACTGCTGCACGCCTCACACTGCTGAATGCCTCACACTGCTGCATGCCTCACACTGCTCCACGCCTCACACTGCTACACGCCTCACACTACTACACGCCTCACACTGCTGCATGCTGCACACTGCTACATGCTGCACACTGCTGCATGACACACTGATGCATGCCTCACACTGCTGCATGCCACACACTGCTGCATGCCACACACTGCTGCACGCCTCACACTGCTGCATGCCTCACACTGCTGCGTGCCTCACACTGCTGCACGCCACACACTGCCGCCCGCCTCACACTGCTGCCCGCCTCACACTGCTGCCCACCTCACACTACTGCATGCTGCACACTGCTGTACGCCTCAAACTGCTGCACTTCTCACACTGCTGCACGCCACACACTGCTGCACGCCACACGCTGCTGCACGCCTCACACTGCTGTACGCCTCACACTGCTACATGCTGCACACTGTTGCACGCTGCACACTGCTGCACGCTACACACTGCTGCATGCTACACACTGCTGCATTACTCACACTGCTGCATGCTGCACACTACCGCAATGCTCACACTGCTGCACTCCACACACTGCTGCACACCTCACACTGCTGCACGCCTCACACTGCTGAATGCCTCACACTGCTGCATGCCTCACACTGCTCCACGCCTCACACTGCTACACGCCTCACACTACTACACGCCTCACACTGCTGCATGCTGCACACTGCTACATGCTGCACACTGCTGCATGACACACTGATGCATGACACACTGATGCATGCCTCACACTGCTGCATGCCACACACTGCTGCATGCCACACACTGCTGCACGCCTCACACTGCTGCATGCCTCACACTGCTGCGTGCCTCACACTGCTGCACGCCACACACTGCTGCATGCCACACACTGCTGCATGCCACACACTGCTGCACGCCACACACTGCTGCACGCCACACACTGCTGCACGCCACACACTGCTGCTGGCCACACACTGCTGCATGCCACACTGCTGCACACCACACACTTCTGCACGCCTCACACTGCTGCACGCCTCACACTGCTGCACGCCTCACACTGCTGCATGCCTCACACTGCTGCACGCTGCTGCACACTACGGCACACTGCACACTGCTGCATTACTCACACTGCTGCGTGCTGCACACTGCCGCACGCCTCACACTGCAGCACACTGCTGCACGCCTCACACTGCCGCACGCCTCACACTGCTGCACGTCTCACACTGCTGCATGCTGCACACTGCCGCACGCCTCACACTGCCGCACGCCTCACACTGCTGCACCCCTCACACTGCTGCACGCCTCACACTGCTGCACGCCTCACACTGCTGCACGCCTCACACTGCTGCACACTGCTGCATTACTCACACTGCTGCATAGTGCACACTGCTGCACACCACACACTGCTGCACGCCTCACACTGCTGCAGGCCTCCCACTTCTGCACGCCACACACTGCTGCACGCCTCACACTGCTGCACGCCACACACTGCTGCACGCCACACACTGCTGCACGCCACACACTGCTGCTGGCCACACACTGCTGCACGCCACACTGCTGCACACCACACACTTCTGCACGCCTCACACTGCTGCACACCTCACACTGCTGCACGCCTCACACTGATGCATGCCTCACACTGCTGCACGCTGCTGCACACTACGGCACACTGCACACTGCTGCATTACTCACACTGCTGCGTGCTGCACACTGCCGCACGCCTCACACTGCAGCACACTGCTGCACGCCTCACACTGCCGCACACCTCACACTGCTGCACGCCTCACACTGCTGCACGCCTCACACTGCTGCACGCCTCACACTGCTGCACGCCGCACACTGCTGCACGCCTCACACTTCTGCACGCCTCACACTTCTGCACGCCTCACACTGCTGCACGCCTCACCCTGCTGCACGACTCACACTGCTGCATGCCACACAACACCACCACATCTTGGCCCCAGTGGAGCCTTGTGTACTTCGGGATAAGTGGACAGGTCCATTTGAGGTTGTGGAGCGCAAAAGTCCGGTAACCTACTTGGTGGACATGCAGTCTCCCAGGAACCCTTTGAGGGTCCTACATGTTAACTGCCTTAAGCCCCACTTGGAGAGGTCTGAAGTGGGCATGATGTTGGCAACTGATGATGGAATGGAGGAGGAGTCTGAGCCTCTTCCTGACCTCTTGGTTGCCTCTGAGAAAGATGGGTCAGTGGATGGAGTTAACCTCTCACCCACCCTGACGCCTGAGCAACAGGAAGACTGCCGCCAATTGCTGGGGCAGTTTCCAGAACTGTTCTCCCTGGTTCCTGGTGTCACAGATTGGTGCGTCCATGATGTGGACACAGGAGACAGCTTACCTGAGAGGCATAAGGCCTATAGAGTAACTGACAGGGACAGGGCCTGCATCAAGGAGGAGGTCTCCAAAATGCTTGCGCTTGTGTCCTCCAGCAGTCCTTGGTCCAGCCCCGTGGTCTTGGTCCCAAAGGCTGCTGCGCCGGGAGCCACACCTGAACTCCAGTTCTGTGTGGACTACAAAGGACTCAATTCAGTCACCAAGACTGACGCGCACCCTATCCCCAGAGCTGATGAGCTCATTGATCGGCTAGGGGCTGCCCGGTTCCTGAGCACGTTTGATTTAACATCTGGGTACTGGCAGATCCCCTTGACCGATGGGGCAAAAGAGAGATCAGCATTCTCTACACCAGATGGGCATTTCCAGTTCCGGGTTATGCCATTTGGAATGAAGAATGCCCCTGCCACCTTTCAGAGGTTGGTCAACCAGGTATTGGTTGGGCTGGATGAGTTCAGCGCCGCCTACCTGGATGACATCGCAGTGTTCAGCAGTACATGGCCAGAACACGTGCGACACCTCTGGGAAGTGTTGATGGCGCTGAGCAAGGCAGGCCTCACAATCAAGGCAAGCAAATTCTTTAAAATTCTACTGATCACTTTTAGGGCTTTCAATGGAAAGGGACCCAACTATATACTGAAAATGTTCAAGCACTACAGCCCCACGCGATGCCTCAGGTCCCAAGGGGCCAATCTTCTCACCATTCCCAATTTCAGACTCAAGACTAAAGGAGGAAAATCCCTGGCGGTACTAGGCTCCAAGGCCTGGAACCTTCTTCCCTCTCATCTCCGTCAAATCCCTACAGAAACAATTTTCAGAAAGGCCCTCAAAACTTGGATCTTCACTCTCTCCGAACAGCAATGTAAAAACCTAGTCTAGATACCTCCCCCCTTCCTTTCCAAATCCACTAGGGTTTCTTAAATCTCTTCTACAGCGCAAAGATGCTCCTTGGAGTGCAACCTGCGCTCTATAAAAACCCCATCACATCACATCACATCACACAAGTGCCAGATTGGGCAGGGTTCAGTGGTGTACTTGGGACACCAAGTGGGGAGTGGCAAGGTGGCACCCTTGCAACCCAAAATTGAGACCATCCTGGCTTGGGAACCCCCCAAGACCCAGACTGCAGTGAGAGCCTTCCTGGGGCTCACTGGGTACTACATGAGGTTTGTCAAGGGCTATGGCACTATTGTGACCCCCTTGACAGAGCTGACTTCTAAGAAGCAGCCCAGGAATGTGATTTGGACTGACACCTGTCAGAAGGCGTTTGACACCCTGAAAACTGCCATGTGCACGGCGCCCGTGCTCTTGGCTCCTGATTTCTCCAAGGAATTTCTAGTGCAAACAGATGCTTCAGAGCATGGTGTAGGGGCTGTTCTCTCACAGATGACTGAGGAGGGCTGGGACCAACCTGTAGCCTTCATCAGTAGGAGGTTACTTCCCCGGGAACGTAGGTGGAGTGCAATAGAGCGAGAAGCTTTTGCTGTGGTCTGGGCACTGAAGAAGCTAAGACCCTACTTGTTTGGGTCTCACTTCCGGGTTCAGACAGACCACAGGCCCCTCAGATGGTTGATGCAAATGAGGGGTGAGAACAAAAAACTGTTGAGGTGGTCCATCTCCCTACAGGGTATGGACTTCACGGTGGAACACCGCCCTGGCACAGATCACCTGCTGATGGTCTGTCCAGGTATTTCCGCCTTAGTGATGAGGAACTCCCTGGGGAAGGGTAGTTCTCCCCACATTTCGGCTGGAGGGCACACGTGTTAGACCTGGCACCTTGGCATGAGTCTCCCTTACACTTTTTGCTGATGTGCCACAGAGGCTTTTGCTGGTGTCCGCCGCTCAGGGCACTGCGCCATGGCCAATCCGTGCCGCAGTGCAAGTGCTCCCAATGTAAAATGTAACTGTGATTGATTTCCATGATTGGCTCATTGGATTTACTGTTTGTCCCCAGTAAAGTGCACCAGGAGTGCCAGGGCTTGTAAATGCCAATACTGCTAGTGGGCGTGCAGCGCTGGTTGCGCCACCCACAAAAGCAGCCTTTTAAAAATGTGTCTAGGCTCTGCCACTGCAGACCCTGCGTGCAGTCTGGTACTGTCATGCTGGCTGGGCAAGTGCACACTTGCCAGCCCCTAAACCTTCCCTTAACTTCATATTAGTCACCCCAATGGTAGGCATAAGGGCAGGGTGCATTGTAAGCATAAGGTAGGACATGCTCTGATGTGTGTGGCATGTCCTAATAGTGAATTACAGCCAAATTCGTTTTTCACTATTGTAAGGCTACCTGTTCTCTTAGGCCAAGATGGGCAGCTGGAATTATTACACTTATAATCCCAGCAGGCTCAGGGAACATGGTAGAAAATAAAGTTTAGTATGCCTGAACTCAGAATAATAAAATACTTCTTTTAGTAAAGTTTATTTTAATATCCTGTGTTTGCAAATGCTACTTTTAGAAAGTTAGCATTTGCTTGCCTAACCATTTCAGCCCGCCTATGCTAGTTTGTGTATCTGACTGTCTGGGATGTGTGAGTGACAGGGCTGGGGATGACAGGTGGTGAATGCAAGGATGACACCTTAGTGGGAGGTAGGAGTGCCCCTGGACTCTTAATAGGGCAGTGCTCTGCCACCACAATGCTGGCTCCGCCCCCTGGGGAGCGACTGATGACTCAGCCTGCACCTGCACCTGCACCTGGAGCAGGAAGGGCGAAGCACTGTCATCAAGGTACTCCTGGCTGCCCCTGTCCACACAATGCTGGCTCCACCTCCTGTGGAGCGTCTGATGTGCCTGCCCCTCACACTGAAAGAAACAGCCAAGGACAGCCACTCAGAGTGCTCCACCACTGAAAGGGATTATGCAGAGGCCCCCCCTGGCCTGAAAAGACAAAAGAAATGCCATATAAATATAAGAGCCCTGCTCCTTGTAAATCAGATCCTGCTTGTGAACCAAGACGCCCCCTCTGCCTGAGGAGAAGGAACCAAAGGAAGCTGAAGGAGAGAGACTGTCCCTATCCTGGGGGACTGACCAACAGTAGGAACCTTGCTGTCAAAGGAGAGGACGAAACTCTGCAGAAAGACTTTGCTTTATTTACTTTCCACAAACTCTTGTGCTTATTCGCTGATCTCTAAGGGCCTGGAAGTGAGCTGGCCCCCTGACCTGAGCCCCAGGACCATTGGGCTCTTCCCCCTCCTTCGATCCAAGCTGCTGGGCTTGCTGAGCTCTTGCCCCGCTGAAGGCCGTCATTTGTGTGCACCCCGAGGATTGTCCGCTTTGCAGTGCGTTGAGCCGTGCCGTGGCCGCCCTGACCCGTGTGCCGCCGCTGATCGCAGCCCCTGCCACACCGTGTCCCCAGGGACCGCCCTGCACCCTGCCTCCACCCATCTCCGAGGACGACGTGCACTGCCCGCCTATCAGCCCCCACGAGCTCTCGGGACCCGAGTGAGTCAAGCGTACGGTGCGTGCCCTTGAGCATCGCGCAATGAACCACTCCACGCATCAGTTTTGCGTAAAAGGCCATTTATTAGGACAGGCATGACAGATTACAAAACATAACATTATCAACTTATCAAACTTTAACAATCCCCCCAACATTCTGCCTTTCAACCGTCATCCACTCACGTGCTCCACCATCCATTCCCAAATCACACCACAACCTCTTTGCATCCCATTCACTTCCCCTTTCCACTTCCCGACTCCTCGGTCATTTCTGTCCATCGCACTCCCGTCTACCACTCTCTCCCATCCTGCGCCTGTAACCCCCTCCCTGTAAGGGTGATTCTGCCCGTCATGGACTCCCCACCCCTCCCGGTTCCCGGAACGTCTCCCCCCTGCCATCCTGTCCTAAACTGGCACGTTGCCCAACACGGCAACCAGAACAACACCGCACCCAAAAAACCCTTATTCTTGTAGGGTGGGCGGGTGGCAAAACCTAACTTCTCCCTGAGGCACCGGGGACAGGAAAGGAAGTTGTTTGTTTCCTGTCCCCCCCTAAGTAGCCTCCTATCTAACCCCTCCCACCCCTGACCTAACCCCCTACCTCACTTCCGCCCGCCGTGTCCTCGCGCGAATACCCCGGGGGAAGACTAGTCTGTCGACCTGCATTCCCCCGGGGGCCGCATTTGCTCCGCACCGTACCTTGCTGCGGAGGCCGCGCCGCACCAGCTGACCGGCCGGTACGAGTTGTACCCGCTGCTGGGTGCCGCCGCGCCGCCTCCCCTCCTTTGCTGCTCCCTCCGGCATCCGGCCCGTGTCCCAACGCCGGTAAAGTGCGTTGACCCGCCCCGCACCAGAGGGAATCCCCGAGGCTGCACCACAGTCGGAGGAGCTGCCCTGTACACGGAGTACGGGCCGCTCTAAAGTGCACTTCCCTGCCGAAGAATTTCCCAGAAGCTGCGCATCGAAGACGCCAGGACACAGACAGCGCCCCTGACTGCTCGCAGAGCCCCTTGGAGGCCCCGCTCCAGCGCCGCACCTCGTAATGCCGCCACGAGCCGAGCCCCCCTCAAGGCGCCCTGCTGAGCCTGTCCCGGTCCACAGCTGTTCACCGCATTTGTCCGCGGCAACCCCCCCCTTTGTGCAAGGTACTGTAACGTGTGTGTTCGAAGGCGCAAGTCGAGGACTCGAAGGTCCGCCCCTCTGGGACTCCCTTGCTGGCTGTTAACCCCTTGCAGGGCCGGATAAGCTGCTGGTGCCTCAGTTCACGAAGCGCACAGAGCAGCGCCTTGAAGCCAAGCCTCTTTGAGTTAAGAATCTGACCCAAAGCAACTTTTAATCAAGAATTCTGTCGCAATTGCTTTTGAGGGCATTCTAACCTGTCCCCCCTTTTTCTATGAAAGACGCCTTGCTGACAGAGCATTGTTTTAAGGAGATCTGAAACCCCATTGTCTCCTTTACTGATTTCAAGACGCTTTGCTGAGGGAACTGTATTTAAAAGTAATGCTGGAGTTGAAGCATTGAAACAGCCAGGAAAAGTATCCATTCCAAACCCCAACAAAAGTATTGTGTGCATCCTGATTTAATGTTATTTAAGGTCTTGTGATAAGTCTACAAAACTGCTATCTTTTACATAAAGTCTACGTATTTTTATATACCTACGGCCTGGTGTCCATTTGTGGGGGGATCAGTGTGCTTTACTGTGTGTGATTATAAATGCTTAACTAAATGCGCCCTAGCGATTAGCCTTGACTGCTCGCGCCACGCAACCTAGAGGGTGAGCAGGGGTTATTCTTAAAGGGTAGTTCCCTTGCCCTGACTAGAGGAGAGGGTCCCTGTTTGTCACAAGTGCATACTTGCGCCAACCAGAGACCCCCAATTCTAACATTAAGCTATTGTTTTTAAAAAGACTCATAAAGGCATTCCTCGGACTGTATTTCCACATTTAAATGTTTTGCACAAAAGAGTTTCTTTTGGTGGTTGGTGGCTCCCAAAAGCAATAAATCAATTCTTACAGCTTGTACACAGGAATGTACTTATAATCAAATGAAGAATTCAATAACCTGGGCGCTACATTCTGCAATCTCAATTCCAGGATAGGTATTTATTTGCTCAAGGGTGTACTATCCAATCTATTGTAGTTTAAAATAGGGGGATTTTGTTTAGTAAACATTAAACATTTTTGCTTTATTCTTTTACCACAATAAATATATGTGCACAATTTTTGAAGTGTTTTGGTATTTGGAATTGATTCTGTTCCTTGTTAATAGACGCCTTGTGAATTTAAGGTATCTGTACGACAAATGTATTTACAAATTCTGGGTCACTATTACCGAGTGAGACGGGTTACATTACTTCTACCACGGATAGAGAATTGGTGGGCAGCCTTTCATATACAGTATGATTGCCTCCTAGTATGGGTTCTAAAAAGACAGTAGATGTATGGGGTAAGAAAGTATGTCGTTAGACAGGACAGAAGTCAGAACTTCTAATTGTGCAGCTCTGTAGGTGAAATACAGTGTCAGCTAATTCGTTCCACATTAGCCTTGAATTACCCTGTTCAAGCATCCTTGAGTACAGAAAGAGTGCAGGATAGCACTTTGATCTGTGCACATGAAAGAACATAATCAAGAAATGTAATAACCACTAACTGAAAAATGACAAGTGCTGTAACAAAGAAACGTACTGATGGAGAAAAAAAAAACAGAATGTTAAAACAAAACAAAAAATGTAACCTTAAGAATCAGCGAGAGTTGAAATTAGATATAGGTTAAGGGTCACAAAATAGGGCTTGGGTCAGGTATACAGCTGAGGTTTGGGTTAGGGAAAGAGTCATGGTTAGATCAGGTTTAACGCTGGGATGAGGATGGGAGTTATGGTTTGCATCAGTGAGAGAAATTAAGGTTTCCGGTAAGTGGTAGAGTTTGGGTTGCTAACCTATGTATGCCACTGTTATGGTGGTGTTTGTTATGATGATCTTCACATTAAAACACATCCCTGGGAATTACCATAAATTGACATATATGAATCAGAATCCTGCATTTTACGCCATTGAGGGAGGCGCACATACTCAATATGCCCTGGGAATGAAAAACATTGGGTGCAATAACAGAAGGAAATCATTTTGCTGAGTGGTAAAACCCCAACAGAGATGTGTTTCCAGGTTAGTCAACACCTACCACGCCGGCAGAGAGAAAAGGGCTGAGCGGGACATCGCAGTCTCCTGGCCATTGCCTTGCCACACTCCAAATGCATTCGAGGTGGATGTTCTTTCTGGTTGGCAGATGGGGGCTGTGTAATTCCAGCCTTGCTGTGGGGGTTGTATCTCCCCCAATGGGGCCATCGTGGCCTCCAAGCTTCCAATAGGGGCTGTGGATAACCTTAAAGAAGCCTGCTTAGCCTGTACATGTTTAGACCAGGAGGATGCCCTGACAGAGCTGATGTTGTACATTGTAATACCAATAAAATAGAGACCTATTCCATACATTTCTTGTTTTCAAAACACCTCTAGCAATGTGCAGCATGTATGGACTTCAAGACTGTTAAATGAATTACAAGTCAAAGATGCTGCATGGTAATGGTAAAATCATCTATGACAACTATCCCTTGCAGGTCCTAAGGAACTCAACAGCAAACACTTCTCTGCAATGGCTTCCCCTTGAGAAGTGAGTTCATGATTGTCTATACTTACTTAGAAAAATGTCAGACCACAGCTACAAAAGAGGAGGCATATGTGCTTTGGTAGCTGCCACACTAATAGTCTTGCCTCAAAAAGCTTGCCATCAAAAAGTTGTATTTACCCATCAATGATTGAGTGGAAACAGACTTGCAGAGATTGGTCACTTTCCATCCAAACTGAAATACATTGTGTGTTCCTTCTGTAATTATATATCCCTTTACAGTCACTGGTTCAGAGATGTGTGTCTTGTCGTCTCATCTATTCACTCAAATATCTAATTTTCCTTTGCCGGCAGAGTATACAGCCAACTCTGTGCTCTTCTTTGGCTTGAACACAAAAAGCAACAGTGATGTGAACAGACACTTATTTGAACCTTCGTGTGTGTGTATGCATTCCTTAAATCATTAGTATTGTATCCAGAATGCAGATCTTAACCTCTTTGCTGCGGTGGCAATTCCGCCGCAGCGCTAGGGGGGGCCCCGCGAGCTCCCATGCTCGTGACGGAACCGCTCAGTCATGAGCCTCGGGCGCGGTGTGCTTGTGACGGAGCGGTTCCGTCATGGCCCCGCCCGCTCAATAGAATGCGCTGCGAAGGCGCGAAATCAGCGCCACGCAGGCGCGCCGAGCGGGCCGTGACAGAATCTCTACGTCACCAGCACAGCGCGACCGAGGCTGGTGACGGAGCAGTTCCGTCACCAGCGTGGAAGGGGTTAAAATTCGGAGCGGTGACGTGTGTGCGTTCCAAATCGGGACGGTTCCGTGTTCCCGGATCACGGAACCGTCCCGATTTGGAACGCACACACGTCACCGCTCGAAAATTGTTCTAATACGAGCTGTGATCCGCTCCCTTACTGCAACTTTATCCTGTCCTGTGGAACCACTCGCGTAAAAGCTTTTCAAAATGTTGCTGTTGATCCACTACTGGATCATTGGCCATAATACTGTTGCTAGCCACACAAGCCCTCTAGGACCCGGGAATTCATACTCGTGAACGACCTCATCTGATATTCCTCTTACCCTACGGGTATAACATTAGTAGAGTCCTGGGCCCTGCCCGGTCGGAATTATCACCAGCTGAGCGACTTCCCAAGATACAGTTATTTCCATTTTAGCCCTGAGGAGTCGCGGGAAAACAATCCCATATGCGACGAAACACGTGTCGGCTGGATTGCTTAAGAAAATATTAAAACACCGAATTATACGGAAAACTTCTTGTTTCTTTCCTTAGGCATTGTTTTAAATGTATATGTGTCCACACTGACACATCATGTTATATTTGATTGTTGTGTGCATGGGTATTCCATCACACAATTGGGGGGTTATAAAGATTATCCCCTCACCCATTTGCACCAAACCCCTACCCTGAAGGTTCTAAACTTACTGCGTCCGTGTTTAGCAGAGCGCCCTTTCTTTTCCCTGACAAAAAACCCTTTGCGAGTACAGTACCTTGCAGATGAACCACAGGTCTAGTGTAAGAAGACAGTTCTGAAATTAGTAAATATTGCCACATTTGATTACATACTTCGTAAGGGCTTTGCCTTAAAGTCATGTTCCTCCCTCCCATGTACTGATGGGAAAAAGACCATCTGGGCAAGAAAGATTACCTTCAACTCAAAAGTACTGATATAACTTCATCTGCCCTATTTTGAGGGAGCTTACAGCAGCACCCTATACAAACTCCAAGGCATCCATTGTGATAGCCACTTCAGAAGGACTGGGAAAGCAAGGCTCGTCCACTAGGGTGTATCGCTTCTATCCCAACTATTGAAAGCCAAAGGTACCAGATTGGAATTGGGATCATGGCTATTTTAGTATGCCTTTGATACCAGAGCTGCATATGGTGCTATTGTGTACATTACATCTTCTGCTTAGCATATTGGGCATCTGTACTCAATGTCTAAGAACCAGTGACCATCTAAAGCCACCAAACTCAAGTGGAGGTTGGCACTATAAATGTATAGGGACATGTAACAGATATGTTCCAGAAAAAGGAGAAGCAACCCCTTAGAGAGTCTTGGGTAGCCCTTATGAAGAAATGCATATGGAGGTGATTACAGAGGGATACCATTGTTCCTGTTTAATTCGTATTTACAGAGTAGTGTGTCTTAACATTTACTTATTAATGTATATATTAATCCTAGCAAGAAGGCTAAGAAAACAGTGGTGTCTGGGTTAATGGGTATACTCCAATCACTGACGGGTAAGTACAATTATAACTGGGTCCCTTTGACCTCAGATTATAAACTTTCCACTATAATGGCTGATAATTTCTGTTACATGAACTTGAAGAAGTTTACATCCCCCACCATTTCTGACCTCACCCTCCAGTTAATCCTTCGGTGATGATTTCATAAGAACACATGCAGACCTAAAACTCTGCATCTTGAATGGAAGGTTTCTACTGACTATCCCATTAAGTTGACTTATTCTTCAACCCTCAGATAGACCACGCTCAACTATAAATTTGTCAGTTGTAAAATGTTGAGGTTCTCTCTAATTGACATAGTAACCACTATCTACAACCTCTTTTCAAGAGGATTACTTACCTGAATAATGCACAACTGTCCTCACAGTTGATCAGGAAAAGATGTGAAAACAGAAGCAGAGTTGGGGCTGAAGGGACGAAACAGAAGAAAGATATAAAAGGTTTACAGCCAGAAAATACTAGAAAGAGAAGTTGATGGGGCAAGGAACGAACACGAGACGCACAATAGAAAGAATCCGACGGACGGACAGACTAAAACCAAACATGAGGAAGTGGCTTGCAGACAGGGATAAGAGGAGTCCAGTGCAGAAGAGAACTGAGGAGAAGAAGGAACAGTTTCTAAGGGGAAGCTGAAGACCATGAAACCAGTGGCAATGCCTGGTGGTTCCAGGGCAGTCTTTTTGGTCAACCTAAACCCTGGCCGCAAATTTTCATAGGAGTGCACGGACCCATCTGCATCAAGGTCATGCAAACAGCAGCACCACTCTCGCGTGGCTTCAATGATTCAGTTTGAAGTGCTGTTTAATCATTACCATGCTGCATGCATTGTTTTTAATACTCAGTGAGCACTCCCTTTGTCCCCCATCTCTCTCTTATCTCCTCTGCCACCCAACACCTACCCTCCCTTCGCCAAACAACTTGGCACCAGCATGACAGAGATAATCTGTGAATTAATAGGGTGAATTGAATGAGGTGATGAGATGTTTGGGGCACATTTACAAGCCCCTACGCCACTTTTGCACCGCCGTTGCGTCACTTTTGTGACGCAGTGGCGGCGCAAAGCCAGCACCATGCTGTGGGGGTATTTACAATGTGACGCATCTAAGGGGGTGTGTCAAGTTGTAAAGCCCTGCGCCACATGTGGGCTTTGCGGCACAGGGGGGGCGTTTCGGCACAGGAACGCCTCCAAAAAGTGGCTGAGTGAAATCTACAAGATCTCACTCAGTCACTTTTACTGCCATGTTGCGTCAAAACCCTGCGCCTGCTTGAAGTAGGCGTAAGGATTGACGCAGCATGTTAGGGCTAGTGGCACCCCGACCCTTGCTGGAGCTGCGTCTCGCTTGCGACGCAACTCCAGCAATGCGCCGCCTTTCTGCCGGGGGATGCGACACACATCTGCCCATCCGTGCGCCACAGTGCACCGCATTGTAAATGCGGGGCATCAGTGGAGGCGCACGGGTGGGCAGATGCATCGCAACTCCTTTGGCACATCCCTGCTGATTAGCAGAGATGCGCCAGAAGTAGTAAATCTGCCCCTTTGTGTTTATAGGTCAGTTAATGATCAGCTAGGAACAAACTTGTGAACACAAAAGAGGCTCCCTGCTACCTCATTTCATTCACCAACAGCAAGGGTGGCTAATTTCTTTCCGCCCAGGGCATTACCTGAGCAAGGGCCAGCTGTGGGGTCTTCCCTCAGTCCCAAGGAGTCATAGGGATGTTGGTTGTCCTTATGTGGTCAGAGGAAGGACCATGACAGTCAAGTGTTGACCAAGGAGCTGGAGGGAGGAACAAAAGCATACATTGGCATATTTCCCGTGCAGGTCTATTGTCGTTTTCCCTATGTTAGCATGAGCACGTTGCCGACTATCCTCTGCTTTCAGCACATTACTATGCAAACATATTTTGCTTTGTGCCAGACTGTACTTTCACACAGAACCTGCTGTTGTTTTCGCATTCTGTTCTTTCCTGGGATTTAATCTGCACACTGTAGACATGGTCAAACAACAATGCCCCTTGTTATTCTGTTCTGGTCAGGCCCTAGCACATGGACAAAACATGCAAATGGAGCTGTTGTTCGGGGACACGTACTTTTGCTATATAGATATACACAGATAGGCAACAATACACTTGGCGAGGGGTCTTTCCAGGGAAGAGATCATGACTGCACCTGAGATGCAGAACTTTCATCTGTGCATGCTAAGGTACGGGGTCTGCTGCCAATACCCTTCTGATGCATAATCATGTTGCTTCTGTAGAAGGGGGGGGTTAGACTTCCCTGGCTTATATATTGACAGCTCCTTTTCTGGTTTATGGACTACTCACTATGCTGACCGCATTTGTGTTAGGCAGTTTCTCACTTATTGTGGCACCTATACTGCATACAAGAGCATAATAGTTAAAAATAAACAATTTAAACTTTGCCCGTGTCTCTCTCAGATCTTTTTGTGGACCAGTAAGAGTGTGAGAGCTAAAGGGTGTGTCCTGTAACCGCGATTCCTAAGAGAATCGGGAGTGTTGTGTTCTGGGGTGTCTAATCACTTGTTCCTCTGTGAGACAGTAGGAGGGCAATTGAGATACTATAGCTAGTCGGTCCCGGGCACATGGCTACTACGTTTGTACGATGACCCCGTTCCTGCCAACTAAGGTTCTGTGGTCCCAAGCATAGTTCTGGGCCTACGCAGAATCCCTGCAACAACATGCTAACATTTTAAAATTGGAAAGTGGGAGAATTTGTAAAACAAATTGGGCAAATGTATTTTCCCCATTGATTTATATTGAAGCAGAGGCAATTTTAGGTAGATGACAGCTGAAATAAAGTGCATTTCGGCTTTAAAAAAAAAAGATTCAGGAGTATCTTGCCTGAATTGGTTCTGTTGGCGTTTGTACAAAAGGGAGTTGGAGGTGAGCTAAACAGGTGTTTTTTTTTTCATTTTCAGGTCTGGTTTGACAGTGTAGCTGTCCCCGGATGTTATGTGATCAACCCGAAAAGGAGCTTTAAGAAGCACTACAAGGAGAGGGGCTTTATCACCTCCATGTTGGTGGTCACAAGTATATGTTCTGATTGGGCAGTTCTGTGCTTCGACAAAACAGTACAGTGTTTGTTTTCCCTGGCACCAGCAAAGATGAAAGTAGGCCCGTCATTATCTTTAGACTTCAGAGTGTAGTTTTACATTTGATAACTGAGGGCTACACTAATCTGCATGGATTTCTAGGTCTGGCTTGACAGTGCAGCTATTGGCCTGACCATACGTGATCAACTCAAAAGAGCTTTCAGAGTACTACTGAGAGAGGAGCTTAGGCTCCACCCTACGTCAGTTTCCTTGAGTACAGGATTTAATTCGGGCAAATTCCGGTCTTTACACTAAAAAACTCCTTATATTGCACTTTCTGGCTTGTGGCAAAGTTTATATTTGATACTGCAGGGCAAAGTTGATTTTGGTGGCAAGCCAATGATTATGGCTGGAGAAGAGTCTGGCCGGTGGCAGTGGTCGACTCTCTCCGCTCACGCTGGGAAACTGGTGTGTGTGTGACACTGCGAGCGAGCGCTGACTAAACAGCGTGGGTGTGATTTTTAACATTAGCGTCCTATGGACTTTTTAACAGTGGTGTAATACTGTATTTTTAAAAAACTTGGCCTTATCTGTAAACTCCCTCTGTCTACCTGATCACTCCCGCCCCGGTCCGCCGCGTCCTCTGTGGGCGTTTGCTGCGGAGGGTGGAGGAGGAGCCCAGCACTTCCGGGCTAGGTCGGAGAGTTCAGCGCTCTAGCTCCGCTGTACCGGTGAGCTTAAATACCGCTATCTGGCACACTCGCGTGGTGGAGAAGAGTCTGGCCGGTGGCAGTGGTCGACTCTCTCCGCTCACGCTGGGAAACTGGTGTGTGTGTGACACTGCGAGCGAGCGCTGACTAAACAGCGTGGGTGTGATTTTTAACATTAGCGTCCTATGGACTTTTTAACAGTGGTGTAATACTGTATTTTTAAAAAACTTGGCCTTATCTGTAAACTCCCTCTGTCTACCTGATCACTCCCGCCCCGGTCCGCCGCGTCCTCTGTGGGCGTTTGCTGCGGAGGGTGGAGGAGGAGCCCAGCACTTCCGGGCTAGGTCGGAGAGTTCAGCGCTCTAGCTCCGCTGTACCGGTGAGCTTAAATACCGCTATCTGGCACACTCGCGTGGTGGAGAAGAGTCTGGCCGGTGGCAGTGGTCGACTCTCTCCGCTCACGCTGGGAAACTGGTGTGTGTGTGACACTGCGAGCGAGCGCTGACTAAACAGCGTGGGTGTGATTTTTTAACATTAGCGTCCTATGGACTTTTTAACAGTGGTGTAATACTGTATTTTTAAAAAACTTGGCCTTATCTGTAAACTCCCTCTGTCTACCTGATCACTCCCGCCCCGGTCCGCCGCGTCCTCTGTGGGCGTTTGCTGCGGAGGGTGGAGGAGGAGCCCAGCACTTCCGGGCTAGGTCGGAGAGTTCAGCGCTCTAGCTTCCCCTAGGTCGACTACAAATGTGTGTAGGTCCGCGTCCGCGCAGCGGACGCGTGCAGCGGGCGCGCCGGAAGCGCGCCGAAGTCGAGCCAAAGTCCAGCCCGTCTGCGCCCGTCCGCGACAGGACGGGGCGAGGGGCTAAGGACTCTGGCCACTTTACTGCCCCCAGGATACAATATGATAGTAGGGAGCTGTTAGCTCTCTGTCCCGAGGTTGCCCCTCAATGCCTACACACTTCGGATGTTCAATCCCTACGGGACTGTTCATGGTGCTCTTTCAAGCCCTATTCCACGGCTGGGAAGGCGCAGGGCAATCGGCAGATTAAGGCGGGTATGGTCAACTGTCGCTCGCTCAGTAAGCATAGCACTCAAATCTATCATCTACTTGAGGATGAAGATTATGACATCATGTTCTTCACTGAGACGTGGCTTGGAGGCTCATCTGACCCTGATGTCATAGAATCCCTGCCCACTGGCTTTTCTTTGGCTAGATTGGATAGGAATGGCAGGGGGGGTGGGATTGCTATTGCCACCAGACTGCCTTTTCAATGCTCCCTAACACCCCTCACCATTAACAATGCTGAAGCTGGTGCTTTTAACATCACCATGGGACCCCAAACCTCTCTCTCAGGCATTTTGGTTTATAGACCGCCTGGTAGGATGTTTGAGTTTAGCTCCAGCCTCATGGAGGCTTCTACTCATCTAGCCATCAGGAAAAGGAGCTTCCTCGTGCTCGGTGACATGAACGCTCATTTCAATGACCCTACGGATATGGATGCTAAGGACATCTGCTCCAATCTCCATTCCCTTCAGCTTGAACTCATCAACCAGGACCCTACGCATAGATTAGGTAACCTTTTAGACCCTATCTTTGGTCATCGATCTGAGGTACAACCTCTTACTCCGATCCCAGTCCCTTGGTCGGATCACTTTGTGATTCCGTTCCGGATTGAGATTTCAGAGGCGGAGTCTAAGAGAGATTCTGAGCAGAGGTATCAGCGACGGAAATGGAAAAACTTTTCGCAGTCCACCTTCAGCGAACTAATTACAGCAAGTGGCCCTTTAGAAGGGACGGATTGTGAAATAGCCCATCACGAGCTTCATAACCGCATTTTAGGTGCACTGGATAAAACGGCCCCTATGCGTACTGAGAGTAATACGAAGAAGGTGAGGAAAACGGCCCCTTGGTTTACTCCGGCACTTCAGCTTGCGAAATCTGTCTGCAAGCAGCTGGAACGTGAGTGGCGAGTCAGATTCTGCCCAAAGATTAAAACGGATTACAAGAAAAAGCAAAAAGAATATTATAAGGCTATTAGGGTCTCTAAAGCCACACATTATAAACAGCGTATTGTGGAGGCTGAAAACTCCTCGAAGGAACTTTTTAAAATTTATAAAGAGATCTCGGTAGTCTCGAACAATAGTGGGCCGTCCGCAGACTCGGTGGAAACCTGCAACAATATTGCCCACTACTTTGCAGGCAAAATTTCTAACATCTATGCCAGCTTTACGGGGAATTTGATCAATGACCCTGATCTTGCCTGCAGCTGGATGGCAGAATCATCTGATTCTGAATTATCCACCTTCTATGTTCCTGCTGCAGAAACACTTGGTGCTATATGCAAAAAAGTTAAATCTGGCTCCCCCCGTGATCCGGCCCCCCCCAAAATACTTAATGCCAGTCTGGATGCGCTAGAGCCGCTGTTCAGATATGTTATCCAGCTATCTTTCTCTTCGGCCACTCTGCCGGGCGACTGGAAGAAAGCCATAGTTTTACCTATAAAAAAAAAACCTAATGTAAGTCAGGATATAATGGAAAATCTCCGCCCAATATCCCTTCTTCCTTACTTAGCTAAAGTGACGGAAAAATTGGTAAATACTCAGCTCATGGAATATCTAGAGTCCAACAACATGTTCCATGGCTCTCAGTCTGGCTTTCGCAAGAACTACTCCACTGAGACTGCCCTGCTGAGAGCAACCGAAACTTTACGGATGGGTGCTGATGAGGGGAACACCATGGCACTTATCATGCTAGACCTCAGCGCCGCGTTCGACACCGTAGCACACTCCACCTTGCTGCGGTGTCTGAGCAGCGCCGGGGTTACAAAGGCTGCATGGAGATGGCTCAAGGATTTCCTCTTGGGCCGCAGTTTCCAGGTTCAGAGAGGTGTGTTCCTCTCCGACAGTGTGGCCTTGGAACAGGGGGTGCCTCAGGGCTCTGCCTTGAGCCCCACCCTGTTTAACCTGTATATGGCTCCACTGGCAGCGGTTGTTCAGTCATACGGCATAGATCTTGTATCCTATGCCGATGACACGCAGCTGCTCATCTCCCTGTCTCAGTCACCGAAACTAGCAGCGGCGAACTTTAAAACCTGCATGCAAGAACTTGCTGGATGGATGAATCAGCACTGCCTTAAGCTCAATGGGGCTAAAACGGAGGTGTTGGTGATAGGGGGAGATGGGGCGAGCTGGTCTCATGAATGGTGGCCGCCCTGCCTTGGCTCCCTGCCCATCCCTTGCAATGAGGCTAAGAACCTGGGGATCTGGGTGGACCCTAAACTCTCGTTTGAGAGCCATGTGGACAAGGTGGTGGGAAAATGCTTCGGGGTTATGAAGACCCTGAATCGCACTTTGGACCTACTGCCTCTGGAGGCCAGACGTATTATGATCCAAGCCCTGGTCACCTCTCGCATGGATTATGCGAATGTGCTGCTATTAGGCACTACGGAGAGAAACTTGAGGAGACTTCAAGTGCTGCAAAATACGGCGGCCCGTTTAGCCCTCAGGCTCCCTAAAAGAACAGCGTCCAAGCCTACTTTGGCTGCCCTCCATTGGCTGCCTGTAAGGAAAAGAATCCTTTTTAAAGCCCTCCTCTTCTGTTACAGAATAACCTATGCAGAAGCGCCTGGGTATCTGAAGGATCTGGCCATCCCCTATCGTCCCCAAAGAGCACTTCGTTCGGCGGGCAAGGGTCTTCTGAAAGTTCCTCTAGTTAGAAAGGCCAGGATGGGAGGCCGCTCTTTTCGGGTGCTGGCCACTACCCAGTGGAATAGCCTTCCACCTGGGATTAGAATGGCCAAAAATGAAACCCTGTTCCGTAAAATGTTGAAAACACATCTGTTTGCCAAGGAGGGATAGTCGGATCCTCCTCCTCTATGACTCTTTCTCCACAGCGCGGGGACACGCCGTGATGGCGTCACCAGGCGCTTTAGAAATGCCTTTATTATTATTATTATCTGTTTATTATGAAAAGTTATGACTAAGGCACTAGCACTGCCCGAATTATTGTAAAAAGCATATGTTAAAGTTAATAGGCATTAAAGTGGGTATTGTTATTACGCTAAATTAAAGTCTACAGATAGGTGTTTTGTTACATGGAATCTCACATATTACCATAGTAACCAATGGTTTTATTGTTGATTTTTCTGTTTCCTTGTTATGCCGTCGTAGGAGAGAAAGTGTTTTGCTTCGCCAATTGTAATTCTGTATACCTTTCAAAATTTATGACTTTGTGTCTGAGGTTTACTGTACGGAAATTGCTCTTTTTGTATAGTCACCCCCAAGGTTTTGGACTGATGCTGCTGGTCTTTCAATTCTGAGAGTACACTGAGGCCTGGTAACCAGACCTTAGTGCCTTTGCCTTTACACTGGTATGTCTAACTGGCTTCTACTCTATTTGCTGAGCCAACATACCTGTAAGTCCTTAGTATAAAGATTACCCAGGATATGTAAGTTAGAGGTCCCCCCATGTATTGCAGCACTGTTTGTGCCACCCTGGGTGGATACAAGTTAAACAAGTCTCCCAACCCACCATCTGCAGGCTGGAAGAGCAGTTTAACCACTGGGCGACCTTTGCTATTTAAAGCAATGTTATGTTCTGAAGTATTTATAGAGCGTGCATACACCAACTGGTTTCTTGGCTCCAAGTACAGGAACATAGCCTACTGCTCGATATTTCCCTCATATGTTTGTATGCAAAGCCATGTTTTCAGGAGCTGTCTAAATCTAGAGTAGGAAGGGGTTATTCTTATATTAGGTGGAAGGGAGTTCCAGAAGCAGGGACCATTATGAAGAATCTGGAAACACCAAGGGGCATATTTACAACAGGCAGCGATAATTATCGTTGACCGCACTTAGCGTGGTTTTTTGTATCACCAAAATATATTGCCAGGCTAGCGTTGTATTTACAACGCTTAGCTCCATGGCGATGAATATTCCGGCGATAGCAGGGATTTCGCCGTTTTCCATGGAACATCGCTGGTTTTCCTGCGATGTTCCATGGTAAAGGGAGAAAAGCTTACTGATAAGGCCCTGTGGCCTTAGCCCCACAATCCACCCCCCATTTCATGTATGCTTTAGTCATGAATTTAACAGACTTTAAATTCCTGGGTTAAGGGCGAGGTAGCGCAAATAATTTTATCGCTACACCTCATTGTAAATATCGCAAAGCTGCCTTCGCGATATTTATCCATGGAGTGTTTGGAGGCACGCCTACTTTGCATCTCATTAACGATGCAAAGTTAGGCATGCTGGGAACGGGCGCTAAATCAGCAAAACACGCGTTAGCGTGTCCTTGCTGATAAAGCAATAAAATTATCGCCGCTTTACGCCCGAAAAACGGACGCTAAAGCAATGATACGTTTATTGCAAGCCCTTTTTAATATGCCCCCAATTCTCTTCTTCTTTTGAAGGAGGAAATAGCGAGGAAATTCAGGTAGGTGGACCTCAAGTTGCGAGTAGGTGTGCACCTTTGGATACGGGAAGAAACAAACTCTGTACTATTGCCATAAAGAGAATTAAAGATGATTCATCCCATCTTAAAAGCCATTCGCTTTTTTATTGGCAGCCAGTATAGTTTCCTCATCAGAGGGGTGATGTAGCACCTCCTAGGTTGTCAGTAGATTAATCTGGCTGTCTGATTCTGTACCAGTTGTAATCTCTGAGTGAGGCTTTCAGGGAGACCTATGTAAGGTGAATTAGCATAGTCTATCCACAAGATGACTAATGCAAGGATGCTCTGGATGAGTGCTGTGCAAGTAAAGAATGTACCAATTTTTCAGAGTTTCCCGAACGGCAGAAAGCAGGACAAGATCACTGCCCCTACCTACTTGAGGCTTCATGGACCGGTTGTATCAACAAGAACTCCAAGACTCATTATTGAGTTCTTAGGCTGGGGGGCAATGGGGGTACCCATTGCCGCTGGCCAGAATGTGGAGTTCCATGAGTCAAGCGTGTGCTAGTTAAAACAATCTTCGTCTACTTCTCCAATCACCGATGAATAACATACTATTTTGGAGGGTCATTTTGGAAGCTGGAGACTTACTGATAGAAAAAAGTGATTGCATATCGTCTGCATAGTTGTAGATTTGAACCTTCATTTTTTTCGGGGAGTGCATCAGTGGACGTATATGCAAATTATAGGGTTGGGGGACAAATCAGACCCCTGATGAATGCTGTGGGTGAGTTGGACCTTGAGAGAGCCAAAAGGAGGTAAATGGACTGACTGAGAGTGGTCCTTCAGAAAAGGAGACAAATCAGTCAAGCTCTGTGCCCCGTAGACCTGCGGCCTCAACACGCTCCACCAAAAGCTCATGGTCGACCATGTTGAATGCTGCAGAGATATCCAGTAGCACCTGGGCCTGGGTGACGCCACTGTCAACTTCTTCCCTCATATCATCCACAACGGAGAGAATCACTGCGTCAGTTGAACAGGCTTGCTGAAAACCTGCTTGATGGGGGTCAAGAAAGTGGGTTTCCTCAAGGAAGGAGCATAGACAGCTAGCAAAATATGCTTCCAAGACCTTTGCTAAATAAGGAGGCACTGAGATAGGACGATAGTTCTTCAAAATATATGGATCTGCGGCAGCTTTTTTTAATAGTGAAACCACTATCACACATCAAGAGCTAGGGACCAGAACTTACCTGAAAGAGTCACTGAGTAGAGATAAAACAGGATCAGGGAAACGTGAGAAGACTTCTTTTAACACTTCTGGAGGGCAAGTGTCAGAAAGGGCGTCCAATTTCACTTTTATCAGTAGGTCCATGAGGTGCACCTTACTGATAGAGGGCAGCTCGAACAGTAAATGTGGATTCTTATCAATGATAAGTGTTTTCCAAGGGAAAGAGCTTGGGAGGATGCTATCTTTAATCGCTTTTATCTTATCAACGAAAAGTGAATTAAGAGCATCACAGAAGGGTTGGCTGGGGGGAAATGTTACAGGAACTGTTGGTATTTGATAGGTCAAACACAATCCCAAAAATATCCATTAACTTATTTGTTGCATTTATGATTTTTCCAGAGAGAAAAAAGCAGATTTAGCTTGTATAATGGAATTTTTATATTGTTTGAGCTGAGGCCGATAGACTTTTCTTTTTCCAGGTGAATACTTTCTTCACCAGTTATGTTCAGTCCAGTGAAGTTCCACTTTAGCAAGTTGTCAATCTTCAGAAAACTATTTCGGGGCATTGTGACGCCTAGTCATCCTGATTTTCCGAAGAAGGGCATGGATATGACTGGCTTCAGTTAGCCAGGTTGTAATGTTTTTTCTGTTGTTGGTTAATATTGGCCTGTTTATTTGGAAGAGTTGTTGCCAGTAAGTTGCAAAAGGAGTCAATAGTGGTGTGGGTCCAATTCCTAGCTAGTGTCCCTGGCCTAATCAGGGGTCTCGGAAGGACTAGATCAGCGAGCGTGAACTTAATTAAAAAGGGGTCTGACCAAACACAGGTCATTGCCATAAGGTTGTCCAGCGAAAGATTAGTTCTACATACCTGGTCTGAAATATGCCCCTTTATGAGTTCATATGCTGTTCAAAATTCAGGCAACTTAATAAATTGGTTAAGTCCAGAGATACTTGTCCACCCGTTTCTTCATTAGGCCAGCAATTGAAGTCCCAAATTACTAAGATTTCTGCATGATCAATTACTAGGGGAGAGATATATTTTTCTGAGGAGTGTGAAAAATGAGGCATATGGCCCGGAGATCTATCTGTCAACATACGGGTAGAAGGGGTAGATGTAGAATCAAGTTTAATCAACAGACTGTCAACTGCTCTAATATCAAGAGCAGCCAGCCTAGTAAACTTCAATTTGTTATGGATTATGACTGCTACGCCTCCAATTATTTTATCTGTAGATCGATTAACCTGCAGAAGGTAATAATTATCTAGAAGTGCTGCTAGGATTTCAGTTATTCGTGAATACTTTTTCTTAAACCTCTATTAAAGACATTAGGGCACCTTAGATGTGTACAGGCCTTGTGCAATTTGCAATTATTGAATACACCAATTATCTGTTGTTTTAGGGTGAGTGCTTTTCTTAAAGCCACAATCCAAGCCAGGAAAACAATGGAACACATTAACAGCTGCATCTAGTTCCACATCCCAACCAGCCATCTACGCTCGGCAGCCTTCTCCTCATCCAATCCTGATCCGCGGAAGCAGAGCCGAGAGCCTCGCCTTTTCCTACTTAGCCCCCAACGCCAGGAATAATCGTCTCCAGCAACATATTAGAATTGTGCAAGAAGCAGAAAATTTGACTTTTCCAATAATCTCCCGACAGGGCAGCACTGCCCTTCTTCAAGCACTTGGATATTCTCCCGGGTGATATGTGCACCTTACCAATCAGCATAACATAACAAATTATAACACTGTGGAGAAGCCGTATGCAAGTATTTTGCTACATGGAATCTTGCAGATTACTGCAGTGGGGAAGGGTTGTGGTCTTTGTGACCCTCCTGAACAAACCATAGGGATAGATGATTTGCACTATGGTAATCCTTATTAGGCTTGATTAGTAGAGCTTTTATATTGTTTTAGCAACTGTATTTTGTACATGTTTGTAATTGTATTATGGGATACCTTATGGTTGCCTTGTGGGAGGCTTATACACCAACACAGTAGGACTGAGTAGGGTAGAGTAAAAATCCATTGATAAAGGTTATAGGACTGATTGTTTTTAATGAAAAGGTATGATAACTGCACAAGACCAGATATCGATTGCAGTAAACATTGCTTAAAATAGGCAATAGGCATTTAAGGGTAGATTGTTATTACCCTGTATTGAGGTCTACAGATAGGTATTTTGTTACACGGAATCATCTCACAGATTGACAGAGTAGGCAAAGGTTTTGGTGCGGGTGACCACCTCTTACAAATCACTGGTATAGATGACTTGTACTATCAGAATCCTTGTTAGCCCTCTTAGGAGTGATTTTATTTTGCTTTATCAAATGCACTTGTGTATATGACTTGATGTCTGATGGCTGCCTTGTGGAAAATCTTGCGCTAAGTACTAGAGGCCTCAGTTGCTTATGGTGATAAGACAGTGATAATAGATACAGGCCTGACTGGTTCACTAGGGTCTCATGAACAGTTATGATGAATGCATTAGGCCTGGCATATATTAAGTGTGAAAAACATATGTTAAAATAAATAGACCTTTAAGGGTGGATTGTTATTTCTCTGTATTAAAGCCCCAGATATGTATTTAGTTGCAGGAAATGTCGAAATATCTTTGTAGGGAATGGTTTTGATGTTTCCTACTGCATTTGAGAAACCATAGAGAAGATTTGCAGTGTAATAATTCTTGCTAGAATCTTTTTTTAGCTGTCTGTCAGGAACTTGTAAACACTTGGAAACAGGCTTTTTGCAGGTTTCACCACACTTGTTGCCCCCATTTTGACTACTAGGTACTGGCTCTGAAATGCCCGGAGCCCTGCTAATTTGGGCTCTGTGCATGTCCTCTGACCCTTAGGCATGGTTAATTTGCTTATAACCAATTGGGATGGCTTAAACTACTTGTAAGTCCCAGTAACAATAAAAGCCTGCCACTGGAGGGGAGGTTATCTCCTCCTGTCACAAAACCACATGGGGTGTTGGCCCAAAATGCAAGCTTCAAAGGGGAAGCCATCCTTGAGGGGCAAATGTTAAACATCCTAGAGAGGGATGTTTTTTTATTCAGATAGACAGGTTGGCATGGGTACAAAGAGGGGGAAACACTAGCCTTTACCAGTTTTTCCATGGGTGTGTAGCTCACAGGTAGCCACATCTCTAAGGCGGGCTACTGAGCTCCACACATCAAGAGAGGAGTCCCAATGTCTTGAGAGTGGGAAGAATACATCACTCTGGCATAGCTTGACGCCACACCTCACAGGAATATGTCTTCAGGCGGAAGGGACCCTAGTAGCCCATTGGCTACCACGACCTCCCCAGAGGGCAATTTCTGGGCATAAATGGGGCACCCCAGAACTCATATCTCACTTGACTTGAGAGGAGGACTGAAGTAGTTGCTGCTGACCCTGGAACTGGCAAAGAAGTGGCTGCACCAAAGTTGGACTGCGCTTGCTGTTCCTTGGGCTAGTGTCTGCTGTGTTCTGCTTGCGGAGAAGTTGTCCCGAGAGCCCATCCAGGAGTGGAGACACTAAGAGTCAGTTAGCTACTTCTTGTTCACAGCACAGGGTCACAAAAGCTGAAGAAGCCTGCTTGGGTGAGGTAGTAATCTAGATCATCGGATCGTCGTCCCTTGCCGCAGTGCAATCCAGCAGACCGAGACCCAGCGCTCAATAGTTGCACCAGTCTGCTGACTTGGGAGAGTCGGAGTGCAATTTGGCCAAAATGAGCGTTATTGCCAAAAAAAGAACCCGCTGATACCACTGTGCTGGGCAACTGGTAGCCCAGTGGCAACTGGACTTCTGCTGACTCGGAGATGAGGTTAAGGTACGTAAAGGTAGGCCCCAGGAAGACCCCAGTGAACTGCACAGCATTCCTGAGTACCTTCGGCATCCTGTATCCCTTATATCAGGACCACTTTATAGAAGTCAATGGCAAGGGGCCTATGACACTGGAACTAGGCTTAAGTCTGCTTTTCATGTTGAGGTAACTGTTTCTTCAGACCTTGCTGGTCCTCTTGACTAGCTCCCTGCCAGATTTAGTCGGCCAAAGTAACTCTAAGGAACCGCATTCCATCTTAACAATGTTTTTCTTCTAGTGGATCTTTTTTTCATTTTGGTGTCCATAAGTTCAGAAACATATATCTATTTTTATAAACTGGTGTTGGATTTCTTGAGTGTGGAGTTTCTTACTTCTCCAATTGTTTTGGTGATGTTTAAATGTTTTACATGTGTTCTCTTGTGTAAGCCTGACTGCTGAGAGCCACAGTCACCCAGGGTTGAGCTAAAGTTTAACAAACGAAACCTGACTAGACCTAAAGGGGTTAGTAGCGCATTACAAGGTGAGGTCACAACAGCAACATCATATAATACACCCCATTTCCTCTGAAAAGCCTTTAAGTCAGCTCTTTTCTGCTATTGGTCTTTCTGAGTGTCATTCACACTCTGCTGCCATCCACGACAGGGGACTGCATGGGATGGTGGTTCAGTCCACATCAGTCATTGGCTGTCTTGCCCTGTGAATGACCGCATTTTCTGATCACATGTACATGCACCTCATGGGTGTGTTTCTGTGTGAGGGCTACATGGCCGGTCCTTCATCGTTTTGAATTTTCTATTTTTATGATTTCCCCCTTTCATTTCTTTACTCCTCCTATTTGTATTATAAATAATGGAGGAATAACAGGATAGGATTAGGAAGATACAACACCTCTCCAAGATGTGCTCATGGGTCAAATGTTTGCAGCTCCTTTCCTTTGCGCTGCATCCCATGTGGCCACTCCCTCCTCACCAGGAAATCATGATGGAATGCTCTTGTCTATAGTGCTTTGCTGGAGTGAAATTCTTCATTTCTTAAACTAGAACGCATTTAACTGAAAAGTACAAAGGTGCAAAATTAGGTGCAAAATACAAAATAATACGCATGTAATTATTAAAGATTTTGTAGTGGGTGGTTATACGTAAGAGTTGCGAACATGCAAACGAAATAAAATGATGTATTGACTTAAGCTAGTTTACTAGCGAGCCAAATTAACAGTCATTTTTGGGTTAACATTAAAAGGCCTGTCTTACACGTTGAATTGTTGCTTTGCATGGGATATTTTCCTTTTCCACTGCAGATGCTATCACTTTCCAGAAGCCTTCTGTTAGTTACACTTGTCTTTATAAAAGATATTGCACCGTATCACATCATCTTATGCATGTTGCAACATGCCAGCAATATTAACCCATGACGGTGTTCAACAATCTCCTCTCTCCAGTGGAGTGCTATACATAGCAGTACACATCAATTGTTTATGGATTAGAGAAGAGCATAGAGTTAAAAGAAACAATAAATGAACTAGGAAACATGAGAGACTTTTGGCAGCGACTGGTGGCATCGCACAACCCATGTGTATGAAATGTGAGTACATTTTTTCTTCTCCGTTTTCAGGTAGACTGGTGTATTTCGCTTAGCGTTTGGGTGCGAGGGCCATTCACATTTCCAGTGCTGGATACCGGTGTGATGCGGTTCTGGGATTGTGTAAGTGCGACCTCGTGGGGCGTGGCTAAGGCGCCGATGTAGGTGGAAGCGGGACTCTGGAGCTCCTCCGTGCCCGCCTCGCACCACCACATATCCTGCGCCCCGACTCACATCCCGACCCCTCAAAAGTGCCCAGGAGGGCATCGGGGGCACGCAGGGTGATTCTGGAGGACTGGGGGCCCCTGTAACTACCCCCGCTGGACTCTGAGAGACGAGCGCGGCACCCGGAGAAGAGAGCGCCCAAAATGGCGGCCGCCGTCCTGCTCTAACGCGCCTGGCGGTGGAGTTTGGGAGGCGAAGAGGAGCCCCCTAACGTTGTGGCGGCTGACCGCTGGCCGGCGGGGACCCCCGGAGAGCGGGCAGAGGTGAGGGGAACTGGCTGGCACCCTCGCGGGCGGATCCGGAGGACGGGAGACGACCGCCCTGCCTGACCCTAAAATGGCACCGACGGAGACCCAGTGACCGCCTTGGCGGCCGACTGCGGAGCTGCTGGAGCCGCGTGGAGCGCTGGATCTGCGTGAGGCACCCGACCCGCCCTTCTAGTGGTGACATTGCCGGGGAGCCTGCACCACAGGTGGTTGGGGGGCACACAAGTGCAGAGGACAACGGGGAGAGCGGGGGATGCGGGGCTGGCTACCCTCCCCCACGAAGCACTGACGTTGCAGGCGGGAAGAGGCGCCTACCTGGCCTCGGCGACCGTCCACGGAGCCGCGGGGACCGCGTGGAGAACTGGGTCTGCGGGGAGCACCTGTCCCGCCCTCCTGGTGCTGGAATTGCCAGGGAGCCTGCGCCACTGGTGGTTGGCGGCGCACGAGCAAAGAGGACGACGAGGGGTGCAGGGGATGCGGTGCTGGCTCCCCACCCCCACGAGGCACTGAATTTCCGGGCGGGAAGAGGCGCCTACCTGGCCGGGGACGCCCGAGTACAGCGGGCCACATCGAGACTGGTGCTCATAGGTGCACACCCTGCCTGCGCCTTCTAAGCGCCCGGACCCGGGGCACTGGTTCCCCACGACCCTGGTGAAGAGAGACCTGGCCCTTGGACAGCTCCACGAACTGCACCCCACGAGGCGCGGGCCCAGAGGTCGGAGGGAACAACAGACCTGAGGCGGACCAAGGGCGGAGAGCGGGAACATCGGCGACCACCGCAGGGGCACTTGACGGTCGCTGCCCGCCAGCATGGTACGTGGCAGCAGGAAGAAAGGCTTCGAGGCCCTGAGGCTGGACGGCCCGGGGCACCTCGTCGACGACGTCCCGCCGGGGGAGGGGGCCGGGAGCTCGTCCCGCCCGCGGGATCCCTCCCTGGGGGACATAATGCAGGCGATTGTGGCGTCGCGGGAGGCTCTTGAGAAGCGCATAGACACCATTGGATCGGACCTGACCCTGCTGAAGGACGACCACAGGAAGCTGAAGGAGTGGGTGGCGACCTCCGAGGTTACCCTGAAAAGTTTGCCAGGGGATGTGGCGGAGCTAAAAACGACACTGGCGGAAATGGCGCAGAAGGTACGGGTGCTAGAGCTCCGAGCTGAGGACAGTGAAGGGCGCTCTCGGCGCAATAACCTCCGCCTCGTGGGGGTCCCTGAAAACACGGAGGGGCGAGACGCGGTCACCTACCTGGAGGGCTGGCTACGATCTGAGGTGGCCCCGGAGGGACTCTCGCCGTTCTTTGCCATTGAACGCGCACACAGGGTCCCTGCGCGTCCCCCCAAGCCGGGGGTGCCTCCGCGCCCGATTGTATTGCGGCTCCTGCACTTCAGGGACAGAGACCATATACTGCGGAGGGTGAGGGACATCCCGGACCTGAGAATCGACAACAGCAGGGTCATGGTCTTTCCGGACTTCACCAGAGATGTGCAAAAGCAACGGGCCTCCTTCCTGGCGGTCAAGCGGAAATTGAGATCGCTGCAACTGCCCTACGCTATGCTGTTCCCGGCGCGGCTGCGGGTGGTCGATGGGGAGCGCACCCACTTTTTCCTGACGCCGCAGGAAGCTTGGAGCTGGTTGGACGCGAGGGGGGAGCCGGGCACAGGCCCCACGCCACGGACCCCTCCCAGGGGACACTCCACGGAAGCGACGCCGACGCGACGATCTGGTTCCCCATCGGGCTGGCAGCAGGAGCGAGCCAAGGCGGTGCAAGCAGTGGCGGCCATCAGCCAGGGGGACGCCAGCCCCTCCAGCAGCGCGTCGGAGCAGTCGAAGGCCAGTACTCCCAGCCCTGGCTCCAGCAGTGGGCACGAACTTTCAGAGACGGACCTGCCGGTGGTGACTCCCCAGACAGCGGATGGTATCCTTGGCTGAGACGGTTCGTGAGACATTGGCCACACGAGTAAGGTACTGGGGTACGCAGGCGGGGGGGCCGCTTCTGGACGCTATGCAGTGGGGTGCGGATGCCCCCCGGGACTTATTATTGAAACTTTGGGGACGGGGAGAGTCGGGGGACCTCTCCTGATTGTTGTTAGGGGCGGGGGCGGGGGGCTTCGGGCCTGTCTGGGGCCGGCATCGCTGCCACTCCAGCCCTATTTTGTAGTGATACGCTTTTTGGATACTTGAGTTTGGATGGGGTTTCCACGTTGGTTGTCTGTCCGGGGGTGTGGGAGTTGGGGTAGTTTGATTATGCAAGTTGGGGGGGGGACGGGGGTGGTGCCTAGGCGTGCTGGGGGGGTTGCCGAGAGAGTGGATGGGGCTTGGCGGACTCTACCATGGGATCCGACTTAGGCTACAAATGTCTCACATGGAACGTAAGGGGGATGCACTCGATGCATAGGCGTCATAAGATCCACTCCTATCTGGTCAGGCGGGGCATACACATCGCCTTCCTTCAGGAAACTCATCTGCTGGATAAAGAAGGGAGGGCACTGCAGCGGCGCTGGAGGAGGCAGGTCTTTCACACTGGTTACTCTGCTTATGCTAGGGGGGTGGCCATCTGGATACGGGCGGGGGTACCCTACCAGTGCACACAGCAGGTAATTGACCCAGAGGGGAGATACATAATGGTGCGTGGCAAGCTGGACGGGAGGGACCTTAACCTGGGTTGCTTGTACGCCCCAAATGTGGACCAACCTGCATTCCTCTCACTACTGTCCAAAAAATCAGCTCAGTTCCTGGTGGAGCCCTTGCTCCTGGGCGGCGACTTTAACAGCGTGGCCGACGTTGCTCTGGATAGATCCCACCCCCCCCTTCCGAACGCACCAGCTGGTAGACTTGCACTCGCGCGCTCGGCCTGGCAACGCCAGTGGGGACTGGTCGACTCCTGGAGGGCTAACCACCCGTCGGACAGGGACTACTCATTCTTCTCCGCTCTCCACGAATTACATGTCCATATTGACGCCTTCCTGTGCTCGCAAGACGTGCACGCGGAAGTGTGCCACAGTGAGTATCTCACGCGCTCGATCTCGGACCACAACCCGCTTCTCGTACGGCTGCGCTGGTCGCAGATCCGCCCGAGGATTCCGGCTTGGAAACTCCGCCCTGAGGCACTAGACGATCAGCTCTTCCGTACCACGATTGCCTCGGGCATCGAGGCATATTTCCAGGTGAACGCGTGCACGGCGGGTTCGGCCGCGACGGAATGAGACGCCTTTAAATCGGTACTACGGGGCCAGTGCATTGCGACGTCATCGGGAGTGCGGAGAACGCTACTGGAAGAAATTGAGAAAGAGGACGAGACCCTACGGAGGCTGGAGAGGGCGAGGCCTGAGCGGCCGGACACTCACGAGGCCCTGCTGGGGGCACGGGAGGCGGTGGCGGCGACGGTGGAGCGTCTCCGATGCTTTGATTACAAGGCCTACCTCACGCGAGCGCACTCGGAACGCGACAAATCGGGGGCTCTCCTGGCCTGGCTGGCCAACCCGACCCGCCGGAGCTCGGTCATCCTTGAGCTCAGAGACCATGCAGGGGCGGCGAGATTTGATCAACAGGGGATTAACGCGTTGTTCTACGACTACTACACAGAGCTCTACCGCAGCAGGGTCCTCCCTTCGGTGGAGGAGTTCCGGGCCTTTCTGGAGGGTCTTGACCTGCCGGAACTGGAAGAGGAGGTCGCGAAACGACTCGGGGACAAGATCAAGTAGAGAGAGGTGCGGGTCGCCATCAAGAGCATGGCGAGGAATAAGACGCCGGGCACTGATGGATTCCCTACGGAATTCTATCTCACCTACGCAGATCTCCTAGCGCCCCGGCTGACATGGCTGTACAACGAGTCGAAGCGGCTGGGCTGTCTCCCTGCGACCACGAGAGAGGCGCTGATTGTCCCCCTACTGAAGCCGGGTAAGCAGCCATGGGACAGATCGGCGTACCGCCCACTGTCCATGCTCAACCTGGACTACAAGATTCTGAGCAAGATCTTGGCGACGCGTTTGCTCCCTCACATGCACATGCTGGTACATGCGGACCAATCGGGTTTCATCCCGGCCCGCAATACGGCGCTTAATGTGCGGCGACTCCTGCATATACTAGAGGCCGACACCTATGACGGCGACAAGGCAGTGGTGTTCGCTGTCGACATGGAGAAGGCCTTCGACAGCCTGGAATGGCCTTATCTATTCCATGTTCTACGAGCGCTGGGCCTTGGCGAAGGCTTCGTAGATTGGACGAGGCTGCTCTACACGAACGCGACGGCGAGGGTCAGGACAGGGAGGGTTATCTCTGAGATGTGCGGGGTGGGCAGGGGCACCCGTCAGGGTTGCCCTCTTTCCCCCTTGCTGTTTGCCTTGGCCGTCGAGCCCCTTGCGGCGAGGGCCCGGCTGGGCCGGGCGTATCGGGGTCTGGACGTCTATGGCCAAGTACACCACATCGCACTATACGCAGATGATCTGCTGATGTTCCTGGCGGACTCGGCGGACTCCCTGCGTGGAGCTAAGACTCTCCTGCAATCGCTGAGTAGAATCTCGGGCCTCCGAGTGAACTGGGCGAAGTCCCACCTATTCCCGGCCCGCCCACGGAGAGCATGCCCGCAAACTACGGAGGGCGTGACTTGGGAAGAGAGGAGCCTATGATACCTTGGCACCTCGATCTTCCATGACAGAGCCGATATCCTTGAGGGGAATATCGGCACGGCGATCAGGCACACTAAAGGGAACTTCGACTTTTGGGGCACGCTCCCATTGTCACTCATGGGAAGGGTGGCGCTACTCAAGATGGTAACCCTGCCGCGGCTGCTTTACTTCTTCGGGACCCTCCCGATCTGGATCCCGGCGAGCTACTTTCGACGGCTGCGATCGATGGTCATCGGCTTCCTGTAGGGGGCGGGCAGGCGCAGGGTGGCCCATGCCACACTTCTCCGCCCAAGGGCGGATGGAGGTGTAGCAGTGCCGGACTATGAACTCTACTACTTGGCGGCACAGCTGCAGTGGCTGACACAGTGGGTAGCGCGGGCCAGGAGAGGGGCGGATGGATCGGGAGAGCCGGCGGGTCCGGTCCAGGTGTTGTCCCGGATTGTCCTGGGACTTCCGATGGGGGATTTCCACCTCACGCAGGAGTTTGCGACGGCCCGGAAATGCTGGAACAGATATCGCCGGAGATGCGGTATTACGGTTCCGTACGCACCTGAGATCCCACTTAGACTCTGAGGGGCGCTTCCGCACGGGGGCTCGTGGCACGGGCTGGACGGTTGGGATCAGCAGGGGCTGTCATCCATGGGTGATCTGTACGAAAACGGGGTGATGTTGCCCTTCGACCTCCTGCAGGACCGTTTTGAGCTGGCGGGTGGGGACTTCCTCCTTCATGCAGCTTTAACGGCGGCGATCCGCAAACACTGGGGGGCGGGCATGTCGGAGCCGCCATTGTCCCTGGGCTGTCAGTACGTCGTGATGATGGCGGGGACGGTCAAGGCGGTCACGTGCCTGTCTCGACGCATGGTCTCGGAATCCACCGCTCCCCTGCTGGCCTTGAAGGCGAAATGGGAAGCCGATTTGGCGACTGAGATCCCTGAGGAGGCCTGGAATGGCATACTGGAGGGGGCCCGGAATGGCACGCGCAACGCAAGGTTCCAGCTGGTGCACTTTTATGTCCTACATAGGGCATACCTGACCCCTGATAAATTACATAAGTACTTCCTGGCACACCCAGCGTCCTGTCCGCGTTGCCCGGCGGATCCCGCCGACTTCCAACACATGTTCTGGTCCTGTCCTGAGCTGGGGCCCTTTTGGAAGGAAGTAGTGGAGGTTCTGAGGGAGGTGACGGAGAGGGACCTGCAACTCACCATGGCACATTGCATACTACACTGGTTCCTACACACATCAAAGAATAAAGTCACTAGCAAGTTTCTGGACTTGGGGCTCCTCCTGGCGAAGCAGGCTATTACGTCCCAATGGAAGGCGTCCCGGGGCCCCGTGGTAGAGCGCTGGAAGGCTGAGCTGCTTAAATGGGCCAGATGTGAGGGTGAGCTTCGCCTGCGGGCCGCGCTCAGGATAGACAATGACATGGCACTGGAGAGAGCCAGGGCGTGGGAGGGGCTGGTCCTAGATCTCACGCTCCTGGACGTGGAAGAGGAGGACTCCCCGGTGCATAGTCCGGCTCCGGCGGGGCGCCCGCCTGACGGGGGGACGGATTAGGCCCACTTTGCTGCTTCACTACCTTTGCGTTCCAATGTGATGATTTACGAATGGTTGCTGATAAATCCTGGTGCCTTGCTTCGGATCTGATCTTGGTGGAGGGGTTGAGAGCTCGGTTAGGTGATACTCTGGCACGCCTGGGGGGGTGGGGGGTCCGGGCAGGGGGTGGTCAGGGGGGATCCTAGACGAGGGTGGCGGGGTAGGTGGGGATGAGGGTGTTACGGGGGAGGGGGTGGGGTTTGTTCAAGGAGGGTGTACAGTGACTCTTGGTTCAAACTGGACTTGGGACGTGGGAGAGGGAGTGTTAGGACCCAAAAGCAGCTCTGCCATTTCCCACCCACCTGGTGGCTACAGCCGTATACAGAACGCTCCAGCGCAGTTTCTTTGTACCTGTGACTTTGCCGCTCGACCTCCGGGGTGTGAGCTGAATGGCTGTGTGATACAGGGATAAGGGAGCGGCGCTTTCACTGAGCACCAAGGGGAATGGACTGAATATACTGTATGCCTTTCTGATTTTGCTGCAATAAAAAGATATTTACAAAAAAAATAAGTGCGACCTCATCATTCTGGTCTGCCTTCAATGACATTCCTTCCAACACTTGTCCCCACTCCGTTAGGTCTCTCTCTGCATTCTCATCCACTCTCACAGTCCTGAGGCGACACTCTTCGGCCACACCCCACTTCTGTTAGTTAGTTAATAGGTATTTGTTATGTATTAGAGAAATGATAGTGACATTCTCGCTGGGAGGAGAAGGGATGACAGGGAAGAACTGTGTGCACCACAAGATGTGGAAGAACTATCTTTTCAAAAAAAGTGTTTCTGAGAAGAAGTGAGAAACTAGGGAGTTGACCTGCTCCCAGGGTTTACTGAAATCCTATTGAACAGGGAGAACGGGAAATGTAATCGATAATTCAATATGCGTTTTTGTAAATTGATATTTGCTTGTGTTCCTAGAGATGTTTTTCCATTCTGGGGATCCTTTCCTGGGTTTCATGAGACTGCATTTCTTCATGAGAGATTTTCCTTTGAGCCCTATTCCTTTGCAAAAGATGTCTTTTGACTGATGGCTGAGAAACTTTCCATCTTAATAATTTCTTTATCGTTTGAAGTACTGTGGCTTTATGCTTATGCAATTATTCTCCCACCAGAGATCTTTATTTGGTTTCTAAATGGACACTTTACTCCAGTGTTATTTTGACAAATTACGGAAATTCCTTTATGGCACACATTTATTGCATTATCTCTATTTTTACAATAATATTTATTAATATTGTATTTTATTTCATTTTGAAATATAAATGGGTAATCTAAATTGGTAATGACAATGACCAAAAGATTAATATTTACCTTTAACTCCCACAAACTATCTTTATTTATTGAAATAAAATCTTTAATGTTTTATCATTTGTAAAGACTTGATGTGAATGATTGCTCTTTCTCCTTGTCACCAAACAAAAGTCCATATGACCAGTGGTGAGGGTTATTCAATGAATACACCCAAAGACTGGAATATAAAGATCCTCATGCCCTCAAATTGTAGCAGGAGGACGGTTAGTGTCACAGGGGAGAAAGGAACAGACTTAAGATTACACAAATTTAGAATTGCCTGGGTCCCTTAAATCCAAAGCCTGAACTTGAATACTGGGGCTTGCAGTTTAAAAAAAATTTGCAGTGGTGAATGTGTGAGTATCAATAGGCTTATGCATCGCAATTGTTTTGTTGGACTTATGTGATTGTATTGAACTTGTGTCTTGTATTTCAATTAAGTTTATAGATTAGTAGTGTTTATGTGTATGTTTCTGAGCAGTTGAAGTTGTTATCAGAGTAGTCCAAGATCCTAGAATAAAGATAAGAGTGGAAAATACAATTGTGTTATTACTTTCCTGCTAAGATTTTGTGGTGTCGGTTGCTGAGGTTCCATCAAATGCACAATTAAGATGGGGATTATATCCAATAGTTGTGATTGTACAAATAGTGAATGGTGATAGTGGAACCTATTGCACAAAGGGCAAACTATAGCAGTCAAAGGGATTTGCCTCCGGCTGAGACTTTATCTGCATACGCACATACGCATGCACGCACATGTGAGGAAGTCCGAAGGTGTTACTTCTGAATTCTACTACTACTACTACTACTACTACTACTACTACTACTACTTCTGAATTCTTTAGTGGAGCAGACCAGAGTTACTTATTTATTGTGCTTGTCTAAAAGTTGTGGAATTTGTGTATGAGAAAAATTGTAGAGGAGGGTGACCTGCTGCGAGGAGTGAGAATTACATCAGAGAGTGCTGTGCTAGGATAGGTCAATTGGTGCGGTGTCACACTTGCATTGGTTTGTAAATTATCAGGTGCAACATTGTGATAGGCTCACGAAGAAAAGACTGTGTGATTGAAAGAGAATATTGATTTGTACGGAACTGTAAAATTGACCAATAAAAGTGAAATTGACTAAATCAGTATTTGCCCATTTATTGTTGAGTTTCTGTAAACATGAACTGCTTCGAGCTCATAAAGATTTATTGAGAGGTGATGTGCATGTCTCTATTCGCCAGGGTGAAGAGGCTCTGCCAGGTCATTATATATGAAGACAAACATATTGCTTCATATTTGTTTATGGCTTCATCAATGGCACAAGATCATTGAAAAAGAGAGAGAATTAAGATTGACTATATGGTACTTTTGAATTAAAGATTATTACAAATTTAAGAGAAAGCCAGATACGCCTTAACATCACTCCAGCAACCAATTATAAATCCTTCTAAAATCCTGCCATAATACTGACGCTACCTTTGCCTTGACCGCCCACGAATTACAGCGCACAGACGGAGCACTTCCTGTGCTTGCATCAGGCGTCTCCTGCTGCGGCAGAGCCGCCGTCCTCGCTGATGCTGCAGGACCCGAGGCTCGCCCTGGCTGTGCTGTACCTTCGGCACAGAGGATCTTCTGCCTCTGGTGGGGCAGGCCGAGAGTCCTGCCTGCTTGCTGGAGCCACTCCGGCTGCGGTCTGAGGTGTGGCTGAGGCTGCTTTTCGCCATCGCATCATTAATCACTCTGCTGCTTTTGGGGGCGAGCTGACGGCGGCCGAGGGCGGCCATCTTGAGAAGGCGGGTTGATTTCCCTGATTTGTTCTTGCCGTTGGATCCCCGCGGTGGAGGCCTGCGCGGCTGGCTGTCCAGACCGCACAACAACGGTGCCCCCTCTCACCTTGCACCAGGACTTCCTCCCTACATACCCGGGATCATCTGGAGTGGTGCCGGGTGTTGCGGGTGCTGCGATGAGATCTGGATGTGCGGCGTCCTCGCTCTTCCATCTTGCAGAGGGCCGGGAGGGCGAGACTGTCTGCCTCCTTGCCTGCCCTTGTTCTGTGTACCTGGTGGGCCCGGGCCTTGGTGGTGGCCCTGGGCCTTGGTGGTGGCCCTCACGGAGTGCAGCTCCTTCTGGACTTTAGTGGCCTGCCTGCCTGCCTGCTCTTGCAGAGAGGACTGTATCCGGTGGTGGCTCAGAGGTGCCTGCCTTCTCCTCCCATCGTCCTGGTGAGTGCTCTGGCCCCCTACTCACTCTATACTACCCCACTCTGGAGAGACTGTCTTTGACCGGTGCCGCTGCCAAGGTCTGTCCGATGGGGGGTCTCCGCCTGCGGAGGCGGCCGGGCTAAGTCCCGGTGCGGCTTGTGGACGTCGGGCCCTCCCCCAGGGCTTGACTGACCAGTGGTGGGGACTGAGATACTCTCTCACCTCCAGTCCCCTTCTGCAGCTGGACTATCCCTCTCCCATATCATTCATGATGGCTAGGGACAAGCCTACCAGAGCCAGACCTAAGCAACCTACCACTGACAAATACACTGGGGCCACCGCCCAACCTCCCGCCTGGAGTCCGCAGCGCCTGACGTCCCTGACAATGCCACGCTGTTAGCGGCCATCACGCAATCTCGGGATGCCCTTGAAGCCAAGATCGTGCTGTGGGATCCAACGTCGTGCTCCTCCAGCAGGACCTTCCCAATGCGTGCAGCAGATCACTGAAACGGAAATGCGGATCTCCGCGTCTGAGGATGTTGTTACCACCCTCCAGAATAGGGTCTCTTCCTTGGAGACATTGACGCGCGGTCTGACAGCTAGGACGGAGGACACGGAGGGCTGAGCGCGGAGGAATAACCTTAGCTTCGTTGGTTTTCCCGAGTGCTGTGAGCCCAACGATGCTGCCACCTTCTTGACCAAATGGCTTACGGAATGGCTCGCTCCTGCATCCATGTCCCCCTGCTTTATCATCGAACAGGCACATTGCGTTCTGCAACAGAAGCCTCCCCCAGGAGTTCGCCCCCACCCATTGATCACCCGCTTCCTCAACTACAGAGACCGGCATATGATTGTCCAGCAATAAATCAATCAATCACGAGCGCATTAATCACCCGTGAGGGTCTCAAGGCGCTGAGCGAGGGTGGAGGGTGCAGCTACTGCTCGAACAGCCAGGTCTTGAGAAGTCTCTTGAAGGTCAGCAGGTCCTAGATCTGTCGCAGCTGTGTGGGGAGGGTGTTCCATGTCGTGGCAGCAAGGTAGGAGAAGTATCTGCCACCGGTGGAGGTTCTGTGGATTAATGGGACAGTAGCGAGGTCGGCGGAGCGAAACTGTTGGTTCGGGGTGTAGATGGTGAGACGCTTGTTGAGGTATGCTGGTCCGGCGTTGGGCAATGTTTTTTGGGCATGGGTGAGGAGCTTGAAGGTGATTCTCTTGTTGTTTGGGAGCCAGTGCAGGTCTTTCAGGTGGGCAGTGATGTGAGTTTGGCGGAGGATGTCGAGGATGAGGCTTGCAGAGGGGTTCTGTATGCGTTGGAAGTCTTTTCTGGAGTTTGGCTGTAGTTCCTGCGTAGAGGGCGTTGCCGTAGTCCAATCTGCTGCTGACAAGGGCCTGTGTGACCGTCCTTCTGGTTCCGGTGGGGATCCATCTGTAGATCTTGTGGAGCATGCGGAGGGTGTTGAAGCAGGAGGAGGAGACGGCGTTGACTTGCAGGGTCATTGAGAGCGATGAGTCCAGGATGAACCTAAGTTTGCGTGCGTGGTCGGTGGGCGTGGGTGCGGATCCCAGGGCGGCTGGCCACCAGGAGTCGCCCCAGGCGGAGGGAGTGGATCCGGGGATAAGGATCTCTATCTTGTCTGAGTTAAGTTTCAGGCGGCTGGTCTGCATCCAGCTGGCAACGGCCTTCATTCCTTCGTGGAGGTTGGTTTTGGCGGTGGCTGGGTTTTTGGTGAGCAAGAGGATCAGTTGAGTTTTGTCGGCGTAGGTTCTGCGAGCGGACGATGTTGGCGATGTGGGATGATCCTTGGGGCACGCCCCAGATCTTGGTGGCTTTGGAACGGAAAGGGGGGAGGTGGACCCTCTGAGTTCTGTCGGTGAGGAAGGAGGGGATCCAGTCCAGGGCTTTGTCACGTATTCCTGCATCATGTAGGCGTGTGCGTAGGATGTGGTGGCAGACCGCGTCGAAGGTAGCCGAGGTCCAGGAGGATGAGGGCTGCGGTTTCGCCGTTGTCCAGTAGGGTCCTGATGTCGTCTGATGAGGGCGTTTTCGATGCTGTGATTGCTTCGGAATTCGGATTGGGACGGGTCCAGGATGTTGTTCTCCTCGAGGATGTGGGTCAGTTGCCTGTTGGCAATCTTTTCAATGACTTTCGCCGGGAACGGCAGAAGGGAGATGGGCCGGAGTTTCTTGAGGTCCTTTGGGTCCGCTGTGGGTTTCTTGAGTAGGGCGTTGATCTGGGCGTGCTTCCAGCTCTCCAGGAAGGGGGCGGTCTTGAAGGAGCTGTTGATGATCTTGCGAAGTTGGGGTGCGATGATGCGGTTTGCTTTGTTGAAGATGTGGTGAGGGCAGGGGTCCGATGGTGAGCCGGAGTGGATGGTGTTCATGGTCTTGATGGTGTCGTCATCGTTGACGTGGACCCGGATCAAAGGAGTACTTACCTATGCCTCACAGTCCATCATGGTCTTCCCTGACCATACCAAACTGGTTCAGCAGCGCTGACAATCATTCACCGAGGCCAAGGCCCATCTCCGTGGATAGATGGTGAGGCACAGGGCCGATGACTGGTGTGCGCGAGTCACACGCTAGCACATGGTCTGGGATGGATTAACACCTGGCGGAAACTATACCCCACTGTGAATTTCCGCCACCCACAACTCCCTCTCACGCCTAGATTACATATTCATATCTCCCTCACACATTCACAAGATTTAGAAGGCTGACATCCTACCACAAGGTCTGTCGGATCACTCTCCCATCACACTAGTTGTGCAGCTGGGCCCGGCCTGCTGTCCGCCCCACTAGCGCCTCTCCTCATGGTTACTGCAGGATGATTCCTACCACCAACAGATATACGTAGCCCTCACTGAATATTTCACACTTAATGATGCCACTGTAGATTCCTCAGGGACCCTGTGAGAGGCCATGAAACTTACCCTGTGGGGTTGGACATTGCCTTCTGCACCGCGTGGCATCGGTAGCGCCGCACAAAGCAGGTCCAATCAGAAGCACAGATCTTGTACTTGGAATGCAGGAGCAGGGAGGCTGATGGTGCAGTAGCTAATCACTAGCTTCCCATCGCCCAAGAGCTATACACCAGTGACCTCTATTCTATTCTATTATTCTATTAAAATTATTTATTACGCGCACTATCACCAGCGGTTTCTTGGCGCTCATTGACATATAGCGTTGATCAAGGGTGAGGGATTAATCATAGGCAGCTTGAAAGAGCAGGGTTTTTAGAAGTGTACGAAAACAGTCGTACGATGGACAGAGACGGAGAGAGGAAGGTAGCGCGTTCCAGGTGGAGGGAGCCAGGACGGAAAAGCTCAGACCTCCGTGCTTTTTTCTTTTGAATCTTGGGACCTCAAGAAGGTTTAGTGATGCTGAGCGAAGGGCTCTGGGAGGAATGTGACGGGACAAGGCCGAAGAGATGAACCTGGGAGCTGCGTCCGATAGGGCCTTAAAGGTAGTGCATGCCAGTTTGAAGGTGCAGCGTTTGGAAACAGGGAGCCAATGCAGGCTGCGGAGGAGGGGAGTGACGTGCTGATGTTTGGGCTGGCGGAAGATCAGGCGAGCAGCCTGATTCTGCACCAGCTGAAGTCGGTGGAGGTGACATGCAGGAATTCCTGCGTACAGAATGTTGGCGTAATCAAGCCTGGAGGTGATGAGCGCAATGACAACCTGGGTCAGGGCCTCTTTAGTAAGAAACCTGCTGATCTTGCGGATCCGCCTGAGGTGGAAGAAACAGGCAGAAGTAACCGCGTTGATATGTGGTCTCATTGATAGATCTTCGGAAATGATCACCCCCAGGCTTTTAACTGAGCTCACAGGAGTGGGTGCAGTCCCCAAAGATGTAGGCCAGAAGGTGGTATTCCATGGGTGATTGGGGCCGCCCACCAAGACGAGCTCAGTCTTGGTGGGGTTCAGCTTTAGGTGGCTGTGGTACATCCACTCTGCAATGGTCAGCATGGTGGACTGGAAATTAATTCGGGAGGAAGGGAGGGAGTCTATGAGAAAAATTAACTGAAGGTCGTCCGCATAATTAAAAATAGTGACCGGGGAGTTACGGAGGGAGGCTAAAAGTGGTTGTAGATATAAATTGAAAAGGAGAGGGGATAGTGCAGAGCCCTGTGGGACACCGCAGGAGAGGGAAGTGAAAGGTGCGGAAAAGGTGGAAAGGTGGACGGACTGTGAACGCTGGTGAAGGAAGGATCTGAGACAGTCAAGGGCCACTCCCTGAATGCCGGCATTGTGGACATGGTCGATCAAGATGGTATGATCGACCGTGTCGAATGCCGCTGAGAGGTCTAATAGGACAAGGGCTTGAGAGATGTTTTTGTCAGCTCCTTTCCTAAGGGTGTCCATGACTGCTACAATGACCGCCTCGGTGAAGTGGAGGGGTCTGAATCCCGCTTGTTGAGGATCTAAGAAAGATGATTTCTCTATGAAAGAGCTCAAGCAGCGGGTAACGTAGGTCTCCAAGATCTTACCTAGGTAGGGGAGAAGGGAGATGGGTCTGTAGTTACTGAGTGTAGTGCGGTCTGCATTGGGTTTCTTTAGTATTGGTAAGACTGCAGCTTGCTTGAAGGAGGATGGGACCTCCCCGGTAGCAAGGGAGTTGTTAAGTAGCGCTAGCGGGGGCCTGGGCAAGCAAGAAAGGCTCCTTTCAGGACCTGCGAAGGACAGCAGTCATTGGGGGATCCCGAGCTGACTTTATGAAGGAGTGAGGAGAACTCTTGTAAAGATATAGGTGGGAATTCAGTCAGGATACTAGTGTTAGTAGGGGGAAGAGGAGGAGGAGTAGGAGAAGCCGGGGTAGGGATATTGTTTTTTATTGTTGTGATTTTTTCTATAAAATAAGAATTGAGCGAATCACAGAGGGTTTGGGTCGGCTGAGGTTGGGGGGTGACTCTATCTGGTAGGGAGAGCTCGTTTACAATTGAGAAGATGTCTTTCGTTTTGTTAGTAGAATTCAAATTTTTTTGTGAAAAATAAGCCGTCTTGGCTGCCAGAATAGATTGTTTATAAAATTTTAGGGTCTCAGTGAAAACAAGTTTGAGCTGAGGATCGTAATGGCGACGCCAGCGGCGTTCAGTTTGCCGCAGGGCGAGTTTGTCCGCTTTAAGTTGGTCCGTAAACCAACGTTGAGCGTCGTGGGGGCGCATAGCTTTAATAGTTTTAAGGGGGGCAGCTTTGTCGCTAGCCTGACGCAGCCATTCGTCAAGTTTTTCAGCCTGATTCTCTAGTGAGGACTGCGGCGTGGGTGCGGTGGAAGCCAATAAGTCGTGGAAATCAGGCGGATTGACCCTTTTCCAATTGCGAGCCATCTTATTCTTAATACGGGGGGGAAGACACAGGGTGTGCAGCTGTAGGTGAAAGGAAATGAAGTAGTGGTCGGACCAGGAGCACGGGAAAACTGAAGGAGGTGAAATGTCAAGGTTTGATGTCCAGACTTGGTCGAGGATATGACCTTTCAGATGGGTGGGGGTGTGAATATGTTGGGAGAGGTTCATACCTTTGAGAAGGTCAGTGAATTCCACCGATGAGTGGCTTTCGTGGGCATCAGATGGCCAGTAATTGAAATCCCCGATAACCACAATATTAGCGTGGTTGATTGCCAGTTGAGCGATAGCGTCGCTGAAAAGTTGGGGGAAAAGAGGCATAGGATCAGGGGGTCTATATGCGAGGACACAGATAAAAGACGATTTAGGGGAAGTGAATTTTAGTGCCAAGTGTTCTGTTTTAGGGATAGGGGTCATCATGATCTCGGAAAAGATATGTTTAGAGCGGATAATAGCCGCCACTCCGCCACCAGCCTTCCCAACAGGCCGGTTGGCGTGCATAATGTAGTAGCCCGTGGGGATTGCTGCCAGGATATCGGGGGCTGAGTCTTCGGTGATCCAAGTTTCTGCTAAGAGAAGTATATCAATAGAGCTTTGATGCAGTAATTGGAAGATCTCGAGCTGATGTCGAATAAGGGAGCGGGTGTTAAGGTAATAGGTAATAGGTCCTAGGCGAGGCCAAGCTGTACTGGCTGGCCACGCGTAGTCGCATCTATCAATGGGGGGGGATAAATCCAGCGCCCTTCTGCACCGCCTGTGCCAGCAGAAGCTTCACCCTGTGACCCTTCCCAGGATCCTGGGGCCAGCGGTCCAGGCCCTTACTGATCCTGCTGGCATCGCCGCTAGCTTCGTCGACTACTATGCGCACTTATATGCCTCGCAGGAGACTCTTCCTGCAGACACCATTGACGGGTTTCTGGCCGACCTGCCCCCGCGGTCTCTATTCGATGATGTGCGGGATGACCTAGATGCCTCGATCACTGTTGAGGAGGTCCAAACCACCCTTCCAGATATGCGTTCTGGTAAATCACCGGGACCAAACTGGTTTCCGTGTCAGTTCTTCAAGAAATACTCATCCCAACATTCACCTCACTACTTGGTGGCTCTACAGGCTGCGGTTGACGAGGGCCATCTCCCGGGTGACTGCCGTCTCGCCAAGATAGTGGTCTTCCCAAAGCCCGACCGACCTCCTGAGCTGCATGTCTCCTACAGACCAATCTCCCTCCTGAACGTCAAGGCTAAACTCCTTGCCAAAATCATTGCTGATTGCCTCCTTCCACATATCACTACGCTTGTCCATCCCGACCAGGCTGGCTTTATACAAAACCGTGCCACTGGACACAATATTTGTGGGGTGCACAACGCGACTGCCTCCATAGAGCGGTTAAATGAACCAGCCGTGCTCCTTCTTGCCGATCTGGATAAGGCCTTTGATTCCCTCAGTTGGACCTATTTGTTCGCACTCCTTAACTGCTTAAACATTGGCCCCAGACTTCTTCAATACATTAGTCTCCTGTACACTGACATCACTGCCTCGGTGTAAAGCATTGATTCCTCCTCATGGCCTCTCCATATTGGGTGGGGTACCAGACAGGGTTGCCCTCTGTCACTATGCTTGTTTGCACTTGCTATTGAGCCGCTAGCGGCTTGTGTGCAAGTCAATGCCTATGTGCATGGCTTTGAGTGGTCACGCGAGGTGTCCGATCGTATAGCGTTATACGCTGACAACATCTTATTCTTATTCACAGGCCCAAATAGGTCTGGCTCAGGCTACTTCGAATAATGGAAATCTTTGGCCAAATTTCTGGCCTCTATATGAACGCTCACAAGTCCTATCTATGGCCTCTGCGTGGGAGCGACCAGCTTGGGACCTGGACGCAACATGTCACGGTTGTGCCTGATAGCTTAAAATGAATGTCTGACAAAATATCGAAAACTAGAATATCGAAGTACAAAAATATCGGAACAAAATTATCGATGTCAAAAATATCGGAATCCTATACTTAACTATATATCTACAAAAATATCGATTTTTTAATATCGACATACAAAAATATCGTTTACTTTGATATCGACCACATTTATATCGGAAAACAAAAATATCGCTATATGCAAAATGTAATGACACTTACCAAAAAATCGAAATCAAAAATATCGTGAACATAAATATCGGATTTAAAAATATATCGACTTTTTTAAACCTTTTCTTTACATAATTAAGGAACGCTTTATATGTTTTCACATCAAAAATAACATACAACACTTTTATTTCTACTATACAAACACCATAAAATCAAACAAAATTTTAATTCATTTAAAAATATGTCACCTACAAATATAAAAATATTCTATGGTACTGTGTATACTTTTCTAATTATTGTTTGATTTTATATTCTAATACTAATTAATGTCAACTGAAATTCAAATCTACTGACTAACCAATCACAAGCCTAATTTTTTAAATGAACCAATAGTAAAGTAATTACTACTGACACTCCCCTATATAAGCAATCAAAACGTAAGCACAAACTACTTGCCAAAAGTCACAGAAGGAGATTCATCTCTATCAGAATTGCTGCACAACAAGTATAAGAACGAGAGAGAAAACCTACTATTACATCTACTAAGTAAGTAAATAAAATATATGCTACATTATTTTCTATTTGTATTTACTTACCTGCTAAATACCCAGTGGCCCTTTGCTATTCATACTACTTAACATTCTAAAAAATGATATAAAATTATTTTTTTTAGATACTACCACTACTGATAATTGTACTCCAAATTATTTCGAACAAAAGATAGGAATACAGAATCATAAAATTATGTAAGTAATTTGACATTGTTTCGTTTTATGCACATTAATCTAAAAACCCAGAAATAATGACTTTTGCACACCATCTTTTTATTTTTCTATAGATTCTGCTACAGAAAACTGCACTAATACAGAACTAAGGCTACAGTACTACATCTACAATCCTTTATATTAAGTAAGTACATAAAATAGGAAGTGCTTCATTTGCTAGTAATACTTAATTACCTGCTAAATACCCAGTACCCCTTTGTTATTCATTGCAGTTAACATGCTAATAAATTATCTGCTAGTATTTGTTTTAGAGACCACGAGGACTGAATATTTTACTCTAAATAACTGTGAACAAAGCATAGGAATACTGAAGCCAAAATATATGTAAAGAATGGCACATTGTTTCATTATGTCCACATACATCTAAACACAATGAAATAATCATGTTTTCTATATAGATTATACTACTGAAATCTGCTTTACTACAGAACTAAAAACATCAGAAGTATATCTAAAATACTTTGTCATAAGTAAGTACATGAAATAGAAACTGCATATTTAGTACTGCTAATTATTTTCATGCTAAATAACCAATGGTTCTTTGCTATTCATAGTACTTAACATCCTAAATAATAACATATTATATTTTTTTTAGATACTACAACAACTGAATTTTCTTCTCAAACTAAGTATGAAGAAAGCATAGGAACACAGAATCGAATAACTATGTAAGTTAAGTGACATTGTGTAATTTTGTGGTCAAAAATCTAAAAAGTTACAAAATAACAGTTTTCCTCAACATATATTTTTTTCTCTGTAGATTCGACTTCTGAAAACTGCACTCCTCATTAACTAAGAACCCCAGTAGTATTTCTAAAATACATTTTAGTCAGTAAGTATTATGCAAATGCAATAAATGTGTGAAAACAATTCTAACATTTCTAACTGTTTTAATAATTTTCTATGACATATTCTTTATTTACAGAGCAAACACAGTGAATAGATATACAGACAACATACAGAACTTCACATTCTAAACAGCTGTAAAACTAATAACTAAGTAAGTACATTAAATGACATATTTACCACATGTTTCTAAAAACCTACCAACATGGTGAATAAAGTAACTCATATGTTCCTTATTTTTTATAGATAACACTACAAAGTATTCTACAGAAGTTGAAGAAAGAATTATAGCTGCCAAATACCAACAACAAAAACTTATGTAAGTATCTTCACAATGTGAATAATGAAGACACATCTTTGTAGTAAAACTGAGCTTTATAATTGCTAATTTACCAAAACATTAATAAATAATATACTACTTTCATATTTCTCTGAACAGCTACAACAACATCAAAAATATTTATCCTCAACTAAAGAAACAAGAAAATCCAAAGTTTAGCTGTACATTGTAAAACACGTAAGTATAAACATTCCTACTTATCACTAACATAGCTTATTGATCACATTTAAATTGATATTAACTATTATATATATTTTATAGATATACACAGTACAAAATGACCGAAGGAGCCGAGTTTGTGACCAGCCAAAAAGGAAAATTATTGTTATGCTACATGGGTTACACGTACACACAGGAAAAACAATATGGCATGAAAGTGAATTGGAAATGTTGCAAATATTATTCCAACAAGTGCTACGGCAGAGCAACAACAAAAGAAGCTACAGTACTATATACTAGGGAACATAATCATCCACCTAATATTACAGAAATAGAAGTCAGAACAGCCATAGAAAGTCTAAAAGAAGCTAGTACCGGATCCCAAAAGCAAACTAATGTAATTTTGAAAGAAGTCATTCCAAAAATTCCAAAAACAGCCTCAACCCAAATGCCAAACATCCTATCATTAAAAAGAACCATAGCACGGACCAAAAAAGCGACAACTTCTTCAACACCATGTCCTAGAACATATCAGGATATTAGTTTTAGTGCTAACGAAATAATAACTTTAAATAAACAACCCTTTATAATTTATGACAACGAAAGGAATGAAAATAGACTAATAATTTTTGGTACCAGTATGAATTTAGTGAAACTACAGCAAAGCCAATATTGGATGATGGATGGGACATTTAACATCTGTCCCAAACCATTCTTCCAATTGTACACCATACATGGCCTCTATCACAACTGCAATATCCCTTTGTTATATGCACTATTGCCTAACAAAAACAATTCTACTTATATGGAATTGTTAAATGTCATAAAACAAAAAACCAATGATTTCTCTCCGGACAAAATCATTCTTGATTTTGAGCATGCAATGCTCTCAACTATTCTAAAGGTCCACCCACATAGCTCCATTCAAGGGTGCTATTATCATTTCAACCAGTGTTTATGGCGACACCTTCAAAAAACTACCCTAAGTGTCGAATATGCTACAGATTCGTCATTTGCTTTTCAAATAAAAAAACTTATAGCACTTGCCTATGTCCCTACAACAGATGTAGCTGAACATTACAATATTATCATCGACAGTCCATTTTATAAACAAAACGAGGCTAGATTAACTCCTTTTCTTGATTACTTCGAGGACACCTGGGTAGGCAGACTCCATAGATCTGGGCACAGGAGAAATCCAAAATTCCTTATTCCCTGGTGGAATGTGTACCATAGTACCCTTAACGGGGAGTCAAAAACTAACAATGCCGTTGAAGGTTGGCACAATGCATTTGTCCAATCAACTGGCAGAAGCAAACCTAGTCTTGAAAAATTCATAAAATGCCTACAAAAAGAACAGAGCTATCAAGAATTCCGAATGGACCAATCTGTTACCGAAATTGTCCCTAAAACATCCAAGCAAAATAAACAAATGTACAAGTACCTGGAAGAGCAGGTTAAACTGTACCCCAATACGAAAGGCATAGAATACCTAAACATCATAGCCAAAACACTACTGTAAATAAAGCCAAAACTGTCATAAAACACCAAATGTAGCACCTAATAATGTAAAAATATGTAACGTGAGCTTTTAAAGTATTTAATGTATGCAATATATAATGATATTATTTTAATATATGCACACATTAAAACAAAATAATAAGTTAAAATCAATTCCGTAATAAATATGACATTACCCACCCACAAAAAAAATAGAAAGCAAACACTTACCAATGTAGTTGTCTATCCAAGAACGTCCATTACCACCAAAGTAATCCAGGTCGTGCAAAAGTAACCCAAAAAAAAATGTAAAAATACAACTGTTCCACAATTCGGAATTCCACGCGGTCCTTAGCCATCGAACTACCATAAAAAACCCGAAAATTTTGAAAAAAAGAAACAATAGCTCCGGAAAACCCGAAAAACTGTAAAGAAGTGTTTGTAAATCACTGTAGGATTAGAAAAACTAACACTTCCTTTAGAAAAAAAACGGAACTTCCGATGTTGCGAACACCTAGGAAAAAAACATAGAAAACAGACATTCCCACCCACAATATTTAACAAATAATGACAGAGTAACATATTAACATTGATGAGTTAATGTTCGATGTACCCTAAAATACTTAAATGAAGTCTATAAATAATTAGTAAACTAACTAACACGACGTGTATATACCATACGTAAATATCTTATTTCTAAATCTGAAAAATAGCTCCCTCACATTCAACAGCACTAAATATAAGCTCACTAGTGTCAAACCATAATATTAATACACATATAATATATAAAATGAAGCTTACCTGCAGCGACGTGAAGTGTCTCCCAACCGCGATCAGCCCTTCTTCAAAATAACCCAAAACGACCAAACCCGGTTACAAAAGAAAGCACCAAAAACTAAATAAAATAGTCCCATTTGTAAAAAATAATATCTATACAGAACTAAATGTGTTAAAAAAGAAGTATTAATTTATGTTATATAGAAATAAAAATATTTTTTTTTCCTACAAAGAAATCATGATAAAAATGTACATTAATATAATAATGTAATATGATGAAAACAATGATGTTTATGTTAACAATGTGAAAAATTGTAAGTACTTTGTCACAAAAAGAAAAAAATATTTTTGTAAAAAGAGGAAAATGTTTATTTATATTGTACAAATGTTATCTTCTCAAATGAAGGTGAGAAAAGCTTTGCAGAAAAATATTATTGTTATGAGCAATTTTTTCCAGATATAACAATATGTGAAAGAGATAACAAACAATGTTAATGTAATATGAAAATGAAGATAAATAATGATGGTTCTGTATAGTTGTTATTAATTGTGCTTATAAAAGTTTTTATCGAAAGAAATGTCAATAAAAACATATTTTTATGCATTTATGTTATTTGTTAAAATGTAAATAAAAAAAGTTAATAAAATCATGCTGAATATTTTATTTTATTATCTTACTAAAAAGTATCAATGTCAAAAATAAAAAATATCTGCATATTACAAATGAGTATATGTTGGACTATAATAATGTAATGAAGAATATACAAAATCCAGTGTACATTAAATTACAAGACATGTAGCACAGTACTAACATAAATATTAATATTCCTACTGCACTCTACAGAAAATGTAAATATGTACTATACACTAATTACTTTCAATAGATTATTCTAACAGTAGTGTACAGTAAATTAAACTTGATATAATATTATATATGTTACAAATCCTGTAATTGATTAAATGACAAATACATATATATTTATCCTGTAGAACTAGGTACCAAAATAAAATAATTAACCCTGAATTCTACAAATACTCCTTTACCCTAAGAACAGAACACTGACCCTGAACCCCCAAAATAGACCTTAACCTAAAAACTTAAAACTGACCCAGAACACAACAATAACCCCTTAACCCAAAAACTTAAAACTCACCCTGAACCCTAAAATTAGCACTTTACCCAAAAACTTAAAACTGACCCTGAACCCTAAAATTAGCCCTTTACCCAAAAACTAAAAACTGACCCTGAACCCTAAAATTAGCCCTTTACCCAAAAACTTAAAACTGACCCATAACCCTAAAATTAGGCCTTTACCCAGAAACTGAAAACTGACCCTTAACCCAACAAATACTCCTTTATCCACAAACTGAAAACTGACCCTGAACCCTAAAATTAGCCCTGTACCCAAAAACAGAAAACTGACCCTGAACCCAACAAATACTCCTTTCTCCACAAACTGAAAACTGACCCAGAACCCTAAAATTAGCCCTGTACCCAAAAACTGAAAACTGACCCTGAACCCAACAAATACCCCTTTCTCAACAAACTGAAAACTGACCCTCAACCCAACAAATACCCCTTCTCCACAAACTGAAAACTGACCCTGAACCCAACAAATACCCCTTTCTCCACAAACTGAAAACTGACCCTGAACCCAACAAATACCCCTTTCTCCACAAACTGAAAACTGACCCTGAACCCAACAAATACCCCTTTCTCCACAAACTGAAAACTGACCCTGAACCCAACAAATACCCCTTTCTCCACAACCTGAAAACTGACCCTGAACCCAACAAATACCCCTTTCTCCACAAACTGAAAACTGACCCTGAACCCAACAAATACCCCTTTCTCAACAAACTGAAAACTGACCCTGAACCCAACAAATACCCCTTTCTCCACAAACTGAAAACTGACCCTGAACCCAACAAATACCCCTTTCTCCACAAACTGAAAACTGACCCTGAACCCAACAAATACCCCTTTCTCCACAACCTGAAAACTGACCCTGAACCCAACAAATACCCCTTTCTCCACAAACTGAAAACTGACCCTGAACCCAACAAATACCCCTTTCTCCACAAACTGAAAACTGACACTGAACCCAACAAATACCCCTTTCTCAACAAACTGAAAACTGACCCTGAACCCAACAAATACCCCTTTCTCAACAAACTGAAAACTGACCCTGAACCCAACAAATACCCCTTTCTCAACAAACTGAAAACTGACCCTGAACCCAACAAATACCCCTTTCTCAACAAACTGAAAACTGACCCTGAACCCAACAAATACCCCTTTCTCCACAAACTGAAAACTGACCCAAAACTCAACTAATACCCCTTAAATAAAAGATAATTAAGTACAAATAAAAACTAAATTACCAATAAAAATTAATGATTCCCAACGAATTAAGTAAATAATACTTTAGAATATATAATATTAATTACAGAACTAATTATTATTAATTAATTGCCAATTAGGTGTAATGTTGTGAAAAATATGTACAATTATTAATTATTGAATTAATTATTAATAAATTACTTACCAACCTTATCCCCAATAAACACAATAACCAGCTCCAAAACCTAAAAAATATATATAGAAATAATGTAGTTTACTACTTGTAGTAAAACAAAATAAACAAATATCTACATATATTGTTTAAAATATATTTTTGACAATTAATAAATAATATTTCTTAATTATCAATTAATAATTATTTAATAATATAGACTTTATGATCTTAATTAATTAACAAATTAATTATAATTCATAAAATAATATGTATAATTTAGTATTTGTTATTTACATACATTAATTAATTATTAATAAATTACTTCCCACCCTTATCCCCTATAAACCCAATAACCCGCTACTAAAACAAAAAAAAATGTGTTCAAATATATATTTTACTAAATGTAGAAATACAAAATTATCAATTATCTAATTATAATGTTTAAGATATATAAATCAAATTTCATAATTAATTTTTATTAATGATCAATTAATTATTAATTATTAATATTAACTATATGATCTTAATTAATTAACTAATTAATTATAATTAATTAAATAATATGTATAATTTAATATTTGTTATTTACATATATTAATTAACTATTAATAAATTACTTCCCACCCTTATCCCCTATAAACCCAATAACCCGCTACTAAAACAAAAAAAAATGTGTTCAAATATATATTTTACTAAATTTATAAATACAAAATTATCAATTATCTAATTATAATGTTTAAGATATATAATTCAAATTTCATAATTATTTTTTATTAATTATCAATTAATTATTAATTATTAATATTAACTATATGATCTTAATTAATTAACTAATTAATTATAATTAATTAAATAATATGTATAATTTAATATTTGTTATTTACATATATTAATTAATTATTAATAAATTACTTCCCACCCTTATCCCCTATAAACCCAATAACCCGCTACTAAAACAAAAAAAAATGTGTTCAAATATATATTTTACTAAATTTATAAATACAAAATTATCAATTATCTAATTATAATGTTTAAGATATATAATTCAAATTTCATAATTAATTTTTATTAATTATCAATTAATTATTAATTATTAATATTAACTATATGATCTTAATTAATTAAATAATTAATTATAATTAATTAAATAATATGTATAATTTAATATTTGTTATTTACATATATTAATTAATTATTAATAAATTACTTCCCACCCTTATCCCCTATAAACCCAATAACCCGCTCCTAAACATAGATATGTTTTTTTAAATATTTTATTAATAATTGTTTTTTTTATTATAAATTAGCTTTTTTATAACTTTTCCATACCATTATTTGGATTTTTGATTTTTCCTATACTATAGATTATTACCATTACTACACGATATTTTTTTTTTACGATATTTTGACACTCGATATTTTTATTTTCGATATTTTGACACTCGATATTTTTATTTCTCGATATTTTGACACTCGATATTTTCTTTGTCGATATTTTTGCATACTCTTCTATTTCGATATTTTTGTATCCGATATTTTTGCATACCTATATTTTTGTCCTACGATATTTTTACTTCGATATTTTGTCTTTCCGATATTTTTTTTTCGATATTTTGTCTGATTACCCTTAAAATACCTTGGGGTGTTCCTGTCGTCGTCTCAACCGGACTCCTGGTCCAAAAATCTGGCCCCCCTACTGCCTCAAGTGCGCTCCTGGTTGTGTATGCCCCTGACTTTATTTGGCAGATCGGCCATCTTCAAAATGGTCTTGCTGCCTTGCCTACTCTACCAACTCAAAAATTACCCATACCCTATACCCCACACTTGGTTCCGACAACTGAACTCAGCTCTCAGCCATTTCCTCTGGGGGGGGGGGCTCCGAGCAGGTTGCCTTGCGTACATGTTTTCAATCCACGTACTGTGGGGGCCTCGCGACTGCGGATGTCCAGCTATACCATGCAGCTTCCCACCTCCTTGTCCTAAATGACTGGTGGTACGTCGCCTAGCAAGACCCTGACTATGCGCTTGAACGTTGGCTGATGGACCCTAAATCTCTACACATGATACTACACTCTAACGCGGAGCTTGGCACGATGTCACCCGCGGCCCGGACTGTTTTTGCGATTTGGGGGCAAGCTCTGCGTAGGATCGGATGGTGGGGTAGATTAACTAAGGAGACCCCCCTCTGGCATAATGGCCTCCTGCCGCAGTTGCTTGAGCTTTCCGGGTTTGCGCACTGGGATGCTACTGGAATCTCAACGGTCGGCGTCCTTCGGGGCCGGACTCTTAAGCCATTTCAACAACTACTGGCCGACTTTCAAATGCCCCGCTCCCAATTCTACAAATATCTTCAATTCCGGCATGCTTTCTCCCCTTATCTTTTGCAACATGATACGATTCCTGACTTTAGACCTATTGAGGCCAAGGTATTCATGGGCGAGATGAGCGCACCCAAATTCACGGTTCTATATCGCATTGTAGTCATCAACAGTCATGATACCCTTCACATGACCAGGGAGGCTTGGCAGGACGACTTGGGTCCACTTGATGAGGATGACTGGATGGAGGCCCTTGAATCCCGGCACGGCCATAGGGGCGCGTCTTCGGCTCAAATAATTTAAATATCTCCATAGGGCATACTTTACCCGCTATCGGCTCTGGTGCGCTGGGATGATTGCTTCTCCTTCTTGCCTCCGGTGCAAGTCGACCGAGGGCACCTTCCTCCACACAGTTTGGAATTGTGCTGCTCTGTCGCGCTTTTGGCTCAGGGTGCTGACCTGGCTTTCCGGGGTCCTGGGATGGGACCTCCCACGGTCTCCGCGCTTCACTATGCTCCACATCTCTGATGAAATCGGAGGTAATAGGAACAAAAGGCACCTGCTATTCTTAGGGCTTACCCTTGAGACATTGCCAGGGCATGGAAGGCGGCCTCCTCGCCTTCGGTCGGGGCCTGGAAGCGTGGCCTTGACTTTTCCATGGGGCTAGAAATTCCAATTTTTAGGGATATTTTCAAATGTTAGTTACGTAGATCGGGTGACACTTTTGTTCTTTGTTTATAATGCATATTTTCCACAGACTTTGCTTTATGTATCCTCATGTTCTAGACAGACTCATTGTAAAAAGTTGACCTCCTCACCAATGCCATTTATATATGCGATGTACTGCCCCGGACCGTGCTGGGCTTTCTTCTGTCTGTCAACAATAAAATCTGTTTTGAAAAAAAAGAAAGTTTAAGAGAAAAGCTATATGAGATTAAGCCACCTCCTAGACCTACGCAATATGAAGCTTTAAACATTTTGTGCTGGGCAGCCCATACCAAAGATAAAGAGAGGTACCAGAACAGAGAAAAGAAGGCAGTACGTAACTACGCCAATGATAAATGGGATAAAGAACAACAGAGATGGAGGAAATGTGAAGTTGAGGAAGCTAAGATATACCCTGCAATAACAACAGAAAAGTCTAAAATGAATAAAAAACAGGGAAATAAAGACGAGGAGTCAGCAAGGAAAACTGATACTGATAGTGATTTGGGGATGACATTTTTGACGCTTTGTTGTCTTCATGCCCACCACCATATGTGGCTCCAACATCAAGTTCAAAAAGTATTACAATCAGTGGTTGCACACTTGCTACAGCTCCTGTTGACTTAAATACAATTCAGATTGAGAGGCCACTTTCAGCACTTAGGATTGCAGCTGGAGCAGCAACTACTGTAATTGCTCCAGGTGTTATATCTTCTATTATGACTGTTCCTGCACCAGTGTCACAAGTTTCATAAGCACAGACCTTAGCAATTCCTGTTGCAACTGTCCAATAAGCATTGCTCTGAATGCTGTTGTTCCAGGTGCTGTAGGAGGAATAGCTGTGACATGGTGTGTCCCAATGTCACAAAATTCACAGATTTATTGCCTGGACACCACCACAAAATCTTCAATCATTAAGAGAAGGGAGAAGGATTGCCCTGGGTGAGACAGGACCATTCGGGATGGAATTTTTCCTCCATGGTTTGAGGAAAATGTGATGACCAGAAAACAGGAGATACTGATAGATAACCTGCTAGTCAAGAGAGAGCGAGACCACTAGATGTACCAACATTGAAAGTAGAATTGGAGGAGATTATTAAGGGATGTTTAGACATTTCACATTTGAATCAATATCAGGAGAAGGAGCTGATATACCTAAGTAAAGAAGTTACAAGACCTGCGGCTGACACACAATACATTAACAGAAGTGGCAAGAAAATACGATGTGGACCTCACCAAGAGTATTCTCTGAAAAGCTAGATGATGTTGGATGATGAGATAACTGTGCCTCATCATCTAACAGTTAGATGATGAGGCAGTTGTGACCATGTAGAGTGCACATTGCTGAATTGGTGAAATGCATTTGACAATGGAGTGATTTTGACAGATTAGAGAGCAAATGGGCAAAGAAACAAGGGAAGAAAATGAAACCATGGATGCTACAGAGGTTAATGGTAAACCGCCACCAGCACCCCCAGATGAAGATGAGGCTCTACCTTTCCTTATGAGGGAGATACCAAGTGGAGGTATGTACATGTGCCGTGAAATAGAAGTGATCTTGCAGCATTCACAAATAATTTCCCAAAATTTATAGAGAATCCAGCCCAGTAGTATACCCAAGTTGACAGGTTTGTGAAAATGTAGAAGGTTTTGTGAACAAATTGGAACACTTTCTTTGATATTGTGGTACTAAATGATTTATGGGTTGAATGCAAGATGGCTGTACAATGGCCATGTACAGAGTCGCAAACGGATGCGCCTAACCGTGCACCTTCAACTATGATGATGACGAAGTTTGATGAGGTGATTACCTTTTTGGAAGGAAAGGTTCCAGCAAGAGACATTGATTGGTTAAAGATTAATCAAACTACGCAAGAAGCTAAAGAGTCAGTGCATGATTATTATGAACGATTGTTAGAGGAGTTCAAGCAGCACAGTGGACACGAAAATACAGAGAAGGGAGATACAGGAAGTTTTGTGTCACAGTTTGCTCTTGGGTTACAACCAGAAATTAGTATGCACATACAACAGAATGTGGTCTGTTTGTAGACAAAGCGTTTAGATGAGATCCAGAGGTATGCCAAATACTGTAGTGATGAACAAGAGATGAAGCATGAAAGGCTTAAGGAGAAATGTATGTTGGCGCAAAGTTGCCACAGAAAGGTTTTCAGAATCAGCCGTATGCAGGGAATGTTTGTGGAATGCAAGGTGTTGGTTTCCAGAGCAGAGGACAAATGGTACAGGGTGGAATTGGGATTTCTCAGGTAAGAGGTTGAGGTGTTCCAGTTGATGAAAAATTCAGATGTAGGTATTGCAACACTGAAAAAGTTGGAAGAGAGAATGTAAACAGAATCCTAATCGAGTACATATGCAAGGTATGAATCAAAGCAGATGCAAAATGCTCCAGGTCAAGCCCCAGTTCAGCGGATGCAGAGTCAAAACCAATCACAAGTCTATATGATGCAGGTCTGACAATCTCCAATGGCCTCACTTAGTATGAGTAACTCCAGATTTAATATGAATCAAACAATCCCTGTAACACTGAGTTATAGGACCCTTTAATATTATACAGTAGGATTTTATCGAAATGCCTGTTTCTAATGGGCTGAGATAGATCCTTGTTATTGTGCGCATTTTCTCCCAATGGGTGGAAGCCTACCCAACATGGAAAAAGGACAGCCTCACAGTAGCCAAACTCCTGTAACACAAAGGCTCGGATTTCTGGTTTCTCTGGAGTCAGACCGAGGGATCCACTTTAACAATGAGGTCCTTAGAATGCTATGTGTGGCACTTTAAGTGGAACAGACTGCAGTGTAGCTATCATCCAGAAGCTTCCGGTTTAGTTGAACTGTTAAATGGGATGCTCAAATCATGTTTGGCCAAAGTCTGTGCATCTACATCTCTGAAATGGACAGACGCTTTGCCATTAATTTTGAGGAGTCTTCGAAACACACCCGACAGAAGAACAGGATTATTACCACATGAGATCTCATGGGACGTGCTATGCGACTGCCTGCTGTGTCTGTAAATGTGCTTTAAATATCACAGGTGACATGATAGTAGACTATTGCAAAGGGTTACCTGAGTGGACATACTACATACAGAACGTGCCTAGTTGAATGGACTGAGATGAGACTCAAGTGAACTCCATGAAATGCCACGCTAAGAGAGCCTTTGATTAAATCAAAGAGACAAAGTACAAAATAAGATTTGACAATTGAGATCTAGATGATTCAATTTAGAAAAATCTAATTCTACAAATAAAGACCGTTATCAAAATGAACTATAAAAGACTGTGATAAATGAACGTGACAATTACTTTTCTAAAGAAAGAAAGAAAAAAAAAAGAATTAAGATGATCTCTCTATGGCCAAGCCTGCAGTACAATAGTAGGGAGTAAGGCTAGGGATGTGTCACTGTTGTGCTGATAAGAAATATTAAATTCTACTACATTGTCTAGGCACAGGGGGGTGTAAAAGTTTCCAAAAGCATAAACAAAAAACCCAAGTCAGCTGATGAGGGTGACGTCTACAGCAATGCCATCGATGATTTAAACAATTACTACAAATCCACAATTTGAGTAGCAGTGGACAGGTGCAAGTTCTTCCCCAGGAAGCAGGGTAAAGACGAATCCATTGATGATTACGTTGCAGTGTTGAAAAATCTAGCCAATAACTGTCGCTTATCAGGGCTTCATGATGAATTCATTAGGGACCAAATAGTGATGCAGGGGTCCAATGCAAACATCCAAGACAACCTTTGGGAATCAAGGGGAAAGCCCTTTGCAAAGCGTTATTGAAATTGCTAGAAGAGCAGAACTTACAGGCAGGTGCGCCAAAGCAGTCATCATTGAGAACAAAGAAGGGAAGGTCGATGCCACCATAGCCAAAGTAGGTGATGTCAAATACAAACAGGGGTAGTAATGGACCAGCAACAGGTTTGGCCGAGACAAAACTTTTAGCAGGGATGTGGAATTCCTGTAGCCCGACGCCCAGGACATATTGTTTGGGGTCAAGGGAAACAAGTTTTAATGTGCATTTTGTCCTTGGGACAAGCAGGCCCAATCCCCGGCAGCACAAACCCGTTGGCTTCCAGTTTGCAGTACCACATTAAGGATCAGAGAAGAGCACTGCCTGCAGTTAAGTTAATATTTGTGTGCACATGTTAATGCTGCTCAAACTTGTATTGATGGTTCATTAATTGAGAGCCTTTGTTATTAGGCTGAGCGCTTTCAGTAAATGTAAGTTCTGTCTGCACTACTGACAGTGGTTCCAGTATAAAAATGTGGACACACGATTTCAAAGTTTAGCAATATGAGGCTATGCATAATGCTCCCAAAATGCTCTCTGATTAGATTCAAATATTTGCAGAAGCTGGAAAGCAAGATTAATGATTCTTTGCTTTCTATATAGAATGTTCCAAAAAAATGAAAGTAGGAAAACATTTCAGGTACCATTTCTTTGCAGCATCATTTACTAACGTGTTGATGCATGCTAGTATTTCCCCAAAATATTCATATTAGAAAATCAGTGTAACCCGTTTCAATAAGATTTTGGGAAACATACAAATAAACAAGCATTGGCAAAGCCAGTAGGTCTGAAATGGTGGCCTGCTTTTTAGTTTTGGGAATGCGTGACTTGTTTTGACATGGTTTTCGTAAAACCTTATTGATGTGAGAGCTGCCGGACCCTCACCATTATAATAAACAATGGCAAAAGCAACAAAAAAAATTCGTTTCCAAAATGCACACACTGCCACATTAATTACTGGCACTGAACCAAACTACTTTGTGTGCCAATATGCTTTTTGTAAAAGAGCAGAATGCTGTCACTCACCATGAAGCCAGCCGATACAGAGAGAGAATTTTAGTAAACACAAAAGGTCCTGGTTAACGCCAGACTAAATTAGGAGCCCAATTATTAAAGAAAGTCTCAAAAGTGTCCCCTTGGTATATGTCCTTGCATTAGGGGCAGCTATATGGCTTTCGTGAATTCACAAGAATTTACAGCAGTAGGGCAAGAAATAGTACTCCTAGAAAATATTTGTGAACTGCATTTAGCATGAGCAAATATGCATGTGCAGATTTGATCATGCGAAAACCTGAGTGTTTGCAAATGTATTTTCCCTCCAACCACTATTTTCCCAACTCTGGAAGAAGGTTTACGTCTTCCATTGTCAGGAGTAAATTTCCAACATTTCTCAGAATTGGAAAATATTAGAGAAAAGTTGTTGAAACCCCTTAAAACATGCAAGTTAGTAGGTGTGCAGAGACTCAAAAGGACATTCCAACCCTGGAACTTAATTAACCACTACCTTCAGTCCCAGCATGTAGATCTGCAGAAAAGTAGCAACATAAAGAGATTGCTAGTATTCAAACACTACTATGGTATGAGCCCTGGCATAATCAGAGAGGCTATATAAGAGCTCTTATATAATGATATTTCTGCCATCATTTGTCGCCGCACAACATGGCACCAAAGGGACAAGTGGATTTTGTTACAGGGCAAGTAGATTTAGGAAGCAACCTGCCCCATGGACAAGTAGATATTTTAATAAATTCCACACCCCTGTATCAGTGACTCCAGTAAATAAAAAAGACGCTGTTATAGATGAGGTAATTCGAATCACCTTGCTAATTATATAAATTGGCCTGTCAAAAAACAAAAATGTGCATTCTGCGGTGACATAGGTAATTTCCAAAAAGTATGCCATAAGAAACTATCTAAGTCAGTCAAGTTTGTTGATGTTGAGCAGGACCCCACTTGTAACTAATGTGAGGAGGATATCAACATTTTGTACTTAATGTTGAAGATGATTACATTTTACAAGTTGATGATGACCAAACAGACCAGCACAGGAAAAAACCTGTATGCGAAATGTCTGTAGGCGGAGTAAATGTTTCAATTGTTGCGGATTCAGGTTTGTCATACACCATCGTCAATAATACTGTATGGAAGGACACATTTTCTCTCCTCCAAGGTGATCAGTTAGGCGCACCTGATATTTCCATCAAAACTTTCACAGGGGATGCCATTGAAGTTACAGGAGACTCAAATTTGATTTCAAAGGCAGAACATCCCTATGTAAGCTTTATGTTTCAAAGACAGGGCCCTCCACCCTGGGGTGGTTGGACCAAGGTAAACCAGGCATAGTCCAAGATCCCAACAGTGCAGAACCCGTCCTCATAGTTCAGGCCAATGAGGAACTGGGCAACTCCATTCTCCAGAAGTTTCCCAAAGTATTTTCCAATACCATTGGCCTTTTGAAAGGTTTCGAGCACAAAATTTGTGTTATAGAGGGAGCCATACCCCAAATTCACCAAGTCAGAAACATTCCATTTGCCGTCAAAGCACAGATAGACAGGCTATTAAATGATGACATAATTTAAAGGGTTGAGTCGTCTGAGTGGGTTGCTCCCTTGGTGGTGGTCAAGTGACCCAATGGAAAATTGAGAGTCTGGTGGTTCAGTGGACTAAAGCAGCCACTGCAGGGGCCTGTGTATGACCTCATGGTCACGGGTTCAAATCCCGATGGGTTCACTCAGCCTTTCAACCATTTGAGGTCGATAAAATGAGTACCATTGAGTTGGGTAACAATAAACATCTGTTCCTCAGCACCAGGACACCTTCGGGTACTCATGCACTTTACAAATACACATGTTATGTTATGCATCGATTTGTGCTACCTCAATAATAACGATTCAGAAAAGGGGGTGGTGATGAACAGAGTGTCTGAATTAAGCAGACCACTCTTACCCAGTCCAAAGATCAGGGCTTGATCCATCACCGGTATTTATCTCACTGCACCATCCCAGCTCAGAACCTGGCTATATGCATATCAGTCTGTCCCTGGCCCAGTGCATCATGGGAACAGGGCAGACTAAACTACCAAGCCAATTCTTCACCAGAAAGGAGACAAGCTACCGGGGACCGGTTTCTGGCATTTCAGCTGTCTTCGGCCTGGCTTGCTTGAATCCTGATGGTGCAGTGAGAAAGGGACTCATGTCTGAGTATACCCTGCCACACCTATAGTGGCCAAAAACGATTCAGAAAAGGGGGTGGTGATGAACAGAGTGTCTGAATTAAGCAGACCACTCTTACCCAGTCCAAAGATCAGGGCTGAATCCATCACCGTTATTTATCTCACTGCACCATCCCAGCTCAGAACCTGGCTATATGCAAATCAGTCTGTCCCTGGCCCAGTGCATCATGGGAACAGGGCAGACTAAACTACCAAGCCAATTCTTCACCAGAAAGGAGACAAGCTACCGGGGACCGGTTTCTGGCATTTCAGCCGTCTTCGGCCTGGCTTGCTTGAATCCTGATGGTGCAGTGAGAAAGGGACTCATGTCTGAGTATACCCTGCCACACCTATAGCGGCCAAAAACGATTCAGAAAAGGGGGTGGTGATGAACAGAGTGTCTGAATTAAGCAGACCACTCTTACCCAGTCCAAAGATCAGGGCTTGATCCATCACCGTTATTTATCTCACTGCACCATCCCAGCTCAGAACCTGGCTATATGCAAATCAGTCTGTCCCTGGCCCAGTGCATCATGGGAACAGGGCAGACTAAACTACCAAGCCAATTCTTCACCAGAAAGGAGACAAGCTACTGGGGACCGGTTTCTGGCATTTCAGCCGTCTTCGGCCTGGCTTGCTTGAATCCTGATGGTGCAGTGAGAAAGGGACTCATGTCTGAGTATACCCTGCCACACCTATAGTGGCCAAAAACGATTCAGAAAAGGGGGTGGTGATGAACAGAGTGTCTGAATTAAGCAGACCACTCTTACCCAGTCCAAAGATCAGGGCTTGATCCATCACCGTTATTTATCTCACTGCACCATCCCAGCTCAGAACCTGGCTATATGCAAATCAGTCTGTCCCTGGCCCAGTGCATCATGGGAACAGGGCAGACTAAACTACCAAGCCAATTCTTCACCAGAAAGGAGACAAGCTACCGGGGACCGGTTTCTGGCATTTCAGCCGTCTTCGGCCTGGCTTGCTTGAATCCTGATGGTGCAGTGAGAAAGGGACTCATGTCCGAGTATACCCTGCCACACCTATAGTGGCCAAAAACGATTCAGAAAAGGGGGTGGTGATGAACAGAGTGTCTGAATTAAGCAGACCACTCTTACCCAGTCCAAATATCAGGGCTTGATCCATCACCGTTATTTATCTCACTGCACCATCCCAGCTCAGAACCTGGCTATATGCAAATCAGTCTGTCCCTGGCCCAGTGCATCATGGGAACAGGGCAGACTAAACTACCAAGCCAATTCTTCACCAGAAAGGAGACAAGCTACCGGGGACCGGTTTCTGGCATTTCAGCCGTCTTCGGCCTGGCTTGCTTGAATCCTGATGGTGCAGTGAGAAAGGGACTCATGTCCGAGTATACCCTGCCACACCTATAGTGGCCAAAAACGATTTAGAAAAGGGGGTGGTGATGAACAGAGTTTCTGAATTAAGCAGACCACTCTTACCCAGTCCAAAGATCAGGGCTTGATCCATCACCGTTATTTATCTAACTGCACCATCCCAGCTCAGAACCTGGCTATATGCAAATCAGTCTGTCCCTGGCCCAGTGCATCATGGGAACAGGGCAGACTAAACTACCAAGCCAATTCTTCACCAGAAAGGAGACAAGCTACCGGGGACCGGTTTCTGGCATTTCAGCCGTCTTCGGCCTGGCTTGCTTGAATCCTGATGGTGCAGTGAGAAAGGGACTCATGTCTGAGTATACCCTGCCACACCTATAGTGGCCAAAAACGATTCAGAAAAGGGGGTGGTGATGAACAGAGTGTCTGAATTAAGCAGACCACTCTTACCCAGTCCAAAGATCAGGGCTTGATCCATCACCGTTATTTATCTCACTGCACCATCCCAGCTCAGAACCTGGCTATATGCAAATCAGTCTGTCCCTGGCCCAGTGCATCATGGGAACAGGGCAGACTAAACTACCAAGCCAATTCTTCACCAGAAAGGAAACAAGCTACCGGGGACCGGTTTCTGGCATTTCAGCCGTCGTCGGCCCGGCTTGCTTGAATCCTGATGGTGCAGTGAGAAAGGGACTCATGTCTGAGTATACCCTGCCACACCTATAGTGGCCAAAAACGATTCAGAAAAGGGGGTGGTGATGAACAGAGTGTCTGAATTAAGCAGACCACTCTTACCCAGTCCAAAGATCAGGGCTTGATCCATCACCGTTATTTATCTCACTGCACCATCCCAGCTCAGAACCTGGCTATATGCAAATCAGTCTGTCCCTGGCCCAGTGCATCATGGGAACAGGGCAGACTAAACTACCAAGCCAATTCTTCACCAGAAAGGAGACAAGCTACCGGGGACCGGTTTCTGGCATTTCAGCTGTCTTCGGCCTGGCTTGCTTGAATCCTGATGGTGCAGTGAGAAAGGGACTCATGTCTGAGTATACCCTGCCACACCTATAGTGGCCAAAAACGATTCAGAAAAGGGGGTGGTGATGAACAGAGTGTCTGAATTAAGCAGACCACTCTTACCCAGTCCAAAGATCAGGGCTTGATCCATCACCGTTATTTATCTCACTGCACCATCCCAGCTCAGAACCTGGCTATATGCAAATCAGTCTGTCCCTGGCCCAGTGCATCATGGGAACAGGGCAGACTAAACTACCAAGCCAATTCTTCACCAGAAAGGAGACAAGCTACCGGGGACCGGTTTCTGGCATTTCAGCCGTCTTCGGCCTGGCTTGCTTGAATCCTGATCATATGTTGACCTCGATTCCATGCAATGCTCTGATCTTCCATTTTGTTGCATCGCACTTCCATCTTGAGCTGCCTTGACCTGGAGTTACACTTTAGCAGTAACATAAACATGTTATTCCCGTAAACCAGTACAAGCAGGTGCAAGGCATCTCGTGAGGATGCCTCGTGAGGTTATGTTGTACCTTCAGAGTGTTTTCATGCATTCCATACTTATCGCTAGGACAGAGGGAGGATGGCCGTGCCAGTCTCCAAGGCTGGAGAGTGGGAAAGGAATGTCTTTTGCCTCGACCCGCCTAAACAGAATCTGGCCAGGTCTGTCTGGGTGGGTCTGATGCAGAGATGGGGGCCAGCACTTGTGAATAGATGGGCGAGAGCGCCTGCTAGAGGCTTCTCGAACAGGTTGATTTAAGCTATAAAAAGCGGGGTCTGTGGGGTGGAGCCCAGGAACTCAGTCTTGGAGTGGACGCACTCGCGGGACAACTTTGGTGCCCGAAGAGATTACTCCCTGAGCTGCCGGTCTGCGGGTTCCCGACCTGGTGTTCAGTGCTTGGCCTAGGGATGTTGAAGTCTCCGGTGCTGCAAATGAATCTGGTGAGGTGCTTTGTACATTAACTGTTTATATACCTGTATGCACAGTTTCATATTTATGTATATAGTGTGGTGTATTCATTGTTTATTGCCTTTCACTCGATGCCTAAGACTTTCTTAGTTGCAGTGACTTATTGCCTTTGCCTACAATATTAATAAAGCTCATTTTTACCTCCAGTGGAGTGTTGGAGTTTCTCTGTGAGTAAGTGGTGTGCGTAAGTTCAGATTACGCAAGTGGGCAAAGCAATACAACGTCGATCCCGCCTTTTCGTTCCAGCGTCCTTGCTACAAAATGGTATCATGTTCACTCATGGGCGTGTTTGTGCCACAGTCCTGCACAGCCCGTTGAGACATTTCAATTTCCCAGCTTGCTAATCCCCCTCTTTAAAATGCACTGCTTTTATGTGACACCTCTGGCTGCCGCGCAAAGTGATTGGGTTAGCCACTGACGACTCATATTGAGGAGTCTCTCCAGACCCAGGCCGCTCCTGATAGAGCGGGCACCTGAAAACGTTTGTAAGGCAGTAGTTTCCCTGTCACCACGGGAGGTCACCGATTGGGATCTCATTACATGTGGGTTAAGAAAAATGTGGTGGTGGGATCGGAAAAGAGTCAAACCTTCCAGATTTAATATTCATTGCCCCTGCATGAAGACCAGGGATATCTTTGGGGCTAATTGGAGAGAATGCATTTCTAAGGCAAAAAATAACAAACACAAGCCAAAACACTATATTTAGGGACAAGGGTTGGGTGTGTTTCCTGGTTAACGGACAGCGTGCTGTGGTTTGTAAATAGGAATATGTGATGTGTGCAGAGCGCCTGTGTCAACGCTATATATTAAATGTGCTTGAAATATGTGCATTTGTATAGTGAAATGCACAGGCGCGTGTGATGTTTATTGATGCTTAGATATTTTCAGTTAGAGCCTCACCCACCAGTTATTTTCGATGTAAGTGTCTTTCTCAGTCAGAACCGTAGGTGACCTTATACGCCAGCTAAAATGTGTGTCCGACCTAAAATTAGGTACCAGCTCGATTATCAGCAGAGTGTACATTGGTGGGTTGAAATTAAGCCCCAGTCCCACATTCACAAGTCCCCGGGCATTTGAATCTGTGTCTGTGCACGTATGTTAACCCTGTTTTTGAAACTGGGTGATGCGCTGCTTCAAAGTCTTAGCAGCAAATAGAACCGAGTGGCTGGTTGACACAATGATTTGTACAAGACCAAACGGCGTGGTAAGTTGGGGACCAGCTGTTCGAACTCATCTTTGCTTTCTAGACAAGCCTGGGTGAAAGGAGTGCTCCTGGCGCGGCCAAGGAAGCCCCATGCGTCAGTGTCGTTTCACGCTCTATGAAACTGGAATTATAACATTTTTGTCCATAGCTTTTAGGCTGCTCAATATTTAAAAGTAGAATATTTGGGAACTAGGTTCTGGCAGTGCCAAAGTGCAGACCTGCATCACGTAGAAGCAACTTACTTAAAGGTTCCTTGAACCCATGCATGTTTTGAGAGGGGCATTGTCATCAGTGATGCCACAGGTGCGGTGGCACTGGGGCATAGTGGCTAGAGGGGCCCAAAGAAGCCCAATTATTGATTTATTTTACTATCCACCATGAGTTCAGGGCATCCACTTTCTGTGCTTGCGCAAGTGACCACGCCACGTTTGCAGCATCACTGTCTTTGGAGGGGGGTTCAAAGATGCCCTTTGGCGCAGTCTTGAAACATGCGCTCATGACTGGCCGCTCTGCTGACGGGTGTTTTATTGTAGCGTTGAGCTCTTCTGACAAGATTGTCTCATAGTAACAGACTTGTGCGACGGTGTTGCCCGCGCGTTCAAGCAGCTGTGGACAGCTTGGAAAGAGACCCAAGGCTCCTGCTCAATCAAATTAGACCCGAAGCTGAACCCCTATATTTTCATCTCAAGCGTACACATGTTCACCAAGCCAGGGGGTGGATTGTTAAATGAATAAATATGCCTATGCACCCTGTGAACTGAAGGACTTCTAGGTACACCCATGGTTCAGGAGTTGAGCTAGGAATTTGCCCAAGATCACACAGTTTGTTCGAGCGGGGACATTGTGATAAAGTCCTTTGCTCTTTATTTTACAGATGACTATTTTTGAGAGCCATCTTTGCTGTCACAAGGAGGGTGACCCTCCGCCCTCCATTCTTTTGGGACACCGAGTGCCAGTTTAGCTATTGGTATAGTTCAGAATCGTAGTCTGTTGCTGACCCAGCGGCCGTAAAAGTAAAAGCAACCTTTTAAATACGACCCACAAGAGATGGCACCTGGCCGCGCTGCTGCTCGCTCCCGAGACCCCTAGGCAATGGGAGTCAACATTTAGAGAGAAGGCGGGACATGCACCCGCCTTTGGCCAATTGCGTGCTTTCAATTATTGAAAGCCACACGCAAAGGCCAATAGAATGTGTGGCATAACTAAAGCCGCATGCATGAGTTTTATTAAAGTCTGGAGAGATTCCAAGAGGCCCTTCTCCTAGGGCAGCACATGCGCGCTGCGCTAGGCTCGACCTAAAAAGGAACATGATGAAAAATTGGCGCAGGTACTAGGCATACTGGAGGCCAAGGGACTCACTGCTGAGCATAATTAGTGTACATTTGCCTGTTCTGGGGTAACCTATCTACGACATGTGATCACAGCAGAAGGCATCAAACCCAAGGAGCTGTTGGATGCCATTGAAAACGCACCTGAACTTAAGTGCAAAGACAAACTACGTTCCTTCTTGGGTCTGGTAGAGTTCTACTCGAAATTTGAGAAGTTTTCTGTTGAAACATATGACATGAGACAACTACAAAAAAAAAAAAAATTGTATGTCTGACATGTGCAAAAAAGCATTTTGTAAGCTAAAAAAAAGAAATGTGTTCCGCCCTTACCTCCAAGGTTTCGATCCCTCCTTATGCAACATTGCCACCACTGACGCCAGTGGTAAAGGTTTGGGAGCAGTACTCACACAGAAAGATTCCAAAGGCAATGAGTGCACGATTGGTTTTGCCTCTCGCTCTTTGACACCCACAGAGGAAAGGTATTCTGTCATCAAGCAAGAGGCCTTGGCCTGCGTTTGGGGGTTGGAACATTCCAGGCAGTTCATATGGGGTAACAAGTTAATTTTACCCAGCGACCACAAACCCCTCACCAAAGTCTTAACCACTAAAGGGCTGTACAACGCATCCCCCAGACTCGCAAGCATGTCTGTAAGATCTGACTTCAATTACGAAGTGCAATACATGCCCGGTATAAAGAATGTGGTGACATACTTTCTAAGCCACATGCCTATTTTTGCGCAAGAATCTGTGTACGATTCTGAGGAAAATGTCAGTGTGGCCTGTAGTCATGAAGAGGTGCACGGCATAACCCTAGAAGAGTGGACCACCAAGCAGAATAGCAATACCACCCTGGTAAAAGTCCTCAGCATTCTTTCAGAGGGTTGGCCCGAGAAAATATTCATCGCCAAAGACATTCATCCTTTCTGGGAAGTCAGACATGAACTTTCACATGAGAAAGGCTTTCTCATGAGGAGTGGCAAGATTATTGCCCCCTATAAACTCAGACACAAAATCCTTGATATCTGCCATGAAGGACACTTGGGGGATCAGTAAAACCAAATGAAGGGTTAGGAACCTGTATTGGTGGCCCGGTGCCAACCATGCCATTGAAAAAGTCGTCAGAGATTATCAAAAATGCTGCAACTCAATCAATTCCCAGGTCACGTTTGGGCCCCCTCTCCATCCCATCACCTGACCCACCATGCCCTGGGAGAGGATAGGTATAGACATAATGGGGCCTGTCGTTGAACATGGGGAACCTACCTATGCCATTGTCCTCACTGACCATTTTTCCAAGTGGCCAGAGATAGGACTTGTCAGTAAAGCTGATGCCCCCAGTGTGGTAAAATTCCTGGATGAAATGTTCATCAGGGAAGGGCTGCCCAAATGTATCCTCAGCGATAACAGCCCACAATTTACCTCTGATGTGTTCCTGGCCTATCTTCACAGAAGCAAAATCACCCACAAAACCACATCAGTCTATCACCCCACAGGCAATGGGGCCATGGAACGCTTTAACAGAGTGATCAAAAGTATTGTACAACTGGCCAACAACAATAACCTGGTGTGGAAGAGTGATGTTTTTAAAACCCTATGGGCGTACCGCATCACACCATGCAACAGCATGGGTCACAGCCCATTTGAGTTGATGAGGAGCAGAACTCCCATGTCCAAAGACAACGTGGGTTGGTTATCCGCCTCCAAAAGAGTGGAAAGGGCATCCGACCAAGTTATAGACAAACTGGAAAAAACATTACAGCCCTAAACATTGGTGCAAACTTGTTCATTTGTGAGGGGTGATGTTGTGCATGTAAAGAAATGTGGGTTCACCTCCAAGGGGCAGAGTGGTTTTCCCAACCCCTCACTGTAAGGAAGCTATTTTGCAATTCCGCTCTCTTGAGTGATGGGAGAGTGTGGCACCTCTCCATGTTGTCTGCATGCAAACCAACATTATGCCCTACACCCCCTTCTCTTGTCAACCAAGATGTTTCTCACACACATGATGCACCCTTGCCTGCAGGTTCCAGGGGAAGATGGTGGTACTCTGGGGAGGAGGAAGATAATGTGGTTCCCTCCCGTGCCATTCACCAAAACACCCCCATTCACTCTGAGAGGCCTGCTGCTGCAGCAGGTAATGTCGGCTCCCTACCCCAGAGAACGAGAGCGGATCAGTATGTGATCCCTCCCAAGAAACTAGATGATTATGTACGTGAATGAACCTTTTGTTTGCCTCTGTAAAGAGGAAGATGTGTTGCATTGTTCACTACTTTGTCCTCTCGCCCCTCCCGTACTTCTCCCCTCCCTGTCATCAGCGGTGCTTTCTGGAATGTTGACAGACGATAGCTGATGACTACAGAGACCGGACCCTACTCCTGAAACTCCTCGCTGACCTTCATTTATGTGTTGGAATTGTTACAATAAACCTTCAGCTTAAATCTACTTCGAGTGGAACTCATCTTTACAGTTTGAAGAAGCTACTGCACTTGATTCCGAGGGATACAAGTGAGACAGTGGTCCACACCTTAGTAACCGCTCGTCTAGACTAAGAAAATAGTCTCCATCTAGGTCCTCCTACCTATTTAATCCAAAGACTTCAAATAATCGAAAATGCAGCAGCCAGACTGATCTGGAAAGTTCTGTATGGAAGTCTATATCGCCTCATTTGAAGCATTTTCACTGGCTGCCTGCCTGCCATAAAACGGATTGAATTTAGAGCCCTTAGTCTTGCGTTAAGGGTCTTTTCAGGCAACGGCCCTACCTATGTGAGAAAAAGAAACCGTCCATACAAAGTAGGTTGAAAAATCTTCTATTGTTGCAAGACCCTAGAATCACCAGTCAGGCAGGAAGGTAGATTCTTTAAGGTCCTCCCAGTCAGTTTTCGCAGAGCCACCTCTGTTTCGACTTTCAAAAAGGAACTGAAAACTTTTCTTCTCAATCAAGGTTAGCCCCTCCTGCTCTGTACTCGTTTAGTGTTTAGCCTTCGTTTGAGCGCCAGGACGCTTTGGATGAAGCAGCTGTGTGCTATACAAATGTATTTTGATTGATTGATTCATAAGCCAGACATATTGGAATAGCCAGTACTTCTTTCCATACTTCACCGTACCAGATTGAGGAATCTTTAGGCAGCCAGAAGAGGTGGCAAACTTTAAAGGAGGGAAACAAAGTCATTAAAAAACGGAATAAAGAAGGGAAGCTAATACAACTGACATATATTTTGTTTTAAGATATGAAACAATCACTACACTTGAAACAAAGGGATCTAATTAAAACAAAAGAGAAGGATGTAAGACATAACAAGTAAGTTGGGAAGAGAGAAAGAGGAGAGCTAAAGAAGGAAGAGAAAATAAAAGGCTGTGAGAGAGAGAGGCTTGTAAAACTGCGATAGTATTAGGTGGATCTTGGTTTGAATGCTCGCATTTAACTTCTCTGCCGCGAATAACCATGTGTACACAGAGCTGCTGTCTCTGGGAAAGTTAAAACTCTTATAACCCCCTTTAGACAGGCAGCAAGCCACCACTAGGTCCGGACAGACGCGTCGTTTCGGTTATGTTCACAAGTCTGTCATGTAAGGTAAGCTTTAAGTCGTTGCTGCGGCAGAAACGTCTCCTCGCTCTAAGGCTAAGCAGATGGTCAGACTTGCATGCTTAATCACGTGACACAAGGTTTAGAGCGGAAGCGTGACATCCATGTCACTTGCAGTAGCGTCTCCTCTCTATGGCCCACTGCACTTCCGCACTCCTGTCACGTGATGCGCCTCACGCTTTCACCTGGGTAATGTAGTCCAGGGCCCCAGAGGAGATACCTCTGTCCGCCTATAGGCTGTTACGGGGCCCCGGGGAACCTACCTAGGCTCTCGGCCCGCCTGTGTACGGCCGCTTGGAACCCGCTCTTGGTGGCGGCCTCCGAGACGCAGGTAAGGCGAGCCTGGCCGCGGCAGAGTGCTCTCTCCCGGGACATGAAGTCAGTCAGGTTGATCTGCGGGGTACGGGATCCATGCACCCCTGCGTCCGCAACTCCTTCCTCAGGGCCTTCTGAGTTGAGAATCCCTTTCCCCTGGGGCGTCTATGTCACTTTGCCAAGAGTTAGGTGATGACTGATGCGAGTTCAAAGAGTCTTGGCGCTGTTCCTTTGAAGAAATCCAAAGAGGTGGACGAGACAATTTTTTTGTTTCAAGACAGTTCTTTAAATGATAAAAAAATAAGTGCAGGTACTCATTAAAATGAGGTAGGGGTGTGACAGGTGGGCGGGGCTAAAGGCAAGACATAATTATAGATAATGACTTCTGCCAGTTCAATACATATTAAACAACGAGAAATGTGTTTATGTAAACAAAACAGGTTACCTCATTTCACAAAATGAAAGCCATACAGGATATGTGTGTGTGATGTTGGTAAATCACCTAAATTGAGAGGCAGACTCTGGGGTTACTTCAGTGGAAGTTCTTATTTATTTATGCACTTATAAATCACAGAAAGAGCGCCGGGCGTCTTACAATGCGCTCCGATCGCTCCACAGTGCCGCCTCGTTCCTCGCGCATGCACACTCCCCTTTGTGGTCTCGTCCTTGCGTGCCGCGTCATCACGCGCCCGCAAAGGACTAGACCACTACACTACATATCTCCCCTTTTTACACACACACACAAAGATATGGTATAAGACCACTAATTCAACATTCCCCCAATTCAAAGTCTCTGAAGCGAGCAGGTATGACCACCGCTCTCTGTGCACGTGTACGCCTTACCGGGGTAGAAGCTTCTCGGACACCATCTCCCACAGGGCTCAACACTCCATTCCTCATCTGACTCAGTTTTTTTCTCTGGGGTGTCAAGTCCCTTTTTAGGGCTCGGGCCTCCCCTACACGAAGTGTAGGCGGAGCTTGCGAGCTCTTTAGTATTTAGAAAAAAAATAGTTTCAGAAAGGACTCCGGCTGGGACATTCCTTAGATTTTTATGGCATCTGCCTAGTGATTCGTCTTCGCTGTGCTGTGTATTCAGTAGCGTAGACGTGATAGGCTGTATGCAATGTACGCGTGCCCGAGTTGGCATTTTCTGTGCGCGAACGAGCACGGGAGAGTGATTAATCTTAATTAGGAGCTGTCAGAGTGCCCGTGTAATGCAATCCAGATGATGCGAGCACGTTCACAGCGGTGAGCGCGTTCAATGTAAAATGACGAGAGGCAGCAGGCGAGGCTCACAGAAGATGACTCATACATGCTCGTCCACACTGTAGTTCTTGTTTGTGTGTGCTTACAGCTTCCTCTTATTTGTAAAACGTGAGTTTATGTAGAATATTGTCCTTAGGCGACCTTAAATGGGGCTGGTCCCCTCTAATGCGGAGGTAGGGCGGTGTTGGACTATTTCCATGTAGATTATGGTATGTATGTACAGTTATTTTACGTGGTAATCATGAAACCCTGGCGTAAATCCGGCTACTACCACTACAAATCGTGCCGGTGCTGTGTGGAGATGGACAGACACACTGGTGGAATGAAAGAAAAGGCCGGTGTGAAAATATAGAGAACACTCGCATGCCACAAAATGTACATGTTACAATTTTTGTTCTTTATGTGTTTAGAAGACTGCGCAGAGAATAGCCGGCCATTAAAAACACTGATGGATTAATGTATTAGCGAGAAATTCTGCTGTCCCTGTTTTCAGTAACGTAGGCACAACTCTAAATGCAGTTCTTACATAGAAACCTTTTCACTAGCTTAGATGATTATTTTATTTTTTATCGACTGGATCGTCAAGGGTACGTGTGAGATGCTTTACAAAGCACCATAAATAAATCAATGCATACATCTATTATTTACGGTTCCTGTTTTTGTAGAGGCTGTTGCTGTCAAGCCGTGACGGCCTGTGCTGGCTTCAGCGGTGCTTTTACGCGGCTCCTCCGGTTGGAATGCACATATTTTGCTGAACTTTTCTCTCCGTAGAAAAGAAATCAACTTTTGCTTCATGTTCCACTCGCCTGACGGGAAGATAGCTCAGCTGCTCCATGCGCCTGCTGCAGGTCAGAACGTTGAATGCCTGCAAGATGGGGCCAGAGGTTCATCCTTCAGCGGCAATTAGTGGTCCCCCCAAGGGTGCAGCTGGTGCGAGCTGCCCGCGTTGCCCTCCATCGGCCTCTGCAGAGAGGCCACGGATGGGGCTGCTGGCCCCTGGTCGGGTTTTGAGGAGTCATCGGTTTGTGCTTGTGGGGGCTGAGATGCCCAGCTGCCGGGTCCATGTGTGGATATCCGCATTGAAGGAGTACGGGAGTGATGGCGGGCCCAGTACTGGAATACTCTCATCCCCAGTACATAGCTCCTGAAGATCTGTTCGTCCTGAGGTGCACTGGTAGCAGAGTTATGAGAGTGGACCCCGGTACTAGAATAACAGTGCTTTTGGTGTGATTGAGGTGCACTGGCAGAGCCGTAGAACTGACACCCTGTACTGGAGCAGTAAAAAGCGCTGCTGTTACAGTATCGAGGCCGCAGCAGATCTGTTAGTCCTGAGGTGCACGGGTAGGCAGGGCTTTAAATGGGACGGGTCTTGCCGGTGCTCTGCGCTGGCAGTTCTTTAAAGCTGGTGCTGAGACGGGTACCTATGGGGCTCTCCATTTTTGCCCTCACCCTCCGGATGGAAAAGCTAATCTTAACTCTGCATCATTGGCACCCTTCACTGCCTTTGATGTAACTTCAAAGAGACTCCTTATAGTTCTTTCACAGTCCCACCATTTCAGAACTAAAGCATGTTCAATATTATATACAGCGAAGCCATAGTTGTAGCTTATTTATCTTATGCAACTAATAAACATTGACAAAGCCAATCGTACTGGCTTGTTGTTAGTGGAATGTTACTTGTTGTATTATATATCTGGATGTAAAGACAGAAGCAGCAAAAAATACCAGTCGAGCGGCACACTATGCTAAGCACAGATTTTCAGTTTACATGTTTTTAAGCCACGCCCTTAATTATATTGGCCAAGCCCCTTTAAGAGACCCTCCAGTTTTTTTTATCCAATTTAAAGCCCTGCTGGTCTGGTTCTGAGAGTGGACCCCGGTACTGGAATAGCTGTACTTTTGGTGTGATTGAGGTGCATGGCAGAGCTGTGGAACTGGCTCCCTGTACTTGAGCAGTAGCAAGCTCTGCTGCAGATCTGTTAGTCCTGAGGTGTACTGGTCGGTTTCTTAGAGTGGACCCCAGTACTGGAATAGCTGTACTTTTGGTGTGATTGAGGTGCATGGCAGAGCTGTGGAACTGGCTCCCTGTACTTGAGCAGTAAGTAGCAAGCTCTGCTATTCCAGGACTGAGGCCTCGGCAGATCTGTTAGTCCTGAGGTGTACTGGTCTGGTTCTGAGAGTGGACACCGGTACTGGAATATCTGTACTTTTGGTGTGATTGAGGTGCATGGGAGAGCTGTGGAACTGGCTCCCTGTACTTGAGCAGTAGCAAGCTCTGCTATTCCCGGACTGAGGCCTCAGCAGATCTAGTATGATTAAAGTGCACTGGGAGAGCTGTGCTAGTAGCCGGAGTACTGGCAACGCAGTGGTAAATGCAGGCCTTGATTCCGATTCACAGGCGGGGCTTGGCGCTGTCTCAGTAACTGGGATGTACTGGACGTGAGGCAGGACTGCGGTGCACCGGCAGAGTATCCAGTACCAACAGCCCACGGGGGGCGCTGCCTGGAGCCACAAACGGGCCACCCAGAGAGGCAGGAGTGGGCAGACAGCCGGCCACACCTGCCCTGTCCTCTGAGGCCTGTGCTTGTGAGGGAGTTCTCAATGATTATTTTTGCACTGATGACCCCCGGTGCGCCACATGTAACTGCTTCAGTACTACCACCACCCCCAGTACTACCAGTACTACAGCCACCAGTACTACAACTACCACCACCACCAGTACTAACAGTACCACGACCACCAGTACTACCACTACCAGTACTACCAATACCAGTACCACTACCACCACCAGTACTACCACCATCAGTACCACCACCACCAGTACCACCACCACCAGTACTACCACTACCAGTACTACGGGCAGCAGTACCACCACCACCACTAGCACTACCACTACCGGTACCACCACCAGTACTACCACTACCAGTACTACCACTACCAGTACCACCACCAGCACCAGTACCACCACCACCAGTACTACCACTACCAGTACCACCAACACCCCCAGTACTACCAGTACTACAGCCACCAGTACTACAACTACCACCACCACCAGTACTAACAGTACCACGACCACCAGTACTACCAATACCAGTACCACTACCACCACCAGTATCACCACCACCAGTACTACCACTACCAGTACTACGGGCAGCAGTACCACCACCACTAGCACTACCACTACCGGTACCACCACCAGTACTACCACTACCAGTACCACCACCACCAGTACCACCACTACCAGTACCACCACTACCAGTACTACCACCAGCAGTACTACCACCAACAGTACTACCACTACCAGTACCACCACCTCCAGTACTACCACTACTACCACTACCACCACCACCACCAGTACTACCAGTAACACCACCACCAGTACTACCACTACCAGTACCACCACCACCACCAGTACTTCCAGTACTACCACCATCAGTACTACCATTTCTACCACCAACAGTACTACCACTACTACAGCCACCAGTACTACCACTACTACAGCCACCAGTACTACCACTACCACCACCACCAGTACTACCACTACCACCACCACCAGTACTACCACTACCAGTACTACCAATACCAGTACCACTACCACCACCAGTATTACCACCACCACCAGTACTACCACTACCAGTACTACGGGCAGCAGTACCACCACCACTAGCACTACCACTACCGGTACCACCACCAGTACTACCACTACCAGTACCACCACCACCAGTACCACCACCACCACTACCAGTACTACCACCAGCAGTACTACCACAAACAGTACTACCACTACCAGTACCACCACCTCCAGTACTACCACTACTACCAGTACCACCACCACCACCAGTACTACCAGTAACACCACCACCAGTACTACCACTACCAGTACCACCACCACCACCAGTACTTCCAGTACTACCACCATCAGTACTACCATTTCTACCACCACCAGTACTACCACTACTACAGCCACCATTACTACCAATACTACAGCCACCAGTACTACCACTACCACCACCACCAGTACTACCACTACCACTACCACCAGTAATACCAGTACTACCACCATCAATACTACCAGTACTACCACCACCAGTACTACCACTACTACAGCCACCAGTACTACCACCACCACCAGTACTACCAGTACCACCACCACCAGTACTACCACTACCAGTACTACCACTACCAGTACTACCACTACCAGTACTAGCAGTACCACAACCACCACCACTACTACCAGTACTACCACCATCAGTACTACCAGCACTAACACCACCAGATTAGTGAGTAGAGTAGTGAGTAGAATAGTGAGGGCAGAGTAGTGAGTAGAGTAGTGAGTAGAGTAGTGAGTGCAGATTAGTGAGTAGTGAGTGCAGAGTAGTGAGTAGTGAGTGCAGAGTAGTGAGTAGTGAGTAGTGAGTGGAGTAGTGAGTAGAGTAGTGAGTGCAGAGTAGTGAGTAGAGTAGTGAGTAGTGAGTGCAGAGTAGTGAGTAGAGTAGTGAGTAGAGTAGTGAGTAGTGAGTAGAGTAGTGAGTAGTGAGTGCAGAGTAGTGAGTAGAGTAGTGAGTAGTGAGTGCAGAGTAGTGAGTAGAGTAGTGAGTAGAGTAGTGAGTAGAGTAGTGAGTAGTGAGTAGAGTAGAGTAGTTAGTGCAGAGTAGTGAGTTGAGTAGTGAGTAGAGTAGTGAGTGCAGAGTAGTGAGTAGAGTAGTGAGTAGAGTAGTGAGTAGTGAGTGCAGAGTAGTGAGTAGAGTAGTGAGTAGTGAGTAGAGTAGTGAGTGCAGAGTAGTGAGTAGAGTAGTGAGTAGTGAGTAGAGTAGTGAGTAGAGTAGTGAGTAGAGTAGTGAGTAGTGAGTAGAGAGTAGTGAGTGCAGAGTAGTGAGTAGAGTAGTGAGTAGAGTAGTGAGTAGTGAGTGCAGAGTAGTGAGTAGAGTAGTGAGTAGTGAGTAGAGTAGTGAGTGCAGAGTAGTGAGTAGAGTAGTGAGTAGTGAGTAGAGTAGTGAGTAGTGAGTAGAGTAGTGAGTAGAGTAGTGAGTAGAGTAGTGAGTAGTGAGTAGAGTAGTGAGTAGAGTAGTGAGTAGTGAGTAGAGTAGTGAGTGCAGAGTAGTGAGTAGAGTAGTGAGTAGAGTAGTGAGTAGAGTAGTGAGTAGAGAAGTGAGTAGTGAGTAGAGTAGTGAGTAGAGTAGTGAGTAGAGTAGTGAGTAGTGAGTGAAGTAGTGAGTAGAGTAGTGAGTGCAGAGTAGTGAGTAGAGTAGTGAGTAGTGAGTAGAGTAGTGAGTAGTGAGTGCAGAGTAGTGAGTAGAGTAGTGAGTAGTGAGTAGAGTAGTGAGTAGAGTAGTGAGTAGTGAGTAGAGTAGTGAGTAGAGTAGTGAGTAGAGTAGTGAGTAGAGTAGTGAGTAGTGAGCAGAGTAGTGAGTAGTGGGTGTAGAGTAGTGAGTAGAGTAGTGAGTAGAGAGTAGAGTAGTGAGTAGAGTAGTGAGTAGAGTAGTGAGTAGTGAGTAGAGTAGTGAGTAGAGAAGTGAGTAGTGAGTAGAGTAGTGAGTGCAGAGTAGTGAGTAGAGTAGTGAGTAGAGTAGTGAGTAGAGTAGTGAGCAGAGTAGTGAGTAGTGAGTGCAGAGTAGTGAGTAGAGTAGTGAGTAGAGTAGTGAGTAGAGTAGTGAGTAGTGAGCAGAGTAGTGAGTAGTGGGTGCAGAGTAGTGAGTAGAGTAGTGAGTAGAGTAGTGAGTAGAGTAGTGAGTAGTGAGCAGAGTAGTGAGTAGTGGGTGCAGAGTAGTGAGTAGAGTAGTGAGTAGAGTAGTGAGTAGAGTAGTGAGTAGAGTAGTGAGTAGAGTAGTGAGTAGAGAGTAGAGTAGTGAGTAGAGTAGTAAGTAGAGTAGTGAGTAGTGAGTGCAGAGTAGTGAGTAGAGTAGTGAGTAGTGAGTGCAGAGTAGTGAGTAGAGTAGTGAGTAGAGTAGTGAGTAGTGAGTGCAGAGTAGTGAGTAGAGTAGTGAGTAGAGTAGTGAGTAGAGTAGTGAGTAGGACATCACAGGCAGCAGCTGTGCAAGCTTCTTACACTCACAAGGAGACCACAGGCAGCTGAGGTGCAATCTTCTCCCACTCACAAGAACGACATCACAGGCAGCAGCAGTGCAAGCTTTTTACACTCACAAGGAGACCACAGGCAGCAGAGGTGCAAGCTTCTCACACTCACAAGAAGGACATCACAGGCAGTAACGGTGCAATATTCTCACACTCACAAGGAGATCACTGGCAGTACACATCACATGAACACACTCCATAACACATAGCAACAATACATTGGCATTTACAATGCCATTAGCTCAAACTCAAATAACTCCGAGCCCGATTGCATTTCTAATGCTTGTTGTTCTCTGGGGTGTCAAGTCCCTTTCAACACTCTCTTCCTCTACCCTCGGGGCTTCTAGATCTTCCCTCTCTACGTGCAAATGTCCTTCCTCTTGGTTTTCACATTCTTCCTTTGTTCTCTCCTCTCTGCCACTCAGTCCTTGCTCTTGTTGGCCTTTCCCTTTTTCCTCAGGCCACTGTAGAATTTTGTTAATCTTAGCCATGCGGTCTTGGGACCACACATTTCCGTCACTAAGCAACGCCGCTCTGTCATATACTTCCTCCACTTGCATGGGTGGACTGTACTTGCTTTCTCCTTTCCTTTTCAGCTCAGCCAACTTGACTCTCACCCATTCCCCTTTTTCCAAAGTCGCTTCTTTCACGTTTCTTCTCCTGTTATAGTGCTCAGTATATACTTTTTGCGCCCTTTCGAGATTGTGCTGGACTACAGCAGGTGACCATTTGCTGGTGACGGTCTTCTCCCTCCAGACCGCATTGTCCTTTGTGAATGGGTGCCTGCCCCTTAGGATCTGGAAGGGGCTGTACCCTGTGGAGTGGGGGTAATCCTGTACGCCCACAACAATCTTTGGACCTCCTTCTCCCAATCTTTGCCCTTCATGATGGCAGCTTGTATGGATCCCATTAGGACACGATTAAATCTCTCCACCTGTCCATTGCTCGAAGGGTGATACACTGAGGTGTGTTTCACTTTGATTCCATTCCTTTTTGCGTACTTGTATCACTTCTCAGACGTAAACTGCGGACCATTATCACTGAGGATCGTCCTCGGAATCCCTTCTCTCAGGAACACTGAGGTGAGAAACTTGATGATTGTGTCAGTGTCCATCTCATCCTGCACGTGTATTTCTGGCCATTTAGAATACTTGTCCATCAAAACACATAAGTATTTCGGCATACCTTGGTTATCCAGCACTGGTCCCAGAATGTCAACCGATACATCCTCCCATGGGTTGCGCGGTTGGTCAAACCTTCCCAACGCAGGTCTCAATGGTTTCAATATTTTGTCGGTTCCTTGGAACTGGTCACAGTCCCTCACATGCCTTTCTACTTGAATGTCCAGTCCCGGCCACCAATACATTTGCTTCACTAGCAGTTTTGTTTTCACAATGCCGAGATGTCCCTCATGTAGCTGGCTCAGTAGGAGCGGGATTAGTCTCGCGGGGGGCACCACTTTATCCCTTTGATATAAGAAAATTCCAGAGCCGCTCTCCGACAGTTCTTCCCTTACTTCGTAGAATTTCCGGAGAACTTCCTTCAACCTCCTTTTTTTCTGGCCAGCCACCGAGCACACATTCTTTGACCTCCTTCATGTCTTCGTCCTCCTCGTACGCCTGCGCCCACTCTTGCTTGCTGATTACTCTCTCGGAATCCTCCATCACAGCTATCATCTCTTCATTCTCCAACGGCGAATTTGGCGCCTCTTCCATGGCCGATACTGGTACAAAAGAGAGGGGTCCCCGCAAATGAAGTGTATTGTGCACTACAAACACAGAGAGTTATTAAGAAATTAAATGAAAATACACAAATTTTTAGCGGTGTTGTGATTTATTTAACAAAACCGCGTAGTTGCCAAAATTGCAATTAAACAATCACATAAAATTAGTGCCCCAGGAAAGGGAAAGGGAAGGGGGGGGGGTAGTGCTCGAGGAAGTGTCAGGTCAAAAGGGAAATGAACACAGTTCCAGAAAAAGCAAATTACAGTATTGCAAACAACATTACAAAATTCATAATAGAAAAGCCTAAATTCAAGGCATCGATTAGAAATAATTAAATGATTAACATTCTACGGTCACATACAGTATTCTGTAATATTGGGGCCATGTGCCGGAAATCCAAGAAAGGAAAATAACCGTCGACGTTTCGACCCCTATCTACAGGCTGCTTTAAGTCCTTTCACGGGGTCTTCATCAAGACATCTACAAGGGGTAATGGGGGCAATGCTGTATAAAATAAGTGAAAAAATATTTTAAAAGATTACTATAGTTGGAAGGAAAATCATCGTGTCTATCATCATTGCATAAGTTAGAACGGTAAATTACCATGGAGTACGGCTTGAGGAGGCTCTGTACATGGAGGGAGAATATGCCACGCAGGTAGTCATGGTCGATCTTAAAACATAAAGAGAGGAGGCATCAATCAAACAGTTACCGGGAAATGTCAAGGAATTAAAAAGGGGAACCGTCTGTTTACAGAGAACTAACTTACAATTGCTTGTGGTACCAGTCGAAACTAGTAATCAATGAGCGGTGAAACTGTAGTCATCAGACGTCAATCAGATGGACAATTCAGGCCAGGGCTGTGGGAAAAAATTGAAAAAGGAATAATACCCATTTTTAAAGATGCGGGCATAAGTACTGTCATTAACCCGTCTTTGCAAGCCTACAGTGAAGTGACAAAATTACTCATACATATGGGCTATGGTGAGTCCTTATGAAACACCAATCCAAAATGGTCTGCAGTACGCTATGGTGCGATGAAAAGATTGAATTAAGCTAAGCTCTAAACGTAAGGGGTACTGCTTTTACCTTTTAATCAATGTGGGGGCCACATCGGAATAGTTGAATAGAATCCGGAAATGGCGAACCCGTCAAAAACGGTCAGGTCTGTTACGGCACAACAATGGTTACGCCTTCGGTGCTTCTGCCACTCTGTTAGGACAGAAACGAAGATGTCAAAAGATTGCGAGCCGCGTGGGGTCTTCCGATACACGCGAAATTAGATGGTAAGTACTTACAATTAATCGGGCAGCCACAGCCGTCTAACCCTGTCCATGGAAAGGAACTCCGCTGAAACCGCTACGCGGATTTGGAGGCGGAGTTACAGGACGTTACGAACTACGTTAGAAAGAGAAGAGTTACTAGCGGCTAGTTAGGTGCACCAGTATGGTCCAAAAATTGAACTAAACAGCGATTTGGACTATATGACTGATATATTACTGAGCCCTATTTAAGAGACCTTATGGTAAAGATTCAAACAAATTAAATTAAACACCGAGATGGAAACCTGATGTTTAAATACACTCTAAGAAAAAGTGAGAAAATACTCTCGGCTGACGTTGTGTGTGCTGGATCTAGGTATCTAATACATGGACACTCATATTTGTAAACCATTCGGTTGGGGCATTAGTGCAACTCTCACACAGGAGGTTGTGAACTAATGAACAAAATTACAAATGCATTCTCTGGAAAAGAAAAGAAAATACATGAATGAAATTTGCAACATGAATATCTGTTAGTCTAAAAATCCCACGCAACTCTCATTGCAAGAGGTTGTAAGCGGGAGACAGGTGGAGCTAACAGTACAATTGCGCATCCCTCAGAGTGTGAGCATGTCATAGAAAAAAGAGATGGAAGAATCACATAACCATATTATGACAATTAGCCAAGTGTGGCCAGTTGTGCCAAGCTACTATCTTGTTCATTGAGTCCATTCTTAATAGAGTCATTGTGTCCGGTTGCGGGTCAATGTTAGAGCCCCTTTGTAAGTATGTGGACTTCTTTCTCAAGCCCATCGCCCTTAACACGAGGGCTTACCTACGTGACACCACACAGACAATCAACTTGATTGATGAGCGACCATTTAATCCAGAAAGCTCACTCCTTGTTACCTGCGACATTGTATCGCTTTATACTAGCATTCCCCAACTTGATGCTTTGGAAGTGATGCGAGAAGCCTTGGACAAAAGAACTGCGCCTGTACCAGTTCCGACAGACTTCATAATCGAGCTCTTGAAGATTGCCATGATGCAAAACTTTTTTATCTTTCAGGAGGGGTTCTACCTACAAACCAAAGGGGTAGCTATGGGGGCTACCTTTGCTCCGAATCTAGCAATAATTTACATGGATCATTTTGAACAACACAATATTTTTGCTGCAGATAACCCTTTCCTCGCCAATCTGACCCTATGGGTCAGATATATTGACGACGTTTTGTGTATTTGGGAGGGCAATAAAGACCAACTGAAAGTTTTTCACGAATGGCTTAACTCACGTAACCCCCACATCAAATTCACGATGGAATCCAGTAATCAGTCTATACCATTCTTAGACATTTCCATCTATGTGTAAGGAGATCGCCTATTGACCACCTTATTTAGGAAGCCGACTGAGCGCAATTCGCTACTGGAATATGGGAGCCATCACCCAAGATGGCTAAAGGACAACTTGCCAATTGGGCAATTCCTCTGAATAAGGAGAAATTGTTCCACAAGAGCTCACTACCTCGCGGAATCAGAGACCTTGAGTGATCGTCTTACTTCACGTGGATACCCGGCCCGGATGGTGAAACGAGCAAGAAAACGGGCTTGGGACAACCCACGGGACTCCTTGCTCAACCCTGAAAATTCTCATCGCACCATGGCAGATCGTGTCATCTGTGTCACAACTTTTTCGACACGCAGTAATGATATCAAAAAAATCATTAACAAAAACTGGCCCCTTGTAGCACTGGAATGGATCACCTCGTTCCTCACCGGAAGAACCCAGAGAGTCCGCCTTCCACCATTCAAGTCAGAGGCCACTGAAGTCATCTGCGGCGTACCACAAGGATCTTCACTCAGCCCCACCCTCTTCAACGTATACATGAGCCCCCTCGCGGCCATCGCACGCCAACATAACCTCAACATCATCTCCTATGCTGATGACACTCAACTGATCCTCTCACTCACCAAAGACCCTAACACCGCCAAAACCAACCTGCATGAAGAAATGAAAGAAGTAGCCGAATGGATGAAGCACAGCCGTCTGAAACTGAACTCAGACAAAACAGAAGTCCTCATCCTAGGCACCTCCCCCTCCGCCTGGGATGACTCTTGGTGGCCAGAGGCCCTTGGAAAAGCACCCATCCCGACGGACCACGCACGGAACCTGGGCGTCATCCTGGATTCCTCACTCTCGATGAACAGACAAGTCAACGCCGTTTCTTCATCTTGCTTCAACATTCTTCGCATGCTCAAAAAAACATTTCGCTGGATCCCCACCGAAACTAGAAAAACAGTCACCCACGCTCTGGTCACGAGCCGTCTGGACTACGAAAACACCCTCTACGCCGGTACCACCGCAAAACTCCAGAAAAAACTCCAACGCATCCAGAACGCCTCAGCCAGGCTCATATTAGACATCCCGCGTAAAGATCACATCTCTGGACACCTGAAAAACCTCCACTGGCTCCCCGTCAATAAGAGGATTACTTTCCGGCTCCTAACCCACGCACACAAAGCGCTCTACGAAATCGGACCCGAATGCCTCAACACAAGACTGTCCTTCTACACCCCCTCCCGCCAGCTACGATCCGCCAACCAAGCCCTTGCCACTGTACCTCGCATCAACAAAACCACCATGGGAGGTAGATCCTTCTCCTACCTGGCAGCTAAAACCTGGAACTCACTTCCCACTCACCTTCGCCTTACTCAGAACCACCTAGCATTCAGAAAGCAACTTAAAACGTGGATATTTGACAAGTAATTCCCCACCCTTCTCCAAGCGCCTTGAGACCCTCTGGGTATGTAGCGCGCTATATAAATTTATTGACTTGACTTGACTTGACCTCTCCATTCTTTCAAGAGAGCCAAAAACATACGGGACATGGTGGTTCGGTCCTATTTGGAACCTCCGAGCCCACCCACCCTCACAACTCTATGGAACCTGCCCCCTCTTGTTGGTCATCACAGATGTGGGACATGTACCGCTTGTGACACCACGATCCAAATCAAAACTTTTGACCACTGTGGGCGCAGTTACACCTTAAAACATTACACAAATTGTAATTCCACTGGTGTTATTTATATTGTCCAGTGCCCATGTAGCCAGGTATATGTGGGACAAACCCAACAAAAAATTAAATCAAGGATTTCGTCCCATTGCAGTAGGATAAGATGCAAAGTGGCGGGCGCGCCTTTGGTAGAACATTGGCTAACAGCAGGACATGTTGTAACAGATCTGCGATGGTTTGTCATCGAAAAAGTCACCCTGGGGAGAAGAGGGGGGAATTTGCATACAGTATTAAACACACGAGAGTCCAAGTGGATGTCCCTTCTGGACTCTATTAAGAATGGACTCAATGAACAAGATAGTAGCTTGGCACAACTGGCCACACTTGGCTAATTGTCATAATATGGTTATGCGATTCTTCCATCTCTTTTTTCTATGATATGCTCACACTCTGAGGGATGCGCAATTGTACTGTTAGCTCCACCTGTCTCCCACTTACAACCTCTTGCAATGAGAGTTGCGTGGGATTTTTAGACTAACCGATATTAATTTTATTTTATTTTTTTAAATATTTTTATTGAGATATTTTACAGTTATGTACAGGGCACGGCAATATTAATTGAGAGAAAAAAAAATGCATGAGATTGATAAAAAACAACAACTAAAGCAACAACAGGCATAATAAAGAAAGCAACCTCGAGTTAAGGCAAAGGAGTAAGGTAATATGATCCAGAATATTATTCCACGTTGTATAGCCTAAAGCTAATCAAATTGAATTACCCTTCTCTAATGTTTCCATAAAATCAGAAAAATCTCTCACATTATTACCAACATACCAGTTTATAACTCAGTTGTGATCCTCATTTAACCAAGTTTTAGACAAAACTCAACTTTAGGCTATTAGATCTTCTTTCCACCGAGTGATAGGGTCCCATATTATCTTGCCCAGCTTCCTCCCCCTTTTTCCCTTCCTTGCATAGATCTCTTTCTCTACATTGTATGTTGTTAATAACTTAGCCAGCCATTTATGGAAGGTAGGAGGTATAGAATCAATCCATGCAGAGGCTATGCATAATCTCATAACAGATATTGCAACAAATAGAAATTCCCTCCCGCAAAATGGTCGTGCGTCCTCCAGATTAACTCCTAGTAATATAGTTCCGGGGGTTAACACAATTTCCGTTCCTAAGATATTATTTATGAAACGTTCAATATCTCTTTTTAGTAAACCTAAGTGAGGACACGTTGCAAATACATGTTGTAAATCGGCATCAGAGCTTCCGCACCTGTAGCACTTAATACCCACTGTACCTCCCCATTGTGCTATTTTAGCGGGTGTATAATATAAATGATATATCGTTTTATAATGTTGCGCCTGCAATGGTGCTGAACATAACAAAGAGTAACCGTTTTCTAGAGAAATACCAAAACTTTCACAGCTAATATTAAGATTATCCTTCCATTTTTCGCTCCATTTTTGAAGGTCATCCTGTTTGGATTTTATCAGTTCAGCGTAGAGCCTTTTAATTGTGCAATCTTCCCCACTTTGAATTACTTCCATAATTGGATTGCGCCTGAATCCAAGAGCGCCTCCTTTTTTGTTCAAGAGAAAACTCCTAACTTGTAAGTATTTAAAGAATTGCCTAGTTTCTAGATTAAATCTAGCTTGTAAATCTGAGAATTGAAGAATCCCTTGGTCCCCCTTTACATCCCCTATAGTTCTAATTCCCCTGTTTTCCCACTCTGCAAATATAAACCCAGAAAAAATATCTTGTGGAAGATTTGGGTTATGTGAGAGTCTGGTGTACACATTATATTTCCCCAAACCTATTTTTTTAGAGAAACTTTTCCAAATTTCATATGCTGCTATGAGCGTCTTAAACCTTGTCCTCTTGTAATAGCTAGCCTCTGTAAATTTCAACAAAACATCCTTCACTTCCATTCCCAGGGTTAGTCTGTAAATTGCTAATGTTCCAAATTTGCTCTACTCTTCTGATTCTTCCCCTCCCAGCATACCAATCATATTTTGTAGGGCTGCCGCCCAGTAATAAGATTTTAAGTCTGGAACTCCCCAACCTCCCCTTTCTCTCGGAAGAGTCATGAATCTAAGGGCTCTTCTCGTTTTCCCCTTCAACCAGATGAATCTATTTATTATACCCTCTAGTTTTTTAAATATTTTAGCATCAAATAATAGAGGTATTGCTCTGAATAAATATAAAAATTTTGGGAGTATCAGCATTTTTATTATATTTGTCCGCCCCACTATTGACATATGTAAGTTGTCCCACCTGTCCAGATCTTTCTCTACTTTCTTAATCAAGGGGGTAATATTCTTTTCTACTAACACATCCAGGTCTGCCAAGATGATAACCCCTAAATACATGCCTTCCTGCGTCACTCGAATGTCTATACACGGAGTAAACGGATTTTTAATTATCTGCGTTTTAGATGTATTTAATTTATACCCCGATATCTTTCCAAATTTCATCGCCTCGAGTTCCAGGTGTTCTATAGATTCAGAGGGATTTGGAGAGATTACAGCAATGTCATCTGCATAAGCTAAAATTTTACATTGCCCAATAAGTGTTGTTAGGGGTACAATCATCTCAGATGTCTCTATTCTTCGTATTAATGGATCCATGTATATAGCAAACAATAGCGGTGAGCAAGGGCACCCCTGTCTTGTACCTCTTTTTATTTGGAATGGACCCGTGTTTCCACCATTCACCCGTAAAGTTGCAACCGGTTTTAAGTAAAGAGTTTTTAAGGCTTTAATAAAACCTTGTTTAATGCCTGTTCTTTCCAGAGCGTACCAAAGATAGCCCCAGGAGACCCGATCAAATGCTTTTTCTGCATCAAGTAACATCACTGCCATCGGGTCTCCTGTGACTGAAGTAACATCGAATAAAGTTATTACTTTTCGTATATGGTGAGTAGTTCCTCTCCCTGGTATAAAACCATGTTGGCAGCTACTGACTATTTTATCGATAACTCTTGCAAGCCTTGATGCCAATGCCTTGGAGAAGACTTTTACGTCCGCATTGAGTAAAGTAATGGGTCTATAAGATACTGGATCTTCCGGATTTTTCCCTTTTTTTAATATTACCACCACCTCAGCACTCCCCCATGACGTAGGCGCTGATTTACCCAGCTGTGCCAATTGCATAACCTTCATTATCTCTTCTACCAGGAGGTCCCAAAATACTTTGTAAAACTCTATGGGAATTTGATCAGGGCCTGCTGCTTTACCAGAGGGCAGATTCCATATTGCCTCCTTGATTTCTTCTGTCTGCAAGACTCCCTCTAATCCATCTGCTTCATCCTCCTCGATTGTATCTATAGGAATCTCTTGGAGATACTCCTTCATTTCCTCATTATCTCTTTGAGAGTCTCGACCCTCTAGTTCATCGTCATACAACTTCTCGTAAAATGCCCTAAATACTTCCCTTATTTCGTTCGACTCTGAGTGGACCGTGCCCGATGTATCCCTGATTTCTCTAACTATACCCACAGCTTCTTGTTGTCTAGTCCCAGTAGCCAAGATTCTGCCTACTGACTCGCTTAACTCGTAACACTTCTCTCTTTTAGTATTGTAGATTTTCGCTGCTTTACTAGCGATTTCGGCCTCTGCCTCACCTTTTACTTTCACTAGTTCTGTCAAAGAATTTTCAACGTCCCCCCCGTCAAAACACAGTTTTCTAAGTTCTCCTCTGCCTTAAGGACCTTCTCAGCTAACTCTAAATTCCTCAGCTGTATTTGTTTCCTTTTATAAGAGTTATAACTCTTTGTTTCCCCCCGTACACCAGCTTTAAAAGTATCCCAGACCACTCCCATTTCTGCTATGTCCCTATTAAAAATAAAAAAATCAATAATCCATTTATTCATATGTTCTATATATTTGTCATCTTTCAATAGCTCTCTTTCGAAGGTCCAGTTTGTATATTGTCTAGTGTTTGTTTTTGTTGTCATTGTAAGTACTAAGGGATTATGATCACTAAAGATCCGTGGCAGTCTTTCAATCTTTGAATTCGAGATAGTGATGCTTGAAACGAAAAAATAATCTAATCTTGCACATGTTCGGTGCGGAGCAGAATAAAATGTAAAGCCTTTGTTATCCAATCTGTTTTTCCCCCATACATCTGAGAGAGCGTTGTTTAAAACTAAGCTATGTAGTGCCTGGTTGACTTTCTTTTTCCGGCCTTTATATTTCCCAAAGGAGCCCAGTCCTAATCCATCAGCTCCATTTATATTAAGGTCACCTCCCAATATAATTTTTGGTGCCCATGTTGCTAGCTCGACATCCAAAAATTGAAAAATCTCGGAGTCATCCTCTGTTGAGCCATAAACAGTTACAAGCGTTGTCCACTCTCCATCTATAAAACACTCAACCATGGCCCATCTTCCCCATTTGTCCTGTGCTTTCTTCCTAGTCAAAATATTATTGTTTCTAGCTAAAATAGCTACCCCTCTTTTTTTGACCCCTTGGCTTGAGTGTACTAGTAGATGAAATCCTAAGTGACTCAGGAAGTGTGCTTGTATTAACGTAATATGGGTTTCCTGTATAAATGCAAAATCCACATTCATTTGTTTCAAAGCTACCGCAATTTTTGCTCTTTTTTGGGGATCATTTAGACCGCATACGTTCCATGTTACAAACTTAACACCCATGGTACACAATATCACATATATTTTCCCTCCTACGATCTCTTCTGTGCTCTAGCCACATAGTTATCCAGGATATTATCAAAACTCCTTTGACGTTTTTTCTTATATTGCCTCCTTTAAATTTTCGCCACCCCGCCTGTTCCCCCTTTCCTAAAAATGCCCTTTTTAAGCTCCGTCTCTCTATTGTGTATCCTGCCGTGCCCTGTTCCCCCCTGAGTCCCACCCCACTCCCCCTTCACCCTCCCCCCCCCTTCCCTTACTGGCAAATAGGTCAATCCTGACCTATATGTGACAGCCGCACCCCCCCCAGGGGAGTTTCCCCCAGCCACTCCCCCTTGGTACATCATTTTAAAAGATTATTAATATTTTTCGAGAAAAGGCTCAGTTATTTCTTTGTTATAGAAGCTACTTGTTTTAAGCTTTCTATACGATCGGTTTGTATATTCCGATCTCTGTGTGTTCTCTCTTCTCGAAGAAAAGTCAAATACTCTTGTGCAACTATTTCAGAGAAGAAAACTCTAAACTGGCCATTAAAGCCTACTTTGAGGCGAGAAGGAAACAACAAATAGACTTCACAGCCTATATTCTGGAATGGTACTATAAGTTGCCGCATACGCCACCTTCTTTCCACTGTTGTGTGGCAAAAGTCTGGACGGGCAAAAAAAGTTATGTCCTTGTAAGTTCGTTTCTTCATGGGTTTAGCCTTCATAATTACTTCCTCTCTTAGTAGATAGTTTCCCACATACACAAGAATTGCCCTTGCTCTTGGGCCAGTACTACCTTTTTTCTGTATGAGAGGAAATCGGTGCGCACGTTGCACCTCTTTGTCCCAGTCCCATGTATCCATCTCTGGGAAGGCACCTTTCAGCAAATCTACAACAAAGGCTCTTATATCTCCTCCTTCCTTGCCTTCCTCCACTCCAAGTAATCTTATATTGTTTCTCCTCTGCCGATTTTCAAAGTCTTCCAGTTTCCAGAGTATGTCAGACTCTGTTTTCTCCTGCATCTGCCTAAATTCTTGCATCTTTACCATCTCCTCTTCGATTTTGCCGGTCCTCTGTTCAACCTCCGTTAATCTGCCTGTAGCTTCAGCACACATTTCCTGCACTTTGTGGAGAGATCTCTGTATTTTCTTATTAGCCCGCTTGGCTCTTTGGCTCTCCAGGCGGGCTTCCCCTTGTATCTGTTGCATTGTGGAGAGTAAAAGATCGAATTTATCCTTGTGCGGTTCTTCACGCTTTGGATATTGATCCTTAATCTGGTCCTCTTGGTACACCTTCTGTGCCTCCTGCAAATTTCCGCCTCTTGCCCCATCTTGTAAGCTATGCCCTATATCTGTACCTGCCTTTTCCCGATCCGGCATTTTAGATATTCCCTTTTGAGACAGAATTCCTGCCTTGCTATTTCTTACGCGGGGCCTTCCCCTAGTCATATGAGTTTTAGTTTTGATTTTGGGTTTCGAATTGGGTTTCAAATTTCTTTCTTTCACAGCACTGATCTGCTCCTTCTCTAGCCGCGGGGAGCCAGTCTCAGAGTCCTGGGATTCACTGAGTGAAAAATTCTCTGACTCTACAGAAGAAGTAATCGCTGATCCCGTCTCTTCATACTCCTCTTCTTCTTCCTCCTCCACCAGCTCATTATCGTCACTGTCGTCGCTGTAAAGTGACCTTTTAGAAGGGGATTTTTTAGGAGATGGTCGTCTTGACTTATTTAGCATATTTGCGTTTTTTACCTGTTTTGTCCTACAATAATCTGGTACTGTGGCGGAGCTAAACGGTTTGAGAGTTTTAATTTCAGCTTTACCCTTACCCTTATCCTTATCCTTATCCTTAGGAATCGCTCCCTTGTTTGACTCTGCTATCTTTTTAACTCCAGTAGCTACAGTTATAGGTGTTGTAGTTTGCACTTTTTCTGTGCTCCTGGTATTCAGCCCGTTTTCTGTACTAGTGGTAGTCTCAATGGGTGCACGTTGATGACCGTTTTTGGCATCTCCAGGTTCATTTACCAATTCCATTGCGCTTTTACGTGAACCATCTGCCAGTACTACTGTTTGTACTTCCCCCTCCTCTATAGTTTCTTGTTGCATGCTTCGATGTTCAACATGCCCTATGTTTGAAGTTGGCCTTTCCCCTTGCAGAGCACCCTGCTGCGTGCACAGACCCACATTCACAACCACATCCACTGCTTGAGGCAATATAGGCACTGCTTGAGGCAATATAGCTGTCTCGTGTTTATTTTTGCTTTTGCTCGTACCTATTACTTCTTGTGAGCCCACATTCTCCGCGTTATCACCGCTGCCTCTGTTATCCCATGCGCTAGCTTCCATATTGTACATATTGTACATTTCCTCCAGCCCAGCACAGGTATTGGAGAAACAGTGAGGCAAAATGGCTGCCGACAGTCCGTAGGGGTAGCAGCCCTCAAGCCACTCTCCTGTGCTTACGGCATGTCTAATGCTCGTGGGTATGGCTCAGAGCTGTTTTTTGGATGTAATATGCTACATTGCAAGATGAGATGCTGGAGGGACTCCATAATTTGGTGATTTCTCTCACTTGGTCAGTGGTCGAGGTGGAGGTGGAGGCATTGGCGTTGCAAGTTGCAAGCTGCAAGCTGAGAGATCCGAGAGTGCGGGGCAGCGTCTGGGAGACGGCCCTGTCTAAAGCCAAGACGAGGATTACGAGGATTACTCTGTGCTGGGAGGCTCTCAAGCGTGTCATGGCCCCTAAAGTGCTGAAGATTGTCAAGAGTATTCGGGGGGAAGAAGAAGGGGAGACATCTAGCGAGCCTGACATCCCTGCAGCAAACCTGAGAACCAAGGCACGACAAAGAGCACAGGCTCGCAAAGAAGCGGCGAAAAAGCGCGAAGAAGAGCGCTTACTGGCGAGTCAGAAGAAGAGAGAAGAGCGCCATAAGGAGTTACCTGTACTGGGGGCAGTGGATCTGGCCGCAGAGTCTCTGAGAGAGGCGATCCTGCGCCAGCCCCTGATCTTTGAATCCTTTCAGGCACGCGGAGTTTCACCTTCTTCTTCACCGGCGGTGAGAGGCTCGCGGAGAAAGGAGATGGACGCGATCCCTGTGTCTGTGTCTATGGCAACGGAGTGCATCGAGTCAGGATCCGAGACGGGATTATCACGGAAAGCTGTGGGGAGTGTATCCGCCGTAGTGGACGGCGCTGGCTCGAGCCTACAGATGGATTTGCCGAGGAATACCAGAACGGAAGAGATGGCGCCAGAGGCATTGGAGATGGCGGGTCGCTCGGCGGCGCTTGTGGAAGTCGCGGGAGTCGGAGGCATTGAGGCAGGTGACGCAACTGGGGCAGCGGGAATGGCGCCAGGAGCGGTATTGATTCAGCATGCTCCTCCACCTCTACCCGAGGTTACAGAATGCATGTCTCAAGGCCCTTTAGTAGGCGGGTGCAATGGAGGCGGAGCCAAGGACATGGAGGAGGAGTAGAAGCGTCATGGGGAAGAAGGAGGAGGAGCTGGGGGAGCTGGACAAGCGAAAAATGATGGAGGTGAGGAGGAACACTAGACTAACAGATATTCATGTTGCAAATTTCATTCATGTATTTTCTTTTCTTTTCCAGAGTATGCATTTGTAATTTTGTTCATTAGTTCACAACCTCCTGTGTGAGAGTTGCACTAATGCCCCAACCGAATGGTTTACAAATATGAGTGTCCATGTATTAGATACCTAGATCCAGCACACACAACGTCAGCCGAGAGTATTTTCTCACTTTTTCTTAGAGTGTATTTAAACATCAGGTTTCCATCTCGGTGTTTAATTTAATTTGTTTGAATCTTTACCATAAGGTATCTTAAATAGGGCTCAGTAATATATCAGTCATATAGTCCAAATCGCTGTTTAGTTCAATTTTTGGACCATACTGGTGCACCTAACTAGCCGCTAGTAACTCTTCTCTTTCTAACGTAGTTCGTAACGTCCTGTAACTCCGCCTCCAAATCCGCGTAGCGGTTTCAGCGGAGTTCCTTTCCATGGACAGGGTTAGACGGCTGTGGCTGCCCGATTAATTGTAAGTACTTACCATCTAATTTCGCGTGTATCGGAAGACCCCACGCGGTTCGCAATCTTTTGACATCTTCGTTTCTGTCCTAACAGAGTGGCAGAAGCACCGAAGGCGTAACCATTGTTGTGCCGTAACAGACCTGACCGTTTTTGACGGGTTCGCCATTTCCGGATTCTATTCAACTATTCCGATGTGGCCCCCACATTGATTAAAAGGTAAAAGCAGTACCCCTTACGTTTAGAGCTTAGCTTAATTCAATCTTTTCATCGCATCATAGCGTACTGCAGACCATTTTGGATTGGTGTTTCATAAGGACTCACCATAGCCCATATGTATGAGTAATTTTGTCACTTCACTGTAGGCTTGCAATGACGGGTTAATGACAGTACTTATGCCCGCATCTTTAAAAATGGGTATTATTCCTTTTTCAATTTTTACCCACAGCCCTGGCCTGAATTGCCCATCTGATTGACGTCTGATGACTACAGTTTCACCGCTCATTGATTACTAGTTTCGACTGGTACCACGAGCAATTGTAAGTTAGTTCTCTGTAAACAGACGGTTCCCCTTTTTAATTCCTTGACATTTCCCGGTAACTGTTTGATTGATGCCTCCTCTCTTTATGTTTTAAGATCGACCACGACTACCTGCGTGGCATATTCTCCCTCCATGTACAGAGCCTCCTCAGGCCGTACTCCATGGTAATTTACCGTTCTAACTTATGCAATGATGATAGACACGATGATTTTCCTTCCAACTATAGTAATCTTTTAAAATATTTTTTCACTTATTTTATACAGCATTGCCCCCATTACCCCTTGTAGATGTCCTGATGAAGACCCCGTGAAAGGACTTAAAGCAGCCTGTAGATAGGGGTCGAAACGTCGACGGTTATTTTCCTTTCTTGGATTTCCGGCACATGGCCCCAATATTACAGAATACTGTATGTGACCGTAGAATGTTAATCATTTAATTATTTCTAATCGATGCCTTGAATTTAGGCTTTTCTATTATGAATTTTGTAATGTTGTTTGCAATACTGTAATATGCTTTTTCTGGAACTGTGTTCATTTCCCTTTTGACCTGACACTTCCTCGAGCACTACCCCCCCCCCTTCCCTTTCCCTTTCCTGGGGCACTAATTTTATGTGATTGTTTAATTGCAATTTTGGCAACTACGCGGTTTTGTTAAATAAATCACAACACCGCTAAAAATGTGTTTATTTTCATTTAATTTCTTAATAACTCTCTGTGTTTGTAGTGCACAATACACTTCATTTGCGGCGACCCCTCTCTTTTGTACCACATACTGCCCAGGTCCCCGTGACTTCATGGGCCCTACCCCTTTCACGTAACGTCTTCCATGGCCGAAGCTCGACTCAGATAGTCAGCCACTTTGTTGCATGTCCCCGGTATGTACTCCACATCATACCTATACTCCAGCAGCTTCAGCGTCATCTTGGCAATGCGTGGAGTTGCAGTCGCATGTCCACTCGAGGTGAGCACCATGACCAGCGGTTTGTGGTCCGTTTGTAGACGAAATCTCGTTCCCCATAGGAACTGTCTGAACTTCCCCATGGCCCATACCGCCGCCAGCATTTCCTTCTCAATTACACTGAACGTTTGTTCTGTGGGGGATAATGCTCTGGATGCGAAGCTGAGTATTTCCACAGTACCATCTTCTCTCTCTCGTGCGAGAACTGCTCCTAGCCCCTTCCCGCTGGCATCTGTGGTCAGTATGGTCTGTCCAAGAGGATCATGTCCATGCAAGGGTACCGCCTGGCTTATTTCTGTCTTCAACACTTCGAATTCCCTCTGTGCTTCTTCATCCCAATGGAACGCCGTCTTGTTTCTTATGAGCTGTCTCAATTGATGTGTCTTAGTCGCACAGTGCTGAACGAATTTACTATAGTATTCGGCCATCCCTAGGAAGGATCTCACTTCCTCCTTGCTGACGGGGGCCCTGGCATCACAAATCACCTTCACGTTCTCCCTCTTAGAGGGGATTCCATTTCCTCCAATTTCATGCCCTAGATAGGTGACAGATGTCATTCCCAGTCGATATTTGTTCCATTCCGCTGTCAGTCCCTTCTCCTGCAGGACGCCCAGTACCTTGTTCAGTTTCTTGTCGTGGTCTTCTCGGTCTGTTCCCATCACCAAGATGTTGTCTTGGAAATATTGAATGCCATCTACGTCCTTGAACAGGCGGTGCATCATTTTCTGGAACACCGCTGCGGCCGATGCCTGCCCGAAGGGCATTCTGCGAAATTGATAACATCCAAACGGTGTTATGAAGGACGTTAATTTTCTGCTAGATGGATGCAAGTCTATCTGATGATAGGCGGACGCGAGGTCAATGGTGGAGAACCACTTCACTCCCCTTGTTCTGGCTAGCATTTCTTCAATTCTCGGCAACAGGAATTTCTCCACTATCAGGCATTTATTCAGTTCTCGCAGGTCCACACACAAACGCACCTTGCCGTTGGGTTTACATGCTACGACTAAGGGAGATAGCCATTCCGAACTGTCTATGGGCTCAATTATCCCTTGTTCTTCCAGTCTACGTAGCTCTTGCTGCACCGCTTCCCTCGCCGCGATGGGCACGTTCCGGACCTTGTGGGACACTGGGCGGGAGTTCTCTTTGAGCAAGATTTTGTGCGTGAATTTCTCCAGCTTGCCGACTTTCCCTCCAAATACCTTTGGAAATTCTCTCTTCACTGTGGAGTTCTGGACTTTTATTAAGGTCCAGAGGTGTCAGGGACAACACCCGAAGACCCCTGAGTTCTACCTGTCTCGGTGCACAAATAAACAGAAACACGGGCTTCTCAATGGTGGCGTCAAAGACCAAAGGTTTATTACTGCAGGGACACAGAAGTCACAGAAACTACACACGGGCAGATTCTAGGAGCCTGTTCAATTTGCACTAAGTTGGTTGCTCCTTAAATACAAGTTTTCTAGCTGGGGGCAACATTCTTCACATACTAGTACGTTTCTTAAACTTTGTGTCCTAAACAATAAATATTTGGCGTTAAACAGGAATCGTCAACAAATTTCTGATGTCAAACATTACGAATGAGAGGTTCCCACTGTTCGATCATAATCCCATGTCATCTTTTCATTCAAGAGCCGGACCGCCTCATCGTAAATTTCGTTACCTCCCCCTAATAAAGGCCCAGAAGGAAAGGAGCAGAGCCAGGTGTAGAAGATAGAAAAACAGGATAAGAGATGTTTGTGGGTCGTAAATGGGCAAGGCTACCAACTTTGGCCGCCTAATCATGATCAGGTCAACGAGCACGAGAACCAGTATAGCAGGACTGGCCTCAGGCAGAGGAGGCAGCTTTTGCCGAGTCATGCGGCCACAGCGTTTCTGTCCTAAGGTGCACGTGTCACTAGCAAGGTGAATCGCCGGCTAAAGCCTACGTGTCCTTAAGTGAAATGAATTGATCAGAGGTCACTGTGTGTTCATTGACTATGTGAGGGCAAGAATACAAGATGGATGCCATAATCTAAAATGGATGCCATCTGTGTATCGGAAATGTGTTCATAACAAGAGTGCTCTTGCTCGTAGCATAGCGAAAACACCAGGATATACTATATGGATCATTTACGGTTCACTGGTACCGAAATTATGGGTTTACGACGATGTTGAAAACACGGGTTCGAATCGTCACGGAACCTCAGACCCTCCTTTTGCCCTTACATAGGCAATTACTCAGTCTATGTCAGAGTCTATCTCGATGTTCATTAGGTCAGTGATATGTTGTTGCAGAATTATCCTTTCTCGCACCTTGTCTCCAAACACAGGCGGTTTTCTAAAACAGGTTGCAGCACAGAGGCTACACAAAGCAGGACCACATTGGATAATAAGGCAGCACGAGAATAGGAATACTAAGATAATACCAACAACCATCAGAACCTTCCATCCCCACGCTGATAGTAGAGTCCCAAGCCATTCCATTAATGACCAATTTCCCTTGTCTACATGAATAGAGTCGGAAATCTTGTGTAGCTTAGAGATCGCTTCGTATACGGTCGGAGCATTATTGGGGATATAAACACAGCAGCTCGATTGGATCATTCTGCATACCCCACCTCGATCTGCAAGTATTGCATCAAGAACCATACGGTTCTGTAACGTCATGAGACGATCCGCCTGGAGCTCAGCTGTTAAATTACTAAGGGCACCAGCAGTTTCTGTAATAGTAGACTCAACTACCCGTGTTAGCTGACGTAGATTTCTACTATTGGCCATAGGCCCCCAGAACGGAAGGAAAACTTTGAAAAAGTCTCCGGCTTCCTGACCAGCGGTATCTTCTTTGCTGAAAACACCTCTTACTACTCTGGTCTTGTGATAATTTGGGGAAGCAGTGTATGTCGGAGGCAATAATCGAGCAATATGGCATGAACCTGAAAAGTCAGCAGGCAACCATGTATATGCCCTATCTCGACAGATGAAGTAGGTACCTTTAGCAGTTAGGAAGGCAGGGGAAGAGTTTGACGGATACACGTAAGTTTTAACACAGTCACTCTTCCCTAGCCGAGCTCTTGGATTTCTCCCATTACCTTGCAAGCAGAATTGACCTCGGTGAGGTACGACCCAAACTGGAGTGGAGCTCTTACGCTTGTTTTCACCCAAACTAATGCTATACTCCGTAGAATTCCAACTCAGATAAACTCGTAGCTCATCTCTAGGGATAATTGGGGAGTTATTGACGTCTTTAATCATGTCAGTTATTCCCTTTATCAAGGCTTTATTAGCGGAGTTATACTTAGTGGAACGTGGAGGACGCGGGGGATAGGTCTCGAGAGCATAGACAAATACAGTCTGGAAAGCCCGACATGATCCATTATAGCTAAAAGGCAAGACCAGGTAGGGAATGCCTTTATCCATAGTGTGTGGTATCAAACCACATACCCAGCAGTCTGTTGTGTTAACTACCAGTTGGTGTTGATGCAAGAGCTGTACAAAAGTGTTATTTATGAATTCTGAGCGTCGAGCTTGCTCATGTTCGGGGAACGGATGAAAGGAATGAAAAGAAGCAACAGTAGGAGAAACAAGATCAAGGGGAGGTACTGTAGTTGTTATCGGTGCAAAAATTAAATGGATACCAAAGGCAATTCCACCCACCAACGTTATTAAAATAATCAAAAACGTAATTGCACATTGCATCAGAACACATTTGTTATGTAGGATTTTGTATAATCTATTCCTGCGAACATGAATTACATTCTCTCTGTGCAGCCCAGGAAGCTCCATCTTCTACAACCGCTCGCAACCACTGATGATATGTACGTAGTTGAAAATGCCTCTATCAGCCCTGGGAGTTTCCAGAACTAACAGAAAGACCAACCTTGTGTCTGGCCCCCGCAGAATCAACTAGGCACAAAGCCACGACCCTACGGCGACCCAGACGGCAAGGTAATAAGAACAACAGAAATACACAGGGAAATACAAAATATTCAGCAAGCTTCCTGGCTGGAGGCAATGTATCAGATCAAATATAAAAATAGGCAGTTTCCTGCTTTATTTGTCCTTAGAATGAGAACGAAGGTTGTATCTCAGTTTTCCTGGCGTAGTTTGATCCGGGAATAGTCTGTTTTCAGCAGGAGTAACAATGTTCGAGTTCGCAGAGGACAAATGTTCGTTTGATGCAGTGTTCTGGTCAGTGATCAAAGAAGCAGCTTCAGAAGGAGAGTCAGAGTTCGGTGAATCAGTTATCAGTTCTGCATCACTGAAAGGAACATATTTAGGAACAGGTTCTGTATCAGAGGCACCAATTCCTTGCCTAACCCAATTGTCATAAGGGAGTGGAAGGGGTACACGCTTAGTATGGGTAGCGTGAACCCAGTTTTTCCGTCCAGCCACACGTACAGCAGTCCTTGTTGCCAACAGCACTTGGAAAGGGCCCACAAACTTAGGTTGGAGGTTCCTGGTCCGTCCAAAATTTCTGATAACGATGTAATCACCGGGTTTCAGCTGATGACCTGGACTTTCCGGAGGCTTTGGCAATGCATCGAAAACCTGTTGGTGAATGAGACTCAATTTAGCAGTCAAGTCAAAAAGGTAATCAATTAGCATTGGGTATTCTAGTTGTTTAAACTCCCTAGGTCTTGGTACCCCCCAAACATTAGCAGGGCGACCGAACACAATCTCGTAAGGGCTAAGCCCTACTCGGGAATGCACAGTCGCTCTTGTGGATAACAGGGCCAAAGGTAGTTCGTCTGGCCAGGACAAGCCTGTGGAGGCTTGTATCTTGGCTAGTTTCAGCTTGAGGGTACCATTGTACCCTTCAACTAAACCTGCTGACTGGGGGTGGTTCGCACTGTGAAATTTTTGCTTGATTCCCAAGCCTGCACACACACTCTGCATAACTTTCCCTACGAATTCACTCCCATTGTCCGACCATACAATCCGTGGCATACCATACCTGGGGAAGTATTCTTTTAGGAGGATTTTGGCAGTGGACAAGGCAGTATTATCTTTTAGTGGATATGCTTCGATCCACCTTGAAAAAGCACAGACTACCACTAGGACATATTTAAGGTTGTTACATCGATCCATGTGAATGAAGTCCAACTGAATCACTTCGAAGGGGCAAGAAGGAGGAGCGAAATGTCCAGTGGGTGTGGGGATTCCCTTGCCAGGATTATGCATCAGACATATCATGCAGTTTCTCACCACTCTTTCTGCACATTTACTAATTCCATCATTCTTCCAGACTGGGGCCAACATCTTACAAATCCCTTTAGAACTGATGTGCGCTGCTCCGTGCGCCATCGTTACCACCGCAAGCACATACGCATCAGGCAACATCCAACGCTGCTGCTCCGACAAATCAATCCAACATCCACTCGAGTCCAATTTACCTGTTTTCTCTTTCCATGCAAGCTTTTCCTCTTCAGTCGCTTCTTCCTGAATTGCTTTCACACTTTCCACTGTGTCCTCACACATTCCCGATTCAGCAACCCATCTTGCAGACGTTGCAACATACATCCCACTCATCGTATTCCTAGCTGTCTGTTTAGCTGTCTCATCAGCAAAAGCATTCCCACGACCAACATCATCCGTGATTGCTCGATGAGCACTGCACTTCACAATCGCAACTTCCGTTGGTAAGGTTAGAGATTCCAACAAGTCGTTGACTAGCTGACCATGCTGGATCTTAGTCCCATGGGACGTAATAAAACCTCTTTCCTTCCACAATCGACCAAAACTATGCGCTACGCCGAACGCGTACTGACTATCTGTGAACACATTCACTCTCTTTCCCTTAGCTAAAACACACGCTCTAGTCAATGCAATTAATTCTGCAGCTTGGGCAGAATTCTGACTCACTCTTGCAGTCTCCACAATCGTACTCAAGGTCGTTACTGCGTAGGCAGCTGTTACATCACCATTCTCCAATTTAAAACAAGACCCGTCGACATACAACGTGCCATCTGGGTCTGATAACGGAGTGTCTTTAAGATCAATCCGTATTTTTGTCTCCTCCTCAGTTCTAAAACAACAGTCATGTGGTTCAGAATCACTCGACTCCTGGCTAGTCGGCAACAGTGTTGCTGGATTCAATACATTGCATCTTTTAATCTGAATATGACTTGCTAGCAGTGTCAGCTCATAGCCTGATAATCTAGCACTGGTGAGGTGCTGTGTCTTTGTTCGGTTCATGAGTGTATCCACGGCATGTGGAACCATGACCACTAGCATGTTGTTCATGACCAAACCAGCAGATTGTCGAATGGACACTGCAGCTGCTGCTGTAGCTCTCAAGCAACTTGGCAACGCTCTGGCTACCGGATCTAATGTTGATGAAAAATACGCACAAGGACGTTGTTTATCACCAAATCGTTGCGTCAGAACACTCAATGCACAACCTTCTCTCTCGTGAACATAGAGTGTAAATGGCTTACTGTAGTCAGGTGTTCCCAACACCGGAGCTGAACACAGTGCATTTCGTAACTCAGAAAAACTCTGCTGACATTCGGCAGACCATGGCACCGGACTCGGAACACCTTTTCCAGTCAAGGCCACCAATGGTTTTGCCAAAAGAGAAAAATTTGGGATCCATTGCCTGCAGTATGAGGTAATACCTAAAAACGCACGCACTTCTCTCTGTGTGTTAGGAACATTCATCTGCGTAATTGCTTTTATTCTCTCTGGGGTCAACCTTCTTCCCTCCTTTGACAAGAGATGACCTAGGTAGGTCACTTCTTGACAACAATATTGCATTTTGGAAGGTGACACCTTGTGATTTAAATCAGACAAATGATGCAGTAGGGAAATTGTAGCTGCTTTGCAAGTTTCCTTGTCATCGGCAGCCACTAGAAGATCGTCAACATATTGCACCAAAGCAGAACCAGGAGGAAGTACAAAAGAATCTAATTGACTTTTTAATGCCTGACTGTAAATGGATGGGCTTTCACAATAGCCTTGTGGAGCACGTTTAAACCTGAAGCTTCGACCTCCTAGAGAGAAGCCGAAAATATCTCTGCTTTCTTCGGCTATTGGAATGCTGAAAAAGGCATTCTTCAAGTCGATCACTGAAAACCATGTGGCTGTTGCAGGAATCAACGTTAACAATGCAGTAATGTCTGGAACCACAGGAAACTGTGGAATCACAATTTTGTTAACCTCTCTAAGGTCAATTACAAATCTATAGACTGGAGGTTTTGAAGGATCAGTGCGTTTTAGAATTGGCAGTACAGGGCTGTAACAGACATTTCCTCTAGTTTCCTCTATTACGTCTTTCTGGATCAAATCTTGCACTATCAATAAAAGCGCACGTTCGCCTTTGCTAGAGATCTTATATTGTGGGATTCGTGGGAATTTGACATTTGCTTTCAAAGTTACTACATAAGGAGGAATTTCCAAAAGACCTACATCGTTAGGACCAGTCGCCCAAAGAGTATCAGGGAGAGAACGCAGCTCCAGTGGGAGCCCATCCATTGACAAGTACATCGGGGAGATGATTCTCTTACCCAATGTAAGCTGTACTCCTGACGGAGAACAGTACAGAGTCGCATATAGGCGTTTTAACAAGTCTAAACCAAGCAGATTTTCATTACAACCGGTCGTCAAAATCAGGGGTGCTTTTAATTGACGAGGCCCAACAGAGATAGCCAAAGGACCAGAAACAGGGTTGTGAACAGGGGCACCTGAAAAACCTACTGAAACATTTGTTAAGCCGGACAAAGGTGCGCCAGGGAGTTTCGCATGTATGATAGAACTTTTTGCTGCACCAGTATCCAACAGAAACGGTTCGACTACACCTGATGTAGCTACTGCGACATAAGGCCCACTCTGATCTACTGGAACTGATACTACTCCCTCTCTTTGTCCATGGCTGTCCTAGTACTCATTTTGCTGAAATTCCTCACTAACTTCACAGTAATCCTCAACGTGATACTGTTGAGATCTAGTTGGCTGTACAGATTGTCCGTTTCGCTGATCAAAATAATTAGAAGGGCGATCATTCGTTTGCGGAGGCATAGCACCTCGTCCTCGACCTCTAGAAGTTTGCGTAAAACCACCACGACCTCTCTGAGCTGCAGCATTATTATTTTGTGCTAGTACTGGACACTCATTCTTATAATGACCCTCCTTTTTGCAGTAAGCACATTGATTCCATTGGTATTGTGGTCTCTGAGAACCGTAATCGGTCCTCTGGTATGGCCCTTGCTGTGAGTTTGTCTGATTCGTGCGGGGCGGATATGCCTGCTGCAAAAGGACTTTAGTCTTTAAATCTTTTGTTTTCTTTTCTGATTTTTCTTTCTCTTCTTTATCCCTATTTTCATAGTACTGGGCAGTTGCAAGTATTTGCGCAGTCGTAGAGACAGCCCACGCACTTTCAGAATCTTTTAATTTATTACTAAGCTCTGGTAACAAATTGTGCACAAATTTATCAAAAAATAATCTCTGGCCTCCCTCCGTGCTCATATCCTGACCACTGTGATCTACGAAAGTTACTTCAAATCTAGTGAAAAAGTCGGAGACGCTTTCGTCTTTCTTCTGCCTGCATGCGGACAATTTGTCCCAGTTAACGCGCAATGCTGGCATCAGAGTTTTCATTAAATCGATTATTCTACCAGGCAAATTAGCAATCAGAGGTTCGGGTTTAGAACCACCAATTTGTTGACCATCTGCCGCTATTATAGCCTGCCAATCACCACCTAAGGCAACTGGATGGTTTTCTTTACGAATTTTAGCCCAGATTGGTTGCGGTACTACATTGCCAAATAGCATGTCAATGTCCGCTAAATTCATTACGCAAGCTTGAACCGTCTGGGTCAGCTCTTTGTAATATCCAGCGGGATTTTTACGCGGATCTGGCAAGGCCTGTTTTACTGCTAACACTTCAGCTCGTTTCCATGGAATGTGTATCCACACTCTCTGGAATTGGGCTGGAGCGGCTGCAATACCCTGGGCCGCATTAGCTCGAATAGCTTCGCGCCATATTGGCGGAACTTCTCTCATAGGATATTGACGACCTTGTTTTGTGCTACGTTTCTCTAAGTCTCTTGGTGAACGGAGGGAAGGATCAAACCTGAAGCCTAAAATCAGTTCCATTGCTTCTTTTATCTCCTGACCGACTATCATACCTGCAGCAAATTTTTGTTGAACATGAATCAATTCATCCGGAACTTGTTCAGAATCGTTCTCCTCCCACTCCTCACGTAAAAGGGAACACATAACATCAAACGCATAGCGCTGTGTCGGTTCATTCCATTGCATAAATGTATCTAATACATCTTGTACATCATACCTTCCAACTTTCGAAATCCACCTAAGGGCTGTAGAATCTAATATTCCTCGTTCTTCAACACTAGGAAGCTGACTACGTCTCTGAACAGATTCAGAGGCAGGACTCCTAATCAGAGTTTTGTAAAAGGGAGATAGAATATTAGAGACAGATTCAGTGATTCTCCGACGAACAGAAAGCGGAGTCATATAGCTTGAAGAAGTTTGAAGTAGAGTAGTAGTTGGGACAGAAGAAACAGCAAGAGTAGGGGTAGCAGGCAAAGTAATTTGTGAAACAACAGGTATGAGCGGTGCAGGCATAGGCAGAGGAGCTGGCAACCCTGGAAGAGGGGGTGCCGGAGGAATATTGTTAACCACAGGGAGTGCAGGAGCTTGATTCAGGGGAGCAGGGGCAGGCATACCAGGCTGTCCAGCAACCGGTAACAAAACATTTGGCAGGGGTGGAGCTGTAGCACCCTGTGCATATGGTGGAGGTGACCTTAACAAGTAAGACAACAGGGGATCCTTTTCAGGGTCCTCTACTGTCTTAGCAGTACTCGATGGCAAGGCAGGGTAGCACTTGTCTATCGCTAAATTACGCTCTCTATCGGCTACCTCTATCGCTTTCTCAGATTCATTGAGTTGCAGCTGCTTGGCAGACTGTTCTAAGGTCAACTCTTGCTCTTTTTGATCTTTCTTCAATTTTTTAGTCTCTCTCTGTTTGGATTCTTTTCGCCAACAACGGAAAGAATCAAACATTGCCGGCCGGGCTTTCTTCTTAAACAGTTTTATTTCTAAATTATCGAGAATTTCAGGTTCAAAACTACCATGTAGTGGCCAACTAAGGACACCATCTTTTTCCGTGTAACGGATCCATACCTCATTATAAGATATAGGACCCACACCGTGCTTGCAGTAAAGATCATAAAGAGGAGTTCCAATCGGAGGAACCGGACATGAGTCCTCCAACCGGGAATCCCTGTTGCAACCAAAACATGAAAACATACAGTTTTTCCGACTTACCATTTTATAAACCGGAACACAGAACAAACACAAACAAAGGTGCGCACTCGAACTAAGAACTTAGGCCCACCAAAGTGAACTAATGTATCGATACCCAAACCAAACCAAAAGATTATCGTAACGAGAACAACCAATGATAATCTTACGAAACCAAACCAAACCAAAGAACTAAAAGGATTATCCAAACTGGAGCAAACCCTTACGAAGTAACCAAACAACTAGCGACCACTTAATACTTAACTGAGGCACTGAAGACGTCACCAAGGAGAAACCCGTCACGTCTCGCCGTACTAAGGTCTGCACACCTCGGGTCCAAGACAGGGCGACAGTCAAGGCAGCAGACCACTGCAGCCGTCCGAACGGGAACCCTCGTGGAAGAGAACGTCGGGCCACTTTTGCGATATGCCGGGATCGATGAAGTGGGGCGCCTCCCTCTGGAATCTTCACACGAAGCTTCTCGAACTCTTCAGGCTTTTGGACCGGTACCGAATGACGTCGCCCCCCGTTGGGCGCCAATTGGAGTTCTGGACTTTTATTAAGGTCCAGAGGTGTCAGGGACAACACCCGAAGACCCCTGAGTTCTACCTGTCTCGGTGCACAAATAAACAGAAACACGGGCTTCTCGATGGTGGCGTCAAAGACCAAAGGTTTATTACTGCAGGGACACAGAAGTCACAGAAACTACACACGGGCAGATTCTAGGAGCCTGTTCAATTTGCACTAAGTTGGTTGTTCCTTAAATACAAGTTTTCTAGCTGGGGGCAACATTCTTCACATACTAGTACGTTTCTTAAACTTTGTGTCCTAAACAATAAATATTTGGCGTTAAACAGGAATCGTCAACAAATTTCTGATGTCAAACATTACGAATGAGAGGTTCCCACTGTTCGATCATAATCCCATGTCATCTTTTCATTCAAGAGCCGGACCGCCTCATCGTAAATTTCGTTACCTCCCCCTAATAAAGGCCCAGAAGGAAAGGAGCAGAGCCAGGTGTAGAAGATAGAAAAACAGGATAAGAGATGTTTGTGGGTCGTAAATGGGCAAGGCTACCAACTTCGGCCGCCTAATCATGATCAGGTCAACGAGCACGAGAACCAGTATAGCAGGACTGGCCTCAGGCAGAGGAGGCAGCTTTTGCCGAGTCATGCGGCCACAGCGTTTCTGTCCTAAGGTGCACGTGTCACTAGCAAGGTGAATCGCCGGCTAAAGCCTACGTGTCCTTAAGTGAAATGAATTGATCAGAGGTCACTGTGTGTTCATTGACCATGTGAGGGCAAGAATACAAGATGGATGCCATAATCTAAAATGGATGCCATCGGTGTATCGGAAATGTGTTCATAACAAGAGTGCTCTTGCTCGTAGCATAGCGAAAACACCAGGATATACTATATGGATCATTTACGGTTCACTGGTACCGAAATTATGGGTTTACGACGATGTCGAAAACACGGGTTCGAATCGTCACGGAACCTCAACTGTCTCTGGATTCGGTCAGCACTCACAATCAAAATTAATCAAGTGAGGGAATGGACACTTGTAGCGTTCAGAACCATTGGTTCAGAAATGGAAACCCTCATAAACGCCGTGTTATTACAGTATGCGGTGTATCTTGATTATCCGCCCCACACTGGCGTTATGGCATAGTCATTGGGCATCCAGTTATTTGTGCTCTATGCCGGCCTCACCCAGAGGCAACCTCTGAGTCTGAATGCAGTGTCCAAGTAATGAGGGGCAACCCCTAGAGGTATAGTTAGTGAAGGTGAAAAATGAAAAATTAAAATTAAAAACCAAATCTTCTCCTATAAGCAACTATTTTAATATGGAAAAGGTGATAGATTTGGTATTGAAAACTAATTGGTATCAACTCTGGAATGGGTTACAGGGTCCAGTTGAACCTCCTTGTTGATTAAGTCGACATGTTTCTGCTCCCTATGCCAAAAGGTCTACGGAGCATTTGTCAGGACAAACATACATACATTTACTCACACGACTTGTGCGGTATAGGTCAATGTATTCAGAGCCTTTAACACTCTCGTTGACCTGTAGTAAGGAAATAATGACAGACAGTACATGCATATGACAGACATTGCTATCATAATTATCACTTGGGGTGACACTTATATTCTCTACTTTCGAGCAATGCAGGAAGCCACTTGGTCATGCACATTTATATCACAATTGAAAAGGAAAGACGGAGATAAAGCAAACAATGAGGAACCACATGGATCTAGTCATTTGCGGTGTCACAAAGCATTGAATACATATGCAGTTTTAATTATGGCTTGCTTGCAGGGTAGGTATTGTTTTTACGCTGTTCTTTACTAGAAACTGTTTGTACATCTAACGGCACAGGAAGTTGTTCTATACCAGATGTCTAAAAGAAAGTGTCCCTTTGTATTATTTTAACCTTGCCAAACAGTGAATGGACGGTAGTAAATGAATAAGTTCTCTTGTTGAACAGAGAACGGGTTTGGCGCAAATGCAAGTTTGGTTTTGTTTTTAGGAAACAAGGGATCGCGTCTTTAACTTTATAGTATCTCACATAAAGTGTTCACATGTCTCAGAAAAAGTCGCGTTACATTGTGGGTTTAAACTTATTTCATCCAGGTTGCATATTCGATGAATAAGTGAATGCTCTAAACCCTCAGGAAGAAAAGCGCTTATATAAGTAACAACGTGGTTTAGTTACCCAAAAAAGGACATGGGAAAAAACGGAAATACTGTATGTCTGCAGAGTTCGTGTTAGTTTTTAAAAAACACACGCAGAAAAGCCACTTCTTATTACCTTGTGCGAGAATGTACTTTACTTCATCGGGCGTTCGGCTACCTTGTAGCATGGAGCTGGGGGACAGATTGGTAAAGTAACAGCGTGTTTATTTGCCATTCTTGCCTCTAAACAAACTTACGGAGTCGAAAGGGCAGCGTTCATACCTGCACTTGGAAGGACTTCCTCCGGTGGTGCTCGCTCTGACCCAGAAACCTAGGGGCGTGTATTTTTTGCCTCTATAAGGCCGTCCTGATAGAAAGAGGACTGGCTCTTCAAGAGAACTTTATTGGTATAACGCTACGCTGACAGCGTTATTTGTAACCACGACCTTACATTGGGTTAATGCAAGATCGTGTTTGCTTTTGCGTACTGGACCCAGTAACCCGTTCCAGAGTTGATACCAATTAGTTTTAATACCAAATCTATCACCTTTTCCATATTAAAATAGTTGCTTATAGGAGAAGATTTGGTTTTTAATTTTAATTTTTCATTTTTCACCTTCACTAACTATACCTCTAGGGGTTGCCCCTCATTACTTGGACACTGCATTCAGACCCAGAGGTTGCCTCTGGGTGAGGCCGGCATAGAGCACAAATAACTGGATGCCCAATGACTATGCCATAACGCCAGTGTGGGGCGGATAATCCAGATACACCGCATACAGTAATAACACGGCGTTTATGAGGGTTTCCATTTCTGAACCAATGGTTCTGAACGCTACAAGTGTCCATTCCCTCACTTGATTAATTTTGATTTGATATGGGGAACTGAATGGACCGTAATTCCTCCTCCCTATGTGTTGATTGGTTAGCACTCACAATCAGTCAGCAACACTTGCTCACTGCCTCAGGGGTCCAGTTTGATCCCTAGATCTCCTTGATCTCTCCACCCCAACACTGATGGGCCCTTCTCCGCCACATACAGTTTGCAGTCCGCCGTTCTTCCCCTAAACTCAAACTTCAGGGTCCGGTAGCCCACCATGGGAATCGGGGTGTCTGTATACGATACCGACCGAATGTCTGGCGTTTCCAACTTGGAGCCCAGGCTTGGACTGAATTCTTCCTCCCATACCGATCTCTGGACTATAGTGTATGGGGATCCTGAGTCTATCGCAATCCTGATTTTTACTCCTCCTATCAGCATGTCGGCCCATGGTTTACTCGAGCGCTTGTTTTCTATTCCCAGCACCTGCTCCTCGATGCACAACACCAGGTCTTCTTCTTCCTGTTCCTCGTCTTCTTCTTCTAACAGGTCCTGTGCCACATACTTCACGACCGTCTTCTTCCCTTTTCTGCGACATACCTTCTCATAATGACCTACCAGGCCACAGAACATGCATTTCGCCCGAAAAGCTGGGCAACGCTTATCTTGGGCCGCGTGGTTCGCACTTCCGCACCTGTAACACATGGCTTTGCTATCCGTGGACTGTTTCCACGTTTGACTTGACTTTCCCGACCATCTGTTGGTTCCTTTATTATTCCCGGGCGTCATTCTGTTTCGTCCTGACTGCTCTGCATCTACCTTGTTCACCATGATTCTCTGGGTGTTCTCCCGTTGCGCTGCGTCAGCGCATTGCTTCGACAGTTCCGCTTTCTTTACCATTGCTATTACTTCTTTTAGCGTCGCCTCTCCATGCGCACACAACTTATCCTGCAATGTCTTATTGGTGGTGTGCATCACGATTTGGTCCTTTATGAAGCCGTCTTGTAATGTCCCATACTTGCATGTAATTGCCAACCTTCTCAACACCGCGACGTAGTCGTCAATGGATTCTCCCGCTTCTTGCTTCCTCTGCTGGAAGTTAAAACAATCAATGGAAACGCACACCGCAGGCCGGTAATGATTATCTAGATCTTCCAAGGCATGCCGGAAGACATCATCATCAGCTGCTGGTCTAGGCGTGGGCACTAAGTTCATGAACACTCTTATCCCTTCCGGACCTAGATTATGTAGGAGTATCCTTCTTCTCCTCGCACTGGTGAAGGGTTCTCCATTCTCGTCTTCCAAAGCTTCTATATAGTTCTTGAAATACTCCCTCCAGTCTTCCCATTTCATCTGGGGTTCACCTGGTTTGGGCAGAAACGGAATCGGCGCCGTAAGGGAAGATGCTTGTGTGCTCATCCTGGCCTGTTCTTCCGGTTCCCCTCCTTGACTTCTAGGGCTGCCTGGCGCGCTTGTGTCCCCGCCTTGTGCCTTGTTGAGTCGGGGTTCTCCTTCTCCCCCTTCTCTTCTCTCTCCCCGTTCCGCCAGGGCCTCAGTGGTGGTGTATCCAACCTCCTACCGTGCTTCCTTTGTTTGTTCGCCTCTTTTCCTGGCCCTGGTGCACTTGGTGGGAGCGTCTAGTCTCCTTGCGCCTCTGCCACACTCCTCCTGCGACTCTCTGCCCTTGTGCCTCTTTCCTTTCAGTCCCCTAACTGGTACAGTGCAGTGGTGTCCCAGCGTCCGTGCTCCTCTGTGTGCCTTAGGTTTCCTATGAAGCAGTTGAGGCTTCTTGTGGGAAATCCCACTCCTCGTCGCCACTGTGATGTTGGTAAATCACCTAAATTGAGAGGCAGACTCTGGGGTTACTTCAGTGAAAGTTCGTATTTATTTATGCACTTATAAATCACAGAAAGAGCGCCGGGCGCCTCACAATGCGCTCCGATCGCTCCACAATGCCACCACGTTCCTCGCGCATGCGCACTCCCCTTTGCGGTCTCGTCCTGGCGTGCCGCGTCATCACGCGCCCGCGAAGGACTAGACCGCTACACTACAGTGTGTGTTTATATATATCTGAGACCTTTATGGCTCTAAGAAAAGGCTTTAAGAAATGCCCAAATTGAAAGGCTTGCAAATATGGTTGCAATAAAACACAATACCAGACACCTTTCAAAGATGCGCCTGTACAGATCACTAAACAACTGACCTGCAAAACAGAATTCGCAGTTTATGTGTTGCAATGCCCTTGTGAGCTCCGGTATGTAGGGAGCACCCGACTGCCAGCTCACAAGCGGATCTTGCAACACATAAGAGCCATTACTACTAAGGATCAGTCGTATCCGGTGGCCCGGCATTTTGAGAGTACCCATGATAGCAATCCAAAACATCTACAATATTACATCATAGATTGTGTGATGCCTTTGAAACGGGGCGGCAACAGAGATGCTCTTCTACGGGTCCTGGAGACCCGTTATATATTAGAGCTGGACAGTCGTACCCCGGGGGGGTCTTAATGTCAGCGAGGACCTCTATACATGCTTGTAAATCCCTTTATATACTAATGATACAGGATTTTCGCTGATACAGGGAACTCCTATAGTAGACAGATGATGCCACCTCTTTACATCTTAAATTAGCTTAATGGCCATTCCATCACAACTAGCCTGTCAGTAAATATTGGTCAATAATATAATCATTGAATGGAGGGGCTCCTCCTTTGCATCTTTTAACTTTAATTATTTATTACTAGCACTTTGCACTTTTTTATGTTTCGCACTATGCATTTACAGCTGCTCCTTGTCACTACCTCAGGTATATATAAAAACAAGTTTTGCACATGCAATTTTTGAATTGTCCCACTTGGGATATATTTGCACATGTTTTTTAAAACCTGGAAACTTAAGGTTTCAAATGAAATTTTATGAAGATATCTTTTTAATGGTGTTTTTTTAATATATATATTTACTAATTTATATATGTATTTATGCCATTTGCGATATTTTGCACATATTTAATACATTGTATGAATTGTGTATTGAATGACATATTTGACTCACTATATGTTCAATGGTTTGGCGAAAGGTAGAAAAAGAAGTACCTTAGTCTTTCCTTCGTTTCCATGGTTAAAACCTATGTAAGTTGTAGGCGGTAACAAACAGTCCGCCTTTTATGTTTACTATATATATACCTCACCTGTGGCAATGCATTTCACATCATGTGATCAAGACTGTGGAGACAGTCGAAATGCGTCATGGCGGGCATGCTGAGCATTAAAAAGCACGGATAAAGGCACCTTTGTTTTGGCACCAGATTCGGGTTCTGCTATTTGTCATTATCCAATTGAATGACAAGTTGGTGGCGCTGTTCGGCGTCTGGCGAGTTCCAGTATATATATATATATATATATATATATATTTGGAAAGGGCATTTGCAGCAGAAGGACATAGGCTATGCAAACGCCCACCATATACATTTACAAGGTAAAAGAACCGTGCCAGCAAAGTAGTCCCTTGTGGGTGTGTCTGCGTTGTGCTGTCGGCGTGTGGTACGTTCCCCCCTTCATGCCATGTCTCATATTGTGTGCTGATCCCACCCTGCTCCCTTTAAATACCCCTGCACCCCATAATCATAACCCACCCTTACTCCTTAAAATACCCCAACACCCTTAAACACTAACCCATCTAAACCCTATAAATATATCCTGTACCCCAAAACCCAAACCTATCCCTAAACCCTAAAAATACCCCTGTACCCCAAAACCCAAACCTAGCCCTGAACCCTATAAATACCCCTGTACCTCAAAACCCAAACCTACCCCTGAACCCTAAAAATACCCCTGTACCCCAAAACCCAAACCTAGCCCTGAACACTAAAAATACCACTGTACCCCAAAACCCAAACCTACCCCTGAACCCTAAAATAACCCTTAAACTACCCCTGTACCCCAAAACCCAAACCTAGCCCTGAACCCTAAAAATAACCCTGTACCCCCAAACCCAAACCTAGCCATGAACCCTAAAAATAACCCTGTACCCCAACACCCAAACCTACCCCTGAACCCTAAAATACCCCTGTACCCCAAAACTAGCCCGGGACAACGCCGGACGGGCTGCTAGTATATATAGCAGCCCGTCCCGACGTTGTCCGGGTATGAATTGCTGCTGGCCAGTAGTATATTGTTTTGTAGGATTTTGTTTTGATAGCATTTCTTATCTGTGACAGGCCTGTGAAACGCTCCGATTCACAGTGCACTGCTGATGCACTCAAGAGTGCGCATTCAGTAGTGTGTGAACTCGAGTTTCCTTACTTTATTTTTCCTTGCAATATTATGTAGCGCGAACTCGACAACATGGCATGAGCACAATTTACATTACAGAAGAACACATTCATTTGTGGTAGGCACGGGGAGACAAAGCGATTTGCCTGGAATCACAGGATGTTGAGCTGATGCTGAGATTCAAACGTAGCTCCCCAGCTCTAAAGTTCTCAATTCTAGAACTTGTGGCGGGATGTGTGTCTAAAAGTGTATGTCGGTGCTGGCCATCAATGAGAGAGACCTGTGCATTTTTCAAATGGGTGGTGAAAAAATATGGGTATGTTGCTGGAGATGTGGGCCGCCGTGCCACAAATGTACTTACCGGGGGAGGGTAAACACCCATTATTCCGCAACTTTCTTTCCGCATACCATCACTCCGCATACTTTCATTACGAAAGTTCCATGACTCCACAATACCATTATAACGCATGGCATTACATTTTATATGCTTTTACCACGCATACATTTACAACGAAATTCGTTGTAAATGCATGAATGGTAAAAGCATGTTTTTTTTTTAAAATGTTTGGATAAGGTAAGTATAGGTATAGGGGTATATGTTTTGGGGTACTGAGGTATATGTTTTGGGGTGTTTGGGTATTTTAAGGGTTCAGATATAGTTTTGGGTTATGGGGTACAGGGGTAGTTTTAGGGTTTAGGGATAGGTATGGGTTTTGGGGTACAGGGGTATTTTTAGGGTTCAGGGCTAGGTTTGGGTTTTGGGGTACAGAGGTATTTTAAGGGGTCAGGGCTAGGTTTGGGTTTTGGGGTACAGGGGTATTTTAGGGTTCAGGGATAGGTTTGGGTTTTGGGGTACAGTGGTATTTTTAGGGTTCAGGGGTAGGTTTGGGTTTTGAGGTACAGGGGTATTTATAGCGTTCAGGGCTAGGTTTGGGTTTTGGGGTACAGGGGTATTTTCAGGGTTTAGGGATAGGTTTGGGTTTTGGGGTACAGGGTATATTTATAGGGTTAAGATGGGTTAGTGTGTAAGGGTGTTGGGGTATTTTAAGGAGTAAGGGTGGGTTATGATTATGGGGTGCAGAGGTATTTAAAGGGAGCAGGGTGGGATTAGCACACAATATGAGACATGGCATGAAGGGCGGAAAGTACCACACGCCCCCAGCGTTTGTCACGCCCCCAGCACACGCCCACAGCACAACGCAGACACGCCCACAAGGGACTACTTTGCTGGCACGGTTCTTTTACCTTGTAAATGTATATGGTGGGCGTCTGCATAGCCTATGTCCTTCTGCTGCAACTGCCCTTTCCAACTCTGTATTCGGTGTTGTGATTGGTGCTGTGGTTCCTGAGATTACCTGCCTCAAAGGTTTGGGCTCTCTCTTTATTATATTAGTATGGATTACATTTCTTTTAATTAAAATGCCACGAATTTCAAAAGATAATGACTGGCACATTGCAGGTGACACATTAACTATAGAGCTTTTCCTGCTGCCTTCCACCCCTAGTATTTTGAATGTTTCTGTATGTTAATGTGAGTTATCACTATATACCGGTCTTAGTACCCTGAATGTAGGGGCATCTGCCCACAATACAAATTTTGGTAGGGTCAGGTAACCCATGCTTGTCTATTATTTCTGTTTATAGTTTTTGTATGGGTATCCGTATTGACAACTATATATTGGAGTATACCTAGGTCACATCCACTGCTCTGCATTGGAATGTTTCTAAGGTTATACAGGCAGCACTTGCAGTAATTTTGGTCCTTTTGTGTTGGGTTCATTGGCTACATGGCTACAGATGACTGGTCTTTCTTTCTTTCTATGTAGTGATGGAAGACCAGTAAATATTTTAACATTTTTTTATGGTTTAAAGAGGTGTATCTTCAACTCGTTCCTAAATTGAGGCAGCTTCAGGGGTGATCCTAAAGTATATGGAGATGCTGTTCCAGGTCCTGGGTGCATAAGTGGAAAAGACCTGTTGAATTGTTTCTTTTTTTTTCTAGACTTCTTAGTCTGCAGTCTGATGATGTCTTAGCTGGGGTGTGCCGAAACCCATAGGAGATGGTGAGCTCATCTACAATTTAAGACGGGGTGCTTGTTTTGATGGCTTTGTATGTTGTGCTGCTGGTTTGGAAGGTGGTGCAGGCCGGCAAGGGGAACCATTGAAGTTCCTCATGATGGAGGTGGTGTGATCATATTGTGCTTATCTTTTTATGAGACTTTACTTTGGCGTGTAGAATGCCCTTATAGGGTACGGGTGTGGAGTGTAGGAGGTCCTGGAATCATTACCACCATCCACATGTGATATGTATTTTGACAATGTGTTCATTGAGTGTGAGGTTGGCGTCCAGGGTAAATCCAAGTGACTTAGCATTCAGTGAGATTCTGATTTCGAAGCTGTCAAGGTTCATGTCATTGAGCCAGGGTTTGCTGTTTTTTGTTTGTTTTTCTTGCTAAATAATTATGCCTTGGCAGAGTTACGTTTTAGGTAGGCGCTGAACATTCTGGTTTGGATGATGTGCAGGCAATGCTTAAGTTATTGAATGTCTGAAGCAGAGGATACTTTCAAGTAGAGTTGGGTATCATCAGCATATTGCTGCATGTTCATGCTGTTATCTATTAGAAGAACACCAAGTGGATCCATGTAATTTGACCTATTGGCTTAATGGCCCCTAGGAAGTGAGCTATATTCTCTTACCACTGCAAGAAAAGTGGAGCTTAGGGCTGATTGCTGAAAACGACAGCACTTTGCTCTGCATCATCATGTAGACCACATCAATGTGTGCCCAGTGCACTGATCCAGTTTTATCCAAATTGATGCTTAACCGAATAAAAATAAATTTCTGTATCCTTGTAGCATACTACATTTTACAGGAAAAGGACCAACCTCATGTGCCAATCATTCTGTACAACCTTCTAAAGTGTGCATATGCAAACGGTATTAGTGGGTATAAAATCAGAAAACACATAACCAATAGCGGAAAATCAAAGTTGGCAATTATTTTTTATTTTTTAGAATTTTAGGTCTCACTTTAAGATTCCTTTAACTGTCTGTTGTGGAAGGCCTACTGTGTACAGTACAAATATTTACAGTGTGCTTTGGGTCAGGCTATTGCTTAAAGTTGGTTGACTCTATTTTTATTATCATTTGCTTGCTTCTTATTCAGCAGCTTTCCTTCCTTTACTTACGTTTATCCTTCCCTTGAAACCTAGCTTCTTTACCATGATTTTCATTAGATGACTTGTGTTGTACTTTATTGCTTGCATTCAAGGAGCTATTTTTCTTTTTCTGTCAATACTCAATAGGAATGTATGTTTTCTTGCTCTTTAATGTGCAGCTCCCCGCCCCCCTTAAATTTCCCCTATGTTGCTCCATTCCAGCCCTCCTAGCTTTTTTCCAGATTTATTTTCCAAATACTGCTAATTTTTTTTTTTAATGATTTTTATTTGCATTTTCCAAAAGCAAAAAGAAACACAATAATCAACTAGCCAGCCTGCTAGCGATGCATATTCAGGAGTATTGCTGCACAGTCAGAACATTGCAGGTGTTGTACAATATGTGCCCGTTCCACTAATAATAAACAAAAAATATGTAAGTGATCACCACATTGCGATATCAATCAACAAATAACCAAATGGGGAAAACGGCCATAAATCCAGGACATCACCTCGTATCGTAGCCACTGCAGGTAGGTAATTGTAAAAAAATATTTCACCCCGACCCATCAATCGACCCCGTATTCAGCAAGGTGTCCCCATCTGACCCCTCCCTCTCCCGGGCCTACGTGATGAATGGTTCCCAAATGTCTCTGGGTCTTGAAGTGGGGGGTCATTAATTCCCAGAATGTGGTTAGTTGGGAGTGCCCATACGTGACGTCCCTAATCCACTCTTTAATGGACGGCACCCTCTTCCTCCCCCAGTGCACGGCAATTTGGCGCTTGGCAAAGAGGAGAAGCAGCGCATGCAGTTTACGTATCTTAATGGGTGTGTCTTTGACATAACTCAGCAAACCCAGCAAGGGATTGGGGGTCACAGGTGCACCAGTAATATGGATGATAAATGTAAAGATTGCGGACCCAAATGGCGTGAGTTTCGGCACAATCCCATGCCATATGAAGAAAAGACGCAGGTGTAAACCCACAGCACCAACAGCTTTCATCGTCCCGCAACCCCATTCAGTGCAGGCCTATAGGTGTCCTAATAAATCAATTGAGGAACTTAAAGTGTATCAGGTGAAGCCTGTAATTTGGGGACAACTCGGTGGGCTGGCGACAGCAATACGTCCACTGGGCCTCAGTGAGTGGACCGGGGAGCTCATTGTTCCAACCCTGTAATGCCCTAGGCTTCACCAGAGGCGCCATGTTTTGCATTTCTGTGTATAGTCGTGTTGCAAGTTTACGGGACGAAGGTGAGCTTAACAGATTTTCTAACACTGACAGAGACAGTGGGGGTTCTGGGAAGCTGTCATGCAGGGAGCGACAAGCGACCCGAAGTTTATGATATAGGAAACTTTCAGCAAAAGGCACTGTTTGACCCTCTTCTGCAACTTGGGGGGGTGATCCAAATGTGTTCCTCGGGTATAGGTCTGCGAATGTGCGTATGTTCAGATTTTGTGCCATTGTTTTGCTGATTCCGTCCTTCATATTAGGTAGCATAGGATTGTGTACTAGCAGTATAGAGGGGGTATATAATATGGGAGCGCCCGCCCTTTTCCGCAGTTCATCTCACACCCAGCGTCGAAATAGTGATAATTGATGTCACCAAGGATGGCATTGATTATGTAACAAGTAACATTGTGTGAGGTCATCATCAGCCCGTTGGTAGTGAGAATTGCGCAGATAAGCATAACCTAGAAATTTTAGTGTTTTTCAGTTTTATTTCTTAACAATAATGTCACTTTAAAAGTTTTGGATTTTTAGGCAAAATATATGGTAACATCTCCTAAACGGAGTCCCTTCATTTAACAAGCCTTATTTGTGACCAGACTCTGTCCAACCATAATTATTCTTCACTTACCACCAGATCTTTTCAGGAAGGGTGCCAGACGGTGATTACTGCACCTGTTTGCTTTCTCAAAATAACGTGTAATAGAGATTTTATCTGACCGCCAGCCAGTTAAGAGTACCTTACTTGAGAATGTATCTGCCAACATAATGCCAAGTGACTACAACGTACACTTAAACTTGGTACTTTAACGGACTTAAATGAAAATTGGCTCTGGTGCATGCTTAGTAGTTTGGTTCTGAGAAAATTGTTGAATGTATTGTAACTAGCTTCTGGACACAAAGCTGTCCCCATTTTGAATAGAGGGGAGCTGTGTTTGTATGCCCTATGTAGGATATTGAATTGGATTATTCTCAGTCTGGCTTTGATAGCCTCTTCATGGTGTAGCATGATTGTCTCCCAGCTGATGTCTTCAAGGTCCATAGAGTTAAATTATTTCTCAGCACCTAGAGACACAAGTGCTCTAGGCTCTCTATCGGCGTTATGGTTATTCAGCTATAACTGTAGTCATTTAAAGTTTAATTGTGTAGTCTGTCTAGGTATGAAACCCATTTGGTAAGCATGGACCGCGAAGGATCTTGGCTAAAATCTTGCTTTCTGTGTTTAATAGTGAGATAGGTCTGTAGAAGAACATAAATATATTTGGTTTACTTTTTTGCCAATCACTACAATGAGTGTGTGGTTAAGGTCCCGCGGCAAGCTTCCCTCATCCCTGGCTGCGCAAAACAAGTTCAGCAGGTGTGGATTGAGAAGTGAGGCCAGTCGTTTGTACAATTCCACAGGGAGGCCATTGGTGCCTAGCATCTTGTTTGACTGCATGCTCGCCACAGCTTCCCCTAACTCGTCCATCCTCATGTCTGCCTTCAGGGTATCTCTGTCTAGCTGCCAAAACAGGGACCGGCACCACCCCCAGAAATGCCTCAGTGTTCTGCTCCGTTTGGCCCCTCTGAGCCACAAAGAGAGTTTGATAATTCCTCACAAACCTTTGGGAAATGTCTCTATCTGACTGCGCCACTTCCACTGCCTCTATCAGCACTTGGATCACCCAGTGCGCCACTTCTCTTTTTTCCAGCCATGTAAGAAGATAGCCTGCCTTATCCCCTGCATCGTACAGTTTCTTCTGCACCCACATATAGTGTTGGCGGGCTGCCGGTAACATGATTATGATATCGTTGTCTGGTCACCCCCAGGAAAATATAGGTTGCTGTGCTCCTTTTGTCCACCCATGTCTGCTCTAGCTGTAGAAGATTATTCCCCAGCTGTCGAGTCGTTACCTCCCTGTGTTTTTTTTTTATGGCTTTTATGTTTTGGGCTCTGTCTCTGGTAACAGTTTCCTATGACATTCAGAGAATAAACAGCCAGGTCACCGGCGCCTCAAAATATACTTGGGTGTCAACTCTTAGGGTCTCTGCTGTGCCCCTGTCTTTTAAGACCAACACGTCTAGTTTCCCGGAGTTTGATTTATCTCGTCGTCATGTCCTCATTTTAATTAGCATCATTGAGTGATCTGAAATCCCAGGTAGTTCGCCTCTCTCACTCAAGCTAGCTCACTCACACTGGAGCAAACTCGTAGTCCAGCCTTGACAGGGTTCCGTGAGCGACTGGACAGGAATGAGTATAGTCGGTCCTTTGGGTGCTCACATTCTCATCACGCCGGGCGAGCGTCTGTCCAGGTCCCAGCCCATTACTTTGTTAAAGACCCTGCACAAAATGTGAAGCTCTCCAATTGAATCTATTAGGATGGGGCCTAGTTTCCAGTTTCTCCAGCACCCCTTTCTGAATTCTCGATGGGGGGGAGGGGGTCATACACATTAATAATAAGGATCTGCTTCCTCTCTCCCATGTTCCCTTCCCCGTCACGTAGCGGCCATCTTGGTCTACCCCTTTGTTCTCCACCTGGATAGGGGTGTCTTCTTGACCAATATTGCTACCCCCTGGAAGCCCCTCGTATACCCCATGTGGGCCATTATGGTGTACCTACCCCTGTGTAGGTAGCAAACAGGTGTTCTTCAACAAGTGGGTCTCCTATTGGAGTGCCAGATCGGGGAATGTCTTCAAAGGTACAGGGTCACAACCCTCTCTTGATCTTACAGCCCATCCCGTTGAAGTTCCACAAGAGGGTTGTCAGTAAATCAATGCCTTGCGTATTGATCCGGATTGCCACCTGACCCAGAACAGTTTTTTATCCCTAATATTTTCCTTCATTACACCCTGAAGTTCACCCAGAAGAGTTTCAAGTCACCATGGAGCACACGAGAACAGATTAGGCCCACTTGAGGTCCAAGCCAAAAGCATGGTTTAGATAACTTGTGCAAATCAGTTTTTACGTTTTTTGTCGGCTATTTAAGTTTTAAGGGGCACACCACTTGTGCTATGTTATACATCAATAAATACTTAATACTATGAAAACGTGTATTCTTATGTAGTTAATTAAAACTATTTACTTAACAATACCATTATTAAAATAATATAGGTTGAAATGTAGAGAGAAAACTAAAAGCTTTCCTCACAGGTAGAACACAGAAAGGATACAGAAATTGTTGATCTGATTAGAGTTATGTCAGGTTAGGCTGCCACTACAGAAACTAGAATGTTAGTCGCAGGGGGTTTCTTTTTAGGTTTACATCAGATCTTACTAAAAAAAAGAAAAAGAATTAAGGCTGCTTATATAAACTTAATATCAAAGATTACTGTCTGTGGGTGCGCACAATTTGGCAACAAATAATAGCTTGCGACGACTACAAATGCTACAATTGTAAAATAGTGGTTGTAGCTCTTTCTTCTGTGGAATCTGCAAGGAAGGGCATGTGAGCATATGTTGTAGAAGGTATGAGTTGAGTGAAGTCATAACTTGCATTCTCTCTCAGCTGGGGAAGGTTTGCACTTAAGTGAGGAATTCTAATAGCACCATAAACCCAACATGAAGACAAAGCAGCTCATATTTGCTCATGAAAGGAGACTGTTCAGATTAATTTAACCAAAGTTCTTCTGATGTTCCATGAAGGAATTACATTTTACATATCGTTTAACTATGGTTTGGAGCACTTGTAATGGTGGATGATACTGCTACTGGTTCACCAAGAATAGTATTTCCAGGCGACTATACCCACTGTAGCTGCCCACCCATCACTGCACCATCTCTTTCAGATGCTTGCTTTCTGAAATCCGTTTATAATGGGGATGACTGAACTAGTGGTCAGAGTTCTTTATTAAATAGGACTGAAGGTTAATTTACAAGTTTCTTACTAGACCTGCGATTCCTCCCCACCCTCTCGACTCCCTTTGGGCAGCTAGGTGCTGCAAGCAGGCATGCATTTTAAAATCTGGGTTAAAAGAAAATATTTTAGAGAGGAGACCCTGACAGAAAGACCTTTGCTCAGTGTTTATTTGTATGATATTTGTTGCAATATTTTGTATTTTGCTTTATACCTACATTAAAAATAATGGCAACTTGGAACGAGCCACTTCGGTAGTTCAAAAAAACATAAAAACAAGCAATTCCAAAGCACTCCCCTCTCCAGTAATCATTTAGCAATGTAATCGTAATGAAAGATGTAAAGGGTGTGATCAAGCTAGAAAGACACAAAAACACCATGATAGAGGGCTTTTTTTAGTTTTTTTTTTTATTAAGACGCAAACCTGAGGGACCTGATACACGGGAAATTATTAACCTAAGGGACAAATCAGAGGAGGCCCCCCCCCCCCCCCCAATACCAAAAAATCCCCTGTCTTCCTACAAGCTTCCCTTAAGCAGACAAATATAGGTAGCTGACATTCCTTACACTCCTCTTTTATGGTTTAAATATTTTACTGATTTTATACATAGAAAGAAGAACAGGACCTCCTGCTCCTTAAGACAGTGAGATACAGACATTCATAGTCAGCGATGGAAGTATTACCAAGTAAATGCTGGGAGCAGTCTACAGGAGGAAGCCTCAGAAAAGGGGAAGGGAATCTAATAACAAAACACCCCCCTATCTACTCCCCTACCCCCCACCCCCTGTCCACAAACCAGAACGATAGGAAATAAAAGGGAGAAAATGATGCCTGCCTTGTGCCAATCACCATGGCCGCCTGGGGGTCGCACTTCTCAGGGATCTGTGTATCCGCCAGTCGGAGGAGCTTTAGATATCAGGGGCATGTCAATTCCCTGAACTCTGTGGTGAGCAGAGTCAAGAAGGGGCGCCATAGCTCTGGAAAATCATCCCTCCTGCCTGCTAGTGTGCCCAGCACCATCCAAAGCCTCTGTAGCCAGCCCAAGTGTGGGGGGGCCTGTGGGAAGCGCCAATGAGCAAGTAAGTTCTGAGTGGCTGCCCCTAGGGCGATGGCAATGAGACAACCTCTCCTGGATTTCAACGGGTACGTCAGTGGATTGGGTAGCCCTAGGAGGATGTAAGCTGGAAAACATGGGAGTTGTGTGTCAAGATGAGAATCTATGTCATCGAGAATGGCCGCCCAGTATGGTTGGATTCGAGGACAGCCCCACAGCAGGTGCTCCAGAGTGCCCAGCTCCCCACACTCCCTCCAGCACCCGTCGCTAATGTGTGGGTCGAAGCGGTGAAGGCGCTTCGGTGTATAGTACCAGTAGCTGGCAATTTTGGTCAGTGTCTCAGTGAGACCTGCGTGGTACGCCGAATGTCGGGCCCTGTAGTATATGCCGCTCTATTCTTTATGGGAGAGAGTCCTACCCAGCTCCTGCTCCCAACGTGCCCTCCCCGCATTATATGTATGGGTGGAAGCTGCTATAAGGTGTCTATACAGGTCAGAAATTAATTTTTTATCCGAGGATCGGAAAATCAGCCATTTCTCATAAGGGGTTAAGGGGCGCTGAGCTCCGGGTTTAATTTGTGGTTGAAGTGCCCAGTGTCTGAGTTGTAGATAATGCATTCTGTCCGTCTCAGGGATGCCATAGTCTGCTCTAAGTTGTGGGAATGGGATGATGCCCTCCAAGTCAAATAGATGGCCCAGGGACCGGCAAGGTGAGGGCACCAGCTTGTAAAGGCTTTGGGATCCAACCCTGGAGTAAAGTCAGGGTTATTAAACAATGGAGTCATAGGGGAGGGAAATGTCGTCAGCTCATGTGTGGTAGCTGTGCGGTCCCAGGCCTCCAGTATTGTGCTTGTGATGTGAGATGCATAGAGGTTGGGAGGTCTGTGCTTCTTCCGAATGAAGGTGCTACACTGTAGGGGCATGCCTGCAACCGCCTGATCCTGGAACAGCCAGTGTTTTTCAGATTCCAGGCGATACCATTCTACCAAGTAGCGAAGCTGTACCGCGTAAAAGTAGAGCTGCAAATCCGGTATACCAACCCCTCCCTGTTCCGGGGGGAGGACTGCAATTGCCCTCTTGAACTTGCGGCTTGCGGCCTTGCCCAATGAAATGTGACAGCTCTGACTGGGTCTGCTGAATCCAGCCAGCAGTTGGGCGCAAGTGGAGTGTCTGGAAAAGGTAGAGGATCTGGGGGAGAATTGTCATTTTGACGGCTGCTATTCTGCCCAACCACGAAAGGGGGTAATGTTTCCATCTACCCAACTCCCTGCGTATTTGAGTGCGGAGCCGGTCATAGTTAGCTGTGGTGGTGGCTGGAATGGTGGGGCCCAGTTGTATTCCCAAGTAAGGGACCGTGGTGGTGGATCACTGAACATGGTGCTCTTCTTGTAAGTGGGCTAGCTTAGGTGCAGACAGTGAGATATTAAGGGCATTCGATTTGTCTGTATTGATCTTGAACCCAGAGGCTTGCGCAAAGTTATGCAGCTCCTGGAAGAGCGCCCACATAGTCTGGGCGGGGTCAGTGATGGACAGCAAGATATCGTCCGCGTAAAGGCTGATCTTGCGTGTGTGTCCCCCGAATTTGATCCCTGTGATGCGGGGGTGGTTTCTAACTCTCCGCACAAGTGGCTCCATATAGAGCGCGAAGAGTATGGGGGAGAGTGGGCACCCCTGCCAAGTGCCCCTACCTATGGGGAAGCGGGAGGACGTCTGGCCATTAACCCGCACCGTGACCTGAGGCGAGCGATAACAATTGAGAATACGGGTGCTCGGGACGTCTCCAAAGCCGAACCGTTGCAGGACTTGTTCTAAGTAGGGCCAGTGAACTCTGTCAAAGGCTTTCTCAGCGTCAATAGCCAACAACATACATTCCTTCTCTATACGAGACGCTGATTCTATGAGGTGAAGCACTCTCTTCGTGTTGTCGCTTGTTTGATGCTGAGAGATAAAGCCCGCCTGGTCCGGCTCCACCTGTTGGAGCATATAGGGAGCTAGTCTCGTCGCGAGAATACTCGTATAGAGCTTAATGTCAATGTTGAAAAGGGAGATCGGCCTATACGCGCTGCAGCTAGAGGTGTCTTTCCCGGGCTTCGGGAAGACTATAATGGAAGCCTCCAACATTTCCTCCGGGATCGCTCCCGGTTGGGCAAATGTGTTAGAGGTCACGGAGCATGGGGGCTACTTGAATGCAAAAGGTTTTATAGAAGGCTGCGGAGTAGCCATCTGGGCCAGGTGACTTCCCCAGTCGGAGTCGAGATAGCCGCGATAACCTCCTCCAACCCAATAGCCCAATCCAGTAGGGCACCCTGGGCAGGGTTTAAAGATGGAAGCTGCGTGGCTTCCAAGTACTCAAGGCTGTGTTGTGTGTCAAGTGGGTTACCCGAGTATAGCTTGGCGTAGAAATCCCGGAAGGTTTCTGCTATGGCTACATCGTCAGAGGTGAGATCGCCGCCATGTGTTCTGATGGCCTGTACCCCTTGCCGCTGACTCATTTCCCATAGCTTATGGGCTAAAAGATGACCACACCTGTCGCCTCCTGTGTAATAGGTCTGTCGTAGGCGAAGGGCCGCGTATTCAGCTTTGTCCTGGTCCAGAGCCGCGAGTTGCTTCTGCTCCGTGCAGAGTTGACTCCAGGCTCTGGCAGCTCCAGTGCGCTGGTGCATTTGTTCCTGCTCTGCAACTCGCTGCGTGAGCTTTGGTAATGGCAGAGGAGATGGCTATGAATTCTCCCCGTAAGACGGCCTTGGGGCGGTCCACTGCGTCACCAGTGAGGTGTCGGGGTTTGCATTGAGGGTTAAATAATTTGAAATAATAGTTTTGATTGGTCAGTGATGGTGGCCTGGTGCAAAAGTGAGTCGCGGAGTCGCCAGTGTCGTCGTGGTACCTGTGCGCGAGGGAGTAGGAAAGAGGACATGACTGGGGAGTGGTCAGATAGAGATGCGGTGAGAACATCAGCATCAGTAGCTAATGCCAGCAGTGGGATAGAGCACAGGAAGTAGTCTAACCTGGCGTAGGTCTAATGAGCTCCCGAATGGTAAGTGAAGGTCTGGCTCTGCGGGTGGACGTTTCGCCATAGATCAACAAGTCCCAGGTCTCGGATGCGTGCCAAACTTGACTGTGAAAGGACCCCTACCTGACTGGTGCGCTGGCAGGAGTGGTCAGTGATGTTGTCAAAAACAAGATTCAGGTCCCTCCTAGTAGCAGGCGCCTCTTGGAGTTGGCTGTGGCTTCAGTGAGTGCGCTTTGTAGGAATTTGTCCTGACCTTCATTGGGAGTGTAGACCGAACCAATTATGAGGAATACCCCAGCCACTAGGAATTGGTACTTGAGTAGGTGACCCTTGATCTCGGCCTCCTTCTGAAGGAGCGGGATACCAGTATTGCCACCCCTGCAGACTTAGTGGAGTGGGAGGAGAACAGTTGTGTGGGGAAGGCCCGGGATTTCAGCCTGTGTTGGTCTTTGTGTAATAAGTGGGTCTCTTGTAGGAGGCAAATATCGGCCGTTGAGTGTTCTTAATAGTTATGGATAGCCCGACGTTTGATGGGGTTATTCAGACCCCGGACGTTAAGGGTCAGGATTTTAAGTGGACCGTGTGACATCTAGTGGGCGGAGTAGGGTGTGTCTGCATAGGCGCCTTGCAGGCAGAGTGTGGGAGTATTGTGAGGAGAAGGCAGTAGTGTTGACTCTGGAGGCGTTGTGCGCTGGCGGAGGTAGGGAAAGTGTGGATGAGGGGGGTCCTCCAAACAGAACGTAGTTAAGGAAAAAAGGAAAAAGGAAACCCAAGACCCCATAACTAGAAAATCCCCAAAGTCCGTCCCCAACGGGGGACAGGGCAACAAGTCCAAAGAACAAAAATAGTCTGTCGCCCCAGGGCAACTGATCAAATTGCAAGGGGGGGGGGGGCGTCATTTGTCCAAAAGGGAGCCAGAAGCTGGTTCAGTAGGCTGGAAGCAGTGATTTGGCGGTCGAGTTCTCTCCGGCAAGGGCCTCAGTGGCCGCGGACAGGGCTTCATGCTGGCCCTTGGCTATCTCCTATCCGGGCTGTCGTCGAGAGAGCCTTCGCCTGCCCTGGCGCTGCCATCCTGAAGGGGAGACCTTGGGTCTCAATGTGGAGCTGCGATCGTCGTCGTCTTCAGTAGACTATGCCAGTCCCAGTAGGCTGCAGGCTTCTGTGAGTGAGCGGATCTGGTGGAGCTTTCCATTATGGCGGAAGATGAGGCGAAACGGGTGACCCCAGGAGTATGAGATCCCCTTTTGCCGGAGGTGGTCCGTGACCGGGCGAAACTGGCGGGGCCTCTGCAGCGTGATCAGGGCTAAGTTCTGGTATAGCACCGGTGAGTGTCCCTGGTAGGAGATGGGGTGGAGGGACCTTGCTTTAGTGAGTATGGCCTCTTTGGTCTTAAAGTCCTGTACACATACCAGAATGTCCGTTGGTGGTGCATTAGGGGCCCGAGGTGGACCTACTCTGTGTGCTCTGTCAAGGACAACGTCAGATTCCTGCGGCTCTCCCAGGATGAAGCGGAAAAGATCCAGAGTGAACGCGAAGATGTCGCGGGTGTCCTCGGAGAGCTTAACCCCTCGGATCCGGATGTTGTGTTGTCGAGAGCGGTTCTCCAAATCCTCCATCTGGGTCTAAAGATCGACGAATTACCTCCTGCTACAGCACGTTTAGGTCCGATGTCCTGGCGTCTTGTGTCTCCTCCAGGGAGGCTACCCGCTCTCCGACTCCATCGATGTCCCGTCGAAGTTCCTTGACCTCTGCAGCAAACTCAGATTTAACCAATTGTATATTTTCTCTGAGGGTGAGGAAGAGCGGTTCGAGGAAGGCCTTCGTGATTGGTTCGTCTCCGGTGGATGGGGGGCCCTGTCCCGCCCCGGTCTCCGGGGTCGCGGCCACCATGTCGGGGCTGGAGAGCGAGCAGCCGAAGATGTCCTTGAGGCCCTTCGCCTTGTTGGTTCTACCTTTGGACATGCTATCAGGCCTCACCAGGTAGCAAGGACGTGAGTCCCGAAGGTAGGGTGTGTACTTCCGAGGAGAAGGCCGCCGCCACCGAGCAATGCAATCTGGTCACTGGGCCCTTAGAACAAGGGGGGGTTCTCCCTGCCCGGTCAGGTCGGTGTCCCCGCTCCGGTAGTCGCCCCTCCGTTCACCGCCCGGCTACCCTGCTGATTCTCGCAGTGATTGGCCGCTGTTCTCCTCCGATCCAGGGCAGCTCTTATTGTTCCCAGCAACCTGCGTATGTGGGGTGTCCACGGGTCACCTCCCACTGTCGCCCATGTCCATCTGCGCCAGGAGCTTGTGATGACCTCTCCTGTGGGTTATGCTGGAGGGCGGCACCTCCCGACCTCCACTGCCGGCAACGGCGATCTCCGTTGGGCCCAGGCCTCCGGCCTCAATTTTGGCGATGTGGCTGGCAAGGTTGTGCCACTCTAGGCTTGTCCCGCTCAGGGTTGAGGTTGCCGCTGGAGGGCGCCCGGGTGTCTCTCCCCCATCCCGGGAGGAGGACGTCGACCCCAGCACCGGGAGACCCCGGCCTATTATGTCTTCAGGCCTGCAGTTTGTGGCGTCTCTAGGCCAGGCCCTCCCCCAGGGGCGGCCCCGCTCTCCCACCCAGGGCAGGCGGCAGACCGGGTCTCCTGCAGCTCCCCTCAGGCGTCGGCGCTGGTCCTGGAATCAGCAGGCCCGTGTCCCCTTGCCCGTTGCGCCGCAAAAGCTATGCCGCCTCCGTCGCCGTGTGGGAAGGGAATGCCTCACCTCCACTCCCGGTCGATGCTGCAGGCCTGGTGTGGCTCCTTGAGTCCTCCGGTGCTCCCCAGGCGTTGCAGATACTGCTGCGTTCGCTTTACTACCGGCCACCGGCTCCACGGGCTCCCGACCAGGAGCGCTGTCACCTCCGTGCGGCAGAGAACGTGCCAGGCAGAGGCCATAGAGCCGGAAGCTAGCCTCAGAGGTCTCTATCACGGACCGCCCCTATTGGCAGGCCTCTGCCGCGCTGGTGATATCACTGCCGGATTCGTGAGCCTCCTGCCCGGATTCGGCATTCGCGGTCAGCCGCTGGTACAACCGCCGACAGGGAGGGACAGTGCGGGACTCCGCCGCCAGTTCCGTGCTCCCCAGCTCTTCCAGGTGCCATTAGATGCTATTTGCGGCGGACGGCGGGCAGGAGCTCAGGAAGAACGCATCCTACCTCGCCGCCATCTTGGCCACCTCCCCTACACTCCTCTTTTAAAGCGGTCTTATGCCACTTATAAAAGAATCGGTTCACAGTACAATTGCAGTGTTCTTGATTTTAGTTAAATAGTATCCTTCTAGCATTCACTCCATGGTGTTGTCTATGTATGCCTCTAGGCTCCCTTACTCTCAATGGTGTATTTCTACCTTATCTTTCATCTTTGGGGTGAATTGTACAAATATTAAAACATGATCTGTGGCTTTCTATTACAGTAACAATGAAGAGACGAACGGAGCCTACAGAAGGAATTAGCCCGTTGACCAGTAAGAAGAAAAGGTTGGAAGAACTCGGGATAAACCTAAGCTCCACATCCAATGATGACGCCCAGTGCAGTAATCAAGCGACTCAAGGTGAGCAAGGCCTGAGGGTGGCACCTGGATCTATCCATTCTTTTTCATCATTTGGACAGTGCCATGGTTTTCAATGAATTCCAGAATGTGTCTTTAGATATCTTGCAGCCCTTGACCTCCTTAACACATTCTGAGATTACCTGTCCCAGAGGCTGCCATGGCAAGCAGTAACTGCTGGCAAATTATTGCAGTACTGCAGCATTACTACAGGCGTCCTTGCTCACTACCTCCCTGGGGGTTCAGAGGCTAATTAGAGAGTTTTCCAGTCACGTGGCTCACTGTTGCTATAATTGTCCAGAAGTCTGTAAAGAGAAGGATGGCAAAACTTTCCTCCAGCCCCTAAGAGTTTGAAGAGTGTCTTACATGGTCTTCTGTAGAAATTTGTTTAGTTCTCTCGCCAGCGGATTTTTTTCCCAAAGACCACAGTAAAAATAATATAGGTTTTCGGTCATACCTAATCATGTGCTGGCCATTCATATTTCTTTCACATGTTCTTCCTCTGGTAGTCGGTGAAGGGCCTTTTAGACTGTGAAGCACCTCTCTTTCACAGGGACCAGATTAGCTGGACTGTATTTATCCCATTTGTAGTTTGATTGTTTTTTTTGTATGAAGATCAATATTGTCGTGCCTGCCGCACTCCTGGTTTTGGATGCGGCAGGAGCGGAGGACTTGTTAAAAGCCCACCTCTTACAGCAGAAGACTGCTTAGAGTTTTAGATTTCGCGTCTGCAATCTTCTGCCCTAGGAACACTTTCTTCCACTTATGGGTCATTTGCACGTGGTGCCTGACGCCTTCGGCGGTGTTGAGGTCCATCATCTTTCTCACCGGTTCTTGGCGTCCTCTAGTTCCTGCAATCTGCTCCAGCTCAGCACTCAAGGATCCCTTACAAAATACAATAAGAAAAATGGTGGTATTGCGCACTGCGCCAATGTGAAGATGTCAACCATATATGCAATAACTAACTGATATGCTCATTTGCCTGCTAAAACTCTGCTTGTGTTTTACAGCTGTGACTCCTCTGAAATAGACAATTCCACACCAAATAGCAATTCCTTGTTTCGGACATTCTAAGAAATAAGTATTTAGACCTAATAAGGCTCTACACTATTTTTGTGTGTTTTGTTTTTGACCTTAGCTTTTTGTCAGACATGTATACAAGAAGTCATTGCATATATATATATATATATATATATATATATATATATATATATATATAACCCAGACTTTGGATATTTTTTATGTAATTGAAGTCTTTCTTTGTCTCGTGCTGCTTACAACCTTAAATATGCATACAGTCACCCTTATATAGTCATGTTTTTTTTAGATATCCTGTCCTTGTTTAAATCTGTTTTCCTTATTTTCATACATTGTATTCTACTCCTGTGTATGCAGTCCTTTACTTATAAACATGCAAGAGGGGATTTATTCAGGTATTGCATTCATGTAAACACTCCTGTTAAAACAGTTATGGTATTTTGCAATGGTATATACATGCACTGATCCCTCTATTCTTTTATTTACATTCAGGAGGTGAATAGCGACATTTGAGCTCCACACATCATCCTGACTTTGACTCCGTGGGACATATGTTTTTTCTTTTCCCATCCCCTCTTCCCCCAATCCACCTCGAGTTGCTTTGATACATGTTGGGCAGGCTTGGTGGTGGGTGAAGTTGGGAACTTGCTTCACGTTCCTCCTATCGCTCTTGCAGAAACTCAGGTGAGATCTGACATTATAAGATGGTTACAGTATTCAAGTCTAGAATTAATAGTTGCTCCGACAACTCTTAGGGGCCGATTACAATCTTGCTATGAAAGCCCTCCGTACTACTCCGATCCGGAGGGCTTTCCAAGTGAATCGTGCTCCTGGAGTCAGAGCGACCGATTCCGATGCATCCATATAGTGATGGACTCGGTTCGCTCAGACTCCTATTGAACTCTATGGAAGCCTGTATACCGTACGCGTACACAGGCTCCCATAGCAAAAAGGGGTGGGTGGGGAAAAGCCTGCACCCGGTGGCGGGGGCCCTTGGTGCCTGCCACATTATGCATCGCCTGAAAGAGAGGACCCCCCACGGGACCGATTCGGAGGGCCCGGGGTGAAGAGGGGCTTGCTACAGCCCCCTGAAGTCCGATTGTGACAGCCGATTCATCCTGGCAAAACCAAGTCGATACGGCTGTCCGAATCGTGCATCGTACTCGCTTGTATCGGGTTTGGAAACGATTCGTTCAACACGGACGAGAGTTTTGCATTGTACTTGGTCGTTCGGACCAGGGGACGATTGGGTCGAAACAGCAACTCCGTATCGGATTCGCTCGTTACGGATCACGTTAGGAGCCCTTTCTAACGAGATCGTAATCGGCCCCTTAGTGTAAAAGCAAGAACCAGTGATATGCTACCTACATAATGCACATTAACATGTGCAGCTTTTAAAAATTAGAGCGATTTAAGGCTGAAGGGTTCACTTTCACTTTATTGCAGGGAGACATGATATTGTTATGTTCTTTCTCAATTTACATAAAGGATAACTTCTGTCTTGCATGCGTTTTACTGAAGACTATCCATTTGTGGGCGTTTCAACCAATCATTCTGAAGCCAGGAAGATAACTTAAAAGAGGTGACCTTTAACAAAGTGTGTGTGTCATGCACCTAGATGTGAATATATAGTGGCCCATTCTCCAGCAGCCGAAATATGTATTGGGATAGTTGTGTTGCCTGTGTGGCACAGAACTATAGTTTTATTTCCTACGAGAGCATAAGCAAACCCCCTTAGTATTCGAGAGTACTTACTGAAAAAGCTCATGGATCCAATCCAAAGTTGTGACTGCAGACTTGCCTTCCAAGGAGTGAAACACCAAATAACATGCCAGTGGAGCATGAGCCCACAAATGATTGTAGGGGTTCTTGGCAGTATTTGCAGATGCGATAAGCTCATACATTGCAGTCCACTTGCTTTTATAAGTGCTCACTAACAACTGTATGCGATAAGAGGACCACAACTTTCAGAACTCATTCAACATTCTTTTCTTGGAGTATTGCCAAAATTTCTGTTTAAATCTGTCCGTTATTGGTTTGTTCTCATGCATATGTTTGGCAACTGAGCAAATCTCACATGCCCTTGAGGGCTTCAAAAAGTTGAATCTGTTTCATATTTGCTGTAAGCTTGGAAATATCTTGAGATGGGTTGGATGATGGCTGATGCTGTGAGAAAAGAAATGCTTATTGCCCCACAGCTTTACCTCGAAATATCCATTTTGTTGTACAGCACGTTGGAAACGGTCCACAGGCATCATCTGCTTCATCGTGGCGTGTTAACTTTGATTTGAGAAAGCTCTCTCTGTTGGGACAGCTCTCTATTAAAATGTTCTCTGTTCTTTAAAAAAGTGTCTTCCTTTCATCTCCTTTGGTACGATGCTTCTGCTTAATGAGATATGGCCTGCTAGTTTATTCAAAGGTTCTGGATTATGAGGAACATATTTTAATGGAAAATTGAAAGTTACTTTACTATAAATCGGAGTACTCCTTCATGATTATGCTCCCTGCCACATATAGCTATTAAATGTTTGTTCTCCCATTAATAAGCTTTCAATTAGAACATGATGGCAGCTGGTGAACTCGTGGCCAGACCTCTCTGGAGAGTGATGGACTTCTGAAATGTAAACATTTTTGTGTTTATGTATATTGAAATATAGCCCTTCTTCTCTAGACCAGTGGAGATAATTCTATAGTTGAGAAACATACCACCAATGAAGAATTATACTTTAGGCAAGTAACATTTCTGTCTCTGCATCCCGTGTATTACCAATTAACATGTCTTATAAGCTTACTGAGAAGTAGGTAAAGTAAGTAATATGTAGGTACAATTGGATATTGTTGAAGCACAAAGTAAAATGGCAATGGAAATGTTGTATATTTATGAAGGAGCAATGAACATTTGAAAGAGCTGAAGTGATAACTTGAAGTCTGTACACCAAACTTTAGTGAGTTGATTTTTATCATCTGTTGCTGTAGAGAAACAAGAGGCAGAAGTGAGCCTGACTAATTTGGATAGCAGCAGCAGCAATATGTCATCCATCACCTCCATCTTGTCCATCAGCAGTTCCGACAGTGACGAATTCTACGAAGAAAACTTTGACTACAATGACCTCGATGAAAGCGATGATGACAGCTATATCTTCATCTGAGACTGTTACTGCCATGGTAATGGGGCATGATCAAAGCAACTGCCTGGTCCAGTTGTTTCCACTCATTAGGGCTGGTACATGGAAACGGAGGATCTCAACCCCTTGGGCTTGATAGGCACAAACATAAAGGAAGCTGCCGTGAGCATTTTGTTTCAATTAAGCCAAAATTACAGGATGTTCTGGAGCCAAAGCTACATTCTGGATTTACTTTTTCACCTTTCCGTAATTAAATTGTTGAACTTTTTTGTAATTTAAATAATTATCAAACGTGGTTGAAAGGTTAGCTAATTATATTTGATCTGAGAAGATTTGTTTTTCCTCCTGACTTGCTAATTGGAATCAAATGGAATAGTGTGCACTGTAAAGGATTTTCCATTATCCCACTAGTTTTCATCTCCGAACCCCTGCTGACGCACTGAAGCGTGAAGAGCTGCATGCCCACACCGGTACAAAAGGGGGGGACAAAAGGGGGTGTGATGGACGGAGCATCTGAATCAATCAAACACTCACACCCAGTCAAAAGATCTGGGTTTAATCCATCACCGTTCTTTAGCTCACTCTGCCACCCCAGTTCAGACATGGCTATATGCAAATCAGTCTGACCCTGTGCCTCATGGGAACAGTCCAGCCCGAACTGCCAAGCCATGTCTTCCCTGGACAGGAAACAAGCTTCTGAGGACCGGTCTCTGGCATTCCAGCCGTCTTCAGCCCGGCTTGCTTGAATCCAGTGGCAAAGTGAGCAAGGGACTCACGTCTGAGCATACCCTGCCACACTTATGGCGGCCAAAAGCGGTACAAAAGGGGGTGGTGATGGACGGAGCATCTGAATCAATCAAACACTCACACCCAGTCAAAAGATCTGGGTTTAATCCATCACCGTTCTTTAGCTCACTCTGCCACCCCAGTTCAGACATGGCTATATGCAAATCAGTCTGACCCTGTGCCTCATGGGAACAGTCCAGCCCGAACTGCCAAGCCATGTCTTCCCTGGACAGGAAACAGGCTTCGGAGGACCGGTGTCTGGCATTCCATCCATCTTCAGCCCGGCTTGCTTGAATCCAGTGGCAAAGTGAGCAAGGGACTCACGTCTGAGCATACCCTGCCACACTTAGGGCGGCCAAAAGCTGTACAAAAGGGAGTGGTGATGGACGGAGCATCTGAATCAATCAAACCCACACCAGCAAGTATCCTTAACCTGCCATAACAACCAGAGTGAGACAGGCTTTTCAAGTAAATTGTGATTTTACTACTGGACCAACTATGACAGCTGAGTTTTCAGAGTCTAGTGTAATTCTAGTGTAATTCCAGTAAAATGATTAGGGTATGGAGCATTGGGAGTGGAAAAGGACTTTTGCTACTAAATTGTGTATATGTTTTTTTAATTTAAGAATCTAAAGGGGATGTACCAGTCACGTTGCACTTGTTGAATGGAATATTAACAGCACTGACAGATGCTATGTAGTATCCAAGTCTACCAGGGCTAAGTGCGACCAGGAGGTGGGAGCAGGACCCTGATTTTAAATACTCCCATAGATACCTTCTAGTGCCGCTCACATGACGTTTGCGTGATGTCAGCAGTTTGATTTGCCTGTAGGGCCTCCACAGACCTGCAGATATTGCCCTCTTTCAGTAAGTTTTGTTCACATTGGAAGTATCCTTTCAAGTAAGATGACATACATGCTTAACAGTTGGACACCATTATAAGCTAATCGGGTAATCCCAGAATGCGTCAAAGGACCTGGGAACAATACGGTAAGAACAACAATTGGTCCTGAAGTACCTCTTTAGAAACCCAAAGAGGAAAAAGACCCTTGAAATCAAATCAATGAGTCATCGAAAACTTTATCTCATAGTCACTGAACAAAGGCGTAGAACATTATTCAACAATACACCAGAGAGAAAGACAAAAAACAACGGAATCTTTGAGACATTATCTTCTTTACATAGAAATTATAGAATGAGGATAATCAATAAAGCATATATCAATAGACGGTTGTCCGGACAGAAAGTGCTCATGTGCAAGGTGAATACAGAAAAGAAAAGTCAAAAAAGAAACAATTGAAAATCAAGGTATCATATTTATACAGATACAGCACTGGTTGCAAGATAAGTAAACCAGTGCTCCTAGGCCTGTTTACTACAACGTTGTGCTATATTATTACATGTCCATTTTACAGAATGATGCCGCTCGTTTTAGAATGCACCATCCAATTTCAGAAAGGACCAGCATAGTGTATTCCAGGCCATGAAATGAGGGGTGTTGACGTTTCAACCCGACTTAGGCATAGAGGGTAATTGTAGACCTACGCATGCAGGTCTTCATCAGGACAATCAAAAGACAACCGCAGTTAAATCCTGAAAAGGCGAGGTAAGTCTCCAGCTCACTGTGAATGGGTGGTCAATTACATGGGTATGCACCAGACTAATGCATAAGTCACAGTGAGTAGGCGGTCTTACCAGCACACTGAGGTGGAGTAATGTGGCTCTTTAATTGGTTTCAGAAATGCGGCTGCTTGATGTTCGATAAATACCTGACAAAAGTCAGGTAAGTCGGCGAGCACTTTGCCAAAATATTCGTAATAAACGGCCGTGCGGTAGAAAAGAAGTTTCTAAATGGCTGTAATTCTATGGGCCCCCAGCAAAAGTCCAGTAGGCAGGTGAGCACATCACCAAGGTCCTCTTCAAAGAGATGGCCGTGCTGCAGAACACGGTAGCTCCTACCAGTGTGCTTGCTGCGACGTAACAGTTGGACACAACACTTTGGAGTGAAGCATGGCTTGAGGTTGTTGGGAGGTTCAAATTCATGCTGTGGAGGGTGTTCTGGTCATTTACCTTGAGCCTTTTTTTGAGGTATTGTTGGCTGTGAGGCAGTAGGGCTACTTATTCTAAAGCTTTGCTGAATTATGCCTGGGTAAAGGGTAACCTAGGCAAGACTTTGTCCTACTCTGTTTTTCCTCAAATTTTCCGTGGTTGTCTGTTTATGGTTCCTGAATGGAATGGCTTGTAATCTCTAAGGATTATTTAATTTCCAAATTTATTTTTCTTTCCTCTTTTTTTCTTTTCCTCATTGAAAGAAAATGCTTTTTCTTAAAATAAAGATTTTCTTCTGCCAGATTGTTCCAGTCATAAGCTCTTTCAATCTATGTTATTTTTTAACATTTTAGTAACCTTGTTTCATACTTGGGGGATATAGATTCGTCCACCTGTTTCTAACCTTTAAAACAGGGAGTGCGGTGCGTAGATTACAAAATATATATATTTTTATGAAAGTTTTCTTAGGTAGTACAGTACAGGTTAGTAATACTCCATAAGTGAGCAAAAATGTCCCATCATCTGTTCATCTTAAACAACAACATGGCATATCAAAACCCGCTTCTCCCCACCCACTCCCCCGCATTCCAACAGCAGCCCACACTATTCTAGTAATATAAGAACACATTAAACCACAACTAGAAATGGCATCAGGGGTGGCGCGATGACCATCCCGGTTCATTGCACCTCCTCTCCCCCTTGCAGTCCCTCTAGGGAAAAATATGATGATAACCATTTCCCCCAGACATTGTGGAGTTTTCGGAGAGAGCCTCTACTAGCATATGTAGCTTTTTCAGCTATCAAGTACATATCCACACCTCTCTTCCACTCATCTACGGTGGGACACTCCCAGCTCCCAAGCGGCGAGCCACAACTCTCTTCACCACTGTCAACCTGAGGTCAAAGATTAATAGTTGGGCCCAGGAGAGATCCATATCATTAGGGATACCCAAAAAAAGGTACTTTGGGTCCAGGTGGAGGGGTAACGATAATATGGTTTTCCAATGATAACTTTCCAATAAGATTGTATGTGGGGACAGCTCCAGATGATGTGAAAAAAGGAGCCCTTGAAATCGCTGCATCTCAGGCAATGTGGAGCGGGTGCCCTTCCTATGGCATGGAGGCAGCTCCGATCTTAGTAAACACGATTGAGGTGCGTAGATTTTTAACCTCATAAGTGAGGCGACAAGAAGATTCATCCTTTTTCTTTGCACCTTTTCTGCAATAATGGATCTGCAGTCTGCATGTAATGCATGCTCAGATATCATATCACTTCCTGTTTCTGTTCTTGGAATATGTTTGGGAAAAGTTTTGTTTTAATAGGCGGATATGCCAAAATGTAAACATTAATCTTAGAGAAAAGGATTTTCTCTGCAAACGTAAATGTTACCTTTTGAGTGGCTACTGGGTAACTCACCAGAGAGACTCCTAAGACTACACTTTCCTGATTTTTTCTTTTCTAGCAGTTTCCCATGTTTCCTTTTTGAAAAGTCTTTCTTTTTAATATAGCCTTTATTTATTTTGCTTTTGAAGTCCAGCTAATCTTCTGTTTTGTTGATGAAAATTTTCTTCAATGTTTTAATTCTAATTTGTGGATTTTTTTCACTTTAAAAATCATTGTCCTGCATTCTGGAACAGCAACATTTCCTGTTCTCGCTGCTTAGCTACTTGGGGGTTGGGGGGATATAAGACAGTCGTAGCATAGGGGACCTAAGAAACTAGAGCAAACAGTGTACACTAATGTTTAAAATATATATTGGATAGCAGCGGCGGCTCCTCCGCTATAGCAGAGGAGCATCACCCTCCCTTCAGCCTCAAAACATAATAAATAAAACAATAATAAAAGGGTTTATTATCGTTTTATTTGTCTTACACTATCGAGGCTTGGGGGCGAGGCCGTCACGGAGGGGTAGTGGTGAGCAGGGCACGTTTGTCACTGCGCATGATGATTTGGCAGTCCGTCTCAGGCCGGCCAAATCGTCATGCACAGTGAAGCTCTCTCCAACCCAAGGCCCCAGCTGAATTGCTGGGTTGGACAGAGCAAGCACAGGCTCCCAGTATCACTGTGAGCGCAAATCCTCAGGCCTATCCTGAAGCTGCTTTTAGCATCACGAGGGATGAAAGACGTAGCCGAATGGATGACGACCAGCCGCCTGAAACTGAACTCAGACAAGACGGAAGTCCTCATCCTGGGCTCCTCGCCCTCCGCCTGGGACGACTCCTGGTGGCCCCCCGCCCTGGGCACCGCACCCAAACCGACAGACCACGCACGCAACCTGGGCTTCATCCTGGACTCCTCCCTCTCCCTGACCAGACAAGTCAACGCCGTCTCCTCGTCGTGCTTCAACATCCTGCGCATGCTACGGAAGATCTTCCGGTGGATCCCCACCGAGATCAGGAAGACGGTCACCCAGGCCCTCGTCACCAGCCGACTGGACTACGGCAACGCCCTCTACGCCGGAACCACCGCCAAGCTCCAGAAGAGACTCCAGCGGATCCAGAACACCTCAGCCAGACTCATCCTCGACATCCCACGACACAGCCACATCTCCAGACATCTGAGAGACCTGCATTGGCTCCCCATCAACAAAAGAATCACCTTCCGTCTCCTCACCCACGCATACAAAGCCCTACACGATCAAGGCCCGAGCTACCTCAACAACCGCATCAACTTCTACGCTCCCAAACGCCACCTCCGATCAGCCAGTCACGCCCTCGCCGCCGTCCCCCGCATCCGAAGAACGACTACAGGAGGAAGGTCCTTCTCCTACCTGGCCGCCAAGACCTGGAACTCCCTCCCGACCGACCTGCGCCTGACCCAAGACCACCTCTCCCTCAGGAAGAAGCTCAAGACCTGGCTGTTCGAGCAGTAGCAGCACCCCCCCCCCTCCCCCAAGCGCCTTGAGACCCTCCGGGTAAGTAGTGCGCTCTATAAATGTCTTGATTGATTGATTGATTGATCATGAAAGCAGCGCCTGGATTGGCCACAGGGGATTCTTGGAGCCTGTGCTAGTGACGACGGGAGCAGAAGAGCAGAGATGCGACGAAGCGGCAGGTACGTTTATTTTTGTGATCTCCTTTGTGCCTTCTTTGTTTGTGCTCCGTCACCCTCTCACGCCACTCTGCCAGGACACGAGCTGCTACCGTTGGATAGTCTAAAAGACCTGAACCATTAATTCCCTCTTCTGGACAGTGCAAACAAGGTCGCCTTCAACCAGATCATGGATCGTAGCATGGGCTGTATTAGACTATCTTGATTTGTGAAACACAGCATGCTACAGAAATGGTTAGCACTGCACATCAGTGATCAAAAGGAAGGATATTTACTCGCTCAAGGACATACTGTCTTCCGTGAGACTTTCCTTTTTGTGTTTATATGGTTCTTAGATGATTTGCTGTATTCCTTGAAGACAATAAACATATGTTTACACCCTTTTGAGGGTGTTTAACTTTGAAATGGTATTCTTTGTTGCTCTTATGTGCTGTGAAGTTAAAGCGTCAGTATTACGAAGCATACATTGCCACCACTTGTATTCCTATGTTGTGAGTGACCGGCTGCTGCTAATATTTCGCTGCATAGCATGTTCAGCTGGCAAATGCTTGTAAAACGTTTGTTTTGTTTCTTGTGAAATTCTCTTTTGTCTTTCCAGCATATTGACATTTTTCAGTTCCGACATGCCCGTCCATTACCGTAATCACTTTTTTGTTATCTAAGCCTTTCTTTGTTTAATCATAAGTGACGTCCGTCTTCTCTAAAGGTCGTCGTGGGGCTAATACCAAGCAGAAGCAAACCCTGGGCGTAGCTACACATGTTATGTAATCCTTGTCACCTCAGTCCCTTGCAGTGGTTATGCTTCTGATTCCGGATTGGCTCAGAAGTAGGCTCTACTCTGAGACTTTGTGTGCTAACTAAAGGTAAGTGTTTCTTGTCTTTGATTCTTCCACCTCCAGTGTCTGGTTCTTTCTGATGTTTCGCTCGAGGCAGGAATGGGCCCTTTGTCCTGACTGCAGGTCCTTATCTACTCAACTCAGAGGCGTCCCTGAAGTATGGTCAGCACTAATAGTGGCGAAGAGGTGCTGCAAGACCGCTTACCATGACTCTCCCTAAAGTTCTGTACTTATGCGCTCCCTCCAGTAGCAGATATCTGTGCTGCCTAGATCTGAGCATTCCTAAACCTACTTCAGGGTGCAGCATCAATGAGAGAAGGATATTCTGTTCTGTGGTCTTCTTGGGTCCACTTAGTTCTCAATTTTGTCCATTATATTTTACACGTTTTAGCAAACTTAATTTTAGCAATATTATTTTTCACATGTTCTGTTTTCACCGTAGTGGTCTGAGAATACGCTGTAAATGGGCCTTCTTTTTAAAAAGCCTTTGCTGGGGGAGGAGCCAAGCCAGCGACCGAGATGGCCGCATAGACGCTCGGCTCCGTGAGCCCTCTCGCCCCGCGCATACATCCTGGCAAATATCCTGAGCCGTAACGGCATATTTAAGTAGGCGAAGGAGAACTATCACTTACCGTCTGCTCCTGAGGCTTCTACGTGCGGCAGACCCGGAGAAATGTCCCCGACTGTTCTGAGGCCCTCGCGGTGCTGGGACCGGGGTGTCGATTGAGAGGAACAGCCGGCCGCGACTGCGACAACAGCGGCCACTGGTGGCGGTGAGGAGTCGGCCGGAGGGCGCCGGTGACTTGATGGGCCGATGGCCGCAGTGACGACCCCGTCCACTTAGCGGTGTGCCTTGTGGGGCTGCGTGGCAAAGCAGGGTCGAGGGGGGTGCACGATATCTGGCCCCCCTCCCCAGTTCTGTGTCCGGGCATGATCAAGGATTACCCCCGGAATCGGCGGGCGGCTCCCGGGGAGCGGCAGAGATTTTGTTTAGCCCTTTGGTGACTCTTCTCCGGGGAGCCTGCCTTGCATTTTTGAGTCCCGGTTGTGAATCCTGTAGCGCTCAGGTTTGGGGCCCTTTCCCTGAGGTGAGGTGAAGAAGGACGAGGCCGGACTGGCTAAGATGGTGGCCGGCGCCCTCCTCTGCGGACCACATCCAGGTCGAACAGCTGCCGTGCGGATGAGATCAGGGGACTGGCGGCGCGAGAAGGAGCCCACGTCCAAAGATGTATTGGCTGCTCTAACGACCCTGCACGAGACCCTGATCTGTAATGCCCGGGACTTGGGAAGAAGGATGGCCGCCATTGCTGTCCCGCCGTTCCACACGGGCACAGTTCGATCTCAACGGAGTGCCGACGTGCCCGCTTCTATGTCCATGAAGAGTGCTCCAGCTCCGCCTAGGTTCCTGGAGCCGCTGCAAGACCCGGCTCCTGTGATTGCCCTGGACAGCACGGTTGTACATGCGAGTGTCTCTTCGGGGCACATGTCTAATTGGCGGCTGGGGAAACAACGCCGATTTACTTTTTGGGCTGCCCCGGCGATGTCTCCGCTTTTGCCGGATTGTGTGAGTCTCCTTCCTTGGATGGTGAGACTGTGTTCGGACTTGGGGAAGTTCTCAGGGTCAATATCGACACTAACGGATTTCCGCCATACATGCTCGGATGGGTTTGGGTTGCTGAAGTCCTATGAAGCGGTACCTCGGCCTGGCCCGCCCGGATCACTTGGACCCTCCACGCCGCTCTGTATACCGATTGATAAGTGGACGTATGTTGGTTCCATTGATAGACAAGGCCAGGGATGATACCGTCCAGAGTCTAGTGGACTTATTGTCGGCTAACGGTTCTTGGGGGACATTTGGCCGGGATTATATTGCTGGTGTGGTCGGTGATTGATGTTCTCCATGGATATTCTGATCTTGCTTTTGCGATGTCTCCTGGGCGCAGGGGTGAGGGGCGGGGCCGGGTGGCAAGATCGAGGGTCCTCCTCCACTTTTTTCTTCTCTTCTTCTTTCTCCTCTTTTTCTATATTTCGGGTCTCCATTAGGGCGACAGGCACGCTGCTGGGGGGGGTAGGCCGTGGCCTTCTGCAGTGGTGCAGGGTGGGGGGGTAAGGGGATGGGGTTTGTCAAATTGTCCGTTATTTGTTTCTATGGCCCTTTAGTCTTTTTCCCCTTTTTTAGTGTCGTCGTTCCTCATGTCCCCTACAGTATGTTTCATTTTGAGGGGTGGGGTTCAGCTTTGCTACGGAACGGGTTTGTGCCTAGATTTATCCTGACTTGCGTACCTTACCCCCAATACTTCATTTGTATTTGTACTATTTGCGGATATCCTGATTCATGCTCATTATTGTAGGACCATGTATGACCGTATGGTACTTATTTTTTAATTTTTCCTTATTGTAAAATGAACCTTCATAATCCTGAATTCAGACCTGTACGCCTGATTACAAGTTATGTCCTGGACATTTGTAGGACCCCGGTTTTCGAACTGTTATAACTTTCCACATTGCTTTGCTGTACGTCTGCTTTGACTAGCGGCCGGCCGGGGTGGTTGTAGACCCATAATTGTAATTGCTTGAAGTAATAATAAAGGCTCTCCAAAAAAAAAAAAGCCTTTTCCTTGCTACACAATCTGTACACTTCGTTCAAAGCCAGTAACAAGCAACAAGATATCTCAGTGCGTGCCCGTTTGGAGACATCTTCTAACACGCAGACACATCATTGCATCAGAACTGTGCTTCTGACACAGAGTTGTTTTATTATGTAAACAGCGCACTGTCCTATTAGAGGTCAGAGGGCACTCCGGCCACGACGGACCTGGGACGCATGTTGTTTTCACCATGCTGCTTTGCTTATGCTGATCTTCTATCCGGATCCTGCAGGAAGGGATTCCCAACTCAACACCAGACCAAATTATCCAGGTATGGGGTCTCAGGCTAACCTAAGAGATCAAGCAAAGGGTACATTCACTATGCTCTCAGAATAGAAATAGTGTTAGATAGTCAAGTCAAGTTTATTTTACATAGGTAATAAAAACCATTGCATTACAATCTTTTTTAAAACACCATATCTGGTGCATTCAATTATAAAAAGTGATTAAGATTCATTCAAACAGAAAATATCTCTTTAACAATCCCCTCAAGTGGAGACTATCTACAGACGATCTCAGCGCGCTAAACTGAAATGTGAGACTGAACACTTCATTAAGGGCCCGATGTAGGTGGCAAATTCCGGTCGGAAACGGCCGAAATCGGCCGTTTCCGACCGGTATTTGGCACTTTGAGATGTAGGGGGCCAGTATTTACCTATTCGGTATATTTACCGAATCGGTAAATTTACAGAATCTGTAAAATACCGAATCGGTATTTTTACCGATTCGGTATCTTCCAGATGTAGGTGGGACTCTTCTGAGTCCCACAGGCCTTTCAGATTCGGTATTTTAACACCCAATCCAATTGGGTGTTAAAATACCGAATCCAGGTGTGCATGCACATGTGTGCATGCACACCTATGCCATGTGACAGACAGACATGCCCTTAGGGCATGTCTGTGTGCCACACGGCACATAAGCCAGTATTGGGGGTGCTAGAGGGTGTCAAAGTGACACCCCCTGCACCCTTGCTGGAATCGGTATTTACCGATTCGGTAAATACCGAATCGGTAATGCCCATTGATTCCTATGGGGTTCAATGCCCATAGGAATCAATGGGCATTACCGATTCGGTATTTACCGAATCGGTAAATACCGATTCCTTCCGATTCGGTAATTTTTAAAATAAAATTACCTACATCTGCCCTTCTCTTTTTTACCACTTCTTAAATACCGATTCGGTATGAATCGGTATTTATGAAGTGGTAAAAAAGATTTACCTACATCGCGCCCAAAGCTTTTTCCTAACCTAAAGTTGGCTGCTAAGCTACCTTGCTATTTGGATGTAATCATTCTAGGAATATAGAAACTCGGTTGCTCCTCAGCACTTTCCCTGTGTTTTACTGAGGCCAGATTTAACTTTATATAGGCCGCTTGTTTAGAGCAGTAAAGTGCCAATCACTAGAGCAGGCAGGTGCCCATTGGACCAACTTGTAAAGTGAGCGGAAATGGGCATGTGTGATGCTTGGTGGGAACGGCACCCAACCAAGAAGGACTTTATGTGCTACTGACCTACGCACAATACACATAGTAGATTAGACAAGGCGCTAGTGTCAGAGTTGCCCGCCTTCCCAGGGATGGAGGTGAACCACTTGACGAGATTCCTGTCGGACCATGCTCTGGTTAGCTGAGTGACTCGATCGAACCCCCCCTGTACAGGGACCTCAGACATGGAGGATGCCGGAACCCCCCTATACAGGGACACCGGAGATGGAGGATGCCACCTGACACACTGGAAGATCAGGATGAGAGGGAATATATGACTCACAATTGGAGGGGGAAACCCAGTAGAGCCACGGAGTGGGAGGCATTGAAAGCGGTGTTGGGAGGTGTGGCCATGGGATTAACATGCGGGTCAGACGCCTATTGAACAAGAATTAAGAGAAGGGGGAAGACTAATTAGTAGAAGTCCAGACAGGTGACTTAGCACACCGCACCACCGACCGTCACAAGCGCGATATGGTTCACAACAGGGTAGGCTTATTGGAAATGTTTAACCAGCACTTGCAGACCGCCGGAGGGGATGAAGTAACTACACGCACTACTGACGCTAGACGAGATTCTCGAGGCGCTGAGGGAGCTCCCCAGGGCCAAGGTGCTGGGGGAGATGGGTTTCCACCAGAATTTTATCAAACCTACTCAGTAAAGCTGGCTCAACTCCTATTGCAGGTGTACAAGGAGGCTTTTGAGGGGGGACTTTTACCCTGGACCATGGGGTAAGGGGAGATTTGGATGCCCTTGAAACAGGGGGGTGACGACTTGGACCCAACGGCATATCCACCATTAACCGCGATCAAGTATGATGTTAAAATATTGTGTAAAGTACTGGCTAAGCATTTAGCACTGCATATGCCACTCCTGATACATGAAGATCAAAGTGTGTTCATACATAAGGCGTTTAACACAATATGCACAAGGTACAGGGCTTGAATGAGGAACTGGCACTAGTGGCTGTGGACCTTGAGAAAGTGTTTGATACCGTTGACTGAGGGTATTTCCAGGAAGTGCTGAGGTCCTCGGGAATTGACCTGTGGTTTTTCAAATGGGATAAACTCATCTATACTGACCCGAGTGCTCGAGTACGGGTGGGCCCGTGCCGGTCAAAGATGTAGACACTGGGGCGGGGAACATGCCAAGGCAGCCTGCTATCACTGCTTCTCTTTGCACTGGCCATTGAGCCGCTTGCAGTTTGGGCTCGTAGGGATCTCAAAGGTTGGGGCATACATATTGGGGGAGCCCGCAAGTAATCTCCCTATATGCGGATGATGCCCTGTTTTATATCTTCTTCCCTCGTGATGTGATACCTATGCAACTGTAGCTTCTGGAATTCTTCAGAGCTTACTCCGCATTGCGGCTAAATAAATGTAAGTTCCTGCTCTTCCCTCTGGCTGAATTGTTGGCATTGCCGCTGAAGCGGCTTCTGTGTCTTGGGCTGAAATGGGAAATGGGACATTTCCGATATCTAGGGGTACAGGTGATGCACCTCAATGTGTCCAGGGTGGGAGAAGCGCTTAAGGGATTGGTGGCTTTCTGGAGCTCTCTGCCGATCTCCCTTAAGGGTAGGTTGGCGGTTTCTAAGATAGTGGTACCACTGCGTTGCTTGTGCACTTTCTAGAACTCTATGTGTAATATCCCCATGCGAGTATTTAAGCAACTGAACTCAGTGTTTGTGTCTCTATTCTGTGTGGGCCGTCGTAGCAGAGTAGCCCGGCATACATTAACACGGCGGTATGAGTAGGGGGGACCGAAGCCCCCACGATGGCTTTATATTACTATGCATCTCAGTTGCAGCATGTGGCCCAGTGGATGAAGGAGGGAGATAACCGGGAAAATAGATTTCTGAGAGGGCGCGTCTAGCTGGCTAGACTGCAAATGGCTTTGATGGAGGGTGCGGGTATCTCTGGTGACATGCCCTATGTGGTCAAACAGACTGCAAACATATGGCAGTCTTTCGTAGAACGAATACTAAAACACACACCATTCCACAGAGAGCTCCCTATATGGATACTTATCCCAATGCAGAAAATTATGGATGTGATGTCATTTCAAGCATGGAGGGAGGGGGTTTGTCAGGTGTTTGGGGGTCTCTAGTTGGCAGAGATAGGTATCTTTGACCAAATAGGGACCCTTGCGTCTAGTCAGAGTAAGGGGGTACACTCCTAAAATAACCCCTGCTCACCCCCTTGGTAGCTTGGCACGAGCAGACAGACTTCTCTCTGAGGCAGTGTGTAAAGCATTTGTGAACACATACAGTAACCCAGTGACAACACTACAGATGGACACCACACAAGTTGTAGTATAAAAATAAGTATTTTTATATAGACTTAACACAAGACCCTGTCACCAGGTAGGTCGCCCCCTCAGCCGCCACACGGCCCCCCTGTGCCGCTGTCCCGCTGCCCGCTGTGTCCATGCCTGTGATCGTTGCAGTCCTTTTTCTTGTGCCCTGGACTGTTTTTCCTTTTGTGTGCCATTATTATTTAAGCCTTTCCTTTTTTCTCACCTTTTACTGTTCTCCTTATTTTCTGCTTCTTCGCCCCAGTGCCCTGTGCCCTCCCCCCCACCCGCTCCCCTCCCTCCCGCTTCCCGCCGCTGCCTCCCTGCGGCCCCGCCCCCCTGGTGCCCCATTCGCCGCCCGCTCCCGCCTCCTAGCTGCTCCAAACCCTAAAAGCCCTTCTTATGGAGGCCGCGCAGCGGACGCTCGCAGCGGCAAGCCCGTCCGCGCCCAGCGCCAGAACCCCTGGCCCCCGCTGAAACCAAGAAACCCGACTGAGATACAACACCACCCCCCTCCACGCACTCAACACCGGCCGACCAGCCGCCTGCTACCAAGCCACTCCGAAGCGCACCGACGGACCCTTCTCCTGCCAAACCTGCAAATTCACCTGCGTCCGAACCCGCATCCCACCACCCAGACCAGGCAACAACAACAACCACCTCAAGTGCATCCTACTCAACACCCGCTCCGTCCACAAGCATGCTGTCGAACTCTGGGACCTCCTCGATACAACAGCACCAGACGTCGCCTTCCTCTCCGAAACCTGGATGAACGCCTCCTCAGCCCCCGACATCGCCATAGCCATCCCGGACGGCTACAAGATCACCCGAAAGGACCACGTCAACCAAACCGGAGGAGGAATCGCAATCATCTACAGGAACACCATCGACGTCACGACCAACTCCGAAGATGCCCTCTCCACCGCCGAACACCTACACTTCCAGATCCACACCGACCCCAAGACCACCCTCATAGGAACCCTCGTCTACAGACCACTGGGCCCACGTACACAATTCAGTGAAGCCATCGCCGACTTCATCAGCCCACATGCCCTCGCCTCATCAGACTACATCCTCCTAGGGGACCTGAACTTCCACCTGGAGAACAACAATGACAACACCAGCACCCTGCTCGACAACCTCGACAACCTCGGACTCAAGCAACTGGTGAACACCCCTACCCACTACGCTGGCCACACGCTCGACCCCATCTTCTCCGCCAGCAGCCACGTTGCCTTTAGCCACTCCACCGGACTACACTGGACTGACCACAGCTGCATCCACTTCACCTTTAAGAAGACCAGATCCCACCACCGCCCGCAACAGATTTCCTGTCGATGCTGGAGCAAAGTCACCACAGACTAGCTAACCCCATGACTGAGCCATAACCCACCAATCACCACCACTGACACCAACGACGCAGCCCGCATCCTCACACAGTGGATCGCCAACTGCGCCGACGCCCTTGCACCACTGAAGAACCCTCCAGGCAAGACCGGCAACAGGAAAACAACATGGTTCACCGACGACCTCAAAGAATCGACGAAATCCTGCCGAACCCTCGAGAAAACCTGGCAGCGCGAACAGACGACAGAAAACATGACAACCCTCAAGAACGCCACCCGCAAACACCCCCACCTGATCCGCACCACCAAAAAGACATTGCTCAAAGAACGGCTGGACAACAACACTCACAACAGAAAGGAACTCTTCAGCATCGTAAAAGAGCTCTCCAATCCCAACGCCAACAGCAACGATATCACACCGTCGTAAGACCTCTGCAACTCCCTCGCCACGTTCTTTCACCGCAAGATCGCCAATATCCACAACAGCTTTGGCGCCCAGACTCCGCCCCAGCCACCGAACCAACGCTCCCTACAACCACCCTCAGTGCTTGGACTCCCATCATCACTGAAGACACCGCCCGTGCTATGAACACCATCCACTCCGGCTCTCCTTCCGACCAATGCCCTCACCACATCTTCAACAAAGCCGACACCATCATCGCTCCCCACCTACGGAACGTCATAAACAACTCCCTCGCGTCTGCCACCTTCCCAGAGAGCTGGAAGCACACAGAGATCAACGCCCTACTGAAGAAACCCAGAGCGGACCCAAAAGACCTCAAAAACTTCCGCCCCATCTCTCTACTTCCCTTCCCGGCGAAAGTGATTGAGAAGATCGTCAATAAACAGCTGACCGCATTCCTCAAGGTCAATGGATCCCTCGACCCATCCCAGTCCGGATTTCGAGCCAACCACAGCACCGAGACCGCCCTCATCGCAGCCACTGACGACATCAGGACCCTACTCGACAATGGGGAAACTACCACCCTCATCCTCCTAGACCTCTCAGCCGCCTTTTTACAGTCTGCCATCGCACCCTAATAACCCGCCTCCACAACGCCGGGATCCAAGGTAAAGCCATGGACTGGGTCACCTCGTTCCTCTCCGAGAGAACCCAGAGAGTCCGCCTCCCTCCCTTCCGCTCCGCGGCCACCGAGATCATCTGCGAGGTACCCCAAGCCTCATCGCTCAGCTCAACCCTCTTCAATATCTACATGAGCCCCCTCGCCACCATCGCACATAAACACAACCTCAACATCATCTCGTACGCCGACGACACCCAGCTGATACTCTCCCTCACCAAAGACTCAGCCATCGCCAAACTCAACCTCCCGGAAGGAATGAAAAACGTCGCTGAATGGATGAAACTCAGCCGTCTGAAGCAGAACTCAGACAAGACGGAGGTCCTCATCCTCGGATCCTCCACATCCACCTGGGACGACTCCCGGTGGCCCACAGAACTGGGCACCGCACCGACACCCACTGACCACGCACGCAACCTGGGATTCATCCTGGACTCCTCTCTCACAAGGACCAAGCAAGTCAAAGCCATCTCATCTTCATGCTTCAACACCGTACGCATGCTCAGTAAGATCTTCCGGTGGATCCCTACTGGAACTAGAAAGACGGTCACCCAGGCCCTCATCACCAGCCGACTAGACTACGGGAACGCCGTATACGCAGGAACCACAGTCAAACTTCATAAAAGACTCCAACGCATACAGAACGCATCTGCACGACTCATCCTCGACATTCCCCGCCACAGCCACATATCAGCCCATCTGAGAGACCTGCACTGGCTCCCCGTCAACAAAAGGATCACGTTCAGGCTCCTCACCCACGCACACAAAGCGCTCCACGACATAGGTCTCGAATACCTCAACAACCGCCTCACGTTCTACACTCCAACACGCAAACTCCCCTCCGCCAGCCTCGCCCTCATCCCACGGATCCGCAGAACCACCGCCGGAGGAAGATCATTCTCCTACCTGGCGGCCAAGACATGGAACTCCCTCCCCACCCACCTACGACTGACCCAGGACCACCTCACTTTCAGGAAATACCTCAAGACCTGGCTCTTCGAGCAGTAGCGGAATTCCCCCCTGCCCCCAGCGCCTTGAGATTGATTGATTGAAGACCACAAATGACAAAAAAACAATACTGTACTTAAAAATGGTAGAAATAGTTTAGTTCTCTTTAGATGTAAAATGCTACACTTTGAGTTCAATGTACCTTTGGATGCGTAACGCTATACAACAAAAGTGTTGCAGGGAAGGTGATGCGTTGGGTCATTACACGCAAGAACGGTGATGCGTCGGGTCTCTACCGCTGCGTTGGTTCTTCTACACGTGGAGAGGGGATGCGTCAGTTTCTTATCACTCTTCCGTGGCGATGCGACCAGCAGCGCCGTGATGCAATGAAGATTCAGTGCAATGAAACAAAATGGCGTCTTCTTCTTCATGCAACACAATGCGTGCACGCCTGACGACTCAACAAATCTTCTGAGCCGCAACAGGCCCTGCAAAGTGCTTCTCCGGTGATGCAACGGCGACACCCTTCTCCGGTGATGCGAGGCACTTCGGATAATGCGATGTCGGCAGTGGCGGTACGCTTCCCCAGTGATGCCCCGGCATCAGCTGCAAAGGCGACACTCTTCTCCGGTGATACAACGGCTGCGGCGGCGACACGCTTCTTCGTCTTGAGTCGCGCTCCCATCTCCCAGCGACACACAGTCTCTCAGAAGGCCCAGCTCAACAGCAGGCACTTCACTTCCCAGCAAGGGAAGGCAGGGGAGCTGGTTGGTGAAGTCTGTTATCCCTGAGACTTCAGCAGGAGGCAACTCTATCTCAAGCCCTTGGAGAGCCTTTACAAGTTGATTTGAAAGTAGCACAAAGTCTTTTCTCCTTTCTTTGGCAGTCAGGCAACCACTGCAACCACTGCAGGCCAATCCCCCAAACATCACTCAGCTTAGGTATAGTCTCCTACAATTATATTGATACAAAATTATGAATAACATTAATATCGACATCATATTCTTATTTGAAAACAGATACAATATCAAAGATACAATATCGAAGTACATAAATATCGACATTACAAATATCGCTAACATACTTATTGAAATTAAAAAATATCGACCTTCATTAAAATACATTGACAATGTAAAAAATATCCTATGCAATAATATCAACAACACTAATATCGTAGTTTTAAACATATCGACTATATAAAAGTATAATAAATATAAAAATAAAACAACATAAATATAAAGAAATTACTAAAAACACATTACAAAATTATTGATTACAAATAACGGTCTTACTACAATAAAAAATCGATTAACACAACAAAAAAATACAAAAACATTATTAACAACATTACTACATTAAACAATAATAATATTAAATATTACTATCATAATTAAATTCTATAATATATAACAAAAGCAATTTAAATATATATATATACAAATTTATACACAACTTACTTCTAATTAGCGTATTCCTTATTTGGAAACTTGGGGGCCCATTAGGATGGCGGGGGGATCGCCCCCGCCGGTACCCCCCAGCAGTTCTATAGACAACATGGCGGGCACCGCGCGGTGCCTGCCATGTTGTGTGTGGAAGTGCACAGCATGCCTTCTGCCATAGTGGCGGGCGGTGCTGAGTGCACCGCCCGCCACAATGGTAGGAATGCTGGATGTGCCCGCCACTGTGGCGGGCGCATCCTAATGCCACCATCGGGACCCCCGCCCTTATGGCGGGCGGTCCCTTTTTCCGATGGGATGGCGGGCGGACAAAGTCCGCCCGTCATCCTAATGGGGGCCTAACTATCAAAACATAAAAAAATAAAAATACAAGTTAATCAATAAAAACACTCAATAATCAACTAACCAATAAAATTGAGATTACAACATCCAAAACACTATATAAACAGTTAAACTTCATTCTTATTCCACACCCAAAAAAAAGAAAACTAAAGAAGGAGAAACTCTACAGGAATTCAACTACAGATATAAGAAGATCAACATATGCCTTATAATTAACTCTATCAAAAGTAAGTAAACTAAAACTCAATAATACTAAAAGTAAAAATATTTAACCAATAATAGACACAAGCTAAAAATTAATCAATGTCTTCTTTCTATTTTACTACAGGAAACTCTAAAGAAAACTAACAAATTACAGGAAACACCAATAAAATACTACTAACAAAGTAAGTATTTACCAAACAATCTTAAACAAATAGATTAAACAACCACCCAAACTCAAAACCCATCCCAAACCCCCTACCAACCCCCAATAAAAAATATAGAAACAAATAATAAAATAAATGTACTTTTATTTTTCAGACAAAGAAAATACAGAAAGAACATTCCACAACTAAAGAGTAAACATCATTAAACTCAAATACATAAAGACCAACTTTGTAAGTATATTGTAAAAAAAGTTTGTTTAAATTAAAATGCATAGAATAACATATTTAATAACTATAATATATATTTATCATAGATTTACCTGCATCAACATGACTGAAGGACCAGAATTTATAACAAGCCAGAAAGCTAATGTTTCACTATGCTTTATGGGATACACATACACACAGGAAAAACAATTTGGATTAAAAGTTAACTGGAAATGCTGTAAATACTACTCTAATAAAAGTTACGGGCGTGCTACAACAAGGGAAGCAACAGTACTGTACACTAGAGAACATAACCCCCCACTAAACGTGACGGAAATAGAAGTCAGATCTGCATTGGAAACAATAAAGGAAGCTAGCACAAGAGCAGCTTCCCAATATTCCTAAAACAGCTACTACACAAATGTCATCTGTAGCTTCATTAAAGAGAACTATAGCACGTACTAAAAAACTACTACTACTTCCACCCCAATTCCTAGAACATATAGCGGAGTTATTATAAGCCCTGAACAATGTATCACCTTAAATAAAGAACCATTTGTCATTTTTTATAATAAAAGCAATGAGACTATAGCACGTACTAAAAAACTACTACTACTTACACCCCAATTCCTAGAACATATAGCGAAGTTATTATAAGCCCTGAACAATGTATCACCTTAAATAAAGAACCATTTGCCATTTTTGATAATAAAAGCAATGAGAAAAGATTAGTAATATTTGGAACTGCAAATAATCTCTCAAAACTACAAGATTGTCAATACTGGATGATGGATGGGACTTTTACTATATGTCCCAACTCCTTTTTCCAACTGTACACAATACATTGGCTACATCACAATTGCAATATACCATTAATTTACACATTATTACCAAACAAACAGAACTCCACATACATGAAACTATTAAATACAATAAAACAAAAAACTAATGACTTTTCTCCTCAAAAATCATTCTAGATTTTGAACAATCAATACTATATTAAAAACTCACCCCCATACCTGCATTCAAGGCTGTTTCTATCATTTTAATCAGTGCTTATGGAGACATATGCAAAAATGAGCACTAAGCATTGAATATGCAACTAATTCTTCTTTCGCATATCAAATAAAAAAATTAACAGCACTAGCTTATGTGCCTGACACAGACGTCGCAGAACATTACAATATCTTAATAGACTGCACCTTCTACAAACAACATGAAGCAGAACTAAGTCCACTATTGGACTATTTTGAGGACACATGGGTCGGCAGACTACATAGATCTGTCCACAGAAGAAACCCTAAATTCTTAATTCCCTGGTGGAACGTATACAGAAGCACATTAAGGGGCGTATTCCGATCTCGGTCGGAAGGGCTCCGAATCGGGTTCGGAATTAGCGGGTTGGATTCGGAGGATGAATTACCGTCCGGTTCGTACACGGGTCCGGACGTCGAAGTACGATGCGAACATGCGCGAAATATCCGTCCGAATCGTTTCCTGGTCCAAACCATTCCGTACGTGTCGGCTGTAAGCTAACCGTGGCGCACAATGGAGGCGAATTCCGACCGAGCCAGTACGATGCTCGATTCGGACAGCCGGATTGAGTCTGAGCTTCCAGCTCGCAATAGCTCCAGCACCGCCCGCCGCAATGGTAAAAATACAGGATGCGCCCGCCACTGTGGCGGGCGCATCTTAATTTTCCCCAAGGGACCCCTGCCCTTATGGTGGGCGGTCCCTGTCCACGATGGCGGGCGGACAAAGTCTGCCCGTCATCCAAAAGCATACATTCCCACCCACGTAAAACAACACATAAACACTTACTAACAATACTACTAGCTTAAATGTTGATAAAAATATACATTAAACAAAGTATTTCTAACTTTCTAAACTGGCCTACACAACGTTAACAATACGTAAAAACACCACACACAACTATAACATGTTACATTTCCGATTATAGCTAATAAATATCTAACTACACTAAACACTATCTAACTAGGTACAAAATTGATTTAAAACTTATTTTAAACAAAGAAAATAAACCTTACCTTTAGCGACGTGAAGTGTCTCCCAACCGCGAGCTTCTCTTCAACCAAAATGACACAAAACGACATTAACCGGTTACAAAATAGAAGGCCCAAAAACAAATACAAAGTTTAACCCTAGAAAATGTAACTCATTTAATGCGGTAAAATGTTATTTGACATAGAAAAATTGTACAACTATTTAAATAAAATCGTATAATCTTTTTGATTTAATTGAAAATTGTTACGTAATGTACCTAATTTTTTAAATTACAAAAATAAATATAATGAATATCATAATTATTATTATAATTACAGAAAAAAATCAATATAACAAAACCATGTATAGAAATTGTTATAAATGTTTTTCATGCATTATAAAATAAAGTTGTTTTAAAAATAGTTTTAAGTTTAAAAATGTGTAAAAAGAATTAATATTATTTTTAATATTCATATTAATTAAAAAATGTATGTAACAAAAATGTAAAACATTTATAGTATATAAAAAGTGTTTACACTTTCTTTGTATAAATATATCCAATACCTATTACTGTATTAAATATAATTTGAAACGCAAAATTAAACTGTTTTGTTAATAATTAATGTCATACAAAATGTACAAAATATTGTAAATGTACTTAACATTTTTTGACATATATGCACTATGTTTCTATTGAATTATAATGTAATAAAATATTTGACTGCACTATCCTATTCAAAATAATAAACAATCAAAAATGATAACTTCTACAATAAAAATGATGTAGTTTTCTAATTATTTTTATTTTGCTTATATTATCTAGATTTTGCATATGGAAAATACAATTTATTGCTCGCAAACATTATAATAAATAAATATTTTCAATTTACCTACCATTAACCATTTTTAAAATCCAAAACTATCTTATATATTTGTTCTATTAATAACATTTACTATATTAAGTGCAGTAGTGTGGCTCACTGGTTAGAGGCGGCAGACCCGAGAGCAGAGGACGGCCCGGGACCAGGGTTCGATTCCCGACGCGGCAGGTTTCTGGACCAGGGTCAGCGGACTCGATAATTCTCTCGCCTCGGTGCCCACTCTGATCAGCGATCACACTCGGCAACTCTGGGCATAAGCTTGCCTCATCTGCACTAACGGCCCCACCAGACCGCCGGAGATGCCTGGTCTCACTCTGGAGATACCCATTAAGGGACCATCTCTCAGGGAAGCCAGGAAGGGTTTCGCAGCGGTCGAAGCGCGGAGATACTCCTCCGGGAGTCGATCCTAGCGCTATATAAAACTTGCAATTAATCAATTAATTAATAAACATATTATAATAACACGTTAATAATATTTATTATCCTACGCTATACTTAATTAATAAACTATTACAACTCCAATATATAATAATTAAATACAGTTACTGTACACTAAAATATTTTTATTTACTATTCCCACTCCAATATAAATTAATTTGAGCAAATGCTGGACACAAATCATAATTAATTTACTATTACCACTCCAATCCACATTAATTAAAGTAGGTGCTGGACACTAAAATTAAATCACTCTATATTCTCACTCCAATCTATAATAAATTAGGGTAGGTGCTGACACTAAACAGATTAAATTTACTATTCCCACTCCAGTCTAAATTAATTAGGGTAGGTGCTTGAACCTAAACATAATTAATTTACTAATCCCACTCTAGTCTATAATAAATTGGGGTAGGTGCTGGACACTAAACATAATTAATTTACTATTCCCACTCCAGTCTATAATAAATTGGGGTAGGTGCTGAACTCTAAATATAATAAATTTACTATTTCCACTCCAGTCTAAATTAATTAGGGTAGGTGCTGTACACTAAACATAATTAATTTACTATTCCCACTCCGATCTATAATAAATTGGGGTAGGTGCTGGACACTAAACAGCAGTAATTTACTATTCCCACTCCAGTCTAAATTAATTAGGGTAGGTGCTGGACACTAAACATAATTAATTTAGTATTCCCACTCCAGTCTATAATACATTGGGGTAGGTGCTGGACACTAAACATAATTCATTTACTATTCCCACTCCAGTCTAAATTAATTAGGGTAGGTGCTGGACATTAAACATAATTAATGTACTATTCCCACTCCAATATAAATTAAGCTGTGTACTGATCACTAAACATTATCAATTACCTCACCCAGAAATATTTTTTTTATAAACACTCCTCACCCTTATCCAATATAAACCCAAAATCCCACTCCTAAAATTAAATTTCAAATTTAAACTTAAAAATCATTTTTTTTTACTTATAAATAAATTCAAAATGTTAAATAATATTTAACTTAAAATATATATTTTTTAAAAACTCCCCACCCTTATCCCCTATAAACCCAGCATCCCGCTCCTAAAATTAATTTTCAAATTTAAATTTCACAATTACATTTTTAATTTAGAAATAAATTCTACATTTTTAATATTTAAAATATATATTTTTAAAACACTCCCCACCCTTATCCCCTATAAACCCAACATCCTGCTCCTAAAATTAATTTTCAAATTAAAATTTCAAAATAAGTTTTTTTATTTATCAATAAATTCTAAATTTTTAAAACTTTTTAATAATATTTAATGTAAATATATATTTTTAAAACACTCCCCACCCTTATCCCCTATAAGCCCAACATCCCGCTTTTAGAATTGTAAATGAAATAAAATGTTTTTAATGATTTAATATATTAAAAAAACCTTTTTAATACATTCAAAATAACATTTTAAAACACTTATATACAACAAAATGCAAAATATAATAAAAATCACAAAATACTATACTTTATCGATATTTTCACACTACGATAGTGTAACATTCGATAAATTGTACTTCGATATTTTACTACACATACCAATATCACGATTTTTGACATCGATATACAAAACATCGATATTCTGTACCTTCGCTATTCTACATTCAATATTTTAGTATGTCGATATTACAATTTTGAAATTTTGACTGCTCACCCTCTGGTTCCTCTCCTCAGCAAAGGTTCTTCTTGTTTCCCAAAAGTGATATAAAGTTCTAGGGTCTGGGTCCCCATATTTATACTAGCAAATTCTTTGTCCTCTGAAGGCAGAGGGTCCTGTACCCAGTCCAAACCAGTTCTGTGCAGTCCTGGAGCACTTAGTTGACAAGACTTCTTTCCTTTGACAGTGGGGGGCCAGGGACATGAGACGCACCACAGGAAGTGGAGCCAGCATTGTGGAAGGCAGGCACAGCCCTATTCAGGTCCCAGGTGCAACTCTTCCCACCCATCTACATGCAGACAATCTATTCAGCCCTGTGCTGACTCACCCTGTCTCCTGGAATCCTCCAGGCCCTGTCACTCAAACTTCAGACAAGGAATACACAACCCAGCAGAGGCAGGCTTGGACAGTTAAGCAAGAAAATACCCACTTTCTAAAAGTGGTATTTTCAAACACAGGATGTTACAACCAACTTCACTAAAAGATGTATTTTATCATTCTTAGTTCAGGCATATTAAACTCACATTTCTACCTAGTTCCTTAAGTCAGTTAGGATTATAAGATTTTATAATCAAATTGCCCATTCTGGCCTATGGGGAACAGGTAGCCTTGCAATAGTGAAAATTGAAAATGTCTGTAATTCACTATTAGGACTTGTCACACACATCAGGTCATGTCCTACCTTTTACTTACAATGCACCCTGCCCTTGGGCCTACCTTAGGGGTCTCTGATATGTAGAAAAGGGAAGGTTTGGGGACTGGGTAGTGGGCGCACTTGCCCAGTCAATATGGCAGTACCAGACTACACACAGGCTCTGCGATGGCAGACCTGAGACACACTTTTGCAGGCTGCTTCTGTGGGTGGCACAACCAGTGCTGCAAGCCCACCAGCAGCAGTTGATTTACAAGCCCTGGAAACACTCAGTGCACTGTACTAGGGTCTGACAAGTAAACCATACCAGCCAATCATGGAGTCACTAATCCATACATCATTTTACAATAGGGAGAGCATATGCACTTTAGCACTGATCAGCAGTGGTAAAGTGCCCAGAGTCATAAAATAGCCAACAACGGGTCAGGAAAAATACAGGAGGAAGGCAAAAAGTTCAGGGATGACCCTGCAAAAAGGACCAAGTCCAACATCAGGTATTAGCAGACTTGTACCCAAACAAAGTTTTCACCTCCTACAAGCAGGTTAGCAACTGCTTTGGGCTGGGTCAGGGCCAGTTTCGCCAGTATGCCAGATTCTTGGACTTGGCCAGGGTGACTTGGCTCACATAACCAAATGTCCAGCCAACAATGCAAACGCTGGACATAATGCTTACCAGTGGCTCCGGTTGTCATCCTATTTCCCTCCTGTATATGCCATGAGGGCTGACGCTGCGGGTCCTCCACCTAAGGCCCGGTCACCATGGGTCAGGGACTTGATAGATCCTGTCACCAAGTCAAAAAGTGGAAAGCGATAAGCACACTCACTCGTACAGTGTCATGCAATGCACGCTTCAAGTTGATACATTTCAACTACTTACTTCGCACATATATGACCCCGATGAGCCTGTGCTTCATCGACCCAGATTGCTCTGATGCGTGGCCTTGGTGCGGTGCTGCGAGCAGATTTTCTACACCTGGCGTGGGGCTGTCCCGAGGTACACCAATTCTGGACCCGAGTAGTTGAGTCTGTGAAAAGGAGTACAGGATTTAAGGTACAGACAACCCAGATGCACTGTTTCACTCTTACATGTTACGAAGCCCAAGAAGCGTAAGATAGAGAATAAACTATTGCAACTCCTCTTTGTGCTAGCAAAGCGCAGGGTGGCGATAACTTGGATGGGGAAGCAATCCCCCTTTCTGGGTAACTGGATGAGGGATGTACGTGAGTGGTCTGGCAGAGGAGGTCCATATGAAAACTAGTAGGAGGGATGAGAAGCTAAAAGAGGATCTCAGGACTTGGAGGGAGTTATGTCACATGTTTTTAAACCCTGAGGTGTACCTGAGTGATCAGCATGACTAGGATGCAGGTGGATGTTCAACTGAAGAGGACGTGTGTTGATATTCTGAAGTTGATTAGATGCTGTCAGGTTTGACAGGTTACCCAGTCGCACTCTTCTGGGGAAATCAATCCCTTCTATTTCAACAAAGTTCAAACATGAAGATATTCATGAACGTATACCAAAGGAAACTGTTTGTTACTCAAGTTTATTCTTCTAGTTCAATAGTTCAATGTTGTTCTCAAAATTAGGCTGTTACATCACAGCTGTACAAGGGTTCATCGTCATTCCTATAAACAACTTGTTGTCCACAAATTCAACCAAGTACCCAATGCATTTCGTGCTGTCTGCACTTCATCAGGGGAAATACATTTCTATAGGGTAAAATCAAAATAAGGTATAATCAATAATGAGGAAGCAGGTCACAGTCTGTTCAGAATGTAAAGACTAAATATTCAGGGGATGGCTGCAATTTGTCTAAAAACATGCTATGAACGTAGGTGAAAATATGCGATTGTGTGAGAAAAAATGTGCACCCAAGTGCTGTTAAAAAGGAAAGATTTCTAAAGTTAATCCGACAGTATAAGGGCGCGTGTCCTGAATGTCAATAAACCCAGTGTTTCGTGTTGCTAGCATACAGTTAACCTAGTAACATTTAAGTCATTAGCGATTCTGTGAAGGTAGGCGCCGCGGTGGCGTGTGACTCAATGCTCGTGAAGATAGGATACTGAGCGCATTTAGTGCTCAATGCTCGTGAAGGTAAGTATAGAATACTGTGCGCATTAAGTGCGGGTCGGTACACGCCATATAGCACTCACCGGTCTGGCAGTCGGGTGGGACGCGTAGCTGGTCCGATGTTGGGTTAGTGTGTACTCGCGCATGCGCAGGGAGCGCGTTATGGAAAAGTTCTCTCGTAACCCGGAAGTGAGCGGGATGAGAGGAAGTGTTACTCTATGTGTGGTAAATAAAGAGAGTGTCGGATAAATCAAGAAGGTGTTTGGCGAAATATCCGGACTATGTTAAATAACATCTTCTGAAGAAACATGGGGTACAATAAACACGTTAAGATGGACAATAATACACTGTATATAATCAGGATCGCGGCCATCTTGGTACAGTCAATAACATATGAGTGATTATACAAAACGAAGCCAATCATAATCAAAGTCAAACTTGGTAATGGTGATTTAGGTAGAAGCAGCAATTACATGTATGTCTGAAGACAAGCTAATTAATGCTGAAGCATGTTTTTAAGAAAAAATTATGATGTCAATGTCTGAAATTGTGTGGTAGGTTGAGTAGCCTGTGGCAGCTAATCAGGATTATAAAAAGCTACTATATTCGAGACGTTCATTTAACCCCGTGGGGTTGCAGGAATTCAGTTTTTTAATCCAAAATATCTCCCTTTGGAGCAGTCTTTTTTTGTTATCACAGCCTTGCCTCACAGGAACACACTCCAAAACCAAAAAACGGATCTGACTGATGTTGTGGCTATTGGAAATATAGTGTGCGGCTACTGGGGCCTTGGTAGATCTGTTTCTGATGGTACTTTTGTGCTCTGTCATTCGAATTTTGATTTTTCTCTCTGTCTTACCCACATAAGGGAGTCCACAGGGACATTTAAGTAAGTAAACCACGTTTTTGGAGTCACATGTGGCGTTAGTAAAGAGGTTGATGAGTTTTCCTGTGGTTGGATGGTTTATGCGGGTGCCACGAATAATGTTATTACAGTGACCACAGTTCGCGCATGGAATAGTTCCTGTATATTTTTCGGTTTTGTTGCGTACCTCCTTTTCTATTAAATCCTTTAAATTTTTGGATCTTTGGTAGGCAAACAGCGGTTTGCTGAACAGTCCTTTGAAATCAGGTTCTTTCTCAACCATTTCCCAGTTTTTTAAGACGATTTTCTTAATTTGATGGCTTAAGGTTGAATATTTAGATACAAAAACTGGTCTGCACTGGTTCATATCCTTTATGTGCGTTTTAAGTAATTCTTCCCTAGGGATGGCTTGTGTTCTTGCTTTGGCTTCTTCTAGAATGTTATCTGGATATTTCTGTTCTCGAAATTTTGTGATCATTAAATTTGCGTTCTTTTCATAGGTTTGATCGTTTGATGATATTCTTTTCATTCTTAGTAACTGCGAGTACGGTAAATGCTGTTTCAATGACATAGGGTGGCAACTGTCAAAGATCAACATATTGTTCCTGTCCGTCTTTTTGGAGTATACATCTGTCTGGAAACGATTGTTCTGCAAAGAAACTAGCACATCCAGGTATGGGATGGACCCGGTGTTAATGGAATGGGTAAACTGAATGTGGTCATCGATGTCATTAATCTCTTTGATGAATTCGTCAATGTCAGTCGATGGACCTTTCCATATTAGAAAGATGTCATCTATGTATCTCCAAAATTTCTGAATCTTGTTCTGCCATCTGGGATTTTCAAGAATGTTCTCAAGTTCCAACCTGTGCATAAAGAGATTCGCGTAGCTGGGGGCTGCACAATTCCCCATGGAAGTTCCTGCCAACTGTTGAAAATGTTGTTCGTTCCAGGAAAAGTAACTGTGATACAGCGTGAAGTGTAGCAATTCCAACAGGAATATTTTAAGGTCTTGCTTGATGTCGTGATTGATTAAGAATGACTCTATGGCTTCAATGCCTCTGTTATGGGGGATAGACGTGTATAGTGGGCAAACATCAATAGTGCATAATGTTATTTCCATTGTCTCATCTAGTTCAGTTTCATTGAGTTTGGTGAGAAAGTCAGTGGTATCGCGAAGATAGGTTGACATTTTTTGAACAAGTGGTTGTAGGTGTCGGTCTAGGTAATCAGAAAGCGTTTGTCTTTTTCAGTCACTGTACACGTCTATCCCCCATAACAGCGGCAGAACAGATCTAACCAATGTTCTTCCCACTCTTGAAGCCAACTCTGGATGGAGACCTTTCATGATTTGCTAGGAATCAATGCTGAGTTAGTCCACCTTGGCAATCTTCAAGATCAACAGGTGTTGAACCACCGGGGAAATGCCCAGACATTGCAGCCATGTCTAGAGGCGCAGAGCCTCTTGATCAAGGGTCCACGATCAAACCCCAGCCTGCTTGTTGCAGTACCACATGTCAGTGGTGTTTCCATGAACATCTACACCAGCCTTCCCCTGTTTGAAGGAGGAAAGACTTTCAATGCCAAGTGGATCCCCAAAGCTCCAACAGGTTGATGTGGAAACCAGACTCTGTCGGAGACCAGAGTCCTCTGATCTCCACCTCTCTTAGATGGCCACCCCAGAGCAGGAGCGACTACACTGTGTCTGTCACTACAAGTCAGCTTTCGTTGGGGAAGGAAAGAGGATTATGCATGTAGTGTATTCATATATATTTGGACCTGCAGCCTAGCTAAGAAGTGGCTCTCCCATAGTTTTCACATTTAGAAAATTCATTATTAAGAGTTCTTGTTTTAATTATAGAAGCTTACAGGGTGAACCCAAATCAAGACCTCATGTCACCATTTTGGTGATAATTCTTTTGAAAGTAAAATACATTTATTGTTGATTAGTAAACTTCATTACAAGAATATGGAGTTTTTAAAACCAATAAGAAGCAGTTTCATATTGCAGTAAAATTACAGAAACTAAAAATATTGTTACAATCCTTAACAACTACAAAGAAAGAAATAATAAACAGAACTAAAAATAAGATAACCCAATCGTCGCCCAGGGCAGTGATTGAGATGTCTGTATGTATATGGTATTTCTATATTGTGAACCAAGCCGATATAAGTCTTTATATCTTGATTATTAAAACCATTGCAATGCAATGCACTATAAAATACATATAAAACATACATGCAATACCATCATCATCAGCACTAAAAAGCATAAATCCTCTTGACACAGCAATAGATTTAAGGGAGAGGACTCTCTATCTGCCCTATATCTTAAGGTAGATTGGCCCCAAGACTATGTGTGCCATGTGGCTTGGCGGCATGTGCATTGGAATAAAAAACTCCTGTAAGGTGTGTAAGAAGTTGGCCTGGTATATGCTGTCCACTAATTAAAGTGACAAAAACGACAAGGACAACCCTATCCACAAGGAACCAGGGTGCGTACTTTATACCAAAAAGACAATGGTTCCAGTGGAGCATTAAATGTAGTCACAATGAATGATACAACCAAGCATAATAGCAATGAGACATGAAAGAGGGAGGTGGGGGATGTCTGGTAATGAAAGCACAACTCTACACATATTTCCGTATGCAAAAATTAGTCAAATTGTATATTTTACAATATATACATAAGCATAGTTACACTGTGCACATGTGTCCCAAGTGAATATGTGTGAACCAAAAACATAAACAATCAAAAGGACATCAACAGGAATATTTACAAGGTTTCTACTGGGATATGTACAAGGAAGGAAGGCAAATGACCAGATATGATACAGTGGATATTAACACAAGGGCTATTTCAATCATAGGCACTGGTAAAACTGGTTCATTTCCTATGGGCGTCGACGGCGTTTCGACCCGGGGGTGGATAAGGGGTCTCTTCAGAACAAAGACGGTGTGTGGGACATCTATGTGCTCAAAATGACGGGGAATTAAAAGGTGTGATTAACCGGGTGAATAAATAATTCCTAGCGTACTCACAGTGTGCCCCAGTCGGCTACACTGAGTCGCTATTGAATGGCCCCAGAGTAATGACTTCTTTTTCAATCAATTTGGGAATTCTTAAGCGCCAGACGGGGTCCGCGGCATCTAGTTTGCCAATTGCGACCTCAAGGAACAATGCCTGTTTTTTTGATACACACATTGGAATAGCCGTGACAGTGAGCTCCCAACCTTCTGCAGCCAGCGCGTATCAAAAAAACAGGCATTGTTCCTTGAGGTCGCAATTGGCAAATTAGATGCCGCGGATCCTCCCCGGGGTTATCGCTAATGTGAAAATGTAGTCTATCCTCAAGAGACTATTGTGAGTGAAAAGTGTACTGTTGCTCGAGGGGGTATCTAGTGCCCCAGATATCGACAAGTCCCAGCGCCTCTACAAAGTCCTTCAAGGCCTGATTGGGGCTAGTGGAGTCTCTGGGGGTCTACGATCTATGGTGTCATCCATTACGGCATTAACGTCACCGCCTACAATCAGCTCTCCATGTGGGAGGTACAGCAAAAATGTCCTGAGGTCCTGAAATGCTGTCTGGTGGAGCGTGGGTGGAATGTAAACTGACACTAGATTATAAACTCTCCCCTCCCACTGGCATGACATTGCTGCAAAGCGGCCCTGTTCGTCAGACCATGATCCTTTGACAACAGAGGAGAACTTTTATGGATCAATATTCCCACTCCCCGGGAGCCAGAGGTGAATGCACAGTGGGCCATCATCTTAAATTCCCGACGATCCTGTGTCCTGCAGGCTGATCCCACAAGGTGAGACTCCTGGACTAGTGCCACTGTCAGGGCCCTACGTTTCAGATATTGGAGGACCAGCCCTCTCTTAATATTATTACCCAGGCCATTGACATTCCAGGATATGACAACCAGGGGGGGGGGGGCAGCTCCTCTGGCATCAGCAAGCGGACACTGTTCAGGTTGCGTCAATGTATGTGCCATGTGTAGGTGCTATATTCGTTTTGTGCAATGGATAGCATAACCTGTATAGTGACATTACATAATGGTCAGTATCCTCAAACATTCTGTAGATTAAGAGCGAGAAAACAAAATAACAATAGAAACAGATATCCCTTAACTGAACCCCCATCGCCTCCCCCCACTCTGCCTCCCTGCCCGGCAGTTCTAGAACTGCCCGCCACCCCAACTGAGCAGAATGCTTCACTCCCCGAACTTGTATCATGGTGTGTGGGGGTGAGTGTACCAGTGATCCGCCAGAGTCTCTCCTTCAGAATGAACCAGTTGTCACAATACTCAATATATCTCGCCTGCTCATACCTGCAAGGGGCGCGCGCCCACGCCCTTGTGTTCTGCAAAGATCAGTCCGCAAAATATTGAGTTCTTGCCACAGGTGATGTCCCTGCTCTGCGGCCCATGGCTGCCATAACGATCCCTCATCACTATCAGGCGCCAATGCTAGGGACTAGTTTTCAAGCGCCATTTTGTTCTTTCAAATACGATCAGTCTTCGGATTCACTGTGCAGGCTTGTCTTGGATCCATGCGCTTCAGTCACTCGGTGTTGCTGGTACTTCCCAGGTGTCCTGGAGCCTTTGGCCGGATGCCATCTCTCCTCATTCCTGTGCCTCCTCTGGTGTTGCGAAGAACCATGTCATCCCCTCAGCCTCCACTCTCAGATTTGCTGGGAAAATCATCGAGTACTTCAGTTCTCTGGCGCGTATTTCTTTCTTGACTTCTAGGAAACCGTGCTTCTGTTTAGTAACCACAGCCGTGTAGTCTGGACAGAGTGTAATCGCGCAGTTATCAATCCTTATCGGGGGGCTACTGACGCCGCCTGTAGAATGGCGTCACGGTCGCGAAAGTAGAAAATGCATGCCAAAATTGGTGTCGGTGGGGCCCCTGAGCGCGGTTTGCCACCTGGTACGCGGTGGGCCCTCTCCACAGAAAAGAAACTGGACAGTCCCCGGGGTTGCAGTTGGTTCTTGATGAGATCTTCCACGGAAAGGTCCAAGGCCGGCCCACCTGCTTTCTCTGGTACGCCGACGAGGCGCACGTTGTTACTACGGGAGCGGCCTTCCTGATCATCCAGTTTAGCCATGATCAATTTGTTGTCTGCTTCCAGCCACTTCACTTGCCGCTGCAGGGCCGCCAGGTCTGTGGAGAGCACAGCCGTCGTGTTTTCAACATCCACCAATCTTTCTGTCATTTTCAAGAAATCAGCCCATATTAGGGAGATGTCTGTAGAAATTGATCCAATTGAGGACTGAGCAGTTTGTAAAGCGACCATCACGTCTTTAAGGGTGAACTCTTCTGATTTATCCGCTGTCGGGGCGGCCGCCCGTGCATCATCCATTTGCGTGGGTTCGGATGAGTCTTTAGCATATGCAAACTTATCCAGTCTTGTAGCAGGTTGAGTTCTGGGGCCCCTTCCTCCCATTGTGTCCCACTGGTCCGGTGTAGGGGTGCAGTGGATGAGGGCAGTAGTCACCTTCACACGCAGCCTTCCGGGTTTCCTGTCCACACTCTGCAAAGTACGGTGGGTGGGAGAGTATGCCTGTGCTTCTTCTTGCAGTGAAGTCGCCAAATAATATGGTCTGCCACTCGTCCGACTCTATGCCGGGTGAAAACAGGAAGGGTCGTCCTTGTCTGTCTCACCGCGTCCAGCAATGGCAAGCGGGGGAGGGGAGGAGAGCCACACTCCGCGAGTACTGTGCAGCGCGGGCCCGGCTACCACGCAAGGCCCCAGTCTCAGCGTGGCGTGCAGGCTGTACTTTCTCCCTCGGTCCAGCGCCGCGGCTGTCTCACCCTTGGGGGCTCAGATCGGCTCAATCGTTATCGCAAGCAATGCGGATTACTATGTAGTCACAGGAGTAGTGAGCGGATTGATTGGGAGAAGCCCCGTCGGTTACGGAGCTCTATTAGGCTGCGGCCATCTTGCTCTGCTGCTAGCCACGCCACCCTGAAGTGTTTGATTTTTTATTAGTGCCATTATTATGCGTGGTTGTTTGTGTGTGCACCTTCAGTTTCCAGTGGCTATAATCATCTGATGTGTTTTCTTTGAGTATTGACTTTGTGATGTGTGAGTGAGTCAGAGTGCACATCAAAAGTAACCATCTGATGTATTTAGTGTATATATATTTCTTGATTTCTTGCAGGACGTCCAGTTATTATTATCTGCTGCTTTTGTTTAATATTATCCGTGCATTTAACAGTTGCATTTGCCAAGTGCGTTGTTATTGCGGACGCCAGTAGGTAGTTATAGTTAGGACCAAGTTTCCATAGTAAGAGCATTTTTTGTTTTGGTTATAACTTTGGCATCGTTTGATGAATCTTCATGAAATTTTCCAAACGAATTCTTTGTTCATATCAGCTCCTATGTTGAAAGTTCGGGGGTGATTCGTCAAGGGGGGGCCGGTAAGAAAGGGGGTCCCAAAACCTGTTTTCTCCAGCAATTTCCATAGTAAACTTTAGACAAGGCTACAGGTCGAACGGATGAACGGAATCACCTCAAATTTTGCAGGGAGAAGAGTCTTGGTCTAGAAAGCACGCTTTTGTTTATTTGGTGTAAATCCCCTCAGTAGTTTAAGAGAAATATAGAAATTTACAGGTATCGATATTTGGGAATTCTGCTATCTGATTGGCTGGGGCGTTATGAGCACGAGATTGCTGCTTATTGGTTGCGAGCGATGCGAGCGGTTGCAACTAGGAAGTGTTGGCCGCCATTTTGTGATTTCCTTGAATTGAGTAAGGGGAAAAAAGGGCGAAAACAGTTGGAAAGAGGAGGATAGGAGCGCTGTAACCTCTGTGGGGCAGTGCGAAGCAAAGTAGTCATTCCTACCGGTCTGAAAGTGCGGTGTTGCGGTGTTGCTCAGAGTGACATGGTGCTGAGATGAGATGCTGCTACACTCGGGTATGAAACGGAGAGCTTAAACCGTGAGCTCATTGCTGTAAAGTGATGTGCTCTAGTCTTTGTAGCATACGTGTGCAAGTAGTGTTACTAGGCGTTTATACTAGCGACTGTGCGTTTATACTATACCGGAAGTGAAGTACTCACTGTGAGAAGTTAGAAGTTAGCCTGGCATATGATGTCCACTATTCTAGTGGGCACCTTGCACCAGTCTAATCGACCCTTATAGATGGTGGTTGTAAAGTCAACCTTATAGACAAGCTATCCTAGTGGTAGCATGGACCAGCAGTCTTAGGCTACGACTTCAGAGAGCATGTGAAGCAAGCTGTTTTACCAATTATTATCCCTTGAATACCAAATGAAAGGACACCACACAAGGTATGTATCAAATGTATATGTTTTTATTCTAAACACAACCCCTCTGCACTCTTTATGAGGTCAGAGGTAAAAGTACATCACAAGTTAGTGAATTAGCATACGATAAGTTGCACAAATACAGTTATGCCCTAGGAGCCTCACAAACCATATACTAAAGAAGTGGTATAAGAACCACGTGAGAGTTAGACAGCAGGCCTAGGGCCTGTAGAATCGCTGGGGCTACACTAAACAACCAAAGGTTAGGAAGTAGGAGGCCCACTGGAGACGCGTGCAGTGTCTAAACACAGGCGCAAGTTACCATTGACTTATAATTAGAAACAAAAAAGTTACAAAGTTACTGTTTAAGTACACTTCCGGATGGACTAGGATGGAACCCTTTTAAACTAGGACACTTCGAGAGTCAAGACCCACGGGAGCACCAGAGTACTCGTGTTACCTCACCGAGGGAAGCCGGGTGCATAAGTGTCTTTTCGTGTCGTGTTTCGTCGTCGTTTTCTATGGAGATCTGCAAAGAAGTGCTGCAGGCGACCAGAGGAAAAGTGTCCGGGTGGATCGACGATGTGAAGAACCTGAAAGCAGAGGGGACAGAGTCTGGTTCACTAGCCAGTGACCAGGAAGGACCCAGAAAAGAACCAGGCGATGTCGCGTGCTTGAAGGTGAAGAAGGTGAGTTTGTCTCTTCAGCCACGAGGTCCAGGAGGCATTGATGATGACCAGGCGCTGGATTTGACTGCGGTGTCGGTATCCGGATTGGAACCAACAAGCCTTGGCAACCCACGCAGGATGTCGAGATTGGCTCTGTTGCAGACCAGCAAGGTCTGTGGCGCTTCTCCTTTGAAGGGAAGCTGGAGGAACCAGGAAAGCAGTTTAGTTCAAAAAGAAAGTCTTCAGGGGGCTAACTAGCCAAGGGCAAGGAACCCGGAAGACGTGTCAAGCTGAAAAGCAAGAGCATGCCCCACGCGGCACTTGTGGAGTGTGGAGGGCTGAGCTTCGGTGCAATGGCGCTCGGGTCTGGGGCTTCTTGTACCCCAATGCACAACTGCGAGGGTACCTCAGTCATCAAGCAGTTAGCAAAATGCAGGATGTCCAGGGTGTCCGGTCCCACGCCTCTCGTGTCTGCCACGGGTCTCAGCTTTGCTGTAGATGTGGGTCGGAGTTAGAGTAGTCTGAGAGTCCAGTTCCTGGGTCGCTGAGTCTTCGGGTTCCGGCGGGAGCGTCGATAAAGCAGACTGGCAAGTTACTGGTGGTGCCTGTTTGCAAATGGTGGTCACTCCTTGACAACAAGGGAGATGTCTTCCGTCTTCTAGTCAGGATAGAATGTCGAAGGTCCAAGATTTCTGTATCAAAGTTTCTTTCCAGGATGATCTAAAGTCCTGGGGACACAGCTCCTATACGTATACTAAGGGGCTGGATTACCTGCCTAGGTCCCTCTTATGGGTGGACCTGAGAAGGGGGTGGTTACACCCCTTTCCCTTTGTCCAGTTTCGCGCCAGAACTGGGGCTGGTGTGCCCCAGCAACTGGTTTGAACCGGGCTATGCATGGAGCACCTTGTGTGCCCCAGGCAGTGTCTCAAAAAGCATCTGCTGATACTGCCCTCCCTCTCCCAATACACATCTGCCTGTCTGGGGAGGTGCTGGCACCTCCCTGGACAGGAAACCTATTGTCCAGGCCTCCCCTGCCGGAGTTTCGTCCAGCAGCAGGAGGTCAGACTTGTGTCTGTGGCAGCAGCATCCATTTTGTGATGCTGGGGTTCTGTTTAACTTTAACCGGGTAAAGCAGTAACATACATGTCTTTTCCCTCTAGAAGGGTGGAATGCTACCCCCGCCACCAGAATTTGCGGGGGTAGTATTCCAAAGTGTTTGACACCTTACACTACATGTTTTGATAAAGCCAAACCAAAGTTAGCATTAACCTCGAGGATTATAATGCACTTAAGAGTATATGGTATGGCTATATCATAGAACAGCTATAAGGAGATGGTTCTGAAAGCTGCAGAGGGGCTCAGCTCATGCTAGGGCACCCTCTCACATAAAACCAAGCACTCTGCCTCCAGGATTTTCGAGGCCTACAATAGGAGTGGCTTATAGGTGTATATGTGTCCATATGTAAAGGTAGATGTAGGTATACTATATTTAAGTAAGGGGTGATTACACCACCTTACCCAAGCTGAGTGATCAGCCTGTGGTGTCAGTTTGGAGGGCCAGCCAGGGGTGGCATAACACATGCTGCAGCCCCTGGTAGGCCTTGGATGCACCTATGCCCTGGGTACATATGGTACACTATACAGGGGCTCACAGAGGTGACCCAATACCCAATCTGGTATGTAACTAAAGTACATGGTATCAATTTAGAGAGAGAACAGCTGGGCTGTGGGTCTGATTAGCAGGCCCACAGCCACACTAAAGTCGAAAAACCAGAGAATCAGAGCACAAAGTGGGGGTGACCATAGGAAGCAGACCCTACTCTCCTACACTCACGCCTACCGGTGTGAAGACTTGGGATCAATCCGAACTGATTGCTGAAAAATGATGGGCTATGGGCTCTATAGCATACTGGCCGCTGTAGTATAAATGTGCAAGTAGTGTTAGTATGCGTTTATACTATACAGGGAGTGGGAAGCGAACTACTCACCCCTACTGGTCTGAAGACTTGGGGATTAAACCGTAAGCCTAAATCGTGAGCCCATTGCTGTAAAGTGATGTGATCTGGGCGGTGTAGCATACCTGTGGAAGTAGTGTTACTTTGGGTTTATACAATACTAGCAGCCCGTCCCGACGTTGTCCGGGTATGAATTGCTGCCGGCCAGTAGTATATTGTTTTGTAGGATTTCGTTTTGATAGCATTTCTTATCTGTGACAGGCCTGTGAAACGCTCCGATTCACAGTGCACTGCTGATGCACTTAAGAGTGCGCGTTCAGTAGTGTGTGAACTCGAGTTTCCCTACTTTATTTTTCCTTGCAATATTATATAGCGCGAACTCGACAACATGGCATGAGCACAATTTACATTACAGAAGAACACATTCATTTGTGGTAGGCACGGGGAGACAAAGTGATTTGCCTGGAATCACAGGATGTTGAGATGATGCCGAGATTCGAACGTAGCTCCCCAGCTCTAAAGTTCGCAATTCTAGAACTTGTGGCAGGAGGTGTGTCTAAAAGTGTATGTCGGTGCTGGCCATCAATGAGAGAGACCTGTGCATTTTTCAAATCGGTGGTGAAAAAATACGAGTATGTTGCTGGAGATGTTGGCAGCCCTGCTACCAATGTACTTACCGGGGGAGGGTAAACGCCCATTATTCCGCAACTTTCTTTCCGCATACCATCACTCCGCATTCTTTCATTACGAAAGTACCATGACTCCGCAATGCCATTATAACGCGTTCAGAAAAGGGGGTGGTGATGAACAGAGTGTCTGAATTAAGCAGACCACTCTTACCCAGTCCAAAGATCAGGGCTTGATCCATCACAGTTTTTTAGCTCACGGCACCATCCCAGCTCAGAACCTGGCTATATGCAAATTAGTCTGACCCTGGCCCAGTGCATCATGGGAACAGGGCAGACCAAACTACCAAGCCAATTCTTATACTGGGAAGGAAATAAGCTTCCGGGGACCGGTTTCTGGCATTTCAGCCGTCTTCGGCCCGGCTTGCTTGAATCCTGATGGTGCAATGAGCAAGGGACTCACATCTGAGTATACCCTTCCACGCTTATGGTGGACAAAAACGATTCAGAAAAGGGGGTGGTGATGAACAGAGTGTCTGAATTAAGCAGACCACTCTTACCCAGTCCAAAGATCAGGGCTTGATCCATCACCATTTTTTAGCTCACTGCACCATCCCAGCTCAGAACCTGGCTATATGCAAATTAGTCTGACCCTGGCCCAGTGCATCATGGGAACAGGGCAGACCAAACTACCAAGCCAATTCTTATACTGGGAAGGAAACAAGCTTCCGGGGACCGGTTTCTGGCATTTCAGCCGTCTTCGGCCCGGCTTGCTTGAATCCTGATGGTGCAATGAGCAAGGGACTCACATCTGAGTATACCCTTCCACGCTTATGGTGGACAAAAACGATTCAGAAAAGGGGGTGGTGATGAACAGAGTGTCTGAATTAAGCAGACCACTCTTACCCAGTCCAGAGATCAGGGCTTGATCCATCACCGTTTTTTAGCTCACTGCACCATCCCAGCTCAGAACCTGGCTATATGCAAATTAGTCTGACCCTGGCCCAGTGCATCATGGGAACAGGGCAGACCAAGCCAATTCTTATACTGGGAAGGAAACAAGCTTCCGGGGACCGGTTTCTGGCATTTCAGCCGTCTTCGGCCCGGCTTGCTTGAATCCTGATGGTGCAATGAGCAAGGGACTCACATCTGAGTATACCCTTCCACGCTTATGGTGGACAAAAACGATTCAGAAAAGGGGGTGGTGATGAACAGAGTGTCTGAATTAAGCAGACCACTCTTACCCAGTCCAAAGATCAGGGCTTGATCCATCATAAGTCATAAGTCATAAAATTTGTATAGCGCACTACATATCCAGAGGGTTTCAAGGCGCTTAGGAAGGGGAGGAGGATTATTTGTCAAATATCCACGTTTTAAGCTGCTTTCTGAACGCTAGGTGGTTCTGGGTGAGGCGAAGGTAAGCGGGGAGTGAGTTCCATGTTTTAGGAGCCAGGTATGAAAAGGATCTGCCTCCCATGGTGGTCTTGTTGATGCGAGGTACAGTGGCTTGGCTTGGCTGGAAGAGCGAAGTTGGCGGGAGGGGGTGTAGAAGGACAGTCGAGAGTTGAGGCAATCTGGTCCGATGTCGTAGAGTGATTTGTGTGCGTGGGTAAGCAGTCGGAAAGTGATCCTCTTATTGACGGGTAGCCAGTGGAGGTCTTTAAGGTGACCAGAGATGTGTTCGTTGCGTGGGATGTCTAATATGAGCCTGGCTGAGGCGTTTTGGATTCGTTGTAGTTTCTTCTGGAGTTTAGCGGTGGTACCTGCGTAGAGGGTGTTTCCGTAGTCCAGTCGGCTCGTGACTGTAGCGTGGGTGACTGTTTTCCTTGTTTCGGAGGGGATCCAGCGAAATGTTTTTCTGAGCATGCGGAGAATGTTAAAGCAGGAAGAGGATACGGCGCTGACTTGTCTGTTCATTGAGAGTGAAGAATCCAGGATGACGCCAAGGTTCCGTGCGTGGTCTGTCGGGATGGGTGCTTTTCCGAGGGCTTCCGGCCACCAGGAGTCGGCCCATGCAGAGGGGGATGTACCTAAGATGAGGACTTCTGTTTTGTCTGAGTTCAGTTTCAGACGGCTTTGTTTCATCCATTCGGCGACTTCTTTCATTCCTTCGTGTAGGTTAGTTTTGGCGGTGCTGGGGTCCTTGGTGAGAGAAAGGATCAGTTGAGTGTCATCCGCGCAAGAGATGATGTTGAGGTTGTGTTGGCGGGCGATGGCCGCGAGGGGGCTCATGTATACGTTGAAGAGGGTGGGGCTGAGTGAGGATCCTTGAGGTACGCCACAGATGACTTCAGTGGCCTCGGACTTGAATGGTGGGAGGCGGACTCTCTGGGTTCTTCCGGTGAGGAACGAGGTGATCCAATCAAGTGCTTTTCCTTGTATTCCGATGTTATTGAGGCGTTGTAGAAGGGTGCTGTGGCAGACTGTGTCGAATGCTGCAGAGAGGTCGAGGAGGATGAGGGCGACTGTGTCACCATTGTCCAGTAGAGTTTGAATGTCGTCTGTTGCTGCGATGAGGGCGGTCTCAGTGCTGTGTTTGGCTCGGAAGCCAGATTGTGAGGGGTCGAGGGATTTGTTGGCTTCGAGGAAGGCGGCGAGCTGGTTGTTGACGGCTTTCTCGATGACTTTGGCCGGGAATGGAAGAAGCGAGATGGGGCGGTAGTTTTTGAGTTCGGTGGGGTCTGCTGTTGGTTTTTTCAGAAGGGCGGTGAGTTCAGCGTGTTTCCAGTCTTCTGGGAAGGTAGCGGAGTTGAAGGAGCAGTTGATGACGTCTCGGAGGTGCGGTGCTATGACGGAGTCTGCTTTGTTGAAGATGTGGTGAGGGCATGGGTCTGTGGGGGATCCAGAGTGGATGGAATTCATCAGGCGGATGGTGTCCTCAGTGGAGATTGGGTTCCAGGCGATAAGGGTGTTTACGGGGGGAAGATGGTCAGCAGATGGTAGGGTGGGTTGGCTTCCGGGTTGGTTGTCGAAGCTGTTGTGGATGTCAGCAATCTTGTTGTGGAAAAAAGAGGCTAGGGAGTCGCAGAGGGTTTGAGAGGGGGTGATGTCGTTGGAGTTGGCCGAGGGGTTGGAAAATTCCTTGACGATGTTGAAAAGTTCCTTGCTGTTGTGGGCGTTGTTGTCAAGTCGATCCTTGAATGCTGTTTTCTTGGCTTTTCGGATCAGTTGGTGGTGAGTGCGGGTGGCGCTTTTGAAGGCGTCCTTGTTGCTGGTGGATGGGTCTTTTTTCCAGGCCTTTTCAAGGGAGCGGCATAGTTTCTTGGACTTCTTGAGATCATCGTTGAACCATGAGGCCTTCTTGTTGCCAAGTTTGTGTTGACTTTTTTTCAGTGGTGCTAAGGAGTCGGCGGTGTTGGATAACCAAAGGGTGAGGTTGGAGGCGGCTTCGTTCGCGTTAGAAGAGAGGGCTGGGGAGGTTCGAAGGAGCGATGCGGAGATCTGATCCGTGGTGATTTTGTTCCAGTTTCTTTGTAGAGTTGGTTGGAGGTGGATGATGGGTTTCGGCTTGTTGTAGGTGAAGTGAACGCAGCTGTGGTCAGTCCAGAGGAGATCCGTAGTGTGGCTGAAGGAGACATGGTTGCTGGAGGTGAAGATAGGGTCGAGTGTGTGAACTGCGATGTGGGTGGGGGAAGTGACCAGTTGTTTAAGTCCGAGGTTGGCGAGGTTGTCTAAGAGGGTGGCGGTGTTGCGGTCGTTGATCTTTTCAAGGTGAAAGTTGAGGTCTCCCAGAAGGATGTAGTCTTTGGAGGGGAGCGCGTGTGGGGTGATGAAGTCTGTGATGTCTTCACTGAATTTTGCGCGGGGTCCTGGTGGTCTGTAGAGGAGGGTGCCTCTAAGAGTTGTCTTGGGGTCGATGTGGATCTGGAAGTGAAGGTGTTCGGAGTTAGCGAGGTTGGCGTCAGAGCTGGTAGAGATGCGGATGGATTTCTTATGGACGATAGCGATTCCTCCTCCTGTATGGTCGGTGCGGTCCTTGCGTGTGATCTTATAGTCATCAGGGATAGCGATGGTGATGTCTGGGGCGGAGGAAGCGTTCATCCATGTTTCCGTTAGGAAGGCGACGTCTGGAGAGATGGTGTCTAGTAGATTCCATAGGTCAATGGCGTGTCTGTGGATCGAGCGGGTGTTGAGAAGGATGCATTGTAGGTGGTTGGGGTCGGGAATCTGTGGTGTGGTCGTAGCGGAGATGTTGTCGGTGCCGATGAATTTGCAGGAGTAGCATGAGAAAGGTCCATGGGTGCGTCCAGGAGCGGCTTGGACGCAGTTGGGGGCGCGACCGGGGTTGAGGGCTAGGAGGGTGGCGGCATCGTAGGTAACGCGGGGGGGCTGGGCAGCGCGAGGGGCAGGGGGTATGGCGCTGGGCGCGGTCCAGGCGCTGACGGGCGTAGACGGGCTTACCTTTGGCGCACCTTCGGCGCGGATTGGGCGCGGTCGCTGCGCGTAAACGCTGCGCGCGGGAACGGCTGTCATATATGGATAGAGGAGGGGGAGGGGCGAGGGCGTCTCAGCTGGGAGGCGGGGCTGGCCAAAGACGAGCACAACAATAAACAAAATGGAGGCGGGGGGAGCACTGCAAACGCGCAAACCGAGTGGAATTACACTTTTAAAATACAAGCAAAATGCAGGCAAGCTCAGCGGCGACCAGGTAGGCAGCAGGCACAGACAACAATGCAGCCGTGGGAGCAGAGCGGCACAGCGCGCAGACAGGCTCGAGTTAGCCGAGTAAATAAACAATTACAGTGCAAGTTTGCTCAATGGCGATCAGCAGGCACAGGCACTAAAAACAGTTCCAGTTAGTCAGGGCAAAGCGCTAACTACGATACCAGCGACCTTGGAGGGACCCTGGGGAGCGACCACTCAGCTCTGGGAAGAGGAGCGAGTCACGACGACTTCAGGAGGAGAAGCGCAGATCAACTTAGTGGGAGGGCGTCTCAGCTGGGAGGCGGGGCGGGCCAAAGACGAGCACAACAATAAACAAAACCGTTTTTTAGCTCACTGCACCATCCCAGCTCAGAACCTGGCTATATGCAAATTAGTCTGACCCTGGCCCAGTGCATCATGGGAACAGGGCAGACCAAACTACCAAGCCAATTCTTATACTGGGAAGGAAACAAGCTTCCGGGGACCGGTTTCTGGCATTTCAGCCGTCTTTCGCCGGGCTTGCTTGAATCCTGAGGGTGCAATGAGCAAGGGACTCACATCTGAGTATACCCTTCCGCGCTTATGGTGGACAAAAACGATTCAGAAAAGGGGGTGGTGATGAACAGAGTGTCTGAATTAAGCAGACCACTCTTACCCAGTCCAAAGATCAGGGCTTGATCCATCACCGTTTTGTAGCTCACTGCACCATCCCAGCTCAGAACCTGGCTATATGCAAATTAGTCTGACCCTGGCCCAGTGCATCATGGGAACAGGGCAGACCAAACTACCAAGTCAATTCTTATACTGGGAAGGAAACAAGCTTCCGGGGACCGGTTTCTGGCATTTCAGCCGTCTTCGGCCGGGCTTGCTTGAATCCTGATGGTGCAATGAGCAAGGGACTCACATCTGAGTATACCCTTCCACGCTTATGGTGGACAAAAACGATTCAGAAAAGGGGGTGGTGATGAACAGAGTGTCTGAATTAAGCAGACCACTCTTACCCAGTCCAAAGATCAGGGCTTGATCCATCACCGTTTTGTAGCTCACTGCACCATCCCAGCTCAGAACCTGGCTATATGCAAATTAGTCTGACCCTGGCCCAGTGCATCATGGGAACAGGGCAGACCAAACTACCAAGCCAATTCTTATACTGGGAAGGAAACAAGCTTCCGGGGACCGGTTTCTGGCATTTCAGCCGTCTTCGGCCCGGCTTGCTTGAATCCTGATGGTGCAATGAGCAAGGGACTCACATCTGAGTATACCCTTCCACGCTTATGGTGGACAAAAAACAGAGTGTCTGAATTAAGCAGACCACTCTTACCCAGTCCAAAGATCAGGGCTTGATCCATCACCGTTTTTTAGCTCACTGCACCATCCCAGCTCAGAACCTGGCTATATGCAAATTAGTCTGACCCTGGCCCAGTGCATCATGGGAACAGGGCAGACCAAACTACCAAGCCAATTCTTATACTGGGAAGGAAACAAGCTTCCGGGGACCGGTTTCTGGCATTTCAGCAGTCTTCGGCCCGGCTTGCTTGAATCCTGATGGTGCAATGAGCAAGGGACTCACATCTGAGTATACCCTTCCACGCTTATGGTGGACAAAAACGATTCAGAAAAGGGGGTGGTGATGAACAGAGTGTCTGAATTAAGCAGACCACTCTTACCCAGTCCAAAGATCAGGGCTTGATCCATCACTGTTTTTTAGCTCACTGCACCATCCCAGCTCAGAACCTGGCTATATGCAAATTAGTCTGACCCTGGCCCAGTGCATCATGGGAACAGGGCAGACCAAACTACCAAGCCAATTCTTATACTGGGAAGGAAACAAGCTTCCGGGGACCGGTTTCTGGCATTTCAGCCGTCTTCGGCCCGGCTTGCTTGAATCCTGATGGTGCAATGAGCAAGGGACTCACATCTGAGTATACCCTTCCACGCTTATGGTGGACAAAAACGATTCAGAAAAGGGGGTGGTGATGAACAGAGTGTCTGAATTAAGCAGACCACTCTTACCCAGTCCAAAGATCAGGGCTTGATCCATCACCGTTTTTTAGCTCACTGCACCATCCCAGCTCAGAACCTGGCTATATGCAAATTAGTCTGACCCTGGCCCAGTGCATCATGGGAACAGGGCAGACCAAACTACCAAGCCAATTCTTATACTGGGAAGGAAACAAGCTTCCGGGGACCGGTTTCTGGCATTTCAGCCGTCTTCGGCCTGGCTTGCTTGAATCCTGATGGTGCAATGAGCAAGGGACTCACATCTGAGTATACCCTTCCACGCTTATGGTGGACAAAAACGATTCAGAAAAGGGGGTGGTGATGAACAGAGTGTCTGAATTAAGCAGAACACTCTTACCCAGTCCAAAGATCATGGCTTGATCCATCACCGTTTTTTAGCTCACTGCACCATCCCAGCTCAGAACCTGGCTATATGCAAATTAGTCTGACCCTGGCCCAGTGCATCATGGGAACAGGGCAGACCAAACTACCAAGCCAATTCTTATACTGGGAAGGAAACAAGCTTCCGGGGACCGGTTTATGGCATTTCAGCCGTCTTCGGCCCGGCTTGCTTGAATCCTGATGGTGCAATGAGCAAGGGACTCACATCTGAGTATACCCTTCCACGCTTATGGTGGACAAAAACGATTCAGAAAAGGGGGTGGTGATGAACAGAGTGTCTGAATTAAGCAGACCACTCTTACCCAGTCCAAAGATCAGGGCTTGATCCATCACCGTTTTTTAGCTCACTGCACCATCCCAGCTCAGAACCTGGCTATATGCAAATTAGTCTGACCCTGGCCCAGTGCATCATGGGAACAGGGCAGACCAAACTACCAAGCCAATTCTTATACTGGGAAGGAAACAAGCTTCCGGGGACCAGTTTCTGGCATTTCAGCCGTCTTCGGCCCGGCTTGCTTGAATCCTGATGGTGCAATGAGCAAGGGACTCACATCTGAGTATACCCTTCCACGCTTATGGTGGACAAAAACGATTCAGAAAAGGGGGTGGTGATGAACAGAGTGTCTGAATTAAGCAGACCACTCTTACCCAGTCCAAAGATCAGGGCTTGATCCATCACCGTTTTTTAGCTCACTGCACCATCCCAGCTCAGAACCTGGCTATATGCAAATTAGTCTGACCCTGGCCCAGTGCATCATGGGAACAGGGCAGACCAAACTACCAAGCCAATTCTTATACTGGGAAGGAAACAAGCTTCCGGGGACCGGTTTCTGGCATTTCAGCCGTCTTCGGCCCGGCTTGCTTGAATCCTGATGGTGCAATGAGCAAGGGACTCACATCTGAGTATACCCTTCCACGCTTATGGTGGACAAAAACGATTCAGAAAAGGGGGTGGTGATGAACAGAGTGTCTGAATTAAGCAGACCACTCTTACCCAGTCCAAAGATCAGGGCGTGATCCATCACCGTTTTTTAGCTCACTGCACCATCCCAGCTCAGAACCTGGCTATATGCAAATTAGTCTGACCCTGGCCCAGTGCATCATGGGAACAGGGCAGACCAAACTACCAAGCCAATTCTTATACTGGGAAGGAAACAAGCTTCCGGGGACCGGTTTCTGGCATTTCAGCCGTCTTCGGCCCGGCTTGCTTGAATCCTGATGGTGCAATGAGCAAGGGACTCACATCTGAGTATACCCTTCCACGCTTATGGTGGACAAAAACGATTCAGAAAAGGGGGTGGTGATGAACAGAGTGTCTGAATTAAGCAGACCACTCTTACCCAGTCCAAAGATCAGGGCTTGATCCATCACCGTTTTTTAGCTCACTGCACCATCCCAGCTCAGAACCTGGCTATATGCAAATTAGTCTGACCCTGGCCCAGTGCATCATGGGAACAGGGCAGACCAAACTACCAAGCCAATTCTTATACTGGGAAGGAAACAAGCTTCCGGGGACCGGTTTCTGGCATTTCAGCCGTCTTCGGCCCGGCTTGCTTGAATCCTGATGGTGCAATGAGCAAGGGACTCACATCTGAGTATACCCTTCCACGCTTATGGTGGACAAAAACGATTCAGAAAAGGGGGTGGTGATGAACATAGTGTCTGAATTAAGCAGACCACTCTTACCCAGTCCAAAGATCAGGGCTTGATCCATCACCGTTTTTTAGCTCACTGCACCATCCCAGCTCAGAACCTGGCTATATGCAAATTAGTCTGACCCTGGCCCAGTGCATCATGGGAACAGGGCAGACCAAACTACCAAGCCAATTCTTATACTGGGAAGGAAACAAGCTTCCGGGGACCGGTTTCTGGCATTTCGGTCGTCTTCGGCCCGGCTTGCTTGAATCCTGATGGTGCAATGAGCATTATAACGCATGGCATTACATTTTATATGCTTTTACCACGCATACATTTACAACGAAATTCGTTGTAAATGCATGAATGGTAAAAGCATGTTTTTTTAATGTTTGGATAAGTATGGGGATAGGGGTATATGTATTGGGGTACTGAGGTATATGTTTTGGGGTGTTTGGGTATATAAAGGGTTCAGATATAGTTTTGGGTTATGGGGTTCAGGGGTAGTTTTAGGGTTTATGGATAGGTATGGGTTTTGGGGTACAGGGGTATTTTTAGGGTTCAGGGCTAGGTTTGGGTTTTGGGGTATAGGGGTATTTTTAGGGTTCAGGGGTAGGTTTGGGTTTTGGGGTACAGGGGTATTTGAAGGGTTCAGGGCTAGGTTTGGGTTTTGGGGTACAGGGGTATTTTAGGGTTTAGGGGTAGGTTTTGGGGTACAGGGTTATTTTTATGGTTCAGGGCTAGGTTTGGGTTTTGGGGTACAGGGGTATTTTTAGTGTTCAGGGTAGGTTTGGGTTTTGGGGTACAGGGGTATTTTAAGAGTTCAGGGCTAGGTTTGGGGTACAGGGGTATTTTAGGGTTCAGGGGTAGGTTTGGGTTTTGGGGTTGAGGAGTATTTTTAGGGTTCAGCTGTAGGTTTGGGGTTTCGGGTACAGGGGTATTTTAAGGGTTCAGGGCTAAGTTTGGGTTTTGGGGTATAGGAGTATTTTTAGGGTTCAGCGGTAGGTTTGGGTTTTTGGGTACAGGGGTATTTTAAGGGTTCAGGGCTAGGTTTGGGTTTTGGGGTACAGGGGTATTTTAGGGTTCAGGGGTAGGTTTGGGTTTTGGGGTACAGGGTTATTTTTATGGTTCAGGGCTAGGTTTGGGTTTTGGGTTACATGGGTATTTTTAGGGTTCAGAGGTAGGTTTGGGTTTTGGGGTACAGGGGTACAGGGTTATTTTAAGGGTTCAGGGCTAGGTTTGGGTGTATAGGGGTATTTTTAGGGTTCAGTGGTAGGTTTGGGTTTTGGGGTACAGGGGTATTTTAAGAGTTCAGGGCTAGGTTTGGGTTTTGGGGTACAGGGGTATTTTAGGGTCCAGGGGTAGGTTTGGGTTTTGGGGTAGAGGGGTATTTTTAGGGTTCAGGGCTAGGTTTGGGTACAGGGGTATTCTTAGGGTTCAGGGGTAGGTTTGGGTTTTGAGGTACAGGGGTATTTAAAGGGTTCAGGGCTAGGTTTGGGTTTTGCGGTTCAGGGGTATTTGTAGGGTTTAGGGATATGTTTGGGTTTTGGGGTACAGGGTATATTTATAGTGTTAAGATGGGTTAGTGTTTCAGGGTGTTGGGGTATTTTAAGGAGTGAGGGTGGGTTATGATTATGGGGTGCAGGGGTATTTAAAGGGAGAAGGGTGGGATTAGCACACGATAAAAGACATGGCATGAAGGGCCCCAGTGTTTGTCACGCCCACAGCACACGCCCACAGCACAACGCAGACACGCCCACAAGGGACTAATTTGCTGGCGCGGTTCTTTTACTTTTTAAATGTATATGGTGGGCGTCTGCATAGCCTATGACCTTCTGCTGCAACTGCCCTTTCCAACGCTGTATTGGGTGTTGTGATTGATGCTGTACTTTTTGAGTTTACCCGCCTCAAAGGTTTAGTATTATTAGTATGGACAGGGAGTGGGAAGCGAACTACTCACCCCTACCGGTTTCGACTCGTGGATGAAATCATGAGCTTATTGCTGTAAAGTCATGTGCTCTGTGTAGTATTCTAATGTGCCATAGTAAAATGTTAGTATGTAATGCTAATAGAATGTAAGTATAACTCTCCCAAAGGGCACATTTCTCCTGCGCCCAACTGTCGCACTGCTGAAAAAGGAAATCCTTCCTTAGTGAAACTCTTCCTCCCAAGTTACAACATTTTTATCAATTCATTAATCTTAATACAAAACCTTTTGCCATACGTCTTCAGTTGTACTTCACCACCACGGAGACAGCATGTTTGCGCTATGATTGTTTATTCAGCATTTTCAAGTGCCTAACGTTGCTAATCCAAGCTTTAGCGTAGGCATGTGAGGTCAAACATGTTTTAAAAAGTGGTCTTCTTACATTTGACACCCATAACATTAACATTAACATTTGCATACTCCCAATGCATTTCATATCTTTGCAATTCTTTGTCAGGGGTTAACTAAAATAAAGTATGTAATGTTAGAATGTAGGGCTGTCATGAGGGGAGTGTTGGGGAGTTTGTACACTGTGCTGGAGAAGACGGTTGCCTTGCTATTTTCTCCTGTTGGTGGCTGTTAAAGCTGTCTTGTTTACCTGCAATAAATCTACTTATCGGATCCACTGCTGTCTGCCTCTTCACTAAATAAATTTGGCGATGAGCGGGAGAAGGTAAAAAGAGGGCAGCACTCACCAATATTTCGAGCTTACTAGCGTTGTGCTGAAGACCTGTTTTCTTCGTGAAGCTGTTTTTAGTCATCCCAGGGTCGTCATCTCATTAAACTATGTCATACGACTTCTGGTAGGATTGATATTTTTAGATTTTGGGCTTCCTCTGCCTCTTCAGTACACTCTGGTCGCAGTACTACACGTGAGCAAGTAGTGTTTGTATGCGTTTATACTAATTCTGTAAATATCCAGTAACCAATACATCATGGTCCTAGGGAGCGCCACCTCTCAGGCGCAGCTAATACAATGTCCCGGGGTGTGCATCTACGGGATATTTATGTTTGCTATTAGAGGGCGGGTGCATGGCTTCCACACTGTGATAGCAAATCCTTGTTTGCCTCGTTGAAGCGAGAGGAGGAAAACCAAATATCGCTTTAATAGAGCGGATGCGGATGGTAAAAATGGAGACAAAAAAATTAAGCGGGGTCTCACCCGTTCATTTAAATGAGCCCCCTGATGAGAAATTTTTAGGGGGCAATCCTATTATTATATTGTGGGGTCTCTGCAGCTCTGGGGACCTTAATCTCACATGTAAATTGGGGGCGGGAGGGCACAGAGATGTTTCTCAGCTTAGCGGATCGCCACATCCCCTGGTATTGTTTACTAATTGTTCGGGGGGCTTCGAGGCCAACTCAAGTCCGGGGATCGCCACCCTCGGGGCTTTACTTAAATATGCAGGGTGGGCCTCGCCAGTCCCTCGGTGGCCCTAGGCAGTGCCTTATTAGTTCTGTATTCACACGGGCAGAACTCATGGTGTTATAAAGTGATACACTCATAGAACCCTTGCAGTTGTAGATGTACGCATGCTTCATTTGTGTAATAGTCTGTTGGTTTATATTTGGTAGGTGCACCGCAAAATTACAAATGTTTTCCCTCATAACCTCCTATAAACAGCCAATTTTCACAATAAACTACAGATAAATGTTGTCAGAAAAAGAAGACCCATGCACTCGCTTATTTATTGGTAAAAAAAATAACCTTTATTAAAACAACCAAATAAATGGAAACTGAATTTTATTCGACCAAACAACAGTATAACATGAAATAAGTGGGTGGGACTCCTTTCGGAAAAACCTGCAAGACAAAAACAAAACATAAGTATGAGTGCCATGTCCAAGAGAAAAAGAAAGGTAGTCAGAATGAAAGGAAGATAGTGAGAATGGGACAGAGAGGGAGTGGGTGGAAGGGAGACGAGGAGGGAGAGTCAAAAGAACAGAGGGAGGAGGAGACAGAGCGTCGGCCTACTGCACCCAGCCCTCACTGTTTACCTCCCGTCACCCCTGTGTCTAAGACGCTGGGGACCGCGTGAAAGAGTGCGGTCCAGCAAGTCCTTAAAATGAAACAGATATGAATGAGGCCAGAGATTACATTATTATTTACGACAACATTGCTTGCCTGCACCTGTGCACCCAGGCTGCTGCACCCCAGCCCCTTCCCTCGCACTGTGCTCAATTGCAGCTCCTTCCCACCGAGGCTTCTCTGCTCACCTGCCACCACTGGTGTGTCCAACGACGTACCGGTGCGTGCTCTGACTCCAGGGTGCCTCTGTAAGGGTGGCACAGCAGGTCTCCGGTCGGGGACGCTGTCTTGATACCACGATGGAAGGCGTCAGAATGCAGAGGGCATCCTCACTGGGTGAGCGCCCTATCCGCCCATTTTGCTGCAAGCAACTCAGTGTCTGAAAAGGGAGAAATAATATAATGCTGGAAACGTCTTGAGGTAAATGAAGGTTTATTTCAAGCTTAATAGAGAATACCAGTGGAGTGCATCCTTCCTTCTTGAAGTATGATCTACCAACTGTTAGTGGTAATCGTGGTTCAAAGAGAAGTTGGAGTGCACGTGAATAGACAAGGTTAAATAATAAAATGTTATGCCAACGTTTACATACAAAGGAACAGAGCGCATGTTAGAAGCATAATGTGCGCATGTAATGCAGTGGCGCAAGCCTGTGTTCATGTACACTTAGTAATTAGCTCACTACAGTGTTCCAAAAGCCAACGCCACGTGTCTATAGGGCAGCGGTGCCCGCTGGCTCAGGCCTACAGTACGGTCCAGCAGGTCCTTAAAATGAGACAGAGATGTGACTAAATGAGGTCAGAGATCACATCATAACGCACGGCAATATCGCTTCTTCGCACCTGCGCACCTAGGCTGATACACCCCACTCCTCCCGCAGCACCGCGCTCAATTGTAGCCCCTGTGTACCCAGGCCCCACTGCTCACCTGCTGTCATTGTTGTGTGTCCAAACACGACGGGCAGCAGTGTTCACAATTCATATGCAGTGTTGATTGCAGGATGGTGTACACCTCATAGATCCCTTTCCAAACACGACGGCCAGTAGGGTTCAGAATTCATATCCAGTGTTGATTGCCAGGATGGTGTACACCTCATGGATCCCTTTTTTGTATTGCGTATTGTGTTATGCGAGGTGGCTGCGGCCATATCACCTGAGGCAGTGTGGACGAACTGGGACATGTGGCGTTGTCGTTATCCTATTTATACGTACGCAAAGTGGGCTGGGCTCACGTACGCTAGGCCAGCATAGGGTTGTGAATAATTATTCCGGGGACCTGGATGTCGCAGAATGCGTAATTTACATTAATGTAGCATGTACCGAGAGGGCAGCAACTATTGCTAATGAGATGCTGTTCGAAAACATTGAATGGACAACATCACATGTCAGTGTTAAGGTTGTGGCTATGCGCAGACACGCATGTCAATGGTGTGCTGTAATATTGAACGTTTTTGCTATCGCGAAGCGCACACGTGAATGTGCTCAGATGGAGGGAGGATCAGCAGTGAGGCTACGAAATACATAGTGATAACGCTCAAGATAGTCAAGCAATGCATGTCAATCGTGAATCTGAAAGTTTCATATATGACTCACTAATATACTGGTAGAGCCTGACAACAGAGCATACTGCAACACAAATCTACACATTACTCTTTACTGTTTGCCACGTGATCTAGGATCTGCACTCTGCCCGTGGCTGATGATACCCCTTCGAGCCACCAATACCCAGGCCGAAAGGCAGTACAATAATGTGCATACACACAACAGGGGCATCATGTAACACACATTTGTTTTTTGATGTAACATTTCAGATGCATTGCCATCACACGTGGAAGGCTAATGTACAGACCATGAATATTGATCAAGATGATCGTTGCATATTGTGTGTAGTATAAGATATGTGTACACAGCAAAAACACTTTTCAAAAAAGCTCTCTAAGCAGAAGGGGTGTGCTCCATTAAACGCTGTAGAGAGAATGACTAAAATGGGTGGAGTCCTCCAACTATTACAATGGGAAATGTTATGAACTAATCAAATGCTTTTTTTTAAGGTCACATGGCAATCGCGCATTGAGTGCCCAATGAGGCCGCACCAAATGTGATTTTGAGAAAATATATTTATCATAATATATGTTTGTTAGTTAGAAATATATAAATGTTTAAAATATTTTAGATTATCGCTTGCTCTCATATACACTTTAAAGTTATTTAGATATAGTTTTGAGACAAAAAAAATGAGGGAATGGCATACCCAGCAGGACACCATACATCTATGACGTTACACAGGGCCTGGCAGCGTGTACTAGTCGCATACGCAACGCGCAGCGGGCGCGACCACATGCGTACATGACGTAATGCGTGGCTTGGTACTGCGTACCCGACAGATACCAGAGTAGCAGCTGGCGCGACCTCATACGTATATTATGTTGTGCAGAACGCAGTGCCACGAACCCGTCGGATATGAAATGCGCGCATCATTTACGAGTTTAGCAATATGGTGGATAGGATTTGCATGGTGATGGAGCTTAGTACACTACCGGTATGGGACTGTGGTTTTCTCCCCCAAAAAATATATACATATTTTTGGGGGAAGATATAAAACATTACATAATTTTTAAAGTAAAAAAAAAGGATAATAGAGTTACAAAATATTTTTAAAAAAATTGAAAAAATATAGGTTTTTAATAAATATTAAAATATGAAATTAACATTTAAAAAACCTTAGAAATCCATTGAAAAAAACATAGGTTTTACAGTTGTTATAGTTAGGAATTAGCATTTAAAAAACCTTTGAAATTCACAAAAAAAACATAGGTTTCAGGGATGTTATAATTAGTTGGACATTTGACTCATATAAAACCGGAGAAATTCGCCTATTATAGTTAGTTGAGCTAACTATAACTTGCGACCCCACAATGCACTGCCGATGATGTCACATATTACATCACTCACGACATGGTCAGTGACATCACGGATGACATCACTGATGACATCTCAAATGACATCACTGATGACATCTCAAATGACATCACTGATGACATCACTCATGACATCATCCACGTGATAATCTGATGCACATACTGATGCCCTAATATAAACTTTGATACACCCATTTTAAAATGCAGACTATTTTTGAAACCATACACACAACAATGCCATATACTGCATACCACTCACTAATTCCTAGGTCTACACCCACATCCAGTCACTTATACATGTAGTTACTCATCAATACAGTACTATAATATGCACTCATACAGCTATACATGCAGTCACACTCTGCCACTCATCCATAGAGTTACTCACACACCTAGTCAGTAATGCAAAGAATCATTCACATACCCATTTACTCATGTATACAGATATACACACCAACTCCGTTATTTATAGATACACATCACTTATTTATACAGATACTAATACATATTTACTGTCTTATACAATCACTGATAGAAGCAGACACTTATTTATACACCCACTCTTCAAATAACTTACTCTTACGTCTAGTCATTTATATACTCCAACACTCACATATAGCGGCTTAAAACATATGTAGTTAGTCACAGATATACCACTGAGACATTTATTCACTCACCAACACAACCATTCACCCACTAACTCACCCATACAGCCCTTACCAGGTGTACTTTTGAATCTATACAAACAGTGAATCACCCACTCAGACATCTATGCACAGAGTCATACACCCCCCACCCACCCACAAAGACACTCAGGGACCCATACAGATACTCAGACAACAAATTAATAACCCATATAGACACTCATGTAGCTATTCAGCAACCCATGCAGTTGGTTACACACCAACTGAGAGACTAATACAGACTTTCACACAGTTTAGTCACTAACCCATGCATTCAGTAAGACATGTTCAATCACTCACTTATACAGCAGTCACGCACCTACTAAATAATCCCTTCAGGCACTTGTAAATGCATTCATTCTTCAATACACCTTGGCATAGATATTTATATGAAAAATATTGAAACTTTACAGAAACACACACTCACTGAATGATGTCATCTGTCATGTCATCAGTGATGTCATTTGAGATGTCATCAGTGATGTCACTGACCATGTCATGAGTAATGTAATATGTGACATCATCAGCAGTGCAATGCGTGCGCGCAAGTTATAGTTATCTCAACTAACTATAACAGGCGAATTTCTCTGGTTTTATATGAGTCAAATATCCAACTAACTATAACATCCCTGAAACCTATGTTTTTTTTAGTGAATTTCAAAGGTTTTTTAAATGCTAATTCCTAACTATAACGTCTGTAAAACCTATGTTTTTTTCATTGAATCTATACTAATATAATAAAGAGAGAGCCCAAACCTTTGAGGCGGGTAATCTCAGGAACCACAGCACCAATCACAACATCCAATACAGTGTTGGAAAGGGCAGTTGCAGCAGAAGGACATAGGCTATGCAGACGCCCACCATATACATTTAAAAGGTAAAACAACCGTGCCAGCAAAGTAGTCCCTTGTGGGCGTGTCTGTGTTGTGCTGTGGGCGTGTGCTGGGGGGCGTGACAAATGCTGGGGGTGTGTGGTACGTTCCGCCCTTCATGCCATGTCTCATATTGTGTGCTGTGGGCGTGTGCTGGGGGCGTGGGCGTGTGCGGAGCGCGGGATTACGGGAAAAAAAAAGGAGCGTTGTGCCCAATATTTCATTGTTTTTTCTTCCCAGGTTCTGTACATTGCAGCTCCGGGTGTCCACCCTGCTCTCTTTAAATACCCCTGCACCCCATAATCATAACCCACCCTTACTCCTTAAAATACCCCAACACCCTTAAACACTAACCCATCTTAACCCTATAAATATACCCTGTACCCTAAAACCCAAACCTATCCCTAAACCCTAAAAATACCCCTGTACCCCTGTACCTCAAAACCCAAACCTACCCCTGAACCCTAAAAATACCCCTGTACCCAAAACCCAAACCTAGCCCTGAACCCTGAAAATACCCCTGTACCCCAAAACCCAAACCTACCCCATAACTCTAAAACTACCCCTGTACCCCAAAACCCAAACCTACCCCTGAACCCTTAAAATACCCCTGTACCCCAAAACCCAAACCTAGCCCTGAACCCTAAAAATACCCCTGTACCCCAAAACCCATACCTATCCCTAAACCCTAAAACTACCCCTGTACCCCATAACCCAAAACTATATCTGAACCCTTAAAATACCCAAACACCCCAAAACATATACCTCAGTACCCCAAAACGTATACCCCTATACCCATACTTACCTTATCCAAACATTCAAAAAAAACATGCTTTTACCATTCATGCATTTACAACAAATTTCGTTGTAAATGTATGCGTGGTAAAAGCATATAAAATGTAATGCCATGCGTTAAAATGGAATTGCGGAGTCATGGTACTTTCATAATGAAAGTATGCGGAGTGATGTTATGCGGAAAGAAAGTTGCGGAATAATGGGTGTTTACCCTCCCTCGGTAAGTACATTGGTGGCACGGCGGCCCACATCTCCAGCAACATACTCATATTTTTTCACCACCGACTTGAAAAATGCACAGGTCTCTCTCATTGATGGCCAGCACCGACATACACTTTTAGACACACCTCCCGCCACAAGTTCTAGAATTGCGAACTTTAGAGGCTGGGGAGCTACGTTCGAATCTCGGCATCAGCTCAACATACTGTGATTCCAGGCAAATCGCTTTGTCTCCCCATGCCTACCACAAAGGAATGTGTTATTCTGTAATGTAAATTGTGCTCATACCATGTTGTCGAGTTCGCGCTATATAATATTGCAAGGAAAAATAAGGTAGGGAAACTCGAGTTCACACACTACTGAACGCGCACTCTTAAGTGCATCAGCAGTGCACTGTGAATCGGAGCGTTTCACAGGCCTGTCACAGATAAGAAATGCTATCAAAACTAAATCCTACAAAACAATATACTACTGTCCGGCAGCAATTCATACCCGGACAACGTCGGGACGGGCTGCTGGTATATATATATATATATATATATATATATATATATATATATATATAAAATATATATATATATATAAAATATATATATATATTCAGGAAACTCCTTCTCATCTCGCTCATTCCCCTCCTCAAAAGAAGGAGCACAGACCACAGTAGTTCGTTCTGCTAGCTATTTTATTGTTGCTCAAAACAGATCGCAGTAGCCATGACGCGTTTCGTCCCTCACAGAGGACTTGATCACATGACACGCTTTCAGCAGGATGAGTTGTTTAAATACCAGTTTTTTTTTACTTTTCCCTCATGATTTTTTTTAAATGATGTGCATTATTAAAACATGGTTAACCATAAACATAGAAATAGTAATGTTTACGTTGTTACTTGAGTGGTTTCTTTTTAAGCAATTGACTTTAAAGGTTTCAAACATGGCGTATGTATCAATGTATTAATAAATAAATAATTATATGGTTAAATACATACATATATAAATAAATACAGATACACGCACATTAACAGGATTTGTTTTAAAATAACGGTACAAATACCTAAAATCAACCTTTAAAAAGCCTCTTCTTTGCTTTAAAACTGTAAAATACAAAAAAACATTACTTTATACAATTATTCAGTTTTCTAAATAATTTGATTTGGAAACATTGATACCTAACTTGAAGCTTTGGATGGATGCTTACAGGTTAGGACTCCTGCTTGTTATACTTTATCAGGGTACAAATACCTGGTGTTGCTCTAAATTTATTGTGTCCTTTGAGCATGTTTCATTACGCAATGGACCTCCCTGTTGGTCATAAAGTGCTAATATGTGCAAATAACGTGAAGAAAGTGTCTTGTGCAAATTATTTAAAACTCTGTGTAAAAACCTATCTTGCTTAGTGTGTTAAAATAATGGGATTGGGCTGGCGTTTATATTAAAACTAAATGTTTTTAATAAACCTGTTGACAGTTGAATGAATTATTGTTTCAACTGGTTCTCAAACAGTGCATTGATTTATTTTGCTTGATCATTATCTTATCGATTGAGCAGACTCGCATGCAATTCCTCTGTGGCATTCAACCCTCTCGGCTGTTTGGTGTCGAGCTTTAAAATGTATAGCATTTCAAGTTTACGAAGTGCTTTTTCTCCATCACCTCCTCTTTTGTTGGGAGGGACTGAATCAATAAGGAAGTATTTTAAATCCTTGGAACTTCCACTATGTATTTCATTAAAATGTCTTTCCCACTGTGTATGACTGATTGTTGTTTTTGATAGCCCTTATGTACTGGAGCACACTTTTATGCCCCTGCAGGATGGTACTTCCTACATATTTTAGGTTACAAGGGCACTCCAGCACATAGACTACATGATCAGTTTTGCAATTCAATACTTTCTCAATATTTCTCTCCTTCCCGCCAAACGGAGTCCTGTAAGATATTGTTGTTACTCCATGTTGGCAGTTTTGCACTTGTAGAACGCTAATCTCTGGCTCAACCATGTGCTTTTTACTTGTGGACCACTGAGATCATTTTTAACTAGAACGTCTTTCATCGATGGGGCCCTGCTGTATGTTATGGCGGGTCTTTTGGGTACTGAACCACCTATTCATCATTTTTTGCTCCCCATGCCATTCCAATTTAAACCCAACCATGTGCAAATCAGTCTTGACCCTGCTCCCCATGGGAACAGTCCATCCCGAACTGCCAGGCCAGGTCCTCTCTATACCGGAAACAAACATTTGGGGCCGGTTTCAGAATTTCGTCCCTCATCAACCAGGCTAGCTTGACTCGAGTGGCATGGAGAGCACAGGTCCCCCATCAGGGCATGCCTGTCTCACTCGGGGTGACAAATGCAAAAAAGAACAATTGACAAAAGAACAAAGAGCATCACCTTTTATACAATGAAGACCTACAAGATCTTCCACATTACAATGAGTACAGGGCCAGACGAGTGGAAATGTTAGACAAGCATATTAATCGGCCACTATAGCATTCTTCTAGTCGCTGATACCTCTGACGTGGACAACCCGTCTATTTTCCTAGATATCTATTAGTCCTGCTAGTTCTATCGTACTATATCAAAGCATCCAATGTATATAACATCTATCAACTACCCAACTCCCCTACCTCCTTTTCCCTCCCTCTCCCTCCCCCTAGACTCTAGGGGAGAGCATGTTGTGGGCTTGGTGCTTCTTTTTGGCATGGAATGGCTTGCATGCTGATTTGCAAATTTTGTAGTAAACTTTTCCCATCTAGACAAGGGATCTTCCCCCAGTATTTGCGTAGATGCCTTTAGTTGTTTAACTTCATGAGCCAATGTTGAGAGGGTAGCAGCAGTACATCGAATGCGTTTGAGGTTCATTGTGTGTCTTATAATACCTTGGTCCACTGCATATAAGTAGTCTTCCAGGTCTACTTCAAGGATTATCTCATGTGGTTGGTGATCATTTTCCAATTTCTCTCTGAAGGCGAGTTATCAGGTGGATACTCACAAAGTTATAGTCAATGAAAGATCCCCCAGAGGAAGTTAAGTATAGAGACGGGCCAGTTTGTCTGGGAGTATGCAGCCATTTAAAGCTCTTAGGCCAAGATGTTCGAGGTTACCTTGTAAAGTGGACTTTATTAGGTAAAGTAGTATACAGATGCTGCTGTTGAGAGTCGCAGGTCCTCCTGAGGGCCAACGCGTGACTCAGACAATGGTTTGTCCCTACAGTCTTGGGAGGTAACAGCTACAGATTCTCTTATGGGGGGGCGTAGTCCAGTCTTGAAGGAGGCATTTGTATGTTGGAGGAGTCCCCTTGATTCCAGGGCACGTGACCGCCACCTCATTCTTGCTGTTGTGTTCAACCCTAAGCATAGGGTGAGACTCCCCAGCACAGGTTTTTTCTTATGAAGTCGGCCTACTCGGGGATGGTGTTCAAAGTCGAATTGCGTGGGGATCCAAATTATTTGCCGCAACTGACTCCTTAATATCTGGTAAAGCAACCTCCTGGGCAGTTTCTGCATTGCTGGGAAATTTGATCCCATGATTAACTTCCAGTGTCAAGCCCATTTTCTCAAGGGCCTCCTCCGGGGCTCTAGCAGGTTTTTATTCTTGATCATGAGCAGAAGAGGCTGTTCTTTTTGTGTGAAAAATCTGGTAGGCCACAAAGCTGTGAGGCTGAAATGTATTTGTATTAGTCTCCTGCATTTTGGATCCCCATCCGTAATTGGATAAATCCTTGCCAGTGTCTTGTGTGCTTGTTGGTGAGGCTGGTATCTCCCCGGAACCAGTTCCATCAGTCATCACACAGAGATTCATACCTTCATTAGTTTTGCCCTTGAGGTTTCCATGTTACAGTTCCTCAGTATCCCATATAACTGCATCATGTGTAGCACCACTGTGTCCCACCTCTTTTCCATGGTCAGTTTCTACTTCTTCTTGCGGTTGTCCTATGCCATTATGGGGCATCTTGTTAAGCACTTCCTTTAGGTCAACCAGTCACTTCGACATTGTCTCTGGAAGTGTAGATAACTTATCTAGGACAGGGGACAGGGGAACAGTTTCACCCATGTCCTGGCCCCTTGGCTTCCGCCTGTGCACTTTTTATCAAGTTTTTTAGATTAGTGATCTTTTCATCAATTTCCGCTACATACATTAGTAAAGTGTTCAGGAGGCTGAGCTGTATGTCCAATTTGTTTGCCTGGAAGTTCATTGTCTCCACTGAGCTCTGCAGGATTCCAAGCATAGTTGACCTAAACGGCTCTTGGTGTCCTTGGAATTCCTTGCTGCCATTTGTAATGGGGCTTGAGATTTTCCGTTCTTCTTTGCTGTTCGAGGCCAGCATGTTCTCCCATTCCTTGAAGTGGAGATATGAGAGATCTTTCGAGAGAACTTGTGAGTCTTTCTCGTTGGTGCTGTTTGATTCGCTGCATTTTCCTGTCGCTTTTTCTGTCCTTTATGGCCCATATCCGTAGGTGAACGTGTCACTCCCATGGACCCTGAAAACACTATTGGGCTAGCACCGGAGGTTCCCATTTCATTTGCCGAAGTTCCCTCAATCCCAGATGTATTTTTTTTTTTTTTTTTTTTTTTTTTTTGCGCAAGACCTTTATTGAAAATCAAGCATTTGACACAGCATGAGCCTACAACCCGGAGGCCGGCCCGCTACGTTTATTCCATTAACCATCATTGTGATCCAATGTTACACAAGTTCCAGAATATTGCAGGGTATCTCACTTATGGTTAATAGCTGACATTCGAACTGAGTCTCACTTTTTTCACATTTTATAACAAGAACATTAAACAACATACCCCAATTCGGCCTCATCGTGTAATCCTAATGTACTACCCAGCAGTCGTGTAGATACACCTAAAGTCCCTCTCCTCCCACCGTTACCTCACACCTGTCCCGTCAGTACTCATGCAGCCATGCAACCCATTCAGTCCATGTGTGGAAGTTCCTCAGCATCCTGTAGTGATGTCAGGTAATCCTCCAGATAAATCCACACGTTTTTTGGACGTGACTTAGCTGGCAGCAATTCTTCGTAAGTTTGTAACTTGTCACGACAAGTGGACATGTCGTGCAACCACGTTTTTAATTTCGGCACTTTGCGACTATGCCAGCATTGCGCCACCTGTCTTTTAGCCAACAAGAGTGCTATCGCACAGAACTTCTTCTTCAAGGCTCTAAACTGCGGCACTATCCCCAGTAAACAGACTTTGGGTGTGCAGTGTACCTCTCCCTCCAACATGATAGATAAAGCATTAGTCACCTGTCCCCAGTATTCCTCCACCTTGGCGCAGTCCCATGCCAAATGTGCAAAACCCGCACCCTCCTTGTTACACCTTTTACATCTGTCCTCCTCTTGAAGCCCAAATTTAAACAGTTTCTCTGGTGTGTAATATACTTGATGGAGGAATTTAAAGTGAATCAGCCTCAGATTGCCATTCGGTGTGAGTATTTGTGTCAGTGCGCATGTGCTAGCCCACTCCTCAGCAGATAATGGTGTGTCCAGTAGTGCATCCCACCGCTCTTTCGCTTTCAGCACTTGTCCGTCCAGTTCCAATTGTGCGGCCGAATACAGCCTGGACACCAGGTGTGATAAATCAGTAGTCGTGATTAACAGCTGCAGTGGCGCAAGGCATTGCGGCTCTGAAGGGAACGTGGGGTAGTGCTCTCTCAGGGCTCTAGTGAGTCTGTAATATGTAAAACGGAACATAGATGTTTGGTTACTAACATGACTTAGATTGTCTAAGCCCACGAATTCCCCATCTTGGAACACGTCTCCCATCCTATCGATACCGGCTTTGGCCAGTAGAGACATTCCGACGCTCTCCTCAGTTACCGAGAGCTCCTGGTGGTGGTGTAGCATCATGGCTGGTGCATATAGCGGGGTCTTGTGTGCCAGTTGCCCTAATTTATGCCAGGCTTTGACCGTGGCATCTACCGTGTTGATATCCCTAGCATGTAATGGGGGGCGAGTGTGTGAGATGATAGCCGTGAGTGGAATAGGGTGTGCGTCGCTCTCCTCTATAGCGGTGTGGGCGAGGTATGGAACTGCGTGATACCAATACGCCGCATATTGTGCCTGTGCGCATAAGTAATACAGGAGAAAGTCCGGTACCCCAAAGCCACCCCTTGCAAGCGGGAGGTGCAGAGTCTGTAGATCCACACGTGCCTGCTTACCCGCCCAAATCAGGGTCCGCACCAAGGAGTTTATATGTCGGAAGATAGCCTGTGGTGGAGTGATCGGTATGTTGTTAAACAGGTATAGCAGCTTTGGCAGTATGTTCATTTTGACAATCGCTATCCTGTCCGCTAATGAAAGGGGCAGGTGTATCCAACGTTTTACACTGTCTTCCAGTTTCGCCAGTACCACTCCGTAATTTGCTCTGAGCACCTCATCCGGGTCCCTGTGGTACATGACCCCTAGGTACCGTATCGGGTCCTGTTGCCAACCCAGTGGAAAATCCACCACAAACTCAGAAGTGGTGTCCGTGAGTGGAATTATAGATGACTTGGACCAATTTATGGCTAGACCCGAATGCCCCCCAAACCTGATGTATTCTCTGAGTATGGCGTTCAAATGAGTCTCCGGGTCCCGGACGTATAGTAACATGTCATCTGCATATAAGGAGATGTGAAGTGGCCTGGCAATGAAGTGCAGTGCCGATTCCCTGTAGTTCTGTCGTATCAGACACGCCAAAGGTTCTAGTGCTAATGCAAATAATAGCGGCGAGAGTGGGCAGCCTTGCCGCGTCCCTCGCTCAAATCGCAAATCGGTCCGAAATGTACCCATTAATTCTGACCCTGGCATTTGGTTTCGTATAAAGTAGGGTGACCCATTGCACAAAACGTTTAGGGAACCCCATTCTGTTGAGGACAGTGAGCATATACCTCCATTCGATAGAGTCAAATGCCTTCGCCGCGTCTAGCATGACCGCTACAGCTTTGACTGAAGGTTGTAGATAATGCGATAGTGCAAATAGAGTCCGGGTGTTATGTGCTGTTGACCTGGTGGGCACAAAGCCAGACTGATCCGGCAGTACCAGACTAGTCATCAGTGGCGATAGTCTCTTGGCTATAAGCTTAGCAAGAATTTTAGAATCTACGTTGATTAAAGATAACGGTCGGTACGAATCACACTCCTCCGGATCTTTAGATGGTTTCAGGAGAGCTATAATCATGGCTTCGCGTAACGTGGGGGGAAGTATGCCTTTCTCATAGGAGGTGCCATACATATCTACCAAGTGTGGTGCCAGCACATCTGCATATTGTTTGTAAAATTCGGGGGTGAACCCATCCGGGCCAGGTGCCTTGCCATTTGGAAGTGAGCCTATTATCTCTTTAACCTCATCTGTCGTGATAGGCCTTGCTAGGTACTCCCTGTGTGCATCTGACAGCCACCCTATCGCTACATCGTGCAGGTATGCGTATGTGTCCTCCGCCGGAGCAGTGGGTTGGGATTTGTATAGGGACCCAAATGATTTTACAAAGCAGTTCAGTATGTCAGTAGCATGGGTTTGCGCGTCTCCCTCCTCGTTCTTTACCTTAAGTATCGTAGTTTGGCCTCTACCAGTGCAGATCTTCCTAGCCAATACCGCACCCGGCCGACCACCTTCCCCAAACGCTCTAGCCACATGCGTGCGATTTAAATATTTCAATTCAGAGTCTAAAAAAGCCTCGTGTTCTGTGTGTATTTCGCGAAGCCGGGCCAGGTGTGTGATATCCTGAGTGGACTCATATAGGGATTCCAGGTCCCTCATTTGCTGTTCGCTTCTGCGCAATTGTGTTCTAATATCCTTCAGAACCCCTATTGTGGTGCTTATACAGACCCCTCTTATCGTGGCCTTGAATGCTTCCCAGAGAATGCCAGGATCAGCCGTCGATGGGGCATTGAGGTCAAAGTAATCTCTAATTGCCCTCTGAATCGTTTCTGCATAAACGGCATCAGTTAGAGCTCGCGCGTTAAAGCGCCATTGAAAGGGAGGGGGGGTGTATCGTGGAACGTCCAGCTGTAGCAAGATAGGATTGTGATCAGACAGCGTTCTAGGAAGCACTCGCAATTGTCTAACCCATAGTGCCAGTTCAGAGGAGCCTAGCCAGTAATCCAACCTGGACCAGCTGTTATGGGAAGCATTAATGTGCGTGGCCCCAGATACGTCAGCGTATCTCAACCTCCATAGATCCACCATACCCAAATCCTTCATCATGTGTCCCACCATCGTGCGTGATTGCTTGTGCTGTTCCACCGAATTAGCAGAACGGTCTAAACCGTCACGGAGTGTCACGTTCCAATCCCCCCCACATAATACATGTGCGCTCTTGTGTTTCTGTAGGTGCCCCCATAACTCCCTGAAGAAATCAGGGGCATCTGTGTTGGGACCGTATACATTTAGTAAAGTAATTTTCTGCCCTCTCAGTGTACCTGAAACCATTAAGAACCTGCCCTCCGGGTCCCGTGTGACTTCGTGACTCACAAATCCCACCCCTCGTTTCACCAGAATGATCACCCCTCTAGAGTAAGAAGAGTATGAGGCCCTGAAAACCTCCTCCGCCCATCTTGCCCCCAGGTGTGCTTGTGAATTCGGGGCCAGGTGAGATTCCTGTAGGAATGCTATGTCCACATTCCACCTCGTCAGGCTTGCAAAAATCTGTCGTATTTTGCGTGGCTGTGAGAAACCTCTAATGTTCCAGGTTAGTACGTGTAAACTGCTTCTACCCACCTCCCTCGTCCCCATCAATTTCCAATGACAATATGCATAAGTGTTCAATACTAATCAATTGCATAAGGACCTTGAACATCTCCCTAGTAGGTGCTCCAAACATGCCAGTAGTAGCGGTGATCAGCTCGGAACCAGTACAAAAAGACATTACACATTCTGTCGGCCTAACAGTACAAACAGACATCCCGCCCCCCCAGAACCCACCCACTCCAGCAACCCCAACCTGCCGAAGCCATTCCCGTTCAGTGCACCAATTCAGAACTTCCCCAACCAGTAACATAGTGCTAGAACCAAACTCTTATTGGGTAATACCCTCGTGGAGGTCCGCCAGGGGCACAGCTCACCACCTGGTGTACAGGTGTGGGCGATGCTAAAGAAGCTGTATTAAGCGCAGTTCAGGTGTATACCCGCCGCCCCCCCCCGCCCCCCCAACCCCCCGAACAACCAATAACCAAGCCACCGGCTGAGCGACAATTCCGGCCAGGTGAGTAATCATTGCAGTTTCGATAGTTCGTCATAAAGGCACATTACTTCTCACTGCACACCCTTACTGCTCGCCGCGCAGAGTGCATTAGGGCTCTCCCCCAGTCAGTGACAGACGCCCCCCACAGTTCCATCATAACGAGAGAGCATAGTAGACAAAGGGCCAGCATCTCGCTATTTGCGCAGTTGCCTGCAGTGAGTAATCGCCTCCTGATGACAGTGTTATTCCATTGCCTATTCCAACACTGCCCCATGTGGTGTGCATGAGTTGCAATGCATCCCAGTGCAAAGTTAGTAGTGAGTCGCATCTCCGATCAGAGGCCCCTTAGTCCCAACTGGATCTCTCCACCCAGGCACTCTGCGTATGTTAAGTCAACCCCACCACCGGGCAAACTAGTAAGCAAGTGTGCAGCAGTCCAGGCAAGTGCGGAAAGTAAGGGTCATGCTAAAACGCATGATATAGTAACTGATTTGTACACTCACCAGTGGCATGCCATGTAACAACCCTTCATTGTTAGTCCGAGTCTTGTCGTTGATCATTTTGCGCATTGTCCCTGATCTCTCGTTGGACCCTTTTGACGAATTCTTGTGCTGCTTTCGGAGTCGGTAGTATTGTCGCCTTCTCCTTCCACACCACTCTGAGGCGAGCCGGATACATCATGGAGTAGACAATGTTCAACTCACGCAATTTGGTCTTTACTGCAGTATATTCTTTTCGGGCCTGCTGGACTGCAACTGTGTGGTCTGGATAGAATTCCAAGGAGTTCCCTTGATGCTGGATCTTCCCTTTCTCTCTTGCTAGCCGTAGGATCGTGTCCCTGTCTCGATAATTGAGGATACGCGCAACAACCTGTCTCGGCGTGGCACCGGGTGGTGGTCTCGGGGCCAGCGATCTATGTGCACGCTCCACAATAAAGAGGGGTGACAGGGCCTCAGCTCCGAACAGATCCCTGCATAACGTTTCCACATAGGTTTCCATGCGGCCTGTGTTGGTGGATTCCGGCAGGCCCGTGATTCGCACGTTGTTGCGCCTCGAGCGCGCTTCTAAATCCTCCTCCTTCGCCTTAATAACCTCCAGTAGTCTTTCCATATCTGTGCATTTTGAGGTGGAGGCCCGCGCCTCATCTTCGACTGCGGAGATCCGTGTTTCGGCCTCGTCCAGCCTCTCCCCATGCTTTTCTTGTCGCGCTGCCATGGTGTCCATCCTACAAGTTAAGTTGTCCAACTTGCCATTGATGTCCTGCAGGTTTGATTGTATCGCTAGCAGGATCTTTTCGATGTTGTTGTTGGGCGCCTGACCTGTCTCCTCCTCCGGCACCCCGTCAGTGGATTTCTGCGTTTTCTTCGTTTCAAAAGGCAGCTTCTGTTGATGCTTGTCCGGTTTGCCCATGCTTGCGGGTGAGGAGATTGCCTTCCTGCACGTGGACCCAGAAGCCCTCGTCTGCCTGGTCGCCGACGCCGTGTTGAACCCCAGCCTTGGGGCGAGTGCCGCCTAGTAAACCCCCTCCACGTGGCGTACTACTGGCCTCCCAGCTGTGCAGAGAGATTGCCTCAGCGCGGTAGCCCGCAGCGCAGGTTTCACCACAGGGCTCCCTGCTCCCACAGGCGGTGTGTCGTTGGTCTGTGGTCAGCACACTCACCCCACACTCAGTGATTAGTGTAGGCAGTCAGCCACGCTAGTGCGACGATTCAGCAAGCACAACGTATGCCTGTCGTTGACTCTCCGTGTGTCCCTCGCCGGTTTGCCTGCTGGGGGTCTGCCAGCGTCCCACCAAGAGGGGCCGCCTCACACGTGGTCGCTTGGGGGGACACGCTATGCTCAGCAGTCACATGAATATGCAGCGACCCGATCACCTAGGCTGATGAGGTTTGGTAGTGGCAGCCACAGGTCTTCACATGTAAGGGCGATCCCATGCAGATAGAAGGTCTCACTGCCCACCGTAGATCGCGCGTTCCTCCCAGCGCTCATCGCCAGTAGCCAGCACCACTCACCCTGCAGGAGCGCTGATATGTCCACCCCTGTGCTATCTCTTCGCGCCGTTCACCACTCAGGGCACCCCTCCGTTAGATGATCACTTTTCTGCTGCATCCAGCCAACGCTAGTGTCTCCCCTCTGCTACCAGAGTCGGGAAGTGCTCGACAATGCCCGCGTTTTTCGCGTTGCCGCCGCCATGTTGTCAGGCATTACCTCCAGTGCCCAGACGTGTCAGTTAGGGGCTTTGCAGCGTCCCAGTGTCGTATGTAGCGGTAGCGGGGAGGATAGCCCCCAGATTCCTACCTCCGCCGTGCGTTCCCGCTCCTGGACATTAGCGTGGCGATTTTTCTTCGCTCGTCTGTTGCAAGTATGTCACAACACGGCGGCCATCTTGTCAGGCGCCCGGACCCCTCTCCTCGGACAATCGCGGATTATAGGGTTGTCTTGGTCCGCCGGTGGCTGATTTTCATCACGCTATGTGCTCCACCGTTTCCGACATCCCGCTAGGCTGCCGGGGGGTCAGTTGCCCGGGCGGGAGCGGCGAAAACCACCACAATTGGCGATCGCCCGACGGAGCTGCTTCTCAGGCAGCCATGTCGCCGTGCGCCCCCTAGCGCCTCCTCAATCCCAGATGTATTGCACTTTTTCGCAGTCTTCCTCTATTTGATTTATTTAGTGAGACAGATTGTCCATCCCACTGACGAGCTGAGCAAATGCTGCATTGAGTCTCCCATACCATTGGTTTAAGGTCGGTCTCTGTGGCTATTACCTCTAGCATCTCTAGTAGCTCTTGATGTAAGGGGCTGGAAAAGGTTCTCGAGTTGATTTTTGCAGCCCTCTCCTCATCCTCATCCTCACCCTTGACAGAATAGAACCTTGGTTAGCTCCTGGGCTCTCCTTCTGCCAATACTCCCTTGAGTATAAAACCATGTTGGGACTTAAGAGGACAGGAAGCCTCTTGATGTTGGTATTGCTGGAGAATACGACTGCCCCTTAAGGAAGTTACATTTGGTCGTAATTTTGGGTTGGGAGAGGCTTAGATTAGCCCCTCCTGGGAAGCTGGTAATGTCTGCGTACACAGTTGGTACAGGCTGCTGTGTTGTTGCTCGAATATGAATTTACCTTGAAAAAACAAAAGATAAGAGGTGTTAGGCAAAACAGGAACAGTTTGTTTAATTAAATGCTTCGACCGGCCGGGAGACAGTTACAGAAAAGGGGTCTGATGACTGTCTCAATGTACTATTGATCCGAGAGGTGTTTTATACATTTCTTTGGGTATCATAACAGGAACACTTTGTTTAATTAAACGCTTCGGCCAGGAGACAGTTACAGAAAAGGGTCTGATGACCGTCTCAATGTACTATTGATCTGAGTGGTGTTTTATACATTTCTTTGGATATCATAAAATTAGTCCGGTGATTCATTTTTGGTAAAGAATGTGGACTGTTGTCTTTGGAGTTATGGAGAAGTGTGGCTCAGGGGTTAGAGGCGGCAGACCCGGAAGCTGAGATCGGCCCTGGACCAGGGTTCAATTCCCCGCCTCGGCGGGTCTTGGGCTAAAAATTCCACGGGCTCGATAATTCTCGCTCCGGTGCCTTCTCAACTCACGGGTTCACACTCTGCGACTCTGGGCAATAGCTTGCTTAATCTCCACAACGGCCCCTCGCGGCGGGATGCCTGGCTTTCACCTTGTGGATACCCTGCCGGGGCCTCTCACAGGGGAATACCAGGACGGGTTCCCTAGGCAAGCGCCAGGATGCCCTTTGTGGTGACAGGTCGCGCTATGTAAGTATACCTACATTTACATTTACATTTACATAAGGCCTGTGATGACAAATGCAGATGACATTTGTTACATTTGTTCCTTTTGAGAAATGCAGGTGGGCCTTGACTTTGCATGGACCCAATGGGGCCAGTGAGTAACGTTTCCAGATGTCTGGCATGAGGAGGGCATGATCACTCCGTGTATTATGTGCGTACTGTGTTCTGATTGGCTGTGTTTTCCTAACTTCATGTAGCATCTGACTTCATGGTGTTCTGGGAACGCTCGCATCCATCCAGCCATGTGTGTTTATTGGGGCTAATCTCCCTGGACTATCGTGGTGTCGCTGCACCTATCTGTGAGACTGATCTGAGTTTCCTCTTCGCGCGTTTATCGGCCGGCTACGTGCCAACCCACCTGTGACCTGTCAATCAGTAACCTCAGGCCTAGGCCTCAGAGACTGTCTGACCACATATTTGAATTTGATAATAGAGATGCAATTTCATTCTTATACATGAATGTATCATTATTCACATGGACATCAACTTTTTCAAAATTAACATTCCCCCCTATAGTTGAATTTTCAACTACACTATCTAATCTATACGTAATAACAGTCACATTATTGGGAACGACTTCTTCAGTTTTGACCATTACTACTTTCCTAGTTACATGCATTCTCCCCAATTTGAGGACTGTGTTTTTACAGCAGGTAACCCTCAATTGTTGTAAACCACTCACCTGAACTCCATGTGGCTCAGATAGGGTGACGATAATTCCCAGGTCCCAATGAGAACCAACGAGTGAGCAATGGATTAAACACTGCCCCCTTGGTAGGTCCCAAGAGGGATGGGATAAGAGAAAAAAGAAATAGCGGGAATTCAGGAATGTGCTTTCTCTGCACAAACTTCACTGGAACCAGAACACTGGTTTCTGGATACTGCTGTATTTGTGTTCTAATGTGGGTGTGGGATTTATCATATGTCCAGGGACGTTCACAGTTGTATTACATATACTCTTTTCTGTCACTGCAACAAAAGATATGGATTAATAGTCACATAACACTTTCGCTATACAAACTTAAATTCCTACTACCAATAAATATACCAACAATCATGTGGGGGTCTTAATCACCAACGCGGTTCACGAAGCCAAAAAGAAACATGGCATCACTAAAGGGGTCACAGCGCCAATAAGGAATATTGCATTACCAAATGCCTGTGCGGAGTATTGTTGCAAATAACATGCTGCAATACAGAACAAATGTATTAAGCATTAGAGATAAGAGATATTCATCAACACGAGTTAACAAGTGATAATGGTATGCCACTTACTAGTATTCACCTTTTCTCAGTAAGCTTCTTCCATGTCTTTAAACTGGAAAAGCAGAAAGAACAGATATATACAAACGGGGTTGCCAAAATACAATGGGTATGCGCAGGTATCTAGTGTCAGATACTATCACACGATGCAGAGTTCAAATTCTCTCCTAAGTTGCTTGCGCTGCTATTGCAAGCAATACCGTTTATACAAAATAATCCTTGAGTCTATTCCTTCAAAGGAAACAAGAAAGCAAATGTCCAACGTGCCTTGAGGCTAAAAATAGGTTTGTGTTTACCATTAATGGAGCAGCTGCTTCCAACTGTTCTCAAGTGCTCAATTGGTAGGTTCAAGATGTGCAGTTTGAATTCTCTGAGCTTCTATTACAGGTGCGACGGTAGCTGATGTCGCCGAGAAGAAGAAAGGGAAGACCGGAATCCTGGAATCCAGGAAGCTGCCGAAGAAGGAGGCTCACCGGGGCGAAGTCTTGGCGACAGGTGAATGCACAGTTAATCAAACGAGGCTAAGCACGGAGCCTCTGTGCAGCGGGAGTTAAATACCCTCTACTGCGAGCAAGACACGTGCACGGTCTAATTGCAAAGGCATGTTCTTGCAGTTGGCCATTAGCACGTTCCAGTAGTAAACCCATGAGGGACCGCTCTTGCATGGCTTGAAAGCTTTCTTGAAGACAGACAACAAGGGGTCAAACTAGGCTCCTATAAATCTGTCTGCAGGAAGCTTACCAAGGGTGTGCCACAGGGCTCATGCCTGAGCCCCACGTTATTTAACGTATATGTGGCCCCTTTGGCAGAGACTATAAGATCTTACGGGTTCTCTCCAATCTCCTACGCTGACGACACTCAGCTGCTGTTTCCCTTTCAGACCATCACTCCTGCTATCATGAAATCCTTCCAAGATGGCATGAGAGCAGTGGCGGGTTGGATGGCCCAGAACTTCCTCCAGTGCAACGTGACCAAAACAGAGGTCATGTTGTTTGGAGGGGCCACCTTGCTCTGGTCACCAGATTGGTGGCCACTTGAGCTAGGACCTGTCCCAGCGCCCAAACCCACCATCAAAAATTTGGGAGTACGCCTAGACCAAGCTCTGATTATGAAAGATCACGTCAGTCAGGTTACGGGAACATGTTTCCGTACAATTGGTCTTCTACGGCGTATTTTCCCCTTCCTACCCAACATCTATAGGAAAACGCTGGTACAGGCACTCATCCTTGGACGAGTGGACTATTGTAATAGTCTTCTCATCTCCGCCAACCAGGAACAACTACGCAGACTGCAGGTGGTGCAGAATACTGCGGCAAGACTCATCCTGAATGCCCCCCCCCGTACTCCTTCCCGCCCTCTTCTCTTCCATCTCCATTGGCTTCCAGTGCAGCAGCGTATAAATTTCAAAATCTGCTGCATTATACACAAGTGCATATATGGATCTGGCCCCAAATATCTAAGAGGAATATTTTTTCCATATTCTCCTGGACGGGCTCTGCGCTCCAGCAACACTATGCTGCTGCATGTTCCTAAAGTCTCCAGAGCCAGACAGGGGGGGCGTGCACCCTCCTACAAAGGCCCCTTGCTGTGGAATTCTCTTCCACCGCAGCTGAGGCTGATTCCCAATCTTTTTTCCTTTAGAAAAAAATTAAAAACTCATCTGTTCTCACAAGAATAACTAGGCTACTCTCTCTGTTGTTTTTTTCTCCTTTTTTACTACAGTCTGCCCAATTCTTGCAAGCTAAGCGCAGAGATACCCCTTCGGGGCTGATTCAGGCGCGATACAAGAACCTAAATAAATAAATAAATGAGGATTGTTCAGAATGTGGGTACTTTGTATATGTACATGTGTTGTTGAATGTGCTGCCATCACACGTACTGTGCAAAAACAAACATGTGTCCAGTTCCAACCACTGTGACCAGGTTTCATATACATCAATTTCAACAAATTTGCAGCATGTGTAGTAAATATACATAAATAAACAGAATACCCATATGATTAGCACTGACAAGGCCCTCATAGGTTTAGAGCGCAGCGTTACAAGGATTGCGCACAAGGTACCAGGCTCGTAGCAGTTCTCCCCCCCAAAAGGTAGCCTCTCCGAGCGAGGTTTATTTGGGTTGAGGGCATGAAAGCGCCAAACAAGGCGATGGGCGTGAACGATAGACCCAGGCTCCCACGATCTTTCAGAGGGATCATAACCCTTCCAATCAAGAAGATAATACAACTTTCCTCGAATGCATTTGGCATCTAGAATGTGTTGTACTTCATATTCCTGATGGCCCCCTACTACTACTGGCAGGGCTGGATCATCCTTGCATATATGTGGGAGATATGGTTTTATAGGGGACACAGGAAACACCGGATGAATAGTGTCTTCATCTGGTAATTCTAAATGTACCGTGACAGGATTCAATATTTTCTTAATTGGAAAGTAACCAATAAATCATGGTTGTAGCTTTCTGGAACCATCTAGCTCATGGGTACTCACAAAATTTCTCTCGGGGGCCAAATTTACACTGTGGTTTGTGTCCGAGGGCCGCACCAGTGGGGGCGGGGTCAGTGGGGGAGGGGGCGGGGCTAGAGCACCCAAAAAAAACTGACCATGAGGTTGATCAATCACTGGTCCCTGCAGCGGACACCTTCGTCCACTGAGCCACCAGACCCGGCATACACACATCTCTCTCTCTCTCTCTCGTTCTCTTTCTCTCTCTGTCTCCCTCCCTCCCTCTCGCTCCCTCCCTCTCGCTCCCTCTCTCACTCTCCCTTACTCTGTCCCCCTCCCTCTGTCTCCCTCCCTCTGTCTCCCTTTCCCTCTCTCACTCCCTCACTCTGTCACTCCCTTTCCCTCCCTTCGCCTCCCTCCCTTTCCCTCTCGCACTCCCTCACTCTGTCTCCCTTTCCCTCTCTCACTCCCTCACTCTGTCTCCCTTTCCCTCTCTCACTCCCTCACTCTGTCTTCCTTTCCCTCTCTCACTCCCTCACTCTGCCTCTTTCCCTACCTCACTCCCTCACTCTGTCTCCCTTTCCCTCCCTCACTCCATCGCTCTGTCTCCCTTTCCCTCCCTTACTCCCTCACTCTGTCACTCCCTTTCCCTCCCTCACTCTGTCTCCCTTTCCCTCCCTCACTCCCCCACTCTGTCTCCCTTTTCCTCCCTCACTCCCTCCTTCTGTCTCCCTTTCCCTCCCTCACTCCTTCACCCGGTCTCCCTTTTCCTCCCTCACTCCCTCACCGTCACTCCCTTTCCCTCCCTCACCTTCACCCTCCCTTTCCCTTCCTCCCTCCCTTTCCCTTCTTCCCTCTCTTACTCCCTCACCCGGTCTCCCTTTCCCTTCCTTTTGTCTCCCTTTCTTTCCCTCTCCCTCCCTCTCCCTCTGTCCTCTCACCCTGCCTCTGTGTCAGCCCGGGCTGAGACAGCTTTGGAGCACACACACGCACATAGCCGCACAGAGGGCATTAACTCGTCTTTAAAAGACCATTAAAATGTTAATGAGTCTGTGTTGTTCACCTCTTAGGCCCCTGCAGCTCCACTCTAACTATGGCAGGAATCGCCCGGGCGGCCCCCACAGAGCAGCAGAGTCTCCGAGTCGCGCTGCTGTAACTTAGTTTGCAGACACTCTTTAAAAAAAAAAAAAATTAAAACACTGGTATGATGTGTGCAAGGTCCGCGGGCCGCCAGGGAAGGCTTGCCGGGCCGCCAGCGGCCAGCGGACATACTTTGAGTACCCCTGATCTAGCTGAATGTTACGAGTAGAGAGCCAAACCAAATCACATTTTTTATACTGCGGTTGTGGGGTTCTATGTTTATCAGCCCGCAACTTAGTGATTCCTTTGTTTTGTGCTAAGCATCTACAAGCTTTTTCCTGTTTGTCCTGTAAGTGTAGTAACTGATCAGAAACAGATTGCATCCATCCTGGTTGAGGAGGAAGGAGCACTGAAAACGCGTCTGGGTGCTATCCTGTGAAAAAATAAAAAGGGGAAAAACCTATGGCTGTATGTGTGCTATTGTTGTAGGAACACTCGGCAAGAGGTAGGGCCTGATCCGGTTGAATGGTTAAAGTGGATGTGAAGCAACGTAGACTCTGTTTCAAATATTGGTTGACCCTTTCTGTTTGGTCATCAGATTTTGGATGGAAACCAGAGGACAGAGGCACTTCAGTTCCTAGTGTAGAACACATGGTCCTCCAGAATTTGAATGTATATTGGGGGCTGCAATATGATACAATCTTACTCGGAAGGCCATGTAATCTCACAATCTGTGTTAAGCAGATGTCACTGAATTCTACCGCTGTAGGCATTTTTTTCAGTGGGATAAAATGACCCATTTTAGATAACATATCTACTACTACCAATATGGTGGTATTTCTATTTGTTTTGGTCGATCTGTAATGGAATGTAAACTGATTGTATGCAAGGGTGCAGACGGAATGGGTATTGGTTGTAAAAGTCCTGAATGGGCTATATGTTGGGCTTTATTGCGTACACAAAGAGGACATGTCTTAACACCTTGCATGCTGCCCCGATTTCCCTCCCGTGCTGAACATTCCTTAACTGGGTGTGGTCGTGACGGAACCATTCCGCACATCATCAGCACAGCTCAACCGTGACTGATGACGGAATGGTTCCGTCACAAGCATCGAAGGGGTTAACATATGGACATCATTCTACCCCTACTAAATAAATCACTGACCCAGGGCAGGGTACCCACTGGCTTTAAACACGCTTTGCTAATCCCTCTAATTAAGAAACCAGGTATGGACCCTCAGGACTCATCAAACTATCGTCCTATATCCCTGTTGCCGTTCCTATCCAAGATATTGGAGGCTCACGTCTCCAATTGCCTTTCCAACTTTGTGGAAACCACTGGATTTCTGGAGCCAAATCAAGCTGGGTTCCGTCCAGGCCATTCGACCGAGACGGTAACCCTGGCAGTCCAGAATACACTTCGGTGCAACGCGGACAGGGATGTCCACCAGGCACTGGTGCTTCTTGACCTGTCTGCTGCATTCGACACGGTCGACCACACTATTTTGGTCGGCCGTGTCGAGCAGGCAGGCCTTAGAGATACTGCCCTGAGCTGGGTGGAATCATTCTTGTCCGACCGGACTCAAGCAGTGAGACTGGGCACCTTCACAGCCCCCAGAATCAAGAACGATTGCGGTGTCCCTCAAGGCTCATCCCTGTCTCCCCTTTTATTTAATTTATACCTGCGTCCCCTTTTGTACTCCTTGAGGAAATTCAAAGTGTGGATCTTTAATTACGCAGATGATCTGCAATTGGTTTTCCCCCTGGGGTCGCCGGATGCTGTCACCGAGTTTAGGGAGGTCATGGGTCATATCCAGAGATGGATGGGCCTTAACCACCTAAAACTCAACCCAGGCAAGACTGAACTGATCTTGCCTGGGAAGAGCGAACTCAGCTGGGGACCTCAATTCTGGCCTCCGGAGATGGGTAATCCCCCCTCCAAATCCCGCACGGTTAAGAGCCTTGGAGTCACCTTCGGTGAAGACCTCTCCTTGAAAAGTCAGGTAGGGTCAGTTGTTTCCGCATGCTTCTTTCAGCTGCGCAAGATCAGAAAGATTGCCCATTTCCTAACCCATTCTGCCCTGATACAGGTGACCATCGCCCTTGTGCTGTCTAGGCTGAACTACTCAAATAGTTTATATTTGGGCCTTCCAGCCGGGCAGCTCAAGAGGCTGCAGCTGGTTCAAAATCAGGCGGCCAGGCTGATCTGTGGGCTTCCTAAATGGCAGTCCATCAGGCCAGGCCTGGCAGACCTGCATTGGCTGCCGGTAGCCCAGAGGGTGGCTTTTAAAACCGGCTGCATTATCTTTAGGGCATTACAAAGCAAAGGCCCCAAATTTATCATCAACTTGCTTGCCAGATACACCCCCTCCCGCAACCTTCGTTCTGGTCACAAAAACTTGCTCACAGTGCCGGTTGTTAGGAAACAACGTCAGGGCGGCAGCTCCTTTCATTTTCTTGCTGCATCCCTTTGGAACTCCTTGCCAGCTTCTTTAAGGTCACACGAGGATATTCTAGCCTTTAGACTAGCCTTTAAGACCTGGCTTTTTAGAGAAGCCTATCCTTAGACGTTCTAAGCGGTCCTTCTGTTGTTGTGTTATGTTCTGAAAACTTCCTACAGCGCCATGAAGCCTACGGGCGTACGTGCGCTTTATAAGCTAAATGTAACATAACATAACATAACATCATTGCGAATATTTTCCCACCAAAAATTTGTTAGACACATTTCTAAAGTGAGGTGCATACCGGGACGACCAGCTAATGATGAGTCGTGATGCCATTGTAAAATCTGTTGTCCTAACTCTCCTTGTGATATGAACAATTGGTCATTACGAAAGAAATAATTGTCTCTTATACTGTTTTTGGATTTTGTAACCATTTCTGGAAATCAATTACATGAGATGCCTTCCCGACCTTCAATAGAAAGGTGTCGGCCAGAGTAGTTGCCACTAATTTGTCAGAAGGAATGATGCTTGGAGGTGAAGGACCATGCTCTTTGTTTTCTCTATTTCCCAGTCTGGACAAGATGTCCGATTGTAATTGTTTATGCTCTGGGCGGTACGTAATGAGAAAATCGAAATCACTAAAGAAATGCAACCCGCGCATATGTTGTGGCGTAAGGGCTTTTACTGATGTGAAGAAATGTAAATTCTTGTGATCTGTAAAGATCGTGATAGAATGTTTGGCTCCCAATAAATGATGTTGCCATTCTGTGAAAACTGCCTTAATAACTGAAAGCTCCAGCTCACCATGTAATTCTGTACAGGGGCAGTTTTAGAGTGTAAAATGCCAAGGAATGTAAATGACCTGTGTTCGCATCTTTTGGAGATAAAACTCCTTCAAGGGCTACTTGTGAAGCGTATGCTTCAACAAAGTACGGTTGATCAAGGTCTGGGTTGTATAGAACAGGAGCTGTGGTCAAAGCTGTTTTTAAAGTGTTGAAAGCTTGTTCAGCTACACCTTCTTTACGAGCTGAGTAATGGGTGTGACAATACCAGAGAAGTTTGAACTGAATTGGACTTGTTCCAGTCCACAGTTTACTCTGAGCCCAACGTACTGGAGCTGAGTGGAGGAAAAGTTTGAAGCCGACCGGTCGACCGGCAGCAGCGTGTGGCTCGAACCGGTGTGCCTAACTGGAAAGCCTGATATTTCTGCCTTTCTGCCACCAGGGGTCGGGCCGGACCAGGGGGGGGATTCAAGCACTGTTAGCTGGCCTGCTTGACAGCCCGCCCGCCTGCCGCCTGCCGTTGTCGTCCGCCCGCAGCCCCAGCCTCAGACCTCAGCTGTGCTCAGGGTGGGGGAAGTGCGGGAGAAGTGCGGGAGAAAGGTGCTGTGGCCGCTCTTAAGCTGCTCTTCAGCCGCCAAACCAGCCCTCCCCAGCCATCACCAGTCCTTGCCAGCACTCGCCCCTGCGCCTGTCCAGCCGAGACTTACCAGGGTCAGCCCCAGCATCGGCAGTGTGGCCTAGCTGCCTGGCAGCGAGCTGGGTGCCCCAGCAGAAGTAGAAGAGGCACTCGGAAGCGCCCCAGAGAGCCCGGTGGGGTCGACAAGCGGCCGAATTAAGGCGGGGCGGCGGCAGAGAGGAGCCCAGGAGGAGCCCAGGAGCACAAGAGACTGACAGACACCAGCCAGACCTCAGCCTCAACCTCAGTACAACCCTGCCCTGCCGAGTACAGCGGGCAGCAGGGGGGGGCAGTTGCAGTAAGGAGCAACAGGAGCTGCAAATCCACCCCAGGGTTTCAGCAAGAGAGGCCGAATTCAGTGAGTAATCTCTTCACCTCTTCACCTTTTGATCACTTGTTCAGAGGCGCGCCCCCGATCAGCTTCCCAGGGTCCTTTCGGGACCTCCCTATCTACAATATAACTGGCGTAACCAAACATCACCTTTGATCGGGCTCATCATTTTCAGTTCTACTGACAAATTTTACTCAACGAGGGAATAATACTCCATCACAACCTTTACACCCAGTACCATAAGCGGGATAGAAGTAGAGTCAGAATTTACACTGGAAATGAGATCAGGGAAAATCCGCCAACCGGTGGTAAACAAAAAAAACCAAAATAAATCGGGAAACCCATCCGAGGAAGCCATTCTGCCAATTAATACAGGAATCCTGCCAAGTCCCAGGGAGAGGTTGGTATCAGCACCGACTCCTGAACCAACGTTGAACACTAGAAGGAAAACTGGTCTCCTAACATTTTTCTATCTAAAGGATCCAATGGCGGCAATTTACGCACCAACAGCCGAGGCTTATAAATTGCCAAGCCCCATCATGCCAATCAACGCACGGTCTCCTCGGGCAAAAAGCATGACGAAAACTAACAACGACCCAATGGGTACGCACCAACAGCCAAAGCTTACAAATCGCCAAGCACCAACATGCTATTTAATGCACTGTCTCCTCGGGCCAAATGCGTGATGAAATTGAATAACGTCCCAACAGGGTCCCAAGTTCGGCAGCCTCTGTCGAGCGCCGAATTCCAGAACCAGGCTTCCACAGGATCAGAAGACTAGCTCCCAACTCCCCTACTCCACTGCAGCCAAAATCTCTTTTAACTAGCAGTACATAGAGGGAAAGGGGAAGTGGAGAGAAAGAGAGACTGCCTTTGCGGTGTCTTGCTAAACTGGAATTTCCGTGAGGAACTCCCACACCTGTAATTACAAAGCACAAAATTACTAGTTCACACAACAGTGTTCAAACCCAAACAATGTATTCACACCTGCCTACGAGTTTTCTCCAATTTGTTTACCTGTGCTAACAGTGGTAATTGCCTCTCTCTTGTTGTAGTTAGTATGTTGATTAAATACTTTATTCAACTGTCCTTTGCATTACTTTTCTCGTGAACGCTGTATTAGAGCAATGACGATCTACGCTGGTAAGTTGGTAAGCACAAATATATATATATATATTTTCACCTACTTGAAGATATTGCTCTTAATATGCTTGGGGTTAAACTTTAAATGTTCAGTCTCAAAGTCTCAAGTAGCGCTGACTGGAAAGACTCTTACTTATTAACTATGTGTAGTTCAGAAGTGCATACTTTTCAGAACTTGATACACGCTACAACTGTAGCTACTAGAATTCTTGCATACTCGAGATTCTTCTCAGAAATAGAGAGAAAAACTGTAGACTGGACCAAACACCTTCAAATGCTGGAGCGAGAAATAAAGATATGAGTCCGCGGCACGCTAGGAGAAGAGATTCTAAGTCTCTCCTACAACCAGCCACCGCAATACCTTAGTTTCCCAAGAAGACTATAATTTCCTGCTTTCCGACCTTTTCACTGGAAGTCTTCGGAAATGAGAATGGACAAATTGGCGAGCGGAAAATCCCTTGCGAAGTTCTGACTGGAAAATATCGGAGCACAGGAATTACGCTGCTACTCCCGGAAAAATGACAGTTGAAGTGCGCAGAGCATAATCGCTCGCGCACGAAACTAACTGTCACCTGAAGAACGGAAAAACACTAGAACGCTAACTAATTGATCGCGGAAGCCGCCATGTTGGATACAGTGAAAAAACGGCAGCCACGATCTAACAGGTCTTCAGGAAACGGTGAGCCACCAACTGTCTCCAAGATAACTGAGGCTTTCCACTACAACTCATCAAGTGTCTCCTCAAAATACAGCGGCTGGGACCTGTAATCCTGACAGCCTCAATTGATACACTTATCTCAGACAAAGTCGGCAATAGTCACCGCCCAAGTGCATCATCCCAAAAGTCCCACTGCTGTAAAGGATTCAACGAGATGCACAGTAAAAAAGGACAGCACAGAGGATCTCTTCTCAAATGCACATTGTATGAACCTGAGCAAAAACAAAAGCATACCAACTGCAGAGACAGCTGTAGTAAAGAACTTTACAAAGGAATCCAAGGAATCCAGCGAGGAAACTTCAAAACTCAGTAATCCTTCCACGTTGCTCGTACAAGAAGTGGATCCATGGCAAAAACCTCTTTTTCTATCAAATGATTCCCAATTTGAGGAAATTATGGAATCAATAACCAAGTATAAAGATTCCCAAGGGAGAGCCCCACAAACAGAAACGGGTAATAACGATCATCCGACCAGCCCGGGCATGTTGGTTTCCACGCCTCGCAGCTCTTCGGCAAACAGAGACCAACAACGGCTAGTAATGGATGATAGTAGTATTATGCTAATAAACCAAATCCACCCTAACCACACCACACCGCGACAATTACAATTTCTTCAGTGAGCACAAGGGACCTGGGGTCTGAGGACTCACGTAAACACCTAAAAGAACAGCCACCTAATCCATGGACCCAATCCCCGTTAAGCACATTAGAGCAAGCAATAAGGGCGCTGAATTATCAATCGGACAAAATGGAGGTCCAGATTGACCTCATCAACTTAATTGCTGGCCACATCTCAAGGCAAAACTGGACTCACTTTCGTCTCTTTTAACCAATAGGGGGAAATCGGAGCCACATACTCGCCACGGTAAACAACAGTTCAACTGTGACTGCGGGAGTATAATCGAGAAGTTGGCAAGTCTCCCGGACATCTTAAAGGATATCCTAGGGGAGGTAAAACAAACTTGTTTCAGTAATCAGGAGAAGGAAACGCAATCAAATCAGGCCACGTCGCCAAATTTAAGGAGTAACTACGTTCAAGGACTCCCAAGAACTACAGCAATAGATGACCAAGAACAAATATCAATTGAAGAACATTTTAGAAAGATCAATCAAATGAACGGAAGCAACTCAGTCCACCAATAAGTCCCTCACCGAGGGTAAGCCAACAAAGAGACAAAATAAAAGGGCAAGGAAGGCCAGACTAAAGTATAAAAAGCAAAAAAATATAGACCAAGGAAATAGCCAAGTCAAGTCATTATACTTTTATTCGACACATGTATCATAAAAAGTACAAACATAAAGTACACACATAATTATAAAAACAGTTCATTATTTACAAAAATACATATAAAAGTTATGTGGAAAAATTGACTTGATGAGCATTTTTAAAAATCTTAGTCCTAATGATCCAGGCACATGATAAAAACTTTGCAACCCCACAAATAGTAACCATAGAAGAGGTGTCGGAGATAAGAATACGCAAAGCTGATTTGTAATCTCTAACACCAAGATTCTTTAGTACTGGTTTTAACCATTTCTTCCTAGGTAAGATGTATGCCTTACAGGCAAAGAAAAAGTGGCCCAATGATTCCTCGGGATTTGTACACCCTGGACACATTATATCCTCTTCCCTCCTATTGTTCCATCTAGATGTAAATGTTTTGAGGGGCAATGTTCCATGTCTAAATTTAAGGTATAAAGTCCTTTCCCGAGGAATCTGAATGAAGTCCAAAAACAATTCCAATTTTAGGGTGCATTTATGGGTCAAAAAGGTCTCGGTCAAATGTCCCCAGTTTGGGTTCTGTAGCGCCTTGGTCTCTATCCAATCCCAATATAATTTTTTCACCACTTGTTTTGGTGGAGGTGATTGGGATACCCAAGCGTCGCTTAAACCCACACTTGCAACAACCTTTTTTAATGCATTTAGCCACCTGATTTTGCCTGAAGTGTTTAATTTTAGCATTTCATCTAACACAAGGGCATAATTAGCTAGTTCGGGGGTCCTCCTCAAACGAACCCAATATAAGAGGGGACGGAGCTGGAGGATGTCCACAATAGACTTTCTACCCAGGTCTAAGAATAAAGGTTTAAGTGGGGTAGAGGATGGAAGCGACACCAAATCCCTCATAAACTTGTTCTCTGATCGGACATGGTCATTGGTATTCTCATTGCCCCACAGTTCCGAGCCATAAACAGCTGAGGCAATTGCTTTCCCCTCATAGACTGATAAGGCTGGGGCAACTGGCCTGCTTACAGAGAGACGTTGGTTTTTTAAAATAGTGCCGGAAACCCTTTTGAGATTTAAAATCATTTTACATATATGGGGTTCCCATTTCAAATGATTATTAATCCTAACACCAAGATAGTCAAACTCATCGACCACCTCTAAAGGAGATCCATTCAAGGTCAAGTGGATATTCCTATATTTCCTCTTGGCGGTCATAACCATTAGTTTAGTTTTGGTTGTGTTTATTGTAAGTCCCCGTTCCTGACAAAAAACACTAAACTGATCAAGAAGGGTTTGGAGACCTGTGGGGGTTTTTGATAAGAGGAGGGTGTCGTCGGCAAAGAGGAGGGATGGTGTTTTCTCCCCAGCCACGATGGGGGCATCAGCCGATGTATCTTGCAGATGTTTCACCACCCCATTTATAAAGAGGGAAAATAAAGTAGGGGCCATCACACACCCCTGCCGCACCCCTCTATTAACAGGTATACTCTTAGTGAGTTGCCCCTGCGCCCCCCAGCGTATCTTCGCATATGTACCCTCATGGAGTTTGATGATAAGATTTAACAGATAAGATGGGAAACCCATATCCAATAGGACATTCCAAAGTTTAACACGGGGTATTACATCAAAAGCCGTTTTAAGGTCAATAAAAGCCAGGTAAAGGCTCCCTCTGGCTATTGACACTGTTTTCCAGAAAACTGCACAAAATCTGAAGACTTGGTCAATGGCCCCAACATTGTTTCTGAATCCAGCCTGAAAGTGGGACAGAATGTTTTCTTCCATAAGCCAGCCCTCAATCCTATTTACAATTACCCTGCCAACTACTTTTTGAGTAACATCAATTAGACTAATTGGTCTGTAGTTGGCAGGGTCCTCTCTCTCACCCTTTTTAAAAACGGTAACAACTTCGGCACCCTTCCATGAGTCCGGTACCTGCTCGCCTAAATGAATAAGATTCAAAACATTTACAATAAAATCAGCCCAAACCAGTGGGTTAGACATCAATAAATCACCCGGTATTCCGTCCGGGCCAGGTGCCTTACCCGGTTTTATTTTAAGGATTGCCTCTTGCACCTCACGGGGCGAAAACAGTACATCTGTAAAGCCATCATTCCGATGGACCATACGATCAGTACCTAGTATAGGGGATACTGGCGCAACTTCTAAGGAGCCCACGCCATATAAATTTGAGAAGTGGGAATACCATTGGGACTCAGTTATATGGTTTGGTATGGGCTCAGCGCCTCGTCTATCCATGACGTTGATCAGTTTCCAAAATGCAGTGGCATTATTCCCATGAGCCGCTTCCTTTAGAGCCTGCCAATGTTCCTCTTCCCAATCTTTTTTGGCTTTCATAATACTGATGCGATACTCATTTCTAGCTAATCTAGCAGCTGGGGCATCCTTATTTTTAATAGCTAGTAAAATTGCTTTCCTTTTCTCTCTACAGGAGGCAGTGTACCAAGGGTTCCCCTTTTTTTGCGTGCATTTAGACAAATGACATCCCTTGTTTTTTTTTGAGAAAAACATACTGATCTCCCCTATTAGGTCTTTATACTTAGTTGCCAGCACCGACCCCTGAAGCTGGAGTAAAATTTGGTTCACTGGAATCAGGGCAGATGAAGCAGCCGAAACTAGAACCCTAATATTCTCGAGTGTCCCCTCATTGCACCTAACCACATTCCATTTAATCCTGCGATTACAGTTAGAAGGGACTAGTTCTTTGGTAATCAGCTCATTGTGAACCTCCTCACCACCGTTGTCTCCCCAGAACATACCCATGCAAAGGGGATTATGGTCGCTATCAATCCTCTGGCTGACCTCCATATCAACCAGATTAGCCCATGACCCTATGTCCAAAAGGATGTAGTCAATCCGTGACGGGCAACCTAATCGATTGAAGGTCATAGCGCCCATACGATCGGATGTGGTACGGCCATTTAAGGCACATAGGTCATGTGCAGACACCAGGGCATTCAACTGAATGGTTCGAGCCGACCACTTCTTAATTGGGGCCAGAGATAAGGATGGAATTAACTGATTTCCTGGCTTATTATAACAGCCCAAAAATTCATCCTCATCAAGAGGCTCAAATGTACAATTAAAGTCACCTCCCACTAATACTGAGGATTTAGAAGGGAGGGCAGAAAGCGTGTTGTCCAACAACTCCAGTATAGGAGACAATTGGCCCCCTGGGAGCCCCCTGGCATAAATACAAAAAAGTTCAAAAGCATTCCTGGCAGACTGCCTTTTAACAGTTATATGTAGAATATCGTTACAGGGGACATAATTAACAGTAATTTTACAATTCAAATCTATCCTGATCCAAATAAGTAAGCCACCCGATGGGCGCCCCCTCCCATGCTGTATTGCAGGGACAAAAAACGTAGAATAGCCCTGTTTGTGTTCTGGCTCTACACACCAGGTTTCCTGGAACATGCAAATATGGAAATCATCTACAAAATTATTCCATTCCGGGTCGGGCAAGTTTTTCTTTAAGCCGGCTATGTTCCAGGACAGAATTTTAACAAGGGAAGGGGACAGCATAGGTGTATCCATGGCGGCCTGGGTATCAACATCCCCTGACAAGGGGTCTGGAATAGTGCTACCCTGGTCAGGTACTTCCTCCCTAGTAGGAACGATAGAACCACTATCTACGGTAGAAAGAACCCCACAGCCCCTGGCATCTCCAATGCACTGGGATGATGGTCAGTCCACTTCTTCCAACCCACTAAATCGATTATAACAAGGGAATAAAGGGTAATTGAGCTGTGGGCCCCACCCTTCTCCATTGAAATGTGTATCCCCCTTCCACTGGTTCCCCCTCCTCCTATGGACTAAGTTCCATCCTTCCTCTGCAGGCATTCCCCATTGTTGTGGATTCTGATATGTACCACCTCTACCCAAGCCTTTCCTAACTGGCCTCATCCAACTCCATCTAGCATCTTCGTGGCCCTCCTGCATATAAAAAAAAGACAGGAGTTTGGCTGATACCACTGACTTACTATCACAGGGAGGAGTTGAACATATAAATTCTACAAGTCGTGGGTCCTCAAACGTGATAACGACACAATCACCCTTTATACTTTTCTTCTTCCCTCCTACCCAAGGTGCCCGTTCGACCATAAGTATGTTCTTGTTTAGGCTGGGTGGTGGAGGGTAATTTTTGTCAAGCCAGTGACATATTTTATTTTTAATCGCCCAAAAGGGCTCAGAAGTGAATGTTGGCAGTTCAGGAATCCCTGTCAGAACAACCACATACGGACAGGCATCTGGTGGTAAATTGATGTTACGTCGCGATGTGGTTTTTCTGGGCTGAGACTGTGGAATAGTAGGAGCTGGGTTGTTAGGAGTTTTTTTAGTGACTGCATTTCTATTCACTGCACTTGGACATGTAGAAGTGGAGGGTTTGATATTATTCACTGGATCAGTTGCTGGCAGAGAAGGAACTGGAAGGATAATTGCGGGAGCTGGAGCACTCCCCGTAGGTGGATTTGTGACAACTATCCCAGTATTAATAGCAGGCGGTAAAACCACCGGAATAGAGGGGCCAGGGGTAATCAGCCTAGGGTCTTGTAGCGCAAGAATAGTGGCTAATTGATGTTCTATGTTAGAAAGCCTATTCTCCAGGGGCGAAAGCAAGGATTTTAACAAACTAGACATAGACTCCATTAAGGAGTCAAGCCCGTCTCCTGAATTAGTTAGTGAGTCATTGCTTCCGCTCACATCCAGAAGACTGTCCAGACTGCTATCAGGAGTTATATCGTCCGGAACCCCTAAAGATAACAAATGGGGGGTAGAATCTAAGGGGTCAGACTCAGTTTGAGCAATGGGTGCCTGGAGAGTCACATCATTTGCTATCGCCACACCTGTATTGTCCCCACCGGAGTTGGAACCCATAGACCCTTGTAGAATAATGGCGGGATTGTCTATAGGAGGATTTGTTGGGTTCACAACAATTGAAGTTAACGTAATGGTGTCTGACCCAGCCGTATTAGAAGAGTCAATAGCATCATGATTAACTATCACGGGTACATGGGGGATATTAGAGGGTAGTACGCTCTTGACAGGGGCATTAATAGGAATTAGTGGTTGACTGCTGGCGGGAGTAGAATCTTTAATGGAGTTCCCAGCAGAAGTAACAACAAGGTTTATCAAACTTGGCGGCGGGGAATGCATCATTGCAATGTTGCCCAATGAGGATCTTTTTGCGTGAGCAAGGTCCAATGATACTCTCCTTTCCATTATAGAAATGCCCTCGTCTATCAAAGAGTGTGTTCGAGAAATAAAGTTATCTAGGGTGCCAATTACTTTTTTAGTTTTGTCGTTTCCAGCTCTCTGGCTCCTAGTTTTACGAGTAGACATCTCTAGGTAGTTAAAGAAGGAAACAAACTATAGTAAAATATCACAACAAGTGACCCAAAGATAACAATAAGCACAAGGTGAGCAGATAGGCTACCCGGGGGAAAAGTGACCCCAGTAGCTTCAGTCAGAAAGGCAACTGTATCAATCAATACGAACCTATGGTACAGAGGACTAATAAGGGTGCGCCCAGTCCAGGCACTACAGGCCACGGAGGGCCCGCCCTTTGCCCGGGCTTAGCCCCGGGCGCTCCGGCGCAGCGAGCACCTTCCAAGTTTATAGTCCCGAACCTATAGGGCAGCTGGGGGCGGGGCGGTCAGGGAGAGCGGGGCCAGGTGACACGGCCAGAGACACCGGGACTCCTGGGAAAGCGAGTCCCGGGTCGCGCTCGCAGCCCTGCCGCCTCACCGTCTCTCAGAACCCCACAGGAGCAGCTGGATGTAAGGTCCACCGAAGAGTCAGGCAGGTGAGCGACGAAGCGGGACCCGCGCAGCGGGTACCGCGAGGCGTGGGTGGTGGGTCCTGAAGGAAACAGAAACGCCGTCTTCCGAGTCAGATTTCTGCAAAGGAGTGTCCCACTGGCGAGAGATCCTTCCCTCTTTTTCACCTGGGGCAGCTGGGGGCGGGGCGGTCAGGGAGAGCGGGGCCAGGTGACACGGCCAGAGACACCGGGACTCCTGGGAAAGCGAGTCCCGGGTCGCGCTGGCAGCACTGCCGCCTCACCGTCTCTCAGAACCCCACAGGAGCAGCTGGATGTAAGGTCCACCAAAGAGTCAGGCAGGTGAGCGACGAAGCGGGACCCGCGCAGCGGGTACCGCGAGGCGTGGGTGGTGGGTCCTGAAGGAAACAGAAACGCCGTCTTCCGAGTCAGATTTCTGCAAAGGAGTGTCCCACTGGCGAGAGATCCTTCCCTCTTTTTCACCTGGGGCAGCTGGGGGCGGGGCGGTCAGGGAGAGCGGGGCCAGGTGACACGGCCAGAGACACCGGGACTCCTGGGAAAGCGAGTCCCGGGTCGCGCTCGCAGCCCTGCCGCCTCACCGTCTCTCAGAACCCCACAGGAGCAGCTGGATGTAAGGTCCACCGAAGAGTCAGGCAGGTGAGCGACGAAGCGGGACCCGCGCAGCGGGTACCGCGAGGCGTGGGCGGTGGGTCCTGAAGGAAACAGAAACGCCGTCTTCCGAGTCAGATTTCTGCAAAGGAGTGTCCCACTGGCGAGAGATCCTTCCCTCTTTTTCACCTGGGGCAGCTGGGGGCGGGGCGGTCAGGGAGAGCGGGGCCAGGTGACACGGCCAGAGACACCGGGACTCTTGGGAAAGCGAGTCCCGGGTCGCGCTCGCAGCCCTGCCGCCTCACCGTCTCTCAGAACCCCACAGGAGCAGCTGGATGTAAGGTCCACCGAAGAGTCAGGCAGGTGAGCGACGAAGCGGGACCCGCCTGAGGAAATATAATTTTATGGTCAAGAAGTGTTCCCTAGCATGTACCCCACCGTCTCCATGTATCAGTTTAAAAGTACATGTAACTTCCCTCCTGTACCAGCTATGAAGACGCAAATACATTTGCGTCCAACGTTAGCATGTCCTCTTTCAGATCCACCATGAATGGATCGGATATTCAGTTCCTAAATATGCCTTGCCAACGTCTTTTTGTGGCACACTCTGCATGGTTTCCCAGTTCTGGCAAACTAGGCCCGAATTCTGCCATCAAGCCTCTTCTGTTTTCTGACTCCGAAGCAAGCAGCCCCCACCTGCATCTCTGAACTCTGCCTTACTTTCTGTGCGGCCCATGGCGTTCGGCTCAGCCCGCTGCCTGCCAAGACTGTATCCGACCTTCGAATTATCTGTCTGCTCCTCGAAAATGCATTCTTGCCTACTAGTTAAGTAAACATTCTCCCATCTGCAGAGCAAAGGGCCCGGCCACGCTGTCATGCTCAAGTAATTCATAGACTCTGTTACCATGGAAGGCCCATGCCCCTCGCATCTCATGCAGACACGAAGACGCCTACACACACTCAGAGTCAGTATAGAATAGCCTCTGTCCCAGAGACCTTTCACTTCCGATAGTATGGTTCCCAAACATCAGATACTAGATATGATCTAGGTACGAGTTGATCTGACATGCCAGACTTCTGTCTCTTCCCGTTAGTGTAAATGTCAAATCCCCTGCACCCGTCAGTCTCACGTCAGGTACACGTCATGCAGCTGCGCGCGCATCCAAGTCTCTGATTTCTGCTGACATTGCAAAATTCTGCCAAGTACCCACCTACTTGTTACACCTACCTGTGACGTTTTCCTATGTTCACGCCTATGATCACGCCTAGTTTACGCCTTCTGCTTACGTATTATATCACGTGTATACTGTTATCTTGTCTCTCTCAGCTGTTACGCCTACTGTATTGGTTTCCATAATGCAACTTAAGTATATAAGCTATGTATTGTCAATAAATGAATGCTCTATCCCTTCCTGAACCCCAGTGGTTGCAGGAAAATGATATCCAGGTCATGACCATTCCTTTTATAGGAATAAAACCCCTTAGAACTCTAACACCACGGACTCTGTCTTTTTTCATTCCGATTGAGTTATTATTGATTAAGTACTTACCTGTATAGAAATTCCGATCGTAAATTAAATATTTACATCATTTTGGCGCCCGAATAGGGACCCCTCCCCCACCTTACGCGCCGGTTGGTGCGTTGCATACTCTGTCCCCTGCCATCAGTTAGAAGGAACCTACGCGTACTGGCAGGATTTCCTGTAATCTCCCTCTGGCCCACGGAGGTGACGAAGACTGCGATCAGCACCCAGACGAGGCGGTAAGGAGTGCGGAGGATCCCGACCAGAGCCTAGCCGAAAGAGGCAGGGTCCGAGGTGTCAAGAGGCCCACCAGTTATCCTAGTACCACGTGCCGAGTCCAGTCCGAATCCGAGTCCAGTCCGGTCCGTGTTTTCCGAGGCCTTCTGTTTTCTGTGCTTCCCGGTGAGTACCGTTGCTGGGAGTATCTAGACGGGTGCATTAATATGTATCCGGTAAAGACGTGTTTGGGTACACAAATACGGTCTGCATTGTTTTAGACAGTGTATCTGTGCTGTTTAGCAGCATATCAGTTAGCGAGGGTAGAGACATGTTCTAAACGTTTTCTGTGTTTAATGTTGTGGTGCAAATGATTGTTTAAAGTATTACTGTGTTTTTGTTGTAGCAAATTGTGTTCCGTATCAAGTATTCAGTACCAAGTAACAAAAATGCCGTTCTTCGATAAGCTAAAGCAGCTAGGAACTAGGAAAGGGATACTAGAGGAAGAAATTCCTATTCCCCCTAGGGATACGCCCGGTAACTTTATGTACCACAAACATGGCATAGACGCCATACTGTATCTAGATTTATGGGCCGACTATACCAAGCATCTAGAAGAGAGATACCGATGGCCAGCTACAGGAACTTGGGATGCCGAGTGCATCATGAAGGTAGAAGAAGCATTATGGAAAAAGAAAGCCAGACAATCTCAGAAAGACGCCATAGAATTTTGGCGTAAAGAATCACGTAAGCGTGCTGAGAAAGCACTCCGTAGAGAAGACAGACTTAAAGAATCAGATAACGCTCGAGAAAATGAATTAGTAAACGAAGGAATTAGAGTCAAAGCAGAACAAGTAGACCGTGCCCGAAACAGTCTCGTAAATGGTATGTATTTGGCGACCGAGGGTTCGCCTAAAACCACAGCTGAAATACCGAAAAATCTGCCGTCACCATTAGTTCCGATTAAAGTAAATCACAGGACCGTTAAAGACATATTCCTGAATTCCTATCTAGAGGGTGAAGCTCCTGCTTACACCCGTCCGCGTCCTGCCCATGTCCCACCCACCGGCGGTGCTGGAGGTGGTAATCTGCCTCCAGACCCTACTCCGCAGTTACCGAAATCAGATCACCCTGATCAAAAGTCTGCCGTACCTTCACCTCCACCACTTCCCGTACCTCGGAGAGACACGCCGAAACCGCTTTTACTTGACCCTGCTAAACGACAAACTCAAGTACACATACAGACCCCACAAAGACATGTTGTTCAAGATTCATCTTTAGAAGGGGCAGCAGGGGGTTTCCAAACTCCGCCACCGACACATAGACTACAGTTCAGGGACACCCAGAGTCCTTTCCGGCTCGAGTCACCCCATCTCGACCTACTCAAAAGACCGCTTTCAGTTTGTAGATATGATCCAGTGCCCGGCAAGGACGATAGAATGATGTTAGCATCATTACGTTTGCGAACCGCTACAGATTACTTACTGACATTCCCAGGAATGAAAGACCACCTAGACAGAATATACCGTTTCGTCCAGACAGGTAAAGATCCCGAAAGTATTAAAGAGGCACTGGCATATCAGAAAGTCGACACTCAAGCAAACATATTACGTTTTTTTATAAACTGCCTAATAAGAGAACGAGACAGGCCAGAAACTACCAAGGACGAAATGGAAGGATTAACGAAGTGGGGTCAACATATAGCTGAGGGAAAGCATGATAAAGGGGGTAGTATAACTAGTATGTACCGAAAAATCAGGAAAGCCGTATTAGAGATACATGAAAAAGACAAAGAACAAGCCTCCTCAGAGGAGGAAGAAGAACAAGGAACAGCTACAGAAACGATAGCGTATGTAGGTAAGGGAGCTTACCTTAGGAAAGGCATCCGTCCAGAAAGCAAGAGAGTTTTTCTCTCTGGTATAACTAAACCGAATTCTCCGGAACATCATTTCCAGGAGACTGATAAAAGACTTCGAGAACGAATGGGGTACCATGTACTCAATTCTATGGATGAACAAGAACTAGCCCGGTCAGCAGTTTTATGGGCTGACAATCCCAATGTATATAAAGATGATATCGTAGTGCAGACTTTTCTGAATCTGTCCCCAGAAGAACAGAAATTAGCAGGTGTTTACATGATCCAGCACCTTCTCACGTTATTCAGAGGCCAACATTCTGATCCAGGTCCCTTACCCGACACATTAGAAACATTAATTATGGACAGATGGAGAGGTCTAAGTACTGGGTTAATACACTTAATTCTAGAACAGCGACACCGATATAATACTTTCGCGAATACCGAATATGTTCCCTATTCAGTTTCTGCTTCATGCCCAGAAAGGAAAATGTATCATATGGAGTGCCTGCATGGCATTGACAGTCAGAACCCCTTGAGGGAAGTACACCCAGTCTTGAATGCTAATAATGTCCTGGAACGTGTGTATGTCTACACACCTTTAACGAAGTTAGAATTATTAGAAATGAAGAAACTGTTACCTTGTCATGATAAAGACCCTACAGGTTTTCACCGTGAACTAAAAGACATGTTACTGATGGGAGATTATAGGTATACTGATATTATGAAACTGTTAAAGGTACTGCTGCCTACGGGCATTTATGAGAAATTAAAGGAAAAAGAGTGGGAGGTGGGAGATAAAAAGATTATATGGACTGAAATAGAGGACGAGGAGAAAACTCGTATCCCCGGGAAAGCTCTTGGGGACAAGGAAAAAGCATTACCAGGTTTAATAGTGCAAGTTTTACCAAGATTGTTGACAACGAAAAAGGAAGACTGGGACGCGATCTCAGCCTGTAAACAGAAACATGATGAAGATACTAGTGATTTTTATTCAAGATTTGAGAAATGTTTTATTATTAATAGTGGCCTGAAACCAGGTAGCGAGTCATACCCGCATCTTTTTGTGTCCAAGTTAGTTGAAAATTCCCTGACTGCAGTTAAAAATCGTGTATATAAAGTTGAAAGTACATGGCAAGCAAACACGCCATCCCAGATGCTACAGATGTTACAGTATCATCAGAACAGAATTAGAGAAGAACAAGAAGGCGAACAGAGACGTATGAAAGACACGAAACTGAAAATGTTAGTGGCCCAGTCGGTTCCAGCCGAGGGTCAAAGGAAAGGTACACCACACACAGGAAATTCAGCAGCTCCCGTTAAAGGGACATGCAATTATTGCAAGAAGCCAGGTCACTACGTACATGAATGCCCAGTCCTACAGTATAATATAGCAACAGGTAAAACTAAGGAAAGACCGCATCCACCGAGACAAGATCAGGCTCATCAACAGACTTCACAGCAACCACAGCAACAACAGCATCCCCGAACTATGTCACAGAATTCGGGGCCTCCGCATGCACTACATACAGCACAAACTGTAGCGCCACCTCAGTCACAGCCCTTAGCCGCAACACAGCAAGTTTCACGACAGATGAGCCAGTATGCTCAATCCGATTATCCCGATTATCAGCGATTCGCATGAAACAGCCTAGAGAGGGAAGTTGGCTTGCCTCTTATTGAGATTCCTGTAGATCAAGAAGGTCCTTATGTACACAGTCAGGTATTGGGAAAAGATAGAAAATTTTTAATTGACACAGGGGCAAGCCGCACAACAATCAGCCACAACGAAGTCCCAGGGGCACCCCTCTCAGGCTTACAGAATGTTTCCCTTGGTTTTTCAGGACAGCCCATTGTAAATGAAGTATCAGCACCAGTTCCGCTAGCAGTAGGACCATTGTCACGTGTTACAGATTTGTTGCTTACGAAATCATGTCCAGAAAATCTGTTAGGAATTAAAACATTAAAGGCACTAGGTGCAGTGATATGCTGTTCGCCGGAGGGAGTTAGACTCTTTCTGCGCGATTTCAAAGGTCACTATGTTTTGCGTGAATTCGATGTCAGATTGAAAGATGTACCGAAACACCTGTGGGCACAAGGCCCAACCGATGTAGGCTGTATGCACATTACACCATACCGTGTTACACTCAGGCCAGGAGTTGTTTTACCACGAATCAGACAATACAAGTTACCACCTGATGCTGTAGTGGCTTTACTGGAAATCATTGAAGAGCTCATTGCCCAAGGAGTGGTCGTAGAGACCGACTCCAACATCTGTAATTCCCCTATCATTCCGATTCTTAAACGTACTGATCCCAATGCACCGCCAGTATATCGGCTGGTGATTGATCTTCGAGAGCTGAATAAATGTATAGTTCCACAATTCCCTGTGGTTCCTGATATCTCATCCTTACTGACTGCTATTGATTCTGAAGCAACGTTCTTTACTGTAATTGATCTCAAGAACGCCTTCTTCAGTGTACCCATGGATCCAGAAAGCCAATATCTCTTCGGCTTCAGTTTAAATGGACGAAGTTTCAAATTTTCACGCGCACCTCAAGGATTCACAGAAAGCCCCAGCATCTATAGTCAAGCACTGAAAAGACAGCTCGATTGTATTGTAATGCCAGTTAACACCGCTTTACTGCAATATGTCGATGATCTGTTGATCACCGCACGAAGTGAGTCCGAATGTGAACAAGCATCACTGACAGTTCTACATTTTCTGGCCGACAAGGGGCACAAGGTGTCCCATTCAAAGCTACAATTCTGTGTTCAGCAAGTTGTGTACTTGGGTCACTTGCTGTCCAAAGTGGGGAGACAGCTCACTCCTGATCGCATTCAGTTAATTGTAAATATGCCACGACCCCAGACACAAAAGGAAGTGCGGGCCTTTATAGGCCTCACCTCGTACTGCAGACAATGGATTCCTCAATATGCATTTCTAGCTAAACCACTCATTCAGTTAACAACACAGGAGGCAGCGACTTCGACTGTCCTCCCTTGGACTCAGGAACATACACAAGCCTTTGAGGATTTAAAGAAAGCTTTATGTCAAGCTCCAGTTCTAGCAACACCATGTTACAGCAAACCGTTTACACTTTTTGTTACAGAACGTGATGGTACAGCATTGTCTGTCCTCACTCAAGAGCAAGCAGGTTCACATAAGCCTTGCGCTTATTTTTCAAGTACACTCGATTCAGTAGCTCAGGCACTCCCTGCGTGTTTGAAGTCAGTAGCTGCAACAGCACTAGCAATCAGACAAAGTGATTCAATTGTCTTAGGACATCAATTAACAGTACAAGTTCCACACTCTGTAGAGGTCCTTTTGAACAGAACCCAGACTCAACACTTGACCATAGCAAGATTGACAGGTTATGAATTAACGCTATTCCAGCCACACATAGAAATCAAACGCTGCAGTACCCTGAATCCTGCAACACTGTTACCTTCAATTACGACAGAGTCAGTTCTACATGATTGCATAGAAATAGTTAATGCAGTAACAAAACCACGACAAGACTTAACCGATGTTCCATTGACAAATCCAGACCTGACACTTTATGTGGACGGTTCATGTATGAGAACAGATACAGGAGAGTTAGTGGCCGCCTATGCAGTGACCACTGAAACCGAAGTAAAAGAAACATACCGTATTGATATACTGTCTGCTCAAGCAGCGGAGCTCGTCGCTTTGACCCGAGCCTGCGTGTTAGCTAAGAACAAAAATGTTAACATATACACTGATTCACGTTATGCCTTTGGAGTCGTACACGGCTTCGGCATGTTATGGCAAGAACGAGGTTTCCTGACCTCACACGGGGCCAAGATTCAGCACGGTCCCCTCATTCAAGCACTGTTAGATGCAATACATCTGCCTTCAGGCATATCTATCATGAAATGTAAAGCTCATACCAAAGTTACTGATTCCGTTTCCCAGGGTAACGACCTGGCAGACCAGACAGCAAAACATACAGCATTAACTCATATGCAGGCAACAGACATGACAAAGACAACAGTACTGACACATTGTATGACAGTTAGGGATCCCACACTAGATGTAATAGATATTCAGGCACATGCTACTCCAGATGAAATAAAGAAATGGACCGAACTAGGAGGGATCCAGACAGATCAAGGTTGGATGACGAAGGGAAAATCTATATGGTTTCTCCCCGATTCTATGGTTCAAGTCATAATAAATACAGCACATAGTCCAGCACATCTAGGAGAAAAAGCGATGTTAGACAGTTTACAGAATCTCTGGTACAACAAACACTTACGAGCAGCAGCAAAACAGAAAGTGCGTACTTGCATGATCTGTTGTCAGTTCAATCCAGGAAAAAGCGTCCCTGTAGAGCAAGGTGGATTCCACCCCCCTGATCACCCTTTTGAAGTCCTCCAGATGGATTATATCCAGATGGACCGTTGTCGAGGATTCAAGTATGTCCTCGTAGTTGTTTGTGCACTTTCCCGTTGGACCGAAGCTTACCCAGTCTCAGATTACACTGCCTCGACCACTGCCAAGCAGCTGGTTCGTGAATTCTTCCCACGGTACGGCTTGCCTCGTATCGTGTACTCAGATAACGGACAGCCATTCTCGTCCGAGTTAATGAAGCAGGTTTCCCTTCTGCTAGGGTACCAGTGGAAATTCCACTGCGTCCGACACCCCGAGGCCGCTGGCCTTGTAGAGAGGCACAACCAGACACTGAAAACACGCCTTGCTAAAATATGTAAAGAGAAAGGGGTCGACTGGATAGTCGCCCTGCCAGTTGCATTGTTCTATATGCGGATGGTTCCCCATTCGAGATCAGGACTGTCCCCGTATGAAGTGGTTTTTGGCAGGCCACCAAATATGTGGGGAACCCCTATGCCAAGAAAGATCACAGATGTTGACTGTAATATGCTGACAGATTACCTTGCCTCCTTGATGTCTGCACTCCAATCATGTCGTTCACAGGTTGCTGCCGCCTTTCCTGACAACACTGATGTAAAACCGCATGATGTCCGTCCTGGTGACACCGTTCTGGTGAGGAATTTCGACAGGACAAGTCCGCTGGAGCCCCGTTGGAAGGAGCCAAAGATCGTACTTCTGACCACAAGGACTGCCGTTAAATTGGAGGGCCGTAAGGGATGGGTTCACTGTAGCCATATCAAGAAGTGGCCCGGACTTCCGCCAAAAACTGACTCATTTGCCCCTTCCAAAGACTGCCTTGATTCCAGTGATTTCGATATCCCGAAACGAGAGTTAACTCCCCAAGAGGAATATAAGTTAAAACTTCGATCTAGCAAGTCAGACAGTTTAATTGTTTAAGTCCTCCCCTAGGTGAATCGGTTAAATAGTTTCTGACATGTATCCCCTAGATCAAGATAGAGAGAGAGAGAGGAAAACGAAAAAACGTACATATTGCAAAGTACTGCACAGTCGCTGTATTGTGACCTTATTAATAATGTTTTTTCTAAGTTTTTTGATTATTATTGCCAGTATACTGCTTTCCATATACCACCCTATCTTCAAGCGTGAACCATATGTTTATAATGTTACTGCTGAACACACTTTTAGTGAGTTACCCCCACACGAGTTATCTTACAGACTGGCGCTGCGCAACAATACATTCATTAGCATGTTACATCATTCTCATCAGACCAGCAATGCTACTAACTGTTGGATATGTGGCCGACTCCCTCCTTACCAGAAGTCCAAGGGAGTTCTGCCCCTCTTTCCGTACCCATTCACTCACAATGGCTCCTGTGGAGCATGGTTCAGAATAATCAATTCACTAGATTCTGATATTGCTGTTTTTAAAGGAAGATGGGTTTGGGGAAACTTGAACTTAGTTTTGCTCAACGTCTGTTATCCTGACAAGAACGGACTTCCCGTAAGAGTAGGAACTGATCTAGAAAATGAAGTTTATGGATTAGGTAATTACACAATTAGCCTTATGATTCTTACTGTTGAATATGAAGATACTCCAGTCCTTCCCGTCATGTTAGTATTACCAGTTACCGGTGATTTATGTATCAAAAAGAAAGGTTCAGTACCATTAGGTCATAGTAAATGCAAAACTGTAGTAGACTTCAGTGATCAAGGTAAATCCTCCTTCAAAGCAACTCGTCATTCATATTTTGTTTGTGGTTCTACCGCATACATAAGATTACCTCCAGACTGGGATGGTACCTGTTACATTGCATTCCTTCTCCCACCTGTTTTTCTAGCTCCCCCAGATTATCACAGAAACTCAAATCTAGTAAAGAATAGACTCAGAAGAGATCTCCCGATTGTCGATTACACTGAAACAGCATGGGAGAAATACACAGATGCCAATAAAGGTTTCTTTCCCTTCTTAGGGACTGTCTTCAATAGTAAGTTGATACGAAAATTAACGAGAACACTCGAGGCAGTAGTAAATGAAACGACCTCCACCCTAGGTAACTTAACAGAGGAGCAGTCCGCCATGCGGGTTGTTGTCCTTCAGAATCGTCTTGTAGTTGACGTCATCTTGGCAGACAGAGGCGGAGCTTGTAAGGTCATCGGGTCAAGTTGCTGTGTTTTCATTCCAGAAAACGCGCCTTCAGTATATAAAGCTATCACCCGTCTACACAAAATTGCAAATCTGATACATCAGGATCCAGGCACCTGGACTTGGTCCGGTTGGTTCTGGGAAACGTTAACAGCTTGGGGATGGAAGCTCCTATCCCTCCTAGGCATTGGCCTTGTCATAGTATTCAGTTGCTGTCTGTGCCTACAGTGTGGGCCAGCGATCTGTGGACTGTGTGCCACCTCATGTATTGAACATTCCAGTTTTCTCTCAAAACGTGAAAAGAAGAAAGACGAACAAATGATGTTACGAGATCAGACTGATCGGTTCATGAGAATAGATATATCATGAAGGGTCCGCAGGGAACAAGGAGGGAATGAGGAAATATAATTTTATGGTCAGTAAAATGTTCCCTGGCGTGTACCCCACCGTCTCCATGTATCAGTTTTAAAGTACATGTAACTTCCCTCCTGTACCAGCTATGAAGACGCAAACGCATTTGCGTCCACCGTTAACATGTCCTCTTTCAGATCCACCATGAATGGATCGGATATTCAGTTCCTAAATATGCCTTGCCAATGTCTTTTTGTGGCACACTCTACAAGTTTTTCCAGCTCTGGCACACTAGGCCCGAATTCTGCCATCGAGCCTCATTCTGTTCTCTGACTCTGACTCCGAAGCAAGCAGCCCCCACCCGCATCTCTGAACTCTGCCTTACTTTCTGTGCGGCCCATGGCGTTCGGCTTAGCCTGCTGCCTGCCAAGACTGTATCCGACCTTCGAATTATCTGTCTGCTCCTCGAAAATACATTCCTACCTACTAGTTAAGTAAACATTCTCCCAGCTGCAGAGCAAAGGGCCCGGCCACGCTGTCATGCTCAAGTAATTCATAGACTCTGTTACCATGGAAGGCCCAGGCCCCTTCGCAACTCATACCGACATAAAGACGCCTACACACACTCATAGTCAGTATAGAATAGCCTCTGTCCCAGAGACCTTTCACTGCCGATAGTATGGTTCCCAAACATCAGATACTAGATATGATCTAGGTACGAGTTGATCTGACATGCCAGACTTCTGTCTCTTTCCGTTAGCTTAAATGTCAAAGTTCCTTGTCACTCTTAGTTACACGTCATGCAGCTGCGCGCGCATCCAAGTTTCCGATTTCTGCTGACATTGCACAATTATGCCAAGTACCCACCTACTTGTTACACCTACATGTGACGTTTTGCAATATTCACGCCTATGTTCACGTCCAAGTTTACGCCTTCTGCTTACGTATTATATCACGTGTATACTGTTATCTTGTCTCTCTCAGCTGTTACGCCTACTGCATTGATTCCTGTAATGTATGTTAAGTATATAAGCTATGTAATGTCAATAAAAGTTGGCTCTATCACTATCCCTTCCTGGACCCCTGTGGTCGCAGGAACCTGATATTCTGATATCCTGGTCATGACCATACCATTCCTTTTATAGGAATAAAACCCCTTAGAACTCTAACACCACGGACTCTGTCTTTTTTCATTCCGATTGAGTTATTATTGATTAAGTACTTACCTGCATAGAAATTCCGAGAGTAAATTAATTATTTACGTCAGTGTGCCACATCATGTATTGAACATTCCAGTTTTATCTCAAAACGTGAAAAGAGGAAAGAAGAGCAAATGATGTTACAAGATCAGACTGATCGGTTCATGAGAATCGATATATCATGAAGGGTCCGCAGGGAACAAGGAGGGAATGAGGAAATATAATTTTATGGTCAAGAAGTGTTCCCTAGCATGTACCCCACCGTCTCCATGTATCAGTTTAAAAGTACATGTAACTTCCCTCCTGTACCAGCTATGAAGACGCAAATACATTTGCGTCCAACGTTAGCATGTCCTCTTCCAGATCCACCATGAATGGATCGGATATTCAGTTCCTAAATATGCCTTGCCAACGTCTTTTTGTGGCACACTCTGCATGGTTTCCCAGTTCTGGCAAACTAGGCCCGAATTCTGCCATCAAGCCTCTTCTGTTTTCTGACTCCGAAGCAAGCAGCCCCCACCTGCATCTCTGAACTCTGCCTTACTTTCTGTGCGGCCCATGGCGTTCGGCTCAGCCCGCTGCCTGCCAAGACTGTATCCGACCTTCGAATTATCTGTCTGCTCCTCGAAAATGCATTCTTGCCTACTAGTTAAGTAAACATTCTCCCATCTGCAGAGCAAAGGGCCCGGCCACGCTGTCATGCTCAAGTAATTCATAGACTCTGTTACCATGGAAGGCCCATGCCCCTCGCATCTCATGCAGACACGAAGATGCCTACACACACTCAGAGTCAGTATAGAATAGCCTCTGTCCCAGAGACCTTTCACTTCCGATAGTATGGTTCCCAAACATCAGATACTAGATATGATCTAGGTACGAGTTGATGTTATGTTATGTTATGTTAATAACATTTATTAGGCGCAACAGCTGCCCCAGCAAAGGGGCGTCCTGGCGCCAGATCATGTACACAACACAACAGATCAGAGCTGAAAAGAGGGGAATATCAGATCACAGGGGAGAACAAGTGAGTTTTAATGGCCCGTCTAAAAAGAGTCAGACTATTAAGGGCGCGAATGTGCACAGGAAGGGAGTTCCACAGATCAGCCGCCAGGACACGGAAGGAACGACCTCCCATCCTGCTCAGCCTGAACCTAGGCTTACTCACCAGATGGAGTGATTCAGATCTGAGGGACCGCGAGGGGACATACGCAGAAATGAGGCCCACCAAGGCGGGGGGAGAAGAAAGCTTCAGAATCTTAAATGTCAGACAGAGAGCCTTGAATTTGATTCTCTGTCTGACCGGAAGCCAATGAAGAGATGTCAGAACAGTCGAAACCGAACAGCGTCTAGGGAGTCCAACAATGGCCCGAGCAGCCGCATTCTGCACCCTCTGAAGCCTAGTGGCTTCCGCCTGGTTGACTCCTAGAAGCAAAGCGCTCCCGTAGTCAATCCGGGAAAGGATGGAGGCCTGCACCACCAGTTGCCGAGTGGGAGGGTCGAAGAATTTGAGGACTGGTCTCAGTCCTCGCAGAATACCATAACAGGTAGCTGCTGTCTTCTTCGTGTGGCTGGTAAAAGATAGATTAGAATCCAGCCAGACCCCCAGATTTTTCACTTCGGCCGCTGGGAGGGGGGTCACCCCTAGTTCGGGAGGCCACCACTGATCTCCCCAGAGGTCCGCCTGCTTCCCTACAATCAGGACCTCGGTCTTCTTGGCATTGAGCTGTAGGCAGTTATTACGCATCCAGCTAGCCACGGCTATAAGTCCTGCCCGGAATCTGAGCGCAGTCACCTCAGGGTCCCCACTGAGTGTCACCGCCAGCTGCGTGTCATCGGCATACGATGTCATGGTGAGGCCAAATTGCCTGACGACAGCAGCCAGCGGCTTCACATACAGGTTGAATAAAGTGGGGCTAAGGGCAGAGCCCTGAGGGACTCCCAGTTCCAGGGGATGGAGCAAGGACTGGCCAGGTGGAATGGCTACCTTGAAAGACCGGTCCGAGAGGAAGGAGCGGAACCACTGAAGAGCCTTCCCCCCAATACCCACTTCCTCCAGACGCCGCAACAGGATGTCGTGAGACACCGTGTCGAACGCGGCGCTCAGGTCTAACAGTAGGAGCGCCGCAGTCTGCCCCGCGTCCAGCACCAACCGCAAATGCTCGATCATAAAGAGCAAAGCAGTTTCAGTGCTGTGTTGAGCGCGAAACCCATTTTGGCTCTCGTCAAGAATGTTATTACGAGAGAGGTGTGCAGACAAGATGGAATTCACGTGCGCCTCAGTGACCTTGGCGGTCCAAGGTAAGAGGGAGATGGGCCGATAGTTCTCCGGGAGCAAGGGGTCAGAGTTGGTTTTCTTCAAGATAGGGCTGACCACAGCTTGCTTCCAGGATGGCGGAACCATGCCCTCACTGAGGGAGAGATTAATCAAATCCAAAATGGGCTCCCGACAAAGAGGCGGGAGACGGGCGAAGAGCTCCGGTTTCAGTGGGTCTAGGGGTGAGCCAGATTTGATTTTAAGGCTCAGAGTGTCAAATACCCCGTTAGACATGGCCGGCAGGGTGGACAAAGTTTCGGATACCGATACTTTCACGTCATTCGGAGTATCCCCGGGGGCAGATGGAATAAAACCACGGTAGATTTTCTGCACCTTCTCTACGAAAAAGGATGCCAGATTTTCGCAGTGCGAGTCCGTGCATATTACTTGCGAGGTGGCCCGTTTCCCCGTCAAATCTTTAAGTACCTTAAAGATTAACTTAGAGGGGTTAGGGCTATTGGAAAACTCAGCTGCATAATATGCGGCCCGGGTTTGACATATAGCTCTGTGGTAGATCTTAAGCTGAGCAAAGTACAGAGATTTTAGCGTGGGGTCAAAAGATTTTCTCCAAGCCCTCTCAGCTTGCCGGCAGGTTCTCTTAAGCTCGGCAAGAGTCTCATTATACCAAGGGCTCCGAGTTTTAGTATGACATTTTGCCCAACGCAAAGGTATAAGAGAGTCGAGGGCAGTAAGGACCCAATTGCAGAACTGTTCATATCCCTGTTCTGCATTCTGCAATTTGCCTAATGGTTGCGCCTCCAAAATCCTGACAAACTCCTCTAACTTCAGTTTGCGCCAATTGCGCTTTAGAACCTGTTTGTCAACAGGTTTAAGTTGAGGATTGTCAAGGGGACATCTCACTTTGACCAACAAATGGTCAGTCCAGCCCACCACCATCGGGTCATCTGACCTAGCCTGAGCTAAGGTGGTGAAAAAGGGGTCGAGTATATGTCCTCCTATATGGGTGGGAGAGGAGATCAGTTGATTTAGCTGCATCGCTTCCAAGTCCGCCAGCAAGGAGCTGATGGAAGGGGAAGACGTCTGGTCAAGATGAATATTTAGGTCTCCCACTATGTTAAAGTTGGCACAAGAGGGAGCATGCAAACTAACCACGTCCGCAAGGGCGGCTTTGAAAGCAGTGTCATTTCCGGGTGGGCGATAGATAAGCACGCCGCTAAGGGTAAATTGGTGACTCGCCTTTACCTTGAACAAGGCACTTTCGCACCTAGGCAGATCCAGAACCTTCCACTCAGCCGGGAAGCAAGATTTGATAGCCATGGCTATACCACCTCCCCTAGTCGAGCGGTTCAGGACAAACACCGTATAGGTGGATGGAAAAGCCAGATTTATAATGGCAGTATCAGTGTCCTGTAGCCAAGTTTCGGTCAGGAAGATGATATCAGGAAGGTCCGTATCAATCATGTCCCGTAGTGCCTGGTGGTGCTTAACCAAAGATCTAACATTCAAGCTCCATATGTTAAGTACTTGCCCGGCATGACCCGAAGGTGTACTATGGGCAGTCCCATCAACTGGGCGCACCCCCATGGGTGAGGCCAGAGAAAAGGATCCACAGGCACAGTCAAAGGGTCCCGAAAGAGGGGTTAAAGGGACATGGTTACACACCTGAATACTGTCTTTTATAGACAGGAGGGTTGCACGATCATACCTGAGCATCACCATGATGATGAGAAAGATGTTAAAGAAGAGGGCCAGAGTCCATAGCCCGCACCCGCTACCTCGACGCGGACGAGCGCAGACGGGCAGGACTCTGGCACGACTCCGGCTAAGCGACGGCGTCCCACTGCGCGTTCCCGCTGCGCGGGAGAGGACGACTTTAAATAGGTGCCTCCCTGACCAACTCGAGCGTCGGGACGCTCCAAAATGGCGCCCGCGCTACAAACACTCACCCCAAACTAAGATGGCGCCCAAAAATCCAGGAATCCAGCCCCAGGGACCCGGACCCGCAAAATAGCGGTGCGTTTTCCTTAAATTAAATGAGAGTGAGGGGACAGCCCAGTAACAGAGATCGCTTTAAAATCAGGGGATAAAATAACTCAGAATAACCAAAATACTCGAAGGGTAGTATTAAAAAGTCTCAACTCGCTAGCAGCGCGACCTGCGCTAGAGCAACAATGATCAGGGCGAGGTAGAACACGAGTCCGCCTTAAATAGGCGCCTCCCTGACCAACTCGAGCGTCGGGACGCTCCAAAATGGCGCCCGCGCTACAAACACTCACCCCAAACTAAGATGGCGCCCAAAAATCCAGGAATCCAGCCCCAGGGACCCGGACCCGCAAAATAGCGGTGCGTTTTCCTTAAATTAAATGAGAGTGAGGGGACAGCCCAGTAACAGAGATCGCTTTAAAATCAGGGGATAAAATAACTCAGAATAACCAAAATACTCGAAGGGTAGTATTAAAAAGTCTCAACTCGCTAGCAGCGCGACCTGCGCTAGAGCAACAATGATCAGGGCGAGGTAGAACACGAGTCCGCCTTAAATAGGCGCCTCCCTGACCAACTCGAGCGTCGGGACGCTCCAAAATGGCGCCCGCGCTACAAACACTCACCCCAAACTAAGATGGCGCCCAAAAATCCAGGAATCCAGCCCCAGGGACCCGGACCCGCAAAATAGCGGTGCGTTTTCCTTAAATTAAATGAGAGTGAGGGGACAGCCCAGTAACAGAGATCGCTTTAAAATCAGGGGATAAAATAACTCAGAATAACCAAAATACTCGAAGGGTAGTATTAAAAAGTCTCAACTCGCTAGCAGCGCGACCTGCGCTAGAGCAACAATGATCAGGGCGAGGTAGAACACGAGTCCGCCTTAAATAGGCGCCTCCCTGACCAACTCGAGCGTCGGGACGCTCCAAAATGGCGCCCGCGCTACAAACACTCACCCCAAACTAAGATGGCGCCCAAAAATCCAGGAATCCAGCCCCAGGGACCCGGACCCGCAAAATAGCGGTGCGTTTTCCTTAAATTAAATGAGAGTGAGGGGACAGCCCAGTAACAGAGATCGCTTTAAAATCAGGGGATAAAATAACTCAGAATAACCAAAATACTCGAAGGGTAGTATTAAAAAGTCTCAACTCGCTAGCAGCGCGACCTGCGCTAGAGCAACAATGATCAGGGCGAGGTAGAACACGAGTCCGCCTTAAATAGGCGCCTCCCTGACCAACTCGAGCGTCGGGACGCTCCAAAATGGCGCCCGCGCTACAAACACTCACCCCAAACTAAGATGGCGCCCAAAAATCCAGGAATCCAGCCCCAGGGACCCGGACCCGCAGAATAGCGGTGCGTTTTCCTTAAATTAAATGAGAGTGAGGGGACAGCCCAGTAACAGAGATCGCTTTAAAATCAGGGGATAAAATAACTCAGAATAACCAAAATACTCGAAGGGTAGTATTAAAAAGTCTCAACTCGCTAGCAGCGCGACCTGCGCTAGAGCAACAATGATCAGGGCGAGGTAGAACACGAGTCCGCCTTAAATAGGCGCCTCCCTGACCAACTCGAGCGTCGGGACGCTCCAAAATGGCGCCCGCGCTACAAACACTCACCCCAAACTAAGATGGCGCCCAAAAATCCAGGAATCCAGCCCCAGGGACCCGGACCCGCAAAATAGCGGTGCGTTTTCCTTAAATTAAATGAGAGTGAGGGGACAGCCCAGTAACAGAGATCGCTTTAAAATCAGGGGATAAAATAACTCAGAATAACCAAAATACTCGAAGGGTAGTATTAAAAAGTCTCAACTCGCTAGCAGCGCGACCTGCGCTAGAGCAACAATGATCTGACATGCCAGACTTCTGTCTCTTCCCGTTAGTGTAAATGTCAAATCCCCTGCACCCGTCAGTCTCACGTCAAGTACACGTCATGCAGCTGCGCGCGCATCCAAGTCTCTGATTTCTGCTGACATTGCAAAATTCTGCCAAGTACCCACCTACTTGTTACACCTACCTGTGACGTTTTCCTATGTTCACGCCTATGATCACGCCTAGTTTACGCCTTCTGCTTACGTATTATATCACGTGTATACTGTTATCTTGTCTCTCTCAGCTGTTACGCCTACTGTATTGGTTTCCATAATGCAACTTAAGTATATAAGCTATGTATTGTCAATAAATGAATGCTCTATCCCTTCCTGAACCCCTGTGGTTGCAGGAAAATGATATCCAGGTCATGACCATTCCTTTTATAGGAATAAAACCCCTTAGAACTCTAACACCACGTACTCTGTCTTTTTTCATTCCGATTGAGTTATTATTGATTAAGTACTTACCTGTATAGAAATTCCGATCGTAAATTAAATATTAAACAGCGGGTACCGCGAGGCGTGGGTGGTGGGTCCTGAAGGAAACAGAAACGCCGTCTTCCGAGTCAGATTTCTGCAAAGGAGTGTCCCACTGGCGAGAGATCCTTCCCTCTTTTTCACCTGGGGCAGCTGGGGGCGGGGCGGTCAGGGAGAGCGGGGCCAGGTGACACGGCCAGAGACACCGGGACTCCTGGGAAAGCGAGTCCCGGGTCGCGCTCGCAGCCCTGCCGCCTCACCGTCTCTCAGAACCCCACAGGAGCAGCTGGATGTAAGGTCCACCGAAGAGTCAGGCAGGTGAGCGACTAAGCGGGACCCGCGCAGCGGGTACCGCGAGGCGTGGGTGGTGGGTCCTGAAGGAAACAGAAACGCCGTCTTCCGAGTCAGATTTCTGCAAAGGAGTGTCCCCAAGGAAATAGCTTTCCTATATTCAAAATGAATACTCCCCATGAAAGCAAAAGTAAATTACTGAACACGCTGCCAGGGGGAGAGGACGGATTCAATGTATCACCATACAAGCACATTCTAGCAACTTCATCAAGGGAAGGATGTTTGATTTCTGGAGCAACTATCACCCCCTCCTCACATCAAAGCAAAACGAGCCAATCCTCCCCCGCAGAACACGACCAGCAAAGGGCAAAAAGACCTGTTTTTAAAAAAAGACAAGAATTGCGACAAGAAAAAACACAGCCTACAAATGTCGCAGCCCATGGAGGAAGCTTGCAAATGAAAACAATACTAGCCCCGGTAGAAAACAGGCGTGAACAAAGTGTGGATGTTGAAGATAACAATTCGAGAACAATGATCAGTGACGCACAGCAAACAATCACAGTATTAGAAAATAAATTGAACGAAACACAAGGAAAAAAAATAATAATATCAGAAAACAAATCTGAGCTAAAACCCGTGAGAGTAACAGTCATTGATAAGGAGCGCAGATGTATGTTACTCCAAAGGGATTCAATCCCCGATTCAATAAGGGCAATCAAAACAGGATCAACATACATAATAAAAGAAAAAATCGAGGAAGTGCAGGAAGAGCGAGAGCAACAAGTTCCTTTTGCAACACGCCATACCAATGTAACTCATAATCTTCTGCCTCCCAAACCAGATTCCATGCAACCGCCTGAAGAGATTCAACACCACACAGAGTCTTTCGAGTTAAAAATAACATTCATACCCGAATATCCAACAAAGGGGAGGCAGGACATCCTCAATCGATGTAACCTTTTAAAATTGTTTAGAGAAACATCAGTACTCAATGAGATAACCTCCCAGGATCTGTTAGCCGTCGAATTCCAATCAAACAGACATTACGCGGAAACGGAGGAATCAGTAACAACCTGGGCCTCAAAGGATCTGGTGGACAAGATATATTCTGCAAGACCAAAGTTTGGATCATGGGGTATTACCATACTGCGACACAAACAGCCAAGGTATCCCTATCCCTTACTAGATAGCTCACGTAATCAAAAAAAGGAAAAGGCAACCGGAAAAGTACTTGCTTGCGAGGCGCTTGGGCGTCCACACCAGCATCCATAGGCACAGGGAACAGGGTCATTACCCTAGAAAACATACAAAATACTGGACATCAAGGAATGGACAGGACGGATTGGTCATGGGTACCCATGGTACTGAGCAATAAACATACCTAACCCAGAGCCCAATCTCCTCATGGTAGCAAAAAAGCGGAAGCAACTTCAGAAGGCAAAAAGGCCGCAAAGTGTCTCGTTTTGCTCTTGGAATGTCCACGGTTTTCAAGAAATGGCTCAAAACCACGAAACGCTGGCTTTCTTTCAACAACAAGATGTAATCGTGATTCAGGAGTCATGGAAACTAACGTCCACTTCAATCGCGGGGTTCAAAGTACATCACATATTTGCCGAAAGATTCACAACTTTCGGGCATCCCCGCTGCGGATTATCAACATACATAGCCCAAAAATACAACTGGGAAATAGAAGTTCTGGACGTAGAGTTTAATTGGGCCCAAGTGATCAGAATCACCGATAGGCCACCATCTGGGACTCAAAAGTGGCAACTTTGAGTAATTAACATCTATATCAACCCCGTTAGGAAGACCCAGAAAGAAAAACATGCAAACTTAATATCTTTGATAAAAGTGATGCAAAGATCTTACGTGCAATGCCCACTGTTTATCTCAGGGGACTTTAACCATGAACTCATAGGAAAAAAACAGGTGCAAGAGAAGACGACAGCGACCCGCTGCGGACAAAAGTTAAAAACTACTTTTGGAGACCTGGGATTGTCAGTTTTAAATGGTAATACAAAGGGGGACAGGCCGACAGGCGTCACAAAGTTGAGTGGCAAAGCCCAATCAATAATTGACTACACAATCATAAGCAATGAGCTAATCCCCAGTATTGAATTATTTCAAATTGACCAACGCATAGAAAGCCATCATTTCCCCCAAATAACGAGAATATCGCGCTCACCTGGGCACAAAGATAGACCTCTTTTTTACAGCACGTCGTAAAGTTCAACCTAAAAAAATTAAAATGGGGCGGAGGGGGGTTGGAAAAGATTCAGGACGCAGCAAAAGTTTATAAGTTCAATTTAGGTCCCCAACCGGAGGAAGAATGCGTAACCAACTGGGAGCAGTTGATCCTGGACCTACTGCACAAGTTTCCAGCTATGCCAGGGAATCCAAGATGCTTAAACATTAGGAAGGAGCCATGGTTTAACATGGACTTAAGAGCGAAAAAAAGAAAGGTAGCAAAAGAGGTCCGAGCACTTGCACCGGCAAAAAGAATGGGGATCTCTCCAGACAAATGTAAACTGAAGGAAGCAAGGACCATTTATAGGAAGTCATTGAGGATTGCGAAGATCACATACAAGGAAACGATCTGGAACAAACTACTAAGTGCGGGAAAATTGCCAAACAGAAGGGACTTCTGGGGTATCATCAACAATCTAAATAAAGGGGCAATCCTCCAACAAGAAGCAGGGGTCGGAGCGGAAACTTGGGCCCTACACGTGCAATCTTTGTATTGTAATACAGACCCTGGCCCCAATACTGGGTCATGGATGACAGAGTCTGAAGAGGGGACAAAAATCGGAAATAAGAGCTTGGATCACAAAGTAAACGAGAACTGGGAAGTAGTCAATGGGCCCACCGAAATGGCCCATCTAACCACCAAAAAACAATTGAGAGGCATAATATCAAGAATAAAGACAGAAGGAGCAGCAGGCCTGAACGGGCTACCCAACGCGGTCTTCAAGCACGACCCGGACTTCTGGTCAGAGATCTTAACGCCCCTATTCAATCGCATATATAAACATGCAGACGTCCCCGCCTCCTGGTAAGGAAACATTATTCACCCGATATTTAAACAGGGAGACCATCGCTACCTCGCAAATTATAGGTTGATATCCTTAATAGATGTGGAGGCCAAGCTCTACACCTCTTGTATTCTATCACAGCTACAAGACTGGATAGGAGATACAAACATAATTGCCAAGTTTCAAACAGGGTTCAGGCAAAGGATGGGAACCATAACAAACTTAGCCTGCCTGTCACTCCTAATGGAAAAAGCTGTAAGCAAGGGATCGCGACTGTATGCCTGTTTTATTGATATAAAGTCAGCGTTTGACCGGGTGAGCAGAGAGCGCCTGTGGGCAAAGTTAAACAGTTGGGGCCTGCCGAACCAACTTTTAAAGGCCATAATAGCCCTATACAACAACACCTGGGCAAGAGTGAAACTAGGTAACGGAGGCAGTACAACCTCGAGCATTACAACGCATCAAGGCCTCAAACAAGGCTGCGTGTTAGCTCCTAGCCTTTTTTAACCTTTTCCTATCAGTAATCAGTAAAGTTTTGGAAACTGCTGAATGTCACCCACTGCTATTGGCCAATAATCCAATATATTTCTTACAATACGCGGACGACATAGTAGTGCTAAGCAAAACACCTATTGGTCTACAAAGAGCAATAAATAAACTAACATCATATTTGAAACGGGAAATGTTAGAATTAAATAAAGCAAAAACAAAAGTTGTCCGTCTAGTAGAAGCAAAAAAGATCAAGTACAAATGGATGGCGAACGGGGTAACGGTGGAAGAACAAGGATCATACAAATACCTATGAATTATAATAGCACAAGGCCTAAAATACAAGGAGCACCAAGCAGTAATAAAAGCTAAAGCCAATCGTTAATTTTTGCTTACCGACTATTAAAATCCAAACTGGACTGCCCTAATTACAAACATCTTTTGAAAGTCATGGCTGCCCAAATCCTGCCCACCCTGTCTTATGGCCAAGTTACTTGGTGTGGCAAGGAGACTGATGTATTAAATGACCTACAGACAAGGATCTACAAGGCTGTCTTCAACCTGCCAAAATCCGCCTCAGCCTCGCAAGTACGGCTTGAATTTGGACTGCAAAATCAGAAATTCCGGAGCATGAGCGGCTTCGTGAAGCTCTGTCACAAATTCCGCTCAGCCGACCCAGAGACCATGGACTGGCTGTGCTGGGACGAAATTAAACAACAGGCGGACAGTGAAACCCCGAGCGCCTGGGGAAGGCACTTGAAAATCTGTTTGATAGAGCTCGATTTAGAATCAGCGTGGAAAACCAGGACAGATAAAGCAGGTTTAGGTAGATCAGCCAATGAGGCAGCAAAACGGAAATCCTTCCTGGAGGATAAAAATACACTTGCAAAACGCAGACATGGGTGGACAATCATCACCTCCTTTGCAGCACTTAAACCTCAAGCATATCTCTTTTATCACTTCAGCGGGTACTTAAAAAGAGCATATATAGACTACCGGATGGGAATACATGTCTCAAAAGACTTAGTACCCTCCTGGAAACATACTCATCAAACAGAGCAATGGCGTCTTTGCAGATATAAAACCGAATCCTTATCCCACTTTCTTTGTGTATGTCCAGCAGTTATGGCCCAGAGGCAACGGTATTTGAAATCCATTTTCAACAAGCTGAAAATTCGAACTTGCAGACACGCAGTAACAAGTTGGCTGGGAGGCTCTTCCATAATTCTGGCCTGCCGGGGAGTAAAATTCCTGGCAGAGGTAAGAATATGCTTAGTGCAAGTTGAGCAGGTGGAACACTGAGGAGGAAGGCCACCAAGGCCACCCTAATTCTGGGACTCTCATGACAACTATAGACTGAACTTAAAAGCTGATTGAGAACCCATAGAGAGGGCAAGCTGAGCTGTAAAATGATCAGGAAATTTGAATTTTTTCTATACTGTTATTTTTTATCGTGTGGAAATTGTAATAATTTTAATTAATTATGCAATAAACTTTTTGACTTGACTTGAATACCAGAGAAGTTTGGAATACATTTCCTGTAGAAATGAGCAAACACAAGTCCTTTAGACCTCTTTTACAGTAGTTTGCGATGGCCAAGTAAGGATGGCATCTACCTTTTTAGGATATATTGTAATCTCCTCTGGGGAAAGCAAGTAACCAAGGGACCCGACTGATCTGACATGGAAAGTGCATTTCTCTAATTTTGCATTTAAAGAATGTTCTCTCAGATGTTGTAGAATGGCATCTAACATGGAGTATGGGCTCTTGTTCTGTTTTGGAGAAAATCAGAATGTCATCTATATAGATGATAGCACATACATTCAAGAAATCATGCAAAAGCTTGTTTATGAAGTTTTGAAATGCCGATGGGGCATGACAAAGCCCAAAAGACATTACTGTATATTCAAAAATACATCTCCTTCTTTTACGCGTTTGAGATGGTATGTAAAGCGTAAATCCAATTTAGTGTAGATGGTGGATCCGCGTGCCTGGTCTAAGAGTACTGTGATTAAAGGCAATGGATTACAATTTTTTATTTTGGCCTTATTTACTGCTCGATATTCGATGCAAGACCGAAGCTCACCATTCTTTTTATGCTACGTAAAAGAGTGGTGAGGAGACTGTTGAGGTTGAATGGCTAATAAATCTCAATTCTAATAACTCATCCAAATATTTACGTAGATACTGTGTCTCAGGCTCAGTAACCACGCAAACAAATGATCAACGGAATCTTAAATAAATCATACATTCACCCCCAGTCAAGAGATCTGGGTTAAATCCATTGCTCTTTTGCTCACCATGCCATATCCAAATCAGTCTTGACCCTCTGCCTCATGGGAGCAGTCCAGACTGAACTGCCAAGCCAGGTCCTCCCTGGACCGTAAACAAGCATCCTGGGACCAGTTTCTGGGTATTACCCTTCATCAACCAGGCTAGCTTGAATCCAGTGGCACAGTGAGCAAGGGATCCACATCTGGGCATTCCCATCCCACTTAGGGTGAAAAGTGCTACGCAAACAAATGATGGACGGAATGTTGAATAAATCATACGTTCACCCTCAGTCAAGAGATCTGGTTAAATCCATCGTTTTTTTGCTCACCATCCCACCCCAGTTTAGACCCAGCCATATGCCTGGGGGTGAATGTTTTGATTTGTTCTGCTTTCCGTCCATCAATAGTGTGTTTTTTGCTTTCTCGTCCTAAGTGCGCCTGGTATGCCCAGACATGGGTCCTGGGCTCACTGTGACGCTGGAAGCAAGCTATCCTGGCTGAAGAGGGCTGAAACCCCGAAACCGGTCCTAGGATGCTTGTTTCTGGTCCAGGGAGGACCTGGCTTGGCAGTTCGGGCTGAACTGTTCCTATGAGTCACAGGGTCAAGACTGATATGTATATGGCAATGTCTGAACTGGGGTCGCGGAGTGAGCTAAAGAATGATGATGGATTAAACCCAGATCAGTTGACTGGGGTGAGTGCTTGCAATGTTCAACACTCCGTCCATCATCCCCTTTGGTTTTGCTTTGTTCGCCCTAAGTTGACAGGGTATGCCCAGACGTGGGTCTCTTGCTTACTTTGCCACTGGATTCAAGATAGGTTGGCTGATGACAGCTGATTAGCCAGAAACTGGTCCCAGGATGCTTGTTTCCGGTCCAGGGAAGACATGGATATGCAGTTCGGGCTGGACTGTTCCCATGAGGCACAGGGTCAGACTTATTTGCATATGGCCATGTCTGAACTGGGGTGGCTGAGTGAGCTAAAGAATGGTGATGGATTAACCCCAGATCAGTTGACTGGAGGTGAATGCTTGCAATGTTCAACACTCCTTCCATCATCCCCTTTGGTTTGGTTTGTTCGCCCTAAGTTGGCAGGGTATGCCCAGACGTGGGTCCCTTGCTCACTTTGCCACTGGATTCAAGCTAGCCTGGCTGATGACGACTGATTAGCCAGAAACCGGTGACAGGATGCTTGTTTGCGGTCCAGGGAAGACATGGCTTGGCAGTTCATGCTGGACTGTTCCCATGAGGCACAGGGTCAGACTGATTTGTATAGGGCCATGTCTGAACTGGGGTGGCGGAGTGAGATAAAGAACGATGATGGATTAAACCCAGATCAGTTGACTGGGGATGAGGGCTTGTAATGTTCAACATTCCATGCATCATTCCCTTTGGTTTTGCTCCAACTGTTTACAAGCACTCAATCGGTAGGTACAAGATGTGCAGTTTTAATTCTCCTGAGCTTGTATTATAGGTGCAGCGGTGGCTGACGTCGCCGAGAAGACGAAAGGGAAGACCGGAATTCAGGAATCCAGGAAACCTCAGAAGGAGGAGGATCGCTGCATCGAAGACTTGGAAACAAGTGAGTTCACTGTAAATCAAATAATTCTAAGCACGGAGCCTCTGTGCAGCGCAAGTTAAATACCCTCTCCCGGGAGAAAGTCGGTCTAATTGCAAAGGCAAGTTCTTGCAGTTGGCCGTTAGCACATTCCAATAGTAAACCCACAATGATTGTTCAGGATGTGGGTACTTTTCAAATCTACACATGTTGTTGAATGTGCTACCAAAACACGAACTATGCAAAAGAAAACACATGTCCACTTCCTACCACTGCCACCAGATTTCATTTACATCAATCAACAAATGTACAGCATAGGCAGTAAATAAGCATAAATACACAGAGTACCCATATAATTAGCATATGATTAGCGCTGACCAGGCCATTATAGTTTTATAGCCTGGAATAAGAAGGATTGCTTATATGAGGTACCAGGCCCATAACACCAATTGCATGAAACAACGCAAAACAAATAGCACGTAGAAAACAGGCAGCAATGTCGTGCACGGTCCGAAAAGCCACCGGGGAAGCCTGGAGAACCAGTTTGAGAACCACTCCTGCTCAGGTGCACCTTCCTTCTCATGCATATCTCTTTATAAACGCTGCACTGCTTGAATTGCAAGAGTCAGAGTGCCATTGTCCATGTCATTCTCTGGAATAAACGGGCAGCAGGATGCAACGATCTTGGCACACACCCCTCCCTCCATTGCAGTCATTAAGTCTACCACATATTGATGTTGCAACACCCTGAGGCGAATGGCTTTCAGTTCTTCCGTGATAGAATTAAGGCCGAGCTCAGTGCTGTTCATCATCTTGAGCATTTCAAACCTGGTTATTTGTAACCAGCAGGCGTTCCCTTTCGTTTGCACAGTGAAGAAGGGTATTGACAGTGGCGGCTGGTAGGGGACAGGGATGGCGGGAGGGTTGAAAAACAAGAATTTTTTTTTAAAACACTTACCTCTTCAAAGCCGCTGTCACCTCCGTTCCTCTTGCTGACTCCGAGTCCCAGAAGCAGGAAACACACACACTTCCCTAAAAATCACAACGCTGTCGTCAGCATGACAGCCGCGTGGTGATTGGTCTGAGCTCTGTGGTTCGATGCTCAGACAGGAACTAGGAGCCTGTGCATGATTTCCATCCAGGCTGTGCAATACATCCGTGTAGTTAACATGGTAAGTGCGCATGACTGTTTGGCCGGCCCAAGAAAGCTGGCCAAACCGTCATGCACACTTATTGTGCAAAAACCACTCCTCCTCCCTGTGATACCAGCCCCACCCGCCCCAACCTAGCCCCTTATCTACGGAGAAAAATTATAATAGCAAGGTTATTATCATTTTATTTTTGCTTTTTCCTCTGCTCTGAGAGCAGTGGGGCAACACTCTAGCTGCCACTGGATATGGACCCTACCGCTGATACTTGGGCATCAGAGAACAGTCTGAATTCTTCTGGAATGTCCATGTACTGAACCCAGCCAAACTAATCAGCATTTCTTTTTCATGAACATTATACAACGGAATCGTCTTCTTCCTTAGCGGGTGTTGGTACAAATCCAACAGTGGTTCGGGAATGACCAGGGTTGGGGGGTGTATGGTCACGAGGGAGCAAATTCCATTGTATCTGGGGAAAAGCTTATTGTAGGCAAGCTTGCCACACTGCCAGTAGGTATACATCAGTGTGGAGGTGCTCCATTGCATATCCGGAATGTGCAGGAACGTGCCACAGTTTTCATTCTTTTGTGCCCAGTAGCATTGTGCCTTAACCTCTTTAAACACAAGGAATACAGTTTAAGTTTATGAACTCTTAGGGATTGCCCCGTCTCTTCTAGCCAAGCGAATCCACCCACCTCGGTATCCCAGATTTCCTGACATGGAGTATGTATGCTGTTGTCCAAACCTCCCTTACGAGAACCATTTCCATTCATATCATCGAGATGGACAGCCCTATACTGAAACTCCATGTCTGGGGTCCATTTGTTATAAAATAAGACTGCCCCAGAAACACTTAGAGCCACTCTGGGACCACAGATGGAATTAGGGACAGACGTGTGTGTGCACTGGTTTTGCTACCTCCAAGAATCTCTTATCTGGGAAGTCTCGGGCCAAACAGTATTCTTCCCTATGGGGCTCCTCCTGCGCATCCTATCTAGCTCAGTTTGAATGTCGCTAGGCTTGGTGAAAAGGTATAGTGCTGTGGGACTGGTCTCATATCTGGTCAGATTCACTTCTACTCTGATGGGTTGTACCTCGTTGGGTTGTATTTTGGCCCTAATCCTACACAGGTATAGGTGGAAAAGGCATTTTGCATTTTTAGGGGCTCCCCCTTGGGACAAATAAGTCTGTCTGCACCTACTTCATGTGCTGATATCATATGTTTCTGTAAGCGGACGCTGTGTAGTGCATTTGGAATGCTAGTGTACTTTTAAGTGATATAGGAGAGATGCCCAGGCAAGCGCTGTGATAGTTTCTGGGTGGACTACATTTGACTAGGCAGTTATTTGGCAATGAACGGATGCAGCAGCACCCAGAACAAACAGAGGGTACATAAAAGTACAGCAGTACATAACTTATAGAACATTGCAAGTCGTGGGATGAATCCAGGGTAAATGTGTGTAGTCCTCTGGTGATTGGGATTTTTTAGTTTAATAGTTCAAAACAAAAAGTTCACAGTGCAGTTTGCACACTTCAGATCCTGATGGGGTGTTGATATGGCCACTGAAAAGGTGTTGCACTTCGAAATTCGATTGCAGACCTGTTGGTTAAGAGCTTGGTTAATTTGTTAATTCAGAAGAAAATGCATTATTGGGTTCCTGTGCTTTTCTTTAGGGGTGTGTTCTCCACACTCCATACACACAATTTCAGTGAGGTACCGGAAGGTGCCCTCTGTCCAGGTATCTATGTTTTGAATGGTTCAGGACAAAAAGTGGGTTATTGTTTACAGAACGCATTAACCTCTTATGAGTCGTGGGCCTCCCCCCTCTCCGTACGGGTGTTAGACTGGTAAAGGATATTTACGGGGTGATCTCGTGAACTTTAGGATGGTATTAGTTTCTAGCTAGCGTTCTATTGGCGCCGCCAGCCATCCAAAACCGTTTCTCCTAGTGTGTGCATAGGGGTGCTGTTGGTGCGGGTGGTGTCTTTTTTTAATTTTATTTTTTTAAGGTTTTGGTAAAGCGCAAACAGCTGCCCCAGCGAAGAGGCGTCCCAGCGCTAAGTAGAACCACAAACCCTCAACTGAGCTGGGAAGCGAGGGAAAAGGTGGACTAAGCAGAGGGAAATAGGTGAGTCTTAATAGCCTTTCGGAACATGGGAAGGCTGTCTAGGGAGCGGATGTTAAGAGGTAGAGCATTCCAAAGCTTGGCTCCCAAAACCCTAAAGGAGCGTCCGCCCATGCGGCATAGCTTAGTTCGGGGAACGTTCAGTAGGAACTGGTTTGAGGATCGCAGATCGCGTCGAGGAACATAAGGAGTGAGGAGAGATTGAAGAAGGGTAGGGCTTTCCAGTTTGAGGATTTTGAAGGTCATGATAAGGGCTTTGAAGTGGATTCTGGAGTTGATGGGTAGCCAGTGCAGTTTGCGAATGGTGGCTCTCACCGAGCATCTGCGGGGAAGGCCAACTAATGCTCTTGCCGCAGCGTTTTGCACGCGTTGCAGCCGTGCTATTTCTCCTTTGTTGGCACCTAGGAGGAGAACATTGGCGTAGTCTAAGCGAGAGAGGATTGTCGCTTGGATGATAAGTTGGCGGACTTTAGCATCGAAAAAAACAAGAATAGGGCTGAGACTCCTCAGCAAACCAACACAGGTGGCAGCCACTTTCTTGGTGTGCGTCTGAAAGCTAAATGTTGCATCCATCCAGACTCCCAGATTTTTTACTAGGGACTTGGGGGGAGGAATGGGGCCCAAGGATGAAGGCCACCAGTGCTCATTCCAGTGGCTGGTGTTTTTACCAAGGAGCAGCACTTCCGTTTTTCCCGCGTTGAGCTGTAAGTAGTTATCCGTCATCCATTGGGCCACTGCCGCCAGGCCATCCCTAAATCTAGAGGCCAGGATGGACGGGCCTTCCGTGAGAGTAATGGCCAGCTGGGTGTCGTCGGCGTACGACACCAGCGTCAGGCCCCACTCTTTGGTCACTACTGCAAGTGGCTGCACGTAAAGGTTGAAGAGGGAGGGGCTCAAAGCCGATCCTTGAGGGACTCCCTGTGCAATGGGATGAGGTTTGGATAAAAATGGGGGGGCTGACACCCGGAAGGATCTGTCCTTTAGGAAGGAGCAGAACCATGTCAGAGCAAGGCCAGAAACTCCGACCGTCTCCAGACGATTAAGAAGGATGTCATGGGATACCGTGTCAAAGGCTGCGCTGAGATCAAGGAGAATCAGCGCAGCACTTTGACCGGAATCTAAGATCGTCCGGAGATATTCGGAAGTAGCCAGGAGGGCAGACTCCGTGCTGTGGCCCGGTCTGAACCCATTCTGGGATGGGTCGAGGATGTTATTCTGGTCCATATGTTGGGACAGGACACTATTTACATGGGCTTCTGCAAGTTTGGACAACCATGGGAGCAGGGATATGGGTCGGAAATTTTCCTGTTTAGATGGATCTAAGGTGGGATTTTTGATAATGGGTGAAACCCACGCTTGTTTCCAGGCTGTTGGGACACTAGCTGAGGAGAAGGAAAGATTGAGTATGGCAGCTATGGAAGGCAAAAAGAAGTTGAGCGAGTCCACAAAATGAGTAGGGCTCATAGGATCTGCAGGGGAGCCTGATTTTACTTTCCTGCACAGTTTAGTAAGGTCGTCAAGGGCTTTTGAGCTACATCTGCGCAGGAAAATGTGAAAAGAGGGGGGGTGTTGTAGTTGAGTGATGTTGGTGGTTGCAAAGTGCCTCAAGGTCATGTGTGCACCCCTCTAGTCCCTGGCATGCAATGTGCAACGTGACCCTCCCTTGTGGCACCAGGTGTCTTGTCTGTACACTTTTTCTAGAGACTTCTTTTTGACTAGCTTTGACATTCTTCTTTTCGTCTTTGGGTGCTTCCCTACATCTCACATGATCTGCTATCTCATTTATTATGAAACAGAGGGGGTCGGAAAGCTGTTCCGTGACTGCCATGTGCCCCTGTTCATGTTATTTTGCGGTGTACGAGGTTGGGCTTACTGCTTTCTTCAGATGGTGTATGTAAGGCCTTGTGTGTTGGCTGATTGCTAGGCCTGATACGGGGGTGAGCAGATTCTGCAGTCTACTCTCACTCAAAGCTGAGATAGCCTTTGCAGACTCCCTTCTTTCTAGCACCCCCTCTCCCTTGGACCAGGTCTTTTCCAGGGTATTTGTACCTGCTGTTCCTAGCTGTGGCTCGGAACTTCCTACCAGTGGCACTCTTTATTTTGTTTGTAAACAAATTGTATTGCTTATCTATCTCTCGCGTCAGCTTAGTACATAGTCACCAGGCACATTTTGTGATTTAGCATTTTGTTTTTGCCTCTGCCATAGGCACAAGCTATCAGTATTCTCAAACAGCAGTAACTTGACAACAATAACTTATCCCCTCCCCCTGTCGAGTTAGGTGGAATGTATTAGCATTGCTCTAGGTATGTGTATGCAGGGTGGGGTGATTTCAGCAAAGTATGTTGTTCAATAGCCATGCGACAGTTGGCATTTATGCGTGTGCTATTTGTGGTCTATATCAGGAGCTTATCTCTTATTCAGCCTCTGCCTCATCATCTGGGGGCTCTGGTTCTGGATATTCTAGGTCATGTACCAATGCCTCCCAGGCCCTCTCTATCTCTATGTTCCTTAGTCCTCTTTTAGCTTCTCACATCATCACTCAGCTTTTGCACCCTGCCCACTTCAGGCAATAGCAGCATTCTTTTGTTGTTATTTTGGAGGGGCATGACCCGGTGAACAGACTTTAGATTTTTAGAAAACTTGAGGAAACAAAGAAAAACATCGCTGCATGGAGAGTCCGGGTTTAAGTCTGAGAACTCATCGAATTTTGCCTAATGACGGTGATGGACTGGGACAGCTGGTTATTCTGGCAAACCTCCCCTTCAGACTGACTCGGAACCATGCGGCATTTCGCAACCTGTCGGATCTTGTGCGTGTGCTGTGGTGGCTATGGTGTCTTCACTATTCCAAGAGTACAGGAACCCTGGCTCCTGGCATAAGAGGACAGCTTCATACTAGAACTAAAAGGGGGCCTCCATTTGGCTGGAGGCTGCTAGTTTTTTGGGGGCGCTGTTGGGGCTACACGCCACAAAGGAATCTTGGTTTCCAGCTAGATGCCCGAGAATGGGGACCTTTTGACCTGATAATTGGAACCCGTCCCAATTGACTTGTGGTTGCGGGGACCTGGGTGCTTGCTTTTATGTTTGAAAGCTTTATTGAAAAAAAACACAGTGTCAAAACAAGAATGTGACATCAGTAAAATAAAAATCAATACATATCAAGCAGTTCTGAATACATAACATTACCAACGTCAAAGCTAGAAATAAAGCATTTTATGTGATTTTAAAAGGATGGGAAAGAAGGGCAGGGAAGGGGAGGAAATAAGGGGGGTGTGATCAAATCATGTTAATGACAAAGAAATAAAAAAATAAATACATAGTTTGCATAATATAAAAAGAAAACGTTATAATAAAGAGAATTATAAACAACAATAAATGAATAAACAAGGAGGAGAGAGTAAAGTCCTTCAAGGAGGTTTGAAGTTTTCTGCAATAACATGTAAAGGTTTTCTTTGAGATAAGTGATCAAGGTATGTAGTAAGCGGTAACCAATAAAGATCCACATTTCGAGTTGGAGTACAGGAAAAAGAAAAGGCAACATCAAGCCTATGAAAATGGCATAAAGAATTCCACCAATTGCTAATGAAAACTTTCATAAGGGACTTCAAGTTAGAAGAAATGTGTTGAAATGAGAGTGCAAGCATGAGGTCTAATAGATTACGTGATTGTAGGAGAAGAACCAAAGAATCTGAACGAGTGCCTAGAAAAAGAATAGGAAGTGTATATGGTATGGAAAGAGTAAAAATGCAGGAGATATAGGACCAAACCTTTTTCCAGAAAGCAGATACAGCGGGACAGAGAAAGAAGAGGTGAAGAAGGTCAGCATGGGGAGCACCACAGGTCCAGCAATTAGAATCAGAAGAAGACGTGAAACGAGAGGTAGAAAGAGGAGAGAGCTAAAGTCTATGATAGAGAAAAAATAAAGAGTAAGAGAGGCAGAACGAGAGGTTTTCAAAGTCTTTAACCAGAGTTTATCCCAAAGAGCAATTGACCAGGTACACACATAAATCCCTTTCCCAAGCAAGTTCCAATTTGGATTTGGCACGGTCAGGGTTAGGGGAGGAAAAGAATTTATAAATAAGAGATGCCTTAGGGAGGGTGGAAAGAAGTGGTAGAAGGTGAGAAGAAGGAGCTAGTGAAGACGAAGAAGGAAGAGAATAGTAACGTTCAAGAATTACGGGCACATGCATCATTGTAGGAATTTGCATTTCCTAAATTGCGAAAATTAAGGAATCGCAATTTAGGAATTGCAAAATCCTATGCATCAAGAAATCCTAACATTTTTTAGGATTTCTTAATTTTCGGAATTTGCCATTCCTTAATTGCGAATCGCAATTAAGGAATGGCATTACATTGATTCCTATGGGCCTAGAGGCCCATAGGAATCAATGCCGTTTTGCATTTCTATTTTTTGGAATTCGCAATTTGTTGATGCATTGCAAGGGTGCAGAGGTGCACCCCTGAAATGTATTTTAAAGTGCATGTTTCACACACACATGTCCTAAGGACATGTGTGTCTGTAACATGACACTTTCCAAAATGCATTTTTGTGCTTTTTTAAAGAATTTCGCAAATTAACACGAGGGTCAACCTCGTGTTAATTTGCACTTCCTATTTCAAAATTCGCATTTTAAAAAAAATTGATGCATTGCATTTAAGGAATCGCACAAATGCGATTCCTTAAATGCATTCGCATTTTTAGGAAATGCAAGAAAAAGCAAATTTTGAAAAATTGTTTCATGCATCCCAAAAACTTATTTAGGAAGCGCAAAGGGCCGAATTTACCGATTCGCACCGTTTGCACTTCCTAAATAGGTTGATGCATGTGCCCCTTAGTTCCATAAGAACAGTGTGTTTTCGTAGAAAAGAATGAGGACAGCGAAATTGGAGCTGAAATTGAGGAAACGAACGAGGTATTACGCCATCGAAGAGATGATTTACCCATATGATACCTTTAAGCCTCCATGATTTCCAGGAAATAGGTCGATTATTTAAAAGAATAAGTGAATTATACCAAATAGGTGTGCGGAGAAAAGATTCTCGTGAACTGGCCAACGGAGAGATCAAAGGTTTTAGCAAAGAAGAGGTATGTTTAAATAAAGGAAGCGAAGTATAAGGGAATTTAGTGGAAAAACGCAAAGCTTCTTCAAAAGAGAAGGGTAGTAATAAATCTCGTTCAATATGGAACCAAAGAAAATGGGGAAGATTCTGAAGACAACCATCGTGATGCTTGACATAGAGAGAAGGATTTATGATACAGACGGAAATCAGGGAAATTAACACCACCATTCGATTTAGCATTGCGAAGAGCTTGAAGAGAAATTCTAGATTTTTTATTCTTCCACAGGAATTTTGAAAGAGAAGAATCAATACGTTTAAAATACTGGGCAGGAATATGCACGGGTAACATGGAGAGAATATAAATAAGTATAGGGGCGATTATCATCCTAATAGAATCAAGACGACCCCACCAAGAAAGGAAAAGTGGGTTCCAAGAGGAAAATGCCTGATCGATTCGAGAAAGAACTGCGGACATATTTAATTTAACGGAAGAGGAAATGGAATTGGAGAACCAGATACCAAGATATTTAATCTTCTTACAATTCCAGGAAAAACCCGTTGAGGAAAATAAATCGGGAAGACAAAATGTAGTTGAGGGAAGAATTTCTGTCTTATCAGAATTAATCTTGTACCCGGAGACAAGTGAAAATGCTTCAAACTCCGCTAGCAATAAATAAAAAAATAAAACCACATTGTTCTTTCCCAATAAGATGAGCCATAAATGGATCCAAACGTAAAGCAAGAAGTTTCGCAAAGAGTTTATAATCAACATTAACTAATGAAATTGGATGATAATTTTTACAAAATTTGGGATCACGACCATCCTTAGGAATAAGACAAATGGTGGCATTCTGAAAAGTACCATCTGCTTCACCACAGGAATAAAATGATTGGAAAAGAGAAAGAAGCTTGGGTAAAAAGAGGTCAGAGAAATGTAAATTTAATTCAACCGGAAAACCATCAGGGCCAGGTGTTTTACCTTTAGTAAGAGAAGACAAAGCTGTAGAGAGTTCGCGTAAGAAAAGATCACGTTCAAGATCTAGAAAATTAAGGTGAGAGGTGGAGGGTTTGGGTAAGGATTCAAAATAAGAGTGAATAAGAGAGGGAGTTGGAGGAGATTCAGGAGAATACAAATTTTGATAAAATAACTGGAACTGATTAAGAATGTCTTGGTCTGTGTGAAGAAGAGTATTATCAGAGGAATAAATGGAATCAATAGAAATGCGCTCCTTACGGGACTTGAGATAATTAGCTAAGAGCTTACCAGATTTGTTGTGACCTTCATAATAGCGCGCACTACTGCTGAGGAGAATCGAAGCGGCGTTGTCAGTAGAAAGTTTGTTAAAATCAATTTTCGCACGTAAAAGATCTGGTGAAATACCTTTATCAGAAGAAGTGTAGAATTGGTGTTCTAATTGCTTAATATGAGCCAATGAAGTGAGACGTTTCTGTAGATATTGTTTCCTTTTCTGAGAAACATAATCAATAAGAAAACCTCTCGCTGTGGCTTTAAATAAGTCCCAAAGAATATGAGAAGGAGTAGTAGAATCGGAATTGAGTTGAAAAAAATCAGTAGTGAAAGAACGAAAAGAAGAGGAAAAATTAGGGTCAGTAAGAAGAGCGGAATTAAAACGCCAACGTGATGGTTTAGGGCGAGGAGGAAGAAAGTCAATGTCCGTTAAAATGGGAGCATGATCTGAGATAACAATAGGCTCAATAGAGGAAGAAATTAAATTTTGAGATAAGGACTGAGAAAGAAAGATATAATCTAGTCGAGAGAAAGAAGCATGAGGAGGAGAGAAAAAGGAATAGTCTAAAGTGTCTGGATGTGTGAGTCTCCAGGAGTCAAAAAGGTGTGCTTTTAGAATGATATCTAGAAATAATCTGTGGGACTTGTGAGGGACAAAGCGAACAGTGGACTTGCGATCAAGGAATGGATCTATAATCTGGTTACAATCACCTCCTAGAATAAATAAGTCAACTTTATATTGAATACATGTGCTCGTAATTAAGGGCCAAAATGAACAATCAGGTTAAGTGGGACCATAAATATTAAAAACAGTTAAAGGGATTGAATTAATTAAAAGTTTAGCCAAAATCCATCTACCATCAGAATCTTTTTCTTCTAATAACACTTTACATTTCAATTTTTTAAGAATTAAAATAGAAACTCCATTTTTTTTATTGTTAGATGGGGAAAATAAAACTGTACCAACCCAACTCCTTTTTAACTTAAGGGATTCAAGGTCAGTAAGGTGAGTTTCTTGCAAAAGGACAATATCAGGGGTATGGGAGGATAAATGGGAAAGTACTCTCTGACGTTTGATGGGGTTAATAAAACCTTTCACATTCCATGTAACAACTCTAAATTTATAAACGAGATAAACATAATAACATCTAAAAATGCAAAAAGACATGCAAACAACAAGAAGTCAAAAAAAGTAAAGAGATAAAAAATCCAAAAGAAGAAAAAAAAGCCAGAAGACAGAAAGAAGTAGAGGGAGGAGGAGGAGGAAAGAAAGGGAGAAAAAAGAGAAACAGAAGAAGAGACAGTACATATCCAAAAGGATGACTGAAATTAACACACCTGAAGGGAATAGACAGAAGGAAGGTGGGGAAATGGCAACACTCAACAAGACGGACCTAGCAAAGGGTGAGAATCCAAACCACACCAGGACAAAGGGAGTAAAGATGCAACACACAAGGAATCAGGGACGATCATCAGGAACCTATAGAGGGAGAGAAAAAGACAAATAGCAATTGGGAAATAACAACAACAGAATACACAACTAAATATTCTACATGACAAACAGAATAGGGAAGTAGAAGAAATATGCAGGAAGAAAGGAGAGAAGTATGATGGTGAGTATTTAAGAGGAGATTCTAGAAAACAGTGGAACAACCAACAATCAACAAAGAGGAATCAAAGATAAAGATAGCAAGAAGATGAAATGATCAGCCACTGGAAGAGCTTGAAGTATCCATGGCGGCACCGGAATGAAGATGAATAAAGGTCTTAAGTTCTCGAGGATCTTGCAAAGTCCAGGTTTTGTTTTGATAAGTAACCTTGAAGATACAAGGATGAAATAATCCATAACGAGCCCCAAGAGAACGTAGAGGTGGACGAATATTTAGAAACTCTTTTCTTCTGGACGCTGTGGCATTGGAAACATCTTGAGATAGAAACACTCTCTGACCCAACCAGGAAATTTGACGTTGGGATCTAGCAGCAGAAAGAACAGCAAGGAGATCCGTAAACTTCAAAAAAAGAATAATAACACCTCGTGGCTTCGGAGAGTCAGCTGTACGTGGACCAAGTCTATGGGCTCTCTGGATACTAATAGAAGTGCTAGGAGGCATATCCAATAGCTTCGGAATTAAGGAAGTGAAGAACGTAACAGGGTCACCCTCCTCCAGAGATTCTGGCAAACCATAAATGCGAAGATTGTTTCTTCTATTCCTATTTTCCAAATCCTCTGTATGTTGCTGGAGAGCGAGAACCGACTTCTCCAGAGAAGAGATGCGTTGAGAATTGGATTGCACTACCAAAACTTGTTGTTCAACAGAATTGAGTCTATCGTCCATAGATGTCCACTTGTCTTTCAGAGTCTGCATGTCCTTGCTGTTTTCTTCAACAAAAGGACGAAGGGCACGTATCTCTTTCAAAAGAAGTTCCATGGAAATTGGAGAGCTAGGTTTATCCGATGAGGAAGGGTCCTGTTTCAAACGTTTCGAAGAAATATTAGGAGGACAGGATTTATTTGATGAAGGTTGGGTCAAGGAAGAGCGATGCGGAGCCAGGCCAGCCATTTGATCAGCCACCGAAGATACACCGGAAGAAACTGAAATGGATGAGTCTTGGTGAGGCTTGGAGGAGACAAGGAAAACCTTTGGTTGGCGCAGCTTGCCCATGCAAAAAAACGAATTCTGCAACGTTTAATCAGCTGAATGGCAACTGTAAATTAGTACAAAAGAGCTCTCCAGTGATGGTGATAAAAAAGTTCCTCTAGCTCATAAATCCATTTGACATTAATGACTTGCTGCTGCCCCCATGAGAAGAAATCACTCCTCAAAATGATAATGCTTACCAGGCGCAGTATCCAAAAATGTAACAATAAATCTGACATCGATAGGAGTGGATAAGTCTTTATGAAAAATAAGGACCTGCTACTGCGCCTCAGAAAAAGAAGCACGTTCACAATAATAGACGCTACCAGGCATAATAATCATCGGTGTCAGCGATGAGAATGACATTGATAGAAAAGAAAAAAAGAAAAAATCCTGAAGAAAAATACAGTGTGAGCCAAGGAAGCAACTAATTAAAGAGGCGTGCATCAAAATAAAGAATTATGAACCTTACAGCATGACAATAGGCAGGAGGCACTTTTCATATGAAGAACATCACAAGCGGCGTCAGAAAGTCATTCAGCCATAATGGTGTCAGATAAACAGCAGCCATAGAACATCAAGATGCCTCAGAACAAGAGAAAAAACGATGTACATGCTCCCTGCACACCTTGAGAGATGTAACTAGTCATATTATGATTGAAGACATGCACGCAGGGGGCCAACCTGAGGAGACTCTTGTCCGCGTTGAAGAAATGCTTCGTGAGGTACAGATGCGTCATGAACGGCCGCAGCAAGCATCAAAGCCGAGAAGCTCCGTAAATCAAGACGGGCTGACAGAAAAGCAATAAAAACAGCGCAGTCCAGGCAGCTCACATTCCGCTGCTGATTGATGGCATGCAGGGTCCTGTAAACACCCTGAAAACGCATTAAAGGACCGAAGAAGAGGTCCGGTGTGGAGGAGAAACACCGCTACACCGCCATCTTGCGTGGCGCCGTAGCCACGCCCCCCCTGGGTGCTTGCTTTTAAACATTGGCCAGGGAGCCATCATACCCCCCTCATCAAACTGCCCTCGGGGATTAGCAGCAGAGTGGGTCCTAGGCTCCTGCAGGGGCCGTAGTGAGACCCAATGGACAAGACACATACAGCAGCCCTGAATTCCCAATCACAAGTAAAGGTTTGAATTCCTAATGTTATCTCACTGCTCCTTCTTTTGAATTTTGGTACAGTGAATTTTGAGGTGTGGGTGAAATAGTTGGTATGCTCCAGGGCTTTTAACTTACTGCATATTTGGCCTCTGTGTTTGTGTGAAGACATTACATCCCCAGACAGTTACCCCTCCCTGCTGTAGTTGTGGCCCCGGCCCGTGTTGAGGTGGGTTCCCTGTTAGTTGTGACCACGTGTTTGTCCAACTACCTGATCCCTCTTGTAGAGGTGTGGTGGCTGATTGACCTCCTTGCGGTTGAATGTAAAAACCATTTGGGATTCCCATTAGGCGTGGAGGGAGATTTTGTGGGGGCTGGCCCTGGCTTATCGACCTCTGTTTGTGGTATGCTTTAAGGCGCATCTGTCTGCCATGTGAACCATTTTGAAGCAATAGTAACATTCCCTAGGGTCTAATTGTTGCCAACCTCCCTGGCCTCTGCAGCTGTAGCTGGGTTGATTTTTTCTGGGGCTTTGCAGTGAAGCTCCCTTGAAGACTGGTGCCATTTGCATGCTAGACGGACCCATCGGGCGGTCTATTTTAATTTGTGTTGGATCAACTTAGAGCTGTCTCTCTGGACTTGCTCCTGTTTTTCCCTATCCTTCTCTTGTTTCTTTTTGTGATAATGCAATATGCAGGCTTGGTGTCTAACCCCACTACACTGTCCAATCCACTTTGTATTTCGGTGGGCAGCCCATTTTCGGGGATATTATAAATGAATGCGACTTGTGGGCCAGAATCAGTCCATGGCTGTACTGTCTCTCGTTCCCATCACTCTGTCATCCTATCCAGAAAATCAGTTATGGTTTCCCCAGATTTCACAGTCTCCACCATTAACCCTCCTACATCAGGGCAGTCAAGGAACATATCCCTCAGGGCCATCCATTTTTGGTGCGTGCATGAATTGAATGCGGTCCCGTCATGCTCGGTGTTTTCAGCATGATTTCTGGAATGTGAGCTTGGGCAAACACCTCCTTAGTCTGCTCTCCGATAAGATTACTTAGCGAACTTTTGACATCGACTATCGCTAGGTTTTTTTCCTGCAGTGTTCTTCCCGTAGTGTTCTTCTCAAAACATGAGATCCATTTCCCCACTTCATCCAGTATTGGCAGCAGTTTGGTCCTTAGCCCTTCTTTATCCATCTGAGCCCACAGCTCATAGATTGTCCCCGAAGTGCACTTCTGCAGTAACAGGTACATTTTGGCTTTGGGTACCTCCACTGGTTTCCCCCTAACATAGTGTTCCCATCTTCTTAGGCAGGTAGCCACGTAGGGGAAATTCCACTTGGGATCTCCTCCTCCATGCCGGATGCAGTCTTCTGGTTTGAAGGATCCCTCCTCCAGCTAATGTCCAGAGTACTGGTCTTTTCCCACAGGCTAGCAGGTGGCACAATGGCCATGCGAAGTTCTCACCTTCTTCACCGGCTACAATCTTTCTTGGGGTCAGTCTATCTGTCCCACACGTTCAGGAGGAGCAGCGGACATCTTCGTTGCTGCTCCCATCATACACACACAAAGGTCTTGTTTCGCCTGCATCTTGGTTGGGTCTGCACCAGGCAACCAGGGTCTCTTAATTCCTGATCAGCCCTCTTCTACTTTGATAATCTGGTGAGGCTCGGATCCTATCAAAAGCAGCTCTAGTTCCGCCTACCCCGTTTTCCTCAGGTGGAAGGCACACTGCTCTGCTTTCTCGCTGTGCTTCCGGTGTGCAAGCTCTTTCACTCTCCTTCCTTAGCTCATGCCTTTCCTCTAAATCTCATCTAAGTTGCCTCCTTCACTCTGAGTTGTGCACTGTTCTTTTTGGTCGGAATTTGCCCTCAAATTTGCTTTCTGTTTTTTCTTCAACTGCTTGAGCAAATCATGTAGCTCCACCCTCGTTATCAGATCCTGGAAGACTGGGACCCCTTTCCTCGCCCCGCTAGTTGTATCACTCTCCACAACTGCTATGAATCTCCCTGTCACTCGAGTGTGTTTGCCTGAACCTGTGGGAGTGCGTGTTTTCCATGCTGCTGGGTTTCTATGGAATGAATGCGAAGTACTGGGGGGGTCGAATTTCGGCAGGCCCTTGCACTGGAAAGGGGCGGCGCTGGGATTGCCTGGGCCTGCTGGGCTGTTAGACTCATAGGAATCAATGGCAATTACTGAATCGGTAAAATTACTGAATTGTCAAGGGGGACAGGGTGTCACTTTGACACCCTGTTGCACCCCTGATTCTGGCTTGTGTGCCATGTGACACACATACAAGCCCTTAGGGCATGTATGTATGCCATATGGCACATGTGTACATGCACAGATGTGCATGTACACAGGAATTCGTTATTTACCATGAAATAGTATTTCATGGTAAATAACGAATTCTTAAGGGCCTGTGGCACTGTTTTCAGTGCCACCTACATCTAGATTTATCGATTCAGTAAATTTACCGATTCGGTATTTTACCGAATCGGTAAAATTACAGAATCTGTAAATATTAGGCCCCCTACATCTCAATCTCCAAATACCGGTCGGTAACGGCCGAAATCGGCCGTTACCGACCGGTATTTGGCAACCTACATCTGGCCCTAAGTGAGCCTGATAGTCTGAGAAAAGGGAATAACTTAAAACCCACAGGCCCCTTTTGGCCAAACAGAAGCTACACCTAATCTCCCAGACCTAAATATTTTTCCCAATCGTCGGAACTGCACCGTGTATAACACCCCAGGGCCAAGCGTACCATCTGTGTCACGCCCAGCGGTCCAAGCGAACAACACCTTTCACTTCATTCAGATATCAACAGTATCAATAAACTGGTGCCACTAAGAAAACCCTTTTAGACTAGAAAATAATATTTAGGTGCCATCCCTGTATCACACCCAGGGCCCAAGCGTACCATCTCTGTCACGTCCAGCGGTCCTAGCAGTGAGGCCTCAATCTTCTGTCACACCCAGGGGACAAGCGTACCATCTGTGTCACGTTCAGTGGTCCAAGCGACAAAAAATATTCACTTTTACTAGCGTACTGGCTATCGAAAAAAGGTGACCTCCCCGGGAACACCTTTGAGGCCGCCTTGTGACTACTCAGTGCGGACACATAAATTAGGTAACATGCCTGATTTCTGTCAGTGGCAGGGCGCTCCCGTTAAATTTTTGCACTTTTTCATAGTTTGCCATATGCCAAATGCTGGTACTAATGCTCTGATGTAGTCCCTTACCCTGTGTGACAGCTGCTTCAGGACGGACCTCCGACCCACAGATTCAGCAGAAATTCCAATCAAATGTGGTGTCTGCTCACCTTCCTTGCTGCGCAAATGTGAATCTGTCCTTGCGGGGTCCCCTTCTTTCAGGTCTAAGGTACCAATCGGCTCTAAGCTGGCTCGTCAAAATGTTGCTCGAATAGGAGTATACTTTGAAAAAACAAAACAAAAGAGTCATTTGGCAAAAGAGGAACAGTTTGTTTAATTAAATGTGTCAGCTGGGAGACAGTTACAGAAACGGGGTCTGAGAACTGTTTTAATGTACAATCGATCTGAGCAGTGTTTTAAACATTTCTTTGGGTTTCATAAAATGATTCCAGTGATCCTGTTTTTTGGTAAAAAATGTGGTCTGTTATATTTGAAATCATAAATAAGGCCCCTGATAACAAATGCAAGTGGTCCTCGACCTTGCATGGACACAATTGGTCCAGTGGGTAATGTGTCCAGATGTCTGATATGAGGGGGGCATGATCACTGTGTGTACTATGTGTGCTGAGTCCTGATTGGATGTGTGTTCCTAACTTAATGTGGCATCTGACTTTATGATGTTTTGGGAACTCGCGCACCCCTCTGACCGTGTGTGCTTTATTGGGCCCAATTTCTCTGGACCATTGTGGTGTTAATGCTCCTATCTGTGGGATTGTTCTGAGGTTCCTGTTCGCGAGTTTGTCTGCTGGCTACATGCCACCCCCACCTGTGACCTGTTAATCAGTAATCTGAGGCCTAGGTCTTAGAGCCTGTCTGACTACCTATTTCTGAGTCGGGTTGACAGAGAGCTCATGACTCAAATTGATATCGACTTTTTCAATATTAACTGTGCTGTTGCTGGGGTTAGTAGTAGGATCTGGTCTGGGTGGTCTATCCGGTTTCTTCTCTTTTGAACCACCACTGGACCTCGAGGAGTTCCAGATCGCATGATGTGTTATAATTGTAGATATGGAAATACTAATAACCACCAGAGAAGAAATCAGGAGAGATAATGGCTCCTTGGGCGGTAATTAGCTTACCCCTTTCCATAGATAAGCTCCATACCGGATGCTGTGTGAGCTATTAAGGCAGTCTCAGATGGGAAAATCAGTGTGAGGCAACAGGCTGCATGAAAGGTGCAAGCCATACAGGACTATCTCTGGCCGCTTCTGTGCCTCCCCCTGCAGGCACCAGCCACCTGGGACCCTTGCAAGAACCTCCACCGAGCCACTAATTAGCCACTTACTTGCTGTGTCACTCCTGGTTAGCAGGTGCCAGGGGACTTATGCAGTCACCCCCTATGTCCTTCCGGTGAATGTGCTGACGTTCTCAGTCAAAGTGCGCCGCCTCACCCCTTCCACTCGGCGGGTAGGGGGGGCACGAACATGCACAATCCTTTTTAGGTCTCGGCTAGCGTAGGCTGCACATGCGCAGTCTCGCTGGCGAGATCTTATGTCTCAAAGTAGCGAGGCTTGAACCCGCCCCTCTTCTCCATTGGCTGGCTGCCTAAACGGCGGCCAGCCATTGGAAAAGAGGGTTCTGTGACATCATTTCTGGTACCTAAGCCCCGTCCGTTTCGGATTGAGGGGCGTGTTTTTTTTGTTTCTTTCTCTCCTCGAAAAACACTCCCCCCAGTCTGCAAAGGACGGGGCTTAGCTTCCAAAAATGACGTCGCCTCCTCTCCCCCCACCCCTCTTCTCACAGTTACTACAGAGGCCCTATGTTTGTAGTATATTACAACGAGTTCCTGTTTGTTCTGTTGTGACAAACGTTAATATGGATGTATAGTGCCACCCGGTCTCTACGGTACTTTGTATTACAGTTTCAACCCAAAGGCCTGGTCCTGCCCAAGGATATAAATTAAGGGCGGGGGTGATCGATGGACTCCTGCATTGTGTTGTATGTGTTTCCTAATAGCGATAGTGTCCCTGCGGCCTAGGCAGTGCCCGTGTAACGGACGCCACATAGGGTTTATTAGTCTTGTATTTACTTGATATTTTGAAGATATTGATTTTCTAGAGCGGCTTTAAAAGTAATAGGTTTTTAAGTTTTTGAATTTTGCTTTCTGCCTCCTACTTAAGATAATGGATCCTGCACCATTATAAGATGGCCGCCTGTTGGTGGTGATGTCCTGCAAGCCCTTCGTTCCTTCCAGCTTCAGAGGCTGTGCGCGCGATTCGGTGCCCTTCCGTCGTCACCTCCTGGCGGATGCCCCATGCACCTCCTTCTGGGTTCGGTGGCTGTCAAAGAGAAACAAACTGGCAAGACATGTACTAAGGACAGTTGGAGCGGGGCTGATGCGCACTGGCATGGGGACCGGGTGGTCTTGAGGTGAGAGCTGGATGCCTTAATGCAGGTGATGTGAGGAGGATATCAGACGAGTGTCCATTGCTCAGCATCGGCTTAACTCGCAACGACCAACAAAAGCCCTTGTTTACTTGTACAGTATAATATGCTCGTGAGGTTTGGGTGAAGTTCTTATGGTCTAGGGTATTTCTGGTCCCTCTGATGAGTCTCTGGGTTATACAAACAAAGTGTATGTCCTAACGTGTGTACCTCCAATAGCCTGGTCCCCTTGGCACGCAGGCATACTCGGCATGGTCAGCAGAAAGCGTGTACTCTGGAGCTATGGCTCAGTTCTGTGCAAATTTAGTGTCCTTGTGCACTTGGTTGGTAGGTCGCCTGCGCTGCTTGTGACAACAGCATCCACCACGACAGCAGCAGGCACGTGCATTACATTTCAAGGTCACCCGCTAACACAAGGACGTGTACCGACCCCAAGACCTTTATTGCGGTTATTTATCCATTTTACGATTTTCTATAATGAATCAAATGTTTATTTGCCACAGTCTAGAAGATCTTATGTTTGTAGAGGGAACTGGAGATACTGATGGTACTTTCCACCTAAGTATACATATTCGTGCGCTCGAGGATTGCCAGCTCTGGCTCTCTACTGGGAATGTGCAAGTTCTGGGTTCTATCTAGGCGGGTGATTGGGCTTTGAAGGGAAGAGACTTCAGGAATGGTGGGGTGTATACTGCTGACAGTGTGTGTGTTCGCCGGATTGGTCTCCCTTCTTGGAGGTGCACTATCACATTTTGGTTGTTGTCTCTGAACGTGCTTGGAGGAAGGGGGAGTCTGACCTGGGCTCCCTCTGACAGCAACTTTAGGCGCTTCTTGCAGAAAGTTATCTGTGTTGGAGGTTCAGGCCCTGTGTGTCCTCTGCAAGTTGTTCTGGTTCCGTGTGGTTCTCTGTGTGTGTGTGGCTCTGTGTGTGTGTGTGTGGCTCTGTGTGTGTGTGTGGCTCTGTGTGTGTGTGGGGGGGGGCTCTCTGTGTGTGTGTGGGGCTCTGTGTGTGTGTGTTGGGCTGTGTGTGTGTGGGGGGGTCTGTGTGTGTGTGGGCGGGTCTCTGTGTGTGTGTGGGTCTGTGTGTGTGGGTCTGTGTGTGTGTCTCTGTGTGTGTGGGTCTGTGTGTGTGGGTCTCTCTGTGTGTGTGTGGGTCTGTGTGTGTGTGGCTCTCTGTGTGTGTGGCTCTGTGTGTGTGTGGCTCTGTGTGTGTGTGTGGCTCTGTGTGTGTGTGTGTGGCTCTGTGTGTGTGGGGTTCTGTGTGTGTGTGTGTGGCTCTGTGTGTGTGTGTCTGTTTGGGGCTCTGTGTGTGTGGGGGGCTCTGTGTGTGTGTGTTGGGCTCTGTGTGTGTGTGTTGGGCTCTGTGTATGTGTGTGTTGGGCTCTGTGTGTGTGTGTGGGGCTTTGTGTCTGCTAATACTCTCTACTACTCTCTAATGCTCACCTAATGCCATTGTAAATGACAATACCATTTATTTCTGTTTAAAAAAAATGAACAAAATGCCATTTGCAATGCAAATAGCTCTAACTTTAACAAAGACAAGAACATTGCATTGTAAATGCTTGTTAAGGGATGAAAGGCCTTTTGCCTGAGAGGGAGGAGAGGTCCTATGATGCTTGAGGGGGGGGCAGAGAGCGGCACACCCAGAGCCTCAGGCTGCACCAAGTCCGGACCTGATTTGGGTATCTGTGCTACAGCCCCTACACATATTTACTACAGCTCTCACACCCTCCTCTGTCCCTCACTTTATTCTGTGCATCTGACTGAGTGAAGTCAGCAGGCGGGACAAGCAGGGCGGTAAGGGGCCCGGAGCTGCCACTAATGCCTGATTCGCTACACTGTGAGACTCACCAGAATCTGTCAACCAGGGCACGGCGAGGTGCAGGCACAGGACAGTGCAAGGCATGCCCACCCCACCCAGTCCTCGCTTCCTGACTTCGGTCTTCTCGGGGGCTCTGAAGACTCAGCACTGGGTCCACGATGCCTGGACTCGCCTCGCCCGAGCTCGCGTTCTCCTGCCATGCTCCTCACCGCTCTGCAATAATTCAGGCTCCGATTGGCTCTTGCAACGAACCATCAGTTGTGTTTCCTGAAACAAGCCAAAAAAGAACAGTGCACTGTACATGACCAAAGCCAAGCATAAAGTCAAGTAATTGGAAAAGCAGCTGGATTGTGGATGGTTAATGAATTGTGACGTACTGTTCTTCAAAGAGGTAAGTATTCAACTCTTCCCTATATTGGAGCGGGTTTGAGGCAATCCAGATGGATATGGGGATGTTGTCCCCGATCTTGGGCCTGCTGTCTACTTTTTTCCATCTTAGTTTGCAGCTGCAGTCTGATGGTGTCCTGGCTACAGGTGTGCCAAGTAGGACCGGAGATGGTGAGCTTTTATGCAAGACAAGCAGTGGTACTGGGTGGATGGCTTTGTAAATGATGCAGCTGGTTTTGAAGATGGTGCAGGTAGGCAAAGGAAGCCAAGAAATTCCATCAGACTGGGGGGTGATGTGATCACTTTTCTTAAGGTCCTGGACGACATGTGGTGAGGTGTGCAGGATGCCCCTAAGGGGTGTCAGTATGAAGGCTAGTTATGCCTTGGAGTAGGGCATTACCACCATCTGGATACAAGAGCTGATATCATACCGTCTTTTTTTTCTTTTTTACAATGTGTTCCTTGAGAATGAGGTAAATCCAAATGACTTGGCATTCAGTGAAAGCTGGGGTTCTAAACCGTCGGATATCTTTTCAATTGGGAGGAAACTTACCAGACAAAGAATTAAAAACATTATTAAAAGTCATCCATAAACAAAAAGATTATTTCTTCATAAATCAACTGTGTTTATGAAGTGACGATGGATTAGAATGTACTATAAAATGTTGAAGCACACATACATTTTGTCACTCTCTGCCATCATTACATTTTTGCCATTTAATGACCAGCCACTAGTCTCTCGGCACATAAGCACCTGAAACTTCTTAAACCGTGGCAGAAACAACTTACTGCTTTCAGAAAATTGAGCTAAATACATATTAAGTGATCTAGGGCTTCTTTAAATAGAGTGAATAGTAGGCAAGGACTAGATTGAAATAAAACTCAGAACTTAATTCATAAATTGGTAACCAAGGAAAAAGTAACTGCATACAATTTGTCCTCAAACCCTTCCTAAATGACTCCAAATAATATGGTGAAATAATTTTCCCTTTATAATTCGCCAATATCTATTTCACTTTCTTTTTCCTATGTAATCCTCTTGGTAAACATGTAAAGACAATGCTTTAATCTTCAATTTAGCCAATTACTTAAAATTGTCAATAGACTCACTCAGGTAATATATAAACCCAATTTGCTCAAACCCTTTTCAAAGAACCCATGCCAAGTCTTAGACTCATATTATTAACTAAGATTCACTGACCAAATTATTGTTTTTAGCTTCTGCTCACATGCTGTCCTCAGCCCTAAACAGGCCAAGAGAAGATTATGTTTGAGGCATTTGTGCTGTAGATAAACATGCTTTGCATAGTCCGACTAGTGTTGAGCTCGGATGATTACAAGTTGTTTTTGTTCCAAAATGTTTTCTTCAAATCACGAGGTTGTGTGACTTTTCCTCTTGGTAATACTGCGCATGGTCGTCGACGCCATCTTCAGATTCTTTTTTTCCGCTGACTGGTTCGGATGTAGTATCTGACGCTCCAGTTCGAGACTCGTTATGGCTCTCTTCAGTCCCTTTATATCTTGCAACAGTATTATGTAGATCGGTATGCTATTGTGTCCCATACACACCTTTCCTCTTCAGTTCACATCCTCAGCCTGCGGACCACACCTCGATGGGCAAAACTTCTCCATTTCCAATTTCTCAGAGAATGAGGTGCTAATGAAACACACTCTGTTCCGTTTCTGTTCGAAGTGTCACTCCAAATACCCTCATAACGACCAACATCCAGTTTGTAACTTATGCCTCTCATCTGATGTCGAGAAGATGCCTATGAGGCATGCAAATCCTTAGGTCCAAAAAGACTCTTCGGGACCGAAGTGCGAGACAACAGGAAATGCAGCGCAAACAAGCGGACGATGTCCCTGACATCTTCGGTTGACTAGAAGAGGAGGAAGCAGCTTCAGCTGCACAGGAGGAATCACTTTCCATACATCATTCCGAGTCTCAATCCGAGGATGACTGGACCATTCTTCAGCCAGCGCAGAAGCAACAGACAGTGAGTACTTCTACCCCTCATCCCAAACCGAAAAAACCTGCTCATGGGCTGTCACTGCAGACAAGCCATGGCTCTCACCGAAAACATGACTCGGATGCCAAGCCCTCCGGCTTGGCTTTGAAACTTCGGGGCCACCCCTCCTTTCCATCCAAGGCCGCAACACCTCGATCTTAGGTCTCGGCACCAAAACAAAGATTCATATTTCAGAACTGAATATTCCCTTGTCGAAAACGAAGCTTCCACCACCAAAATGCTTCATTTTCGGTCCAATATCTCCTCCAGGGTAAATTCTCGAGCAATTTCATCAAAAGCTCGATCCGAAACAAAAAAGAACTACAAATCCAGCCTGTAACTAAGAAAATAATGATACAACCACCTAAACAACAGACCTCTAAGAAGCAGTTGAGTTTTGAAGAGGCATTTCTCTTCATCTTTACAGGCTGAACAGGAATTTCCATGCCTGTACAACCTGTAAAGAACCTGTTCAACCTGTAAAGAAGGAGAGAAAGGGTGCTGCAACTAGTTCATTGCACATTCCTATTCCCACTTCACCAATACTTCAAACACCTCCTCCACCACCTACACCACCACCTCACTCACCACATTTGTCTGAGGCAGGTAACATACTCCCTTAATCTATAGTATGGGAAGATCAGGACATCCAAGATGATACACAGCCAGGGGATCCTTGGGATGATTATGATATTGAGCCTCAAGCAGACACTGACCCTGACTTATAGCCCACTCACCTATCACCACCTGAGGATGCCTCTGCTTATCAGGACCTAAGAGCACGTGCAGCCACATTCCATCAAGTTCCTCTATATAAAGACTCAATAGAGGAGGATTTTCTGTTTGAGACTTTGTCTAATGCACAGAGAAAGGCACAATACCTACCATTACTCAAAGGTGTGACACCTCATTCGGCCGACATTTTTAAAGATCCAGTCAAAGCAATGATAATTACTCCAAGCATTGTCACCCCATTTTCATTAAGGGTCACTAACCCTGGACTCTTTAGTAGTGTCAAATGCATGCAAAAGAACTAAATACCAAACAACTTGAGACGACCACCTCCAGAACAAGAGTCCAAGCTCATAGATGCCTCTGGTAAAAGAGCTGTAGCACAAGCAGCTAATCATTGGCGTATAGCCAATAGACAGACTTTGTTAGCAATGTATGACAGGGCTCACTGGGATGAAATGGAGGGTCTCCTGCAACACCTTCCAGAGTAGCATTGAAAAATGGGTAAAAATTGTAAATTAAGGTGAACTTATTACCAACAATTCTATTAAATGTGCACTAGAAGCAGCCAACACCGCTGCTAGGGGTATTAACACCAGTATCCTATCACGCAGGCACGCACAGTCTGAAGTGCAGCAGGCCATACTAAATCTCCCATTCGATAAAGAATATTTGTTTGGACCTCAAGTGAACACAGCCCTTGAAAAAACTAAAAGGGACACTCAGGTAGCAAAATCAATAGGAGCTCTACAAACTAACACCTATTGTGGTTCTTATCCTAGGCCCGATTATCAACAAGGTGCCAAAACAGCTTGCACAGATACTTCTGGGTCACAATACAAAATTCAGGGACAACATCTAGAACCTTCTACAGATGTTCTTATAGAGGAAACAATTTTAAATGGAGAGGCAGAGGAAACAATACTTGTTCCTCAAATGCCAATAACAAACAATGACTTCCTTACCATTCCCCAAGAACACCTAACACCTGTTGGGGGTCGTCTCCTACAATTTCTCAACAACTAGAAATCAGACACAACAGACAAATGGGTATTGGAATATTATCCAACATGGTTATTGTCTGGAGCTGATAACAGCTCCTCCAAATAGCCCACCTCGCAAGCACAAACTGTCTACACAACATCAAATCCTTCTGCAAAAACAGATAACAGCTCTATTACAAAAAGAAGCAATAGAACCAGTGCCACAGCGATTTCATGGAACAGGAGTATATTCACCAGACTTCTTATCCCCCAAAAAGATGGATCACTCCGTGCCATTGTCGACCTAAGTCCATTAAATCATTATATCATATCAGAACACTTGCATATGGTCACTCTCCCAAGAGATCATTCCATTATTACAACAAGCATTTGCAATGCAATAGATCTCACATTTACATGAGTTTGAGCTATTGGCATTGTAAATGACAATGCTTTTCCTTAGTCGCCCCTCACCGCCCCCTTGACTGCCCATTAGCGGCCCCCGCCTCCCTCCTCTCAGCTGCTGCTCCCTCCCACCTCCCCATATATGGCGGCCACGTCTAAGGCAAGCCCGTCTGCGCACGTCCGCGCCCAGCGCCAGAACCCCTGGCCCCCGCACCCGCCACGACGACCGCCGCCACTACAACGCCAGCACTCTGCACGCTCTCAACACCAGACGGACCCACAACTGCTTTAAGGCCGCCCCGAAATGCACACACGGTCCCTTCACCTGCCGGAACTGCACCTACACAAGCCACAGAGCCGACAAACCACCCGCCAAGAAAGACCTCAACCACCTCCGATGAATACTACTGAACACGCGCTCCGCACGCGAATACGCCGTCAAGCTCTGGGACCTGCTCAACACAACCTCCCCGGACGTCGCCTTCCTGACAGAGACCTGGTTGAACAACTCCTCCGCACCAGACATCGCCATAGCCATCCTAGACGGCTACAAGATCACCCGCAGAGACTGCACCAACAGAGTCGGAGGAGGAATCGCCATCGTCCACAAGAATAGCATCAGGTTCTCGACTAGCACCGATGACACGCTCAGCACCACCTAACACATGCATTTTCAGATCCACACAGACCCCAACTCCACCCTCAGAGGCACCCTCGTCTACCGACCCCCCCGGATCCCACCCCCAGTTCAGCGACTCCATCACCGACTTCATCAGCACGCACACCCTGACCTCCACCGACTACATCCTCCTCGGAGACCTGAACTTTCAACTTGAGAACAACAACGACAACTCCATAACCCTGATCGATAACCTCGCCAACCTCGGACTGATACAACTCGTCACAATGCGCACCCACTTTGCCGGCCACATGCTCGACTCCGTCTTCTCCTAAAGCCTGCACGTCTCCGTCAACCACACCACCGAACTCCTCTGGACCGACCACCGCTGCATCCACTTCACCTTCCAGAAACCCACCACACACCACCGCACCCAACAGATCCCCCGCCTCCGCTGGAGCAAAATCACCGAAGACCAATTACATGCAAACCTCACTCTCAACCCACCCACCGAACCCTCCAACACAGACGACGCCGTCCACAAACTCAGACGCTGGATCGAGGACTGCGCCAACACCCTCGCCCCGCTGAAGAAACCCCCCTGACAGAAACACCAGCAAGAGGGCCATCTGGTTCACCCCAGAACTCCTAGCCTCCAAGCAAGCCTGCCGGAAACTAGAGCTGAAATGGCACAGTGAACAAACTCCGGACATCCACGCAGCACACAAGGATGCCGTCCGCAACACCACCATCTCATCAGGGCTGCCAAGAAGACCTCCTTCAAAGACCGCCTCGACAACAGCGCACACAACAGCAAGGAGCTCTTCAACATCGTGAAGGAACTCTCCGACCCCAGCTCCAACACCAACGACATCCCACCGTCGCAAGTCCTGTGCAACTCCCTCGCCACCTTCTTCCACCGCAAGATAGCAGACATCCACAACAGCTTCAACACCCAGACAGCCCCAACAGACAGCAACACAACAGACCCTCCGCACACCATCGACCACGCCCCCTTGCTAGCCTGGACCAGCGTGAGCATCGATGACACCATCAAGACCATGAGCACAATCCACTCTGGCTCTCTGTCAGACCCATTCCCGCACCACGTCTTTAACAAAGCAAGCAGATCCATCGCACCCCACCTGCGCAACGCCATCAATCTCTCCCTCGAGACCGCGACCTTCCCAGAGAGCTGGAAACATGCCGAGATCAACGCCCTACTCAAAAAACCCAAGGCAGACCCAAGAGACCTCAAGAACTTCCGGCCCATCTCTCTGCTCCCCTTTCCTGCCAAGGTCATCGAGAAAATCGTCAACAGACAGCTAACCCGATACCTCGAAGAGAACACAATCCTGGACCCCTCCCAGTCAGGGTTCCGCAGCAACCATAGCACCGAGACCGCCCTCATCGCCACCACCGACGACATCAGGATCCTGCTAGACAACGGGGAGACCGCAGCACTCATCCTCCTAGACCTCTCCGCCGCCTTTGACACTGTCTGCCACCGCACACTACACGCACGTCTCCACGCCGCAGGGATCCGAGACAAGGCTCTGGAATGGACCACCTCCTTGCTCTCCGGCAGAACCCAGAGCATTCGCCTCCCCCCGTTCTGTTCCGAAGGCTCCAAGATCATCAGCAGCGTACCCCAGAGATCCTCCCTCAGCCCGACACTGTTCAACATTTACATGGCCCCGCTTGCACACGTCGCCCGACAGCACAACCTCAACATAATCTCCTACGGCGACGACACTCAACTGATCCTCTCCCCCACCAAGGACCCCTTCACCTCCAAAGCCAACCTCCACGAAGGAATGAAGGCCGTCGCCGACTAGGTGAAGATCAGCCGTCTGAAGCTGAACTCGGACAAGATGGAGGTCCTCATCCTCTGCTCCAACCTGTCAGCCTGGGACGACTCCTGGTAGCCAATGGCACTGGGGGCAGCCCCGAACCCCACCGACCACGCACGCAACCTGGGAATCATCCTCGACTCAACGCTCTCAATGACCAAGCAAGTCAACGCAGTCTCCTCCTCCTGCTTCAACACCCTCTGCATGCTCCGCAAGATCTACAGATGGATCCGACAGATACAAGAAAGACAGTCACCCAGGCCCTCGTAAGCAGCAGACTCGACTACGGAAACGCCCTCTACGCGGGAGCCCCGACCAAGCTCATCAATCGACTACAACGCATCCAAAACACCTTGACACGATTGATCCTCTATGTACCATGACACGGCCGCATCACCCCTCACCTGAGTAACCTGCACTGGCTCCCCGTCAACACGAGGATATCCTTCAAGCTCCTCCTCCACACACACAAGGCACTCAACAAGACCGGCCCAGCTTACCTCAACAGACGGCTCTCCTTTTACACCCCCAACCGCCAGCTATGCTCCGCCGACCTTCCACTCGCCACCGTCCCGCGCATCTGACGAACAACCACCAGACAGGAGATCCTTCTCCCACCTCGCAGCCAAGACAGGGAACACCCTCCCACTGAGCCTACGACAGACCCAAGACCCGCTGACCTTCAGGAGGATACTGAAGACCTGGCTGTTCGGTCAGTAGCGGCCCCTCCTCCCCCCCCAGCGCCTTGAGATCCTTGCGGGTATGTAGTGCGCTTAACAAATGAATGACTGATTGATTGATTGACATTTATGTTTTGGTTTTTAAAACATAAACAAAAGGCATTTTCAGCGGTGTATACATTAATGCCACAGCAGCACCCTGACCTGGCATAGGCAACTGCAGTATCTCGAAATATACTCAAACAACAAAGCATACCTAGCAAGATATAGCGACAACTATAGTAAAAGATAACATCTGACAATAGACTAAACCTCTATCACAAATCTGGTAGTACACCACTGCAACATGAATCATACACACCCTAGCAAGGAACAGCATGTAGCATCTAGCAATGAGCCCTGACACCTGGGAACAGCACACTGGATCCAGGAATGCGTCTCAGTGAGGAGTAACAGCACCATAAATCTGGCAACCCAGCAAGCTACAGTCCTAGCAATCAGTGTTCGAAATGCGTAAACAAAAAGTATGGCAACTGTGATACTACGTGCAAGGGGCGGGGTGAGTGGGCGTGGCTAAAAACCAAAATATTCTGTAACTTTTTTTGGCCTTTCACCTTTTGATAATTGCATATAAAATAACACACAGCGAAAATGAATATTAAATACAAGTTATGTTAATCAGTGGGAAATTCACTATTGTACATTACGAACCCTCTATTAGTTGGTGTAGTAGAGAATAGTGATTTGTGTACGCTTAGTGCTACTAGGTCCCAGTCTGTGACAGGAAGCACTGTGAACATGTAAGTCATTGTTTTAAACTTACTTTACACATAGTATAAGATAGGTGGCTACAAAATTCGCACCATCAGTATTGTCAGCTTTAGCCTAAACGACCCCCAAAACAGGACTACCACCAATGTGCCCAACACTAATGCACCAGAGTGGCAGTAGTGAGTCCCATCTTTCTACCAACAGAGACAGGGGCTGAAGACATTAGAACCTAGAAGCCTGGGTTCTAATCCCAGCTTCGGCCCTTGGTCAAAAATTGAGTGTATCTGATCAAATTATTTTAACTTACTTTGACTGAAATTATGACAATTGTAAATTACTTTAAATACATTTGCAGAGCATTGTTTTTGTGCTCGTATGGCCTCTAACCACTGTAGGGGTTTAGGTACCAACATGCCCTAGTTCCAAGGATTACAATATAGGCTGGAGTCTATTTTTCCTTACTGTTTGAGTGTCTTCAGTAGTGTGAGCATGGTTTCAGTCAAAACAGAAATCCCCTTTGGGTATCCTAATAAACCAAATCACATACACTCAGTCATTTACTCAAGTCAACAGAACATAACACCACCACCATCAAAGGCTAATTGCGTATGAAAATATACAAATATTTTATTAAATGTTAAAAACTATTAAAAAGTGAATAAAAACACAAGTAAGCAAATAATGCCCAGAGAATTATCTAAAAAGCACACAATTAGTACAATATTGGGAGAACCTGCAGTCAAATGCTCTTCAGATAAAGTCTAGAGTCGGGTTGGCATATTTTTCCAATCGTGCCCCAATATGGGATTCCCCGGGGATCCCCCATGCCTAAAAGACAGTCTTGCCACCCCCGGGATTCTAAGATGGGGAGAGTTGTTGGCAGGAGGTTCTTTGGTGGAATGGGGAGTGCTCTTTGAGAAGGTCGGCCCAGCACTATCTAGATTCAAGAACTTACAATTGACCAGCTGGTCTCGAGAGCAGTTAAAAAGAAAAGATCAGGTCGGGAGCTATAGCTCTCTAGAGAAACACCTGGTAGAAAGGCAAATGGGGCGTAAGGAGGTGGCTTTCTGGTACTGGTCCATCATGGAGGAGGCAGATGGTGAATTTCAGCTCCCGTCAGAATTGTGGGGGGATGAATTGGGGTCACAGGTAGAGGATGTATGGCTTTACGCTTTTAGTCTCCTATATAAAGCTGTTAAACCTGCATGACTAAGACGCAACCACCTGTTTACACTCCATCGGGCCTATCTCTCTCCCCAAAGGCTTTCTAAATTCCAGTCAGGAAAGTGTTGTAATAAGTGCCTCCTCCCTGCAGCTTCCGATACTCATATGTTCTGGGACTGTCCCAGTATTAGTGGTTATTGGGAAGGAGTAAGGGCCACTATGGAGTCAATCCTCAAAACTCCGATTACCATCAGCCTAGCATTAATTATATTTGGTCTAGAGGAAAATATTAAGGGGAAAGAGAGGACCTTTTTAAATTTTATGCAATCCTCCTTGCAAGACGACAAATGTGCAAACATTGGGTCGATTCCAATCCATTGAGCCACGCAGAATGGCTCTCATCCCTTTGCGAAACATCGAAGGTTGATACAGCTAGGTCTGGCAGCGCTCGGAGCCTTGCCTTTTGGAATTTTTCAGTCAACTGGAGACGCTAAGATATTCGGACCACCGTTTTTTGTTTTTTTTTACCCTGGGTCCGATGATTATGCCCTTTTACTCCATGGTCCAGATGGGGTCTGCCGGATCACAACGAAGCCAGGGCCAACAGGCTGCGACAGGCCTTGATGGAGTACGATCTTCCTGAAAGTACCTCCCGCCAATTCTATATGTTTGTCTGAAAGAGGTCATGCTCTTGGCCCTCTACTGGAAGGACAATGAGGTGGTTGAATACTTCTCGGAACGAGGAAACGGCAAATGAGGACACAAAAAAAATAAAATAATAAAAATATTGGGAGAACGTGCAAGAAAAATGGTTTCTAATCAATTCAACAGGCCGAAACACCAGCCAAATTCATTCTTCTGACATTTGATTTTTGTACATTAAACTTGATTGTCACACTATAAACTTAACAATATTAACAAATGTCATCCACAGTCTATAGTAGGCCTGTTATCAAATTACTTGATTTATTAGGATACCCAAAGGGGATTTCTGTTTTGACTTAGGTCTATTAGGTGCCCTACTCCTTTAGTGGTGAAAGGGCCCCCTCTCACTCTTTGTTAAGTGTGAGCATGGTTAACATGCTATGTAACACATATGGCTGCAGCTATGTAAAGAATCCTCATGTCCTGCAAACACCTACCTAAAAATGTAATACCTCAACACATACTGGTGTCTGTTATAAGATGTCAATGACTCAATGCACAAAATATTATTCTATGTAGATACCTCATGTTTGAGATACTAGTTATATAATAACTGAGTTCTGTAATAGCGTGCTACTAGCTACAAAACGCTCCAAGATTAGTAAGTGCTATATAAATAGAATTAAAATAATGTTCTCTCTAAAGCACACTGCTGCTCCTTGGAGCTAAGACAGCCCTAAATTAAATACTGAGGACAGCACATGTATTGTGTGCACACTCCTCTGCTTTCTTTGATCAGTGCTCGATGACTAGATCCAAATGCTTCATCTCCAGTATATCCTCATAATTCTTCCAGTGTGCTCTCATGACAGCCAAAGCCTCACAGCCATCTTGTAGAGCCTCATCACCTCGACCAGGAATACACAGCCCCTTCACTATGATCTCTCCGATCCTGTGGCATGGGCTCGCAACGACAAAGACTTCAAGGAGATCCACAAAGCTGGTACATTTTCCAGTGTGCTCTCAGCAAGGAGAGACCCTCCACTCCTGCTCCAGTATGATCTCCTGCGTACTCTCACAAGGCCTCCAGAGGGACATTATACGTCCCATGGGTGTCCCCAGACCTCTTCTACAATGCCCTCTCATCAGCCAGGCCTTTACACCTATCTGAAAAGAAGTACAACTTCAAGATTGGTGAGTACTTCATTTATTATGTCCTGTCTTGCCAGCTCCCGGACAGCAACTGCCAGAGCAACACATTCTATGCTCCACTCAGGGAACAGTACCACAAGAGGATTCTATAAGGAAGAACGTGAAGGAAATCCCAACACACCTCCCTTCCTACACAATAAAAGAAAAGGAAAAGAAGTAGAGAGAAATAGATAACATAATGATAAGATAAATAGAAGAGCAAGAATCAAACAACTGTACAAACAATGCATGACATGTCTTGACATTTAACTGGAGTAGATCACATCCTGGAAGAGAAAAATAGTATCATCAATACATAACATAATCTTGAAACTTAAACGGAGTAGATCTCATCCTGGAAGGAAACCTTTTGAAAGAACAGTCCGAACGAACATTCCTATTGGAAGGAACTGCATTAAAGAAGAGCGAACATTCCTATTGGAAGGAACTACATTAGAAGAAGAGCAACTTGGAAGAACAGGAGTTGCAATGGTGGGATGAAAAGCGGGATCAAAATGAGCCACCATCTTCCCACAATTTTAGATTGAGGAACAACAGAAACGCCAAATGTTCCCATTCTCCAACATTACCACATGGTTTCTTACTTTTCTCACCATGGGCGGAGAACTGAGAATTCCCTTTGCAAATGAAGCCAGGCTTCTTGATTCTTACCCAATCCCCAACACACACAGGAGAAACTCTTTCAGAAATGGTGATGTACTTTGATTGAACTGTAGTCCTCACATCCGCTACCTTGCCAATTCTAGCTTGATCAACACCCTTCCTAGACATCCAATCTTCGTTTATCTTAGAACTGGCAACTCTTCCCCTTAGCAAAGTGAAAGGAGACACCCCAGTACTAATATGAGGAGTAGTTGTGATTGCCCACAGCATATCAGTAATAGCCATGCGCCAGTGTAAGCCATTTACCAAACCAAGGTATCAGAAATTCCCTTGAGACAAAATTAACACCTTCGACACTCATGACGAGCTCAGCTCGTCATGCAGTGTACTGCTGGTACACTGATGACGAGCTGAGCTCATCATGAAACCATTATTTTGGATCTTCCCCAGCACAGCAGGGGAAAATGCCTAGCATTGATGTGGTTAAAGACAGGTATACATAAACGTACCTCTGAATACCAAAAATACAATATTATACAACAAAGAAATTGAAAATTTAAAAATTCATTTATTTTGAATACACTGTAAAAGAACCAAATTGTGGGGCTGACTAATCTAGTGCCCTAGTCTAAAAAACATAAAATAAAACAATACAATCAATTGTGACCTGCACAATTGGAGTTGATGACAGAACAAGTACAACATAAAATTGTTAAATACAGATTGTATATTCGGGCTCCGTTGTGGTTACATCGATATTTTGTTACTATAGCATCGGTACATCAACATCGATGTTGGAGTCTTGAATTATACCAGGAATGGCATCAACGCGTTTCGGTGGGTTCTTGTGATAATACCCACCTTTGTCAAGACTTGCATATATCTGTCAAAATCAGGGGGCCTATCAAATCACCCTAAAATGAATTATATACACACAGTTAGAATCATACTTGTGAATTATAGGATACTCATCAATAGGTCACAAGGTATAAATCAATGATTAACTCTAGACGGATATCAGGGTCTGGGATCTTAGGATTAACATTACATGTCTAGTAATCCCCAATTGTCTTGTACACTCAATTATATAGCTGTTGAACGTTTTCCCTCCACTCTCTAAGTCAGAAATATTACAAATAGTTATTTCAATGTACACATGGAAAAATGAACCTTTGGAAAAGTGACAGGAGAAACTACTGCATATTCTCTCTATTTAATGACAAACATGTCTACCACATTTCCAACAAGATACTGTGTAAATGTAATAACATCGATATCATTGTACTGTTACTGTCATACGTATGGACTCTAGGATAGTTATAATTTGCTCACAAAATATAAACTCTTAACTCTGGCCCTAATATCTTGGCCTAAGATCATATACTAAACAAATCATACCGGGAGACTCGATAATACCATATTTGCTGAGCTTTATAAAGTAATAGCCAATTCCCTCTACTATCTTGATATGAGATGTTTCATACAATTATCTCTATGAACACAGTGCTAAAAGACTTGTTAAGGAAAAGGTAGGAGAAACTTCTGCTTGTTCTCTCTATTTCGTATCAAAAGGTGTCGTAAGCATTGCCAAAGCACCTATATGAGCAACGTAATATGAGAATTTGTAATAATGAAACCCTATTCTAAGAAAATTCTATAGAATCTGTGAAACCCAACTATATAAATGGTCTAGGCTATACACCCAAAATTCATAGCTGCTTGTATAATCAGGGGGTCTAATTATGTGGCATTCTTACCCTAAGTTCCGGGCATCTTAAACTTTCTGGAAATAAGGGTCTGTTGATCGTGCTGATGAAAGATCAAGTGAAGATCATAGACACTTTGTGTCACCGGATATATGTCCTGGGGCAAGAGTATGCACAAATAAGTATGGTAATTCTCTGCTTGACACAATATAGGTATCTAAGGATGGTGGTCTAAAGCCTACCTGTTAGGGGTCTGCAATCGAAATTTGTCTGTGCTACTTCAAGTCAGTGCCCAAAATCAGATCGGGGGTGTTTAAAAATAATCATTATTCGTTCCAGGCCACAATAAACTAGGAGGGAAAGAGAAAGAACAGGTGGTACTGTTACATTAAAAGGCTCTGGTCATGTAAGTTACTGAACTATCTATGAAGGAATGCGTTAATTGCTGAAAAATGTACCTTCGGCGGTATCTGTATAAAAACTGCTTCTCGCGGATGTCGAGACTAACTGTTGGTCAATGCCGAACCGCTTGTTGGCCTTCAGGATGCTGGTAGCTACCTTTAGGGTAAATAAACAGAATGCCGCATCACTATATGTGATCCTCTTCGCATAACTACAGCCTATTGTGAGGTCGGCAAAGAGCATAGGCTCTTTCTTACCTGGAGGATTTCTGGTAGCGTCGAGGTCGGGTGGGGGTCCGAAATGAATACACAGGAATTGTGCGTTGGTTCCATTTAAAACCCCTATGAAAGTGTATAATTGGTTCGTTTAGGTATACTAGGGGGCCTATTGCGTGCAAGAATTTAAAGTCTGCGACGAGCGAATCAGAATCTTAAGAATACTAGAAGCTTATTGGACCTTACTATAGCTCTGGCACGCCCCTCTCCTGCTTGAAATAGGTTCTCTATCTGGCCCGACTTCGCTTTATAGCTGTAGGGGTGGAGACTAGAAAGAGCGCGCTTGTCAATCTTGATGAAACGGAACCCTATGTTTAAATCTTATGGCTGAACGGGTGTTTGTATTTGGAACATCCTGTATGTGAGTGCAGAACCCTCGTGCGGTAAAGGAAAGCTTGTCTGTCAAAAGAACAGGAAGTCTGTGAATCAAATAAAAACGGGACAGCTATGATTCGAATAAGTAAATAAAACAACCTTGTGTGATAAAGAAAAACTTATCAACAATAAGAAAAGGAAGTCTTTAATTAAAAGAAAGCGGGAAGAAAATCATAATTTGCCGAAGGGATAGAACGAGCAGTGGCAAGGCCAATCGAGAACCTCAGCGGGAGGAACTAAAACCTATTGCCGTAGGCAAAAGCGCCTACCAACAAATTTGCACTATCCTCTACAATGTATACAGTTATTGTAGCAAGATCCCCACAGAATTCCTATTTTGCTTCAAATTTACCAAGAACTTCTACTCTTTTGCCCCATACTCAAACATTCTGATCTTAGATTGGTGCAATTGAATGTTATCTAACCCCCCAAAATCCTTAGCATTGATAAGGGTAAATGGAGAACCGGAATGAGCCTAAAAAAATCAAATTTTTCCCATTCACACAGATAACGCATGCAGCAGATTTTCTCTTAAAAACCTCCTATTGATGCTATTTCAACAACACCCTCAGATTGTAAAGATGAAGAAGACAACATTAATAACATATTGTCATTTTCTTCACTAGAGTCAATGAAGTCTTCTTCAATGGACTTGGCAATTTGCGTGTTTCCTTTGTTGGACCCCATGGCTTTACAAAGTCGTGCCAGATTACCTTTTTTTCCCACATTTGAAACAAGTCTGGTTCAAAGTAAAACATTTCCTAAGTGATTTTTGCTCCCACAACGAAAACAAAAGAGTTGTACTTTTTCAGATTTGATCTTAGGCACCGGTAGAGAATTCCACGTCATATTTTCAATGGTAACTTTGGTAGACTTAACACTATGCTTTGATGACAACAGTTTAACTTCAGTGGGTTGAGAAGGGTTGCACATTTCCTTCATACAAAATTGAGAATGTTCAATGCTTTTCGCAAGAGTGATAGTTGTCTCGAGGTCGGGTCGTCTGATGACAAAAGCTTCTCTTGAATCTTCTGCTTCACAAGTGCGCTCTATTAGTTGATCACATATGATTTCATCCCTAAATTCTCTGTAGTTACATGTGAGAGATAGGGTTCTGAGCGCAGGGACAAAATCGTAGATGGATTCACCAGGAACCTGGGCACGTTGCAAAACCTTGTGACGCTCAAGTAAACATTCTTCTTGGGGTTGAACCTTTTGTCCAAAGTTTTGATCAGTGATGCATAGTCATCAATGAGCAGAGAATCAAACATTGTTACCGCCACTCACCAGAGTGCTGATGACTTCAAGAGTCAAAGTTTTCAAAATGGTTCTACCCTCCGCCCCAAGATTGTACATAAGAAGTGCTTTCTTCTTTTTTTGTAGTAAATGTGTCACCATCAATGGCTTCCAAATAACTCTCAAATGTATCCTTCCATTGTTGCCATATAATGGGAGGAGAACCAGGAGATTGTAAGAAGGGTGGCAGAGCTAGGACATGATCCATACTAAGACTGTGCATGGATTTGTTGCTGCCCATACAATTGTAACTACTTTCAAGGTATAAATAATGCATGAAAACGCTGAGAAATCCTTATGATGTACACTGTGAGTGCATCACAGAAGAAAACGCTGAGAAATCCTTATGATGCACACTGCGAAATCCTTATGATGATCCTTATAATGCACACTAAGAGTGCATCACAGAAGTAGGCAAAGGAGAACTTGTGGTCAATGGTGGTTGTGCGTGATAATTAAAGCGGAATAATGCAAACAATAAAGAAGAAGTACAGTGTGCACATCAGCGATTATTCCATAAAATGTAGACATACACAAAAATGTCAAAGAGCTGTGCGCATCAGCGGTGAAGGCAACATTAATATTGCTGTGCTGGTGCGCTGACAAAGGAAACGTGGTAATCAAATGAAACAGCTCTGCACGTCAGTGTGAAAGCAACACTGGTGTTGCTAAGGCAGCGCACATTTGAGGAAGAGAAATGACCCAAAATGGCGGCAGGCAACGTGGAAACGTTGCGTTAAGAAACGTTAGGCAGGTCAGACAGGAACATGCAGCACGTCTCAGCATACACTACCTCATCGGGGCAAGGCGCGAAAAGCAACTGCAGATTGCTTTGATTGGGCGCGCCTACAGCAAATATCAAAAGTACCTTGAAATGGCTAGAAATAGCCAAACTCGACGTCGGTGGAATCAAGACTGCAACCTGACCAGAACAGGAGTCCACAAGGATGACAAAACTGTGCAGAAACGCAGTGGAGTTGAAAAACGCCACACTGGAGAGACGGGACTCCAATCGTAGGCTGGAAGGAAGCAGGGTAACTCCAAGAGGGGAGGCCGAAGACAGGACAACTCGTCGCCAATGAAAAGAAGTACATCTTTTTTTTTTTGGAAAACCTTTATTTACAGATCAAGTACACGGCTATTCAGCCTTACATCCCGGAGGCTAGGCAGCAGTATAAAAAGAGGATGATCAGTGCACACAGTGCATATTATAAAATCGTACAAGGTTTAATTTTATGTTATAAGTAATGAGAACATAAAGTAAAATACCATAAAAGAGCACCAGAAACAGTGCGGGAAAGGCAAGGCAAAAGTACTTAAGTGCGACAGGAGAAGGCTGGGCCTTGAGCCCAAAGAGTACACGTATGAACAGTGCAACATGACGATGTCGGGGGGGGGGAAGAATGCAGGATTTGCAAGGTAATGGCAGTTTGGTTGGAAGTAAAGGCTAAGGGGAAAGTTGTACCTCCAATGGGGCAGTGTCAGGAGGGAGACAGATATCACCCTGTATTCGTTCCAGACCCCCCAGATCCCAAGCTATTTCTTGGGTTTGCCCCGGGCCACATAGACTGTTTTCTCACGAAGCATGCACCAGTACATATTGGTCTTCCACAATTCCACAGAGGGAGGCGATGTGGCCCCCCATTTCTGAGTGATGTCACGCTTTGCCACCATGTTTCCCAAAGTGACCCATTGGGTTTGCGCATTATTATAGTCTGTGGGGCCCCACACATTCAGTAAGCAGCGCCGGGCTTCAGCCAGTAATTCGACACCAGTCACCTCACACATCACCGCGTGAACACGCCTCCAGTAGGTAGCGACCGCGTGGCACTCCCAGATAATGTGCATGAAGGTGGCCAGTTCACCACAGCCACGCCTACAAAGACCGTCCACCGAATGGCCCATGTGAATCAACCGGGGGCCGGTTACATACACTCTGTGCAAAATTTTCAGTTGGACCAAACGTAGTCTGGCTGGGATTGCCACTTCCTTGGGGGATGACACCGCACACTGCCAATCCTCATCATCCAGTTCAACTCCATCATGCACCCATTGGTCTCTCACACTCAGAAGGAGGTCCGTCCGGACATTAATCAGTTTTTTGTATACCAACGAAATGGCACCGTCTGGCATATGACCATCCAGCACCCTATCTTCCAGCGGGGACGACTCAGGGACCTTCTCACCCACCGGCAGCACCGCCAGAAGGGCGTGCCGCAATTGAGCGTATCTAAAAAATTCCGTCGCTTCCAGTTGAAATTCTGTCTGTAAAGCGGCGAAAGATTTTATCCCTTCCTTGTCCATCATGTCGTCGACCTTGGAGATACCAATGAGGTCCCATCGGTCAAACCCCTTAGTATGCCACAATTTACCCAGTAGGTCTGAGTCATAAAGTGGGGTGGCCAACGTGAGTCTCCCCTTCCATCCCTGTGCCTTTGTGACAGCCCTCCATATGTGCACCGCTGTCCTGGTAGGGCCCGTCATTCTTCCATCCAGAGATCTCGAGTACAACGCCCTGTAGTATTTCCCACCATCTAGGAGCATCCGGTCCATGGCGTACCCCGGACTATCGGCTGGACCGTAAAAACCATGGTTGAGGGCAGCTAATTGGGAGGCCCAGTAGTACCTCCGGATATCAGGCAAAGCGATACCTCCGTCATACCACGGGAGCGTGAGTTTGGTTATAGCAATACGCGGTCTGCCGTCCCAGAGAAGGGCCCGCTGTAAGCCCTCGACCTCTCTGAAGTACCCGGAGGGGACTGGGTCTTGGGTATTCTGGAGCGCATACAAAAATCTGGGCAGGGACATCATTTTGAACAACGCTGCACGTCTAAGCAGGGAAAGCGGTAGCTTCCGCCACCCCTCTACGTCACGCCGAAGGCGTGCAAGAGGGGGAAGCAAGTTGTTCGCATAACGTGTCTGGGCATCGGTTGAAATATAGATGCCCAGGTATTTAAACCCCTGCCTCGCGATCTGTATGGTGCAACCCCTGGGGAGCCGCGGAGTCTCACCACTCAAAACATATAAGTGGGACTTCGACCAGTTAATGGCCAGGCCCGAATACCTACCAAAGGTATACAACACGTCGCATACCACGATAAGGGACTTACAGGGAGAGGTAAGGTAGGGCAAGATGTCGTCAGCGTATAAAGACACGCGGTCCTCGAAGCCAGAAGACCACCGTATCCCGTTGATATCTGGGTGAATCCACAACCAGGCAGCCAGAGGTTCTAGCGCCAACGCAAACAGCAGAGGCGACAAGGGGCAGCCCTGCCTGGTGCCCCTGCAAAGAGCAAAGGATGCAGACACTCGGCCATTGACTGTAACATTGGCAAGTGGACTAGTATACAGAAGTTTGACCCATCCTATAAAGTCAGGGCCAAACCCGAACTTCGTCAACACCGCCCACAGGTAGTTCCACTCGAGGGAATCAAAGGCCATCGTGGCATCCAAGGACGCCAAGACGGCCGGCTCCCGGAGCGTACGGATCCTCGCCATGACCGCATGGAGTCTCCTAAGGTTAAGGGCGGTGTTACGGTGAGGAATAAAGCCCGATTGATCCGGGTGAACCAAGTCGCTAATTACGCCCACCAGTCGATTGGCCAGTAATTTAGCAAGGATCTTAGGCTCGGCATTCAACAAAGAAATAGGGCGATACGAGCGGCATAGGTCTCTGGGCTTCCCTTCCTTATGAATGACCACAATGGTGGCCAACCTCTGGTCCGGGGGGAGCGCGCCCATCTCTCGCGCCTCCAAGAACATGTCCCGCAGGGGCGGGGCGATGGTGTCGGCCTTTATTTTATAAAGCTCCACCGGGAGACCATTAGGGCCGGGTGCCTTGCCGGGCCGTAGAGAGCGTATCGCCAATGCGACCTCATCTGCCGTTATACCTCTATCCATGTCGTCGCGTTCAATGTCCGACAGACACGGGAGGACCACCTCACTCAAAAGGGCGCCAGAGTCCGCCTCAGACATATCAGAAACCAAGGTGTAGACGGACTCGAAATAATCGGCGAAAACCGTGACTATAGCGCTGGGATCAGTAACAGACAAGCCGTCCTCCCCCCGCACCTCAGGGACAACCCGGGAAGCCATCTCCTTTTTGTCAAGCCACGCAAGGAGTACATCTTTAAGATTGGTGAGTACTTAGTTTATTATCTCCTGTCTTGGCAGCTCCCAGGCAGCAACTGCCAGAGTAACACATTCTATGTTCCATGCAGGGAACAGTACCTAACTTGAAGGAGATCCCAACACGATCCCAGTGTCACCATGGTGCAACTCCTGACGTTATGCGCATTATGGGCTCTAACATTCCACAAGGTTGTGTATTCACTGCTCATTGGGCGTTTTATCTACAGCTCCTGACACCAGACATCCAGCGCTAATGGCATATGTAATCTGATACTCCTGTTATCACTCCACACCTGGTGCTCCTGAGACCACATCTGGACACAGACTGAGGATGCTTCGCGTCAAGGCTGAGGATCCCAATAGCCAGCACCTGGAGCCCCTGGCAGGGAAGTCTTGGCCCACCTACCAACACAGCACAGATGCATCTGACAACCAAAGAAGGATTAACCCAATCTCACGAATCTGGGACTCCTTACATTCCAGGGGTGTGACTTCAATGCACTAGTGTTCCTGGCACCACACATGGAGTGCTGATGACATAACCTAGTATTCCTACTATAATTATGCATCTGGTGCCCATATAACGCTAGGGCTACTACTCTCAACAAGTCAAGGTCCCTACCAGCCTACAGATCGGGTGACTCTGACCTGCCTGCAGGCCGAACCGCTCCCCGACCGCCACACGGCCTCACCAGCTGACGCCTCGCCGCTTCCTCCCCCCTCTAGCGCAAGGTCGAGCCTGCGGGGACCGCTGCCGCTGCTCACTGTGCCACTTGAATATTTTCTCTCTGTCCTGTGATTGTAGTGTATTTTGTCATTAGCCTGTACTGCCAGTGTTATCTTCTTAATTCGGTTTCTTCTCCAGTGTTTTTGCTGCCTTTGCTGACCTGTGATTGTAGTGCATTTTGTGTCCTTAACCTGTTTCTGCCAGTGTTATCTTCCTTAACTTTGGTTCTTCTCCAGTATCTTTTGCTGCCTTTCTCTCGCCAGCCACACCCCCTTTTCCCTTCAGTAACCCTCTTCTCCCCGCCACCTCCTCAAGAGGCCACGGCCCCTCGCCACCCCGCTCCTGCCTACCAGCTGCTCCCCCCTCCCTGCCTCAAAAGGTGCCCGCCGCGGAGCGACCGGGGTGACTCTGACCTGCCTGCAGGCCGAGCCGCTCCCCGACTGCCACACGGCCTCACCAGCTGACGGCTCGCAGCTTCCCCCCCCCCAGCGCGAGGTCGATCCTGCGGTGACCGCTGCCGCTGCTCACTGTGCCACTTGAGTATTTCTCTCTGTCATGTGATTGTAGTGTATTTTGTCCTTAGCCTGTACTGCCAGTGTTATCTTCTTAACTCGGTTTCTTCTCCAGTGTTTTTGCTGCCTTTGCTGTCCTGTGATTGCAGTGCATTTTGTGTCCTTAGCCTGTTTCTGCCAGTGTTATCTTCCTTAACTTTGGTTCTTCTCCAGTATCTTTTGCTGCCTTTCTCTCGCCAGCCACTACCCCCCTAGCCCCCCTTTTCCCCTCGGTAACCCTCTTCTCCTCGTGAGGCCACGCCCGCTCGACGCCCCGCTCCCTCCTCCCAGCTGTTCCCCCCCTCCCTATCCGCCTTAAATGGCGACCGCCACCAGGACGCGCAGCGGACGCTCGCAGCAGGCACGCCGATTGCACGCCGAAGGCCGCTCCTGGACCGCACACAGCGCCAGAACCCCTGGACCCCGAAGCCACCACAACACCAGACTGCAATACGACTCCAGCACCCTCCACGCACTCAACCCCGGACGAGATCGCTCCTGCTACCAGGCCAGCCCAAAGCGCACCCAAGGGCCCTTCACCTGCCGGAACTGCAGCTTCACCAGCATCCGGCCCGCCAAACCATCAACCAGAGAACCCAACCTCCTCCGATGCATCCTCCTCAACACCCGCTCCGCTCGCAAGCACGCCATCAAACTCTGGGACCTCCTAGACTCAACCACCCCTGAGGTCGCCTTTCTGACGGAGACCTGGCTGAACGCCACCTCAGCACCAGACATCGTCATAGCCATCCCAGAGGGCTACAAGATCTCCCGCCGAGACCGCACCAACGGAGTGGGAGGAGGTATCGCCATCATCCACAAGGACACCCTCAGAGTCTTGACCAACTTCGACGACACCCTCACCACCGCCGAGCACATGCACTTCCAGATCCACACCGACCCCAACACCACCCTCAGAGGAACACTCGTCAACAGACCACCCGGACCCTACCATAGTTCAGCGACACCATCGCCGACCTCATCAGCACCCTCGCCCTCACCTCCACGGACTACATCCTCCTCGGGGTCCTGAACTTCCACCTCGAGAACAACAACGACACCAACTCCACCGCCCTGATCGACAACCTCGCCAACCTCGGACTCAAACTGCTTGTGACAACACCCACCCACGCCGCTGGACACACACTGGACCCCATCTTCTCCGCAAGCCCACACGTCTCCTTCAACCACACCACGAACCCCACTGGACTGACCACAGATGCGTACACCTTCAAGAAACCCACCACGCCGCTGCTGGGGCAAGGTCACCAAGGACCAACTGACCACCACCCTCGCCTTGAGACCACCCGCCGACCCCACCGACCCCGACACCGCCGCCATCAACCTCAAACAGTGGATCTACGACTGCGCCGACGCCCTCGTCCCACTCAAAACCTCCGTAACCAACCACACCAACAAGAAAGCCGCATAGTTCACCGAAGACCTCCGGACCTCCAAGAGCACCTGTCGTAAGCTGGAGAAGATATGGCTCCGCGACCGAACACCAGACAGCTACACAGCCCACAAGAACGCTACCCGCAAACACCACCAACTCATCAGGACCGCCAAGAGGACCGCTTTCAAGGACCGTCTAGACAACAACGCACACAACACCAAAGAGCTCTTCAGCATCATGAAAGAACTCTCCAACCCCAGCTCCAACGCCAACGATATTCCACCATCACAAGACCTGTGCGACTCACTGGCCACCTTCTTTCACCGCAAGATCACCGACATCCACGACAGCTGCAACTCCGACACCCCCACATCCACCGCTGAGACCACCACTACCCCTGCAACCTTCACCCGCACCAGCCGCCTGACCGCCTGGTCCAACATCAACGACGAAGACACCATCAAGACCATGAACTCCATCCACTCCGGATCCCCGTCCGACCCATGCCCTCACCACATTTTCAACAAAGCCAGCACAGCCATCGCACCCCATCTCCGGAAAACAATCAACACCTCCTTCGAGACAGCAACCTTCCCGGAGAGCTGGAAGCACGCCGAGATCAACGCCCTACTGAAGAAACCCAAGGCAGACCCCAAGGACCTCAAGAACTTCCGGCCCATCTCCCTGCTCCCTTTCCTGACGAAAGTCACGGAGAAGATTGTCAACAAACAACTGACCCGCCACCTCGAAGACAACAGCATCCTGGACCCATCCCAGTCCGGCTTCCGCAGCAACCACAGCACTAAGACCGCCCTCATCGCCGCCACCGACGACATCAGGATCTTGATGAAGAAAGGAGAAACAGCCGCACTCATCCTTCTGGACCTGTCGGCAGCCTTCGACACGGTCTGCCGCCGCACCCTAACAGCACGGCTCCATGACACCGGAATCCAAGAGAAGGCCCTAGCTTGGACCACATCCTTCCTCTCGGGCAGAACCCAGAGCGTCCGCCTCCCACCCTTCCGCTCCAAGACCATGAGATCATCTGCGACGTCCCACAGGGATCTTCCCTCAGCCCAACGCTGTTCAATATCTACATGGCCCCACTCGCCCATGTCGCACGACAACACAACCTCAACATCATCTCCTACGCCGACGACATCCAGCTGATCATATCCCTCACCAAAGACCCCCACACCGCCAAAGCCAACCTCCACAGAGGAATGAAGGCCATCGCCGAGTGGATGAAGGACAGCAGGCTGAAACTGAATTCAGACAAGACGGAGGTCCTCATCCTCGGCCCCACCCCATCAGCCTGGGACGACTCCTGGTGGCCAACATCGCTAGGAACAGCCCCAGAACCCACCGACCACGCACGCAACCTGGGGATCATCCTCGACTCCGCCCTCACCATGACCAAGCAAGTCAACGCCGTCTCCGCGTCCTGCTTCAACACCCTCCGAATGCTCCGCAGGATCTTCAAACAGATCGTTTCCGACACGAGGAAAACCGTGACCCAGGCCCTCGTCACCAGCAGACTGGACTACGGGAACGTCCTCTACGCAGGAACAACAACCAAGCTCCTGAGACGGCTGCAACGCATCCAGAACACATCGGCACGACTGATCCTCGACGTCCCCTGACGCAGCCACCTGAGAGGCCTGCACTGGCTCCCCATCAACAAGAGGATCACCTTCAAACTCCTCATCCACGCACACAAGGACCTACACAACGCCAGACCAGCATAACTCAACGACCAACTCAGCTTCTACACCCCCACCCGCAGCCTCAGCTCTGCCAACCTCGCCCTCGCCTCAGTCCCTCGCATCCGAAAAGCCACAGGCAGATCCTTCTCCTACCTCGCCGCCAAAACCTGGAACACCCTCCCTACCAACCTACGACAGACTCAGGACCTGCTTGCCTTCAGCCCCTCCCCCCCCCCAGCGCCTTGAGACCCTACGGGTATGTAGCGCGCTTTACAAATGTACTGATTGATTGATTGATTGATTGATCGTACTCCTAACACCCAAGAACCAATGTTGCGGCCACACCAATACTGAAGCACCTCACATTCTGAGGTTGATGCACACCTCGCATCATGTGCCCCTGAAACACCAATGCTGAGGCCTCCAACAAACTTCCTGGCACCCCATGGTGCCCCTAACAGCTGCTCGGTCTGCTCCGCTGTGAACCGGTGACTCCGGTAGGGCACTCTCAGGCCAGCTGTCTTGATTGCTTCATAATCTCCTCGACCTCATGCTACCTCGACCATGGGCGCCCCACTCTGGGTTTTCAACAGCAGCTGCACACCGTGCTCTCAGCACCAGCTTCTGACAATCCTTCACCTACCGCCAAGCATGTAGAAAGGTAGGTTCAAAGCCTTCTTAGTCCTCCAGCACCCTCTGTGACCCCCTCCTCCCCACACAGGGTGTGCTCGTACCTTTGTAGTGCTCCAACACATCCTCATAGGCCCACACATACTCCTTCTCCTGGCTGCAAGAGGCTGGCAGCAGCCCCGGTGTGCTAGACCATGGGGCCACGCTGCCCCCACAGGGGGTGCAGACTGGGTCTGCTCCTCTTGTGAATCTCTTCTAGCTCCCAGGGATTGTTTCCGGTCCAGCTTCCCTGTTTGTTTTGGAGTGATCTGCTGCGATCTCCAAGGAGTAGTGGGGCGGGCACCGGGAGACAAGGAGGAGTGGTGGGGGCGGGCAAAGACAGCACATGGAGACAAGGAGGAGTGGTGGGGGCAGACACAGGGAGACAAGGAGAAGTGTTGGGGCAGGCAAAGACAGCATGGGAACACAAAGAGGAGTGGTAGGGCCATGAACACAGCCTGCCACACAGCAGCAGTACATGCAGGGAAACTTTCTATACAGCTCCCTGGTGACCTTGTTTCCTATCCAAAAGGACAGGTTCTCCTTACATGGGCATGGAGCTTGGCGTGATTGGCTAAGGGCTGCAGATGTGTCTGAGTCAGGATGCAGCCGCCTGGATGTGCGGGGAGAAAATGGGGAGACATGCTAATTTAAATAAGAACAAATCATTGCAGCGATCTCCGAGGAGTAGTGGGGGCGGGCACAGGGAGACAGGGCAGAGTGGAGGGGGCGGGCAAAAACGGCATATGGAGAAAGGGAAGAGTGGTGGGGCGGGCAAAAACGGCCGGCATATGGAGAAAGGGAATAGTGGTGGGGCAGGCAAAGACAACACATGGAGATAAGGAGGAGTGGTAGGGGCGGGCACACGGAGACAAGGAGGCAGTTGCTGCCCTGCGCGCCGCTGCTCTCTTCCGTGGCAATACTCCGCGAGAGTGAACTTTTCAGAAGAGGTGGGACATGCACCCACCATTAGCCATTTGCAAGCTACGATTTTTGAAGAACACACGCAAAAGCCAATCAAATGCGTGGGAGGAGTCACACCCACACAAAGTAACTACAACAGAATGCCTAACAGAGCAAGCGCTGTAGGCTCAACCTAAAAAGGGGACTTCCTGACGGCTTTAGATCTAAAAGACGACTATTTCTATATACCAATTTATCCTTCACACAGAAAATACCTCAGACTTCCATTTCAAGGGAAACCTTATTAGTTCAAAGTTCTTCCCTTTGGGATTACAACTGCACCAAGAGTATTCACAAGATGTCTAACAGTTGTAGCAGCACATCTGTGCAGACAAAATATTAATCTCTTCCCATATCTAGACTACTAGCTAATCAAAGCGAACAACTTCAATCTTTGCAAACAAAACACTCAATCAACCCTAAATTTTGTACATCAACTAGTGTTTACCATCAACCTGTAAAAGTCTCATCTACTACCAGCCGCTACTCAATCGTACCCAAGGGCTATTTATTTATTTATAAAGTTTTATATAGTGCGAATATGATCCCGAGGGATATCAGAGCACTTTACAATTGTGGGGAAAGGAAGGTAACCGTTGCAGTACATGTGCCAAATAGGAAAACAGACAGAATCACATATCAAAATAGAATTCACAGGACAAGAACAGTTACAAGTACACGGGGTCAGAAGAATAAGCGCTATGATCAAAACACATTTAGCGTTCGCATACCCAAACACAGACAGAATACACAACATACTAACATTAATTCTGGGCATGATATCATCCGGTTTGCACATAGCCCCACATGCCAGACTAAATATGAGACCTCTACATCAATGTCTCTCTCAACAATGGACTTAATCACTGAGTCAACTTCACGATCTAGTGTTGATAGGCAGCCGCACACATCACTCTGCAATCCTGGAATCCACAGAATCTTTCCAAGGGGGGGCTGTTTCAGGACCCAGTTCCCCACATAATTCTAACAACAGATGCTTCCCTAACAGGTTGGGCAGGACATCTCCACAACCTCACTATTCAGGGAATACAGGATTCCAAACACAAGAATCTTCATCTCAATCACCTAGAGCTGTAAGCTGTTCATCTAGCAATCAAAGCCTTCCTACCTCACCTACAACACAAAGTTGTCCTAATTGGAACAGACAATATGGCAACTATGTATTATGTACAAAAACAGGGGGAGGGACACACTCTCTCTAATTACCTCACTTGGCACAGAAAATATGGAGATTGACAATACATGTCAACATTCATCTCCTAACAGAACATGTCCGAGGGACGAGCAATCAAATTGCGGACTTTTGTAGCAGAACGCAACAACAAGTTCACGAATGGGAGATTCACCCCAATGTTCTTCAACCATACTTTCACAAGTGAGGGTTTCCAGTATTATACCTGTTTGCAACAAAAGAAAAAGCTAAAAGCCCACACTGCACAAGCTGGTATCCACACCATCAATCCAAAGGCAATTGCCTATGGATGAACTGGTCAGGGATATTTGCATACACTTTTCCACCTCTTCCACTACTTCTATTAGTGGTCAGGAAACTCGAGCAAACATCTCTCACCATGAAACTAATAGCTCCAGCATTGGCTTGACAACCATAGTTTTCAATACCCCAGGAACTGTCTTTAGTCCCACACGAGAAGCTTCACCTGTCATGATCCTCCAGTGACACTTTAGTTTCTACAATCTATGATACCAAAATGTTATTGCAATTATTCTCTCATTTTGACAAACCAGAGTTTCTGAATCAGGTTGTTATATTATTAAGATGCTGTCCATGTTTTATTGTTTGTTGTACATTGTTTTCCTTTATTTTACAAAAGCACCTTACTGAGCATTTTGTCTGTATTCATACATGTGTTCCACGTTTCGGAAAAGACACTTGGCCAAAGCATTCCTATGCTCCTCGGGGGCCGCCGTACCTGCCTCCTCCACTATTGAGACCGAACACACCCTGCCACACCTCGCAGATGCTTCTAGCGTCTTGCCTGCACTCTTCTCTGCTCGCGTCTTGCCGATGTGAATCCAGTTCGGTAAGACCTTTGCGATTCTGTTTCTTGAACAGCTGATTTCCTTATGTAGGGGACTTTCAGCCTGATTCATGAAATCCGAATTCTGCGATTTTTAAATTGCGATTCACAGCGTATCGCAATTTAGAAATCGCAGATCGGCATTCATCAAAATTACCGAGAAAATAAAGCGATTCGCACGCGGCCGCAAAAAGCGCTATTTCCGTCAACATCCGTGTCGGAATTGCGATATCGCTAATTGCGATCTCGCAAAATCGCGAGATCGGAAAAACGGGAAGTCGCATTTCGAGCACAGTGATGACATCACAACCAGGAAGCAGCCAGTTCCCACCCCCATTTATAACAGTGAGGCTGATCTCGAGGCTGCATCTTACTGAGCTCCTGCCAGGACACCTGAAAACTTGCAAATCCTCAACTCATCTGACTGCAGCAATGGCAGAGGAGGCTGTAACAGGGCCCAGCGACTCCGGGCGCAAGAGGAAGATCAAATTCTCCGAACAGGAGTTGGAGCACCTGATTGATGGGGTGGTTGATAACCATCCTAAACTTTTTGGCAAAGACTCCAGGAGGGTGCCTGAGGCGGAGAAACGCTGTATCTGGCTTGGGATAGCTGCTAAAGTCAACTCTGTGGGCGAGGCACACAGGTCGCTGGAGGAGCTTAAGAAGAGGTGGTACAACCTCCGAGGTCGTGCCAAGGAGAGGGTGGCAGAGAGGCTGGGCGAGACCCTGGCTACTGGAGGTGGAGAACCTACTGTCCCTCCCAACACCCCCATGGAGGACTACGTGGAGGACACTCTAGGCCAGAGGCGTGCATTGGGGTCACCAATCTGGACTCATCCGGCCCCACCCAAGAGAGCCAAGGTAAGTGGCATGCGACTGCGACCCTATCCCCTATCAATGGCCATGACCCTATAGCCTCCCATAATCTTCCAAAGTCATGCCATCCATGCACATTAGGTAATGCCCAAAAGCATTGTGGGACATGTAGTCTGCCCACAATGTACAAGTACCCCAATGCAGCCAGACATGTCCCAAAGTACGCAATGCCACAGCCAGTCAGGGAATGTCATCCAGCATGCATGTAGCAACTGCACGTGTGACAGATACATGCAACTAATGAACGTCCACTTCCCCTCACAGGTGGCGCTGACAACAGCAGCGATAGCGACAGGCTGCTCATTGACGAGCAACCAGAGGATGCCGAGGAGCTGCCAACAGCGACACATCCTGCACCAACAGGCGCAGCACCTATCCCCACAGCCAGGACAACACCATCTGCGCCAGCACCATCAGGCGCAGCACCTATCCCCACAGCCAGGGCAAGACCATCTGCGCCACCACCATCAGGCGCAGCACCAATCCCCACTGGCAGTGCAAGACCATCTGCGCCACCACCATCAGGCGCAGCACCAATCCCCACTGGCAGTGCAAGACCATCTGCGCCACCACCATCAGGCGCAGCACCTCTGACTACCTCAACTCCACCACCAGCTGCACCCTCTACATCTGGTGCAGCTACTGCAGTCACAGTGCGCACACCCACTGTGGCCAGCCAGCAGAGCAGGCATGGCAGGGCTCGCCAGCAGAACACTGCACGCAGCGGCAGGAGGGGGATGGATGTGCGCGTGCCAGGCTTGAGTATAGAGTGCCGGATGCTACGCATACACCAACTGCAGGCAAGACGGCAACGGGCGATCCAAATGCAGTTCCATAACATTGGCCACAATGTGGTCAATGTGGCCGACAGGATGGACCGCATGACGGCAGCCATGGAGGCCAACACTGCTGCGCTCATATCGCAGCGAAACACCGCCCGCCGCCGCCACCGGCAGCTACTTACGCGGCTGTCAGCCTACACCCGCTCTAACTATGTTATTGGGAATGCCACCTCCCAGCTCTCGCGACGGTCCCTGGCGCAGCAGCAGCAGTTGATCCAATGCTGTGAGGACATGGCCCGAGTGTTGGAGCAGGTCACCACTGCCGTACTGGCACTCCATCCTACTGGGCCAGGCAATGTCGGGGGGGATGATACCAACGAGGGCACCTCAAGTGTCAGCAGCCTGTCTGCCTCACAGGTTGCCGTGTTACGCCGCAGCACCAGGCCCACTGCAGGGTCACGTGCCGTGGCAGAGGAAGAGCCGGAGAGGCGATTGGGTGCTGCGCGCCGGAGGCGCACTTGACTTTCATGTACATTTGTTGGGACATGCTGACGATACAAGCATGTCCTGCGTTTTGTTCACAGCAGTATGGCGCAATACTGCTTGCATAGAAAGGATTGGAACTTAACATTATTATTGTGAATTCAACAATAATATTTATTCTTGCATCATATACCGGCCTCCTGTCATTATTTCCATTTGCATGCAATTGTGAATTGTTGGGTGAGGGGAGTGGGTGCACTAGAAACTGTTCATTGTGATGTGGTTGCGGCGTCTGTGTCCTTCAGCTGGGTTCTCCCCGCGTGCATGACGCACATGTGCAGGTGGCCGGTCGTCCCCTTCCGACTCACTGCCAGAGATCTCTACATGTATCCGGCGCTTGGTGGCAATGTTGTGTAGTATTGCACACACAGCCACAATGCGGCAGCAGACATCAGGACTGTAGTACATGGCCCCACCAGTCTTGTGCAGTATGCGGAATCTGCTCTTCAGTAGCCCAAATGTTCTCTTAATACAATTCCTTGTGCGTATGTGTGCTACATTGTAACGCCGTTGCTGTGGTGTAGCAGGGTTGAGGTATGGGGTGAGGAGGTATTCACGGAGGGCGTAGCCACTGTCACCTGAATGAGAGGAGCAGAGGGTGAGTGCCTGTGCAGCGCAGCGACTTCATCGCAGTGTGACATTGTGGGCAAAGTGTACTTACCAAGTAGGTGTCCTTCCCCAAAGTCTCCCCTGGCCAGTCGTGTGTGGAGGCCGCAGTGCCGGAATATGAATGAGTCATGTGTACTCCCCGGGTACTGTGCCACTATGTCCGTGATGTATGTCTTAGCATTGCAGACCATCTGGATGTTGAGGGAGTGGTAGGACTTGCGATTGCGGTACATGTACTCCGTTGCAGCTGGTGGGCAGATGTGGATGTGGGTACAGTCAATGCATCCAATCACATGTGGGAAATGCGCAACATTGTAGAATTGATGCTTGGTCTCATCCAAATCCTGTTGGCTGGTGGGAAATTTGATGTGGTGGTGTAGCTGGGTCAGCATTGCGTCAAGGAAACTCCCTAGGCAGCGGGACATGGTGGGCTGGGATATCCCCCCAGCAGCCGCAACTATCCCCTGGAAGCTCCCGGAGGCCAGGAGGTGCAGGCTACACAATACCTGGACATGTGTTGGCACGGCATTGGTCCGCCTTGTTGGGTGCTGCATCAGGGGGTCAAGGTCCTGAATTAGCTTGATGATCATTGCCCCATTCAGGCGGTACTTTGCGTATATTTGCTCTCTGGTTTGGCCCAGCAGGGTGACCCGCTGGCGGAATATCCTCTCCTGGATTCTGCGTCTCCTCCGTGCTGCTCGCTGTAGCCTTCGCCGCCTGACCACCATGTACAGTCCTGGCATTCTGACACTCCTTATGCTGATGCTGCATCTCCTTAAGTGTGTTTGGTCAGGCCTGCACCAGTTACTGATTGGCCAACGGTTTTTCGAAAAAAAAATTCAATGGCTTTGATGGTTACCACCTGCTTTGGGTGTCCTTAAATTGCGCCTCGCAAACAGCGATTTTGGGGTTTTTCGCTAATAGCGATTTTTCATGAATACCGATTGCGATTGTATTGCGACATCGCTATTAATTTCGCAGAATCCGTGGTTTATCGCTAATTCCGATTCGCTAATGGTCTACTGCCGGGATTCTGCAAATCTTTTAGCGATTTCGCAAATCTGTGTTTGCGATTTCGCTATTTTCGTGGTGAATACCGATTTTGGAAATTGCGCCCGCAATAGCATTTTCGCAGATATTGCGAGCGCAATTGTGCTTCATGAATCAGGCTGTTTGTTTTCTTATAAACAGCTGCAGCTTTTCTAATCCTCGAGTGCGCGAGTGTGTTTAAACGCACATTGAAGTCTTGACAGCCTTTCTTTTAAAGTGCATTACGGAGCACATTTCCTCTACGCGCTTATTTCATTTAGTTGACCTTATCCAGAGACTTGTTTGACCTTAGCTCCACGGAACGTTTTTGAAATGGAACAATTATCGCAAGAAGTATTTGGCTAATTATACAAAGGCATAAATACATAAAGACTAGTTTTACATTTAAAGGCAATTCAAGATTGAGTTGAACATTGAGTTGAACATTATTTTACATATAATGAATATTAGAGCATGTGGTGTTCTTTTTGGAATAGTTGGACAATAAGTGCATTCTGCTTAAATCAAGGTTATGTTGAAGCTAAAGTATTAAACCCATTCTTATGGGACTGATTTGCTTTAAACACTCAACCTCAGAATTACTGAATACCTTTTACAGACAGCGTCAGGTTGTCATAAGGAAACACCAGCGATTCTCTTGGAGGCCAGATATGCGCAACTACTCAACCTGCTTGTTATCTGTTAAATCGCTGCAACAGAACGCTTGACCTTTTTCTTTTCAGGTCATAGTTGTTAGAAGTATATCTAATATATGATATGTTTATTGTTATATGTGCCAGAAATATAGACTGAAGAACACCAACTTAGCTGCCACTATCTCTGTTCCAGATCTCCTTCCCCGCAGTACCCTCCCTAATTCCCTTCCCCTCATCTGAGCATCTTGATACTCTGGTGTTTTTTGAGCACAGAGGCAAGGCTGCCTGAAGGTGGGCTTCTTGAGGGTACTGCTCCAGAGGAACCGGATCTGACATCACCTCAACCCTGACCTTCTCACACTGAACCATGTAACACTAAGACATCCCAATCCCAAAGAAATGAATCTTGCAATGTGGCTCCTGAAGTCTTAGAATTCAGATACTTAAATGTACCTCAAGAATGTATGAACATTCTTAAAGAGGCTCGTAAACTAACTGCAAGGCAATGTTATGCAGCAAAATGGAAAAGATGTGTTATGTTCTGCCACAAACAAGACGTCAACGCTCTTCATGCAAAGGTACAAACAATGATTTTATACCTATTGCATTTACAAACAGCAGGATTGACATACACTTCTATATGATTACATCTTGCAGTTATTGCAGCATATCTGCACAATAGACAACACATATTGGTGCTTTTTAAAATTCCAGTTATCAAAGCCTTTATGGATGGACAGGATAATTCCTCCTAGACTTCCCCCTGCCCCAGCATGCAACTTAAACATTGTCCTAACAAGATTAATGGGTCCTCCTTTTGAACCACTACACTCTTGTCAATTGCAGTACCTTTCATGGAAACTTGTGTTTTTAATCGCTATTACTTCTATTAGAAGAGTCGGTGATGTTCAGGAGTTAACTCTAGAAGAGTCTTTCTTTCAACTACAGAGTAGTACTTAGAACCAACCCAAAATTCCTACCAAAGTGGTTTCCAATTTTCATATTAATCAATTCATTGATTTACCAGTTTTTTTTTCTGGAACCAGACACAGCTGCAGAAAGGGCATTAAACACTTTAGATGTCAAAATGGCATGAATGTGCATCAACAGGACTAAATCATTTAGAAAAACAAAACAATTGTTTGTTGCAGTGGCGGAGGTGGATTATCCTTGCGTGTATGTGAGTGACGTAGTTTTATGAGAGACACATGAAACACCAGATGAATAGTATATTCATCTGGTAACAGGATTCAATATTTTGTTAATTGGAAAGGGACCAATAAATCATGGTTGTAGCTTTCTGGAACTATCTAGGTGAATGTTATGAGTGGAGGGTCAAACCAAATCTCCTAAGTTATACTGGGGTTCTATGTTTATCAGCATGCAACTTAGTGACTCCTTTGTTTTGTGCTAAACATCTACAAGCCTTTTCCCTTAAGTGCTGTAACTGATCAGAAACAGATGGCATCCAACCTGGTAGAGGAGGGAGGAGCACTACAATAGCCCTTGGGTGATATCCAGTGAGAAAATAGAAGGGGTACAACCTAAGGCTGTATATGTGCTATTGTTGTAGGAAATCTCAGCAAGAGGTAGAGTCTGATCCCATTGAATGGTTAAAGTGGGTGTGAAGCACCGTAGACTCTGTTCCAAATATTGGTTGACCCTTTCTGTTTGGCCATCAGATTGTGGATGGAAAGCAAAGGACAGAGCTACTTCATTGAACACATGGCCCTCCAGAAGTTGGATATAAATTGTGGATCACGATCTGATACAATCTTACTTGGAAGGCCATGTAATCCTAGAATATGTGTTAAAGAGATGTCACTGAATTCTACCGCTTTGGGCACTTTTTTCAGGGGGATAAAATGACCCATTTTAGATAACATATCCACTACTTCCAATATGGTGGTATTTTTATATGTTCTGGTCGATCTGTAATGGAATCCAAACTGATTGTATGCAAGGGTGCAGACGAAATGGATAGTGGTTGTAAAAGTCCTGCAGGGGCTTTATTACGTGCACAAACAGGACATGTCTTAACATATGTCTGGACATCATTTTTTTTTTTTTTAACTCTTTATTCGAGACTGATTACAACCAGGTACCACTTTTACATATTAATACATGTATCTTCCATCAGTCTCATTTTCATCTTTTCTCCCCAACCAAGAGCCAAAGAAACAAAACATCTTATCTGTCGTCATTGTGTTTACATTCTTCCCTGCAGCATGTGAGGCTGTCTAATAGTTTATACATGACTAGGGATAATGTCCAACATTCTCGTGTTCGTGAGTAGTATTGACATGTCCTTTCAGCTCCACTATGGGTAGAGCCTGCATTAGTCCTTCAGCTCCACTAAACATATCAAAGAAAAAACAGCCTTTGCCCCTCCCGTCCCTTCCCAACAGTCCCTCCCAATCCCTCCCTAGTATCCTGGTCATAGTGAAATAACTGAAGTATAGTGCCTCCTGATTCATGATGTAACCATGTAGATCATAACGTATGTATACCCGTGTCCTGTACGCTGCCTCGGGTATCATAATTACTTGTCCCTACAGCTCGATACCCCTAGTAGGTATCACACCCTATCTCCTTGTGACAGTATAAGGTCCATCCCCTCCAAATCCATCAGCATTACCTCCCAGTCCGGTGCTATGGGATACTTCAGCTGTCCTTTCTCTTCTTCTCTTCTAAGAGCTGACCCCTCCGCCCGGCCCCATTTCACTAGGTCCGCCTGCCACATGGACACTTGGGGTGTTCTGTGGGATTTCCATCTCGTTGTCAATGCCCTGACCGCTAATAGGAGGGCCAGATCTATGAATTTCAACTTAGCCTTCAGCTGTTTGGGTCGTTTACGAAACCCCACTAAGCAGTATAGAGCTTCCACAGGTCCCGGCATCTGAGTAACGGTCCCCAATACCTGACATATCTCTGTCCAGTATCCCCGAAGGCGTGCACAGGCCCAGAGTATGTGGAGGAATCCTGCCTCTTCTTCCCCGCAACGTGGGCATGTGTGTGAGGAGTCGGGAACATCTTGTGCAGTCTTTTTGAGGCTAGATACGCCCTATGCAGCACCATTACTTGTATGAATCTAAATTTAACATTCCGTGACACTCGCCTGGGATGCTCAATGATAATCTGCCAGGCCTTATCTGTCAGTGCTGCGTCTGTAGCCTGAGCCCAAGTATCTCTAAGCGTGGTGATTGGAATGGCTGCATGTTCCCTGATCCCAGTATACAACCATCGTACCAGGTGTCCCCCTGCCCCATATAATATAATAAGTGGACCAACTCCTGTTGTGTGGGCTGGAGTCGCTGTGGCGCCCAAGTGTTCCGGATGTAATGAGATATTGCGGCATGCAATAAGTACAATCTGGGGTGGACGCCTGGGACCTGTTGAAAGGAGTCATGGTCCAGCAGGGTCCCGTCCCCAAAGAATGCGCCCACCTCCTCTATCCCATTCTCTGCCCAGGGGTGCAGTACCTGCCCTGTGGTCCTGCCTTGCGGTGTCGGAATACCCAGTAAGGGAATGTTTGCCGTATATGGCTTTGTCGATGAGGTGTATGCTAGTGCTCTTCTCCAGCATATCAAAGCCGTGTGAAGGAGCGGGTGACTGTCCGGGGGGATCCTGCTTTTTGGCAACAGCAGGGAGTGTAACTCTCCTCGTGCCAGTCGCTCCGGTGTAAAGTCAATCTCGTAGAGATTCCTACCAGCCACCCAATAGGAAAGCCACTGGAGTTGACTGGCGTAGTAGTACCCTCGAAAGTCAGGGACACCCATGCCTCCCGATCTGGTCCCCAATTGCAGTTTCCGGAGACTGATACGTCGTCGACCGGTGCCCCATATAAGGTGGTATTGAGTGTATTAAATATCTGTTGGGGGACTATCACGGGCAGGTTTACGAAATAATATAATAAACGGGGAAGCATGACCATCTTAGAAATTGCTACTCTTCCCATAACAGACAGGGGCAAGGACGTCCAGAATCCCACACTGTTCCTGGGGCGTGTTATAGCTCTCTTAAGATTGCCATCTAATGTATCCTCCGGTGTCCTGTACATCTGTATTCCTAGGTACTTAAACGTGGTCTGGGCCACTGGTATGCGGTGCCTACCAAAGCTTATGGAGGCAGGGTGTTGCACGTCCCGAAAATAGAAGCCGTTCGATTTTACAGGGTTGATAGCCAAGCCGGACAACTCTTCGAATCGGCTAAATATTTCATAAAGTACCGTGTGATCTGCCTCCAGGTCTTTGAAATATAATAGAATATCTTCCGCGTATAGAGATGTTAAATTATGTACGCCTCTGACCGGGATGCCCATCTGAATTCCATGAGCTCGAAGAGCTATGGCCAGGGGCTCCAGGGCAAGTACGAATAGGAGCGGGGAAAGGGGGCATCCTTGTCTGGTGCCCCTATACACCGGGTAACTATCCGAAACATGTCTACCCGTTCGCGCCCTGGCTGAGGGATCCGTGTATAATAGTCTGATCCACCGTAGTAAGGGGTCCGGAAAACCGAACCGTTCCAGGACAGCAAACATAAATGTCCACGACAGGGAGTCGAACGCCTATTTTAGGTCCAGAGCAATGCAGCCCGCCTGGGGGTAGTCTAGTGGCGTAGTTGTCATGATTGCATGCAGCCGCCGCATGTTCAAAGACGTACTCCTTCCCGGGAGAAACCCGCATTGGTCTCGATGCACCAGGGTAGGAAGGTGAGACTGTATATGTAAGGCTATTATTTTGCTGAGAATCTTATACTCTGTGGAGAGCATAGACAAAGGCCTGTAGTTTCCCATATCCTCAGCATCCCTCCCAGGCTTAGGTATCGACGTGACCAGAGCCTGCATCGTCGACGCAGGTAAATGTCCCTCCTCGGACGCGGTCCTATATATCTTTTCCAGGACCGGTGCTAAGGTATCCGCATATACCGAATAAAATTCTACCGGAAGCCCGTCTAAGCCCGGTGTCTTATTACGGTTGAGAGACCTGATGGCGACACGTATTTCCTGCTGCGTAATTGGCCCCCCCAGTTCCTTTCGCACATCTTCAGACAACATCGGGAAGGGGAGGTCCTGTAAAAAATCAGACACCCCTTCCGGGTCCTCACGATCCAGAGGAGCATAAAGTGCTCTCAAGTGGTCGTAGAACACTATTAATCTCGGATTGTGAGCGGACCAGGTTTTCCGCTCTATCCATAATCCGTGTTATCACCGGGGGGTCAGGTTGGTCACTTATCAGGCGGGCCAATAGAGTGCCCTATCTGTCAGCCTCGGTGTGTTGACGGCGTAGGTATTCCTTGTGGTCAATGTTCCTCCGTGTTTCCAGTGTTTCTGCGTGTTCAATGTTACCCGCCTGCAACTCCCCCTTTTTCTCCGGGTCCACACTCGCCTCCTTCTCAAGTCTCTTTAAACGGTCTTCCACCTCACACAGTTTTTTGTGGACTTCCTGTCTCGCTCCAACCAGTTGACCTATGACTTCTCCCCTCACTACTACTTTAATGGCGTCCCACACCACTAAATTTGAGGAAGCAGTGTCCCAATTTTCTATAAAATACTTATTCAGAGTATCTGACAGTGTTGCCCGAAAGGGGCCATCCTCCAGGAGGAGAGGGTTGAGCCTCCAGGTAGGCACCAGGGTCGGCACTCTACCCCAAAGGAGGCTGAGCGATGTCTGGACATCATTACGAATATTTTTCCACCAAAAATTTCTTTCAACTAATGCTGAGTTGTTATGCCATTGTAAAATCTGTTGTCGTAACTCTGATTGTGGTAGGAACAATTGGTCATTAGGAAAGAAATAATTGTCTCATACTATTCCTTGGGTTTTGTAACCATTTCCGGGGATCAATTGCATGAGATGTCTTCTTGACCTTCAATAGAAAGGTTTCAGCCAGAGTAGTTGCCACTATCTTGTCAGAAGGAATGATGCTTGGAGGTGAAGGACAATGCTCTTTGTCCTCACTGTGTCCCAGTCTGGACAAGATGTTCGATTACAATTGTTTATGCCCTGGGGCGGTATGTAATGAGAAAAATCGAAATCACAAAAAAATGCAACCACCACATCTGTCGTGGTGTAAGGGCTTTGACTGATGTGAAGAACTGTAAATTCTTGTGATCTGTAAAGATAGTGATAGTATGTTTGGTTCCCAATAAATGATGTCGCAAATCTGTGAAAACTGCCTCAATAGGTAAAAGCTCCAGCTCAGCCACTGTGTAATTCTGTTCCTCCGGGAGCAGTTTCCGTGAGTAAAATGCCAAGGGATGTAAATGACCTGTGTTCGGATCTTTTTGGGATAAAACTCCTCCAAGGGCTACGTGTGAAGCGTCTGCTTCTATAAGGAAAGGTTGATCAGGGTCTGAGTGGGATAGGACAGGGGCTGTGGTAAATGCTGTTTTATAAGTGTTGAAAGCTTATTCAGTTGCATCTGTCCAGGTGAAAGAATATTCTTTCTTTAAGAGCTGAGTAATGGGTGTCACAATACCAGGGAATACATTTCCTGTAGAAATGAGCAAACACAACTGCTCTTTGGACCTCTTTTACAATAGTTGGCGATGGACAAGTAAGGATGGCATCTACCTTTTTAGGATATATTGTAATCCCCTCTGGGGAAAGCAAGTAATCAAGGAACTTAACTGATCTGACATGGAAAGTGCATTTCTCAAATTTTGCTTATACATTTTTTTCTCTCAGACGTTGTAGAATGGCTCTAACATGGAGCATGTGCTCTTGTTCTGTTTTGGAGAAAATCAGAATGTTGTCTATATGGATGAAAGCACATACATCCAAGAAGTCATGCAAAACTTTGTTAATTAAATATTGAAATGCCGCTGCGGCATTACAGAGCCCAAACAGCATTATAGCATATTCAAATAGGCCAAATATTGTTCTAAAAGCGGTTTCCCACTCATCTCCTACACGCAAATGAGATGGTATGCAGCGCATAAATCCAATTTAGTGTAGATGGTGGATCCGCGTACCTGGTCTAAGAGAACTGTGATTAAAGGCAATGGATAACATTTTTTATTGTAGCCTTATGTACTGCTAGATAATCGATGCAATCCCGAAGCTCCCCATTCTTTTTTGCTATGAAAAAGAGTGGCGAGCAACTGAGGGAGGTAACTGCTTTAACGGGCTTTAAGGGGTGGACGTTGATTGGCATCGAATACTTAGGTGATGTCTGGAAAGGGGATTCCCCCGCTCCTTTGAGTACCTCCAAAGGGAATACAACCCATATCAGTCACAGATATACCATCATATACGACTCCTGCATGCCCTACGATCCCACTTACAGAGTGGTACATCTATTCCAGAATACTCCCCGATGGAAGATAGGTTGTTGCTTGACCCCACAACAGAGAAACCCACATCAACAATTTATCGTAAATTAATAAACAACATACCTGACCCCCTGATCACTCTTAGAGCGGCTTGGGCCATAGATCTTGGAAGCATAGACGATGAAGACTGGCAGGATGCGCTGCAGAGTCCTAGAGAGATTGCAATCCATTTGAGGTTCAGACTAGTGCAGCTAAAAATCCTTGACCGTACCTACTACCCCTGCACACACCTTTATGCATGGGGCAGGAGTCAATTGGCGTCATGCGTAAGGGGCTGTCAACAGGAGGGCACCTTCTTTCATATCTTATGGGAATATCTGGAGATCATCTCCTTCTGGACGAAGGTCACCAATACGATGTCTAGTGTGGTGGGGGAGACGGTTCTGATGGAGTCGAAGTGGCTTTTATTGATGCTTAAAGGGGACACTGAATGGTTTAGGTATGTGGAAATATGGTTGGCCCTGGCAACGGGAGTGGCGAAACAAAATATTGCTAGGGGGTGGGAGGCGCAGACACCCCCACAGTGGGAGGAATGGAAGCGGGACCTTGACTGGTGCCAAAGGGCCGAAGAAACTGTATACAAAAGTAGGGGTGTACTGAAAAATGGAAGAAAGTGTGGGCGCCCTGGCGGAAATACAGAGAAAATGGAGTAATCATGGAGGGGTAGGAGAGATCGGGATTACTGCCCTTGTTGTTCCCTAACGATTATTTTACTGTCAACTCTTGTGATATTTCCCAATGTAATATATAGACACTACTTTGTACTGGTCTCTAGAGCTTTGGTAATAAAAATAATTTTAAAAAAAGAAAAGAGTGGCGGGGAGACCGATGAGGTTAAATGCGTAATAAATCCCAATTCTAATAACTCATCCAAATATTTATATAGATACTGTGTCTCAGGCTCAGTAAGAGCATGAATCCTACTGCAGGGTAAGACAGCCCCCGGGATCAGATCCATCGGGCAGTCATACCCTGTGAGGTGGTAACTGGGTGGCCTGAACTCGACCAAAAACATCAGAAAAATCATGATATTCTTGTGGTAATATCATAGGTGACGATGTCTGTATGACAGCATGATGCAACGGTGTGACTGGATATTGTGCTTCTTGGTAACAGTGTGTCCTGCAGAAAGGAGAATTTAAGGTTGCAGTCCGTTGGACACAGTCCATTTTTGGATTATGATATTCCAACCATGGAATACCGAGAATAACTCCAAACATTAGTGAGTCTATGAGAACAAATGTAGCTTGTCCGGTATGGCCATTTTCACAAACCAAAGTCAGTGGTGTAGTATTAAAGCGAATAAGTCCTGAGGACAGAGCAGAACCAGCTACTCCTCTTACTGGTTGTGGTTCAGGTTTAACCACATGGGGAATTCCCGCCTTTTTGCCCAGTGTCAAATCATGAAAATTTTCGGTAGCTCCGGAATCAGTTAGAACAGACAAACTATGTCTATGTTGTGTAGAGACAATAAATGTCATTCTAACGGTCATGTGACTAGGAATTCAATTGACAATGTTGGTTACATATTGTGAGATCTTATGATCATCAAGTCGCGAAGGGACAAACTCAGTTCTCTCCAAGAGCTTTAGTTTTCCGATTCTACAAGACTTGTATCCATGCTGGCCACTGTCTTGGTTTTTTCTTTTTGTGTTTTATTGGACATTCTCTGGCAAAATGTCCAGGTTTCCTGCAATACAGACAAAGATTCCATGTGCAGCGTCTGTCTTTTTCTTCTATGGATAACGATCCTCTAAAACCTCCAATCTGTATAGGTTCAGATCCATTTGTTTTGTTGTCTACTTCTTTCTTTTTCCTTTTTAATTACCACCACCCTTGAATCTCCTCGTGCTCTCTCACTTTCACCTAATCTGTGATCGAGTTTGACCACCAGGTCTATGAATTCCATGTCATCCTCAGTTAAGTCCACTATATGAGCCAGTGAATCCTTCAAGCTGTCCACGAGTTCCCTTTAGAACAGGGAAGTGTGCTTCTCTTCCGGCCATTGTCTCTCAGCAATTATACTGTTTAAATTAGTGATGTAGGTAAGGAAGTCTTTGGAACCTTGCTGTTAGTTAAGCAACTAATTTTCACTAGAATGAATAAAAACATGGCGTGCAAAGAGTTGTGTCACTGCATTCGTAAATGCTGCATATGTTTTCAAAAGAGGATCATCATTTTCGGTTATGGGAATGGACCAATTTGCAGCCACGCCTCCTAAATAAGAAATAATAAACGCAATTGTTGCCGCATCTGTAGTAAACATTTGGTGTTTACAAGGAAAATGTAATTGACATTGACTCATAAATGCGTGCTGTCCCCTGTAAAACATTCTAGATTAGCCAGAGGTACTGAACTGGATTTTATACCAGTTTTCTTGTAAATTCTGATCAGAGCCTGGTGTAGGTGGAATTGAGGAAGTAAAGGTTGTTGACCCAAACCTAGGATAATTCAGCACAGGGCGAATTTCTCTTGGATCTGCATCTCTCTATTGTGGGAATTTTAACCCTACTTATAGCTATTTCTTCCCTTAGGGCCAGATGTAGGTAGCCCTTTACCAATCGGAATCGGCCGAAAATACCGATTTTCGGCCGTTTCCGATCGGTAAAGGGCTAGGGAGATGTAGGTGCACATATTCGGTAATTTTACCGAATCGTTATTATTACCGAATCGGTAATAAGTACCGATTCGGTAATAATTACCGAATCGGTAATATTTACCGATTCGGTAATATTTACCGATTCGGTAAAATTACCGAAAATGCTATGTGGGTAGCCAATTTTCTATTGGCACATGGCTTACAGATTCGGTATTTTACCATGGAATACAAATCCATGGTAAAGGTCCCAAAGGGAAGGGGGATGGAATAAGAAAAAAATAGAAATACCAGGAAATCAGGAATGCGTCTTCTATGCACCATTTTTACAGGAACCATGAACACTGACTTCTGGATACTGATGTATCTGTGTTCTAATGTGGGTGTGGGATTAAGCAGAGAGACAATCACAGTTGTATTACATATACTCTTTTCTGTCACTGCAACAAAAGATATGGGTTAATAGTCCCATAACACTTTCGCTGTACAAACTTAAATTCCTACTGCCAATAAACATACCAACAATCATGTGGGGTCTTAAACACCAAAGAGGATCACGAGCCAAAAAGAAGCATGGCATCACAAAAGGTTCACAGCGCCAATAAGGAATATTGATTTACCAAATGTCTGTGCGAAGTACTCTTGCAATTTACATGCGGCAATACAAAACAAATGTATTAAGCATTAGAGATAAGAGATATGCTTCAACGTGAGTTAACAAGTGCTAATGGTTTGCCACTGACTAGTATTCACCTTTTCTCAGTAAGCTTCTTCCATGTCTTTTAACTGGAAATAAAACTATAAGCAGAATAAAAGACATACACAAAAGGGTTTCCCACCATACAATGGGTTTTCAAGTTCTATGTTCATATGCAAGAAATATGTTTCTTTTCATGTATCTAGTGTCAGATACTATCACACGATGCAGAGTTCAGATTCTCTCCTATTTTGCTTACGCTGACATTGCAAGCAATATTAGTCCGTTATACAAAATACTTCTTTAGTCTATTGCTTCGAAGGAAATAAGAAAGCAAGTCCGATGTGCCTTGAGGATAAAAATAGTTTGTGTTTACCTTTTGTGGAGCAGCTGCTTCCAACCGTTCACAAGCGCTCAATCGGTAGGTTCAGGATGTCAGTTTTAATTCTCCTGAGCTTCTATTACAGGTGCTGCGGTAGCTGACGTCGCCGAGAAGACGAAGGGGGAGACCGGAATCCAGGAATGCAAGAAACCGCCCAAGAAGGAGGATCGTAGCATTGAAGACTTGGAGACAAGTGAGTGCACCGTAAATCAAACGAGGCTGGGCACGGAGCCTCTATGCAGCGAGAGTTAAAAAGCCTGCAGCGAGCAAGACACATGCACAGTCTAGTTGCAGTTGGCCTCTAGCATGTTCCTTTAGTAAACCCACGAGCATGATTCAAGATGTGGGTACTTTGAATATGTACACATGTTGCTGAATGTGCTGCCAACACACCTACTATGCAACAACAAACACATGTCCAGTTCCTACCTCTGCCACCAGGTTTAATTGTCTTCAGTCAACAAAGGTTCAGAAAAAGCTGTAAATAAACATAAAGAAAAAGAATACCCATACGATTAGCAATAACAAGGCCCTTATAGTTTTATAGCCTGCCATAACAAGGATTGTGCACATGAGGTACCAGGCCCATAACAACAATTGCAGTAAATCATGTAAAAACAATAGTATGAAGAAAACAAGCAGCAATGTGGTGCACAGTCCGGAAAGCCACTGAATAGCAAGGAGAACCAGTTTAAGAACCACTCCTGCTCAGGGGCACCTCCCCCTCATGCATGCCTCTTTGTAAATGGTGCAGTGCTTGGATGGCAAGAGTCAGAGTCCCATTGTCCATGTCATTCCCTGGAATAAAGGTGCAGCAGGACACAATGATCTTGGCACACACCCCTCCCTCCACTGTAGTCGTTAAGTCTATCACATATCGATGTTGCATCACCATGAGGAGGATGGCTCTCAGTTCTTCCTTGATCAAATTAAGGCCAAGCTCAGTGCTTTTCACGATGTTGAGCATTTCCCACCTGGTTATTTGTAACCAGCAGGTGTTCGCTTTTCTTTGCACGGTGAAGAAAGGTATGTACAGTGGTGGCTGGTAGGGAACGGGTTGAAAAAAGAGAAAATATAAAAAAATAAAAACACTTACCTCTTCAGAGCCGTTGTCTCTCCTCTGTTTCTCTTCCTGACTCTGAGTCTTGGAGGCAGAAAGCATGCAGACTCCTCTAAGCCAATCACAACACTGTCACCAGCATGACAGCAGCGTGGTGATTGGTCTGAGCGCCGATGTTCGGCACTCAGACAGGGACTGGGAGCATGTGCATGTTCTTCACCCAGGCTGTGCACTATAGCCGGTTAGATAACATGCCAAGTGCCCATGACTGGCCGGCCCAAGATGGCTGGCCAAACCGTCATGTGCACTTACTGTGCAAAAAACACTTCTCCTCCCTGTGACACAAATCCCTCTCCACCCTAACCTAGCCTTGTAGTTACGAAAAATAAAATGATAATAACGCTGTTATTATCATTTTATTTTTCAATTTTCCACTGCTCTGAGTATGGACCCTCCTGCTGATAATTGTGCATCAGAGAACAGTCTGAATTCTTCTGGAATGTCCTTGTACTGAGCCCATCCAAAATAATTAGCGGTTCTCTTTTTCATGAGCCTGATACAACGGAATTGTCTTCTTCCTTAGCAAGTGCTGGTACAAATCTGGCAGTACTTCTCAGGGAATTATCAGGGTTGGGGTGTGTATTGTCACCAGGGAGCAAATGCCATGCCATCTGGGGAAGAGCGAGTGTAGACAAACTGGTCGCACTCCAATAGGTATCCATCAGTGTGGAGGTGCCCCATTGCATATCTGGAATGTGCAGGATTGTCCCACAGTTTTTATTCATGCCCACTGGAATTGTTCCTTAACTTCTATAAACACAAGGAATACAGAATAAGTTTCCATACACTTAGGGGTTGCCCCTTCCCTTCTAGCCAAATGTATCCACCCACCTCGATATCCCAGATTTCCTGACATGCATGGAATATGTTTGATGTTGTTCAACCCTCCCTTACAAGACCCATCTTCCTTTCATATCATCGAGATGGACAGCCCTACACTGAAACTCTATGTCTGGGGTCCATTTGTTATAAAATAAGACTGCTCCAGATACATGTATGGCCACCATGGGAGCACAGATGGAATCAGGGGCAGACATGTCCGTGCACTGTTTTTGCTACTTCCAAGAATCTCTCATGTGGGAAGTCACGGGCCAAACAGCATCCTCTAGGATGGTGCTCCTCCTGCACATCTTATCTATCTCAGTTTGAATGTTGCTAGGCTCGGTAAAAAGGTATAGTGCTGTGGGACTGTTCTCATGTCTGCTCAGATTCACTACTACTCTGTTGGGTTGTACCTTGTTGGGTTGAATTTTGGCCTTAATCCTAAATGAGTATAGGTGGAAAAGGCATTTTGCTTTTTCAGGGGCTACCTCTTGGGCCAGTTAAGTTTGTCTGTGCCTACTGCATGCAGTATCAACAAACAGACGTAACATGACCTGGCTGATGTCTTGAAGCCCACGGCGGTCATGTGCTGATACCATGTGTTTCTGTAAGAGGAGGCTGTGTAGTGCATGTGGAATGCTAGCGTTAATTTTAGTGTAATTATAAGTGATATAGGAAAGGTCCCTAGGCAAGCGCTGTGATAGTTTCTGGATGGACTCCATTTGACTAGGCAGTTCTTTGGCAATTAATGGATGCAGCCGCACCCACAGCAAACAGAGGATTCATAGAAGTGCAAGAGTACTGGGATGAATCCAGGGGACATGTTTGTAGCCCTATGGTGATTGGGGGTTCTTATTTTAAAAGTTCAAGACAAAATGTTCACAGTGCAGTTCGCACAATTTAGATACTGTTGGGGTGTTGATATGGCCACTGAAAAGGTGGTGCACTTTGAGATTGGATTGCAGACCTGTTGGATAAGAGCTTGGTTAATTTGTAAATTTGGAAAACAGTGCATTATTGCATGTACCATCGTCAATTATTTTCTTTAGGGTTCCTGTGGTTTTCTTTAGGGGTGTGTTCTCCACACTCCACTCACGCAATTTTAGTGAGGTACCAGAAGGTGGCCTCTGTAGGGGTATATATGTTTTGATGGTTCAGTACAAAAAGTGGGTTATTGTTTACAGAACGCAATAACTTCTTGTGAGTCGTTGGGCTTCCATCCACTCCGTACCTGACTGGGTGTTAAACTGGTAAAGGATATTTACTGGTTGATCTCGTGAACATTAGGATGGTATCAGTTTTTGGCTAGTGTTCTATTGGTGCCGCCAGCCCCCCAATACCGTCTCTCCTAGTTTGTACATGGGGTGCTATTGGTGCAGGCGTTGTCTTTTGACGTACATGTGCACTGAGCGATGTGTAAAGAGGGGCGTGTTGCAGTTGGGTGCTGTTGGTGGTTGCAACTTGCCCTGAGGTCACGTGTGTACCCCACTAGTCCCTGGCCTGCAATGTGCAGCATGACCCTCCCTTGTGGCACCAGGTGTCTTGACTATGCCCTTTTTATGGAGACTTCTTTTGGGCTAGAGTTGAGCTTCTTTTTATGGTCTTTGGGCAATTCCCTAGATTTTACGTGACCTGCTATCTCATTTATCATGAATCGGAGAGGGGCGGAAAGCTGTTCCGTGACCCCTATGTGCACCTGCTCATGTCGTTTTGCGGTGTGGGAGGTTGGGCTTACAGCTCTCTTCAGATGATGTATGTAAGGCCTTGTGTGTTGGCTGATTGCTAGGCCTGATACAGGGTGAGCACATTCTGCATCCTGCTCTCACTCGAAGCTGAGATGGACTTTGCAGACTCCCTTCTTGCAGGCATTCCTTCTCCCTTGGACCATGTCTTTTCCAGGGTATTTGTACCTGCGGTTCCTAACTGTTGCTAGGGACTTCCTAGCGGCCGCATTCTCTTGTTATTTTGTCGAGCATGACCCGGTGAACAGACTTTGGATTTTTGGAAACATTGAGGGAAAAGAAGAAAAACATTGCTGCATGTAGAATCGAGTCTATGTCCAAGAACTCACCGGAATTCGCCCATTCATGGTGATGGACTGGGACAGCTGGTTATTCTGGCACAGCTCCCCTTCCGACTGACTCGGCGCCATGGATTGCATTTGAAAGAGTGTGGGATTTTGTGTGTTTGATGTGGCGGCTATGGGGTCGTCACTGTCCCAAGGGTACAGGAACCCTGGCTTTTCACTCTGAAGGACAGCTTCATTTTGGATCCGAAAGGGGGCCTCCATTTGGCTGGAGGCTGCTAGTTTTTCGGGGGCGCTGTCGGGACTACCCACCATGAAGGAATCTTGGTTGCAGGCTATATGCCAGAGAATGGGGACCTTTTGACCTGGTAATTGGAATCCGTCCCAATTGACTTGTGGTTGCAGGGATCCAGGGGCCTGCTTTTAAGCACTGTTCGGGAAGCCACTCTACCGCCCTCATTAAACTGCCCTCCCCCTGGGGTATGACCAGCCAACCCTGCCCTGGGGGATTAGTAGCAGAGTGGGGCTTAGGCTCCTGCAGGGGCTCTCAATGGCGGACTCTAATGAAGATACTCGATGGACAAATCACATACAGCAGCCCTAAATTCCCAAATGCAATTAAAGGCTTAAATTCCTAATGTCTCACTGGTCCTTCCTTTGAATTTTAGTACATTGAATTTTGAGGAGTGGGTGAAATGGTTGGTTTTAACTTACTGCACATTTGTGCTCTGTGTTTGTGTGAAGGCATTACCTCCCCGGAAAGTTACCTCTCCCTGCTGCATTTGTGGCCCCGGACCGTATTGGGCTGGGTTCCCTGTCTGTTGTTGCATTGACCACGTGTTTGTCTAACTACGTGATCCCTGTTGTTGAGGTGTGGTGGCTGACTGACCTCTTTGCTGTTGAGTGTAAAGAGCATTCAGGTTTCTGTAGGCTTAGTTTTGTGGATGGAGATTTTGTGGGTTCTGGCCCTGGCTTATAGACCTCTGTTTGTGGTATGCTTTTAGCCGGCACCTGTCTGCCATGTGACCCATTCTGTAGCAATAGTAACATTCCCTAGGGTCTGGTTGTTGGTAATCTCCCTGGCATCTGCTTCTGTAGCTGGGTTGAAACCCTCTGGGGTTCTGCGGTGGAGCTCCCATTGATACTGGTGCCATTTGTGCGCTTGCTGCCCCCTCGGGTGGTCTTTTTCAATTTGCGTTGGACAAACTTAGCTGTGTCTCTCTGAGCTTGCTCCTGTTTTTCGACATCATCTTGTTTCTTTTTGGGATAGTGTAACATGTGGGCTGGTATCTCACCAGGGTTTGGTGTCTAACCCCTCTACATTGTCCAATCCACTTTGTATCTTGGGGGTCAGCCTCTTTTTGAGGATATTACAAAGGAATGCGACTTGTGGGCCAGTATCAGTCCATGGCTGTCCTGTCTCTTGCCCCCATTGTGCCCAAAATCCAATCCAGAAAATCAGTTATGGTTTCCCCAGGTTTCATAGTCTCTGCCATTAACCCACCTTCATCAGGACAGTCAGGGGACATTTCTCTCAGGGCCATCCATTTTTGGTGCCTGTGTAAATTGAATGTGGTCCCGTCGTGCTCTGTGTTTGTCAGCGTGATTTCTGGAATGCAAGCTCAGGTAAACACCTTGTTAGTTTGCTCTCTGATACGATTACTTAGCAGACTTTTGACATCGCCTATCACTACTTTTTTCCCCGCAATGTTCTTTCCGTAGTCTTCTTCTCAAAACATGAGATCCATTTCCCCGCTCTATCTAGCAATGGCAGCAGTTTGGCCCTTAGCCCTTCTTTATCCATCTGAGCTGACAGACTGTTCTTGACGTGCCCTTCTGCAGTAACGGGTACATTTTGGCTTTGGGTAACTCTACTGGTTTCTCCCTAACATAGCATTCTCATCTTCTTAGGCAACCAGTCATGTAGGTGAAATTCCACTTGGGATCTCCTCTACCATGCCGGATGCAGTCTTCCACTATGGTCATGTCCTCTGGTAGGAAGGATCCCTCCTATATCCAATGTATATCATACTCATCTTTCCCTGCAGGCTAGCAGGTGGCAGAATGACCATGTAAAGTTCTTGCCTTCCTCTCTGGCCACTATCTCTCTTGGGATCAGTCTATCTGTCCCGTGCCTTGAGGAGGAGCATCGGACATCTTCGTTGCTGCTCCCCTCATACCTACACAAAGGTGCCATCTTGGTTCTCCTGCGTCTTGATTGAGTCTGCAACAGGCTACCTTGGTGTCTTATTTCCTGGTCAGGCCTTCTTCTACGTTGATAATCTGGTGAGGCTCGGATCCCATCAAAAGCCTCTCATATAGTTCTACCTCTGATTAACTGCCCGGTACCTACCCCATCTCTCCTCAGGTGGAAGGAACGCTGCTCTGCTTTCTCCCTGTGCTCCCAGTGTCCAAGCTCTTTATCTCTCCTTCCTTAGCTCATGCCTTTCCTCTAAATCTTATCTAGGTTGCCTCCTTCGCTCTGAACTATGCGCTGCTCTTTTTAGTTGGAATTTGCCCTCAAATTTGCTTTCTGTTGTTTCTTCGGTTATCTGAGCAAATGCTTTAGCTCCATCCTTGTCATCGGATCATGAAAGACTGGGCCCTATCCTCACCTCAGCTAGTTGTATCACTCTCCACAAGCTTTGTGTGCGTAGCACTTTTCACCCTTAGTGGGATGGGTATGCCCAGACGTGAGTCCCTTGCTCACTGTGCCACTGGATACAAGCTAGCCTGGCTGATGAAGGGTTTCAAGGATGCTTGTTTTCGGTCCAGGGAGGACCTGGCTTGGCAGTTCGGTCTGGACTGTTCCCATGAGGCACAGGGTCAAAACTGATTTGCATATGGCTGGGTCTACACTGGGGTGGCATGGTGAGAAAAAGAAGGATGGATTTAACCTAGATTGCTTGGCTGGGGGGTGAATGTATGATTTATTTAGCATTCCGTCCCTCATTTGTTTGCGTAGCACTCCTCAGGTGGAATGCACGCTGCTCTGCTTTCTCGCTGTGCTCCCAGTGTGCAAGCTCTTTCTCTCTCCTTCCTTGGCTCATGCCTTTCCCTCTAAATCTCACCTAGGTTGCCCTATGCGCTGCTCTATAAGGTTGGAATTTGCCCTCTAATGTGCTTCTGTTGGTTCTTCGGCTATCTGAGCAAATCCTTTAGCTCCATCCTTGTCATCGGATCCCGAAAGACTGAGCCCCCTATCCTCACACCAGCTAGTTGTATCACTCTCCACAACCGTTATGAATCTCCCTGTCACTCGAGTGTGTTTGCCTGAACCTGTGGGAGTGCTTGTCTCCATGCTGCTGGGCTCTATGCATTGAATGCAACGGACTGGGGGGTCGAACTTAGGTGAGCCCTTGCACTGGACTTGGGCGGCGCTGGGATTGCCTAGGCCTGCTGACCTGATAGACTCTTATCCTTTGACCGAACAGTTCTTTGCTAAGATGAGGGACCTCCAGCTCCCTCAACTGACGGATTTGTGTATCCCACTGCGTGGAGAGCATGCATTGGGGAGAGCACTACAATATCTGCATATGGCGGGGGAGGTGCAGACGTCTTGCTTGCAGTTTGTGGATTAGGATTATCGGTCTGGGCCTCCTCAAAGATGGCCCATAATTCTAATAGTGCCCCTCTCTTGTCCTCCTTTTGTTCTGTGTAATTGGTTAGTATGTGTGTTCGATTGTGTTGGTGTTGAAAGTTCCCTCCTTTGGCCATGGAAACACGTGGGCCTTAGTGTGTGCGTGCCATTTTCGGCAAAACTTATTACGTTTTTTAGCCTGTGTGGGGAAGCTAGTTTGCATGTGTTTCAGTAGCGACTCCATGATAGGTTGAGTAGTTTTAGAGGACAGATACAGTGCAGTACAGTACATTCTAACTACTGTGCTATGAGCTCAGCACTGTCTACAGATGTATCAACTTGAACATTTCACAAAATTAAATACCAATGCATATGAAGGGTTGCAAACTAGAAGAAAGTTCAATTGTTTTTCAAACTACATGAAATTTGGCATCTAATAAACTTTACTTTGGCATCAAATAATGAATTTTACGTTGGCATCAAAAAATGATTGTGAGAAATAGCAGTGCCTTCATATAGCACAAAGAGTCATCGACAAAGCTCAATACTTAAGACAAAATACAGTGGCATTAATTTCCAGTGCCAACCACAACACCAAATATACCTTGCAAAAAGTTCAAACTATAATAAGGAAAAAATGGAAAGAGAAAAATGACGACTTTGTTAAAAATACTTTAGCCCACTCCTAGCGTATGCTATCCTGCGACCAGGGGAACCTCTGCACAGTACATGCGACTGAGTGAGCCTGATAGTCTGTGAATACTGGCTCCAGGACAAAGATAATAATGTTTTGTGGAGAAAAGGAATAACTCAAAACACAAGCTACACCTAATCTCCAAGATTCAAACCTTTTTCCCAAACATCCAAATCGCACCCTGCATCACACCCAGGGCCCAAGCGTACCATCTGTGTCACGTTCAGTGGTCCAACAATATTCACCTTTCCTACTGTGCTGAGTATCGAAAAAAGCTGACCTACCCGGGAATGCCGCTGAGGCAGCCTTGTGACTACTCAGTTCAGACACATAAAATAGGTAACATGCCAGATTTCTGTCAGTGGCAGGGCGCTCCGGTTAAATTTTGCACTGCTTCCTAGCTTGCCATACGCCAAATGCTGAGACTAATGCTCTGATGTAGTCCCTTACCCTTTGTGACAGCTGCTTCAGGACGGACCTCCGACCCACAGATTCAGCAGCACCTCCAATCAATTGTGGTGTCTGCTCACCTTCCTTGCTGTGCAAATGTGAATCTGTCCAAGCGGGGTCCCCTTCTTTCGGCTGCATACGGTCCTGTTGTGAACGTATCTAGGACCCTAATTAAACATTCCTCATTTATGCCCTTATGTGGTTATAACAAATCATATCCTTATAAAGGCATAAGAATCATATCCATATTTAGTCATAGCCAATGCAGTTCAAATATGGCAAGGCTACTTCCCTAGACTCCTAGAAAGTACAATGCGTTCTTTAAACAAAACAAACCTCCAGCAGCCCGGGAATTCCCCCTGCTTCTGTTTTGATTTGTCCTAGAACTCCTGAGAGTCCTGAAAGAACTGCCAGTTATTAGTGACAGTTCTTAGTGACGTCTTATGTCCAACCTTACGTCAAACACTGCACCTTCCAGGTATAAATATACCAGCATTTGCCTTAAGCAAACACACAGTGGTTTGGAGCAGAGCGGCTATCTACTTACCCAAAGCCCAGCTGATGCGAGTGCCGAAGGAAGCCGACCCTCCCATTTGACGCACTGAGAAAGGCGCTGTCTTTTCTCCTGCCGAGAAATCCAGCTCCAGTGTTTCCAGTCACCCTTGCGGGTTGCTGGGAGATCGAGTCCTGAGAACGAGATACAAGACCTCCTTCATTCTATAACCAAGGTACGGAGCTGATTAGATCCTTAGAGAATTCTTGACTCAGATTCTTGGCAAAACTAACTTAACTTACACTGCAGCTCACTTACTCCTTCCCACGTACTAGGCTTAGGTTAGGTAAGCTGGGGTAGGCGTATTTTAGAAGCACCAGTTGAGTATGTTTAGTCAACTTTTATCATTGTATGTATTGTATGTATTTTATCCGGGTTAAGAAACCATATAAATGCTTTTACAGTATTATTTTATAATACTCCTTTTACTGTACGCACTTTACTTTATGATAAGTATTGCAATTGTGGCAATTCATTTCTCTTGCATGAGAAAGAAGACTGCTCAATAAATAACAACTTTTATTGAAAACGCCCGTCTCTCTATTTCTCTGCACTCTGGTGAAACTAAGCATGCACGATTGACTGAGTGAAATAGCTATCTATTGTTTTCACACAACTCTGGAGATATACTCCTTATTCTGGAGGGAGCAAAGTTGTCATGTTTATGCGGTTGTCAGAAACTAATCCCTTCTTGTCTAATCAGGAAAGTTAACTCCTTCCTGTTCATTTGAGAAAGTTTCTAGTGACCTCTGAGGTAGCTGGCATACCTAATTAAGTCTACCATATTCAGTAGAGACCTAGGCGACCTCAGTCCTACGTCTAAACTACCGTTTATGTTCTTCCAATGCGCAGACCCTATTGGGAATATAGGAACTACACTACAGTCCAAGGTACCAATCGGCTCCAGGCTGCCTCACCACAATGTTCATGACAAAACAAAAGACAAGAGGCATTTGGCAAAACAGGTACATTTTGTTTAAAATGCGTCGGCCAGGAGACAGTTACAGAACCGGAGTCTGAGAACTCTCTCAATATACAATCGATCTGAACAGTGTTTTAAACATTTCTTTGGGTTTCATAAATTGATTCCAGTGATGCTTTTTTTGGTAAAGAATGTGGTCCGTTATGTTTGAAATCATAAATAAGGCCCCTGATAACAAATGCAGGTGGGATTCAACTTTGTGTGGGCACAATAGGGCCAGTGGGTAATGTGTCCAGATGTCCGGATTGAGGGGGGCGTGCTCACTGGGTATAATGTGTCTGCTGGGTCCTGATTGGCTGTGTGTTACTAACTTCATGTGGCATCTGATTTTATGGTGTTTTTGGAACTCGCGCACCCCTGCGACCATGTGTGCTTTATTTGGTCCAATTTCTCTATATTTCCCCAATTTACCAATGTTTGGTAAGGCGATAATCTAACGCAAGATACTAGAGTAACTCAGTCGTGCTTTTCACACAGACCCCTTTTTCCCATAAAAACTCCAATAGATGTCTGGAGTGGGTAAAAGGTTAATATCCGCCAGAACTTAGTAGGAAGAGATTCCTATGTAATAGTTTTTGGTTTAGTCAACGTTGAAGGATACAGTGTTCCAAAATATTGTGCACCTAATCTTTGTTTCCTCAAAACATACTCTGCAAACTTTCTGTCAGTAAAAATGTCAGATAGTGAGGACGAAAGGGAGAGAGCTAGACTAGCAGCTCAACTCTTAGCGGATGACACAACTATCCAAAATGACGACCCGAATGCTATAATCATCCCGGTCAATATAAGAAAAACCATAACTATAAAACGTATAGAAAATGGAGTATCATCAAGAGGTGGTTCAGTCGTATTTGTGGTAGAGGCCCATGAATATCGGCAGACAGAGGTATTCTATTCCTGGATAACTTTTCCAGCAGCACATGCTGTAACACACGAGTTCCACTACTACAAAATAGAGGAATCTCCAGAGGAATACTCTCATTTCGAGGAAGTTGAAATTTCACTAACATACCAAGAGCACCTGCTCTAGTTTAATGGCGCCCTAAAACATCAAAATCACATTACCAGGCTTGGTCCACTAGGTAGACCAGGAGCCACATGGCCGGTTCTAGCCAGCTACACACCACACCCCGACATTGAAAAAATATCAAGCGGAGAACTTTTAGTTCAACTAAAACAACTAATTAAATTACATAGACAATTGATCCAATATGTCATGCGGACTTCAACAGTCCAACCTGCAATTGAAATTCCACAAAACACCCCTCAACAGGGGAACACAAATAAAATTACACCACAGAATATACAATCATGTATTGGTAAAATACCCGCAAAACGGGAACAAATTCCATTCTGGTTAGCTCAAAAAATTACTCAGATAGAGGCAGTATTTCCTGATACTACCCCTCACAAAAAACACAGAATTCTGACTATCTGTCTCCCAATGGGGATCGCAACACATGTGGAGGACTGTTACACTTGGGGCACAGTCTTTGCTTCTATCTACACAAAAACACATGGTGTTCCGTCTATGGCGGTTACTTTCTTACTCTCAACTCCCAATAGACCTACGAATAAAGGACCCTCTCTTCCGACTTGGCGCCGTCAATGGCACAAGATCTCCCTAAGTAATTTACAGGAAATTTGGGTACAACCTACCATACTAGCAGAAGACACAGTAGACACAGCACTGGCAAAACTCACAGGCTCAATCAAGCAAGCCATTGATACCCTGGCCCCCCTAAAACTATACAAAGAGTATCCCTCCTCCAAACAAGAAAGTTGGTATACCCAGGAGTTAAGGGAGGAAAAACAGAAATGTAGGCAAGCCGAGAAAAAATGGAGGAAACATAAGACCGAGGAGACTAGAGCGGTCTTCCATCATGCTCAATCTAAATATTATAAAAACATCAAACAGGCTAGGAAAAATCGTCTTTTACAACAGCTAGAAGAAGCTACTAACTATCCTAAGGAGCTCTTTAAAATCCTTCAAAACTTTGTAAAACCCGTCGCATGTGAGAGCTCTGAGGAGTTCTCACAGACCTTATGCGACGAGATATCGTCCTTCTTTGAGAGTAAAATAAATACCATATACGAAAAAAATAGTGGCTGCCAATAACAGCACGAGTGGCATCAATAGGATCACACCTTTAACCCCGCCTAAAGACAAAGATGATGCAAATCCAATATCATACTTCCCTCTTATTGAAAGTACAGACCTCCCTCATCTCATTACTCACATCAAATCAGGGTCTCCAAACGACCTCCTCCCTGCTAAGATGCTTCCTCCCCTGATCCCTCTCCTGGGCCCCTCCATACAGAATGTTATTAACATCTCTCTCACTAAAGGACAAGTCCCAGCAGACTGGAAAAGGGCGGTGGTAAACCCAATACGCAAGAAAGCTGCTTCCCCATGGACCGACCTTTCCAACCTGCGTCCTATCTCACTCCTACCATACATCAGTAAGATAGCCGAGAAGCATGTGAACACCTATCTGTCTTAACATCTTGAAGCGACGGAGGGCCTGGACTATTCTCAATCTGGGTTCAGGCCGAACCACAGCACCGAATCAGCCCTCCAGACAGTGACCAATAACATCAGAATGGCACTGGATGAGGGCAACTCTATGATTCTGGTGCTGTTGGATCTCTCCGCCGCTTTCGATACGGTGTCTCACAAAGTACTTCTTGAGCGACTGAAGGACGTAGGTCTGGAGGGCATGGCTCTGGCATGGATGGAAATCTTTCTGTCAGGCCGTTCTCAAGAGGTTAGGCTGGGCTCCCACAAATCCATCAACAGGGAGCTCAATAAGGGAGTGCCACAGGGTTCTTGCTTAAGCCCTACACTTTTCAACGTGTATGTGGCTCCCCTAGCCAACCTAGCAAGATCATTTGGGTTTACACCGGTGTCGTACGCTGACGACACCCAACTCCTCTTTCCCTTTAAAGACCTGACACCTGCAATAAAAAGATCTTTTGCAGAGGGAATGAGAGCAATATCTGCATGGATGTCAGTAAACTGTCTCCAATGCAATATAGGAAAAACGGAGGTCATGCTGTTTGGACAAGCAGTAACACACTGGACACCGGATTGGTGGCCTCTGGAATTAGGTCCTGTTCCTAGCCCTAAAAGCACGGTGAGAAACCTTGGAGTGTTATTGGATCAAACACTTACTTACAAGGACCACGTAAATCAGGTGGCGAGCACCTGCTTCCGAGCCATCGGAATGCTAAGAAGAGTGTTTCCCTACCTGCCAGACTGCCATAGGAAAACACTTGTGCAGGCATTAGTCATCAGCAGAGTCGATTACTGCAACGGCCTTCTTTTGGGAGCAAATGAAGGGCAGCTCAAAAAACTGCAGGTAATCCAAAACACGGCAGCAAGGGTAGTCCTCAATGCCCCCCCCCAGGACTCCCTCCCTCCCACTGCTGACTAAGCTCCATTGGTTACCAGTGAGGAAGCGAGTGCATTTTAAGACCTTATGCACTATACACAAAAGTGTGATAGGCAAAGGCCCAAAATATCTGGCCAATATCTTCCTGGCTTATGCCCCTGGGCGAACCCTGCGCTCTGGTGACCAGCAGCTTCTGCAGGTGCCTAGAATAAAAAAGGCCAGACAAGGAGGGCGAGCCCTGGCCCACCTTGGACCAAAGCTTTGGAATTCCCTACCTCTTGAGATGAGAACACTCACCAACCATCTGACCTTCCGTAAGGTCTTAAAAACACATCTATTCCCCATTAATTGATCCCCCTCTGTCAATATGTACCATTCATCTCTTCATTATCATCTGAGGATATTCACACTGGCAAAGCGCGGAGATACCCCTCCGGGGGTCTATTCATGCGCTATAGAAGAATATAAAATAAATAAAAAATAAATACCAGATGTACTAAGACAGATTCAAAATGAATACAGTCCAGAACCTGCTTTAACTCTAGGTATGAAATTACTGAAAGACTTTAAGCAGGTCTCGGCTATATTACTAACCAACATAAAAGGAGATGCAGCATCTGAGCGGATCCGCCAAAAATTGAAAGAAACAGATATAGCAGACCAACCTTTTGAACTTGCTAGAATAATTGAAAAATCCTATGAAGAATTAGGTAGAGATAGTTTGGGTGGTAAACCAGTAAAACCCCAACTAATTGAAAATCCTGAAAAAACTTTCATTAAAAATAATTTCAATTCTCAAAAGAAGAAGTGGGAGGGTAATAAACAAACCTCCAAGAGAAAAACAGTTTCAGACCAGAGGAAGGTCTCCCCAACAGAGATAGATCTCCAGAAGGGGGGGCAAGTCTCCACAACGGGAGCCCTCTGAAAAAAGATACAAGCTTAGAAATAGGGACAATTTGAGAAAACCTGACAGATATCAAGATATTGATACATGTCCCTCTCGATCTTTTCAGACTTCCTCACAGAAATCGGAAAGAAGAGGACGGTCAGAACATTAAGGAGAGCACGTCAAGTCCAAAGACAAGGAACCTGCTCATCAAAGTAAAAAATGACAATTTCCCAGAAAGAAGGTAGCCAGTATTAAAGTAAAACATGCCTAGAATTCGTAACAACTGAAAAATGGAGAATGGGCCTAGACAATGCTAGACAGCGCAGTAGAAGTGACCATAGCTCGCAAGATCCTGATGAATCTTCTGGAGACAGTGGACACAAATGAATACATTCAAGTGGAAATTGCAGACACCCGAGTTAGCGTGCCCCATAAACTATATGAAATAACATTACGTATAGAGGGAGATAAAACTAGGAAAATAAGAGGTCTCTTTTGGGAGAATCTATCTAAAGGCTATGATATCCTTCTAGCAGAAAAAGACTGGCCACCAGAGTTTGTCAGGGAGTGCCCACATGGCGAAGAAATGATTATGCCTGCCTTCTCAAATCACGTTCCAATTCATAAAAAATACACATTTGCAAGAAAATGGGCAGTGGCCCAAGCCCCTGCATTATACAAAAATCATGTAGGATGGGATGAGGATTCTCCTCACCATAAAATCCAGTTAAAAAATCAACCTACTGCACAGTGGCAGTATCCTGTTAAGCAAGAAGTTAAAAAACAAGTCAGAGAAATTTTAGATCAACTTGAATATCAGGGTGTGATTGGTACATGCACCTCACAAATGAGCAATCCTTTGTTTCCTTACTCCAAGCCAGACGATTCATATCGTCTAGTTTTGGACTACAGACTCCTACACTCCTGCTGTAAAACTTTTGCAGTACAAAATTCACACAGTGCAGCACTAATGAATAACATCGTGCGCAAGAAATATAAAACGACATTAGATATTTCAAATGGTTTCTTCTGTCAAAACATAGCACCTGAAAGCAGATATTTTAACCGCTTTCTCCAGCATGGGGGCACAAAAGCAATTTTGTTGTCTCCCACAGGGATTCAAGAACAGCCCAGGATTATTTTCAGCCAGGGTTACTACAAATATATGACGATGAGACATTATCTTATGTCGATGACATCTATCTTACAGATGATGACATGGAGACTCACTTGAAAAGAGTGAACACCATCATACTTGGGTTCGCATCTGAAAGGCACAAATTTAACTTTAAAAAATCACGAATTGCCCATCTAACTGTCCTATTTTTAGGATATGAATTATCAAGTGAAGGCAAAAGCCTAGCAGACAACTTCTTAGAGAAGTGTGCAGTACTCCAAGCTCCAAAAACGCTGAAAAACTTCTAGGTTTCCTGAATTTCGGAAGAACATACATTCTAAATTATGCAGAGAGGGTTAAACCTCTCTACAAACTAATAAAACCTGATTTTAAACCAATTAATTGGACTAAAAAAAACACAGAAGGGGGCGTGGCCAAGATGGCGACCGAGTAAGACGTGCCTGCGAGCTCCTCCGGCACCCCGAGCCTTTCATAGCTTTGTTTAGCCGCACTGGGGCGATTTCAACCCCAGCTTTGACTCTCCTGGGGTCGCTAAGGTGTCCTGAATTAGTTTGATCCTTCTCCCGTCGAGCTACGACCTGGGACGGCGGACTTAGCCGAGGTGTTGGAGTGGTGACGCACGAATGCCGGGGCGGCCTACGGAGCTTCGCCTGGGTTGCATCGGCTCTTAGCACGAGGGGACCCTGGACCCTAGCAAGTTGACTAGTGAAGCGCTTGCTCTGCGGGTCCCCCCCACTGGGACTGTAGCGAGCCTGCCTGAGATCCCGGCAATCCATCTGGTTATTGACGCCGGAGCGGAGGTGACGAAGAGGCGCCAACTTGTCTGGCGGCTGCTGGACAGCGCAGAAGGCTGAAGGAAGGAGAGGTGGTGCCATCTTGCCTCTAACCCTCTATGCCCTGGGGGCGACCCAACGGACGTTGAGCGACACGGCGAGTGCTGCCTATTGATCGCATCGGTCCCCAGGTGTCTACGGAGCGGAGATAGCTGAAGGTGTGGAGGAGCGTAGCTTGCTACCCGAGACGCACTGGGAGGTCGCGAGGAGCCTGGACCTAAGCTGTGGAGTCACACCATGTCGACTAGGAATCGCTTGAATAAGCCGGGGAAGGATGGTCCTGGTAAAGGGCCGTCCGGATTGTCCCCCGGCCCTAGCAAGTCGCCGGCCAAGGACGATACTGAGGGCCCGGTCACGAAGGCCTTCCTGATTGAGCTTTTTTCATCTATCAAAGACGATATCACGGAACTGAAATCGCAATTGGCTTCCGATCTCCGTGAGGTCCGCCGAGACGTGGACGGTATCGGCGAACGGGTGGCGACCCTGGAGGACCACGATTTGGGCCTCAGTGGTGATGTCCATCAGCTACAGCAGGACTTGGTCCAGCTACGCGAGCAAAATTTGGATCTTCAGGCCCATTGCGAGGATTTGGAAAACCGGTCCCGCCGTAATAACATTCGGATCCGAGCGGTGCCCTGGGATGGAGAAGGTGGGAACCTGCGGGAGTACGTGGAGGCTCTGTTTCTGCAAATTCTGGCAGAGGATGATCGCACGGGGGTACGGATGGACAGAGTACATCGGGTGGGCCTGCCACGTGGCGCGCGCTCGCCGCCTCCCGACATTCTGGTTTGTGTCCACGATTTTCAACTGAAGGAGACAATCCTGCGGAAGGCGAGGGATACCAACAACTTGCTTTTTCGTGGGCACAGCCCTCAGCTTTTTCAAGACCTGGCGGCTTCCACCCTGCAAAAACGACGGGACTTCCGTCCGATCACGGCCTTTCTGAGGGAGCACGGGGTGTCCTACTCCTGGGGTCACCCCTTTCGGCTCATTTTCAGGTGGCAAAACAGACTGGTGCAGGTGAGATCCCTAGCAGCCGCCAGGGAACTGCTGGGCATGGAGGAAGCAGCCGCGTCGGCGGGCGCCAGCGCCTCCCCAAGAAGACGTCGCCGTTCCCGCTCCCCAGCATGGCAGAGAGTGGGTCGACACGGTGTAGCGGAGGGTCCGACTCCATCGGCGAGCCAGAGTGAAAGGGGAGAAGTTTTGGCCTCGCTAGCCCTGATGACTGAGTCGAGCCGAGTGGACAGCTCCTCAGCGGCCTAGGCTCCCTCGACGGCGGCCCGTGGGGGCCGGGGGGGCTCTTCCATCTCAGGTACTCTGTGGGACAGTACTCCACTGGAGGGTTACCCCGACCCTGAACTCGAGGGGGGCATTACCAGGGTCTTCTACCCCCGACCCTTAAGGTCATGTCCGACTTTCATTGTTCTCTTTCTAGTTCTGACTCTTTCTCTTTTGTATTTTGTTTTTGATTATGGGAGGGTTGTTTGGGAAGGGACCCAGTGGTGGTGGCTGGGGATTTGGTATGACTGTAGTATGTTTGGTTTGGTTCTGGCGCTATGGGGAGCACTGGTTGGAGCGGTGGGGGGATGTGATTGTCTAAAATGTTACCTGTTACGATAGGCTCCTGGAATGTTAAAGGCCTTAATTCTCCTCAAAACCGTCAGAAAGTGTGGAAGTATATTCTTGATCATCAGCTAGATGTGGTGGGCCTACAGGAGACTCATTTGGCCGTAAAGATGAATCTAGACTTAAACACAGGCAATATCCCCTGATTTACAAATCCTCTGCCGCTACTAAGCACCGGGGAGTGGCGCTTTTGTTCCGCTCTACACTTCAATTTCAGCCTGTGGGGGTGCGGGGTGACAAGGAGGGGCGGTGGCTGATGGTGAAGGGGATGCTCATGGGTAAGCTTTGCACGTGGGTGGTTGTCTATGCGCTGAATGCGGCCCAAAATGGGTTCCTTGAGGCCTTTCTGAGGGTGGTGGGGGACTTTGGGGAGGGAGCGTTGATAGTGATGGGGGATTTTAATTTGGTTTGGGACAAATGTCTTGATTGTTCACATCAGCAGAGGACGGAGGCGTGTCTCTTCTCCCCTGAACTGCGTGATACTTTGATCAGTCTGGGCCTTATTGATAGCTGGCGTTCCCTCCACCCTCGCACTAGGGATTATACGTTCTGCTCCCATGTCCACCACACTTATTCCCGCCTTGATCACATTTTTCTGCATCAATCTTTGCAGGGCGACCTGAGGGACAGCAAAATATTTCCACTCTCGGTGTACGATCATAGCCTTTTAGCGACATGCTTGATCTGGGCCCCGGAGTCGTCCCCTCACCGCAAATGGTACTTCCCTGCCTCCCTTACGCGGGATGAGGAATCCTGCAAAAAGCTGAGGGTAGCCATTGGTGAGTTTTTTGAGCTTAACAAGGCTGGAGACTCCTCGGTCTTCACCCAATGGGACGCCTTCAAGGCGACGACACGGGCACGTGCATTGCGCTGAACTCCGCCCTGAACAAGCTTAGGCACCAGGAGAGGGAGGAGCTGGAGGCGGAACTGGCGACACTGGAAACCGCGCATAAGCAGAATCCTTCTCGAAAGACCCTTCGCCCTCTTGCTGCGGTGCGGGGGAAGCTCAGGGCGCACTATAATAATCAGGCTGAATATACCCTCCTGCGCTTACGGCGCCTCTCTTATGCTCAAGGCAACAAAGTGGGGAAACATCTGGCACGGCAGCTCCGTGATAAACGTGAGAGGGAATATGTGGGTGGCATTCGGGCGCCTTCCGGCGTTGTGTAACATAGAGATGCGGTTAAAGCCGAGCTTTTCGGCGACTTTTATGCCGCCCTTTACTCGGCAGACCACCTGGCGCCGGCCGCTCAGCGGGAATACTTAGAAGCTTTGTCGCTTCCACAGGTCTCCAAGGAATGGAACAAACTTTTGGAGGCCCCCTTCACTAGGGAGGAGGTGTTGACCGCCATTCGGTCCCTTAAACCGCAGAAGGCACCGGGCCCGGACGGCTTCACGGCTTCCTTTTATCGGACGTTTGCTTCTGAGCTGGGGGACTATCTGGTGACTCTTTTCAACAGCATGAGGGAGGCGGGCCAAACTACGAGCACTATGGCTGAAGCAATGATCTCGATTCCCAAAGCGGGGAAGGACCTCTCTAAATGCGAATCGTACCGGCCCATAGCCCTGTTAAACGTAGATGCTAAACTGTACTCCTCTATCTTAGCTGCCCGGCTCCAGGACCTAATGCCTGCCCTCATCCACCCCGATCAATCGGGCTTCATAAAGGGTCGCCAGACCCATGACAACACTAGACGGCTGATCCATCTGATCGAGAAAGCTAATCGCTTAAAGATCCCAGCGGTTCTGGTAGGCCTCGACGCTGAAAAGGCGTTCGATCGGGTGGATTGGGACTTCCTCTTTAGTACCTTGCAGGCCTTTGGTTTTTCCCCCAAGTTTATAGACATGCTTCAGGCCAATTACCATGGTCCGCGCTCGAGGGTTATGGTGAATGGTCATGTCTCTCCCTTTTTTGCACATTCCCGGGGTACGAGGCAGGGCTGCCCCCTATCTCCTCTACTTTTTGCGCTCAGCATCGAGCCTCTTGCCCTTCGGGTGCGGGAGGACCCGGATATTGTTGGTCTCCCCTTTTCGGGGGAACAGCACAAAATATCTCTTTTTGCTGACGACGTCCTATTGTCCCTAGCTGACCCGGGACTTCCCTCCCGCGTGTGCAGGACGTGCTTTCCCAGTTCGAAACGGTGGCGGGTTTTCGGGTCAATCCTGGCAAATCCTACATTCTTAATCTCACGCTGCCACCCACTGAGGTAGCTCGCATCCGACCGCTCACGCCCCTGTCATGGTCTAGCTCCTCCATACAATATCTTGGGGTCCGGCTGACCTCGTCCGTCGCTACCCTATATGCGGCCAACTTCCCTCCTCTGCTGACCCAGATACAGACCGAGCTTAATCGCTGGAAGCCCATGTTTATCTCCTGGTTGGGACGAGTGCATGCCATTAAGATGACGATGCTCCCCAGGCTCCTTTACCTGTTCCAAGCCCTCCCTATCACCTTGGAGGGGGGTTTCTTTCGACGTCTTAAATCTATGATTCTGCGCTACATCTGGCAGGGAGGCCGTGCTAGACTCTCCTTTCTTACGCTACGCCGGCCATTGAGGAAGGGCGGGGCTGGCCTTCCAGACATGCTTCTTTACTATAAAGCGGCGCAACTCCGGGTGCTGGCCGAATGGACCCAAATGGAGTCGGAGAAGCACTGGTTACATATGGACAGGAGTGTGGCGGGACGTTCCATATGGGACCTGGTTTGGAAGGCGAAGGGGGATCGGCCACGCAACGCCTACATTAGCACCCCTACGAGTACTACTCTGAAGGTCTGGGATTCGGTCTCTGGTGATGAAAGGTGGACCTCCTTTCCCTCCCCCTTCACACCTATTCACTTTAACCCAGCTTTTCCGCCGGCTCTTGCTGAGGGGCCCTTTGATGGGTGGAGGGCGGGGTGTTGCCACGCACTCACACATTTGTTCCATGGATATGAGCCGCTCACCTTCCATAATTGCATGCGCGACTATGGGGTGCCACCTACTGAGCGCTACCGTCACACCCAACTGCTTCACTGGGCAATGTCACCTGAGGTACGGGATGCTGCGACGAGGCCTCCCACGGATTTCGAATCTTATATCACTCGCACATCGTCTATGAAGTTGGTGATTTCATTCCTCTATGATTTGCTATTGACCACTGCTATCTCGCCTCGCCCTAGATACATGGGTTTGTGGGAGGAACATCTGGGGCGGGATATCTCCGATGAGGAGTGGTCTCACCTCTGGCGTGATCTACACAGATTTAACCATTCTATTGATCTTCGGGAGGCCCATATGAAGACTATGCTAGATTGGTATCTGTACCCGACCCGGTTGAAAAGGATTTTTCCTCCTGCATCCGACAGGTGTTGGCGGGGCTGTGGTTTCCTTGGGGACTTTCGCCATATCTGGTGGGACTGCCCCATCATACGCCCCTATTGGGAGGAGATACTGTCTCATATCAGGGGAATCCTGGGCTACCCGATTCCAGATTCCATAGGCTTCGTGCTCCTGGGCCTTCGGGACCGGCTTTTGGAGCACCAGACCAGGGCAGACAAACACATCCTTTGGCTCTGCGTAGGTGCGGCCAAATTGACCTTGGCTGCAGCATGGAAGAAAAAGGAGGCCCCTGCTCTTTCCCTTTGGTTCGCTAAGTTGTGGAAGCTGCTGAGTGTGGAGCGTATGGCGGACATTTTCAGAAATGACTTTAAGAACTTTACTTTCAGGTGAGGCCCGTTGGTCCGCTTCCTCTCTCGAGGGTTGCCGGCAGCGGTCTGCCCACCCACCATACGCGCCTTACATCTGTTTCAGGTGTGAAGTCTGCTTGAGCGAACGCCTGCTGCTAGGCTGCCACCACTGGGGGGAGGGAGGTAGCTGGAAGGTTGGAGCCTCTGGGGGGGGGGGGGAGGGGATTTGGTTAGTTTTTCTTTTCTAGAGGGGGATGGTTTTTTTTTTTTCATGTTCGGCCTTGCCGCAATGTCTTCCTCATGGCCATGACACTAGGAGGCGCAAATGGACTTGGTCGAATAAGCCTCTGACTTGGACTGCCCTGCCCGGTGCCAGTGAGGGCTTTTGCCCCTCCAGGACTTCTCGGGGGTTCGATGCTGTTCCGGGCGGATTTTTGAGCCTTATCTTGCCTTGAGCGATCACGCTGTATGACCCTTCATCACTATTATTGCTGCTTGGCCATATTGACTTGGCCCCTGCGAGGGCACTTTTTTGCATTTCATGTGATTCCATCCTTTCTCTCTTCTGTTATTTCTGTCTTCCTGTCTTCTCAATAATAAAAATATCTTTAACAAAAAAAAACACAGAAATCTTAAGATCATTACAGAAAGACATGTTAACTAAAACAAAATTGCAAACACGCGCAAACGAACGCAACCTTGTAATCCGAGTCATCCCAGGAAGATGCGGATTCACATACCTGACCTCTAATGAGGGAGAAACGGTACCAATAGCTTACAAATCACACTTGTACACACAAGCTGAAATGAAATTCAGTACTACTGAAAAAATACTAACTGCGGTTCAAACTGCTGTAGCAAAAGAAAGAGCCCTAGCACAAGGGAAGAGAATATCTGTTTTAACAGCAGTATCAGCCCTTGAGGCAGTAACAAGACCAGGCATTCTAAATGCTAAAGCTCTAGATCCAAAATGGATACAATGGGAAAATTCTCTTGCTACAGAAGACTTGAAACACGCTTTTGATCCGAAAATGAAAAAACTAGAAGATCTGGAATACGAACATGAATGCCCTCTGTTAATCGAAATTCTGCCTCTCGAACAGTACACCTGTGTGATCCACATGGACAGATTTTCACAACACTACGTTGTGGAAAAACAAATTTACAATGCAGCGTGCGCGATTGTTAAAGGTCGCTGTCGCTTAGGTAAATTTAGACCGATGGTCACTAAAACTGAATCACTCAGAAACTGTACAGCTCAGCGAGCTGAAATAAGATCTCTAAAGATGGCGCTTGAAAATGCAGATCGCGAATTCCCCACACTAATAGTGTGCGATTCGCATTACTGCGTCCGGTCATACAATAATTCCATGCAGACCTGGATAAAAAACGGTTACAAAGATGAGACAGGTGCCACAATAAAGCATAAAAAACTATGGGAACAAGTAGTTCTTTTGCAGAAAGAACTACGAAAGACTCACGTGATACATACGCAGAGTCTTCAACGTGATGACGTTCACGTTGCAGGGAATTCATTGGCTGACAGAGCCACAGCGGGTCAACCGGCTTCCGTAGCCGTAAAAAAGCGTTCTAAAAAACAAATAGATGGAGAAACGCTACTAGCAATGAAAGCCTTAATGGAAGGCAATTATGCGGCGTTACCTCTAAATTATCCACTTGGAAATACATACATAATTGATGCGAACTCCGTTTCGTTTGCTCAAAACCCTGGAGTGGGTGATAGAGTAATTCCAAACACGAACCGGAGAGTCTTCTTGATTGAAGAAGCACACATGGGATTGGGTCTGAGGCACCAAGAGATCTTGAAATCTCTAATAGAATTACAATCAAAATACTGGTGGCCGGGGATGAGCGTGCAAATTTATAACTTTGCAATGAATTGTCAGGACTGCAACAGAGATCGCAGTTGTGAACCGGACCAGACACGTGCCCAGACACCTCTATTAGACAGCATCAGGCTATCTATACGCAGACATCCGGACGGAAGAATGCGATCCGATAATTATTGACGAGATTCATTTGGATGTGGCCCCAGCGCTCGGATGACGCCAGAACTGTTATAAAAGATTTGCGAGTCTTTATTGGCACATACGCAATTGGCATGCTACATTCTGACCAGGGTCCTGCGTTTAGCTCTCGGGCTTACAAAGAGGCCATGGCCAGCATGGGCATTGCATTGCGGTATTCTAGTCCATTCCATCCTGAGGGAAATGCGGTAGTGGGGAGAAAAAACTGTGACATAAAGCAATCTATAACAGCGAGGGTATTAGGTTCGGATGACGGCTGGGTCAAACATCTAATAAGTGTCCAACGTAGTCTTAATAATCTGCCAAGAAATTCTCTAGGAGGTATCCCTCCGTACGAACTTTTGTTTGGTACAAGAATGATCATTCATGATCTCGATTGTCACACTTCAGTGGTGAAACAAAAAACTTTTGATATCAAAGATCGTTTGGCTGTTTTACAGTACTTAAATGAAACAAGAAAAAGTCTAAGTAACGAAAAGCAGAATTCAGCGACCATTAAAGAAAAACCACCTGTCCCAGCAAGACCTGTCTGGATTCCAAAGATTGGGGATCTAGTCAGAGAAAAGATCGCGTTGAAGAAGGAATTTGGGCCTTCTTACAGAAAAGCAGTACCTGTTTTAGCTGTCAGCGGAACAAGATCAGTAGTACTACCGCCCCTTGCTGGTAAAAAGGAGAACCGAGTTGTATCAATCGACCTGGTGAAACCACAACCATTTGGCCAATAATAAGTAGTAGGCCCAGTGGACTCCCAAGAAATAGCAGAAGACCAAATCTTGCTGCAATCCAAGAGGTTCAAACGAAGAGACTAATCACATTTGATAAACCTGCAGTGAATAAAAAAGGACTATGCAACAAAGCCATGGAACTTGTGCCTCTTGAAACCCAAATTGCAACAATTCGTCAAGAAACACCTGTCTACAACGATGTAGCCTCTGAATATACAAATGTAACATAAGAAAATCCAAAGATCAATGGAAATCCGGAAGCAATTCCACCAATTGACAGAACTGCATCTGACTACTTTATCAACTTCAATGACTTTTCTGTTGATCCAAGTGAACATGAAGAAACGCCAGCAACAAAAACTTTCAAAGAAAAAATTACAGAGCTCTTTCATCAACTCAGAGAAACATATCTAATTTCACCATGGATTAAATTATGGATTGTGTTAGGTGTACTTTTCCTCCTTCTGTGGCTCATCTTGGTTTTAAGTTTGGGTAGATTTATTGATGGAAAATATAGTACAATGGACACAGCAAGTCAGAACATCAACTTGGTCCTGAAACCACACAGATCTTCCCACATCGAAAAAAGAGAACTATCATCAGTGAACATCTCAGCCATGATGAAATCTATGGCCCGGTTGAGCTCTTGAAATATCCACACCAATTCAAGATCTCCTTAAGTGACTTTGTATCACCTAGTACTTTCTCTGATGATTGGGACTTTGAAAATATTAATAATATGATGTCAGATTTAGAAATGTCAGCAAAATTTACAGAACATGATTATTTACAGGGGTCTTCGAATTATGAAGAAATGTATTGCTGCAATCACTTTGGGCATTATTATCTGCATAAAACTGCTAATCCTAGAAATGTTTTCAGTTATAATCAATGGGAACATTGTCCAACTCCGCCAAAAGGCAGTTCAAAAACATTTTATGAGAAATTTCCATACTTCTCAGGGTTTAATTACACTAATCCAGAAACGTTTTATTTCAAAATGTTAAATAAGACAGGAATGAAAAACTTGTTGACAAATACTAAACTGATTTATTCTGAAAAATGTTATGAAAAAATGTATACATTTGGTTATGAATTTTGGAAAAACAACATTGAGACAAAAACCATCTGGGGTACTAAAGAGTGGCAGGTACAAGGTTTAGAATCATTATTTAGAGCCTGCATGATCCCAGAACAAACAATGTTCCTGAATGACACCATTCAACAAACAACCTGTCTTGGCCTAGCCAAGATAAAAGATTTAAACAACCCGTCTATACCAAAGCCTATGCCTGATAGAAACACCACAACAGATAAGGGGTTAAACATGTCCTATATTTTAAAACAAAACAGAACAATTCCTGATTGGAACAAATGGTTGATCTGGCCCACAGACACTAATAACTGTCAAGATAGATTCCTGAACAAAATACAGGGGTTCAAACAGAATAGGCCAGACCCAAGATATTCCCAAAGACAACATCCAGGGATACTTACAACATACAGTGTAGGAAAACTATGCCTCGACTGGCTACAGAAATCCACACTACCCGAAATTAAGCAACACTTGACTTGACCTAAAGAAGGTGCTGACTTGCGAGATTTCATAATGGGACCTCGCAAACAGCGTCAAAAACGTTTCTTATACGCCTGTATATACGCAGCTTACAATGAACCTTGGAAAGTAACACAAATTGAAACTGCAGAAAAAATACGAGAAATTGATCGTATTCATTTGGAAAAATCACTTTCTGTAGTGGACAATGGGTTAACGACTCTGTCCTCCAGAATGTATTCACTGGACAGCATTGCATCTTCTGCTATTGATATAATAGAACAGGATATGCTAATGTTACAACATGGCCAGTCCCAATTACGTTCTATTGTACAACTAGGCTGGACGTTACAAAACCTCAGTTCAGGGTACGTGCCATGGCGTCTAATCAACACAACGTCATTATTTTCTATCTTTAACCTTACTGATAGACAAATCTCGTTGGCACAAAAAGGAGCAGACTATACAGTGCTGAGATTTGAAAAACTAGAAAGATTACCATTGACAATGTCAGAAAGACCTGTCATTGAATGGATAATACATGGCACCATTACAATCCCGATAACAACTTTTCAGTTTCAATACTGCCAAAAGTATATACCAGCAGGCCTGTATGAAAGGTTGGGTAAAGGATACATCAAGTCAACCTGGAATTTACCTTATACACATAGATGTTATAGTGAAGGGAAAAAAGAGGTATTTCTTAGTGGTAACAATTGTAAAAAATCACTAAGCGGTACACTTCTGTGTCAAGGTATTAATTTGCATGGAGCCTGCGAAGGTTCATCAAACAACCTTTCATGTCATCTGCACGGCACCCCTGCTACACAGATAGAGCCCTTTTTCAGACAACTTTCTAACGGTAGCTACGTTATAATAAGTGACCACAGCTGTTGTGGCATGATGTCAGGAAAAGCCTATCTCGTGAGCGTTACTTCCAGGGTCATCAATTGTATGCAAGTATTGTATCCAAACAGCAATTCAGACATGGAGGCAGCAATATGGCCTTCTGCGAATATCTCTTCTATTCAAATTGATACTTTAGGCAGAATGAAGTCTATTCTTTTACAGACAACTGTGCCTTTAACCTCGTCCAAAGAGACGTATGAACTGCAAGTTGCAAGGACAGCGGCAGAGATACATACCCTATTATCGACAAATTGCCCCGTGCATTTCGTAGAAATGTTAAGCCAAATCTTAAAGATGTCATATACCAGTGGCATCACACATGTATTTAAGACAATTTTTTCGGGACTGTTAGCACCCCTTGAAACAGTTCTGGGCATCTTCCCGAATTTTGTGCATTCTCTATTCGGTGGCCTGCCTCTTATTTTGGGACTCGTAGCAGGAATTTTATTTTTGTTCCTTCTGCTCCGATATTGCAATCCAAGTCACAGACAAAATTCAGGCTACGATGGAAGATACAATCCTAGCAATACGATACCGAGAACGGATCACTAAAGTCCTCGGATTGGCCCAGCTAAGAGATCTGAATACTACCTGGTTTCTTTCATTCAGACCAATCTGGCAAGATTGCATCTTACCTGTGCTTTGATGTCTGCTATGTGGAGAAGAATGCGTGTTGGACGTCTGTCTCACACTACCATCAGCAGTACCAATGTATATCGATGCTTTGCTTGGTCCGGTAACGACTCATGCAACGTGTTGTCCCCAGCGGCTACCTATTCTGATGACGGCATTCGTTGAGACTTCACCATTACAATTAGGTGGCGGTGAAGTACGAGTTGAAAGCGGCACCACACAGGTACAACCTTCCGTGACCGTTGCTGATCTAAACACCGATGATGGCAATGAAACTCACATATGCACTATTTCAACTTTTTCGGAGTTGGCCCAACTTTCACCTACTGTTGTAGACAAATTTTTTGCTGGCCTATCTGAGGTAATGTTCTCTCCTAACAACGGGAATATTATTTGAAATAGCGAGCACACAGCGTTCCCTGAACTCTGAATTCGGCCTTCAGTTTTTATAAACAATACTACTGAAAACATTTGGAACTATTTTTTCCCATGAAAGCGAAATTATTTTTTCCCAATTTCCAAAATATTTTTTTTTTTGGCACATGGTACTCTGCTTAAAGTAGAACTATTCTTAGAGAACAGAATTTCTATTTTTAGAGACTCTAGAGACAATATTTTGAACCAGCCATTAGCACATGTACAATCTTGTATAAATATGTGATGAAATGGTCTCGATCTTTTCTTCTGTATTAAGAGCCATTTCATAAATGTAAATTTCGTAATTCATTCAGTGAAGATTATAATGCACTACAAAAATTTTATCTGAATGATACCACTGCTTGAAAGCATACAGTATAATACTCATTTTCGTGTATCTATACCATTTCAAATGCATTTGATGTATTTTGGGGTGGGCTGGAAAACACATGCATACTTATATGTTTATATATTGCTTATTATTTAGTAATAATGGACATTATACGTGGAGTGGGTGTTGTGAACTTATCTAGGACCCTAATTATATATCCCGATTTATGCCCTTTTGTGGTTATAACAAATCATATCCTTATAAAGGCATAAGAATCATATCCATATTTAGTCATAGCCAATGCAGTCCAAATACGGCAAGGCTACTTCCCTAGACTCATAGAAAGTACAACGCGTTCTTTAAACAAACCAAACCTCCAGCAGCCCGGGAATTCCCCCTGCTTCTGTTTTGATTTGTCCTAGAACTCCTGAGAGTCCTGAAAGAACTGCCAGTTCTTAGTGACAGTTCTTAGTGACGTCTTATGTCCAACCTTACGTCAAACACTGCACCTTCCAGGTATAAATATCCCAGCATTTGCCTTAAGCAAACACACGGTGGTTTGGAGCAGAGCGGCTATCTACTTACCCATAGCCCAGCTGATGCGAGTGCCGAAGGAAGCCGACCCTCCCATTTGACGCACTGAGAAAGACGCTGTCTTTTCTCCTGCCGAGAAATCCAGCTCCAGTGTTTCCAGTCACCCTTGCGGGTTGCTGGGAGATCGAGTCCTGAGAACGAGATACAAGACCTTCTTCATTCTATAACCAAGGTACGGAGCTGATTAGATCCTTAGAGAATTCTTGATTCAGATTCTTGGCAAACCTAACTTAACTTAAACTGCAGCTCACTTACTCCTTCCCACGTACTAGGCTTAGGTTAGGTACACTGGGGTAGGCGTATCTTAAAAGCACCAGTTGAGTACGTTTAGTCAACTTTTATCATTGTATGCATTGTATATATTTTATCCGTTTTAAGTATCATATGGCTCAGAAACCATATAAATGCTTTTACAGTATTATTTTATAATACTCCTTTTAATGTACGCACTTTACTTTATGATAAGTATTGCAATTGTGGCAATTCATTTCTCTTGCATGAGAAAGAAGACTGCTCAATAAATAACAACTTTTATTGAAAACGCCCGTCTCTCTATTTCTCTGCACTCTGGTGAAACTAAGCATGCACGATTGACTGAGTGAAATAGCTATCTATTGTTTTCACACGACTCTGGAGATATACTCCTTATTCTGGAGGGAGCAAAGTTGTCATGTTTATGCTGTTGTCAGAAACGAATCCCTTCTTGTCTAATCAGGAAAGTTAACTCCTTCCTGTTCATTCGAGAAAGTTTCCAGTGACCTCTGAGCTAGCTGGCATACCTAATTAAGTCTAACATATTCAGTAGAGACCTAGTCGACCTCAGTCCTACGTCTAAACTACTGTTTATGTTATTCCAATGCGCAGAGCCTATTGGGAATATAGGAACTACACTACAGTCCAAGGTGCCAGTCGGCTCCAGGCTGCCTCTCCACAATGTTCCTTGAATATGAGTGTACCTTGACAAAACAAAAGACAAGAGGCATTTGGCAAAACAGGTACATTTTGTTTAAAATGCGTCTGCCAGGAGACAGTTACAGAACCGGAGTCTGAGAACTCTCTCAATGTACAATCGATCTGAACAGTGTTTTTTTTTAAAACCTTTATTTCGACAGAGCAATACAAATACAGACCTACAACCACAGGGGCCGGTCAGTAACAGCTAGCACCAAATTCCAGCAGTAATACACAGCTCATCAGCCGGCAACCCGGGGGTCCGGCAGCGATAAAATACACCCAGACGATATCCTTGTAATGGAAAGAGGATCATTGAAAGTTTTCACATTTTTTATTTTTTTAAAAACAAAACAAAACAACCTAATCCCGAGGTGATGTGTAAAGCGTGTGTGACCGTCTCAAATAGAAGGGGGAGCGACTCGAAGAGACAGCTATAAAAGGATATGAAAACATAAGGGGGGAGTGAAGGGGTCAGGGTCAGATAACCAGGTAAAATACAGCAGAACATGGACTTATGGAATGCTCGGTCACGGGGACTAAGGGACGGCAGTCGTTTCTACAAAGGGGGGGGGGTACAGATTTCTCCACGATACGAGTTCCATTGACCCCATATCCTTCCCCATTTCTTAGGTCGTCCACGGGCGATGTACACAGTTTTCTCTCGGAACATGCACCAGTCCATGTTGTCCTCCTAAGTGGAAACCAGGGGTGCACGTGAAGACCCCCACAACTGGGCGATATCTCTTTTCGCAATCATGTTGCCGAGGGTGGCCCATTGAGTCTGCGCTACGCTATAGTCATTCGGCTCCCAAGCACCCTATCTTCCAAGGGAGAGGACTCTGGGATATCAGTACCAACAGGGAAGACGGATACAAGTGCGTGACGAACCTGCAAGTAGCGGAAGTGCTCCCTATCGCCCAGTCTATATTCTTGTTGGAGTTCCACAAAAGATTTGATCCTGTCCTTGACCCAGAGGTCTCCTACCTTGCTAATGCCTATGAGATCCCACTTGTCAAACCCCTTCGTTCTCCAAAGACAGCCCAGTCTCTCAGCCGCATAAAGCGGAGTGGCTCTGGTCAGCCGATCTGTCCACCCCGTAGCAGCAGTCGCCGCACCCCACACTCATACCGCAACCCTGGTAGGCCCGGTTAAATACTTTCCCGCAGACCTGGAGTACAGCGCCCTGTTATAATCTCCTCCCGGGAGCTGCCATCTATCCATCTCAAATGCCGGGTTAGGGACCGGGCCGTACATTGCATGGTTGATGGCACTCAGTTGCGACGCCCAGTAATACCTTTTTATGTCAGGCAACGCAATACCCCCGTCATACCAGGGTAGGGTCAGTTTTGCCAACGCAATGCGAGGTCGCCCGCCCCATACCAGCTTCCTCTGGAAGCCCTCGATCTCCCGGAAGTAGCTTGCAGGCACCAGGTCAAGCGTGTTCTGAAGGGCGTACAAAAAGCGAGGGAGGGACATCATTTTAAACAAGGCCGCTCTCCCAACCGGGGACAACGGCAATCCGCACCATGCTGTAACGTCGGATCGAAGCCGGTGGAGTGGCGGGAGCAGATTCTTCTCATATCGTATGGCTGAGTCCAGGGAGATATAAATCCCTAAGTATTTAAAGCCGTCACGCGATACTGGTATCGGACAGAGACGGGGCAACAGTGGCATCTCCGCAGTGAGCGGGTAGATACAGGATTTAGACCAATTGATGGCCAAACCCGAGTTTCTTCCAAAGGAGCGCAATACGTCAAACAGCACTCCCAGGGACTTACGAGGGGAAGTGAGATATAACAGGATATCATCCGCGTATAGGGATATACGGTCCTCAAAATCAGAGGACCACCTAATGCCCTTCAGCGACGGTTCCCACCGAAGCCACGCTGCCAGGGGCTCAAGAGGAAGCGCGAAAAGGAGCGGTGATAATGGACATCCCTGTCGTGTGCCCCTGCCAAGGACGAAAGGCTCCGAAGCCCTACCGTTCACAACCACTTGGGCCATTGGCTGTTCGTAAAGGAGTTTAACCCACCCGATAAAATGAGGTCCCAAGCCGAATTTAGCAAGTGCCGCCAACAAATATGGCCATTCAATCGTGTCGAAGGCCATCGAGGCGTCCAACGAAACCAAGATGGCCGACTCGCGAAGCGACCCCGCCCTTGCAAGCACACCATGGAGGCGGCGTAAATTGAGAGCCGTATTACGGTGAGGAATAAACCCGGACTGATCTGGGTGTATCAGATCACCAATAACCGTGATCAAACGATTCGACAGGAGTTTCGCCAAAATCTTGGGTTCAACGTTCAGGAGTGAAATCGGCCGGTATGAAGAACATTGATCACGAGGCTTCCCATCTTTATGAATAGCTACAATAGAAGCCAATCTCTGATCTCAGGGAAAAAGCCCAAGATCCCGCTATTCCAGAAACATTTGGCGAAGGTGTGGCGCTATTTTATCCGGACACAATTTGTACAGCTCTATCGGGAGACCATTTGGACCTGAGGCCTTCCCTGAACGAAGGGAGCGAATAGCGAGCGCTATTTCATTAGTAGAAAAATCCACCTCCATAAGCTCTCTATCAGACTCCGAGAGGCTAGGCAACGCGATATCCCTGAGCAACAAGTGTGAATCCTCCTCTGGCCAGTCGGAAACCGGCGAGTAAACCTCCTGAAAGTGCTGAGCAAACACCGCAACTATACCGTCCGGGTCCACGACCCGTTCACCGTCCCCACTCACCACAACAGGCACCACACGATTCAGCCTTTCTCTCTTATCCAGCCACGCAATCAACTTCCCAGCCCTATCTCCCACATCGTACAAACGCCCCTGTTGCTCACGACTCATCATCCTCGCCGCATCCGTAACCAGCGCCTTGTAATCAGCTTGTTTAAGGGCCAAAACATGCAAACCCTTGGGTGTGACCTCAGACCCCAACTCCTCTTCCAACGAAATAATTTCAGTCTCCAGTCTCACCACTTCCTCATTCTTGCACTTTCTCGCGCTAGCAATCAGAGAAAGGGCTTGGCCCCGGACAACAGTCTTAAAGGCCTCCCACAGGGAAACCGAAGAGGACACCGACCCAGCATTCTCCACAAAGTAATGGTCTACACACTTAACTACCTCAGCCCTAGTTTTCGGATGACGTAGGTGCCAGGGGTTAATTGGGGCAACCCGGCCCCCAATTGTACATCTATCGTAAGCCAGAGAGGCGAGTGGTCCGAGATCCCCCGAGCAAGATGGCGAATTTCCCTTACAGAGACCATCTGCGCCGCAGGCAATAGGATATAATCGAGCCTAGAGAGACTTCTGTGCACACCCGAATAGAAAGTATATTGTGCCTGCCCAGGGTGTAAGTGCCTCCAGCAATCTACCAAACCCAATGCATTCAGGAAATCGCTCATCCATAACTGCGACCTCAAAAGAGTCCGGGGGGGGGGGGGGGGGTGATGATCTTCACTACCACAAACAACCGAGTTAAAATCCCCAGCAACCACCATCATACCCAGTGGGAAATTCAGCACCACCCTACCCAGATCAGCAAATGTGACGGACTGTAAACCCGGTGGGACATATACAGAAAGAATAGAGATCGTCTTCCCCTCCCAGCGACCTGTAATGGCCGCGTATCGGCCTCTTTCATCTAACACAGTGTCGTCTATCTCCAAGTGGAGGGAACTCCTAACCAAGACACCCGCCCCCCTCGATCCAGTAGTGAATCCTGAATGCGCCACCAAGCGGTATCCCCTTCTGTTCATTGCGTGGCAAGCATTTCCTATAAGATGTGTCTCCTGCAATAATACTACATCAGGTGAAAGACGTTTCAGATACTGTAAAACAATCCCCCGCTTAATCCTGTCACCCAGACCGTTAACATTCCAACTCAGCACCCGTAGCCCCCTACCCCCCATTCCCAGAACGTGAGCTACGCCCCCCCCCCCAAAGAAACAGACACAGTGATCGAAGTATGCAGCAAAACAGACCCTCAGGATGAACAAAGAGACAAGAACCCCCCACCCCCGGAAAACCCGCAAACACCCCCCCCCCCCCACCCTGTACCCCTGCGTTAGACCCGAAAGCCACCCCAACTTGCAGTGTGCCTGTCGCCCCATTGAAGTAATCTACGGAAAGAAAGAGAAAGACCCCTTAGAGGAGGAAAAGAATCCAGAGCCCTCCCGCCCCCCAGCAATCAACAGGTCATACGCAAAATAGTAATCAAGCCCCCGCTGAAAGTCTAGATAGATGGCCCGCCGGTAAGGGCTCACTCCACCCGTTCCTCCAGGCCACCTTTGGCTCCCGTCGACCGATCTTGTCCATCGCAACGTGTCGGCAAAGTGTCGAGCCAGTCACTTGCAACCTCCGGGCGGTCAAAGAAGAGCACACGTTCCTCGTACTGGATCCTCAAGCGAGCCGGGAAGAGCATGGCATATTTTAGTCCCATGTCCCTGAGGCGCCTTTTAACACCAGTAAAGCTCATACGCTGTTTTTGCACCGCCTGCGTGAAATCTGGGTAGAAGTTGATCGATGCATTATCAAATTTCGTAGGTCCGTTGGTACGCGATGCTTGCAGGATAGCGTCCTATCCCGAAAGTTGAAAATCCTGGCAATAATAGGCCTCGGCGCGGCGCCTAGTTTAGGCCTACCACCCGGGACTCTGTGAGCAAGCTCCACAGTGAAAAAGTTGCTAAGTCCCTTAGGCGTGAGATGGTTCAGCACCAGATCCTCCACCATAAGATCCATGGAGAGCTCAGAGGAACTTTCCGGAACACCAATGATACGAACGTTGTTACGCCTGGCACGGCTTTCAAAATCGTCCAGCCGGCGGGCAAACAAGTCATTTGATGATCGGAGAGTACGAACCTCCGCCTGTAGATCCGATACATCCGTCGGGAGGCTTGCGGTCTTAATGTCCAGCGACTTGACCCGCTCGTTGGTTTTCGCAAGGTCCGTTCTAATAAGGTTGACTTCAATCGCAACCGTGTCTATTTTTGAAACCATGGTCTCGTACTGCTGGCTCGTTGAAGTCTTAACGCCAGCAATGGCGCCCATTACATCCCGCAGTGTCAAGTCTTCCAGCCCGGGAGAGCCATCTCCAATCTCATCCGAAACTTTACTCACTCCACCAGGGGATCCCTTCGGGCGGACGAAGCGGTCGATAGTGTTAGACTGGGCTGCACCTCCTCGGAATGTGCCCCTGGTGGATCTCTTCTCACTATCCGACCTGCCCGCCATACCAGTTAGCGAGCCCAGCCAGGCCGTCCGAGATCTGGTGAGAATGGCTCCCCAAGACACCAGCCAGTAAATGGGATGAGGTCAAGAGAAGAGAGACGTAGGGCCAGCAGCAGAGCGAGGTCAACAGTCGCAGCAGACGGTGAATCCCAGTGGATGATGAACCAAAAGCGAAACCGAAAGTACCACAGGGGCGACAGATGGATCTCAAAGGCCGCTGTTGTTTAATTGCCACCTGGGTACTTCAGAGACTCAAGGCCGCGGAGGTCCGTCGGTGTAGGCCACAAAGTTCTAAGGCGCAGAGAGTCCGGTTTCCAGCGGCCAAATCAATTCCTGAAAAACGATAGTATGTCAGCAGGGCATCAGCTAATATAACCCGTCGTCTAAATCAGGATATTTAGCAGCATAGATGCGGGAGGCGGAAAGGGTCTCGGGAGCTCTGTGCTCACGCGTCCATCTTGGATCCGCACGTAGCTCCTCCATCCTGAACAGTGTTTTAAACATTTCTTTGGATTTCATAAATTGATTCCAGTGATGCTATTTTTGGTAAAGAATGTGGTCCGTTATGTTTGAAATCTTAAATAAGGCCCCTGATAACAAATGCAGGTGGGATTCAACTTTGTGTGGGCACAATAGGGCCAGTGGGTAATGTGTCCAGATGTCCGGATTGAGGGGGGCGTGCTCACTGTGTATAATGTGTCTGCTGGGTCCTGATTGGCTGTGTGTTACTAACTTCATGTGGCATCTGATTTTGTGGTGTTTTTGGAACTCGCGCACCCCTGCGACCATGTGTGCTTTATTGGGTCCAATTTCCCTGGACCATTGTGGTGTCAATGCGCCTATCTCTGGGATTGTTCTGAGGTTCCTGTTCGCGTGTTTGTCTGCTGGCTACGTGCCACCCCCACCTGTGACCTGTCAATCAGTAATCTGAGGCTTAGGTCTCAGAGCCTGCCTGACCACCTATTTCTGAGTCGTGGTTGACAGAGAGTTAATGACTCATATTGATATTGACTTTTTCAATATTAACCGTGCTGTTGCTGGGGTTAGTAGTAGGATCTGGTCTGGGTGGTCTGTCCGCTTTCTTTTTTTTTTTAAAACACATTTTATTTGTCTGAGCACACAAATAATGCATAGCCCGACATCCAGAGTCTGCTGCACACATTAATGACTCAAAAAATAAATTGTCAGACTTTTACTAGATACCCAAACACCCCCCCCCAAACTCCCCCCGATTGTGCCGCTGCCAGTACACATTTACCAAGGAATATCTCAACCAAGAACATACTAAGCCCACTGAGCCACCTCCCATGCAATACCACACATCCATTAATCAAATTGTCGGGAGGGCGGCCCTCTCAGGTGGGGGGTCCAAGTCCAGCCCATCGCTTCCAAATCTTAAAATGCTTGCGGGGGCACCCCCTGACTACAAATATAGGTTGCTCAAGACCCATGCAAAAGTCCATGCCATTCCTCCAGGAAGCCAACGGCGGGGCACGGGGCGCCTTCCATGCTTTGGCAATGTCTCGTTTGGCCAACATCAGGCCCTGGAACAACAAATGGCATTTATACCTATTACCCCCAACCACTTCCATGACATGTAGCAGAGCCAATTTCGGGTCACGAGGGAGCTCCCAAGCTAACACCTCCGATAGGCACCTAAACATCCCATTCCAAAATCTATGTAGTACTGCGCACCCCCAAACAGTGTGTATGAGTGTGCCCACTTCTGAGCCGCACCGGAGACAGTCTGGAGAACCAACCATGCCCGTCCTCCACAAGCGCTCTCGAGTGAAATAAGTGCAATGTAGATACTTAAACTGTATTAGTCGCAGGCGCGTGGATATCGCTCCTCCCTAGGACTCTCGAGGGCCTCCGCCCAATCCTCTTCTTCCAGGTCCCCCACATCCCCCTCCCACGCGGACTTGAGTCTTTGCAAATCTGATGAACAGTGGTGGACCAATGTTTGATATATACGGGAGATCTTCTTATCCCGCAATTCCCTCATAAAGAGCTTGGCTTCCAGCTGACTAAACTCGGGGAGTTGCTCAAGGTCCGCCAGGTATGGCATCAGGGAGCGGGGCATCCCAAACTCATCCTGCAGGTTCTGAAAGGACTTCAGGGAGCAGCCCGACATCACATCTCCCAAGGAGGAGATACCTATCGCATCCCATCCCCGGAAGCCCAGCAGCGCTGCCAAGTGGGGCAGGCGACCATTGTGCCACAGAGGGGTTTCTTGAGTAAGCACATTCCACCATCCCATTCTGCGCAGTGTTTCCCTCCAGACATGAAATACTACCTGTGTGGCTGAGGGAAGGCTCAGCCGAAGCGATGCTGAGTACAACAGTGTATGAACGGTCGCCGGGCCCATATAATATCGCTCAACCGCATAGGCTGGATCGCCTCTATCACCATACCACCATTCATTTAAGACCAATAAGTGTTGCGCTTGATAATACAAGAGCACATCCGATGTGGCTAGCCCCCCGTATAGGTGGAGGAAAAGCACGTCCTCATCGCCACGCGAGCAATCCCCCCCTCCCACAAAAACCCACCCAGTGCCGCGTTCACTTGTTGGAACCAGCGGGCGGAATCCGATATGGGTGATTCTGTAATTGATACACTAGGCAAGGGAGCGCCACCATTTTTAAAATCGATGACCTACCATAGATAGTCAATGGCATACGGGACCACACCTTCAGGTCCTGACGCGTGCGATCCTAGACCGGGGTGAGGTTGTGGTCCCAGGAGGCAGCCGCCTCCTCCGACAGAAACACTCCCAAATATTTCACCCCTCCCGTCGCCAACTGAAGGTCCGATGCCCATTCTCCCACCCGCCGCTGTCCTCCGAGAAGCCACAATGTGGACTTTCAGCCGCAGCCCGACCGATCCAGATCAGTGAGGGTTCAGACCAGCCCATTCCACCGAGGCTGTGATCCTGGCAGTTATGGATACGCTTAGGGCTAATGCCGATAAAGGGACATCACAGGCGCTTGTCTTATTGGATCTGTCGGCTGCGTTCGGTGGACCACAACATCCTCATCCACCGTGCCGAGCAAGCCGGCATCCGAGGCCTGGCTTCTGCCTGGCTCAAATCTTTCCTGTCGGGCAGAATGCAGGCGGTCCGGCTTGGTCCCTTCACAGCCGCACAGGTCCCATCCATCTGCGGAGTGCCTTCGGGATCGTCCCTGTCCCCTCTGCTTTTTAATCTTTATCTTCAGCCGCTTATTTTCTCCTTGAAGAGGTGGAATATCACCGTATTCAACTATGCAGACGATCTGCAAATCATTTTTCCGCTTAACACCCCCAATGCAGCCCTCGATTGTCAAGCAGTGATGCTACACATCCAACATTGGATGAATTCCCACCAGCTGAAATTGAACCCGGGGAAGACCGAGTTGATCCTTCCAGGAAATAGTCTCACTCACTGGGGCCCACAGTTCTGGCCAACTGAGCTTGGCTCCCCGCCCATCCCGGCTAAGTCAGCAAAGAGCCTCGGGGTCATAATTGACTCGGAGCTCTCTCTTAAGCCTCAGGTTGGTGCGGTTGTGTCCTCATGTATGTTCCAGCTCAGAAAAATCAGGAAAGTTTCCCATCTCCTGACACCAGAGGCCCTGATACAAGTCCTGATCGCCCTGGTGCTCTCCCGCCTGGATTTTTCAAACTCCCTGTACTACGGCCTACCTAAATTCCTTCATAATAGGCTCCAGATTGTACTGAACCAAGCGGCAAGGCTGGCCTATAAAACCCCAAAGTGGCAATCCGCGAGACCACTTCTTCACAGACTCCACTGGTTGCCGGTGGAGCAGAGGACTGCATTTAAGATCGGCTGTCTGACCTTCAAAGCTGTGTTCGGGACCTCCCCTGCCTTCCTCAAATCACTGGTCATCCCTTACCGTCCGTACGCAATCTTCGTTCCTCCCATCGCCTCTTGCTAGCTGTCCCTGCTACCAAACTAAAAAAAAACGGCGGTCGTAGATTTGCCTACCTTGCCCCCGCCTTCTGGAACCAGTTACCTCTCCCTCTTAAATCTGCCAATTCCCTTCTGACTTTTAGAAAACTCCTAAAAACTCACCTCTTCACACAGACTGGCTAGACCCCCGTATCTCCATCTCATTGGCACTCAGCCAGCGCCAGGAAACCTCTCGGTGTCAGTGCGCTATACAAGAATCCCCTAAGATAAGATAAGATAAGATAAGGAAAAACAAAACGTCATCAGCGTATAGCGCTATTTTGTCAGCCAGACCCGAGGACCACCTAAAACCTTTGAGTTGGGCGTCAATGCGCACCCACGCCGCTAGGGGCTCCATGGCGAGCGCGAACAAGTAAGGGGAGAGGGGGCAGCTCTGACGCGTCCCCCGCTGGACCGAAAAGGATCTGGAGACCGCACCCCCAACTCGCACCGATGCCAAGAGGCGCGGGCCCAGATTGAGGCGACTCAACAAAGCGAACAAATATGTCCAGCTCAGGGAATCAAAAGTCCGATCCATGTCCGCCAAAAACAATGCTGCCTGCTCCTCCAAACTCCTCCAGGCAGAGATTGCGACATGGGCACGTCTAATATTGTGTCGAGTTGCCCTCTGGGGCATAAAGCCCGCATGGTCCGGATGAACCAGATCTCTAATGTGGGGCTTAGGCCTATTAGCCAGGGCCTTAGCCAGAACCTTGGCCTCCGTATTAAGCAGCGAGATCGGGCGGTAGGACGCATGGCACTCCGGGGGCTTCAGAAAGACCACCACTTCTTCATTTCCCCAGGCCGGAGGGAGCACACCACTCTCACGCGCCTCCTCAATCACCGGACAAAGGCGCGGACCCAGCTGCACGTAAAACTGCCGAATAAATTCACTTGGGAAGCGGTTGGGGCCCGGTGCCTTACCGGGATTCAGCTCACCCGGGGCCGTGCCTAATTCTTCGTCAGTCAGGGGCCCATCCAATAGTTCCCACACCTCGTCCGAGACCGAGCGCGGGGGGAGATCATCTATAAATCGCTGGACCACATCAGCCCTCAAGCACTCCTGAGGCACATATAGCCCTTCTAAGTACGTGGCAAAGCTCTCCGCAATCGCTGAGGGCCCAAGTATGGGCACTCCCGCCGGGTCCAAGATTTGGGGCAAGGGTTTTAGCATGTAGTGTGCCCTGACACAGACTGGTGCAACATCTTGCAGGATTTGTCCCCCCACTGGTACACCCGGCTACGAGTGGCCAGCCATGCCTGCCACGCCTCCTCCATCAAAATTATTTTTTTCTTTTGAACCACCACTGGACCTCGAGGCGTTCCAGATCGCATAATATGTTATAATTGTAGATAAGGAAATACTAATCACAACCTGAGAATAAAATCAGGAGAGATAATGGCTCCTAGGGCGGTAATTACCTCATCCCTTTCCACAGATGAGGCTCTATGCCACATGCTGTGTGAGCTATTAGGGCAGTCTGCGATGAGAAAATCGGTGTGAGGCAACAGGCTGCACCAAAGGTGCAAGCCACATGGGACTATCTCTGGCTTCTTCTGTGCCTCCTCCCTGCAGGGCACCAGCCAATTGGGAGTCTTGCAAGAACCTCCACCAAGCCACTAATTAGCCACTTACTTTCTGTGTCACTCCTGGTTAGTAGGTGCCAGGGGACTTATGCGATTACCCCCTATGGCCTTCCGGTGAATGTGCTGACTTTTTCAGTCAAAGGTCGCCGCCTCACCCCTTCCTTAGAGCTTTGGCTAATAGGGAGGGGTTTAAGGGGGGGCTGGCACAGGCATGCACAATGCTCTTTAAGGGATCAAAAGCCTTTTGCCTGAGAGGGAGGAGAGGCCATATGACACTTGAGGGTGGGGCAGGGAGCGGCACACCCAGAGACTCAGGCTGCACCAAGTCCTGACCTGATTTGTGTCTTTGCTGCTGCCCTTTTTATCCTGACTACACCGATCACACCCTCCTTCTGTCCCTCACTTTACTCCGCGTCTGGCTGAGTGAAGTAAGTGGGCGGGATCAGCCCGGTGGTAAGGGGCATAGATCTGGGGGAAAAGATGGCGGCCGGTCAGTGAGTCCGGTCGGGAGCTCCGTGCTACTCCCACGCTGATATGGCGCAATTACTCGGCAAAATGCTAGGTTTTGTATAGAAATTCGCCCAAAAACCCTTCGGCTTCACTAGAGAGTCTCTTTCTCTGTTTATATTGCTTTTCTCCTCACGTTATGGTTTTAACGTACTGCTCGGCTTAGACTCCGCTGGACTCCCCTGGGCTCCCCTGTTCGCCCGCCGTGATCAGTGTCCCAAGTCAACTCGCTCAACATCGTTGCATAGCACCAACCCGAATGAAAGCAAGTACGGAGGAGATGCCAAATAAAACATCACGGGTCTCACCTGCTGTCCCCGTGAAAGACCAAACTACGCTGCGGCTGCTGAGTCCCCTGCATCAAACTCTCGTTGGTCGGTGGGAGGCAGTGTCCGAGGCAGCCAGGAACTGCCGGAGGGCCGCTCACAGAATTGCCGTCTTCTTCCGGGGCAGGGGCGGAGGCGGCAACATACACAACGCGAACAGCGGAGAGAACGCTGAAAGATTCAAGAACAGGTCTGAATCCAGATCAGAGCCCGGTGCAGGGCTGAAAAAGAGTGAATTGGTATGGGAACAACGAGCAACGGAGAACTCTGCCCGACTTGCTCTGAAAACGAACACGGAGAAGAAAAGCTCCGGAGGTCCCATATCCCAGTACATGAACCGGGTAAGCCAGGGGGAAGGTAGGAAGGCGGGGGGGGTACGGGAGGTGCAGACGAAGGGGTAGGAGAGAAGACCGGTAACAAAGGACAGTCACCCTGCGCTAGAGCGAGTCCCTACTTACCAAACGAAGAGGAGGGGTCAGGGGGGACAGAAAGTTCGGAGGTGCCAGGACAGAACTCAGACTGTAAGGGGAGATCTACATACTGCTTAAGAAACAGGCAGTTCCTTAAAACTAACCCAGCCACAAACACTAAGCTCCGTGTCCTACCCCGAAGCACCAAAAGAAAACCCAAGAATACTCCTAAAGCACAGGCAAAGGCAGGAAAGACTTTTAAAAAAACAGGGGGTTCAGCAGAAGCACGGGAGGGTTCGGACGGTGCAAGGATTAAAATAACTCCCTCTTTAAGATCTTTCTTTAAAATACAAGAGCAAAAACAGGAAAAAGAGAAGGAGAAGAAACGTGACTCTGAACCAAAATCCAAAAATTCAGGCCCTGAGCAAAAGAAGACAGGATCTTCTCCTATTCTTACGCATATTCTACCCGGACCCTCATTTGGCTCACCTATGTCTCTAACAGGGGACGCAGCCCTAACCTCCCAAGGCCTATGCTTAGCCCAAACGGAGACACAAACGGAGACGCAAACCCCATCTGAAGTCCAAACTCCAAGCCTGGTGAGAACCCCCACCGAGGTTCTCCTAGAAAAAATTATGGAAGAAATTAAATCTAGATTCGAGATCTCATAAGGAAACCAAAGTAAGATCCAGGAAGCATGTGAACTCTTAGACACCAAACTAAACGCATTAGGAGATAGAGTAACAGCAGTAGAGTCTGAAGTAGTGTCAATAAGCAGAAGAGTGGAATCCAATCAAAAGGAAATTAGAACATTGAGAGAAACAGATAAAATCTTCGACGACAAGCTGGAAACGTGGGAAAACCACTCCAGACGTAATAACTTTAGAGTCTTAAATGTTCCGGAAGGTAGGGAAGGTACAGACATTAAAAAGTTCATCATCTCACTTCTAGAGGAGTTCTTCCCATGGTGCAAAGATCTCGGGCTAGATGATGACATTCAGAGGGTACACAGAGACCCATTTGGAAAAAGTAAAGAAAGGAAGAATGCGAGGAAAATCCTGGTCAATTTCCGAACATACTCTATCAAAGAAAGACTCCTAAGTGAAGCAATAAAGACGGGATCATACAAAAAAGACGACTGGTCCTTTAGAATCCGTTCTGATATATCAAAAGTCACACAAGATAGGCAGTGGGAGTTGGGGCAGATGATGCCGGAGTAAGAGCTACAGTTCAGATGAAATTCCCGGCTTCTCTCCGGATAATGTGGAAAAATAAAATGCATAACATAAGAGACCCTAAGGAAGCCGAAAATTTTCTAGAACAGTTACGTGATCAGATGAGGAATTAGATTGCGCCTTGGTATTTTCTGCTCAAATGTTATTAAAGCACGGAGCTCAAAAGAGGGCTATCAACAAGCCCAAGGACGAAAAAGGGAGGTTTCTCCAGGGATGGGGGGACTTTTTAATTTACTATTTAACTTGTGCACTACAGAAAAAATGAAGCAAAAAAATTAAAAAAAAATTGTTATCCACGGGAAACGGGAGCAAACTAGGGAAAAAAGAAAAAAAAATGTCCTCAGCTACAAACTGAAAAACAGAAGGAGTATTCGGAGGCCCGTAAAAACAAAAAGATGTAGTCATAAAAATGAATAAAGATAATACTCAACTCAAAATTATCTCCTGGAACGTTAATGGCTTAAGAATTAAGAGTAGAAGAAGGAGAATACTAGAATACTTAAAAACGGTAGACAGTGAGATTATAATCCTTCAGGAAACACACCTTCTAAAAAAAGAGTGGGAAGACATCGTACAAAACTGTACTGGGTAGACTCATATATCTGCACTGATCAGGAGTGTGTTGTCAAAGGCATTGCCATTCTCTTTAAAAAAATCTTTGAATGCAAAAGTGGAAACATCAGAAACCGACCCAAAGGGGAGATGGGCTCTGGCCAGAGTAAGGATACGGAATAATGCCCTAACCGTGGCAGGTTACTATGGTCCAAACATGGATGACCCGGTCCCGCTGCAAACTTTATATTCACATTTACTCTCGGTTTCCTCACCAATAATCTTTTTTTTTTTTTTAATTTTTTGAAAACCTTTATTGTGCATGAAAAAGGAGGACAAATACGGGCCTACAACCGTCAGGCCGGCCACGAAACAGTTGAGCACAAGAGCAAACAATTTAGGCCCCCCCCAGCGGTATCAGGCAGTACAGCAACAAATAATAGCAATTACACAAAAGTGAATCAAGCCGCCACGGAGGAGGATCAATGAAGGTTAATTTTAAAATTATTAAACATAAATCGATAAAGATAAATCAAGGAGAACTGAGTCCATACAGTCCGCGTACAATACACACAGGCAGCAATAAACATGGCAATAGTGATAACACCCAACATTTTGGCGGCACAATTCCCAACAACAGAAGCATCAGTCCGCATCTACACACCACCCACAGCGCTACCCGCTCCTCAGAACCCTCATTACAGACCCAGAACAAGGAAAGGAAAAATCATAAAAAGGACATAAATAGATACCATAGAAATTAACAAAACCAAAACATACCCCCCCACCCTACACACATGCAGAGGCTATGGCCTACCCCCCCCCAGCAGAGTGTCTGTCGCCCCATAAACCCGAAATGTAGCAAGAAGAGAAAAGGGAAGAGAAAAGAGAAGAAAGTAAAGCCAAAATCAGAAAAAAGGCATAGAAGAAAAAAGCGTCTCATTCGACATATAGGGAGGAAGACAAGTGTGCAAACTAGTCGAAAACCCCCCAATAAGGAAAAAGGTGGGGAGGAGCCAACAATAATCAGGCTCGCTAAACTAGCGAGCCGGCAATAATTAATACCCCAAATGGAGCTCCAAGATTAAAAGACCTCACAACAACTATAAACAAATAGCCCATCTCCAGACCCCCGTGCCACCCAGGACCAGGGCCCTAGAAACGAAGACCAACAAAAGGACAATAGGACTGCGGCCGTGAAAAAAGAAACCATCGGTGGTGCAACAGTGTTAAGCCGGGGGCAGCAGGAAACCAAGATGGCCGCCCCGGACAAAGGAAGACAAGGAGTTAAAATGGACGCCACCCATTACTGGCAACCCCCCGTCCCAATAATCATTATCGGCAGGTCAGACACCCCAGAAAGCAACAGAGCCAAAGGCTCGCCAGGAATCAGGATAATCAATAGGGGCTCCGATCGCGCCGTGAACCATAATGCAGTATCGCTAAGGAGGCGTCGAGAGCAAGAGCTAAGCGCTACCCAATACTTCCCGGTCAGCTAGAAGATTCAACGCGTACTGTGCGGGCGGGCCACACATTTCCATACAGCAGTTAGATCTCAACCCCCCTCAGGTAGGAAAGCAATGCAACCAACAAGCAGGCTAACCCTGACCCGGTTTCAGATGCCCTTCAGCCCCCAGCATAATACGAGCGTGGACCCCCTTATCAGCAAGGGAACCAGATGGAAACAAAAAAGAAGGGGGAGACTCACATGCACAAAATGGATGGCACCGCCTACCCAATAATGCTTTAGTTATATTTAAGAGAAGCATCCCCCTCAATGGAGTGAACAAAGTAAACACGTTACAGGTCAGGTCATCACCAGGTAATCGGCAAGTCATTGTGCAGAGGATCCTCAGCCCTGACCAGAGCGTCGAAAAACAACCAGACATGGCCATTGCCTTGCACTCCCCTTCAGCTGGACAGAGAAGCAAGATGGCCAGACCCAACAGTAAAGGCAAAGAGGAGGAGGAGGTGAACACTCCCAACCATCGGCAACAGCAGTATCCAGGTGGAAAGTCGCTCCCCCCGCCACAAGGTGATACATGTTCCGGAGCCTCGGAGAGAAAGTCACAGAGGCAGGGAGAAGGACCAGCGCCCGGGAAGTCTCTGGGGAGTGCCTCTGTGTCGAAGGAATAGATACAGTTGCAGGCAGCAGAACGGATAGCGACTTTGTATCAGTTTCCTCGACGATATCGGAACAGGCGGTTGTACATCCAGGGGCCGGTCGCACATCTTCACGCGCGTGGTGTAAAGCAGTCTCTTGGACAGGAATAGGCAGTGGCAGCGGGGGGGCAGTCGAGTGCAGTCCCTTAATATGCGAGGTAGCTCTCACTACCTTTCGCTCCAAGATGTGGGCTTGTTGCCGCCATGTCTCTCGAAGACTGAGCAGGGCAGCCAGGATGGCACCATAGGTCGGCTCCCTCTGTGGTGATAGCTGACTTTCATCGCACGAGCATTCCCCCGGGGCAACAGCCGAATCCTCCGTAGTGAGGACACTGCACGGAGAGAACAAAGAGGCCGCCATCTTTCTCCTGCGGGGAAGGGGGCGTCTTGGTAGCCCCAGTAAAGAGTTCACGGTGCAGAGGTGGGGGGAATGGCGTCGCCAACGAGCGCAGAGGGAGGGAGAGCCACCAACAAGCCAGCGGCACGAAGGTCCAGGGCAGAGCAGGGTGAAGGATTACTCTCCAGCCATCGGTGCGTAGAGGCAGCGATAGGACAAACACCTCAAGATGGACTCCAACCCGCCCTGAATCAGCTAGGCGGGCGGAGATCGGCACGACCAGAGTCAAGTGTCTTCCGGAGGCCGGGCGACCCAGCGGGAACCTTACCGCTGTAGAGGGAGACGATGTAGTCCGTAGCTGCAAACTGTAGCGCCCCTGCCCCAGCCAGCGCCACTGCGACGTGCTCGGCCGACAGCGCCCAGCCGTGTCCAGTGCCAGGCATACAGCTCCCGGTCCCGGGCCAGAGTCGGGGGCCGGAGAACGGCCCGAATCCACCATGGAAATGGGCGGCGGAGGTCTCAAAAGAACGCCAGCGACATCCGAGCTCAGATGTCTCCGTTTGAGCGAGAAATATTCCGGGTTGATGCCAGGAGATCAATGCAGGATAGGGCGGCTCGCGGAGCTCGGAGCTTACGCGTCCGACCCGGTCGCCATCTTGGCTCCTCCCCCCTCACCAATAATCTTGGGCGGAGACTTCAACATAATACTCGACCCAAAAACAGACCGCTTCCCCATTAGAAGACAAGTAACTTTGCCAAAAATGAGAGATTGGTTGGGGGTCTACAAAAGAGATCTGTGCTTAGTGGATATATGGAAAGTAAAGGGGGACAAACAGAATAATTTTACCTTCAAAAATAAAAAACTCGGAATCCAATCAAGAATAGACTTCTTTCTTATAGATCAAGGTCTAAGCGAAAAAACTGTCAAAGTAGAACACATTCCTGCCCATCTCTCAGATCATTCGGCAGTTCTGATCTCCTTGAAACTGGAACCTAACAAGGAAAGTACAAGATGGACTTTGGATCGCAGAATCCTCCTAGACTCTCAGATTATTGAGCAGCTAAAAGTACGGACCAAGCTCTTTTTTGAGGATAATAAAGAAGGCACCTCGATACAGACAACCTGGGACGCTTATAAAGCAGTGATCAGAGGACATAGCCTCAGTCTAGCGGCTCATAAATCAAAGGGTATAAAACAATCAATATTAACTTTGGAAGATAAGATAAAAAACCTGGATCTACAAATAGCCGCAACAACATCTTCCTCTGATAAAGAGCAATTAGAGGCGGACAGATCAAATCAAAAAGAGAGTTTAGCCGAAATCTTGGAAAACAAAGTTAGAGAAAAATGGGAAGCCAGCAAACTCGCCCACTATGAATATGGGGAGGGATGTGGCAAGATGCTCGCATGGAAAACAAAGACAGAACAAACCAGGAATAAAGTTGTTTGTATCGATCCTAGAAATCCAGCTGAGAATGGATCTGAAGATGTTGTAATAAAACAAGAATTCCTCTCTTTTTTCTCAGATCTGTACAACGAAGATTGTAAACCCAAAATGGAAGATATAAAATACTTCTTGGACCCCCTAAATCTCCCAACTTTACCACCCGAATTGAGAGAAGAACTAAACGCGGAAATCTCGACTCAGGAAGTAGAAGAGGCTTTAAAAAACCTCATGAAAGGCAAATCAGCTGGACCAGATGCCCTACCTAACGAATTTTATACATAATTAAAAGAGGCATTGCTTTCACCCTTAACAACCCTGTTGAACAAAATATTCCTGGAAAAATGCGATCTCCCAGACTCATGGAACGAAGCCATAATCACCATTCTTCTAAAACATGCGAATCATACCGTCCAATCTCGATCCTGAATTGTGACTATAAGATCTTTACACAAATCATGGCGAAGAGACTGGGGAAAACAGCGGGGCTACTAATAAATAACAACCAGAAGGGCTTCAGTTACAAGACCTAGCGCAAGAATTGTTTGCCGCTATAGACATTGCCTCCAATGAGAAACTTCCTCTATCAATAATCATCATCGACGCCGCAAAAGCGTTCGATAGAGTCAATTGGGTGTACTTAAGCGAAGTTCTCAAAAAATTTAACCTGGGGACAAATATCCTGAACATGGTGTCAAAAATATATACTTCTCCTAAAGCGCAAATCTTAATTAATGCCAGCCTTACCACTAATATACAGATAAAGAGAGGAACTAGGCAGGGATGCCCCCTCTCCCCCCTGCTTTTCAACTTTTATATCGAACCAATGGCGGAAAATCTCAGAATAGATCCTTCAATATCTCCCTATTCCTTCCAAGACTGATCTAAAAAGATCGCCCTCTATGCAGACGATCTGATGATTTTTACAGACAGCCTCAGCGGATCGCTAACAACAATTGAAGAGACCTTAACCAGTTTTGGAAGTATCTCTGGCTACCAAATTAACCAAGACAAGACGGAAACAATGAGCTGGAATGATAATTCCATTAGCCCTCATAATAAGGATAAAATCAGATACCTTGGTATAGACCTTGTCAAAGACTTAGATAAGGTAACTCACATCAACATCCAAAGAATAGAAAAGGAAGTCAAAAGGTTATTGAAAGTGTGGGGGGGACTCCCCTTGACGCTACTAGGCAAATTGAACATAATAAAATGTTCAATTCTACTGAAATTTACCTTCGCTTTTGGTGCCATTCCTCTTGAATTCAAAAAAGATTCAATAAAAAAAATCCAGAGTGAAATCTCAAGTTTTATCTGGTCTTAAAAAAAAACCAGAATTGCCTGGAGTAAGCTAAAACGAAAAAAGGACCAGGGGGGAATCGCAAGCCCTGATCTCTTTGAGTACTGCAGAGCCTTTCAATTTAAATCAAGCAGAAAGCTCCTAAACACCTTTGAAAATTATCCGCTCTACTTCCAAACAATGACTAATAAAACCAGCCATTTCTTATACAAATTTGGAAACCCGAAATTAAAAAAAAATTAAACTCAAGTTGCTGAAGTCTGCGGCCAAATCCTGGTTTGGCATAAGATGTACCTTAAATATTCCTTATTACAGCGATCTGGCCCCCATATGGAACTCCCCTGGCACCCCAGAGTGTCTTAAAGACAAACTAGCACACCCAATAAAATCAGCAGGATTAAACAAATGGGGACATTTGATGTCTCAAAACATTATCCTGGATTGGAATACCCTATTTTCTAAAACTAATGGCTCAGTAGCTAAATTCAAATATTATCAGCTATCCAGCTGGGCGAAATCCCTAAAAGAAGTCAGAGCAGGAAATCCATCCCTGAAAAAAGAAATGCTGAAAAAAGATACTATACATAAAGAAATTTCGCTTTGGTATTGGGCCTTGATCCTTGCAGGGGAAGAAGAATTTCAGATACCGGAGAGAGTATGGGGGAAAGACCTGCCGACGCTGGAATTAAACAACCAATGGCAAGTATCTATGAACAAATGCTGGACAATTGTAACATCTGCTGCCCTAAAGAGAAACCACTTGTTCACTTCTCATAGAGCTTACTGGACCCCAAAAAAGCTGTCGAAATTCTCTGGGACGACAGTGAAAGTCTGTCCAAAATGCAGATTGGATAGGGCCGACAACCTACATATGTTTCGGCAGTTCCCCCTTCTCGACGGCTTCTGGAATGATGTGGGTAAGACACTTGACGGGGTTTTAAGAAGACATCTAAATGTAAGTATTGATTTAATTATCTTTGGGGTAAGGAATCCAAATGTACCTGATAAATTCTCTATAGCACAGGAAAATCTTCTTTTCCTGTTAATACTACTGGCAAGAAGGAGAGAAATCTGTGTGAAATGGGTAGGTCCGGTCCCTCCAACTCACAGAGAATGGCTAACTTCAATACTAAGAATATATAAACTTGATAGAAGAAAAGCCCCTAGTAAGAAACCTAAGTTTTGGGACATCTGGGAAAATTACCAGAAAGGTTCTAACTAAAATATTTGGAGGATAATTTGGAGGGATATTGTCCCGATGGTTGGTATGGATCAGATAATTCACGTAACAGTCCAATGAATATGTGTAAGCAATGGAAAGTCAGGAGAAGGCCTGCATGAGTAGCCATAATGGCTAGCTCCCCCCCTCGCATTAAATCCTTCTACAAAGTAATGGAAATAAGGGGACCCCTATCTCTTTCAAACGTTACAGGGGAACTGTCTAGATACTTACACCCCGTTATATCACAGTGAAATCTAAGATCTAAAGAGAGATCGGGGCCCCGACAACTCCTAACTAATAATATTGCACTACTGAGGACAAAAAAAGAAAAAAAAAAAAAGGGGCATAGATCTGCCACTGATGCCCGATTCGCCGCACTTGAGACTCACCAGAATACGTCAACCAGGGCACGGCATGGTGTGGTGTGGGCGTAGGCACAGGACAGGGCAAGCCCACCCCAACCAGTCCTCGCTTCCTGACTTCGGTCTTCTCAGGCGCTCAAAAGACTCAGCACTGGGGTACATGATACCTGGACTCGCCTCGCCCCTAGCTTGTATTCTCCTGCCATGCCCTTCACCACTCTGCAATAATTCAGGCTCTGATTGGCTCTCGCAACGAACAACCAGTTGTCTTTCCGGAACTAAGCCAAAAGGGAACAGTGCACTGTGCATGACCTAAGCCAAGCATAAAGTCAACGAGAAATAGGAAATGCAGCTGGGTTGTGGATGGTTAATGCATTGTGACGTAGTGTTCTTCAAAGAGGTAAGTATTCAACTCTTCTCTATATTGGAGCAGGGTTGAGGCGGTCCTGATGGATATTGGGATGTTGTCCCTGATCTTGGGCCTGCTGTCTACTTTTTTCCTTCTTAGTTCGCTGCTGCAGTCTGATGGTGTCCTGGCCACAAGTGTGCCAAGTAGTACCAGAGACGGTGAGCTTGTCTGCAAGACAAGCAGTGTGCAGTGTAGATCCTATATCCCTAATAGGCTATGCGCATTGGAATAACATACACTATAGATTTGACATAGGACTGAGGTCAGTATGTCTCTATCAAGTATATTAAACTTAATTGTGTGTGTGCCAGCTTACTCAGAGGTCACTAGAAACTTTCTTGAATGAACAAGAAGGGATTAGTTTCTGACAAACGCGTAAACATGACAACTTTGTTTCCCCTAGAACCGGAACAATATCTTCAGAGTCGTGGAAACAATAGATAACCATTTCACCTAGTCAATCGTGCATGCTTCGTTTCTACAGAGTTGCACAGAAATAGAGAGACGGGCGTTTCAATAAAAAGGGTTTATTGAACAGTCTTCTTTCTCATGCAAGAGATATGAACTGCTACAATCGTAAGACAGAATGCGAAGTATAATGCGTACAGCGCAAACAGTAATATAAAATAATACTGTAATAGCATGATCTGTTGCTATGACATATATAAAAATACATACATAAACAACATAGGCTAAAATACTCAACTGGTGCTTTTAAAATAATCCTACCCCAGTGTACCTAACCTAAGTCTAGTACGAGGGAAGAAGTAGGTGCTGTTTTAGCATAAGTTTAGTTTAGTTTAGTTTTGCCAAGAATTGCCAAAGGTTTCTGTAGGTTCTAATCAGCTCCATACCTTAGAATGAGAGAGGTTGGCATCTCTTTCCCGGGACTCGATTCTCTAACACCCCGCAAGGGGAGTCAGAAACACTGGAGCTGGATTCTCGGCAGGTAGGATGACAGCGTCAGGTCAGTGCGTCAGTTGGGGAGATGACTTCGGGACTTGCTGTGGCGAGCCGCGTCGTGCAAGTAGGTAGAAGAACCGCACCGTGCCTTGCCATAGCAAGTGAAGGTATATTTATACCTTGAAGGTGTTTAGGAATGCCAGTATTGAGGTAAAAGTCGGGCAAATGAACGTCATGAATGAACCTCTAAGGAATAGATGGTCATGCATAATAAATGAGCTCTTGGAGAAATCAATATCCAAGCAAGGGGAAGTCCTAAAGGCTTACGAGTCTGGTTTTCCAGGAACTCGTTGTGACGTAGATGAACAGATGTAAGTAGCCATGCCTGTATTTGGGTAGCATGGACTATGCCTAAATAAGGACTGGATTTCTATGCCTATATAAGGGCAATGTGAAATGTACCTACATAAGGGCATGAATCGGGAAATTCATATGGAATCTAAATCGATACACAACAAGGGGTACTGGGTGGATGGCTTTGTAAATGATGCAGCTGGGTTTGAAGATGGTGCAGGTAGGCAAAGGAAGCCAATGAAATTCCATAGACGGGGGGGGGGGAGGGGGGTGATGTGATCATTTTTCTTCAGGTCCTAGAAGAGACGTGATGAGGTGTGCAGGATGCCTTAAGAGGTGTCAGTATGAAGGCTAGTAGGCCTTGGAGTAGGGCATTACCACCATCCGGATACAAGAGGCTGATGGCTTCCAGGAAGAGAGAGCTGATATCATACCATCTTTTTTTTCTGTTTAGCAATTTGTTCCCTGAGGATGAGGTAAATCTAAGTGACTTTGCATTCAGTGAAAGCTGGGGTTTGAAACCGTTGGACATAGTAAACCTAACAGAAAAAGATCTAAAAACATTATTAAGTCATCCTTAAACAAAAATAATATTTCTTCATAAATAATCTCTTTCATAAAGTGAAGATGGATTACAATGTACTTTACATGTTGAAGCACACACACATTTAGTCAGTCTCTGCCATTATTACATTTTTGCCATTTAAAGTATTGCCACTGGCCTCTCGGCACATAAGCACCTGAAACTTCTTAAACCATGGCAGAAACAACCTACTATGGTCATGGTGATCTAGGGCTTCTTTAAGTAGGGTGCATAGTAGACAAAGACCAGATTGATATAAAACACGGAACTTAATTAATAAATTTGTAACCATGGAAAAAGTAACTGTATACAGTTTGTCCTCAAACCCTTCCTAAATGACTCTGAATAATATGGTGAAGTAATTTTCCCCATTATAATTCATCAATATAGATTTCACTCGCTTTTTCCTATGTAATACTCTAGGTAAACATGTTAAGACAATGCTTTAACCTTTGACTTAGCCAATTACTTAAAATTGCCCATAGACTCACTTTTAGCCCAGGTAATGTATTAACCCAAATTGTCAAACCTTTTTCAAAGATCCCATGCCAAGTTTTAGACTGGCTGACCAAGTTATTGTTTTTAGCTTCTCCTCACTTGCTGTCCTCCGCCTTAAACAGGCCAAAAGAAAATTATGTTTGAGGCATTTGTGCTGTACATTAACTTGCTTTGCATAAATCCACCATCTAGTGTTGGGCTTAGATTATTATAAGCTGTTTTTATTCCAAAATGTTTTCTTCAAATCACGAGGCTGTATGACTCCTCCTCTTGGTAATACTGCGCCTGGCCATCGACACAATCTTCAGATTGTTTTTTTCCACCGATGGGTTCAGATGTTGTATCTCACGCTCTATTTCGAGATTCTTTTGGGCTTCCTGCAGTCCATTTATATCTTTCAACAGTATTGTTACGATCAGTAATTTATTGCGTCCTATACGGTGCAAAACCTCTCAATTTCCGATGCTCTCGAGAATGACGTGCTAATGAAACAGACTCCGTTCCGTTTCTATTCGAAGTGTCATGCCAAATACCCTCACACCGACCAACATCCAGTTTTTAACTTATTCCTCTCGTCCATGCATCGAGAAGACACCTATGGGGCCTGCAAATTCTTTCGGTCCAAAAAGACGCTTCGGGATCGACGTGCGAGACAACAGGAAATGCAGTGCAAATAAGTGGATGATGTCCCGGACATCTTTAGTCGACAAGAAGAGGAGGAAGAAGCTTCAGCTGCACATAAGGAATCACTTTCCATACATGATTCCGAGTCTCAATCTGAGGATAACTCAACCATTCTTCAGCCAGCACAGATTCAACGGACAGTGAGTACTTTTACCCCTGATCCCAAACCATTGGTGCCCACCAAAAAAACCTGCTCATGGGCTGCCACTGCAGATAAGCCATGGCGCTCACCGAAAACATGACTCGGAAGCCACTTAACACCTGTTGGGGATCGTCTTCAACAGTTTCTCAACAACTGGAATTCAATCACAACAGACCTGGGTCTTGGACATTATCCAACATAGTTACTGTCTGGAGCTCCTAATAACTCCTCCAAATATCCGACCTCGCAAACACAAACTACCTACACAACATAAAATCTTTCTGAAAAAACAGATAACAGCTCTATGACAAATGGAAGCAAAAGAACCAGTTCCACAGCAATTTCAGGGAACAGGAGTGTATTCACTATACTTCCTTATCCCCAAAAAAGATTGATACCTACTGCCCATTCTTGATTTCACACCATTAAATAATTATATCATATCAGAACAGTTCCATATGGTCACTCTCCAAGAGATCATTCCGTTATTACAAAAAGGGGACTTCCTGGCAGCTTTAGATCTATAAGACGCCTATTTCCATATACCAATTCTTCCTGCACACAAAAAATACCTCAATATTCTTTTTCAAAGGAGACTTTATCATCTCAAATTTCTTTTGGGATTACAACTGCACCAAGAGTATCCACAAAATGTCAAGCAGTTGCAGCAGCACATCTGTGTAGACAACATATTAATCTCTTCCCATATCTAGATGACTAGCTAATCAAAGCAAACAACTTCAATCTTTGCAACAATAACACTCTACAAACCTTAAGTTTGCTACATGAACTAGGGTTTACCAGCAACCTACAAAAGTCTCATGTACTACTTGCCGCTACTCAGTCATACCTAGGGGCTATGCTCAACACACATTTAGCGTTCAAATACCCAAACACAGACAGAATACACAACATAGTAACATTAATTCAGCAATTTCAAACAGGAAGTCAAATTCTGGCAAAACATTTCCTAGACTTCTGGGCATGATATCATCCTGTATTCACATAGTCCCACATGCAAGACTAAATATGAGACCTCTACAACAATGTCTCTCTCAACAGTGGACTCAATCACTGGGCCAATTTAACGTTCTAGTGTTGATCGACAGCCGCACACATCACTCTGCAATGGTGGTATCCATAGAATCTATCCAAGGGGCGGCCCTTTTAGGACCCAGTTCCCCCCATAATTCTAGCAGATGCTTCCCTGACAGGTTGGGGAGCACATATCCACAACCTCACTATTCAGGGAATATGGGGTTCCAGACACAAGAATCTCCATATCAATCACCTAGAGCTGCAAGCTTTTCACCTAGCAATCAAAGGTACAACACAAAGTTGTCCTAATTCGAACAGACAATATGACAACTATGCATTATTTACAAAAACAGGGAGTGGCACACACTTTCTCCAATTATCTCACTTGGCACAGAAAATATGGAGATTGACAATACACCACAGCATTCATCTCCTAGCAGAACATGTCCGAGGGACGAGCAATCAAATTGCTGAATTTTTAAGCAGAACGCAACAACACGTCTACGAATGGGAGATTCACTCCAATATTCTTCAACCATACTTTCACAAGTGGGGGTTTCCAGTAATAGACCAGTTTGCAACAAAAGAAAAAGCTAAAATCCCACACTTTGCAAGCTGGTATCCACACCATCAATCCAAAGGCAATGTTCTATGGATGAACTGGTCAGGGATATTTGCATACGCATTTCCATCTTTCCCACTACTTCCATTAGTAGTCAGGAAACTAAAATAAACATCTCTTACCATGAGACTAACAGCTCCAGCATGGGCTCGACAACCATGGTTTTCAAAACTCCAGGAACTGTCTTTAGTCCACACGCTTCACCTCAACCCTGACCTTCTCACACTGAACCACGGAACACTAAAACATCCCAATCCCAAATAAATGAATCTTGCAATTTGGCTCCTGAAGTCTTAGAATTCTGATACTTAAGTTTACCTCAAGAATGTATGAACTTTCTTAAAGAGGCTTGTAAACCAACCACAAGTCAATGTTATGTAACAAAATGGAAAAAATGTATTATGTTCTGCCACAAACAAGACGTCAACCCTCTTCATGCAAAGATACAAACAATTAACCTATTGCATTTACAAACAGCAGGTTTGACATACACTTCCGCCAATGCAAACACCAGCAGCACTTTCCTGCAGTTCCTGAGGTCTCAAGCTGTGACAGGGGCAGGATTACTCCTGCACCGCTTGGGACTCAGTGTCCCATGAGCCTCTATTCCTGAGAGGCGCGCACAAAAGGTGCCAGCAGTCCCGCGGTCGAGTGTACCGCCAACACAAACGCCAGGAACACTATCCTGCAGTTCCTGAGGGATCAAGCTGTGATGGGGGCAGGATTCCTCGTGCACCGCTGGGGACTCGGTTACCAATGAGCCTCTGTTCCTGGGGATCAGCACAAAAGGCGCCAGCTCGTCCCTGGGCAAAGGGCGGGTCCGTCCACGCCCATTGGAGCCCGAAGGAGGCTGGGCTGGGCCCCCCTTCTGACACTTGGTCCTATATATCCATAGTCATTGTCTATTCAGCCTGCCGGATACCTTCCAGTGGAGAAGTGTGGCTCAATGGTTAGAGCGGCAGACCCTGATGCAGAGGTCTGGCCCGGGACCAGGGTTCAATTCCCGCCTCGGCGGGTCTTGGGCTCAATTTCCTCGGAGCTGATAATTCTTGCCTCTGTGCCTATTCTAATCATGGGTCCCACTCTGCAACTCTGGGCAATAGCTTGCTTAATCTCCACAACGGCCCCAACAGCGCTGGGATGCCTGGCTTCACCTTGGGGGTGCCCAGGAGTGGACATTTCACAGGGAAAAGCCAGGAAGGGTTCCACAGCGGTTTGCGTTACAGCGCCAGGACACCCCAGTTGGGGTATTAGTGCGCTTTACAAGTACAAATTACATTTACATTTTACATTTTACATAAAAGAAAGGCTACAGTTGATAAACCGGGGGAGGGCATTGTAAGCACATTGGATATGTTTCTATCAAGGGCAGCAAATGTACTGTGTCATGAGATTGAGCTGACTGAGTGCTGTCTCTCTTTGGGAGAGGGGAGAAATAATACAACTGAAATTTCAGCCCACCTGACCTTAGTAGAGCATCACCCCACAGACTTAACTAAGAAGAGGACCCCATTGCCTCTTTGGGTAGTCCCTCCGTGAATATACCAGAGCCAGTACCATCTTCAACCTCTATTTTAGTTACACAACTAGCACCCAAAAGGAAAAGAACTGTTAGAAATGCGAAGGGTAACCCTGTGATAATTACAAAACCGGCTAAGCTGCCTATGCCCACAAATCCGGTGGATACTATCTCTGCGCAACTATTAGAAGACGAAGCAGTAAGGCAAAAGCGGGAAAAGAAGATCTTTAACTTACTCCGGCCAATTGTGTCTCGTTTGATTAAAATAGAAGAACGACTTTCTTCATGTGAAGAGACTGGCAAAAAAGTCCTAGACTCTGGTGGTTTACGGCAGCAACCTGGGGAGTTATACAGCGCGAGCCTAATCATGTATTTAGCGCCGAGTTGACTCCGGACTACCAGGCCCCCTGAATAGAGGCAGATACTGTTTGGAGCTAGACGGATCCCGGTTATTACCTTACCTGGGCCCACTACCGGTGTGAACGCTCCTGATCAGTCCCTCCAAACTATCCTTAGTGGCATTTAAGAACTGCTTCATTGGGTCATTTACCAATATATTATCTGATCTTTAGGATTTGAACCTGAAGAGATACCTTTTCCGAGGATTTTTGATATTTATCAGAGTTTTAATACGTTTTTTTATGCAGATAAATCGAAATCAGTTTGGTCTTGATTACCCTTGACTATTTCCACAGCTCCAAGTAGCTTATTGAGGTTTTTTTTAATCATATTCATGGCTTCCTGATAAAGGCTGATATCCGAAACGCGCGTAGGATCTGCCAGAATTTAAAGCCATGCCATCATTGAATGTTATTTTTACATTGTAAATGTGTCTCTTGATCTAATGTACTTAAAAAGTTACTTTTTAACTTTAAAAACTGTGAAAACTAGGAATACAATTCAAGCACAGTAATAAACTGTATGGGACAAACAAAATTTGATAACTGTAATTGCCAGATCATTTTTTTACTGGTTATTTCTAATAAAAAGAAAATTCAAATAAATATAATAATAAAAAAACAAAAAAAAACTAGTAGCTGTCCATTGTGCATTAAATATGTTACATTTACACTGTATTTGATATTGTTGTATCGTGCTGATAGTTTAGGTCTATAATTAATAATTCTCTTTTCCTAAATGTACCTATTTCACATTTGACCTATTTAGGAATATTAGTCGGGGGTACCTCTTTTCTTTACAAACAGCAACCTGGGGAGTTGCAATCTCAAACTGGGAAAGCGAAAACTGACTCAAAACTACGTCAAGGCCATTTAACAGTTTCCAAGGCTCAGTGCACATCCACTGGGGAGGGAAGGTAGCCTTACGGCTAGAGCGGTCGCCCTCGAAGCTGTGGAACCGGGTTAGAGTCTTAGCAACGGCGATCAACATCCTGTGATTCTGGGCAAATCACTTAATCTCCCCGTGCCTAACCAAAAATGAATGTGTCCTTCTGTAATTAAACTGGTGCCATGTAAAGCGCTCTGATACCCGATGTCTCGGGTCTAGTTTGCGCTATATAAAACAACGAAAAAACAACAACAACAAAAAAAGGAGGGACAAACATCTGGCACTAGCCTGTCTCCAAGGGCGCATGCTTTTCCTATGTCTGAGGGGGTCTAGCACAATGTATGGAGGGGCTTGGGGGGGGAGCTAGGGTAGAGAATTGCCTGACATTAGATCTAACATTAGATCTAACAGTTCCCTCGTTATCTGAAATAGGCCGAATCCCTCAAACTGCCCAGCCCATACACACATTTTTAGACCTTCCTCCAGCATCCACACCACTTGTACTCGTCCTGGTAAACATTCCTAGATTACGAGAAGGCCAAAAGGAATCTACCCAACAACTTATAGATAAATTGTTACATTGGTTAACTACCCATAGTGGTAGTTACGATAGAAGCTTACATTACAATATTGTTATGGCTAGGAGAGTGGGGTGGGTTGGGGCCCCTCAAGAAAAGTCCATTCTGGCGATTTTGTAGTAGTAAATTTTAATGATGATGTAATAGCCAGCTCGCTTTTGGCTAAATTCCGTAAAACTGGCCATCACAGGTATCAGATTTTTATTACATCACTGGAGTACTTCTATCGCCGATGATGCAGTATTAATTGCAAGAACAGGGGTGGCCCTCCAACGGCTAATAACTGCCTATGTTGTATTTATGTCCTCACTGGGTTTGAAAGTGAACAAATCAAAGTCCTTTGTCCTCATTACAGGGACTTCATCTTCAAAAGGAGCCCATAACTTTACAATAGGTTCACGGAGGCTGGAGATTGCAGGCTTGTTTCCATATCTAGGGGTACACTTTGATAAAAAACAGTCATGGGCACCTATGGTGAATAATAGGGTGTTAGTAATGGAGCGGGGTATGGAAGCAATCTGAACTTTTGCAAAAAGACTAGGGTCTAAACCACTATCGACAATAAGAAAAGTACATCAGGCTAAGATAGTAACAGCAACAACTTATGGGGTAGGGGTATGGGGATGGCCACAGCAATCCAACTCCAAACCTTGGAGGATAGATTTTACAAAACACTGTATGCCGTCCCTATTTCATATTTAAATTATAACTACCATCTTGAATTAGAAATCCTGTATTTGATCGACAACATTAAGATTGCCCCAGTACTTTTGTGGCACTCGATCTGGTGCAGGGACACAGTGAACCTCACCCAGGGAATAATTAAAAATTGTATAGATCTAGATAATACTTGTAAAATTCCCTGGCTTGGGTACGTGAGATCCTCATTGATGACACTAGGATTGGGAAAACATTTTGTTAACCTGAGTTTGTGTAATACGATAACAAAGGGAAAATTAAGGTCTATACTCTTAGAAAAATTGATATATGAGCCCCAAAATATAAACTACTCCAAGGTTACTATGATGTTATATCATACCTCTCCTGGAATACCATCTGGGGGTTTCTTATACTTAAAACATATAAGGAACTCCCAGCACAGATTTATCCTGACTAGATTCCGGCGGAACCTAATCCCTCTCATGCTGGGTTTCCATGCGAAGAGATATAGACATGCTGACTTGGTACTTTGCCCCTGCGACTGTGGCTCAGAGCAGTCAGATCTTCATATACTTTTTTTCTATGGGTTTTATAAAAATGAACAAATCAGATTTTTATGTCCAAAATTCAAGAAAATTAATTTTAACCAATATCATCCTGCATTATACTTGGTAAATAAACTCTTGTATCCATTTGTATGTTTTTCAGTAGCTACCTTCTTATTGGCATGTCTAGGGTGAAGGAAAACTGTTCTGTACATGCCGTGTGAATATTGATGAATTGGTTATTAGTTTTACTAATCCTACTGTATCACGGATATTTGTAATTAGTATTTATGAAATGGATTTTTAAACCATATTCGTCTTTTTTAGCATGTTTGGTGTTAAAATCAAATTAGGAATCATGCAAATTAACTTGAATACAAATGTCTTTTAACTTCTTTGTACTTTTTATAATCTATATTTTTAAATGGATCGAATACAGTTTATTCGAATTAAATTGAATTGACATTCATGTCTACATGATTACATCTTGCAGCTATTGCAGTGTAGCTACAAAATAGACAACACTTATCGGTGTTTAAAATTCCAGTTATCAAATACTTAATAGATGGAGGGACTTAAAAGGATAATTTCTCCTAGACTTTGCCTTGCCCCGGCATGGAACTTAAACATTGTCCTAACAAGATTAATGGGTCCTTCTTTTGAACCACTACACTCTTGTCAAATGCAGTACCTTTCATGGAAACTTGTGTTATTAATCACTATTACTTCTATTAGAAGAGTCAGTGAAATTCTGGAGTTAACTCTAGAAGAGCCTTTCTTTCAACTAAATCGGGACAGAGTAGTACTTACAACTAACTCAAAATTCCTACCAAAAGTGGTTTCCAATTTTCATATTAATCATTCCATTGATTTACCTGTTTTTTACCCTGAACCAGACACAGAAGCAGAAAGGGCATTACACACGTTAGATATCAAAAGGGCACTAATGTATTGCATCGACAGGACTTAATCATTTTGAAAAGCAAAACAATTGTTTGTTGCAGTGGGGGGAGGGGGGGGATTATCCTTGCATGTATGTGAGTGATGCTGTTTTATGAGAGACACATGAAACACCGGATGAATAGTATATATTCATCTGGTAACTGTAAATGTACCTTGACAGGATTAAATATTTTCTTAATTGGAAAGGGACCAATAAATCGTGGTTGTAGCTTTCTGGAACTATCTAGGTGAATGTTACGAGTAAAGAGCCAAACCAAATCTCCTGTTTTATACTGGGGTTCTTAAGTTCTATGTTTATCAGCCCGCAACTTAGTGATTCTTTTGTTTTGTGCTAAACATCTAAAAGCTTTTTCCTGTATGTCCTGTAAGTGTTGTAACTGATCAGAAACAGATGGCATCCAACCTGGTTGAGGAGGCAGGAGCACTGCTAAAGCTTGTGGGTGATATCCAGTGAGAAAATAAAAAGGCAAACAACCTAAGGCTGTATGTGTGCTATTGTTGTAGGAAAACACGGCAAGAGGTAGAGCTTGAACCAATTGAATGGTTAAAGTGGATGTGAAGCACCATAGACTCTGTTCCAAATATTGGTTGACCCTTTCTGTTTGACCATCAGAATGTGGATGGAAAGCAGAAGACAGAGCTACTTCAGTTCCTAGCATAGAACACAAGGCCCTCCAGAATTTGCATGAAATATTGGGGGCCATGATCTGATACAATTTTACTCAGAAGGCCATGTAATCTCACAATATTTGTTAAGGAGATGTCACTGAATTCCACCGCTTTAGGCAATTTTTTCAGGAGGATAAAATGACCCATTTCAAATAACATATCTACTGCTACCAATATGATGGTATTTTTATTTGTTCTGGTCGATCTGTAATGGAATCCAAACTGATTGTATGCAAGGGTGCAGATAGAATGGGTAGTGGTTGTAAAAGTCCTGCAGGGGATATATGTTTGGGCTTTATTACATGCACAAACAGGGCATGTCTTAACGTATGTCTGGACATCATTACGAATATTTTCCCACCAAACATTTCTTAGACACATTTCCAAAGTTTTGTGCACACTGGCATGACCAGCTAATCCAGAGTCGTGGTGCCATTGTAACATCTGTTGTTGTAACTCTCCTTGTGGTAGGAACAATTGGTCATTATGAAAGAAATAATTGTCTATTATACTATTTCTTGGGTGTTGTAACCATTTCTGGGAATCAATTGCATGAGACGCCTTCTTGACCTTCAATAGAAAGGTGTCAGCCAGAGTAGTTGCCACTATCTTGTCAAAAGGAATGATGCTTGGAGGTGAAGGACAATGCTCTTTGTCCTCACTGTGTCCAAGTCTAGGCAAGATGTCCGATTGTAATTGTTTATGCCCTGGGGCGGTATATAAATTATAAAAATCTAAATCACTAAAAAAAATGCAACCACCACATCTGTCATGGTGTAAGGGCTTTTACTGATGTGAAGAACTGTAAATTCTTGTGATCTGTAAAGATCGTGATAGTATGTTTGGCTCCCAATAAATGATGTTGCCATTCTGTGAAAACTGCCTTAATAGCTAAAAGCATCGTGCAATACTGTTCAGCCGGGAGCAGTTTCAGCAAGTAAAATGCCAAGGGATGTAAACAACCTGTGTGCGGATCTTTTAGGGAATAAACTCCTCCATGGACTACTTGTGAAGTGTCTGCTTCTACAAAGAAAGGTTGACCAGGGTTTGAGTGGGATAGAACAGGGTACATGCTGTTTTTAAAGTGTTGAAAGCGTGTTGAAGAGCTGAGTAATGGGTGTCACAATACCAGAGAAGTTTGTAATAAATTTACTGTGAGCAAACCCAGTGCTCTTTAGACGTCTTTTACAGTAGTTGGCGATGGCCAAGTAAGGATGGCATGTTCCTTTTTAGGATATATTTTAATTCCCTCTGGGGAAAGCAAGTAAACAAGGAACTTGACTGATCTGACATGGAAAGTGCATTTCTCTCATTTTGCATATAAAGAATGTTCTCTGAGATGTTGTAGAATGGCTGTAACATCAAGTATGTGCTCTTGTTTTGTTTTGGAGAAAATCAGAATGTCGTTTATACGGACAATAGCACATACATCCAAGAATTCATGCAAAACTTTGTTAATGAAGTATTACAGAGCTCAAACGGCATTACTGTATATTCAAACAGGCCAAATTTTGTTTTGTTCTAAATGCGGTTTTCCACTCATCTCCTTCTTTCACGGGTATGAGATGGTATGCACCGTGTAAATCCAATTTAGTGTAGATGGTGGATCCGCATACCTGGTCTAAGAGTACTGTGATTAAAGGCAATGGATAACAATTTTTTATTGTAGCCTTATTTACTGCTCGGTAATCAATTCAAGACCAAAGCTCCTCATTCTTTTTTGCTATGAAAAAGAGTGGTGAGGAGACCGGTGAGGTTGAATGTCTTATAAATCCCAATTCTAATATAATAATTCATCTAAATATTTACGTAGATACTATGTCTCAGGCTCATTAAGATTTTAAATCCTACTGCAGGGTAAGACAGCACCTGGGATCAGATCGAGCCGACAGTCATATACCCTGAGATGGTAACCAGGTGGCCTGAACTGGGCCAAAACCTTCAGAAAAATCATGATATTCTTGTGGTAATATCATAGGGTACGATGTCTGTTTGATAGCATGATGCAATGGTGCGACTGGATATTGTGGTTCTGTAGTAGCAAGCCTCAGCAAGGCCCACCAGTGCAAGGGGTTCGCCCTTCTGTGCTCAAAGTCCTCAGACCAATAGGAAGAAGTTGGCACAGAAACTGGAATAGAAAAGATAACATTTATTACACCTCATGAGGTGGTGCTACAGTTCAAACAGTACCCTTTGGTATTGCAAGAAGTAGCACCACAAACTAAAAGAGCATGGTCCATTTATACCCACACAGGGTCTCACAGAAGGCGGTACAAACACAGAAGCAAGTTTTATGTACATATAAGGTAATATAGAAAGGCACAAGTGCGGCTCAATGATTAGAGCGGCAGACCCTGATGCAGAGGTCTAGCCCGGGACCAGGGTTCAATTCCCTGCCTCAGCGGGTCTTGGGCTCAAAATTCCACGGACCTGATAATTCACGCCTCGGTGCCTATTCCAATCATGGAGTCCCACTCTGCAACTCTGGTCAATAGCTTGCTTAATCTCCACAACGGCCCCCACAACGCTAAGGATGCCTGGCCTCCACCTTGGGGGTGCCCAGGAGTGGACGCCTCACAGGGAAAGCCAGGATGGGTTCCACAGCGGTATTCGTACAAGCGCCTTGAGACCCTTGCGGGTGAGTAGTGCGCTATACAAGTATCAATGTACATTTACAATCGATCAGTGGGAGGAGCTAACGGTTTTGGGAACTGGTAAACACATTCCTGTCTGGTACTAATCACTAACAGCTGTAGACCCTACTGGGCATGCGCGAAAGTGGGGGATGCTAAATATAACTTGTTGCCGGGCAGATTTCAAGCGCAGTTAACAGGAAGATGGGACAAAGCACATGGTCGACACGCGGCAGCATGTAGCAAACAAAATGGCTGCCATGAATACAAAATGGAGTCCACTGAATGTCAAGATAATAGCTAAAACTGAGATGTCTTCTGCTAATGCTTAATCCAATCGCTGTCAATTTACTACAGTTTTGGCAACAGCGTGTCCTGCAGAAAGGAGAATCTAAGGTTGCAGTCCATTGATCCCAGTTAATTTTTGGATTATGAATGAATGATTAAATGAATACGCACTTATATATAGCGCATGGCTACCCAAGGGCATCCCAGCGCTTTATGTGGTGCCTCAGTCAACAGAGCAGAAATCAAGAGAAGAGAAGAGTTTTAATCTGTTTTCTGAAATTAAAATAATTTGATTCCACGCGAATATGCTCGGGAAGTCGGTTCCATAACTTAGCTGCGTTGTATGAAAACCGTCGGCCTCCTGTTCGAGCACGCTCAATCATGGGCACTATGAGTAAGCGTTTATTGTTAGATCTCAACGTCCTGTTGGGGTGGTATAGTTGCACCATAGATTGGATCAATGGGGAGCCTTTTGTAGAAATGGCTTTATGGATGATGCACATCGCCTTAAATCCAATTCTGGCCTGAATGGGAAGCCAGTGCAGACTAATAAGGGCTGGTTTTGCTGTGCTGCGTTTAGGGATGTTCATTATTAAGCGGGCATCACAGTTCTGAACAATTTGCAGTCTGTTGGTAGTTCCCTGGGGCGCTCCTAGATAGACTGCATTTGCATAATCCAGTCGCAAAAGCATCCGCGCCTGAACTAACACTCGTCTGGTAACAAAAGGAAGAAGAGGGAGAATCTTCCTTATCATCCTGAGAAGTCCATAACAACTAGATGCAACTTTACGAGCCTGTTCTTTTAAATCCAGTTTGTAGTCGAGCCAGACTCCTAAACTCACGCATCAGTACTAGCAGGGGACAGGGATGACTTGTCCATCCATTCAGAAATCTTTCCCAGGCATGATGTGAGACCAGGCTCAGATTTGTCCTGTTGACTGAGGGATACCACCAGTTGTGTATCGTCAGCATAGGTGACGATCTGGATTCCCCAAGGATATACCAATTTGGCAAGAGAACTCATGTAGATGTTGAACATGGTAGGACTTATTGATGATCCTTGGGGGACTCTAAACTGCAGAGGAATCTGCTCGGAGGCAGCTTCATCTTCGTAGATACAGAAACAGTGATTTTCGAGGAAGGACTGGAGCCAGTTCAACACAACTCCTACCATGCCTACCTCCCTAAGTCTTTGAACAATAAGTTGGTGATTAACAGTGTTGAAGGCTGCACTGAGATATAACAATATAAGTGCAGCACAGCCTTTGTCATCCATAATATTCCTAGACTCCTCTATCACGGCAATAAGGGCTGTTTCAGTGCCCTGTTGGCATCTAAAACCTGTCTGCGAGGAGTGCAGACAATTGTTTTTTTCCAAAAATGCTGACAATACCAAATTAACATGTTTTTCAACTAATTCGCTGATTCCTGGCAACAGGGAGATGGGCCGATAATTGGCCCAATCCTGAGGGTCAAGATTTGTCTTTTTTAAAAGTGCCTTAACCCTTGCCTGTTTCCAAAGAGGTGGCGCCACTCCACTAAGGAGGGAGGAGTTTATCACTAGAATATAGGTAGGGACCCCCTCCTAATAGTACTTTGAGGTCAGAGAGTGAAGGGGAAAGACAACTAGAAACAGAAACAGTTACTCCCTCTTGACCTAACTATTTTACCACTGGGAAACACCTCTAATATAAAGGGCACACAAAATCACATATTCATCTTGTTTTTGTTTATTTTCTTAATTTTTTATTTATAAAATCTTTTTGTCATTCATTGCATCATTTCTTTCTTGTTTTCGAAAACAGATAGTTATTTACTGTATTTCATATCATTTTCTTGTTTGGTACATATACAAAAATTCATTTAAAGTTCAATTACACAAAAAACTTTTTTTTATATAAATCTCTTAAAAGGCAAGACAGATAATATACACCAGGTCAAGAAACACAGACACATATATTCACTCACACACCCTACTCATGCATAGCTCCACTACAACCAAAAAGACATCCTGTTGTTTATACACCAGTAACCAGAGGGTTGGATCTAGCTAAAGGAATGGTCGACGCGTTTCGGTGGAAAAAACAGCGATGTTGACCACCTTCATCAGGACCAGCCAGGGGCAGTTTCAACAGTGTGTCTTGCAACCTGGGAATAATGTCTCTTCATAAAACGTGCTGCATCAAAAAATCGCTAGACAGTCCTTCTTCACACCTTGACTGTCTATCTGAGGTTAGCGGGCCATTACAATGTGATATCCTACGATAAGGTATTATCCAACGACCTTGCTCATTCATCCAGAATGGCCTTCATAGTCACTTCTCAATGTATCCCAGATATTTCTTTCTTACTGTATCCACGTTATTTCTTTCTTACTGTATCCAAAGTCTGTGGTGGAGAGTAGATATACCATTCTATTGTCGAGTTTCAATATCGTGAAATAAGAAGACTTGTTTCCACAGGAAGGCTAGAACCACTTACTTTATGTTAATCCACGTATGTCCTATATTTGCTCAATCCTCTTCTTTGCACGCGATAGCTCTGGTAAATTGTTTTATATTTATCATATTCTGAAGTAGCTACACGTTCCAGAACTTCGCCAGCATGCCGGATCGATCCAACTAACGCAGCGACCAGGGAGGAGTTTATCACATCATGTATGACTGGGGAAACTATTTCAGGAACCAGATTTAAAATAGACGGAGGAGCAAGGTCAGTGGGAGAGCCCGAATTCAGTTGCCTAAGGAGTTCCTGTGTTGACGATAAAGACAGAGGAGGAAACTCTTCCAGCAGAGCTTGCTGTTTCGGAGTTACACAGTCATTAATGGGGATTGGAATGAAAAAAAGTCTTATAGATCTTTTGGACTTTAGCCGAGAAATACTCTGTGATTTCATCACACCGCTGCTGGGAACTATCAGAGGCAGTGAAAAGGCTTCGAGGTGTGAGGAGATATTTTGTGATTTTAAAAATTTCACGGGGGAATTGGCCACTGAGACAATTTTATCATGGTAAAAGCTTACTTGAGCAGCCTTTATTTCCTGTTTATAAAGTTTAATTGCCTCTCTGTATTTGGCTTTGCGAATTACCAAAAAATCAATTCTTCATTTCCTTTCCCATTGTTTGCACGTTTGTTTAAGTTGACTTAGTTTCTGAGAATACCAGGCTTTTTTGTTGATTCCTACTCGATGGAAGGATTCTTTCCTAGGGAGCACTATGTCTAATTCAAGCCAGTTGTTAGAATTGTTGTGGGCAATAGTGGGGTTAGCATGAGGTGTGGGAGTAGAATTGTTTAACTCAGTAATCCAGTTTTCTAAGGGTAATTTAGAGCATGTGCGGCTACATTTATTTTATTTTTGCAAAAGGAGGAGGGGGGTCACATTGGTGTGCCCATTTTCACAAACCAAAGTCAGTGGTGTAGTATTAAAGCAAATAAGTCCCGAGAACAGAACAGAACCATCTACTGCTCCTACTGGTTCTGGATAAGGTTTAAGCACATGGAGAATTCCCAACTTCTTGCCCAGTGTCAAATTAAGAACATTTCTGGTAGCTCCAGAATCAGTTAGAACAGACAAACTATGGCTGTTTTGTGCAGAGGCGACAAATATAATTTTAACGGTCATGTGTCCTGGAATTAAACTGACAATGTTGGTTACATATTGTGAAATCTTATGACCATCAACTCTCAAAGGGACAATCATAATTCTCTCAAAGAGCTTTAGTTTACCGATTCTACAAGACTTGTGTCCATGCTGGCCACTGTCTATTTGTTTTTGGGTTTTATTGGACATTCTTTGGTAAAATGCCCAGGTTTGCCGCAATTCAGACAAAGATTCCCTTTGCGGTGTCTATCTTTTTCTTCTACGGATAACTATCCTCTAAAACCTCCACTCTGTATAGGTTCATAGCCATTTGTTTTGTTGTCTACTTCTTTCTTTTTCCATTTTAATTACCACCACGCTAGAATCTCCTCGTGGTCTCTCACGTTTATGTTCACCTTATCTGTGATTGAGTTTGACCACTAGGTCTATGAATTCTGTGTCATCCTCAGGTAAGTCCACTATATAAGGCAGTGAATCCTTCAAGTCATCCCTGAGTTCCCTTTAGGACAGAGAAGTGTGCTTCTCTTCCGACCATTGTGTCTCAGCAATTAGACTGTTTAAATTGATGTACCTAAGAAGGTCTTTGGAACCGTGCCGTAAGTTTAGCACCTCATTGTCACTAGAAAGAATAAAAACATGGCATGCAAAGAGTCTTTTTGTCATTGCATTCTTAAATGCTGCATAACTGTACAAAAGAGGATCATTATTTTCAATTAGGGCAATGGACCAATTTGCAGCAAGGCCTCCTAAATAAGAAAGAATAAACGCAATTTTAGCCGCATCTGTAGTAAAAATTTGGTGTTTATAAAGAAAATGTAATTGACATTGAATTATAAATGCAGCGAAGTGCGTGATGTCCCCTTTAAAACATTCTGGATTAGCCAGAGGTACTGAACTGGGTGTTACAACAGTTACTTGTAGATTCTGATCAGAGCGTGGTGCAGGTGGAATTGAGGAAGCAAAGGTTGTTGACCCAAACTTAGGAGGATTCAGCACAGGGCGAGTTTCTCTTGGTTTTGTATCTCTCTATTTTGTGAATTCAACTCTACTTCTAGATACTTCTTCTCTAAGTGTGGGGTTTTCCTATTTTAACTTTTGCATCTCTAAGTGTAATGCATTAATTACTTCAGCCAGTTGGACTAAATCAGGGAATGCTTGAGTAGGGTCCATAATGAATTTGACGCCCAAAATAAACACTAACGTTTGTGTCTTAGTCTTCTGTCGTAAGCCACTCACCTGAACTCCAGGTGGGTCCGATGGTGTAACGATAATTCCCAGGTCCCAATAAGAACTGATGAGTGAGCAATGGATTAAACACTGCCCCTTGAAAGGTCCCAAAGGGAAGGAGGATGGGATAAGAAAAAAAGAAATACTGGTAAATCAGGAATGCGCTTTCTTTGAACCATCTTTACTGGAACCATATACTAAAGGGTTTCCAATCATGCAATTGGTCTTGAAGTTCTATGTTCATACACAAGAAATAAGTGTCTGCGCAGGTATCTAATGTTTGATTATATCACACGATCTGATTTCAGATTCTCTCCTACATTGCTTGTGCTGATTTTGCAAGCAATATGGTCTTTTATACAAAATAATCCTTGAGTTTATTGATTCGAAGGAAACAAGAAAGCAAATGTCCGATGTGCCTTGAGGATAAAAATAGATTTGTGTTTACCTTTTTTGGAGCAGCTGTTTACAATAGGGTGACCAACCATCCGTAAATTTCACGGACCGTCCGTGATTTGGATCTCACATCCGTTGTCCGTGAGGATCCCTTTTACGGACGCCTTTTGTCCATAATTTTGGCCATCACAGGGGGCAGTGCTGCTCCCCTGTGAGAAGCCTTAGCCCCTTGATGCTGGCGCCTCGCACTCCTCCTCGAGCACAAGAGCAGCTCCCCCCCGCCCATTGTCATTCTGTATGCCGGCTAATTGCCACATACAGAATGTCAATGGGGCAGTCTGGGGTGTGACAGCATGTGGTGGGCCTCCTCCTGCCTCAGTGTACAGCAGCTGCAAATGAAAAAGTGATTTTGCACACCTAATTGTAGATGTGATAAAATTTGTTACAACCAGAATTTAGTCAATTTTAATAGGATGTGCGTGCATCCACTGAAGGAGAGATGTGGCCCCCTGATCTCTCATTGTACTGAAATATTGAAAGAAAGTTGTGGAAAACCACAGTCTGAGTGGAGCACAGCTATAGACTGAAAAGTATCAATAAAGTACTCAAAGTAATCAAAAAAACTTACAAGCTCTCAGGCATATCGGTTTATACTACCAGGATTGATCATATTTCATATATACAAAGCTTAAATCAACAATGTTTGAAAATGTGCACTTGTTTACAATGCAAACATGAACTTGAAAATAAGGTTATACAATCATTATTAAACCTCCCATATATAAATAGATACATTCAGCAGATTTTTGAAAAAGAACAACACACTCCCAATGCATTTCGGATTGCAACTTGAACCCTTCTTCAGGGGATTAATGTGAATCAAGGTTTTTTTTTTTTTTTAAACAGATTTTCTTGTTAGAGACACAGTAAATGCAGAGCCCTGCCATCCAGAGTCAACTGCCACAATCAATGTATCAATGCCAAGTTCAATATAATACAAAGAAGCAATTCCATCCCCCAAAAAGAGGCATAGCAAGAGCAAATGGATATGCAACCCCCCTCCCCACCCCTCCCAACACCCCCCCCAACGCCACCCCACCTCCCCCCTTGCGCAGCCGCTGCTCCACCATCATACAAGCAGTAGTCATATGCACCATAAACCAAAAGTGACATTGCACAGTCCAACACATCGGGGAGTCGGAAAAGAGGCCTCCTCAGGCGGCGGGTCGAGGTCCAGACCCCGATAGTCAGCCCACCTCTTCCAAATCTTGTAATGCTTGCGGGGACACCCCCTAGCGACAAATATAGGCTGCTCCAAACCCATACTAAAGTCCAGGCCGTTCTTCCAGGCGGCAAGTGATGGGGCCCGGGGCGCCTTCCATGCCCTTGCAATATCACGCTTCGCCAAAGTGAGTCCCAGCAGTAGCAGGTGGCGCTTATACCGGTTGCCCCCCACCCCAGCCATAACATGCAGCAGTGCCAGCTTAGGGTCTTCTTGGATCTCCCATGCCAGAACCTCCGCCAGGCAACGGTGTACCCCCTCCCAGAATCTGCGCAGCGCCGAACACTCCCAGACCGTGTGCAGCAGTGTTCCCTCCTCCAAGCCACATCTGAGGCAGACGGGCGACACGACCATACCCGCCTTCCATAATCGCCGCCGAGTGTAATATGTGCGATGTAAGTACCGGAACTGTATCAAACGGAGACGCATGGAGATCGCCGCCCCTCTAGGGCTCTCCAGGGCCTCGACCCAATCCTCCTCGTCCAGGTCCCCGACGTCCCGTTCCCAGGCGGCCCTAACGCTGACCAAGTCAAACTAACAGTGGCGCACCAGCATCTGGTAAATGCGTGACAATTTCCTATCCGGCAACTCTCCCATAAATATCTGGGCCTCGAAAGGCTGAACTCCGGGAGCTGTTCCAAACCCACCAACGAGGGCGACAAAGCATGACGAAACTGGAGGTACCTTAAAAACTGGGTGCGGGGCATCCCAAACTCTTCCTGTAAGGCTGTAAAGGTTTTAAGCACGCATCCTGACAGTACATCTCCCAGGGTGGAGATGCCAATCGCATCCCACTCCCGCAAGCCCCTCAGAGCATTCAGCTGGGGCAACCGCCCATTGTTCCATAAGAGGGTCTCTTGAGTGAGGACGTTCCACCATCCCATCCTCCGCAGCGTCTGTCGCCAGACGTGAAAGACCACTTGCGTGGCTACCGGGAGGGACCTCCGCCGCGGCGCTGAGTATAGCAGAGTGTGCAAAGAGTGTGTGCCCATGAGTAGCCGCTCCACGGCGTAGGCCGGATCACCCCTATCTCCATACCACCAGTCGTTCAGCACCAAGAGGTGCGCCGTTTGATAGCAGGAGAGCATGTCAGACGTGGCCAACCCCCCGGTGTAAGTAGAGGGGAAACATGTCCTCAGGACCACCCGCGCAACGCCCCCCCTCCGACAGGAAACTACTCAAGGCCGAAATGAGCTGTCGAAACCAGCAAGGCGGGAACACATGCGGGTGGTTCTGCAGCTGGTACACCAGTCGGGGCAGCGCCACCATCTTAAAGATGGCAGATCTGCCCTGTATTGACAACGGCATCTTGGCCCAGGTCTTAAGATCGTTGCATGTGCGATCCCATACCGGGCCAAGGTTGCGGTCACGGGACACGCCAGCGTCCTCCGTTAAATACACACCGAGGCACTTCACCCCGTCCGTGGCCAGCTGCAATCCCGATGCCCAGTCCCCCACCCCCTGCCCGCCACCCAGCAACCACAAAGTAGATTTGCCCGGGTTCATGTACAAGCCCGACGTTTCTCCAAATATTTGTAAGATACGCAGGAGTCGCGGCCCTGAACGGGGCAGATCCGTAAGAAAGAACAGCACGTCATCGGCTTACTGTGCGATTTTGTCTGAATGATCCACGGACCACCGGAAACCTTCAAGTTGGGCATCGATGCAAACCCACGCCGCAAGAGGCTTCATGGCGAGCGCAAATAAATATGGGGAGAGGGGGCAACCCTGCCGCGTCCCCCGCATAACCGGGAATGAACGGGAGGCCACCCCCCCAATGCGCACCGACGCCGTGAGACCAGTGTAAAGCAACTGAACATACTTCAAGAATCGCGGGCCAAGGTTAAGGCGCCTCAGGAGGGCAAATAAATACATCCAGCTCAAGGAGTCGAAGGCCCTGTCCATGTCCACCAGAAACAACGCTGCCGGTACCCCGAGGCACCCCCAGGCAGACACCGCGACCTGGACCCGACAAATGTTATGCCGGGTGGCCCTCCGCGGCATGAATCCCGCCTGATCGGGTGGACCAGGTCGGTAATGTAAGGTTTGAGTCTCATGGCCAGGGCCTTCGCAAGGATCTTCGCTTACGTATTCATCAGAGAAATCGGACGGTATGACGTGTGGCTCTCCGGGGGTCATCCGGGTCTTAGAAAGACCACAATCTCGGCATGCCGCCAATCCGGCGGAAGCACACCTTCCTTACACCCCTCTTCAACCACCGGCAGGAGATGAGGGCCCAACTGAACCATGAAGCAGCAAAAAAATTTGCATGGAAACCCATTGGGGCCCGGTGCCTTGCCCGGATTCAGTTCACCCAAGGCCGCTCCCAGCTCCCCGTGTGACAAGGGCTGATCCAAAAGGTCACGGACCTCGTCCGAGACAGCTCTCGGGGGGAGGTTGTCAATGAAGCGCTGAACAACGTCAGCCTCCAGGCACTCACGGGGCACATACAGCCCCTCAAAGTACCCAGCGAAACTCTCAGCCAGGTCCGTAGGTTCAAGTATAGGCGCCCCTCCGGGGAAGTAATCCGGGGCAGCGGCTGAGCATGCATAATGCCCTGACACAGACGGTGCAGCATCTTGCAGGACTTATCGCCCCACTGGTAGATCTGAATACGGGTGGCCAACCATGCCTGTCGCGCCTCATCGAGGAGGACCGTGGCGTATTGTTGTTGCGCCAGAGCTAGTTGTCTCCGAGCCGGGCCGCCCCCGGCCTCTCGACTCCTGCGCTCTAAGGCCTCCAGGCCCGCCTCGCGCCACACCAGATCTTTCCGTTTCCCCCGTCGGGCCGCTGCGCACCAAGAGATATCCACGCCTCTCAGCGTCGGTTTCATGACCTCCCACAGAGTAGTCGGATACGCCACTGAACCCGTGTTAGTGGTCAAATATTGGTCTATTTCAACAGTCATGTGCGCCCTATATGCTTCCTGTGTCAGATTCCAGGCCGACAATCGCCACCGAAAGGGGCGCGTGGCCGGGCCCACGTTAAGCGTGACCGTCACCGGCGAATGATCCGAAAGCGCCTGCGGTAGAATCTCCGCCGACAGCACCCTATGAGCCTGCGCCCATGGAAGGAAAATGTAATCCAATCTGGAAAATGAGTCTCGAGCCGCAGCAAAGTACGTGTAGTCCCTCCGCGCCCCGTATCTATATCGCCAGGTGTCCACCCAATCAAGCCCTGGCGCTAGCGCCTGCAACTTGGTGGTAGGGACCCCCCCGGAGCAGGACCCTCCCCCCCCAGGAGCCAGGGTCGCTGTCGCACTACGCCACCTATCACTGCTCCTGTCCATCACCTCATTACAATCCCCCCAACTATAGACAAGGCATGGGGCACGGCACCCCAAATGGACAACAGCCTCTCCACCAATGACCACTGTAGCGGTGGAGGAGCATACACACTCCCAAGAAGCACTCTGTCGCCACCAATTTTCCCCCTGCAGGAAGATGTACCTACCCTGTGAGTCTGACCAGATGCGGTTGTGCACATAAGGCACCCTACGATGTATAAGAACCACCACTCCCCTGGAGCCCCTCGTGAAGCCCGCCTGGAACGCATGTGTGTAGCCTGCTCGCTGAAGACACTGTGCCTTTGTGCCTAAGAGATGGGTTTCCTGCAAGAGTAGGACGTCCACCCCCACTCTCTTAACGTACTGAAAGACCGCACCCCGCTTCACCTTGTCGAGCATACCCCTTACATTCCAACTTAAGTCTTGCAGCGAGCCGGGGCCTATCTCCCCCCCCCCCCTCCACCCCTGACAGACATCGGGACAATACAGCATGAATAGACCGTGAGTCTACCTGGCACATCAGGTGCAATACATAACAAGTAAGGAGCAACTCAGCGTGCGCAAACCCTCCCCCCAACTCCCCCATCCCCAACTCCCAGACCCACCCCCCTCCCCGTACCTCCCAAACATGGAAGCACCTGTCGCGGGCAGACCATGACCCGCTCCCCAACGGGAGGACCAGAACCACGTCCTCCAAGGGATCCCTGCGTAACAACCCATAGGAACCAGGCTGTCATTCCCACCCTCCCATCCTAGTTGGGGCAGGGTCCCAGCCCAACACCATAGTGCACCTGAGCATCAACACCGCACAAACCACAAAGAATGGCATGAGTCCCACCAGAATCACGAAGCATTAGTCTGCTGTCCTTGTGAAAGGATATCTTGGCGGGCAGCCGAACCAGAACGCCAGCCCCTGCTCGAGTGTGATCATCGGCGACGCAGACGTTGACTCCTGAGGCCCCCCTGGGCGATGCCACTGGAAGAAGAATCCGATTCCCCATCTCTAGCCGTGTTAACTCGTATCTTCACTGTTTCGTCCGTCCACTGGAAGACCTCCTCCGGGGTGTCGAAAAACAGAGTGCGGGACTGGTAGATCACCCGCAGCCGGGCCGGGTAGAGCAGAGCGTACTGAAGCTGGAGTCCACGAAGACGAGCCTTGGCCGCCAGGAATGATTGACGCTGTTGCTGTGCCATCTTCGTGTAGTCGGGGAATATGAGGATGTTGGAATTGTCACAGGTGAGCGTGTCCTTAAGTCTCGCTTGCCGCAGTATAATGTCTCTGTCAAAATAATTCAAAAACCGTGCTATGATCTGTCGCGGGCGCGCTCCCACCGGAGGTTTCGGCATTAGCGCCCGATGGGCCCTTTCCACCACATAGCAGCGGGATAGCGTGTCTTACGGAATCCAGCCCTCCAGCCACTGGGCCAGAAAGCTATCTATCTTGTCCCCTTCGCAGCCCTCCGGAAGGCCAACGAAACGGAGGTTGTTCCTCCGAGCGCGCCCTTCTGCGTCTTCCATCCTCGTGGCCAAACCCTTCTGGACCTTTTCCATGGCCGCAACCTTCTTCTTCAGGACAGTGACATCGCCTTCGACCTACGAGATGCGGATCTCAGCGCCCCCAATCCGTTCTACAGCGTTCCGCAGATCCTGCCTGAGCAGGGTGACGTCAGCCCCAACCGCGCCTATTTTGGCGTCTAGCATATCTCTTTACTGCGTGATTGCTGCCAACAGCGCAGTGTTATCAGGCGCCGACGTCTGGGAGCCCCCGGGGCCCGCCGCCTCCATAAACTTGTCCATCGGCCTCTGCTTGCCTTGGCCCCCACCGGCCCCACCTCGCGTCATGTCTCTTCGGGGCAGGGTGACCTCCGTGTATAGGGTCTCTGAGGGCATGGGGTGGAAACCTATAATGGCGTATGCAGACCACTACAGCGGGCTGCCAGCTGCGGGGGCCACACTCGGAGTCACCGGCTCTCACTCCTCAACGCACAGGAACTCTGATGTTGCAGTCCATGGGCCGGGGCTCGCCCCCTCCCGAGAACCAGCTATGGGCTATGTGGAGGTCGCATCAGGGGCCTCTCCGCATATTGCCCCCTTCGGTGCAGGGCGTCTCCTGTCCTCCCCACCGGGGCCCGATCTAGCCCTCGAAGCCCTGGGTCCCCTGACGCACCCCACTCACCACCTGCCACAATGGCTCTGCCGGACAGTACAGCGCCCCCTGCGTGATGTCGGGCGCGACCAAGTCCTTCCGCCCAGCAGCGCGGATCTCCGCCGTGTGGGGTCCACCCTGCGTCGCCCGGCTCCCGATGGCAGGGGCCGGCCAGGAACACACACCACTCCCTCAGGGGGTCCTCCGCCGCTCGCCGCCGTCACCCGGCCAAGCAGCACCACCGCAGGCAAGGCGACCCAAGATGGCGACCATTTCTCTGAGGGGACCCTTCCAATGTCCTCCCCAACAGTTCCCAGTAGATCGCCTCGTCCAGGGCAAAAGGAGTAACCACTATGAGGCGCAGGGGGGGGGGGGGCACCGATTGTCCAGGCCCCCAGCTGAGCTCCGGCCCAGCGCCGCACTCCCCGCTGCCGCCGACTACAGCACCCAGTCCGGACGTCACCAAACGTGAGGCCCGGCCTCTTGGGCCTCGCCAGATCTCCCCGGCCCGCAGCTCTGCCAATCCGCCTCGTCGTCCCCTGATCCACCTCTCAGCTGTCCACGGCTGCAGCCACAGCCCGCAGGTCTGACAGCAAAGTCCCCCAGCTGAGCTCCGGCCCGGCACCGCACACCCAACTGCCGCTGACTGCTCCGCCCGGCCTGGGCAACGCCAAAATTGAGGCCCCGGTCTCTCGGGCCTTGCCAGGTCACATGGTCCCAGCAGAGATTCGGAGTCACAGCGGCGTCCCCGTGGCCCCTTCCCGGCTGTGCACGGCTCCGATCATGGCCCACAGGTCCAGCAACAATATCCCGTGGCACGGAGCTCTATCGGATGCCCAGGGCAAGGATCAGGAGTCAGGATATGGTTAGGCTGGTCGGAGCTCAAGCTCTAAACGACCGCCATGATCGCCGGCCAAGCCACGCCCAAGGTTTTGATTGTTCAACTGCATCCTCCGTAGGACACCTACAACACAATGCGGTTGCAATGTGTGAAACACAATGCAAATTACAATATAGTAAAATAGAATTTGCACTCTAACAGGTTGTGAAATGAAGTGGAAATAGGTGCTGAAAAACCAGTGCAACACAATGTGAATAGAAAGTTTGGCTCCTGTTGAAAGCAACAGTGTGTGCTTAAATGGTGTAATGCACCAATATTTTATACACATGCATCAGTACTGTTAGTGCATAAAAAATAAACCCCCCCAGGTCTTCCAACTCTTTCTAAACGTGACAGTCCATACCGAGTGGAGAAAAATGACCAGCGGAGACCAATAAATAAAACTGGCAAAAGTAAAAGTAAAAAGTGTTCCAAACAGAGGGAATTCTTACCCTCCAACCACTGCCAGATGTATAACTGTAAACAAATATAGTAACAATCATAGTGAATGTCAAAGAACATCTAAATCCGACAACTAGAATCCAGGATAATAAGACCCTTCCTTACCCGTCTGCAAGAAGTCCAAAGCGGCTGCCTCTGTGTGTGTTTAAAAACGTTCTCGAAGAATGTATCCTAAATGTAAAAACTATCAGCCATAAAGATCTGAACACTGCGAGAAAACCTCCCATTGATCCATTTACATAAACGTAAGAAAGAATCTCACCGTAGTATATTTGAAGAATCATGCTCGATCTAAAGTTATATCCTAGTTGTGTTCAGTGAAGTCTAACCGTATGCTGCAAAGTAATTGGATACCGCGTAGTTAAAACGCTTGCCCACTAATGTAACACCTATAATAATCTGAAACGAAAACACAAAACAGTTCTCACCATGTTCATGGAACATCACAAACCGCCACCGCGCCTCGCCATGTCTCCGACTTGCTCAATACTTCCGGAATGCGCGTTGATTAATTTGAGTACTTTATTGAGACTTTTCAGTGTACAGCAGGGCATTCTGTGAGATAAAAGGTAAAACGCCCATGTTGCAACGTTAGAGAACAGTTTATTTAAAGAAGCCTGTAAAACAAGTTAAAAAGAACGGGTTTTTGTTCTTTCACTGTCTTGTCATTTTAGAACTAAAGTATTCAGCAACGCCATGGTTGCTGCTTTTTATTAGGTCGAGCCTCAGGCATTGCTTTAGCAATGCTTGTTTGGCGAGATTATAGTAAGGCTTTTAAAAGTGTACCCAAACTGCGGATTAGGTACAGTTAATGTGAGTCTGGCGCGTGCACATCGCCAGCCACATCACACACCATTTGTCTGAGCCTCGGCATCAGACTTCAAAGGAAGCCGCTCCCCCGCCCTCCCATCAGACTTCAAAGGAAGCCGCTCCCCCGCCACAAAATGCTGAGAGCTTGTTTTCTCCAGCTTCACTACTGACTCCCGTTTCGCACCCTCATTTTACCTGCTCCCTCATCCCTCTTAATTTGCTCATCACCCCACCTCCTTTCATCACTGTGTCCTCTCTGTCACCACTCGTGTCATCTCCCTGTTTGCGCGCTCCTCTTCCTATCCACTCCACTCTTCCCCTACGTTCTGTGCCTCTTCTCTTCCGTCTCAGACCGTTTTTCAACCAGTCCCATCTCTCAGTCACCCAACAATGTCTCTCCCCCGGTCCCACCTCCTTCTGCTCACCTCTCTTCCCCTTCCCCCACCTGGCTCGTGTGCCCTCCCCTCGTCCCATCAGGCTTACTCTGCCCATTCTCTTCCCCTCTTTTCCTGATACGGTTGCTCCCACCCCATCCCGAATTCTCTCCACCGGCTGTTCTCCTTGAAGCCCCTACCTACGCCTGCTATTATCCCGCCTCCCTCAGGGTTCCGAGCCGTGATGCTCACCCCCAGTCCCTGACGCTGCAGACATCGCTCTTGAATGACTTGCTTCGTGTCATCCGCTTGTTTCTGCTGTATGACAAGCACGTGCTGCTACGCCCTTCCCGCGCAGGGATGTCGGCTGCACAGAACAGTAATTCCTCCCCAGCAGAGGTCCCTTCCACTCAGGGAGCACATCACCCCCCTGACACCTCTCTGCTGGAAATGAACCCTCAGGCGATGGTATCCCTTTTATTACCAAGGGCCTCTTTTATAAAACTAGGAACTTTTTTATATCCACCAGAGCTTACCCGAATATAGATTCACTGTTAAGGTAATGTACAATTTTACATATATAGTTCGCAGGACCATATTGGCGCTACCAAAGTCACTGAGATATGAGGGAGTTGTCAAACTGATTAGCCCAAGATAACACATGGCTTGTTTTTTTTGTTTTCATTCAAGCTTATTACAGTGGAGGAATAAAGGTGATTCCGTCTTTCGACTTTGTCTGGTTTAGACTTTTGTTTAAAGTGCTGAGGAAATATAAATTTTATGGTCAAGTTATGTTCCCTAACGTGTACCCCACCGTCTCCATGTACCCGCTTAAAGTGCATGTAACTTCCCTCCTGTGCCAGCTATGAAGACGCAAATACATTTGCGTCCAACGTTAACATGTCCTCTTTCAGACCCACCCTGAATGGGTTGAATATTCCGTTTCTAAGTATGCTATGCCAACGTCTTTTTATGGTGTACTTTGCACGTTTTTCAGCTCTGGCGAAGTAGGCCCTGAATTCTGCCATCGAGCCTTTTTCCTGCCTTCTGACTCTGAAAGCCTCAGCCCAGGCTGCCTCTGTACCCGTGACCTCTGCCTTACTCCCTGTGCGGCTCATGGCGCTTAGCTCAGCCCGCTGCCTGCCAAGACTGACTTCAACCTTCGAATTATCTGTTCCGCTCCTCGAAAATACATTCCTGCCTACTAGTTTAAGTAAACATCCCCCCAGCTGCAGAGCAAAGGGCCCGGCCTCACTGTCTCCGTGCAAGTAATTCATAGCCTCTGTTACCATGGTAGGCCCATGCCCCTCGCATTCTCATGTAGACACTTAGGCGCTTATACACGCACTCACAGTCAGTATAGAATAGCTTCTGCCCCAGAGACCTTTTCCGTTTAGATAATATGGTTCCCAAACATCAGATATCAGATATGATAGAGTACGAGTTGATCTGACATGCCAGACTTCTGTCTCTTTCCGCCAGTGTAAATGTCAAGTCCCCTGCACCCTCTGGTTTCACGTTAATCACACGTCATGCAGCTGCGCGCGCATCCAGGCCTCAGATTTCTGCTGACATTGCAACATTCTGCTTTGTGACACCTACCTGTGACGTTTCTAGCACACACCTCTATGTTCACGCCTAGCTCACGCCTTCTAATTACGTATCATTACCACGTGTGTGCTCTTATCTTGCTTCTCTCAGCTGTTACGCCTACTGTATTGGTTTCTACTGTACGATTTAAGTATATAAGCTATGTATTGTCAATAAAATATTGCTCTATCCCTTCCTGCACCCCAGTGGTGGCAGGAACAAGATATCCGGTCTTGACCATTCCTTTTTAAGGAATAAAACCCCTAAGAACTCTAACACCACGGACTCTGCCTCTTTCTTTCCGATTGAGTTATTATTGATTAAGTACTTACCTGCATAGAAATTAGGACGGTAAATCAAATATTTACCACAGTGCGTGTAAAAAAGGTTAAGGTAACCTATGTCATTCATATTTATATTTCACATACTTTCCTTAATATTGCATTTCCTAACAGTGTTAGCTATTTACAAGCTGTTGTGCCACGATACGTTTTTCAGACAGCATATCATTCTGGTAAGTGCATGCTTCAATGCAACATTTGTGCATGCTCGTGTCTGTAAATGAAAGCTACAAAGGGCACCAGTCAGAAAATAAAAATCCCAGCCCACTTGAAACACTAATATTACCGAGTGTGGAATGCGAGCAAGTCTGTCACTCCTTTCATCCATCAATGTTTTCACCCTCTCCTCTATTAATCTATTTGCCATTGTTTCACATTTCTATCAGCCCACCCGCTGCCCCATAGAACCCTTTTCATTCCTCCGTTCATTCATCCTTTCATCCATACTAATAATATAAAGAGACAGCCTAAACCTTTGAGGCTGGTAAACTCAAAAAGTACAGCATCAATCACAACACCCAATACAGCGTTGGAAAGGGCAGTTGCAGCAGAAGGACATAGGCTATGCAGACGCCCACCATATACATTTAAAAGGTAAAAGAACCGTGCCAGCAAATTAGTCCCTTGTGGGCGTGTCTGCGTTGTGCTGTGGGCGTGTGCTGGGGGCGTGACAAACGCTGGGGCCCTTCATGCCATGTCTTTTATCGTGTACCCGAAAACCCAAACCTACAGCTGAACCCTAAACATACTCCTATACCCCAAAACCCAAACCTAGCCCTGAACCCTTAAAATACCCCTGTACCCGAAAACTCAAACCTACCGCTGAACCCTAAAAATACTCCTATACCCCAAAACCCAAACCTAGCCCTGAACCCTAAAAATACCCCTGTAACCCAAAGCCCAAACCTACCCCTGATCCCTAAAATACCCCTGTACCCCAAAACCCAAACCTAGCCCTGAACTCTTAAAATACCCCTGTACCCCAAAACCCAAACCTACCCTTAATCCGAAAAATACCCCTGTACCCCAAAACCCAAACCTAGCCCTGAACCATAAAAATAACCCTGTACCCCAAAACCTACCCCTAAACCCTAAAATACCCCTGTACCCCAAAACCCAAACCTAGCCTGAACCCTAAAAATACCCCTGTACCCCAAAACCCAAACCTAGCCCTGAACCCTTAAAATACCCCTGTACCCCAAAACCCAAACCTACCCCTGAACCCTAAAAATACCCCTATACCCCAAAACCCAAACCTAGCCCTGAACCTTAAAAATACCCCTGTACCCCATAACCCAAAACTATATCTGAACCCTTAAAATACCCAAACACCCCAAAACATATACCTCAGTACCCCAATACATATACCCCTATATCCATACTTACCTTATCCAAACAATTTAAAAACCATGCTTTTACCATTCATGCATTTACAACGAATTTCGTTGTAAATGTATGCGTGGTAAAAGCATATAAAATGTAATGCCATGCGTTATAATGGCGTTGCGGAGTCATGGTACTTTCATAATGAAAGTATGCGGAGTGATGGTATGCGGAAAGAACGTTGCGGAATAATTGGTGTTTACCCTCCCCCGGTAAGTACATTGGTGGCACAGCGGCCCACATCTCCAGCAACATACTCCATATTTATTCACCACCGACCTGAAAAATGCACAGGTCTCTCTCATTGATGGCCAGCACCCACATACACTTTTAGACACACCTCCTGCCACAAGTTCTAGAATTGCGAACTTTAGAAATGGGGAGCTACGTTCGAATCTCGGCATCAGCTCAACATCCTGTGATTCCAGGCAAATCGCTTTGTCTCCCCGTGTCTACCACAAATGAACGTGTTCTTCTGTAATGTAAATTGTGCTCATGCCATGTTGTCGAGTTCGCGCTATATAATATTGCAAGGAAAACTAAAGTAGGGAAACTCGAGTTCACACACTACTGAACGCGCACTCTTGAGTGCATCAGCAGTGCACTGTGAATCGGAGCGTTTCACAGGCCTGTCACAGATAAGAAATGCTATCAAAACAAAATCCTACAAAACAGCAATTCATACCCGGACAACGTCGGGACAGGCTGCTAGTATATATATATATCCTCTCGTTTACTGTTTCCCATCTGTCCATTCTGTCCATTCTTCTGTCGTTCCATCTATTCACCTTTTTACCTGGCGAACTTTTCACCCTTCCATCCAGCTTGCTTTCAACTACTGCCCCCTCACACACTGCGCACTCACACACTGCTCCCTCACACACTGCTCCCTCACACACTGCCCTCTCACACACTGCCCTCTCACACACTGCCCTCTCACACACTGCCCCCTCACACACTGTCCACTCACACACTGCCCACTCACTCACTGCCCACTCACACACTGCCCCCTCACACACACAGCCCCCTCACACACACAGCCCCTCACACTCTGCCCCCTCACACACAACCCCCCACACACACAAAGACACAACCACACACACACAAAACCACACACATGCAAACCCCCTCTCACACACAACCCCACACACCCCAACACACACACAACCCCACACACACACAACTCCCCACACACACACACAACCCCACACACACACACTCACACACACCCACAACCCACTCACACACAGCCCCCTCACAAACTGCCCCCTCACACACTGCCCCCTCACACACTGCCCCGTCACACACACACAACCCCCACACACAAAGACACAACCACACAGACACAAAACCCCACACTCACACACAACCCCACACACACACCCACACACACAACCCCACACACATACAACCCCCCCCACACACGCATACCCCCACACACACACGCAACCCACTCACACACTGCCCAATCACACACTGCCCACTCACACACTGCTTCCTCACACACTGCCCCCTCACACACACAACCCCCACACACACAAACACACAGCCAACACACACACAAAACCGCACATACACGCAAAACGACACACAACCTCACACACATACACACACACACAACCCCACACACACAACCCCTCACACGCAACCCCACGCACACACAACCCCACACGCACACATACCCAACCACACACACATACCCAACCACACACACACCACACTGCCCCTCACACACTTCCTCCTTACACACTGCCCCCTCACACACTGCCCCCCACACACTGCCCCCTCACACACACCCCCACACACACAAACACACAACCACATACACACAAAACCGCACACACACGCAAAACCAAACACACAATCCCACACACACAACCCCACACATACACAACCCCACAAATACACACACACACACACACACATACACACACAACCCCACACACACACACAACCCCACACCTGGTAGGCTGGAAACTGCAGTGGTTAGGCCCATCCTTAAAAAACCCTCCCTAGATTCACTAAATCTAAAACATTTCCGCCCTATCTTCCTGCTGCCACTCCCTGCTAAAATTCTTGAATCCCATCTGAACTCACATCTGAGTACCTACCTGAGGGACTACAATATCCTGGACGGGTCCCAACATGGGTTCAGACGGGCGCACAGCACGGAGACGGCTCTTACTATGGTGTTGGACAATATACGTGTTCAGGTGGATTCAGGGTATACCACTCTCCTTATTTTACTTGACCTCACCGCCGCATTCGGCACCCTGTCTCCTTTGAGACTGGTGGAGCGTCTCAAGGACATAGGGGTTAGTGGCCGGGCCCTGGACCTCCTCGCCTCTTTTCTTAGTCAGCGGTCTCAAACCGTTAGATTGGGCGATTTCTACTCTAGAGTTCTGACCCCTTGTCTGCGGGGTGCCCCAAGGCTCCCCACCCTTTTTAATATCTATGTGGCCCCGTTGGCAAGGGTGGTGCAATCTTTTGGACTAGAGGTGCTGTCATATGCGGATGACACGCAGATCATGGTCTCCGTCACCCAAACGACCAGGGATTCTGCGCATAACTTTAAGAACTGTATGACTGCTGTCTCCTCATGGATGGTTCAGAATTACCTCAAACTAAATGGTGAGAAGACGGAGGTCCTGATCTTCGGGGACAATTTTGACATCTGGTCAAGTGAATGGTGGCCCAACTCCCTGGGTACTTGTCCCACTCCTGTTTCCCAGGGTAAAAATCTAGGAGTAGTGCTTGATGATGGCCTTTCCATGTCTCGCCAGGTCTCCAAAACAGTTGCTACCTGTTTTGGACTCATCCGAGTGATAAGAAAGATCTCTCAGTTTCTGTCCATTGAAGCCCGGAAAAAGGTTGTTGTGGCCCTAATATTGGCCAGGCTGGACTACTGTAATGCGCTTTACTTGGGTATAGATAAGGGCCAGTTAAGCCACCAACAGCGGGTACAAAATGCCGCTGCGAGGCTGGTACTCTATCTTCCCAAACGTTATTCGGCCTCCTCTGCTCTCAGTTGATTGCATTGGCTCCCGGTGGACCGTAGAGTCCTGTTTAAGACTCTATGCATCACCCATAATGCATATTACGGACATGGCCCTGTGGGCTTAAAGAATATTTTTCACAGGTATGCTCCCCCTAGGAATCTCAGGTCAGCCAATAAAAATCTGCTTGCGGTTCCTAGATTTAAAAAGATGAGATAGGGAGGAAGAGCCTTCTCACAGGCTGCAGCAAAGGTGTGGAACACTCTCCCTGTTTCCCTTTCAGGCCAGCAAGCTCACTCTATTTTCTGTAAGACCCTCAAGACCTGGTTGTTTCCTGTAAAACAAAGCTGAGTATGTATGCTGGCTGTACCTGTAGGCCCGTCTGTCTAGACCGCCTTGATGCCCTTGGGCTTAGTCCGCGCTTTTACAAGTACCCTTTTCATTCATTCATTCACACACACACACAACCCCACACACACATACCCAACCACACACACATACCCAACCACACACACACACACAACCCACACACACACAACCCACTCACACACTGCACACTCACACACTGCCCCCTCACACACTGCCCCCTCACACCACCCCACACACACAAACACACAACCCCCCACACACAAACACAACCACACACGCAAAACCGCACACACATGCAAAACCCCACACACAACCCCAAACACACAACCCCACACACACACACCTCACACATACACACACAACCCCACACACACAACCCAACACACACACACAACCCCACACACACACAACCATACACACAACAGGATAGCAAAACATAGCATAGCAAAACATAGCATAGCATAACAAAACACAGCATAGGATAGCAAAACACAACAAAGCATAGCATAACAAAACATAGCAAAACACAGCAACACATAGCATAGCATAACAAAACATAGCATCGCATAACAAAACATAGCATACCATAACAAAACAAAGCATAGGATAGCAAAACATAGCATAGCATAACAAAACACAGCATAGGATAGCAAAACACAACAAAGCATAGCATAACAAAACATAGCATAGCATAGCATAACAAAACAGAGCATAACATAACAAAGCATAGCAAAACAAAACATAGCATAGTATAACAAAACATAGCATAGCATAACAAAACACAACAAAACATAGCAGAACACAACATAGCATAACATAACAAAACATAGCATAGCATAACAAAACACAACAAAACATAGCATATCATAACAAAACATAGCATAACAAAACAAAGCATAGCATAACATAACAAAGCGTAACAAAACATAGCATAGTATAACAAAACATCGCATAGCATAACAAAACATAGCAAAACACAACAAAACATAGCATAACAAAACACAACAAAACATAGCATGGCATTACAAAACATAGCATAGCAAAGCATAGTATAAAAAAACAAAACATATAGCATAGCAAAGCATAGCATAGCATAACAAATCACAACAAAACATTGCATAGCAAAACAAAACATATAGCATAGCAAAGCATTGCATAGCATACCAAACACAACAAAACATAGCATAGCATAACAAAACATAGCATAGCAAAACAAAGCATAGCATAATAAAACACAACAAAACATAGCATAGCATAACAAAACATAGCATAGCATAACAAAACATAGCATAACAAAATATAGCAAAACACAACAAAACATAACAAAACACAACAAAACATAGCATGGCATTACAAAACATAGCATAGCAAAGCATAGTATAACAAAACAAAACATATAGCATAGCAAAACATAGCATAGCATAACAAATCACAACAAAACATAGCATAGTAAAACAAAACATATCATAGCATAGCAAAACATAGCATAGCATACCAAACACAACAAAACATAGCATAACAAAACACAACAAAACATAGCATGGCATTACAAAGCATAGCAAAGCATAGTATAACAAAACAAAACCTATCATAGCATAGCAAAACATAGCATAGCATAACAAATCACAACAAAACAAAGCATAGCAAAACAAAACATATCATAGCATAGCAAAACATAGCATAGCATACCAAACACAACAAAACATAGCATAGCATAGCATAACAAAACAAGGCATAGCAAAACAAAGCATAGCATAATAAAACACAACACAACAAAACATAGCATAGCATAACATAACAAAGCATAACAAAACACAACAAAACATAGTATGGCATTACAAAACAGCATAGCAAAGCATAGTATAACAAAACAAAACATATCATAGCGTAGCAAAACATAGCATAGCATAACAAATCGCAACAAAACATAGCATAGCAAAACAAAACATATCATAGCTTAGCAAAACATAGCATAGCATACCAAACACAACAAAACATAGCATAGCATAGCATAACAAAACATAGCATAGCAAAACAAAGCATAGCATAATAAAACACAACACAACAAAACATAGCATAGCATAACAAAGCATAGCATAGCATAACAAAGCATAGCGTAGCAAAACATAGCATAGCATAACAAAACATAGCATAGCATAACAAAACACAGCATAGTATAACAAATCAAAGCATAGGATAGCAAAACATAGCATAGCATAACAAAACAAAACATAGGATAGCAAAACAAAACATAGCATAGCATACAGCATCACTCTGCACCACAACAGCATCACTCAGGGGCACCACAACATCACTATGCGCTACCACAGCATCACTGAATGCCACAGCATCACTCAGCGCCACCACAGCATCAATCTGTGCAACCATTCAACAACAACTGGTTCAAATATGTTCTCTCAACGTTTCAAGCCTTATTCCAAATGTCACAAAAAGATGTTAATATTTCACTTCTGTTCTTGGATTTTGGTACAATAAAACACACTGAACATTATCTTCACAAAAGTTATTTTCAAAAGTTTAAGCTATTGCCATTATAAATTACAATAACTTTTATTTAAGTATTAATTATTAAAAAATATTAAAAGCCATTATTATTTGTAATATCAATACATGTAAGTCACGTAAATACAACACATATTGCATTACAAATGCTATAGGTGTCACATTTGCAAAAGTTATAACTATTGGCATTGTAAATGACAAAGCTATTAATTTCGCTATTTTCAAAACCAACACATAAATAAAAAATGTGTCATTTACAATACCAATAGCTCAAACTTTCCTAATGCTAGACATATTGCTTTGCAAATGCTTGTTTATTTTAAGGAACTAACAACCATTGATAAAGCCAATAGTCCTGGCTTGTTGTTGGTGTAATGATACTTGCTGTATTATATATCTGGATGGAATGACTGAAATAACTTAATAGCAGTCGGGCAGAACACTATGCTAAGCGCAGATTTTTAGCCTATGCCCTGGAAACAACACCATGTCACAGTCACCTCACACCCTGGCACTGTGCATCATGCATGACTCATGACTTCTACGTTTTCAGACTGCCTATGTGCAGGGAGGGGCATAGTGAACTCTCCCCCACCGCACCCCACCCCTTGCTTTAGGAACTACAGCAAGGTGATGTTCTTGATGCGCCTCTTCTGTCTGCAACTCTGCAGACAAAGGCTCAGCTCATAATGTGAAAAGGTGGGTGAGTGAGTAAGTGAAGGAATATGTGAATGGCTGGATGAATTACTGAAAGGATGAATGAAAGGGTGAATGGATAGATAATGAAAGAAAGGATGGATGTATGAGTGAATGAGTGGAAGTATGGATGAGAGAAAAGGTAAATAGATGGATGGGTGGAAGGGTAGATGGATGGGTAAAAGGGTGGATGGGTGTGTGAAAGGATGGATGAGTGAAAGGGTAGATGATGGGCGAGTGAATGGGTGGATGGATGAGTGAAAGGATGGATGGATTGATGAATTGATTAGTGAAAGGGTGAATGGATGGATGGATGAGTGATAGGGTGGATGTAAGGATTGATGAGTGAGTGAAAGGGGGTAGATGGACAAAATGATGGATAGATGAGTGAAGTGAAAGGGTGGATGGATGAGAGAACGATGGATGAGTGAAAGGAAGGATGAGTAATAGGATCAATGGATGGATTCATGAATGGATGAGTGGATGGGTGGATGGATAAGTGAAAGGGGAATGGAGAGAGAAAGGGAGAATGAATGACTGAAAGGGTGAATGGATGGAAGGATAAGTGACTGGGTGGATGGATGAGTAAGTGAATGGATGGCTAGCTGGATGGGTAAAAGGGTAAATGGCTGGATGGATGCATGAATAGATGGATGGGTGGAAGAGTGGATGGATGACTGTACGGATAGATGGGGTGAAAGGGTGGGTAGATGAATAATGGATGGATAAGTGAAAGGGTGGATGGAAGGATGGATGAGGGATGGATGAGTGAAATGATAGATGGAAGGTTATATGGTGGATAGGTTTGCAAATGGTTGAATATGTTTGGATAGATGGAGGGACAGAATAAATGGTGAAAGACTGAATGATGGATGAAAGAATGATTACCCCTTGTAGCACCCATTATTGTAAGTAACATTTCCTATACATTGACTTTCACGTTAATGTGAGTCATTGTCTCTATGTAATGTGTGTGTGATGTAACACACTCCGACACCCTGCCCTACATACTTGGGATGAGTAAAACTATAAAAGAAATCAAATACACATGAGAGATGGTCTAAGGGACCGGGCTTCGGGTGTTTCTCTGGGAGGCTGGAAAGGGGGGGGGTGGTTGTTTTGTCACTGGGGGCTGGCACTGCAAAGTTCCTTGTATATCCAGTAGTTTTCAATCAGCAATAAAAGCGGCCTCACGTATATTCAGGTGTGGTTCACCATTGTCTGATGACTAATGTACCTGCTGGAGCGAGATGCAAATTTTGAATCGTCTAAGGTAGCAAGCTGCGGCCATACTGAAAAACCATGAAGTGCATGATTGTCTTAGCCTAATATAAACTTATTTGACTTGTACTTAGGTGGTTGTTTATGTACTTACTTAAATACTATTGCGCGACCACCTCTGACGTGTCTGTAAAACGTACCTTTTGTCCCGAAGTTTTGTCCTGAATTTTGACCTTTTGTCCTGAATTATTGACCTGAATTTAGTCCCTTTGTCCTGAATTTTTACACTCACCGTCCTGAATTTGCAGGTTCAAGATGTCAGTTTTAATTCTACTGAGCTTCTATTACAGGTCCGGCGGTAGCTGACGTTGCGGAGAAGACGAAAGAGAAGACCGGAATCCAGGAATGCAAGAAACCGCCAAAGAAAGAGAATCGTAGCATTGAAGACTTGGAGACAAGTGAGTGAGTGCCCCGTAAATCAAACGAGGCTAAGCGCAGAGCCTCGGTGCAGCACAAGTTAAATACCCTGCTGCGAGCAAGACACATGCACAGTCTGATTGCATAGGCATGTTCTTGCAGTTGGCCATTAGCACTTTCCAGTAGTAAACCCATGAGGATTGTTTAAGATGTCGGTACTTTGCATATGTGCACGTGTTCCTGAATGTGCTGTCAACACATGCACTATGCAAAAACAAACACAGGTTTCATTGACATCAGTCAACAAATATACAGCATAGGCAGTAAATAAACATAAATAAACAGAATACTCATCCAGACTCTGCGTCCCAGAAGCAGGAAGCACACAGACTCCACTAAGCCAATTATGACGATGTCACCAGCATGACAGCAGCGTGGTGATTGGTCTGAGTGCCATGGTTCGGCACTCAGACAGTAACTGGGAGCCTGTGCGTGTTCTCCACCCAGGCTGTGCAATATAGCTGGGTAGATAACATGGTAAGTGTGCATGACTGGTCGACCCAAAACAGCTGGCCAAACCGCCATGCGCACTTACTGTGCAAAAAACACTTCTCCCTGTGACACCAGCCCTGCCCCGCCCAAACCTATCCTTGTAGCTACGAAAAATAAAATGATAATAACATTGTTATTATCATGTTATTTTCTATCTACCACTGCTCTGAGAGCAGTGGGCAAGGCTCCTTCGCCTTAGCGGAGGAGCAGCCCCTGGGTATGGACCCTCCTGCTGATAATTGTGCATCAGAGAACAGTCTGAATTCTTCTGGAATGTCCTTGTACTGAGCCCAGCCAAAATAATCAGCAGTTCTTTTTTCATGAGCCTGATACAACGGAATCGTCTTCTTTCTTAGCAAGTGTTGGTACAAATCTGACAGTTCTCCGGGAATGACCAAGGTTGGGGTGTGTATTGTCATGAGGGAGCAAATGCCATGCCATCTGGGGAAGAGCTGAGTGTAGGCAAACTAGCCACACTGCCAGTAGGTATCCTTCAGTGTGGAGGTGCCCCAGTGCATATCTGGAATGTGCAGCATCGTGTCACAGGTTTTATTCATGCCCACTGGAATTGTTCCTTAACCTCTTTAAACACAAAGAATACAGTGTAGGTTTCCGTACACCTAGGGGTTGCCCCGTCCCTTCTAGCCAATTGTATCCACCCACCTCTGTATCTCAAATTTCCTGACATGGACTATGTATGCTGTTGTTCAACCCTCCCTTACGAGACCTATTTCCCTTCATATCATCGAGATGGACAGCCCTACACTGAAACTCTATGTCTGGGGTCCATTTGTTATAAAATAAGACTGCCTCAGATACACTTAGTGCCACCCTGGGACCACAGATGGAATCAGGGGCAGACATGTTTGTGCACTTGTTTTGCTAATTCCAAGAATCTCTTCTATGGAAAGTCTTGTGGTCATACTCACACCAAGATGGGTAGAGAGGAAAACTGAAATGATACACGTGCAGTGGCACAGATTTTATTAATGAAAACTGCCCTCACTCACACACGAATGTGTGTGACATGCTTCATCATCAGGTCTGCTTACAGTACACCCTGGCGTAGCCACGCACAGGATGAAGCATAGGGGCGGGAAGACAAACAACATAAAAGTTAATCAAAATGTGTGAGTATGTTGAATAAGGGGGTTTGGGGTAGATGAGTAGCTGACCCTCTCCCCTTGTTTTTGTATGAAGAGTTCTTGTGGTCAAACAGCATCCTCCCCTATGGTGCTCCTCCTGTGCATCCTATCTAGCTCAGTTTGAATGTCGCTAGGCTCGGTGAAAAAATATAGAGCTGTGGGAGTGTTCTCATATCTGGTCAGATTCATTACTACTCTGTTGGGTTGTATCTTATTGGGTTGTATTTTGGCCGTAATCCTACATGGGTATAGGTGGAAAAGGCATTTTGATTTTAAGTCTGCCGGCGTCTACTGCATGCAGTATCAACAAACAGACGTAACATGCCCTGGATGATGTCTTGGAGCTCAATCCAGAATATCGGTCGTGTGTTTCTGTAAGAGGATGCTGTGTAGTGCATTTGGAATGCTATAGTTGATTTTTGTGTAATTCGAAGTTATATTGGAGAGATGGTTAGGCAAGTGCTGTGATAGTTTTTGTGTGGACTCCATTTAACTAGGCAGTTCTTTGGCAAGTAATTGATGCAGCAGCACCCACAGCAAACAGAGGGTACATAGAAGTGCAACAGTACATAACTTAATGAACATTGAAGGTCGTGGGATGAATCCAAGGGACATGTTTGTAGTCCTATGGTGATTGGGGTTTCTTAGTTTAACAGTTTAACAGTTCAAGACAAAGATTCCACGGTGTAGTTTGCACACTTTAGATACTGTTGCGGTGTTGGTATGGCCACTGAAAAGGTGGTGGACTTCGAGATTCGATTGCAGACCTGTTGGATAAGAGCTTGGTTAATTTGTCAATTCGGAAAACAGTGCATTATTGCATGTGCCCGCGTCAATCATTTTCTTTACGGTTCCTGTGCTTTTATTTAGGGGTGTGTTCTCCACACTACATGCAATTTTAGTGAGGTACCGGAAGGTGGCCTCTGTCGGAGTACCAATTTTTTGATGGTTCAGGATAAAAAGTGGGTATTGTTTACAGAACACATTAACCTCTTTTGAGTTTTCAGGCCTCCACCCTTTCCATACCTGACTGGGTGTTAGACTGGTAAAGGATATTTATGTGGTGATCTTGTGAACATTAGGATAGTATCAGCTTTTAGCTCATGTTCTATTGGTGCCGCCAGACCTCCAAAACCGTCTCTCCTAGCATGTGCATGGGGGTGCTATTGGTGCGGGCAGTATCTTATGACATACATGTGCATGGAACGATGTGTAAACAGAGGGCTGTTGGTGGTTGCAATGTGCCCCGAGGCCACGTGCGCACCCCACTAGTGCCTGGCCTGCGTTGTGCAACATGACCCTCCCTTGTGGCACCAGGTGTCTTGACTATGCCTTTTTTCTAGAGACTTTTTTTGGGCTAGCTTTGAACTTATTTTTTGGTCTTTGGGCACTTCCCTAGATCTCAAGTTATCTGCTAACTCATTTATCAGGAAACAGAGGGGGTCGGAAAGCTGTTCTGTGACCCCAATGTGCCCCTGTTCATGTAGTTTTGCGGTGTCCGAGGTTGGGCTTACTGCTGTCTTCAGCTGATTTATAAAAAGCCTTGTGTGTTGGCTGATTGCTAGGCCTGATACGGGCGTGAGCACATTCTGCATTCTGTTCTCACTTCGAAGCTGAGATGGACTTTGCGGACTCCCTTCTGGCAGGCATCCCGTCTCCCTTGGACCATGTCTTTTCCAGGGTATTTGTACCTGCAGTTCCTAATTGTGACTAGGGACTTCCTAGCAGCAGCATTCTCTTGTTATTTAGTCGAGCATGACCCGGTGAACAGACTTTGGATTAAAGGAAACATTGAAGGAAACACATTGCTGCGTGTAGAATCCGATTCTAAGTCCAAGAACTCACTGGAATTCGCCTCTTGTTATTTTGGAGGGGCGTGACTGACTTTGGATTTTTGGAACCATTGAGGGTAACGAAGAAAAACATCAGTGCATGTAGAGTCCGAGAACTCATCGAAATACGCATAATGATGGTGATGCGATACCAAAGGTGATGCGATACGAAAGGGGATGATGGACGGAGCGTTTGAGCAAATCAAACACTCACCCCCAGTCAACTGATCTAGGTATAATCCATCATAATTATTTAGCTCACTCCACCACCCCAGTTCAGACATAACCATATGCAAATCAGTCTGACCCTGTGCCTCATGGGAACAGTCCAGCCCGAACTGCCAAGCCATGATCCCCCCTGGACCGGAAACAAGCATCCTAGGACCGGTTTCGGGTTCATAACCCTCATCAGCCAGGCTATTTTGAATCCAGTGGCAAAGTGAGCAAGGGACCCACGTGTGGGCATACCCTGCCAACTTAGGGCGAACAAAGCGATACCAAAGGGGATGACGGACGGAGCGTTTGAGCAAATCAAACACTCACCCCAAGTCAACTGATCTGGGTAGAATCCATCATAATTCTTTAGCTCACTCCACCACCCCAGTTCAGACATAGCCATATGCAAATCAGTCTGACCCTGTGCCTCATGGGAACAGTCCAGCCCGAACTGCCAAGCCATGTCTTCCCTGGACCAGAAACAAGCATCCTAGGACCGGTTTCGGGTTCATAACCCTCATCAGCCAGGCTATCTTGAATCCAGTGGCAAAGTGGGCAAGGGACCCACTTCTGGGCATACCCTGCCAACTTAGGGCGAACAAAGCGATACCAAAGGGGATGATGGATGGAGCATTTGAGCAAATCAAACACTCACCCCCAGTCAACTGATCCTGGTAGAATCCATCATAATTCTTTAGCTCACTCCACCACCCCAGTTCAGACATAGCCATATGCAAATCAGTTTGACCCTGTGCCTCATGGGAACAGTCCAGCCCGAACTGCCAAGCTATGTCTTCCCTGGACCGGAAACAAGCATCCTGGGACCGGTTTCAGGTTCATAACCCTCATCAGCCAGGCTATCTGGAATCCAGTGGCAAAGTGAGCAAGGTGGTGATGGTGATGGACTGGGACAGCTGATTATTCTGGCAAACCTCCCCTTCCGACTGACTCGGCGCCATGCATTGCATTTCGAAGCCTGTCGGATCTTGTGCGTGTGCTATGGTGGCTATGGGTTCTTCACTATCCCAAGCGTACAGGAACCCTGGCTCCTGACACTGGAGGATAGCTTCATTTTGGAACCAAAAGGGGGCCTCTATTTGGCTGGGTGCTGCTAGTTTTTGGGTGTGCTGTTGGCGCTACACGCCACAAAGGAATCTTGGTTTCGGGCTAGGTGCACGAGAATAAGGACCTTTTGACCTGGTAATTGGAACTCGTCCCAATCGACTTGTGGTTGCCAGGACTTGGGTGCCTGCTTTTAAGCACAGGTCGTGGAGCCACCCTACCCCCTCATCAAACTGCCCTCCCCTGGGGTGTGACCAGCCAACCTCACCCTGGGGAATTAGCAGCAGAGTGGGGCCAAGGCTCCTGCATGGGTTCTCAATGGCGGACACTAGTGAGGATACCTGATGGACAAAACACATACAGCAGCCCTCAATTCCCGAACGCAAGTGAAGGCTTGAATTCCTAATGTTGTCTCACTGGCCCTTCTTTTGAATTTTGGTACAGTGAATTTTGAGATGTGGGTGAAATGGTTGGTATGCTACAGGGGTTTTGACTTACTGCACATTTGTGCTCTGTGTTTGTGTGACGGCATTACCTCTCCAGACAGTTACCCCTCCAGCGGTGTGGAACTTAATAAAACATCTACTTGTCCATGGGGCAGGTTGCGTCATAAATCTAATCGTCCCTTTGGAGCCATGTAGTGTGGTGACAAATTATGGTAGCAATCTCATTATATTAGAGCTCTGATATAGCCTCTCTGATTATGCTAGGGCTCATATTATAGTAGTGTTTGAATACTTGCAATCCCCTTATGTTGCCAAGTTTCCGCAGATCTACATACTGGGACTGAAGGTAGTGGTAAGCAATAGTTCCAGGGTTAGAATGGCCTTTTGAGTCTGTGCAAACCTACTAACCTGCATGTTTTAAGGATTTTCAACAACTCTCGAATTTGTTCTTATACTGAAAAATGTTGGCAATTTACTCCTGTCAATGGCAGACGTAAACCTTCCAGGGTTGGGAAAAAAGTGGTTGGAGGGAAAGTGAATTTGCAAACACTCATATTTTCGCATGAGCAAACCTACACATGCATATTTGGTCATTCTAAAATGCATATCACAAATATTTTCTAGGAGTACTTTTTCTTATCTTGCTTCTGTAAATTCTTGGGTATTCATGAAAACTGTGTAGCAGCACTTAATGCAAGGACATATACCATGGGTGTACTTTTGAGACTTTCTTTCATAATTGGGCCCATAATTTGGTCTGGCGTTGACCATGACCTTTTGAGTTTATTAAAATTCTGTCTCTCTCTCTCTCTCTGTATCATCTGCTTCACTGTGAGTGACAGCATTCTGCTCTTTCACAAGTAGCTTATCAGCACACAAAGTAGTTTTGTTCAGTGCCAGTAACTACTTTGGCAGTGTATGCTTTTTAAAACCAAAAACTACTTTTGCCAATGTTTATTATAATGGTGTGGGCCCGGCAGCTCCCACACCAATACGGTTTTACAAAAACAATGCCAAAACAAGTCACACATTGACAAATCTAAAAAGCTGACCACCAATTTCAGACCTACTGGCTTTGCCAATGACGTTTTATTTTGTTCTTATTAAAACTAGTTACACTGATTTTCCAATATGAATATTTTTGGGAAAGACTAGCATGCATCAACACGTTACTAAATGATGCTGCAAAGAAAAGGTACCTAAAATGTTACAGTGGTTTAGCTAAATGTTTTATTTCCAGCTTTCATTTAATAAATGAACATTTTATTTTGAAAGCAAAGAATCATCAATCTTGCTTTCAAGCTTTTGCAAATATTTGCATCAACTCAGAGAGCATCTGGGAGCATTATACATAGCCTCATATTGCTAACCTTTGAAAACGTTTTCACACATTTTATACTGGAACCACTGTTAGTAGTGCACTCAGAGTGTGCAACATTTTCTAAGAGCGCTCACCCTATTATAAAAAATTAAAATTAATGAACCATAAATACAAGTTTGAACAGCATTAACACAAATATTACATTCACTGCAGACAGTGCCTTCCCCTGATCCATAATGTGGTACTACAAACTGGCAGCCAAAGGGTTTGCGCTGCAGGGGATTGGGCCTACTTGTCCCAAGGACAAAATACACATAAATACTTGTTGCCCTTGACCTCAAACAATATGTCCTGGGCGTCGGGCTCTAGGAAGCTGAAATAGGGCTCTATTTTGAGGATATTATAAAAGAGTGCAACTTGTGGGCCAGTATCAGTCCATGGCTGTCCTGTTTATTGTCCACATTGTTTCCTCATCCCATCCAGAAAATCAGATATGGTTTTCCCAGGTTTCATAGTCTCTGCCATTAACCCTCCTACATCAGGGCAGCCAGGGAACATTTCCCTCAGGGCCATCCATTTTTGGTGCCTGTGTAAAATTAATGTGGTCCTGTCATGCTCGGTGTTTGTCAGCGGGATTTCTGGAATGCAAGCTCAGTCAAACACCTTGTTAGTTTGCTCTCCAATAAGATTACTTAGCAGACTTTTGACATCGCCTATCACTTTTTTCCCCGCAGTGTTCTTCTCAAAACATGAGATCCATTTCCCTGCTCCATACAGCAATCCATCTGAGCCCACAGATTGTCCTTGACGTGCCCTTCTGCAGTTACGGTTACATTTTGGCTTTGGGTAACTCCACTGGTTTCTCCCTCACATAGCATTCTCATCGTCTCAGGCAATGAGGCATGTAGGGGAAATCCCACTTGGGATCTCCTCCTCCATTCTTGATGCAGTCTTCCACTATGGTCATTTCCTCTGGTATGAAGGATCCCTCCTCCAGCCAATGTATATTGTACTGGTCTTTTCCCACGGGCTAGCAGGTGGCAGAATGGCCATGCAAAGTTCTCACCTATTTCTCCTGGGGTCAGTCCATCTGTCCCGAACCTTTAGGAGGAGCAGCGGACATCTTTGTTGCTGCTCCCCTCATACACACACAAAGGTGCCATCTTGGTCCACTTAACTTGCTGTGTCACTCCTGGTTAGCAGGTGCCAGGGGACCACTGCAGTCACCCCCCATGACCTTCTAGTGAATGTGCTGACTCTCTCAGTCAAAGTGCGCCGCCTCACCCTTTCCTTGGAGCTTTGGCCACTCGGGCACGAGCATGTACAATCCTCTTTAAGGGATGAGAGGGAGGAGATGCCGTATATTGCCTGGGAGAACTGAGGGGCAGGGAGCGGCACACCCAGAGCCTCATGCTGCACCAAGTCCGGACCTGATTTGGGTGTCTATGCTGCCGCCCCTACACATCCTCACTACAACTCTCACACCCTCCTTCTGTCCCTTACTTCACTCTGCGCATCTGACTAAGTAAAGTCAGGGCAAAAAGAACAATTGATGGACAGAATGCAGAACAATGTCATACATTCACCCTAGTACAGAGATCTGGGCCTAAATCCATCGTTTTTTTTGCTCACCATGCTATTCCAATTTGGACCAGCCATATGCAAATCAGTCGTGACCCTGTGCCCAATGGGAACAGTCCAGTCCGAATTGCCAGGCCACGTCCTCCCTGGACTGGAAACAAGCATCCTAGGACCGGTTGCGGGCTTTTCAGCCCTCATCAGCCAGGATAGCTTAACTCCAGTGGCATGGAAAGCACGGGACTCACGTCTGAGCATACCCGCCCCACTGGGGGTGACAAATGCAAAAAGAACAATTGATGGACAGAATGTAGAACAATGTCATACCTTCACCCCAGTACAAAGATCTGGGCCTAAGTCCATCGTTTTTTTGCTCACCATGCCATTCCAGTTTGGACCCAACCATATGCAAATCAGTCTTGCTTGTTTCCGGTCCAGGGAGGACCTGGATTAGTAGTTTCGGCTGGACTGTTCCCATGAGGCACAGGGTCAAGACTGATTTGCATATGACCAGGTCTAAACTGGGGTGTCATGGGGATCAAAAGAATGATGGATTTAACCCAGATCTTTTGACTGGGCGTGAATGTTTTAATTTGTTCTGTATTTCGTCCAATAATTGTGTCTTTTGCTTTCTCGCCCTAAGTGCGCCAGGTATGCCCAGACTTGGGTCCTGGGCTCACTGTGCATCTGGAATCAAGCTATCCTGGCTGAAGATGGGTGAAACCCTGAAACAGGTCCTAGGATGCTTGTTTCCGGTCCAGGAGGACCTGGCTTGGCAGTTTGGGCTGGACTGTCCCCATGAGGGTCAAGACTGATTTGCATGGTATACAGTCAAAATATCGAGTTTTTAATATCGAGTTACATTAATATTGAGTTAAAAATATAGAATGGACACAATATCGAATGGACAGAATATAGACTACAAAAATATCGAGTAGAATAGCATAAATATCGAATCAAAAAATATAGAATGGACAAAATATCGAATGGACAGAATATAGACAACAAAAATATAGAATGACAGAATTTAGACAACAAAAATATAGAATGACAGAATATAGACAACAAAAATATAGAATAACAGAATATAGACAACAAAAATATCGAATTTGAGGTAAGTAAGTTATTATTAATTTTTTTAAGTATTAGTATATGTGTGAAAAGTGTATATGTATTTTATAATTTATTTTAATTAATTAATGTTATGGAACTTAATTGATATGTACATTTTTAATTGGTAATTAATTGAAATATAATTGATAATATTTTTTAATTAATAGTTTAATTGTTAATTATATTAATGTTATTAATTTATTTTCTGTAGTGGGTTGTGGGTTTATAGGGGAATAAGATGGGAAGTAATTTAATTGTGAATAAATAAATATTGGTATTTATTTATTGTGTTTGTTTTGTTGCAATTTTTAATACATTTTTAATTGTTAATTAATTAATTGTTAATTGGTAAATAATTTGTATTAATAGGTAATTATTTGTAATACTTTTTTTTCAATTGATTAATTATATTATTCAAAATTGTTAATTATTGTTAATTATTTTGTATTTCCTATTACTATTTAATTTATTTTTATTCATATATGAAGTATTTACTTTCTCTACTGTTGCACTTTCTGGAGTGTGAATAGTAATTTTTACCCTTACGCTATCCAACGCCTTCCCTACTGTTGCATTCTTTGGAGTGGAAATAGTAATTTTAATTCTCCCGCTATCCAATGCTTTCCCTACTGTTGCACTCTTTGGAGTGGGAATAGTATTTTGTACCCCTATGCTATCCAACGCTTTCCCTACTGTTGCACTCTTTGGAGTGGGAATAGTAATTTTTACCCCTCCGCTATCCAACACTTTCCCTAGTGTTGCACTCTCTGGAGTGGGAATAGTAATTTTAACCCTCCCGCTATCCAACGCTTTCCCTACTGTTGCACTTTCTGGAGTGGGAATAGTAAGTTTTACCCCTACGCTAACCAATGCTTTCCCTACTGTTGCACTCTTTGGAGTGGGAATAGTAATTTTTACCCCTACGCTATCCAACACTTTCCCTACTGTTGCACTCTCTGGAGTGGGAAGAGTAATTTTTACCCCTACGCTATCCAACATTTTCCCTACTGTTGCATTCACTGGAGTGGGAATAGTAATTTTGTACTCCTACGCTATCCAACGCTTTCCCTACTGTTGCACTCTCTGGAGTGGGAATAGTAATTTTAACCCTCCCGCTATCCAACGCTTTGCCTACTGTTGCACTTTCTGGAGTGGGAATAGTAATTTTTACCCCTACGCTATCCAACATTTTCCCTACTTTTGCACTCACTGGAGTGGGTATAGTCATTTTTTACTGCTACGCTATCCAACGCTTTCCCTACTGTTGCACTCTCTGGAGTGGGAATAGTAATTTTAACCCTCCCGCTATCCAATGCTTTCCCTACTGTTGCACTTCCTGGAGTGGAAATAGTAATTATTACCCCTACGCTATCCAATGCTTTCCCTACTGTTGTACTCTTTGGAGTGGGAATAGTAATTTTTACCCCTACGCTATCCAACGCTTTCTCTACTGTTGCACTCTCTGGAGTGGTAATAGTAATTTTTACCCCTACGCTATCCAACACTTTCTATACTGTTGCACTCTCTGGAGTGGGAATAGTAATTTTTACCCCTACGCTATCCAACACTTTCTATACTGTTGCACTCTCTGGAGTGGGAATAGTAATTTTTACCCCTACGCTATCCAACGCTTTCCCTACTGTTGCACTCCCTGGAGTGGGAATAGTAATTTTAACCCTCCCGCTATCCAACGCTTTGCCTACTGTTGCACTCTTTGGAGTGGGAATAGTAATTTTTACCCCTACGCTATCCAACGCTTTACCTACTGTTGCACTCACTGGAGTGGGAATAGTAATTTTTACCCCTACGCTATCCAACACTTTCTCTACTGTTGCACTCTCTGGAGTGGGAATAGTAATTTTTACCCCTACGCTATCCAACGCTTTCAATACTGTTGCACTCTCTGGAGTGGGAATAGTAATTTTTACCCCTACACTATCCAACACTTTCCCTACTGTTGCACTCTCTGGAGTGGGAATAGTAATTTTAACCCTCCCACTATCTAACGCTTTCCCTACTGTTGCACTTTCTGGAATTGGGAATAGTAATTTTTACCCGCACGCTATCCAATGCTTTCCCTACTGTTGCACTCTTTGGAGTGGGAATAGTAATTTTTACCCCTACGCTATCCAACACTTACCCTACTGTTGCACTCTCGGGAGTGGGAATAGTAATTTTTACCCCTACGCTATCCTACGCTTTCTATGCTATTGCACTCTCTGGAGTGGGAATAGTAATTTTTACCCCTACGCTATCCAACGCTTACTCTACTGTTGCACTTAATGGAGTGGTTATAGTCAATTTTACACTTTCCGCTATCCAACGGTAAAAATATTGTAAATATTTTATTAATATTATGTTTATATATATATATGTATTAAATTAATTTGTAAAAATTTTCTCTTTAAATTACATTAATGAATTATTATTTTAAGATTATTTAAGTAGTTTAAGTATGTTTAAGTTAATTATATTTATTATTTAATTAATTTTTAATTAATTTAAAGCATTTTAAAAAATTCAATATTTTGACTAACTACATTTTTTACATCGATATTTTGAATCGATATTTTTGTACTTACCTGTTTGGAGATAGGAGGTCGATATTTTGGTATTCTATATTTTTACATCGATGTTTTTGTAACTCAATATTTTTGACCTCAATATTGTTTCAGTGATCCGATTTGCATATGGCCAGGTCTAAACTGGGGTGGCACGGTGAGCAAAAGAATGATGGATTTAACCCAGATCTCTTGACTGGGGATGAATGTTTTGATTTGTTCTGTATTCCGTCCATCAATTGGGTGTCTTTTGCTTTCTCGCTCAAGTAAAGTCAGGGGGAGGAATAAGCCAGACAGTAAGGGGCATAGTGCTGCCACGGATGCCTGATTCGCCTCATCGTGAGACTTACCAGAATACGTCAACCAGGGCAGGGCGAGGTGCGGTGTGGGCGTAGGCACAGGACAGGGCCAGCCCACCCCACCCAGTCCTCGCTTCCTGACTTCGGTCTTCTCGGGTGTTCGAAAGACTCAGCACTGGGGTCCATGATGCTTGGACTCGCCTCACCCGAGCTCACGCTCTCCTGCTACGCCCCTCACCACTCTGCAATAATTAAGGCTCCGATTGGCTCTAGCAACAAACAACCAAATGTCTTTCCTGAACAAAGCCAAAAGAGAACAGTGCACTGTACATGACCAAAGCCAAGCAGAAAGTCAACGATTAATAGGAAAGCCAGGAGGATGTTTAATGCATTGTGACGTAGAGTTCTTCAAAGAGTTAAGTATTCAACTGTTCCCTATATTGAAGCAGGGTTAAGGCGGTCCTGATGGATATGGGAATGTTGTCTCCGATCTTTCCTTCTTAGTTCGCTGCTGCAGTCTGATGGTGTCCTGGCTACAGGTGTGCCGAGTAGTACCAGAGATGGTGAGATTTTCTGCAAGACAAGCAGGGGTACTGGATAGGATGGCTTTGTACATGATGCAGCTGGTTTTGTGTTCCTTGAGGATGAGGTAAATCCAAGTGACTTGGGCATTACGTGAAAGCTGGGGTTTGAAACCGTCGGACATCTTTTCAGTTGAGAAAACACCTACCAGATAAAGAACTAAAAACATTAAGTGAAGATGGATTAGAATGTACTTTAAATGTTGAAGCACACACACATTTAGTCATTCTCTGTCGTTATTACACTTTTGACATTTTTAGTACAGCCACTGGCCTCTCGGCACAAAAGCACCTAAAACTTTTAAAACCGTGGCAGAAACAACTTACTGCTTTCAGAAAATTGAGCTAAATACATATTAAGTGATCTAGTGCTTCTTTAAATAGGGTGCATAAATTCATAAATTGAAAACCAGGGAAAAAGTAATTACATACAATTTTTCCTCAAACCCTTCTTAACTGATTATGAGTAATATGGTGACGTATTCTTCCATTTATAATACGCCAATATGGATTTCACTCGCTTTTCCCTATGTAATCCTCTAGGTAAACATGTTTAGACAATGCTTTAACTGACCAGAGTATGGTTTTTAGCTTCCCCTCATGTGCTGTCCTCAGTTTTAAACAGACCAAGAGAAAATTATGTTTGAGGCATTAGTTCTGTAGATACACATGCTTTAGCCATCTGGTGTTGGGTTTGGAAGTTTTATTTGTTCCAAAAACGTTTTCTTCAAATCACAAGGCTGTATGTCTCTTCCTCTTGGTAATACTCTTGGTAATACTACGCATGGTCATCGACAGCTTTTTCCGCCGTCGGCTTCGGATGTAGTATCTCACGCTCCGTTTCGAGACTCCTTTGGGCTGCCTTCAGGCCCTTTATATCTTTCGTCAGTATTGTTTCGATCAGTATACTATTGCGTCCCATACACCCTTTCCGTAGCCGGTCTTCTGTTCACTTCTTCAGCCTGCGGGCCACACCCAGACGGGCAAAATGTCACCAATTCCAATGTTCTCGGAGAATGAGGTGCTAATGAAACGCACTCCGTTCCGTTTCTATTCGAAGTGTCACGCCAAATACCCTCACCTTGACCAACATCCCGTTTGTAACTTCTGCCTCTTGTCTGAGCATCGAGAAGACACCTATGTTGCCTGCAAATACTTTCAGTCCAAAAAGACTGAAGACCGACGTGCGAGACGACAGGAAATGCAGCGCAAACAACTGGACAATGTCCCAGACATGTTCGGTCAACAAGAAGAGGAGGAAGAAGCTTCACCTGCACAGGAGAAATCACTTTCCATACATGATTCCGAGTCCAAATCCGAGGATGACTGGACCATTCTTCAGCCAGCGCAGAAGCAACAGTACTTCTCAACCTGCTCATGGGCTGCTACTGCAGACAACCCATGGCGCGCACTGTAAACATGACTTGAAAGCCACGCCCTCCGCTCCGGCTCTGAAAGTTCGTTTAACAGCAGGGCAATCCACCTCCTTTCCATCCATGTCAGCAACACATCGATCTTCGGTTTCAGCACCAAAACAAAGACTCCATAGTTCAGAAACGAATATTTCCTCATCGAAAATAAAGCTTCCACCACCAAAATTCTTCATTTTTGGTCCGAAATCTTCTCCAGAGTCAATTCTCAAGCAATGTCAGCAAAAGCTCGATCCGAAACAAAAAAAGACCACAAATTCAGCCTGGAACTAAGAAAATATTGATACAACCACCAAAAGAACAGACTTCTAAGAACCAGTTGCGTTTTGAAGAGGCATTTCTCTTCTTCATTACAGGTTAAACAGGAATGTCAATTCCTGTTCAACCTGTAAAGAAGAAGAGAATGATGCTGCAACTTGTCCATTGCACATTTCTATTCCCACTTCACCAATACCACAAACACCTTCTCCACCACCTTACTCACCACATTTCTCTGAGACGGTTAACATATCCCCTCAATATATAGTAGAGGAAGATCAGCACATCCCAGATGATACACAGCCAGGGGATCCTTGGGATGGTTCTGATATTGAGCCTGAAGCAGACCACTCGCCCATCACCACCTGATGATTCCTCTGCTTATCAGGACCTAAGAGCACGTGCAGCCACAATCCATGTTCTTCTATATAAAGACTCAAAAGAGGAGAAATTTCTATTTGAGATTTTGTCTAATGCACAGAGAGAGGCACAATACCTACTATTACTCTAATATATGGCACCTCATTCGGACAAACTTTTTAAAGATCCAGTCAAAGCAAAGTTAATTACTCCACGCTTTGACAAAAAGAACAAGGCAGCACCATCAGACTAACCCCGGACTCTTTAGTAGTGTCAAACGCACAGAAAAGAGCTAACTCCCAAACAACTGGAGATGCACCACCTCCAGAAAAAAAGTCCAAACTCATAGATGCCTCTGCGTGGTCACACTTTTTGGAATTACACACTTCTGGGCCTCTCTTTTTTCACAATGGTTACATCATACTATGTTTCTGATGGGGTGAGTGAGTCACTAAGCAGTTTTATATTTGACGATTTATAACTTTGAAAGATTCCCACTGTTAGGTGATCACTGTTTTACCTTGTTTTATCTTGTTAACATGTCACCACACTTAAGAGGTGTTGTTTCACACCTCCAGACTAGGAGAAGTTTTTTCATCACTTCTCTCTTTTATAAGCAATACACTCATAATGATATGAGTCCCGTTTCTGTTATTTCCCGCCCCGAAGAAGTCGAGGGTTAATACCCTAACGACAAAACGCCAAGAGACAATACTTGTTTAATTATCTATACTTGATGAACTTTCACTCTACACAAAAGGTTGTGCACAGGAAATTGACATTATTTACTGCGGACTCTTGGGTCCTATCTTGGAGGGTTTTAGGGGGTTTCCCTCACCTGTTGCACTGTAATATTTACATGTGTTTGGTTACACTACGTTATATGCAGGCGCCGTTACTCCTGTGTGAGTTAACACCCCCATTTTGCTAGTAACAATGAGTTCCTTACCATTACCAAAGAACACTTAACACCTGTTGGGGGTCGTCTTCAACAATTTCTCAACAACTGGAAATCAATTACAACAGACCAATGGGTCTTGGACATTATCCAACATGGTTATTGTCTGGAACTCATAACAACACATCGAAATATCCCACCTCGCAAACACAAACTATCTACACCAAATCAAATCCGTCTGCAAAAACAGATAACAGCTCTATTACAAATGGAAGCAAAAGAACAAGCTCCACAGCAATATCAGGGAACAGCTGATATATATATTCACTATACTTCCTTATCCCCAAAAAAGATGGATCCCTACTGCCCATTCTCGATCTCAGACCATTAAATAATTATATCATATCAGAACACTTCCATAAGGTCACTCTCCAAGAGATCATTCCATTATTACAAAAAGTGGACTTCCTGGCGGCTTTAGATCTAAAAGACACCTATCTCCATATACTAATTCATCATGCACACAAAAAATACATCAGACTTCCATTTCAAGTGAAACCTTATCAGTTCAAAATTCTCCCCTTTGAGATTACAAATGCACCAAGAGTATTCACAAATTGTCTAGCAGTTGTAGCAGCACATCTGTGCAGACAATATTAATCTCATCCCATATCTAGACGACTAGCTAATCAAAGCAAACAACTTCAATCTTTGCAACCAAAACACTCTACAAACCCTAAATTTGCTACATCAACTAGGGTTTACCATCAACCTACAAAAGTCTCATCTACTACCAGCCGCTACTCAGTCGTACCTAGAGGCTATGCTCAACACACATTTTGCGTTCACATACCCAAACACAGAATGAATACAAAACATAGTAACATTAATTCAGCAGTTTCAAACAAATTCCTGACAAAACATTTCCTAGACTTTTGGGCATGATATCATCTTGTATTCACATAGTCCCACATGCCAGACTAAATATGAGACCTATAAAACAATGTCTCTCTCAACAATGTACTCAATCACTGAGTCAACTTCAAGATCTAGTGTTGGTAGACAGCCGCACACATCACCCTCAAATGGTGGAATCCACAGAATCCATCCAAGGGGCAGCCGTTTTAGGACCCAGTTCCCCACATAGCTCTAGCAGATGCTTCCCTAAAAGTTGGGGAGCACATCTCCACAACCTCACTATTCAGGGAATATGGGATTCCAAACACAAAAATCTGCATATCAATCACCTAGAGCTGCAAGCTGTTCATCTACCAATCAAAGTCTTCCTACCTCACCTACAACACAAAGTTGTCCTAATTCGAACAGACAATATGACAACTATGTATTATTTACAAAAACAGGGGGAGAGACAAACTCTCTCCAGTTATCTCACTTGGCGCAGAATATATGGATATTGGCAATGCACAACATTCATCTCGTAGCAGAACATGTCCCAGGGACAAGCAATTAAATTGGGGACTTTATAAGCAGAAAGCAAAAGCAAAGCCAGGAATTAGAGATTCACTCCAATGTTCTTCAACCATACTTTCACAAGTGGTGATTTCCAGTAATAGACCTGTTTGCAACAAAAGAAACAGCGAAAAGCCCACACTTCACAAGCTGGTATCTTCACCATCAATCCAAAGGTAATGCTCTATAAATGAACTGGTCAGGGATATTTGCATACGCTTTTCCACCTCTCGCACTACTTCCATTATTGGTCAGGAAACTCAGACAAACATCTCTCACCATGATACTAATAGCTCCAACATGGGCCCGACAACCATGGTTTTCAACACTCCTGGAACTGTTTTTAGTCCCAGACGAGAAGCTTCACCTCAACCTGGACCTTCTCACACAGAAGTACGGAACACTAAGACATACCAATCTTAAAGAAATGAATCTTGCAATTTGGCTCCTGAAGTCTTAGAATTCGGATACTTAAATTTACCCCAAGAATGTATGAACATTCTTGGCTCGTAAACCAACCACTAGGCAATGTTATGCAGCAAAATGGGAAAGATTGGTTATGTTTTGCCACAAACAAGACTTCAACCCTCTTCATGCAAAGGTACAAACAATTATTTTATACCTATTGCATTTACAAACTGCAGGATTGCCATACACTTCCATAAGATTACATATTGCGCCTATTGCAGCATATCTTTAACATAGACAACACATATGTTATACAATTCCAGTTATAAAACCCTTTATGGAGGGACTTAAAAGGATAATTCCTCCTGGACTTCCACTTGCCCCAACATGGAAATTAAACATTCTCCTAACAAGATTAATGGGCTCTCCTTTAAAACCATTCAATTCTTGTGAATTATAATATCTTTCATGGAAATTTGCCTTTTTAATGGCTATTACTTCACTTAGAAGAATAAGTGAAATTCAGGCGTTAACTCTAGAAGAGCCTTTCTTGATTTCAAACAGTTTTTGCCACAACCAGATTCAGTTGCCACACTTTACATGTAAAAAGATGTATTACATCGACAGGACGAAATCCTTTAGAAAAACTAAACAATTGTTTGCTGCCTTGCACCCCGTTGTCTTGGGAAAGGAATTTCAAAATCAGGCATGTTTGAGGCATATCAGCTGCACATTGTACACTATTCATAGATCACCATGTGGTGTTGGGCTCGGATGCTTGCACTTTGTTGTTGTCTTGGAAGAGTCTTTGTATTCATGAGATAGATGACTCCTCCCTTGGACGATAGTACACATGGGCACCGACTCCATCCTCAGATTGTTTTTTTCCGCCTTTGGGTTCGGATATAACTTTTGTGCTCCGGTTCGGCACCGTATTTTCCAAACCTTTTTGACACGCAAACTATCTACAAATCAACGGTATTGTTTTCGATCGCGTGATCTCAACGTGCATCTCAGCTACTCGATTCCAGTCGTCAACTCATGCTGCAGGGCCTATCGACACCATTCGGGCCTACAGCTCATGGAAAGGACTCCATTCAAAAAATGCCCCCAGTGTGGAGCGAAATTCCCACTCAGTGACCATCACAAGGTCTGTAACCTGTGTCTCTCGCCCGAGCAAGACGAGAACAATTGCCAAGCCTGCGCCTGTTTTTGATCGAAGAAAAAACCATCCGGGATCGCCGGGCCCGACAACACATAATGACACCGCGAGCAGCTCCAGCACCAGACGACATCTTCGATGAAGGCCTGATGTCCCCGAGGAGGATTCTGAGGACCTGGAAATCGTGCCCAAAGTAGACGACCCAGACTCAATTGACCACATCACACCTGGTCAACGAGTGAGTACAACTGCCCCTACCCCAACTCCACCGAAAAAAAGAAGGCCCTGGTCAAGACTTCGCCTGCTGGCCCCAGTCACGACCGAAAACAAACTTCAGAAGCCCCGCCCCTGGCTCGGCTCCGAAGATAAAGGACAAGCATTCCGATAGCTCGGGACCAAGCAAACCACGTATCAGTGTCCCACAGGCGCCTTCGGCACTGAAGTCGGGAGAGCAATCTACTCCCAAAAAGAAATCGGCACCGAACACCTCAATGCCGAAAGAAAAGCCATTGGATCCGAAGCCAAAGCCTTCAGAACCAAAAAAGATTTCCGCCTCAATAGCCAAGCCAAAGGACCCCAAACCATCTCCTAAGGCCTCAGAGCAGAAATCCAAACCCCACTTAGACCCGAAAAAGTCGGCGCGGAAAGCGGTTACCGTAGAGGAAGAACTTTTTCGACTGGATCCGGTCATTCCAAAGCAGAAAAAACTCTATATAGACCCCAAAACAGGACATATAGCTACTGTTCCACGCAAAAAGAGAAAGCTGGACACACCAGACACTCCTGCAGTGCCTGTCAAGAAAAAAGACTTTGCCACTTCACCTATAAGACCCTCTTCTCCTGTACTTCCTCCTGAGCCTGTTCTTCCCCCTAAGCCAGTCTCTCCTCCGCAGCCTCCAGAACTTCCACCATACTCACCACCACCACCACAGGATGATGATAATAATTTAGGGGGGGGGGGGGGCAACAATGACCCTTTCACTGACCCTGATAATGACACCGACACACCACAGGACAATTGGGACGATTACGATGACCCAATAGATCCCCCAGACCTCACTGATCCCCGGACATATCCAACAAAGCCATCTCCCCAGATGACAATATTGGCTTTGGTCAGCTTGTAAATAGAGCTGCTGTCTATCATGGGGTTCACATGCATTCAGACCTAGAAGAGGAGGACTTCCTTCTAAACATCTTTGAACAGTCACAAAAGACTGTCCAAATCCAACCAATGCTAAAAGAGGTCATTAAACATGTCCCCAACATATTTAAAGACCTGGTCAGAGCTAGAATTCTCAATCCCAAAAATATAAATCTGCCCCAGATGATCCCACCTACATCAAAGGGCAGGTACCTTTAGACTCACTAGTTGTAAGTAACTATATGAAACGCGCCAACTCTCAGACCTCCGGTGACGCACCACCTCCGGATAAGGAATCTAAGTTGTTAGATGCCTCTGGCAAGAGAGTTGCTGCCCAAACAGCTAATCACTGGCGCATAGTCAACACAAAAGCATTACTTGCTAGATATGATAGGGCTCACTATGACCAACTAGAAACCCTATTACAACATTTACCTGATCAATACAAAACACAGGCAAATTATTTAATTCAAGAGGGCAAATTAATAACCAACGCATCAATCAAATGTGCCCTTGATGCAGCTGACACAGCCTCTAGGTCCATTAACACTAGTGTGCTGCTCCGAAGACATGCCTGGTTACGCATCTCAGGATTTAAACAGGAGGTACAGACAACTATCATCAATCAGCCGTTCAATCAAGAACAACTTTATGGACTGGCTGTAGACACCACTCTAGAGAAGATGAAAAAGGACACGGAGACTGCAAAATCCATGGGAGCATTACAGTCCCCATCCCCACGTGGTACCTTTCGTCGCTCCTACTATATAGGAGCATCCAAAAACATTGCAACAGACACCGCCTCCTCTTCATACAAAAACACCACCCAAACATCCCCCAGCCGAGGATATTTTAGAGGTAGATACAGGGGTAATAACAACAAATGAAGAGGCCGAGGTAACAGCAACACTTGCGCCTCCCCCACTAATAAACAATGACTTCCCTCCACTCCCTCCAGACCATTCCACTCCAGTCGAAGGGAGACTCTCACAGTTCCTACCTGTCTGGAATTCCATCACAACAGACAAGTGGGTAAGACAAATTATCCAGTATGGTTACTGCCTGGAACTTACAGCATCCCCACCCAGTATACCACCCAAACAGAGTTCAATGTCCACAGAACACCTCACGCTCTTAAAACAAGAGGTTCTCTCACTGCTTCCAAAACAGGCAATAGAACTAGTTCCCATAGAACATCAGAGAACAGGGGTTTACTCACTGTGGGCCATATGTAGGTAAATTCCAAATACCGACTCCGTAATACCGATTCATACCGAATCGGTATTAAGAATGAGGTAAACGTGATGTAGGTAAATATTCGGTAAACATTACCGATTCGTTCCTAATCGGTATTAAATACCGATTGTGACCAGATCGGTAATAAAAATGCATACCGAAAGGCTAATACCGATTCGATGTTACCGAATCCACACCCAAAATCGGAAATACCGAATCGGTAATTCGAAAAACAGCGTTTTGGTGAATCAGCCAATCCTGATACACCCATTTACTCCCCAAACAGGAAGTTGCCACACCCAGCCAGGTGCACAGGGCCTGGAGCTCACTGTGAGGCAGGCAGGCAGGAGAGCTGAGGAGGCAGCAGCAACATAGACCAGAATAAGAAAAGAGAAGAAAAACAGAACAAGCATTGCAATGGCAAGCCAGGACAAGGAGAAGGAGGGAGGTGATAGAAAAAGAAAACTCAAGTTCAGCGACAAGGAGCTTGAGATCCTGATTGAGGAAGTCACCCAAGTGTACCACAAGCTGTTTGGAGCCCAGTCCCACCAAGTGCCAGACGCACAGAAGAGGCAAATATGGAGTGGCATTCGGGACAAGATCAATGCCATAGGTGTGACCCTGCGCACCATAGAGGACATCAGAAAGAGGTGGTACGACCTCAGAAAAACTGCAAAACAGAGGATGGCAGAGAGACATAGGCTGGCAGGGAAAACTGGAGGAGGGAAAAATCGAGCCCCAGTACCAACACCACTGGAACAGATGGTGGAGTCCACCATCCAGCGGGAGAGTGTGAGTGGCATAGGAGATGCAGACAGCTCCGCCAGAGCAGCTAGAAAACAAGGTAAGAAGCATGCCCAGCATGCTGCCCTAACCCCTCCCAAACCCCAACCCCCATAGTGGTAAAAGTGCTCCCACTCCACACCATGTCTTACTGCTTACCTGCAATGCATACTGGGTGATGTAGTCAGTGTGAAATCATGATCAGGACTGTCAGGACAGCTAACACAATAGCATGGTAACATAATTGGACAGGTCAGGATAACCACTGTGCACTGTTGGCATGTACTTTAATGCAATGGCATTGCAGACAGAGCATTGAGAAAATTTACATTTGTGTCATTTCAGGCGAGTCATCTCGCAGTGCAGCTGAGGGCAGCAGAGGCAGGTCAGCCAGGCCAGAGGGGAGTGAACACGATGAAGACAGCATGGCTGCAGGGAACACCAGCTCTGCGCCATCGCAGCCAGCCAATCGTTCACCACAGACATCACCACAGCGCCAAGGAGGGCCGCAATCCCCTCTCACTCAGTCACCATTGCGACGTTCACCTACACCACCACCATCACCATCACCACCACCACCACAACCACAGTCAGGCAGGAGGCATGCCGTGATCACCCTCCAGCAGATGGAGGAGTCGGAGGAGGAGGGCAGCCAGCGCCAACAAAGTCCCATTGTAGAGAGATCCAACAGGGAGCGGGCTGGATCAGCATCCGAGGGTGCAAACATCTCATCACGACGCCGCAGGGCAAGGCCGGTCAGTCCAGTGGAATATGAGCAGGGTGGCAGTGTGTTTGCTGGACTGGAAGGAAAGATGCTGAAGGTCCAGCGCCTGCAATGGAGGGAGATGAAGGCGTTACACAGGGAGGTGGCAGACATTAACAGACATATGCACAAGATGGAGGAGGGTATCAGTGCCATGGGGGAGAATATGTCTGCAGGGATGGAGAGGGTAGCAACCTCGGTGGACAACCTATGCAGCCAGCTGCAGCAGGACCGTGTTGGCATGCGCCGACTGAGAGTGAGACTCCAAGACTATACTTCGTCGGTGAACCGGCTGGCCAGTACAACAGCACTGATGTGTCGCCGGTCCATCGCCATGCAGGAGAAGATGTCGCATTGCAGCATGGATGTGGCCAGGGGGATGGTGTCCATGACCTCAGTGCTAGAGCTCATGCAGAATGCTAATGCCTCAAATATGGAAGGGGGGGGGGACAGTGAGGAGGCTTCCAGCCGTGGTAGCGTCACACCCTCACCCACCGAGTGCAGGAGGCGTAGTGGACGTACTGTCCCAGCACAGGAACGGTCCAACTCACAAGGCAGTGTGGATGGGGAACATGCACGTGCAGCACGGGGACGCAAGAAGTGAAGGACTCTGGCTGTCCACATGCATGTGATGGGTGATGTAACCCATGTCCAATTGGACATTGCTCAGAATGCTCTAGGTGTGCCAAATAAACACCTGTACATGTAATTGGAAATGCCTCAGTGTCGTTACTCACTCAGAAGTAGTGTGATGTTATCTCTGCCCGTCTATGTCTCCCATCATGTTCAATTGCAGCACCAGCCGCGCTGGGCTCTGGCTGAGGGTTGTCCTCGTCTTCGTCCTCTGACTCAGTCAGTTCCACTGCAGTTCCTTTTTTGGTGGCCAGATTGTGTAGCATTGCACACGTAGCAATAATCTTGCAACATTTTAAGGGGCTGTACAGACGCGCACCTCCTGTTTTGTGGAGGCAACGGAATCTGCTTTTGAGCATACCAAAAGTGCGCTCCACCACGTTGCGTGTGCTCCTATGTGCCACATTGTATCTCCTCTCCCTTCGGGTGGTTGGGTTCAGATATGGTGTGAGGAGATACGGCCGGAGGGCATATGCGCTGTCACCTATGAAGAGAAGTAAGTGGCATTGATTGGTGTGACCAACAGCTTGTGGCAGGGTGTACATCAGGGTGTGTGACATTTACTTACCTAGTATGTGTCCGTCGGCAAATTCACCAGCAAGCAGACGTGTATGTATGCCACTGTTCCTGAAGATGTAAGCATCGTGGGTACTCCCGGGGTATTTGGCCACAATGTCTGTGATAATGTGTTTGGCATTGCAGATCACCTGCACATTGATTGAGTGGGTGGATTTGCGGTTCCTGTAAATGTATTCACTTGCTGCAGGTGGGCAGATGGGAATGTGGGTCCCATCGATGCAGCCGATCACGTGGGGGAAGTGGGCAATTTGATAGAACTCCAGCTTGGTTCTCTGCAGCTCCACCTGCGTACTGGGGAAGGATATGTAATGTTCCATTCTGTCCATCATGGCGTCTAGGAAGGTGTTGAAGATCCGGGAGAGGCAGCTCTGTGATACTCCACCCACTGCTGCTATCACACCCTGGAAACTTCCTGATGCTAGCAGGTGCAGGCAGCAGAGTACTTGGACATGGGGGGGGGGATTGCGTGGGCCCTTGGTGTCTGATGCTCCAGATAGGGTGTTAGGTCCCGTATTAGCTCCAGGATGGTGTCTGGGTGCAATCTGTATCTCTCGTGGATTTCAGCGTCTGTCAACTGGAACAGAGTGATGCGTACTCTGTACACCTGCTCCTCACGTCTCCAGATCCTCATTCCTGCTGCTCCCAGCCGTAGGCGCCTTGCTATGAGATAGAGGCCTGCCATTGTGGTCATACAGATGCATTTTGGGTGTGTTTATATAGACTCCTCCTGATTACCACATGCTCCAGAAACGTGGTAATTAGCGAATCGTTATCACCGATTTTGGCCAAATTCGGTAATACCGGGGTTTGCTACATAGCATATTTGGGGGTTTTACCGATTCGTTTCTACCGATTCGGATCTCATTGTTTCGGTAATTCCGATTCGGTGACGGAAGGTTTTTACCGATTCGTTATTATCGATCCTATTCGGTATTACCTACATCTCACATGGCTACATATTTGTCGGTAACACCGAAAATGAGCCATTTTCGGTGTTACCGATCGGTATTTGGCCACCTACATATGGCCCTGTATTTCCTAATCCCCAAAAAGGACGGGACCCGAAGGCAAATACTCGACCTCAGACCCCTCAATCTCTATATACAGTCCGATCATTTTCATATGATCACCCTCCAACAGGTCCTCCCACTACTTCAACAAGGCCACTTCCTTGCCACACTAGATCTCAAGGACGCCTACTTCCACATTTCCATACACCCTGCTCCCAGGAAGGTTCATAGTAGATGGACAACACTATCAGTTCAAAGCCCTTCCATTCGGGGTGACCACTGCACCCAGAGTGTTCACAAAGTGCCTTGCAGTAGTAGCAGCACACTTGAGAAGACAAGAAATCCATGTCTTTCCATATCTCTATGACTGGCTAATAAAATCCAAGTCATTCAACCAGTGTGTTCATCACACTCATCTAACCATCCAGCTGCTACACGACTTGGGATTGACAGTAAACTACCCCAAGTCAAATTTTCAGCCCTCCAACATACATTAGTTTCTAGGGGACACATCAGTGGAACCAAGCTCAAGGACAACTTACAGATCGGGTGTTGGTGGACAGCTGCACACATCGCTCTTTGCAGTGGTGGAACACACTAAACGTGTCCAAAGGGCGGCCGTTCTGGAGCCGGTTCCACAGGTAGTGCTAACAGCAGACGCATCACTCACCGGCTGGGGAGCCCATCTCCTAAACCACACAATTCAAGGCAAATGGACCACTCAACAAAAACTGCTCTACAAAAGTCACCTAGAATTACTGGCAATATTTCTAGCATTAAAATCATTCCAAGTACATCTTTTTCCAGATGGTCAGTTCGTGTCTCTACTGATATCATCCTTTCAGAAATCGCCAGACAAGTGCTACCCACTTTATTTACTGCCCCTTGGAGCTTTTGAATAGTAAGGTGGTTCTTTTGTGTGTCTGTTTTAACATCTTTGTGCAGTTTCCTTATTGAAATCAATATATCTTTCAGAGACGGATCCTTTACTTCTTCTGCCTCATCGTATTCAGAGATGTCCGCAATAGATTCCTCCCCACTTTCCTGATTCACCGTTGTTTTTCTTGATTTTTCAGGTTTTAAGTTTTTCCGAGGATTAGTCAATTCTGTGTTACTTCCTTGATCGGTGGTTTCATCGTAGGTAGATTTATTTAGTCTTTTATTCCTTATTCTTCTTTTCTCCAGTTTTTTCCTGGGTGTGCTTCCTTGTCCAGGATCACTCTCTTTCCTTGTTCCAGAGCGACCTGAATTTTCCTGGGATGATGTTTCTTGGTCTCGACTTTTTTTGACACCACTCGTCTCGCTAGCAGTCGAGATCCCAGTCTCATATATATCTACATCAGATTCCTCAGAATTTGTATCATTTCCTAGCAAAAGTGGTTTATCAGGTGGGGGATTTAGATTTACTTGCCCATTAGTCACTAAATTGAGTCTTTCACTTTCCCTATCCGGTTTTACTGACACCTGGGTTATTACCGTGTGACTCAGCCCTTTATTTGCCCCTGTTTTGGGCACTGGACTAAAGATATTTAATATACTAGGCTGCAATGCAGTTGATTCTCCCATCATCTTTGCATTTGCCTTTAATTCTTTAATAGTCTGCAAGCGTTTAGCTTTCTTTATCATTAATTCCATCTCTTCAGTGCCTCCATAGTCTGTCTCCTTCTCCTTCTCCTTAGTTTTTTCCTTCCTTTTGTCTGATTCTGCGCCATTGCCTTTTGCTGCCTGTCTGTCGCTTTTTTTTTCCTTTTTTAGTTTTTCATTAGCCCCATGTTGTACTCCGTAGTACATAATTTTAGCTTTATCTTTGTCATTGTCCTTGTCTTGATCTTTTTCTAGACCCCTTCTGTTACCTCTGTCATCCTCCTTCCCCTTCTGTTTCTCTTTCACATTGCCTTTGGCTCTCTCTTTCCCCCCATCTTACTCTTGTTCCTTATTTTTTACATCTCTTGCTTTGGTCCCTCTAGTTTCTCGTCTTTGCGGCAATATTTTCAGGGTATGGTCGCTGTCTACATCTAGTCCTTTCTCATTAGGTTCATTAGGTTCGAGCTCCTCATTCCATTGTGCACCCAGGGTATTTAATTGAAACATAGCTAGATCATCGACCGAGCTTTGATCCAGTAATTCACATAGCTCCTTCTGAACACTTTCTTGGATATTCTCCATCCTTTCTGTGTCCATCTTGTTCATCTTACCTATCTCTTCGTGCTTTATAGCTCTCCCGATATTCCTGGTTTCGTCGCTTTGCTTTGCTGACTTTATCTGGGTAGAGTATGCTGAGATTGCTTTCTGCCCTGAGTTTCTTAGTTTTGGGGTGTTTGAAATACCCCTAATATTCAAGATTATATATTGATCGCATCCCTTCACCTGGCAGTTGAGTTGACACAAAGGACACAAAGGCCACTGAAGGTCAGATCTGCTTCTACCACCTTCAGAATCTTGACTATTCCATGTTATTTGTGGGCATTGCCTATCGCTTTGTGGTTCCTTGACAAGTCCCTGGGCAGCTATAGCTGCTGTCACTGCAGCCTCTATGATTTTATTACCACACAATAAAACACATAATAGGTCGAATTTCTTCCTCCCACTCAATCTCTTTCGTGGAACAATGTCTTTATGCCTATAATGCTTATGATGCTGCCCCTGAAGTTTCCATCGAAGCTCTTCTCGCATTATTCGCTATTATGGGTGTGGGACTTTAAGAGCAGGGTCTCCTTCTTTTTCTCCCGGGCTTACTAGGTACAAGTAACCGCTGTCGGCCTCCGACCAAGTGATTGGTAGATGAGACCAGGGCAGGATCAGACCCTTTCTGGCAAGCAAAGTGGAACTGCTCCAGGTAGAGAGGCAGAGAACAGAGGTAAATGTCTTTTACTTTGTAGCGCTCTGTGTATCTGTCGTGAGCTTTGTTACTTGTAGCTCAGTACTCTCCTCGGTATTTTCCTTGAGTTTAATACCTCTGCCTAACTCGCGTCACCAAGCACAAACTCCCTCTCGTACTCGTGCTACCGCACCAGCATACCAACGGGTACGAGTACTGTAACAAGAAGCCGTAAACTGTAAACGCTATCACACAGTCTTTGTTGCTCCTAGCTCGTATGTAATCCGTCTAAAAATCCTTGACCGCTGCCGCCACCCTGCACCCGCTCCTCACCTTTCAACTTCAAAATCTGGGCTATCGAGCCGGTCCATCAAGCAGCACAATTGCTGGTTAGCAATTACAGGAAGAACTGGCAACGAGGAGGAGAGAGCAGGGCACGGGGAAATGCAGCAAAAGCAGCCGTTGAAAATCCATGAATCCATGATCTCTCTTTTACCATAAGCTGCCAGTGAATTGTTGACAACCACGTCGTCCCAATTTAGCCAGACAATGTCAAATATCAGATGATGCTATCAGGTGATGAGTAACAGCCTCTCGAGCGAATACAGGCGATTCACAAACCCTTAGCAAAACGGCCTCAATTGCTCAGTGTCAATACTAATTAATTGTCAGTGCGGGTCGAGTCTTCAGATCCGGAAAGGAAAAGTAGAGCGTGTCTCGAATCTCCAGTTTTCCATGTATCATGGTTCTCTCCTGGTTTCAAAACTCGACTTCACACAATAGCTGCTGTTGACCCCCTAATAATCGAGGCAATATTTCTCTCATTTAGTTCCAATTATTAGTCACCAGCACGATAAGGATCACTCGTGCGTTTGCCTGCCCGTGGAAAGGAGCAGCAGGTCAAGTCACTTCATTCTCCCTTGATTCACCCTAAGCTCTCACGCACGACTTCCAGGGGGTGGGAGAGAGCTCAGTCAGTGACTTCTCCCACTGACGCCATCTTGCCAGGAAAATAGAGCCAGGCGGAATAATCTGCGATTCATGGGGCTCCCAGAAGGTGTTGAAGACAACAACCCAAGGGGGTACATAATTAAACTCCTTAAATCATCTATGCCCGAATTGCAAACCTGGGAATTAGAGAGAGAAGGTCAAAGAGACCATCGTTTTCCTCTTACTCAGTCTAAAAAAACAGAGAATCAATCAAAATATCCAAGGGCAATGCTGGTGTTTTTTGGAAACTTTTTACTTCGGGACTCCATATATGACTTAGCTCGCCCTACAAGCAAGCGAGAATATAATGGTAGTACATATTTTGTTAGACCAGATTTTGCCCACGCGACTGTAGAGAGGAGATGGAGGCTGAGACAGCTATTTAACCCTTTTGAACAGATTGGTGCGAAAGTGTATTTACAAAACCCGGCAAGATTGAAAATAATATTCAGAGGATCAACTCGGAGCTTCACTAGTGAAATACAGGCAGAAAACTATCTTAAAGAAATTTCTGAGACGGTGAAAAAATAGACTGGGGATACAGGCAAGAACTTATTTCTTTCCTATGTGAAACAAAAAAAAATAAGTGTCATATTAAGAATCTTTCGCTGGTGAAAAAATAACGGGAGAACAATATTAAGTGCTATTCACATATGAAATAATATACAAAAACCTTTACTTTTTTTTTCAGGTTCCTCCTAATGTTCCCTACTGGGGGTATCCCTCTCTCCAGGAGGAAGTCTATCACCTCCTGTTCGGTGTATTCCATCAGTTCCACTTCCTGGTAGATCAACCCCATCGTGGCGAGGTACACCCGGGACACACCCTCCCAGTGGAACAAGGGGACAATTCAAAACACTCTTCAGGAGGAAGCAATCAAAAAACAATAATCCCCACAACAAGGCTCAGATTACATCCAAAGCTCTATTTGCAGTGTAACCCGTGGCCGCTGTGGTACTGCGCAAAAACACAAGTCCTATCCCACCGCTCTGCCACCAAATGTTGGAAATGGGGGTTGCCCAAGTCTCAAAGGGGGTAGCATGGCATCAAGCGGGCAGGCCAAACTTGGAGGACATGTGAAGCACTCACGCAGTACCCTCAGTCAACACACCAGGCGCACCACAAAAGAGGCAGGACACCAGTTTGAGTTGGAAATTAAGCAGTTTAGTATCTCCAACCTGCAAGGCAAAAATGCATTCACAGTGTCATCATAACATGGCGCCAACTGGCACCAGAGCCAAGTACTTCAGAGGGGGATTATTTACATGGGACCAAAAAGGGATTGAGTCCATAGTCCATAGCGGTACTAAAAAGGATGGGTTAAAATTTGTCATTAGGTCTGGAGCCCAATCTGGCGGGGCCAACTCAGACTCTCATCCTACAGGGAAGGCTGTAAATGCAGAAGTTCTACATTAGCATAGTTAACCTTCATGCACATTAACACCAACCCAACCCCTGTAAAAGAAAACATCAGGGCATCATAGTACACATTAGACAGGAACACCTGTAAGAAATCAGTACTACAGCTCACAAACTTGGGGCGTAGCCAGGGGCCTGGAATAACTCGTCAGGCCAGCATAGGGGCACACCTGTAATAAAAGGCACAACAAAGTTTCCTCTTTGGCAAGGGAAAATAACCACTGGCATGGGACCTTCCCCAAGCATCAGGCAGAACGTTGGCATCACTAAAAACATAAACAGCAGGGTGTACACAACAGCCAATCCTCTGCATGAACATTAAGCTTACACATTATAGAGCGATATTAGGCATTAACCCATGAGCATGAGCCTAACCCTCCACATTGGTGCATCATCTAATGAAGGCTCCCTTAGGCATCTGTTCCCTCCCGGCCCACTCAAGCCAACCTATATGGGGGCGTGCCCTTAGGCCATAAGCACACTGACACACTGGGCGTGAAATTCAGCGAAAGCACTGCCTTGCCCCACTATCCAAATCCCAGGGCCTACACTAGCTGGCATTCAAATAGGCACAATTTCTTTATCTGGCCTGGCACTTTAGAAGAGGGACTCCTGGCCTACACAACCTAGTGGGCAACTTAAGGGATTTCAGTGACCCACTCCCCTGTAGGTACAGCTCCCTATCAGTCTCAGCATTTCCCTACTCAGGGGTTAATTCGTCCCTGTACCGGTCCCGGGGCCTAACTGAGGTCCTTGCCCAGTTCTAGGACTCTCTTTCTGGTGAGTTAGGGCCAACAGGGCCCAACAATAGTCTCCCCTGAGAAGGGGGCGGGCACCGACCCTATGCCCCGACTCCAGACCTCTTCAGGTGCAGGTGCCCGCTGCCAGATGGGGCACCTGTAAAATCAGGGTTGTCCCAGGGGCGGGCACCGATCTATGCCCCGACACACCCCCCAACTCCACTGCACTCTGCCCCACTCACCGGCTGCTTCTAGGCTGCGGGGTCTGGGCTCCTCTTCCACTGGGAGCCCTGCAGGCGATGTGCCGATCCCATGGGAAGGGGGTTTCCCCAACTCGAATTCCAACGCGGAGGGGGCAGGCACCGGCAATGTGCCTCGAGGCCCCCTCCCTCCTTCCGGGTTCTTCACTCGGGGCTCCCTCTTGCTGCCATCTCTAAAGGCGGCGGAAGGACGAAGGCGGGACACAAGCGGGGCTCTCCTGGTGTCTCCGAGGGCCCCGCCGAGAACAGCTCATGCTCCCAGCCTCCTTCAGGCCCTGACCGGCGGGGTGGCCTCCCGTTTCGGTCACTCTCACCGGGGCTCTTCGCAATCCCGGGATTTCGGTCTTCCGCTTCTTCTCTGGCTGCCGGCCGGCAGCCAATCGCTGCGTTGCTCTTGGCGGTGTGTTGCCGGCCGCCAATCACAGCGCGGCCGGCCCGAGGCTATGCCCACAGGTCTCCAGGGATGCACGGAGGGCGGGGGCGCGGCCAGTGACGTGGCCGGGCGCCCCCGTCACGTGATGCCGGCCCTTTCTGGCTTCACCTCCTCATCGGCGGCCCCCTCCTGGTACCGGGGGTCGCCGCGACGTTAGACACAGCGCCGGGGGCCCCTCCACAGTCGCGCCGGGCAGCGGCGGTGATTTCCAGCGGCGATAAGGGATAGGCTCCCTTGTACTTAATTAATTATATAGCGGACAGCGCGCTGAAACGAGGGTAGCTCCTCAGCGCTATTTCTCCTCACAGTTTCCTCAGCGCCCGGGCTGCGACGGTGATCTCCAGCTGTGATAAGGGGTAGGCTCCCTTTTATTATTTATTAATAATGCGACAGACAGCGCGCTGAAACGAGGGTAGGCTCCTCCAGCATGATTCTCCTCAGGAGAATGGCGCTATTCACAGCGCACTACTCCCTTCTCTGCCCACACAGTCCTCAGGGCCAACAGCACTTCGGGGGCCACATCAATCACAGGGCACAGTCCCTTGGGGGCACAATCCTCCCCAGGCAGCTCCACAGGCAGCAACAGTCTTTAGACTCACAGCGCGTAGGGGGCACAATCCTCCCCGGGTTGCTCCTCACGACCCAGCACTTCCACAGGGCCACAGCTTTACAAGAGGGGGTAGACAGTCCCACTCCTCACCTCCTGGGCGCTTCTCTCATGCAGCGCTGGCGTGGTACCTGGTCCAAAACGGCGTCAGTGACCTGGGTAGGGGCCCTCCTTTGTCAGGGGCCCAGGGGACAGCAGCGGGGGGGTTTATAGGGGTGCAGGGCCCAGCTCACAGGCCCATGTGGCGGTCGCACCTCACAGCAGGTCCCCCTCCCTTCCTTGTCCCAGCGCTGACTGACTCTCTGGTGACACTTCCCCTATTTATACCCTCCTCCCAGGCAGTGCCAGGACCTTCTAGAATGTTGGCACATCTAGCCTAAACTGGTTCTAGGGGAGGGGGTGAGCACCCTGGGTGCCAGGCTTTCCCTCCAAAAGCTAGGGGTTGCTGGGTAATGTTATCTAGACCGCTGACCTATGTCAGTCCAGTGGCAAAACCCATGGCCATGGCATCCATTTTAAAAGCAATACATTTCAGTCAGGTGCGTTTTCAAAATGGGGGATATTTACAAGTGCTCACATTATGTCAGGTAATTACATGTTTCAAAAGGGGTCTCACACCACTCATGGCCTATACAGGTTTAATCCCATGGGGGAGACATCCTAGGTAAGGGGGTCAAAAGCGAAAAATTTTGGGGGAAAAAGGCCAAGTCCAACAGAGGAGTAAAAGAAAAGAACCCTTGATCGTAAAAACTTTTTTTTTTCTGTATGGAAATAATACAGTCACGCAGGGCTGAGGGGGGGGAGGGCTCTGAGGTGTACTGACCAACAAGCGCCCACACCTGGATCCGGCTGGACCCAGGATGCCTCAAGGGGAGGAAAGGGGTGGGGGGGCCTTTGGGGGAGTAAAGGGGGGGAAATCATCATCAGATAAGGAAAGGTTTCATAATAAAGGGGGAGAAAGAAAGGGGGGAAGGAAAAAGGAAGAAAAAAGAAAAAAATGATATGCATAGTCACAATTAATGTATGTGGATTAAACGATGCAAGAAAAAGAAGGGAATTGAAAGAATATTTTAAAACACTACAAGCTGATTTAATTTGTGTTCAGGAGACACATATAGAGATCTCTCCAAAAACTTTACTGGAACAATTGGGGTATAAAGTACTAACATGCACGACTCAGGGTACGAGAACACGGGGGGTTGCAATATTAGCTCGGGGAAATAGGATTGCAGTAAAAAAAAACAACAGGTAGATAGACACGGGCGGTGGGTCTTAATGGAGTGCCAAATTCAAAGTTTTAACTTTACTTTATGTTCTATTTATGCACCAACAGATGATGACCCAGAAACCTTAATCCATATAAATTCTCTACTATCCAACTGCCCATTGCCCATTATACTATGTGGCGATTTAAAGATAAATGGCCTTAATGGGTTGTGGAAAGATGATCCTGCAAGGTTTACTGGTAAAAAGAAAAAACTCATAGAGCTTTGATTCAACTCATGCAGGACAACGGGTTGATCGATATTTGGGAACATACAAATGGAGGGGGAGGCAGCACATACTATTCTGCCCCCCATAAAACTCTAGCTCGGTTAGATTACTTTTTGATCTCCCCCTCGTTGATACCGATGGTGAAAGTAAAAAAATGCCCAGATTGATGTCGGATCATAATCCGCTCTCTATGGAGATCTCTATACCATATTTTCAGAAAAATATAACTAGCTGGACTTTTGAGAGAGAACGGTTACAAGACACAAATTATTTTACCCACATGGAAATTTGGTTAAAAGAATTCCTGGAAAACCATAGAGGGACAGCGTCGCCCCAAATAGTATGGGATGCTATGAAGGCAGGTATTAGGGGGGAAGCGCTAAGCTACTCTCTCAGACGGAATAAGCAGGAAAAAGAAGATCTTGAGAAGAAGATAAGCTTAGTAGCAAAGCTAGAGGAGGAATTGATAAGAAATATAAGAGAGAAAGAGGAGGTGACAAAAGTAATGCAAAAATTAGCAGTGGCTAAAGCTACTGTGGGGGAAGCATATGCCACAAAATCAGCTGGTAAATATCTAGCGAGGAGGGAAGAGCAACATGAATACAGCGAACAGGTAGGACGAATCCTAGCGATCAGAACTCGGCAGGCGGGTACTTAGGGGCAGATAACAGGAATGACTACGGAGGCAGGGGTGATAGTAAAAACACCAAAAGAAATTTGTTCTGTATTCCAGAAGTTTTATAAGAAATTATACAGTCAGGATAATGGGGAAGCAGATACAGCAGAAATTGAGCAATATTTAGAGTCTGCCTCACTAGATAAGCTAACAAAAGAGGATAACGATCCCCTTGAGAATAACTTTACCTTAGAAGAAGTACAAAGAGCTTTCAAAGATCTTCCGACAGGGAAAGCTGTCGGACCTGATTTAATACCACTAGAGTTTTATAAGAAGTTCTTTCTGATCTTAGAAGCCGACATTAATAGATTCATGGTTCTTATACAAAACGGGGCAGCTCCTCCGGGGTCTTGGAGAGAAGCTTCAATTGTGGTATTTCTAAAAAAGAATAAAAGCTCTACGGATCCCAGGTCATACAGATCAATCAGTTTAATGAATAGTGATTGTAAAGCCTATTCTAAAATTTTGTCATATAGGCTAAGCTTGATAATTGGGAAGATAGTTAACACTGGCAGCACGGGTTTATACCGGGGAGGAGCACTGCCGATCATATTAGAAGGGTGTTTGCGCTGCTGGATGGTACAACTGCCTCACGAGACCCTATGTCTTTAATATTGCTGGACGACGAAAAGGCTTTTGATAGGGTCTCGTGGGGTTTCCTGTGTGCAACAATGATTAAGTGCAACTTTGGGAAAAAATGTATAGGGGCATTAAAGGCCCTTTATAAAAATCCGAGTATCAGACTGAGAGTAGGGGGAGAACTGAGTGAGGTAATAAAAATCGAACGTGGGACTAGGCAAGGATGTCCTTGCTCCCCTCTACTCTTCGCCTGTTATATTGATCCATTTATTAGATATATGGAAGAAAGTAAAAATATCAGCCCAATTATGCTGAACGGATACGAGACCAAAATATTGGGATACGTGGACGATTTAGCAATCACATCATCAACACCAATAACAGCAATTAGAGAGATCGAGGATGAAGCTAAAAAATATGGTTTTCTATCAGGGTATAAATTGAACCAAGGGAAAACGCAAATAGTTGTAAATCAATTTGTTAATATTCAGGACGAAAGAGTTATAGAGTCTGCGGTCTATTTGGGTGTGAATATAACATCCGACTTATCGAAGGTAGTGGAGGAAAATCTGTCCCCAGTTCTCAAAAAGGCAAAATTAGACCTAGACAGGATGGACAATTTACATTTAACAGTTATAGGTCGCTGCAATGTTATAAAAATGCTGTTCCTGCCCAAAATGTTATATTTATTCCGCACGATTCCTTTATTATTTACTAATAAGTGGTTTAAAGAAATAGAGGGGATTTGTAATCGCTTTATATGGGCAAAGGGCAGAACCCGAAGATCCATTAAGATGCTGGCACTTTCTAAAGAACGGGGGGGGCCTTGCAGTACCGGACTTTAAGACATATTATTTTGCTTCAGTCCTTCAGTATTGTAAAGGACTTCTCGGTGGAAATACGAAAGATATTTGGAGGGGTAATGCTGGCATTCCGGATATATTTGAACTGCTGGTTTTGGACTCTAATAAGGGACTTCTTACTTTCAAGGAGCTAAACTATTATAAAAGAACGAAGTTCAAGGTGTTGGGTGCGGCTATCTTAGCTTGGTCAATTATCCGGAAGAAAATTAAATTAGGGAGAATGAACTTTTATACTCCTTTATATATGAATGAACTTCTCCCAGATGTATTCCATGATCAGGTGATGAGGCGGTGGGATAATCTTGGGGTCAGCATAATTGGAGACATCACAGATCAATCAGGGCTAATAACATTTGAAAGGGCGCAACAGCTATATAATTTGGATCGTTTGTTGTTGAGCCGCTTGTGTAAATATTTACAGATAAGGTCAGTCCTGCAGAGAAAACAAGCAGGCAATTGTAAATTTACTAGGGTAGACTTGATGGAATTTGTTCGAGATGAGGAGGGATGCTCAATCTCTCAACTATATGGTGCATTATGCCAATATAATGAGGATGACAGAGGGAAGGTATTTGATAAATGGAGAAATAAATTAAATCAGGGAATGAGGCTGAAAAATCGCTCAGGTTAGGAAACACTATTTTAAAGGTTGCAAATCTGCAGGCACAATATTATAAGACCCTATACGATTTATATTATACACCGCATAGAATAGCCCGCTGGGGGGGTACGAGTGGGATCTTCTGCCCAAGGTGTCAGAGTACGGAGGCTGACACAATACATATGTTTGCAGCTTGTCCTAAACTAGATCCCTTTAAACAATCTATGGAGGAATTCTTTAAAGAGGAATTGGAAATCTCAATTAAATTAACTAATGAGATTATGGCTCTTGGGGTGGTAAAGGAGGGGCAGGAGGTACCCTATCAAGAATTTTTATTTATTGCAATGACGCTGAGCCGGCTTTGTATTGCAACGGTATGGAAAGACTCTAATCCTTCTTCGTTTCAACAATGGCTCTCAAAATTATTAGCTATCTATACTCTAGAGAATGCTCTAAATGAAAACAATGGCGTGAAGGCAAAGCAGCTTGGGAAGCAGATATGGGCCCCAGTTGAAAAATGGAAAATTAAATTAGACGGTTAAATAAAAAGAGGGATAGATTCATGCTTATTCTTACAAGATTATAGTCGGGGGGCCAAAAACTGCTTGGCCCTCTTTGTATTATATTTTTTTATGTTTTTTCCCCTTTTCTTTTCTATCTTTTTTATTTTTTTTTGTTTTGGGTTTTTGTTCTTATTTAAACTTTGCCTCTTACGAATATGTTGTACATTTCATTTGGTACTTTAAGTGACTAAGCACTAATTGAATAATTTCTGTTATAACTGATATATATGTCAAAATAATCAATTGTTTACACTTTGTTTTTCTGATGATGAAATAAAAAAATAAAAAAAATAAAAATCATTCAAAGTACATCTACAGCACAAGACTGTCCTAGTCCGGACAGACAACATGACAGCCATGTATTACATTCAGGAACAAGGAGGCACACATTCTTTGTAGCTGTCCTAGCTTGCACAAAACATTTGGAGATGGGCCATTCCACAAAACATATACCTTCTGGCAGAACATCTTCCAGGAGTTCACAATCAGATTGCGGATCTGCTAAGTCGACAGACACAGCAGATACACCAATGGGAACTTCATCCCTAAGTTCTTCAACCATTTTTCCAAATGTGGGGTCAACCAGACATAGATCTGTTCACCACACACACAAATACAAAATGCCCAACCTTGGCTGCCAGGTTTCCACACCAGTTGTCCAAGGGCAATGCGATATGGATGAACTGGTCAGGCAGTTTTGCGTACGCTTTTCCGCCACTCCCACTGATTCCCTAGTAGTACGCAAGCTCAAACAACAGTCTCTCAAGATGATCCTGGTGGCTCCCACATGGACACGCCAACCGTGGTTCACAACACTACTGGAACTCTCAGTAGTTCCACACTTGAAACTATGCCTCTCCCCAACATTGCTAATGCGGAACCATGGAGAGATAATACACCCCGATCCTGTCTCCTGAAGTCCTAGAGTTCGGTTATCTTAACCTTCCAATGGACTTTATGAACATCATTAAAGAAGCCAGGCGCCCTACTACTAGAGGTTGCTATGCAGCAAAATGGAAAAGATTTGTCTTCTACTGCAATAACAATAACATTGATGCACTGAGTGCTTCAATCCAGAATATCATTTGTTATTTGCTACACTTACAAAGCATAGTCATCCATACGATTACATCTAGCTGCACTTGCTGCTTATTTACAAAACAGACAACATTTATCATTATTTAGAGTACCTGCAATTAAAGCCTTTATGGAAGGCCTTAAAAGAATAATTCCTCCCAGACTGCCACCCTCTCCGGTGTGGAATTTAAACATTGTTCTTACCAGGCCCATTTGAACCCCTACATAAATGTGAACTTCAGTCCCTCACATGGAAAGTAGCTTTCCTTGTCGCAATTACCTCTCTTAGAAGGGTAAGTGAGATCCAGGCTTTAACCATATGAGAACCATTCTTACAGAAACATCCTAACAAGGTGGTTCTCAGAACAAATCCAAAATTCCTTCCCAAAGTCATCTCTGCTTTTCATCTTAACCAATCAGTTGAGTTACCGGTGTTTTTCAAAAACCCAGACTCTGTGGCAAAGAGAGCTCTTCACACTCTAGACGTCAAAAGAGCCCTACTTTATTACATTGACAGGACTAAGCCCTTTCAAAAAACGAAACAACTGTTTGTAGCCTTCTCCCCACTTCATAAAGGTAGCCCCATCTCCAAAGCTGGGATTGCGAGGTGGATAGTAAAATGCATTCAGATATGCTACCAAAAGGCTAAACTCACATTAACAATTCCCCCTAGAGCACATTCAAAAAGCAAGCTAGGAGCTTCCATGGCATATTTAGGGAACATTCCCTTAGATGACATATGTAAAGCAGCAACATGGTCTACACCACACACCTTCACCAAACACTATTGTGTTGACGTGCAGGCTAAGCAACAAGCTTCTGTAGACCAGGCTGTTCTTAAAAAACTTTTTCAAACTACTGCAACAGATACAGGTGACCACCGCTAGGGGAGACACTGATGTACAGTCTATGCATAGTGTACAATCTGCAGCTCATATGCCTCGAACGGAAAATGCTACTTACCAGTATGCATCTGTTCTTGGCATATTTTTATTTTATTTATTTATTTTACAGATTTGTAAAGCGCATGGCTGCCCGTGAGCGTCCCAGAGTTGAACACGCCCACCCGCTTCCCCGGAACCTGTACCTGTTCCAGTATTATCTAAATTAGATACATTCATTTTGACATCTCTTACTTCATACTGACTCCATCATTTCCCATCATGGCGAAAACAAATCTGAGGATGGAGTCGATGCCCATGCGAACTGTCGTCCAAGGGAGGAGTCACCGATCTCGTGACTACAAAGACTCTTCCAAGACAAAAAGGCCATATTGGGTGAGGGGTGCACGCTCTAGCGGCTCAGGCGACGACCTCCTCTTAAGGGAGGTAACCAGGGGGCTCGGTCTTGACATCCTTAGCTCCGCTGACTTCACTAGCGGACACAAGACCTACCTGAGCGCTCCACGGCGTTACGCTGAGCTGAGGCGCGCACTTTACAGCAATATAGCGGCGTGTTTTAAAAATCCTGCTTGTATATTTTCTTTAACCTTTATTTGCTTATCCCCTGTTTTTAAGGGTCATCTCCACACACTTGCACCATAATCGGTACTGTCACCGCGCTTGGCGGGTCCCGGTTCCTGTGGGCTGGTAGTGTGAGCAGCAGCGCTTTTGTGGCGGCCATATTGGGTGAGGGGTGCACGCTCTAGCAGCTCAGGCGACGACCTCCTCTTAAAGGAAGTCATGCTTACGCACAGCGGTCACGCGCAGTGGGTACGCCGGATCACCGCCGGAGTCACGCCAGAGTCCAGCCCGTCTGCGCCCGCCAGCGTCCCGGAGGCGAGCGGGACAGCGGGCTGGGCTCAGCCACCGGGCATATGTGATCCTGGGCCCCCCATGCTCCGATATACATCATGTGAGCTACGCTCCTTACAAAATCCCTCGGGTGGCTGCTGCACAGTTTTCCCCGGTCGCTACAGGGGTAAGTCACGCTGCCCTGGATGCGGATGGCGCCCCAGCTGTGCTTCGTCTTGGCTTCCCAATAAAAAGATCGACAGTGTTGGGTATCTCTGCCTGCTGCTAAACACCAGATCAGCGTGCAGACATGCGCAAGACATTTATGATCTCCTTGATACGGAAAAGCCACTCTGTCTTATGCTGACTGAGACGTGGCTGGGGGAATTCTCAAATCCCGATGTTGCTATGGCTATCCCTCCTGATTACAATGTTTTCAGGAAGGACAGACTCAAGGGAAGCGGTGGTGGAGTGGCATTAGTGGTGAAGAAATGCGTGGCATGTTCTATTCTGCCAGTGGATGACATCCGTGGCTCTGAGTCCCTTGCCTTTTCCATCACTCTGGCGCCTCACCAATCCTTTAAAGGTCTATTAGTATATAGGCCACCTGGCCCACCTGGAACCTTCTTTGAAGAGTTCGAGTCGGTTATATGGGGGCTGGCCCTGAAAGCAGAACATTGCATTGTGGCCGGGGACTTTAACTTTCGTATGGATGATCCATCGGACCCGGATACCATCAAACATCTGGAGGCTACGGCCCCTCTAGGCCTGATCCCTTACCTTCGGGGGCCAACGCACGACAAGGGACATACTCTTGACCAGGTCTTCTCGACATCTCCTTTGGAGGTGAAGGAGATTATCCCGGTGCTTTGGTCAGACCATAGACTAGCCAAATATTTGGTTAGAGGCACGGCGAAACCGTCTAATCCCGTGTCTCAGCAACAGGGCCGAGCCCCCAGGGCATATCATCGAGTGACTCCAGCTATGCTGGCTCAGGCCGCCCTGGATCACCCATGCCCCCTTACAGGAGATTTGGAGAGGGACCTGGAGTCTCTGCAAGCATGGCTATTGGATAGGCTTAACGATCTTGCCCCGGTGATGGCCCCCCGCTCAACATCTAAACGGGTTTCGGCTCCCTGGTTCACTGCGGCACTGTCGACCGCTCGGCAGCAGTGTAAGGCAGCTGAAAGAGCCTGGCGATCACAATATGACTCTGTGGCAAGGCTGACCTACAAGACAGCGGTCAAGGCCTATCAGCGGGACATTTGCCTAGGAAAAAAAGCCTATCTTGCAGGGAGGATAGAAGCTGCCTCTAACTCCTGTAAGGAGATTTTTACCATAGTTAGAGAATTTATGGCCCCTCGTTCTAATGCATCCCAAGGTGTGCCCTCTAAGTCCTGGGCTTCTGATCTTGCTAATTTTTTCACCAGCAAGATTAAACTTATCCAGGACTCTTTTCCATTGGCGGCGCCCGTGGGGCTGACCAACCCCGAGGACGACTCAGCCTTCTCGGCCCCGCTGGGCCCGGTGCTGGCCGTTTTTCCATCCATCTCAGCCCCTGCCTTCTTAGCGCTTATGGGCAATCTTAAATCTGGGTCGCCCTTGGACCCCTGCCCTGCCAAATTCCTGGCAAAAATGGCGGAAGTTATAAACCCGCTGGCGAATCCACTCCTGAATCTCTCGCTGAGCCAGGGAGTGGTTCCGCAGGCCTGGAAGCAGGCAATGGTCATCCCTTTGCTGAAGAAGCCTGGTTTCGATCCTGAGGCTCTGGTCAATTATAGGCCTATCTCTCTTCTGCCTGCTTTCACGAAAATTTTGGAGAAGCATGTACACACGGTGCTCTCCAATTTTCTGGAAACATATGAGATTCTGCACGCCACCCAATCCGGCTTCCGCCCAAATCTAAGCACAGAGACCGCGCTCCTGGAGGTGTTAGAAGCCATTAAAGGGGTACTGGACTCCGGGGGCAAAGCCATGCTGGTTATGTTGGATCTGTCGGCGGCCTTCGACACCGTCCCCCATGAGGGCCTTCTCGCAAGACTCTATGAGATTGGCCTACGGGGGACGGTGCTCAGCTGGTTTTCATCTTTCCTAGCTGGCCGCCGACAAACGGTCTGGGCCTCCCCAGACTCTGCCGTGATGCCGCCATTGGGAGTCGGGGTTCCGCAGGGCTCTGTATTGAGCCCGACCCTTTTTAACATCTTTATGACCCCTATGGCGGCGTTGGCGGAGTCGTTCGGGGCCCAGATCGTATCCTACGCCGACGACACCCAGCTCCTCTTTTCTTGTAAGAAGGGAGGAGACTTCGATGGAGAGAGTATCCGGAATTGCCTTGGGGCTGTTTTTAAATGGTTCCAGCTGAACAGCCTCAAGTGCAACTCAGATAAGTCTGAGGTACTCTTCTTCGGGTGTGCCTTGGATCCAGACTGGCAAGCTTGGTGGCCCATTAACATGTTTCCTCCGTCCTGTTCATCCCAAGTAGCTAAGAACCTAGGGGTCAAGATGGACAAGGGTCTGACGCTGAGATCCCAGATCCTAGGGGTGACGGGTACATGTTTCGGCCTCCTCAAGACGCTGCGGAGGTTTCTACCTCTCCTGTCTGAGGAACACAGGAAGCTGACTGTGCAGGCTCTGATCGGCTCAAGATTGGATTATTCCAACGTCCTCTACCTGGGCCTGCCAGAGTATCTGCTGCAGCGGCTCCAAGTTGTGCAGAATGCGGCCGCGAGGGCCATTTATGGCCTAAACAGGCGAGCCAGCGCTGCTGGCCTTTTGCAGACCCTTCATTGGCTGCCTATCCGTAAACGGATTGCTTTCAAGGCATTAACTTTGGCCTACAAAGCTCTTCATGCTATGGGAGCTAAGTATCTCCAAAGGAGACTCGCCTTTTACCACCCGGCCCGCTCTCTCAGATCAGAATCTCTGTTTCTGGCAGCTGTGCCGCGCGTAAAGAGAGCTCGCATTGGAGGCCGCTCCTTTGGACTGCTGGCGCCACAGCTGCGGAACACCTTGCCGCTGACACTCCGCGGAGCTACTAGTTTACTTGCATTCAGGAAGGGCCTTAAAACCTGGCTGTTTGCCCTCTAGATACCCAGGTCCCAGTGACTTTATTGGGTTAACCCTCCCTTTTGGTACCATGTTTGCCCTCTATGCTGTTTTCTTTTTTTTCTGTTCTGCTTTCCACTATGCTTTTATTACTGTGTTGTGTTATTCTGCTGTAGGTCTCATTATCAAAAGCGCCGGGACACTCTTTTTGAGTAGCCGTGCGTTATATAAAAATAAATATAACATAACATAACATAACAACAACAAAGTGTAGGCATCCAAGCCCAACACCAGATGGCGATCTATGCGTAGTGTACAACTCTGCAGCTCTACATGCCAAGAACAGGTGCATACTGGTAAGTAGCATTTTCCTTCAAGATGGATAGTTAAATGCATCCAGACATGCTATGCAAAAGCTAAACGATGTTTACCTGTTCCACCAAAAGCACACTCCACTAGAAAAATTAGAGCTTCTATGGCTTTTTAAGGGAACATTCCTATTGCTGACATTTGCAAATCAGCAACATGGTCTACTCCACACACCTTCAAAAACATTATTGTGTAGATTTATTTGCACGCCAACAAGCCAATGCTTGACAGGCAGTACTTAAGACTCTTTTTCAAACAACTGCAACCCCGACAAGGTAACCACTGCCTAAGGAGAGGGACTGCTTTACAGTCTATGCAAAGCATGTGTATCTATAGCACACTTGCCTTGAACAAATTATGTTTCTTACCCTGTAAGCAACTGTTCTTGGCAAGTAGTGCTGTAGATTCATATGCACCATCCTTCCTTCCCAAACATTCTTATGTAGGTTGCAGTCCATATACATTATTTCATTCAAACGCATGGACATCTCAATGCTTACATATGAAGTATTCTTACATTCTCACCTATCCATGGATAAACAATCAGAAGATGGCGTTAATGACCATGCACAGTATTCCCAAGAAGAGGAGTCACACAGCCTTGTGACTCAAAGAAAACTTCTTGGAACAAAAGCAACTTGTAATCATCTGAGCCCAACACTAGATAGTGGACTTATATAAAGCATGTGAATCTACAGCACTACATGCAAAGAACAGATGCTTACAGGGTAAGTAACATATTCCTTTCTATAATCAAATCTTTTATTTACAATGTAGACAAGAAACTGGTTTGGTGAAGATCTACCTGAATTTTGCGTGTATTTAATTACCACTTCCAGATACTGACAAAGAGCATGCATGCTACTGGTAACTTGTCGACTGTCCCCAGAATAGAGGTTGGATTTGAACCGCCAGTGTGGTAGACAGTTAGCCTGTTTGTCAGAGTCTGGGAACTTCCACCAGACTATGCATATTGTCACTAATTCAAAATGGGGAGTCGGACACATACAAATGATTTCTGAATTCCATTAGGTCTCCACCTACGGGTACCCGTGCAGATTAGGCCCCTGGTGACCATGTTATGTTATAATGTTATAAGCTTTATTGTTCAACTACTTAAAATCGTTCCAATATACTAATATTTCAGTGTACTATAGATAAGGAAAAAAAATTAAAACACAAAGATTACTAAAACTAGAGGGAATTAAAACATTAACCGGTGTCCAATCTGGCAATAAAGTGCACGTGCATAAAACTTGGAGAGGAGTTTTCTCAAAGTCTCTCTTGCTTGACGACCAGCCAGTTTTTCTGTGTCAGTGCGGCCCAGATTGCGTCTGTAAATTTCCCTAGCCTTGCAGCTGTTTGAGCTGTATTAGCGGAGAACACAAGTCTGATTCTCTCTGCATCGAAGAAGGCCATGGGATCTACAGATAGGGATTACCAGTCGGTGCCGCTCGCTTGCTAACTTTGGGCAACAGCACAGCAAATGGAGCCAGGATTCACAATGGTAACTACAAAGACGACTTGTGACTAAATTGTCCAGCCGGGCCCAGGTTGGATTAAAGTCTGCAGTGGGCAGTGCAAGAAGTCTCATGTAGGTAATTCTTTTACGGGTCGGGTCTGTCAGTGCTTGCTCAAATTAAGGCTGTGATTTTCCCTACAATGTAGGAAGTATCCAGAGAAGAGAGATTGTGTCGATGATGTAGGCTGTCCGGGTCACTTTCATACGATTTTCTCTTGACCTGTTTATTCACTGTTCTTTTCCAGGCAGATAAGGTGAATGTCTGCGTTATGCAAGTTTTGGGCTTCTATTTCCAGTAATCTTATGGCTGCTACCAGCTGTGCCTGCCATGAAGATCCGCTTTCTTCAAAAATTGTTTTAATTTGAATTTTTTAATGAGTTTGCTGGGGCACGCAGGGTGCTAATATAATATTTTAGAAAGTCCCCTGAGCAAGTAATGTCCAGGAGGATAAGACCCAGCTCCAACCTTACTCTTGCTCTCCTAGCCTGTCGTGTGAGGCCTAGAAACTTTTTATAGGCAGAAATTTGGTGGTTCATGGAGAACTTGGTGAAAGCAGCAGGGAAGACCATGTTCCAGTAAAGGTTTTTAAGAGTGACTGTGCTTCCCATTATCCCATAAACAGCAATTTTTGGAGAAAAGCTTGAAAGACAAGGACGTTAACATGCTCCTGCTGAAACATTCTCATCTTCCTGAATACAGAGCCATTATTCACCTATAAAGTAACTTCCCTTGGCCCTTCCCTTTTAAAGAACAGGTTGGCATCTTTTCAGAAGCGTAAAATAGAACTCGGAGGGCTTTGTTGACTCCCTTTCCTTCAAGTCTAACTGTAGATCCTTTTCATCCAGATGGCTTATGTTAAAGAGATGAACATCACAAAGCAGAAGATACAGGTATGTAACTCTTAAATTGTGCTTTAACCTCAAATATCCAAGTGATGTATTGATCAGGCTGCATTGAACATACCACAATTTCAACCTCTGACAGACAGGATATACACCTCTCTGTAAGGGGTGTATTACCCCATAATTTATCTCCCCAGCTTGGCTACTATTGAAAACAATGATTCTGTCGTTGTTGCCTCATGTTGTTGAAGAGTACAAGAGAAATAAATCTTCCAAAATGTTGTTATAACTTGAAGTGCTCTATGCCTGTTTTAATTTGCTTATTTATGTTGTCTGTTGCTGCAGGGATTCCAGAGCCAACAGTGGGCCCAGATACTTTGGTGAGCGATATCAGCATTGCGTCCTTCAACGCGCCCGTCATCTATTATGATGAAGCCCATGACTATGACTTGGCCCATAGCAGTGATGAGTATTATGATGACGGTGATTACATACTTTTAAGTACTCATTGGTGAATGGCTATCAACTATGTCCCTCATAGCATTTAAAAAGAGTTGGAATTGTTCATAGGGTGGGTGGCCTGTTCAATATTAACTTGAAGGAGCTACTCATGAACAACTTCTTTCAATAAGTGCAAACCTACTTGCATCCGGCAGGAAAAGATTAAGTGTCCAGAAATCTTGTTTTCCCTTCTTGCTTGCAAAGTGGAATCAAGTGAAGTCTAGTGCGCTGTGAGAGCTGTGGTGTTATCCCAATGACATCAACTTTTAGGTGTGAGCCTGCACACTGAAGGGAAAGAGCCAGGGGGCATATTACCAAGGGCCATTATCGCCGCATTAGCGGGACTTTTTCCCGCTAATGTGGCGATAATTTTATCGCCCTATTACCAAGCTGTCGCTAACACCAGTTAGCGACAGCTTGTAGGTGATAGCGGGCATTTAGGGGCCCACTTTGCATGTCAGCGATAATTATCGCTAATGACATGCAAAGTGGGCGTGCCAAGATGTTAGCGACTGAAAACAGTCGCTAACATCGCTATCTTCGATTACCAACTTTTGGAAATATTCGCGCTAAGCGCGAATATCTCCAAAAGCTAACGCCTACTCTGAGCCGTTCTTAGCTATGTTATCCAATGGTAGGTGGATTTATTTATTTATTTATTTATAAAGTTTTATATAGCGCGAACTTGATCCCGTAGGATATCAGAGCGCTTTACAATGTGAGGCAAAGGTAACAAATCAGAACATTAGTCTAACATTGCACGGACCTTGTAAAGTATAATTATGAGAGTCGGAGAGAAAAAACACTATATAGGGAGAGACATATTTTCTTTATGTCAACAGAAGACAGCTGCAGGTAAACACAACAGAAATCATTCTATGTAGAACAGCATTAGACATAGTAAATAAACACAGCATGGCAACTATGAAATGACGCTAAGTACTGGCACATGATTCAAAGCCCACAATAGGATATTTAACCAGAAAAACTTAAAAATGGGTATCATAATAGGCAAGAATTATAAAAGTATCAGGCAGGAAAGAGATTTATTTATATATGTATATACATATCGAACTTTGCAGCGGATCCGGGTTACCGGAATGACCAGAGCCCACCTGTCAGCCCGGGACGAGAGGAGACGGTGTTGAGGCAATTCTGCTTCACGCTGGGCAAGGAACATTTGGGTTTCCAAGTCCCGAATATCGCTGACTTTTCAGCGATATTCATGCATTTCGGCCGATTTTTATCGCTTAGGAGACAAACCTTGATAATAGCAAGGCTCCTAAGCAATAAAAATCGGCGAAGCACGGCGATAAAATTATTGCTGCTAACCAAGCATAGCGATAATTATCGCTTATGCTTAGTAATATGCCCCCAGGTGTCCACTGTTGCAGCAAGCAGAGCTTCACTTCAGTTTTTCTAGAGTGCCTTGTGCCTTACATCTAGCCAGCCTATTGGCAAGTCAGACTTCCAAGTAACCACCATGAAGAGGTCTGAAACGGTCTGGATCCTACCCATTTAAAGACCAGGAGAGGCGACGTCTGCCTATGGTCAGCAACATCTTTATACCTGCTTGAGCTCCATATTTCCTTGCTCCTGCAGTGACATTTCTCTGACACCATTCTCAGGGGGTTAGCAGACCAGCTCTGTTGACTGGCTGCTACTTAATCATCACCATCACGGCGACACGGACGAGCAGAGGGTGCGCCAAAGGCAAGCCCTTCTGCGCCTGTGCACGTCCGTATCGTGGCCAGCGCCAGCCATGCTGCTCAAATACCTGCTGCATAACAGTAGGATGGGGGTCGAGAGGAATTACTGGAGCTTAGGCCCAACAAATGCCCTGGCTCCTCCTGTGCCACACTGAGAGAGAGGGACATGACAGCAATTTTACCCTCACCCCCAAATTTGCTAATCAGAAGGCAGAGGCTGCGGTTCACGCTCCTTCCAGGACCTCCAGCCCCTCTGATTTAAAAGCCTACCTAATTAACTGTAGGTCTCTTCCTAAACAAGTACTCGATATACACCAATCTTTCGTAGATAACGATTGAGACTTAATGTTTCTTACGGAGACTTGGTTACGTGAAGATGCGAACCCAGCGGTTACCTTGGCGATCCCCCAGGGCTATTGCTTAGTCTGTGCCAACAGGGGGAACAACAGTCTTGGGGGTGGGAATGGCTATCTATACTAATATAATAAAGAGAGAGCTTAAACCTTTGAGGCGGGTAATCTCAGGAACCACAGCACCAATCACAACACCAAACACAGCGTTGGAAAGGGCAGTTGCAGCAGAAGGACATAGGCTATGCAGACGCCCACCATATACATTTAAAAGGTAAAAGAACCGTGCCAGCAAAGTAGTCCCTTATGGGTGTGTCTGCGTTGTGCTGTGGGCGTGTGCTGGGGGGCGTGACAAACGCTGGGGGCGTGTGGTACGTTCCGCCCTTCATGCCATGTCTCATATCGTGTGCTGTGGGCATGTGCTGGGGGCGTGGGCATGTGCGGAGCGCGGGATTATGGGGGAAAAAAACGAGCGTTGTGCCCAATATTTTATTGTTTTTTCTTCCCAGGTTCTGTACATTCCAGCTCTGGGTGTCCACCCCGCTCCCTTTAAATACCCCTGCACCCCATAATCATAACCCACACTTACTCCTTAAAATACCCCAACACCCTTAAACATTAACCCATCTTAACCCTATAAATATACCCTGTACCCCAAAACCCAAACCTATCTCTAAACCCTAAAAATACCCCTGTACCCCAAAACCCAAACCTACCCCTGAACCATAAAAATAACCCTGTACCCCCAAACCTACCCCTGAACCCTTAAAATACCCCTGTACCCCAAAACCCAAACCTAGCCCTGAACCCTAAAAATACCCCTGTACCCCAAAACCCAAACCTACCCCTGAACCATAAAAATAACCCTGTACCCCCAAACCTACCCCTGAACCCTTAAAATACCCCTGTACCCCAAAACCCAAACCTAGCCCTGAACCCTAAAAATACCCCTGTACCCCAAAACCCAAACCTACCCCTGAACCATAAAAATAACCCTGTACCCCCAAACCTACCCCTGAACCCTTAAAATACCCCTGTACCCCAAAACCCAAACCTAGCCCTGAACCCTAAAAATACCCCAGTACCCCAAAACCCATACCTATCCCTAAACCCTAAAACTACCCCTGTACCCCATAACCCAAAACTATATCTGAAATAACCCTTAAAATACCCAAACACCCCAAAACAAATACCTCAGTACCCATACTTTTACCATTCATGCATTTACAACAAATTTCGTTGTAAATGTATGCGTGGTAAAAGCATATAAAATGTAATGCCATGCGTTAAAATGGCATTGCGGAGTCATGGTACTTTCATAATGAAAGTATGCGGAGTGATGGTATGCGGAAAGAAAGTTGCGAAATAATGGGTGTTTACCCTCCCCCGGTAAGTACATTGGTGGCACGGCGGCCCACATCTCCAGCAACATACTAATATTTTTTCACCACCGACTTGAAAAATGCACAGGTCTCTCTCATTGATGGCCAGCACCGACATACACTTTTAGACACACCTCCCGCCACAAGTTCTAGAATTGCGAACTTTAGAGCTCGGGAGCTTCGTTCGAATCTCGGCATCAGCTCAACATCCTGTGATTCCAGGCAAATCGCTTTGTCTCCCCATGCCTACCACAAAGGAATGTGTTATTCTGAAATGTAAATTGTGCTCATGCCATGTTGTCGAGTTTGCGCTATATAATATTGCAAGGAAAAATAAAGTAGGGAAACTCGAGTTCACACACTACTGAACGCGCACTCTTAAGTGCATCAGCAGTGCACTGTGAATCGGAGCGTTTCACAGGCCTGTCACAGATAAGAAATGCTATCAAAACGAAATCCTACAAAACAATATACTACTGGCCGGCAGCAATTCATACCCGGACAACGTCGGGACGGGCTGCTAGTAGTCTATAAAGACACTTGGGAGAGGCCACTGCCAACTTTAGTCAAATTGACAGTATAGAAGGACTCCCTTTCTGTATAAAACTAGACTTCTCCTTCACCGGCTGCTCCTTTACTGGCTCCCGGGCTGCTGCCACAGCGCCACACCAATTTTGGCAGATTATATCGCTAAGGCTTCTACCCTGTATTTTAACTTTACGGTCCTAGGTGACCTTAATCTCAATGTTGACGGTCCACTCTGAAAAATAGCGTGAATTTCATTTACAAGCTTGCTGGGTTTAATCTTACCCAACTGGTTTCCTCCCCTACCCCCAAAGCTGGGCACATGCTTGACCTCATCTGCTCAAATATGCAGGAGGTAAAGGTAGACAAGCAGAAACAGGTTATCTGGTCTGACCACTACCTGGCTCCACCTGAAGGCCATTTCCAGGGCTACAGCCCTTCCTAAGGAAGCCAGGAGGAACTGGAGTAGGGTTACACCTGAGACATTAGGCCCATTATTCAAGGAATTTAGCCCCCCCCCCCTCAAAGACAACTTTCGACGACAATATTGGGAACCTAAATACTTGGGTTACGGATGCCCTTGATAAACTCGCCCCACGGAGATCCATTAGCTCTACTAGAGCTACCCTTTCTGCACCATGGTTCTCTGAGGATATCAGAGGCAAAATGACTGGAATGTGAGTGGAGAAAGGCCTACTCACATGCTACGAAAATCACATATAGGAATGCCTTGAAAGAATACCATTAATTTCTCAATGGCAAAAGAAGTGACTTCCTGGCTGCTCGCATCGCGAGCGCTAAAAGCTCCTCCAGTGAAGTGCACTAGCCTCTCAAACTTTTTCGAAGACAACATTCTGCAGATCTTTGCAGTCCCCCTGTCTCCCGGCCCTAGAGTGGCGGGTGACACCCATTGCCATAGCAAGAACCAGCAAGAACCAGACGGTGTTTGCTTACATTTTTATGATTCCCGCGGAGGTGTCACTGACTGAAATACGGAAATACAAATCCGGGCCGACCCCTGGCCAGCACAGCAGTATAGTTTACTAGCTGAATCGCTTAACCCGGTCCTCAACTCCACTTGGAATTCCTCAATAGGGTTAGGGATTTTCCCTTCCACATGGAAACATGCCTTTTTATTACCTATCCTGAAGAAGCCTAGTGCCGACGCCAAAGTAGCCAGTAATTTTAGGCCTATCTCCCTACTTTCAGCTCTGGCGAAAATAATGGAGAAACTGGCCCATCAGCAACTGGCCGACTTTGTGGAAGCCAATGAATTGCTACATGATTCTCAATCCGGTTTCCACACTGGCGCAATCCCTTTTTTGGCGTGAACAAACTATTCAAAACCCTGTAGGATCCAAGATTGAATTGATGTACCTACAGGATTATTGTATATATATAGTTGTCGATTCCAAAAAGTGTTGTTTTTAGTGTGTATTATGCTTTAGCACAAAGTTTTCGTGTCATGTGTGTTTTAAATATTTGTTAGGGACAGCTATTGAAGTAATTTGCTTTCATATTTGAAAGTGTATGAGTAAAAATTTGCCTTCAATTTTTACTTTGTGGTCAGTGTGTTTGTTTGTAAATGTATTAGTACACCTGTCTAGGTATCCTGGTTAGGAACGAGACACGCAAAAGAAAACATTGAAATACTAAAGCAGTGTGTATTTCTGTCCGACAGAACCATTATTATTTTGTCCACACTGGGTACAGCATGGAATCGGCTCTGATTGAAGTAGCAGATTCCATCCGATTGTCGGTTGACGAAGGCTCTTCAGTCATGCTGGTACTTCTCGACCTGTCAGCAACATTCAATACTGTGTCACACTCAATCCTGCTTCACAGACTTAAGCAGATAGGTATCCAAGGGACGACATTAGAATGGATTGCCTCCTACCTCCACGGCTGAGACCAATACGTTTTTCTCCACCTCTACACCTCCTCTGCAAAACCACTCAGATGTGGAGTGCCTCAGGGCTCGGCCTTGAGTCCACTACTTTTCAACATCTATTTGACGCCACTGGCTGCTCTCATTGCTAAGAATGGGGTCAAGGTGATATCCTACATGGATGATACCTAGCTGTTGGTTTCTTTTAGTGTCTGCTTTTGTTTCATTCAGAGATTGTCTCAAAAACATTGCTACCTGGATGAACAGTAACTTCTTAAAGCTCAACGCACATAAAATGGAGGTTCTATTCTTTAACCAAGCTTCCCCCCCTCCCGCAGGCCTCTGGTGGCCTGTTGAACTCGGCTCTCCACCAGTGCCTAAGGTTTGGGTTAAGAATCTTGGTTTCAGATGTGACAAAGACCTGACCCTATCGACCCAAGTCCGTCAAGTCTTGGCGGTCTGTTTTGGAAAGATGAGAACAATCAGAAAACGTCTTGACTTTCTGACCGATGAAATCTGTAGAACTGGTGTGCATGCCCTGGTGACCTTTCACCTCGACTATGCCAACGGCCTTTACTTGGGCTTGCCCATATGTCTGATCAGAAAGCTGCAAATAGTGCAGAACGCTGCCACGAGGTTGGCCCGTAAGGTTCCACTCCGCCATCATATCTCTCCACATCGCAAACAACTCCATTGGCTCCCAGTGTCCAAGAGATTGAATTCAAGGCCCTTACTATTGCATTCGGGCCTACCAAGGCAGGGGTCCTAGATACCTCACGAAGAGACACCTCTCTTACCAGCAGGAGAGGCCTTTAAGATTCAACCACAGATGTTACCTCACTGTCCCTCGCTTTTCTAAAGCCAGGCTAGGGGTAGATTTTTCGTAGTGGGAACCACCAAACCGTGGAATGACTTGCCTCTCCACCTATGCATGCTGAACTCGGAGCTGGAGTTCAAAAAGTCACTGAAAACCTGGCTTTTCAAGCATAGGGATTAGCAGCTCGGTCGCATTTCTCTGCTGTCTTCTGCCTTAGCGCCGGGACACCTCAGCTGAGGTAGCTGTGCGCTTTATAAATGTCCTTTATTATAATTCTTATTATTATTTGTACGATCACTGTGGAAATACGCTGTCATGTTGATGGGTTTATGAAAATCTCCCTTTTTTGTTCTAACTGCACAGGGCGTGGAAAAGGGTGGATTAGTGGAATAAAATATAATGCATATAACATGCAGACACTTGTTGAATAGAGTATGCATAGTGCTTGCAGATACAATGTAGCTTCCAGGACTGCTGTGGTCTGTTTTATACATAGATGGAACAAAACCCCCATCTCAATATTTAACTAATATTCAGCACCAACATGGGACATCAAAATATATCCATGCACGCTCAACGCCAGGCATGGCATCAGCGATAAATAAAGGTAGGCTGAGTGTATTAGCTTGGTATACAGTTACCAGCTGACAATGACTTAAATTGATGTACTCCAATGAATAGGGCTCAACTCCAGTATGGTAGCTGGTATGGGTTTGAGCAACTAGAGTGTGCTGGGCTGGCAGGGAATGGGTAAGGATGCCAAAACGTATGCATCAACATCTCCTTCGAAACAGCGACATTCCCGGAAAGCTGGAAGCATGCCAAAATCAACACCCTCATCAAGAAGCCCAAAGCGGACCCCAAGGACCTCAAGAACTTCTGGCTCATCTCCCTGCTCTCGTTCCTGGCAAAGGTCATCGAGAACATCGTCAACATGCAATTAGCCCGCCACCTGGAAGACAACAACATCTTGGACTCTTCCCAGTCCGGATTCAGACGAAACCACAGCACTGAGACAGCCCTCATCGCTGCCACAGACGCCAACAGGCGACAACTAGACAGCGGCGAAACATCAGCCCTCATCCTCCTGGACCTGTCAGCCGCCTTAGACAAGGTCTGCCATTGCACTCTAAAGACACGCCTCCTAGAAGCTGGAATCCAAGAGAAGGCCCTTGACTGGACCACGTCCTTCCTCTCCAGCAGAACACAGAGCGTCCAACTCCCACCCTTCCGATCCAAAGCCACCAACATCATCTGCAGCGTCTCCCAGGGCTCATCCCTCAGCCCAACGCTGTTCAACGTCTACATGCCCCCCCTCGCACAAGTGGCCCGCCATCATGACTTCCAAATCATCTCCTACGCCGACAACACCCAACTCATCCTATCCCTCACCAAGGACCCACACACCGCCAAAACCAACCTCCACAAGGGAATGAAGGCCGTCGCCGACTGGATGAGGAACAGCCGTCTGAAGCTGAACTCGGACAAGACGGAGGTCCTCATCTGCGGACCCACCCCCTCAGCCTGGGACAACTCCTGGTGGCCGACCACACTGGGAACAGCACCAACACCCACCGACCATGCACGCAACCTAGGATTCATCCTCGACTCCTCCCTCTCCATGTCTAAACAGGTGAACGCCGTCTACTCCTCCTGCTACAACACCCTTCGCATGCTCCGCAGGATCTACAAGTGGATCCCGACCGAAACAAGAAGAACGATGACACAGGCCCTCGTCAGCAGCAGACTGGACTACGGCAACGTACTCTACGCAGGAATAACAGCCAAACACCTACAACAACTACAACGCATCCAAAATGCCTCCGCCCTACTGATCGACAACGTCCCCCGCCGCAGCCACATCAACCCCCACCTGAGAGACCTACACTGGCTCCCCGTCGACAAGAGGATCACCTTCAAGCTCCTCACCCACGCACACAAAGCACTCCACAACGCTGGACCAGCCTACCTGAACAGCAGGCTCAGCTTCCACACCCCCACCCGCCAGCTCCGCTCCACCAGCCTCGCCCTCGCCACTGTCCCCCGCATCCAACGTACGACCTCCGGCGGCAGATCCTTCTCCTACCTCGCAGCCAAGACCTGGAACACCCTCCCTACCCACATACGGCAGATCCAAGACCTACTCGCCTTCAGAAGACTCCTCAAGCCCCGGCTCCTCGAGCAGTAGCAGCACCCCCCCTCCCCTCAGCGCCTTGAGACCCTCACGGGTAAGTAGCGCACTTTACAAGTACTCCGAGTGATTGATTGATTGATGCGTGAGAGGAGCGTGAAACAAAAAAAAGAAAAAGGGAAAACAGCAGAGTGAATGGCAGGAAACCAAATGGAAACATCTAAAATGGTGCATAAAATGAAGAAACAAAAGAAGGAAAAGGGTCAAATAGCATGCAACTAAACAATGGAGAAGAATAATATAATGGTAAGAAGTCTTTTTACTTCAGCATTATTACAAATTGGATAGGAACGCATGTTACCCACAATTATGTTAGAATCAACTTGTCTATGTTTTTGAAGTAGACTTTTTTGTTAACATCAAGTTGTTTTGTATGATGTTTTTTGCAAATGAGGCTAACAAAATTTGTATAATATTGCCATGAAATAAAAATCTAATCAAATCCCATTATCTTACTTCCTGGTTTCAACATTTGAGCACCATAGTGAAAGCGTTCTTATTACTTGTTCATCAGAATTTCTTCATGCACTTCCAATATTTCAAATTACTAGTGGTATACTGAAGTTCAGACTGTATAACTTCAAGAAGATCCTTATTGCTCTCACTTGGCTATGACAGTGGTGGTACCAAATGTTTGGAGCAAATACAAAGGAAGTTGTTGTCCAGTAGGATGTGCTGTACAGGCTGAAAAACATGATTTGTCTTTACACTGCATGAGGTCCTCTAGCATATCCTCTAGTTTAGCTGTCCTTCCAAGAGACATGGAAAGTAGTAACGACGCAAGGAGAATTTTCATTAAACCATTGTATGCGTTGAGGTGTGAACAAATATGCTTCTGTAGTAGGGGATCTCTGTGTATAGTCATAATCTAGTGAATAGTCCCGCCCATGTGCGTGGACCCCGGCAATCAAAAATAATCTCTTAAGTTGTCAAAATAATGCAGAAACTGCAAAGACACTTAAGAGAGAATTTAAAGACAAATAATGCAGCCTATATCCACAGGCTACACTGTCCAGTACTTCAACTAGAAATTCCACCAAAATTCACCACACACAGTACAGCCTGCTAGTTTCTACCATAGAGAAACTTGCCTCCCCCAGTCAAAGACTCAGGAATGATAGAGAGGAAGGCAGGGACAGACAAGCCCCATAGGCTGCCATTATGTGGCTTAAATAGGATACTGTGCCTTTAAGAGAACTTTCCAGAACTTCTCCCAGTATCCCAGAATGCATAGCAGGTCCCTCTTACTTCAGTTCTTTTTTCCGGCTCCTGCTTACAGGACCCTGGCATTGAGCTCTCCCTTTCTCAAGGGTTTATTGGAATTGTTTTTGCACTTTTGTCTTTTAAAAGTGTTACCAGTTTATTTCTTGGTGCTCTCCTCTCCCTTTTGTGCTGTTTTTTAGGTGTTTTGGGGCTCCAAAATGCCTGGCCTTTTTGTGAAGTGCCCAGCATGTGAGAGGAAGAAGGCCAAGGGCGATCCCCATGAGGTCTGCATCGTGTGCCTTCCGGAAGATCATGTCCCTGAGGAGTGTGTAATCTGCCAGCAGCTTTCTGCTCGGACCTTGAGGGACAGATTGAAGATCAGGCTGGCTGGCCTGGAGGATAGGCGACTGCGGGCTGCAGGTGGGTCTGGGCAGCCTGGTAAGGTTCCCTCTGCCTCTGCTGAGGCCCCTGGGGGGCTCCCCGGGGGCAGGAAGTCCAGCAATCGGTCCCATTCTCCGTCGGCGTCGATGGCATCGACGACGACGTCGAGAGGGATGACGGCGGCGTGCTCCCCTTCTCCCCGGGGCTCCGGGTCGAGATGGCGGGATGGCTCGACGGCGAAGGAGAAGCCGACGTCGAAGCCGCCGTCGACGTCATCATCGTCGTCGGCGTCGAGATCTTCCTACCGTCGACGAAGACACAGTGACGTGTATCGACGCTCGCCGTCGAAGCGGCGCCGACGCTCGCCGTCGAGGCGACGCCGTCGGTCGTCGTCGAGGCGACACCGTCGATCGCCGTCGAGGCGGCACCGCCGATCGACATCGAGGAGCTCCTCGACGTCGGGACCATCAAGACGACGGCGGCGCTCGTCGTCGAGAGGACGGCGGGAGATGTCGCGGAAGAGGAGGTCGACGTCGAGGAGTCGGCGTTCGACGCCGAGGAGAAGAGGGTCGACGCCGAGGAGACGGCGTTCGACGCCGGAGTCCAGGAGACGTCATTCGACGCCGGAGAAGCGTCGCTCTGCGTCCAACAGACAGCGGTCAGCGTCGAGGAGTAGGTCACCCTCTCCTAAACGGCGGAAGAGGGACTCTAGTCCCAGGAGTCACGCTGCTTCCAGTGGAGGTCGCAAACGGAAGAGGTCGCCGGCTGATGGGGATGGCTCTCCGCACCCCTCGCCTAAGGGGTCACAGGGCTCGGTGTACGAGGAAGTGTACACTCCGTCTCGGCCCAGGACTCCTACTCCTCCCCCCGTGCCTAAGGAGGACCCTCCACCCAAACCACCGCTGCCTTCAGGAGATCCCTCTCCACCTCCGATCCCTCCGCATGGGCCCACACCGCAGCAGAAGGTTCCTCCGCCGAGGTCCACTTCCCTGCCGTCCCTGCCTGTTCCTCCTAAGGGGACTCCGAAACCAAAACCCCGGGAGGAACCGAAGAAACCCCGTGATGAACCACGGAAGACCCCCCCACGTAAACCAAAGGAGCGCCCACGAGCTGGCAGGTCACGCTCTCGCTCTGGGCGGAAGGAGAGATCGCGGCACAGATCATCCACGCGATCGCGGCACCGCCATAGGAGGCGCGAATCGCGCTCACACACGAGGTCCTCTGGGACCAGGGATTATTCACCTACCCTATCGGGGTCACCGGACACCAGAGTGTCCCCGATAGATGACCTGGTTGCCTTTCAAGACGTCCTGTTGAGGGGAGCGGCGAAGCTAGGCATATCCCTGACAGTGCCTACGCCGAAGACATCGGTCATTTTCGAGACTCTACATCAGAAGCATCTGTCTCGTCCCCTCCTGCCCCTGGTGCCGGGCCTGGAAGAACCGGCTATGGCTCTGTTTCTCACCCCGGCGGTGACGAGGGCGGCTCCGTCGAGATTACTAAAGAAGTACCGGGCTCCCGACTCGGATCCGGCCTTTTTAAGAGCTGAGCCCCCGCCTGACTCCGTCATCGTCACGGCGGCCCGCAAGCAGCATGCCACCACTCCGACCTCCACGGTTCCCCCGGACAAGGAATCTCGGTGGATGGATTCGGCGGGGAGGAAAGTCTGTGGAACTTCCGCTACCTCCATGAAGGCGGCAAGTGCCACGGCTTTGTTGGGACGCTACGACCGCGCCCTCTGGGACTCCCTTGAGCGCTTTGCGGAGCATTTGCCCCGGGAGCAGCGTGAAGACTTCGTGGAAGTCCTGAGTGAGGGGATGCTGGTGGCCAACCAGATATTCAGCGCGGCTGCGGACTCTTCCCTGTTGGCGGCTCACGGATTTTGCCACGGGATCAACCAGCGGCGCCACGCTTGGCTCCGGCTTACGTCCCTGAAACCGGACGCACAGCAGAGGGTGGCCAATCTGCCGTTCTCCGGTGAGACCCTCTTCGGGAAGCATGCGGATGATGAAATGGCCCGCATGAAGGCGGAGGCAGAAACGCTGACGGCTGTGGGCCTGGAGAAGCCCAAAGAGACTAAGAAGCAGTACCGCCCCTTCCAACGGCGGTTCAGCGGACAAGGCCGTGGACGAGGACAGGCTTCGGGGCACTCACAACAGCAGCAGCCGTTCCGCAAGCCGTTCCAGAAGCGGCAGAAGGGCAGGGGAGGCCAGCAGTCGGCTCCAGCGCCCAAGGGCCAGGCGGGGTCTAGGCCCTAGGAACTTACTTCCCCCGGATCCGTTACCCACTCCGGTAGGGGGAAGCATACAACTTTTTCTGGCAGAGTGGAGAAAAATTACTCAGGACAAGTGGGTGCTGAATATTGTTTGCAATGGATACAGTCTTCGGTTCACCAGCCCTCCTCTGGCTATTCCCCCGGTCGGCTCGCAGTTTCAGCTGCGCGAGCTTCAGGCGGAAGCGGATGTCCTGTTAAGGAAAAGGGCGATAGAAGATGTACCTCTGTCTCAGAGAGGAAGAGGTCTGTACTCCCGGTTCTTTCTGGTTCGCAAGAAGGACAAGAACGAGTTCAGGCCCATTCTGGATTTGCGACAGGCAAACAAATGGATTCGCAGAGAAAAGTTCCGCATGCTGTCGTTGCATCAGATTTATCCTCAGTTGCAACAAGGAGACTGGCTTTGCGCTATAGACCTACAGGATGCTTACTTCCATGTGCCCATTGCACACAAACACAGGAAGTTCCTGCGGTTCCAAGTCGGCACCAATCATTCTCAATACACAGTACTCCCATTCGGACTGAAGTCTGCGCCGAGGACATTCTCGAAGTGCATGGCGGTGGTAGCAGCACACCTGAGGAAGAACAAGGTGTTCGTCTACCCTTACCTGGACGATTGGTTGATCAAGGCATCCTCCTTCTCGGAAGCGCGAGCGCACTTCCAGAAGACGTGCGTTCTCCTGAACAAGCTGGGGCTGCATATCAACATGGCCAAGTCTGTCCCGACTCCGGTCCAATGCATACAGTACTTGGGAGCCTCCATCAATACGCTGTCAGCAAGCGTGTCTCCTTCGGAAGAGCGACGATTATCACTCCTTCGGAAGGCTCAGGCTCTTATGACGACTCCATCTACAACAGTGAGGACGGTGTCTTCTCTACTGGGATCGATGGCCTCTTGTATCTTCCTGACGCCACACGCACGGCTGCACATGAGACCGTTGCAGGAGTGCTTGGAGGACCAGTGGGATCAGAGGAAAGGATCTTGGGACGACAAGATTCGACTGTCGCTGCATACTCTTCAGTCTCTGAAGTGGTGGTGTTCGGCGGAGAATCTCCTCAGAGGGGTTCCCTTTCACAAGGACATTCCCACGCAGACTGTCGTGACGGATGGGTCTCTTCTGGGATGGGGAGCGCACTCCGGGACTCTACAGATTCAGGGCACGTGGTCACCGACGGAGACCACGTATCACATCAATTTCCTGGAACTCAGGGCTGTTCACTTGGCGCTGAAGGCCTTTCTTCCGTCCTTCCAGACCAACTCTATGCTTGTACAGACGGACAATACCACCACGATGTATTACCTCAACAAGCAGGGGGGCTCGAGATCGCGCACCCTGTCGCAGGAGGCGCAGACGATCTGGAACTGGCTCCTGGCCAGAGGACTGACGATAACGGCCACCCATCTACCAGGTGTGCAGAATGTTCAGGCAGACGCACTGAGCAGACAGCTGCAGGAAAACCACGAATGGGTCATAAACGACGAAGTACTAGGAGAAGTCTTCGCAAGGTGGGGAACTCCAGACGTAGATTTGTTCGCCACCGCCGAAAACAGCAAGTGCAGAGACTTCGCCTCCAGATACTTCCAACAAGGGACTCTGGGGAATGCGTTATGGATCAACTGGACGAACAACTTTCTGTACGCCTTTCCTCCCATTCCCCTGATTCCGGCGGTGCTCATCAAGCTGGCCCGGTCCAGAGCTCGGATGATACTCATCGCCCCGGAGTGGCCCAGGCAGTGGTGGTTCACGGACCTACTTCACCGGTCTCTCCTTCCTCACATTCGGTTGCCGTGCAGGCCGGACCTTCTCACGAAGTTCGGGGGACGGATGTTACACCCCAACCTCTCGTCTTTGAGTTTGGCGGCATGGCTCCTGAGATAGTGCAATATGGCCATCTGAATCTTCCCGATGACTGCATGGACATACTGAAGGAGTCTAAGAGACCTTCCACTCGGACTTCATATGCTTACAAGTGGAAGAGGTTTTGTATCTGGTGCCAGTCTAAGAACCATGACCCTACGACATGCAAGGAAGATGTCATCCTTCCTTACCTTTTACATTTGGCGCAGTCTGGCCTTAATGTCCATTCCATTAAGGTTCATCTTGCTGCATTGACTGCCTACAGGAAATGCCCTTCACAGACTTCCTTTTTCCAGATCCCTGTGATCAAAGACTTTCTGGAAGGCTTGAAGAAAGTATTCCCTCCTGTCAGGCTTCCCTCGCCTTCATGGGAATTGAATGTGATGCTGTCCAGATTGATGAAGGAGCCGTTTGAACCTATTCATAAGGCTTCGTTGCAGCACCTGTCCTGGAAGGCGGCGTTCCTCGTGGCCATTACATCGGCCCGCAGGGTGAGTGAAATTCAGGCGTTGTGTTGTAATGAACCTTATACTGTATTTCATGCTGCTAAGGTTGTTATGCGTACTCACCCTAAATTTCTTCCCAAGGTTATTTCTGATTTTCATGTCAACCAGACTATAACTTTGCCTACGTTTTTTCAGAACCCTTCATCCCCAGCGGAGAGGTCTCTCCATTCCCTGGATGTTAGGAGGGTGTTGAAATTTTATCTGGATAAAACCAAGGATATTCGTAGGTCTGACCAGTTGTTTAACAATTATGGGTCGGTCAGGACGGGTCTTGCGACCTCGAAGCAGTCCATCTCTAGGTGGATTGTGTCCTGCATACAATTGTGTTACCAGAAGGCTAATAAGACCTTAGGAGGTAAGCCTAAGGCTCATTCCACCAGGGGCAAAGCTGCCACGACGGCTCTGCTCCGTAACGTGCCGATTGCTGAAATATGCAAGGCAGCCACTTGGAAGTCGGTTCATACCTTTGCTAAGCATTACTGCCTGGACACTGACGCCAGGGCAGACGCTCAGGTTGGCCAGGCTTCGCTGCGGAATTTGTTCGCACAGTAGTGGCGTTATGTATTTATTCTCCACCGCCGCTTTGGTGTGGGGATGGGCTTGCCATTCTATTCACTAGATTATGACTATACACAGAGATCCCCTACTACAGAAGGAGTAGTTTCTGTCCTGTAACTCCAGTTCTGTAGTAGGGGTATCTCTGTTATAGTCATAAGCGCCCGCCCTCCTCCCCGGTGGAGATTTTTTCATCATACAAGAATGCGACAGGTCTGGCGTGCTTCGCCTTCAAAAAGAACTGAAGTAAGAGGGAGCTGCTATGCATTCTGGGATACTGGGAGAAGTTCTGGAAAGTTCTCTTAAAGGCACAGTATCCTATTTAAGCCACATAATGGCAGCCTATGGGGCTTGTCTGTCCCTGCCTTCCTCTCTATCATTCCTGAGTCTTTGACTGGGGGAGGCAAGTTTCTCTATGGTAGAAACTAGCAGGCTGTACTGTGTGTGGTGAATTTTGGTGGAATTTCTAGTTGAAGTACTGGACAGTGTAGCCTGTGGATATAGGCTGCATTATTTGTCTTTAAATTCTCTCTTAAGTGTCTTTGCAGTTTCTGCATTATTTTGACAACTTAAGAGATTATTTTTGATTGCCGGGGTCCACGCACATGGGCGGGACTATTCACTAGATTATGACTATAACAGAGATACCCCTACTACAGAACTGGAGTTACAGGACAGAAACTACTCCATATGGTGTAGGCAGAGATATTCGGACCTGCAGCCTGGACAAGAAGTGTCTCTGACATTCTTTGCACATTTAGCAAATTCCTCATTAAGAATTCTTGTTTTAATTATAGCAGCTTGCAGGGTGAACCCAAATCAAGAACTCTGTTGACCATTCTGGTGATAACTCTTTTGACTGTAAAATATATTTATTGTTGATTAGTGAAGAATATAAAGTCTTTAAAACCAATAAGAGTCAGTTTCTTACTGCAGGAAACCTACTGATTGCAGAAAGTAAAAACATTGTTACAATCCTTAACAAATACAAAGAAAGAAATAACAAATGAACTAAAAATTAGACACCCCAATCGTCGCTCAGGGCAGTGATTGAGATGTCTGTAGGTATAAGGTATTCCTATAGTGTGAACCTAACCAAAAGGGAGCAGAGCACTGTGCATGACCAAAGATTAGCATAAAGTCAACAAGTAATAGGAAAGGAAGCTGGGTTGTGGTTGGTTGATGCATTGTGACGCAGTGTTTGTTCTTTAAAGAGGTAAGTCCTCAACCTTTTCCTAAATTAGAGCATGGTTGAGGCGGTCCTGATGGATATGGGGATGTTGTCCCTGATCTTGGGCCTGCTGTCTACCTTTCCTTCTTAGTCTGTGTGAGAAGTTGGCCTGGTATATGATGTTCACTATTCTAGTGAGCACCTTGCACCAGTCCAAACAACCCTTATGGTGATGGTTGTAAAGTCAACCTTATAGACCAGCGATCCTAGTGGTCAGCATGGACAAAGCAGTCTTAGGCTCAACTCAAGAGGGCATGTGAAGCCAGCTGTTTTACCATATGTAACCCCTTTAATACCAAATGAAAGGACACCACACAGGTTATATATATATATATATATATATATATATATATATATATATATATATATATATATATATATATATATATGTATTTATTTCTAACACAACACCTCTGAACTCTTTATGAGGTCAGAGGCACAAGCACATAACAAGATAATTAATTATCATACAATAAGTTACACAAAATACAGTAGGGCCCTAGGGGCACGCTAAACCATATACTAAAATAGTGGTATAAGAACCACGTCACAAAGAAAGGATAGGCCTAGGGCCTAGGGAATCACTGGGGCTACACTGTACTACCAAAGGATAGAAAGTAGGAGGGCCACGGGAGGCGTGTGCAGAGTCTTTATTCACACGCAAGTTACCATAGAGTTAGAATGGGAACGAAAGAATTAGAAACTAGTTCTTTTAGGGCACTTCTGACTGGACTCAATGAAAGCTACTTGAAACCTAGACACTAGGATAGTCAATACCCACAGGAGCACCGGAGTACTCGCGTTACCTCACCACAGGAAGCGGGTGCATAGGTGTCAAAGTGTGTCGGGTTTCCTCGCTGAATCCTATGGAGCCTTGAAAAAAGATGCTGCAGGCGACCAGGAGAGAAGTGTCCGGTTGGATCCAAGGGCGGATCAAGGATGAAGAGTACCTGAAAGCAGAGGGGACAGAGTCTGGGTCACTAGCCAGTGACCAGGAAGGAACCAGGAAGGAACCAGGCGATGTCGAGAAGCAATCAGGTGATGTCGTGAAGCTTGTCTCTGCAGCCACGTGGATCAGGAGGCGTCGACGACGACCAGGAGTCAGGCACGGACTGTCCCACAAAGGACGGCTTCAGGATTGGAGTCAACAAGCCTTGGCTAAGGCAACCCACGCAGAAATCGAAGATGGCTTCTTAATCAGACCAGCAAGGTCGAATTTTTTGTTTGAATATATTTTATTGGTTTTATAAAAACATGAATACAACATCATATATTGACTCAAGCCATAACCATAACCATAACCCACTCCATAAGTGGAGTGATGTGGCTCACTGGTTAGAGGCGGCAAGACCCGGGAGTAGAGGACGGCCTGGGACCAGGGTTCAATTCCCGACGCGGCAGGGTCGTGGAACAGGGTCCGCGGACTCGATAATTCTCCCCTCAGTGCCTACTCTAACCAGGGATCACACTCGGCAACTCTGGGCATTAGTTTGCCTCATCTCCACAACGGCCCCCCACATACGCCGGGGATGCCTGGTTTCACCTTGGAGATACCCAGTAGGGACCATCTCACAGGGAAACCAGGACGGGTTCCCCAGCGGTCTATTGCGCAGAGATACTCCTTCGGGTGTCGATTCTAGCGCGTTAGAAACCCACAATTAAACCATGCGTGTTATCTCCACAAGTCTGTACATCAATCACATTATACCACTGTACTCAGGATGTTACCTTTGTCATATCATGTGAGAAATGGTAAGCTGGCGCAGGGTTGGTCACTGTGGTCTTGTGTTGTGCCAAATGTCATGGTCTTTACTCCCTATGATCGGTGCCACCCATATACTATTGGAAGGAGCCATCCCGCGGAATGTGACACAACCCCGGTGTCTCGGTCGTGTGTGTCTGCGCAATTTTAGTTGCGAAATCGAGCGGCGAGACCAGTATATCGTCCTCGCATCTCGGGGACGGCGTGAGGTCCGTTGCCTTCTTATCTCGTGGCTAAAGTCCGTCTGCCCAGCATTTCCGTTGTGTCTAAGCCACTAGCGAGCAGCCATTCTCTCGGGTCATCCTATGTACGCGCATTACATTGTAGTCGTGGTCGAGTGTAACAGTGTTGCGTTAGACATGTGGGCTTATCTCTGACTGCCTAACTAGTGTATCTGCCAGTGGAGCCGTCTCAGCCCTCAGAACCGAGAACTGGTAATATAGGAAAAATAACAAGGGGAAAAGAAAAAGGAAAAGGGGGGGGGGGGGTCAACTTGGAAGTGTGTGTTCTGCGATGTGGTGAGAGTGTGCCAGCTCGAAAGGAGCGGGAAGTAACGGTTCCGCGTGGTCAATTCCAGCATGTCTGTCAAATAATAATAATAATAATAAAGGGGTTTGTAAAGCGCCTGGTGACGCCTCACGGCGTATCCCCGCGCTGTGGAGAAGGGTCAGAGAGCAGTAGAAGGGGGGAGGGCCTAAAGGGCAAATAGGTACGTTTTTAGCAGTTTTCTGAATGTGGCTTCATTGTTCGCTAGCCTAATATTGGTGGGAAGGGAGTTCCATTTGATTGCTGCCAGAGAACGGAAAGACCGACCTCCAATTCTGGATTTTTTTATACGGGGGATCATGAGGAGGCCCTTTCCCATCGAGCGAAGTGCTCTGTTAGGCTCGTACGGAACAGCTAGGTCAGACAGGTAGGGCGTTGCTTTATGAGAGATAATTCTATAGCACCAGAGGAGTGCTTTAAAAAGAATTCTCTTCCTAATAGGCAGCCAGTGAAGGGTTGCCAAGGTGGGTTTAGAAGCAACTCTTCTAGGTAGTCTCAGTACTAGTCGTGCTGCTGAGTTTTGTAGCACCTGCAGTCTCCTGACGTTCTTTTCCGAAGTACCAAGAAGAAGCACGTTGCCATAGTCCATACGAGAGGTTACTAGGGCCTGAGTCATGGTACGCCTGGCCTCCAAGGGGAGGAGGTCCAGGGTACGGTTGAGAGTTTTCATGACCCCAAAGCACTTCCCTACAATTTTATTTACATGGCTGTCAAAAGAGAGTTTGGTATCCACCCAGACACCTAGGTTCTTAGCTTCTCTGCCAGGAGTGGGTAGAGACCCCAGGCATGATGGCCACCACTCTTTGGTCCAGCAAGTATCCTTACCTCCAATTATCAACACCTCAGTTTTCGAGCCGTTAAGTTTGAGGCAGTGTTGGGTCATCCAATCTGCAAGATCGCTCATACAGGTTTTAAAGTTTTCAGCAGCCAAGGAGGGGGCTTGGGACAGGGAGATCAGCAGTTGGGTATCGTCGGCGTAAGAGACTAGCTCTACGCCGTACGATTGGACCACCCCTGCCAGCGGGGCCATGTATAGGTTGAACAGGGTGGGACTCAGGGCAGAGCCCTGAGGTACCCCCTGTTCTAAAGCTATGCTGTCTGAGAGAAAATTGCCTCTCTGAACCTGAAAGCTCCGGTTGGTTAAGAAAGCTTTCAGCCAACCCAATGCCTTCCTGGTGACCCCAGCTTTGTTTAGACACTGTAGCAAGATGGAGTGTGCTACAGTGTCAAACGCGGCACTGAGGTCCAGCATAATGAGTGCCATGGTCTTACCCTCATCTGCTCCTTCCCGTAACGTTTCGGTCGCTCTCAGGAGCGCTGTCTCTGTGGAGTAGCCCGATCTAAAACCAGACTAAGAGCTATGTAAAGCATTTTGAGATTCGAGGTGGGCCATAAGTTGAGTATTGGCTATTTTCTCTGCGACTTTGGCTAGGTAAGGTAGCAGAGATATAGGTCTTAAATTCTCTAGGGTGTCCTGACTCACATTGGGCTTTTTCTTTATAGGAAGTACGATTGCTTTTTTCCAGTCTTCAGGCAGACAGGCTGTAGAAAAGGAAACTTGTAGCACGTATCTAAGGTGCGGCTCCAAGACAGCTAGACTAGCAGCTACTATTTTGGGAGGAGCAGGATCCAGAGGGGAGCCAGATTTAATGCTTTGGCAGGTTTTTACAAAGATTTCCGGGGGAGGGACCGTGAAATTACGCAGGCATAAATCTGAGGGAGCGGCATCTTCCCTCTCAACAAAGTCGTGTCCTGGTTTTATGTTACCTGAGAAGTTGGCATAAATGTCAGTGATCTTGCCAGCAAAATACTTAGCGATCTTGTTGCAAGTATCCACCGAATCATTATGGGAAGTATTGTTCGAGGTAATTACAGAGATTTCTTTAAAGATCTTAAAGAGCTCTTTCGAGGAACTCTCTGCTTCCATGATGCGGATGTTGTAGTGGGATGCTTTGGAGGCTCGAATCATTTTGTTATAGTCTTTTTGAGCTTTTTTGTAAAGGGTTTTAGTTTTTGGGCAAAAATTGATACGCCATGTCCGCTCAAGTTTTTTACATGCAGATTTGGCTAGACGCAGTTCCTGGGTAAACCACGGATTGGCTTTACTGGCCCTCTTGGTGTTGGCCAGCGTGCGAGTCGGGGCAGTGCTATCTAAAGCTGTTATGATGCATTTTTGTAGCTGATTATAGGCTGTCTCACAGTCAGACCCTCCTGGAGGTCCAGCATTATCAAGTAGTTTAATGAAGGTGTCAAGGGAGAAGTTTTTCCATTTTCGACATTGATAGCGTTGGGCAGTATTAGAGTTGAGTTCGGTAGCAGCAATCTGTATTTGCATCGGAATTACGAAATGGTTAGACCAGGGTATCGGCAGTGGGGCCAGAGGGAGGACTCCAGTCCAGTTCCCAAAAATGGGGTCCAACAAATGTCCTAGTTGGTGAGTTGGGGCCTGGTTTTTGAGCTCTAGCTGTAAGGAGAGCAAATCAGACTTTATGTCCGAGGCCTCACTATCAAGGGGATTGTCAAAGTGGACATTCATGTCTCCCAGCACTAGCAATCTGGTTTTTCTCAGTGCTAAGTGAGTTGTAGCCTCCATAAGGCTAGATGTAAAGTCGTGAAGCCTTCCTGGGGGTCGATAAACAAGGATACTCGAAAGGGAGTGTTTCGGCCCTATTAAGATAGTAAAGGAACCTGCTTCACTATGATCTATCGAGAGAGGAGATAGGGTGCATTCTAAGGGTGCTTTTGTTGCTATAGCAATACCCCCACCTCTGCCATCCTTCCTATCGAGTCTGGAGAGGGAATATCCGGGTGGCATGGCCTCTATTATATCAGGGTCAGAATGCTCATCTAACCAGGTCTCAGTAAGAAACAAGATATTGAGTTCCTCATCCTCAAGAAGATGATAGATTTGAGTGCAATGTTTCCTAAGGGATCTGCAATTCAGCAGTGCCGCTTTTAGCAGCCCTTTTGTGTTAGATGTAGTGAGGCATTTATCAGGAGTGAAGGGACATATAGTGCAGCTATGTAGCGATGTAGCCTCCATAGAGTGTTTACAAGGAAGGGCTGTGATAGGGCATAGATCCAACAATTCCTGTCTATCATACCGTATATCATGGGGCTTAGAGGTGACAGAGTCTATGGCCCCGCGCACCGTCCGGCCGCGGACGGGTGCAGACGGGCTTGACTTTGGCTCGACTTCGGCGCGCTTCCGGCGCGCCCGCTGCACGCGTCCGCTGCGCGGTCGCTGACCAAAACACATTTATAGGGGAGGTAGGGGCCGCTAGAGCGCTGCCCTGTCAGCCCTGAGCCCGGAAGTGCTAGGCTCCTCCTCACCCTCCGCTTCAAACGCCCATGATTGGACGCGGCGGACCGGGGCGGGAGTGCATGGTCCCCCAAGCTCGGAAATCAGCCTGGAGGTGAGGTGCAATTACAATTTTACACAATAGTGACACACAAAGAAACGTTTTTAAAAGTTAGCCTTACTCGCTCAATTAAAAACACAGTACGCTATGACAACAGCGCAAGCAGTGTGATCGTCAATGGACAGTCAACTCAGTGGTCGCAAGGCGGGTCAGCGGCGGGCGGGGGGCACATTCGTGTAGATCCGCTGTGTGCATGTCCACACAGGATTTAATGCGCGCGTGAATGAGGCGCGGGCATTCCGGAGCCGGTGCGTCGCTGCTGAATGCGATAGGGCCTCGGTATCCGCGTGTTGTTACCTCAGCGCAGCACTTTATGTCGTGGTCGTGTCTGGGGGGAGATTGGTCGAGGGAACTCCCTGAGTATGGCATTCTTGGTGCGAGGAGCATAGTATTTCATCCCAAAGGTGCGCTATGGGGAATTTCCTAAGTCCCGCTGTCTCTTCTCTGTGGAGAGTAGTGCTCTCTGCCCTCGCCCAGTTGTCAAATGAGGCGCGCCAATGCTCAGCGAGCGGTGATTCATTGCTTTTCCAATGTTTAGTAAGGAGTCTCTTAGCCGTGATGAGGCCTAGGTCCCAGAAGCGGGAGGGGACTTTGTTGTGCTTCGTTCTCTTATATAGGCCTAATAAACATGCCTCCCACGTATGTGGTACTTTTGTGGCAGTGCCCTTCTCTAATAGTGACAGCACCACCTGCCAGTACGTCTGTATCCTTGGGCAGACCCAGAGCATGTGTAGGAGATCCGCCCCAATCAGGGCGCATCTCGGACACTCCGCAGAAGTGCCTGGAAAGTACTGATTGATCTTATCTGGTGAAAGGTATGCCTTATGCAATATATAAAACTGTATAAGTTTAAAGCTAGCGTTTCGGGGAATGTATTTGGGGCCTTCTAATACCATTGTCCACTCTTTGTCAGTCCACTCTCTCCCTCTGTCCATCGCCCACTTATCACGCAGCGGCTGTAGAGTGAGTTGCATGTGTGACAGCAAAGCCTGTGCTAACCAATGGATCACATGTGAGCCATTCCCCATAACGTGTAGGTATTGCACAAGCTGGTGTGTAGGTGGCTCCTCCGCAATGCTTCCCCATACCTGCGTGTACGCTTGTATTGTGGATGCATGTTGTAAAAACTGCTCAGCAGGCAGTCCTGTATCCTCGGCAAGTGTTGCTAAAGGGATCAAGGCGCCATCTGTGTACAGATCAGCCATAGTGTCCACTCCTGACCGTGTCCACTGCTCCAGTGCCGCCTCCATAACCACACCTGCGGCCCTGTGGGTACCCAAGAGTGGGAGCGTCGGGGCATACGGCCTCAGCGTTTTTGTGAGCCGGAGGCTTCGGGAGTACCATTTGCAGGCCACTACGATGTGTAGCTGCGTTTAGCGTGCCGTCTTTGCCAGAGGGTGGAGCATCGTGTGTATTTGGGTAAGGGACAAAACGTCTGTATCCGTAGCTGTATCGCCCAGATTTCTGCCACTTAGCCAGGCCGCCACCCACTGCAACTGTGCTGCTAGGTAATAGAGCTCCTGGTTGGGTACCGCGAGGCCCCCGGCGTCCGCAGGGGCGTATAGTTTCCTCAGCGCCACTCTGGGTCTCTCTGCGTTCCAAATAAGATCTCTGGTCATGGTTTCTAACTCCCGGAATATACAGGTCGGGATATTGGCATAGTAATATAGCAACCTCAGCAGCACAATCATTTTCACTAGCGTTACTCTGCTTGGCACGTTGAGCGGGAGGGTCTTCCAAAAGGAGATTTGCGCCCGTATGGATGCAATGGCCCGTGTCAGGTTGCCATCCAGTACATCAGGTAAGGTTCTATAAATATGCATTCCCAGGTATCGAAACGTGGTGTGGTACCAGGCGAGTCTCACATCGCTGATCCTAATCTCAGGCTCTGGGGTATCAGGGATGAACGAATACACCCCCGACTTGGCCCAATTCACTCTGAGTCCTGACATTGCCTCAAAGGTTCGGAAGATGTCCGATAACTTCAGCGGTAGGAGGGCCAGGTCCCTGACGTACAGGAGATGGTCGTCTGCATAAAGCGAGACTGTGTGTACTCCATCTGCTAACGGGATTCCCCAGTCCGCGCCCATACCTCTCAGCAATTCTGCGACAAGCTCCATCGTCAATGAAAAAAGCAACAGGGACAACGGGCATCCCTGCCTGGTACCGCGCCTGACTTTGATGGCAGCGGACAGCAACCTGCCCGTGTAGACCTGCACCTCGGGTCTTCGATATAGTAGGCCGACCAGTTCCATGTAATCATCACCTAGATTAAATTTACGTAGTGTCGCCAGTAAATAGGGCCATTCCACCAAATCGAAGGCTTTCTCTAGATCCAGAACCAAGCACCCCGACCGCGGCCACTGCCGCACTGCATATGTCTGCACCCGAAACAGCCTCCGTATGTTTTGTGAGGTGCTACTTGTGGGCACAAAGCCATTCTGATTCCTGTGCACATGATTGGGTACAAGTGGTGCCAATCGTTGGGCCAGTGTTGATGCTAGTATCTTCTAATCCGTGTTTAAGAGTGCGGTATGAGCCAAGACGCGTGCCATCCCTGCCTGGCTTGAGGAGAGACACCAGGTTTGCCTCATTCATTGTCTGGGGCGAGTCCTCTAGAGCTGCAGAGTACGTCCGGAGTAGTTCGGGAACCAGTATCTCAGAGCATGCTTTGTAGTACTCAGCTGGTAACCCATCCGGGCCAGGGGACTTGCCATTCGAGAGGGGGAAAATGGCCGCGTGTAAGTCGTCTGGTGTAAGCGGCATACCCAAGTCATCTCGCTGGTCGTCGGTTAACTCGGGTAGCGTAATAGCACCGAGGTAGTCAGTAATGTCTGATAGGGGGGTTCGTAACCGCGACTCATATAGCGCACGGCAGTGCACCACAAAGGCCTCATGTATCTCTTCCTGCGTGTACACCATTTCGCCATTGGCAGTTTGTATCGCCGTTACGGGGGCCGTGCGATCTTCCCGACTGATCAGCCAGGCCAGTAATTTGCCAGGTTTATCCCCCATGTGATGTGTGCGGGCCGAGTGGGCCATGTAATTAAGGTGTCGCCGCCTGTCTAGCAACCTCTCATGTTCAGTTTGCGCTTCTAGTAGCCTTGCGTCTTCGCCCTCAGCCGCTTCCTGTTCTCCCTGCAGCAGGTCTGTCTCTATGCGCGTCAGATCTCTCTCTACCTGTTGCCTAGAATTAGCCTGCATGCCCATGCAGTGCCCTCTAAGCACCACTTTAAACGCGTCCCACTCTATTTGAGGGGTAGACGCTGTGCCTGTGTTTTCCTCAAAGTACTGTGCTGTTTGTGCGCACATGGAGTGTCTGAAAGGGCCGTCTAGGAGCAAATCTGGCTGCAATCTCCAAGTAGGCACCGGGGAGTGCGGTCGTCTTCATGCCAGGTCTATTATATGCGGGTTGTGATCCGAGTGTGTGCGCCCCATGTAATATGTGTCTGTAACGTGCGGAAGCATCTCACTAGTGACCATGTACCTGTCCAGGCGTACGTGTAAGGAATATGCCCCAGAATAGTATGAGTATACCCTGGTGTGTGGGTTGCGGCTGCGCCAGGCATCCTGCAGGCCCCATTGTGTAGACAATTCTGCTAGGCCTTCGCAGCGGTCTGCTACTGTGTGCTTGACGGTGGAGGAAGTGACCGGTCCAGTGTCAGATCGAGAGCACAGTTGTAGTCTCCACCCAGTACCCATGGAATCCTGTGCCAAGGTGTCTGATAAGCGTACAAAAAAGTCTGCTTGGTCTGTGTTAGGAGCATATAATGAGGCCAGGACCATCAACCTCCCATCTAGTCATTGATTTTGGTCGCTAGGGAGGTGCGGGTGAGCTGGATGGATTCTTCTAGCCTCTCCATGGCGGCCAGCATGGTGTCAAGTTTGGCCGCCGTCTGGTCCGGCTCTGCATTCTTCCCGGTCTTATCCATCTTGCCGCTAGGTTGCGCGCTCCCGGTCCCAGTCCGGGTCCTGGTCCCCCCTGACATGAGCACCCCGATATGTGCCTGGCCCTCGTCAGTGGTAGCGGCAGGGTCTCACTCACAGGCCAGCGAACTGTCGTATGCGCGTGTTCAAATATTGACGCTTGGGCAGCAGCCCTCACCCTATGTTATATCAGCACCCTAGGAGAGCGTTGGGCCGTCCGCCACCCACAGCGCAATGTTCAGGGGCATCCAGGCTCCAGTATCGGCTAATCAACTCCCGCCACAGTGGGCAGCGCGCTGCACAGTCGACAGTGAATTGTGCCTCTCCTTCTAATCCGCTTGTGCAGACTTCCTAGGTCGTGGCCAAGACCGCCCGCCTGGTAAATACGTGTGCTATCATGCCGTCGGGTCAGGCAGCCCCAAGCGCCTTCCACAAATAGTCTTCCGATGCATTCCGCAAGGCAATTGGGCACTATACACCGCCCACTCCTGCACCCATCCTGATGCTTACGGCACCTGTCACTCCTCAAGTCCCCCGCCGTCCGTGGGCCGCTACTGCTGCGTCTCCCGTGGCAGTAAGAGTAGTCCCCGCTCTCCTCGGCCATCACTGCTTATACCTGTGTTCTGCTCACGACCGCATGGTCGCAGGGTGGTTCCTCAGGGACTCTAGGCCGCAGCCGCCACTGTCTTCAGTGGCAGTCACGGCTCCCGGTCTCCACGGCCGCGTTGCTCCTCGGCGCGGATGCCGCGGCCCAGTTTCCAGCCCATGGTCTCGAGGGTCTCCGGCTCCGTGTTCGGGCCCGGCCCCAATCACCCAGCCGCACTCCACACCAGGTGCACGTCAAGGCGTCGGCTCGAGCGCTGAGTTTCCTCACGGGGGCTGCAAGCGCTCACGCTCCCCTCTAATGCTGGTCTCGTGTGTAGCAGCGCGGGGAGCTCGGCGCCCCCGTACACCTCCGGTCAGCCCCAGTTCGCGCCACGGGCGGTTCCGATCGCTTCAGCTGGCGCAGCAGTGCCAGGTCGTAGGCCGCACTTCCGGGCCTAGCTCTCCCACCAAAGCCGTGGTCTCTCCTGCGGCGGCGCCCGGCTTGGTGTCGACCCGCTCGGCTATTTCGTCCCGGAGACCCCGGTGCAGTCCGGCTCCGCCGATTACTACCAAAATCGGAGGGGCACACGTCCGTGGTGTCCTGCGGTTGCGCCCGTGCTTTCTGGTCTGCTGCAACAGGTATTGGACGGATAATTGCGCCGGGAAGGGGAGCTCAGAGCGGAGCTCTACCCAAAGAAGTCCATACCAGTTGCGTGCTTAGCCACGCCCCCCAGACCAGCAAGGTCTGATGGGCTTCTTCTTTTCAGGGAAGCAAGGGCCAGTCTGGAGCAACTAGACCAGCTGTGTAAATTCAAAAGTTTGTTGTCAAGATGGCCACTAGCCAACGGGCAAGTGACCGGACAGACGCGTTGAGCAGGAAAATGCAGAAGGGCCCCACGCAGAACTCGTGGAGTGTGGAGGGCTGATCTTCGGTGCAGTTGGTGCTCGGGGCTGGGGCTTCTCAATGCCCAATGCACAACTTCGAGGGTGCCTCGGAAGTTGCACGGAAAGCAATTCGCTGGCTTTCCAAGATGGCCGGTCCCACGTCTCGCGTCGCCTCCACAGGTCTCAGCTTTGCTGGGGCTGTGGATCGGGCTGAAGAAAGTCTGGAAGTCCGGGTCTCGTCAGGCTCGGTGCTCAGGCTCCGGCGGGAGTGTCGACAAAGCAAGCCATTGATCGCTGGATGGTGCCTGCTTGTGCAGGGTGCTCACTCCTTGACCACAAGTGAGATTCTTCAGTCTTCTATCTTCAAGTAGAACGTCGAAGGTCCAGAGTTTCATTTCAAGTTTCAGTCAGGATTAATCTAAAGTCTTGGGACTCAGCTCCTACCTATATACCAAATCTAGGGGCTGGATTACCTGCTAGGTCCCTCCTATGGGTGGGACCAGGGAAGGGGGTGGTTACACCCCTTTCCCTTTGTCCAGTTTCGTGCCAAAGCTGGGGCTGGAGTGGTGCCCCATCACCGGTTTGAACTGGACTATGCATGGGACACCTTGTGTGCCCCAGGCAGTGTCTCATTTCTTTCAGTCCTCCCTGCCCCAATACACTAGAGCCTGTCTGGGGTGGTGCTAGCACCTCCCAAGACAGGAAACCTATTGTCCAAGCCTCCCTCGCTGGAAGGACTCCCAGCAGCAGGAGTTCAGACTTGTGTCTGTGGCAGCAGCATCCATTTTGTGATGCTGAGGCTCTGGTTAACTTTAACCAGGATTAGTAGGAACAACATGTCTTCTACCTCTAGAAGGGTGGAATGATACCCCCGTCGCCAGAACTGGTGAGGGGGTAGTATTCCAAAGCGTATGACACCTTACACAACATGTTTTGATAAAGCCAAACCAGAGTTAGCATTTAACCGCGAGGTTCATAATGCACTTAAGAGTATATGGTATGGCTATATCCTAGAACAGCTATAAGGACATGGTTCCGAAAGCTGCAGACAGGCTCAGCTCATGCTAGAGCCTCATCGCACATAAAACCAAGCACTCTGCCTCCAGGATTGTTAAGGCCTACCATAGGAGTGACTTATAGGTGTATATGTGTCTAGATATAAGATTAGATATAGGAATACTATACCTAAGCAAGGGGTGATTACACGACATTGCCCCAGCTGAGTGATCAGCCAGTTGTGTCAAAAGGAGTGGCCAGCCAGGGGTGGCATAATACATGCTGCAGCCCCTGGTAGGCCTTGGATGCACCTATGCCCTGGGTACCTATAGTACACTGTAGAGGAGCTCATAAGGTGACCCAATGCCCAATTGGTAATGTACCTAAAGTACATGGTATTGAATTTAGAGAGAGCACAGCTGGGCTGTGGGTCTGATTAGCAGGCCCCCAGCCTCATTAAGTCGAAATCCAGTGAAGCAAAAAGCAAAAAGTGGGGTGACCATAGGAAAGCAGACCCTACTCTCCTACAGTCTGCAGCTGCAGTCTGATGGTGTCCTTGCTGCAGGTGTGTCAAGGACTACCAGAGATGCTTTGCAAGATAAGCATGGGTACTGGTTGAGGTGGCTTTGTAATGATGTAGCTGAGGGTGAGGTTGGTGTCCAGGGTGAAGCCAAGTGGCTTGGCATTCAGTGAAGGTTGGGGTTTGAACCTGTCAGATCTTTTTTAAATTGGAAGGAAACCTACCAGACATAGAAACTAAAATTATTATTAAAAATCCGCCATAAACAAAAAGGCTATTTCTTCATAAATCAACAGTGTTCATGAAATGAACATGGATTAGAATGTACTTATAAATGTTGAAGCCCACCCTTATTTAGTCACTCTCTCTACCATCATTACACTTGTGCCAATTAAGGGCCTCACAACTCCTTGTGGTTAATGATTGTTTGATCGCGGACCACGAGGACCCTACATATAGGGTGGATAGAGAAGGTATTGGCCAAGGGGGGCATGTGGGCCTCTTCTAGTGTGCAAGAAGAGACAAAGATATACCAGAGCACCCACAGACGGTATCAGTGTCTGGAGGGAGGCCACAGGATTCTTAGGCTGGACAGGAAAACTCACTGGTTTGACACCGCTTTGGCACATTTGACTGTTGTCAGAGTTGGGTGGACTAAAAGATTCTCTTTGTGGGATTTAATAGGCATAGAGCACCTGTGTGATATATGGAGAGGCCAAGTTATAATCCGCTTTGAAGACCTTAGCCAGAAGTACGCTCTAGCATACTCTGAACATTTTTGTTATTGACAGCTGGGGCATGCCTTTAGATGCTACATACAAGAGGGGGAACAGCTACCAGAGTCCTCCCCTCTGGAGGACCGGATACTTACTGAAGCCATACCTGACAAAAGAATGCAGATGATCTATGGAAAACTAGTTGACAGCTGCCCTGATCTGCTGTGCCCGTTGAAGGTGGCGTGAGAGAGAGACCTTGGGGACCTTGAGGATGAGGATTGGGTGGGGGTCCTCCAAGCCATTTGCGCTCAATTTAGATTGGTCCAATTTAAAATATTACACAGTTTCTATTACTCGCAAAAATGACTGCCTAAAATAGGCAGAACAGAGTCTCTGCTGTGCAGGGTGTGAGTGCGAGGGCATGTTTTTCCACGTCCTCTGGGAGTGCCCGCTCATACATAGCTACTGGATGAGAATAACAGAGTTAATGTCTCAATTTGTGTCGCTGGAGGTCCCCGTGGGCATTAAATGGCTACTCCTGGGGATTACCAGTGAAGCATTGTGGCCTAAACATACAGAGATCTGGCTGCGGCTGGCAGTGGGGGTTGCTAAGGTAAATATTGCAAGGCTTGGGGTGCTTTAGCCCCTTCAGAGATAGCAGACTGGGTAGGGGCTTTGATTGTTGCCAGAGGGTGCAACAAAAGTAGAGGTTGCCCCAAAAATTGGAAGAATGTGTTGGGGGGTTGGCAGGAGTATAGGGGGTAAGGTTAAAGGGAGAATTTGCCCTGGTTCACACTGACAAACCATTTGATCTACAAATTTTCATCATGGAACTCATGCAATTCACGCTACATCACAGCTATTTCAAAACTTCCAACAATAACCATTATCTATAACTATCCGGAGTAGCCATGGGTAATTGTGCCGCTCCGGCATATGAAAACTTTTCATGTATCTATACGAGAAACAACATATTCTTCAGAACCACAATTGTCAACCATTTCTATGTGCATATTATTGTTACATCGATGAATTTTCCTTATATGGAAAGGCAGTGAAACTCAATTACTGAAAGCAATTGACAACCTTAACCAAGTTAATGATCGAATAAAATTCACCCATATATGCAACAAATCAGAAATACCCTTTTTGGACGTCTAAATCAAGTTAATCAATAACCATCTGGTCACATCTATTTTCACCAAAGCCACTGATCGAAATAACTATTTGCATTTCAACAGCTTTCACCAACCCAGTCTCAAACGCCACTTATCATATTCACAACTACTATGAGCAAAAAGGATTGCATCCACTGAAGACCTTTTCAAAGAAAACAGTGCGAAAATCACAGACAAATTCCACCAACATAGCTATCCCAGATACATATTTCAAATGGCAAAAGACCGGGTAGCCATATAAGAAAGGCACGAACTACTCAAACCCAAAGACATACCTAAAGAACAGGACTCTCGTTTAGTGTTTGTGTCTAAGTATTCAACGCACAGCCCAAAAATCAAAGAGACGATTCGTAAACACTGGCCTCTTTTACAATTTGAAACAGATTTCAATAAAATATTTGATAACTTTCCGATATTTGCCTACCAGCGTACCAAAACATACAAGCACTGTTGAAGAAACCATCGATTTCAAGTTCCAGTAATTTTAAAGGCACCCTGCCGTGCCACAACTGCGGTCACTGCAACAGCATAATAAAAGGAAATACTGTTCTTCATCCCACACAAGGTACTCCAATACAACTCAAAGTAAATGCAACATGCGACACCAACAATGTCGTGTATCTCCTTAAGTGCCCGTGTGGACTCCCATATGTGGGAAAAACTGAACGCAAAATCAAAATTAGACTAACAGAGCATCGCAGCAATATCCAGACACAAAATTTGAAATCTTGTATAGCTGTTCATTACACTCAAAATGCTCACAATCTCAGTCAAATTCGGTTCTTGATTCTTGAAGTTATTGAAAAATTACCATACAGGGATAACAACAAATACTTACTACAGCGAGAACTGTATTGGATACATCGCCTGAACGCCCTTCAGCCAAAAGGGCTCAATGAAAGACTGGAATTCAGCTGTCACCTGTAATATTGGTCTCTTTAACACTATATGATAGTTATTATATGATCATGACCTCTCCTAAGGCTGTCAGCCATAGTTGGCCTCTTTGCACTTTCGCTTTTTATTTTTTCATTTTCTCATCCCCATCTTCCTCTTATCACCTTATATTCCTTCCCTCTTTAATCCTCGCCTGTTATTATCTTTATCCTTTATTAATTCTTTTAATTTATTCATAGCTGTGTTTTGAGTTTTCTATTTTTTAGGTTTACTCTCACCGATATACCTTCAGCATTTATCATCATTTGATTTGCATATTTATGACTGCACAAATTGTCGATAACTGTGTCTGACTCGTACCCTTACTTTTCGAGTCACTAAGTACCCTTCCTGATTCCTTACGTGTGATCCCCCACCTACTTTTGTGTTTATTCTCCACATTGTTGCAGTCTGTCTTCTATGTTGTAACACTCCCATTATAACACGCATGCGCACTACCCCTAGCCTCTTCCGGGTTCGCCCATGAATGAACGAGCGGTTAATTCAACACTCAAGAGAGTTTTTTCTACACAGTGGGTAAGCGTTAGTTATTTTTATTTCCGATCACTCGGTTATAGTTGTTGCTTAACCAGAATCGAGCACCATGACTCCTCGCATTTAACGATAGACTAAATTAGATTCCTATCGGTTTAAATACCCCCACTATCACGGCTTATTAGCAAGATCATTTGTCATGTTTTCATTTATGATATATTTTTCATGCACAAAATCACCGGCACACAGTTTGGCTTTCTTTGTAGTTTAGTCACCTTCAATCTTGAACTTCATGCTTTTTTGCACTTTGGATTATTTCTTACGACACTCTACCACCCTTACCAGTTATGTTCGTTTTTTTAAACCCGTCCGTACACTTGCGAGCCTCACGGGACAAACCACCACGTTAACCACGTTCACTATGGCGTCTTTGATGTTCTTCTTGTTTTTTGTCTTGTTCACTCAGCACATGTATAGTCTATGTTTCCGTCTCCACCTTAATCAGCGATCATATATATTTCCTTGCATTTCTGTTTACAGATTCCCCCTGATGAATTGCGGCTGCACGAAATGCATAGGGGATAATTGCACGCTTTCTATATCATGGAATCCTTGAATCTTTTCATCATGTTGGAATTTTGTTAACATTATTTGAGCTAATCACAATCTTATGATGGAATACGATTGATCATGAAATAACATTGCTGAATAATACTATGAAGAATTAATAAAAGTATACTTTGAATCATCCCTACCATTTGGATAATTTATATACGCGTCTAATCGCATTAAGAGTGCTCAGTGTCAGTCCTTACTCACTGTAAGTCTTTCCTTAATTTATGCACATAGCACCTCAGGGACTAGGAGGTGAACACCCTGAGCACCTATAAGGACACACCATCCCTCCCTATCCGTTGCTACCTTTTTATATAATTGATTAAATACGCGAGTGCAGCGGCCCATTCTTGCTACTTCAGAATTTGTGGAGAGCCACCAGGGGATTGGGGGATGGTGGTTATAGGTGCAGACGTGGGCATTCTGAATGTTATTGGGACGTAAAAGCGCCACTCTTGAATTGCTGAGAAACACCTACTCTGACATGTAACAAAACAATGATCGATTGATGCTTTCCGATTGTCAGCTTTCTCTCAACTATATGCTGTATGAAACTTACGTTTTTCAATAAAAATAATTTTTTTTAAACGTTTGCCTTTTAAAGTATAGACACTTGCCTCGCTACACATATGAAACTGAGCCTCTTAAACCATGAAAACAACTTACTCATTTCAGAAAAAAGAGACGAATACATATTAAGTGATCTAGAGTTTCTTTAAACAAGGTGCATAATAGACATAGACAAGATTGAAATAAAAACCCTTCACTTAATTCATAAATTGGTAACCAGGGAAAAATGAACTGCACCCTTTTTAGGTCTTGCGTGCGTTGCAAGGCAGAGCCCTGCTCCGCCTCTGCGAGAGATTTTGTAGGAGAGGATTTTTTAGAAGAGGGAAGCCCCTCCCCTCATTTCCATTGGCTGGTGTCTATGTTAAACTGTAGTGTAATACTATTTTCCCAGTTGGCTCTGCGCATTGGAATAACATAAACAGCAGTGTAGACGTAGGACTGAGGTCATCTAGGTCTCTACTGACTATGTTAAACTTAATTTAGGTTTGCGCCAGCTAGCTCAGAGGTCACTGGAAACTTTCTTGAATGAATAGGGAGGGATAAGCTTCCCAGGCTCAGACAAGAAGGGATTCAGTTTCCGACAACCGCATAAACATGACAACTTTGCTCCCTCAGAATAAGAGTGTATCTCTAGAGTTGTGTGAAAACAATAGACAGCTATTTCACTCAGTCAGCAGTGCATACTTAGTTTCACCAGAATGCAGAGAAATTATTATTATTATTATTGAGTCTTGTATAGCGCGTGGTTACCCTTGGGAATAGAGAGACAGGCGTTTTCAATAAAAGGTGTTATTTATTGAGCAGTCTTCTTACTCATGCAAGAGAAATGAATTGCCACAATTGCAATACTTAAAGTAAAGTGCGTACAGTAAAAGTAGTATTAGGAAATAATACTGTAAAAGCATTGATATGGTTTCTTAGCCATATGATACTTTAAAATGGATAAAATATATACATACATAAATACATTGACTAACGTACTCAACTGGTGCTTCTAACTAAGCCTACCCCGGTGTACCTGACCTAAGCCTAATACTTGGGAAGGGATGAGTAAGTAGCAGTTTAAGTTAAGTTGGTTAAGAATATTTTGCCAAGAATCTGCATCTAGAATTCTCTTAAGGATTTAGTCAGCTCCGTACCTTGGTAATAGAATGTGGGAGGTCTGGTATCTCTTTCCTCAGGACTCGATATCCCAGCAACCCGCAAGGGTAGGCTGGAAACACCGGAGCTGGATTTTCTCGGCTGGAGAAAAAGACATCGTCTCTCTCAGTGCGTCAAACGGGAGGGGCGGCTTCCGTGGGCTCTCGCATCAGCTGGGCTCTCTGGCAAGTAGATGGCCGCTCTGCTCCAAATCACCGTGTGTTTGCTTAAGGCAACTGTTGGTATTTTATACCTGGTAGGTGCCGGGTTTGACGTAAGGTTGGACATAAGACGTCACTAAGAACTAACAGTTCTTTCTGGACTTCAGGAGTTCTTGTTCAAATCAAAACAAAAGCAGGGCGGATTTCCCGGGCTGCTGGAGGCTTGGCTTGTTTGAAGAACGCGTTGTGCTTTCTAGGAGTCGATGGGAGTAGCCGTGCTGTGCTTTGGACTGCATGGGCTATTACTGAATATGGATCTGATTCTTATGCCTTTATCAGGATATTATTGATTATAACCTCACAAGGGCATAAATCGGGAATATCAAATTAGGGTCCTAGATATAAACACGACAAAACGGTGGCCTGGCCTGCCATTGGAAATTAGGTGTTTTGGCAGCCTCCCTTTGGCTTGCGGTCTGGACTCGGTGGCCTGCTTCATGGCTGTAGCACTTTCTTATCTTTATGGGGCCATGTGTTTAAACACACGGCCCCATAAAGATAAGCAATCCCCATGCTCCGGCGCGATCCGCTATCGTTTTAGGGGGGGGGTGGTGTTTTGCTTCCAGACATTTTCTTCTTTCATTGAACCAGATATTTAAAAATAATAGGAACCTTTAATTTATTCAGGTTACGGGCAGCCCCCTTATTTCTTCCATTGATCGCAGGCACAGAATCCCCTTTGAAATGTAACAACTGTGTACTGTGCACAAGATTAAAGGCAGAATTATATTTCGGGCAACGTGAAAGGATAATGCTCTTTAAATAGCAAGCCATCTGTGGCAGGTGAAGCCAGCAATCCATCAATACCTGACTTGGGACCACGCACTATAAATACCTTAATACATAATATGCATTGCATTAATCTGACATTTCTCACATAATCCGTAATTATGGTTAAGAAAAGAATCAAAAGATTGGGTGGACTCGTGCAACATTGCTGCTCGCGAAATGATAAACTTGTTATATTGCTTGTTTGGCCCGATCTATTTTTCTTGCCTGTCTTTCTTAAAAACACGTTATTTCCTGGCTCTATTCCTGCTGGAGAATTAGAGGTGCGCACCTTTTATTATTCCCACAACGTCCACCTTTAAAAATAATTTTTGCTCTGAGGCCACCTGCAGAGCTCACTGATCACTTGGATGGCCTCTGCTGACGTGAAAAGGGCTACCCTTTGTAGATATCCTCGCTGGCTTGCGTGGCATACATTCATTCATTATTTAAATAATTTGGCGCTCTTCTGCCTTGTGGTGTCAAATTGTTCCCAGAGTATGTGCCTGAGAGGGGAGGGTTGCGGTGAAACCTCTGAAGGAGGTTTCACCTCAACCCAGGATAGTACAGCTTTATGGATTCTGGCTGCAGGGATTCAGTTACGTCCTTTATGACGTTTTAATGACGACAACAACAAGAACCCCTCCTGATATAGTATCCGGGAAGTCGGAAGGACAGATATAAACAAGCATTTGCAATGCAAACGGTCTTGCACTGACGCAAGTTTGAGCTATTGACATTGCAAATAACAATGCCTTTTATTTTTGTTTTCTTTTTAAAACCTAAATAAAAGACATTGTTATTTACAATGTCAATAGCTCAAAATCGCGTCAATGCGAGACCTATTGCATTGCAAATGCTTGTTCCTTTGTAATCCTCTAGACGAACATGTGGAGACAATGCATTAACCTTCGACTTAGCCAATTTCTTAAAATTACCCATAGATCCACATATATAAACCCAAATTGCTCAAACCTGTTTAAAAGAACCCATCCCAAATCTTAGACTCATATTATTTACCAGGGTTCACTGACCAAATTATTGTTTTTAGCTTCCCTTCACGTGCTGTCCTCAACCTTAAACAGGCCAGGAGAAAATTATTTTTGTTATTATGCAAATGTTACATTAAGCAAAACTGTTACCAGAGACGGGCTTGAGGACAAGAATATGGCAGTTGTTGTAAAGATGACTGCTTCGCAGGTATTTCTTCAAGTAAAGTATTTATTGAACAAGCAGGTTCATAAGCCACATCCACATACAATGAATCCTATATGGTAACTGACCCATTGCTATTCTGGAATACTATGATGTCACATGGAACAGCTGTACTTGCAACCTAGAAACCAAGATACCACAGCTCCCTCCTTTATATAACACTATATAATGAATAACAATAAAGTATCATAAGAATAGGACAACTAAAATAATTAACAAACTGGAAAACAAAATAAAAAGAAAAAGTAATTGCACATATTAATCGTCTAAGCAGTAAGTAAATACAACATTTGTCATTGAGTAAATCTATAATACACTAACCCCTCTCTTTTTTTTTTTAAACAGATTTTATCGATAGATCGCACAGTAAAGGCAGCACCTCGCACACCGAAGTTAACTGCACATCAATATAAAGCATCACAAAATTGGCAATCTATACAACATTTTAGAGTTCAATGTTTCATCAAACTGACCAAACATCCCCCCTCCCTCTCCACCTCCAGCCCCCCCCAACACCCCATACCCGGATCCCACCCACAACAGCACCTCCCGGTTTCTCCAACACAATCACCGACCAAAATCATGTGTACCCCTTCCTCCTGACCCGCCTATCCCATCTCCTGATCCATCTCCCGGTCCATCGGGGGCTCCAGCCAGAGGCCCTGATACTCTGCCCACTGCTTCCATATCTTTTTTCGTGGGCGCCCTCGGGCCACAAAGATTGGCTGTTCCAGCCCCATACAGAAATCAAGGCCCTTCTTCCACACCGAAACTGAGGGAGGGCGGGGGTCTTTCCACGCCTTGGCAATATCCATTTTGGCGAGGGTAAGGCCCAACAGCAGTAGATGCCTCTTATATATGTTACCCCCCACCCCTTCCAGGACGTGTAGTAATCCTAAATGTGGTGTGCGAGGAAGTTCCCACCCCAACACCTCGGCCATACAGTTCCACACCCCAGTCCAGAATCCAACCAGTGCACGACAGCTCCAAACCGTATGTATCAATGTCCCCTTCTCTTTACCACACCTGAGACAGTCTGGGGATGCAATGAGGCCAGCCCGCCACAATCTTTCCCTTGTTAGGTACACTTTGCGCAGGTATTTAAATTAGATCAATCGCAATCTGATCGCTATTGCCGCGCCTCTTGGGGCCTCCAGCGCCTCCCTCCAATCCTCCTCTTCAAGCGCCCCTACATCACGCTCCCACGACTCCCGAAGCTTCTGAAGCGTCGTAGAACAATGTATTACCAGCGTGCGATAAATACGGGAGATCTTTTTGTCCACTAGATCCCACATAAATACTTTGGCCTCCAGTGGGCTAAACTCCGGTAGGGAATCCAGACCCTTAAGACTCGGCCTGATGGCATGGTGGAACTATAGGTACCTAAAAAACTGGGACTGGGGCATATCATACTCCTCTCGCAAATCTTGGAAGGATTTGAGCGTCGTCCCTGACATCACATCTCCCAAAGACGAGATGCCGATAGCATCCCAACCCCCAAAGCCTTGGAGGGACGCCAGAGCAGGAAGACGGCCGTTGCGCCACAGCGGGGTCTCTTGCGTCAGCTTATCCCGCCATCCCACACGACGTAGAGCCTGTCTCCAAACTTGAAAAACTACCTGAGTGGCCGGGTAGTCCCCTTCGCAGCCGCGGCGCATAGAGGACCGTATGTAGCGTAGTGGATCCCATAAGATGTCTCTCCAGAGCATATGCCGGATCCCACCTATCTCCATACCACCATTCATTTAGAACTAAAAGTTGAGAGGCTTGATAGTACGACAATATATCGGAGGTTGCCAGACCCCCATCATAGGTGGATAGGAAACAGGTGTGCAGCGCTACCCGCACCATTCCCCCGCCCACAAATTCTGTCCCAATGCTGAATTTACATGTCGGAACCACTGAGGCGAGATCGGGTAAGGGTGATTTTGCAGTTGATAGAGCAATCGAGGGAGAGCCACCATCTTAAAGATGGCCGATCTGCCATATATAGTAAGGTACATTCGGGACCGCGTCTTCATCTCCAGGCGGACTCTATCCCAAACCGGCATCAAGTTGCGCTCCCAGGAGAGCGCGGAACACCCCCAAATACTTAATACCTCCCACCACAGTTTGCAGCATGGAAGCCCACTTCCCGACATTTGGGCCATCCCCCAGTACCCAGATGACCGATTTACGAGGGTTTAAGTAGAGACCTGGGGTCTCGCCGAATATCTGCATAATTTCTAATAGGCGCGGTCCCGACCTATCAAGCTGCGTGAGAAAGAACAGGACGTCATCGGCATAAAGGGCAATCTTGTCGGCCAGGCCTCGCTCCCACACGAAACCATGAAGCTGCGCATCCAGCCGCACCCAAGCCGCCAGCGGCTCCATTGCCAGGGTAAACAGATACGGGGAAAGGAGGCACCCCTGACGCGTACCATGTGCAATGGAAAATTTGGATGATATGGCCCCTGCCACCCTGACCGACGCCGTCAGATCCGTATACAAGAGTCTCAAATAGGACAAAAAGTGAGGCCCTAGGTTAAGCCAAGGCAGAAGCGCAAATAAATAAGTCCAGCTCAAGGAATCAAAGGCTCTGTCAATGTCTGCCAAGAGGAGTGCCGCCTGGACCCCAGTGCCCTGAATCGCCGCCACCGCTATGTGTGCCCTTCGTATATTATGCCTTGTTGCCCTACTGGGCATAAACCCAGCTTGATCCGGGTGAACAAGCTCCATGATATGGGGCAGGAGCCTGTTAGCAAGCGCTTTAGCCAGAATCTTAGCCTCAATATTCAGGAGAGAAATTGGGCGGTACGAAGCGTGTTGTTCCGGGGGCCTACCCGGTTTCTGAAAGACCACCACCTCGGCATGTCGCCAATCGCCAGAAGGGTACCTCTTTCCCTCGCTTCCTCCAGGGCAGCTCTGTAGTGGGTGTCTAACTGTAAGTGATATTTCTTAAAAAATTCGCTAGGGAACCCATTGGGCCCAGGGGCTTTCCCGGAGTTAAGCTCACCCAGCGCTTGACCTAGCTCCTCCGCAGTGAGAGGGAGCTCCAGACGGTCACGTACATCATCTGTCACCGTCCACGGCGGCAGGTCCGCTATAAATTTGTCTACCATGTCTGCCTGCCGATAAACACTCCTTCGAAGCATACTGGACCACGTAATACGCCGCAAAGCTCTCTGCCAGTTCCCGCGGGTCCGTGATCGGATCTCCCGCAGCATCTAGGAGTCCCGGTCAAAGCCTGCACCTGAAACGTATTCTGGCAGAGCCGGTGCAAAATCGTCCCGGACTTATCTCCCCACTGATAAATTCTACTACGCGTCGCCAGCCATACCTGCCTTGCCTCGTCCAACAGTATCACCGCATAGGATTGCTGTGCCAAGAGAAGCTGCCCCACCGCCTGGCCATCACCACCCATGCTACAGCGGCTCTCTAGGGTCTCCACCTCTGCCTCCGCCCGAATCAATTCTGCTTTCCGCCGCCAGCGCGCCGCCGCACACCACGCAATATCCACTCCTCGGAGCGTGGGCTTCAAATCCTCCCACATAGTGCCGGCCTCCGAGACAGATCCTGCGTTCTCCACCCAATAAAGAGCTATGGCTTCCCTCATGTGCCTCTGATATTCCTCGTTCTGGAGATTCCATGTAGAGAGGCGCCATAGAAACGGCTGCCGTCCCCTATCCAGGGCAAATTCTATGACCACAGGGGAATGATCCAAGAGCCCCCTGGACAACACTGCGCCGATTCCACCCTGCCAATAGCCGAGCGGGGGACAAATATATAATCTAGCCTCGAGAAGGACCCGTGGACAGCCGAAAGGTATGTGTATTCCCGCCTGCACGCATGTAAGTATCGCCATGTGTCCACCCAGTTCAGACCTCGTACCAAATCCCCCAGTTTAGTGGTCCCACCCGTCAGCTGGCCTCCCCCGGGCCTGCATCTATCCAACAACTTATCCGTGACATCATTCCAGTCCCCCCCAACTATTGCCGGCGTCTCGGGGATATCAGCCCAGATCGTGAACAGCTGCTCCACTAATGACCACTGCAGCGGGGGCGGGGCATACACACTACCCAGAACTAGGGACTCTTCTCCCACCATGCCCCTAATGAATATATACCTGCCCTGTGTATCAACCCATTGGGTGGAGTGAACATATGAGAGCCTACGGTGGACTAGAATAGCTACCCCCGGGATCCCCTAACAAAGCCTGCATGATACACCTGCTGATAGCCAAAGCCCTGGAGGCAGAGGATTTTGTTGCCCAACAGGTGGGTTTCCTGCAGAAACAGTACATCAGCACGTTCTCTCTTCGCCTGCCGCAAGACTGGGCCCCTTTTGATCTTGTCAAGCATACCCCTCACATTCCAGCTCATGACTCAGAGGTATGCTCTAGGGCCTAAGGCCTTCAACCCAGCAGTCGCCATTCAAAACCGAGGAAGGGAAATCGCCCCAAGGCGGGCCACGAAAGGAAGCACACAGGAACCCCGGAAATTCTCTTACCGTCATGCGATCGAACACCTCCAAGTCCCCCCTGTAACCCATTAAACTGCTCCCCCCCCACCCTCAGCCTCCCCCCCCTACCTCAAAAACACTGAAGTACCTGTCGCGGTATAGACATCCCTCGGCCCCAAATGGGAGCCCAGAGAACAGCCACACCAATGGATCCCCGTCAACCTAACCATTTACCCAACTCCCCCCTAACAACCCATAAGTAAGTGGCACAAATGGTCCCGCCCCCCACATGTCCCCCCCCACCCCATCACCCCTTATAAATGGAAATCGTTAAGCACTATAGCCAGAAGTCACATAAGTCACTGATCCCCCCAGGAGCTGCGCCACGCCGGCGCCTCAGGCAGGCCAAGCACAGCTGATCGCTGCAATGGTTAGCGCTTCTCCGGCTGTGTGTCCACAGCGCAGGGTTCCACTATTCGGAGATCAGGCGGACCTCCGGCATCCTCGGCAGCCCCCCTTGAGTTGGAGCGTTTCCGAGTTCTGGACCGCCACTGCATGCCCCTTTTCGGCCCCGGGCCGTGTGGGAGCGGGCATCATTTTGTGAAGAGTCGAATTCAAGGCCCGGCGGGGTATGCGCCCTAACCTTCACTGTCTCATCAGTCCATTGAAATACTTCCTCCGGGGTATCAAAGAAATGAGTACGGGATTGAAAGACTACCCTCAGACGGGCCGGATAGAGCAATGCATAGGGGAGCTTGAGATCCCTGAGTCGCGCCTACGCTGCCATAAAGGACTGCCGTTGCTGTTGCACAAGCCTTGTATAGTCGGGAAAGATAAGAATCCGCTGATTGTCATACATTAGAGGCTCCTTCGCCCGCGCCTGCTGCAGGATGACATCCCGATCATGATAGTTCAGCAGTTTAGCTATCACCGGCCGAGGACGGGACCCCACGGGCAGCTTCTGGATCAGAGCCCTGTGCGCCCGCTCTATCACAAAGCATCTTGAGAGGGAATCCGGGGGAAGCCAGCTCTCCAGCCATTGGGCCAAGAAGTGCTTCATGTTGCCCTTCTCGCAGCCTTCCGGAAGTCCAACGAAGCGCAGGTTGTTCCGCCTGGCCCGCCCTTCTGCATCCTCTGCTCAGAGCGCCAGGTTTTTCTGGATACTTTCCATGGTTGCTACTTTGCGTTTCAAGGTCACTACATCGTCCTCCACGCCAGAAATCCTTGTTTCAACCTCTGTGATACAGCCCACTGCGTTGCGCAAGTCCTGTCGCAGGAGGGTAACATCCGCACCCACAGCCCCGATCTTCACGTCTAACATGTCCCTAGATTGTGTGATGGCTGCCATCAGCGCCGCATTATCAGGCCCTGGGTTGGGGGGCCCTCGGCTGCCCCGGCACAGCCACCCTGTCCCGTGTATTTGTCTATGGGTCCATGTTTCGTGACTGTGTTACCGCTCCCACCTCTCGTCATCGTAGGCTGCAGGCAAGACCCCCGCTGTAGGCGTCGCTGTATCCCTTACCAGCTCCCGGCCTCCGGCACCCCAACGGAACAATGAATGTTCAGGCAATCCGTCGGACACCAACGATAAGACCAAGCACTATGCTCCACATGTTGAGGCCTCCGTTGCGCACTTCTGCCCCTCCAAGCTCCTTGCTGGCCCTCCACCGAAGTGACCGGTCCCCCCGTTCCAGGGCTCGCCACCCGCAGCCGTGTCCGTCCTCCACAGGGTGCCTGGGCCTGCCTCCACGCCTCCTACAGGATTCAGATGCAGCCAATGCAAGCCCACTCCAGGCAGCCCCTCATCAACCAGTTACGCTCAAGTCCAGCACCAGTCAGAGGCCAGGACCCCAAGAACCGCCCCGTGTGAAGCCCTGAAGTCCGTGCACGCGGGCCCCCCACAGTCCGCACTAGCCAGGGAGGACCAGGACTCTCCACAGCTGCCACCCAGTGTCCAGTCGCGGGGCCAACTGCACATCAATGGGAGGGGGCCCCCCCGCTTGCCCTTCGTCACCACTCCGGCCCGAGCCAACCGCCGGAGCTGCCGCTGGGGGAGGGGGGGGAGACAAAGGGATGAAGGAGGCCCCCTCTTACTTGAGGCTCTGCTGCCAGGAGAAGTCCCACCAATACCGTGCCTGGGTCAGCCCCTCGGGGGAAGCACCAAAATCGAGGCCCCGGCTTCACTGGGCGAACCAGGCCGCCCGCCGCGTCTGCTCCCCGGGTCGGCTCCTCAGCTGCTTATCTGCGCCACTCCCAGGTATCCAGTGGGGCCCAGGGCCGGTATCCAGTGGGCCCGGGGCCAGTCCAAACAGCCAGGAGATCAGGGGCACCCAGTCCGGGGCAGCATCACTCGTCCCTCGCCACCTCAAATAGAAGTGGTGGAGAAGTGTGGCTCAATGGTTAGAGGAGGCATACCCGGAAGCTGAGATCAGACCCGGGACCAGGGTTCAATTCCCGACGCGGCAGGGTCTGAGCCCAAGTGTCCACGGACTCGATAATTCTCACTTCGGTGCCTACTCGAATCACGGGTTCACACTCTGCAACTCTGGGCAATAGCTTGCTTAATCTCCACTACGGCCCCCCGCGGCGGGATGCCTGGCTTTCACCTTGGGGATGCCCAGTACGGGTTATCTCACAGGGAGACAGGTGACGCGCAGGTTGACGCCCTCGCTGTGCCTGAGTCGTGCCGGAGTCCTGCCCGTCTGCGCCCGTCAGCGTCCCGGAGGCGTCGGGGCGGCGTAGGACCTTGACCGGCACTACTCTGGCTGCGATGATCTGCTATTCTTCTGCGTCACTGCGGGACTTGCGGGGCCATTCTAGTTCTTGCCGCTCCGTTTTTCCGGGGCGGTTTAGGGGCAAACGCTGCTGCCCGTCCTGCGGCTGGAGGCCTGCCTTGTCTTGTGCTACAGTGTCACGCCAGGTAATTGCTGATGCGCGGCATCTTTGTATGCTGCTGAACACAAGGTCGGTAGGTCGTCATGCCCTGCATATTCATGACCTTTTGGTCAGGGAAAATCCTCTGTGCCTGCTACTGACGGAAACCTGGCTCGGAGAGGCTTCCCACCCGGACGTCTTCTCCGCCATTCCGCCGGATTATAACATCTTCCGGCAGGACAGAGCGAAGGTGAGGGGGAGTAGCCGTGGTGGTGAAAAAGAGCGTCTCCTGCTCAGTACTTCCCTTGAACCCTATTGGGAATGCCGAGTCGCTTGCCTTCACGATCAGATTGTCCCCGGGTCAGGCCCTGAAGGGGTTGCTGGTCTATAGACCTCCAGGTCCTGTGGGTTCCTTCTTAGAGGATCTACAGACAGTTGTCTCCGAGTTGGCGCTGTCCACTCAGCACTGCATTGTGGCCGGCGACTTCAATTTCCATCTGGATGCGGCGGATGACCCTGATGCGGCCAAATTGATGGATGTTACATCTCCGCTTGGTCTTATGCCTTGCGTATTAGGGCCAACACATGAGAAGGGGCATACCCTGGATCAGGTGTTTTCATCTGTTCCGCTTATGGAGGTTGCTACCCTGCAGATGCTCTGGACCGATCACTGGTTGATCAGCTTTTTGGTGCTGGAATGCGCGCGTCCGGATTACAGAGCGCCTACCTTGCTTAGACCGGCCTCGAGAGCGCTTCATAGAGTAACTCCTGACTTGCTCGAGCAGGCGCTGCTGGAGCACCCCTGTCTTCTCTCGGGTGATCTGGATAGTGACACGGAGACTCTGCAGCGTTGGCTTACCGATCGGTTGGAAGATCTCGCTCCCAAGGTTGTCCCCCGGTCCACGGTGGCTCGGCATTCTGCCCCGTGGTTTACGGAGGCGCTCCGTGTGGCTCGTAGGCAGTGCAAGGTGGCCGAGAGGGCCTGGCGCCTTGTGTACGATGGGGAGGCTACACTTGCCTACAAGGCGGTGTTGAAGGCTTACCATCGGGACATTCTCGGTGCCAAGAGGGTTTATCTGGCTAGGAGGATAGAGGCATCTGCGAACTCCTGTAAGGAGATCTTTAATATTGTGAAGGAGTTTACGATCCCCAGCTCCCATCCGCCCCCTCCAGCTTCGGCGGATGCTTGGGCATGCGATCTCGCTGGTTTCTTCACAAATAAGATCAAGGCCATTCAGGCCACCTTCGTGGAGGAACCGGATGGAGGGAGTGGCGCGAGGCTGGACTTTGGACTGCCGCAGACTTCGGTGGCAGTGCTGTCCGACTTCCCTACTGTCTCCAGCGAGGCCTCTTTTACGTTGTTGGCCAACCTCAAATCTGGCTCGCCACTTGACCCCTGCCCTGCCAAATTTTTGGCCGGGATGGCGGCAGTGGTGAACCCTTTGGTCAACCCTATCCTTAATGCCTCTCTGAGGGAGGGACGGGTCCCTAGCTCTTGGAAAAGAGCGATGGTGATCCCCCTCCTAAAAAAACCGGGCCTTGACACCGAAGTCTTGGCGAACTACAGGCCTATCTCGCTGTTACCAGCACTAGCGAAGCTTACGGAAAAACATGCTCACGGCGCTCTCTCTAGTTTTTTGGAAGCCAATAATCTGCTCCATCCATCTCAATCGGGCTTCCGACCTAATTTTAGTACGGAAACAGCTTTGATAGAGGTGACTGAGATCATCAGGGAGACTCTGGATGCCGGCGGCAGGGCCATGCTGGTCATGTTAGATCTCTCGGCGGCTTTCGACACCGTCCCCCACAAGGCGCTTCTAACTAGGCTTTATGACATCGGCCTGAGGGGGACGGTGCTGAGGTGGTTTACTTCTTTCCCAGAGCTCCGCCGAGATGCCGCCATTGGGAGTTGGGGTTCCACAGGGTTCTGTGTTGAGCCCCACATTATTTAACATCTTTATGTCCCCTCTGGCAGCCTTGGTGGAGGCGTATGGGGCCCAGATCGTCTCCTATGCCGACGACACGCAACTCCTCTTCACATGCGGGAAAGATCAAGAGTTTGTGGGAGAGAGAATCCGGGACTGCCTTGCGCTGGTCTTCGACTGGTTCCAGCGGAACGGTCTGAGGGCCAACTCAGGCAAGTCCGAGATCTTATTTTTTGGTTGCGTTGCCGATCCGGAGTGGCAGCATTGGTGGCCGTCCGACATGAGTCCTCCTGCACAGTCTTCAGTGGTGGCCAAAAATTTGGGCGTCAAGCTAGACAATCAGTTGTCGCTCCGAACTCACATCCTTGGCCTGGCCGGCACCTGCTATGGATTACTGAAAATGCTCCGCAAATTTTTGCCTTTGTTATCTGAGGAGCACAGGAGGATTACAGTGCAGGCTCTGGTCGGTTCGAGGCTAGATTATGCCAATGCTCTTTTTCTCGGCCTTCCTGATTATCTGGTCCAGCGCCTTCAGGTGGTGCAGAACTCTGCTGCCCGGGCGATCTTTGGCCTAGGGAGACGAGCTCGAGCGTCCGGGTTGCTCCAGTCGCTTCATTGGCTCCCCATTAGGAAGAGGATCCAGTTTAAATCCTTGACCCTGATGCATAAAGCTCTGCATGGATCAGGAGCGGGATATCTGCAGCGGAGACTGACTTTTTATCGTCCAGCTCGTTCCCTCCGCTCGGAAGCTCTTTGCAGAGCGGTGGTTCCACGGGTGAGGAAGGCCCGCGCGGGAGGGCGGTCTTTTGGTTGCAGAGCCCCCCAGCTTTGGAATCTGCTTCCATTTTCTCTTCGGAGTACTGCCAATTTGCTCCAGTTTAGGAGGGGCCTGAAGACCTGGCTTTTTAACTCCTAGTCTGTTTTATTGCCCATTGTTTTTGTTTTGTTCTGTTGTCTGTTTTTAGCTGTGTTGTGTTATTTCAATATGAGTTGAGGGTGGAAAGCGTCGGGACACTCCCTGTGAGTAGCTGTACGCTATACAAAAGCTCAATAACATAACATAACATAACAAAAGCCAGGATGGGTTCCCAATGCAAGCGCCGGGACACCCCGTTGGGATAGCCGTGCGCTATGTAAGATACACTAAAAAAAAAAAAAAAAAAGTGGGGTCATCTCAGAAGCTCTCGCTCCGCAAGTTCCACCCAAAGCGCCTCCACGGGGGCCAGCACAGCTCCCTTAACCAAGAGATATGCGGCAGTATTCTTGGGGCCCGGGACCCTTCCCAGCACCTGCCTCGTGTATGTGCGCCAAGAAAGGAGGAGCAGCGACCGCCGACGGTGTGTGTTTCAGCCCAGCCAGGCCGTAGCTTGAGGATCGCCTGATGGTCCCACTTCTGACCATGCAGTGACCCAAATGTCCGTGCTGCCCGAGTGTACAGGTGGGCAGTGTACTTCAGCCCCCACACGCCTCTCCACTCGTGTGCCCCTACTGTTGCTCCACTGCTCACCTTCACCGCGCCGTGGGTGGTAGGGAAGCTTCGGGCCAATGTCCGGTACAGCCTGTGGGCATGCGCCAAAATCGAGGTCCCAGCTTTGCCCTCACTTGTAGGCCCACGGGTCTATCGCCTGAGGACCTGCGTTCCAGTTCGGAGCCACCGTCACCGGACTGCTCCGGGGTCCGTGTCGTGCCACCTGGTCCCTTCCCTGATCCTGACTGCTCGGGGGCCAACCTCCGCTCCGCTGCTGTACTGCACAACGCCGCCGGGACCGCGAAACTCCAGGTCCCGGCTTGATTTACACAGGCAGGCCTCACCCCTCGGGGTCTCGTATCGCCGTCACCGATGCTCGTTTACGGCCCAGACTGCTCATGTGGGTCCGCGCTGGCGTCCAACGCCGGAAACACTTGTTTGGGGCACTTAGGAGCGGAGGGAAGGCAGGATAAATGATCGGATCAGTGTATGGCAGGACGGAGCGTCTCTAAGCTGCGTCCGCCATGTTGCTGCGCTAAGCCACGCCCCCCCCCCCCACTAACCCCTCTCTTAACAAATGCATTTCACATAACATAACTCCTATACCTCACTGGTACATTTATTACTCTCCCAATGCGTGTTGTTTGTACAATGCTCCCTGAAGATTGAGAATTATCCTCAACGAGGGCTGAAGAATCAATGGAACCGGAACTTGTAGAAAGTTGCCCAGAAGTAGAAGCAACACTGTTATCTGTAGTAGAATGCATGACTTCGTCCCACATCCAGTTCAATGAAGAGGAAGAGTCAGCATTTTTTTCAACATGTTTGGTATTTTTATATAACGACAATCTGTTGTAATGCCATACATTTCCATCACTCAATTTTGCTGATTTAGAGTATGGTAAGGTGACCTGTAAAGGTGATGAATATTTGCTGTGACCTTTCTTAACTTTATTAGGTAATTTCACCTTGACCCAATCGCCAACTTCCAACTTAATATCATTGGTATTATGCCTTTTATCAAATTTGGTTTTGCAAGAATCATGCATTTTCCTTATGTTGGATGTTACCAAAGCTGGTGACCATTTGCTGTGGATTTTCTTCATGTTCCAGGCTACATTATCTTTACTGAATGGTTCTCTTCCTCTTAAGATCCTGAAAGGACTGTATCCAGTACCAGTGGGAGTGATTCTATACGCCCACAATGTGCATAACAGTGCTTTTTCCCAGTCTTTTCCTGCCTTATTTGCAGCCTGAATACTGCCCATTATCACTCTGTTGAATCTTTCAACACTAACCATTCCCTGCTGGATTATAAACTGGAGTGCACTTTTTACAGATGCCATTCCTTTCTAAAAACTTCTTGTACTTTTCAAACAAAAATTGAGGACCATTATCACTCAAAATTTCCTTGGGAATACCTTCACGAATGAACACATTTTGTAAAACATTAACAACATGTTTGGTGTCAAAATTTTCCATAATATCCACTTCAGGCCATTTTGAATACTCATTAATGATTACAAGAATGTGTTTGATGTTCCCATCCTTGTTTTCGATGGGACCAAGCCGGTCTATACAAAGATTCTCCCATGGATTTTCTGGAATAGGTCTAAACCCTAGGGTGTGTCTGAGTATCTTTAAAGATTTGTCTGAATTAGAATATATTACACAGTCTTTAACAAAATGTTCAGTGTCTTTATCTAAGCCAGGCCGCCAATATAGCATTTTGATTCTAGATTTAAGTTTAGAAATCCCCAAATGTCCTTCATGGTTGATTTTTAATATCCTCATCCTCAAGGTCGTGGGCACCGCAATTCTATCACACATACAAATGTACCCATTATCATCAATGGACAATTAATCTTGAATCTCCCACGTAGCCTTTAGATCTCCTTGTAGGTTGTTCTTGTTAGGTCATCCTTTAGAGGTGAAGTCTGTAACTTGTGACAAACTAATGTCTTTTGAAAAACCATCATCCCATTCTTCTTTGGAAATGGCGTTGGTGTCATCAAAAACAATAGCTACACTAACTTTTTTGGATTCATTGTATGTACCATAATCTAGAGGAATTGGTGACCTGCTTAAGTAGTCAGCCACTTGATTATTCTTTCCTGGAAGAAACTCAACGTCATATTTAAAATCCAATAATTTCAAACTCATATTTGCAATCCGGGGAGTAGCTTTGAGTATTCCCTCTGACGTTAAAACCTTAAGCAGTGGCTTGTGGTCGGTGCAAATAATAAATCTAGTGCCCCAAATAAATTGTCTAAAAGGGGCCCAGACTGTAGCAAGCATTTCCTTTTCTATTACAGAATATCTCACCTCCGATGGAGAAAGTGAACGTGAAGCGAATGCTATCGTTATCTCTTTACCATCCTCATTAATTTGTGATAAAACTGCACCCAAACCTCTATCACTAGCATCAGTTGTAATAATGCTGTGAGCTAGATAGTCAAAAGCTTGGAGAGGGAGAGCACGTGCAAGGTCAGCTTTGATTCCTTGGAAGTCTTGTTCTAGGCCATCATTCCATGTAAATTTGTTCTTGACTTTCAATAGTTGTCTTAAATTATAGGTCTTGGTAGCAAAATGACTAATAAATTTGGAATAAAATTCGGTTAATCCAAGAAAAGATCTTATCTCATCTTTGGATGTAGGTGAAGGTGCTTTCTCAATGGCCTCCATTAAGTTCCTCTTTGGAGATATGCCTTCACTACTGACCTGGTGTCTAAGATATGTAAAAGAGTTCAACCTAAATTTACATTTTTTAAATTCTGCTGTTAAACCTTTCTCCATCACTTTCTCTAGAACAATGTTCAATCTCTCATCATGTTCATTTAAATCACGCCCCATTATCAGTATATCATCTTGGAAGTATGTATTACCTTTAATACCTTTAAATAACTTATGAATCAAACGTTGAAACACGGCTACAGCCGAAGCTAGACCGAAGGGCATTCTTATGAATCTATAACACCCAAACAGCGTAATAAAAGCTGTTAAACTTCTGCTGCTCTCCTGTAACTCAACCCGATGATAGGCTGAAGTCAGATCTATCATACTAAACCTCTTTATACCCTTTGTTTGTGACAAAAGCTCATCAATTTTGGGGAGTGGAAATTTGTCAATTATGATGTTTTTATTAAGATCTCTTAAATCAATGCATTGTCAATCGATTGTCGGGTTTGCGAGCTATGACTAAGGGAGCCAACCACTCCGCGCTCTCCACAGGTTCAATGATACCTTTGTTTCCAATTTGTCCAATTCCTTCAAAACATCATCTCTGATACTCAATGGGATATTTCTTGCTTTATGACATGGGTCTTGCATTTTGTTTAAGCATTATTTTATGTGTAAATCCCTTCAATTTCCCTACCCCACCAGTAAATACTTTAGGAAATTGTCTAGTTATGCTCTCAGTAAATTCCTTATTCAAATCATCAATAAGCATAACTTGATCAGTAGCTTTGTGATTTAGTATAATGCCCAATTCACCCTGGTCCATCCAACCTAAAACGGAAGGACCTTTTTCAGCAACATAAAGTTTTCCCATGGTGGACCTGTGTTTGAATTTAAATAATTCTTCGAAATAACCCACCATAGGGATTTTCTCCCCCGTGAACGTTACAGGTTGTATATCTGATTGTTTTAATTTCTTGTTGATAATGTGGGCCAATTCTCTATCCTAAACTGCTCTCTGCACAATTGTATAAGGCGACCCAGAATCAGCTACTATCTGAATATCAACCCCACCAATGTCGATATTGCAGATAGGCTTTTTTCCCAGAAGTGTTGATGTTCAAGACCACATTATTGGTGTCATCAGCATCTAAAATACAAAGTATGTCCTCATCAGAAGATGAGTCATTATCGCTATTACCAGCCTCCTTGCCATCTATAAAATGTACATGTTTCTTTTTGCTTTTGTTTACCCGTCTTCTACACACTTTTGAAAAATGCCCTATAACACCACAATACGTGCATTTTGACTTAATAGCAGGACACCCTTTTTCAAAAGCATTATGGCCACTATAACCACATCTATAACAAATATTTTTGTTGTCAAAACCTTTCCTTCCTTTATACATGTTCTTCTTATTATCACTTTTCATAGATTGATTATCTGATTTCCTACTGTCAAATCTTTTTTTTGCTTGTACATTAGCAACATTGCTATCATCATTCTTCTTTAACAAGACTTGTGCACACCTTTTAGACATTTCCGCTTTTTTAATTATGGCAGTGAGCTCCTTCAAAGGAGCATCCCCACACACCCATAGCTTTTCTTGAATTGAAGAGTTATTACCTAAAAATACCCCTGTACCCCAAAACCCAAACCTACCCCTGAACCCTAAAGTACCCCTGTACCCAAAAACCCAAACCTAGCCTTGAACCCTTAAAATACCCCTGTACCCCAAAACCCAAACCTACACCTACACCTGAACCCTAAAAATACCCCCAAACCCAAACCTAGCCCTGAACCATAAAAATAACCCTGTACCCCAAAACCCAAACCTACCCCTGAACCCTAAAATACCCCTGTACCCCAAAACACAAACCTAGCCCTGAACCCTAAAAATACCCATGTACCCCAAAACCCACACGTAGCCCTGAACCCTTAAAATAACCCCGTATCCCAAAACCCAAACCTACCCCATACCCATAAAAATACCCCAAAACCCAAACCTAACCCTGAACCCTAAAAATACATCTTTACCCCAAAACCCATACCTATCCCTAAACCCTAAAACTACCCCTGTACCCCATAACCCAAAACTATATCTGAACCCTTAAAATACCCAAACACCCCAAAACATATTATTATTATTATTGCATTTATTGAGCGCACAGCTACCCGGAGGTTTCCCGGCGCTTGCCTTGGGAACCCGTCCTGGCTTTTTTCCCTGTGAGATAGCCCCTACAGGGCATCCCCAAGGTGAAAGCCAGGCATCCCGCCGCAGGGGGCCGTTGTGGAGATTAGGCAAGCTTAATGCCCAGAGTTGCAGAGTGAGAACCCATGATTAGAGCAGGCAGCGAAGCGAGAATTATCGAGTCCGTGGACATTTGAGCTCAAGACCCTGCCGTGTCGGGAATTGAACCCTGGTCCCGGGTCTGACCTCAGCTTCCGGGTCTGCCTGCTCTACACCGTGAGCCACACTTCTCCACTTCTCAACATATACCTCAGTACCCCAAAACATATACCCCTATACCCATACTTACTTATCCAAACATTTAAAAAAAACATGCTTTTACCAAAAAATGCATTAACAACGAATTTCGTTGTAAATATATGCGTGGTAAAAGCATATAAAATGTAATGCCATGCGTTATAATGGCATTGTGGAGTCATGGTACTTTCGTAATGAAAGTATGCGGAGTGATGGTATGCGGAAAGAAAGTTGCGGAATGATGGGTGTTTACCCTCCCCCGGTAAGTACATTGGTGGCACGGCGGCCCACATCTCCAGCAACATACTCATATTGTTTCACCACCGCTTTAAAAAATGCACAGGTCTCTCTCATTGATGGCCAGCACCGACATACTCTTTTAGACACACCTCCCGCCACAAGTTCTAGAATTGCGAACTTTAGAGCTGGGGAGCTACGTTCGAATCTCGGCATCCGCTCCACCCTGTTTAGGCCCGCCCCCAGACCCAAAACCCGAGGTTAAGAGATTGGGCGTCTGGCTCGAAAAAGACCTTTTGTTCGCCACACAGGCAAAAAAAGTAGCCGGGACATGCTTTGGGCTCCTTAAATCAATCCGAAAGATCCTGCCCTTACTCCCTCCTACCGCAAAAAAACTACTGATCCAAGGCCTAATACTCTCCAGGATCGACTACAGCAATTCCATCTACCTGGGCGCTCCTGAAGCCACCCTGAACCGGCTACAGAGGATCCAAAATGCGGCTGCCCGGATCGTCACCAACACACCCGCCAGAGCCTCAGCCAAACCGGCTCTTAGGCTCCTCCACTGGCTCCCGGTTAGGGAACGAGTCCAGTTCAAAGCCCTTTGCCTGGCCCACAAATCGCTGCAAAACATAGGACCTCCGATCCTAGCTAAATTCATCACACATTACAAAGCCTCAAGATCTCTCCGTTCCGATCAGGAACATTTCATCACCATCCCCAGAGTCAAGAAGGCCCGCACGGGCGGAAGACGCTTCTCGGTTCATACAGCACGTCTCTGGAACGCCCTACCCCGCGAGATAAGAACAGAATCCAACTATCTACGTTTCAGAAAGAGGCTGAAAACCTTCCTATTTCCATAAATCCCCACCACACCTCCTTGCCCCTCTCTTCCCTCAGGTTAACTGTTCCTAGCGCTGGGATACTCACGGGTGACTACGCGCTCTATAAAATTTATTAATAATAATAATAATAATAATCCTGTGATTCCAGGCAAATCCCTTTGTCTCCCCGTGCCTACCACAAATGAATCTGTTCTTCTGTGATGTAAATTTTGCTCATGCCATGTTGTCGAGTTTGCACTATATAATATTGCAAGGAAAAATAAAGTAGGGAAACTCGAGTTCACACTCTACTGAACGCGCACTCTTAAGTGCATCAGCAGTGCACTGTGAATCGGAGCGTTTCACAGGCCTGTCACAGATAAGAAATGCTATCAAAACGAAATCCTACAAAACAATATACTAGTGGCCGGCAGCAATTCATACCCAGACAACGTCGGGACGGGCTGCTAGTATTGTATAAGGAAAGATGTTAAATACTTAAGATCCCTGTTAACTCAAATTGGTTTCCAAAGTTCAATCCTTGAAAAATGTCCTTTAAGATTGAATGATTTCATACATAAGAGAAACTTGAAGAAGAATGATCCCCTTTTTTTTTAAGTTCATGTGCTTTAAAGTAAACAGTTACCGTAAATCCACGAGTGATGATCCAATTGTGCACAACGATCGTGTTTATGCCTCGTTATGCCGCTGCTGGACAAAACGTGTAAAGCGATCGTATTAGCAATCGTTGTGCCGATATCGTTATGCTGAGAGTCACTGTTGTTTGGTTGCTAAGATACGTTCCCACAAAATGGCCGCGACGTAAAGTTACGTCATTTGACATTACGCAATATCGTCACGCGTAATAAACGCTTCGTTCTATTTCTTGCGTGAGCTGTGACGCTCGCAAGACAAGTCAGAACAAGCGGCGTAGCGGTGAAGAAAGAACGTTGCCGCTTGATTAAAAATGCTTGAAGCGCAACCAGTATAACTGTAGGTACGATTTTTCTATATAAAGAAAAAAATATATAGTTACTCACACACTCGCCGGTAAAGATTTCAAATTGTGGATATTTAAATTTTGGAGTCCTTGTTCAATATTTAGTCTTTATCCAACACTTAGCTTGAAAGAAAAGTTTCTACTTCAAGACCAGTTTCGATGATGAAAAAAAATATATCAGAAGCTTGAAGTCTTCTCTTTATAAGGGAAAGTCGCTAATGAAAACAATCATTATTGTGAGCAGTATGCTCTGCTTATTCGGTTTGTTTTCCACTGCTTGTACTGTAAAAATCTTGAAATCTTGCTTGCAGTCAGGGTTCTTCACGCGAAGTAAAAGATTAAAGATCCCGTCCTGTCGCCATTGTAAAGATGACTGCTTCGCAGGTATTTCTTCAAGTAAAGTATTTATTGAACAAGCAGGTTCATAAGACGCATCCACATACAATGAATCCTATATGGTAACTGACCCATTGCTATTCTGGAATACTATGATGTCACATGGAACAACTGTACTTGTAACCTAGAAACCAAGATACCACAGTTGTGTGATGGAACAAATTGCAGAACATTGTCCAACTTCAAGCCAGTGTCAATATTTACTAGAGTGCGCAATGTTTACCATCCATCATGGAGATTACATTTGCTGAGAAAATCAACAAGATGGGAGAAAGTGAAGGTCAATCCAAACAATCATAAAATCTCATCAGCCCATTAATCTGGGAGTTTAACTCTGATTAATGCATTTACATGGGCAATTTATGATCTACACACTTCCATTCACACCCTAAGATAGATGTATTTGGATTTTCTTTAGATAATCTAAGTGCCCACCCTCCAGCTACTCTTACATTTCAGCACAGACCTGAAGCCCACAACAGCATGTGTCAGGGCATCGACTAGTGATTTGTCACATTATTGGCATTTAGCAAGTGGTTATTAAACACCAGCTGGGGTCTGGTTGAGTAATATTGGTTCTGCCTACTGGAGGATATTAAGTGTTAACAAGAAGTAGTGATACTATATGGGAATGAATTTTTACAAAAGTACTTTCCAGCTTGAAAATTTAAATTAGTCACTGGTGATGTATTTAATTAGCAATCATTTTTTTTATTCATTTTTTTTAATATACGACTTGAAAACAGAGTTAACATACATTTGTACATGCAATCACTTATTGACCGTGAATATTACATTCCTATTTCCGACTTGGTTATCTATTTGGAAGCTCACATCCCCCACAACCACCCCTTCACATTGTCTGCTTTACATCATTCAGCTTTTTTCCAGTCAGGATCTATCCGTTGGTACAGATGTTCCCTTAGAATGTGTTCCCCCCTCCCCCCCCATATCCGTTCCCATTTCTTGGAACAGCCTCCGTTTATATATACTGACTTTTCAGCCACCATGACCCAGTCCATGTCGTTGCACCAGTCCGAGTATGCTGGCATAGTTTGGACCCCCAAGTATCTGGCAATATTACGCTTAGCTAGTACCATGCCCAAAGTCGCCCAGTCCTGGGATGCATGATTTAGATCCGTAGGTTCTCACACATTTAAAATACAGCGTTTAGGTTCTGGTGGCACCGGAGCACCATTCTATTCATGATCGCTTCCCAGTATGCTCGACCATCAGGACAGTCCCATATTGTGTGAAAGAATGTTCCCACAGCCCCACATTGTCGGTAGCAGAGCTGATCGGCAGCTCTCCCCATTTTGATTAAAGTCAGTCTAGAAAAGTTCATTCTGTGGAGCACCTTGATCTGCACAAGTCTCAGTCTGGAGGGTTTTGCTACCACCCCTAGGGATTCTAGTGCCTCCTGCCATCTATGTTGTCCAGCTCCCACACATATGCCTGCCATTTCTCACGGAGACACTCTGTGGGGTCTGGTTGTTTATTGATTCATTTTGATATATCAAGGAGATGGCCCTTCGATCAATACGGTCCGTAAAGAGCCTATCCTCCAAGGGTGAAGCTTCTGGGAGGGCTGTCTCTTGCGGGATGGCGGCCATCAAGTCATGTCGAATTTGGAAATATCTGAATTTTTTTTCTGCTGGTGCCATTTGATACGTTTCCTGCAGTTGTTTAAATGAGATGACCCTCCCCTTGCTCCAGAGGTCACCGACCCTGGAGATTCCAATTAGGTCCCATTGTTTGAACCCTTTGCAGTTGCCCAGCCTGCCCCAGTAAACTCTGTAGACATGTTATACCATCCCAGTTTCTTTTGGGCCATGTGCCATATATGGACTGTGTGTGCAGTTGGCCCTGTGAGCCTTCTCCCCTTGACTTTTGTTGTAGAGTGCCCTCATAACCCCTCCCTCCCCCAAAACGAATCGGCCCAAACGGAATGCAGGTTGTCCATGGCTATCCGTGCCGGTTTGCCTTCCCATAAGAGGTTGCACACTTCTGGAGCTGGTGTATTTTGCAGGGCGTAGAGCAATCTCGGCAACTCCATCATTTTAAAAGGTGCAGCGCGTACTAGTAGTGTCAGGGGGAGGGATTCCTAGTGTTTAGTGTCCCTGCGCAACCTTGTAAGGAGCTCTTGAAGGTTCTTGGTCATGAAGGCTTCTGGGCGGTCCGTAATGAAGATCCCTAGGTATCGGAAGCCATCCACCACCACTTTTACTTCACAGTTCCTATGCAACACAGGAGGGGGGCCGCTCAGGAAATATAATGTGGATTTGTTCCAGTCAATGGTGTATCCAGTGCATTCCTCATAGATCTCAAAGATGCTCAGTAGCCTGATGAGAGAGGCCTTCGGGACGCCATGTTTAGCAGGATATCATCTGCATATAGAGTTATCCGGTCTTCCCAATCCATTCCATTTGAGACCACGAAGAAACCGCCAATGGTTCCAGTACCAGGGCACAGAGGAGCGCGGATAGCCGGCAACCGTGTCTCGTACCTCTACCCAGGGGGAATGTGTCAGAGAGCCTGCCGTTGACCACCACCAGAGCTAGTGACTTCGTGTAAAGCAGCCTTACCCAGTTTCTAAATTTGGGACCTAGTCTCATGCGTTTGAGGACTGCAAAGAGAAATGTCCATTCAATCGTATCAAACGCCATACGAGCGTCAAGTGAGAGGATAATGGCATCTTCTCGGATAGTGTGCCTACAGCTCAGAACTCCCGTACAAGCGATGCAAATTAAGAGCTGTGTTCCTGTTAGGCATAAAGCCCGACTGGTCTGGATGCACCAATTTCGCGTGGTGGGGGGGGGTCAATCTGTTGGCTAATACCTCGGCCAGGATCTTGGCCTCCGCATTAAGTAACAAAATAGGGCGATAAGAGGCGCACTCATGGACCGGATTCCCTGGTTTGTGAATGGCTACAATTGTTGCCATGCGTTGGTCTCTGGGAAGTTCTCCCATTTCGAGGCTGGCTGGGTTCATCTTCTGCAAGTATGGCGCCAATCGCGTGGCCACCTTTTTATGTAATTCAACGGGAATGCCGTTTGAACCTAGTGCCTTACCAGATTGTATACTGCCAATGGCTGTCGCTATTTCATCAGGTGTTCTGTCTCAAGTATCTGGGCTTCTTCTGCCATTAGCGCCTCGATGCAGATGTCCCTTAGGAGCCCAGCGGCTTCATCTGGTGTCGCTGTGGTCACTGGGGCATAAACCGTCTGATAATATTGCGCAAAGGTATCCACTTAATGTTTTGAGTCTAATGGTCTCCCCTGACTCAAGTTGGAGTCCGGCTACCCATCTATCGGCACATCTCGTCTATCCAGCCAGGCAAGGAGCTTGCCCTACTTATCTCCTACCTCATAGACTCTGTGGTGGTTTGTATTCTTATTTTTTCGTATTTGGGCATGCTGTGTTAGTTTCAGATGGATCTTGGGAATGGAATGTTTCTAGGTCACTTATTTCCCGCTCTAGGGTCTCCGTTATCTTGGTCTTTTCCTTATTGTGGCCTGTGATAAGGGAAACTGCCTGTCCCCTAATAACTGGCTTATAGGCCTCCCATAGGATGAGGGGGTATGAGACAGAGTGCTTGTTTTCTTCCAAATAATGTTTAGTGGCAGTCGTAAGGCCTTTCCAGATCATAGGGTTTTTGAGATAGCCTGTGTCAATAGGATATATGCAGCATTGGGTCGGACCATGTAGCGTGTAACTTACAAGGATTGGGGAGTGATCCGAAATGCCTCTTGCTAAGTGATGGATCTCGCTGAATTTCGAAAGTGGAAGTGCCAGACATCTACTAGGCCCAGTGCCTCCAAGAGGTCAGCTAGACGGGATGTTGTGCAGTGTTGTTGCCTGGGGGGCATGCAATCTACTAGGTCATTCATGGTAGTATTAAAGTCACCACCTACTATTAATTCACCATCTGGGAGCTTAAGAAGAATTGTGCTCAGTGAAGGGAGGGGTAATCGAGTGCAACGCTGGAGGGATGTATACAGTGACGATGTTAAATTGCCTTCCCATTGGCCCTAGCCTGCCACAAATCGCCCCTGGTCGTCCGTCCACGTTTGATGGATAATAAATGGAAATTGTTTTTTTAATCAGAATCCCTACCCCTCTCAAACATGTTGTGAACCCTGAGTTTGCCACCAGTGTAAATCCCCACCTGTCTAGTGCTGTACATGTTGTCCCCACCAGGTGAGTCTCCTAGAGTAGGGCCACCGCCGGCGCTTGACGTTTGAGGTACTGTAAAACAAGCCCCCTCTTTACTTTATCCCTGAGACCATACACATTCCATGAAAGGAGTCTTAAGTGGGTGTGAGACGGGTGTAGGAACTACCTGGTAACCCGAGTTGGACATCTGCGCCATTAAAGTCTGCTGAGGGAATGTGCTTGGTCGGATATTGAAGTTGGATTGCTAGATAATATCGGTCAAGTCGTGTCTTGGTCAATGTTAAACAATTAGAACTACAGATACTGTGCACCCGTCCCGCCCTTCCCACCCCCTCTCTGCCTCACCGGCATTACGGATTGAAAACTACCCGCCTCCCCAACATTGCAGAGCGCCTGGTACCCCATCCCCAATACCTCTGCGAGGGGAGCATCTCCGGTGTCCCCCCAAGTCCATCCCAGAGTCTGAAAAAAGTATGTCTGGCGATAATTAAGAAATCTCAATCAATATCTATAGATGAACAAAGGATCAGAGCCTGCAACATGGCACATCAGTCTGGAAGAGCACCCTTGGCATCTCAGGGAGCTGTCATTCCATTTCAGTTGCCTGTGACTGTTCAACGTCATTTTGAGGTACCCTGGCCATCTGCTGCAATCGTGGATGTTGCATTTTCTGGTTCTGGACTCCCAGCTGTCATCTGGTGCTTGTTTTGCTTTTTTCCGGATCGTCCATGGTCCACGACTTGACGCCAGCCTTCAAGCGACTCCTAGGCGTCCTCAGGCATTGTGAAAAACCATGTCTTCCCTTCCGATTCGACTCTCAGTTTTGCGTGGAAGAGCTTGGAGTATTTGAGCTCTCGCTGTCTCCGTTTTTTCTTTTCTTCTAGGAAACTGCGCCTTTGTTTTGTAACTGTTGCAGTGTAATCCAGGAAGAAGGTTACTGTGCTGTGTTCGAAGCGCAGAGGCAGGACTGCCTGAGCCGTCTGCAGAATTAAATCCCAGTCTCGAAAGTTGAAGATACGAGCCAGGATAGGCCTTGGAGGTGCTCCCGGTCTGGGTTTACCGCCCAGGACTCGGTGGGCTCTTTCTACTGGAAAGTATCGTGACAGACCTCTTGGGTGTAAGTGGTTCTGGATAAGGTCTTCCACCGATAGGTCAGTTACCGGACCTTCTGCTCGCTCGGCAATCCCAATAATTCTGACGTTGTTGCGTCTTGAGCGGCCTTCATATTCGTCTAACTTTGAGGCCATTGCCCAACCTTCAGTTTGTAGTTGTTGCACTTGGCGTTTTAGAGTTTCGGCATTGTCGCGGTGGGTCGCTGTGGTGGTTTCAACCTTCATTACTCTTGTGTTCGTGTTTCTGAGGTCTACTCGGATAAACACAATTTTGACAGAGACGGAGCCGATGCGTGTGTCTAAGGACGTGTGTACCCTATTTAGGTTGGCCTTTATATCCTGCCGTGTAATTTCTTTTGCCTCCACCGCTGCTAGGTTCTTGGCTTGTGTGGTTGCCGGGCCTATCTCTTCTGGACGGTCTTTGGCCCAGGCAAACTTGCCTAGTTTTGTTTGGTGCATGGTATGTGGGCCTCTCCCCCCTGCCATCCTGGGTCCGGTGCTCCCCTGCTCAGTCCGGGGCAGATATGAGGTGATACTCACTGCCGCCTGCCTGTGTAACGTTCTGCCTCACATGGCCTTTCAGTTTTCCCACTTCTTGCTGTTGGTGTTGAGGCCCGCCTGCAGGCAGGAGACGGGTGAAACCTTCCACCAAGTTGACGATCTCTTCTCTCGTTACTCCGTAGATCAACACCAAGGAGGGGGGAGGAGGGGCCGAACCCAATACGTCCAGGCCCCTGTAATTATTGCACTGTGCTGTGTGGCGTCTAGGGTGTCATTTTCCTTACGTAGTCCTCTACTGCTAAGTGCTGTGACTGGGCCGCTTTTTTATTCACCCGGATACCCTTCCTGGCTGCCTTCAGGGGTTGTAAAGAAAGGCACAGAATATAATATCATCAGGGAGAGAACGATAAGTGAAAGGCATAACAATCAATTAAAAAGTACAAAATTTTGTTTATTAATAAGTATATATACTCAGAATAAAAACATGAAATTATTTCGACATATAGTAAAATAAAGTTTGTGACCTATTCTAAGGCCTCAACACAATACAACATTACACATGACATCATTAGTTCTTAATTCCTAAAACAGTGGCGGACAATACTAGTCCTCTTCTCGACGCGCGTTTCGGTGTTTTTCACTGGAACGCCTTCTTCAGGAGCCACAAAAACAAGCTGAAAAACATATATAGCAATTCAATTTCTCTTTCCAGATGAGTAATATTAGCCTTTCAATCAGTATCTCAGTACAAGTGCATGCAAACATATAATCCAACCACCTATTACATATCGCAAACTCCCTACTTATGTAGCCAGCTATAAGGCTACATAAGGTACAAAACTTTTTAGATGTTACATTTGAGCAGTGGTGTAGTATTTAAATAGAGAGGTGTGCCTTGTATGATAATTAGACCCTTGCCTCAATTGCATTTTTCTATTGTTCTTGATTAACAGTAGGAAAGGTTCTATGTATATATGTATATAAGGTTCTATATATCTATGTGTTTATAGATGTTTTATTAAAACTAGGCAAAGATCTATAAATTTCCTAGGCTTAGTTCCTTATATTCGTGAGGTTTTACAAAAAAAGAGGGATAACTTATGCAAATACATTGCCCAAGACCGGGCAGCATCTGCTAAGACCAATACAATAATATACACATTGTGCCCCCATTCTTACCTAAATCGGTAGCTGTTTGTATGGGCCGCACCAGGCAGCAGCTGATGGTCTAGCGTTTTTTCTTTTTTTATTCGAGGGTTTGTTTAAAACTGCAAATGTGAAAGAGGAACCCACATTTACTTTTGTGCTAATGTTATTATTAACGGTTTTAGTTTGCTAAATGCTCACTCTACTAAAAAATTCCTAACAACACGAGCCCTTTTTAGAGCTGTTTTTATTTTTAAGATAAATCCGGATATTTTTTAACATACAATTATTGCACTTACATGAATAGAAATGAATAAAATCTATAACGATCAGATGGCCAGGAACAGCATTCGGTATGTCTGCTCACTTAACGTTGTTATATTGTTTCTGAGAAGTGAAACGAAAGTGACAAACATTCAACTCTAAATGACCGGGGTTCACTCTAGAAATGTGTTTAGAGCAAGTCATGAAAGCACGATGGCGTAGATCGCTTACCGATAGTTAAAAAAATGCATTCGGCGTGTTTTAAACAACCAGGGCCTGCAGTCGATATATCTGCTCCCTTCGTATTAGCACACAACACTGGGGGGTAAAGGGAAATAATATAGAGACTTTACTTTGAGTAACAGGCTGCACTAAATAAAATACGCATAAGGTAGATAAGTGGAGGGCGGCGGAGTTAAAAGCTTACCGATATTTAAAGGGAATTTTGCATATTCAAATAACCTTGGACCGCAGTGGAAATATTCGTATCCTTGGTGTCGTATTGCCAAGCTGCGAAGTAAAAATGCAATACGATAGAGCATTGCTGGATAGACCCAAGCTACAGGAAAATACATTATAGTGGGTTCACGGCGAGTAACGCGGTTGCATGCTTACCGATGATTAAGATGTACTCTGCTTGTGCATCAACCCGCGGGCGTCACGGATGATAGTTCCAGTGGCGTCCCGCAGCCGTTGGAAAAGGAGATCAACTGCTCAGTCGAATTTCCTTCCTTTTAAAGCGGACATGACCAATCGCCGGATTGCGGTGATTAGTTGTTCAAATTTACCGCGTCATGAAGGGTGGTTTTAAACGGATAGCAACGACGGACTACATTAATGCAAGTAAGTTACTGCTAAATGCAAAGTGTCGAAAACGGACTCGTTCTTACCAGCAACATTGTTGCAAGTAGATTGCTGATGTTAAATAGCAAAAAAACGGACATCATAGCATATGCAACTATGTTGTACTGTGAGAAAATAACATTAAAAATCAAAACCATGACTTCATAACATAAGCAACAATGTTGCATTACGATATTTCTGTAAGAAGATCAATTTCTTTATATAGCTGATAGAAAATAACTTTTGGAAAGCTAAAAGGTCATCAAAATTAGTAAAGTAGGTATAGCCTATTTATGTGTCTTGGCTTGTGTGGTTGCCGGGCCTATCTCTTCTGGACGGTCTTTGGCCCAGGCAAACTTGCCTAGTTTTGTTTGGTGCGTGGTATGTGGGCCTCTCCCTCCTGCCATCCTGGGTCCGGTGCTCCCCTGCTCAGTCCGGGGCAGATATGAGGTGATACTCACTGCCGCCTGCCTGTGTAACGTTCTGCCTCACATGGCCTTTCAGTTTTCCCACTTCTTGCTGTTGGTGTTGAGGCCCGCCTGCAGGCAGGAGACGGGTGAAACCTTCCACCAAGTTGACGATCTCTTCTCTCGTTACTCCGTAGATCAACACCAAGGAGGGGGGAGGAGGGGCCGAACCCAATACGTCCAGGCCCCTGTAATTATTGCACTGTGCTGTGTGGCGTCTAGGGTGTCATTTTCCTTACGTAGTCGTCTACTGCTAAGTGCTGTGACTGGGCCGCTTTTTTATTCACCCGGATACCCTTCCTGGCTGCCTTCAGGGGTTGCCAGTAATCGGATTGTGGCTGTCCAGTCTCACTGAGAACCCCACTTTCAGGTCGGCCATTTATGTGGAGAGCAGATCTTGCTCCTGCTATCCGCCTCCCGTCTTGCCAGTCTTTACCCCCTCCGGGCAATCCTGGTTCGTTTCTGCGGTTGCACGTGTCTTTAAAGGAGGGGGAGGCCCCCAGAGACAAGGCCTCCAAGCCTCAGTGCCTCGCCGCCTGTAATATGGTGTTGCGCAGGCCCTGCACCACGAGGCCCCCTGTGCTGTGTTTGCTGCTATGCAAGGCCACAGATGCCCCTGTTCTTCAGGCCTCTTCTCAGTAGGCCGTCCAACACTCACCACAGGCAGATTCAGTAACGCCAGGCCTCCTCACGCTGTTGCCGGGCATCTCTCACTGCCGCGGCCGGCACCAGTGTATGTAATCCAGCCCCCGGGAAGAGTCAGGGTGCGAGGAGGTGTTCCAGTCGCTTCCAGTCGCTCCCTTCGTAGTGGTGCCTGTCCACTCGGCCGCCAAGCATAGGAGTCGCTCGCACTGTCTTCCGCTGGGCTTACGTCAACTTTGACCTCTTCTTTGCCCCAGCGAGTTGGTGCGATGTTGAATGCTGAGGTGACGCAACATCCAGCGCACGGCGCTAAGCGAGCCCCCGGTCTCAGTTTGCCGCATAGGCCGCAACTCTCTTTGCACCCCAGATTGTGTTCTCTGTATCGGAGTTGGTTCGTGGTCAGTTCACTGCACGCCCCAGTGATTCCGATCACTCCTCCACTCCACTTTGTTGCTCGCCTGCGGATATTAGGACGGATCTTCACGGGGAGGTCTCGGGACGAGACAGAGCTACTTTAGGCGGTGGCCATCTTCCACGGCAGCCGGCCATGCCCAGAGCAATATTCTGATTTTTTAACACACATAGTAATCTTCACTCTGGGTAAAGGTACCTGAAGTGTGCATAATATAAGACTTATGACATACAGTTAAACATTTATTACACCCAATGAACAGACAATGAAACAAAAACGAATTATAGTGTGCTGTACAAGTTCTAAGTATTTGACTTCCATAGCAACTAGAAACTTTCTTCAGTTGTTTATACATACTCTGGCCATGCTTCTTAATTTTTGCGCAGTCCATAGAGGAGGTAGTCTATAGTGGGAACACCCACAGAGGACACATTTGCCCTCTGTTTCCTAGTGTGTCCCCACAGAATTATCAATTATAATATTTATAAGTTGAGTAAAGGAGACTCCTCCAGCTGGTGGTGTCAACGCATTTAGGCCCTTTAAGATTCAGAGCCTCTTCAGGACATTGGAAGAAAGAACAACATGTATAAAGAATAATACATCTATATCTATACTAATATAATAAAGAGAGAGCCCAAACCTTTGAGGCGGGTAATCTCAGGAACCACAGCACCAATCACAACACCCAATACAGCGTTGGAAAGGGCAGTTGCAGCAGAAGGACATAGTCTATGCAGACGCCCACCATATACATTTACAAGGTAAAAGAACCGTGCCAGCAAAGTAGTCCCTTGTGGGCCTGTCTGCGTTGTGCTGTGGGCGTGTGCTGGGGCGTGACAAACGCTGGGGGCGTGTGGTACGTTCCGCCCTTCATGCCATGTCTCATATTGTGTGCTAATCCCACCCTGCTCCCTTTAAATACCCCTGCACCCCATAATCATAACCCACCCTTACTCCTTAAAATACCCCAACACCCTTAAGCACTAACCCATCTTAACCCTATAAATATACCCTGTACCCCAAAACCCAAACCTATCCCTAAACCCTAAAAATACCCCTGTACCCCAAAACCCAAACCTAGCCCTGAACCCTATAAATACCCCTGTACCTCAAAACCCAAACCTACCCCTGAACCCTAAAAATACCACTGTACCCCAAAACCCAAACCTAGCCCTGAACCCTAAAATACCACTGTACACCAAAACCCAAACCTACCCCTGTACCCCAAAACCCAAACCTAGCCCTGAACCCTTAAAATACCCCTGTACCCCAAAACCCAAACCTAGCCCTGAACCCTAAAAATACCCCTGTACCCCAAAACCCAAACCTAGCCATGAACCCTAAAAATAACCCTGTACCCCAACACCCAAACCTACCCCTGAACCCTAAAATACCCCTTTACCCCAAAACCCAAACCTAGCCCTGAACCCTAAAAAAACCCCTGTACTCCAAAACCCAAACCTAGCCCTGAACCCTTAAAATACCCCTGTACCCCAAAACGCAAACCTACCCTTGAACCCTAAAAATACCCCTATACCCCAAAACCCAAACCTAGCCCTGAACCCTAAAAATACCCCTGTACCCCAAAACCCATACCTATCCCTAAACCCAAAAACTACCCCTGTATCCCATAACCCAAAACTATATCTGAACCCTTAAAATACCCAAACACCCGAAAACATATACCTCAGTACCCCAAAACATATACCCCTATACCCATACTTACCTTATCCAAACATTTAAAAGAAAATAAACATTCTTTTACCATTCATGCATTTACAACGAATTTCGTTGTAAATGTATGCGTGGTAAAAGCATATAAAACGTAATGCCATGCGTTATAATGGTAATGTGGAGTCATGGTACTTTCGTAATGAAAGTATGCGGAGTGATGGCATGTGGAAAGAAAATTGCGGAATAATGCATGTTTACCCTCCCCCGGTAAGTACATTGGTGGCACGGCGGCCCACATCTCCAGCAACATACTCATATTTTTTCACCACCCATTTGAAAAATGCACAGGTCTCTCTCATTGATGGCAAGCACCGACATACACTTTTAGATACACCACCCGCCACAAGTTCTAGAATTGCGAACTTTAGAGCTGGGGAGCTACGTTCGAATCTCAGCATCAGCTCACATCCTGTGATTCCAGGCAAATCGCTTTGTCTCCCTGTGCCTACCACAAATGAATGTGTTCTTCTGTAATGTAAATTGTGCTCATGCCATGTTGTCGAGTTCGCGCTACATAATATTGCAAGGAAAAATAAAGTAGGGAAACTCGAGTTCACACACTACTGAACGCGCACTCTTAAGTGCATCAGCAGTGCACTGTGAATCGGAGCGTTTCACAGGCCTGTCACAGATAAGAAATGCTATCAAAACGAAATCCTACAAAACAATATACTACTGGCCGGCAGCAATTTATACCCGGACAACGTCGGGACGGGCTGCTAGTATTTTATAAAACGATACGGTGCACAATACATCAAAAGTGCACCGCCGAGTGCAAGGGGTAAAAAAACACATGTCCTGTTTATATTAGGTATCAATGTAGAGCATGCAGAGCTTGAAACCATATATCCATAGAAGAGAAAAATTGTCTGCTCGTAGACTGCACCATACGGTCAATTGTACCATGCTTACTATAGAAACATATGGTGCCAGTGACATAGTGATAGTGCCAGTGTTGACAATGACGCCTCTCTCTTGTGGAATGCTTGAGGGTGGCTTGTGCATGCTGCACAAAGGTTTGTAGTCCACATGAGGAGAGGCATCTTGCAAGGCCCGCGTGCAAAGGTAGCATAAATGAAGGAAATGCGCGTGCAGAAGGAAAGGTGGTCGCTAATGCAGGCGCTTTGACCAGACAAAATCTGAGCAAACCCACAGCGTGATTAAAGGCACCTCCCCTGGCCCAGGGGAGGCTGAATTCGAGTCGGTATGTAGTCTGACTGGATGCCAGGTAGTTTCCAAGGCAGACATCGGATGTCCTGTAGATGTGGAAAGAAAGGATGGTTGGTCATCTAGAGCTATTGGAGGAACACACCTCGGTAGTGTGCCAGAGTGCGGTAATTTAAAGGTGTGTTGCAACTAGTTATCAAATAGATTGCTCTATAAGCGAGCTCCCAATGTGAAGACTGAGAGTAGAATCAGTTAAAAAAGTTTAGGTTGCCATGTGTGTGTGTGATGATCAAAATTGCACAGATCAAAAAGAAAACAAAAAGTGGTGGTGCCCAAGGACTCGCGGGTAACCGTGTCGGGCTGGCACAAATGGGCCGTGCTCAAAGGATTCCAACTACGTAGGGGAATAAATATCCCAATAAGGAGTCCGGCACAGAAGGATGCGTGCTGCCGTTTCTTCGGGACATTGTCAGAGGGGGAATTGCCTGTGTGAAGCAAAAGACTTTGCCACTGCCAGGGGTTGCCCTGCTGGGAGAACAGAAGTTCCTGTGTACCGTGGGTGAGCAACAGAACCTAAATTAAAACGTGACAGCTCACAACTTAGGCGGTCCACACAGTCACATCAGCAACAAAGCGATGGAGCCTAAAAGAGGATGAATTAGGCCTTCAAAGTAGGTCTTTATCTGTGTGAGGAAGAAACGAGATATAACGGAAGACTATGGGATGCTCTGCGGGAGGCCGTCCCAAGTCAAAGACTTAGTGTCCTTAGATTCCATTACAGGACCGGAGGCTTCGGATTATGCTTTCTCTTTCTTTTACTGTCAACGCAGCAGCCAATGAAAACGTTCAATTAGTAACATAAAACGACATTGCCCATGATGCTCTAGCATCAGTCACGCCCCATCAGCCCCAATAAGAGCCATCAACATAGTCCCACGTTCCTCTTTCTTTGCTGCTCACAGCAGAGTTAAGTACTACCATATATTGTTATAATTGTGCTTATTATTGCGCTTTTGCGCGGGATTTGTTTTATATCATTATTCATTATAGTTAATTGTATCTGACTTTATGACTAATGTATTTTAACCTGTGAATGTTTTAAAGCTGATTTTGCACTGATTTAAGGCTTTATAATCACCGCGTGTTATAACGGGTCTCTGACCAAGTGGGTAGCGCTGCTACCCTTATTTTATGCAGTTGCTCTTACGAGCAAGGGAGTACCTCTCCGCTTTTGCTGATATTTAGACCGTCTTTCGGTCGCGCGTTTGACACACAGTTGTTCTGGGCTTCCCTCATCGCCCGACAACACCTCAGGAGCCGAGTGGTTCATGAATGACATGCGCAGCCCAATTGGGCTCATTTTGGGCTGCTTTTGGGCTTCATTTGGGCTGGCATTGGGCTGCGCACGTCGCAATCGTTCCGTTCTCAAAAGTTTTACCTCTTTCAAGCAAAGATTTTGCCTGAGCTGCACGACACCTGCAGTAAGAGAAATCGCCTTGTGGGAGTGAGCACACGCTCCATATAAGATTATTTTGGGTCCTACGCCTCTGGGCTGCAAGAACTTGACTTCAGCTTTGCTGAGGGTTCGTGGTACTCTATTGAAGTTTATTATTACTCCTCCGTTAACATAATACTTATATATTTATCCTCATCACACTCATTAATTCTGAACTAACAATGGAAGAGTGGGTGAGATACGAAGATGATGAGGAGGAAGTTTATTATGAGGGACAGCAAGAGACTGTCCTTGAGGACAACATTGTGGAGGCTCTGGACGCCTCTGTCCAATCCTCAGGGAACAAGGATAGACAGAGAATGAATTACAACAAAAAGGGGAGTGATTCTTTTAAGGACTACAGGGGAAAGAATCAACATTAGTGAATAAACATAGGATACCCCTGAGACCATAAATCAAACTAGTACTTTAGCACCATTAGTTATCTTTATTTACTAATGGCATTTAAGTCTTTTCTTATGTCATTTGTTTTTTTCGTTTTTCAGATTCTTTCAACCAAACATCTTTTGAAAACAAACCACATGGATTCAATTACCCACATGGCTGTCGTAATATTGCAATACTTATTTATATTCAGTACAAAACATTAAAAGGAAAAACAATATACATTCCTATTCACATCACAAACATTAAATACATATTTACATAGAAATTGAATCAGTCGCACAGCTACTTTCAATGTTGCAGGAGCCTTCCTTGTTAGGTTCTCTGCTACGGTTTTGCTAGAGGTCTACTGGGGATCAGGGACAATCTTAAGTCTATTTGTGTCTTTTGAGCATTTGTTCAATCTAAGTACCCCACTAAGGGTGTAAATTAAATCCTTGTGTCCTCTGATCTTCAAACGAAAATGATTATAGGAAAATGCCAACGCGTTTCGACCTTCTGTACTTGACCTCAAATTTTCATACGAAGGTCTTCATCAGGGTGGTACATTTTATACGTAGGACAATATACCTATCCCTCCTTCCATTTGTTGTAGGGGATATCGAATAGCTTTCAGTCTCCTCCATATGCTGCCTCACTCGCGTCCGGCGTTTGTATACTGCCAACAGTATACAAACTCCGGACGCGAGTGAGGCAGTACGCAGGATAAAGACCAGCAGCATATGGAGGAGACCAAAAAACAGCCCAATTGAGACACAGAAGGAATGAAAGACGACAGACCATTCAGGACCAACAGGCCGAGATATAAGGTCACAAATTGAACAGGAAAGGCAAAGAACAGAACTGAAGAACAAATGTAAACAGGATAAGACTGAAAGCTATTCGATATCCCCTACAACAAATGGAAGGATGGATAGGTATATTGTCCTACGTATAAAATGTACCGCCCTGATGTAGACCTTCACATGAGAATTTGAGGTCAAGTACAGAAGGTCGAAACGCGTTGGCATTTTCCTATAATTATTTTCGTTTGAAGATCAGAGGACACAAGGATTTAATTTACATCCTTATAGTGGGGTACTTAGATTGAACTAATGCTCAAAAGACACAAAGAGACTTAAGATTGTCCCTGATTCCCAGTAGACCTCTAGCAAAACCGTAGCGGAGAACCTAACAAGGAAAGGCTCCTGCAACATTGAAAGTAGCTGTGGGACTGATTCAATTTCTATGTAAATATGTATTTAATGTTTGTGATGTGAATAGGAATGTGTATTGTTTTTCCTTTTAATGTTTTGTACTGAATATGTGTAAGTATTGCAATATTACGTCAGCAATGTGGGTAATTGAATCTATGTGGTTTGTTTTCAAAAGATGTTTGGTTGAAAGAATCTGAAAAACGAAAAACAATCTGTTTAATTCCTTTTTATATAAAATACTCTAGTAATGTTTTAATTTTTCACCTTTTTAAAAAACCAACTGGCTACGCAATACTGAGCAAATAATTCCTGAAACTATTGCTTGGACCAGAGTTACAGAATTCCTCTTTTTAAAAAGTAAAACTCAAATTGTAATTTTTTACATTTATTGTTCTGCTTTTATGATAATGAATTTTTATCGAAATAAAGCTTTTTGACTTGACTTGACTTGATATAAGAAAAGACTTAAATGCCATTAGTAAATAAAGATAACTAATGGTGCTAAAGTACTAGTTTGATTTATGGTCTCAGGGGTATCCTATGTTTATTCAACAAGACTATATAGAGAGCACTGTACCAAACACTGTGTAATAGGCATTGGCGGCTGCATTAAAACCAATCACGAAGCAGCTTGAAAGTTTTGCTAAACACCACGAGTTCGGGAATGAATGAATGAATGAATGAAGGGGAATTTGTCGAGCGCAACTTAGCCCAAAGGCATCAAGGCGCCAGGAAAGATGGTACAGCTGCTTATGATATGAGATAGTGCCAAACTACGAGTAAGCTTCTACAAAGAGCCAGGTTTTTAGTGCCTTACTGAAAAGCAAGAGCGATGTTTGCCCTCTTAGCTCAGCAGGAAGCGTGTTCCACAATCTTGGAGCAAGGGAGGAAAACGCCCTCCCACCCCATCGGGCTTTAACAACTCAGGGGACGGTCAACAGTTTTTTATTAGAGGAGCGTAAGGCTCTGCTAGGAGCATACAGAGATAGAAGGGACCTAATGTCTTCTGCGCCCAATCCATGAAGGGCGCCGTAGGTGAGACACAGGATCTTAAAGTTGATCCTGGACTGCATAGGAAGCCAATGCAGATTTTTCCTGGTTAGGGTGGCTGAGACACGTCTAGGGGCGTCCACGACAAACCTGGCCACTGCATTTTGCACTATCTGAAGGCGCTGAACCAGCTTTTTGTTTATGCCTGGATAAAGTGCATTGCAGTAGTCTAGCCTTGACGCAACGAGGGCCACTGCAACCTGCTTCTGAGCTTCAGGGGAAAGATAGTGGGTGATCTTTGTTAAAATTCTGATAGCACAACAGCAAGTAGAGACCGTTCTACTAACTTGCCTTTCGAAAGAAAGCGTGGTGTCTAGCAGCACACCCAGGTTGCGGGCAGATTGAGAAGGCTTGGGGACAGGCTCCAAGGGAAGGAGGCCACCAGTCACACGACTAAATGTCCTGTTTGGCCCCAAAAATCAGGACCTCAGTTTTCTCACCGTTTAATTTCAGGAAATTCTGAATCATCAAACACGAGACAGCTCCTGAAATTAAGAGCGGTGATACTCACCGATTGGGAGAGGGAGACCATAGTCTGGGTATCGTCAGCGTATGACAGCACTTCCAACCCGAAAGATCTTACTAACCTGGCAAGGGGGGCCACGTAGATGTTAAAAAGTGTGAGGCTCAAGGATGAGCCTTGAGGAACCCCACACTGTACAGGTTTAACAGGGGAAAGAAAATCACCCAGCTTGACCCTCTGTTCATGTTGGTTAAGAAAGGAGGTCAAGAGGCTCAGAGCTGGGCCATCCACTCCCATTTCCCTGAGGCGGATAGCCAAGATGGAGGAGGACAGAGTATCAAAAGCAGCTGTCAGGTCGAGCAGGACCAGAATATTAGTCTGGCCCCGGTCGACCTTGACGCGGATGTTATTGATAACCACAGTAAGAGCGGACTCAGTACTGTGTGCCCTCCGGAAGCCATGCTGAGAAGGGTCCAGCAGGCAGTATTTATCCAGGAAGGCACTCAGGTGGTAGTTGAGGTGAGCCTCTAACATCTTGGCAGGGGCGGGGAGCAAGGATATCAGGCGAAAGTTCTTGAGGATCCCAGGATCCAAAGTGGCCTTTTTTAGCAGGGGCTTAACCACCGCCATTTTCCATGAGGCGGGGAAAGTACCTTCAGATATTGCTAGATTCATCACCTCCAGCAGTGGGGGCAGCATTACCTCCCTGCACTCCTTGAGAATCTTAAGGGGACAGGGGTCCAGAGGGGATCCAGATTTTATTTTGTCCAGGAGCAGATTAAGCTGTTCGGAGGTAAGGGGAGGAAAATTAGAGAAGCTGCTACAGGATCCCACAGCCTGGCCTTCGGCAAAGGGGGCCACAGGGGGAGCCGAGGCCTCTAGGTCTCGATTAAGCGACTCCAGCGCAGTATAGATATCCACTATCTTAGTATGAAAAAAAGTGGAGATCTGGTCACACAATTCTTGAGTCCCCACTATGGGATCTGATGACTGGAGGGTAGCCAAAGAATCTATAATCCTGAACAGCTCCCTAGGGGAATTGAGGGAGGCCGTCAACTTCGCAAAGTGGACCTTCTTTTCCTCAATCACTGCCGCTTTGTACTCCTTAAGGAGACTTTTATGTTTTTCCTTCTCCTTCAGATCGAGATGAGACCGCCAGAGTCTCTCTTGTTTCCTACAGCCCTGGCTTAGTAGGTTGAACGTGTCGGAAAACCAGGGAGCGGAGGGTCTCCTTTTGGCAGAGTAGTGTTTTTTAGCAGGGGCCAGAATATCCACTGCGCTCGCAATGGTGTTTGAAAGAGCGAGGGCAGATGAGTTGGTATCCCTCAGCGTAGAGGGCCTAAGGCTGGACATAAAGGAGCAAGAGTCTCATTTTTAATCCCTCTATAGTTCCTTTTCAACTCCCACTTCCTAGTATCAAAGGGGGGTGCAGAGAAGTGATGCAATGTGAGTTCAAGTGGGACGGCCATATGATCTGACCATGAGAGATGGAAGGGGGAGCCTGTTTTTAGCCTTTGGTCATTTGTAAAAACCCCATCCAGTATATGCCCGCAGTATGGGTGGGGCTCCCCACCAATTGCAGAAGCCCATAAGAAGCCAGGGAGTCTACCAGTAGAGAGGTATCACTAGAGTTTGTATTTTCAAGGTGAAAATTAAAATCTCCTAGTATAGTCAGATTAGGTCTATCAATAAAAGTTTCCAGAATCTTCAGTAAATCATGGCTAAAGGCGGACCTTGGGCCCGGAGGCCTATAAATCAGAAGGCCGGAAAAGGAAACAGTAGGGGAGGACTTAAGGAAAAACAGCATGGCCTGAAAGGAATCCGAGGGAGAGTTAAGAAACTCGGTGCTACACTTTAAGGAGTCCCTATGCAATATTCCCAGTCCCCCACCCCTACGTCCAACTCTATCCATTCGTGCTAGGGCATATCCCTCAGGGATGGCATTTACAAGCTCAGGGCCTGTGGAATCCGATGCCCAAGTTCCCGTTATGAAGGCCCAGGAAGGCTTCCTCTCAGAGATGAAATCCCTAAAGGCAATATTGTTCTTCACTAGGGACCTTGGGTTAATAAGGAGGCCGGATTCTATAGTCAGAGATGAAACCTTTTTCATTTCAGTCGTAAGCTGCTTCTTTGTAGGATCCGAGATAGGGGGAGGACTTCCTGTGTTCCAACACCTACAACTGGGAGCGCCACAAAGCGCCTCTGGTGAGGATACATGATGACAGGGCTGCCAGTAGGGCTTTAACCCCTGCAACTCATGCAGGGAAAAGAGAGGACTTACTTGGGAGACTACCCCAAGCTAGGTACACCTCCTGATAAAAGTGCAGCAAAGGAGGGCCAACGGCCACATTCAAATGTGTTAAATTCTCTACCCCAGACTGAGTCAGGCGATCATGGGTATTCTACAGGTGGCAAAGCTAAGAGCAAACAAATAGTTTATGTGAATAGGGACACCACAAACAGTAACACCGACACTGACACGACCGACGAGGAAGCACCTCTCAAAAAGAAGGCTAAAAAGGTTGCTTCTTTGATTCCCAATACTCCAGCTAATACCCCGTTCACGTTCAACCCGAGTGACATTGTGCACCCCCGCTCTTCCGACTGGGCCCGGCCCCGGAAGTTACTGAATATTTGCACGAGAACCTTCGCAAAGGTTTCGACAAGGAGGTCCCCAATCTGCTTCGGTCAGAATGCCCTCCACCCGATTTGCCGGACAAGGTGGCAGAGACCTCCGAAATAGATGTCAGTCTTCTCACATTTATATCGCTTGGCAAAGTGCAATCTGGTATTAAGCGTGTCTTCCAGCAAGGCCTTTTTAACAGGGCCGGACGAGGCAGGGAACACTCGCCATGCCGTTTCTACAATCAAGGTCCCCCCCAGAGGTGACTATGGTCGCGGCAGAGGAGAGTGGGATTCGACAAGAGGAGGTACCTTCTATCCCACACGCCGCCAATTCAGCAGACGCCGTTTCCACGGAGGTGGGAATAGAGCAGGATTTCAGGCTCGAATTCTGCAGGTAAGCGTTACCATTGTGGGGTCGGACACAATTTTTTGTTCAAAATTGGCTGAACTTGACTCAGACGCATGCGTAATACAAACTGTTCAGGGTTTCCACCTGGAGTTCTATGGAACACCCTTTCAGGACCCCCCCCCCCCAGGCAACTCCATTTTTCCCAACACAAATGTATGTTTATAGACAACTAAATAGTCGAATCGCTGCGAAAACATGCAATAGCTCCCTGTAACAGCAGGCCTCACGGTTTTTGCAGCAATGTCTTCTTAGCTCAGAATAAGGGCGGTGGCCACAGACTTGTCCTGAATTTGAGAGAGCTCAATCAATTTCTCATTTACAAGCATTTCAAGATGGAAGGGATCCATCTTTTGGCAGATTTACTGAAAAAGGAAGACTGGCTGGTCAGGCTAGATCTTAAGGATGCCTACCTTTCTATTCCCATTTTTCCACCATACCGGCGCTTCCTCCAGTTCCAGTGGAGAGATCAATGGTTCGAGTATTTGGCCCTTCCTTTCGGGCTTTCCTCAGCTCCTTCGTGCTTCACCAAGGTGATGAAGCTGGTTGTGGCTCACTTGCGGGAGCAGAGTGTTTGCATGATTATTTATCTGGACAACATCTTAATCATGGCACAGAGTCCGGAGTTAGCTACTCACCACCACAACTAACGATGTCTCTCTTGCAGAGTTTGGGGTTTGTAATCAACCAACCCAAGTAGGCTCTCTGTCCGACACAGACAATAGATTTCCTGGGTTTCGTGATAGACTCCCAGGCGGCTCAATTGTGCCTCCCCAAAACGAAGTTGAAAGACCTCAAGGAGGAGAGTATGGCAATCCTCAACAAGCAGGTGGTCTCTCTCAGGGCCATTGCCAGAGTAGTGGGATTACTGGTATCCTCCATTCAAGCGATTTTCCCAGGCCCTCTACATTACAGGGCCCTGCAGAGGCTGAAAATTCAACATCTCCAAAAAGGTCTGTCTTACACGGATCTAGTCCCGTTGTTGCAAGAAGTGAGAGAGGAGATGCAGTGGTGGCTGGGCCACGTGGAAGCATGGAACGGCAGAGCAATTTTCGGCTCGCAACCCGAGATTACCATCGAATCCAACGCCAGCTGTTGGGGCTGGGGAGCGTGTTGCGGAGACATTTCCACAGGCGGAAGGTGGTCTCCCCAGGAGTTATCACCACATTTCAATTGTCTGGAACTCCTGAAGGGTTCTTTTGCAATTCGGACATTATCTCCCAAGCAGACCTCATGTTGTATCCTTCTCAGGATGGACAACATTTCAAGGGTGAGGTATATCAACAAGTTGGGAGGCACGACATCGTCTCTACTAGTAGAGATTGCCAAATACTTTTGGCACTATTGCCTGAATTGTCAGATCACGGCAATAGCAGAGTACATTCCGGGTCAATCCACTTGGTAGCCGACTGGAATTCCAGACACCTCAGAGATTACAGCGATTGGCAATTACAGCTGAGCATATTCCAGTGGTTGAAGGAAATTTGGGGTCCTTGCCACACAGACCTGTTTGCATCCAGGCTGAATCGGCAGATTGCCAGCTTTTTCAGCTGGAGACCGCTGACATCAGCGAAGGCGATGGACGCCTTCCTTCAGGATTGGTCAGGGCCGTTGAACTATGCGTTTCCACCATTCCTTCTAATTCCCAGAGTGACATCACATATTGTCAAGCAGCAGGCGGAGGTGATTTTAGTGACGCCCCTGTGGAGATCGCAGCCCTGGTTCCCGGTGTTACTTGAGATGAGCTGCGATCTCCCCAGGATGCCCCATTGGTCGGAGTCTCTACTCCTGGGCCCTCACAAGGAGCAGCATCCAATAGTACTTTCGGGGCGACGGTCACTGATGGCGTGGCGGCTTTCCGGCAACAGTGGGAAATGCCAGAGTTTTCGGACAAAGCTACAGCTTTCATAAAACAAGCTTGGGCTCCTTCAACAAGGAAACAATACTCTTCAGCCTGGAAAGGCTGGGTGGGTCGGTGCCTGGACCGGCACATGGATCCTGTGGGGGCAGAACTATCCCATTTCTTAAACTTCCTTTCAGATAAGGCCACTGAAGGTTTAGCTTACCGTTCTGTAAACAACTTTAAATCAGCCATTTCTGCAGGTCACTGTCAGGTCGATGGGAAGCCAGTAGGTATGCACCCAGTGGTATGCAAACTCCTTAAAGGCATACAAGTGGCTAATCCTCCTAAACCCAAGTATACTGGTTTATGGGATGTTTCTTTGGTCATTTCCCTCTTAAATAGTTGGCCAGCGAATAACCTCTTCTCCAGAAAGCAATTATCTGCCAAATTGGCTTAGCTTTTATGCCTGTCAGCTCGTAGACATTTGTCGGACGTGCGGGCCCTGGATATTACAGGTAGAGTATTTACTCCAGAGTGAGTTTCCTTTGCTATCACAGACGTACAAAGACTTTATCAAGGCATACTGAATACAATGCATTTCCTAGCAATGACAATTTATGTGATGTGCAATGTTTGAAAACCTATGAAGAATGCACCCGTTCTCTGAGACCAGAGGTTTGTACACAATTACTAATTGCTTTGCAGAAACCCTTTGAGCCAGTGCCAGCTGCTACTAAAGCCAGATGGCTCCGATCTGTTATGCAAGAAGCGAGTATTGATATTCAAATGTTTAGAGCACATTCTGTGCAAGGTGCCATGGCATCTAAAACTTATATGTTGGGTTCTAACATTCAGGACATTATGCGCTGTGCTGATTAGTCCTCTGAATCAACTTTTAAACAGTTTTATTATAAGCCAATGGGAGATATGACATCAGTTGTTTTGACAAGCGTTACAATAGCATAATCTGAAGTCTCCGGTCCTGTAATAGAATAAAAAGATTGCTAGCATTTGCGCCAAGAATTTTCAATTCTATGAAGGACACGGAGGCGAGGATTAATCCACCCGCCTATATTACAATGCCTTTGTAATGCTTACCCACCCGTAAATGATGTCATGTGAAATGTTCAAATATACAGAAATTACGGGTTGTTCATTTAATTTTCCTTCCAGGATTGGATAAGAAATCTGAGTTGAAGTCTTTATATGGACCTATGGTTTCCTGTTGACCTTCCACGTTGGAGGACGTTATTTGATCACTCAAGTTGACTCGTAGTTGGACTTTACAGTTCGAACTAAGAAAGAGGATCATGGGACTGTGTTGATGGCTCTTATTGGGGCTGATGGGGCGTAACTGATGCAAGAGCATCATGGGCAATGTAGTTTTTTGTTACTAATTGAAAGTTTTCATTGGCTGTTGTGTTGACAGTAAAAGAAAGAGAAAGCATAATCCTCGCCTCCGTGTCCTTAATAGAATTGAAAATTCTTGGCGCGAATGCTAGCAAATTTTATATTCCTTGAAACGAGATGCTGGCCAAGTCGGCAGTCGGTCGCGCTGTGCGCAAGCTCCCAACATGCAGAGGTGGGCGTGAAGTAAGCTAAAGTAGAAGAGTGACAAAGGGCCATATGTATGAAGAAGTCGATTTGCGATTCGGAATCTGCGAATTTTACCGAATCGCAAATCGGAATGTATCAACACATTCGCTAATATTTAGCGATTCGTCCAGAATCGCTAATTATTTGTGAGAAAATCATTAGCGATTCCTTAATAGAAAAATATCGCAAAATTGCGATTAATTCCGGTGGAAATTCACAAAATTGCGATTTCCCACCGGAAAAAAAATCGCAAAATTGCGAATTTCTAGAATCATCCAATCGCAATCCTAATGCAGTTTGATGACATCACCATCCAGGAAGTGACTGATTACCTATGGTGCAACAGCATTGATTGTGAGAGAGTGTGAGAGTGAGGATTGGTACTGAGGAGCCATGGCTGAGAGTGGGAAGAAGGATTTGCCTGCACCCCAGCAGGAGCAGCAAGAAGGGGAAACATCCAGGAAGAAAAAGCTGAAGTTCTCAGAAGCAGAACTGGAAACTTTAATCACAGAGATGGTGCCAAACCATGAATTGCTATTTGGGAGGAGCTCACACAAGGTGCCTGAAGCCAGAAAGAGACGCATCTGGGAAGGCATACAGGCAAAAGTCAATGCCCTTGGAGTAACACACAGGAGTGCTGAAGTGTTGCGCAAGCGCTGGTACGACCTCCGCCCAAAGCTCCAAAGAAAAAACTGGCAGTCAGGCTGGAGCAGTCTCAACTCACCGGTGGGGGAACCTCCAATGTGCCAGAATCAACACCGCATGAGGAACTGGTAGAGGGCACACTGGCTCCAGAGAGTGTTGCGGGCGTGTCCGTGCTAGACAGCTCCGACCAACCAGCTGCAAGACCAGGTAAGAAGCATGCCTTTCCACCCCAAACCACCCACCCCCTGCAGCAACCTAGGGATTAGGGGAACCACATGTCACGCTAGAGCAAGTACACAGGCAGTCACAGCAATGCATTGTGGGAGATGTAGTCACAATAGACAGAAATGTTTGAAGTAGCATCCATCTCATGCAATTTTCACATGTGCAGGTCAGGAAAGGGGAATGACTAAAGTAAAGTAAGGGAAGACTGAAATAATTTATTTTTCACATTATACTTTAGCAACCAAAAAATTAATGTGTGCTGTTCTATCCACAGCACCTGCAACTCATACGCCCACAGGCAGTGGAAGAGACACAGGATCCCAAGCCTCTGGAGATGCTAGCCAGGTTCAGGACACAGATGGGGAGGACAGTCCTGGCATTCCAACAAGGGGACACAGGAGGAGGATGGTCAGGCCATTACCAGCCATGGAGGACGAAGATGAGGACAACAATTACATTGTGCAGTCTGATGGCCCAGGTTCCCAGCAGCAGGAGTCAAGGCCACAACACAGCCAGGGTCCACAGGTCAGAGGCAGGCGTAGACCCCGCACGGGCCACTGCTCCATTGATCATCAGGACGAATCGGTTTTCGCTGGGCTGGAATTGCACATGCTCCAAGTACACCGCCTACAGGCAAAACATATGAAGGCAATACAGCGTGAGATGAGGGCAGGGTTCAGGGGTGTGCGTGAAGAAATCAGGGGTATGCGTCAAGAATTCAGGGGTGCTGTGCAAGAGCTAACTTACGAGTTGCGTGAAGAACGCGCTGCCAGGCACAAAGAGCTGGCCCGCGCTACACGCAGGCAATAAACCGCCTGGCCTCATCTACAAATATACTATCCAGGCGTACCATAGAAACCCAGCGTGAGTTCTCTCACGGCATTCAGGACATCGCCACAGTTGTCGTGCAGTCCACTTCTGCCCTGGATGAACTGCGTGCCCCTCGTACCGCTGGACCAGGAGTGCTGACCGCAAGTGAGGAGGACTCCCAGTCCGTGCGGAGCTCCACCACCCCACCACCCACTGTTGAGAGGCGCCGTAGTGGCAGAAGCAGCAGGCCTGCTACACACCAGTAGGATGTGCAGCCAAATGACAATGACTTTGAAGGGCAGAATGTGGCCCACTACAGTGTTAACTGTGCAGTCATTCCTGTTAAATTGTTGCACTGTGATTTGAACATGTGCATCAAATTGAGAGTGTTTGATGTTGTCGATTTGAATGTGTGCCATTGTTGCTGTAGCAATTAAAACACATTTGCTAAGATAGAAGTTGTCATTGTCTCATCATTACTCACCTAGAAGTAGTTGCGCAGGATCTCAATACGCCTCTGTCGCCCAGCTGCAGCACCAGCTACGCCAGCTTCCATGCCTACAGGTCCAGGTCCCTCCACGTCGGAGGAGTCAGAATCACTCCACTCCATTGGTGTCCCTTTCCTGGTAGCGATGTTGTGCAGCATGGCCCAAGCTACAACAATTTTGCAGCACGTTTCGGGGCTGTATTGGAGTGCTCCTCCACTTTTATGAATGCACCTGAATCTGCTCTTCAATATGCCAAATGTTCTCTCGATGGTGCCTCTTGTTGAAATGTGTGCCCGGTTGTAGCGACGCTCCCCAGCAGTGGCAGGATTGAGGTACGGTGTCAGGATGAAATCCGGGACTGCATAAGCACTGTCACCTGTGGTTTGAAATGTTAACAGTTAGTCACTGTAATGCACATGCTAGTCAATGGAAATCTGGCCTATGTATGTGAGCTTTTACCTAGTAGGTATCCCTCACCAAAATCACCTCTTGAGAGTCTACGGTATAGCCCACTGTGACGGAAGATAAAGGCGTCATGTGTGCTTCCCGGATACTTTGCCACTATGTCTGTGATGATGTTTTTGGCATCACACACCACCTATATGTTTAGTGAGTGGTAGCATTTCCTGTTCCTGAATACGTACTCGACGTTTGAGGGGGGGATATGGCAACATGTGTACCATTGATGCATCCTATAACGTGGGGGAATTGGGCAATGTTGTAAAACTCCTGCTTGGTCTGTGCTAGTTCCTGTGGGGTGCTGGGGAAGTGTATGTGGTGTTGCATCCTATGTGTCATGGCATCAAGGAACGCATGGAAGAAGCGCGACAGGGCACTTTGGGACACCCCTCCTGCTGAGGCTATGACCCCCTGAAAACTACCTGAGGCCAGCAGGTGTAGTGAACACAGGACCTGGATGTGTGTGGGTATGGCTTGTGTCCTGCGGGTGGGGTGTTCTAGGTAGGGTCTGAGTTCCTCTATTAAATCAAGTATGCTCTCTTCCTCCAGTCTGTAGTGGGTGTAGATGTCCTCCTCAGTGCGCTGGAAGATGGTTGTGCGCGCACGGAATATCCTCTCCTGCCGCCTCCTCCTCTGCGCCACAGCTCTCAGTCTTCGCCTCCTCACTATCATGTAGAGCCCAGACATTGTGGAAAGGATGTGTTGCATTCTGGGATTCCTAATATACTTTGCACCTGACCTGGTTACCACCTGCTTCCACTTGGTGGTAATTGCGATTCCCTAAAGAGCGATTTTCAATGTTTCGCAATTTGCGAATGTTTGATACATATCATTGCGAATTCCTTAATTGCGATTTCAAGATTTGCGATTTTCGCTAAGCGGTTTCAGCGCAAATTTGGGAATCACAAGGGTATTTGCAGATTTCAGGTTCTCGCACTTTTTGGAACTCGCTAAATAGCAATTCCTTCTTTTGCGAGCATTTTTCTTTGATACATAGGAAATTGCTATTTTTCTGTCGCAAACGCTATTTTTTACCAATTCGCATCGTTTGCGACAGAAAAATAGCTTCATACATATGGCCCAAAGTCACATGATCGGCTCAGTAATGGTGGCAGACATCTTAGAGCAGAGGTCTTCAAACTTTTTTGCTGTGAGCCCCCCTTAGCAAAATGTTTTCAAGTCAGGCCCCCCTCCAAAACTTTGTCAGTACTTGGGTTAGTGGAAAGATCCAGGACGAGTGCAGGGGGTGGGATTACAATTTTAGGAGTACTTTTTCTGTAACTGATGATCCACACTAAATGTGACCCATGTAAAAGAGCAAATATATCAAGCAATAACACAACTTCTGATACTTGGGCTGTTGTAAGGCCCTCACACTCCTGAAACCCAATGCTACTGCACATGTAGCACTAATGATAGCTGTGGCCTTGAGTAGCAGACTGTGTGATGTGTCTCGTTCACTTCTTCCTCACTATGCATGGCCATCACTCCAATCTTGGAACAGATTTGTTGTCCCTTTTAGAATAAAATGAGCTCTGGCATGTTGTCCACCACTTTGCAGCAAGGATGCCCCCACCTCTAATGCTAGGAAGAAAAGCCTCCAATTCTCTTTTATAAATGAAGTCAGTCATAATTGTTATGCAGTGGGCCTGTCACTTCTGGGCCCGAGGGCCACTGCATCTACTTTAGTAATGAGATCAACTGCTTTGTGAAGTGGCGTTCTTCTTTGCCCCTTATTGAAAAAATGGGCCTCCATCTTGCCCCTTTCCCCACTCTGTCATCTCTCCTAGGCCTAAGCTAATGTGTCTCCCCTGATTACATTTTCCCTTCTCTTGGGCCATTGGTCTGAGTCCCAAAGCAACACTTGCAAAACAATGGTAACAATAGTAGGCCCCAACATAATCAAGAAAAGACAATAAAACAAACCTAATTGGGGTTTATTTGATGCATCACACCCTTGGCCCCATGCAACTGCATCTGTGGTTGTTCTGTCACGGTTTGACTATTGCAATAGCATATATCTGTATGCCCAGAAACAACTTCTTAATAGGCTTCAGATAGTTCAAAATGCTGCGGCTAGACTATTGTCAGGTATACCCAAATTTGTCTCAGTCCGACCAGAACTAACTCGGTTACATTGGCTCCCGGTGAAACAGAGGGTTTGTTTTAAGGCCCTCTGTGTAGCCTTCAAGGCCCTTAATGGTATTGGCCCTGACCACTTGAGGCAGAGGTTTAAATGGTATATCCATGGTAGGGCGCTTCGTTCCCTGGGTGCTAAATTTGTCCAAACACCGACCTTCAGGAAAGCCGGCTGGGGAGGGAGGAGCTTTAACACTTGCACATCCAAGGCGTAGAACGAGTTGCCGTTCCACCTGAGGAATGCTGCCAATCTGTTCTCTTTCAGAAGAGGCCTGAAGACCTGGCTTTTCTCTCTCTGATCGCTTTGACTTATGTTTTAGGCATAGCTCAGCTCCAGGACACCCATGGGTAATCATGCGCTTCAAACAAATTCCAATAACATAACATAACATAACAAATGATACCTACTACTATGCCCACTCTCTCCACTGGCCTATCACTCCGAGACGTGAGTAGGTGCTCTGCTCCTTTGTGTTGAAAAGAAAAGGGAGTAAATCCCACATCTTGCCACCTGTTGCTTTGGGCCTGTTCCCTGCGCTGCAAGGGTAATAGGCCCCTAATGCTTACCAGGCAAAAAGAATTCCCATCCACCATTATCCTAGTAACACAGATACAATTGGTGTGTACGGCCCTGGTGCCAATGCACCTGCTGCACTAATTGTAGTGATATCCATTTAAAATCCACATGCCGCATAATTGACCATCTGCTGCATATTCTATATATTTTAAGAAACAAAAATCTGTTTCTAGCTCAAATGGATCAAACGTTACTTAGAAGACAACAAAACATGTTGCCACGCAGTGAAAGACTCATCGCAAAGGTTGACAGTCAGCTTTCTGGTGCTTATTGCTGAATTTGGGTTTTAATCTGGCATTATTGAGGTGAAACAGCTGCCCACACAGTGCCAGCATGTGTAAAATTGATAAAATAATGAAGAAACACTATCACAAAAAGTACTGTGTTAAGCCACTTGTGTTGGCTTTTTTTCCACCGCATAATTTAGTCAACCTTGCCACATAAGTTCATCCTTTCTGGCACATATATCCAGCAAGCCTTGCTTATACAGTGTATAATAAAAAATTTAAATAATGATTTGCTTATTCACAGTGCTTTATGTTGCAGGCAGGGACTTCACAGAATTGTAAATACATAAGTCAGGATTCCACACTATGCCAAGCAGGATTCAATTGTCTGATTCCCTGGTTTCACGGACAACTGTAGTAATCACATTAATAAATTGAGGTTTGATAATATTTAAAAAAAATATTTCCAAGGACTACTTTAATTTGAATTTATTTTTCGTTTACGATATGTGCATTATTTTATATGCAGCTGGCTAATGTGAAATAACCACCAAATACTTCCAGGAAATGCAGTTCTTTTTCTTTTTAGCCACGTCTTTGAACCCGCCACCATGGCACGAAGAATAACAGTTGCCATTGTTTTATATGACCTTTACCTGCTGGATGTAAATAAAGACAGCCTGGAAACGCGATAAATAAAGAAAGTCGCACTTCCAGGCCATCCTCATTTACAAGTATTTACATAGTCATTTGCGCCCCTCTAGTTACAAAGCCACGCCCCCCCCCAGGGAGGCGCGCCCCACAGTTTGAAGACCTCTGTCTTAGAGTGTGAAAACATGCTACATTTCGAGATATGACAGAATAGTGGCGTACATTGAGCATCCTGGTTAAAAAGTGGTGCAGCTAGGGATACCGCGGGATGACAATATTATTTTAAGGAAACATACTAGTGCAATGCCAAAGGTACATGTACCGTAGAAAAAACAATTATTAAACAGCAACTACATATTACACAGTTTAGGAAAGGATATACAGGTCCACTTTTTCAAAGTTTTTCAGAAAGGAAAAATTAAAAGAATCTCTTATTTGTCTTATAGCAGGGGTATTATAGGAGTGTAGTATCACAAAAAGGTAACACCGTACAGTCAACTCTTGTTTAACACATGTCCTGTAATTAAGAAAAGATCAATTCTCCACATATAATGTAAAAGCTCATAGATCCAAACAAAACAATTCTCACACCACTGTGGAAAAGAGCAAAACAATTATAACAGTTAAAGTAATAGAGCAGAGGTTTGCCCAAGCAGGTGCCTTCAGGGTGTCCGGTCTAGTGCTTATAAAATGCTCTGTGTCCATCTAGACAGACCACAAATCTGGGGCACATGAGCAGAGGAATATCCTCTCTGGTAGATGCTACTATAGCTGGAAAATTAGATCAGGGGCCACATTTCATTAGCATCATTGAGTCCCTGTGTAGCTGTGCCATATTTCTCAAAAAGTCTAGCTTCAGTTCTATTGAGAATAGATTCAATGGAGCTGCCTCTTTGGTCTCTCTGTACTACATAGAGTACTGACCTTTGAATGTCATTTTCCGTATCGTTGAGGTTTTTGTAATGTTCTGTAAGTTGGTTCCATGCACTGCACATTTAATTCTAGATCTATGTTGTAGTACTCTGGTATTTATTGCTTGATTGGTCTGCCCAATGTATGATAACTTGCAAGGGCACTGTATGCAATATACAACATTTTTGATTCTGCAGTTGGAGAATTTACCTTGTCGATGTACTTTGTCATGTACTGTGATAGATTTAGTGTCATTAGTGAATTGCCATGCAATGCAATTGCTGCATTTATAGTCACCACTGATGGGGGGCATGCCGAGTACTTGAGTTGGTCAGTTTTCTTTTTTTTGGGACTTGCTGTTTTAACTAGATGATATTGTAAATTATTGTTTTTTATTTTTAAAGAGAACGTGGGCTTGGGTAATTCCAAAGAGTTCAGAATTTTCCAATTCCTTCTGATTATCTTATTTGCCTTGGGGTTATATGTAATGACACACGTAAGTGGATTGCTGTCTGGACGTTTTTTGGGGGTGAGTAAGGTTTCTCTAGGGGTGAACCATGCTATTTTGGAAGCTGCCAGTTTTGGGGGGTATCCTCTGTCTCTTAGTTTGTTTATCAGTGTGATGACATTTTTGAAGTAGTCATCTTTGTCCGAACAATTCCTCCGGATCCTAAGAAACTGTCCATATGGCATATGGTTTTCCTTAAGGTTACGAGAGTGTCCACTGGAAAAATGTAACAAAGTGTTACAGTTATATATCCAGAGGTCAAGAAAGTAAATTTTCTCATTCTCGCTAGTCATGGTGCTCTACCATTGAGCCAATTACGGAATGCTCCCAGGGAGGACTTATTCCCTTCCCATAGCATCAGAACGTCATCAATATAGCAGAATCAATGTGTATTGAATTTTCTAAAAGGGTTCCCGTCTGTATAGATCCTTTTATTATCGAAATATGACATAACGAGACTGGCTACTTCTGAGGCGAAGATACAGCCTATTGCTATGCCTTTTTATCTGCAAGTATATATTGTCTTTATAGGCAAAAGAAAATCTGTTTACGACATAGGACAAGTATATCAGGAACTCTAGATATTTCATGTGGTATGGGTCTAGTGTCAAGAATGTCTTTCGATACTTCTAGTGCTTCATCTTGTGGGAATTTAATGTCAAAAGTAACAAGAAGCTGTTGTGATTCATCAAAAAGGGAGCCCATCTACTTTATTGATGACATCCATTGTGTCTCTTATGTATGCCTGAGTGTTTATCACAAAGGTTTTGAGACATACATCAATGTATTGTGCTAGAGGTTCCAATACTGATCCGCATGTGGAAATCTTTAGGTCTTCCCAGTGGATTTGTGGAGTCCTTATGGATCTTATATATTGAAGGTGTTCTATACTCTACTCTATTGAGGAATTGAAACTCTTTTTTACCTATCAAACCTTCGTCCACAGCCTTGGTCGTAAGTTCATTGATCCTATGTCGTATCTCTCTAGTGGGGTTCTCTTCTATCTGTCAGTAGTGTTTTGGAATATTGAGTAGCAGCATGACTTCTTGGTCATACTATCAGTCACTGTTCCACACAGCAATCCCTTATCCTTTATTAGCTAGTTTAATTACTATGGATTTATTGTTGGCTAGGTTCTGGATAGCTGAAGTCTCTGCTTTCATACAATTTCTTTGAAAACATATTTCCTTGTTGTTAAGTTGGTCAACCTCTAATAACAGTGTCTTCAAATACCAGAACCTCTGGGGGCATGCTAGTACTTCCTGGACAAAATGAGGACTTTTTTTTAAGTCCATTAGTGTTAGGTTCAGAGTCATACGTATTATCTACAAAGTATGTCTTAAGTCTAACTTTGCGTAAGAATTGTAATACCTCCGTTTTGGTTTCTATAGGATCTAGTATGTTCAAAGGTACAAAGGATAAACCTTTGTTAAGGATTTGTTTTTCAACTTCTAAGAGCTGGTCATTTGACAGATTATATATAGGGATTGTTTCGGAGTTGGTAGTCAGCTATCGTCTGTATATACTCCTCCTTGTTTTGAATTCTCCCTGGTCTGAGGGTGGCCCTCTCCATCCCCCTACTCTGCGGCCACCTCTGTTGTAAAAAGGTGGGCCCCAGGGTGTTGGAACGGCAGAGTTAGATGGACCTGGTGTGTCTGAGTTCGAAGAGGTCTCCAAGAAGGTGATAAATCTCTTTCGTGACCTGCCTTGATATTGTAAATTTAGGTTACTTGGATTCATATTTTGTCAAAATCATCTTTAAGGAAGGGATAGACGTTGTCAATGTAAAAATTATTTTGTTCCTTGTTACCTTAGTGTTTTTTTTGGTTTACCCTTAGTATTTTGAACTCAGCTATGGTTTTTTTCTACTGATTCAAGCAATTGCTTAGCGTTTTTGATCATGGGATCAGTAGCTATTTCTCTTTCTAGAGTTTCAATCTCTTTTAGTTCAGTTTCGCTAATTCGTAAAGCTGTCTCTATTGACATAGCGAGCCAGTCCCTCGAGCATTTAGTGCCTACTCCAATAAATTGTAATAGATATGATCTGTCAAGAATAAATATGACTGGTATGTTCTTGACTTGCAACCCCAGTGGTATAGTGTCATTTTTTTAAGTGTTCCAGTAATACCTGAGCGTGTAATTGTGTTCTGATGTTTTTCTTTTTTTAGCTGTTTCAATCATTCAGTTTTGTCCAAGTTGGTTATCATAGAGGTTGGTAAGTCTCCACTTAGTAATGGAGGGTTTTCTAGCACTTTATTGATTTGGTCGTCAGTGTAACTGACAATATGGGGCTCTGGCATATCACTACAGAATCAACTAACCCGGAGATCCGATTACTGCTAGTGTACTGATAAGTTCTTTCTCATGTGTATCTATCAATCACAGAATATATCTTAATCGATAACCAACACCTAAAAAGGTGCAATACAACTCATATACATATAGGGGTTTGCCCAAATGATCCCCCAATACCTGGGCAAGAAATAGTCTAAACAAAAAACATTGGTATGATATGGGACTGAATTGTTACAAAAGTACTTTCCACCGTGCAAATATAAATTAGTCACTGGTGATGTATTTAATTGTACAGTGCAAATATGTATTCTGATTTACAAAAACGCATAGTAATCTTCACTCCAGGTACAGGTACATGAAGTGTGCATAATATAACACTTGTTTAACACCAGCTAGGGTCTAGTTGAGTAATACTGAGTCATCTGCCTACTGGAGGTAATTAAGTGGGCAGGAAATAAGTGAGCTTTGGAGATCTCATCCCCACATCTGGTCTATAAATGCTAGTGAAACGGGGTGCAAGCCCGGACCTTTGTTTTAAGCTACTCATTGGAAGAAGTTTTACCTTTGAGGTCGGAATTATATCCATTGTAATTCTGACTACATGATTGGAGGCCCACCGTAGTTGGAGTGGGATTCCTCACTGTTGCTCTGCCCATAACCATCTCTTCTTCATGCTAATCTTCATGTTGTGGTCCGACAGATCATTTAAGACAATTGTGTGGTTTCACATTTTGGTCTGAAGCCCTTCTGGTGTAGACGAATTAAGTTGACACCCACTGCTCAGGCCTTATGGTCGCGAAGAAGCAGTTTAGAAAAACCTTTGAACCGTGTTTCCAGCGACTGTATCAGCCAATAATCCCTGGAGCACAGGTATCACTCTTTTAAATACTGGTTGCATGATGGTACTGCTTCAAGAAGCAGGTAGAATTTGAGCTCCATCGTCCTCTTGTTGAGGAGGAGGGGGGAGGGAATTAACCAATAACTGGATGCACCTTGAACAGCTTCTTTGGGCCAAGGACTCCATCTCACAATTTCAGGACAAGGTCCCAAGCTTAGCTTTGCAGATGTTAACGTTATCATTATCAATGGGCTAAATGGTGCGTGGATGAACGCATAATAAACGCCTTGATAGGGGAGACGCTGGGTGATGGAAACAATGGGTATACAATTCACTCCTAGTTATAATGATCTGTCAGCAACAGTTACAACTCCCACATGTACTATTAAGAGATTCTTGATACTGTCAGGCGCTTTCCACTTTACTTTATTTAACTCCAGTGCGCACATCACTTTTTATTCATTTTGTATCATCCATACATCTCTCCACTTCATGCTCATTCCTTGCAGCTGCCGAAATTGGAAAAACTGGGCTGCATGGTGACTCTCATTCTTTGCTCTGAAATAGAATTATTGGACTTGCTGACTCCAAAAGCCATCCTTCTCCAATCTTATACCAATCACACTCCCTCCATTACTTTGGTTTCTCTTTTAAGTGTACTGATTTCCCCTTTCTCTCATTACATGGAATCTTCGAATTTCCTGGCAAGCTAAGGTTAGAAGAAATCCTCCCCCTCCTCTCAGCCCCTATCAAAATACTGTTCTGGGCACGTTTTCGCATCTAAAGCCTGAAACTTCAGTGTTCCAGTGTCCCAAATGTGGGTGATAACTTCTGCAATTGTTAAAGCCACTTCAGTAATTTCGCTTTTTTCAGGGGATCTTGGTGAGATACATTGTATACACTCCATGTCCTTAGAACCCATGTACAATAATATTTGGTGTAATAAGTGGATGGTATTTCTTCTGTTAAAGCCATTTGGATTCCTTCTTGAAACATACAGGAGGAGAATTATTGACATACTCATGAAGGCCATCCTGCACCCTCATCGTCACACACAGACCTGGATCTCCAGCACTTACCTGAAGCTCAACCCCACTAAACAGATTCCTCCTGTATGACAAAAACACCAAGCAACAACTAGTCCAAACAGAGATGGTCCTGGATGGGGTTTAATTTACCAAATGCCAACAAACTCTGAGTCCCCTTGGCATTAACCTCACCATCAAAGAAATTTACTTCATCAGCTCCACCCTGAATGCACTCAACTGACCCTTATTGTCACTCATACAATCTACAAAAACAGCTGCATTACCTACAAAACCATCATGGCCTGCATCTTGGCAAACCTGCAGCCAGAACACCATCATACTGGAGACGAACAAATTCAGGAAAGAAAAAACAACGCTTCCCACTCTGGGCACCTAGGATCTGGAATACTATCCCTATATCCATCAGGTCTGACCTTACAACTTACAAAAGATCTGAATACAACACTATTTTAAAGAACACTACATACTGAAAGAAGGCTGATGCGCCCCAAGTGACCGCATGGGTCACCCGCCTGTGGAACTTCTCTCGGATCAGCTTCATCTTCGCAAGACTCAATTTGCAGACACTTGGCAACCATTAGTAGATTACTTCTGCACACTCGTCGAACACGCCAAACTCCAGCCCCTGAAGCTTCAGGCCTTACACTTCTTTGAGGATACCATACTTCCTTCTTGCACGGATGAACTTTGGGGGCTGGACAAAGATAGTGCGGAATTGGTCTCCTCTAGACACCTGCATGGAGGTGACCTCCCATGGGCCTTCCTCCACCTTCTTTTCTCTCTTGTATAGGGGTTTCCCCTAATTTTTGGGCGACATTTTGTTTCCTTTGCTTCTCCACTCTAACCCTTTCGGCACCACTTAGCTTGTCTGCACATGTTTAAATGTTGTTGGATCATGTATGATGTCTTTCCACGCTTTGAGAACGTGAGATATGCAACAGTTCAGTATCTTTGTTTTAACATAAATATACCCCTTGGATTTTGGGAATGGTGATTTGTTTGTGTGCCTTTGCTTCGCCCATTTCCTTTCCCCCCTTTTTCTTTTTGGTATTATTTTTTTCTTCTTTTTTTTTTTGCTTGTTTTTTTTTTATTTTGCAATCTCAATAAAACAGATTTAAAAGAAAGAACACTATGTAACAACACTGTAAACATTTAACTTTGTTCTCAGAAACCAGCTATTCCTTCAAAATGCATGAACTATAACTTTTCTTTTGAATCTCTTCAGCACTTTTGGATGGGTTCACAACATACAATCTCCAAGTACATACATACATCTCTGCAAAACTAGCCGCTCTACTCTGTAATTTATTTAGCTACTTTTTATTCTTGTGAGAAAGCATGAGGGCTTGGGGAGAGTTAGAACCCTTGTCTAGATGGAGTTGCAGCTCAAAAGCCGTCAAGTTGTTGGACACAACACTTTGCGTTAGATTAGGAGGCCCTTCACAAATTGGACACTACTTTTGGCTAGAATGATCAAGTGAAATGGGGAGCTCAGCTTCCGAAGACTTGTATCTATATAGGCAACAAATTCAGCCAGTCTGGAGAAGATCTGCCTGGATTGTGCGTGTGTTTAATGACCACTTCCAGATATTGACAAAGAGCATGCATGCTACTGGGTTCTTGTTGACTGTCTCTGGAACTAAAGTTGGATTTGAAATCTGCCAGTGTGGTAGATCACTTAGCCTATTGGTCAGAGTCTGGGAACTTGTAGCAAACTCTGCATATTGCCACTAATTCAAAATGAGAAGTCGGACACGTACAAAATATTTCTGGGTGCCATTAGATCTCCAGTGCGGATTTCTTCCCTGTTGACTCTCTTCTAGTAAAGGTTTTTAAGAGTGACTGTGCTTCCCATTATCCCATACACAGTGATTTCTGTAGAAAAGCTTGAAAGTCAAGGAGGCAGATAAAACGTTAACATGTTGCTGCTGAAACATCCTCATCTTGCTGAATTCAGAGCCATTATTGAAGAGAAGATGTTTACCTGCTAAGTAACTTCCCATTTAAAGAAGAGGTTGACATCTTTCCAGAAACCTAAAATAGAACACAGGGATGGGGGGGGAGGGGGGGGGGGGGGGGGGAGGGGCGTTGTTGACTCCCTGTCATTCAGATCTAACTGTAGATCCTTTTGATCCAGAGGGCTTATGTTGAAGATATGAATATCATAAAGCTATGCACAATGGAGAGCTGTGGATACAGTTATGTAACTTTATATTGTGTTTTAACCTTAAATATCCAAGCGGTGCATTGATCAGGCTGCATCGAACATACCAAAATGTCAGATTGCGACGTGCAGGATACACACCTCTCTGTAGCGGGTGTATTAACCCCCTAATTTATTTCACCGGCTTGGCTAGTATTGAAAACTATGATTCTGTGGGAGTACAAGGGAAGTAAACCTTTCCAAAAAATTATTGTAACTTGAAGTGTGTTATGCATGTTTTAACTTGCTGATATATGTTGTCTGTTGCTGCAGCAGGTCCAGAGCCAACACTGAGTCCAGCTACTTTTGTGAGCGATATCAGCATTGCATCCTTCAACGAGCCTGTCAGCGATGATGATGTGGAAGTCCAAGACTTTGACAGGCTCTATAGCAGCGATGAGTATTATGATGATGGTGATTACATACTTTTAAGTACTCATTGGTGAATGGCCATCAACTATGTCCCTCATAGCATTTAAAAAGAGTTGGAATTGTTCATAGGGTGGGTGGCCTGTTCAATATTAACTTGAAGGAGCTACTCATGAACAACTTCTTTCAATAAGTGCAAACCTACTTGCATCCGGCAGGAAAAGATTAAGTGTCCAGAAATCTTGTTTTCCCTTCTTGCTAGCAAAGTGGAATCAAGTGAAGTCTAGTGCGCTGTGAGAGCTGTGGTGTTATCCCAATGACATCAACATTTAGGTGTGAGCCTGCACACTGAAGGGAGAAGAGCCAGATGTCTACTGTGGCAGCAGGTAGACCTTCACTCAGTTATTCTAGAGTGCCCTGTGCCTGCCTGCTAGCCATCCTATTAGCAAATCAGACTTCTAAGAGACCACCACGAAGAGGTTTGAAATAGTCTGGATCCGGCCCATTAAAGACCAGGAGAGGCGACGTCTGCCTATAGTCAGCAACATCTTTGTACAATCACTATGGAAATCTGTTGGCATAGTGGTGGAGCCTATGAAAATCTCCCTTTTTTGTTATCAGTTCATAATGCTGAAGCACACTGAGTGGAAACGTAAATGAATGGATGGGGGGGGGAATAAAAGACAATGCATATAATATGCAAGACACTTGTTGAATATATTATGCAAAATGCCTTCAGATGTAATGTAGCTTTTAGGACTGCAAAGGCGTGTGGGCAGTGTTATACAAGGATAGAAGAGAACCCCCATCTTAATATTTACTTAATGTGCTTCTTTCTATGTCCATACCTAGAGAAAATCTGCTAACATCTTCGAATTACCTTGAAAGTTGGTAAACATTATTTACCTACAAAGTAACCTACATCGGCCCTACCATTAAAAAAAAAAGGTTGCCATATTTCCAGTAACTTAAAATTGAACTCAGTGGGCCTTGCTGATTCCCTGTCTTTCAAGGCTAGCTGAAAATCCCTTTGATCTTGGACTCTTATCTAATAATATGAATATCTCAAAGTTGTGCACAATGGAGAGCTGTGGATACAGGTATGTAACTTTATATTGTGCTTTAACCTTAAATATCCAAGCAGTGCATTGATCAGGCTGCATCGAACAGACCAATATGTCGAATTGCGACCTGCAGGATACACACCTCTCTGTAGCGGGTCTATTAACCCCCTTATTTATTTCACCGGCTTGGCTAGTATTGAATATAATAATTATGTGGTTGTTGCATCATGTGTTGAAGAGTACAAGGGAAATAAATCTTCCAAAAAGTTGTTATAACTTGAAGTGTGTTATACGTGTTTTAATTTGCTGATTTTTGTTGTCTGTTGCTGCAGCGAATCCAGAGCCAACACTAAGCCCAGCTACTTTTGTGAGCGATATCAGCATTGCGTCCTTCAACACGCCCGTCAGCGATGATGATGAAGAATACCATCACGAAGCCCATGACTATGACGGGCCCTATAGCAGTGATGAGGATAATGATGATGATTACATATTTATAAGTACTCATTAGTGAATGGGCACCAGCTATGTCCCTCATAGCATTAAAAAAGAGTTCGAATTGTTCATAGGGTGGGTGGCCTGTTCAATATTAACTTGAAGGAGCTACTCATGAACAACTTCTTTCAATAAATGCAAAACTACTTGCATTCTGCAGGCAAAATTAGGTGTTCATTCTGGGTTCACTTTTCATTCAAAACTGGTTGTTGAGGATATTGTTCTTTGGATAGTTTGCAAACGTGTCCCTACGAGATGTTTCTGCTTTTTTTCTATATGGAGAAGGGCCAGGTTTCCACAGTGGCAGCAAGTAGACCTTTACTTCAGTTATGCTAGAGTGCCTTGTGTCTTACGGCCCGCCATCCTATGGGCAAGTCAGACTTACAAGTAACCACGATGAAGCTTTTGTGCAAAGTTTTGATCCCGCCCATTAAAGACCAGGAGAGGTGACGTCTGCCTATAGTCAGCACCAGTTTTGTACGATCAATGTGGAAATACGCTGTATGATGTTGGGTCTATGAAAATCTCTCTTTTTTTATACACAGCATAATGCCGCAGCACAAGGAGTGAAACAGTTTAAGGGTAGATTGGGGGAAATATAAGACAAAGCATATATCATGTAAGACCGGTGTTAAATAGATTATTCAAAGTGCTTGCTGAACTAATGTAGCTTCCAGGACTGCAAAGGGGTGGAGGGTGGTTTTATACAAGGATGGAAGAGAACCCCCATCTTAATGTTTAACTAATGTGCAACTTTCTATGTCCATACCTAGAGACAATCTTCTAATTACCTTGAAAGTTGGGAACTTCGGCTCATTTGTGTCCACTTTCATAATGTAAATCAAGTAATATTTCACATTTTGTTAGGATTTGACCAGGTTATGGCATTTGCATACAAATGTGGGAAATTAACTAGTGGAGAAGATAGTAGAAGAAATCAAATAAGAGTTGCCCAAAAGATATTTTCTGTAGCCAAAATATGGTGGCATGCTTGTTCATACAGATGTTGAAGGCCTTTCTAGGAAGCTTTTCTTTTTGACTGGCCTTCGTCAGTGTTTGAGGTATTATTGAAAATCTCCTCACAAACCAATCAAAGTTTGAAAGGGTTCTCATCAACAAAAGAAAAATGAGTAGCGTGTGAATCACAGTATAAGCCGGCCAGATTACCTTCAGGCCGAACGGAGAAAGCATGTGGAGCGATGGAGCAAGTGAAACGATGTCCACATAGTAAGGATAATATGAATCACATTTTGGCTGATTCAGCTAGTCTCTGTGTCTAGCCATGGACGCCAATACATAGGCACAGCCAAATATCAGAGAAGGGCACTTCCTTTGGGCAGTGTTAGTGTCATCAGGAAAACATGGTTTAATAATGTTATGGTTAGTCTGATTGGAATGCTTTTAATTCCACAAGCACATCCTTTTTTTCAATTGACCTTGTTTTTGAGTGGCCAGGAATTGATGGATTTATCGCTGAGATATATTTGTAGTTGAGCTTATATAGCGCACAGCTACCCGCAGTGGGTGTCCCGGCGCTTGCTTAGGGAACCCGTCCTGATATTCCCCTGTGTGATAGCCCCAGCGGGTATCCACAAGGTGAAAGTCAGGCATCCCGCCGCGAGAGGCCGTTGTGGAGATTAAGCAAGCTATTGCCCAGAGTCGCAGAGTGTGAACCCGTGAGTCGAGAAGGCACCGGAGCGAGAATTATCGAGTCCCGGGAACTTTTAGCCCAAGACCCGCCGAGGCGGGGAATTGAACCCTGGTCCAGGACCGATCTCAGCTTCCGGGTCTGCCGCCTCTAACCCCTGAGCCACACTTCTCCACTTCTCCATTTGATTCTGGATTTCTGTTTTTTTTTTTCTTCTGAACACAAGCTACTGTTAATTCTCGGAATTGTCCTAGGAGCCAGTACTGCAGCATGTTTAAGAGACATTATCTGAAGGGGCCTTTTGGTTGCAGAATGTTGACAAATAGGGCCAGTGGAGGTTTGCTGGAATGTTAGTGTTTATGGCTCTGAATTAGAGAAGCAGCAGAATTCAATGCAAGGACTTACAGTTGAGTGAATCACAATCTGTGAAACGAGTCGGCTTCTGTAGGGCACAGTTAAAAGAGGGTGGCTATGCAGACACAGATTTATTTACCAATGTTTTAGGATAATGTAGAGCCTTCTTAAGGCGTGCTAATGTAAGAGACCGTCATTATACAACTCCATAGATGATATTTTTCAATCTTGATTAGTTGTCTCCTAATGGAATGCTTTATAAGATGAATTAAGTATGTATTTCTCTTTTCTAGTCATTTTCTTCTTCAAATAAATGAGTACCGATGACTTTCTGTTTTTCTGCAGGTGGACTTTTCCAAAGCTTCACAGTTATAGTTTTAAACTTTTTTCTTTTTGTATTTTGTTTAGTTATGGAAGATTTTATTTGGTTTGTCTTTTATTTAGCTTATTTGTTATTTTGTGGACTACAAGGCATTATAATTTCTTTAAAATGTAATTCATTCTACTCTTTGAAGATCATTGTTAGTGTACTAGAAAATAATACTGTTACCTGTTTTCAACACTTTCCTGTGTTGTGGAAATGAAAACAGGCCAGAATGCACTTCCTGAGAAAATTAGAAAATATGATAAGATCATTTTTTTAAAAGACTCATTAAGGCACAGCTCAGACTGTATTTTCACCTTCAAATGTTTTGCACAAAAGAGTTTCTTTTGGTGGCTTCCTACAGCAACGGGGTAAATTGAAAGAAGTCAAGCTGAGCCGCTTTTCCTCTTGACTAAAAGCATGCCCAAAAACAGGATTGAGAACACATGAAGTCAACAAATAAATCATGTCTTACAGCTTGTAAACTGGAATTTACTTACAATCAAATGAAGAATTCAATAACATGGGTGCTAAATTCTGCAATCTCAATGCCATGAAAGGTATTTACTCACTCAAGGGTGTACTATCCAATCAGTGTAAAATAAGTGATATATTGTTTAATGAACATTGACATTTTTTCTTTTCTTTTACCACAATAAATATATTTGCACTATTTTTGAAGTGGTTTGGAACTTGGAATTGATTCTTTTCCTTGATGTCTTGTGAATCTAAGGTATCTGTACGACAAATGTATTTACAAATTCTGGATCACTGTTACAGAGTGAGACGGGTTACATTACTCTTACCACTGATAGAGAAATGGTTGTCAGCCTTTCGTATACAGTATGATTGCCTCCTGATTAGGATTCTAATAACACACTAGATGTATTGGGTAAGAAAGTATGTAGTTAGACAGAACAGTAGTAAGAACCTCTAACTCTGTAGGTGAACTACAATGGCACTTAATTAATTGCACATTAGCCTTGAATTACCCTGTTCAAGCATCCTTTATTAAAGAAAGAGTGCATCATAGCACTTTGATCTGTACAAATGAAAAAAACACAATAAAGAAGTGCAATAACTAACTAAACAAGCATTGGAAATGCAATAGGGCTCGCATTAGGAAAGTTTGAGCTATTAGTCTTTTAAATGATTTTTTTTTAATTTATGTGTTATTTTTTTAAAATAGCTAAATTAATAGCTTTGTCATTTACAATGCCAATAGTTATAACTTTCGCAAACACGTATAGCATTTGTAATGCAACATGTTGTGTATTTACGTGACTTAGATGTATTGATATTACAAATAACAATGGCAATGGCAATAGCTTAAACTTTTGTAAATACATTTTGTGAAGATTATGTTCAGTGTTTTTTATTGTGACGAAAATCCAAGAACAGAAGGGAAATATTAACATCTTTTTGTGATTTGTAATAAAGCATGAAAGCTTGAAAACAGCTTGAAACATTGAAAGAACATATTTGAACCAGTGATGCTGTGGTTGCGCTGAGTGATGCTGTGGTTGCGCGGAGTGATGCTGTGGTTGCGCTGAGTAATGCTGTGGTTGCGCTGAGTAATGCTGTGGTTGCGCTGAGTGGTGTGTGCATCGGTGGAGCTTAGTGGGTGCATTGATGGAGCTGTGTGGTGGGTGCATTGGTGGAGCTTAGTTGGAGCTTCGGTGGAGCTGTGTGGTGGGTGTATCGGTGGAGCTGTGTGGTGGGTGCCTCGGCGGAGCTGTGTGGTGGGTGCCTCGGCGGAGCTGTGTGGTGGGTACATCTGTGGAGATGTGTGGTGGGTGCATCGGTGGAGCTGTGTGGTGGGTGCTTCGGTGGAGCTGTGTGGTGGGTGCTTCGGTGGAGCTGTGTGGTGGGTGTATCTGTGGAGCTGTGTGGTGGGTACATCTGTGGAGCTGTGTGGTGGGTGCATCTGTGGAGCTGTGTGGTGGGTGCATCTGTGGAGCTGTGTGGTGGGTGCATCTGTGGAGCTGTGTGGTGGGTGCATCGGTGGAGCTGTGTGGTGGGTGCATCGGTGGAGCTGTGTGGTGGGTGCCTCGGTGGAGCTGTATGGTGGGTACCTCGGTGGAGCTGTGTGGTGGGTGCATTGGTGGAGCTGTGTCAGTGGAGCTGTGTGGTGGGTGCATCGGTGGAACTGGGTGGTGGGTTCATCAGTGGAACTGGGTGGTGGGTGCATCGGTGGAGCTGTGTGGTGGGTGCATCGGTGGAGCTGTGTAGGTGGAGCTGTGTGGTGGGTGGAGCTGTGTGGTGGGTGCATCGGTGGAGCGGTGTGGTGGGTGCATCGGTGGAGCTGTGTCGGTGGAGCTGTGTGGTGGGTGCATCGGTGGAGCTGGGTGGTGGGTGCATCGTTGGAGCTGTGTCGGTGGAGCTGTGTAACATAACATAACATGAGTATTTGTAAAGCGCACGTTCACCACTACGGGCCTCTTGGCGCTGAAATAACAGATGTTTGTTGTTACCCAACTCAATGGTACTCATTTTATCGACCCCAAATGGATGAAAGGCTAAGTGGACCCGCCGGGATTTGAACCTGTGACCATGAGGTCGAACACAGGCCCCTGCAGTAGACGCATTAGTCCACTGAGCCACCAGACCCGGCGTGTGTGGTGGGTGCATCGGTGGAGCTGTGTGGTGGGTGCATCGGTGGAGCTGTGTGGTGGGTGCATCGGTGGAGCTGTGTGGTGGGTGCCTTGGTGGAGCTGTGTGGTGGGTGCCTTGGTGGAGCTGTGTGGTGGGTGCCTCGGTGGAGCTGTGTGGTGGGTGCATCGGTGGAGCTGTGTGGTGGGTGCATCGGTGGAGCTGTGTAGGTGGAGCTGTGTGGTGGGTGCATTGGTGGAGCTTAGTTGGAGCATCGGTGGAGCTGTGTGGTGGGTGTATCGGTGGAGCTGTGTGGTGGGTGCCTTGGTGGAGCTGGGTGGTGGGTGCATCGTTGGAGCTGTGTCGGTGGAGCTGTGTGGTGGGTGCATCGGTGGAGCTGTGTGGTGGGTGCATCGGTGGAGCTGTGTGGTGGGTGCATCGGTGGAGCTGTGTGGTGGGTGTATCGGTGGAGCTGTGTGGTGGGTGCCTCGGCGGAGCTGTGTGGTGGGTGCATCGGTGGAGCTGGGTGGTGGGTGCATCGGTGGAGCTGCGTGGTGGGTGCATTGGTGGAGCTGTGTGGTGGGTGCATCGGTGGAGCTGTGTGGTGGGTGCATCGGTGGAGCTGTGTGGTGGGTGTATCGGTGGAGCTGTGTAGGTGGAGCTGTGTGGTGGGTGCATCGGTGGAGCTGTGTGGTGGGTGCATTGGTGGAGCTGTGTGGTGGGTGCTTCGGTGGAGCTGTGTGTTGGGTGCATCTGTGGAGCTGTGTGGTGGGTGCATCTGTGGAGCTGTGTGGTGGGTGCATCTGTGGAGCTGTGTGGTGGGTGCCTCGGTGGAGCTGTGTGGTGGGTGCATCGGTGGAGCTGTGTGGTGGGTGCATCGGTGGAGCTGTGTGGTGGGTGCATCTGTGGAGCTGTGTGGTGGGTGTATCAGTGGAGCTGTGTGGTCGGTGCCTCGGCGGAGCTGTGTGGTGGGTGCATCGGTGGAGCTGTGTGGTGGGTGCATCGGTGGAGATGGGTGGTGGGTGCATCGGTGGAGCTGTATGGTGGGTGCATCTGTGGAGCTGTGTGGTGGGTGCCTCGGTGGAGCTGTGTGGTGGGTGCATCGGTGGAGCTGTGTGGTGGGTGCATCGGTGGAGCTGTGTGGTGGGTGCATCGGTGGAGCTGTGTCGGTGGAGCTGTGTGGTGGCTGCATCGGTGGAACTGTATGGTGGGTGCATCGGTGGAGCTGTGTGGTGGGTGCCTTGGTGGAGCTGTGTGGTGGGTGCATCGGTGGAGCTGTGTGGTGGGTGCCTCGTGGAGCTGTGTCGGTGGAGCTGTGTGGTGGCTGCATCGGTGGAGCTGTGTGGTGGGTGTCGGCGGGGTTCCCGAAAATAATTGCATGTCTTTATTTCGTGCTGTCTACTTCCTTCCCCAGCTTCCCCCTGAATCTAATGCAAGGCCCAAAAGAAAAGATTTCTGTGCGTTTGAATTGATCTTTAAAAGTATAAAGCGGCACAGCTTTGATAAAATATGTGAGTTAGAGAAAAGAGAACGTAAAGTATACAAAGGAGCTGATGAAACATTTGTTTTAAATATTTCTGTTTATTTATTGGTTTATACAGAAGACGTTGTATACGGCTTAATATCCAATAAAAAGTGTTATTAAAAAAAAAAGAAACCAATCACTGCATTCTGAGAATTGCAGTTATCGTTCAGTTCAAATGTACCAATTGCCCGAGCTGACGCGAATACCCAGTAATGTGCGATTGAAAAGCCCTGCATTGGAAACAATGAGTCATCTGGTGACTAAACTATGTGGTTTACGGTTAGAGCGACCGACTTTAAAGCTGGGGAACCAGGTTCGAGTCGGGTGGAGGCTCAAACATCCTGTGATCCTGCGCAAATGCTAATCACTTAATCTCCTGTGTATAAATATGAAAGTAATGCACCTGGTCCTCATGTTAAGCGCTTTGAATCCTTCGGGTCGAGTCAGCGCTGTATAAAACGGCAAACAACAAAATGCTGGTGAGATCCGGAAAAATCTTAATCCTGTTCTGATGTGGAAGGTCGATATAACGCTTGTTTAGTGGGCTGAGTTTTGACACGATGTGGCTTACGGTTAGAGCAAACAACTTTAAAACTGGGGAACCAGGTTCGAGTCGGGTGGAGGCTCAAACATCCTGTGATTCTGCGCAAATGAAATAACTTAATCTCCCGTGTATAAATATGAAAGTAATGCAACTGGTCCTCATGTTAAGCGCTTTGAATCCTTCGGGTCGAGTCAGCGCTATAAAACTGCAAACAACAAAATGCTGGTGAGATCCGGAAAAATCTTAATCCTGTTCTGATGTGGAAGGTCGATAAGCACATAGCTTCAATTTCAGCGGCCTGCCGTGAATGCTTGTTCTGATGTGGCGCGAAACTGAAAGTACGGCCGGCCGTCCGTGAATAATTAGGGGATGAGCGCACGCTGAGAAGCTGCCTTTGATGTGGTAATGTGAGGCAGGCAGGCAGGCGGCTGGTGGCATTGTGCACGCGCTTTTTAGAGTTTGCACAATGACCTAAAAAGCACATGCACTGCAAGAAATCGCCAGTGGAATTGTGCTTGGTTAAACCCTGGATAAGCCGCTATAGAGCTTCACCAGCTATGCACTATGCGCATCAGCAGGCGAGCCCTAAAAATGAGAAATGTAACAAAGAAATGTAGTAATGGAGAAATAAATACAGCATGTTCAAGCAAATAAAAAATGTAACCCTACTTAAGAATCGGCGAGGGTCGAAATTAGGTATGGGTCACAAAACAGGGCTAGGTGCAGATGCAGTTTGGGTTAGGGAAAGAGTAAGGGTTAGTATTAGCATAATAATTAACGCTGGAGTTGGGTGGGAGTTAAGGTTTGCATTAGTGAGAGAAATTAAGGTTTATAGTAAGTGGTAGAGATTGGGTTGCTTATATATTTATGCTGCTGTTACGGTGGTAATTGTTATGACGATCTTTACTTTTAAACATATCACTCACTTGGATTTACCATACATTGTCATACATGAATCATAATCTGCCATTGTAGGCCATTCTGGCAGGCACATGTACTCAATATGCATTGTGAATGAAAATAATTGGGCTGAGCGGGACATTACCCCGGCCACCTGGCCATTGTCTTGCCACACTCCAAATACATTCTAGATGAATGTTCTTTCTGCTGGCAGATGGGGGCTGTGTAATTCCACCCTTAATGAGGGGGGCTGTATCTTCCCCAACGGGGACATTCTAGCTTCCAAGAGGGTTTGGGGATATCCATAAAGAAGCCTGCTTAACCTGTACATGTTTAGACCAGGAGGATGCCATGACAGAGCTGATGTTGTACATTGTAATACCAATAAAATAGAGACCTATTCCATACATTTCTTGTTTTCAAAACACGTTTAGCAATGTGCAGCATGTATTGACTTCAAGACTGTTAAATGAATTACAAGTCAAAGATGCTGCATGGTAATGGTAAAATCATCTATGACAACTAGCCCTTCCAGGTCCTAAGGAACTCAACACCTCTCTCTTGGTAGCTGCCACAATGATAGCCTTGCCTCGAATACCTTGCCATCACAAACCACATCAAAAAGTCGTATTTACCCATCAATGATTGAGTTGTGTAACAGGCTTGCAGATATTGGTCACTTTCCAGCTAGACTGAAATTAAGTGTTTTTTCCTTTTTTATCCCTTTACAGTCAATGGTTCAGAAAGTGTGTCTTGTGGTTTCATCTATTCCATAAAATAGCCCCTTCTCCAACAGATCTTCGGAGTATACAGCCAACTCTGTGCTGTCCTTTGGCTTGAACATAAAAGGCAACATTGATGTGAACAGACACTGCTTTGATCCTTAGTGTGTGGGTATGTATTTCCTTAAACCATTAGGATTGTATCCAGAATGCATGAACCCACGCAGTGAAGATCTTAAAGATATGCTAGACCAATGTAGATGATGGCGAACCATTCTTACCTAGAAGCTTCAATCCTGTCAAGATAAAACACGACCATTCTCCTGGCAAGCACCACCTATGATGTTTTTGTAAAACTCCAGGAGTTCCCTAATGGCACCTACAATGTCCAGTGGCTAACTTCTCTTCCTAGGTAGGCCGGAAAGAACATCATACAGGAAAGACATTGGAAAAACATCTATTGCACCCCAGTGGTAAAACCTGAGTCAATTGCTCTTATGCGGTCACCTTATGGAGAGGTGCCTTGGAGGGATATGCTCCAAGAGGCATATAGAATTCTGTTGGCTCCCAATTGACCAGAATCATCCGGGTAAGTGTGAAGATCCTATGCCTTTTGGTCAAGTAGATCACCTGTTAGTGTAGGGTAAATCGAAGGAGCATGGGACAGATAAAATATATCTGAGCTCAAAACCTGGCCAGGAAGGAGTCAACAGGATACACTGATAAACATTAGACATTTCAGCTTGAACAGAAGCTAAGAATCAACTGGATGAAGCTGCATAATGAAACCTCTCTCCTACCCAATATGAGGTCACTCTCCCAAGGAGCCTTTCTTCGTGTTGATCCTCGATTTATATTGGAGAAATATCTTGTTGGCTTTTAATACAAAGACATAAAACTGTGGCACAATCCCACCTTGAAAACTTAAGAGAACCCCCATCTTGAAGCTCCCATTCATACAGCAAGAGTTCCTGAGGGCTCCCTCATGATAAAGGGCTAACAGGCTTGCAGATGAACCTCAGCACTAGTGTCAGTAGACAGTGCTGAAGTAGGTAAGTATTGCCATATTTGATTATATAATGTGTAAAGGCTTTGCCATTAAGTCAAGCATCTTCATTCCATGTGCTGATGGGAAGGCGGCCATCTGGACCAGAAAGATTACCTTCAATTTAAAAGTACTGATATAACTTCATCTGTCCTATTTGGAGGGAGCTTACAGCAGCACCCTATGCAAACTCCAAGGTATCCATTGTGATAGCCACTTCAGAAGGCCAGGGAAAGCAAGGCTCGTCCACTAGGGAGCATCGCTTCTATCCCATTAATTGAGAGCCAAGGTACCCAATTGGAATTAGAATCATGGCTAACTTAGTAGGCCTTTGATACCAGAGCTGCAGATGGTGCTATTGTGTACATTACGTCTTCTGCTTGGCATAATAGGAATCTGTACTCGATCCATAAGAATCAGTGAACTGTAAAGCCACCAAACTCAAGTGGAGGGAGCACTAGAAATATATGGGGACATGTAAAAGATATATTGCAGAAAAAGGAGTAGCAAACTCTTACAGAATCTTGGATAGCCCTTATGAAGAAATGCATACAGAGGGGATTACAGAGGGATACCATCATTCCTGTTGGATCTGTATTTACAGGTCAGTGTGTCTTGACATTTACTTATTAACGGACATATTAATCCTAGTAAGAAGGCTAAGACAACAGTGGTGTCTGGGTTAATGGGTATACTCCAATACTAATGAGTAAATGCAATTATGACTGTATATTGCAGGCCTATGAACACGCTTGTGTTATTTGTCAATTACTAGTAAGGCATATGTTACACTCCAGTATCAAAACAAGACACCTATATTACAAATTTAAGATTAGTGCGTGTAGTTGTAATTTTCTTGTGTCTTTAATTCGTAAATTGCCCAGCCAACATGTGTTTCGTCATTAGAGATATACACTTCAACTTCTTCAGGGCTGCAAGGATGTATCATGGAACATAATATATCATGGAATCCTGACATTGTTCAATATATTACGATATGTAAACCCCATACCATACACCGAATGGTGGAAACCCTACATTTCATTGAGTGCACGCCAAGTTTACATTAAGCCAGTAATCAGTGTGGTGGGATAATATATTCCTATGAGCCGCCGGGTGACTGCTTCTGGGTCAGATTGGAACCTCAGAGCGGGATTACCACAGACAGGGCACTCGCTACAAGGTACTACTCAATAGTCTGGGAATAAAGGGGGACACTACGCTTTTTATTATGAACTACAAACTCGCTTACACAGAGTTTGTTTGGGCCACTCTAGGTACTCATATTCGGAGTGCCTATTGAGATCATTGGTCTAAATCTTTGGATATACCTCACGGAACATAGCGATCCTTCACCACACATGAAGGTGAGATTTGGGGACATAAGTCTCGAGCTGTGCAATCACTATAAAGTGACTATCACTGTGCCACAAGCACTCGTGATAATACTGTTCGTCTACCTCATTTACGCAAGGACTGCCCTTCAACCAACATAGGGATTTTGTTACAGTCGATCACAGATTTTATCTATACGCCAGCCGGTATTGGAATTACAACCGGCGGAGAGGTGAGATACTCTTTCTCACTCTCTCAAGTATATTTTGGACCTTTTTATTGGTGGTCAGATACTTACACTCAATTCATTTACCTGTTTCTTTAGGAGTTTGTATACGGCTTGCCTCTGCCTGAGAGGTAGGCTACTCCCCGCCGTGTTATCGCATGATCAACAACAAAGTAATTTTATGCATGAATCACAAATGGTGAGGGTTTACACTCCTCACTATCAGCCACTGTATCCTGGGGCTATCATTACTCCCAATTTAGATTTTTGCTGTCCTCTCTCAAAATATGAATGACTCTGGCAATCTTCTTCTCCTCTAGGTTTTCTCTTCGTTCTCACAGTCAAGACGGTATTTTACAAATGTAATCCAGAAATGTATTACTAGTAATTGACAATTAACAAAAGCGTGTGCATAGGCCTGCAATATTTATGTTTTGACCTTCGGGTCATCTTGGAGGTCTTAGGGTTTTCTCCCTCACCTATTTGCACAGCCTTACTTGCATAGACAGAATTTGCGCACACTCTATAGGCACCATTTATTTCCCACACAAGTCGCCCCCACCCCCCCCTTTGGATTATTTTCATTCAAGTATGACTGGGTCCCCTTGTCCTCAGATTATGAACTTTCCACTATAATGGCTGATAAGAAGTTTGTATCTCCCACCATTTCTGTCCTCACCCTCCAGCTTCGCCTTCGTGATGATCTGATAAGAACACATGCAGACCTAAAATTCTGCTTCTTGAATGGAAGGTTTCTATCTAACTATCCCAATAAATGTATTTATTCTTCAGTTCTCCGATAGACTACGCTCAACTATAAGTTTGTCAGTTGTAAAAATGTTAATTGATGTTCTGATTTGGAGGTTCTCTCTAATTGACATAGTAACCATTATCTGCAACCACTCTGCAAGAGGATTACTTACCCGAATAATGCACGACTGTCCTCACAGTTAACCACAAAAGATGTGAAAACGGAAGCAGAGTTAGGGCTGTAGATAAGAAAGAGAAGAAAGATATTAAAGGTTTACAGACAGAAAAGACTAGAAAGAGAAGGTGGTGGGGCAAGGAACGAACACGGGACGCACAATAGGAAGAATCCGACGGACGGACAGACTAAAACCAAACATGAGGAAGTGGCTTGCAGATGGGGAGAAGAGGAGTTCAGTGCGGAAGAGAACTGAGGAGAAGAAGGACGTTTCTAAGGGGAAGCTGAAGATCATGAAACCAGTGGCAATGCGTGGTGGTTCCAGCGCCGTCTTTTGGCATGGCTGAGCTAAGCCCTGGCGCCACTTTTCTCAAGAGAGCATGGACCTGTCTGCATCAAGGTCATGCAAACAGCAGCACCACTCTCGCGTGGCTTCAATTATTCAGTTTAAAGTGCTTTTTAATCATTACCATGCTGCATGCATTGTTTTTAATACTCAGTCAGCACTCTCTTTGTCCCCAATCTCTCTCGTATCTCATTGCCACCCACCACCTACCCTCTCTCCACCAAACAACTTGGCACCCGCATGACAGACATAAGCTGTGAATGAATAGGGTGAATTGAAAGAAGTGCTAAGATGTTTGTGTTTAAAGGTTAGTTATTGATCAGCCAGGAACCGACTTGTGAACACAGACGAGACTCCCAGTTACCTCATTATATTTACCAACAGCAAGGGTGACTAATTTCTACCAGCCCAGGGCATTGCCTGAGCAAGGGCCAGCTATGGGTTCTTTCCTCCGTCCCAAGGAGTCAGGAGGATGTTCGTCCCTATGTGGTCTGAGGAAGGACCATGCCAGTCAAGTGTTGAGAAAGAGATAGTTAGTCAGCCCCGGGACATAGGTACTAAGGTGGTAGGATGACTCAGTCCCTGCCTACTAAAGTTCTATGGTCCCAAGCATAGTTTTGTGCCTACGCAGAATCCTGCAACATGGCACCACCAACGTTTAGTCTCGTACTTATCCATGGTACCCCTGAGTAGCGCTTGTGCTTGTCCACAATACTCTTTCACAGTTTCTCTGAGACGTCTGTGGTGGGAGGGCTTTGCCTCCTATGTTTGTAGTGACAACCTATTGTTGTAGGTTTTTCAAGCTTGAATTTTCTTTATTTTTATATTTCTTTTTATTATTAAAGCAAGGCAACAACAGAATACATGAGTGCATAGAATATACGAGGGTCGTCCACAATGTCAACATACAATACAATAAATAGTGAAAATAGGGGGGAAGGAGGGAGGAGAAGAGGATACAGAAAAATATGTCATCAGCCTTCACAGCAAGGGGTCATGGGGAAAGTGGGATATCAAAGATTGCATTCGCAGGCGGCACACATGTGTTTCCCCTATATTGATTCCAAGGGCCCCAAATATTATTCCATTTTCGAGGGCGGCCCGAGCCAAATACACAGTTTTTTACCGGAACATGCACCAGTCCATGTTTTCTATCCACACCTCAATAGCGGACGGCCTCTGGGACCCCCACTGCTTTGCTATGTTCTGTTTGGCAATCATGGCCCCCAAAGTTACCCATTGGGTCTGTGCCGTATTGAGATTCGTCGGCTTCCAGACATTCAGCAGACATCTCCTAGCTTCCGGTAAGAGAGTCACCTCCATCACTTCCTGCATCACCTCATGGACCCTGCCCCAATATTCAACCATATACCGACATTCCCATATGATATGCAGAAACGTCCCCAAGTGACCACATCCCCGCTGACACAGACCCTCCGTCGCGAAACCCATTCGGACCAAACGGGGACCCGTGACATAGACCCTGTGCAGTATTTTAAGCTGGACCAATCTCAGTCGCGCCGGAATCGCGACCTCCTTCGGTGAGGAGATCGCCGATTGCCAGTCCTCATCATCAAGTTCAAGGCTGTCTCGGGTCCACTTATCCCTTAGTTGTATCAAAAGGTCAGCTCTATGATTGATTAGCTTCTTATACACAAGGGAAATGGTGCTATCAGGCAAATGACAATCTAATATACGGTCCTCCAATGGGGTCGCCTCCGGTATCTCCGTCCCCTCTGGGAAAACCGATGTCAGTGCGTGACGAACCTGCGCATAACAAAAGTACTCTGTCCCTCCCAATTCGTTTTCAGTTTGTAAGGCTGCAAACGACTTAACCTTTCCCTTCACCCAAAAGTTACCCACTGTGGAAATGCCTATAAGATCCCATTTGTCGAAACCCATGGTATTCCATAGCCTGACAAATCTCTCAGAGCCGAAGAGTGGGGTCGCTAAAGTCAAACGATCTTTCCATCCAAGCGAGCTAGTAGCACCATACCATATCCGTACGGCCGCTCTGGTCGGCCCAGTCAAACTCTTCTCCACAGACCTAGTGTACAACACTCTGCTATAATTGCCGCCAGGAAGTATCCATCTATCCATGGCATTGCCGGGATCCAAGTCGGTCCCATATGTACCATGGTTAATAGCCCCCAACTGCCAAACCCTATAATATCTTTTGATATCAGGGAGAGCAATTCCCCAATCATACCACGGGAGCGTCAATTTAGCTAAAGCGATACGCGGTCTACCATCCCACAACAACTTCCGTTGCAAACCATCCAGTTCTCGAAAATAACTAGCCGGAACAATATCAAGAGTATTTTGAAGGGCATAGAGAAAACGAGGGAGCGACATCATTTTAAAGAGGGCAGCCCGCCCCAACAACGAAAGCGGAAGCTTCTGCCAGCCCGCAACATCTCGCTTCAACCGAGCCAACGGAGGGAGAAGGTTCTTTTCGTATCTAACCACGGGATCCCTGGATGCGTATATCCCGAGATATTTAAACCCCTCCTCTGTAATTTGAATAGGACAATTACAAGGCAGAACAGGGGAATCACCACACAGAACATACAAATAGGATTTCGCCCAATTTATGATCAATCCCGAATTTCTACCATAGGAAGCCAGCATGTCACAGAGCACAATCAGAGATTTCCTGGGAGAAGTCAGATAAAGTAATATATCGTCTGCATATAGTGAAATGCGATCCTCGAACTGCGGAGATCATCTAATACCCTTGATCAAAGGCTCCCAGCGAAGTCAAGCCGCGAGAGGTTCGAGGGCCAGTGAAAACAAATGAGGAGAGAGCGGGCAGCCCTGTCTAGTGCCCCTCCCAAGACAAAATGGCGCTGAAACCCGACTGTTAACAACCACTTGAGCGAGAGGTTCTGTATAGAGGAGACGCACCCAACTGATGAATTCCGGGCCGAAACCAAATTTAGCCAAAACTGCCCATAAATACGGCCATTCCACAGTATCAAAAGCCATCGTGGCATCCAGCGACGCCAGTATGGCCGGCTCCCGCAACGTTGAGGCCCTCGCAAGAACCCCGTGCAAACGCCGAAGATTCAACGCCGTATTCCTATGTGGGATGAAGCCCGATTGATCTGGATGGACAAGCTCAATAATGACCTTAACCAATTTGTTAGATAGTAATTTGGCCAAAATCTTAGGTTCCGAGTTCAACAATGAGATCGGCCGATATGAAGCACATCTATTCCTAGGCTTCCCTTCCTTATGAATCACCACTATCGACGCCAGTCTCTGATCCCGGGGGAGAAGACCACACTCCTGGGACTCCAGGAACATGTCTCTCAAATAGGGAGCAATCTTGTCCAGTCTAAGCTTGTAAAGCTCAATCAGGAGACCGTTGGGGCCCATCGCCTTACCCGAGTTCAGGGAGCGCACCGCTAAAGCCACCTCATCCGCGGTAATCCTACCGTCCATGAGGTCACGATCTTCCACAGACAGGCACGGAAGCGCTATGTCTAGCAACAATAAGCACAAATCCTCCTCAGGCCTATCAGACACAGAAGAATAGATAATACGAAAGTGTTCGGCAAAACAGTCCGATATCCCCTGTGGGACGGTTATACAAGCACCACCCTCTATCTCAACCTCAGGAACCACGCGGCTAGCTCTATCTTTCTTATCCAGCCAGGCAATTAATTTACCAGCCTTGTCACCAACATCATAGAGACGCCCTTGCTGTTCTCGACTAAGGGCCTTCGCTCCGTCTGTAACCAACGTTCTGTATTCTAGCTGCTTCAGTCTGGGGCGGGTCACCTCTTGTTCTAGCTCCAATTCTAAGTCGGCTATTTCAGCCTCCACTCTAACAACATCTTCCTCTTTCTGCTTTTTGACGCCCGTAATAAGGGAGAAAGCCTGACCCCTGAGCACAGTTTTGAAAGCCTCCCATAGCGAGATCGACGAGGAAACTGAACCCTCATTTTCCTGGAAATAATGCTCCAACGCCTTCACTAAATCATTCCGAATCTTAGGATTGCGCAGATACCCAGATACCGAGGGTTAATGGGGGCTATCCTACCCCCCCCCCCCCCGAGCCAGAAGCCTGTTCAAATCTAAGCCAAAGCGGGGAGTGATCCGAGATACCTGTAGCCATATGCTTAACCTCCGCAACATACGACGCCTGGGCTGCAGGTACCAGAACATAACCAATCCTCGAAAGACTACCATAACCGCCTGAGTGGTAGGTATACTGCTGCTGAATAGAGTGAAGTAGTCTCCAACAATCCATTAGGCCCAGTGTCTCAATGAAGTCCGGCAGCCAGCCGTGGGCCCTTCTGACATCACTAGGCGGATACCTATCTATCACACCGGAGACCACTGCATTAAAATCACCATCCAAAATCAAGAAACCACCAGAAAGATCTAGTATAACCCGTCCCAAGTCAACAAAGGTCGTAGACTGCAAGCCAGGAGGAACATAGCCAGGAGGAACATAAATAGACACCAGAGAGAGAGTACGGCCTTCCCAGCGTCCAGATACCGTAACATAGCGACCCCTCTCATCCAATACAATAGATTCTACCTCTAACGGAAGAGAATTCTTGAGAAGGATCCCAACTCCTCGGGACCCGGACATAAACCCAGCATGAGCCACATGTCGATACCCTTTCCTATTCATCGCTTTGCAAGTATTCCCTACCAAGTGGGTTTCTTGAAGTAGCACCACATCAGGAGAATGCCTTTTGAGAAATTGCAACACCATACAGCGTTTAATCTTATCCCCCAACCCATTCACGTTCCAGCTCAACACCTTCAAACCCCTACCCCCATCATGAAAGAAAAAGAAGATCCAACCCTCCCCTGAGTCCAGCACAACAATGAAAATGTCTCGCGATACAGTGCCTTGCAGGAACATGAACAAAACAAACCTAAGATAATTTACCCCCCAAACATCCCGTTACAATACCCCCTCTCCCTGCACCCCTGCTTCCGATTATAAAGCCACCCCAACTCGCAGTGTGCCTGTCGCCCCCACATCTAAACTAAACTACAAAAAGTAGATCTGAGGAGAGAGTCCCTCCGATAGCCCGTTGACCCCCCACTCATACTGCGTACATCAATATGATGATAACAGAACCACAACAATAGTCAGCACTCTGGTGTCCCCAGATACCAGCACAACAACTCTCACTCCTGCTCCTGCGATCCCCCTCCGCACCACCGCTCTGTCTCTCTGGTTCTTGCTGGGCCGACAAAGTGTCCAACCAGTCAGCCGCGATCTCCGGCTTGTCAAAGAAGTAGACCCGCTCTCCGTGTTCGATCCTCAGCTTAGCCGGGTGGAGCATGGCATACTTGAGTCCCATGTCCCGAAGTCTTCTTTTCACTCCCAGAAAACGGAGTCTCTGCTTTTGGACAGCCTGCGTGAAATCCGAAAAGAAACTTCAAGGGCCCACCCGCTCTGGAGGCCTGGAGTATGGCATCTCTGTCTCTAAAGTTAAATATCCGAGCTATCATGGGCCTAGGCAGGGCGCCCACACGCGGCCTCCCACCAGGGACCCTGTGAGCCCGCTCGACAGTAAAAAACTTGCTCAGGCCTTTGGGTGCAAGATGGTTGACAATGAGATCCTCGACAAAGAGGTCAGCCGCTTGATCCTCCGCTTTTCCGGCACTCCGATGATACGCACGTTGTTCCTCCGGGCCCTTCCTTCAAAATCCTCCAGGCGACGGACAACAAGGTCATTCGAGGCCCTCAGATTCCGAACCTCAGTCTGCAAGTCTGTGACGTCCTCCGTGAGACTCGACGTCTTAATGTCCAACAATTTTACCTTTTCGTTAGTTTTAGTGAGGTCTGTCCGAATCAAATTAACCTCGATGGATACTGTGTCCAACTTATGAGCAAGGGTCTCCATTTGCTTCCCAAGGGAGGACTTAATCCCATCGATGGCGGCCATGACATCTTGCAACGTTGGCTCGGCTGCCGGAGCAGAGGAGTCTTTCGCCTCGTCCTGCGACCTACCCGGCCCACTAGGTGACCCCTTAACTTGGGCATAGCGGTCCATAACATTCGATTGGGTGTATCCACCCAGTCTAGTGGTCTTCAATTTTTGCTTGTCCCCCTCCGGCTTGTTCGCCATTGCAGGACAATCCCAAGTCGTCGTCCAGTTCAAGGGGGGGAGGGAGCAGGAATCGAGACTGACCAGCAACAGGCAAGATCGATCTCCCAGTTTCCGGACCTTGCAAAGAAATCAGCCAGCTATATGTGATTGCACCACTCCCAAAGAGTCAAAGTACAGGAAGATATAGACACCAAAGCATCAGCGATGGTCGGCCAGACACCTAGATCACCAGGCGCCACTCAGCCGACCGCACAAACTATCCGGCACACCAACAACGATAAGAGCGTCCTTTCCAGCGAAATGTACCCAGGCCCGAGTGTGGTGTCCAATTGTCGAAATCGAAAGTGAAAGTAAGGCCAGACCGTCCACTTCCGGTAAACGGCACCGTTGTTGTTGAATTACGCCTCGGACATTCTGCCAACTCAAGCGCCGGGCTTCCGAGAGGTAGAGGCCAGAAACTCTCCAACTTCACAACTCTGGCATCCGGGGTCCGTTCGGAACACTGTTTACGGCGTCTGATTCTCCAGTGGTTCAGCTACAAGAAGAACTCAACAGCAGTCAGGATTAGTATCAGGATATATTCGGGGGGCTACAAGGGACTCGGGAGCCCTGTGCTCACGCGGCCATCTTGGATGCGCGCGAAGCTCCTCCTCCTCAAGCTTGAATTTTAAAAGGTTTTTTGACCTGTTTTAGTGCTCCCTTTTGAATCCCTTTGTTCTGACTAATGGCACAACCAGTTGCGATTCTGATTCATTGCCACATGGTGGTTACTCAACATTTGTTGCAGCATGGACTCCCCAATGCAGGGTTTCCGGTTGTTTTTGTAGTCAAGGTGGATCTTGTGTACCGTTTCAAAGTGTTTTACTCCTGGGTTATGCTGTGAATGGGAATGATAATGCTTTTCACCATTACACTGCTGCCATTGTTCCGACAGCTTATCGCCCCTGTGCAGTTGTTGAATTTCCTCTTATGGCCTGGGAGAACCAGATTTGGGTACATGATGCTTAACCCCATCCTACTGAAACTGTTCAAATGGGCCCCTTGAGTACTGGAGAAGCCACTAGGCGTGTTTTGGACGGTTTTACTCCGTATCCTAATTATCTCTACGCCAATTTGGCGGAAGTATGTTTGTTGTATGCCTAGGTTGTTCTATCTAGACACCTGATCCAATTTGTTGCCCGTGCTTTTCTGGCAGCTCAGCCTGGGGAAATGCCTCCTGTGCAGGCTACACACTGTGGGGGGTCTTGTTATTAGCCCCGTTACTATTAATTCAGTTATAGGCAAACGTCCTCAGAATCGTGAGGACTTTCCCTTATGGATTGCTCAAAAGATTGATCTGCTTGATGCGGTTTTTCCTTTTATGGGTCCTGGAGAGAACCATAGGATCCTTACTATGTGCTTGCCTAGTCGCCTGATTACCCCCTTGGTCGAATGCAACACCTGGTGAACCGTGTTTGCGTCACTGTATACGCTTTGCTATGGCACCCTCTTGATGAGCGTTCTTCTGGGTGTTCTCAAACAGGTGCATAACAAACATGGGGCAGGTTCTGCCCTAGATTTGGGAATTAAGCTAATCCCGTTGTCTTTGAAATGATTCTTTTTAATTTTAAAGGTGAGGCGGCGTCCTTGATGGTACGTGTTGGAAATGGGATCCCTGGTTGGCCAGGGCTTGCGCCAAAGTCAGTCAGAGACCACCACTCCTAAGTCAGGGCAAGGGAGTTACACGCCAAGATAACCCCTGCTCACCCTCTAGGTAACGTGGCGCGAGCAGCAAGGCTAAACTTGGAGGCGATGTGAGTTAAGTATTTGCGCACGCACCCCAGCAACAACACCCAAGGCCCACCACAAAGGAAACTCCACACAAGGTTATATATAAAAATAGCCTTTGTATTACACCAAAACACATTAGATAAAACACACACTTTACAATGTGCCAACAGGCACGGGCAGAATTAACAGGGGATATGTACAAGACAGGGCCACATGGACCACTGTCAGGAATCAGCACTTTTAGAACTTAGCACTAGGTAGATTTAGCACTTAGAACATGGAATATAAATCACTGTAGCACAAAATAGAACATAAAGCACACAACCAGTAACTACTGGTAACCGGTAGATACCACCTACGCAATCCTAACCACCTTAGGAACAGGTCACGCAGGGAACCAGGACCTCACTAGCACCACCTGTACTAGCAAGAACAACCACCTAAGTTTCACAATACCTGTAGGAGTATAAGCACATAACACATGATGCATAACATACATTCAGCGGTGTAAGGAAGGAAAACGCATGATGCCTAAAAACATTCAGAGCTGTATCAAAGAACACATTTGCGCAAAAATCACCTTAGCAAGTAAATCACAAGTTGCGCAAAACTCACATTAGTCACCAACTGTGACTGTCCCTAGGCCAACTGGCCTTGTTGGGGCTAGGACGCCCTGTGTCCAAAGTCAGGGGGCCTAAACGTGGCAGCTGCCCACGAAGTGCTGGGCAGCTGGAAGTCTCCTTTGGGGTTCCTAGAAGGAACAATAGTGCAAAAACGATGTGGGAGCCTAGCAGGCTCTGAAACAATTTACTGGGCCCTCAGGAGCCTCTCAGGCTCCAAGTAAATAAATGCCCCCATGAGCCTCTCTGGGCTCTCGAAGACAACTGGTGCCCCTGAGCCTCTGAGGGCGCTAAACAAATGACTGGCCCCTGTGAGCCTCGCTGGGCTCTGAACCAAACAAACTGTGCCCTGGAGCCTCTCTGGGTTCTAAAACTACGAAATGCCCCCTAGAGCCTCTGAGGGCTCTGACAACAACTGTGGCGCTTCGCGCCTCTCCTCGCTCGCCGAACCAAGGGCACCTCCTTGAGCCTCTCTGGGCTCTCACGAGATCGGTGGGGTCTCTCTCGGGGGACCCGGGAACACCTGGGGTTTTGTGGGAGTCCCTCTCAGGGGGGGACTCGAAGATACAGGAATGCCCCTGCTTTGCTGGATTCCCCCTCCTGGGGACTCAACAGACAATTGCCCCCGGAGCCCTCTCAGAGCTCTTAGAAGCAATGCCCCTGGTCGGAGTGAGCACACAGGGGGGGGGCGGGCACCGGCAATGTGCCCCGACGCCCCCCTCTTCATCAAGCCACCCCGGGCCCCACTCACTGGCTCTGGGTCATCTCGTCTTTACCGGCGGCCACACGGGGTTCAGGGCTCTCCTCCTCTCGTCCTGCAGGGGGGCGGGACTTCCGGGGCCTGCTCCTGAGGCACTCCTAGGCTTCCCCAGACCGGGGGAAGCGGAAGGGAGACTCGACGGTCCCGCCCTCGTCCGGGCGTCTTCTCTGGTTTTGCCTGGCTTCCTGCCTCGGGTATCCGCCAATGACAGCACGGCACCGAGCAGGGAGGCGGGCACTTCCGGGTCGCACTTGGCAGGGCCCGGCAACGTTTCCAAAACACTCCGTGCTGAGGCGGTGAACCCTCTAATTTAAATATATGGCGAGGTTGGCTCTCGCTATGGGGCACCAACAAAATCGCGGCAAGGTCCCTGGCGAGGTGGGCACTCGCCAGGGGCTTCAAAATCGGCAAAATACACGGGCCAATGCCGGGTGGGCACCGGCTGTGCAGAAAGCGCTCCCAAGCGCTTAGGGGCAGATTAAATCGCTCTCAGGCGCTAAGGGTCAAGATGCAGCGCTTCCAGGCGCTGGAAGCCAGCAAAGTCCAGGCAAAGTCCTTCAGCAAGGCAGGGGGGGCAAGGCTGGGCCCAGAGCCAGCTCACTGGGTCTCCAGGCAGGGAGACAATCCAAGTGGTGGTCTTCCTGCCCAGCAACAGCAGCAGCCCCCTTAGGATCCTGGAAGAGAACATTTTGTTAGGGGACACAGCCCCTTCTTATACTTCAAATTCCTTTGTCTGTAGGTGCAGGGTGGGGGAGAAACCTGTCGCAGCTGGTTTTGGAGCACCCTTGATGGCTCAACCACCCCTTTCATTCACTGGCAGGGCTAGGGTCATTAGACGCACCACAGGGGGCGGAGCCAACATTGTGTGGGAAAAACCCAGCCTCATTCAGGACACAGGTGCACTCCTCCCCTCACATCAGCATGTTAATCTCAGCACTCACCCCTGGGCAGACCCATCCAGACATCCTGGAGCCTGGCATCCCAGCCAGCTCCAGCCAATCACACTCCAGCACCCTCACAGCACACGTACAGCCATGTCTAGAACTGGCACTTCCCCACTAGACACATACACGCCGCACATACCATTGCGCAGCATTCACTCTCACAAGTTCGCACATACCAAACTTGAGCATGCACGCCTCAAGCATAAGGAACTACCAGGGACACCGACATTCCCCATGCATTCCTATGGGAGGGCAGGCCAACCTCACTCCACGCACTCAAAGTGCGCACACACTTTCCACTGGGACACAGTGAAAGTGCGCAGAAACCAAAAATCACTACCACCAGGTCACCATTAAAAGCAAAAAATGTTTAGGGCTGAACCTGCCAGAAGGGCCAAGTCCAACAGTACAGCAATGCCTTTCGGCTGTGGCTGACATTGACCATGAACGTGAGTTGCAGGTTATTATTGCCAATGTTTACACCCCCTTAGGTCTCAATAACTTGGGGGTCAGACCATCTTCTCAGGCCCAAGGTAAGCCGCCTCCTGAAAAGGACGGTCATCCTGTCTTTCCTAAGAAGACATGGGATGAGCAGCGGAAGCCTAGGGCCTGTGGTCAGTCACAGACGCCGGATTCTGATTAAAGTAGATATGATTTACGTATTGCTCTAAAAATAAAACTCCTAAGAGGTTTCAGGTGCCTAGTCCTCATTCTCCTCGTTCCTTTCAGGATTTTGTCTGATCAAAAGTACGACAGAGGAGGGCGGCAGGATCGCAGACAAAGCAAGTCCATGCAACCGAACGAGGACCTCCAGCGCTCTTTTGACGTGACAAGTTAAAAGAGAGCAATCACCTCCATATAGAGCCCCTTTCCTTAAGAAGAAAGTTGACGCTTTAACAGCTATAATATATCCCAGACAGTGAGAACCCTCCTCCTGGACAGAAGTTGGACGATGACACACCTCAACAGCATGGCAGAAGTTACTGTGGTGCGCCAGACACTTTCTGCAGTTTCTGGAGGCGAAAGTAACTGACGAATATGTAACTGTCGAAACCGCGGACACACGCATAGCTCCACCTGATAGACTTTATAATATACTAGCAGCCCGTCCCGACGTTGTTCGGGTATGAATTGCGGCCGGCCAGTAGTATATTGTTTTGTAGGATTTCGTTTTGATAGCATTTCTTATCTGTGACTGGCCTGTGAAACGCTCCGATTCACAGTGCACTGCTGATGGACTTAAGAGTGCGCGTTCAGTAGTGTGTGAACTCGAGCTTCCCTACTTTATTTTTCCTTGCAATATTATATAGCGCGAACTCGACAACATGGCATGAGCACAATTTACATTACAGAAGAACACATTACTTTGTGGTAGGCATGGAATGACAAAGCGATTTGCCTGGAATCACAGTATGTTGAGCTGATGCCGAGATTCGAACGTAGCTCCCCAGCTCTAAAGTTCGCAATTCTAGAACTTGTGGCGGGAGGTGTGTCTAAAAGTGTATGTGGGTGCTGGCCATCAATGGGAGAGACCTGTGCATTTTTCAAGTCGGTGGTGAAAAAATATGAGTATGTTGCTGGAGATGTGGCCCGCCGTGCCACCAATGTACTTACCTCTTCACCCCATCACTTTCCCCGCTATGCCTTGGGGAAGGGTGGGGGTGAACATTATGGGCCCTGTATAGGAACATGAAGAACAGTGGTACATAATCGTCATCATAGAATATTTTACGAAATGTCCCGAACTCAAATTCACCACCAGAGCTAATTCAAAGACGGTGGTAGAGTTCTTTGACGGTGTATTAATACGGGAAGGGCTTCCTAAGCAAATTGTTAGTGACAACGGGCCACAGTTCATATCAGATGCATTCAAGGCATACACTTCTAGAAACAAAATTGAGCATAAAACCACATCAATGTACCACCCAGCCGGTAATGGTGCAGTGGAACGCTTTAACAGAGTCCTCAAAGGTATTATACATCTGATAAACGGCAATAAGCTAAGCTGGAAAAAAGAGACCCTTAAGACCTTGTGGGCTTACAGAATCACACCGTCAAACACAACTGGTCACAGCCCATTTGTGCTCATGCAAGGTAGGAAACCCCTCACTAAAGACAACGTGGGGTGGACATTAGCAGCAAAAAGAGTGCACTGGTCTACTGACCAGGTGAGGAAAAGAGTTGAGCAAGTGCAACTCCGTTGCAAAACCCGGTATGATAGAAAACACAAATGCAAACCGGTGCAACTCTCTGTTGGGGACAAGGTAAAAGTTAAGAGGAGTGGGCACATAGGGAAAGGGCAGGACAAGTACTCCCCATCCCTGTCTGTAAACAAGGTGTATTGTAACTCTGCTCTTTTGAGCGATGGTATGGTGTGGCACTTCTATGCTCTCTCTGTGTGCAAACCTTTTTCAGAGAACCTGAACACTACACCCATAAAAGATTCTGGAAGGGTACAAACCTGCGCTAGAAAACGCAACAATGCCCTATCAGATTCTTCTGACTGTGAGTCAGACCGCGAACCGGTCAACTTAAGAACTGAGACACCCAACATGGCTGCACCCACCACAGCTGACAACGCACGTGCAACCACCCAGAGAACAGACACAAGTAGGGTAGTCAGGTTATTGCCCCCTACTCCTGGACACCATCAGTCACCCCTTGTCAGTACCAGCAGAAGTGGTAGAATAGTGTTACCACCTGTGAAACTCAGTGACTACGTATGTGATTAAGCCTTATGCTGTGCTATGCAACACTTGGATTATCTTTCTTTCTCTTTACCTATCTCTCTCTCTCCCTCTCCCATTCCTACCCTTTATTATTCCTTCAGGGGAGGATGTGTTATGTATAGTGTAGTTGTTGTCCGCTCCAGAACACCGTAATTGTTTGCATACGCCGTGTCCCTGCGAGGACACCATACTGTTGTTGACCTCACCAGCTGTCCCTTGATGTTTGACAACAGGTGATCCTGTGAACAGCTGCTTTACCTTGCACTCCGCGTTCGGAGCCCGTGTTGGCGAATATCAATAAAGAACTTACTTTACTTTGCCGTACACTGGAGTTCTTTACAACGATCACTACACTTGAATCACGGGAATCTAATTAAAACAAAAGATATGGATGAAAGAACACAACAAGTAAGCTGGTCAGAACGAAAGAGGAGCGGTAAAGAAGAGAACATAAAAGGCGGTGAGAGAGACTTGGGAAACTGACATAGTTTTAGGTAGCTCATGGCTTTGAATGCTCACATTTAACAACTCTGCTGCGAACAAACATGTATCACACAAACCCCCTGTCTGTGGGGAGGTTAAAACTCTTATTATCCAATTTACACAGCAGCTAGTAAGATATTACTAGGTCTGTGCAGAAGCGTCCATTCGGTTACGGCCACACGTCTATTATTTAACGCAAGCAGGATAGAAGATACCCCACTGTAGCAATCCATAATAAATTCACTTGAAAAGTAATCAATTAAGTTGAGTTCTTGATTACAATCCACCGCACAGGAGAACAGCATATCCAGCGTGAAAAGCTTCTTCAGAATAACAACATAATTATGATGTCTAGAAGTTGAAACAGACTCATTATCAATTAGGAGTATGTACCTGACTGTGATGTGATAAGGCTAAACGACTCATATGCCATTTTTCACCATTATCCAAAGTTACAGAATCATGATGAATTTAAGTAACTTTTCTTAGCAAACTGAATTTGCTGTGACCTTTGGCAACTTTGCTTGCACTCTTTATACAAACCCATTGACCAACATGTAAATTTACTGGTTTGGATCCATGTTTTGAATCATGATATATCTTGTTCTTTATATGTAAAGAATCAATATTAGATTTAATTTCATTGGTGTCATAAAAGAACATTTAATTTCTTTTCATCCAACCAGGATTTGTTTTGGATAAAGGAATCCTACACCTCATAAGAGAAAATGGGCTTTTACCTATAGAAGGATGTGGTGTTGTTCTAAAAGCCCATAACATTTTTTTAAGTTCACATTCCCACGAAAGTTTAGACTTAACACATAATTGTAATGTACTTTTGATGACTCTATTCAGCCTTTCCACAGTACCATTGCAAGAGGGATGACAACATGGTGTTAATTTAGGTTTGATACCATTGGAAATAAAAAAAGATTGCATTTCCTTAGATCTAAACTGTACACCATTGCCAGTTAAAATCCTTCTTGTACAAAAATGTGTTCTAAAAAAATCTACAACATTAGCAGTGTTCAGTTCAGTTCAAATAACTTTATTTCGATTCCTTAGAGAAATCATAAAAGTATACATAAATATAAAAACACAAACTACAATAAATCCACGGATACATATTTACATAATGCTGAATTTCTTAAAGTTTCAGTGTCAGTGTCTAATAACAAAAGCTGATCTAATGGGGGTAGGGAAATTGATGGTACCCCTACCTAGCAAATGTTTGTGTATGACTGTTAGTCTTGGTGGGGGGGATATGTGCGGTACTCGGATAGAAATCATACAGATCCCAAACTGAGATGGGGCCATCATTTTCATGGGGCTGGGAGGATCGTAGGTAAGGGACTGTGTGCCTGTCCCTAAATTTTACTAGAACTAGGTCCCCGGGAATTTCTTTAGGTGATGACCCTAACCAACCCACCCTTCTAACGCACAAAATGCCACCGTCTTTGTTGGGTGGGAGGGGTCTATTCTTTGATAACCAAAACAGGACCTTGGACAATAGGTCCTCATGTCTTTCAAGTTTCCCGTGGATGGGTGCAGGAACTCCAGCAAGAACAAGCATAAAGGGGGCGGCTTCCGGAGGCAAATCTATGCAAGCTACTCTGTTAGGTTCTGCTCTAATCGCAGAGTATTTAGATAACTCAGATTTACGGGCAGTTTTGATGGCAGTTGGCGGTTGTCTCTTGGGAGGTTGTCTAACGATAGGGACATTTTTAGTGGTATTGATCACAGGTGAATGAATGATTTTGGTAACAGTGTGAGGTAGGCAATTGAGAGATTGATTTACAGTTGAAACAGTTTTTGTAATGTGAGGCACTTTGGGAACAGTAGGGAGAGTAGAACAGTTAGATCTTACAGTCTTTGCCGAAGGGCCAGAATTGGCTTTGATAATAGTCTCTAGTCTTGTCAACCTATCCCCTAGGATATTGATGTGGTCGAGCAGGGGTGCTATTACAGATCTTAGCATCTTTTCAAACTGCGGTAATAGTTGCAAATGGGTGGATGCTACTTCGTCATCCAGAGTTTTGGTGTGCATCTTAGGTGAAATTGGATTTATGGCAAGCAATGAGGGATCAGTACAGAGTTTTTGTATTTTAGCTTCTGTTTCGTGATCATTAACCCCGTCGTGCTTCCTTTTCGCACTTTGTCCTTGTGACAGACCACTAGCTTGGCCCTGTGACGGTCTAATAGCTTGGCTGCTTTCCTCCTTAGGTGATCGGGGTGGATCGCGAGGTCCAACTGAGTGAGGGTCGATAGTAAAGCCTTTCACAGGGGAAGGAGCTACAATAGTGTAGCATGGTCGAGGGGCCCTCGACCCCGGTAAGCAGCAGGGAACCAGTAACGTGTGACCCCCCCCTCTTTTCTCCCCAGGCAGCGGACGCCCCTACCTGGCACCGAGTGGAAGAGACTTACAGCTGCGACGAAGAGGAATGGGAACAAGGTCCCTTTAACTGGCCAGGTATGCTGAACGAGGGGGCGGAGCCAAGTCCGGACATAAAAGAAACCCTGCCCCAAGACCAGGTGTGTCTATACACCGGAGGAGCGGTCAGAGAGGATTGGAGTGGCGGTGAGGCGTGGAGCAGTGGAGTGTCGAGGAGCGGTAAAGCGGAGGAGGCGTGGAGCAGTGGAGTGTCGAGGAGCGGTAAAGTGGAGGAGGCGAGGTATCTGGAGGACGGAGGAGAGTGCGGAGAGGAGGAACGACGGACGGCGGCGTGGGACGATCCAGGACGAGGTCAAGCAACCTTAGAGGACGGAGACGGAGACTACGCGGGAGAAGTACAGGAGACGAGAGCCACGTCCGGATCAGAGGCAGCGGCAGGAGGGATTCCCCCAGAGAGAGAGCAGCCGACGCACGGAACCAGACGCCTGAGGTTCCTAAGGAGATCAGCGGGACCAGTAGAGCCAGGAGGCCAACGACCCCACGCATCGCCCAGCCACTCCCCCGGAGGGGCGTGGCTAACAGAGGTGCGTGACCGATTTGCGGGGTGGATGCGGACCAAACGCAGTGGGGGCCCCGGAACCCTAGAGTAAATCCCATGAGCACTTCCCTCACTGTCACATTAGTTAAAAGCTGCACCATGTGTTTCCTCACCCCCTACCCTGATACGGATCATAGTACAACCCTGTCCTGATACCATCCTCTGTTTCTGCTTCTCTCCTTCGGCGGAGGCGGGGCCACGACGGAGACCGACAGAAGCGGACGAAGGGGAATCAACCTAAGACGGGAAGAAGGAGTAATCGGTAAAAGCCGGAGAGAAAGAAGCCGTTCTCCACGTCGTCCTACCACCCGCCCTACTTGTACTGATAGACTGTATCGCTCAATAAAGCCCAGTTTGAACCCTACAAAGACTCGTCTCCTACCTATCCCCGTCCAGCCGATTACAGTGGTGGAGAATGCGGGCACACCAACCGTCTGCATAACCAAGATGGACGAAATCCTGCAAAGACTAGCGAAGGGACAAGAACGGCTGGAATGGGTGATAGAGAGATCATGAAGGCTGCAGTGACGGCGCATGCATTGGACCCGGTGATACCGACCGTGACCACGTCAACGGGTACCGTGCCCCACAGCATAGGCGGCGTATCACTCCAAAAATATATACCGGGAGAGGACCCAGACTCTTTTTTACTTAACTTTGAGAGAGTCGCCCGGGCCTGTGGCTGGCCCTTGGGTAAGTGGCCCTTCTTTCTTGCCCCCTTGTTGGTGGGGGAAGCCCAGGCCGCCTACCAGGTCGCCAATCCCAAGGGAGAGACATCATACACTGACATTAAACGCATCATCCTGGATCATTTGAGACTGGATACCGAGGCGTATCGGATCCGATTTCGGAAGGAGAGGGGTGTCCCTGGGGAAACACCCAAAACACTGTTTGTCAGGTTGAAAATGGCGGCGGACAAATGGTTGACCCCCTCTGTGTGCACTAAGGAGGAGATCATGGACCGAGTCTACTTAGAACAGTTCTTGGAGACCCTACCCTTCGCCACACAAAGGTGGTTGAGACAGCATCATAACCTCACAACGGCCCAGGCAGTAGAAATGGCCACCATGTTCACTCGGGCTCAACCCAGATCCCTCCCCTCTTGGGAAGCTGAGAAACCCAAAACACCAATAAAAATCGAAAAGAAACCCCTGAGACCCCCTGAACCCCTAAGACCGAAGCCCTGGAGACAGGAGCCTCCTTTACACAGCGGACCTCAGTGCTTCGAGTGTGGTACGTGGGGGCACATTGCTCGGATGTGTCCAAGGAGGAAAACAGGAGAAGAGCCCATGGAAGTGGGATACCTGCCACGAACCGTGTTGTACTCGGCGGAAATGGGACCGGCATTCCGAGTGAGTGTTAAGGTGAATGGGACCCCCATACAAGCTTTGTTAGATTCGGGTTGCCGCCAGTCGGTGGTACAATCCGTACATGTGAAACCGACGCAACTAATACCCCAGGATCAGGTGTACATCAGGTGTGTTCACGGGGATGTTAGGCCCTATCCAGTAGCCCTCCTCCCAATATGTCCCACAGAGGGTAGACCTCAGTCAGTCAAAGTGGGAGTGTTGCCCTCCCTGCCTGAGGATCTCATTATCGGGACAGACAACCCGGCCTTTCTGGAGATGTTTCGTAGAAGCCTGAGACCCCTTTACGGGAAGAAACCCGAACAGCACGCTAAGCCGGCGTTGATAACCCAGGAGCCATGGATTCTAGACCGAAGCTTCCGCTTTTCCCAGGCTAATGATGCGACACTATACAACGCGTGGGATAGTGCTCAAAGGACACAGGGACAAACCCCTGTACTATATCCCCGGTTCTTCGTTAGAAACGACCTCCTTTACAGACAGGGGGCGCCAGAGGATGCGGAACAACTGCTCGTCCCGGTGGCATTCCGGGAACAGGTATTGTTCTACTCACACGCCCATTTAGTGGCTGGGCACACCGGGGCAGAAAAAACAACACAGAACATCCTCCGCCATTTTTACTGGCCTGGGATATATAAAGACACCATGGAGTAATGTCAAACGTGTGAAACATGTCAAAAAAGAAACATGACCAGGCCTCCAGCGGTGCCCCTACAGCCACTGCCCATCATCGGAGTACCCTTCGAACGGGTAGGCATGGACCTGATCGGACCCCTTCCAAAAACACGGAAAGGTCAACAGTACGTGCTTGTGATGGTGGATTATGCCACCCGATTCCCCAAGGCCTTCTCTTTATCATCTACAACGACTCGACAGGTAGCAGATAAGATGCTCGAGCTGTTTTCCAGGGTGGGTTTCCCCAAAGAAATACTTACAGACCAGGGGACCCCCTTCGTGTCTAAATTGATGAGGGAAGTGTGTCAACTACTGAATATACACCAAATCAGAACTGCGGTGTATCATCCACAGACAGACGGTCTCGTAGAGAGATACAACCGGACATTAAAAACTACCCTGAGGAAAATGCTAGAAGTAAACGGAAAGGACTGGGACCAAGTATTACCCTTGGCCCTTTACGTGATCAGAGGGCAAAAACAGAGTAGCACGGGCTTTTCATCTTTTGAACTCCTTTATGGGAGACAACCACGGTCTATCCTAGACATGACCAAGGAGGCATGGGAGAAGGAAACCTCCGAAGAAACCATGCACACCCTGGAGTATGCTCGAAACCTACGGTCTAAGCTGGGAAAGATGAGAGACCTGGCCTACACAAACCTCGAACAAAGTCAGCGAAGACAGAAATCCGTTTACGATAAGAGAAAGAGATGGAGAAGACTACAAATAGGAGACTGGGCCTTGGTACTTCTACCCTCCTCTACCCAGAAATTTAAAGCAGAATGGGGAGGACCTTATAGGGTCATCTCCACCATAGGAAACACAAGCTACAAACTTCAGACAACTCCTCGGAAGTCGCAAGTATACCATATAAACTTGCTTAAAAAGTGGTTAGGCCCACCGCCTTCAGGAGTGCTAATAACCGAATCCTCAACCGGAGCAGACAACAGTACCATAAGGAACCTAGTGATCAACGAGGAGCTGTTGGACCAGGAAAGAAAAGACCTATTGACGACCCTACGGAGGCATTCTCCGGTCTTTTCCGATCAACCGGGAAGAACCTCCCTGACGGAACATCAGATCCGGACCGCCCCGGGCAAGGTCGTAAAAATCAAGCCGTATCGCATACCTGAAGCGCGTAGAAAAGGCATACAACAAGAAGTGGAGGATATGTTGAAGTTAAAGGTGATCCGTCCCTCCAACAGTCAATGGTCCAGCCCGATCGTGATGATCCCCAAACCGGATGGAACCCGACGGTTCTGCATGGACTTCCGAGCCCTCAACGAAATATCCACCTTTGATGCCTACCCAATACCCTGGATCGACGAACTGATCGAAAGATTGGGTGAGGCCAGGTACATCAGTACCATAGACCTAACAAAAGGGTACTGGCAGGTGCCCCTGAGGGAGGAAGATCGGCATAAAATGGCCTTTTCCACGGACTCCGGTCATTATGAGTTCACAGTACTGCCTTTCGGGCTGCATGGGGCACCAGCGACTTTTCAAAGACTAATGAACAATGTACTGAAACTCCACAAGGATTTTACGTCTGCATATCTAGACGACATTGTGGTGTTCAGTCCGGACTGGCCGACGCACCTGACTCATCTGGACCAAGTGTTCAAAACGCTTCACAAGGCAGGATTAACGATTAACGCAAAGAAAACGCGGTTGGCCTTCCAAAAGGTGAAATACCTTGGTTACGTACTCGGACACGGGATCATCGAGCCCCAAATCGAGAAGGTCAGGGCCATATCGGAAACCCCTTTTCCTAGCACCAAGAAGGAGATGCGTGCGTTCCTTGGCCTGATCGGATACTACAGGCGCTTCATACCTCAGTTCGCACAGCTGGCTTTCCCCCTAACCGACACCCTCCAGTCCAAAGTCAAGCAGGCAGTCCTATCCTCCCCCACGGCGGGTGGACATGTTGAATGCCTTTGATACCCTGAAAAGGAGGATCACTTCATCGCCTATACTGACGTCCCCTGATTTCAACCGCCCGTTTGCCCTACACACAGACGCTTCCGGCTACGGCATTGGGGCGGTTCTGTCACAACCAGGGGAGGATGGGGTGGATCATCCGGTGGTATATGTGAGCCGCAAACTGTTTCCAACGGGAGCTCAAGTACCCCACCGTGGAGAAGGAGTGCTTGGCGATCAGATGGGCCGTGGAAAAATTGGCCTACTACCTGGAAGGGCGTCCCTTCACCCTGTATACGGACCATGCCCCCCTCTTGTGGATGGCCCGTAACAGGGCTAACAATCCCCGGGTATTGCGGTGGTTCCTATCCCTGCAGCCTTTTTCCTTCCGGGTGTGTCACAAGAGGGGTGTGGACAACACTGGGGCGGACTACCTGTCGCGTAATCCCCTTCCCAAACGGAAGAGTCCAGGGGGGGAGGTGTGTAGGATGGTCGAGGGGCCCTCGACCCCGGTAGGCAGCAGGGAACCAGTAACGTGTGACCCCCCCTCTTTTCTCCCCAGGCAGCGGACGCCCCTACCTGGCACCGAGTGGAAGAGACTTACAGCTGCGACGAAGAGGAATGGGAACAAGGTCCCTTTAACTGGCCAGGTATGCTGAACGAGGGGGCGGAGCCAAGTCCAGACATAAAAGAAACCCTGCCCCAAGACCAGGTGTGTCTATACACCGGAGGAGCGGTCAGAGAGGATTGGAGTGGCGGTGAGGCGTGGAGCAGTGGAGTGTCGAGGAGCGGTAAAGCGGAGGAGGCGTGGAGCAGTGGAGTGTCGAGGAGCGGTAAAGTGGAGGAGGCGAGGTATCTGGAGGACGGAGGAGAGTGCGGAGAGGAGGAACGACGGACGGCGGCGTGGGACGATCCAGGACGAGGTCAAGCAACCTTAGAGGACGGAGACGGAGACTACGCGGGAGAAGTACAGGAGACGAGAGCCACGTCCGGATCAGAGGCAGCGGCAGGAGGGATTCCCCCAGAGAGAGAGCAGCCGACGCACGGAACCAGATGCCTGAGGTTCCTAAGGAGATCAGCGGGACCAGTAGAGCCAGGAGGCCAACGACCCCACGCATCGCCCAGCCACTCCCCCGGAGGGGCGTGGCTAACAGAGGTGCGTGACCGATTTGCGGGGTGGATGCGGACCAAACGCAGTGGGGGCCCCGGAACCCTAGAGTAAATCCCATGAGCACTTCCCTCACTATCACATTAGTTAAAAGCTGCACCGTGTGTTTCCTCACCCCCTACCCTGATACGGATCATAGTACAACCCTGTCCTGATACCATCCTCTGTTTCTGCTTCTCTCCTTCAGCGGAGGCGGGGCCACGACGGAGACCGACAGAAGCGGACGAAGGGGAATCAACCTAAGACGGGAAGAAGGAGTAATCGGTAAAAGCCGGAGAGAAAGAAGCCGTTCTCCACGTCGTCCTACCACCCGCCCTACTTGTACTGATAGACTGTATCGCTCAATAAAGCCCAGTTTGAACCCTACAAAGACTCGTCTCCTACCTATCCCCGTCCAGCCGATTAAAAATAGGAAGAAAATTAGTCCCGCACAAAGCATTTAGTTCCTCCCAATAGGACATTTTTTCCGAACTGACGGGGATTAGTGGCAGGGTTTGAGTTGGATCTAGGGGTTGACAACAATCATCGGTATCTGTTTCGCTGATGGTGATAAGGGTATTATGGTTCTGGGTGTTAGTGGCCATGTTCGGGCCCGGGCAACGTTTATGAGTGAAAATTGGATAGGCCCCCTTAGATGTCATGATTCATGATTTATGTAAAATGACTATGTTGGTGAAACAGGAAATCCATAAGTCGTCTACAAATGAGAATAGGCACTATACCTTCTCTTGTAGGGATGCCAAGGGGAGTAGCCCGTCCCTGTCCTTCTCGTGCCGCTGAGGGCCATAGAGGGCCCGCCCTTTGCCCGGGCTTAGCCCGGCGCGGTCCCGCGCGCGTCCCGCGACGCGGAGGAAGCCTCCTCTTTTTCTGCGCCTCCGGGCGCGCTGGGCCAGGAAGTGAACCGCTCGGCCTGCTGGGAGCTGTAGTTCCCTGGCGGCCGTGTAGTTGGAAATCACCGGCGGCAGGGGGAACAGGCAGCGTATGGGCCCCAGCAGCGGCGTGTGGCGTGTGGCGATTCCCAATAGTCCCAGGTATGGCCGAGATTAGAGTTTCTGCCCCCGCTCCTCAGTGGGAGCCTCCTCTTTTTCTGCGCCTCCGGGCGAGCTGGGCTAGGAAGTGACCCGCTCGGCCTGCTGGGAGCTGTAGTTCCTCGGCGGCCGTGTAGTTGGAAATCACCGGCGGCAGGGGGGAACAGGCAGCGTATGGGCCCCAGCAGCGGCGTGTGGCGTGTGGCGATTCCCAATAGTCCCAGGTATGGCCGAGATTAGAGTTTCTGCCCCCGCTCCTCAGTGGGAGCCTCCTCTTTTTCTGCGCCTCCGGGCGAGCTGGGCTAGGAAGTGACCCGCTCGGCCTGCTGGGAGCTGTAGTTCCTCGGCGGCCGTGTAGTTGGAAATCACCGGCGGCAGGGGGGAACAGGCAGCGTATGGGCCCCAGCAGCGGCGTGTGGCGTGTGGCGATTCCCAATAGTCCCAGGTATGGCCGAGATTAGAGTTTCTGCCCCCGTTCCTCAGTGGGAGCCTCCTCTTTTTCTGCGCCTCCGGGCGCGCTGGGCGAGGAAGTGACCCGCTCGGCCTGCTGGGAGCTGTAGTTCCCTGGCGGCCGTGTAGTTGGAAATCACCGGCGGCAGGGGGAACAGGCAGCGTATGGGCCCCAGCAGCGGCGTGTGGCGATTCCCAATAGTCCCAGGTATGGCCGAGATTAGAGATTAGCAGTGTTCATTTTGTCAACAACTTTTACCTCAAACCATTCAGAAAACAAGTCAATTATAACAATGATATAGTCTAAGGTATTATCAAACCAGTTAATAGAACCCATAATGTCCATAGCTAAATCTTCCCACAGAAGATTTGGAGAAGAAACTTCTCCCATAGGTGGATTGAAAGTTTTTTTAGATTTGTCTGATACTTCGCAATTAACACAAGAGCTAACAATTTTCTTAATGTAGATATCCATTCCTGGCCACCAATATTGATCTCTTACTCTAGATTTAGTTTGAGAAATGCCGGGATGCCCTTCATGAGATAACTGTATTATTTGATTTCTCAAAGATGAAGGACGTATTATTTTGTCTCCTCTAATAAGGAAATGATCAGAAATTGAGAGTTCATCTCCGACTTCCCAAAAGCCCCTTAAATCATCATTTAGATCCTTTTTTCCAAAATGAAACCATCCATTTATCACTTTAAATTTAACATCATGCAAAATATTGTCCTCAGAATCAGCTTTCAACCACTGATTCTGAAAAATGCTGTCAAAAACTTTGTCATTAGAAACAACATTCGCAACTGAGAAATTATTCCAAGGATTTTGATCAGACTCAAAAATTGGTAGAGAAAACCTACTTAAAAAATCAGCTATAATATTTTTTGCTCCGGGAACATTGCGAATTTTGAATAAGAAATCTTGCAAGCGCATTGAAAGTCTTGCTATTCTGGCAGTAGCTTTAAAGAGATCATCTGTTGTTAGTAATTTGGTAAATGGTTTGTGATCAGTTCTTACACAAAAATGTTTTCCCCACATAAACTTCCTAAAATGCTCGAATCCCCATACAACGGCTAAAGTTTCCCTCTCAATCACGGAATACTTTTCCTCGGTGGGAGTTAAGGATCTAGAAGCGAATGCAATTATCACTTCTTGCTTACTGTCTGAAATTTGAGTCAAAACGGCTCCCAGGCCTTTTGAACTCGCATCAGTGGTAACAAACGTACAAGCACCGGGATCAAAACCTTAGATATTGGGAGCACAACAAATAGTTCTTTTTATAGAATCAAATGCTTGCTGACACTCTTCAGACCATGTGAAATGAGTTTTTTCTTTCAAAAGATTTCTCATGGGATGAGTTTTTTCAGAGAAATTAGAAACGAACTTCGCATAAAATTCAGCTAAACCCAAGAATGACCTTAAGTCATCCTTTGATTTAGGAGGAGGAGCATCTAAAATGGCTCTTACCAGTTTAGTCCTAGGTCTTATACCTTGTTCACCAATCTCGTGTCCTAAATACATTATGCTCTTAGAATTTACACTTAGAAATTTCAGCAGTAAGATATTTGATTCTATAAAAATAGCTAATTGTTGTGTTGTCGCCAAATCGATGTAGCAATCCATAATAAACTCACTTGAAAAGTAATCAATTAAGTTGTGTCCCCGGGGAACAGCACATCCAGCGTGAAAAGTGTCTTCAGTATAACAACATAGAAAAGAATCTCATTGCACTAACAATTCTACTATTCTAGACTGTCAAACAGATTCTAATATGATGACATACCACTTAACATTAAAGTCATACACTACACCCACCACTCGCAAAAACGTCTCCTCTCTAAAGCAGGTGCCTTGACGTTTCTGTCACGTGACACAATGTTTATGCCGGAAGCAGGACATCCTTGGCACTTGCTCGAGCGTCTCCTCTCTATGGATCTCCACTCGCAGACACATCTCCTCTCTATGGCCCGCTGCACTTCCGCACTCCTGTCACGTGATGCGCCTCGCGCTTTCACCTGGGTGATGTAGTCCAGGGCCCCAGAGGAGATACTTCTGTCCGCCTATAGGCTGTTACGGGGCCCCGGGGAACCTACCTAGGCTCTCGGCCCGCCTGTGTACGGCCGCTTGGAACCCGCTCTTGGTGGCGGCCTCCGAGACGCAGGTAAGGCGAGCCTGGCCGCGGCAGAGTGCTCTCTCCCGGGGCCCACGGGCCACCCTTACGGGACATGAAGTCAGTCAGGTTGATCTGCGGGGTACGGGATCCATGCACCCCTGCGCCCGCAACTCCTTCCTCGGGGCCTTCTGAGTTGAGATTATCGCCCCTCCCCTTAAAGGTGTGGGCCTATGTTACTATGTCGAGACCCTCTCTGTCCTAAAGAGTGGGGGTGCGTGTACTCCGTGCCCCCAGGTTCACCCACGCACAAGAGAACCCTCTCCCTCGAGGAATGTGCTTCGCGTGCCCTCGGGCTAAACTGGCAAGTGCGCGGCTCCTGCGCGCGGTATTGGCGCCAAGGGCCAGGAGGAGGCTCGCTTCCGCGTGAAGCACCAACGCCAGGGATAATAACGGCCCCTGGCAACGCTTATTATTCCAAGATTACATTTCTTTTAATTAAAATGCCACTAATTTCGAAAGATGATGACTGGCACATTGCTGGTGACACATTAACTATAGAACTTTTCCTGCTGCCTTCCACCCCTAGTATTTTAAATGTTTACGTAAAAGCAAGAAATCGCCGTATACCTGTATAAAAGTACCCAGGCGGTCAACTAGAGCCAAATTTCGGGGGGGGGGGGCTGAAAAATATCTGGGGGGGGGGGGGGGGGGTAATTTTTCCAACCACAGATTGGCTGTAAGAATGGGTGAACACAACAAAAGCCTAATTTACAATTAATGGTCTTTTAAAGAGCTGTTAATTACTCGGGTGCGGCTGCAATTAGGGGGGGGGGGGGGGCCGTGAGCCCAATGGGTGTTGCGCGCCTGGTGGCATCTGTCCACCATACAACCTATGCTACGGTCAGGTAACCCATGCCTGTCTGGTATTATTTTTGTTTATACTTCTTCTAATATGGGTATTAATACATGTATTATTAGAGTATACCTGGGTCACATCCACTGCTCTACATTGGAATGTTTCTCTGGTCATACAGGAAGCACTCGTAGTAATGTTGGTCATTGTTTAGGTCGAACATTCGAGACCTGTTGTAACTTGTCTTGTGGGCTGAAAGCCACCCCCTTCTTTTGATTTGTTTGTTTCGCTGTCATTTAAAAATCCTTGCTTCCTAGTGGTCAGTCCTGCTTCTTTGTCCCACCTTTTTCTCTTCGGTTTCTCCCAGGCAGCAGGGACTAAGTACTGTCTCATTACACTATGGGTCCTCATCAGTTCTTTAGGGGATTATTTTGTTTTTGGTTTCCTGCTGTCTTACTGTCTGCTTTGCTGCCATAGCTGCTTAGATTATACTAAAGTATTCCTCCCTCCCACCTTCTCTTAATGCCACAGTTGTGTTAGTGCTATGTCCCACCACTCCTTTGTGTGTGTGTGTTTTTTTTTTAAAGCTTTTTTTGCACGTTTCGATCTCCACTTTCAGTTGGGCTTTTTTTTGTTAGGATATTTGCATGTTTGGACTTCCTTTTAGGGGAAATTAGGCTTGTTGTACAGCACACTTTCCTCATTTAATCTCCTCTCAACACTGCTTGCCGCTTGCTTGTGGTTTTGATTTCTTGCCCTTATTTTTAATTAATACCTTTAATTTATCACAGGGTGTTGAGCGAACACCAGGCTCGAACCAGGATCCCCAGCTCACTAGTCAGCAGCTCTCACCATTGCCATATCCTTTTCCTAGACCTGTAGAAGGGTGCAGTATCTCATGCGGCCTAAAGAGGTCGCAAGGGACACCCAGTACCAGCCTGTGGTACTGCACCCTCACAACACTTCTTGTTGTGTTATGCTTCTTTCCTGGGTCATGGGGCAGGAGCTGTGCTGGAGGCAGGGAGCAGACTTATGGCGTTTTTGCTTTTGATAATCTGATGGCTTGGCCCTTCTTTCCGATAGACTTCTGCACGTCAAAAATTAAAATTGCTGCATAACTAATAAACGCCACAGATACTTTCTGTCATCCACTCATAGTTGACTTGCAGCTTATTTTCACTTGCTTCAGCTCTAATGCCCCGCTGCCCTGGTGCATGCAAGCACTGTTTCCAAGCACTTCAAGGTTGGGAGTGCAGCCGGTTTTCTGTCCTTCTGGTTCTCCGTTCATTTCTCCAGCCCGCAATTTAACATTTGGTCCGGTCTCTTCAGACAGTGTAGTCAAAGCTGTCTGTTATACGTGCCCATTTAAAGTTCGATCTGTGTAAAAATGCGTAAATTCTAATATAAAATGTGACATTACTGCACCTGCCACAGCTTGAGGGGCAGTGGTTGTGGATGGCTGGGCTGGCCCAATGTTGGATCTGCGCTGCCGCTCTATGTGGCTAAAACTAGGTTGCTGTCTGCTGTGGCAAGGACCAGGACCAGCCTCAGCCTCTGAAAGTAGTGCGCGGAGCCCAGCGCTTGCTGAGCAGATTTCGCCTCTTCTTTGTTAATCATGGTACGAGCCCTGGGTTGATGCAGGGGTGCTCCAGTCAGCCGACAGCTCCTGTGAGAATGAAGTGCACTCAAGAGGACGGATAACTCCTCTAGCCCTCATGGATCTTCGGCAGTTGCTTCACCTCTAGACACTTAATGAAATGCTTAAGTGTCAGTGGATCTTTTCATATCAAATGAATGCCATGGGCACAAATATCTTCTGCCACTGGCAGAATTAATAATTTTTCGACCTCCTTTCGCTTGTGGCTGTGCCAGTCATGGTGACACTGACAGTGGGCACTGTGTCTCTAAAGGTATAGGACACAGCTCTGAACACAGCGTGCCACGCTATGCCCTCTCACCTAACCAGAATCTACACCTGCAGACGGGTCAGCAACATCTGTGTCTCTGTGCCAGCTGACCCTCACCGGAGTGATAACTGACTCCTGTCTCCAGCACATCACGCTGTCTGAGCACCTGTCTGCAGGGAGTGACCTCGCAGACCGCAGCTGCAACGACCAGGCTGAGCAGCAGGAATTTACCCAGCACTCAGTGACTCAGTCGTTAAGTGAAAGATCACATAGTAATCAATCATGTTCCAGCTGGAGAGAAATCGGAGGTGTTTACTGTAACTTTAGACATACAAGTAGCACAGATGGTTAATACATGCCTGTAGCAAAGAACGTGTATTCTGTATATCACAGAACAGTATTTTATGTGAGTAGCTCAGGGAGTCATGCTTCTGTCGCAGAGATCCTAATCTACAAAGTGACCTAAAAACTGTTATCAAAGACATCCGCTTCATGCAAAGAGCACAGTATGACCAGAATCGTCGTGACTGAACTGGCCCGTACTGTGGTGGCGCTCGCTCTGTCTAGTGCCAAAGTATTTATCTCCTAATTTTATTTAATTTACTCAGAAGAGACTAACCACGTCTGCCATGTAAGAATTAACAAGATAAGGCAGTAGGGGAAAACATGCGCAGGATAGTGTACAAAATATCCGCAGTTCAAAATCACAAAAGCGTAAGTGCTCAAGCCTAGCATGACCAGTTACTCTGTTGCTTAACTATTAAGTATTTTGTGTGTGTGTATATATATCTACTGAGAAGCTCACACCCTAAGCATCTAGTCAATAGCATTCCCTATGGGGAAATGCTACGCTTACCATGTATCTGCAGTAACAGTGAGGATCTTAGGGTAGCGCAATTAGATAGCAAAGCTCGATTCCAACAGAGAGGCTACTCAGCCAAGGTAATTGAGAAGGCTATTACCAAGTCTATGTTGTGGAGCAGAGATGAGGCGTTGCAGGAATAAACAAAAAATGTGATGAGCCACACTACTAGCAACAGTGAGAAAAATGACCAAGGCAGTAAAGATTTTAAATTAATCATGAAATACAGCAAACAACACAAGTCACTTGACAAGATTATCCAGCAAAATTGGCCTCTGGTGCGTAGCGATCCAGTAATTGGACCCCTGCTTCCGCATAGGGTGTCCATTACCTACAGTAAGGCTCCTTTTATGAGGTACTAGTAAAGACAAGCGCAGAGGTCGTTGATAACAGTAGCTGGATTAAATCAAATAAAGGATTTTACAGATGCAAAACTTGCAAAGCCTGGTTCCACGGTATTAATAAAAGCACTTGCAATACACTGTTTAGCGAAAAAGTTTGTAAAATCTCCAAATTATTGACCTGTAAAACAGAATTTGCGGTCTATGTACTGATGTGCCCTTGTGGCAGCACTAAATTGCCAGTTCATAAAGGGGTGTTGCAACATTTAAGAGCCATCACTACTCAGGACAACACCTATCCTGTGGCGCGTCACTTCAGAGAATTCCATGACTCTAATAACTCAACCTGAAATACTATGTAATTGACGCAGTTTCCCCCAGTAGAAGAGGAGGCGACCGTGAAAATAAATTAAGAAAGCTGGAAACTCGCTATATTTTACAGCTAGACTCTAAACATCCGGGGTGCTCGATGCCACAGAAGATTTACATACATGTCTAACGTAAGAAAACTTGTTACAGACTTTATGTGGGACCAGAGGGATATGTGTTATAATTACATCTGAATTTCATACTTTTTATCCCCTTTTTGATATACAGTTTTAAATAGATTTTTACCAATGGCAGTTTTTGTATTTGATTTTAACCTCTAAATCAGGAACATATTTATAGTAATAAGATAAATTTTATATCGATCAACAGATATTTATTGGTTTTATAACCTTTTATCTGGTTGGAGATATATATATTTTTCACTTTGTGCTCATTTGGCGGCCCAGGCGCTTCTTCCAGCCGTGCGCAGCCCTGCGGTCGAGCAGACCGATATCAATCTTCACACCCTTTCCTAAAGCAGGAAAGAATTGGGTAGATTCCAACAGTTTATTTTCAATTAACAGGGAAATCCAAACTTCCAGCCACCAACGCGTTTTGATCTCTCACTGAGATCTTGCTCACGGTTACACCCCCATGTTTGCAACCTTATTTAAAGGCGCCACGTTCTCATTACAATAAACCCTTAATTTTTCAACCGGGGCATTATGGTTAATGTAGTGCTCCTATATTACAGTGCTCAAAAGTACTAAAAAAATGGTGCAAACTTGACATGATTATAAACAAAATTAAAAATCATTACGTAATCATCATTTCTATCCATGAAGTTACTCATCAAGAAAATCAGTTTTCGTGAGACTAGGGGTCCCATAGATTTTATATCAAAAATTCCTCCATTAACCATATCATAAAATGGATTCCCTTATGTTTTGAAGCCTCCAGTGGCTTATGTTACTAGTGGAGTCACTCATTATCAAAAGCAAATCACCCACATTCAGTGTTTACTTGATGCCTATAATATATATATATATCCTACTGGCGGTCGCCAGTAGGTAGTTCTAGTTAGGACCTAGTTTCCATAGGAAATCTGCAACATTCTATTTGGAATAACTTTGGCGCTGGTCGACGAATCTTCGTGAAATTCTCCAAGAAAATGGCCTGCTCCGCTCCTTCCCCGAAAGTTTGGGGGTGATTCGTCAAGCGGGAGCCGAGAAAAAAGGGGGGTCCCAAAACGTGTTTTTCCCATGCAATTTTCCATAGGACCTTTAAGACGGGCTACAGCCCGAACTGCTGAACGGAATGACACCAAATTTGGCAGGGTTACTGGTGGAAGAAGCCCCCCGGCACTGACAGTGGGCACGTCCTAGCAGAGAGAGTAAAAACTGACTACAGGGCACCCCTATATGGCACTGAGAGTGGACAGTTCCTAACTGAGACAATAAGGTCACCACAGGTCTCCCCTGTATGCAGTGACAGTGGGCAGTTCCAAGCAGAGAGTAAGAGGTCACCGCGGGGCACCCCTATATGGCACCGACAGTGGGCAGTTCCAAGCAGAGAGAGTAAGAGGTCACCGCGGAGCAACCCTGTATGACACCGACAGTGGGCAGTTCCAAGCAGAGAGAGTAAGAGGTCACCGCAGTGACCCTCTATATGGCACCGACAGTGGAAGGTTCCTAGTGAGGAAAATAAGAAGTCACCCAGGGCCCCTAAATGTAGAAAATTCATAGAGTGGAGAGTAAAAAGTCGCACCGCCCCCTGAATGGGGCTGATAGTGGACGGCTCTGATTGTGTAAGAAATTGAAGTGGAACATCCCTAACATGGCGAGAAAAATGCAACTCTATGCCCCTCTGTATGACACCAACTGTGGAGTGTTCCTAGTAGATATAGTAAACTATTTACCAAGGGCACTCCTTTATGACACTGACAGTGGACCATCCCCCGTATAGAGAGAGGTCTCCCCAGGACAGCAGTATGGCACTGCCAGAGTAGAGACCCGCAGAGCCTAATAGTCGTAAAAGGCCACCCTAGGAACCTCCAGTAAGGGTCTCTCAGTGGAGAGCATGGAGAGCGAGGTGTCACCCCAGGACGCCCAGTATGGCACTGGCAGTGGACAGTCCCGGTATAGTAGGTAAGAGGTCCCACCTAGGGTCTTCAGTAAGACTCTCTCAATGGAGCGTCCCTAGAATAGGGAGTAGAAGGTCCCTTCAGGCCCCCCTGTGACCTAAGCCAGTGGATGTTTCCTAGCAAGAGGTCACCCTAGGGACCCCAGCAGCGCCCTCTCTGTGGAGGTTTCCTCGCACAGAGGAAGAGGTCGCCCCAGGACCCCCCTGCATGACACTGACAGTGGACGGTTCCTAGTATAGAGAGAGGTCACCCAGCCCTTCTGTGAAGCCCTCGTAGTGGACGGTTCCTACAACCGAGGTCACCCCAAGAACCCCCTATATGGAGCTGACCATGGACTGTCCCTGCTATAGGTCGCATCAGCGACATCCGCAATGCTAGCTCAGTGGACGGTTTCTATAAAAGAGATTATGGGGGGTCACACTAGGACCTCCCCTCGTTTGGTGTTGACAGTGGATTGTCCCTAGCATGATAGAGACCTCTTCCTAGTGTGCTAGGGACCGTCGACTGTCAGCTGAAAATGGGGGGAGAGCCTAGTGTGACCCCCATACTCTCTTATCCAGTAAGGATCCCTCAGGGAATAATTCTTAGAATATAGTAAGGTCACCTCCGGACCACCCTGCATGAAGTTGAGGGTGGATGGTCCCTACTATAAGTCGCACCGGCGACTTCCCGTAACCCTGTCTCAGTGGACTGTTCCTAGAAAATAGACTATGGGGTCACACTAGAACCTCCCCTCGTTTAGAGCGGACAGTGGACGCTCCCTCAGGCGCTAGGTAAGATGTCGCACCAGGGACATCTCCTAAGACTCTCTTTGGTGGTTCCTAGAACCGAGGGCTCACCCCGTGGGCCCCCAACAGACAGTTTAATAAGAGTAGGAGCAATGTTTCCCTTGGCATCGTTTAGAGGACAGACATAGCTGAATCCAGACTCAGGGCGCGGCTGCTGCCGTAAACATTTCCCTCAGATAACGCAGGGTTTGTAGTCCTAGTAAAGTGGGATTCCTCCAGGTAGCAGTGTAGGGGTTTGAAAGCCTGCAGGCAAAATAAATGTGCGGCTTTGTCCTACCTATCGGGGGTTAACCATATTTTTTGCACACAATATTTTTGCATTAATGTAATTATGTAGTGCTTACTACTCCTGACGAGGTGTTGCATCACGCACAGTCGCTACTCCAGAACCTAAAGATACACGTGTATAGGTAGTAGGTTAAAAATATGGGATTCCCTTTCCTTGTATGTTTACTTTGTAAAGTTTAAGTTCATGCTCTTGTGATCTCATACCTTTACTCTTTAATAGGGATGGATTAATTGCGGTGCATTAATAAAGGGAATATGTGGGATGTTATTAGAAGTGGCGAACATGGAGCATACTGGAGGTTCCTGGTGGGCTAGTTGGCCCCCAGGGACCCCCAGTATGCAAGAGGAATTAGTTCCCCCTCTGCAAACGCGCCAGGGGGCTGCGTTGCAGAGAGGTGTAAAAAGGGGCATGGCCTTATTACACCTCTTTGCAACGCAGCCCCCTGGTGCATACTGGAGGTTCCTGGTGGGCTAGTTGGCCCCCAGGGACCCCCAGTATGCAAGGGGAATTAGTTACCCCTCTGCAAATGCACAAGGGGACTGCGTTCCATAAAGAACGTAGCACACGCAGGGGGTAGTTCCACAAAGAAATTTATTTCGGGAACTTTACAGCAACAAGACGCGTTTCGCCTAAGGGCTTTGTCAAAATATATATATAACCTACTGGCGGTCGCCAGTACGTAGTTATAGTTAGGATCTACTTTCCATAGGAAATCCGCAACATTCTATTGGGAATAACTTTGGCGCCGGTGGACGAATCTTCGCGAATTTCTCAAAGTTCGTGGCCCGCTCCGCTCCTTCCCTGAAAATGTGGGGGGATTCGTCAAGCGGGGGCCTAGATAAAAGGGGGGTCCCAAAACGTGTTTTCCCCATGTTAATTTCCATAGGGCGGTCAAACTCACTTTTAGCCCGAACGGCTGAATGGATTTCCACCAAATCCTGCCTTTTCTATGTCTCAAGATATATGCTCCAGTGGTTTTTACGAAAATGAACTTTGAAAAAATATATATTGGGCTACATTGGGCTATATATATGTTAGAGCCCAAATGTAGCCCAATGTAGGCCAAAGATGGCCACCAGAGACAAAAAAAAACAAATGTAGCCCAAATATCAGCCAGATGTAGCCCAACAATTTGCTATTAAAAAACCTTTGAAATTCAATGAAAAAACCATAGGTTTCACACACGTTATAGTTAGGAATTAGCACTTAAAAAACCTTTGAAATTCACTTAAAAAACCATAGGTTTCACACTAGTTATAGTTAGGAATTAGCATTTGAAAAACCTATTAAATTCACTGAAAAAACCATAGGTTTCACACCAGTTATAGTTAGCTGGAAATTTTACTGACCTAAAACCATTGAAATTCCCGCGTTATAGTTAGTTGGACTCACTATAACTTGCTCGCCTGCAATGCACTGCTGATGACGTCACATATTACATCACTCATGACATGGTATTGACTTGTAAAACCGACCATGCGGTGTACGTCCTACAGTGCCCATGTCCATTGATGTACGTAGGAAGTACAAAACTTCCTGTACATCAACGAATTCTCCAACATCTCAGGGCGATCTCAAATGGAGACAATACCTATCCTGTTGCCCGCCACTATCGAGAAGTACACCAAAGCAACAATAAAACATTGTCATACTATGTAATAGATAGTGTAAATACAAACAGGCGGGGAGGCGACAGAGAATCCAGATTGAGAAAACTTGAGACCAAATATATCCTCATGTTAAACACCAAGGCCCCAACAGGATTGAACATCACTGAAGACTTATATACATGTTTACTGTAATTGATCAAATGCTATAATACCTAGGACATTACATCAATCCCCTACAACAATATGGGAAAATCTGGGCTGGGACAGATATCTACCCTAGTTGTATCTACATGATAATGAATAGCGTCCTTTTCAGGTACTGTAAAATAAATCTGTAGCTGCTACTTAAAAAATAACAATGAAAAAAGAAAAAAAGTAAAAAACAGTTATAAAAAGAGCAAATAAGGAAAATACAAAAAGAAAATATGTACTATATATACACAAATGAGAATGGTCCAGCTAAAGGGTCCTTATTCCTGATAAGCTGATTTGATCCATAATACCTTTTTTTGATTTGTTTTGCACTATTTTTCACTTTACTATTTGACATGGAAGTTTATAAATGTGTAACAATTGGATAATGATTATGTGGTTAACTAATGTTTTTCTAATGGGTTGCTAAGAGCAATTAAATGAAGCGCCTCAGGAAATAAACACATTTACATGTACATTATAAACCTGCTTTGAATTGCACTACCGATGTTATAATCTATCTTTGGATAGTTATCACAAGGGGGTCATTTTTACATAAATGCAGAAATTTCAATCAGGCAATCAAGCCTTGAAGCACAAGCACTTTAATGTAAATAATGTATATATGTAATAATGTAAAAATATGGATGTATAATAATAGTATTTATTCTATTTTTGTATATAGATAATTCAAGAGGCGATTTTCTATTATAGAGTAATTTATATATTTTTGTATTTGACTCCTAATAATCAAGCTCAGTTGATTTTTACCCACTATAGATCAATGAGTATTTTACCGTGATATCACAAATTAATTGTGCTTTTGATTTCCATCCTTTATATAAATGTGATAATTTGCTATGCAAGTCTAAGCGGAAAACATTTCTTCCATGTCTATTTTTAAACAGAGCATGTGATCAAAAACTTTTTTTCAACCAGTGGCTGTCTCTTTAAAAGAACGGCTCGTATTGATAGACACTGTCATGTGAACAAGGCTCCCAGGAGCCGAAACGTCATGCGATGTGCTTGCTCGAAATAAATTGATTTGCACATAATTGGACCGTGTCTGCGTCTTTCTAAGGTGTGGGAGGACGCCTCACCTTGTGGAAATCGTGCGTGGATTTCTTGGATATATATATATATATATATATATATATATATATATATATATATATATATATATATATATATATATATATATATATATATATATATATTCCTCGCTTCCAACATCCACGGATCCTTAATCCATAAAGAACGTAGCACACGCAGGGGGTAGTTCCACAAAGAAATTTATTTCGGGAACTTTACAGCAACAAGACGCGTTTCGCCTGAGGGCTTTGTCAAAATATATATATAACCTACTGGCAGTCGCCAGTACGTAGTTATAGTTAGGATCTACTTTCCATAGGAAATCCGCAACATTCTATTGGGAATAACTTTGGCGCCGGTGGACGAATCTTCGCGAATTTCTCAAAGTTCGTGGCCCGCTCCGCTCCTTCCCTGAAAATGTGGGGGGATTCGTCAAGCGGGGGCCGAGATAAAAGGGGGGTCCCAAAACGTGTTTTCTCCCTGTTAATTTCCATAGGGCGTTCGAACTCACTTTTAGCCCGACCGGCTGAATGGATTTCCACCCAACTTGGAAAAATTGTAGGGACTGGTACCCCGATGGGCCTTTTCTATGTCTCAAGATATATGCTCCAGTGGTTTTTACGAAAATGAACTTTGAAAAAATATATATTGGGCTACATTGGGCTATATATATATGTTAGAGCCCAAATGTAGCCCAATGTAGGCCAAAGATGGCCACCAGAGACAAAAAAAACAAATGTAGCCCAAATATCAGCCAGATGTAGCCCAACAATTTGCTATTAAAAACCTATGAAATTCAATGAAAAAACCATAGGTTTCACACACGTTATAGTTGGGAATTAGCATTTAAAAAACCTTTGAAATTCACTGAAAAAACCATAGGTTTCACACTAGTTATAGTTAGGAATTAGCATTTAAAAAACCTATTAAATTCACTGAAAAAACCATAGGTTTCACACCAGTTATATTTAGCTGGAAATTTTACTGACATAAAACCATTGAAATTCCCACGTTATAGTTAGTTGGACTCACTATAACTTGCTCGCCTGCAATGCACTGCTGATGACGTCACATATTACATCACTCATGACGTGGTCAGTGACATCACTCATGACATCACTGATGACACCATCCTTGTGACAGTGACATACCTCCTTTCAGTGTAATGTAACCCTTGAAACACATATTCAAAAATAGAAACTAACATTTTCAAAAAAATAGAGATACCCATACCAGTTACAACAACCAATTCAGTATTTCCACCATCTATATACACATCCACTCATTCACCAACAGTTCTATATAGTCACTCATACATATATTCACTCATCATATGTAGTGAAACACCTGTTACACACCGACAGTCATCCAAAAGTTACTCACACACATCATCACACATGCAAATAAACTATTGATCATCCATTTATTTGCCTATACAGCTATACACACGCTACCACCTTCCTTCTAAGGAAACTTACACATACTTACTCTCTTAAACAATCACTTATAGAAACACATACTTATTTAAACAGGAACTCTTACAATCTCTCACTCTCACATATACTCACTTATATACATCAATACTCACATATACTAGATTAAAACAGATGTAGTTACAGATAAAGACACTAGTGAGACAGTCATTCACTCACTAACACACACATATACACACTCATCCACCCATACAGTCCTGCACATATGCTGTCTTCAAAACACATACAAACAGTGAGTCAGTCACTCATGCATCTATGTGCTAAGTAACACCCCCACCAAACCATACAGACACTCATACTGATACTAACAACATATAAAACAACAAAAAAGAATAAAAAAAACAGTGACACCATCCTTGTGACCGAGTGACAGACCTCCTTTCAGTGTAATGTAACCCTTGAAACACATATTCAAAAATAGAAACTAAAATATAAAACATATTGATTTTTCAAAAAGACACACATTCCCTGGATGGTGTCATCAGTGATGTCACGAGTGATGTCACTGACCATGTCATGAGTGATGTAATATGTGACGTCATCAGCAGTGCATTACAGGTGCGCAAGTTATAGTGAGTCCAACTAACTATAACGTGGGAATTTCAATGGTTTTATGTCAGTAAAATTTCCAGCTAACTATAACTGGTGTGAAACCTATGGTTTTTTCTGTGAATATATATATATATATATATATATATATATATATATATATATATATTCGGTGTAATTTTGCACATTTTCTCCTTGGTGAAGCAAAAACATCAGCATGCCAGGCTGCACACTATTTATTCTGATGTGACAAAGGGGTGGAAAGTTTAGAGTTGGATAATACAATAGAGAGAATAACATGAAACAAATATTAAAACAACCTTAGCTTTGACCTGATGAACGGCAAACACAGAAAGAAACAAAAGAGATGCAAGATATACCACCGTCCAACTCAGTTGAGACAATAGTGAGATTCGTTTTTGGATTGTATTTTTTTAAAAATTCACACAAACACGAAAGCACTTTAACAATATTATGCACTTTGGGTTATGACTTCACAGTGTTGTTGGGTCAGCAATATGAACTTATCATGTTTGGAAAATGTATCAGGGATTGAACCCGTTCTCATATGCCACGTTACCCATAAATGTTTTGGTGCATAATAATATTAGGTATTTTACTGATATTTTGAGAAGGTATTAATTAAAATCATTTCACATTTTATAAATTTCAAAATATTTATTGAAATGATTTTACCATGAAAAAGATATGGGTAATGATTTTTAACAAGGCATAAATATGAACAAGTGTAATCAGATCTTTCCTTTATGTTCATCATGACCAGCGACACGTGATACAGGTTGAATGTAGCACTGTCACTTTAAATATTGCACTTCCTTTACTTGCCACTGTCATGTGATCAAGGCTCAGGCGAGCCGAAATGCTTAATGGCGACCGGTGAGGAATAAACATCTTTTGCACCATTCCTGGGTCTGTGTCCATTATTGGTGGCATACTGCAACTTACGGAAATAAACTGTGATATCTACTTATATATGCAAGTTGATCCTCTTTCATATGTTGTGTAATTTGTATGGCCAACCTGTACTTTAAAATTATGCATGTTAGGTAGTACGTGCCGTTGTCTCAATAGGACTTTAATATTGATTATTCTCTTGCTGAGTATACATGTATTTCGAGTTTGATAGCTAACTTTTATGTTTGTGTAGTGAGGCTTGAATATAGGACAACCTTCGCTACAGGTACCACAGTAGACTGATTACTTTCTGTCCTCTTTTAAGGAACTTGGATTATTGAGATAGGCTTTTTACTTGATGTCAAGACTATAGTCTCTAAAGATAATATTCATAGTGGTATGGGTATAGAGTCTTTGCTATGAGCACTATGTGGTGTGGTGATTATGGTCCTGACTTTTCTATATCACTATATCTAATCACATTGTTGCCTAATATGTGAGCACGTACGCACAGTATGGGTGATGATCTTCTGACTTTGTTTTCTATCTCGGCCCCTCTTATTAATTGGTTTTTAATAAGATAAATGCCCCGTGATATGGAAACCTGGGTTTTAACTATATTGCATATTACAACGCATGTTCATCAATGGTTAAGACTATTTGTCTAAGTAATTTGATATATCACCTTTACAAGTGTAGGGTGTTTCATATTGTAATATGGCTACTTTGTATTTGTTTTTGCCCTGATGCAGTCTTTGGCTCACCACCATTAAGACAAAACACGTGTTGGCATTGTTTGTGGCTTGGACAACATATACCAAGAAGATTGAATAACAAGCATTGGTATAGCCAATAGGTCTCACCTTTGGGATCTTGTGTTTAGCCAGAGCTATTGGCTTTGCCAATGTCTTTAAGCCATGGTGTAGAGCAGTGTGCCTCCTGTGCAGCATGTCAGAAACTTATAATAGAAAGTGTTATAAGCATTTTTGTATATATATATATATATATATATCTATCCAGGAAGGCATTATGTACAACTGAACCACCCTATTAAACAAGCATTAGAAATGCAATAGGTTTTGCATTTGCTTGAGTTACAGCTATTAGAGCTGTAAATTACAATTTTTTTACCTATATTTATGTGGTGTGTAATGTTATTATGTGGGTTGGATAGGAATTATTAGTTGGGCAATTGTGTGGCTCGACCTAAAAAGCGTTGGGGTGGCACACTACAGGAGTCACAGATATTTAGTGTACCTACTTAAGCCACACATAGGCAAGCTTCTTATAGAGGCCCAAAGCACTTTTTTCACCCCTCTCAAAGCCCTGCATAAGGGCAGCGAGGGATACCACCTTTCTGCTTTTCTTGACTCCCTTCTGTTATCATCGGCCTTTGATGGTCGCTCCATGACACATTTAATGGTCTAGCTCCGTCAGAAGACCTTCCTACACACAATTGGTATGACTCATTGCTAGCGTAAATACATTAATATTTCCATTTCCAATGGTTTGCAGCACAAGATTAGAGCCAGTTTTGTCCTAACATAAAAAAAAATCGGATTTTAAAAGATAATTGACAGACTGAAATTCCCCACTTTGTTGCTTGATGGTAGCTTGAGTTGCATTCGGACCCAGCCAGGGATGGTACATGTCTATGCCGTTTTATTCCAACAAATCACATCTTACCTGCTATCACGCCGTGTACTGTATTGTTATTTGAATAGCCTGGAAAGGGCTGACGTAATATTTTTTGTCTGACTGAATTCAGCATTGCAATGTTTATTTTAACTATGTACAGTACTTGTTGATACCTATGCATTGCTCTCTTCCATGAAGACTACGCTCTCATCCAGAAACACCTGTGGAAGGTAACCCATTTTGATGAATAAATCAGACCTTGCTTAACCTAACTAAATGAAGTAAAATAGATTGTACGTGCAACACCTGATTTTTCAGCATCTTTGGGTTACTGACGGAACAAGTTTTCAGTAATTGTCTGCACCTTAAATGACTGAAAAGTCTTTGAATGTGCCGCTTACTTTATTCCGAAGAATGCATGAGTTGGCAGACGTCAATCTGTTGGCCTCTTCACGTGCTCATTAGATGATGCCACATGGCAAAAAGGCAATTAACTGGAAACCCCCCACAGAGTCCCTGATTAAGAGTTGCCCGGTGTTAGGTGCAATATTTATTGCACCAGAAAAGAAAAAATGTGGGGTGTGTTATTTATGAGAGCAGTTTTCCCTAAAATGGGGGTATATAACAGGTGGATTTTGATAAAAGTTTAACGTGCCAGAATTTAACGGGGATAAAATCATAATTCCGATGTCTGTAATTATTAACCAGCTTGTACGTAATGAGGCTTCTTAGAGTTGGTTTCCTGCTTTTTTGGAGGCTCTTTGTGCCTTTATAAAATGCATTATGGGTTTTTCATCCTCCCACCTATCTCTTTGCGTTACAATAGCTTTGACACCAGTTATTAAAGTGGCTCAAAACGTTGTTTTCTTTCTGTCACACAGTGGCAGTGTGGACCCGTTCTTTGGAATAAGAACCCTTTAAAAACGGAGCAGCATTTCTGAAATACTTCTAGTACATTTAACTTGAGCAAGTTTCTTGGATTTATTTTGGTGTGACTTTTCATACGTGTAAAGCTGTTATTTGTAAAAATGTTTTGCTTGCCATGCCCAGGGATTTGAGTATTGTTATAAAAAAATGGCATAGTGTATTGAACGTTAATAAAAGGCGACTACATTAAACAAGCGGCGTTCCTCGTGCTGAAGGTAAAAAAAAGACGAGAGGAGGAAGAAACAGGGGGAGGGTTGAGAGAAGGGGTCCTGCTCCTGTTTCCCTTGCGGGAGCGAGCAGGAACCATCTGTTTGCAAGTTAATTACAAACTGATGGTTTGAAAGCTCGCTCCCACAAGGGAATTGCCAAATGTGTACACGAGTTGCCATTCAAAGCAATGCAATGCGTGCACGTTTTTGGCAGCAAAACTGAATTGATTTCTAAAGGTCTTTTCCTATGTAGCGCATGCGCGCTGCATAGGCGAGACCTAAAAAAGATGTATGGTCTTGGAATAAACAAGAAGAAATTATTATAAACTGAGACTTGAACTCTTATATGTGCTCTTACTCGAAGTATTTTTTTCTCAGGCTATCAATTGCTAACTCACACCTGCCATGTACTCAATGATACAAAAACTGAGAGTACATTCACAGAAGTAACATTTCAGAATTTGGTCATTTTCACATGTAGGCTGATATCTATGTTTGTGTAAAGATCTGACTCAATCCTCAGATAATTCTAGGAGTAAGCTGCAACCCTTGCTCATTTTCAGGATTGCACACATTCATTGACACTTCACCACATGCATGTGTTCAATTCCAAATATAAAAAGTGCATTTTCACTTTATAACTATCTTTTTCTCCACAGGAAAATGTTGCCCTGCAGAGTAAACCCATATCTAAATTCTTGTGAATTTTAAGCCTGGCCATTCCGCAAACACACCCTGAAAATAAATGTCATCATACTCTTAACATTGTATTTGGTTTAATCATGTTATCAGAAAAAAGTTCTGAATACTGCCCAAAGTGTAAATTTGACAGTTTTCACTCTTTTACAGAAACTCCCACTTTAAAATGCACACTCTCACCCAAAGAGCACAGCTGTTCAAATACACATTCCAACAAGCTGACAGACTTTGTGTGAGTTAATCACTCACTTTTGAGTCTTGGAATCAGGAATTGGATTTTAATTTTGTAAAGGCCTGTGATGACCACAACTATATTGCACCTAGTTGAGCAAATGCCTTTGTGATTCGGGTCTGAGATTATTAAAACGATTCCGCTTAAATCCTGACTAGAAAAAACTCGAGCAAGTCTCCAGCATGAAGACATCTGGAGCTGGTTCACCTCGAGTTTGTGCTGGGACCTCGAGCTCATAATAAGCCGAGCTTTCATGTGGCTTCGGCCTGCCCCTCTCCCTCCTTCCTACTCCCTCCACCCTCGTGCACAGTAGTAAAAACAAAGAATTAACGATTGGGGTAAAAAAGGAGTGACAAATAGATACCCATTCAGTGGCTGATTTGTACTTGATGAAATCAGAACAGCTACATAAATCCCAGCTTCCCAACTTAACCAAATTGTGTGATCTTCAGCAAATGTTCCATTTTACCAATCCTCCTTTTTTTAAAATAATAATAATCTTTATTTGGATATAAAATAATATCCTTAAAAGGAGCACCAACAGCAATACACATTGTGAAGGCTAAAAAACAAACCTCAAGTAAACAACAGTGGATAGATACAGGTTTTCCACATTGCGTTATGCAGCATCCTATTGTTAACAATCCACATAACATTAAACAGAGCTTTAAAAGGTAGGAAGGTTGTGGTACTGTTGATTAGCAGTGTTGGGCTTGTAAAACAATCTAATGTTCGACAAATAATTACAGGTTTTAAAAAGTGAGATCAGATAAAAATAGCAGCAACAGTTCAATAGCAGGAATTTAAGATAAAATACAGAAAATTAAAAAGGAACTTTTTTTTAGCAGCTTAAAAATAATGCACATTAATTTAGGCTGTTGCTAACAAAAGGGGTACATGCATAAAATTGCGGTATGCAAGGCTGTATAAAGGTTTTGATGCCTATATTTAAAGCTGTGTTTCCTATGCTTAAGGCCGCTATGATTGCCTGTCTGCAAGACCGAATGCCCAGCCTGTTCCACTCCTCTTTCAATTTACGTCTATGCTGTGACATGAATGCTGGGCAAAGACAGACCACGTGCTCCAAAGTTTCAGCCGTCCTGCCGCACCCTCTGCACCACAAAACATCTGACGTACGACGCCAGCCTGGCAGATCTTTTAAAAATTGCCAGTCACCAAATCTAATGGCCATAAAGCTAAGTTTTAGATGCAGGGAGTAGGTGCAGGACAGATAGGTTGCGGGAGCTAACCGCCCGTACAAATTCATAATTGCCTATGCGTGTCTGCGTTTGGCAAAGTGGTTTTTATCAATGATGAGGGAGCTCATTCTGACACGTTTCTAATGGTGATTTTAAATGCTGTCACACTGGGGTTGGGAGCCCATAGATCACCCGCGGACAGTTCTCAAATAGAATCCTTAAAAAGGCGACCATATGAGCCCCCTGGATTTTTATCTGTAATTTCTAACCAAACTAGTGACTCTAATGAGCCTGTGTCTGCTTGTGTAAGTTTGTGGCAAAGATTTAAATACGTGCCGATGCTGGAGATTTCATAATTTAGTAGGCTCAGTTCTAGCCTGATCTGGGCAGCAGAGGCATTTTTGGGCAAATGGAGAGCTTTTTTATAGATTTTGCTCACGTGTTGGTTTAGGTTCATGTTTAAATTACCCCTAAAAATCTCAATACCGTATGACAGTGTTGGACCAATTTTTGCTCTCATAACCTCTAATAAAGGTGATCAGCTTGGGCCAGACATTTTTTTTGAGAGCTTGGAGAGGGTCACCTGTAAGGTCACAGCTTTGGCTGATATCTCATTGCGCTGTTTTAACAAAATTACCCCTTGAGTCGAAATTGATACCGAAGTATTTGTATGTACTTCCTACTGCAATACTCATATTGTTGTACCACCATCCACCCCCGACTTTACTTTTTCTTCCAAAGGTAACCACTTGGGTTTTCTTTAGGTTAACCTCTAATTGATTCACAGTGGTGTAATTGTGTAGTTTAACCAGAAGGCTTTGCAAACCTACACGTGTAAGACTGAAAAGAACTAAATCATCGGCGTAGAGCAGGTTGCTTATGGGAACACCTCCAATCTTAAGTGGGTGACTATTGGTTTCTTCTAAGACTTCGGCAAGTCTGCTATAAACAGATTAAAGAGAAGTGGGGCCAGCACACAGCCCTGTTTGACACCCCTGGTAGTCATGATTTTCCGAGAGAGATGTGTGCTGGACCCGAACTTCACCTGGACCCATGTGCCTGAGTGTAAATGAATGATTGCCTCCAGAAGTTTTCGTGGGATCCCCAATTTCTTTAACTTTTCCCATAAGGCTGCCCTGGGAACCCGGTCGAAGGCGGCTTTAAAGTCAACAAAGCAACAAAAACAGCCCTAGATGTGAGACAAACTTTGTCAACAATTATGGACAGTGTCAATAAATTAGTCATGGTCCCAGATTTGGCAGTGAAGCCTGTTTGGTTCATTGGAATCAAGTTGTTCTCGTCCACCCATGCTCTCAGCTCCTTCAGGAGAATGCCTGCATAATGTTTGGCCTCAATATCTAAGAGAGCAATTAGTCTATAGTTGTTTGGTGATGAATGGGAACCTGATTTGTAAATGGGATGGATTATTGCTCCGCGCCAAGATTCCGGTATGATTGTTTCTTCACTATCGCACATGAAAGCATGCAAGTTCATAATTCCAGATGCACAAAAACGTATTATTTTTAATTTCCTTGACTATTATGTTGCTCTGTATATAAGAATCTAGCCCATATACAGGGTTCATGTGACAACTGTCTTGTCTCCTAGTTGACTAATGACAGTATCGCCAGCATTGGGGCAGGGCCGAATGGTTCTACGTTATTGTTTTTAAAAACTCACTTTTAATACTTCGCCGTAGAGCATTAAAATATGACTTCTTATTATCAAAGCTTTCACATGTTAAAGAAATACACTTTAAAAAAAAAGACTTCATCATACTTTGTATTATGTACTTTGTTGTTTGATTTACATGGTAAGCTTTTCCAGAGCTTGGCTCGTACACAAACTCTAAGAGACAAAAGCAAGACCCTTAGCTTGGTTGGCCATGTTAATATTCTGGCTTGGCCACCTCTACTCCTGAAGGCTCAAACATGACAATTGTAAATGCACAGGGTTAGTCACCGTTTCCAAGTAGGTCGTAATAGGGGGTATAATTTGATATTGCCCATCTGTTCAGTAAGTACAAAGAAGGAGGTCATAGAGCTCTGTTTATCCCACTCCCAGCCGCCCAGCTTGTGGTACACGCAGCACGCACCAACAAATTGCAAGGGATATGCGTGCATGCTCTCACTACAGCCAAACCTCCATGTCTTCAGTTTTGAACTTGAGTAACTTGCCTTTCAGGATGCTTTAACTTAATACTGGTGACTTCAGAGGATCCATATTATGTTACATGAAGTATTTCCACAGCTACAAGCAGCAAATGCGTCCAGCTGTTTTGTGATCTACACAACCTTTTGAGTTGATGCGGTTCTCAAACACCCTGACAAACAGCTCGTCCATGGGTCAAAACTGCACAGTGTCTTCCTAGACTACAGCAGGCCATGAGCGCAAGTTAGTGGTGTTGTCTGCAATTTGTACATACTTTTAAATTGTATCCTACCCTTCACTACACATTTTGGTTTTAAGTTGGCCATAATGCTGTATTCTGTACCTGTTCTGTGAATGTTTAATGCGTCCACAATTCTGACTATGCTCTGAAAACTCTTGGAACATGCAGCCTCCATCTCAATAAGTTGTAGCATTGCCATTTCAAACTACTTCTTTAAACTGAAAAATTCCACTCCTCGGAACTCCAACACCATCCTGCCCCTTTACCTACAATTTATGATACGAAGGCGAACTTATAAAAACAAGCATTTGCAATGCAATCGGTCTCGCCTTTGGGACTTTATATGTTATGTTATGTTAGGGGGGCGTTTTGTATAGCGCTCAGCTACTCCGAGGAGTGTCCCGGTGCTTTTTTGACCTACAGCGGACCGGGGGGCAGGAAGGTGCAGGGCGGGTCTACTGAACAAACAGCCAGGATTTTAGGTCTTTCCTGAAAGCCAGCAAGTTGGTATTCCTGCGAAGGGTGACCGGCAGGGTGTTCCACAGTTGAGGTGCAAGATGCTGAAAAGACGGCCACCAATCCGAGCTCTTCCTATAACTGGGACCGAGGCGAGAGCCAGCGACTCTGACCTCAGTGATCTGGCAGGCTGACAGAGAGCCAGCCGCTTTTGAATGTATTTGGCCCCGGTCGCATATAGAGCCTTGTGGGCCAGAGTGAGAGCCTTAAAGACTATCCGTTTCCGAATGGGCAGCCAGTGGAGAGTCTGTAAGAGGTCAGAAGCCCTGGCTCGCCAATGGAGACCAAAGATGGCCCAGCGCAGCCGCATTCTGCACCACTTGCAGACTTTGAAGAAGGTACTCAGGCAGACCAAAGTACAGGATGTTGGCATAGTCAAGGCGCGACCCAATAAGGGCCTGCACAGTGATTTTCCTATGTGTTACCGAAAGCAAAGGGAGGAATTTGCGGAGCATCTTAAGGAGGCCAAAACACATTCCTACTAAACCAAGAACCTGGGGTTTCATCGACAAAACATTATTGATTTTTACTCCGAGGTTCTTGGCAATCGTGGAGGCAGCCGCTGGAGGAGACATATTCACACGCCACCAGGCCTGCCAACTGGGGTCAGACCAGCAGCTGAAAAAGAGCACCTCAGATTTGTCTGGGTTACACTTGAGGCTGTTTTGCTGGAACCATTTAAAAACAGCCCCAAGGCAGCCTCTGATGCTCTCCCCGTCAAAATCAGATCCCTTCCCACAGGTGAAGAGGAGCTGGGTGTCGTTGGCATATGTATTTAGCTATGCAGCACATTAGCCTGGGTGCTGAAACATCTACTGTTCTTTAACATGGAGGGAAAGTAAGCACCAAACTGCATGACACACCAAGTATGGGAACACATGGAGAGAAATATTGCATTTCAGTGGTGAATGGTATAGTCCAAAGCTCTGTTTTAAATATAAATTCAGGGCCTTCCGTGGTCACATCACTGAAAATATAACATTTGAAAAAAATATTATTGTCCACGGGTGCTCATGGAATACAATCTCTATGGACTGGAATCTAGAAAATGCTAAAATGATTCTGGTATTTTACTGACCTCTGCTGGTCGTTTTCCATCAAGAAAGTTAAATATAGGCAGTTGACAGAAAAACTTAAAAAAAGAAAGTCCCTCAGCAGAAAGCAATTCTGGTATTTTACTGACCTCTGCTGGTCGTTTTCTATGAAGACAGTTAAATTTAGGCAGTTGAATAGTAAACGAGTCCCTAAGCGGAAGCAGAAAAGTCCTAAGGCTGATCTCTAGAGCCCACAAATTACATATACATATAAGTATATACTAAAGTATCTACAAGAGGTCTCGAATGCTCGACCTAACAAGCGCTATATTCAGAGAATGAGGCGATATTGGTGTAGATACTCTGTCTCAAGCGTGAAGTAACATTCATGCAACTAAATGCAGGTGTAATTACAAAAAGAGAAAGCTCAATGCAACTGAAACAAGAACTGCTTGCATGAACTTTCGCACAAACAGCGGTCACTTGGGTTGAACAGTACCTGCTGAGTGACTCCATCTTATGTGAGCTCATCAGCCAAACCTATCTTTTCAGCCAGATAGCTCAGTGAGCTAAGCGCTCTGCTCACTACCTTTGTGACGTCCAGGTAGCGGGTTTGGATCACGGCATGGCTGACAGTGTGTTATCCTTCAAAGGCAGAAAAGTGGGTAATATAATACCTGTGATACACGAAACATGCAACACGTGTATGGAATCCAGCACTATAAAAATAATTTGTTATTTGTCTTTATTATTAGCATACTGTGCCTTTGTGCTCACAAACAGATCTCGTCCACCATCTCTGTCGGGACATAAAAAAGGGAAAGTTACAAAAACACTTTCAGGAGTAAACACACCCAGGGAAATCAACGACATGTTCATGAGCAGGGGGAGGAGGGGACTCCGGACCGGAGCATGAACCGCGACCTCTGCGCCGCTGGCCAGGTGAGCTGCCTGGGGCGGGCAGCTATCGGCATTCCACCGGGACCCCAGGCTTCAGGTCGCAAAAGATGCATGGGGGGCCCTGGGCAGCCAACAGGGTGCCCTTCTTAGTGCCCAGGTCGTCCTTGCTTCGCCTTCGGCCCACGGGGGCTTTTACCTCAGTCCCTCGCCCTGGCTTCAGTGCGCAGTCACCTGGGACCCGCTCCAGGGAATGATCCGAGAGGCAGCTGGGTCGTGGAAGTGGGTGGGGGACGAGGGCGCTGCAATCCAGGTGTGTCTTCTCTGCAGTCCATGGATGCTAGCAGTAGCTTCAGTCCGCGGGTGCCCTGGCTGTACTCCGCAGGGGGTTCCTGATGTCCTGACTACTCCACAGTGTCCCGACATCACCCCGCAGGGTGTCACGACTGCAGGATGTCCCGACTTTCATTCTGCAATGGTGACTCACTGCATAGCACTGAGTGGCTGCCTGAGTAATTCTGTCTACATTCGGTCTTTTGGGAGGGATGACTGCACTTTTCATGGGGTGCTGATTGCTCTCTGCTGGGTGGCAGTGATTGTACTCCATAGGGGGGCTCTGACTGCACTAGACGAGGGGTCCTGACTACACTAGACGAGGGGTCCTGACTACACTAGACGAGGGGTCCTGACTACACAACTCTGCACCATGGGAATCCTGACTGCGCCCCAAGGACGCTGACTGAACTCTGGGAGAGGCCTGACACACTCCCGGGGGCCCTGACCACAGACCATGTGAGGGGGGGCGGTGGTTGCCACAATGTTTACTGGTGTAGCCGCAGTACAGAGTAGGCAGTCGTATTGGTGCCGGCCTGGGTGTAGCCAGTGTTTCTCCGGGAGAGTAGGATGGAGGTTTTATTTATTTTATGCATTTTTATATAGCGCAGACTTTACCGGAAGGTGTCAGAGCGCTTCACAATAGGAACCGAACTGATACGAAAACAAAGCCAGTGAGTTTGTTGGGATGCACACACTTCATGTCCCGCTAGTTGTGGGGTGATCGCATGTGACACCACGGCTAGGAGTGTCTCATTTGTGGAAATCACTCCGTGGATACTTGAGCGCGGGAGGCCGGTACAGGCGAGAGTCCTCGGGTAGTGGGGGTTTCAATGAGGTGAGCGTGGGTATCCTACTAAAGCATAATTAACAATCAGAGGGGGGAGAGAGAGAAATCAGAATGGATTCATTCTCCCTGGGCATATTTAAATAAACAGTTAGAATCCACTCCTTGAGATTAAGGGTGTCTCCTCCACAGTGGGGAACACCTTTATGTTTTTAGGTCCCCTCACACACCAACAGGCCCCTTGGTGTCATGCTTCATCATCGGGGTCATCGTACCCCTTTACGGGGTACGGTGTGCTGCGACCTACGGAGACGTGGGAGCACTTGTTAGACTATGTGTGGTGTTGGTGAGGGGGTATTTTTAATAAATGTGAGTGTATTGTGGGGTTTGGGAAATAGTGATACTTAAAAAGAACCTGGCTCGTGGGGTGACTAAAAATTATTTAATAAGCCCCCGGGCTGGTGCTGTTAAAAATGAGGGTGGGAGGTCACTACGCTGACAATGTGCGTTACCTCCTTTTTGTGTGCGTCGACATGTTTCGGTTCCAGAAGCACCTTTTTCAGGACGGGGTGCACAAATCCCTACCTTACTCACGTTTCTCTAACTAATACCAGAATTTTCTAATAAAAGTGAGGAAAATTTACAGTGCAGGTAGAAGTAATGTACCTAACAAAAAAATACGTTGTCGATTGATCAACCTGTAAAGGAAAGAAGACAACATTTTTTTTTCTGGTAGTCTCTCTCTCCATATCAATAGGTAAAATGTCCAGTGGTTACAGGTGACATACTATAGCTGTATTCCAGTGCTTATAGTGGGATAAAAATATTTTACAAAAAACACACTAGACTCACTGACACACAACATAGAGCACACACACTTAATGAGGAAATTTTTGATCAGATGTTTTCAAACAATTTCCTGGTCGTAACACTATTGTTGGTAAAGAGGGAAAGGACAAAGTTTGTGTTATATCCCTCCTCACTTTAAATAATGCAGTTTCAACATTTGCTGTAAAGCATGTGAGTTGATTCCACATCACTTGTGTGCACTGTGGCGCTGGTGAAAATTCCTAGCACTGCCCTCCAGGCACAGTTTAGCGCAGTCTCATCCTCCATGTGTCACCCCGGCTCTGTGTTTTAATTATTCCGTCTGTGAAAGTGGGACCGGGTTGGTTCAAGATTAAACATGACAATTTGGATGACTGTAAATGTTCTGTCTGCGACCATTTAAATAACCGAAAATACAGTTAAAACAAGCAGGCTTCCACACTGCCCACCAGCGCGAGTGAAACCAGTCCTGGCTGGTGATAAGATCTGACTGCCCATTCACTCCATGGCCTCTCTGCTGGAGCCAATAGAGATATGTGCAACGCTTTGCAACAGAGCCATTAGACCTAGTAGCTCTTTCACATCCTCTAGTTTGTTCGTACACCTTGCAAAGTGACCCACTCCGCGCACACTAGACTTTTATGTGGATTTGAGCGCGATGAAGCGGCTTAACGGTGACACAAAAGGTATGCAAGTAGCCCAACCCCCATAAAACGACAAGCTCTGCTGGATTCTACGTCACACTCCATGGCTGGCCATACAGTAGTATAAAAAATGCGTTGACTACAGTCCACTTTTTGCTTTGTTATAATTATTGGTTTTTATGTTGTACTTTTATGGATATTTTTTGTACCCGAATAAATAATTAATTGATTGATTGTTATGATTTCCAAAATATTCACTCAAAATCGCAAAATTAATTGTGTTCGAATTGAAAGCCTTTTTTGTTTGAAGGGTATTTGATCTAAATACATAGATGAACGTGAACCAAAAACACATGGTTCGAATGTGAGATGTTAGCGTCCTTCACAGATTAATCGCAGCACCCCCGTCACTCCCCCTCCCCGCCATTCACAATTTGCCATATATTCGTCCAGAGTACTTTTATAAACAGTGCATTATCAACAAACATCCTAATCCCAATTTCGAGCGAAAAGTTGTTTGAATAGTGTACCTCACAAGTTTATCAAATATTGTATGGATGCTTATGTGTACGAGCGACTTCGTTTATTTTCAAATGGAATTTCTGATTCATATGTTATCAGTATTAAGAGGAAGGGGTCCCAGTGGAGGTGGGAGGCATAGAAACACTTTACAAGAATTAATCCAAAGCAATAGTTAAGATCCACAAAGTTTAATTCAAAATGGGATCCAGTGTTATAACTACACGTAACAAAGCAAATAGTCAACTGTATTCATGGTCATACAGTGCCCCAGGGAGGAATGGGAAGTGTTCGTGAGGAAGGTAGGGGAGTGATGGGATAGCGTGACAGTAAAATCAACAATTTTCAAATGTTATAGTGCTATAAATCGCATAGCAGTGGGTGCCACAAGTTTATGGCAACATTATATATACATAGGCATACGACACATGATACAATATAAATGCAAATTTGGCATGTGTGGTTGCCGTAATTGAACAAGCCGTCGACGTTTCGACCCTCTGGGAATGCAGGAAGATTTAACCTTGCTGCAGGGTCTTCATCAGGACCAAGGAAGGGGCAGGGGACCTAGTAGACAAGTATAATTAATTTAGTTTCGAGGGATACGACTTCAACCTCTAATTGACACATAGGTAGAGAAGTGGGAACAAAGTAATCAACATTCTAAGGCATGCTTGAGTGCATATAACTAAACATAGTGACCAACTCTCACATAGGAATTAGACTAAGGGTAATTGAATCCAATAAAGTTGAAGCTAAGTAGCGTAGGCTCAAAATGGCATTATTATTACGAAAGTCTGGGTGCCTGTGTAGGAAACTGGCGGAGTCAGAGGCGGACAGACATTCGCCTGGTGAAAATACAATAGATAGCCACAAATGAAGAAGCATAAAAATGACCATAAAGGTCCCAAAGGGGCTCTAGTTAATTAAGTACAAGTGCTATCAATTTACGAACGTGGGGTAACATTGTGGAATTTAAATAAATAAATAACCGACATACCACATGGTCCGTCGTAAGCAACGTGGCCTTTTAACTACTTGCAACACGGGAAGTCTAGATCAGCATCTGAAGGCAATTGATGGTATCAATTAGAGAAGGGCTGAGATAGTGGTAAAAATCAGCATAGCGCAAGAAAGGGGAAGCTTACCGAAACGTAGCATGGTGCCAGTGCTCGTTAGTCGGTAAAATAATTTTCAAATGGGAGTTCAATCCGCAGTCGAGCTGGGGAAGGAAAGCAGTGGGATCATAAGACATCAGATAAATCAACGTTTACCGAGTGGAAGAGCGGGACAGGGGATATTAACTTACTTGGTGGCATAAGTTCACGGAGCTCCGTTCACGGGCAGCCGATCAGCGCGGCATTTCCTGGTTATGTGAAGTAACCATGGAAATTGGTCACGTGGTGCTGGTTCGCTTCATAGACACTATGGAAAGACTATGCACGGTGGCATAGTCCGATAGTGAATGTAGTTAGCCCCAAATGGGGGATACAATGCGACCAAGGCAATTGTGAGTTAAGCTAGTAACACGCAAACAGTTTGCAGCGTTAGACTAAGACGAAATTGGAAATTGGAAACAATTAAAATATTTTTACAGAGTGTGGATCGTTCACATGAGAGTGTTGAATGGTAAATGTATTGCATCATTAAGAGCTTGGAAAACACGTCCAAGATAATCATTAATACTGGTGATAATTTACATATAGATAAATACAGCGTCACATTCAGCAGGAGAAAGGACATAAATTGATTATTACCGGGCGCACCTCGTCCACATGAGGGTGAAGCCCGTAGGGTAATCATTGCAATAATTACGGGTTGTTGACAATGCCGTATACATCAACAAAGTAGAGAATCATGGAGGATGGCGTACCTATCATACATGATGGTAAGGCCAGCCTACAAGATCTTCTAAAAGATTGTTAACAAAACATTGTTTAGACAGTATGTGATCCGAGGCCCATCTGGGGACCGATACAAACATGCACATTCATTAAGGAAGAACAAATGACCGAGAGACAGCAAACCTATCATAAATGAGTCGTGATATGTGGTATTAGAGTCAGGCTACATTTAAAATAAGGTGATACTCGGGGAAAGTAAGCCCACATGAATGGATATCATGGTGATTGATAAAGATAGTAAATCAGAATGTTAGAATGGAAACAATCACGGGAGAGTGGCTAATTGTGAGAATGAACTATCTTGTTCATTGAGGCCAGTTTCTATGGAGTTAAAAAAGTATATCCATTTCAGTTCTCGAGTATTCAAGACATCAGAGATATTGCCACCACGGGGTCCTAGCATGGTTTTTTCAATTACTAGCCATTGTAGACTTTCGGGTGGGTGGGCGTGCAGTTTGAAGTGATCTACAAGGGGCGCGCCAGAAACATCGCATCTGATGCGGCTCATATGTTGTAGGATACGAGCTTTAATTTTCTGCTGAGTTTGTCCAATATAAATCTTATGACATGGGCATATGATGGCATAAATGAGATTGTTGGAGTTACAATTACTGAAAAATTTCAGTTTGACAGTTAAATGAAGGTATATAAATTCTTTGGTCTGTATGGTTGATTCACAAGCCTTGCAGTGGCCGCAGCGGAAATGGCCGGTGACCGGTGGAAGATTCCACAAGGTGTTGATGGTGGGTTGTTCTTCAGGTGGTAAGAAGGAGCACACAACATAGGATTGTTGGTTTAACCAGGCAGAGAAATCATTCAATTGGTCATGAGTACCATTCCAAACCAGTAAAATGTCATCTATATACCTCATCCAGAGGTTGATATGCTCTCTGGATGGGTTGAGTTGGTTCAGGACACTGTCTTCTTCAAAAGCTGCCATATATAATATGGCTACATCCGGGGCAAAGGCAGCTTTTGAAGAAGACAGTGTCCTCTCAATCCCAACATGTCAAGTTCACGATGGCATCAGACAGTGAGACTATCGATTTCCTGGATGTAACGATTTACCATCAATCTGGAAGACTGTGCACAAAACTATACCGTAAACCATCAGAGAGAAACTCCCTATTGGCCTACAACAGCCATCATCCACGTGCCCTCCGTGACAATCTTCCCTTTGGGCAATTTTTGAGGATACGACGAAACTGTTCGGACAAAGATGATTATTTCTCAGAATCTCAGGTTCTTTCCAACCGCCTACTTGAACGAGGTTACCCAAGACGATTGATTAAAAAAGCACGCAAACGCGCCTGGTTTTATCCACGCGAAGAACTTTTAACTCCCAAAGACAGAACAAATTGCGATGAGAGCCGTATTGTGTGCGTCACTACATTCAATACTAAAAGCAACGATATCAAGAGAATTATCAATAAACACTGGCACTTGGTCTCGGATGAAATTAACCAAGCAGAGACACCCCTTCATGCCTTCAAGAAGGCCAAGAGCATTAAAGACTATGTTGTGTGCTCCTTCTTACCACCTGAAGAACAACCCACCATCAACACCTTGTGGAATCTTCCACCGGTCACCGGCCATTTCCGCTGCGGCCACTGCAAGGCTTGTGAATCAACCATACAGACCAAAGAATTTATATACCTTCATTTAACTGTCAAACTGAAATCTTTCAGTAATTGTAACTCCAACAATCTCATTTATGCCATCATATGCCCATGTCATAAGATTTATATTGGACAAACTCAGCAGAAAATTAAAGCTCGTATCCTACAACATATGAGCCGCATCAGATGCGATGTTTCTGGCGCGCCCCTTGTAGATCACTTCAAACTGCACGCCCACCCACCCGAAAGTCTACAATGGCTAGTAATTGAAAAAACCATGCTAGGACCCCGTGGTGGCAATATCTCTGATGTCTTGAATACTCGAGAACTGAAATGGATATACTTTTTTAACTCCATAGAAACTGGCCTCAATGAACAAGATAGTTCATTCTCACAATTAGCCACTCTCCCGTGATTGTTTCCATTCTAACATTCTGATTTACTATCTTTATCAATCACCATGATATCCATTCATGTGGGCTTACTTTCCCCGAGTATCACCTTATTTTAAATGTAGCCTGACTCTAATACCACATATCACGACTCATTTATGATAGGTTTGCTGTCTCTCGGTCATTTGTTCTTCCTTAATGAATGTGCATGTTTGTATCGGTCCCCAGATGGGCCTCGGATCACATACTGTCTAAACAATGTTTTGTTAACAATCTTTTAGAAGATCTTGTAGGCTGGCCTTACCATCATGTATGATAGGTACGCCATCCTCCATGATTCTCTACTTTGTTGATGTATACGGCATTGTCAACAACCCGTAATTATTGCAATGATTACCCTACGGGCTTCACCCTCATGTGGACGAGGTGCGCCCGGTAATAATCAATTTATGTCCTTTCCCCTGCTGAATGTGACGCTGTATTTATCTATATGTAAATTATCACCAGTATTAATGATTATCTTGGACGTGTTTTCCAAGCTCTTAATGATGCAATACATTTACCATTCAACACTCTCATGTGAACGATCCACACTCTGTAAAAATATTTTAATTGTTTCCAATTTCCAATTTCGTCTTAGTCTAACGCTGCAAACTGTTTGCGTGTTACTAGCTTAACTCACAATTGCCTTGGTCGCATTGTATCCCCCATTTGGGGCTAACTACATTCACTATCGGACTATGCCACCGTGCATAGTCTTTCCATAATGTCTATGAAGCGAACCAGCACCACGTGACCAATTTCCATGGTTACTTCACATAACCAGGAAATGCCGCGCTGATCGGCTGCCCGTGAACGGAGCTCCGTGAACTTATGCCACCAAGTAAGTTAATATCCCCTGTCCCGCTCTTCCACTCGGTAAACGTTGATTTATCTGATGTCTTATGATCCCACTGCTTTCCTTCCCCAGCTCGACTGCGGATTGAACTCCCATTTGAAAATTATTTTACCGACTAACGAGCACTGGCACCATGCTACGTTTCGGTAAGCTTCCCCTTTATTGCGCTATGCTGATTTTTACCACTATCTCAGCCCTTCTCTAATTGATACCATCAATTGCCTTCAGATGCTGATCTAGACTTCCCGTGTTGCAAGTAGTTAAAAGGCCACGTTGCTTACGACGGACCATGTGGTATGTCGGTTATTTATTTATTTAAATTCCACAATGTTACCCCACGTTCGTAAATTGATAGCACTTGTACTTAATTAACTACAGCCCCTTTGGGACCTTTATGGTCATTTTTATGCTTCTTCATTTGTGGCTATCTATTGTATTTTCACCAGGCGAATGTCTGTCCGCCTCTGACTCCGCCAGTTTCCTACACAGGCACCCAGACTTTCGTAATAATAATGCCATTTTGAGCCTACGCTACTTAGCTTCAACTTTATTGGATTCAATTACCCTTAGTCTAATTCCTATGTGAGAGTTGGTCACTATGTTTAGTTATATGCACTCAAGCATGCCTTAGAATGTTGATTACTTTGTTCCCACTTCTCTACCTATGTGTCAATTAGAGGTTGAAGTCGTATCCCTCGAAACTAAATTAATTATACTTGTCTACTAGGTCCCCTGCCCCTTCCTTGGTCCTGATGAAGACCCTGCAGCAAGGTTAAATCTTCCTGCATTCCCAGAGGGTCGAAACGTCGACGGCTTGTTCAATTACGGCAACCACACATGCCAAATTTGCATTTATATTGTATCATGTGTCGTATGCCTATGTATATATAATGTTGCCATAAACTTGTGGCACCCACTGCTATGCGATTTATAGCACTATAACATTTGAAAATTGTTGATTTTACTGTCACGCTATCCCATCACTCCCCTACCTTCCTCACGAACACTTCCCATTCCTCCCTGGGGCACTGTATGACCATGAATACAGTTGACTATTTGCTTTGTTACGTGTAGTTATAACACTGGATCCCATTTTGAATTAAACTTTGTGGATCTTAACTATTGCTTTGGATTAATTCTTGTAAAGTGTTTCTATGCCTCCCACCTCCACTGGGACCCCTTCCTCTTAATACGTATTATACCCAGGTCCCCGTGATTCCATTGGGTTACCCCCTTGTATAACCACTCATATGTTATCAGAGCACTTAGAACATATGTATATTGTCAGACCGAGAGCACACATCTGGAATGCAGTTGACACACTTCTACACCATCACTGGTCCCTCACTGTCCTACAGTATCCTGGACTCTACTGCGCCCCTCCCCATTACTGGGTCCGCACTGTCCTACAATAACCAAACTCTGCTGAGATCCCATCACTGGGTCCGCACTGTCCTACAATATCCTGGACTCGACTGCGTTCCCTTGCCCTCCACTTCACTGGGTCCGCCCTGTCCTACAATGTCCCAGCGCTGCCGAGCCGTTCATCACCGGGATCGCACTGTCCCACATTGTCCCAACTCTGCTAAACCCTCCTTCACCGGACCGCACTATCGTACAATAGCCCGGACTTTGTTGCACCCTCCATAGATGAAAGGTTCCTCATTGTCCAAAAATATCCAGGACTCGACCGCGCCCTTTATTACTGTGTCACTCACTGTCCTACAATATCCATCGCTCTACAGCTACCCCCGTCACTGGGCCTCTCATTGTTTTAAAAATATCCTGGACTCGCGTGCACTCTTCATCACTGACTCCTCACTGTCCTACAACAGCCTTTACTGTACTTCATCACTGGGCCCCTCACTGTCCTACAACAGCCTTTACTGTACCCCATCACGGGGCCCCTCACTGCCAACATTATCTGGACTCTACTGCCCCCTCCATCATTAAAGCCTGCACTGTCCTACAATATCCCGGTCCCTGCTGCACCCTGCCTCACTGTCATCCTATAGCTTGGATTCTACTGCACCCTGCCCCACTGTCATCCTATAGCTTGGATTCTACTGCACCCTGCCTCACTGTTGGACTCCACAGTTCACCCTGCCACTGCTCTCCGAACCTCCCTGCTCTACCCTTTGCTGTGGCATTATCAGTGCCACGCCCCTACCACCCACCACGTTGCTCCACTCCAACGGCCAACCTTTGAGATGGGTTTTCAGTGCTTAAAGCCGCACCGCCGGCGCTATACTGAAACAACACAACGCGCTGCTCTTGGGCGCGTGACACTCACTTGCTGGTTTTGGTTTTCGCCGGGGACGACTTAATAGGTGAACCCTTGGAGCCCTTGAACATCTTGGCGGCGGGGGGGGGTCTTGGAGGGTCGGGGGTGGTTGGCGGGGCCCTCGGCTCGGCAGGCAGGTCTTCGTCGGCGGCGGGGCGGTGGACTGACGCAGCCTGGCCGATGTGCGGGGACAGGCAGGCTCTTCACGGCCTCTCCCCGGAACAGGTGATTTCGAGATGTGCACTACGTCTACCTGCAAAACAAGTCGGACTGCTCGAAGAGACACTGGAGGGCAGGAGCGTGACGCCGTGAGCGTGCACGTTGGCGTTCCCTGCGGCTCGTGCCAGTGGTGGCGCCTACAGTGGGAAGCTCGTTCACAGACCGGAGTCTGCTCGTGCACCGGTCTGTATCACTTGAGGAGGCAACACAACGACAATAAGGCTCGCTAGCGGCAGCGCTTTGCGCTGCAACGCCAGGCGAGCCCTAAAGAATTGCGGCTGCTATGATCCACTTAACCCTCCATCTAGGGACCAGCAGTGGTATTGCAGGCTTTGAAGCAGCTTTCAGAAGGGACATCAATTGGTGCATTGTGGCCACTGCAGCCTCTTTGAAGGGACATCGTCGTACACTGAGCATGCTTCGTCTGCTCCTGTATGTTAAGCAATACTCCACATGCTGTACACCTCCTGATCAGTGGGTGTGTGCAGAAGTTATGCATAATGTGCTGCAAGGCTAAACACTTAAAAGGCCCCAAAGCTAAAAACATAGATAAAAGGCATTATCATTTACAATGCCAATAGCTATAAAGCTCCCAAATGCGAGACCTATTGCATAGCACATGCTTGTTGTTGGGTTCTTTGGCTACCTTGCTACAGATGACCGGTGCTTATTTCCTTCAATTTAGTTATGGAAGACAAGTAATTATTTTTACATTTTTAAGTGTGGATTAAAGAGGTGCATCTTCAACTCTTTCCTAAGGCAGCTTCACTTATATGTAGATGTTGTTCCAGGTCCTGGGTGCATAGCTGGAAAAGGCCTGTTGACTTTTTTTTTTCTTTTTCTAAATTTCTTAGCCTGCATGCAGTCTGATGATCTCTTGGCTGGGCTGTGATGAAAACCTCAAGAGATGGTGAGCTCATCTGCAATTTAAGAATGGGTGCTTGTTGTGATGGCTTTGTATATTGTGTAGCTAGTTTGGAAGGTAGTGCGGGCCGGCAAGGGGAGCCATTAAAGTTCATCATGATAGAGGTGATGTGATAGTATTTTGTCGGGCTTTCTTTGAGACTTGGTACAGTGTGTAGGATGCCCTTAAGGCAGAGTTCTTCAATCTGTGGGGCGCGCCCCCCTGGGGGGGGGGGAGGGGCGCGACACCGTCTCAGGGGGGGCGCGCACTCCACCCTAAAATCTCACCTTTGTACTCTACTGATTCTATGAACAAACGGCAGAGTGGAGCTGCAGGGGCCCTAAGAAGGGGTGAAAATCATTATTTGGAATCTTATATAGCGCGTGGTTACCCTCGGGCATCCCAGCGCTCGTTCATAGCTCAGAGGGATGGAGCTGAGAGAAGAACATCATTAGGCGGGGAATAGGTGAGTTTTTAGCAGCTTTCGGAACCGAATGATACCGGTCTCTGTTCGCAGATTCAAGGGCAACGCGTTCCATAACTTGGCCACATTCACCGAGAATCTTCTCCCGCCCGTCCGGGCTCTTTTAACTCTGGCCACTTTTACCAGGGATTTATGGTCCGAGCGAAGTGCTCTAGTAGCCTTATAGGGGAGTGTGGTAAATATTTAATTACCGTCTTAATTTCTATGCAGGTAAGTACTAAAAATAGAATAACTCAATCGGAAAGAAAGACGCAGAGTCCGTGGTGTTAGAGTTCTTAGGGGTTTTATTCCTTAAAAAGGAATGGTTCTTGAACCGGATATCGTGTTCCTGACACCACTGGGGTTCAGGAAGGGATAGAGCATACTTTATTGACAAGACATAACTTATATACTTAAATCATATAATGGAAACCAATACAGTAGGAGTAACAGCTGAGAGAAACAAGATAGGAGCACACACGTGTTAGCAATACGTAATCAAAAAGGCGTAAACTAGGCGTGAACATAGAGGTGTGTGCTAGAAACGTCACATGAAAGTGTCACAAGTAGGTGGGTACATAGCAGAATCTTGCAATGTCAGCAGAAATCTGAGATCTGGATGCGCGCGCAGCTGCATGACGTGTGATTGACGTGAAGCTGGAGGGTGCAGGGGACTTGACATTTACACTAGAGGAAAGAGACAGAAGTCTGGCGTTTCAGATCAACTCGTACCTATATCATATCTGATATCTGATGTTTGGGAACCATATTATCTAGAGGGAAAGGTCTCTTGGGCAGAGGCTATTCTATACTGACTGAGAGTGCGTGTATAAGCGTCTACGTGTCTGCATGAGATGCGAGGGGGCATGGGCCTACCATGGTAACAGGAGCTATGAATTACTTGCACGAAGACAGTGAGGCCGGGCCCTTTGCTCTGCAGCTGGAAGGATGTTTACTTGAACTAGTAGGCAGGAATGTATTTTTGAGGAGCGGAGCAGATAATTCGAAGGTTGAATACAGTCTTGGCAGGCAGCAGGCTGAGCTAAGCGCCGTTAGCCGCGCAGGGAGTAAGGCAGAGGTCACGGGTACAGAGGCAGCCCAGGCTGAGGCGTTCAGAGTCAGAAGGCAGGAAAAGGCTCGATGGCAGAATTCAGGGCCTACTTCGCCAGAGCTGAAAAACGTGTAAAGTACACCAAAAAAAGACGTTGGCATGGCATACTTAGGAACGGAATATTCAACCCGTTCAGGGTGGATCTGAAAGAGGACATGTTAACGTTGGACGCAAATGTATTTGCGTCTTCATAGCTGGCACAGGAGGGAAGTTACATGCACTTTAAGCTCGTACATGGAGACGGTGGGGTACACGTTAGGGAACATTTCTTGACCATAAAATTTATATTTCCTCATTCCCTCCTTGTTCCCTACGGACCCTTCATGATATATCGATCCTCATGAATCGATCAGTCTGTTCGTGTAACATCATTTGCTCTTCTTTCTTCTTTTCGCGTCTTGAGTGGAAACTTGAATGCGGAATACATGATGTGGCACACAGACCACAAATCGCTGGCCCACATTGTAGGCACAGGCAGCAACTGAATACTACGAGAAGGGCAATGCCTAGGAAGGATAGGATCTTCCATCCCCAAGCGGTCAACGTTGTCCAGAACCAACCGGACCAAGTCCAGGTGCCTGGATTCTGATGTATCAAACTTGCAATTTTATGAAGACGTGTGATAGCCTTATATACTGTTGGCGCGTTTTCTGGAATGAAAACACAGCAACTCGACCCGATGACCTTACAGGCTCCGCCCCTATCTGCTAGGATGACGTCAATAACAAGACGATTTTGAAGAACAACAACCCGCATGGCAGATTGCTCCTCTGTTAAGTTGCCTAGAGCGGAGGTAGTTTCATTCACTACTGCTTCGAGGGTTCTAGTTAATTTTCGTATCAGTTTACTATTAAAGACAGTACCTAAGTAGGGGAAGAAACCTTTATTGAAGTCTGTGTATTGCTCCCATGCCGTTTCAGTATAGTCGACAATCGGGAGATCTCTTCGGAGTCTATTCTTTACTAGATTTGTATTTCTGTGATAATCAGGAGGGGCTAGGAAAACAGGTGGCAGAAGGAATGCAATGTAACAGGTACCATCCCAATCTAGAGGTAAGCGTATGTATGCGGTATGGCCACAAACAAAGTAGGAATGACGAGTAGCTCTAAATGTAGACTTGCCTTGATCACTGAATTCGACCACAGTAGTACATTTACTATGACCTAAGTGTACTGAACCCTTCTTTCTGACACATAAGTCACCTGTGACTGGTAATACTGACATAGCAGGAAGAACTGGTGCGGCTTCGGATTCAACAGTAAGAATCATGAGGTTAATTGTATAATTACCTAATCCATATACTTCATTTTCTAGATCTGTTCCTGTCCTAGTGGGAAGTCCCTTCTTGTCAGGGTAACAGGCGTTAAGCAGAACTAAGTTCAGGTTTCCCCAAACCCAATTTCCTTCGAAAACAGCAATATCAGGATCTAAAGAATTAATTAATCTAAACCATGCTCCACATGAGCCATTGTGAGTGAACGGGTATGGAAAGAGAGGCAGAACTCCCTTGTATTTCTGATAGGGAGGGAGTCGGCCACATATCCAACAGTTTGTAGCATTATTAGTCTGATGGGAGTGATGTAACATACTAATGAATGTGTTGTTGCGCAGCGCAAGTCTGTAAGATAACTCGTGTGGGGGTAATTCACTAAAAGAATGTTCGGCAGTGACATTGTAAGCAGATTGTTCACGCTTGAAGATAGGGTAATATATATGCAGCAATATACTGGCAGCAATAATCAAAAGGCTTAGAAAAAACATAACCAATAATGTCACTATACAGTGACTACGAAGTGATTTGCAATATGCACGTTTCTTGAGTTGTCTCTCTCTATCTCGGTCTAGGGGATACATGCCAGAAACTAATTTAACCGATTCACCTAGGGGAGGACTTAAACAATTAAACTGTCTGACTTGCTAGACCGCAATTTGGATTTATACTCCTCTTGTGGAGTTTTCTCTCTCTTGGGAACTTTAAAGTCACTAGAATCGGGGCAGTCCTTTGAGGGGGTGGAAGAGTCAGTTTCTGGCAACAGTTCATTACATTTTTTAATATGACTCTTATGGATCCACCCCTTTCGGCCCTCAACTTTAATTGCAGTCCTCGTGGTCAGAAGGACGAGCTTCGGATCCTGCCAACGGGGCTCCAGCGGATTCCTCCTGTCGAAATTTCGTATCAAGACTGTATCACCAGGACGGACATCGTGTGGCTTCACATCAGTGTTGTCGGGAAAGGCTGCGGCAACCTGTGAACGACATGATTGGAGTGCAGACATCAAGGAGGCAATGTAATCTGTCAGCATATTACAGTCAACATCGGTTATTTTCTTAGGCATGGGCGTCCCCCACATATTTGGTGGTCGGCCAAAGACCACCTCATACGGGGATAGTCCTGATCTCGAATGGGGGACCATTCTCATATAGAACAGTGCAACTGGCAGGGCGACTATCCAGTCGACCCCTTTCTCTTTACATATTTTCGCAAGACGTGTTTTCAGTGTCTGGTTATGCCTTTCTACAAGGCCAGCTGCCTCGGGATGTCGGACGCAATGGAATTTCCACTGATATCCTAGCAGAAGTGAAACCTGCTTCATAAGCTCGGATGTAAATGTATAGGCATTTATATAGCGCACTACTTACCCGTAGGGTCCCAAGGCGCTTCGACCGCTGCGAAACCCTTCCTGGCTTCCCTGAGAGATGGTCCCTTAATGGGTATCTCCAGGGTGAGACCAGGCATCCCCGGCGGTCTGGTGGGGCCGTTAGTGAAGATGAGGCAAGCTAATGCCCAGAGTTGCCGAGTGTGATCGCTGATCAGAGTGGGCACCGAGGCGAGAGAATTATCGAGTCCGCTGACCCTGGTCCAGAAACCTGCCGCGCCGGGAATCGAACCCTGGTCCCGGGCCGTCCTCTGCTCTTGGGTCTGCCGCCTCTAACCAGTGAGCCACACTACTTCACGGATGAGAATGGCTGTCCGTTATCTGAGTACACGATACGAGGCAAGCCGTACCGTGGGAAGAATTCTCGAACCAGCTGCTTGGCAGTGGTCGGGGCAGTGTAATCTGGGACTGGATATGCTTCGGTCCAACGGGAAAGTGCACAGACAACTACGAGGACGTACTTGAATCCTCGACAACGGTCCATCTGGATATAATCCATCTGGAGGACTTCAAAAGGGTGATCGGGAGGATGAAATCCACCTTGCTCTACAGGGACGCTTTTACCTGGATTGAACTGACAACAGATCATGCAAGTACGCACTTTCTGTTTTGCTGCTGCTCGTAAATGTTTGTTGTACCAGAGATTCTGTAAACTGTCTAACATAGCTTTTTCTCCTAGGTGTGCTGGACTATGTGCTGTATTTATTATGACTTGAACCATAGAGTCGGGGAGAAACCATGTAGATTTTCCCTTCGTCATCCATCCCTGATCTGTCTGGATCCCTCCTAGTTCAGTCCATTTCTTGATTTCATCTGGAGTAGCATGTGTCTGAATATCGATTACATCTAGTGTGGGATCCCTAACTGTCATACAATGAGTCGGCACTATGATCTTTGTTACATCCGTTGTCTGGGTGTGAGTCAATGCTGTATGTTTTGCTGTTTGGTCTGCCAGGTCGTTACCCTGGGAAATAGAGTCTGTAACTTTAGTATGTGCTTTACACTTCATGATGGATATGCCTGAAGGCTGATGTATTGCTTCTAACAGTGCTTGAATGAGGGGACCGTGTTGGATCTTGGCACCGTGAGAGGTCAAGAAACCTCGTTCTTGCCATAACACTCCGAAGTCGTGTACGACTCCGAAAGCATAACGTGAATCTGTGTATATGTTAACATTTCTGCTCTTGGCTAGTATACAGGCTCGGGTCAGAGCGATGAGCTCTGCTGCTTGAGCGGACAGTGTGTGAATACGATGTGTTTCTTTGACTTCAGTTTCAGTGGTCACTGCATACGCGGCCACTAATTCTCCTGTGCTTGTTCTCATACATGAACCATCCACGTAAAGTGTCAGGTCTGGATTTGTCAGTGGAACATCTGTTAAGTCTCGTCGGGGCTTTGTTACTGCATTAATGATTTCTATACAATCATGCGGGGCTGAATCTGTCGTAATTGAAGGTAACAATGTTGCAGGATTTAGAATGTTACAGCGTCTGATTTCTATGTGTGGCTGGAATAGCGTCAATTCATAACCTGTCAATCGTGCTATAGTCAGGTGTTGAGTCTGTGTTCGGTTTAGAAGGACCTCTACAGAATGTGGAACTTGTACTGTCAATGGATGTCCTAATACTATTGAGTCACTTTGTCTGATTGCTAGGGCTGTCGCTGCAACTGATTTTAAGCACGCAGGCAGAGCCTGGGCCACTGAATCCAATGTACTTGAAAAATAAGCACAAGGCTTATGTGAACCTGCTTGATCTTGAGTGAGGACAGACAACGCTGTACCATCACGTTCTGTAACAAAAAGTGTAAAAGGTTTGCTGTAACATGGTGTCGCTAAAACTGGGACTCGTGTGAGGTATCTAGAAGGTAGCGTAGACCCCCCCCCCAAACCCCACACAACTTACCACATCTGCCGTCGCAGACGTCCTGGCCCCGGGAAATTCCCCAGGAGGGGGCTGTAACCCCTCCTACCCAGGAAGGGGCCTTGACCGCCTTTCCTTTCCTTTCGGCGACCCATCCTTAGAAGGGACCGCCTCCCCGTTGAGGGGCCAATGGCCACCTCCCCCGAGCGCACCCATCCGTGCTGGGTGACGCCCACTCATAGGGATCTTCCAATTAGTGCTCACCGATCATGACCTTACCGCCCGACCAAAATAAATACGACAATGCTAACTAAATTACTAAATGACTAAATCATGAAAAGACAGTAGCACCACAATTTTATTAAAAGCATGCTCACTGATAACACTAAAGCAGAATTACTTTATTTTGCAAAACAGAACACAAATTGACCATTCTTTATTGCATACTCAAAAGTCATCACGATAATAAACCACAACCTGTAAACAAAATCAGAGTTATCCATCAGACTTTATTCAAAACCACATGCTGTCCTCAGGGGCTGGTGGGTGGGTCAAAAATGGCTCTTCGTTCCGTCTCGGGCTCACGTGCAGCGAGGAGGTGCAGCTTCAGAGCACAGGAACAAGAGGATGCTTTCTTGGCTTGCTGCTCCTTTTATCCGTCTTCAGGGCGGGCGTAAACCCGCCCCTGCCTGCCCCAAGGGCGTGGCCGGCCGCGCCAGTGTCTAGGCCAACCCACTCTAGGGCGGGAAAAAGGCGCGCCCCGGCTACGCCGCTTCGGGCATACCAGCCGAGACTCGCCTCCCGCCCAAGATGGCTTCCCGGGAGGATCGTGGTACTCCGCCATACGTTCGGGGGGACCGAGTGGTCGCCCCTTTCCATATGGCTGAGATACCCGCCACCCCCTCTCAACACAATCCCCAAGGATGGGAAACTGGAAACAGTGATGAAGTTTTTGGAAAACAGGAGGGAGTGACCCTCCCGGCCGTATTTATTAAAATATGAAACAAAATTAAAACATTAAATAAACAGTTTCATAATATGTACAATTTCATTACCACATTGCGATGTTTGGCTAACCTTAACATATTCTCTAATACAAAGGTTCTCCTAGCCGAACTAACATCCTACAAAACATTACTTGAAATTTTGAAATTGTACATCCTAACGTTTAAGGGCCAACGGCAAGGTCGTCACCGGTGTCAAGATCCCTAACCCCGAAATATCCCCCTCACTTGTGAAGGGCGACCGCACAGAGGCGTACCTCAAGTGCAACTACCAATTTCCCTTGACTTGACGGGGGCCCCAATAAAACTCGACGCCACTTAGAGGTCGTACGAGGACTCGTGTGAGGTATCTAGAAGGTAGCGTAGACCCCCCCCCAAACCCCACACAACTTACCACATCTGCCGTCGCAGACGTCCTGGCCCCGGGAAATTCCCCAGGAGGGGGCTGTAACCCCTCCTACCCAGGAAGGGGCCTTGACCGCCTTTCCTTTCCTTTCGGCGACCCATCCTTAGAAGGGACCGCCTCCCCGTTGAGGGGCCAATGGCCACCTCCCCCGAGCGCTCCCATCCGTGCTGGGTGACGCCCACTCATAGGGATCTTCCAATTAGTGCTCACCGATCATGACCTTACTGCCACAGGCCGGATAGTTGACCGGCTATCCGGACCCCCCACAAAACTCCTACCTAAAGGTCATGTTATAACGTCTTTAGCCATGCTAAGAAGTCTCCTATGAGTAACTCATTCCCCACCCGAGACAAATGCACACCATCCCCCAAATACATACTGTCATCATTAATACACCCATGCGGAATAGAATGCAGTGTCTTGGAACGGAACAACCTACTCACTTTGTTATTAATCTTTCTAACAGAATGATTCAAAGCAGAAACAGAAAAGGCCCCCCGCCACACTTTTCGTGGGATCATATGGGACCACGCAATTGTGCACCCTGGAACTCTCCTCGCTAACCAACTTACAGTGGAAAGCATCGCCTCAAGAAGAAGTCGTCTACCAGTGGTGACCAAATCATTGCCCCCAAGATGTACTATGACTACAGACGGCGGTGACCTCGTCCGCCCTAGCAAACCCTCGAAAAATGATTGAAACTGGTCAATACAGAGACCGCCTCTTCCGTAGAAGGACACACTGTACCCGTATTCCCCAGCCACGTGAATCATATCACCTGCCTTGAATACGTCCGCGGCACGCCTCACGTATGAGTGGCCCACGACCCACACCTCCTTTTTCACAGCCGGTGATGTCTGACCGCTGGCCCGGTGTTGGGTCGACTGCATAGTCCGCCCCGCCTCGTAGGCTTGCGCAACTGAAAAACCAAACAAAAACAAGAAGCGTGAGTACATCATTACAGCTTCACAACATGTGCAACCGCACATACCTTTTATAACAATTGGAGGACCAACGCCCCACCCGTTTAACTTGTTCCACATTCAGACCCCTGGCTGTAGCCTCTGTAGCAGCCCCTATCCGAAAGGAATGGGTCCCAAACTCGCCCGGGTTCAAGCCCGCAGCGGTAATAGACATCGCAAGCACCCGCTGAAACTGAAACCTTGTCAGTGGGGTGGCGTCAGCGTGTCTCAACAAGGTCCCCCCCCATGATGCCACCCTTCGTGCTAAATAATCCTCTAAACACTTTACCGGGCACATGGAGGACCCGGGAATCCTGCGTATGATTATGCAGTCACCCATCCCACTTTGATCGGTCTTGGACCTGACAAATGAGACAGTCATTGTCTCCCCTCTGATCTGAACGTGCTCCTGGCACAGTCCTCCTGTCACATCCTGCTTGTTCCTCGCCACTAGTTCGCTTACCCGCATAGCCCCATGAAATGCCAGCGTAAAAGCGGCTCGGAATAACACCGTCTCAAACTGAGATGAACATGTTGCAGGGAGTCTGGATAATAACTGGGCCAACCTATCCAAACCTATCGGGCGCCTCTCGTCTACTCTGCGACCCTCAAGGCGTTGCCACCCACGTAGCGCTTTTTGTACAAGAAAGACGCTGTCGGGTCCTGGATCCCATGAGCCCTAGCAACAAAGGAAATGGCAGCCCGATGCCTCTGGGCCGTGGCCACCGATTTCCCTGCCAGATGTAAAGACATCAGAAAGTTCACTACCCATTCCTCCTGGCCCCAAAGCTCCCCTCTAGCAGTCCCCAAAAAGGCTAAATAGGACCGGAACGCCCCTTCATATGCCTTCCTTGTCCTGGGTGCTAAACTCTCTCCCACGAGGTTACGAAGTTCGGGGCACCGAGAGACCAGAGAGCTTCGGGAAAGGGTGCCGGCTCCGGGTCCGCTGTGGGAAGAAAACCCCAGAAAGCCTGCATACGAAAACGAGACAGGGCATCAGCCGCCTGGTTCATTACCCCCGGGACATGTCTTGCTTTGAATAGCACATTCAATTGCATACACAGTAAAACGATTTCCTTGAGTAGTCTCAAAATCCATTTGCATCGTGCTGCCTGGCTATTGATACACTCGACCACGGTCATATTGTCAGACCAGAATACCACAGAGTGATCTCTGAACCCTTCGGGCCACGTTCTCAGGGCCACCAAAATGGGGAAAAGTTCCAGGAAAGCAATGTTACTTGTCAGTCCACTGTCATGCCACCATGCCGGCCACTTTTGTGCAGACCATCTCGTGCCGAAAATGGCACCAAAACCTATGCTCCCTGCCGAATCTGTCCACAGCCCCAGCTCCTCAGAGGACACGGCCGGTTTGTTCCAGACGACTCGACCATTGAAATCCGCCAGAAATGCCAACCAAATGCGCATGTCCTGGCGGACCTCTGCCGAGAGCCTTGTGCGATGATGGCCCTCCTTCAGGCCGACCATGGCTTGAGCAATCGAACGGGAAAAGGGGCGGGCCATTGGTATAACTCTCAGGGCAAAATTCAACTGACCCACTAACTGCTGTAATTGATGCAGCTTAACCTTAGATCCACTTATACACATTTGCAGGGATGCCCTGAACTTTGACACTTTGTCGCCTGGTAAACGAAAACAACCTTCTTCGGAGTCTAACTCGATCCCCAGAAACTCGAGGCAAGTGGAAGGACCCACAGTCTTACCTGGTGCCAATGGCACGCCAAACTGATTCATTAAGACACAAAAAGCAGCCAAAGCCTGCCCACATTCCGGATCCCCGGCTGCCCCCAGGAACAAAAAATCATCGAGATAATGCATCACGTGTTGAAAACCCGTCTTTTTTGTGAAGACCCATTGTAGGAAAATACTGAATTTTTCGAAATAGGCACAAGATATAGAGCACCCCATCGGCATACACCTATCCATGTAATAATGGCCCTGAAACATGAAACCTAGGAGACGCTGATCGTCCGGATGTACCGGGAGCAACCGGAACGCTGACTCGATATCAGATTTTGCCATCAGCGCCCCGGGCCCCAGGCGATTCAAAATGGCTACGGCCTCATCGAAGGATGCGTACCGCACCGAACACACTTCCGGGTCTATCGCTTCGTTTACGGAAAGACCACGTGGGGCTGATAAATTATGTATCAGCCGAAACTCACCCGGGTCCTTCTTGGGGACCACCCCTAAAGGAGAACAAACAAAGTTAGCAACCGGGGGTACACTAAACGGACCGGCGACTCGACCTCGAGTAACCTCCTTCCGGATCTTTTCCTGTACCACGGTCGTATGCTGCAAGACAGATATCTGATTCTTACATTTCTCTACACCTTGAAAGTCCCCCACTGGGATGCGGAAACCATATGAAAACCCGTTCCGCAACACCCCAGCGGAAGCACGATCCGGGTATTCGCTGAGCCAGGGAATCATTGCCAAGGTATCAATCGGGGTAGGTAAAGGCGCCCCTCGGACTATGTTAGACCTGTTTGGCGCCTCCTCTACCCCCGTTATCACCCGTTTTGGCTCTGCACGTGGACTCAGGATGGGATGATTGCCCACACCCACTACATTCGTGTCTAAATTTGCACGACCCCTGGGGCCTAGTACATTTACCCCTGTTGAAGTTCCAACAAACCCCCCTTTTACCTGTATTGCCGGTAGGCCTCGAGTGATTGTCAGTACCCGTACCTGATCGAAAGGGCGTCCCCGCATACTGGCGGGAGGATTCGCCAACGTTACTCCCTACTAAAGGCAATTTCAACATACCAGTATCCTCCATTTTGGACCATGACACAGAATCATAACAATCCCAAGTTAAGTTTTTATCATGTTCTTTAGCCTTTCTGAAAATATTATCATAGCAGAACCAATGATTACCCTCGTGTGATACCGAGTACCCCATGATCCATGACTGATAAATCGGCAATTCGGGCAGCAATTCGGGCCTTCGTTCCCCCAAGATCGATGTAAAAACCCCCCACGCTTTGCCCCAATTGCCAATGTTTTCATTTACCTTAAAGGCGGCCATCTTTGCGCGCCAAACACTCGGATGCATGAGGTCCTTCTGGCCCTTAACATGCTCCATCTCGTAATGATCAGTAAGCAACGAGAAGATGTTTACATACTCCCCTGCCCATATCTTCTCTTTAATAGCTAAAGGGACATGCTGACCCAACTTTTCCCTACGAGAGGGTGCTGACTCATCCCTCGCAATCGGCAATGGCCGCTTACCTGAACCGGACGCTGTCTCTGCGACTGAACCCGTCCCCTGTGGCTTCTCTACTGCTGCAGCCGGCGTGGACACCTTCGCTGCTTCCCGTGTCTCACGCAGTTGCTTCATCAGCACCTGCGCGTCGACAGCCGTGGCGCCCTCGCTACCTTTACCCAACCACGCTGCTAATTGTGCTGCCAGCTCGGGCGGCATATCTTCCCCGGACACGGGGGTGACCACAACGGGAATCGGATTCCCTTCTTCCGGCACGGGAGTGGGTGCTTCGAGCGGGGTACTGGGACCCGGGATGTCTCCCCCAGCTGCTCCCCTCCTGGGCCTCTTGCTTTTCCCTCCCGGGGCTGCTCCCGCCAAAGGACGTTTCGGCCCCCCTTCCTCGTCTTTATCCATTCGCCTCTTTAGGTCTGTCACCTCTTTCATGAGAACGCGCAGCATCTGGTCGGTAGTCATGCGCTTTCCCGCCTTCTTCGGCATTCTCCAACAGAGTATCTGAAAGACAAACAAGAACGATTATAACGCTCAAAAATGGCTCTTCGTTCCGTCTCGGGCTCACGTGCAGCGAGGAGGTGCAGCTTCAGAGCACAGGAACAAGAGGATGCTTTCTTGGCTTGCTGCTCCTTTTATCCGTCTTCAGGGCGGGCGTAAACCCGCCCCTGCCTGCCCCAAGGGCGTGGCCGGCCGCGTCAGTGTCTAGGCCAACCCACTCTAGGGCGGGAAAAAGGCGCGCCCCGGCTACGCCGCTTCGGGCATACCAGCCGAGACTCGCCTCCGGCCCAAGATGGCTTCCCGGGAGGATCGTGGTACTCCGCCATACGTTCGGGGGGACCGAGTGGTCGCACCTTTCCAAACTGGTGCTTGACATAAAGCTTTCTTTAATTTCTCAAAAGCCTGTGTATGTTCCTGAGTCCAAGGGAGGGCAGTCGAAGTCGCTGCCTCCTGTGTTGTCAACTGAATGAGTGGTTTAGCTAGAAATGCATATTGAGGAATCCATTGTCTGCAGTACGAGGTGAGGCCTATAAAGGCCCGTACTTCCTTTTGTGTCTGGGGTTGTGGCATGTTTACAATTAACTGGATGCGGTCAGGAGTGAGCTGTCTCCCCACTTTGGACAGCAAGTGACCCAGGTACACAACTTGCTGAACACAGAATTGTAGCTTCGAAGGAGACACCTTGTGTCCCTTGTCAGCCAGAAAATGTAAAACTGTCAGTGATGCTTGTTCACATTCGGGTTCACTTCGTGCGGTGATCAACAGATCATCGACGTACTGTAGTAAGGCAGTGTTAACTGGCATTTGGATACGGTCAAGTTGTCTTTTCAGTGCTTGGCTATAGATGCTGGGGCTTTCTGTGAATCCTTGAGGTGCGCGTGAAAATTTGAAACTTCGGCCATTGAAACTGAATCCGAAGAGATATTGGCTCTCTGGATCAATGGGACACTGAAGAAGGCGTTCTTGAGGCCAATTACAGTAAAGAACGTCGCTTCTGAATCAATAGCAGTCAATAAGGAGGAGATGTCGGGAACCACAGGATACTGTGGAACAATGCATTTATTCAGTTCTCGTAAATCAATCACCAGCCGATATACTGGCGGTGCATTGAGATCAGTACGTTTAAGAATCGGAATGATAGGGGAATTACAGATATTGGAGTCGGTTTCTACGACCACTCCTTGGGCAATGAGCTCTTCAATGATTTCCAGTAAAGCCACTACAGCATCGGGTGGTAACTTGTATTGTCTGATTCGTGGTAAAACAACTCCTGGTTTGAGTGTAACACGGTATGGTGTGATGTGCATGCAACCTACATCGGTTGGGCCTTGTGCCCACAGGTGTTTCGGTACATTTTTCAATCTGACATCAAACTCTCGTAATACATAGTGACCCTTAAAGTCACGTAGGAAGAGTCTAACTCCCTCCGGAGAACAACATATCACTGCTCCTAGAGCCTTCAATGTTTTGATACCTAACAAGTTTTCTGGACATGATTTAGTGAGTAACAAGTCTGTAACGCGTGATAATGGACCTACTGCTAGGGGGACTGGTTTCGATACTTCATTTACAATAGGCTGTCCTGAAAAACCAAGGGAAACATTCTGTGAGCCTGAGAGGGGTGCCCCTGGGACTTCATCATGGCTGATCGTTGTGCGGCTTGCCCCTGTGTCAATTAAAAAATGTCTGTCTTTTCCCAATACTTGACTGTGTACATAAGGACCCTCTTGATCCACAGGAATCTCAATAAGAGGCAAGCCAACCTCCCTCTCTAGGCTGTTTCATGTGTATCGCTGATAATCGGGATAATCAGATTGGGCATACTGGCACATCTGCCGTGAAACTTGCTGCGTCGCGGCAATGGGCTGTGGCTGTGATACCGCTGCGGTCTGTCCTGTATGTGGTGGAGCATGCATAGGCTGTATATTCTGTGAAGTCTGTTGCTGGACCTGGTCTTGTCTAGACTGACGCGGTCTTTCTTTAGTTTTACCTGTTGATATATTGTGTTTCAGGACTGGACATTCATGTACGTAGTGACCTGGCTGTTTGCAATAGTTGCATGTCCCTTTAACGGGAGCTGCTGCATTACCTGTCTGGGTCGTACCCTTTCTCTGACCGTCGGCTGGAACCGACTGGGCCACTAACATTTTCATTTTCGTGTCTTTCATACGTCTCTGTTCGTGATCCTGTTCTTCTCTAATTCTGTTTTGATGATATTGTAACATTTGTAACATCTGGGATGGCGTATTTGCTTGCCATGTACTTTCAACTTTATATACACGGTTCTTAACTTGTGTCAGGGAATTCTCGACTAATTTTGTTACAAAAAGATGTGGATATGACTCGCTACCTGGTTTCAGGCCACTATTAATAATAAAACATTTCTCGAATCTTGAATAGAAGTCACTAGTATCTTCATCGTGTTTCTGTTTACAGGCTGAGATTGCGTCCCAGTCTTCCTTTTTAGTTGTCAATAGTCTTGGCAAGACCTGTACTATTAAACCTGGTAATGCTTTAGCTTTGTCCCCAAGGCCTAGCCCTGGAGTACGACCTTTTTCCTCGTCTTCTATTTCAGTCCAAATAATCTTTTTATCTCCCACCTCCCATTCTTTTTCCTTTAGTTTCTCGTAAATGCCGGTGGGCAGCAGTACTTTTAACAATTTCATGATATCTGTATACGTGTAATCTCCCATGAGTAACATGTCCTTAAGTTCTCGGTGAAAACCTGCAGGGTCTTTATCGTGACAGGGTACTAGTTTCTTCATTTCTAACAATTCCAACTTTGTTAATGGTGTGTACACAAACACACGTTCCAAGGTATGATTGGCATTCATAACTGGGTGTACTTCTCGTAAAGGATTCTGCCTGTCAAAATGAAACATTTTTCTTTCTGGGGGCGGAGCTGAAACATATTGTGGGCCTAAGAAAGCGTTATATCTGCGCCGTTGCTCTAGAATTATTTGAATTAACTTGGTACTTAGGCCTCTCCATCTATTCATAAGTAGTGCTTCTAATGTATCAGGTAAGGGACCTGGATCAGAATGTTGTTGTCTGTATAACGTGATGAGATGCTGAATCATGTACACACCAGCTAATTTCTGCTCGTCTGGGGAAAGGTTCAAAAATGTCTGTGCTACTGTATCATCATTGTATGTGCTAGGGTTGTCATCCCATAGTACTGCTGACCGGGCTAGTTCTTGTTCATCCATAGAATTGAGTACATGGTACCCCATTTGTTCTTGAAGAATTTTATCGGTAACTTGAAACAGATATTCGGGAGAACTCGGTTTTGATATGCCAGAGAGAAAAACTCTCTTGCTTTCTGGACGAATGCCTTTCCTAAGGTAATTTCCCTTACCTACATACGCTATCATTTCTTTAGCCGTGTCATGTTCTTCAGGTTCGTCCTCCTCGGAGGAGTCATTTCTGTCATTTTCTTTTTCTTGTTCTCTCTTGTGTATTTCTATTACTGCTTTTCTGATTTTCTTGTACATGCTTGCTATACAATTCAGTTTATCATGGTTTCCTTCGGCTATATTTTGACCCCATCTGTTTAGTGCTTCCATCTCTTCCTGGTCTACTCCAGGCCTGTCTCGTTCTCTTATTAAGCAATTTATGAAAAAACGTAATATACAACCTTGAGTGTCAACTTTCTGGTGAGCCAGGGCCTCCTTAATGCTGTCCGGATCTTCCCCAGTCTGGATAAAATGATATATTCTATCTAGATGTCCAGTCATTCCTGGAAATAATACTAGGTAATCTGTAACTTTTCGTAAACGTAGGGATGCTAACAACATTCTATCGTCTTTACCGGGTACTGGATCGTATCTGCAAATCGGAAGGGGTTCTTTGAGCATGTCTCATCTTGGTGTTTGGGGTGTACGTTGCTTCATTATGTCCCTAATGTTTAATTTGTGTGTTGGTGGCGGAGTCTGGAGACCTCCTGTCGCACCTCCTGAGGCGTAGGCTCGAGCATTGTGTGTCTGTGGAGTCGGTATCTGTACCTGAACTTGTTTCTTATTAGGATCAGGCGTAAACGGATTTAGTATATTAATCTTAGATGTGGGAAGTGGTGGAGGTGGAGGAGCAGGTGGAGCAGGCTGTCGAACGGGTGAACCTTGTTGCGGCAATGGCGGAACATTGTCTTGGAGCGGGTTGCCACCTCCGTCACCGTCAGTAGGCGGTACGTGGGCACGTGGATTGGTGTAAGCGGGGGCTACATCGTCTAGATAGGAAGCAAGGAATATGTCTTTGGTGGTCCTGTGACTTACTTTAGTAGGAACCAATGGTGGCGGCAGATCTTTCGGTATTTCTGAAGTGGCTTCAGGCAAACCCTCGGCCACTAAGTACATGCCATTTACAAGATTGTTTCGCATGCGGTCTACTTGTTCTGCTTTTACTCGGATCCCTTCATTAACTAATTCGTTTTCTCGGACTCTATCAGACTCTTCTCTATGTCTGTCTTCTTTTCGGAGTGCTTTTTCGGCACGTTTATGTGATTCTTTACGCCACAATTCTATGGCATCTTTCTGAGATTGTCTGGCTTTCTTTTTCCATAGCGCTTCTTCTACCTTCATGATGCACTCGGCATCCCATGTTCCTGTAACGGGCCATCTGTGTCTCTCCTCTAGGTGCTTAGTATAATCGGCCCATAAATCTAGGTACAGTATGGCATCTAAGCCATGCTTATGGTACATAAAATTTCCAGGAGTGTCCCTAGGGGGGATAGGAATTTCTTCCTCTAGTATCCCTTTCCTAGTTCCTATCTGTCTTAATTTATTGAAAAACGGCATCTTGTTACTTAGTACTGGATACTCGATACTTGTTACTTACTCTGAACACAGCTAGTTACACAAAAACACAGTAATGTACATCAAACAGTCACTCATACCACGACATTAATCACATGAAAACATTTTGAACACATATGACTACCCTTGATACTAGATGTACTGCTAAACAGCACAGATACACTGTCGAGAACAGTGCAAGAACTTGAAATCCTGATATACTGCTAAACAGTACAGATACACTGTCTAAAACAGTGCAGACCGTGTTTGTGTACCCAAACCCGTCTTTACCGGATACATAATAATGCACCCGTCTAGATACGTCCCCAGCAATGGTACTCACCGGGAAGCACGGAACAGAAGGCCTCGGAAAACTCGACTGGACTGGACCGGACTGGACTGGACTGGACTGGACTCGACACGTGAATACTTCGGAAACTGGTGGGCCTCTTGACACCTCGGACCTTGCTTCTTTCGGCTAGGCTCTGGTCGGGATCCTCCGCACTCCTCACCGCCTCGTCTGGGTGCTGATCGCAGTCTCAGTCACCTCCGTAGGCCTGAGGGAGATACAGGAAATCCTGCGGGTACGCGTAATTGTCCGTCTTGACTTATGGCAGGGGGCAAAGGTTGCAACGCACCAACCGGCGCGTGGGGTGGGGGAGGGGTCCCTATTCGGGCGCCAAAATAATGTGGTAAATATTTAATTACCGTCTTAATTTCTATGCAGGTAAGTACTAAAAATAGAATAACTCAATCGGAAAGAAAGACGCAGAGTCCGTGGTGTTAGAGTTCTTAGGGGTTTTATTCCTTAAAAAGGAATGGTTCTTGAACCGGATATCGTGTTCCTGACACCACTGGGGTTCAGGAAGGGATAGAGCATACTTTATTGACAAGACATAACTTTTATACTTAAATCATATAATGGAAACCAATACAGTAGGCGTAACAGCTGAGAGAAACAAGATAGGAGCACACACGTGTTAGCAATACGTAATCAAAAAGGCGTAAACTAGGCGTGAACATAGAGGTGTGTGCTAGAAACGTCACATGAAAGTGTCACAAGTAGGTGGGTACATAGCAGAATCTTGCAATGTCAGCAGAAATCTGAGATCTGGATGCGCGCGCAGCTGCATGACGTGTGATTGACGTGAAGCTGGAGGGTGCAGGGGACTTGACATTTACACTAGAGGAAAGAGACAGAAGTCTGGCGTTTCAGATCAACTCGTACCTATATCATATCTGATATCTGATGTTTGGGAACCATATTATCTAGAGGGAAAGGTCTCTTGGGCAGAGGCTATTCTATACTGACTGAGAGTGCGTGTATAAGCGTCTACGTGTCTGCATGAGATGCGAGGGGGCATGGGCCTACCATGGTAACAGGAGCTATGAATTACTTGCACGAAGACAGTGAGGCCGGGCCCTTTGCTCTGCAGCTGGAAGGATGTTTACTTGAACTAGTAGGCAGGAATGTATTTTTGAGGAGCGGAGCAGATAATTCGAAGGTTGAATACAGTCTTGGCAGGCAGCAGGCTGAGCTAAGCGCCGTTAGCCGCGCAGGGAGTAAGGCAGAGGTCACGGGTACAGAGGCAGCCCAGGCTGAGGCGTTCAGAGTCAGAAGGCAGGAAAAGGCTCGATGGCAGAATTCAGGGCCTACTTCGCCAGAGCTGAAAAACGTGTAAAGTACACCAAAAAAAGACGTTGGCATGGCATACTTAGGAACGGAATATTCAACCCGTTCAGGGTGGATCTGAAAGAGGACATGTTAACGTTGGACGCAAATGTATTTGCGTCTTCATAGCTGGCACAGGAGGGAAGTTACATGCACTTTAAGCTCGTACATGGAGACGGTGGGGTACACGTTAGGGAACATTTCTTGACCATAAAATTTATATTTCCTCAGGAGAACCATATTATGCAGGATGGGAGGGCCTTCCCCTCTTAGGATTTTATGAGCCGTGCAGAGCGATTTGAATTTTATCCTCTCCCGTACTGGGAGCCAATGCAGCGCTCTTAATGCTGGCTTTGCCGATTGTCTCCTAGGAATATTCAACAACAGTCTTGCTGCCGCGTTCTGCATTAGTTGAAGTTTAGTGAGCGTTGCCTCCGGGGCACCCAAAAAAAGCGCATTGCTGTAGTCCAACCTCGAGACTATCAGCCCCTGAATAAGGAGTTTCCTGGAGGTCGGAGGAAGAAGGGGTAAGATCTTGAGGGCCGATCGAAGCATGGAAAAGCAGACTCCGGCAGTTTTCTTTGCATGGGTTTTAAATGACAAATTTTGTTCCAGCCACACGCCCAAACTTTTAATCTCTTTTTTGGGAGTTGGAGGATCGCCAAGGCAAGTCGGCCAACTACCTGGCGGTAACGAAGGCCCCGCATGTCACAGCAACATCAGCTCTGTTTTAGCGCCGTTCAATTTTAATGCTGAGTTGCCCATCCAAGTATACACCTTGGACAGGCAGGAGTGCAAAAAGGTCAGGATGGTCCCCCAATTGGGAGAGGGCCACCACCAACTGGGTATCATCAGCATAGCTGATTATTTTGATGCCCAGTGGTGCCACCACATCCTCTAACGGAGCCATATAGACATTAAACAATGTGGGGCTCAGGGAGGAGCCCTGAGGCACACCACTTTGAAGGGGAATGGGGGCAGATTGAGCACTAGCTTCCCAGACCTGAAAGGTTCGTTGGTGAAGGAACGACGTGAGCCACTTCAAGGCCGTTCCAGTCAGACCCACATCAGACAGTCGTTGAAGCAGCACCTGATGGTTTACGGTATCAAAAGCCGCACTGAGGTCCAGGAGGATCACTGCCACTGATCCTCCTGAATCCAGAATGTTCCTGGCTTCCTCCACGACTGCCAAGAGGGCGGTGTCAGTGCCTTGGCACGGCCTGAATCCCGTTTGGGAATTCCGCAACAGGCCGTTAGACTCCAAGAAGAGTGACAGTTGCCTGTTCACCAGTTTCTCCGCAATCTTAGCGAACCCAGGCAGCAAAGAGATCGGTCTGAAATTAGCCAGGTCTGATGGATCTAGACCAGGCTTTTTCAAAAGGGCTTTTACGACCGCTTTTTTCCAACTAGGTGGAACCGACCCCTGTGCCAAGGATGCATTGATGAGATCTGTTACTGGTTCCGCGATGGTAGTTGTTATCTGCTTAAGATATCTCATCGGGACCGGATCCCTCGGTGAACCACTCTTCATGGCCGCTAGAACCCTGAGGACTTCGTCAGAGGTCACTGGGCCAAAGACATCGAGCTTAATCTGAACATCCAACCATTAAAGCCTCATTAACAAGAAAAAGGTCTGTTAAAGACCTGTGAAATACTCAGCGCAGGGGAAGATGCCTACAGCTGAAATGCTTTAGCTGCAGTGGGAGGCAAGGAGCCCCCTTTGCTAAAACTGAAAGCAACTATTTCATAGCAGAGGAGACTCCTTGCCTCACACTGCAGATGAAATGAATGTCTGTTACTTGCTTTCAGTTTTAGCAGGGAAGGCTTCCTGCCTCCTACTGCAGCTGAATCATTTCAGCTCTCAGAATTTAATCCCGTCCAGGGAGGGACAGCTCTTCCCAGAAAGGCGACAATGTTGCTTTTTAAATTACACCAGCAGTGTAGTGCCAACCCAGACACCATTGCACCATAGCGCAAGGGGGTCTGGGTGCAGGGAAAAGATTGTTTATGTACAGGAGGGGGACCTTCCTGTACATAAACCATCTTTAAATGCCATTTGCCCCACTTCCATGTGTGCTGCTTAATGCAGCACACATAAAAATCACAAAATTGATTTTTTTTTTAAACATTACAAATTCAAGGCAGCGTTAAGCCAAGTTAAGTGGCTTAACTCTGCCTTGTAAATACGGCAATGCCCCCATCGCCACCACAACGTCGTAAAAAGTGATGGTGTGGTGTCTATAGGGGCTTGTGCATATGCCCCTGAGTATGATGAAACTATGAGTAGCACTATAAAAAAATATATATGTTTGTCAGAAAGGTGCTATAGAGATGAGGTGCATTGTTGGTGAGTGGTAGTGAGGGAATTCATGGAGAAGGAGGAAATACTTATTGTTTTGAACATTATTTGCCGGATATGGCCCGGGATATGTGGGTAGCGGTCGATTATGTAATGAACCAGATTTCAGAAATTTCTGTCAGGTGGTGGGGGGGCCGACATTTAAAAAAATTCAGCTGGGGGGGCTCAACCTTCAAAAGTTTGAAGACCTCTCCCTTAAGGGGTACCGATGTGGCATGTAGGAAGTTCTAGAATCGTTACCATCAGTCAGATGTGAGATGTATTTTGGCACTGTGTTCATTAAGGGTGAGGTTGGTGTCCACGGAGAATCCAAGTGACTTGGCATTCAGTGAAATTCAGATTTCAGAGCTGTGAAGGTTCATGTCACTGAGCCAGGTTTTACTTGTTTGCTTTTCTTGCTAAAGCATTATGCCTTGGTTAGGTTGAGTTTTATGTACGAGCTGAACATCCTGGTTTGGATTTTGTGTAGGCAATGCTTAAGTCGTTGGATGTTTGAGGCAGAAGAGACTTTCAAGTAGAGTTGGGTATCATCAGCATATAGCTGAATCTTGAGCACCTCCAAGAACTGCGTACTACTCTGAGACCTGAATTTCCACCTCGACAACCTCAGCGACCCCAACTTCCCCCCCTTCCTGGACATCCTCGCCAACATCAGACTGAAGCAGCTCGTCTCCACCCCCCCACCCACAAGGCGGAACACATCCTCAACCCCCATCTTCTCTGGAGGAAACAACCTCCTCTTCAGCCACACTATGCAACCCCTCTGGGCGGATCACCACTGCGTACACTTCGCCTTCTCAAACCCACCGCACACAAAACCTACTCAAAAGCCCCTCCTCAAAAAGCCCTCCGTGGACCCGTCTGACCTCAAAAACTCCAGACTCCTCCTCCCCTTCGCAACCAAAGTCACTGAGATCGTCAACATCCAGCTCACGAACTTCATCGAAGCTAACTCCATCCTCCACTCCTCCCAATCCGAATTCCACAGCACCAAGACAGTCCTCCTAGCCGCCACAGGCAACATCCGCACTCTCCTTGACCAGGGGCGCACAGCGGCTCCCATCCTACTAGAACTCTCTGCAGCTTTCAACACAGTCTCCCACCTCACACTCACCGCCAGTCTCCACAATGCCGGCATACACGGAGCCACCCTCGACTGTATCTACTCTTTCCTCACCTGCCGAACCCAAAGAGCCAAACTCCCGCCCTTCCTCTCCGAACCCACAGAGATCAGCTGCGGAGTACCCCAGGGATCATCGCTCAGCCCCTCCCTCTTCAACATCTACATGCTCTCCTCGTCGCCATTGTCGGACAGCATGGACTCAACATAGTATCCTACTACAACAACACCCAGCTCATTCTCACCCTCACAAAGGAACCGAACGCCACCAGACTCCGCTTCCAGGAAGGAATGAAAGACTACGCATCTAGGATGAGCAGCAGCTGCCTGAAGCTCAACTCGGAGAAGACCAAAGTCCTCGTCCTTGGACCCACCCCCTCCGCATGGGACAACACCTGGTGGCCCACTGCCTTCGGCAACCCCCCTACACCCAAGGAACACGCCCGAAACCTCAGCATCATACTCCACTCCTCCCTCACCCTGACCCGACAGATCAACTCCTCCGCATGATTCAACACCCTCCTCAAGACCTTCAAATGGATCCTTCCCCTCCCCCGAATCCAGAAAGACCGTTTCCCACACATTCATAACCAGCAGATTGGACTAGGGCAACGCCTCTGCGCCGGAATCAACAAATGCCTGCTCGGAAGACTCTAGACCATCCAGAACCCTGCTGCCAGACTCGTCCATGGCATCCTGCTACAAGACCACATCACCCAGCACCTACAAGACCTCCACTAGCTCCCGGTCGAGAAGAGAGTGACCTTGAAGCTACTCACTCATGCCTACAAATCTCTCCACAACACTGGACCCAAGTACCTCAACAAAAGAGTCTCCTTCTACGTGCCCGAGAGAAGCCTCAGCTCTGCCGACCTCGCCCTGGCCGAATCCCCCACTCCACATCTGCAGAGCCAGAATGGGTGGAAAAGCCTACTCCTACATCGCGGCAAAGACCTGGAACAAACTACAGTTCAGCATCAGACATTCACCCATTCTGTAAGCCTTCAGGAAGAGCCTCAAGACCTGGCTCTTTATGTGAGACGAGGCTGCACGACGCCCCCAACCCCCACGCACCCGAGACCCTCGAGGGTGAGTAGCGCGCTTCACCAATACCTGATTGATTGGTTGATGCTTTTATCTACAAGAAGAACACCAAGTGGCTCCATGTTATTTGACCTATTGGTTTAATGGCCCCTAGGATGTCAACTAATCTCTTTGCATTGCAAGAAAAGTAGAGCCTAGGGCTGATTGCTGAAAATTCCAGCACGTCTTGTGTTTGTTTTTTTCTTCTTATTTTAAATCCTATGCTCTGCATCATCCTGTAGACCACATCAATGTAAGCTCAGTGAACTTCTCCAGTTTTATCCAATTTTAATGCTTAATCAGATGAAAAGAAAATTATGTATCCTTCTAGCATAATTAATTTTACAAGAAAAGGACCAAACTCGTGGCAAACATTCTTTACAACCTGTTAAAGTGTGCATATGCAAACTGTATTTGTGGATGTGAAATCAGAAAAAAACATTATCAATAGCAGAAGATCACAGTTGGCAATGTATTTTTTATTTTAATAGTTTTGTATAGCGTGAATATGACCCTTGTGGGTATTGGAGCGCTTTACAGAATTACAGCAAGCAGAGTAGTCTTGCTTTGCATTTGATACCCAATTAATTTTATTTTTATCGTATTTTATAACACGAACATGCACTTTTACATTTTTTTTATTTTAGGTCATGCTTAAAGACAACTTTTATCTGTCTTTGTTGAAGACATACTGCCGACAGTACAAATATTTACGTGCACTTTGGGTCAGCCTATTGCTTACTATTGGCGGGCTCTATTGTCATTATAATTTGCTTGCTTCGTTTTCAGTGGGGTTTCCTTCCTCTTCTTACAGTTGTCCTTCCCTTGAAACCGAGCTTCTTTACCATCATTTTCATTAGTTGACTTGTGTACTTCATTACTTGTATTCAAGGACCTATTTTTTCTTTTTCTGTAACTACTCAGTAGGAATGTATGTTTTCTTGCTCTTTCATGTGTAGCTCCCCGCCCATAGGGCGCCCCTGTGTTGCTTCATTCCAGCCCTCCTAGCTTTTTCCAGATTTTTTATTTTTCAATAGCGATATTTGATATAATCGATTATGTAATACATAACATTGTGTGAAGTCATGATCTTCCCATTGGGAGTGAGATTTGGGCAGGTTAGCATTACTTTGCAATTTTAGTGTTCTTCGGTTTTGTTTCTTAATAATATTGGCACTTTAAACGTTTTGAATTTTTAGGTAAAATATAACCTCTCCTAAACAGAGTCCCTGCATTTGCATGTATTCCTGCCATGAACGAGCCTTCCTTGTGACCAGACTCTGTCAAACCATAATTATTCCTCTCTTGCCACCTGATCTTTTCAGGAACGATGCCAGGCAGAGATTGCTGCACCTGTTTACTTTCTTAAAATAACACGTAATAGAGAATTTATCTGAACGCCAGCCAGTTAAGAGTACTTTTTTTGAGAATGTATCCACCCAGAAAATGCCAAGTCAAAACAACGTACACTGAAACTTGGTACTTTCACTGACATAAATGAAAATTGGCCCTTAGTAATTTTGGTTCTGAGGAAGTTGTTGAATGTATTGTAACTAGCTTCTGGGCACAAACCATGATTGATCTTTCACCACCCTAATCTTTCATCAGGGGTTAGCATCCGAAGACTTGCAAAACCTGGCATTGGTTCTGAGGAAGTTGTTGAATGTATTGTAACTAGCTTCTGGGCACAAACCATGATTGATCTTGCACCACCCTAATCTTTCATCAGGGGTTAGTATCCGAAGACTTGCAAAACCTGGCATTGATTGAAAGCAATTTAACATATAACACACTGTTCGGGGTACAGAAAATACAAGACTTAGTATTGTATTTGCTTTTACTGCATAATTGTTATTGGTGGTTATGCAAGAAAATAAACGTAAATGTCCTTCCTCTGTTCTTCAGGGAATATGCACTCTTCCTGGAACCTCCTCTAAGCCAGACGCCAGATGTCCAGGGCATTAAACAAAAAAAGAAAAGAGACAGGGGTATTAGAGTCCAACGTGACTATACCTATCTGTATAGCAAAGGGAGTGGGGGTAGCACACCCGACATACAGGCCATCAGAACGGCGGTAACAGAAACAGAGCCTTCACCCGCTTGTGCATACATCAAAATGTTGGGAGTCCTTAACAGTGCACAGAGGAAAGCGTCAGTGTGTTCCCCACCCCTTTTTAAAGGCCTGGTCTGGTCCTCCACCCACCTCCCACTCCAAAGGAACCAGCCGTGCACCAGTGTGAGCCACGCTTCTCCTGGAACGCGGCTGGGCGGCTCGTGGGATCATTGGCCTCCTGGTGTCAGTATCTCTGGGTTGGACTTCGGCTTTTCTAGAACCTGTTCGATGTTCCATCCTGTTTGAGGCTGCCCGCCACACTTTCGCCACTCGGGGCACCATATACCGTCCTCCACGCCGACGTGGGGCTCCTCATCAGTTGTCCTGTGGGCACCAGAGAGTTAAAGGGCCCAGTAATAACAAGGTCATCGTCTGCCGTGAAAAACTCTTCTTTGGCGGGCAGGAGGACTGGAAATAAAGCAGAGGTTTGACCATGTAAGGAATTATCCATTCTTCTTTTTTATCGTCAGGGTCAGTGGGGCGCGGAGCCTGACACACCCCACCCCTAGTGTCTTCTCGATATGGAGGTAAGGGACACGATATATAACAACAAGTGGAGGAGTGCCCTCGTGGAGGTTGATTACAACCTCAGAATTATAAGGTGCTTTTCTTGTACCCCGAATAAGGGACAACCTTTGTCCTTAGAAGACCCCTCACTCACCAACCTAGTTGGTGACATGCTTCTTCATCGGCATCCCACCCAGACAGCCGAATGCCATCTGGGTGTACTGCGACACCTGACTACAGTGAAGCTAGTTTCCGTATTTTTAGGTCTCGGCTAAAGACGCGCGGAAGCGCGTCTCCGCCGAGATCTTATGTCAGCGACTATCATTCCCAGGAGACAGTCCTGGCCACGCGCATCCTTCCAGGCGATTTGTAACTGGAACGCGCGCTGTGGCCAGGCGCTGTCTCCTGGGAAGCGCAAGCACCACACACGCATGCGCATACACACACACACGCGCCCATGCACGCACGCACATACATACATACATACAGAGACACCACCCCTGACTCATACACACACGCGCGCACACACACAAGTGCACCGAGGCCCCCCCTCCCCCTCCCCCGCCGTCACCGTCGCACACATACATACACACACACACACGAGCATACACACACACAAGTGCACCAATCGCGCTCCAGCCGGTTGGAACTTACCTTACCTCAGCACGCGGCGCCCAACCTCCTGCTGGCGCGGCCCCGGGGCTCTACACCGCTCACAGGAGCCCCGGGCCGCGAGACGCTACGACTCCGCCTGCCTCCTCTTCCGGTGTGAACGTGGCCCCGCCCCCGTCACAGGCGACCGTGCCTGACTTCCGGGGCCAAGTCCAACTTGAGTTTGTTCAGCGTCAACCGTGTCTAATATATTACATGTGCATGGCGAACGTCTGGTTAACGTTTACATTTACTTTTTTTGCCGTGACCTATGTGATTTAGTTAAGCAGAAAAAAAGACGTGTCATGATTGTAACTGGAAAAAAAATATTCCTTTGGCGGGTGAACGTTTTGTGGGCTGTGATGGAAAAGTGATCAGATAAACTCGGGGAAACCCAGCAATGCGCGAGAAGTACGATGACAGCTGCGCCGTTTGCACGTAGCTGAGATGAGTGGAATTGTTTAGCCTGCGTGTCACATCCGTTTTATATAGTGATTAGGCTAATCTCATTTATAGGTTTTTCATGTCAGTAATGTTGTACTTGTATTGTACTTCATATCAGCAGGCCATTTCCTTATCGATTAGTTCAACCTTAAAGCACTTGTGGTTTTCCCATCGTTAATTTAAGGCGTGTGATGTAAATGAATGCCAAATTCTAAATGACAGGACATTTTCCCCATTAGTCATCATGTGCAGCTCAATGTAGGCTTCGGTCTTAACTTCTTACATTTGTATACCCATCAGTTGTCTAAATTACTGATTTATGGCCAATTCCAATTAACCCTGCAAACTAGATCGGCCTGGGAGTACATCGAGTTAGTCTGTTGACAACATATTTATTAGTAGTGAGTGCAGAGTGCAGAGTAGTGAGTGCAGAGTGCAGAGTAGTGAGTGCAGAGTGCAGAGTAGTGAGTAGTGAGTGCAGAGTAGTGAGTGCAGAGTAGTGAGTAGTGAGTGCAGAGTAGTGAGTAGTGAGTGCAGAGTGCAGAGTGCAGAGTGCAGAGTAGTGAGTAGTGAGTGCAGAGTAGTGAGTGCAGAGTAGTGAGTAGTGAGTGCAGAGTGCAGAGTGCAGAGTAGTGAGTAGTGAGTAGTGAGTAGTGAGTAGTGAGTAGTGAGTAGTGAGTACAGAGTACAGAGTGCAGAGTGCAGAGTGCAGAGTGCAGAGTGCAGAGTGCAGAGTGCAGAGTGCAGAGTGCAGAGTGCAGAGTGCAGAGTGCAGAGTGCAGAGTGCAGAGTAGTGAGTGCAGAGTAGTGAGTGCAGAGTAGTGAGTAGTGAGTGCAGAGTAGTGAGTAGTGAGTGCAGAGTGCAGAGTAGTGAGTGCAGAGTGCAGAGTAGTGAGTGCAGAGTAGTGAGTAGTGAGTGCAGAGTAGTGAGTAGTGAGTGCAGAGTGCAGAGTAGTGAGTAGTGAGTGCAGAGTAGTGAGTGCAGAGTAGTGAGTAGTGAGTGCAGAGTGCAGAGTGCAGAGTAGTGAGTAGTGAGTAGTGAGTAGTGAGTAGTGAGTAGTGAGTAGTGAGTAGTGAGTGCAGAGTGCAGAGTGCAGAGTGCAGAGTGCAGAGTGCAGAGTGCAGAGTGCAGAGTGCAGAGTGCAGAGTGCAGAGTAGTGAGTGCAGAGTAGTGAGTGCAGAGTGCAGAGTGCAGAGTAGTGAGTGCAGAGTAGTGAGTGCAGAGTAGTGAGTAGTGAGTGCAGAGTAGTGAGTAGTGAGTGCAGAGTGCAGAGTAGTGAGTGCAGAGTGCAGAGTAGTGAGTGCAGAGTAGTGAGTAGTGAGTGCAGAGTAGTGAGTAGTGAGTGCAGAGTGCAGAGTAGTGAGTAGTGAGTAGTGAGTAGTGAGTAGTGAGTGCAGAGTAGTGAGTGCAGAGTAGTGAGTGCAGAGTAGTGAGTAGTGAGTGCAGAGTGCAGAGTAGTGAGTGCAGAGTGCAGAGTAGTGAGTGCAGAGTAGTGAGTAGTGAGTGCAGAGTAGTGAGTAGTGAGTGCAGAGTGCAGAGTAGTGAGTAGTGAGTAGTGAGTAGTGAGTAGTGAGTGCAGAGTAGTGAGTGCAGAGTAGTGAGTGCAGAGTAGTGAGTGCAGAGTAGTGAGTAGTGAGTGCAGAGTAGTGAGTAGTGAGTAGTGAGTAGTGAGTGCAGAGTAGTGAGTGCAGAGTAGTGAGTGCAGAGTGCAGAGTAGTGAGTGCAGAGTAGTGAGTAGTGAGTGCAGAGTAGTGAGTAGTGAGTGCAGAGTGCAGAGTAGTGAGTAGTGAGTAGTGAGTAGTGAGTAGTGAGTGCAGAGTAGTGAGTGCAGAGTAGTGAGTGCAGAGTAGTGAGTGCAGAGTAGTGAGTAGTGAGTGCAGAGTAGTGAGTAGTGAGTGCAGAGTAGTGAGTAGTGAGTAGTGAGTAGTGAGTAGTGAGTAGTGAGTGCAGAGTAGTGAGTGCAGAGTAGTGAGTGCAGAGTAGTGAGTAGTGAGTAGTGAGTAGTGAGTAGTGAGTAGTGAGTGCAGAGTAGTGTGTAGTGAGTGCAGAGTAGTGTGTAGTGAGTGCAGAGTAGTGTGTAGTGAGTGCAGAGTGCAGAGTAGTGAGTGCAGAGTGCAGAGTAGTGAGTGCAGAGTGCAGAGTAGTGAGTGCAGAGTGCAGAGTAGTGAGTGCAGAGTAGTGAGTGCAGAGTAGTGAGTAGTGAGTAGTGAGTAGTGAGTGCAGAGTAGTGAGTGCAGAGTAGTGAGTAGTGAGTGCAGAGTAGTGAGTAGTGAGTAGTGAGTAGTGAGTAGTGAGTAGTGAGTGCAGAGTAGTGAGTGCAGAGTAGTGAGTGCAGAGTAGTGAGTAGTGAGTGCAGAGTAGTGAGTGCAGAGTAGTGAGTGCAGAGTAGTGAGTGCAGAGTAGTGAGTGCAGAGTAGTGAGTAGTGAGTAGTGAGTGCAGAGTAGTGAGTAGTGAGTGCAGAGTAGTGAGTGCAGAGTAGTGAGTAGTGAGTAGTGAGTGCAGAGTAGTGAGTGCAGAGTAGTGAGTGCAGAGTAGTGAGTAGTGAGTGCAGAGTGCAGAGTAGTGAGTAGTGAGTAGTGAGTGCAGAGTAGTGAGTGCAGAGTAGTGAGTGCAGAGTAGTGAGTAGTGAGTGCAGAGTGCAGAGTAGTGAGTGCAGAGTAGTGAGTAGTGAGTGAAGAGTGCAGAGTAGTGAGTGCAGAGTAGTGAGTAGTGAGTTCAGAGTAGTGAGTAGTGAGTGCAGAGTAGTGAGTAGTGAGTGCAGAGTAGTGAGTGCAGAGTAGTGAGTGCAGAGTAGTGAGTGCAGAGTAGTGAGTGCAGAGTAGTGAGTGCAGAGTAGTGAGTGCAGAGTGCAGAGTAGTGAGTAGTGAGTGCAGAGTAGTGAGTGCAGAGTAGTGAGTAGTGAGTGCAGAGTGCAGAGTAGTGAGTAGTGAGTGCAGAGTGCAGAGTAGTGAGTAGTGAGTAGTGAGTGCAGAGTAGTGAGTAGTGAGTGCAGAGTAGTGAGTGCAGAGTAGTGAGTAGTGAGTGCAGAGTAGTGAGTGCAGAGTAGTGAGTGCAGAGTAGTGAGTGCAGAGTAGTGAGTGCAGAGTAGTGAGTGCAGAGTAGTGAGTGCAGAGTAGTGAGTGCAGAGTGCAGAGTAGTGAGTGCAGAGTGCAGAGTAGTGAGTGCAGAGTGCAGAGTAGTGAGTGCAGAGTAGTGAGTGCAGAGTAGTGAGTAGTGCAGAGTAGTGAGTAGTGCAGAGTAGTGAGTAGTGAGTAGTGAGTAGTGAGTGCAGAGTAGTGAGTAGTGAGTGCAGAGTAGTGAGTGCAGAGTAGTGAGTAGTGAGTAGTGAGTGCAGAGTAGTGAGTAGTGAGTGCAGAGTAGTGAGTGCAGAGTAGTGAGTAGTGAGTGCAGAGTGCAGAGTAGTGAGTAGTGAGTAGTGAGTAGTGAGTAGTGAGGAGTGAGGAGTAGTGTGTAGTGAGTGCAGAGTAGTGTGTAGTGAGTGCAGAGTAGTGAGTAGTGAGTGCAGAGTAGTGAGTAGTGAGTGCAGAGTAGTGAGTGCAGAGTAGTGAGTGCAGAGTAGTGAGTGCAGAGTAGTGAGTGCAGAGTGCAGAGTAGTGAGTAGTGAGTGCAGAGTAGTGAGTGCAGAGTAGTGAGTAGTGAGTAGTGAGTGCAGAGTAGTGAGTGCAGAGTAGTGAGTGCAGAGTGCAGAGTAGTGAGTGCAGAGTGCAGAGTAGTGAGTGCAGAGTGCAGAGTAGTGAGTGCAGAGTGCAGAGTAGTGAGTGCAGAGTGCAGAGTAGTGAGTGCAGAGTAGTGAGTGCAGAGTGTGCAAAGTGCAGAGTAGTGAGTGCAGAGTGCAGAGTAGTGAGTAGTGACTGCAGAGTAGTGAGTGCAGAGTGCAGAGTAGTGAGTAGTGAGTGCAGAGTAGTGAGTGCAGAGTAGTGAGTAGTGAGTGCAGAGTGCAGAGTGCAGAGTAGTGAGTAGTGAGTAGTGAGTAGTGAGTAGTGAGTAGTGAGTGCAGAGTAGTGAGTGCAGAGTGCAGAGTAGTGAGTGCAGAGTAGTGAGTGCAGAGTAGTGAGTGCAGAGTAGTGAGTAGTGCAGAGTAGTGTGTAGTGAGTGCAGAGTGCAGAGTAGTGAGTAGTGAGTAGTGAGTAGTGAGTAGTGAGTAGTGAGTGAAGAGTGCAGAGTAGTGTGTAGTGAGTGCAGAGTAGTGAGTGCAGAGTAGTGAGTAGTGAGTAGTGAGTGCAGAGTAGTGAGTGCAGAGTAGTGAGTAGTGAGTGCAGAGTAGTGAGTGCAGAGTAGTGAGTAGTGAGTAGTGAGTGCAGAGTGCAGAGTAGTGAGTAGTGAGTAGTGAGTAGTGAGTAGTGAGTAGTGAGTAGTGAGTGCAGAGTAGTGAGTGCAGAGTGCAGAGTAGTGAGTGCAGAGTAGTGAGTGCAGAGTGCAGAGTAGTGAGTGCAGAGTAGTGAGTAGTGCAGAGTAGTGTGTAGTGAGTGCAGAGTGCAGAGTAGTGAGTAGTGAGTAGTGAGTAGTGAGTAGTGAGTAGTGAGTAGTGAGTAGTGAGTAGTGAGTGCAGAGTAGTGAGTGCAGAGTGCAGAGTAGTGAGTGCAGAGTAGTGAGTGCAGAGTGCAGAGTAGTGAGTGCAGAGTAGTGAGTAGTGCAGAGTAGTGTGTAGTGAGTGCAGAGTGCAGAGTAGTGAGTAGTGAGTAGTGAGTAGTGAGTAGTGAGTAGTGAGTAGTGAGTAGTGAGTGAAGAGTGCAGAGTAGTGTGTAGTGAGTGCAGAGTAGTGAGTGCAGAGTAGTGAGTAGTGAGTGCAGAGTAGTGAGTGCAGAGTAGTGAGTAGTGAGTGCAGAGTAGTGAGTAGTGAGTGCAGAGTAGTGAGTAGTGAGTGCAGAGTAGTGAGTGCAGAGTAGTGAGTAGTGAGTGCAGAGTGCAGAGTGCAGAGTGCAGAGTGCAGAGTAGTGAGTGCAGAGTAGTGAGTAGTGAGTGCAGAGTAGTGAGTGCAGAGTAGTGAGTAGTGAGTGAAGAGTGCAGAGTAGTGTGTAGTGAGTGCAGAGTAGTGAGTGCAGAGTAGTGAGTAGTGAGTGCAGAGTAGTGAGTAGTGAGTGCAGAGTAGTGAGTGCAGAGTAGTGTGTAGTGAGTGCAGAGTGCAGAGTAGTGTGTAGTGAGTGCAGAGTAGTGAGTGCAGAGTAGTGAGTAGTGAGTGCAGAGTAGTGAGTAGTGAGTGCAGAGTAGTGAGTAGTGAGTGCAGAGTAGTGAGTGCAGAGTAGTGAGTAGTGAGTAGTGAGTGCAGAGTAGTGAGTAGTGAGTGCAGAGTAGTGAGTAGTGAGTGCAGAGAAGTGAGTAGTGAGTGCAGAGTAGTGAGTGCAGAGTAGTGAGTAGTGAGTGCAGAGTAGTGAGTAGTGAGTGCAGAGTAGTGAGTGCAGAGTAGTGAGTGCAGAGTAGTGAGTGCAGAGTAGTGAGTGCAGAGTAGTGAGTGCAGAGTAGTGAGTGCAGAGTAGTGAGTGCAGAGTAGTGAGTAGTGAGTGCAGAGTAGTGAGTAGTGAGTGCAGAGTAGTGAGTAGTGAGTGCAGAGTAGTGAGTAGTGAGTGAAGAGTGCAGAGTAGTGTGTAGTGAGTGCAGAGTAGTGAGTGCAGAGTAGTGAGTAGTGAGTGCAGAGTAGTGAGTGCAGAGTAGTGAGTAGTGAGTGCAGAGTAGTGAGTGCAGAATAGTGAGTGCAGAGTAGTGAGTGCAGAGTAGTGAGTGCAGAGTAGTGAGTGCAGAGTGCAGAGTAGTGAGTGCAGGGTAGTGAGTGCAGAGTGAGTGTGCAGAATGCAGAATAGTGAGTGCAGAGTGCAGAGTAGTGAGTAGTGAGTGCAGAGTAGTGAGTAGTGAGTGCAGAGTAGTGAGTAGTGAGTGCAGAGTGCAGAGTAGTGAGTGCAGAGTGCAGAGTAGTGAGTAGTGAGTGCAGAGTAGTGACTGCAGAGTAGTGAGTAGTGAGTGCAGAGTAGTGAGTGCAGAGTAGTGAGTGCAGAGTAGTGAGTGCAGAGTAGTGAGTGCAGAGTGAGTGTGCAGAGCAGTGAGTGTGCAGAGCAGTGAGTGCAGGTGCAGAGTGGTGTGTGCTGTTGAGTGCAGAGTGCTGTGTATTGGCAATGTAAATGACAATGCCATTTATTTATGATTTAAAGAAAAAAAAAGAAATGTCATGAGCAATGCCAATTGCTCTACCTTTAATGATGCCGAGACCATTGCATTGCAAATGCTTGTTTATATGTGCAATTAACTTTAAGTGAATCTGTTTAAAAATTGCCCAATACTACCCACTCGTGGATTTTATTCCGGAGTGATTGGACAATGGTTAAAAAAAAAAAGTGGGACACCTATTGCCTGATTAGGTAGGCTATTGGTGTCGATAAAGACGTGTGCTAAGATGAAGAAAAAGTTAAAATGGTCTACATTTCAACCTATGTGTAATTGTAAGGTTTTCGTCAGGACCAGAGGTGGGGAATCTGGGTGGTGTACACACCCTAAGGTGTACCCTGCCCTCGATTCCTTAGTGTGGAAATCACAAAATGTGATTAGTTCAAAAGATGTTGTTCTCCTAGATTCTGGAAAAAAACCTGAAAAGAAATAAAGGGGGGGGGATTTTGGTATGCTACTTGCTTCTCTTTGCACCTTGTGTCAAAAACGCTCATGAGTGAAACACCCGGTATCAGCTGTAACTCATGACTCTTCCCAGTCAGACAAAATGTGCCCCTGCAACCTCCAGTACATAGGGATGACGAGCAGAAAAATAAAACAACGTATATGTGAACACAGAAGCACAATCGGGTGCAAAAAAATCCATAACCAAGCTCACAGAACATTTCCTAACATCTAACCATACCCCCAATGACCTGAGCTGGATTATCACTGAACAGATAAATGCTGGGAAAAGATTACAACAAAGACTTTTCGAAAAAGAGCAACGTTGGATCTATAGGCTTTCCAAACATAGATTGAGTCTGAATGATAATATCCCCTGGAATTCAGTGCTCCCAAGATTAGACCTATACCTGATTGGTCTGGGTCTTTTTCTACAATGGATATGTATGACTTGACGCATTTGCATGACTGGCATACGTATGGTTCGAGTGGTGTACATTGTATGAATAGTCTCCTGTAACACAGATGCATGAGCTCGATAACTCCTTATTCTATGCCTAGAACAGAATTAATACATTGGCTGCAATCTGCATCATAGCGCATATCCCCAAAAGGAGCCCCAAATCCATGACGCCCACGACGCCATGCGCGGCTCCCATAACAACCACGCCCCACGTGACGTGGGCGGGCCCGCATACCGGGAAGTCTCTACCTCCCTTTATCTGTACACCGCCGGGCGGCATCCCGCACTTTCGGGTTCCCGCCAGAGACCGTCCAGGCTCACCGCTTCTGGGCCACCATTCGCAAGTAAGTGCCCATACCGCGACCTGCCTCACTCAATTAGCACCCTACGACACCATTACTGGGTGCTTTAATTTCCCAATTTTTCCACCACCCCCTTCTCTTTCAGATCGTGGATTGCACCACGGCAGGTCGGAACCCATGAAGCCCGTAATTCGAGCGCTTTAATAAGAAGCCTACATATGTATCTTTTCACTTTTTTGAGCATGAAATCTTGACTGAGTAACTCTATGTTCTGTATGTCATGTGTGTTTTGAGTATTTGGAACGCTATGTTTTTATTTACCACAATCGCGTGTATGAAGTTCAAGATACCGCGCGTTTTTAATGCACGTAGCCTCGCTACACTCACATTCCATGACACAACAGGATTATGTGGGAGTACGCTACCACTATTTTCACGGACCAATCACGGACCATTTTCGAACAAACAACACGTTTGTCTGGGATAGCTGTCAGCACGTTTGACTGTGAAAATTGGAACAGGATTACGTATGAGCACGCTATCACTTTGTGCACAGTCCCTCTGCGGTCCTTAAGCCTTCTGAGTCACACAGTATTCAGCACGTCTGACTGGGAAGAGTCATGAGTTACAGAGCTGATACCGGGTGTTTCACTCATGAGAGAATAAGTCCTGAGCGTTTTTGACACAAGGTGCAAAAAGAAGCAAGTAGCATATCACACTTGTAATGTTTACTTGATTCTCCCAAAATCCCCCCCCCCCCCTTTATTTCTTATCTGGTTTTTTTCCAGAATCTAGGAGAAGAACATCTTTTGAACTAATCACATTTTGTGATTTCCACACTAAGGAATCGAGGGCAGGGTATACCTTAGGGTGTGTACACCACCCAGATTCCCCCACCCTGGTCCTGACGAAAACCTTACAATTACACATAGGTTGAAAAATGTAGACCATTTTAACTTGTTCTTCATCTTCGCACACGTCTTTATCAACACCAATAGCCTACCTAATCAGGCAATAGGTGTCCCACGTTTATTTTTTTAACCATTGTCCAATCACTCCGGAATAAAATCCACGAGTGGGTAGTATTGGGCAATTTTTAAACACACTCACTTAAAGTTAATTGCACATATAAAAATTACGGAAACCAGCTCCACTTTAGTCAGGTGTCGCAGCACAGACAGATGGCATTCGGCTGTCTGGGTGGGACCCCGATGATGAAGCATGTCACCAACTAGGTTGGTGAGTGAGGGGTCTTCTAAGGACAAAGGTTGTCCCTTATTCGGGGTACAAGAAAAGCACCTTATAATTCTGAGGTTGTAATCGACCTCCACTTGTTGTTATATATCCAGTCCAGGGGACCAGGAGTTCCCTCCCCACCATTGTGGTGGATTTACCCTTTCTCTCCCCTTTGTTGATTAGTAGGTAAGGGACACGAGACTGGAAATCTGCATTGGCGTTTTGGGAGCCCTTGCTGTGTCGAACCTTAAAAGCAAAGGGTTGAAGGGAAAGGAACCATCTTATTAGCACTCTGTGATTATTATCCTTTTTTCGACTCATCCATGTTAAAGGGGTATGTTTAGTGTAGAGGACGAAGAGTTTGCCTTCCAGGTAGTACCAAAGCTTCTCAACCGCCCATTTAATCGCCAGACTCTTTTTCGATCACAGGGTATTTTTGTTCCCTTGGGAAGAGTTTCCTACTGATGAACAATATAGGGGGCTCCAGACCCGCCGGGGAGATATGGGACAACACAGCCCCTATACTGACATCAGAGGCATCGGTCTGCAATATTAAGGGCTCGGCAACGTTAGGGGAAGTCAGGGCAGGGCTACTGCTGATAGCTTCTTTGAGGCATTGGAATGCTTCCTGGACACTATCAGGTCTCAAGAGGTCAGACTTCGGGGTATCGGCCTTTAGTAGATCAGTAAGAGGACAGGTTATACCAGTAATCCCGGGGAATGAACTGCCTACAATATCCCAAAAAGCCCAGAAAAGCTCTTACCTCCCGTTTGGATTTGTGAAAAGGGGTATTGATGATTGCCTTAATCTTCTCTTCTTGGGGTTCAGTTACTCCGTTACCCAACAGATACCGCACCTTTTGGAACCCCATTCTGGACTTCCCTTAGTTCACATGTAGGTCTACCGCTTGGAATATCTGGCTACAGTGCTTGAGGTGTAGGTCCCAGGAAGTCCTAAAGACAATGTAGTCCAGATAAGGTTAAGAGTATGTCTGATGGTCGTGAAGAACATAATTCATCAATCTCTGGAGCGGAGCGGTGCCCCATGCAAACCAAAGGGAAGAACTGTGAACTCAAACAGCCTATCAGGGGTGGAAAAAGCTGTCTTCTCTTGATCCCTCTTCCATAGTGGGACCTGCCAATATCCTTTGGTTAGGTCAAGAGTTGATATATAGACAGCATCCCATAGTTTCTCTATCAGTTTGTCTATTTGAGGCAACAGGTAGGCATTGAACTTTGATCTGGCATTCACTGCTCTGAAGTCGATACAAAACCGGACCGATCCGTCCGGTTTTGGGACCTGGACGATGGGCGAGGATCAGGTGCTTTGGGAGGGTGTTATAACTCCCATTTGCAACATCTTATCAATCTCTGAGGCAATGGTTTGTCTCCGGGCGGTCGGTATCCGGTATGGTCTTTGTTTCACTATCTGCCAGAGAGGAGTCTCAATCGAGTGTACTCCCAGGGAGGTCTTCCCTGGTAGGTCAGAAAACAATGGAGAAAAGGGTTCGAGCACTTGCAACAATCCAGAAGGTTGTTCTGCAGTCAGGTTGTCCTTCACTTCAGATGTTCCAGGGTACATGGATCTGCCAAGGGGGTCGGGGCAAGTTGCTTTGTTCTGGGTAATGGACCCAACCACTTTTTCAAGAGGTCAATGTGGTAGCTCTGTTGTTTCCTAGGGGAAACCTATATTCTATAGGTGGTTCTCCCTATCTTAGCCATGACCTTATAAGGGCCTTTCCATTCGGACGTGACCTTAGTGGGGAAGTGGGCTGGAGTATAAGGACACAATCATTCACATGTAGGGTTCTCTATTTCTTTCCTTTGTTATAAAAGGTTTGTTGTTTCTTTTGGCTCTTCTCCAAATTGGAATGGGCTAGTTCTCTTAGTTTCCCTATACGTGCTTTGAGCTGTTTGGCATATTCCAGGAACTCACTAGCATCTTCCTCCCCTTTTTCCCAGGCCTTCTTGGTCATCTCAAGTAGGGTTTTAGGCTGTCTTCCGTATAACAACTCAAAGGAGGATCAACCCAGACTACAATGGACTTGTCCTTGGATGACAAATCTGGCAAGAGGAAGAAGCTGGTCCAAGTTCTTCCCTTCTCCTGTGAGCTTCTTTTTCAGGGTTAGCTTGGGGGTTCCATTGTACCTCTCAACTAAGCCGTCGGTCTGGGGGTGCTTGACGGAGTTTTTAATATGGGAGGGATCTAATATCTGGTATACCTGTGATATAAGCTTCAAGACAAAGGGAGACCCCTGGTCTGTAAGGATCTGCTGAGGAAAACCCACCTGGGAAAAGAACTCAATCAGTTTTTCAGCTATATTTGTTGTGTCAGGGGTAAAGGGAAAGCCTCAGGGAATCTGGTGGAGTAATCCACTAACACTAGAACATACTGGTATACTTTAGTGGATTTTGGCACAGGACCAATCAGATGCATGCCCACTCGTTCAAAGGGTTTACCTATGATTGGCAAGGGTTGGAGCGGCACAAGGGAGGTCTACAGGGATTCCATTGTTGGCAAATAGGACATTCATTAAAAATGGTGGAGGATACTCTGCGTGGTCTTGATGGCCACTGAGTGTCCTGATAGGAGATGTGAGTGGGCAAAAAACATTATCTGGTCCCGAAAAACCTGTGGCACCAGTAGCTGAGGGGAATAGTTTACCCTTCCTACCCTATTTAAGAGTCCATTTGATTCTAGGAAGTGAGGTTATACTGGGAAAAAACTAGGCTTGGGTTTCCGGGCCTCCTGCCAAGCACTTTGTAATGAGGGGTTATTGACCTGGGCCAGCTTGAAGTTCCTGTCTGTTTGCCACGGCTCCTGAGTGATGAGAGCATTGGGAAGGAGTGAGTCAGGTAGTTGTCCTTGGTGCCCTTTTTTATTGTACACAGGATCAAAGTCAGAAAATCAGGGTTGTCGGTCCCTAATATGAGTTCCTCTAGAAGGTTCTGTAGAACTCCTATGGTCAGTACAGTCCTCGGCCCGTCTAAGGGTTGTATGGGTATTCGGGCCACCGGATTGATCCGAATGTCTCCGTGTACACAACTGATCTGTACCTGTTTCCCAGGAATGATCTGTGCAGTAGAGACCAGGTTTTTTCGAACAACTGATTGGTGACACCCCAAATCCAGTTGGGCGGTAACTTGGGTCTTGTTAGGTAAAACACTCATGTAAAAACAAGTGCCAATTTCCTCCGTGTAGAGCAGAGACTTTGGATTACAGCTGACGTCCATTGGTTCTTCATTCAACTACTTGTGGGGGCAGGTCTGAGAGATATTACCCCACTCGCCACAATAGAAACATTGGGTTCCCCGGTAAGGGGGGTTATCGGGTTTATGGAACCGAGGTCTTGGATGCTCGTGAACGGGTCGTATGGTTTTGTTTGGCCCTTGGCTGCTTCGGGTGGTTTTCTCCGTTTCCGAAGGAGAGTCACGGGGTGGGGCACGTGCAAAGGGCATGGCCATTTCGACTGCTTCTCTACTGTGAAGTGTGAGTGTTGTCTGAGCAACCTTTGGGTAGGGAAGGGCAGAGGCTCGAGGTATTGTACGAAATAGATCTGGTCCATGATCCTTCGTTTTTTCTGTTGGCCTCAGCCATTTATCGGCTGCCAACTTCAGCTTGAAGAACAATGTCTTTGGATTATCTCCCTGGGCCTCCTTTTCTTTCCGAACCTAACTCTGTAGGACGCTGCGTCCATGCCCAGGTGGTCAAGGATGATGTTTTTTATTTCTTCATAAGGGGTAGCACCCCCAGTTTTAGAAACCTGGTAGGCTGCTTGGGCTTCCACCAAGAACCATCTGCATGATGCGCTGGAAACAAGCAGCTGCCGAGGCTAGCTCAAACGGCATTCTGACAAAACAAAAGGCTTCCAGTGGTTTCACAAAGGATGTGAGATGTTTGGAGTCCTGATGGAGAGGTACCTGGTGATATCCCGACGACAGATCTAACACACTAAAAACGTTTGCACTATTTAGCATGGTAATGGACTCAGCAATGTTAGGGAGAGCCTGACGATCCACCCATATCCATTTATTCAGACTTCTTAAATCAACACACATCCTGATATTCTTCCCAATCCTTAGGGGCCAAAACCACTGGTGCCAACCAATGTTCCCTCTAATTTATTTCCTCTGCGGCAGTTTAGGGTCTCTGTTGCGCATCAGCTATGGCTGTGTGCGCCAGGAACCAGACCGCGCTTGTGCGCAGCGCCAAATATAATTTTGCTTTAAAAAACTGAAAAGACGGTACATTTCCACACATACAACCCACGTTAAGGGGCTTAAGGCAGATTTGCAATTTGGATACACACGCCATGACATGAATTGGTTACACAGGCAAGTACACTTCAGGTTTAGAAGAGCACAAGAATCCAACGACTGAGGGTCCTTAGACTGCCTGAAGTACATGCAGTTCTTCAGCTGAAAATGCCATTATAACTGAATGGTCAGAATGAAATTAGGGGAGAAGAAATTAGATGGGCGATGGGGAGAGCCTGCAAGCTGACCGGGATAACTGACATACTTTAGTTAGACCCTCCCAGGACTTAGTTCAATCTCATAATATCCCACATACCCAACAGTGGAGACCTGCTCTACTGGTGCACCCAATACGTGGAAAACTGGGTCCATGACCTATCTACATACCACAGTCCCCAATTCTTCTATATCTACTCACCTGGAAGGAATATGGTGGAACAGATTCTGGCTTATATGCAACTCTAATTGCTAAGATCTTCTTGCAAGCCACCTCAAATGCACTTCATAATCGGAGGGAAGTGCAATTACAGACACAATTCTTTGAGGGGGATTCAGAGGAGCCATTAGAAGAACATGATTGAGGGTTAAGGGAGGCCCGTCTGAAAGATAGTTATTTTAAGATACTACATCAATGGCAGTGGACCCCCAAAAGAGACTATGCCTCCTTCTAATCCAACCCTTTTTTCTCTCCTTCTCTCTTTCATGTGTCTTGCTGCTCCCTTTGTCTCTGTCTCCTCCCATTGCTCCCCTCATCCTCTTCTTTTTGCTTTTTCGCTTCTTCTGTCCTCACCTCTCGTCTCCTTACTTATTTTTTCTCTTTTCCTACATTTCCTTCCTTTTCTCTAGTTTTCCCTGATCCTTCAATCACACATGTGATCTTTGTTTCTATCATCGCCTTGTCTCATCCCTTTCCCCTTATTCTGCTCTTTTTTTTTTTTTTTTTTGCCCGATAAATCCAACTCTTGAAATCTATGAATGTCAGGCCCTAGGGCTACTTTGTATAGTGGAGAACTCTAGAGCTCTTGAGCTAATAAAAACTGCTTTATGAGGGGCTTAAGTAATCTACCAGTCAGTGCCCCACTTGTCCTTAGATGCATTAATGGCATAGCTGCGTTAAAACTGCTGTTGTATTGACAGAAGCTATGGGTAGTCCCAGAGCTGATGCCATTTCGTAGCACCTTAGAAGGTGTTCTGGGGCAGCTTGGGGCCGGTAAGATCACCTTGCTTTGGGTTATTGTAGATCGACTGGATCAGATTGCGTATGAGAATATCTGGTCTTCCCCTAGAGAGACCATCTGTTTCAAATCCAGAGGTGAAAAGTACCTATTGGTGCTATATTGACAACTTAATTCTACGTCCTCTGTGGGCTGGATCCCTCATTGCCTCCTTTATGGAGTTTAAAGTTGATTATCATCTGTAGGCATTCTTGGATCATATGGAACCTCCCCTGGCGTAAGCTTTATATATTACATTTAAAATTTTACTCGGGGACTTTGTCTACCTGCTCCTTCACAGCTAAATGGAAACGTAATGCCCATTATCTGCCTTTTCTGCCCTCTGGTTATGGAAACAGCTGCGCATGTTGCATTTTTCTGCTCAACATAGCAAGGTATTAGAAGGAAAGGGATTTTAACACTTTGCCGTAAATTGGGCTTTAGGAATTATTGGGCTGCGTGTAGAATATGTTATATGTTATATGCTGTTTTGTAACACGCACAACTACTACCGGAGTATGCTGGCGCGGGATACCGCTGGGGAACCCGTCCTGGCTTTCCCTGTGGGATGATCCCTACTGGGAGTCCCCAAGGTGGAGCCAGGCATCCCCGGCATTGATGGGGCCGTTGTGGAGATTAGGCAAGCTAATGCCCAGAGTTGCCGAGTGGGACCCCTGGTTAGAGTAGGCACCGAGGCGAGAATTATCGAGTCCGCTGACCCTGGTCCACGACCCTGCCGCGTCGGGATTTGAACCCTGGTCCCGGGCCGACTCCTGCTTCCGGGTCTGCCGCCTCTAACCAGTGAGCCACACCACTCACTAATAATAGAATATTAAGAAGGGGCACTAGACAATCTGTTTTTATTATTTGCATTCAAAACAGTGGCAGATAAATCTAAACATAAAACATCAGTTATGACAATCATCATATACATTTGCTTTGGAAATTTAGCAAGACATCGCACAGCAGCCCGGCCGGCCGCAGACAAGACCGTACACATTGAATCGTTACACCTCCCCCCCCCCCCCCCCCCCACACATTTCTCATAAATCTTCATCAGAACTGTCATCATGTTCGGGCAAACGTTCCCCCGGTAAGTGTTGCATGCTGTCCATATTTTGGTCAGTTTTTGAGGACAGCCCCGTTAAATGTAGACTGTCCTTTCGGCCATCATGGCTAAATCAATATTCTTAAACCAGGTCGTTAAGGTGGGCAAGTCCTCGGCTCCCCATTTCTGCGCTATATTGCGTTTTACCACTATGAATCCCAGCGTAACCCATGTTTGCATCATGTGTGAGAGGTCATTGGGTTCCCATATGTTTAGCAGGCATTTTCGGGGCTCCGAAACCAGTGATACACCCGTGACCTGTGACAGTGTTCTCAGCACCCTCCTCCAGAAGTCCGCTATCCGGGGGCAGTCACATACTGTATGATAGAGGGATCCTATCTCCCCACATCTTCTAAGGCAATGTGGATGTTGAATTCTGCCCATTTTGTGCAGGGCGCTCCGAGTGTGGTATGTGCGGTGCAGGATTTTCAATTGAACTAGCCGTAGCTGTGCTGGTATCCCCACCTCTCTAGGAGAGGCTAGTGCTTCCTGCTATTCTGACTCATCTATTTCCCCCACTTCGTCCACCCATTTTCCTCTCTATGGCGTTGTAGGATCCGGTAGATTATTGATAATTTTACGGTAAGTGAACGATGTAGCGCGTTTCTGTAGATAGTCTGTGAGCAGCCGGTCTTCCAGTGGGGAAGCCTCGGGGACCTCCGTACCCTGCGGCAGAGCCGCTAACAGCGCATGTCTAATCTGTGTATAACGGAAGACCTCCGAGGGGGCACGGTCATATTGTTGTTGGAGCTGGGCAAACGGAATCCTATTTCCCTTATCCCATAGGTGGCCTATCGTAGAGATGCCTATGTTGTCCCATTGGTCGAATCCCTTGCTGTTGCGCAAGCGTCCCAATTTCTTGGTATCCCATAGCAGGATAAGACGGGTCAGGGTCCCCTTCCACCCAAGTCGTGCCTGCGCTGCATGCCATAGTGGCCGTGTGCTTTTTGGTCCTATTAACTTCGGAACCTGGTCTTTGTTGTAGAGCACCGAAAGCATAGCTTCCGTGGCCAGCTGGGCCCTGTCTGCCCTATAGGCTGGGTCTTCCTGCGGGGCGTGTATCCACTAATTAACAATTTTAAGGTGAGCTGCCCAATAATACAATTGCAAGAAAACAACAAGGGTTTTGGCTTAAGCACAGTAAGGCTGCGCCAAGATTGGAATGAACAAACTGAATGCCAGTACTGTGCAACAATTTAGCAAGTAACAAGGGGAATGAGATAGGAATGGCTCATTCCCACATACTTTCAGTCAAAAATTTTCTTGATCAAATCTGTTTATTTTAATTGTTTTACTTTCTTTTTTCATATAAAAGATTTTGGTTATGAAACGCATACAAACTGAAAAATTGGTTATAACTTTTTAGTAGAACTTATTTTTTTGTAATTGATATTGGAAGGAGATGTCAATCTTGAAAATGAGAATTTTTCAAAAAGGAGTACGTGATACAGTGATGAAGAAAAATGGGGAAGAAAAGACAAATTAACACTTCAGACATTCATTAGTGAACATGAATTGACGACGGACAACAGGGGATGGTGATAGTAAAGAATTAAGTGAGGAAGAGAATTTTTATTTATATAGGCCCTGCGTGAGTTCTATTTATATTGGAAGGTACAACCTAATCCACTAAATGGAGGAATACAAAAAATTAAATTATATTCATGAAATAGACCATCGGCAAATTTTTAACATTTACAACACAAGTTTGTAATCGATTGGTCTACACACTCGAAGATAACCAGGTCGACGCGTTTCGAATCCCTTTCAATTAAAAGGATTCTCTTCAGGACCACACACAAAAATCTCGAAGACATAAATTAAATAACATACTGTCAGTCGTGAAAATGAACAACTCTCAACTTGCATTCAGTTCAGCACGCACTCGGGTCCTACCTGTGTTATGTTATGGGGTCTTCTCTTTCAGAGTGCTAGAAAGAGAGATGACAGGTCTAAGTAGTTTGGCAAAATCAGACATGGTCGCATTTGACGAGATGTCATGTCCTATGAGTTCTACTCACTTGGTTACTGATGAACGAAGGTGCTACAGACTCCTCTGGTATTCAAATATCCAAAGACCATCATGTCCACTTTTGGGAATTTTTTATTTTTGTGATTGTTTCTGGAAAAAACAAGTTTTTCTGTGAGGTTTGTGAATAAATTGATTATTTGAAAAAAAAGAGAAGACTTCCGGTTAACAAACGCGGCGTGATATTAATGTCGGGGCGCTGCACAATAGTTTGGACAGTGTCTCCTTTATATCGGCGCTCTATTTTCACATTTAGTTTTGTTCGCGTGTTCGCGCTCAGTAAGAATGAAAGTTTTAGCGAGTTACTCGTATCCGAGCGTTTGGAGGCGTCGCTTGGGGAGTTGAATTGTAACGTGCTAAAGCGCTCACAGGCATCGTTTGGGAGGTTGAATTATAACATTCTGAAGCGTATATGTGCCCGACAAACAGTAGAGCTTAAAATGATAGTTTTTTAAATAGCACGTAAAGCTTGTTACCTTAGATGGAAACAGGTATCCTCCAAGGTCAATCGCTTCCATTAGTGAGAGCGACGTCAATTGGTTCCGGGTCGGCCAGATTTAAATTATGTCTCGGTTCCGGGTCAGAAACGGAGTAATGCTGGGAATTGTAGTTTTTGAAAAAGAACACGGATGTTTGAAACTGGATCACAAGTTTATTAATGTGATTTGAAAAAAGTCAACGGAAGAAGGAACAAATCGCCAAGTAGTTGGCATTTATTTTAGAGCTTATTCCAATGATTAATACATTTTAATAGTTAGTCCTGCAGGTGTGTGTAGGATATATAGAATACATCAGCATGCTAGAAGGTGTGGAGTTGGACCGATATTTATAAATTATATAATTCTGACATCTCGTTCAAGCCACGAATGGTAGTATTGAATTTGAGAATAAGCATAGCTTCTCGCTGTCTCAGTTTGGTCTCTACAGCGCCGCCTCTCGGGTCATGCTCAATCTTGGAAATTATTGTCCATCTTAGGTCATTTTCTACATGGGAGTAATCAATCCAATGTTGGACAAGAGGAGCTGAAAGGACTTTTTTTTTATCCTGGATTTGTGCTGCAACATCCTTTGCCTAGCTTCCTGGTTTGTCTTACCTATATAGAGCTTGTTGCATGGGCAGAGTATTCCATAAACAATGTTTTGCGTCTTACAATTTGTAAACTGGTCATGTTTCCATGATATGCCTTCGTGTTGAAACAGATTTCCCTCAATGGTGGAAATGCAACATAAACATGTGCCGCACTTCCGATGTCCAGTTATTGGGGGAAGATTGACATAGTCACGTAATGTGGGGGCTTTAGTCTTTGGTATAGCTGCTCGAACAATTTGATTCGCTATACTTTTGTCTTTTTTGAAAGCGAAGAGTGGCACTTCAGAAAACTGGGCATCAAGATCTTTCAATAGATGCCAGTTTTGATGGATGGTTTTTTTGAAGAAATTGGATGATGGGCAGAAAGTCGAAACGCAAACTGTGCGTTATAATTGTTTCTTCTCTTTCTTTTTAAGAAGTTCTTCCCGTGGGGTCCACCACGCTCGTTTGATGGCTTGCTTGAGTAATTTTGCTGGGTAGCCTCGATCAAGTAGTCTTTCTTTTAAAGCATTTGCATGGTTCATGTACTCATCCTTGAAGGTACAGTTCCTCCGGATGCGGAGGAACTGTCCTACTGGTAGGTTCTGTTTCAAGCTCCTTGGGTGATTGCTTGAATAGTCCAGCGCTTTATTTCGGTCAGATTTTTTCTTAAAAATAGTTTTCACCTGTTGGCCATTGGAGCAGTAAACTTCAACATCCAAGAAAGAAAGTCGAGTCTTAGATGTTTGAAGACTGAACTGAATATCTTTCATCCTATTGTTGAGCCATTCGTGAAATTCTGTGAGCTGTTCTGAAGTACCTGACCATGTAAAGGAGACGTCATCAATGAACCGGACCCATCCACCGATCCATTGATGGAACGGGTTGTTGTTGTGGATGTATTTGTCCTCGTATTGGCTCATAAATAAAATCGCCAGTTCCGGGGCAAAAGGACAGCCCATGGCTACTCCTTTTATTTGGAAGTAAAAATCATCATTGAACTTAAAGTAATTTTTTGTCAAAGGCATTCTGGCTAGTTCAGGATGAATTCCGTTGGTATTTTAGATGGACGCTCCCGTTTGTTTAGATAGAGTTCTAATACCTCTAGTGCTTGATCTTTATATGAAAAAAGAAAATAAAACAATTAAAATAAACAGATTTGATCAAGGAAATTTTTGACTGAAAGAGTGGTCTGTGGGAATGAGCCATTCCTATCTCATTCCCCTTGTTACTTGCTAAATTGTTGCACAGTACTGGCATTCAGTTTGTTTATTCCAATAATACAATTGGACATTAGGGAGTGCTATTCCGCCGTCATACCAACTACGATGCAGTTTAACCTGTGCTATACGAGCCGGCTTACTGCCCCACACGAGTGTAGAAACCTGTGCTGCTATTTGCTTAAAATACTTCAAAGGCACTGGATACGGCGTGTTCTCCAGGGCATACAAGAAACGGGGTAAGGCCATCCTTTTAAACAAGGCTGCCTTTCCCAACAGCGTAGGCAGAAGTTGCTCCCAGTGTACCACATCTCTTCGTAAACGCTCCAGTGGGGGCGCCACATTTTTGTTAAAGAAATCTGCAGTCCTGCTGTGATATGGACACCCAGATACTTAAAGGTATCATGGGAAATCAGAAGTGGACAGTCTTCAGGGAGACGCAGCGGGTAGTGTAGTGTAGCCCGAAACCTTCCCATAATTGTTGCATGTCTCAAGGAGCACTGGTAGGGAGTGTTCAGGGTCCGACAAATATATCAAGATGTCATCGACATAGAGGGACAGACGGTCCTCCCAGCCTTCCGTCCACCGAATACCTTTCAGGAAGGGGGCACCTCTGATCTTTGCAGCCAGGGGCTCCAGTACCAGCTGTCACTTGTTTTTTGATGAACATGTGGAGGCTTAGACAGAAAAGGATGCTTAGATGGAATGGGTTTTATCTTCTGCCGTTATTGTAAACTTTTAAATTGCCGAACGCTCAGGGTGATTATTTTTAAAGGGTTGCCTGTAAGTTGACTCTTAATTAGACAGCTCATCTGTGTCACGCTGGTGGCTGCGCTGCTGGCCAGGTAGTTGCGCTCTGACCGGGACGGACTGCATCACTTGGAGTGAATTATTTTTAGTGTTGAGTTGAGTCGTATTTGAAATAAAGATCACCATAGCTTGCACCTTAGCTGTTAACAATGTTTTATGCCTCATCCTCTGACTTCAATGCCCGGCCGTGGAGTCCGCAAGTCAGCTGATTGTTGACTCTTTAATTTTAATTATTTAGACAGCTGTCTGACGATCCATGTATTGGGGGCCTCGCATCCAGTTTTGGCCGGACCCCACGTGGGACAGAGCGTCCATTATTCCACATTTGCTCTGCACTTGATTGATTGGGAGAAGTCAGAGGTTGCCCAGTGGGCAAAGGCTGGCTAAAGCAGGATCTGCTAACTGTTTGTCTGCCACTCTGCCAGCCCTCCCGGTGCTGAGGCACACCTGTCCGTTACTCCGTTCACGCTGTGAGCAGGTGGCCGAATACTGTCTGTAAAAGACATCATTGCGCTACTGTACTTGTCTCTGCACCAGAGACCAGCGTTGCAGGCTGTCAGCATTCTGTGCTGTGCACTCTGACTCCTCTGCCCCGAGGTCAAGTAGCCTCTCCCTGAAGCAGCTATTCAGCACGACTGTGGCCACTAACTTGTGAAAAACTGGACTGATGCCTGCATTGCCACTGGTCGAATTGCAACTGCATTGTGCAACGAGAGACAGAGCTCCTGCCGGAGCCCCTGCCTACATTGATATGGATGCCCGCAATATTGAATAAAGACAACAAGTAGGCACCGTCAGAATTTCCCTCACATTAGTAAGTAAGGTTGCTAAATACTGGCCATTTGCTCATGTCAATTTAAGGCTCAAACATAACAGAAAGTTATTTAAAAATTGGGTTTGTAAAGTGTATATATTTTACGATGGACTTTCTGACTTTACTTTATTTATGAGCCAGTTATTAACTTCGCAGCTCCAGAGCACTAAAAAGTGGTCTTATTTTTACTGCTTAAAGTTGCATGATGAGGGGAAAAATGTCGACTTTCGGTGCTTCTTCAGAATTTTTTATAACAGCCAGGACAATAAAATACTAGTCATACTAGTTAAAAAGAGCCTGGTGGTAACCCTAACGGTAAGTGGCAAGGTACAATAGGACCTTCCTGTTACCTGCTCCAGAATAGTGAGCAAAAGTGAAGGCAATAATCGAACCAGGCCAGTCCAACTCCAGTCAGGCTCGCGTTCTTGTTACTGGCAGGAAGGTGACTATGTCACTGAGCAGCATTTGCTGCTGCTTTTGGGTCAGTCAAAGCCTGGTTGGAGCTTGTGGTTATTATGGTGGGAAGAAGGGTTTACATTACTTATCAGGTGACATTTGTGTCAGGGGGTGGCTCTCTGTGCCACATAACAACAAGTACTCTAATGTGGCCGGTCCGTAGCTGTTTCCTGTTGTGTGCTTCTTGCGAATTCTTACACGGTGAATCCTGATTTGTTAATCCTAAACACTTTGCATTCTGAGATTAATACTTTTCTCCTTTCCTATCATAATGCATGGGTATACAAATCCCAGAATACAAAGAACACTTAGTTATAAAAAGCAGACTTGTAATCAAAAGGAACCTTTATTTTCAGGTGTTCTGCAGCTGTTCCAAGATCTTTTTAGAGTTTCTCACAGCTCAAAACGGTATAATTTGTAATATTTAGCCGTTCCCATGGACTTCATTGCTTTGTTTGGCTCGCAAGAAATTTCACTTAGGATTGTTGAAATGTCACTCATAATTGCACTGATGTTTAAAAAATGTCACACGTAGCAATCTGAAACCTTGGCAGCTGTGTACTCTGTTACATTTTCTGAGTATTTTTGGGCCCAGGCATTTATTATTTTAAAAATTAAGCACTGGTAAAGCTCGGTGCGGGAAAGTCTGTGGGCTTTTGTTTAAGTATTCTTGTTAATCACAGCTCGTGAAGGGGCTGTGATTAACACGAATACTTAAACAAAAGCCCACAGACTTCCACGCACCACGCTTTACCAACAAAAGGGTAGAGCACGTTTAAAAACACAGCTTGTACTTACACGCTGCGTTTTTAAACTTGTTCTACTCTTCTGTTAGTAGCGCGGTGTGGGGAAGACTGTGGGCTTTTATTCAAGTATTTGTGTTAATCACAGCCCCTTCCTCCTTAGGAAGAGGTGTGGAGCAGCGGCTCCAGACCACAGAGTTCATGGTGCGGTCCCCGGCTCAGGCGGCAGGTTATCCCAGCACCATGTGACTCTGGGCAATAGCTTGCTTAATTTTCCCGATGGCTCCAAGTGCTGGGACACCTCTGTTGGAGGTAGCAGTGCGCTTTACAAATGCTGGCATTCATGAGCTGTGATTAACATGAATACTTAAACAAAAGCCCACAGACTTCCCTGCACCGCGCTTGACTAACAAAAGGGTAGAGCACGTTAAACTTGCTGTACTCTTCTGTTAGTAGCGCGGTGTAGGGAAGACTGTGGGCTTTTGTTTAAGTATTCGTGTTAATCACAGCCCCTTCCCCCTTAGGAAGAGGTGTGGAGCAGCGGCTAGGGTGCCTGACTCCAGACCACAGAGTTCACGGTGCGGTCCCCGGCTCAGGCGGCAGGTTATCCCAGCACCATGTGACTCTGGGCAATAGCTTGCTTAATTTTCCCGATGGCTCTAAGCGCTGGTACACCTCCGTTGGAGATAGCAGTGCGCTTTACAAATGCTGGCATTCATGAGCTGTGATTAACATGAATACTGAAACAAATGCCCACAGACTTCCCTGCACCGCGCTTGACTAACAAAAGGGTAGAGCACGTTTAAAAACACAGCATGTAAGTACACGCTGTGTTTTTAAACTTGCTGTACTCTTCTGTTAGTAGCGTGGTGTAGGGAAGACTGTGGGCTTTTGTTTAAGTATTCATGTTAATCACAGCTCGTGAAGGGGCTGTGATTAATACGAATACTTAAACCAAAGCCCCCAGTCTTCCCTGCACAGCAAGTGGCCCAAACCAGCCTCACTCAAGCGCCTTGAGACCCTCTGGGTGAGTAGCGCGCTATACAAATCACTTAACTTGAACTTGAACTTACCTTAACTCCTATGGGCAAAACCTCATCAAGGAAGTGCTTTTCGCGCCCCTCGCTTTTTAAAGCGGCGGCATGAATTCTCTCTCGGGATGTCCTATGTGTGCGCGCTCACAGGAAGAGAGTTGCGCGCACCTTATTGGGAACAGTGTTTCCAATCATTCCAAGGACTCAATCTCCTCAATGAAATTATGAGCCACAAGTCTGTCAAGCTCAACCTTTAGGGGCCCCAACATCATATTGGGAACCCTTCTGACTTTATGCACACATGGTACAGCATTCTTTTTGAGAATAATATGGTGCTCAAAGTCAACAATCCAAGTTTGTCACTGAACACTTGTGGAAATTCATCAAAGAAGATATTAGTGCCAGCACCATCATTTACTACTATTACCTGGTCAAAGGCATTATGTGCATTTGGATTGAGAATTATTCCCAAGTCTCTTTGGCGTCTCCAACCGAAGAAGTTGTCTCCTCGTCTGGCTACATAGATTTTGCCAATGGTTTCCCTACTCTTTTTTTTTTTTTAAACCTTTATTATAGCATTCAAGAAAATACAGGCATGGGCCTACAACCGCGGGGGCTAGCCGCTAGATAGAGTAAGAACACCGATATTACAGTACTACACAGCCCATCAGCCGACAACCCGGAGGTTCGGCGGCGATTCAGGACAAAACTGGTATAAGAATGCATAATTAAGTTTCAGAGTGAGTCAAAGGTTTTGTTTTGTATTATATGAGAGAGGATCAGGTGCCATACAATCAAACCAGATAATGAGGGGGACAGGGTAAGAAACCGGATAGACACATAACCACTGTGATGGAGAATCGGCACCAAAGGATACAGATCGATGCAAATGAACACACAATATACATTCCATGTTGCGCCAATTCTCGGAGCCTGCCCACCCGCAAATCGGATATCAGAAAAGCATGAGTACTAGAAAAAAGCATACGATAAAAGTCCGAATGATTCGTAGCTATACTGATCCTTAAGAAAGAAAAGAAAGGAAAAGAAAGGCCATAGAAAATAAAAAAGGCAAAATAAAAAAAAAAACCTTCCAGCCCCACACCCTGCACCCCTGCAGATGGCTACAGCCTAACCCCACTAGCAGCGTGCCTGTCGCCCCTAATAACTAAAACCCTAAAGGAAGGAAAAAGAATGGAGGAGGGCATAGACATTCTGGCTCCCAGCCCCTTTAGACCCCCCGCTAGATACAGCCACCCCCTATCAATAAAAGAACACTTCTGATAACACTATAGAAGAGAGTAGAGGGTACCGGAAAACACCGCCCAGCCTCTTAGAGCAAGCAGTTACAGGTCGAACACTTGTGAAAGTCACTCCTATCCTTCCCAACCTAGTCAATCCTAACCTTGGCCCTTCCGAACAAGAACACGGACCCCTCCCGTCCAGACCCAAAGGCACACAAAGAGGTAATAAAGGAGAAAAGAGTCATCAAAAATCAATCCATGGCGACTCGCAGGCAGTAGGTCCACGGGAACTTTAGATGCTGAAGACCTCTCCCTCCTGGCTGAACAGTCCCAATGTATTCTGCACAGGAGTCGTAGAGTCACCAAGAGAGGGGAAGACGACCACAAAGTGAAAGGAAAGTCACAAACAAAAGTCTCCGGGAGGGGAACGCCCTTTGACATCTCCAGAGCTGGTAGCGGCGGAAGGTTCGGTGATACCATAACATCCTCGGGAACACATTCTCCCAGGGCACCATTCGATGGTTCCAATGCCGGTTTCCTCACGGGGTCAAAATGCCCACGGTTTGAATGGCTGCAGATTCCAGTTTCAATCGTAAGGCCGGGTCCGGGTCTACCAAGAACATCTCTGATAGGCGCGAGTCCAATTTGCTCAATAAGACATCAACCTGTGATCGAAACGCCCAAATTTCCGCCAGCACTGACTTCAGCGATGGCTCATGCATCGTTCGATCCACGGTCTCGTTCCCGATATCAATCCCAATCACCTCCCCGGGCGAATCAGACATCCTCGGGGGGGGGGGGGGGGGGACAAACAGGATCGCGAACGTGCAGATGCGGAGGGTGACCGGTCTTTGCTCGCAGCACGGTCCACACCGTTAAGGCCGCAGGCCAGAGTCCCCGTATCACGAACCTCGGCGGCCCCACTTACCGGGTCCGCGGGACGGGGACCCCCACTCACAGCCAGCAATAAGCAGGATCACTCCTCCATCGATAATGAGCTATTGAAACGATCACTGCCAAATTCGGGCTTAGACAAAGCCTCCACTCCAGTTGACCGGACCCAGCCTGGTTCTTCTGGCCAGTGTTATTGCACTGCAGCCCAGCTGTGAAAGTACTCGAGGCCCCGGCTTCACCGCTGGAGCAGGCCGCAAACTTCAACACGACAGAACTTCTTCCAACAAGCCGATAAAAGTTTCCGGATTTCACCATCGGTGTGCGGAACAGTTCATGCACACAGAGACCGGGCGTAAAGTCAGGATAATGCACAGGATATCGCGGCGGGTTACGGAGGTCGGCGGAGCCGGGAGCCTAAGCAGCCATCTTGTTTGCTGACGTAGCTCCTCCTCCGGTTTCCCTACTCTTGAAATGTATCCTCATAACAGTATTACCAGAAACATCAATATGAGCACCACCCAGGGTGGGAAGGACAGACAGTCCACTGTGCCTCAGGGTTTGCGGGTCACCGGGTACTTTCTACCATACCTTGTGGGAAGGCCCCAAAATTATCTAATACTGGGAGGCTATCATGAATACTATCACACAGGTTTGTGACCCTACTGTCCCCCCAGATCCCAAGCGATGTCTCCTCAACATTTGGGAACCGACGGACCTTAATCATTTGGCTCAGACTGGGCAACCTTGGGTATGATGCTGGCTAAACGGAATATAGTTCAGCATTGGGGTGCGCAGACAGTCCCCAGGCATAGGCAATAGAGTGAAGACATGGATAGAAGGTAGTTTATATCCACAGAAAATGCCCCAAGAAATGGACACGGGTGTGGGGCAAGTGGAATGCCTACAGAGGGAATATTTGTACCCCACCCCTTGAAGAATCGGACTCAGAACGGAGTGACTAATGGACACTCTCACCGTCTGCATAGCTTATGAGAATTAAGTATTCATAGTGTACATAGGAGGGGGGGGGCATACGGCAATGTATATATATCAGATGCCATTATTTCTGTATTGTCGCGGCTGTGCTTACTGTGTGTATTTACGATTTCTGGATTTTTGTATTCCGTACCAGTTATTGGAAAAGAACAATAAAAATGTTTTTTTTAAAAGTATGAGCACCACCATAGCTTACTGGGTTAATATCAGGAGGGAGAAGTTGGATGTCAGGAAACATCTTGTCCCACAACTCATTACCTACCATCGTGAAGGGAAACCTGAATCCGCTAAAACAACAAACAATTCACTGCCAATCTCAACTTCACACTCAGTCATGCTTATGGAGTCAGCATCCACCACACCATCACTTCTTACATTCCACACTACCGTTTCTGGGTTGTCTTTTATAGTTTCCACACTTTCTACAGTGCGCACCCTCCCACCAGATCCTCAAACTCTGACGTAGTGACCCTTAATCCCACACTTGTTTCAGGTGGAATTTTTTGCATAACAATTAGGGTTATTGGAAGTATGATTGAGACTCGCACAACAATAGCATTTATTTTTTGATGATTCATCAGGAACGTTGACCCTAGGTGTCTGAAACACCTTGCAGACATTGTCACCGGGGTCTTGTGAAACATCTATGTACATTAGTTCATGAATGCTACTTGAGTGGGAACATTCTCAGTCACAGGTTTTTGCGCCTTCATTTCCTTGACCCAACTGGAAGTGTTCTCTACACCCTCCACAATAGCAAAAGCTTCCTAAAGTGAGGGATTCTTTGACAGAAGCTTCTCTCGCACTCTGGAGCTGTTGGTACATCTGACCAACTGCTCGCGGATTAAGGAGTCTGTTAAATTGCCAAATTTGCAAGTGCGGGCCAGTGTTTTCATAGAAGCAATGTAATTTCCAACCTTTTTATTGGGTTCTTGGACTCTCATAAATAATTTGTCGTTCAAGCACAACATTAATCCGTGGACCAAAGTAAGCTTCAAGCATTTTTATAGACGTATCAAAAACATCTCCAGGCTCACCATCCCCCTCACCAATAGGTCGTTCATCAATTCTCTCGTAAATATTGCAGCCCTCAATACCCAAATTGTGAAGAAGAATGGCTTGTTTCCTATGTGCAGAGAATTTTTCACCACATATTGCCATTAGGAATCAAATAACTTCCATCTTTTCCAGGGAAGTAAAGGTTCACCTTTCTCGCAAAGGAAAGCTGGGGTTTGACTCATCGACGTTGTTGATATGCTGGCAGAATAAAACAGTATTTAGACAAAAATAAAATTTGTGGAATATATACTATTTAAAGTTATTGCAGTATATACCATTTAAAGTACTTGCAGTAAACAAAGAAACACGCATGAATTCGCTGCGGAAAACTGAGCCAGAGCGTTCTCTGTGTGGCCGTTGCTATGGAAACCACGCGTGAAGAGAAACAAAGATGGCGGCAAGACGTATGCAACGCGTGTAGCGTGATGACATACACATTTGGATCCACTGCTTGAGAGCAGACTCGAGCGGCTCATGAACACAAGCGCGAGCCACAAGAAGAGACGTTGAGTGCTCAAAGGCTGTAATAAAGTTAAAAGTTTACCAAATTGGATCGCAGTTCAACCGGCTCATACTTCAGAAAAGCGTCTTGTAGATGTGTTGATTAAGCGCTGATTGCCTCAGATTGTCGTGAAGTCGAAATTGAGGTTGAAGTTAGGCTGAAGTCCGTGGGTTCAACGGGAAGTTGGTGGTGAGCTTGTCCCCCACAAGTATCACTCGCCGCTAGTGTTAAAATGACGGACACTGGATAAGATAGTAGAGATTTATTGGCATTTTATCGCACCACCAGCAGACACTGCCAGCTTGTCAGTCCCCCAGTCTCCCACTGTCTCAACAGAGACATTATCATGGAGACTTAGAACACTCAGCACGAGTTGGAATGTAAGGCATACCTGACCAGCCACCACAACAAAAACCTCTTCAGTGTGTATAAATAATTGGATCCTTGGTAATCCCATCTGTATCTAATCAGCTGGCACTTACACAAATTTGCCTCCTTTTTGGTTAGATGTAAAACATTTATGTATAGTACATATGAACAAAAACATACAAGGGTGGAAAAAGTAAGCCAACATTTAAAACTTATTCTTTTATTAATTTTCGGATAAAAACAGATTATACAGTACAGTCTAGAAGGGGAAATAATATACTGCATGCTGACCCCAGCAGACATAGTAAAATAATCAAATAACACATTTTCAAAGGAAAGTATTGTAGAGAATAATATTATGTGTTGCCCTCATAGAGATCATCTATCAATGATTTCAGTTTCTAAAACAGTTAACTCGCTGCTTGGTCATAGTAACATTTGATTACAAAGCTCGTTATTCACTGTTTATGCGCCATAAAGACCTTCCAGCCAAGCTGACAGGACTCTCAGACAGCCCGTCTGCTTTAAATGAAATCAGAAAGTACTGCTCAAGGAAGTGGAAGGAAGGCAGGTAATGTACTAGATGTTGGTCGAGGGTGGGACGGGGATACATAGACCGTGTCATATATGGCTCCTCCATTACTGCTCTTCCACTGCATATCATTTGAAAAGCAGGGTCAGATTATTTTGTGGACCATATATAACATTCACACTTGTTGTCTATTTCATGTCACTCAGAACCCCTCAGTGAAAGACATCTTAATAATTCAGTTTCCCATATATATATATATATATATATATATATATATATATATTACCTACTGGCGATAGCCAGTAGGTATATATAGTTAGGATTTTTTTCCTATGGGACTTTTGAAAATTCTATGTCTAATAACTTTGGCGTTTGTGGACGGAATCGGCTGAAATTTTCAGGAAAATGGCACATTTTGTTTCTGAGCAGCTCCTGAAAATTTGGGGGGGGTTCGTCAAGGGGGGGCCGAGAAAAAAGGGGGGTCCCAAAACGCGTTTTTCCCATGTTAATTTCCATAGGGCGGTTGGACTCACTTTTAGCCCGAACGGCTGAATGGATTTTCACGAAACTTGGCAAAATTGTAGGGACTGTTAGCCCGATGTGCCTTTGCTAGGTCTCAATATATGTGCTTCAGTGGATTTTGAGAAATTAACGTTTAAATCAAGATATATATCTGTAACAGCGCTCCGGGCAGCGATCCGGTTAGCGAACTTTTCGCGTATCGGAACTTTGCAAAGCGAAGCTGATTGGCTCTCCGGTGTCTGTCAACATTCTAAACAGTCCGGTGCGGCCGCCATCTTGTCTCTCGGTAGGATCGAGAGACAAGAGGAGGCCAAAACAAAGGGGGAAATGAAGGAAAGGGGGCAAGGTAGACCCCTCCTGACCCCCTGGGATTGATGAGGGGGATATTATAGAGCCACGCCGGGCCCAAAAAAAAAAAAAAAAAAATCCGATTTTTTCGCCGTAGAGACGCGTCTTGGTTCGCGAACCGGGCAGCTAACCGGGCAGCTAACCGGGAAGCTAACCGTCAGTGTAACCCAAAAAAAAAAAAAAATCCGATTTTTTCGCCGTAGAGACGCGTCTTGGTTCGCGAACCGGGCAGCTAACCGGGCAGCTAACCGGGAAGCTAACCGGCAGTGTAACCCAAAAAAAAAAATCCGATTTTTTCGCCGTAGAGACGCGTCTTGGTACGCGAACCGGGCAGCTAACCGGGCAGCTAACCGGGAAGCTAACCGGCAGTGTAACGGGAGTCTGAGGAGTAGCTGATTGGCTGTCAATATTGTAAACAGTCCGGAGCGGCCGCCATCTTGTCTCTCGGTAGGATCGAGAGACAAGAGGAGGCCAAAACAAAGGGGGAAATGAAGGAAAGAGGGCAAGGTAGACCCCTTCTGACCCCCTAGGATTTATGAGGGGGATATTATAAAACCACGTGGGGCCAAAAAAAAACAAACAAAAAAATCCGATTTTTTCGCCGTAGAGACGCGTCTTGGTACGCGAACTGGGCAGCTAACCGGGCAGCTACCGGGAAGCTAATCGGCAGTGTAACGGGAGTCTGAGGAGAAGCTGATTGGCTGTTATCATTGTAAACAGTCTGGAGCGGCCGCCATCTTGTCTCTCTGTGGGATCGAGAGACAAGAGGTGGAAAAAAAAAAGGTGTAAATGAATGAAAGGGGTAAGGCAGACCCCTCCTGAACCCCTAGGATTGATGAGGGGGCTATTAAAGTTCCCTGGGGGGTGAAAAAAAAAAATTTGCGATTTTCGCGGTAAAGGTGCTTCCTGGTACGTTAACCGGGCAGCTAACCGGCAGCGTAACGGGAGTCCGACATATTGTGTTTTTTGAACGTTTGTGATATGTGCACGTGTGGATTTTGTCTAATTAAGGTTAAAAAATATATATATATCTTTAAGCGTGTTCTGGCGCGCTTACGTTTTGGGTTTGGTTTGCGCTGCAGAGACGATACGTCACGGTTATGCGATGCATCATGAGGCGTCTCACGGGCTACGTGATACGTCACTTAATAAAGAATATATTTTACAGCTATAGATATTAGCTTTTAAAAAACCAATGAAATTCACAGAAAAAACCATAGGTTATAGACCATATATAGTTAGGAATTTGCATTTACAAAACCTTGAAAATTCACTGAAAAAACCATAGGTTATAGACCATATATAGTTAGGGATTAGCATTTAAAAAACCTTATTTTATTTGCACAAAACCATTGAAATTCCATATATAGTTAGTTGCACTAACTATATATCGCGGACCCGCAATCCACTGCTAATGATGTCACATATTACATCATTCATGACATGGTCAGTGACATCACTGATGACATCACTGATGACATCTCAAATGACATCACTGATGACATCACTGATGACAACACCCAGTGACTGTATGTTTCTGTAAAGTTAAAATATGTCTTACATATTGAAGAATGAGTGGATGTATAAGTGTCTGGATGAAGGATTTAGTAGGTGCATGACTGTCTGTATGAGAGAATGATTAAATGTGTCTCACTGAGTGCATGGGTTAGTGATTAAAGTGTCTTAATTTGGCAATCAATATTTATGTTCTTCTGTAAACTGCTGCATGTTTAAATCAGTAGCTATATCAGTAACTATATGGGTTATTGAATGGTTGCCCAAGTATTTGTATGGGAGACTGAGTGTGTGTGTGGGTGGCTGGGAGGTGTATAACTCTGTGCATAGATGTGTGAGCGGTTGATTCCCTAGGTGTATGGGTTCAAAAGTGCATGTAGAAACAGCTGTATGGACAGTTGACTGTGTGCATGAGTATATTGGTGAGTGAATGGATATCTCAGTTCTACATGTCAAAGTAAGTACATATGTAAAGCACACTCCATGTGAGAGTTGACATATATAAATAACTGAACATAAGAGTCAGTGAATGTGAGAGTGGCTGTATGAATCATTGTGAACTTGTATCAAGGATTGTATAAGAGAGTAAATATGTGTTAGTATATGTTTGAATAAGTAAGGTGTGTATAACTGTATAGTTAAGGAAATGGAGATGTGATTGATTCTTTGCATGACTGAATAGGTGTGTGAGTAACTCCATGGATGTGTGACAGTCTGTGAGTGCCTGTTTACACTGAGTGTATCAAAGGTTATATTAGAGTCTGAAGATGTATTATCACATAAATGATATCATCAGTGATGTAATCAGTAATGTCAAATGAGATGTCAGTGATGTCATCAGTGATGTCATTTGAGATGTCATCAGTGATGTCATCAGTGATGTCATTTGAGATGTCATCAGTGATGTCATCAGTGATGTCACTGACCATGTCATGAATGATGTAATATGTGACATCATTAGCAGTGGATTGCGGGTCCGCGATATATAGTTAGTGCAACTAACTATATATGGAATTTCAATGGTTTTGTGCAAATAAAATAAGGTTTTTTAAATGCTAATCCCTAACTATATATGGTCTATAACCTATGGTTTTTTCAGTGATATATATATATATATATATATATATATATATATATATATATATATATATACTAGCAGCCTGTCCCGACGTTGTCCGGGTATGAATTGCTGCCGGCCACTAGTATATTGTTTTGTAGGATTTCGTTTAGATAGAATTTCTTATCTGTGACAGGCCTGTGAAACGCTCCAATTCACAGTGCACTGCTGATGCACTTAAGAGTGCGCGTTCAGTAGTGTGTGAACTCGAGTTTCCCTACTTTATTTTTCCTTGCAATATTATATAGCGCGAACTCGACAACATGGCATGAGCACAATTTACATTACAGAAGAACACATTCATTTGTGGTAGGCACGGGGAGACAAAGCGATTTGCCTGGAATCACAGGATGTTGAGCGGATGCCAAGATTCAAACGTAGCTCCCCAGCTCTAAAGTTTGCAATTCTAGAACTTGTGGCGGGAGGTGTGTCTAAAAGTGTATGTCATTGCTGGCCATCAATGAGAGAGACCTGTGCATTTTTCAATTGGGTGGTGAAAAAATATGTGTATGTTGCTGGAGATGTAGGCCGCCGTGCCACCAATGTACTTACTGGGGAAGGGTAAACACCCATTATTCCGCAACTTTCTTTCCGCATACCATCACTCCGCATACTTTCATTACGAAAGTACCATGACTCTGCAATGCGGTTATAACGCATGCCATTACATTTTATATGCTTTTACCACGCATACATTTACAACGAAATTCGTTGTCAATGCATGAATGGCAAAAGCATGTTTTTTTAAATATGTTTGGATAAGGTAAGTATGGGTATAGGGGTATATGTTTTGGGGTACTGATGTATATGTTTTGGGGTGTTTGGGTATTTTAAGGGTTCAGATATAGTTTTGGGTTATGGGGTACAGGGGTAGTTTTAGGGTTTAGGGATAAGTATGGGTTTTGGGGTACAGGGGTATTTTTAGGGTTCCGGGCTAGGTTTGGGTTTTGGGGAATAGGGGTATTTTTAGGGTTCAGGGGTAGGTTTGGGTTTTGGGGTACAGGGGTATTTTAAGGGTTCAGGGCTAGGTTTGGGTTTTGGGGTACAGGGGTATTTTTAGGGTTCAGGGCTAGGTTTGGGGTACAGTGGTATTTTAGGGTTCAGGGGTAGGTTTGGGTTTTGGGGTTCAGGGTTATTTTTAGGGTTCAGGGCTAGGTTTGGGTTTTGGGGTACAGGTGTATTTTTAGGGTTCAGGGCTAGGTTTGGGTTTTTGGGTACAGGGGTATTTTAAGGGTTCAGGGCTAGGTTTGGGTTTTGAGGTACAGGGGTATTTATAGGGTTCAGGGCTAGGTTTAGGTTTTGGGGTACAGGGGTATTTTTAGGATTTAGGGGTAGGTTTGGGTTTTGGGGTACAGGGTATATTTATAGGGTTAAGATGGGTTAGTGTTTAAGGGTGTTGGGGTATTTTAAGGAGTAAGGGTGGGTTATGATTATGGGGTGCAGGGGTATTTAAAGGGAGCAGGGTGGGATTAGTACACAATATGAGACATGGCATGAAGGGCGGAATGTACCACACGCCCCCAGCGTTTGTCACGCTCACAGCACAACGCAGACACGCCCACAAGGGACTACTTTGCTGGCACGGGTCTTTTACCTTTTAAATGTATATGGTGGGCGTCTGCATAGCCTATGTCCTTCGGCTGCAACTGCCCTTTCCAACGCTGTATTGGGTGTTCTGATTGGTGCTGTGGTTCCTGAGATTATCCGCCTCAAAGGTTTGGGGTCTCTCTTTATTATATTAGTATGGATATATATATATATATATATATATATATATATTACCCAAAAAAACATAACCTCACTACTCAGAGCATGAACTATGATCTTACTATTTATAGTGCACAAGAAACCAATCATGTTCTTCCCATTTGGTTTCATAATTTTACAAAAATCTTTCCACTGCGTCATCAAACCGACTGTTGCTTCTCTATGTGAATACATTCCTTCAAATCCAGAACAGTCAACCATTTCCTGAATTCGGATATCCTACACGGTTTTAATTCTACTAGATACAGTTTATCTTCTGTCTGTTCACTCGGAGACCAACATCTTTCTTTATCTCTACAACCTTGTTTGTCTGTCAATTCTTTTTTTAAATCACAAAACCTTTATCCTTCTCTAACTCATTAGCCATTACCATATTGCTCCATAAAAAAGATAATCCCAAAACTCATGAATACTTTATATTCTATGAACTAATGTAATTTCTTGCACCATTGTACCCAATTTTTAGCAATCACCTAACCTCACTTTAAGAGATGTAATTTGGATATTTTCCTTGTGGACCAGTACAATTGCATGAGTATTTTCTGTTGCATCACAAACCTGGGCTAACACAATTCCTAATGGACCACTCTGCCCAAACCTTCCTTGAAGTAAAGATAGCAAAACCTCAGCAATAGCAAAATGAGTTGCAAGCTCCTTCCTAAATCAGAAAAGCGCGAAGGTGCCAAAAGCAGAAATTAGGTATTGCCATTGAAAAATCTGAACATAATGTTTAAATGTTGCACATACAAGGAATGACTGATCTTAACGGCTTCTTGCTCATGGAGCCTGAGGTGCCCCTTATCACCCGTTTATGTTTTAGGTTTGGAAGCTCGTTGAAGATGTGTTCATTTTAAGTTTTGTTTTTTCTTCAACTTTAAATATTTAATGTGTTGGTAGGGGTGAATATGATGGCAATGAATGTCATGATATTTACAGGACTAACAACAGCAATATCAGTAAATGCAATGTCAACGTATGCCACCACTTGTACCCGCACAATGCCTGTGAATGCAGTGCCAATGTATACCGTAACTTGTGCTCGCACAGCAGCACCAACATCAGCAATAATGATACCAAAACCAGTGTATTCTGTGATCCACGCTCATCCAATATTATTATTGTTGTGAATAAGAACCATGTTATTGTGCGTTCAGAAGAGAGCAAATATAATCTAGTTAATACCAGTACAAATGGTATCAATGTACAAAATGACAACTGTATGCGTAATGATAATGTCGACAAAAATTATACCATTGGCTGCCATTTTACTTTTCGGAGTTGTCATGAACTCAAATCATTGCAGTCGGATTGACCCAAGGTGACCTCTCCATCAATCCTGAGTCAGAGATATGTGGTCGGGCAGGTCCTGCAACCAGTGCCCACGCCTATCGAGTACTAGGTCACAGGTGTCAGTCCCCGATAAACTTAAGACAAACACGCACCCAGGGAAAATCCTGATTGATTCTACAGATAGATAGTTGCACCACAAGCAAGTCTGAGATCATTGACCCCAATAAAACCTGTTTGGCCAAAGGCTTACTTTCCCCAGAAGTACCACAAAGCTAGATACCACATGTAGATAGGCACACTCAACCAATCAGGACACAATGGGCACACCACCCTTTGGGGCCGATTACGATGTCGGTCTGAGTTGCCTCCAACCGACCTTCGGTCGGCCGTTCCGACCGCCTGATTATAATGTGACTGAACACCATTCGGTCCATGCTCCCATTTCTCAATGGGGGCTTGTGCTACGGCCATAAACCAGCTGTAATAGAGGCTCCCATAAAGATATGGGTGTGTGTGCAAAACCCTGCACCCTGTGGCAGGCACCCCATGGTGCCAGCCACACAGTGCAGGGAATTACAGGGGGGCACCCTAGGTACCACCCCAGCCACCAACCGTAGACTGTGGAGGCAAGGAGGCCCTCCTAGGGGCCCCCAAAAGTCACTTCCCGGCAGCTTTTTCCATGTCGAAAAGGCCAGCCCGGAAAGGCCGTCAGAAACCGACATTGTAATCCCGACGGCGGAAACGCCTTCCATAGGGGATTATGCTGTGAGTCTGACCGGCCGTAAGACTCCAAGAGCCAGTCGGAGCTGCAACGTAATGACTGGCTGGTTTACAATCTGACCGCCAACATCGTAATTCGGTGGTTGGACCGCAAACCAACCGTGTCACTGTCCGTCAGCTTTTGACTAGCGGTCGGAGTCTTTCTGACCAACATCGTAATCAGCCCCATAGTGATCTCGCTGTCCTCATGCCGGACATCTGTACACATACACACTGTTCCACACTAGCTCTCCCTAAGGTCGAGCGCCATCTGTGTCCTTATCAGATGCCTGCGTTTGTTGATGTACAACTGATGTTTTTTCGAGTGTAGCAAAATGTTTTATTGTACCTCATGAACTGTATAAATGGGCGGCCAAAACTTTGTACATCGAGAGATTTTGAGCAGACCCATTTTGTCCAGGTTCTCGCGGCTGCTGCATTTATTTAAACCAACTTGTTCGTGCTTTGCCAAACCCCTCTTGTCTTTTCATTTTTTTAAGGTAAATGTATATCTGATTAACAAAAGCAGTCACTTAGGGATGTAATCTGATTGAATTTTTTTGGCACCCTCAATAAATTGAGATGCAGCATAAAAACACACACCTTGACGGTAAAGATTAAGAAAATACCTACCAAACCTACATTATTACAATCCAGATATGAGTACCAGTATTTGGACACTGCAGAGGAAGCAATCAAGTGGAATAAACGGCCTAATTGGGCTCAGTATGTTTGTTAATTACTGTGTCAGCCGTACTATTTTATCAATGTGGAGGTACCGTTAAAGTTTAGTGCAATCTGCCATATACCTGGGATTTTATTATATTCCAGATTAGTTACAAATCTACCTTTGCAGCTCTAGCCATTAGTTTTGATGCAGCATGGTTAGGTCTTCCTGGAGAAATAATAAAGTACTCTGTTTTGTGAAGTTTAAATTCTTAGTCCAAGCCTCTGTCACACAAAGCCAATACTTCACTTCAGGCAATAAGCTTATGCCTCAAAGATCCCTTGTAGGTATTGGGCAACATGAGTTGCTGGCCTGCAACCTTCCACTAGGCATCCTAGTGGCTTCATAAACTAGTGGCAGAACCCGGGCAAAACGCACAACTGGAATATCCCACAGAGATTAAACTGGAGAGGACTGCAAGAATTCTATTGGGATTCACTTAATGAATCTTTAAATAAAGGACGAAAATTACATGAGAACTTTACCTCCCTGTGTGGACACCAAGAGTCGATAAACCTTCTGAGTTTAACTGGTGCGACCGTTGATGGGACATATTGGAGCACCTGTAGACTGGGTCACTTGAGATTATTGACTTAGCAAACCTATTCTGCTTGCCCTGTATTTGTCTATTATATTTAAATAGTTTTTGAAGGCTGCTAAATCAGTCTGTGCAAACAACTGGTAAGTCGCATGGCGTGATTAACAAAAACAATCATTGTGTGAATTGTTATGACCATTTTAATTCCCCATCAATAGAGCCATAGCACTAATCAAGGATAAACCTTTGTTCTTTGACACATTGTTGTCTTGAATATATTTTCAGCTCATTTTAAATCTGCTCTTATAGACAGTGAATTGGTACGTTGTTAGAGTCCCTTTGACTGTGACTGCTTTGTTGTATACAGCTGTGGTTGTCTTCTAAGATGACTATTCCTAGTGACTTAGAGTCCCCAGACCTTCGATGCAATGTGGAGTTACTTGACTCCGTCCTGTGACTTGCTGACGGACTTCATACATCACCTCTCACTTGCTAACATAAGATATTCTTTAGGTAAACTCCCTTCCCAAAAGCATGCGTCCTTCTTTGGTTACTTGCTTCCTCTAGGTGCATCTGTGCCCCTACTTGCCAATCCCATTCTATTAGGTCTCCATTGAGCTGCTTGCTGCCTTCTCATAGCAGTTCTCCACCTGTTGTGCGAGCACTTTGCTTGTTCTCAACCGATTCTGTAGAGCTCTTGCATAGTATGTGCCCCATGTGATTGCTTGCTAGAGTTGGCAGTTGTCAAGTTCTCCAGAACTTACATCATTGTAGAGCAAGACATTACAATGTGCTTTCAGTAATCTTGGCGGTAAGCACCACTAGTCGTGTTCCTGAAAAGTGAAACTTCAAATCAAATGTAACTGAAGTCTGGCTTTACTAAAGTATGGCGTCACAGTACCCTCCATTACCCAATATAGGAAACCACTTTGAAACTTGGTCATTCGCCATATACCAGCATCTTCCTCATTACAAACTGCATTATACTGAAATGTTGCCATGCCAAATGACCCCACACCAGCACAGTGTTTACAACGCACTACAGCCATTCTTATCTTGAGATCTGCTGACCCCTGGGGGTCTGCAACATCTACTCGGGGAGGAGGGGGATCCGTGACAGTGTACAAAATGAAATACAATTAGCAGGTAAAGGACATTTGAAAAAAAGCAAAATTAAAAATTATCAGTGTTAAAATGCTCTGTACGTGTGAAGGAAATTGGAAGTTAAAAATTAAGCTGATATCCTTATATTCATTGGTGGGAGGAGCGAATGTACAGCAAATGAAACCTAGAATAGACGATTGCCTCAATTTAAGCAACACTCGAGTGAGCTGGCCAGCGGAGAGCATAAAGACAGTGAGATGCTAAAGTCTGAATTTGCCTTTTAGAAATAAAAGTACTTTTTAGGTCTCGCCTTTACCATTCCGCAGGAATGGGAAATGGGGAGAATTCAAGTCGGCTATTTTCTCTTCAAACCAAAGGGCTTAGCCCCGCGGTTTTCATGCTGTTCACGTGAACCACGTGATAACATGCACGCGCATTCAGGGCCAGCCAGCCCAGCACATCAAAGGGCTTCTCCTCCCCTAATTATTCATGGCCGGCCACAGGCCGGCCTTACTTTCAGTTTCCCGGAACAGCTTCTCCTCACCTAATTAGGGGAGGAGAAGCCCTTTGATGTGCTTCACACCAATGCGCCTCAGTCATTCCTCTTGTTTGTATTTGCTTCCAGACTCCGATCTGCTCATGTGCACAAGACCCTTTACACATTACACTCATCTGCCTGAAGTGGGAGTTTTAAACAAGCAAAGCTGGTCCTTCTGTACTTGCAGTTTCACTTCTAATGTGTGTTGTTATTTATCATGATTTTTAGCTGAGGTGTATCACGCTCGTTCATGAGTTTGATCGCTTCATACTGTGAAATGTTTTCTAAGTTGTTTTTGATTGTCTTACCGCTGGAGGTCTCCCTGTGCTACATTTAGCCTCTGACACATGCAACGCCACGCAACCACGCAACGCCACGCAACCACGCAACGCCACTCAACCATGCAACGCCACTCACACATGCAACGCCACTCACACATGCAACGCCACTCACACATGCAACGCCACTCACACATGCAACGCCACTCACACATGCAACGCCACTCACACACACATGCAACGCCACTCAACTACGCAACGCCACTCAACTACGCAACGCCACGCAACTACGCAACGCCACGCAACTACGCAACGCCACGGATGCAACGCCACTCACACACACATGCAACGCCACTCACACACACATGCAACGCCACTCACACACACATGCAACGCCACTCACACACACATGCAACGCCACTCACACACACATGCAACGCCACTCACACATGCAACGCCACTCACACATGCAACGCCACTCACACATGCAACGCCACTCAACCACGCAACGCCACTCACCTATGCAGCGCAACTACGCAACGCCACGCAACTACGCAACGCCACGCAACTACGCAACGCCACGCAACTACGCCACGCAACTACGCAACGCCACTCAACTACGCAACGCCACTCAACTACGCAACGCAACTCACCTACGCAACGCCACTCAACTACGCAACGCCACTCAACTACGCAACGCCACTCAACTACGCAACGCCACTCAACTACGCACGCCACTCAACTACGCACGCCACTCAACTACGCAACGCCACTCAACTACGCAACGCCACTCAACTACGCAACGCCACTCAACTACGCAACGCCACTCAACTACGCAACGCCACTCACACATGCAACGCCACTCACACATGCAACGCCACTCACACATGCAACGCCACTCACACATGCAACGCCACTCACACATGCAACGCCACTCACACATGCAACGCCACGCACACATGCAACGCCACTCACACATGCAACGCCACTCACACACGCAACGCCACTCACACACGCAACGCCACTCACACACGCAACGCCACTCACACACGCAACGCCACTCACACACGCAACGCCACTCACACACGCAACGCCACTCAACTACGCAACGCCACTCACCTACGCAACGCCACTCACCTACGCAACGCCACTCACCTACGCAACGCCACTCACCTACGCAACGCCACTCAACTACGCAACGCCACTCAACTACGCAACGCCACTCCACTACGCAACGCCACTCAACTACGCAACGCCACTCAACTACGCAACGCCACTCAACTACGCAACGCCACTCAACTACGCAACGCCACTCAACTACGCAACGCCACTCAACTACGCAACGCCACTCACACATGCAACGCCACTCACACATGCAACGCCACTCACACATGCAACGCCACTCACACATGCAACGCCACTCACACATGCAACGCCGCTCACACATGCAACGCCGCTCACACATGCAACGCCACTCAACTACGCAACGCCACTCAACTACGCAACGCCACTCAACTACGCAACGCCACTCAACTACGCAACGCCACTCAACTACGCAACGCCACTCAACTACGCAACGCCACTCAACTACGCAACGCCACTCAACTACGCAACGCCACTCAACTACGCAACGCCACTCACACATGCAACGCCACTCACACATGCAACGCCACTCACACATGCAACGCCACTCAACCACGCAACGCCACTCAACTACGCAACGCCACTCAACTATGCAGCGCAACTACGCCACGCAACTACGCAACGCCACGCAACTACGCAACGCCACTCAACTAAGCAACGCCACTCAACTACGCAACGCAACTCACCTACGCAACGCCACTCAACTACGCAACGCCACTCAACTACGCAACGCCACTCAACTACGCAACGCCACTCAACTACGCACGCCACTCAACTACGCACGCCACTCAACTACGCACGCCACTCAACTACGCACGCCACTCAACTACGCAACGCCACTCAACTACGCACACCACTCAACTACGCAACGCCACTCAACTACGCAACGCCACTCAACTACGCAACGCCACTCAACTACGCAACGCCACGCAACTACGCAACGCCACTCAACTACGCAACGCCACGCAACTACGCAACGCCACGCAACTACGCACGCCACGCAACTACGCACGCCACTCAACTACGCAACGTCACTCAACTACGCAACGCCACTCAACTACGCAACGCCACTCAACTACGCAACGCCACTCAACTACGCAACGCCACTCAACTACGCAACGCCACTCAACTACGCAACGCCACTCAACTACGCAACGCCACTCAACTACGCAACGCCACTCAACTACGCAACGCCACTCAACTACGCAACGCCACTCAACTACGCACGCCACGCAACTACGCAACGCCACTCAACTACGCAACGCCACTCAACTACGCAACGCCACTCAACTACGCAACGCCACTCAACTACGCAACGCCACTCAACTACGCAACGCCACTCAACTACGCAACGCCACTCAACTACGCAACGCCACTCAACTACGCAACGCCACTCAACTACGCAACGCCACTCAACTACGCAACGCCACTCACACACACAACGCCACTCACACACACAACGCCACTCACACAACGCCACTCACACACACAACGCCACTCACACACACAACGCCACTCACACACACAACGCCACTCACACAGGAAAAACCACTCACGTTGCCAATAGGTCTCGCAGTACGACAGTTGGAGCCATTACAATTGCAAATAACAATGCCTTTCACTTTGGTTATCATTTTAAATACATAAAGGGCTTTGTCATTTACAAAACCAATAGCTCCAACTTTCCTACTGCGAGACCTATTGGCAACGCCAGTGCTTGTTGATTTTTGCATACTTTGTGTTTTGTGAATTAAATAAAATATTTAATAATTTATATTTGTTTGGTGTATACTTGCTTCTGTATTTTAGTTAAATTTTTTGAGGTTTGAATGATAAATATTGTTTAGGCAGGGGTCCCTGGCTTCCGGAGGTGATTTTGGTGAAGTATCCACACAAGTCAAGATTAACCAGTGCGCTGTAGTAATTTAACATTTTGTCATTATAACAACACATATCTTCATTTTCCACTGTCGCTGTGTGGTGTAAGAGATGAGAAAAGTTACAATTTAGTGGATCATTGTACAGAACAGAGTACCCCTCTCGAATCTCGTCGGTGGAAGGTACACAGATAGGTGATGGGGCGCAGGGTACTGTGAAAGACTAGCACAAGCAACACTTTTTGTGCTGTTTAACATCGCTTCCTAGGCACTAATTTTAATTTTATGTTTTCCGGGGGTAAAGACTGGAGTTCAAAACTCCTGTTGGCTTATACAGAGGATGCTCCGTGTATGCAGGTTTAGTCACACTTTAAAGGGACTATTCAGCCGGTGTCCCGTTTAATTTTTCATTGGTTTCTAAATATTTCTTCACTTTAAAAAAATAAAAAGGGCATTTTAAGCTGTAAATGTACAATGTTGGACCTCTTTCATACGCAAAATCTTAACCTGATGTGTAGGTGAAATTCAGGTGTTCAGAACCATAAAGAAGTATTAACAGTTACAGTTCGCTGATGATTTCTCCGCAGTACGCACCCACACACGGCTGCTCTAGAGATTATGAAGGAATGTGTCTTCAGATGTGCCCAACCTAAGGCAGGAGGGGGTCTCTGCTCTCCCCATTTTGTATAGGGGAGACTTGTTGTAGTATGCCCTATGGAGAATATTGAATTGGATTAGTCTCAATTTGGCTTTGATGGCAACTTTACTAGTGTGCAGCATGGCCGCCTCCAAGTCGATGTCTTCCCCACTTCTGCCTCTCATTTTTCTGGAATTTCACGAGGTTGTCGTGTGTGGTATGTATGTTGCGATACAACTGAGATACCGCCTTGTGGGCGTTTTGCGCTCCACAGGACCCATCTTTCCAGTGAACTACTCTCCTTGTGATCCATCTCCAAGACTCCCTCCCTCTTCAAGGCATGTCTCAGTTGCAAATATATGAACTTCTGAGGAGGAGCTAAAGCATATTCCTGGGTAGCTCCTCAAATGGCCTAACCTCCTCTCCATCCAGCACACCTCATAGTGTTTAGATCCCTATCTGGTCCCAGCGTTCAAAGCCGGTGAAGTTGCCTATTTCGGACACTACTTTGTTTACCTTCACCTCCGCGGTAGTAGTCTTATACAGAAGAGCAACCCATGTACAAAAAACCTGGGGCAGAATCCAAACCACCTCAGGGTCCCAAACAAGTATCACCTTTCTATAGTGTTAAATGCTTTCTCAGCATCTAGTGACATGATTGATCTTGGCTCTCGATCAGCGTTAAATCTGTCCAGCCATAACTGTAGTCATTTAAGGTTTAATTGTGTAGCCCATCTCACTATGAAACCCTTTTGGTTGGCGTGGACTATGATGGATACCACCCCGACCAGCTGTTTCACCAGGATCTTGGCTAAAATCTTGCTCTCTTTGTGTTTACCACTTAGATAGGTCTGTAGAAGGAACATAAATTACTTAGTTTACATTTATGGGGGAATAACCACATTGAGTACACATATAAGGTCCAATGTAAGGCCATTGGTGCCTGGCGTCTTGCTTGACTTTCTTTGCCACTGGCTCCCCTAACTTGTCAATCCTCATGTCTGCAGCCAGGGCATTTCTATCAGCAGCTGCAAAGACAGGGACCAGCATCTCCTCCAGAAATGCCTCAATGTCCTGCTCAATGCAGTCCTTCTGGGCAGCATTGAGACTTTGGAAATACCTTGCGAATGCTCTGGAAATGTCCCTATCTAATGTTCCTATAAGTACTTCAGCCACTCGCCGCCTCTTTTCTTTTTCCAAACCACAAATGGAGATGGCCTGCCTTATCCCCTGTATCCTACAGTTTATTCTGCACCCACATGTAGTGTTGGCGTCTTCTGGCCGCTCCTCAGGAACATACAGGTTGTTGGGCTCCTTGTGTCCACCCATGTCCGCTCTAGTTGTAGGACCTTATGCTCCAGCTGTTGAGTTTTTTGCTCTCTGTGTTTCTTTTTTCTGGCTATTAATTTTTGGGCTGTCTCTGGTAACTGCGTTGCATGCCTCCCAGCAAATAACCGGTTAGGTCACTTGAAATATATTTGGGTGACAACTCATATGGTCTCTTCAATGATCCTTTCTATTAGGGCCAACATGTTTAGTTTCCAGGTGTTTGACTTCTCTCGTTGTCGGGTCCCCATTTTAAGTCGCATCAGTGAGTGGTCTGCAATATCACGGGCCAAGTAGTTCGCTTCACTGAAGGTACATTTACAAGTTTCTTACTAGACCTGCGAGTCTCCACGCCCTATAGGCAGCTAGGTGCTGCAAGCAAGTATGCATTTAAAAAATGGTGGTTAAATGACAATACCTTAGAGAGGAGACACTGTCAGAAAAATACATTTACTCAGTACTCATTTAGAAGTTCTCTGTTGCACTATTTTGAATCTTGCTCTATGCCCACGGTAAAAATAATGGCAACTTGGAACGAGCTGCTTCGCCTTAGTACAGAGAACTTAAAAACAAGGAATTCCAAAGTACTCACCTCTCCAGTAACCATTTAGCAATGTATTCCTAATGACAGTTGGAGGTAGTGGGATCAAGCTAAAAAGACACACAAACATGTTAACACCCTAATACCGTTTTTTTTAGGAAGCTAACATGAGGGACCTGAAAGACATTGGAAGTTATTGACCTAAGCGGGACAAACCAAAAGCGATTTCCAGTCGTTGCACGCCCTCAATACCAAAGAATCAATCCCCTTTCTTTCTACAAGTTTCTCTTACGTTGACAAATGTATGTAACTGACATTCCTAACACTCCTCTTTTTGAAGCAGTTTTATGCCACTTGTAAAAAAAAAATAGGTTAACAGTAACATTGCGATTTTCTTGATTTTAGTTAAATAGTATAATTCTGGCATTGACTCCATTGTGTTATCTGATTGCCTTTATGCTCCCTTTCTCTCAGTTATGCGCTTCTACCTGATCTTTCATCTTTGGGGTGAATTGTACAAATATTAAAACATGATCTGTGGCTTTTTATTACAGTAACAATGAAGAGACGAACGGAGCCTACCGAGGTAATTAGCCCGTTGAACAGTAAGAACAAAAAGTTTGAAGAACTCGGGTTAAACCTAAGCTCCACATCCGATGATGACACCCAGTGCAGTAATCAAGCGACTCAAGGTGAGCGAGGCCTGGGGGTGGCACTCTGATCTATCCATTCTTTTTCATCATTTGGACAGTGCCTGGTTATCAATGAATCCAGAATGTGTCTTTAGATATCTTGCAGCACTTGACCTCATTAACACATTCTGAGATTACCTGTCCCAGAGGCTGCCATGGCAAATAGTAACTGCTGGGAAATTATTGCAGTAGAGCAGCGTTACAATTGCTGTCCTTCCTTCCTCCCTGGGGGTTCGAAAGCTAATTTATTTGACCATCTGTCTACTGGTTTTTAAATTTTGAAGATAAGCGGTTGGTGTTACTCACAATATGTACGGTTGTATCGGCTGTTATCACTGGACTCATACATGATAATACAGACATGATATATTATGCATTCTAACTCAGACAGATTCTAACATCACTCAAATGTCATAGGTAGAGATCTACACAGTTTTTTAATATCAGATTTTTCAGCGGTGCCTACCAGTCTTTCTACTCTCTGGTTATCCTCCATCAATACAACAAATCTTGTATCCAAAGGGGTTCTGTGGGCTCAATTGTAATATACACCAGGAAGGCTCTCTGGGCTCTCGCGACACGTCGTCGCCAGAACCTCAAGGCTACAAGTAAAGGCACACCCAGTTGCAGAATAGACACCTACGTGCACAATAGAAGGGCCAATAGCCATCCCTCACCTGGGGCTAACCCAGTGGTATTAGAATAAAGGATCAGACCAAATTCTCGAATCGCATCCAAACCCAGCCCGGGCTAACCCCAACTGAAGATAGTTCCAATCCACTGTAACAAAAGGCTTCTCAAAGGCAATAAAGAGCAATGCTAGGTCCTGAGGCAATCGTTGATCATGGGCCAGAGTCACGTGAAGCTGACTAATACAATGTCTTGTGCTCTGGGATGACATAAAGCCGCATTGGTCCGGCTGCACTAGTTTAGTCAAGACCTGTTTGAATCTGTTTGCTAACACTGTGGTGAAAATATTGACCTCGCAGTTGAGGAGTGACATTGGGCAATAGTTGGCACAAGACATAGAGGGGAGGCTATGACTTCGGTATCACAACTATAGTAGCCGGGTCCAGCTCCAACTAAGATGGGGGGGGGGGGGGGGGGGGGAGAGAGAGAGAGAAGAATTTCTCGAAATGTGGCATAGTAATCTGTGGGAAAGCCGCCAGACCGCCAGTCCGGATAGAGCATCACTGATTTCTTCCAATGTGAAGGGTTCTTCAAGTAAACAAGATACAGTGGGAGAGCGGCTAGGAAGAGGGACCGAATCAAGAAAGGAATAGGATACAGCCTGGTCCCTCTATCCTGGTATTGATTATAACTTCCTATAGGATTGAGCGAAAGCCTGTGCTATCTCAGGAAGAGATTGTTGTGAACAACCAGTATCACCTATGATCTCAGGGACAATCCTATTGGCTTGTTGGTGGGAGGCCAGCCAATAGAGCAGCTTCCCATTCTTGTTGCCTCAACCGTTGATCCTGGCCATTGTGGCTGGCAAAAGATTTTTAGCCACCTCAAACGAGTGCAGACCAATGTCTCCACGAATGAAACCTAATTGATGGGAGACATCCTCTTGGGGATTCAACGCTAATAGTTGTTCTTGGCGAAGAGCGCATGCCTTCAGTTGGGCAATGAGAGAGAAGCACTTGCGTTCTTGAGCTCTAATTTAACTTTTGGCAAAACCCCGTATTGTCTCCTTACTAGCCGTCCACAGAGTACCAACTCGTGCAACCGACCCTTCATTGCCATGAAAATATGGACGAAGTTCAGTACCTCATGACTGAACAAAAGTTTTATCTTGAAGATAACTAGCATTAATGCACCACATGGGGGTGCAGTCCAGATTGTGGCTGGCCAAGATGAAGAAGTAAGGGCGAGTGGTCTGAGATTCCGCTTGGCAAAATTTGGATTTGAGTCCTTAGTCTACAATCGGGGTGGGCAGTAAATTGAGATCTATCTGAGAGTGAGTATCGTGAGCTGCAGATGTATGGCTAAACTGGCAGTCTAGGGTATTAGATCTCCAAGCACCTCAGAGGCCCAGAGTACCAATCCAGTCAGTGAGCCCCAGCATTTCTAGAAGTGGTAGGGGTCCCAGTATTGTGTGGGTCTAATACTTCATTGAAATCGCCCATGAATACTGTAAGCCCTTGAGGAAGGTGTGAAAGTTCTCGAGGCAGGCAGGTAAAGAGGTGGCAGGGCTGTGGAACTCCTGTAGCACAATGCCCAGGACATATTGTTTGGGGTCAAGGGCAACAAGATTTCAGATGTATTGTGTCCTTTGGACAAGTAGGTCCAAACCCCTACAGCACAAACCCTTTGGCTGCCAGTTTACAGTACCACATTATGGATAAGGGAAGGGCACTGTCTGCAGTTAAGGTTATATTTGTGTCCACATGTTGATGCTGTTCAAACTTGAATTCATGGTTCAATAATTGAAAGCCTTTATTTTTAGGGTGAACGCTCTAAGTAAATGTTGTTAGCTCTGACTGCACTACTGAAAGTGGTTCCTGTATAAAAAGGTGCACACACGTTTTCAAAGTTTAGCAATACAAGGCCATGTATAATGGTCCCAGAATGCTCTCTGATTAGATGCAAATATTTGCAGAGACTTGAAAGCAAGATTGATTATTCTTTGCTTTCAAAATACAATGTTTACCAAAAGATGAAAGTAGGGAAAACACTTTTTTTTTGCTAAACTACTCTAAAGCTTTAGGTACCATTTCTTTGCAGCATCATTTTAGTAAAATATGTTGATGCATTCTAATATTTCCAAAACTTAGCATAATGGAAAATCCGTATAACCAGTTTCAATAAGATTATGTGAAACATAAAAATAAATAAGCATTTGGCAACGTCTGTAGGTCTGAAACTGGTTCAGCCTTTTGGTTTTGTCAATGCATGACTTGTTTTGGCATGGTTTTTGTAAAACCTTATTGGTGTGGGAGCTGCTGGATCCTCACCATTATAGCGAACATTGGCAAAAGCAAAAACTTGTTTAGGTCTCAAAAAGCATACATTGCCACAGTAGTCCCTGGCACTGAACAAACTACTTTGTTTGTTGGTATGTTTCATGTGAAAGAGCAGAATGCTGTTCTGCACAGTGAGTGTGAGTGAGAGTGAGAGTGAGAGAATAAATTTGAATAAACACAAAACATCATGGTTAACGCCAGACCTATTTAGGGGCCCAATTATGAAAGAGCGTCTCACAAATGCACCCATGTAAAATGCTGTGAGGATGTGCAGCTTTCGTGAGTTCACAAGAATTTGCACAAGTAGCCCAAGAAATAGTACTTCTTGAAAGTATCTGTAAACTGCATTTTAGCATGGGCAAATTTGCATGTGTAGATTTACTCAAGCAAGAACCGGAGTGTTTGCAAGTTCACTTTCCCTCCAGCCAAATTTTTGCCAACCCTGAAAAAGTTAACGTCTGCCATTATCAGGAGCACATTTACAACCTTTCTCATTATGAGAAAAGATTAGAGAAGAGTTTGTGAAAACCCTTTAAATAATACACGTTAGTAGGTTTGCACAGACTCAAAAAGGCATTCCAACCCTGGAACTATTGCTTACCACTACCTTCAGCCCCAGTATGTAGATCTGTGGAAACGTGGAAACATAAGGAAATTACTAGTATTCAAACCCTACTAGGTTTGCGCCCTGGCATAATCAGAGAGGCTATATCATAACTCTTATATAATGAGATTGCTTCAATAATTTGTCGCTGCATTAGATGGCACAAGTGGATTTTGTTGTAGGACAAGTAGATTTATGAAGCAACCTGCCCCATGGACAAGTAGATATTTTTTTTTATTCCACACCCTTGGAGGCGGGTGGTACATACACACTTACTAGAATAATCACCTGTCCTTCCAGGGCACCCTCTAGAGCATTGAAACATTCCTGAGGGTCGCATTTTACATGAGTAACCACAATAGGGAAGGAACGGCGTAAACGGATAGCTACCGCTCCCCCGGGAGTACCCTTCATGAAAGACCCTATCGTAGCCTTTACCGTCCAGAAAGAGGCAGCACTCTCCTAGAAGAACTCCTGAAACAGCAACACCCAGGGGAGATAAGAATGAGTAAATGTAAAGCCTGCGGCCCATTTCACTCTGTCCAATAGACAGTCACTGTTCCATGACAAAACCTGGAAGTTCATATGTACGGGGGTGGAGATTATTGTGAGCGGTGGTGACCTGGGAAGAAGAGCCGCAGGTTCATGTAGTATGCTAAAGACTGCAACAGAAGTGTGCTACGAGTGAACACTGCCTCGAGACTGAAGACCCATTTAGTACAAATGTGTGTGCCAGAACCTAAAAAGAAAGGAAACAGGTAAACAAAAACATCATACATAACACTAAAATGAAAAAGCAGCAACATACAAAGAAAGCCCTACCCCAAACTCCCACCCCTCCCAACAATTCTACCCTAGAAGCATTTGTATCTCCGGAAAAGGAAGTTACAATAGAAAAAGCAATATACACAACACTGTAAAAACTTTGATTCAAGGGAAAACCCCATCATAGAGAAAAACATCATAAATACAGTTGCCGTCATTCTATATCGAATCGAAAACCTTTGGAGCAATCGAATAGTTGGTCAAGTTGGTACAGCTGAAAAAAAAGAACAGGATAGTTAAAAAACAGGAGCTCATGTGGCCATTAGGAATGCAAACCCAGTCAAATCACATGGCTGTGGGAGAGATCCGAGTCCAGATGGGGAACAGCTGGACTGGCAGACGGCGAGGACGTTCCACCTTCAGCCCCCAGTTCCTCATCCTCTACCCCAGAGGCAGGGTTTATAGCAGACCTGGACTATGGCATCAGTTGCATTCATGGGGAGCGCAAAGGTGAAATCGGGGTTTTGGGCAGTGACCGTGTGTCTAATGTATCAGCAGTCTCCTGCTGGCGTAAAGAGGACGAGGCGGACCCATGTAGCAAGTGATCTTCTGTAAGCCACTGTCATGCAGACTCCGTACTATCGAAAAAATGTGATTCGTTGAGATGGACGACACGTAGTCTGGTTGGAAACAACCAACTATATTGCAGCCTCATGCACCTCCGCTTCTGTTTAACCTCCAAGTTGGAACGCCTTCGTTGTTGCACCTCACGAGTATAATCCGTAAAAAGGAGAACTTTAGTGTCACCACAGTGGAGGTCTGAATGCAATCGCATCCCTGTCCCTATAATTCAGAATGTTAGCAATTATTGGTCAGGGTGGTGGTCCAAGAGGAGGTCAAGGAGCCAGAACACGGTTTGCCCTTTGGATAGCAAACCATAAGGACAGGCGAGCGCTGGGCATCCAGGATCGAATCCAGTGTTCCATAAAGTCTGCTATCTATTTGGGTCCTGCACCCTCTGTGTTCTCAGGAACTCAAATGAAGCGAATGTTAAATCGCTGTGAGCGATTTTCTGTGCGTCTGTGGAGTTCTAATGTGTGGGTAAGTGAGGTAGAAGCCTGAGACTTAAGCGTAGAGACTTTACCCTCGACCGTGGAGATTCGAGTTTCAGCCTCAATTATTCGAGCAGTAGCATTTCGGAGATCCTGATATAGCAGTGCCACGCCCATCCTCAGCTCACCGATCTTCACCGCAGCCTGAGTTCACTGGACGGAGAATGGGATCTTTAACTCTCTAAGGAGCCTGTAGTATATTGGTTCACGCGCTTCTGTGTAGAGGCAGAGAAGGAGGTTTTATCCTTGCCCCTGGCAGTAGGTTGGTAAAGGACGACCGTGTCCCACAACAATCGCAGCCCACCGGTAAGGGCCCAGCCAAACATGCACAGAGTTCCGACCGCCACAGAGGTACAGGGCTGGGGGGTAGCAACAGGTATTATGGCACCATCCTTGTAGCTCCCAAAGGGTTCACATTGCAACTGCAGCGAGGGCTTAAACTCAGCAGTTCAGCACACCAGGCCTCCCAAGGAGGGCAGTTGCGGACATCACAAATATGTAATGCGAGGGGTCCACTTCACGGTGCAGGAAGAAACCAGCGAAGGTGCCCCCAACAAGTTTCACGTACTCGCCTGCCTCGTGCTCTGGCCTCCAGAGCGGGTGTGACAAAGGATCAAACACTGGGCACCACCGCAGGAAGAGGCCACAACCCCACAGGACTCCTTTACCCGACTAAAGGATGTCCTGTCACCAGCCGCGATGTGGGACCACTACTGCTCCGAGCCCCAGGTCTGGAACAGACGAGCAGGCTGGAGGGGCAGGCAGTAACTCAAGTCTGCACCGGGCCTTCAGACCCTGGCTGGTACGCAGCACCTGGAGGGCCTATTTTCCGCCCCGGAGCACCAACCATAAAGGTGGCAGACCAGAAGGGGGCAAATCTTTGGGTCCTCGGAGGGGGCTCACCTCATATGTTTGCGCTGGCTGTACAGCAATTCCCGTCCCAGTAGCAGCAGTTAGTTAGCACCTTCGGGTGCAGGCACCACCCTTCCGTCCCTTCACCGCCAGGCCACGCTCGCACCCTCGATCGAGTGCCCTAATGGTAGCCAGGCACACAGGGAGCACCCAAAGCCGGCGAGAACCACACGTCATGCCCGATCTCCTCTCATCCACCGTTGGATCACCGCACAGGCCCCACAGCTCTGTTGTGTGCCCAGCTCGCTGTACAGGGTTGCAGTCGACTGAAACACAGCCACTCCGCAGGCAGATTCTTAGAATATAGCAAATGGATGTTTGATGGTGACTATGAGCCCAGATTTACGCCGCGGGGTTGATACAGAACTGCACTAAAGTGCAATTGCCATGTTGGCGTCTTGGCCGCGCCCCCTACTTGTCTCAAAAGAAATCCTCATGATTCAAATTTGATATGCATTATGCAAAATGTTAAAATCTTATTAGCATAATAATCATTTTATGGCAGTCTTATCTCCTGGCAACATTTGTGCCTCTTATCCACCGTGTACAAATTCTGTTGGTGATAACAATGGGTGCTAATTTACCTAAAATGTAAATGGCTATTTTGTATAACAAATGAGGCCGGGAGCAGATTTCCTACTACTAACAAACATGACATTTTTCTCTGAACCCACAGGGCTGAAATTTGTTTTATGGGGGTGGGAGACCTCCCTGAGCTTCCAAAAGGCCCCTTGGGGCCTTCATTTATCAAAATGGGGATGGGGATGGGGTACTACAGCCCCCTCCCTGAGACATTAATGGCCCCGGGGACCGTATTCCCCGGGGCCGGCTCGCAAGCTATGTCCTGGGGAACCCACACTTGGGACATAGCAGTTTCCCTGCTTGCATCAGCACGTGCAGATAGCATGTTTTTGCGCTCGCTTGGCTGGAGCATTTTCAATACTCCTGCCAAGCGGGAGCAAGCACCAAGTCCGGCAGGTGGAAACTTTGAACATGGAGCAGACTTGTTATCTGTCTCCTTTCCCGCACTGAAGCGAATATGAAAATAAATCAAAATATTGCTCCCGCCTAGAGCTGCTCCCTCTGGATGGGAGCAATGTCGGCTCTTCGGGCTCCCCTTGCGGCCCCCAACATGTATATGGTGGGTGTTGTTCTGGGAGGGCACCAGGGTACCCACCTTTAAAAAATGCGGGCCCGGGGTATTTGCTCCCTAAGGCCGATAGCAGCTCAGGGAGGGTCGCCACGCTACCCTCTCCCCATTTTAAGTAATCTTGGTCCCAGGGGTAGGCTCCCCAGGGCCTCTGGAGGCTTGGAGAGGCGGCCCACAGAGCCACCCCCCACAAAGTAAATAATGAGGGCCTTGAGGGGTGGGGTCCCCAGAACCTATAACTGCTCAGGGTGGATTCCGTTGCTGAAGTGTTGCCTCAGTGCCCTGAGGAGGTCCAGGCTGTCCTTTCTCAAGTGATTGCTGAAGGTAAGGATGCGGCTAAGTTTGCCATTCGGTGTGGTTTGGACACCGTAGACTCGTTGGGCAGGGTGACTTCTACAATGGTCGCGTTGCGGCACCAACCCTGGTTGCGTTAGACTGGGTTTTCGCCCGATGTCCAGTGCTCGCTCATGGATATGCCTTTTGATGGCACCCGCCTGTTTGGCGATAAGGCTCACAGTGCGTTGGCGCGTTTTAAGGACTCGCAGGCCACGGCCAAGTCCTCGGGTCTTTCTGCAAGGAATCCAGCCACTCCGGGGTTTCGTTCCTTTCGTGGCCAGGGCAGAGGCACCCAGGCACGTTCCTTCCACAAGCCTGTGCTGAACCAGCCTCAGCACGCTCGTGGTACGGCTTCAGCAAGGGCGGGTCTGGGAATCGGCATGCAGGTCAGTCCGCCTCCCCCCCCGCTGCTCCTATCTCCAAACCTTCCTAGTCTGGCCTTCGTGGAGCACTACATGCCGGTGGGTGGCAGGATCCGCCACCACCTTCCCCACTGGCGCGATATCACATCGGACAAGTGGGTGCCGCGGACAAGTGGGTGCTGCAGTTAATCCACAAGGGTTACTTCCTTCCCTTTTAGTCCTCCCCTCCAGCCATGCCACCTCTGTGCCACCGCATGTCGGGGATCATTTGGTTCTTCTCCAACAGGAAGTCACTGCCCTCTTGGCCAAGGAGGGCATTGAGTGCGTTCCTGGGCAGGAAGTAGGGAGTGGTTGCTATTCCCATTACTTTCTGGTCCCCCAAGAAGGACAAGGGGGTCCTGCGCCCCATCTTGGACCTTCGGGACATCAATCGCTTCCTCCGGAAGGAGAAGTTCAAAATGCTGACTCTGGCTCAGGTCCTGGCTGCCCTAGCGTTGGACTTGCAGAACGCTTATTTTCACATCCCCGTACTGCCGGCCCACCGGCGTTACCTGCGGTTCGTGGTGGGCCAGGAGCATTTTCAGTTTGCCGTGCTCCCCTTTGGCCTTACCAGCGCCCCTCGGGAGTTCACGAAAGTGATTGCTGTGGTCGCAGCTCATCTGCACAGGTCTGGGGTGTCCGTCTTCTCCTACCTCGACGACTGGTTGTTGAAGCCGGGCTCGCCCCAAACGGTCATCAGCCACCTTCAGACTACGGCCGACCTCCGGCACCTGCTGGGGTTCTCCATCAATGTGCTGAAGTCGCACCTGAGTCCCTCTCAGAAGCTCCCCTTCATCGAAGCGGCTCTGGATTCAACGCTGTTTTGGGTCTTTCCTCCCGAGCAGCGAGTCCGGGATATATAGGCTATGATTCCGATCTTTCGGCCTCTATCCCGGGTTTCAGTCAGGATGATCCTCCGGCTCCTGGGCCTCATGGCCTCCTGCTAATCCAACATGCCAGATGCGGGCTCTGCAGTGGGCCCTGAAGTTCCAGTGGGCACAGCATCTGGGCAACCTGTCCGATCATGTCCAGATCTTGGAGGGCACTGCTCAACGATTGCAGTGGTGGCTCATGAATCGCGATTGGGTCAATGCAGATCCCTCTCCCTTCCCCAACCGGAGCACACAGTGGTGACGGACGCGTCCCTCTTGGGATGGGGAGGCTACTTGGGAGAGGCAGAGATCAGAGGCCTCTGGTCTCCGGCGAAGTCCCGGCTCCATATCAACCTCTTGGAGCTGCAAGCAATCCGACTTGCACTGTGTCATGGAGATAGGCTTTGCCTTCACACTGTGTTAAGTTAGCATGAGCTTATTAGAAGTTTAAACGCCATCTTTCCTTTCTGTTGCTTCTGCACACGGCACATATTGTTATTAGTGCTTTGAGCCTAGTAGACTATTTTGCTTCACACGAGAATAATATGTTTTTCCTATAGTATCAGCTGTGCTTGGTAAGCTATGTCTGTACAGTGAGTGCCGAGGCCTTCAAGGTTATTTCAACACAGTGGTTGTTGTTCGGTCTGATCAGCGCACGTCCTAGACATAACACATGTACAGCTGTGGCCAACTCTGGCTTTTGGCGCGTTTAATAATGCACTGCGCAGAGCATGCACACACACTTGATGAATACTCGCATGCAGAGAGTTGGTGTAGAAGAGGATGTGATCCATTTCTACTAAGACCAGAGGTATGGGGCCGCCGCGCTAAAACCCAAAGAGACCTTCTTTAGATATAATATAATATAATATATACTAGCAAGGGAGGGTAAGACTTAGGTGTAATATAGCCTTCTTCCCTTTAGCATTTTACCATGCTTTCTCCCTTTTGTATTTTATGGAATAGTAACTATGCTAATAATCTTGTTGCTTATAATATGTTTGCTTGTATTAGCTAAGATACTGCGCCTGAGAACACGGCATTAGAAATATATATTTCAAACTTGCACGTGTCCTCATTTACTCCTTGTTCTGGACTGGTATGTTAGTATAACGAAAGAGTGTACATGTGTTCCACGTGACCTGAGGTGTTCTAAGTTTTTGTTCTGGGTTGTCTAATCATTGGGGGTGTGTAAGAACCAATGGGACACTGATTGCTAATCTGGTAGGGGATTTTGGATACTAAGGTGATTTTTGGCACACCCTAATTCACTGAAGTTCCAAGTCTCTATGCACAGTTCTGTAGGAGCAGAATCCCTGCAACAACTGAAAGCATTCCTTCCCTCTGTCTAAGGAAGTGTGGTGCAGGTGTTCACGGACAACACCACCACCATATGGTATTGCAACAAACAGGGCTGGTTGTGGGGTCCTGGACCCTCTGTCAAGAGGCTCTGCGTCTCTGGACATGGCTGGAACACCAAGGCAATACCTTGGTGGTTTAACATCTGACAGGTTCTCTGAACGCCAGGGCGGACAAACTCAGCCACCGGTGCATGATGGATCATGAATGGCGTCTGAACTCTGTCGTGGCGCAAGGTCAATTTCTGCAGTGGGGAGAGCGTTGGTTAGATCTATTCGCCACCGAACACAACGCCCGACGCTTTTCATCGCGAGTGGAGCTGCAATCTATTGTACGCCTTTCCGCCAATACCACTTATGCCCAGAGTGCTGAAGGTCAGGTGCGATCAGGCCCAAATTATCCTTGTGGCTCCGGATTGGGTACGAAGATACTGGTATCTCGAGCTCCTCAGCATGGCGGTCGATCCCCCATTCCATCTGCCTCTTCGGGAGGATCTTCTGTCGCAGCAGCAGGGGACGGTCCTGCACCGAACCTGTCCAGTCTCCACCTCCATGTGTGGAGATTGAGTGGTGACCGCTGACAGTTTTCGACCTTCCTCCCGAAGTCTGTGATGTCATTCTGACAGCTAGGCATCCCTTCACTAAAACGGTGTACACCTGCAGGTGGAACACATTTCTGGCATGGTGCACAGCAAAGGCTGTGGATCCTCTTTCTGCCCCTCTTTCTGAGGTCCTTCTGTTCCTTCTATCTTTGGCCCAGCAGGGCTCTGCTCTGGGTACTATAAAAGGTTATCTTTCGGCCATCTCCGCCTTTCTGCGGTTTCCAGATCAGCCTTCTCTTTTCAAGTCCCCGGTTGTTAACCGTTTCCTCAAGGGCATTAGGCATACATTTCCACCCGTGCCTTTCATAATGCCTCAGTGGGACTTGAATCTTGTCTTGACTTTTCTCAAATTGGCTTGAAAATGCACCATTTGCTAACTGTTTTTTCAAACTTTTGTTAGGGTCGCTTACTTGCCATGTGGTACTCATCTTGAACTTTTACTCCCCACCACTATCACATGTCGCCAGACGCCACTGGTATAGGGTCAATGTTGCAAATAACACAGGATTGCTTTACCTATGGGGGTTGATGTATGATAGCAGTAGTGGGGCTTCGTATTATTCTCAGCTATTATAAGCTTACTTTCATAGCTCTAAAGGTATACCCACTTAAAGAGCAATGTGTACAAAAGAAGCTTGGTTGATTTCATCAGTGATGTCAAGAGTAATGTCATAAATAATGTCATGAGTGATGTCATGTGAGGTTATGAGCAGTGCATGGCGGGCGCAAGTTACAGTTAACTAACGATAACTGGTGACTTTCTGTGGGTTTTTTCAATTCAAAATCTTAAAGTTGTCACTGACGTATTCACCTAATTTTTATGTTACTTTAACCTTTGTGTTTTCAGTGGAGGAAAGAAAATGTGTGCGTTTGTGTGTGTGTGTGTATATATAATATATATGTGTGTGTGTGTGTGTATATGTATGTATATATGTGTATATATATATATATATATATATATATTGTGTGAGCTTTTGAGGTAGCGTATTTCCATAGGAAATAAACATATATTTGTATATTGGGGAGAAAGGAATAGTTGGAAAGTGCCTCTGTGATGTTAAGGTAGCATGAATACTAGTGCATTAAGCAAAATCGGTTGTAGAAATAGATATTGCATTTATTGGAAAAGTGATTGTGGTCTTGCGTGGTTTTGTTGTTTAAACGTTTTAAAGAAAAACACACATAATTAAATGTAACATACAATTCTGTTAGACTTATATTGTGATGGTTCCAGTGATCCCTGCCTTAAACATACGATCTTATCAAGGGTCCCTTTTGACTCTATATTTGATAGATGCCACTTAATCAACAGTATAACTCAATGCGATCGGTGATGGGCATTGCCACCATCCTAATCTTCAAATGTCCCAATTGCATTCCCCGGAGAGAGACCCTCGTTTCTACTACTGGGACCTATATTGCAGTTCTTCTGTTGTCTAGATGGTTTCCTTGGACAGACATTTATTTGATCACTTCATTGGTTGTGTTTCCTTTTCAGAGTCCTCCACGAGTGACAGCGGGTCTGACAGTGGCAGCGAAGATCGGAAGCCTGTGTTCGGCGCCCTTGGAAATGATGCAAAAGCGGACCCCCTCACAGAAGGGACATCTTCCCGCTTTGCCATGTACAACAGCGTCTCCCAGAAACTCATGGTAAAGAGACAACACTTCTGAGCTATTGGCAGGAGTACAAAAGAAGAGAGAAGTTGATAAAGCAATAGAAATTTCATTAATCTTCATTAGTCCTTTACATACAACATAATTCTTAATAGCTCCAATCACTCCCTTTCTTCCACTTTATTCACATCCCTCGCCTCTACATTCCAGAAACACTAGTCAAACACTTACACAAAGGTAAATAATTGATCGGTGTTTAGAAGTACTTAAAACACTGCAGTTGTTTTTTACCCTTAGCACAAATTTTCTCCTAATGCCTCCCCTAATGGCAGAGACCCTGATCTCATCACATGTCTTTTCATTTCAGGCAAAGATGGGCTTCCGCGAGGGAGAAGGCCTGGGGAAGTTTGGCCAAGGACGGAAGGACATTGTGGAGACTTCCAATCAGAAGGGACGGAGAGGCCTAGGCCTGACCCTAAAGGGTTTTGATGGAGAGTTGAACATTGACTGGCGAGATGAAGCCCCAGTGAGTTCACCCGGATTCTGAGAATCCATCTGTCTCTTTTACTGCACTTTGTTTTAAATATTCATATTTTCTGTATTGGTTGCCCTGGGAATTTGAACACTAATATTGTAGGGGTACTTAGAAATGTAGTTCTATTGTGAATAGAAAATATGATTCTTCAAATATTTTAGTTTGCCTGGGGTAACTGTGTTCCAGACTTCTAATAATTTCTACAGCATAGGATCATGTTCAAAAGCAGTCAGTTACTAAGAATAGCTTTGGTTGTTTGGGGTTGATATCTGAGGCAGAACACGTTTTATGTAGTCAGTCCACATCAGGGTAACCTTATGCTTTGTTCGATGCAGAAAGATCCTAAACAACCTACTTTTAGAAGATCTCTCAATTACCTCTGTTTTACCCACTCTAGAAATGTTCCTTTATGGACTGTTTACTCTGCATAAAATGTTTATTTTTTGTGGCTGTGTTGCCTCTCTTCAAGTGGAGAAACTATGACAGGTGTATCAGATACATATATGTGGCACTTTTGGAGGAGCAAAGCATTCTAAGCACATCAGTAGGCTCTGTGAGCGGGCCTCACACTCAGCCCCCACAGTCCACAGCACTCAGTCTTCGACCATGCTATGGGGCTCTGGAGGCATTTTGTGGCTTTCACCCACCCACCATGGCTGGACCCTGGTATCGGGGCACTGTGTCTCAGTGCCCCTATTAACACTGGGTGCTTCCTTTTTGCCATAGATTTGTTTTCTATTTTTGATTTAAAAAAATTAAGAGCTCTTCCAGATAAAAAATTATACCTGACAAGCCCTTCTGTATTCAAAGGCCCTCACAGGGCCTTTGAATCTGGTGCATCAATTATTGTTTTAGGGTTAGACTATGGCTTTCCTGATTTCCTTGCAGCGTCCTTCCTGAGGTAAAGAGATGCTCCCCAGTGCCATTCTTCACACGCATATTTTTGCCTGGCACTTTCAAACCAGAGACATCTGTATCTGGTGCCATACAAAATGGTGGGCGTGAGCATCCATGTGTCATTCACCAGGAACTACGGATCCCATGTTGCGATTTGGATTGATGAACTGGCAAGACATCCACACTATCCCATGAACATTTGAATATGATTGGCTAATAATGATGGATGTTTTTCTCTCGAACAGTCTTGTTTGATATGCCTAACTAGCAATGAGACCGGAGCATTGTAAAATAGTTTAAGATGGGGCTCTGGAGTATCTGTAAGAAGGCCAGATGGCCAATGCATTCTTTGAGATTTTTTACATTTCTTATGGGCTATATTGTTGCCTCCTTACATTTTGTGAGGAGGTACAGTTTGAGTGGACAATATTTGAGCTGTGAATTGTGAGTCTGCGGTGTTGCTTAAGAGGAGCTGTGAAAGGTCCTTTGGTAAATTACTACCCCAACCACCATATGAGAGTTCAAGGAATTGGCTTCCACAACTGTAGTAGTTTTATAGGAAGGATCTCTTCATGTTGTCCAGTAGGCCAACTTAGAACTAAGCTGTCTTAAGCGATTGTTTTTCATGTGATGCTTGAAAGACAGATTTGAATCAATATAATTGCTTGGAGCATTTACACAGGTCAAGAAACTGGATGAGAAGCCCTCCAGATTCATGTTATCAACCCACTCTACTTGGTAATGGAGTCTGCACTTGTAGCGGATATAAATATAGACTCAGTTAAGAGAAACATTCCATCTGTTTATTAGGGTTCAAGGCATGTGGGCTGCTGAATTCATATCTGTGCAAAGATCGCCGCACCTTGTTGTCCTGGAAGAGTCTTCGAAGTATCACGAGACAGGTGGCTCCTCCCCTGGACTACAGTGCGCATGGGCATCCTCTCCATCTTCAGATTGTTTTTTTCCGCCATTGGGTTCGGATGTTTTTCCTACACTCCAAGTTCGGAATTGAAACAAAACTTTTTTAAAGGCCAAAAGGCCTTCGGCCTCGACGGTATTGTTTTCGCTCGGTGCCTATTGCCTCGATTACACTTCCTATTTCTCTCCGGTTGTCGACGCGGGCCGTTAGGCCTTTCGACGCCACGTGGGCCTATCGTCGATGGAACGAAGTCCATTTAAATTCTGCCCACAACGCCATTCCAAGTACCCGCATTCTGACAGACATCCAGTATGCAACAAGTGCTTGTCACCGGACCATAGAGAAGAAGATTGCCCGGCCTGTGCCCATTTACGTTCCAAAAAGACGATCCGGAATAGACGGGCCGCTAGGCAAGAGATGCAGAGACCGGCACCAGAACCGGAAAACATTTTCAATGACGACCAAGACCTCGTCGACGTAGAAGACTCGGATCTAGAGATCGTGGCCGTCGAGGACGATTCGGAAGACAAACAGATCCCGCAGGGGCGAACTGTGAGTACACTGCCCCTAAAACCCACTCTACCGAGAACAAAGGCTCCGGTCGAGGCATCGCCAACAGGCCTTAGCCAAGATCAAGACACTGATTCGATAGCCCCGCATTCAAGCTCGGCTACGAATACCAAGAAAAAGCCTTTTGACACACCAGGCCCAAGTCACGTTCTCAAAAAACCAAAGGTTGTCGATCCGAAGGCTGACGGACCAAAGGTCATCGTACCGAAAGTTTCAGACCCAAAGGCTGCCGAGCCGAAGCTCTACGTACCACGTAAGCCTATACAACCAAAGGCCGTCGACCCTAAAAGGGGTGTCGACTCGAACGTCGCACCTAAAAAGGCGGTCAAACCGAAACTGAAAGTCGACGAACCGAAAGCAGTCCAACCGAAGAAGGTTGTGCCAAAGCCAATTGACCCGAGCACAACTGCTCCGAAAAACCCAGTCGAACCGAAGAAACCAATCGATTCGACAAAGGACAAACAACCAAAAAAGGTCGAACCTCCGAAAAAAACGGTCCGACCAAAAAGTCCGGTCGATCCGAAAACAAGCCTCGACCCGAAGAATTCTGAAAAGACACCTAAGCCTATCAAACCTACAAAAACTGTTGATCCAAAAAACACAAAACCCAAGAATCCGACTCCAAAACCAAGGGCAGTGGAAGAAGAACTCTTTCAACCTGATCCTATCTAAGAGGAACAAACAAAACTGTGCGTAGACCCAGAGACTGACAAAGTAACAGTTTACTGCAAAAAGAAGAGACCAGTGGACACTGAACCTTCTTCACCAATTCCTCTAAAGAAAAAAAAAGACTCTGCCACTTCTCCAATTAGACATTTCTAACCTGTCTCTCCTACTATGCCTACCACGCCTTATGCCCCTTACTCTCCTACACACTCTGAGTATAATGTAGATTATGCAGAAGATGATCCTCAACAGGATTATAACTATCCACAGGACCAAGACACACAAGATAACACATGGGACAATCAACAAGACCCATATGATACCCATCCCATCCCTGATATCTCCTACCCAGCTAAGCCATCACCCACAGATGATACAGTGGCATTTAACCTACTAGTGGATAGGGCCACACTATACCACAATGTTGATATGCATAGTGACCCAATAGAGGAGGATTTTCTATTTGATACATTTGCCACTCCCTATGTTAAAGGGTGTACTAAAACACGCCACTGATATATTTAAGGATACGGCTAGAGCACGTGTTATCAACCCTAGGGTTGAGAAGAAATAAAGGCCTGCCCCTACATACATTAGAGGTCAACTACCACTTGATTCTCTAGTTGTAGCTAATGCACAAAAGAGGGCTAACTCTCAAACAACTGGAGAAGCACCACCTCCCGATAAAGAATCAAAAAATCTTGAAGCCTCAGGAAAAAGAGTAGCTGCACAGGCAGCCAATTCATGGCGAATAGCGAACACACAGGCTCTACTAGCTCGCTATGATAGGGCACACTACGATAGACTAGAGAGCATACTGCAACATCTACCTGAGCAATTCAATGAACAAGCTGATGCTCTTATTCAGGAGGGGAAGCTCATTACAAATGCTTCCATTAAATGTGCATTAGACGCAGCAGATACCGCAGCAAGATCCATTAATACTAGTGTCTTGCTAAGACGGCACGCATGGCTACGCATCTCAGGCTTTTAAAGCGAGGTGCAATCTACTATTCTTAATCAGCCGGTCAATCCAGACTTCCTCTTTAGCCCAGCAGTAGATAATATTCTTGATAAAATGAAAAAAGACACTGAAACTGCAAAATCAATGGGGGCACTGCAGTTCCAACAGCATAAAAGTTCCTTTCGGCGCTCATCATACAGAGGAGCTGCACGAGGCAACACGTCACAAGGTGCCTCGACATATAAAGCCAATACCCAGTCCACCTTCAATAAAGGTTCCAATCGAGGTGGCTACAGAGGAAATAGCAATAAGGGTAGAGGACGTGGAGGCAATAACAACAGAGCCTCCACTGCCACAAAACAGTGACTTCAATACACTACTTCCAGACGACATAACACCAGCTGGAGGAAGAATACAAGAGTTCCTACCTGTCTGGAACAACATTACCACAGACAGGTGGGTAAGACAAATTATCCAGTATGGCTACTGTCTGGAACTGACTTCTACTCCACCCAACATACCACCCAAACACCGTCCAATGTCCACAGAACACATCGCCCTGTTACAACAAGAGGTGAAAAGCATGCTGGAAAAGGGGGCCATAGAGCCAGTCCCTTTCCAGCACCAAGGAACAGGAGTATACTCACTATACTTCCTCATTCCCAAGAAGGACGGGTCCCTAAGACCAATACTGGACCTCAGACCCCTAAACCAGTATATACTTTCGGAGCACTTCCACATGATCACTCTACAGCAAGTCCTCCCGTTGCTAAAGCAAGGAGACTTCCTAGCGACTTTAGACCTCAAGGATGCATACTTCCACATACCTATACATCCCTCTCACAGAAAGTATCTCAGGTTCACAATACAAAACCAGCACTATCAATTCAAAGTTCTCCCCTTTGGGGTGACCACAGCTCCGAGAGTGTTCACAAAATGCCTAGCGACAGTAGCTGCACATTCACGTGTATCCATACCTGGACGATTGGCTGATACAAGCAAAATCGTACGAACAGTGCAGAAGCCATATGTCTCAAACACTTTAGCTGCTACACAGCTTAGGCTTTTCAATAAGCTACCCAAAATCCCACCTACAGCTGTCCCACATATCTGGGAGCTACCATAAATACCTCAGCGGCAAAGGCATATCCAAACGCAGCAAGGATAGCCAGTATGCAAATGCTCATTCGCAAATTCCAACCACAACACTCCCTGTCAGCTCGAGTGTTCATGCAGCTCATAGGCAAGATGGCCTCCTGCATTTTCATTGTCCCTCATGCCCGACTTCACATGCGTCCACTGCAGGAATGCCTTGCAAAACAGTGTTAGGTTGGGGAGCCCACGTATTCCAATACACAGTGCAAGGGCTATGGACAACCCAACAGAAAAAATTGCATATCAACCATTTGGAGTTGCTAGCAATATTTCTAACTCTAAGGAGAAGTGTGGCTCACTGGTTAGAGCGGGCAGACCCTGAAGCAGAGGTCAGACCCGGGACCAGGGTTCAATTCCCGACGCGGCAGGGTCTTGAGCTCAAATGTCCATGTACTCGACAATTCTCGCTTCGGTGCCTGACCTAATCATGGGTTCACGCTCTGCAACTCTGGGCATTAAGCTTCCTTAATCTCCACAACGGCCCCCCGCGGCGGGATGCCTGGCTTTCACCTTGGGGATGCCCTGTAGGGGCTATCTCACAGGGAAAAGCCAGGACGGGTTCCCAAGGCAAGCGCCGAGATACCTCCCCAGGTGATTGAGCGCTATATAAGAACATGCAAAAAAAATAAAAAATAAAGGCATTCCAGAAACACCTGTACAACAAGACTGTGTTGATCCGGATGGACAACATGACAGCCATGTACTACATACAGAAACCGGGAGGAACGCACTCTCTACAACTGTCTCACTTAGCGCAAAGCATATGGTAGTGGGCAATTCCAAAAAACATCTTTCTCCTGGCAGAACACCTCCCAGGGAAGGACAATCAGATAGCGGATCTGCTCAGCAGACACAGCCAGCAGCTACACGAATGGAAGATTCACCCTCAAGTCCTCCAGCCATTCTTTCAAAAATGGGGGCACCCAGAAATAGACCTGTTTGCCACAAAAGAAAACTCAAAATGCCAGTACTTTGCCGCCAGGTTCCCACATTCATTGTCACAGGGCAATGCGATATGGCTGAACTGGTCAGGCAGATTTGCGTACGCTTTTCCCCCAGCTCCACTGATTCCGCTGGTGGCACGCAAACTACAGCAACAGTCAGTCACAATGATTCTAGTTGCTCCAAAATGGGCAAGGCAGCCATGGTACACAACGTTCCTAGAATTCTCAGTAGTGCCTCATCAAAGACTAAAACTCACACCCAGTCTTCTGAATCAGAGCCATGGAGAAATCAAACACCCAAATCCCAATCAATTGAACCTAGCAATCTGGCTCCTGAGGTCTTGGAGTTCGGATACCTTAACTTAGCTCCAGACTGCATGAACATCATTAAGGAGGCAAGAAGGCCAACTACTAGGGCATGTTATGCAGCTACATGGAAAAGATTTGTTATTTACTGTAACAATAACCAAATCAATCCATTAGATGCTTCTATACAAAACATCATATGCCTTCACCTAGCACCTTCAAAGGTGCAACCTAGCTTATTCTTCTATAAGACTACACTTAGCTGCTATAGCAGCATACCTCCAAAACCGACAACAACTTTCACTGTTTAGAGTACCAGCAATCAAAGCGTTCATCGAGGGCCTTAAAAGGGTAATTCCTCCAAAGAACCCACCTTCACCAGTCTGGAATCTAAACGTTGTACTCACCAGACTTATGGGGCCTCCTTTTGAACTCCTACATTCATGTGAACTACAATTTCTCACATGGAAGGTGGCTTTCCTTATTTATATTACCTCCCTTAGAAGAGTTAGCGAGCTACAAGCACTAACTATCCAAGAACCCTTTATGCAAGTACACGCAAACAGGGTAGTACTTAGAACAAACCCTAAGTTTATGCCAAAAGTCATATCCAATTTCCATATCAACCAATCTATAGAACTGCCAGTGTTCTTCCAAAATCCACAATCAGTAGCTGAAAGAGCCCTGTACACCCTAGATGTAAAGAGAGCTCTGCTATATTATGTTGACAGGACAAAGGCATTCAAAAAAACATACACAGTTGTTTGTTGCTTTCGCACCACAACATAAAGGAAATCCCATATCAAAGTCAGGAATAGCCAGATGGATAGTTAAATGCATTCAAATATGTTATCAAAAAGCTAAACGCACTTTAACAGTCCCCCCCAAGAGCACACTCCACGCGTAAAATGAGGGCATCCATGGCTTTCCTAGGGAATATTCCTCTTGAGGATATCTGTAGAGCAGCCACATTGTAGTTCCGTGAGTTCGTGGGTCTGGTTCGGGTGTTCCGAACCCGTTCAAATAAGGTCGTCGGAAATAGACGATTTTGGTGTCAGCAGACCGCAAATGACGAGTGTAGCGTGTATGAAAGTTTTCGCATGCATCGATCTATGAGAACACTCTGTATTCAAGGATTTAGTTTGAACCTTTGGGTTCCATTTTGTGTACGGCAGCCATTTTGAGTGGTTGCCCTCACATAGGCCGAAGATTTCGGCTGAACGAGTCCTTGAGACACGTATGTCTTAGCTGACTTCTGAATGACCTGGCCGAACTGACTCCGTGCCCGAGGCTTACCTCGCTGAGCCAGTTCCTTGTTAAGCAGCTGGTCAGATAAAGAACAAAGAGTAGGGCAGGTCCGAGTGTTCGAGGCATGAGGGCTGCTGAATTCATATCTGTGCATAGATCGCCGCCTAGTGTTGGGTCCGGATGATTGCACATTGTTGTCCTGGAAGAGTCTTCGAAGTATCATGAGATAGGTGGCTCCTCCCCTGGACTACAGTGCGCATGGGCATCCTCTCCATCCCCAGATTGTTTTTTTCCGCCATTGGGTTCGGATGTCTAATCTCTTACTCCAGTTACTTAACTTGTACTCTTCTGTTCCCAAGGCCAAAAGGCCTTCTTAGCGTCGGTATTATATCGTTCGGTGCCTAGCCCTTTCGGTTCTTCGATCGGCGTCGAAAAAAGATTCTCTCGACGACTCAGGCCCAGACTACATCGACGATGGAACGGACCCCGTTTAAGCGGTGTCCTGTGTGTAATTCAAAATATTCGAACTTAGATGTGCACCCAGTGTGCAACACCTGTTTGTCCCCCGACCACGACGAGTCAAAATGTTTCGCCTGCTCGAGGTTCCGATCAAAGAAAACTATTAAACTTCGACGCGCGGCGAGGCAGTCGGCCCAACAGTCGGCTCCAGCACCTGCGAACATCTTCGATGCCGGGGACGAGGAACTCTTCCAAGATGAGGATGAGGCGGAAGATGACGTTCCCGAAGAAATGTCGGAACAGGCGTCGGAGCAAGACTCCAATTTCGAAGTGGACGAGCCAGACGAGGAGATCGGCCACGACCAGGATGTCGTTGAGGTAGGGGACGACGATCAGGCCCTTGCGGCCGTTGATGACGACTCCGGTGGTGAACCGAGTCCGCCCGTAGTTCCAGGGCCTATCATTGACACTCAGCCCGCTCCGGCTCCGGTCGAGGCATCGCCGAAAGGCCTTAGCCAAGATCCATCCTTTCGGTCTACAGCCCCGCGACATAGCCAGGCTAAGACCCTCTCAAAGGAGCCATCGGTCGATTCCGTGAAATCGAAACCAAAACAGACGGAGACGAAATCGAAACCGAAACTACTCAAAATGGTGGTCGGTTCGACGTCGACGCCCGCCTCGAAGGTTGTCATCGATCCTTCGAAACCGAAGACGCCCGTCGGCGCCAAGACTGGGACTCCGAAGCAGGGCTCTACCACCAAAACCGTCTCCTCGAAGGCCTCGGCGCCGGTGCCTGTGCCCACTACCAAATATAGCGAGAAAGGCAAGGGCCAGCCACCCCTCTCGCGACTCAAGGCTGGGCTGGCAAAGAGGGTCGAAGCCACGGCCAAGGACGCCCCAAAATTATCGTTGACGCCCAAAGACGGAGGCGCACCGCGCAAGGAGGTCTATTCGATGCGCTCAAGCGAGCGGCCTACTCAGGCGTCGAAGAAACACGAAGCCGGCGCTTCCGGTTCGAAGCAGGTTGAATCGACGCCACTTAAGTTTGGCCTTCCGCCCACTGCACGTCCAAAGACTCAAGAGGCTTCCAGGGTGGCGAAGGTGTCCTCACATACACAGGTCGTCTATCATGAGCCTTCTTACGACAACCAAACGAAATTGTTTATTGACTCGGAGTCAGGCAAGCTTACCGTCCACAAGCGGAAGATCGCGCCTGAACATCCTTTGGAGGGTTACAAAATACCCCTCAAAAAGAAGATGGCCTCCAGCACCTCTCCGGTTCTTGTTGAACCTCTTCAGGACTACTCGCACCATACTGTTCATTCTCCGACACAAAGTGAGGAAGACTTAACTGCGGACTATAGCCAAATGGGCTTCTCTTACAATACTGACACTGATCAGGATGTCTCAAATCAATGGTCAGGGGCAGCGGATCAAGGCGATGACCCTGATGACCCCCATACCGCCCCAGACTCTCAGTCCTACAATGTCAAACAATCTCCAACTGAGGACACTGCAGCTTTCAATGCATTGATAGAGCGCACAGCCCTCAATCATGACGTCGAAATGCATGCTGAGCCAGTGGATGAAGATTTCTTATTCGACACCTTCTCCACATCTGAACGCTCCACCAAGACTCTGCCCATGCTCAAGGGGGTCCTCAAACATGCCACAGCCATTTTCAAGGAGCCAACAAAAGCCAGAGTTATCAATCCACGGATCGACAAAAAATACAGGCCTGCTCCAGTGGACCCCATCTACATCAAAGGCCAGCTCCCCTTGGACTCCCTTGTGGTGGCTAACGCATGCAAAAGGGCTAGGGCGAGGGCGATCAATGCTAGTGTGATGCTGCGACGCCACGCATGGCTGCACATCTCTGGGTTTAAACCCGAAATCCAAACTACTCTTCTCAATCAGCCGGTTAATCCGGACTTCCTGTTTGGACCCGATGTGGACACAACACTCGAAAAAATGAAAAAAGACACTGAGACGGCAAAGTCCATGGGGGCTCTCCAGTCACAGCAGTTTCGGAGCGGTTCCTTTCGTCGCTCCGGTAACAGGGGAGCTACGAGAGGACAAGCTCTACAGCACTCCCAGTACGCCAAGGCAACACGCAGTCTGCATACACTAAAAACACCAGAGGTGGATACCGTGGGAACAGCGCCAAAGGGAAAGGCCGCGGCAATAACAACGCCAGGTCCTCCACTCCCAACAAACAGTGACTTCTTGTCACTGCCCCCCGACCATCTCACACCTGTCGGGGGGAGACTTCAGCAGTTCCTGCCACTCTGGGAAAACATCACAACAGACAGGTGGGTGAGACAACTTATCCGTTACGGCTATTGTCTAGAACTGACCTCCACCCCCCCCCCCCCCCCCCCCCCCCAACATACCCCCAAGAAACCCTCCTATGTCCGCAGAGCACTCGCACTTATTGCAGCAAGAAGTTCTCTCCATGCTGCAAAAAGGAGCCATAGAACTGGTGCCTGCCGAAGAAAGGGGTGCAGGGGTGTACTCCCTGTACTTCTTGATTCCAAAAAAGGACGGGTCCCTAAGGCCCATTCTAGACCTCAGACCCCTCAACCAATACATCCTCTCGGAGCACTTTCACATGCTAACTTTAAAACAAGTCCTGCCGCTGCTCCGTCAGGGCGACTTCCTAGCCACCCTGGACCTCAAGGATGCGTATTTCCACATTCCCACTCACCCGAGTCACAAAAAGTATCTCAGGTTCACAGTCCACGGTCAGCATTACCAATTCAAAGTCCTGCCATTTGGCGTCACTACCGCTCCCAGGGTTTTCACCAAGTGCTTGGCAACTGTGGCAGCGCACTTGCGCAGGGAAGGTATTCACGTGTATCCCTACCTGGACGACTGGCTAGTCCAGGCAAGGTCTGCCATACAGTGCGGCCACGACATGTCGCGTACCATTCACCTCCGTCACAGTCTAGGGTTCTCTCTCAACTACGCAAAGTCTCACCTGCAGCCAGCCCATGTGCAACAGTACCTGGGGGCGTCAATAAACACCCAGTCGGCCACGGCGCAGCCTGCCGCAGCCAGGGTCAACAGCATGCAAGCGCTCATCCGGAGGTTCCGCCCTCAGCAATCCCTCCCAGCACATTTTTTCATGCAACTGATCGGCATGATGGCATCCTGCATATTCATAGTCCCGCACGCGAGGCTGCACATGTGACCCCTTCAAGAATGCTCAGCCCGTCAGTGGAACCAGGCTCATGGACATCTAAAAGACCTAGTGTTGGTGACCGGTCGTGCTTACAACTCTCTGCATTGGTGGAACCCACAAAACCTTTGCAGGGGACGACCGTTCCAAGAGCCTGTCCCACAAATAGTGCTGACGACGGACGCATCTCTCCAGGGTTGGGGGGCGCATGTCCTCCACTACACAGTGCAGGGGCTATGGACTGCTCAACAGCAGAGGATGCATATCAATGTGTTGGAACTCATGGCGATCTTCATGGCACTGAGGATATTCAAGTTGCACCTGTGCAACAAGGTCGTGTTAGTCCGGACGGACAACATGACTGCCATGTATTACATCCAGAAGCAGGGGGGCACGCACTCCCCGCAGCTGTCTCACCTAGCCCAGAGCATATGGAAGTGGGCCATTCAGAGGAACATCTTCCTCATGGCGGAGCATCTCCCAGGTGTCAACAACCAGATGGCGGACCGGCTCAGCAGGCACAGTCATCAAATGCACGAGTGGGAGATCCACCCGTCGGTTCTCCATCCGTACTTCCAGCAGTGGGGTCATCCAGACATCGACCTGTTCGCCACAAGCGAGAACGCAAAATGCCCAAACTTCGCCGCCAGGTTCCCACACCCGCAGTCTCAGGGCAATGCGATATGGATGAACTGGTCAGGCAGATTTGCGTACGCTTTTCCGCCAGCCCCCCTCATACCTCTGGTGGCTCGCAAACTGCGACAGCACTCCATGACCCTCATCCTGGTTGCTCCAACGTGGGCACGGCAAGCTTGGTACACCACGTTCCTGGAACTTTCAGTGGTGCCTCACCAGCGGCTGCACCTCACTCCCAGCCTCCTCACGCAGAGCCATGGCGACATTCAGCACCCAGATCCACAACAGCTGAACCTTGCGATTTGGCTCCTGAGGTCATAGTTTGGATACCTAAACTTGCCTCCTGAGTGTATGGACAGCATCAAGGAGGCAAGGCGACCAACTACCAGGGCCTGCTATGCGGCCAAATGGAAGCGGTTTGTTGTTTACTGCTCCAGCAATAACGTTAACCCGTTGGACGCATCTACGCAAAACATCATATGTTACTTGTTGCATCTGTACCGATGCAACCTGGCGTACAGTTCCATCAGGATCCATCTGGCGGCCATAGCCGCTTACCTTCAAAACAGGCAACACCTTTCCGTTTTTAGGGTACCTGCCATTAAAGCCTTTTTGGAAGGGCTTAAAAGGGTGATCCCTCCCAGACACCCCCCTTCACCAGTCTGGAACTTAAATATCGTTCTCACCAGACTCATGGGGCCACCCTTTGAGCCACTCCATTCCTGTGACATACAGTTCCTCACCTGGAAGGTGGCTTTCCTGATAGCTATTACATCCCTCCGGAGGGTCAGTGAGCTGCAAGCCCTCACGATTCAGGAACCCTACCTGCAAATCCATGCGAATAGAGTGGTGCTTCACACCAACCCTAAATTTATGCCAAAAGTGGTTTCGCAGTTCCACATCAATCAAAACATAGAACTTCCCGTTTTCTTTCCTAACCCAGATTCGGTGGCAGACAGAGCACTGCACACCTTAGATTTCAAAAGAGCTCTCCTGTATTACATCGACAGGACAAAAGACTTTCGAAAGACTAAACAGCTATTCGTTGCATTCTCTCCACAACATAAAGGCAACCCTATCTCCAAATCAGGTATAGCCAGGTGGATTGTTAAATGTATCCAGATCTGTTATCAGAAAGCTAAACGCACACTAACAGTTCCCCCTAGAGCGCATTCCACGCGCAAATTGGGGGCCTCCATGGCTTTCCTGGGTAATATTCCTCTAGAGGACATATGTAGAGCAGCCACATGGACCACTAAACATACCTTTACCAAACACTACTGCGTAGATGTACACTCCAAACAGCAAGCTGCTGTAGGTCAGGCTGTTCTCAGGACTCTCTTTCAGACTGCTACAGCTGGCACGGGCACCCGCATGTAAGGAGGAAACTGCTATTTATTCTATGCACAGATATGAATTCAGCAGCCCTCATGCCTCGAACGGAATATGCTACTTACCAGTATGCATCTGTTCTTGGCATGAAGGGCTGCTGACATTCATATCGCCCGCCCTCCTCCCCGGTGCCTGTCGCAGCTGCAGCTCTCAGAAGCATTTTCAGGCATGGTCATCACTTTCAGTATTACACTCCATCTCTGCCACAATGGCGAAAAACAATCTGGGGATGGAGAGGATGCCCATGCGCACTGTAGTCCAGGGGAGGAGCCACCTATCTCGTGATACTTCGAAGACTCTTCCAGGACAACAATGTGCAATCATCCGGACCCAACACTAGGCGGCGATCTATGCAAAGATATGATTGTCAGCAGCCCTTCATGCCAAGAACAGATGCATACTGGTAAGTAGCATATTCCTTATGGTACACTGCTCCCACCTTTCTATCTCACTTCCAATCTGTTTTGTTCCTTCCTTTACGACATAATCACTGATTTGGGTTGAGGGTTTATGATGGGTTTGTCGGGCCTGACTGAACAGGATATGGAATGTGTTTGGTCACTTCTGGTGGGCTGGACAAAGAAGAATGGGATTGTCGGCATACGCTACTTTCAAAATGTTACTTTGCTATTGGTCGATTTGTATGAACTCGATGCTAATTTGGAATGTTGCCTGAGGCTTGATTTTTGGCATAAAAGACCATGCTCTGCTCATTGAATTTGTGCAGTCTCTAGCGAACCACCCGTGTGTGCTTCGTAGATCTCTGTTCCTGGTTGCAGCCAATAAACTTTGGTCTTCGACGTCATCAAGAAGTATCCCGTGTCTCTGTTTGCCAAAGCAAGGGAACTCGAAGGTATCGGGCGTTTTCCCTGACGCCGCTAGGTTCTAAAACCCGGTCCTTCTATTGGCGCCCCACGTGGGGCGACTTCAGCTGTACCGGTCCAAGCCCAAAGATTGTGGAGAGCTTCGTGTGGAAATTCTGGAGGAAAGGCCTACCACTTCATCGACCCCTGTATGTCGGTGTGGTCCGAAAGTCTTTGCTGCGAGGTTCCCCGCCTTCCGACGGCTACGAAGGACTGCTGCCCTGACTGTCGCCTTGCCTTGGAGCCTTAGACGATTTGTAGAGCGAGACGATTGACGGGTCTTCTGGTGACGCCATCGACATTTCAGTTAAGTATGAGTGGAGCGTCTCCTAGTTCTTAGTTTGTTTTTGGTATCCCTTTAGTGGATCGCTTTGATTTGGTACCTGCAGGCCCAAAACCAAGGGACTCGTGTATTCGCGAGATTATCGTTTTAAGATTTCCCTTGTAGTTTGAAGCTAGACTAGTGAGCAAGATGCCTGGTCTTGGCAGACTTGGAAAGTTGTTTAGTTGTGGTTGTTCTAAGGATTCCCGGTTAGAGGATTCGTGTCCGGTTCCTCCAATTGGAACTCCTACGTATGAATTATACGCGAAGCATGATGTGGGCTCTATTAGTTATAATGAGATTTGGGTAAAGTACACGAGGAAAGACAGTGTCCTACAGTGTCCCCGTACGCCGCAATAAGTGTGGCAGGGTATGCTCGGACGTGAGTCCCTTGCTCACTTTGCCACTGGATTCAAGCAAGCCGGGCAGAAGACGGCTGGAATGCCAGAAACCGGTCCTCGGAAGCTTGTTTACGGTCAGGGGAAGACATGGCTTGGCAGTTCAGGCTGGACTGTTCCCATGAGGCACAGGGTCAGACTGATTTGCATATAGCCATGTCTGAACTGGGGTGGCAGAGTGGGCTAAAGAACGGTGATGGATTAAACCCAGATCTTTTGACTGGGTGTGAGTGTTTGATTGATTCAGATTCTCCGTCCATCACCACCCCCTTTTGTACCGCTTTTGGCCGCCATAAGTGTGGCAGGGTATGCTCAGACGTGAGTCCCTTGCTCACTTTGCCACTGGATTCAAGCAAGCCGGGCTGAAGACGGCTGGAATGCCAGAAACCGGTCCTCGGAAGCTTGTTTCCGGTCCAGGGAAGACATGGCTTGGCAGTTCGGGCTGGACTGTTCCCATTAGGCACAGGGTCAGACTGATTTGCATATAGCCATGTCTGAACTGGGGTGGCTGAGTGGGCTAAAGAACGGTGATGGATTAAACCCAGATCTTTTGACTGGGTGTGAGTGTTTGATTGATTCAGATGCTCCGTCCATCACCACCCCCTTTTGTACAGATATGAATGTCAGCAGCCCTACATGCCAAGAACCGATGCATACTGGTAAGTAGCATATTCCTTCTGTTTTGTTATGCTATTCCCTCAATCAGTGGAGGTGGGTGATCACTGGGTGAGGTCCGAAAGAATACGTTTTACTGATGTGTGCAAGATGTATGGTCAGTTTAAATTTTTTTTCCTCAAGATTGATTGTGCTCATTATCCATGTCAACTAGCCTTGCTACTAAGCAAACAAGCATTTGCAATGCAATAGGTCTCGCAGCATTAAAGTTTGAGTTACTGGCATTGTAAATGAGAATGCTTTGCATTATTTTTTTTTTAAATTTGTAATTGGTATGTAAATATTATTTGTGACTGGTTAGCTGTATCTAACAGACACCCTCACAGACCTAGAGCACTGCATGGCTCATATAATCGAATATGCACTGAAATCGGAAGGCTGCAATGCTGATTGAATGCTTAGGGCCCAGGGCCCATGCACACCTGATGTGCAGCCGAGGCCTACCTTACAGAGGGCCCCACAGAAATTAATCCGTGATGCCACAGGATTCGATGGAATATTAGGTTTACTGTCAGAACATTGAGTGCATCACCGCTGTTGTATGATTCATATGTACACAAATCTGACATGAACTAAGGAAGATGGAAAGCAAGAAAGTATGCATTATGTTATGGTAAGTAAATTTGCAAAGCACGTGTCTCACCCCTCTTCCTAGGCTGCACTTTATCAGACAATTCCCTAAAAGACTTTTAGGGCAGCATATCATGCTTGGAGTGGGTCTACTAATGACCCTATCTAAAACTTCAAAACAAAATGGTAAAACATGTATAAAAAGAGTACTTCTGAAAATAAACATGCGAGCAAAACTCAGCAGGAACCCAAGGGGGTAAGATTGCTGATCTCTCCGACCAGGCAGAATTACTTTAATAAACAATTGTTGCGTGCTTATCTAGGATCCTGATCGATACTGTGACCTTATGCCCCTATTCGGCTATAAATCCATTTATTCCCTATATTGGCATAACCGTTCAAGTGCAATATTCAGAAACTCATCTCTGGCCTCACACGAACAGAGCCACATTTCAGAATAGTTTTCTCTGCCACTTCCTTTGCAACCAATTAGTGCAATGACATAGCAGAAGTCACTATCTGAGATTCCTAGATTAACACTCTGAGTTCATCAACAAGATAAAAACTCAGCAAACCTGGAAATCCCCGCTTGCTGTGTTTTGATTAGTAATAGAACTCTAATGAGCACTGATAAACGATCACTTCCTAGTGACATCTTATTGACGTCTTATGTCCAGCAAACGTATGTCAAACAAGGCACCTTTCAGGTATAAATATTACCAACATGGCCTTAAGCAAACGCTGCTGTATGCTGCTGCTGTCTCGTTGCTGTTGGTGAAGCAACGCCCCTGTTGCCCGTCGCTTGAAGCTGCTGTTATGCTGAAGATATCATAGCTGCTATCGCTACTGCTATCGCTGCTAACTAGCGAACGATGGTGTGGTGAACTTAGGAGCTGAACAGCCGTCCCCTGCAAGAGCCCAGCAGATGCAAGCTGCCCGCGGACGCTGTCCCCCCTCCTCCTCCTCGACGTGCTGAAGAGAGACGCTGCCTTTCTCCTGCCGAGAAATCCAGCTCCAGCGTTTCTGGTCTACCCTTGCGGGTGACTGGGATATCGAGCCCTGAGGGAGATACCAGACCTCCATCATTCTATTCCAGAGGTATGGTGTTGACTAAACCCTTGAGAGAGAATTCTTGAAGCAAACCTTGGCAAAACCAACTTAACTTAAAGCTACTTACTTACTCCCCTCCCAAGTATTAGGCTTAGGTCAGGTACACTGGTGTAGGCGTAGTTAGAAGCACCAGTTGAGTATTTTAGCCTAATGTATATATGAATGTATATATGTTTTATTCCTTTTAAACCATTGTATGGCTAAGAAACCATATCAATGCTTTTACAGTATTATTTCGCAATACTTATCTTACTGTACGTACTTTTTATAATAACAAGTCTTGCAATTGTGGCAATACATTTCTCTTGTACGAGAAGAAAGATTGTTCAATAAATGTTAACCTTTTATTGACAAACGCCCGTCTCTCTATTCTCTACATATTGTGAAAGTAAACTGCACCAACTTGACTGAGTAAAATAACTGTCTATTGTTTCACACGACCCTAGAGATTGACTCTTGATCTGAGGAGCAAAGTTGTCATGTTGCACGGTTGTTGGGAAACTGAATCCCTTCTTGTCTGTGCCAGGGAAGCTGATCACTTCCTATTTCAGAGAAGAAAGTTTCCAGTGACCTCTGAGCTAGTTGGTAACAAACCCAATTAAGTTTAGCATAGTCAGTAGAGGCCTGGAAGATCCGCACTTCTACGTCGATACTACTGTTTATGTTATTCCAATGCGCAGGGCCTATTGGGAAAATAGGAACTACACTACACAATGGTTACAGAGAACCACAGAATGTACCTGGGGAAACAATTGGTAGTAAGTAATAAGACTGGTTAATCAACTGGGACATTAGCACACAGTCTAGCAACTATCTCTCCCGCTTGTAGGGCTCTGTATTGTCACTCGATGGTGTGTCGAACAAATATGTGTGTGCATATTCACCATTCCCTATGCAAAGGCCAATGAAAGCAAAGAAAAGTCACAACACACTGTCGAAAAAATGGCACCTGAGGGCATGCTGGCTTTCTCACTTTTACAACCTGATCAATAATTGATGCACTCGGGCCGCAGGCATAGGACCAGTGAGGGGCATTTGTAGATTTATAATCCCACAACTACTGTTTAATATCCAAATGTGATCCCTGGATCATTGACAGCACAACTGACTGGTATCTGCACTGCACTCTTGGGGGTACGCCTGATCATGCCACCACGCCCTTCAGAGGACACGCCTGATTTGTTCACCTCCCATGAACACAAATTAACGCGCCTATTTCTTTCACGCCACAGAACCCCTGGGGCACACACCTAGCTCCTTCATTTAACACACCCTTAAAGGGTTCGTCTAATTGACAGCCACACCTACAGGAGACACCCAGCCCTTCCCAGCACAACTCCAGTGAACGCCGTATGCCGTGTAGAAGGTACCTGAACAAACAACATTTTACTATTCACCTCACGGCGCGGCCATGGTAAAAGAGGCGCTTTGTATTCCTCGTGACAACACGACTTCTGCCTGCATACACAGGCAGACAAACTGCCTTCCAACCATCACAGGGCTGCTGCCTGCATAGTGAGAGGTAAACCGTGTGCTCGGAGGAGGGCGGCTGCGAATAAATACATGAAGCCCTGGGAAACACTACTGAAGAGAAAGAGAGAGAAACACGCCACACTTCAATGGACTGATACACTTTTTTTGATTGCTCAGCCCCACTGAATGGTGCTGGGGCGACTGGGTGTGGGCGCTATAATACTCCTCCAACGAGGGCCTCACTCCCGTCACTCTGCTGAAGAGTAACCACGGCTGGGTTATGCAGGGCTCAGAGAAGGGGGGAGCTCGCCGTTAACGGTCAATGTACATGAAAACCAATATCCCCCACAAAGCTGGTAAATAGACCTAATCCCACACTCATTTAATAGGTGGTTCACTTTGCTCTGATGGTCGATGTGCGCCCAAAGACAACACAGTGCAAGTAGCGAGAAGCACACACCCATGAGCCACACAGCTGCCCCGGCGGAGCATCAGCCCAGACTGCACCGGGAACCTGCGTCAGGAATGAGGCATTACATGGAGCGGCTGCTTGAATTGAGTGGCCAAGATTCGAGAAACTTGAGTGCACGGAAATGTGTGAAATGGCTTTCAGGGAAAGGGGCAAGACAACGTGGCCGCCACTAACATCCTCTGTTGTCATTTGGCTGTGAATCCAACACCCGCCAACATGAACATACACAGCTCATGTTGTTCCTCACTGAAGTCACTCCCTAACAGAAAACATGAACAAGGAATGGGCTTCCTAAATGCAAGAAACGTTCTGCTGCAAAGAAAAGTTTTTAGTTTCACAGGTATTCTATCTATTGTAACTGCTGCAACCAGCTGAAGTTTTTCTTGAAAAGTTACGAGGGAGGCAGGGGCGCCGAAAATCTGAAACCAGAGACGCCACGCCAAGTTAAGGAATGATTTTGGCGATGCCGAAAACATGGTATACGAGGGAAGTGGGAAAAGGTAAAACTTTTTTTTTTTACCACAACAACTTTGTTTTCGATGCAGTGCTCTAACGCGCCGTCACCTCCCGGTAGAAGGAGAAACAAGTTAAAGAGAGACTACAGCGCGAAACCGAAACCTTGCGTGGGGCGGGACTTCCGTAGGGCGGGACTTCCGTCTTCGGAAGCCCGTGCAAGCGCCTACAGAGAGAAGCAGTGCTGGTGACGCGGGGCTCCCATGCCCGAAGAGAGCCCCGCGGAGGCTGCAGAGGTGTAGAATGGCGGTAAGTGGGGTTTAGTGGGGGGTGGGGAGGGGGGTGCGCTTGTATGTATGTATGTATGTATGTGTGTGTGCGTGCGTGTGTGTAGGTGTGCTCGTGTGTGTCTCTGTGTGCGCATGGAGAGGTGTGCCTGTGTATGTTTGCGCTTCCCAGGAGACAGCCACGGCGAGCGCGTTCCCGCGCGCGTGGCCTGCGCCGCTCGCCTTTAGCGAGATGCGCGCGGCCAGGTGCTGTCTCCTGGGAAGCAGAGTCAGTGACAAAAGATCTCGGCGAGACAGCGCTTACGCGCTGTATCGCTACGAGACCTAAAAACGATGTTTATTAACATGTACACTTATGTGATAGAAAGACAAAGTAACTGTTTCTCTCGCTCTCTCCTGTCAAGCTGCTAGAATTAAGTAGCGGTGCTCTTTAGAATTATTTTTGCTTACTGAGAATATAATGCTCCTTTGGGTGAATCTGGTAAACTCTCTTCTTCTTAGGGTGAATTGGGTGAAAAGCTTATGGCACCACTCTCTTTTTAGATCTCACCTGCCGAACAGCTTTTTGCTGTCTGTGGGCAAACTCTTCTTGAGAAACATACCAAGCAATTACAGTGGGCTTACACCCTGCCCATTGCCTACCATTGGCTGGCTTTATTGGCACTCTCATTTCCTTACTTCTTATTCAGTGGCTTGCCTTTCTCTTGTTATGTTTGCCCTTCCCCACTTCACCCTATGGATCATAGCTCTTTGCCCATCCTTTTGATGTGATTTGTATTTTTACACTGCTCACGTTCAGGAAACTACTCTTTTCTTTCATTCATTACTCAATGAGATTGGAGTTTTTTTCTAGCGCGCTCCCTCATGTGTGCTGCTTCTTACTTTCACACCCCACACTTCTTCCTTCCTTATCCACTCTCTCCCACTCTCCCGCTCATCAAGTGCTTTCTTCTCCACCCTCCTCCTGGCTTTTCTATTTGGTACTTTTTTGTTCCACTCGCCCGCCTGCCCCAGGCCCAGCTTCAAGAGCCAGTGGCGTAACGAAACTTGAGCCCCCCCCCCCCCCCTGCAAACTACATGAAGGGCCCCCAATTCTCCGTGCCGCTCTAGAGCTCTCAGACCAGCGACCTGCCATACTGCTGGGGAAGCCGGGCTATTGTTACGCCACTGTCACCAATGCAGCCGTTATAAGTTACACTGGATGGTGGAGTTAAAGGTTGGACTTAGTCTGCCACCAGGCTATCATAGGTGGTGGTCCATTCATTACAGGTTCCCTGCCATCATTACGCCAGGGAAGTTTGTCCACTTTTAGGTGGGTTTTCTGATGCAGACTCCTGTCATGATATACAACATCGGCCCACTCATCGTTCAGTTTTGATTAAAGTGCATCCACTGCTCCTTCTCGTTTCCGTCTCAGTCAGTCAGTCTCTCTATCTGTCAGTCTCCCTCTCTCTGTCAGTCTCTCTATCTCTTGGTCAGTCTCTCTCAGTCAGTCAGTCTATCTCTCTTTCTTTTTGTCAGTCAGTCAGTCTGTCCCTTTCTGTCAGTCAGTCTCTCACGGTCTCTCTCTGTCAGTTTCTCTCAGTCAGTCTCTCCCTCTCTGTCAGTCTCTCTCTCTCTCTGTCAGTCAGTCTCTCTCTGTCAGTCTCTCTCTCTCTCTCTTATTCTCTTTCTCTCTGGCAGTCTCTCTCTCTCTCTCTCTGTGTCAGTCTCGCTCTCTCTGTCTCTCTCTCTCTCTCTTATTTTCTTTCTCTCTGGCAGTCTCTCTCTCTCTCTGTCAGTCTCGCTCTCTCTGTCTGTCAGTCTCTCTGTCAGTCAGCCTTTCTCTGTCAGTCCCTGTCAGTCATTCTCTCTCTACCCCAGTCAGTCTCTCTCTCTCTCTGTCAGTCTCTCTCTCTCTCTGTCAGTCTCTCTCAATCAGTCTCTCTCTCAATCAGTCTCTCTCTCAATCAGTCTCTCTCTCAATCAGTCTCTCTCTGTCAGTCAGTCTCTCTCGCAGTCAATCAGTCTATCTCGCAGTCAATCAGTCTCTGCCTCTCTCCCTGTCTCTCTCTCTGTCAGTCAGTCTCTGTCAGCCAGTCTCTCTCTCTCTCTCTCTCTCTCTCTCTCTCTCTGTTTCTCAGCCAGTTAGTCTCTCAGTCAGTATTCAGTCTCTGAGACAGTCAGTCTCTACTCTCTCTCCAATGTCACTCTCTCTCCACTGTCTCTCTCTCCACTGTCTCTCTCTACTCTCACTCACTCTCTCTCTCCACTCTCCCTCCATTGTCTCCCTCCACTGTCTCCCTCCACTCTCTCTCTACTCTCACTCACCCTCTCTCCCTTCTCTCTCCACTTTCTCTCTCTCTCTCCACTGTCTCTCTCCACTGTCTCTCTCTCTCTCTCTCGCTCTCTCTCTCTCTCTCTCTCTCTCTCTCTCTCTCTCCACTGTCTCCCTCCACTCTCTCTACTCTCTCTATCCTCTCTCCCTCTCTTTCTCTTCTCTTCCCTCCCTCTCTCTCTCTCTCTCCTTTCTCCAATGTCTCCGCTCTCTCCACTCGCTCTCTCCACTCGCTCTCTCCACTCGCTCTCTCCACTCGCTCTCTCCACTCGCTCTCTCCACTCGCTCTCTCCACTCGCTCTCTCCACTCTCTTTCTCCACTCTCTCTCTCTCTCTCCACTCTCTCTCTCTCCACTCTCTCTCCACTCTCTCTCCACTCTCTCTCCACTCTCTCTCCACTCTCTCTCTCCACTGTCTCTCTCTCTCTCTCCACTCTCTCTCCACTCTCCACCCTCTCTCCACTCTCCACTCTCTCTCTCTCCACTCTCTCTCTCTCCACTCTCTCTCTCTCTCTCCCCTCTGCCTTGCACCCTTCTCCCCTCTGCCTTGCACCCTTCTCCCCTCTGCCTTGCACCCTTCTCCCCTCTGCCTTGCACCCTTCTCCCCTCTGCCTTGCACCCTTCTCCTCTCTGCCTTGCACCCTTCTCTACCTTGCACTCTTCTCTACCTTGCACCCTTCTCCCCTCTGCCTTGCACCCTTCTCCCCTCTGCCTTGCACCCTTCTCCCCTCTGCCTTGCACCCTTCTCCCCTCTGCCTTGCACCCTTCTCCCCTCTGCCTTGCACTCTTCTCCCCTCTGCCTTGTACCCTTCTCCCCTCTGCCTTGTACCCTTCTCCCCTCTGCCTTGCACCCTTCTCCCCTCTGCCTTGCACCCTTCTCCCCTCTGCCTTGCACCCTTCTCCCCTCTGCCTTGCACCCTTCTCCCCTCTGCCTTGCACCCTTCTCCCCTCTGCCTTGCACCCTTCTCCCCCTCCCCGTTGCACCCTTCTCCCCTCCGCCTTGCACCCCTCTCCCCTCTGCCTTGCACCCATCTCCCCATTGCACCCTTCTCTCCTCTGCCTTGCACCCTTTTCTACCTTGCACCCTTTTCTACCTTGCACCCTTCTCTACCTTGCACCCTTCTCTACCTTGCACCATTCTCCTCTCTGCCTTTAACCCATCTCCCCTCTGCCTTGCACCCTTCTCCCCTCTGCCTTGCACCCTTCTCCCCTCTGCCTTGCACCCTTCTCCCCTCTGCCTTGCACCCTTCTCCCCTCTGCCTTGCACCCTTCTCCCCTCTGCCTTGCACCCTTCTCCCCCTCCCATTGCACCCTTCTCCCCTCTGCCTTGCACCCTTCTCCCCTCTGCCTTGCACCCTGTTGGACTTGGCCCTTCCTGCTGGGTCATCCCTAAACTTTTTGCCTTTTTCCTCCTATGTTTCCTCTGACCTGTTTTTGTTGGTTTAGGACTCTGGGCACTTTACCACTGCTGACCCGTGCTAAAGTGCATTTGCTCTCCCTGTTGTAAATTGTTACATTGATTGGTGTCCTTGTTTGGCTTATTTGGTTTACTGTCCGTCCCTAGTCGAGTGCACCAGGGGTGCCAGGTTTTGTATATACAAATGCCGCTAGTGGGCTTGCAGCACTGGTTGTGCCACCCACAGAAGCGGCCTAGCAAAATGTGTCTGAGGTCTGCCATTTCAGAACCTGCGTGCAGTCTGGTACTGTCATGCTGGCTGGGCAAGTGCACACTTGCCAGCCCCTAAACCTTCCCTTAACTTCATATTAGTCACCCCTATGGTAGGCCCTTGGGCAGGGTGCATTGTAAGTGTAAGGTAGGACAAGCCCTTATGTGTGTGGCATGTCCTAATAGTGAATTACAGCCAAATTCGTTTTTCACTATTATAAGGCTACCTGTTCTCTTAGGCCAAGATGGGCTGCTGGAATTATTACACCCTATAATCCCAGCAGGCTCAGGGAACATGGTAGAAGGTCAAGTTTAGTATGCCTGAACTCAGAATAATAAAATACTTATTTTAGTAAAGTCTATTTTAATATCCTGTGTTTGCAAATGCTACTTTTAGAAAGCTAGCATTTGCTTGCCTAACCATTTCAGCCCGCCTCTGCTAGGATGTGTATCTGACTGTCTGGGATATGTGAGTGACAGGACTGGGGGATGACAGATGGTGAATGCCAGGATTACACCTTGGTGGGAGTGCCCCTGGACTCTTAATGGGGCTGTGCTCTGCCACCACAATGCTGGCTCCGCCCCCTGGAGAGCGACTGATGACTCAGCCCGACACCTGGCCCAGGAGAGGCGAAGCACTCAACAAGGTACTCCCTGCTGCCCCTGTCCACACAATGCTGGCTCCACCTCCTGTGGAGCGTCTGATGTGCCTGCCCCTCACACTGAAAGCAGCAACCAGAGTACACCCAACAAGTGCTCAGAGACTGAAAGAAGTTATGCAGAGGCTCCCCTGGCCTGCAAGAACAAAGAATATGTGGTATAAAAGTAGGAGCCCTGCTCCTTGTAAATCAGATCCTGTCGACGCCAAGAAGAACTCTGCCTGAAGAGAAAGACCTAGGAAAGCTGCATGGAGAAGTACTGTCTCTAATCCTGAGAGACTGGCCTGTGGTGGGTGCCTTGCTGCAGAAGGAGAGAAGAAGAAAAAGACTGAGAAACTTTTACATTCTACTTGTGCCTCTGACAATCTCCAAGGGCTTGCTGTGGAACTTGCCCTCTGAACTGCGCCGCAGGAACAGTGGGCGCTACCTCCCCCCTGAAAAGAGCAGCTGCCGTGAGATCTGCATCTGCCTGGTAACCCTCCTGAGGAAAAGCTGAGTGCGCTGTGGAGGAATCACTGCGCCCTGTAATAGGCCCTGGGCACCCCATCTCGCCGAGCAACGCATCTGCTACCTGGCAGGTCCCAGCTAACATCGCAAAGACCAGCCTCGATGGCCCAAGCACCGTGCCTGTCGCCTGCCTAACTGCGGACTGCACCGCAAGACCGGACTCTACCTTTTGCCCGCCTGCTCCACAGGAGAAGTTGCCCTGAAGCCCCAGCCGCCGCCGTTCGTGTGCAGCAGCAGCGCGGGGAGAGAAGGAGCACCCCCTGTGCTCATCGAGGCTTGTTTGTGCCTCACTCTGCTGCCCGGGGTGTCGTCCCCTCTTTCCAGGACTCTAGGTGCTGTGCCCGACTGACCCGACCCGCGCCGCAACGTCGACCTCCTGACCCGACCAGAGCCGTCGCTCGCATCAGCCAAGGAAGACAGCGCGACGCGGGACTACCAGCCGACCCCTGCATTGCCGCCTGCACCCCCTACAAAGGTCTCTAAGGTACTGTGCCTCGAGCCGCGGTGCGAGCCGTCCTGCCTTTAAAGCTCGCACCGCTCTGTGTCCCTCTGCTGCCCCCGGGAGCCCCGCAGCGTGTAAATCCGAGCCGCGGTACGAGCCGCCCCCTTCAGCGAGGCCCGCACCGCTCTTGGTTCCCCGAGGCCCCCCTGGTACACTCCGTGGACTGCATACCCTCCGGGTAGAGTCGCACACAGCAGTACGCCTCGTACTCGAAGTTAGACCCGGCCGTGCCGTACGCCTCTCACGCGAGAAGCGTGAGCTTTGGCAGGCCGGGCCCGATTCACTCGCCAGAAGCGTACGGAGGCGCTGGGAACCGCACAGAAGCGCTAGGGATTACTGTACTTTCTGGGAACTGGGCAGAAGGCCCCAAAGATTGCCTTTTAAGAACTGTGGCACCCCCTTGAAAGTATAGGAACTATTTTGAGAAGCTAAACAAGAACTGTGGCAACCGGATAAAGAGTAACTGGAACCAAATTTTAAACCTACACAAGACTGTATTTACAAGCCTGCTTTGAATCTATATAAAGAGATATATTTTTACAAGAATACAGTCTGGTGTCATTGTGTGGTGGGTTGGTGGTTATTGTGTGTGATACTGCAAATGTTTGACTACATGTACTCTGGAGATTAGCCTAGACTGCTTGCGCCACACTACCTAGAGAGTGAGCAGGGGATATTTCTGTGAGTAATCCTTTGCCCTGACTTAGAGGAGAGGGTCCCTGCTTGTCGCCAGTGCTGCACTGCACCAACCAGAGACCCCCAATTCTAACACACCCTTCTCCCCCTCCCCGTTGCACCCTTCTCCCCTCTGCCTTGCACCCTTCTCCCCCTCCCCGTTGCACCATTCTCCCCTCTGCCTTGCACCCTTCTCCCCTCTGCCTTGCACCCTTCTCCCCTCTGCCTTGCACCCTTCTCCCCTCTGCCTTGCACCCTTCTCCCCTCTGCCTTGCACCCTTCTCCCCTCTGCCTAGCACCCATCTCTACCTTGCACCCATCTCTACCTTGCACCCATCTCTACCTTGCACCCTTCTCCCCTCTGCCTTGCACCCTTCTCCCCTCTGCCTTGCACCCTTCTCCCCTCTGCCTTGCACCCTTCTCCCCTCTGCGCTGCACCCTTCTCCCCTCTGCCTTGCACCCTTCTCCTCTCTGCCTTGCACCCTTCTCACCTCTGCCTTGCACCCTTCTCACCTCTGCCTTGAACCCTTTTCCTCCCCTTCTCCCCTCTGCCCTTCTCCCCCTCCGCCTTGCACCCTTCTCCTCTCTGCCTTGCACCTTTCACCTCTCTGCCTTGCACATTTCTCCTCTCTGCCTTGCACCCTTCTCTACCTTGCACCCTTCTCTCCTCTGCCTTGCACCCTTCTCTCCTCTGCCTTGCACCCTTCTCCCCTCTGTCTTGCACCCTTCTCCCCTCTGCCTAGCACCCTTCTCCCCTCTGCCTAGCACCCTTCTCCCCTCTGCCTTGCACCCTTCTCCCCTCTGCCTTGCACCCTTCTCCCCTCTGCCTTGCACCCTTCTCCTCACTGCCTTGCACCCTTCTCCCCTCTGCCTTGCACCCTTCTCCCCTCTGCCTTGCACCCTTCTCCCCTCTGCCTTGCACCCTTCTCTGCCTTGCACCCTTCTCCCCGCTTCCTTGCACCCTTCTCCCCTCTGCCTTGCACCCTTCTCCCCTCTGCCTTGCACCCTTCTCCCCTCTGCCTTGCACCCTTCTCCCCTCTGCCTTGCACCCTTCTCCCCTCTGCCTTGCACCCTTCTCCCCTCTGCCTTGCACCCTTCTCCCCTCTGCCTTACACCCTTCTCCCCTCTGCCTTGCACCCTTCTCCCCTCTGCCTTGCATCCTTCTCCCCTCTGCCTTGCACCCTTCTCCCCTCTTCCTTGCACCCTTCTCCCCTCTTCCTGGCACCCTTCCCCCCTCTTCCTTGCACCCTTCTCCCCTCTGCCTTGCACCCTTCTCCCCTCTGCCTTGCACCCTTCTCCCCTCTGCCTTGCACCCTTCTCCCCTCTGCCTTGCACCCTTCTCCCCTCTACCTTGCACCCTTCTCCCCTCTACCTTGCACCCTTCTCCCCTCTACCTTGCACCCTTCTACCCTCTGCCTTCCACCCTTCTCCCCTCTGCCTTGCACCCTTCTCCCCTCTGCCTTGCACCCTTCTCCCCTCTGCCTTGCACCCTTCTCCCCCTCCCCGTTGCACCCTTCTCCCCCTCTCCGTTGCACCCTTCTCCCCTCTGCCTGGTACCCTTCTCCCCTCTGCCTTGCACCCTTCTCCCCTCTGCCTTGCACCCTTCTCCTCCTCCCCCTTGCACCCTTCTCCTCCTCCCCGTTGCACCCTTCTCCTCCTCCCCGTTGCACCCTTCTCCCCTCTGCCTTGCATCCTCCCCGTTGCACTCTTCTCCCCCTCCCCGTTGCACTCTTCTCCTCTCTGCCTTGCACTCTTCTACCCCTCCGCCTTGCACCCTTCTCCCCCTCCTCCTTGCACCCTTCTCCTCTCTGCCTTGCAACCTTCTCCCCTCTACCTTGCAACCTTCTCCCCTCTGCCTTGCACCCTTCTCCCCTCTGCCTTGCACCCTTCTCCCCTCTGCCTTGCGCCCTTCTCCCCTCTGCCTTGCACCCTTCTCCCCTCTGCCATGCATCCTTCTCCCCTCTGCCTTGCACCCTTCTCCCCTCTTCCTTGCACCCTTCTCCCCTCTTCCTTGCACCCTTCTCCCCTCTTCCTGGCACCCTTCCCCCCTCTTCCTTGCACCCTTCTCCCCTCTGCCTTGCACCCTTCTCCCGCTGCCTTGCACTCTTCTCCCCTCTGCCTTGCACCCTTCTCCCCTCTGCCTTGCACCCTTCTCCCCTCTGCCTTGCACCCTTCTCTGCCTTGCACCCTTCTCTGCCTTGCACCCTTCTCTGCCTTACACCCTTCTCCCCGCTGCCTTGCACTCTTCTCCCCTGTGCCTTGCACCCTTCTCCCCCTCCCCTCTGCCTTGCACCCTTCTCCCCCTCCCCTCTGCCTTGCACCCTTCTCCCCCTCCCCTCTGCCTTGCAACCTTCTCCCCTCTTCCTTGCACCCTTCTCCCCTCTGCATTGCACCCTTCTCCCCTCTGCCTTGCACCCTTCTCCCCTCTTCTGTGCACCCTTCTCCCCTCTGCCTTGCACCCTTCTTTCCTCTGCCTTGCACCCTTCTTTCCTCTGTCTTGCACCCTTCTCCCCTCTACATTGCACCCTTCTCCCCTCTACCTTGCGCCCTTCTCCCCTCTACCTTGCACCCTTCTCCCCTCTACCTTGCACCCTTCTCCCCTCTGCCTTGCACCCTTCTCCCCTCTGCCTTGCACCCTTCTCCCCTCTGCCTTCCACCCTTCTCCCCTCTGCCTTGCACCCTTCTCCCCCTCCCCATTGCACCCTTCTCCCCCTCTCCGTTGCACCCTTCTCCCCTCTGCCTGGTACCCTTCTCCCCTCTGCCTTGCACCCTTCTCCCCTCTGCCTTGCACCCTTCTCCTCCTCCCCCTTGCACCCTTCTCCCCGTTGCACCCTTCTCCCCTCTGCCTTGCATCCTCCCCGTTGCACTCTTCTCCCCCTCCCCGTTGCACTCTTATCCTCTCTGCCTTGCACTCTTCTCCCCCTCCCCCTTGCACCCTTCTCCCCCTCCGCCTTGCACCCTTCTCCTCTCTGCCTTGCAACCTTCTCCCCTCTACCTTGCACCCTTCTCCCCTCTGCCTTGCACCCTTCTCCCCTCTGCCTTGCACCCTTCTCCCCTCTGCCTTGCGCCCTTCTCCCCTCTGCCTTGCACCCTTCTCCCCTCTGCCATGCATCCTTCTCCCCTCTGCCTTGCACCCTTCTCCCCTCTTCCTTGCACCCTTCTCCCCTCTTCCTTGCACCCTTCTCCCCTCTTCCTGGCACCCTTCCCCCCCTCTTCCTTGCACCCTTCTCCCCTCTGCCTTGCACCCTTCTCCCGCTGCCTTGCACTCTTCTCCCCTCTGCCTTGCACACTTCTCCCCTCTGCCTTGCACCCTTCTCCCCTCTGCCTTGCACCCTTCTCCCCTCCGCCTTGCACCCTTCTCCCCTCCCCCTTGCACCCTTCTCCCCCTCCGCCTTGCACCCTTCTCCCCCTCCGCCTTGCACCCTTCTCCCCCTCCGCCTTGCACCCTTCTCCCCCTCCGCCTTGCACCCTTCTTCCCCTCCGCCTTGCACCCTTCTCCCCCTCCGCCTTGCACCCTTCTCCCCCTCCGCCGCCTTGCACCCTTCTCCCCCTCCGCCTTGCACCCTTCTCCCCCTCCGCCTTGCACCCTTCTCCCCCTCCGCCTTGCACCCTTCTCCCTCCGCCTTGCACCCTTCTCCCCTCCGCCTTGCACCCTTCTCCCCTCCGCCTTGCACCCTTCTCCCCTCTACCTTGCACCCTTCTCCCCTCTGCCTTGCACCCTTCTCCCCTCTGCCTTGCACTCTTCTCCCCTCTTCCTTGCACCTTTCTCCCCTCTGCCTTGCACCCTTCTCCCCTCTGCCTTGCACCCTTCTCCCCTCTGCCTTGCACCCTTCTCCCCTCTGCCTTGCACCCTTCTCCCCTCTGCCTTGCACCCTTCTCCCCTCTGCCTTGCACCCTTCTCCCCTCTGCCTTGCACCCTTCTCCCCTCTGCCTTGCACCCTTCTCCCCGCTTCCTTGCACCCTTCTCCCCGCTTCCTTGCACCCTTCTCCCCGCTTCCTTGCACCCTTCTCCCCGCTTCCTTGCACCCTTCTCCCCGCTTCCTTGCACCCTTCTCCCCGCTTCCTTGCACCCTTCTCCCCTCTGCCTTGCACCCTTCTCCCCTCTGCCTTGCACCCTTCTCCCCGCTGCCTTGCACCCTTCTCCCCGTTGCCTTGCACCCTTCTCCCCTCTGCCTTGCACCCTTCTACCTTTAACCTTTCTCCTCTCTGCCCTGCACCTTTCTCCTCTCAGCCTTGCACCTTTCTCCTCTCAGCCTTGCACATTTCTCCTCTCAGCCTTGCACCCTTCTCCTCTCTACCATGCACCCTTCTCCCTTCTGCCTTGCACCTTTCTCGGCCACCCCCTTGCACCCTTCCCACCCAATGGAGGGGGCTGCCACCTGGAACAATGGCACCATTTCAAAAGCATGATCGACTAGGGCCGGCCCAGATCCAGGAGGCGTTCTAACAAGAGTGCTTACCTGAGTGCACCATATTGCTGCCTCATCCCTTCTCATATGAGCATTGCCCTGGAGAATGCTGTCTCTCGGGGCCCGCACCCTATCCCTGTCCTTGGCTCTTCTCAGAGAAGCAGAGCCCTGTGGGGAATGCTGTCTCTGGGTCCCCCACCCCCATCATTTTTCCAGGCGAGCTCTGAATGTAGAGAAACAATGTAAGTTATTACATTGTTTCACTTCAGTCAGCGGGAGGGGCTCAGAGCAGGCTGCACCTGCTTTAGAGGGAGAGAGGCTTGTTTTAGCGCAAGCATCTCTCACTGAAGAGCTGAGGGGCCCCCTTCATTTACTGAAGAGAGTCGGGGCCGGACTGGGAACCTGAACCGGCCCTGGCAAAGTGCTCGGCCGGCCCCCCTCTCTCCCTCCGGGAGGAGAGGGGAGGGGGGAGAGGTGCGACCGCGCTTGGTGACGGGGCCGGTTTTCGGCTGTTTTTGTTACAGGGCCGTTTTTGCAGCATAACGGACCTGTAACAAAAACGGCCCCAGGGGCCCAAAACCGGCCCCCAACCATGCGGCCCACCGGGGGATTGCCCGGTGTCATCAACGGCCAGTCCGGGCCTGAAGAGAGTGGGGCCCCCCGCACCGCGGGGGCTGCGGGGGCGTTTGTTACGCCCCTGTCAAGAGCCTCTATTGCACCCTCTCCCCTGCCCAGTCCCTGTTGCTCCCTCCCCTTCTCTCACCTACCCTTCAATTTTTTTTTATTTGAAGGATCTGGCAGCTTGCACTTGCTGCTCGGCCATTCTGCTTTACTCTAATTTCATTTTTTTGTTTAACTGATCAAAGTGGCATTCGCCATCTTGGATTAATAAATAGATACAACATGACACATGTCATTTTGTAGGTGCACATTCAGTTGACATGGTCATCACTTGTCCACTGGCCTATAAACTCACAGCAGCCGCTTCATCACTCCCTTTGGAACAATGCTGTTCACCATGAACAGCTATTAGTGATAAAGCCAATAGACCCAGAAGGCTAGAACTATTGGCTTTGTGAATGCTTGTTTGGTTTCTTTCGATTGATAATGACATGGGAAGCCACACGGTAGACTGCTGAGGAGAGGAGTGAATCCCTATCTGTGGGCAGCAACATCATCAGTGACTTAGTTTTGTGCTTTTTCATTCTCTACAGCACTACTAGACAAAGAGAAAAGCATCATCATTGTCTCGGCCTGTTATTACAGTGTGGCAAGTAGAATATATTATTCTCCAGTATTGGGGGGGGGGGGGGGGTCTTTCATGGATTGACATGCTTGAATATTTCCCGTCGTGTAAGTGGGAGTCCCACGGTACATAGCAATGTATATATATATATATATATATATATATATATATATATATATATATATATATATATAATCAATACCGTTCCAATACCAGGAGGGCGACTAATCATTTCGGCCCAAAAAGGACTACTTTAGACAATTTCTAAATACGTTGACTTTTTTCTTCATGGGTTCATGGAGGCCCTACCAATCTACATAAGAGACACCAGTGACTTTCTGAATAAACTAAATGAGGTGGTTTGGAAACCTGAATACCGATTCTTAGTTATGGACATCTCATCTCTCTACACATCTATTAACCATATTGATGGCCTGAGAGCAATTGAACATTTTCTTGGTGACATCAAATTTTATGAACATAGCAAGATGCTAGTTAAAATGATTGAATTCTGTTTGAATAACAACTACTTCTTGTTCAATAATGAAGTATATCAGCAACTTCGGGGTGTAGCTATGGGGGCATGCTTCTCCCCTAGCTACGCATGTTTACATGTGGGCTGGTGGGAGAAGCATGTCCTTGGGCGGCCTCTTGGTGAGCTGACTCTAACAGAAACTGGCATTTGGCATGTGGCGATTCATAGATGATGTCTTCATTATTTGGCAGGGCTGTGAAAATTCGGCAAAAGAGTTTGTAAATACCATTAACAATAACGCTTTGAACTTAGAATTCACAGCAACCATTAGTGATTCTAAAGTGAATTTCCTTGATGTTGAAATATACATTTTGAACAACTTAATCATGACCAAGATGCATAGAAAGGTTACGGCAGGTAACTCTATTTTACATGCCCAGAGTAATCACCCCCGACACTTGATTAAAAGCATTCCTTATGGAGAGTTTTTAAGAATTCAAAGAATTTGTAATAATGAGGTGGATCTGAACAATTGTCTTGAGGAATCTTTTCAAAGGTTTTTAGTTAGGGGTTATGATAGAAATGAACTCATTAAATCTTTGAAATTGGTGATGACTAAAACCCCAACTGTTCTTTCGGTGTCGCCGGTCCCTCCCACTACATTGGAGGAAACCATAGTAAAGGGCACTGAAAAATCTAAAATCAGACTAATCACCACATATAATTGCCAGGAACGTAAAATCAAACAGATTGTTCAATTTAACTGGCCAATCCTCATGACTGACATCACTTTAGCACCCTTTTTGGAGGAGTATCCATCTATAACCTTCCGTAGAGCCCCCTCTATGAGGGATGTGCTAGTTAAATCTAGCCCCGAAGTCACTATTAAATCTAATTGGTTATCCAATAGATCTGGTTTCTTCAAATGCAGCTCTGTATCGGGTCTAGAGATTCATCAGTCCTACAAGTACCAACTTGCACCCACCTGGGTGAACCACTGAAGAACTGCAAGTACCAGAGTCCCGATGGGCGATCCGGAGGAGGGGCTAGCGGTGTGCGCTCCATTTATGACGAAACACAATACGGCTCCCTTGAGCTTTGGGCCGACGGGCTCTTGGAAGACGCACCTGCGTGCCGGTTCTGGCATCGAAGCCTTTGACTGTTGTGTGGCGGCCTTCTCTTCCACCCCTAAACAATCTTTCTCTACTGATGAGGGAAGTCATCCTGAAATCCGAGACATGTCTCGGGCGATATCCTAAAACCCGGGACATGTATCGGGTCTAGAGATTCATCAGTCCTACAAGTACCAACTTGCACCCACCTGGGTGAGCCACTGAAGACCTGCAAGTACCAGAGTCCCGAGGGGCGATCCGGAGGAGGGGCTAGCGGTGTGTGCTCCATTTATGACGAAACACAATACGGCTCCCTTGAGCTTTGGGCCGACGGGCTCTTGGAAGACGCACCTGCGTGCCGGTTCTGGCATCGAAGCCTTTGACTGTTGTGTGGCGGCCTTCTCTTCCACCCCTAAACAATCTTTCTCTACTGATGAGGGAAGTCATCCCGAAACCCGAGACATGTCTCGGGCAAAATCTAAAATCAGACTAATCACCACATATAATTGCCAGGAACGTAAAATCAAACAGATTGTTCAATTTAACTGGCCAATCCTCATGACTGACATCACTTTAGCACCCTTTTTGGAGGAGTATCCATCTATAACCTTCCGTAGAGCCCCTTCTATGAGGGATGTGCTAGTTAAATCTAGCCCCGAAGTCACTATTAAATCTAATTGGTTATCCAATAGATCTGGTTTCTTCAAATGCAGCTCTGTATCGGGTCTAGAGATTCATCAGTCCTACAAGTACCAACTTGCACCCACCTGGGTGAACCACTGAAGAACTGCAAGTACCAGAGTCCCGATGGGCGATCCGGAGGAGGGGCTAGCGGTGTGCGCTCCATTTATGACGAAACACAATACGGCTCCCTTGAGCTTTGGGCCGACGGGCTCTTGGAAGACGCACCTGCGTGCCGGTTCTGGCATCGAAGCCTTTGACTGTTGTGTGGCGGCCTTCTCTTCCACCCCTAAACAATCTTTCTCTACTGATGAGGGAAGTCATCCTGAAATCCGAGACATGTCTCGGGCGATATCCTAAAACCCGGGACATGTATCGGGTCTAGAGATTCATCAGTCCTACAAGTACCAACTTGCACCCACCTGGGTGAGCCACTGAAGACCTGCAAGTACCAGAGTCCCGAGGGGCGATCCGGAGGAGGGGCTAGCGGTGTGTGCTCCATTTATGACGAAACACAATACTGCTCCCTTGAGCTTTGGGCCGACGGGCTCTTGGAAGACGCACCTGCGTGCCGGTTCTGGCATCGAAGCCTTTGACTGTTGTGTGGCGGCCTTCTCTTCCACCCCTAAACAATCTTTCTCTACTGATGAGGGAAGTCATCCCGAAACCCGAGACATGTCTCGGGCAAAATCTAAAATCAGACTAATCACCACATATAATTGCCAGGAACGTAAAATCAAACAGATTGTTCAATTTAACTGGCCAATCCTCATGACTGACATCACTTTAGCACCCTTTTTGGAGGAGTATCCATCTATAACCTTCCGTAGAGCCCCTTCTATGAGGGATGTGCTAGTTAAATCTAGCCCCGAAGTCACTATTAAATCTAATTGGTTATCCAATAGATCTGGTTTCTTCAAATGCAGCTCTGTATCGGGTCTAGAGATTCATCAGTCCTACAAGTACCAACTTGCACCCACCTGGGTGAACCACTGAAGAACTGCAAGTACCAGAGTCCCGATGGGCGATCCGGAGGAGGGGCTAGCGGTGTGCGCTCCATTTATGACGAAACACAATACGGCTCCCTTGAGCTTTGGGCCGACGGGCTCTTGGAAGACGCACCTGCGTGCCGGTTCTGGCATCGAAGCCTTTGACTGTTGTGTGGCGGCCTTCTCTTCCACCCCTAAACAATCTTTCTCTACTGATGAGGGAAGTCATCCTGAAATCCGAGACATGTCTCGGGCGATATCCTAAAACCCGGGACATGTATCGGGTCTAGAGATTCATCAGTCCTACGAGTACCAACTTGCACCCACCTGGGTGAGCCACTGAAGACCTGCAAGTACCAGAGTCCCGTGGGGCGATCCGGAGGAGGGGCTAGCGGTGTGTGCTCCATTTATGACTAAACACAATACGGCTCCCTTGAGCTTTGGGCCGACGGGCTCTTGGAAGACGCACCTGCGTGCCGGTTCTGGCATCGAAGCCTTTGACTGTTGTGTGGCGGCCTTCTCTTCCACCCCTAAACAATCTTTCTCTACTGATGAGGGAAGTCATACTGAAACCCGAGACATGTCTCGGGCAAAATCTAAAATCAGACTAATCACCACATATAATTGCCAGGAACGTAAAATCAAACAGATTGTTCAATCTAACTGGCCAATCCTCATGACTGACATCACTTTAGCACCCTTGTTGGAGGAGTATCCATCTATAACCTTCCGTAGAGCCCCTTCTATGAGGGATGTGCTAGTTAAATCTAGCCCCGAAGTCACTATTAAATCTAATTGGTTATCCAATAGATCTGGTTTCTTCAAATGCAGCTCTGTATCGGGTCTAGAGATTCATCAGTCCTACAAGTACCAACTTGCACCCACCTGGGTGAACCACTGAAGAACTGCAAGTACCAGAGTCCCGATGGGCGATCCGGAGGAGGGGCTAGCGGTGTGCGCTCCATTTATGACGAAACACAATACGGCTCCCTTGAGCTTTGGGCCGACGGGCTCTTGGAAGACGCACCTGCGTGCCGGTTCTGGCATCGAAGCCTTTGACTGTTGTGTGGCGGCCTTCTCTTCCACCCCTAAACAATCTTTCTCTACTGATGAGGGAAGTCATCCTGAAATCCGAGACATGTCTCGGGCGATATCCTAAAACCCGGGACATGTATCGGGTCTAGAGATTCATCAGTCCTACGAGTACCAACTTGCACCCACCTGGGTGAGCCACTGAAGACCTGCAAGTACCAGAGTCCCGTGGGGCGATCCGGAGGAGGGGCTAGCGGTGTGTGCTCCATTTATGACGAAACACAATACGGCTCCCTTGAGCTTTGGGCCGACGGGCTCTTGGAAGACGCACCTGCGTGCCGGTTCTGGCATCGAAGCCTTTGACTGTTGTGTGGCGGCCTTCTCTTCCACCCCTAAACAATCTTTCTCTACTGATGAGGAAAGTCATCCTGAAACCCGAGACATGTCTCGGGCAAAATCTAAAATCAGACTAATCACCACATATAATTGCCAGGAACGTAAAATCAAACAGATTGTTCAATCTAACTGGCCAATCCTCATGACTGACATCACTTTAGCACCCTTGTTGGAGGAGTATCCATCTATAACCTTCCGTAGAGCCCCTTCTATGAGGGATGTGCTAGTTAAATCTAGCCCCAAAGTCACTATTAAATCTAATTGGTTATCCAATGCACCCACCTGGGTGATCCACTGAAGAACTGCAAGTACCAGAGTCCCGATGGGCGATCCGGAGGAGGGGCTAGCGGTGTGCGCTCCATTTATGACGAAACACAATACGGCTCCCTTGAGCTTTGGGCCGACGGGCTCTTGGAAGACGCACTTGCGTGCCGGTTCTGGCATCAAAGCCTTTGACTGTTGTGTGGCGGCCTTCTCTTCCACCCCTAAACAATCTTTCTCTACTGATGAGGGAAGTCATCCTGAAATCCGAGACATGTCTCGGGCGATATCCTAAAACCCGGGACATGTATCTGGTCTAGAGATTCATCAGTCCTACAAGTACCAACTTGCACCCACCTGGGTGAGCCACTGAAGAACTGCAAGTACCAGAGTCCCGAGGGGCGATCCGGAGGAGGGGCTAGCGGTGTGTGCTCCATTTATGACGAAACACAATACGGCTCCCTTGAGCTTTGGGCCGACGGGCTCTTGGAAGACGCACCTGCGTGCCGGTTCTGGCATCGAAGCCTTTGACTGTTGTGTGGCGGCCTTCTCTTCCACCCCTAAACAATCTTTCTCTACTGATGAGGGAAGTCATCCCGAAACCCGAGACATGTCTCGGGCGATATCCTAAAACCCGGGACATGTATCGGGTCTAGAGATTCATCAGTCCTACAAGTACCAACTTGCACCCACCTGGGTGATCCACTGAAGAACTGCAAGTACCAGAGTCCCGCGGGGCGATCCGGAGGAGGGGCTAGCGGTGTGCGCTCCATTTATGACGATATGTATTACAATGTACTTGCAGTCTTCAGTACATTGGTAGCACAAAGTTACAGGTGTTCAACCGCATTTTACAACATCTATGTGCAATAGTCAACTCCGATCCCAGCTATCCTGTCGCGCATCATTTCAAATTGGTGCATAACAACAACCTGAATGATTTGAAATATTTTGTTATTGACGCGGTCCCCATATCTAAGAGAGGAGGGGATAGGGAGAAAAGATTGCGACAGTTGGAGAGCCACTATATAGTGATACTTAACAGTAAAATCCCGAATGGGCTTAACATGGGTGAGGACCTCCACAACTTTCTGTAATGTGTCAATTTTAATGGAAAAACATATTTTTATCTGTGTATTTACATCCATGGTTAATATGAAAGTCTATATAGTTCAATCTCTCCTCTTATATGCAATGGTCATTTAATCAGCTTTTAGGTTTAAGCTTTTTTAATACCTTGTTTTAGCATTATTTATGAAATTCTGGTTTTACTGTTTTTTTGGTTTTACCTAAATTTTGGAATCCTTTGAGGATGATATATCTAACCATTACTGAATCTTGATGCATCAATATGTTTCAAGTCCATCTGGAAGTCATGATTATAAGTTTGTTCGACCAGAACCCAAATAGTTGATCCTTTAAATTTATCCTTAAAGCAAACAATCAAATTGAGAACTACCAGTTGATTTTTATCACTATTGCACTTTTTTAAGCACTTTTCACTTTATCTGCTGCTATTACTGTTTACATCCTTAGTAATTTTGCTCGTTAACAATCAACAATATGCTTAGCACTTTATTTATCAGCACTTACTCACTTTGTGGGTGGCCTTTTTTTAAATACGGCATAGAATAATTGTCCACCGCCTCAGAATTTTATTACTTGTACATACTTTCATTCTGCTGATTTAGGGCACTTGCCCTCTATAACTGTATTTAGGTTAAATGTTGTTATAATGCGCATTTTACTTTCTACCTTTCTACTGAAATTATGTTGTCAAAGTTTAAAGTATATATCTTTCGACAGCATTCAGTGAAAACAGACTAGGTTGAATATTGAATGAAGTATGTCTTCAATGTCTATGATTGTCAATAGGTGGAGCTATTCGTGATGCATAGAGTATTTAAAACCACCTGTGTCTCTGGGTAGATTATGTGATCAAGTCCGGTTTTGCCGGACGAAACGCGTCTTGCTGCTGCCCATTTTGGAATAAAGTACACTTTTTTCACTCTTCGCTGTGGTCTGTACCTGCTTTTGTACTGGTGTCCGTTCGAGTCCCCGTGGTACCACTGACAAAGGCAGAAGCCGAAACGCGTCTGGTGCTCAGAGGGTGAGAAATAAAAACTCTGTTTCACCCTCCTCCCGCGAGTGCTTGTTTTCTTTGGGGAACCACAGAGGAAAAGGAGCAAAAAAAAAATAATATATATATATCTCCAAACCAAGCAGGAATACACTTGAATGAAGCCACAGAGAGTTATTGATGTTCTCGATAGTTTAATGACAGCATGCCAGCAAAGGAAACAGGACCTAGAGCTCACAAATTTCAAACGCCAGACGCGTTTTAGGACTGAAAATCCCTTCTTCAGTGGCGTGGTGTTCTCCGGGAAAATGAAACAGCGCTATTGCACGGCGCACTCTTTATCTTCAACACCTGTCCCGATGGGCGTGGCCGAACTACGGCCTCATGGTTGTTGTAGTGCGCCAAATGTCTTGTCCCAGTGGGCGCTGAATTCACTTTCAAAGTTAAACCCAATTTTAAAGTCCCAAGTGGGTGGAGATAGGCATCCGTTTACATTTGCCCTGCTTTGGTGCTGTCATTACGAGTGGGCTGGCACCACCCTGCAATGGCGTCTTACCCTCTCTCTTCCTAGCGTGCAAGTGCCGGATTGACACTTGCAGGAATTGCCAAACCTGGCGTCGGGCCTCATTCACGACCGGAAAAGCCGTTTCAAATCCAAACCAAGCAGGAATCCACTTGAATGAAGCCACAGAGAGTTATTGCTGTTCTCGATAGTTTAATGACAGCATGCCAGCAAAGGAAACGGTACCTGGAGCTCACAAATTTCAAACGCCAGATACGTTTCAGGACTGAAAATCCCTTCTTCAGTGGCGTGGTGTTCTCAGAGAAAATGAAACGGCGCTATTGCACGGCGCACTCTTTATCTTCAACACCTGTCCCGATAGGCGTGGCCAAACTACGGCTTCATGGTTGTTGTCGTGCGCCAAATGTCTTGTCCCAGTGGGTGCTGAATTCACTTTCAAAGTTAAACCCAATTTTTTAATTCAGCGCCCACTGGGACAAGACATTTATCTGAATGATATAAATAGATAAAGACAGTAGGGATATCTATAAAGATGGCAGTCCTTCTTAAGATTATACGAGACTGTATTGAAGTGTATGTTAACAATTATATGTATATTATACAAACAGTGAAAACCCCAGGTGAATTCCATGGTGCAGTTAAGACTATAAATCAATTTCTGCACCTCGATGGAAAATATGTACAATTAAAAAGAATGGCCAAGAAACAGTAAATTATTACATGGGCGTGGAAGGTAATCATAGTTAAGCTAATGTCAATAGGAAGCAAACTGGGATCTGATATTAAAAGGAAGATGAAACAGCTGCACACTCTATAAAAACTGATATATATCTTCCGTCGTATTGAGGCCATTTGGCACTTTACTGTCCAACTCAAGAATCATTTTTGATTCTAATTGTCTAAGCATTTTATCTGTCGCCTCCCCTGCGTGGTTTGGGGACTGCAGCTAATACAAAGTACTTAAGACCGTCAAGATTGTTGTTATGAATCATCTTAAAGTGTCTTGCGACAGGATAGGAGCTGTCGTTGTTGACAATGGCTCGGAGATGCTGCAAGATTCTGACATGCACCGGAAGCCTGGTACTCCCAACATACCTCAGGCCGCAGGTGCATGTCAGGACATAAACAGCGTACTCCGTCTTACAATTAAAAATGCCCTTGATTGGTAATAGAGTTGGACTAAACGGAGTGGCATACTTAGTAGTGTTGATGCCAAACTTACTATGTTCTACAGCTAGAACATTTGGTAAACCCCGGCCGGGGTTGTAACCAGGTTTCAGTTTTCAAGAGTTCAGGGAATGGATTGGAAACATGTTGGCGCATGGAAGGGCCCTTCCGATACGTGATGTTGGGTCCACACGTTAGTTGGGTGCTAGGACACCATCAGTCATTAATATCGGCCAACTTTTAGTTAGAATGGCTCTGATGCGCCGTTCCTGACAGTTGTATGTTGTCATCGTCTTTACTATTGATGTTTTCCGGACAGGGAACTACTGAGGGATTTAACAGGGAATCCCTAGATCTTTCCTTCAATTTTTCAGTAGCCATTTTAAGCACCCTATCACTATATCCCCTGTCTTTGAATCTTTTGAGAGCTTGAGTAGTGCAGACTGCTAATTCTTCCTCTGTACTGCAAATCCTTTTTAGCCGGAGCAATTTCCCATAGGGGATGTTGTCAACGACATGGCGAGGGTGTGCGCTTTTGGCGTGGAGAACTGAGTTCCCTGCCGTCTTTTTTCTAAACAGGGTGGTTGCAATATTTCCATTTTTCACAAATACTTTCACACCTAAGAAATCTACAGTTTGTTTGCTCATTTTAGATGTAAATTTCAGATTTTCTTTTTTTTTTTTTTAATTTGTTTTTATTGCAGAATTAGAAACCACAGAATACAAAGGCTCAACCAGTCCACTCGTAATGTCCCCCCGGTCAAACACCAAAACGTATTACATACACAGCCATTCAGCCCGCATCCCGGAGGCCGGGCGGCGTAGTACCCGAAATAGCAGGAAGGCATCACGGTGGGTGTCCCTTAGGGACAATGGTCGAAAGGTCATTTTACGTATCCGCATTTTACCCCCCCGCCCACAACAAAAACACCGTCAGCCATCCCACATACGCGGATCAATGCTACCAGCCGCTTCCCGACCCGCCCCGTGCACTGCAGGGCCCCCATAACTGACCCGTGCTCCTGCCCCACCTCCCTCTCATCACCCACGTTCCACAGGCCCTCGCAGCTCAATATCGCTATCTCGATCAACCCATCTCCTGGCTTCCGACCCACCCCGAACTCCCACTAAACAATCCCCCAGTGTCCCCCCCCGGCAACTGCTAATGGTGTGTGTCCCGTCTGTAAGTGCAGTATGGATCCCGCTACAGTGTCTATGACGACTCCGAGTTAGTACGCCTCGCGGTGTCCACAGGACCCTTCCACTCAGTCCTCATCCTCCACTAAAGAGTCACGCAAGGCTTGCACCACCAATTCCCACGCACGCGCTGCATCCAAGGCTTTCTCATTGCCAAGCTTGACAGCCTGTTTCATTCGGAGCACACTCTCACAATCAGACCACCGCAACAATTCATTCTTCCACCTCCTCACCGACGGCCCGCTCCTGGACTTCCAGTGCCATGAGATCTCCCTTTGTGCCAGTATCAGGCCCAGATCAATAAATTTGCTCGTCACCTTAGTATGTTTGGTATGCGGGAACCAGAGTAGCAGACACGCCGCCATGTCGAAGTCCACCTCCCTGTCGGTTACTTCGTTTAGAAGGTCCCCCACCTCTGCCCAGTAGGCCTCCAAATGCGGACAACCCCAGAACAAATGATCCATGTCCGCTTCCGGAGACGAGCACCTCGGGCACCGTGCGTCCTGCACCTGAAAGTACCGCCGTATTTTTTCCGGAGTCAGATAGGCTCTATGTAGCACAAAGAAATGCACTTGTTGGAAACGCGCATTCCTCGTGCCTTTCCATGTGCGCCGCAGAATGTGGCTCCACACCGTGTCTGGAATGGGTTTGCCCACACTCTCCTCCCATTTAGCTTTGAGCCCCTGGAGCGGTTCCAGTCCCTCGTTCAGCATCCTGTTATGGAGGCAGGTCACAGCCTTAAAGGTGCCCGCTGCCATCACCACATATTGGCAAGCCATAGTGGTATCCGATTCTATGAGCCCTCCATTCCAGTGCTTCTGTATAGCTGCTACCACCGCCGCATGCAACAGAAACCCCCCGTCTGACAGCCCGAACTGCTCCTGGAGCACTCCGAAGGGCACCAAGGTACCATCGATATACAGGTCTCCCACCACCTGAAGTCCAGCCTCCTCCCATTCCAACAATGGGGACCAATCGCCCCCATGTGGCAGGGCTGTTAGCATGCCTACCGGAATTTCCGGCGCATAAGGTCGAGTTGCCCTCGCTCTCCTGAGACTCCTCTGCCAGCATAGCCTGAGCGTCCGTTCCTCCATAGTGAGGCCCCGCAGCTCCAGCTTTTGCTGCATGACGATATAAGACAGTACATGGCGTTGTATCCCCAGCTCTCGGTCACCCTCCGGTCCCCTAAACACCCGGGCCACATGTTGCGTGAGGACCTGAAGCTGCGCCGCCAAGTAATACAGTTCAAAATCAGGAACAGCCACCCCCCCCCTCAATCTTGGGGCGCAGCAACGTGGTCAGAGCCACTCTGCGGCGGCCATGTCCCCACAAGAAACCAATAATCATCGTCCTCAGATCCCTAAAGATCCTCTGAGGAATCCAGATGGGTAACGTCCGGAAGTAGTACAGGAGGTGGGGGAGTGCCACCATTTTTAAAAGAGCAATCCTACCCAGTACCGTCAGCGGGAGGGTCGACCAAAAGGACAAACTGCCCCTCAGCGCCCGAATGCACCGACCAATGTTGCCTTCCAATAGGTCCGCAGTCACGTGGTAGATGCGGACTCCTAGATAAGTAAAACAAGATGGCTCCCAGATTACCCCTAGGTCACGAGCAGGGCTGGGCGTCTCCGCTCTCAGCGGGAACACACAGGTCTTCGCCCAGTTAACCTTGAGGCCCGACAACTGGCCGAATTCTGATAACAAGTCCATCGCTCCTTCCAGGGCCCGCTCCGTGTCGTCTATGTATAGCAACAGGTCGTCCGCATATAGCGAGATGTGATGTAGCCGCCCGCCGCTACTTATCCCCGCGTATCTGTCACCCGACCTAGCGTGGACCGCCAGGGGTTCCATCGCCAGGGTGAACAGGAGGGGGGAAAGGGAGCACCCCTGTCTCGTGCCCCTACCCACCGGGTATGCCGCCGACACCAAACCACCCAAACGTACTCGCGCCGTCGCTGAGGAGTACAAGACCTTCGTCCAGCGGCGGAACCCGTCACCTATGCCAAACCTCCCCAGCACTCTATCTAGAAAAACCCATTCCAAACTATCAATCGCCTTCTCTATGTCCACGGACAAGACCGCTTGGGTCCCATCCTTGTCCAAAATGGCGTCCATAATCCCAACCAGACGACGGATATTCATCGCTGTGCTCCTCGTGGGGATAAACCCCGCCTGATCTCTATGTACCAGGCCCGTCATGTGCGGGGCCAGCCTGGCGGCCAGAATCCGGCTCAGGATTTTGTAGTCCACCGTCAGCATGGACAACGGGCGATAGGACCGCACATCTGTTGCATCCCTGCCGGGCTTCAAGAGCGGCACAATCAAAGCTTCTCTCATAGACCCAGGCAAACCCCCTGACTCATAAGCCTCCGTGTAAACCACCATTAGTCTGGGCGCCAAGCTGTCTACAAACTGCTGGTAGAATTCTACTGGCAGCCCGTCCACCCCTGGCGTTTTATTCCGAGACATATTTTTAATGGCCACCCGTATTTCCGTAAGCGTGATCGGGCCGCCCAACTCTTTCGCGTCCTCCTCATCAAGGACCGGAAGCTGCCTCGCCTCTAGATACTCCGCAATTTCCTGATCCTCCACTCCCAACTGACTCTGGTACAATTCCTCGTAATACACCCGAAAGCACTCCAACACCGCCGCCTGAGAATACACCGTCTCCCCCAGTGCGTTGTTAATGCTAAGGACCGGGCAGCCCCTAAGTTCGGGGGTAGCGAGTCTGGCCAAGAGCGTGCCCACCTTATCCCGTTCAGCATGCGCTCTGACGGCGTATTGCCTGTAATCGTAACACCTCAACCGTTCCGTTTCGGTGGCGACCACCTCCTTCGCTTCCAACAACCGGGCCTGTAAGTCTGGCCTGGCTGGCCTGCGCCGCTCCAAGTCTCTCAGAGTCTCCTCCGCTTTCGCAAGAGCATTCAACACAGTCGTACGAACATTCGAAAACCGACCCAGACATACCCCTCTCACAACCACTTTCATCGCATCCCATTCAGTGGACCTACACGTGGCCGTACCCTCGTTCTCGCCAAAATAATGATCAATGCCCTGTTGGATAGCGTCACTAAACACTGAGTCCTCCAGCGTGTCTGGCCGGAGCCGCCATGTTGGAATTGCAGAACGCTCCCGCTGCCACTGGATATGTACCAATAGGGGATTATGATCCGAGATGGTTCTGGCCAAGTACTCTGTGTGTGAAATCAATGGGGCCAGGGATCCGCCACAGAGCATTGAATCGATCCTCACATGTAGTACATGGAGAGCGGAGTAAAAGGAATAGTCCCTGGTGTCCCTGTGCTGTTCCCGCCACACATCCAGCAACCCCCACCTGTCCTGCCAGTCCTTCCTGTGCAAGGCCAACTTACGTACCGGGGAATCGACAAGGGGGGGGTGAGACCTATCCAATACCACATCCGTAATAGAGTTAAAATCCCCCCCCAGTACCACCGGGCCCGCTAGGAAAGAGGCCAAGGACCCAGAAAGGCCATCGAAGAATCGGGCCTGGTCAGTATTCGGCGCATACACACAACAGAGAACCACATCTCTACCATACAGCCTCCCCTCCACCGCCACAAACCTGCCATCAGGGTCCACCACTTGGTTCAGCACCTGGAACGGTATCCCTGCTCCCCCCCAAATCAATACCCCCCTGGCATATGCTGAGTAAGTGGTGCCGAACACCTGGCCCGCCATCTTTTCTGCAACGCCGCACGCTCCTTTTTTGTCAGATGGGTCTCTTGCAGCATAGCTATCTGCACCCCCCTTCTCACCAGATATGCGTGCACCTTGTGGCGCTTGACCATGGTACGTAGCCCCCGGACATTCCACGTTAAGCATTTTAAGCTAGGTAACGTCCCCATACCAGCTGCAATTAGTCCAGATCAAGCCACGCCAGTTCACATCCCCCCAAAAGCAGTTGCCCCCCCCAAAACAAACTCTGGAAAGAAAAACACCCCAAACCCCACTCCCCAGGACAGAGCCCACAAACCCAGTGTCAGCCCCAATCCAAACCTCAGTCCAACCACACATTCCCTTAACCTGTGGTCTCCACCACAGAAGGCCTTAAGGGCCCTAGGGGGGTGAGTTATCGCTGACCCCAGCTAGCGGAGCCCACGCCCCGCGCTCCCATCCCATCCTGCCGACGTGGCACCCTATCCGGCATCCCACCCATCACCAACAGGATACCGCCCTACCATCAGTTCTTGTCCAATTCCCAGCACAGTCTCAACCATGAAATATCCCATCAGAAGTCTGGGGGGTCACCACCGGCCCCTTCGAGCTTTCCGCTTCCGAAAGGTCCTCTCCTGTCCTGCTGCCTTCTCCGCCGGAGTCCGTCTCCACCAGTTCACTGCCCTGCTGCGACCCCGTGATGGCCGCCGTCGCTGCAAGCGCATCTCTCTTTTCTGCAGCCATTTGAGCCTCCCGTTTCTCCCGCTGGCGCCTATTACGGGACCGGATGCGTTGCGATTTTCTGACCTGAGGCTGTGTGGACCGATCTCGCCTACTTTTGTGGGACCGATCCGTCCCCGCTCTATACGACTCCAGCCACTGCCATGCCTCGTCCGGGGTCTGAAAGAAGTGCGTAGTCTCATCCAGGATAACCCGCAGCTTGGCCGGGAAGAGCAGGGAGTATTGAATGCCCTCCTCTCGCAGCTCCTTCTTCACCGCCAGGAACGATGCTCTGCTTTTCTGGACCGCCTGGGTGTAGTCCGGGAAGATTGTAACCCTACTGTTCTCCACCTCAAACGGGCCCGACATCCGAGCCTTCTGAATGAGGAGGTCCCGGTCCTTATAATGGAGGAGCCGCACCACCATCGGTCGGGGGGGGCGGCCAAGCCCTGGCGGGCGAGCAGGCACCCTGTGGGCTCGTTCCAACGTAAAGAAAGGAGTAAGCCCCTCCGGCGCCACCACAGTTCGAAACCAGTCCTCCATGTAGGCCACCGCGTCCTCCCCCTCAATTCGTTCCGGCAGGCCTACGACCCGCACGTTGTTCCTCCTATTGCGGCCTTCGGCATCCTCCGCACGCCGTTCCAGCGAGTCCAGCCGGGCCAGGATGTCCGTGATTTTATGCTCCGCGGTTACTACCGACGGTTTCAGGTCCAATAGCATCTGATCATGGTCCTTGACCTTATCCGCCAGCTTCGCATGGTCCGCTCGCAAGAGCCCCAGCCCCGTGGCCACTTGCGCAATGTCCTGCTGCAACGCCTCCTTGGTCGAGGTAATTGCATCTAGTATGGCATCCAGGCGCCGATTCAGTCGCTGCTCCTGGTCCAACTCCTTCATGGGGGTCTCACCCATCTGGGACGGCGCCGCCAGGTCCCCCTGTCCGTGCTCTCCGGCCACCAGTCCTCCCTTGGCCGCCATCTTAGGGTACTGCGCCACAGGCCAGAAAACCCGTCCAGTCCCGGCACTCGTGAGCCGGTGCAATCCTCCCAATATTGAACAGAATCAAATGCCACCGCCGGTGCCCGTAGTTCCAAGGGCCAAGCGGGTGAGCTCCGTCAGACCCGACCCCTCGTGAGCCCGGAGGGGAGGGGAGGGGGAAAGGGAAGGGTAGGAGCCGGCAAGCGTCCTCAAAGCCCGAGCGGGGTCCTTGTCCCCTGATCTTCAGGACTGTCGCCGCAGTCCCTACCGCCTCAATTTCTCAGCTACAAAGCCCTCCACCAGTGGGCACCAAGTCAGCTCAATGCCGATGTCCGGAGTTGCCCGGCCGCTCCGCCGCCATTTTCTTCTCACTCTCGGCGACACCTCAGCCGTCGCCCAACTGGGTCTCCACGGGGCCAGCAGTCCCCCGACCACTTTCTATCGACGCCCAGTGGACCCCCTACACTTCGTAGGGAAGGAGCGTCGACCACGGGTCGCCCAGGGTGCTGAAATCAGGAGAATTAGCGGGATTCCGCGCGGAGCTGCGAGCTCACGCCGCCATCCCAATCGGCGTCCAAGCCACGCCCCCCAAATTTCAGATTTTCTTGATTGATGTTAAGTTGTTCAATGAAACCGCTGGCACTGGTTTCATCCCCCCTCCAGATCATATATATATATTCCAAGTTTGCTTTGCCAACCCACCACCTCCAGATCGAGAGGTGCGTCGACGTGGAGGGACCTCCGAAACACGGTCCAAACAAATGGAAAGTCGACGCCGTGTCATTTCTCAAATTATGTTTTTTTCAGCTTGTAAAGTGCTAGACGCGTTTGCTCACTAACAATTTAAATAACGTTTTTTTGCTCTATTTCAACTGTGTTCAATTACGTGTCACGTGCAAAACTACACAAAATAAAAACGGAAGACATACTCTTAGTATTTCACCAGATTACATGCAAATGTCATCACGTTGCAGTAATTGTTTTGCTCAAAATTAAGATAAACATTAAAAATTATTAATTATTGAGCTCCCGTGGTATCACAAATTATAACCCCAAATGGTGGGCAAATGCATTTCATTTTATCAGTGCTGTAAAGCTTTGCCATTGAAACATATTAATATTGACATGCTTCTCAAATTACTTTTCATTTTAGTATCAAATCCAAGTGGACCAGCAAACCTTATTTTTTGTTTCGTCATTGTTAGACCTGTCTGCTTCTGGGAAGACTCTAACCACCATGATTTATTTTTGTCCCCCTTAGCCTCCCAGAGGTTCTATTTTTATTTTTACATGTGTCCATCAGGAGTTTTTTTATGCTGTCAGGGGGCTAGGTGTTCCTTGGCGATGACGCCATTTTTCCCTCATCACTGGTGAGGCCTAGTCACCCCCTTGAAACTTTAGAGATCTCCAGAGACCTAAAATGGTGTCCACCAACTGTCATAACGGACACTACTGGAGGATAGGTCCATAGGATAGCATTAAGGAACTTTCTGGAATCTACTAGAGACTTCTGCAGGTCTCAGGCCAGCCTATATAAGGCCAGTGACCAGCAGCCATTTTGTGCTGACCAGAGTAGAGGAGTGAGGCAGTGGTGAGAGGAGGTGGACACCCTGAGAGCGGCTAGTTGGTCACTGAGGCTGACAGTTACTTCAGAAGATCGTTCCCCCTATAGCCTCTGACCGATCCCTCTCCCAAAGACAACAACTTCTGTCAAGGAAATCGAGTTACTGGAGGCAGAAAACCCGTTTATCTCAGAGCCCCAGTAAAACCTCTCAGAACACCCTTAATTGGGGGTATTCCTGCATGTCAACTCCCAGCGCTGTGCTTACCGAGTACGTGGAGTAGCTGGAGTGGAGGCGAGTGTCTGTGGCACCCTGGCGACCTGAGAAGCGAAGGCGCCGTGTGGGGACATCCTTCCTGTGAGGCCAAAGTGAGGAGGAACTGAAGGGAAGCAGCGGCGCTGCTCCGACCGGCATCGGGACCCCGGGGGCACCGGCCGTGTCAAGTGAAGGAGGAGGCGCGTCCGCGCATGTCTAGCACCTAGACGCTAACGAAAGCAGGAGGGGCCTAGGGTCGGGCAGGCCCAGGAGAGCAGCGACGACGTGAGGAGCAGCGTCCTTCCTGAGAGCGAGTGCGGAGGCGGGAGAGGTACGAGAGCGCTTCCGCGCATGTCCGGAGGAGCAGCGCGACTGTCGGCGTGACCGAGGAGACGCCGGAAGGCTTCCTGGAGCGCCGGGTCAGTAACACAAATCTCCCCCACGCTCGAGCGCCGACTGAAGGAGCCAGCGCGAGCGAGGGGAAACGAAGGCTCAGGCGAGTTGCTCCGGTTTTACCTTTCCGCTTGTGTGCGAAGTAGACACGAGCAGGGAAGGGTGAGCGGGGCTCCCACTCGATTTACCGCCAGATCCCTCAACAAAGCACCAGTTCGGCGGAACAGAGGCAAAGTCGCCGGTAGGCGCCCAGAAGCAACAGTGACGCGTGGGGACTGGGACATCATCGTCCCCACGCTAAAGTAAGGAGCAGGGAAGAGGGGCTCAAAGAATCTAATAACTGGGAACTGCTAGTGTAAACCCTAAGCAGGGAATAGAAGAATTAGTAGTTCATTGTGGAGCCAAGGGCTGATCTGAATTGGGAGTTAGCTTAATACCCCAGAGTAATTAAAGAGTTGATTACAGGGTAGTGATGTTAGAGGCTTGAAAATTACTACTGAAGCAGGCCAATAACCCTGAATAGCACTTTGAAACTGTTAGAAAATGTATATGCCAGTTAAGTGATATAAGTGTATAACCCTACCTAGTGCAAATCTAACAGGTTTCTTCTAGTTTCAAAAGAGTGTCACTTCCTCATTACTGAACCCTTGTCAAGTGAATGTATTTTACTGCCTTTTTCCACAGCTGGAGGAGTGAAAACCATTTTCCCTAGTAAAAGTGCAATGTTTATTCCTAAAAGCAATTGATGTGATAAACCTGTATGCTTTCGAATCCAAAGAGCCATATTATTTTTATAAAAGGTAACGGTATTTTTGCAAACAAAGGTGTTGTGTCTTTATTTTAGTGGTTCATCAATGTGTTACTGTGGGTAAGCTGTGTAAGTACTTAGCCAACGCCTGGAGTTAGCTGTAGACCACTACTGTGCCAAGCTACCATATGTAGGCTGGGGTAATCTTGGTCCAACATAATTGGTGTTTTAGCGGTGGGATTGCGGATCTGTACTTACACTTACTTATTAGTAACACAGTGACAACCACGAGACCCCACCTGGAGTTTTCTCCCTGCGGCCCTCCTAATTTACATTTTTGGTTTTTCTAAATTGACTTCTGGCGGTGGGTGGAGGTTGACCTCAGGTCACTCTGTGGATTTCTCCTGTATAGCATTTTATACTTCAAACAAGGATGGAGATAAATGTGGAAGAGCTAGACGATTATACTGTGCCTCAATTGAAAGAATGGTGTCAGCAGCAGGGGGTGTTTTTCAAGAAAGGCGTCAGGAAAGTTGAGCTGCTGACCAGTATTCGGGCATGGGTAGAGGCTCATTCCGGGGAGGAGGTAGATCCTGAAGAGAGTGACAAGGACACTGTCCTGGAGACCACAACACTGTACCAGGCGGGAGGGGAGAACCTTGTAACAGGTCCCAGAACACCTTCTAGAGTGGGCAGTAGTGTGTCAGAGAGGGGATTGACCGACGCCGAGTTAGAAGACAGGAGGGAGGAGAGGAGGATGAGAATAGAACTGGCCAGGATGGACATGGTGAGGGAGGAGAAGAGGTTGGAGCATGAGCGGACCATCAAGGAAATGGATTTGCAAGCCCTAAACTTACGTACCCCCAAACCAGAGAATGGTGGCAGCGATAACCCCACCAACACCCGAGAACCTAGACCGTACCTACCAAAAGACATTATGGCTTGTTATGTACCCAGCGACGACATTGCTAAATGGTTAGCCGCTTACGAGGTCTCACTGAGGGCCCATGGGATTCTGGAAGTCCACTGGGGAGGTGGGTTGTACAAATACATGCCCCCCACTGGCAGGGATACTTTGTTGGCCCTTGACCAGAGTGAACAGACCTACTATCCGGCTATGAAATTAGCGCTGCTCAAAAAGTTTGGGTTGACCCCCGAGAAATATAGACAAAAGTTCCGGGGCAGCTACAAGCTGGGCACCCAAAACTGGGTAGATTTCTTGGACTACTCCCGGAAGGCCCTGGAGGGTTGGGTAAGAGGCAGCGATGTAGGGGACTATGAGGGACTATATGACCTCATACTCAAGGAACACCTACTCGAGAAGTGTCTTCCCGAGCTAAGACAGCATCTGGTGGACAGCAAGCTGACCAGCCCCAGGAAGCTTGCTGAGGAGGCGGACATCTGGGTTAGTACCCGGGTGTCGACTAAGGGGACTGGAGGGAATTCCCAGAAGCAAGGACAGGGCGCCCCCCAGAAGAAAGAGGGAGGGGAAACTAAGAGGGAGTTCTCTAAAGGGCCACAAAATACTTCACAAGGAAGGGGCAGAGGATTCATCCCCAAGAGTAACCCCCCTCGCAACCCTACCCCTGGCCAAAGCCAGCAGCCAAGGGTTGTTCATTGTTTTGAGTGTGGTGGTGTGGGACACTATAAAGGAGATGTGAGATGCCCAAAAAGACCACCCCCTCCCACTGGAGGAAAGGCCCCGGGAATCACTAGTGTAGTGCTCGGGGAGGAGATGCCTTTGGGTAATGGAGGGGAGCGGGCGGGTGTCACTTTAGTGTCCCTGGGAGATAAGGAGATGGTTCCCAAGACCCAGCTGCCCTCCAATACTATTAAGTATGAGCAGTGGGTCACCATCAATGGCCGTAGAGGGGAGGCGCTGAGAGACACAGGAGCCAGTATGACTATGGTAAGGAGTCAGCTGGTGTCTCCAGAGCAGGTCATCCCAGATGTACTCCACCCCGCCGTAATGGCTGACGGCAGATTGGGCCACTACCCTGTGGCGGAGGTTCCCTTTGAGTGGGGAGGGGTTGCAGGTCCACTTCGAGTTGCCGTAAGCCCTGCCGTGCCTGTTGACTGCCTGTTAGGGAATGATATGGAGCACAATGCTTGGAGGAGGGTGGAGTACCAGACTCACTCTGAGATGCTGGGACCCCCTGACTGGACTTGTGTCAGCACAAGGTCAGCAACTGCCCGAAGGGAAAAGTTGCTTACGCTGGAGCCTGGAACAATGGCCCAGCCAGCTGCTAGAGAGGAGAAGGACAAGAGGCCGGAGGACCCTGCCTCGACATCTCCGCCTCGTGAGACAGCTGGACCACCTGCGGAGGTGGATCTGGAGTCCACAGGGGAGAGTGTTGCTTCCTTGGAGAACCTACCCATCCCTACCGAGTGGCATGTGGAGGGAGGTCCTTCCAGGGAAGAGTTCTGTGCAGCTCAGAAGGAGTGTCCTACTCTCGAGGGGCTGAGGCAACAGGCCAACGCCCAGGCAGCAGGAAACATTGCAGGGAGCTACCGGATTTACTGGGAGGATGGACTCCTCTACAGTGAGCCCAAGGCACCTAGCCACGGTTCAGCCAGAGCCTTGGTGGTCCCTCAATGCTTTAGAGCCTTTCTACTGGAATTGGCTCATGAGATACCATTGGCAGGACATCTAGGACAGGACAAGACCTTTGCCCGGCTTGTCCACCACTTCTACTGGCCTCGAATGAAAGTGGCGTCTGACACATACTGTCGGACGTGTGTGTCCTGCCAAGCTAGTGGGAAAACAGGAGTGAAGCTCAAAGCTCCCCTGGAACCACTGCCCGTCGTTAGCACCCCCTTTGAGAGGGTGGGCATCGACATTGTAGGGCCATTGGATCCTCCAACGTCAGCTGGTCACCGGTTCATACTAGTTTTGGTGGATCATGCCACACGGTACCCAGAGGCAATACCTCTGAGGACCATCACTGCACCTGTGGTGGCAAGGGCCCTGATGGGGATCTTTACCCGAGTGGGTTTCCCCAAGGAGGTTGTGTCCGACAGGGGGACTAACTTCCTTTCAGCGTACATGCGGGCTATGTGGAAGGAGTGTGGAGTTACCTATCGGTTTACCACTCCTTATCACCCACAAACCAATGGTCTTGTGGAAAGGTTTAACAAAACCTTGAAAGGTATGATCAGGAGTCTACCTGAGAGCCTGCGGAGGAAATGGGACATCCTCCTACCCTGTCTCTTGTTTTCTTACAGGGAAGTGCCACAAAAGGGAGTGGGCTTCAGCCCCTTCGAACTTTTGTACGGGCACCCTGTACGAGGACCTCTCAGCCTGGTGAAGGACGGATGGGAACGGACTCCCAGAAAACTTCCCCAGGACGTGGTGAGCTACATGCTGGCCTTCCGGAGCCAAATGGCTAAGTTGTGGAAGCAAGCTTCAGACAACTTGGAGGCCAGCCAAGCAGTGATGAAAGAGTGGTATGACCACAACGCTCACCCAGTGGAACTGGAGCCTGGACAGAAGGTGTGGGTGATGGAACCTGGAGAGCTAAATGCCCTCCAGGACCGTTGGACAGGCCCCTTTGAGGTGTTGGAGAAGAAGGGGAAGTCCACCTACTTGGTGGATCTTAAAGCCCCAAGACAGCCCCACAGGGTGCTGCATGCCAATCGCCTCAAGCCACATCATGAGAGGCCCGCGGTTGTCTTGATGATGGTAACCGATGGGGCAGAGGAAGAAGAAAGCGAACCTCTCCCTGATCTTCTCTCGTCCCAAGAAAAGGATGGGTCGGTGGAGGGAGTTATTCTCTCGCCATCCCTAACTCCCGAACAGCAGGATGATTGCCGCCAGATCCTGGGGCAATTTTCTTCGCTGTTCTCCCTTGTCCCAGGTAGGACCCACCTGTGTACCCATGACGTGGACACAGGAGACAGCCCACCTGTGAAGTCTAAAATCTACCGGCTGTCGGACAAGGTGAAGGCCAGCATCAAGGGTGAAGTCGCCAAGATGCTGGAACTGGGAGTGATTGAACCTTCTGGAAGCCCTTGGTCTAGCCCGGTGGTTTTGGTACCAAAGGCTGCCCCACCAGGCACCACACCTGAATTGAGATTCTGTGTGGACTACCGAGGCTTGAACTCAGTGACCAAAACTGACGCCCATCCTATCCCACGGGCGGATGAGCTGATTGACCGGCTGGGAGCTGCTCAATACTTAAGTACCTTTGACCTAACTTCAGGGTACTGGCAGATTTCCCTTACAGAGGAGGCGAAGGAAAGGTCAGCCTTCTCCACACCTGAGGGACACTACCAATTTCGCGTGATGCCCTTTGGGCTCAAGAATGCCCCTGCCACTTTTCAGCGGCTGGTGAACAGGGTCCTTTCTGGAATGGAAGCTTTTTCTGCTGCCTACCTGGACGACATTGCTGTCTTCAGTAGCAGCTGGGAGGACCATTTGCAGCATCTGCAAGCTGTTCTGCATGCCCTGCAACAGGCTGGATTGACAATCAAGGCCAGCAAGTGTCAGATCGGACAGGGGTCGGTGGTGTACCTAGGTCACTTGGTGGGCAGAGGGACAGTGCAGCCCCTCCAGGCAAAGATTGAGGCTATCATCACCTGGGAGCCCCCCAAGACTCAAACAGAGGTCCGAGCCTTCCTGGGCCTCACTGGATATTACCGTCGCTTCGTGAAGGGGTATGGCACTATTGTGGCCCCTCTCACTGAGCTTACTTCCAAGAAGCAACCCCGACGGGTAGTCTGGACGGAGGCTTGCCAGCGAGCCTTCCTGACCTTGAAACAAGCATTGTGTTCCGCTCCCATTCTCAAAGCCCCTGATTTTGCTAGAGAATTCATTGTCCAAACAGATGCGTCAGAACATGGCATTGGGGCAGTGTTATCGCAGCTAAATGATGAGGGCTTGGATCAGCCCGTGGTCTTCCTGTCCAGGAGACTACTCCCCAGGGAAAGGAGGTGGAGTACAATTGAGAGAGAAGCCTTTGCGGTGGTTTGGGCTCTGAAGAAGCTACGACCATACCTGTTTGGTTCGCACTTCCTAGTTCAGACTGACCATCGCCCCCTTCGTTGGCTGATGCAAATGAAGGGGGAGAATCCCAAGTTGCTAAGGTGGTCCATCTCCCTACAGGGGATGGACTTTAGGGTGGAACACCGACCTGGGGCAGACCATGCCAATGCAGACGGTCTATCCAGGTATTTCCGCCTTAGTGATGAGGACTCCCAAGGGGTTGGGTAGTTCTCCCCACTTTCAGCTGGGGGGGACGCGTGTTAGACCTGTCTGCTTCTGGGAAGACTCTAACCACCATGATTTATTTTTGTCCCCCTTAGCCTCCCAGAGGTTCTATTTTTATTTTTACATGTGTCCATCAGGAGTTTTTTTATGCTGTCAGGGGGCTAGGTGTTCCTTGGCGATGACGCCATTTTTCCCTCATCACTGGTGAGGCCTAGTCACCCCCTTGAAACTTTAGAGATCTCCAGAGACCTAAAATGGTGTCCACCAACTGTCATAACGGACACTACTGGAGGATAGGTCCATAGGATAGCATTAAGGAACTTTCTGGAATCTACTAGAGACTTCTGCAGGTCTCAGGCCAGCCTATATAAGGCCAGTGACCAGCAGCCATTTTGTGCTGACCAGAGTAGAGGAGTGAGGCAGTGGTGAGAGGAGGTGGACACCCTGAGAGCGGCTAGTTGGTCACTGAGGCTGACAGTTACTTCAGAAGATCGTTCCCCCTATAGCCTCTGACCGATCCCTCTCCCAAAGACAACAACTTCTGTCAAGGAAATCGAGTTACTGGAGGCAGAAAACCCGTTTATCTCAGAGCCCCAGTAAAACCTCTCAGAACACCCTTAATTGGGGGTATTCCTGCATGTCAACTCCCAGCGCTGTGCTTACCGAGTACGTGGAGTAGCTGGAGTGGAGGCGAGTGTCTGTGGCACCCTGGCGACCTGAGAAGCGAAGGCGCCGTGTGGGGACATCCTTCCTGTGAGGCCAAAGTGAGGAGGAACTGAAGGGAAGCAGCGGCGCTGCTCCGACCGGCATCGGGACCCCGGGGGCACCGGCCGTGTCAAGTGAAGGAGGAGGCGCGTCCGCGCATGTCTAGCACCTAGACGCTAACGAAAGCAGGAGGGGCCTAGGGTCGGGCAGGCCCAGGAGAGCAGCGACGACGTGAGGAGCAGCGTCCTTCCTGAGAGCGAGTGCGGAGGCGGGAGAGGTACGAGAGCGCTTCCGCGCATGTCCGGAGGAGCAGCGCGACTGTCGGCGTGACCGAGGAGACGCCGGAAGGCTTCCTGGAGCGCCGGGTCAGTAACACAAATCTCCCCCACGCTCGAGCGCCGACTGAAGGAGCCAGCGCGAGCGAGGGGAAACGAAGGCTCAGGCGAGTTGCTCCGGTTTTACCTTTCCGCTTGTGTGCGAAGTAGACACGAGCAGGGAAGGGTGAGCGGGGCTCCCACTCGATTTACCGCCAGATCCCTCAACAAAGCACCAGTTCGGCGGAACAGAGGCAAAGTCGCCGGTAGGCGCCCAGAAGCAACAGTGACGCGTGGGGACTGGGACATCATCGTCCCCACGCTAAAGTAAGGAGCAGGGAAGAGGGGCTCAAAGAATCTAATAACTGGGAACTGCTAGTGTAAACCCTAAGCAGGGAATAGAAGAATTAGTAGTTCATTGTGGAGCCAAGGGCTGATCTGAATTGGGAGTTAGCTTAATACCCCAGAGTAATTAAAGAGTTGATTACAGGGTAGTGATGTTAGAGGCTTGAAAATTACTACTGAAGCAGGCCAATAACCCTGAATAGCACTTTGAAACTGTTAGAAAATGTATATGCCAGTTAAGTGATATAAGTGTATAACCCTACCTAGTGCAAATCTAACAGGTTTCTTCTAGTTTCAAAAGAGTGTCACTTCCTCATTACTGAACCCTTGTCAAGTGAATGTATTTTACTGCCTTTTTCCACAGCTGGAGGAGTGAAAACCATTTTCCCTAGTAAAAGTGCAATGTTTATTCCTAAAAGCAATTGATGTGATAAACCTGTATGCTTTCGAATCCAAAGAGCCATATTATTTTTATAAAAGGTAACGGTATTTTTGCAAACAAAGGTGTTGTGTCTTTATTTTAGTGGTTCATCAATGTGTTACTGTGGGTAAGCTGTGTAAGTACTTAGCCAACGCCTGGAGTTAGCTGTAGACCACTACTGTGCCAAGCTACCATATGTAGGCTGGGGTAATCTTGGTCCAACAGTCATATATATATATATATATATATATATATATATATATATATATATATATATATATATATATTATATACTACTATTATAAATAGAGAACTTGCACCTTTTGGCCAGGTAAACTCTGGAACCACAGCGCCAATCTACACACCCGATACATCTATGAAAATGTCAGGGTGTGTAGATGGACATAGCCTATATAAATTAAAAAAAAAAAGTAAATTAAAAAAATTACGTTTGTAAACAAAGTAGTCCCCTGAAAGTAGCGCCGGCCGGGACCAAGCGCTGGCCGCGACGCGACGTGCGTGATGATGACGACGAAGGAGGAGGGCGGTGCAGTGACGAGCGGCTGTGCAGTGAGGAGCGGCGGCACAGGTAAGGAAAGGGAAAGTGAGACTGTGATGCAGGGGGAGGAAAGAAGGAGGCAGCAGTAAATGAAAATGTCGGGGCGGGAGGGGGGCGCGAATGAGTCTGGGCGGGAGGGGGCGCGAGTGAGTCGGGGCGGGAGGGGGGCGCGAGTGGGGCGGGAGGGGGGCGCGAGTGAGTCGGGGCGGGAGGGGGGCGCGAGTGAGTCGGGGCGGGAGGGAGTCGGTGCGGGAGGGGGTCGGTCGGGAGGCGGTGTACTGCCCCCAGCCCCTTTCTGTCCCAGGCAACGCTGGGGCGGGCTGCTAGTATATATATATAATCTCTCATCCCAAACATCCCCATCGCAGAGGGAACACAATTTGTTAGTGCCCGCGTTGGAGACCGGGAATGTGTCTCATTTATTTTGGTATTTCCGTGAATGTCTTACATGCGCTGTAATCGCCTACTATGAGGCGAACGCATAAGTGAGCATTATTCAGAATCTTAACCCCCACACAAAACACGATAGCTGGACAAGAATTGTCACCAAGAAACAATAAAGTTTGATTGAAACATTAACCACGAGGCCCATAATGCACCATCTTGACCATTAAGATCTATGAGTATATAAAGTGGAAAGTGAGAAAGGACAAACGTAGAACACTGCCGTGACCAAGAACGTTAGTTCGAAACGCGTAGGATTTTTGCGCTCGATCTGATAATAAACAACATGTTTACCGCCAAGAAGTGTGCCGCGCCATCATTTGTTCATGAAATAAATGAGACACTTTCCCGGTCTCCAACGCGGGCACCAACAAATTATGTTCCCTCTGCGACTGGGATGTTTGGGATGAAGTAAACAATTACAGAGGTGAACCCCGCTTTCAAAGTTTGCGATCCAGCAAAGAAAACAGATTGCTGCACGAAGCCGATATTGACGCTACAAACAGGCTCCTCAACAAGCCAACAGGGGATCCTGTAACGAAAAAAGAAAATACATCACCTCACGGACAACCTGGTGGAGCGTCGACGTGCTCAGTCGGAGGACGCAGACACGTTCGGGAGTCTCCCAGGTGAGTCAATGAGTGCAAAAACGCATGAATGAAAGCCGTGTGAGGAGTTATGCACAAACAAAAGCCACTGAAGCCTTGCAACAGTGAAAACTAAACAGTATTTTTCACATAGACCTTTCTTGGTGGCAAATCAGCTCGCGCAACAGGTGATTCAGAATTCCCGCATCCAAAATAAAGAACCACGGGTGTTCTGATAAGTAATCCACAATTTAAAAGGAAATAATAATTGTGCAGCTGTTACACAGTGGCGACGAACTGCGATTTAAATACACACTCAACAGCAAAATTTAAGTAGAACACCAAAATGGAAGAGAGAGCAGCGCAGAGAATATCCAAGGCGGAAACTATGTTCCAAAGAGGCACAAAAACAACAATGAACGCAGAATGAGGTGAAAAGACGACACAACAAAATGTAACCACGATAAAACAGTTCTTTCTAAAATTAGAAAAATTCATGAGAAAAGAAATATCACGAGGATGGGAGATAATAACTTTGGGAAAGTATGTGGAATGCAACATGGTACCGAGAGGCCTCTGCATATTTACTCTCCCCAATCATCCTGACACTAAGCCCCAAATGTTGGAAGAATGGGGCAATAATAATATGGACTGCTCAATGCGGATGATGAAGATCATTATAAAATACGCAAGGAAAGAAGTGGAAGAGTTACTCCAAAAAATTGCAGAAACTGATATGACAGCTCTAAGGAAGACAATACCACTGTCAAAAAACTAAGAATGGAGATGGAGAAAAACTTGGACAAACATGATGATGAAGTGCAAAAGAGAAAGGAACGCAAATTCCACAGAGATGAGGATGACTACAAATTTGGGACAATACTAACTTTTGCACGTAAATTTGAAGTATTTAAAAAACAATGGGACGCAAATGCAAATAAGGGAATAAGTCAGCTAACCAGTGGCTCAGAATCTGATTTCAGTGATGGAGAACAAAGAGCTGCTGGTATACCCAAGTTTTCTTTTTTAGAGGAAATGAAGCTGCTCTATCACGAGCAGCAAACACCACGGCACAATCCAGGTGGACGCGGATTCCAAAGAACAAGGGCAAGAGGCAGGGGCTTCCAATTCTCAGGCAAACAAAGCGCAAAACCAGACAAAGTAAACGACAAGGGAGTAAGATACAATTTGAGAACGAGACCGGTGAGAAGTTAACCGCAAAAAACAAAACAACACCTAATCTAGTAATCAATCTTTCTAGATATAACCTCACAAAGGATGAAATTAAACTTCTCAATAAGGGCCTATCCTTCTGGCCGGAAATACATCAAGATGAAGCGGATACCAAAATAGACCTCTACAAATATGTAAGGAAACTAAAACTAAAAAAGTTTTTTGCGAAAATGCCGTCTAATTTACAGATGACCCATAAACAAGAAACCAACTCAGATACCGATATATACAATATCGAAGAAATGCCTCAGTTACGGATTGCTTATGAACTTGCCAATGAAACAACTGGCTCTCAGATAACAGAAACCCAAATTCTGGAAGAAATGGACATAGAAACAGGCAAAAGAATTCCAACTAACTTTAAGGCCAAATCAAAATTCTATCCAACTCTCCATCCGGGAAATACAATTGACCTTTTTTATGATCTGGCAATGGGTGACATCAAAAAGATGCAGAACAACATTCACCCTGACAAAAAGGAAAATCTTTCAGAGCAAGAGCGTGCTGCCATTCGAACATTAAAAAGCAATACCATGATCGAAATTAAACCAGCGGATAAAGGCGGAAATATCATAGTGATGGACAAACAACAATACATTGAAGAAGCCCTGCTCCAACTAAGTGAGGTAAAGAATTACAAACCATTAACGAAGAACCCCATTCCAGAATTCACAACAGATCTGGAAAAGAAATTAGATCATTGGCAACAAAAAGACTTGATCACTGATAATGAAAAGCAATACCTTATGGTAAATAATCCAATTACACCAACGATGTACTTTTTACCAAAAGTCCACAAAACGCTGAACAAACCACCTGGGAGACCAATAATTTCGAGTTGTGGAGGTCTATATGAAAACATTGCCAACTATATAGGCCATTTCATTGCTCCCATAGTTCCAACATTAAACTCTTACATAAAAGACACGGGAGGTTTCCTACGGATACTCATGGATACATAATGGCAACCATCATATTTATTAGTAACTATAGACGTGGTGTCTCTATACACCTCTATCAGTCATGAAATAGGAATCAAAGCCATTGAATTTTTCTTAAAGCAGCGACCAATCACAGAACGGGCACATTAAAAAATGCTGATCGATATGATGAGGATGTGCCTGTACAACAATGTCTTCTTATTTAATCAGAAAATGTACCAACAACGTTGTGGAACAGCCATGGCAGTTTCCTTCTCTCCAAGCTACGCAAATCTCATGATGGGATGGTGGGAGAGGAGTGTAGCTTGGAGAGAGGAAAACGACCAACACATGGCTAAAGTAGCATTGTGGCTACGTTTTATAGATGATTTGTTCTTATTATGGAAAGGTACACCTGCAGAATTTGAGACCTTTTTCAACATCCTAAACACAAACGAAGTAGGATTAAAATTCACTTATACGATGAGCTCTAAAGAAGTTGAATTTTTGGACATCATGGTCTTTGTGAAAAACAACAAAATAGAGACAACCACACACAGAAAGAAGACCGCAACGAACAGCATTTTGCATGGTCTGAGTTTTCACCCTCAAAAGCTGAAAAGGCGTATACCATTTGGCGAATTTCTCCGTTTGAAGAGGAATTGCTCAACCGGCGAAGAAATGGAGAAAAAATGTGAAGATACTAGAACTCGATTCTCAGAACGAGGTTACAAGCATGTAGATATTGATAGAGGTGAAATGAAAGCAAGAGAGAAAACAAGATTGGAAACACTGAATAAGGAAAATCAAGATGATGCAAATAAGACTACAGGTGAAACCACGCAGACCACACCAAGGGAAGCGGAACGACCACGTATGATCATGACCTACACCAAGGAAAGTTATAAAATTCAGAAAATACTTTCAAAATACTGGCATGTACTTTTAAAAGATCCGGACATAGGAAGCAATATTGGTGAAGGTCCTTTGATCTCATATCGAAGAGCGCCAAATCTCTCGGACCATTTGGTGCAAAGTCATTTCACAGCAAACAAATTTGCAAATTTGCTCCAAAAGAGGCGCAATAGATTTACAAAATGCATGACGTGCAAAGCTTGCAAGATAGGATGCAACACCACCAATTTAAAAGATCCCTCAGGAAAAAACTTTGTAATCAAGACCAATATAACATGCAAGTCTTCATTTGTAGTTTATATGCTAAGATGTTGCTGTGGAAAAGAATACATTGGCAGCACAAAATGCCCCTTAAAAAAATGGATATTGGAACATATCTGGGCAATTCAGAACAATGACAATACATATGCCGTGGCTAAACACATCAAAACTCATGTTGGGAAGACTTGGCAAGACATTGAATACCTGAGATTGGCAACAGTCCCCAGACAAGAACGAGGTGGGGACAGAATACAAAAACTAAGAAGACTTGATGAACGCAGACGAGGAGATGCATGTGCATCTTTGAAGGAAAAAGATGTAAAAAGGACAATGAAATTGTTTGATAGAGTGTAAATCAAATGTATTATCGCAGCGAAAAGCATTGGAGGTAATAGGGCACACAGATCATGAGATAAGGGCCAAAAATGTATGTATAAAGTAGAACAGGCGTAGTGGTAATAGTGGGGGCAAAGGGCACTCAGCCCTAGAAACAGCTTAGGACAGTAATAAAGACTCACAAAGCCGATGTTATTGCTACAGCATCATCAGCAAAAGTTCACGGTATTTCTGTGAATGTCTTACATGCGCTGTAATTGCCCACAATGAGGCGAACGCATAAGTGAGAATTATTCAGAATCTTAACCCCCACACAAAACACGATAGCCGGACAAGAATTGTCACCAAGAAACAATTGGTTGAAACATTAACCACAAGGCCCATAATGCACCATCTTTACCATGTAGATGTAAGAGTATATCAAGTGGAAAGTGAGAAAGGACAAACGTAGAACACTACCGTGACCAAGAACGTTAGTTCGAAACGCGTAGGAGTTTTGCGCTTGATCTGATAATAAACAACATCTTTACCGCCAAGAAGTGTGCTGCGCCATCATTTGTTCATGATATATATATATATATATATATATATATATATATATATTTATTTATTTTTTTTCCAACACAACGTCACTCGTTCTGCCGAACACTTTTCCTGATGGGTGCCTCCTTCGTGCAAGTGGCATGCACGCATAATATAGTTCAACAAATGTGTCCCTCCTTCAGAAACACTCACAGAGCACACAATGGGTTTGTGAAGTCCTTTAATAAACCCAGCATGACGTGTTTCGTCTGTTCTGACTTCCTTAGATGCTGTCTGGTAAGTTAGGAAATCCATGGTTTCAAAGTTCGTTTAAAAGCATCATTGGGCTCCTCCTTCCCAGTGTTCAGCAAGGAATGACTAAGCTGGAATTACAGCCCCTCCTGATTTCTTTCCGCCATCTTGGAGTGTATGTCCCTTTGTTTCTCAATAACATAGTGATGTTTGTAGCAATGTTCGTTCTTTTGAATAAACTTCCATTCTTTGATGGGAAAAGAGACATGCCTCTCTGATCACACAGTGCCACTGGGAGGTTGATTCTGGAGCCCCACTGTTCGCTTTCAACCCATTTAATCTGCTGCTTCACGATATCCCGAATCTGAGAGTGCCGGTTTGAGTAATCGGCACTCTGACATGTCGTCATGTTCCAACTCCTCGTTGGCAGTGTTCAGCAAGGAAGAGAGGCATGTCTCTTTTCCCATCAAATATATATATATATATATATATATATATATATATATATATATATATATATATATATATATATATATATATATATAAATATTCACTGAAAAAACCATAGGTTATAGACCATATATAGTTAGGAATTAGCATTTACAAAACCTTAATTTACTCGCACAAAACCATAGAAATTCGCATATATAGTTAGTTGCAATAACTATATATCGCGCACCCGCAATCCACTGCTGATGATGTCACATATTACATCATTCATGACATGGTCAGTGACATCACTGATGACATCACTGTTATATATATATCTACATATACTATACTATACATACTATATATGGTCTATAACCTATGGTTTTTTCAGTGAATTTCAATGGTTTTTTAATAGCAAATATGAAAAACTGTAAAATGTCAAGTACGTGGTAGGTAAAAACATTTTCGTATTTATGCACGCTGATGTGCTTTGAAAGCTGCCCTCCCCCCTTCCTCTTTTCTTTTAAAAATTGGAAGAAACAAAAAGTATTCCCTTCCATAAATAACCCAAGACTTTTATTTTGTTATGGCAAGGGAACGAAATAGAGAGTAAACTATAGTTGGTCACCATGGGGTTTAAAGAACGGATGGTTCTTCACCAGATTAGATATTTACCCAGACCCTCATTCTCTAATGTGACGAAATAGGCTAAAATTCTTCTGGTGCCTGCACCCTGTCACAGAATATCACCCTAAAACATGGAATCTCCCAAACACCAGATTGAGTTGAACCCCACAGTAAGCCTTATTTCTTCAGGGCCTCAGAATTTCATTTGCTTTGCTCATGGAAATTGTGGGATATCGGAGAGATCAGGTGTCACCATTAAGAAAGGGTAGTATTTAAATTTGCATATCAATTATGTTAAACCTTTTAGACATATGATATGCTAGCTTGGACTTATGCTTTACATTTGAAGCCGAATTCAACAGCTTAAGTAAGTAGGTTTTCGTAGTTGTAACTTTAAAGGGTGATCTAGCAAGCTGTAAAGATTTTCTAAAACAGTGGAGCGTATTTAGTTTTTTAATGTACATGTTCATGAAACGATTACACAAATGAAACATTTGTGAGTTTTACATTTCCGGAGAAGTATAATTCACCAATAGCTTTCTCTGTAGATGTTTTTCCATTAACAATCCCAGTTCCATCACCCGCCCAGGATATCACTACTGTTAGTTGTCATTGTTGCTTCTGTTTTAATAAAACATTTTTTAAGGTGTTTACTGTTTTTGTTGCGATGTATATATTTATAAATTATTAAAGTGTTATAATCCTACTAATTTTTTATCGATTATTGCTCTTTGAGATATTCCCTGTCTACAAACAGAGAAGAATAGGAATATTCTGTCTCCCTTTGCAGATAGTGAAGGATAGGTAATGCAGACGTTTGTCCCCCGTTGGAATCCGTCATGCCTGTTTTTCTCCCCACTGATTGATTGATTGGCTGGACATTTATTGTTCAAGGAATAGTTCTTTCGAGGTATTCTCTGTTTGCAAATAACGTGGAATAGAAATATTCTGTCTAGTCTTTGCAAGTAGTGAAGGGTGGGTAATGAGGAACCTTTGTCCCCCGTTGTAATCTGTCATGCCCATCTACTCCCCACTGATTGATAAACTAGTTCCACCCGGACCATTTATTAGAGGTACATCATCTGGCTCAACCGGAGAGTACCCCTAATAAAGAAGACATATGTAAAATACGAAGTAATCACTGTATCCTGTTAAACAGAAACTTTAGCATGAAACACACTTGAAAAGGAACGGAAAGAAATCGAACAAAATCAGTAGGCCACTGATGAGTTTTTGACTTCGCTAGAAATAAGAAACATGAAAGTGGTGAGAGAAGCCAAGCTTGACGTTACGGCAGCCACGAGGTAGCTAGGCTCCGCCACCCCCCCACTGCTCCAAGCATGTCTGTCCCACCGCCCGCCACGCCCAATAACGGTAAAATGAAATAGATACAAATCAGCAGATACCTACCCCCATTCCGGAAACTCCCGAAGTGCAACAGGTCCACGGTTACGCCCATCCGGAAGATGAGGCCTCGACACGTGCAGGGCGGGGCCCGACTAGCCGCCATCAGACGGAGAAGTCGTGGGATGGTCGGCCCGGAATGTACTTGTCCTCCCATCCTCTTCTGGCGCCCTGCAGGCCACGGGGGGGGGGGGGGATGCCTTGCACATGCCACCGCCCCCCCCCCCTCCCCTCGTATCTCCTGGTCTGGCCCCGGCTTGGTATGAGCTCCCCGTTCGGTCCTGAAGCGGCGCCCTGCAGGCCACGGGGGGGATGTCTTGCCTCTGCCTCCGACCCCCCCCCCTCTTCTTTCTTCAATAATGGCTGCGACAACGGGGGGGATGTCTTGCACATGCCACCGACCCCCCATCCCCCACCCCCTCCCCTCGTATCTCCTGGTCTGGCCCCGGCTTAGTATGAGCTCCCCGTTCGGCCCTGAAGCGGCGCCCTGCAGGCCACGGGTGGGGGGGTGTCTTGCCTCTGCCTCCGACCCCCCCCCCTCTTATCGCCTGGTCCGGACATCACGGATATCAACGCCAGGTGTCGGCGTGGGGTGCGCTGGGAGGGAGAGGCGGCGCGAACGAGCCTCTCCCACCCCCCCAGGTGGGGGCCCCTCAGCTGCACCCCCAACGCTCCACTCACCCAACAAAAGGTCTCGTCTACTATTGCGAGGCAATGATGCTCCGCTCACCCAGCGGGGGTCTCGTCCAATGTTGCGGTGCAACGGCGCTTCTGAGTTCAGCTAGAAAATGAGTCCTGCGTCCAGAAACGTTCTCCTCGACTTTGAAGATTCTATAAGAGCCACGGGGGCCCCCGACCCCCGCAGACACCCCCGATGGGGAATGACTGCCATGATCACCCACGGAACGACCACGACGTAGCCGCGGGACGTCGGCGCGCTTATGCCGGCGCCGGCCTCAGTCTTGAAATGACCAAAATCCTGCAAGACTACCAACTTGATCAGTTCCGGTGGGACACCAGTATGACCCGGTAGGAGAGATTGTTGCCTCCCACCCCACTTTCACTGATGGTTCATGTCGCCAGTCCCCTCTGCTACCCTTCAACGAAAACTTTTGGACTGCCGAAAGAGGTCCCGGTCCAACCACGAGTTGGTGGAGACATTTTGACTATACTTGGACCTTCCTGACCTCACCCAAAATGGCGCCGGTACAAATGAAACTCTCAACTCCTTGTTGTGCCCCGATTGCTCAGCCTTGATATCATGAGATATGTATGCAGTTTTTAGCACATGAATTGATATGGGAAAAGACTGATTATATGTTCGGACAATGAATTGATCCGGGATGGGTATTGATTATACGTTCGAACAATGAATTGACATGGGACGGGTACTGATTACACGTTCGGAAAATGAATTGATATTAAGTTCTAATGCATCATTGATTACTGTATTTATTGAAGGTTCGAATTGTCGACACTTTTGGTACTTGCTCACAATGAATTATCAATATGATTTTGTTGCACTTGTCGCACTTTTTACTATGAAATCTACGACCACTTACTCTGTTATGTTTTCCACAAATAAATACCCCCCCACCCCCCCATTTACAGTTCCAGCCTGCTCCGTGGCCGGCCCACGGGGTTGTAGGCCCGTATTTGTGCACCAACATTTTTATTAAAGGTTTTTGAAAAAGCAAACGTAGTTGTAACGCGTAGATTGGTAAGTTTCGAATAAATGGCCACTGTTTCCGATATAAAAAAAAAAAAAAAGCAGGTGAAATGAAGCAGCTCGATTAGTTAAGGGTTAAAAAGTATAGTACGCAGAAACATTGCAAATATGAATGGTCCAGGTTTGTTGTATGTGTTTTTCATTTTTGTACAGCATAAAGCAATCGCTAAAGATCCTGGTATTTAGCCTCTACTTTATATGCTACCTGTATCAGGGAAGTTGTTTTAAATGCCCCTAAGCCACCCCGAAGGAATGTCACCTGGCCCCCCTAGTACGAACGAAAACGACCCCGTACCACTGTAGTTTATCTCTCTTCCTCAAAGGAGAGCACGAGCTCGCCCCCGCTTTACACCGACTGCCCTTTGTTTTGACCCTCTCCTGCACACGATCCGTAATGCCACACTTGGGCGACCTATGCTATCCACAGGCCTCCGATAATTATCTCTCCCACATTACCGGTCCCCCCTGGGCTTAAACGCCGAGATGGTAGGGACTGCATCCCGTGGAGATAGGCCGAGTATGTAGTAAGTAAAAGCCTTTTCGGGTTTATGCGCGCTGATGTGTTTTAAACGCTGCCCCCGCCCCTTCTTTTTCCCTTTTTTCTGCAGGTCACTTCGGAACGTCGATTAAAGTACGGAAAATGGTGACTTAACGGCCGATGGGATGGGAAAAAGGGTTTGAATATGGTGCCTATACACAACGAGCAAACAATGACTATGTCTCTCTCTGAACCCAGCGCTTGGGAGGGCAGCCTGAAGCAGAAACTTGACGGGTTATTACAGGATGACAACATATGACTTCGCTTGGCACCCCGAATAATACAACCAAGAATGACGTGCACCAATGAATAAATTCCTACGTTTAACTAAATAGGGAAAGTTTAAGGAATATTCCGAGGTGAGGTTTACCCAAGTACCCTCCGTCTGGAGGACTAGGAATGTTGCCAATGTTTAAGATTTACCACCTCCTTCACGCACCCTCATAGACATGAAACTCAAAGCTGCCCCATTGTTCTCCCGACTGACACCTACCGTTGCCTCAGCCTGGAAACCCATTCGCTAAAAATGATTCGAAGATCCCCCCTGAGTATTGGCCCGACCAGGTTAGTTCCCGACCACTTGACAAAGGTGTAAGTATTTGCAACCAAAGCCACCAGCGAAGGCAGCCGACGATAAGAGAGAAGAAAAAGGTAAAAAGAGCTCAGCCCCCAGATGAATTAAGTAGGATGCTAAGGATGCGCAGCATGCAGGAAGAGATCTTTTTGGCCAGCAACTGTTCTATGTTTTGTCTTGGATTTTTGTATATAATACATGTACTGTCTCCCCCCGCCCGAGTTTGTGTGTACGTAATGTATGGATCTACGTCGTCCCTCTGCCTGTGTTTCCATATTACTTGACCCCTGCTGTTCTGTGTTGTGTGCGCACTAAATGGCCTATTATTGTACACGTCTCTCTCTCTCTCTCTCTCCATGTTGTCCGTGTACCGAATGGTTCGTTTAGAGTGCGGACGACTCTCTCTCCGAGGGTCCCCCCTGTTCCCTCTTCCCTTGTGTGGTAAAGTTGTGCCCCACCGGCACAAACCTAATTGGGTCTCTTCGAACACAAAGGTGTTCGTCAAAATTGACTGGAACTAAAACAATTGTAACTTGCCATATTACTACCTCTCCTTTCTGTTTATCAATACGAATTAATTTATAACAATTATTTTTAACAATATATTTACTCGCAGTGTCAAAATGGCGGTCAACACTTCCTGATTTCCTTCGAATCGAAAGTTAACAGACGTCACGCAGCAAAAAAAAAAAACGCTCACGCGCAGCCGCTGGAAGACTAGTATCAACATATATGAGCCTCCTCAACCACCCTCAGAAAACATAGGGGGTCAGGATACGTCTCCCGTACCCCCTTATACCCATTTCTCACATTATTTTTCCTCCATCTTGTAATTTAATTAAATCGAAACACAAAATGGCGAATTCCCGTTTCGCTACCAGATCGCGACCCGGTTCGCGAACCGGGAAGCGCTTCTACCGCGAAAAATCACATTTTTTTTATTTGCCCCACGGGACCCTTTAATAACCCCAACATCATTCCTAGGGGGTCAAGAGGGGTCTACCTTGCCCCCTTTCATTAAATTCCCCCTTCGTTTTTCTCCTCCTCTTGTCTCTCGATCCTACCGAGAGACAAGATGGCGGCCGCACCGGACTGTTTAGAATGTTGACAGACACCGGAGAGCCAATCAGCTTCGCTTCGCAAAGCTCCGTTACGCGAAAAGTACGCGATCTGGAGCGCTATCCGGGACGCTGTCACAGATATATCTGTTTTTTTAAACGTTAATTTCTCAAAATCCACTGGAGCACATATATTGAGACCCAGCAAAGGCACATCGGGCTAACAGTCCCTACAATTTTGCCAAGTTTCGTGTAAATCCATTCAGCCGTTCGAGCTAAAAGTAAGGCCAAACGCCCTATGGAAAAATGAATGGGAAAAACGCGTTTTGGGACCCCCCTTTTTTCTCGGCCCCCCCCTTGACGAAACCCCCCCAAATTTTCAGGGGCTGATCAGAAACAAAATGTGCCATTTTCCTGAAAATGTCAGCCGATTCCGTCCACAAACGCCAAAGTTATTAGACATAGAATTTTCAAAAGTCCCATAGAGAAAAAATCCGACCGCCAGTAGGTTATATATATATATATATATATATATATATATATATATATATATATATATATATATATATATACATACACACATACATACATACATACTATTAACCTTGATGCAATTGGGTCCTTTTCTGGTCAAGTTGTTAGAGGTGTTTTCTGCTCTTCGTTAATGTATTACATTTATAATACAGAATCTTCTGCTCTTTCTCCTATCTAATTCCCTCCCCAATGTATACATATATTTGCCAATGACTTGCACTTATTGCACTTGGCAATTTTTTCACTGTTGAAACATCTTGCGATTTGCTAATGTTTATAATCATCTTGCTCTTATCCTATGTATGGATTTCATAATTTTTTGCACTATTTTAGTTTGTGGTTTCTAAACGTTTTTGCTGGTTCTATATATTGGCCCTTAAGCGACCAGACATATACTTTGATAATTTTCATGTTTACTGTTAACTGGCTGTCTATGAAAATGGGCACTTGCCCTTTATTTGAAATATGTTCATCAATTTTGATCGCTGTATAGGATATTAATAAGTATTTATTTGGAGGTTTCTTAACCTGTTTCCTTGACTTTGTAAATATTTGTTTACCTATTTTAGCGATAATATGAACTTGTCAGATGTATACACTTAATTTTGGTGTATTCTTTGATCATCTTATAACTTTTGCCAGCCGCATTGATTGTAATAGTATTTTTTCTATGTCTTTGATGCTATGGGAGGGGCCATACGATAACACTGCCAGTATTTAACCACATGATTCTCTGGGTCTGTCATGTGATCAAGTCCGGGTTCCCCGGACGAAACGCGTCATGTTGCCGTTCCCATCGATTGAATAAAGCACATTATTCACCTGAAAAACCCTCTTTGTGGTCTGTACCTGGTCTGTGTTTGAGCTTGGTAGCTGGCACTTCAGGATTGTGAATTCTTATATATATATATATATATATATATATATATATATATATATATATATATATATATATATAACCATAGTTTTCATAGAGAGAAAGACTTGTCACTTCTACAACATATCATAGTCATTATGATTATTCCAAACTCCAGCCAATCGGGCACCAGCACCCTCTTGGAATGTTCTCCTCAGAGGCTCAGGCCCTCAGATTTTCTACCACACATCGTGTGAAGGGAGTCTCCCTGAGCTCTGCTCAGTTTTTTCTCTTTTTCTTCTCAAAGAACAACTTAATCATGTCTTCAACCAAGAAGTTTCTCTTCAGACCTTGTGGGGCTTTTGGTAAACAGAGACTTCATTCTGAAGACCCTCATAAAAAGTGCATTTATTGCCTCTACCCTGAACACCAGGTAAGAGATTGTAAAATATGTAGGACCTTTTCTCAGAAGACTCTAAAGGACAGAGAAGGTTGTCTCCTTCTGTGGCTACATAGGTTGAAGACTTCAGAGAACCCTCTTTCAGATGTGGACAGTGTGTCCTCGGTAAAGACTTCTTCATCCTTGAAGAGAACCAGTGAGTATCAGAAGGTTTCTCCTAAACCTAAGGTGGTGAAGAAACATCATGTGGATAAGCCCACTGACCGACCTTCAACTTCAAAGGGGGTGATTTCTTCCCCTCAGAGTCTTTCTGCACCTTCTATGCCCCCGAGATCTGATTCTCATATGTCCAAGACTCCACCTGCACAGTTTTTACCTCAGAAACTGCCGAGCTCGTCGTCGCTTCTTCCGTCAACGAGAACTGCTGTCGTCTCGTCTACTTCGACGACTTCAACTGCTGCATTTATGAAGCCGCTATGATCCTGTCGTCGGCATCTCCACCGTCGACTTTTGTATCCATAAAGGTGAGGCCTATTTGATCTACGGTGCCTTTGACTTCGTCAACGGTGTCTATCAAACAGAAAAAGAAACATTAGTTGACGTGTTAATAGTCGGCGGCGGTGGCTAAGTCGACGGTGGCTACAGCGTTGACGACTGCATCCGTGGATCTGGTTCCTTTGAAGTCTTCAAGTTCTTTACTTCAGCGGCGACATTCCTCTTTGGGTACACTGATGCCAATTCAAACTGCTTCTCAACCTCCAGCAGAATTATTTTCTTCTGATGCTGATGGTGATTACTCGGAGGACGATGACCGGTTTCGGGCTGCTCACAGTCCCTCAGAACTCCTTATTAAATGTCAAGATTCTGATGATGACCAAGAAGACGAAGATTTTTCAACTTGTGACACACAACCTGCGCCGGAGCTTCCAATGGCACAGATGCCTTTATCTCTTATTTCAAACCTCTAATTCATGCTGGATAATTATTATCGTAATTTTCCCAACTCAATACAGGCCTCTCCTGCACCTCAAGCGCCAATTCAACCTCCTCCTACTGGAGAATCACTTGCTACACCTTGTACATCGGCGCCCAGAGTTCAACATCAGGATGCTCCTCAGGTCATGGAGGAGGATAATGAGGAGGATGATGATGATGATGATGATTATGCCAGGGAAGAGGGTGAGCTGGATGACAAATACCTTTTTTCGGAATCGGACAATTATCAGATTCAAACACCCTCTCCCACCACGCCAGCTCCTCTTGATTCTCCACCAGTTGACATAGGTGGTTTTCATCTACTCACAGAGAGGTCGGCAAAAAGATTCCACCTTCCTATGGTCACCGGAGAGGAGGATTGTTTCTTATATGATTTTAAGGATCAGCCGCAGAAAAAAGTTTGTTCTATCCCCATCATCGATTTTATTTGGCTAGACGCTCTCAAGCTCATGCAAAACCCTAATTCCATTCCTGCTGTCCTACCCCGACTGGATAAGAAATACAAATCGCCAGCAAATTCACCTGCTTGACTCATTGCACAACCAAAACCTGATTCCATTATTACTCAGGCAGCACAACGTCGGGCCAGGAATCCGTCGTCTCCATTATCAGCACCTCCGAACCGAGAGGATAGACGCCTTGACGCTATTGGCAAGAAGTTTTGCACCATGGCGGCAACTACGGTTCGAGCGGCCAATTCGTTAGCTATTCTTGGCTGTTACGATCGACAAATGTGGTCAGACATTTCATCCCTTGTAGATTTGATACCAGAGCCATTTAAAGCAGAAGCGTTAAAAATTCTTCAAGAAGGGGAAAGGATTTCGTCGGAAATTATTGATTGTGCTGTTGATGTGTCTTCTACTGGGTTCTGTCTATTGGCGGGTGCGGCAGTCCTCAGCCTGCAGGGCTGGTTGAAGGCCACTTCTTTCCGTCAGGAGGTACAAAGGAAAATATTGGACATGCCTTACGACGGTGTATCATTGTTCGGCCAACATATCGACAATGCCCTTCAGACAATCAAGAAGGACACCGACACTGCTCATGCTCTCGGCACTCTCCAGTTTAAAAAGCAGCCCTTTCGAGGTGCAAGAGGTCATGGCTGCACATCTTCCTTTCTGGGAAGTTCCAATCATCAATAACGGCAAAGGCAACAACGTTACTCCTCCCAGAGTCAACAATCATACAGACAACTACTTGCAGACAATACAGAGGTAAATCGTCTTACAGAGGAAAGGATTTATCCAAGAAACAATGACTTTTTCCATCTGTCATCCCTGACTCCTCCTGATTTTTCAAAGGTTGGAGGTTGAATCTCCCACTTCTACTCCAAATGGTCACTGATAACTACTGATCAATGGGTTCTGCATATTGTGTGCAAAGGGTACGCATTGGAGTTTGTAAAGATTCCTCCCAATTCGCCACCAAAAGGTCCTCCTCCTGCCCACCTGAAGGAACTTTTAAGTCTACTCACAATTTTATTAAGAAAAGGAGCGATCAAATTGGTTCCAAAACTACAAAGGGACAGAGGATCCTATTCGAGATTCTTCCTTATACAGAAAGTCAGGAGAATGGCGCCCTATTCTGGACCTACGCGCCCTGAACAAATACATCAAAAAACAAACTTTTTGCATGCTGTCCCTTCAGGAGGTGCTTCCTTTACTATCCCAAGGGGAGTCTATGACAACTTTGGATCTTGAAGATGCTTATTTTCATCTCCCCATTCTGCAGAGACACAGGAAATTTCTCAGATTCAGAGTGTCCGGGAAAGATTTTCAGTTCAAAGTCCTTCCATTCGGCCTTAGTTCCGTGCCCAGAGTGTTTACCAAGGTCCTCGCACCGGTGGCAGCTTATCTTAGTCTGCAAGGAGTGCACATTTTTCCTTATCTCGATGACTGCCGTCTGAAGGCACGGTCGGTTGAACAGGCATCCAGACACACTCTATTTTGCAGGTCTCTCCTTCAGTCCCTGGGCCTTACGTTCAACATGGACAAGTCTCATTTTCTCCCTGCTCAAAACAGACAGTTCTTGGGAGCCATCCTAGACACCAAGCTGGCAAAAGACTTTGTGTCTCACGATTGACGTCAACGACTTTGCGACCTAGCAGCCTCCCTCCGGTTCAAAGAGTCTGTTTCTTTTCGACAGTTGAAATCTTTCCTAGGGATGTTTTCCTCCTGCATTACCCTAGTCCCTCACTGCCGCCTAAAAATGAGACTCATCCAGGAGGAACTGGACAAGCAACGGGCTCAAGTCTCAGGATCCTTCAACGATATGTTCAGAGTCACATCTCAGATGAAAACAGCTCTACTTTGGTGGACTCTCGAGGAAAACGTTTCTTCAGGTCGTCCATTTCTTGTGGACGCTCCAAATTTCACTCTCATAGCGGACGCATCTCTCGAAGGTTGGGGTGCACATCTTCAGGGTCTGAAAGTAAAAGGAAGGTGGGACATTCATCAAAGAATCTGGCACATCAACCTGCTAGAGTTGCTGGCCATTTTTCCAGCTTTGAAAGCTTTTCGCACCATCATACAAGGAGCCTTGGTGTTAGTCTGGACGGACAACACAACGTGCATGCACTACATAAACAAACAAGGGAGCACACGGTCCATCTTGCTACCCCTTCAAGCTCAACAAATCTGGAATTGGCGATTCAACATCAAAACACCCTCACAGCAGTGCACGTTCCGGGTACATCAAACATTCTTTCAGATTCCCTGAGCAGGTTGACCTCGACCAATCACGAGTGGGAATTACATCAACCCACTCTGGATCACATTTTTCGATTATGGGGTACCCTGAATCTGGATCTGTTCGCAACACATCTGAACTGCAAATGCCCATTCTACGCAAGTTGGCTTCCCCAACCAGAGTCGTGCGGGATTACCTTTTTGATAAACTGGTCAAAAAGATATGCCTACGCTTTTCCACCGATTCCTCTGGTCCCCAGAGTTCTACGAAAAAGTGAGGAAGGAACCCAGTCACATTATTCTAATAGCTCCCAGGTGGCCTTGACAAGTCTGGTTTACGGAACTCCTGCTCCCGTCACAGTGCGACCCGATCATTCTTCAGCCACTTCCGAATCTCCTGACCATGGATCAGGGCCAAGTTTGTCATCCCGTCCCAGCATCTCTTCGCTTAGCGGCTTGGAACCTGAACACTATGAATTTGTAAATTTGAACATTCCTTTAGATTGTAGGGAAGTCCTTGCTAAGGCTAGAGCAGCCTCAACTGTGAAAACATACAAGCTCAAATGGAAAAGATTCTGTCTATGGTGTAATACTGCTCAGGTACATCCTGTTCATTCCATGCCGGAGCAACTCTTGCCTTTCTTTTTACATCTGGCAAAATCGGGTCTCTTGTATTCTACTCTGAATGTTTTTCTGGCAGCAATCTCAATGTTTCGTCAGAATGGTTCCAACTCTCTTTATTCCTCTAGAGTAATTCAACAATTGTTCAGGGGTCTTTTACGGATATTTCCACCAATTCGTCGACCACCTTCTCCTTGGCATTTAAATATTGTGTTGGCACAGCTCATGAAATCCCCGTTTGAGGCAATCCATAAATTCGATCTCAAATTCATTACTTGGAAGACTTCACTGCTATTGGCTCTCAATTCCTCATGTCGAGTCAGTGACATACAGGGTTTTCTACTAAACCGCCTTTTCTTCAATTCACCAAGGACTCTGTCTTGCTCCGCACCTGAGCCTCTGAGGAGAACATTCTAAGAGGGTGCTGGCACCTGATTGGCTGGAGTTTGGACTAATCATAATGTTATGTTAAATCCTTTTATAACGCGCAATATCTACTCCAAAGAGTGTCCCAGCGCAGAGCCAATAGGTATCTCTGACTTAGAAGCCAGTAATTACGGAACCAAATGAGTTTTTAATAGTTTCTTAAAGGCCAGTGGGTCCTGAGTATTGCGCAGGAAAAATGGTAGGGAATTCCAAGCCTTGGAGGCCTTGACAACAAGAGAGCAGCAACCTTATTTTTGGCGGGAGAAACGAGATGCCCTAGCCAACAAAAATACAACAACACGTAATGCCCAGACCACAATTAAACAATTCTTTTAGAGGGTTAGAAAACAATTTATTATACCAACCCTCGACGTAATTATTTCATGTCAATCACACTTTACTTTTTGGATTTTCACAAATTAGCAACAGAAAACGGACTGGAATGGAATGGAAGGAGGATTTGTAGAGCGCGTACACTTCAATATTTACACATCTATATATGCTTTGTACACACATAGAACCACACAATATTTACACAATAAATGAATTTTCTGCATCAAACATTACAAAACATCAATATCACAAACATTACAATCAACAAAAGGGCAGAAGAACGCAATTGTCTTGGCGGGGCGTAGAAAGAAAACAGTTTCTGTAAATAAGTGGGCCCATGTTCGTATAGTGCACGGTGAGCAATCACCAGCGATTTGAATATGACCCTCTCCATGGGCAAACCGTGAAGGGCACGGAGATGAGCACAGACGCTACTCCTCCTAGCGATTCCCAAAAGCAGGCGAGCGGCCGCGTTTTATTTCGCCTGAAATCTATTCATAGAATATCCAGGAATGCCAATATACAGGCCGTTAGCATAATTCAAACGAGACCGGACTAATGCCCGAACGACTGTATCTTTTGCAGACCTAGGGAGGAGGGGGAGAAAACTCACGCCAAAACAGCTACCTGAAATCTTTTTCACCTGAACAGAAAAGGACAGGTTATCCTCAAACCACATTCCAAGATTTTTAGAGGATTTCCCATTGGAAGATGGAAAGGGAAATCCAGGAGGCCAAATCGTGTTTCTGAAATCCGGGGGAAAGTTGCCGTAGAGAAGGATCTCAGATTTGTCTTTGTTACACTTGAGTTGTGCCCTTGCAAGCCACCCAAAAACTGAAGACAAATCCTTCTAAACAGGCAATATTGAGTCCTCTTCCTTACCCCACGTAAAGAGGAGCTGGTTGTTGTCAGCATATGCTATCACCTTAGTCCCCAATTCCTCAGCCAAGGAGACCAAAGGGTTAACATAGATATTGAAAAGAAGGGGGCTAAGGGAAGACCCCTGAGGGACACCCGTGGTGACCGCCTGTGAAGTAGAGGCAGCTGGTGGCAGCCAGACCTGTTGAGCACACCCATTCAGGAATGACCTTAACCAGCCCAATGCTACACCAGAGACAGCTATCTCAGTGAGACGGGTGAGCAGCTTGGAGTGCGGGACAGTGTTGAATGCTGGTGATAGATCGAGCATTACCAAAACTGCTCTACCACCGGCATCTAAACAATGGCCGATGGCTCCAAAGATCGCAACCAGCGCTGTCTCCGTGCTGTAGGAGGCGCGAAACCCAGACTGCGCCGGATGCAGAGCGTCAGATATGTCAACAAAGTCAGTAAATTGTCTGGTGACCACCTTCTCACAGACTTTGGCTTGGCTGGGAAGGAAAGAAATAGGACAATAGTTCCCTGGAATCAAAGGGTCGAGAGTAGGCTTCTAAAGGGAAGAATTTTAGCCTGTTTCCACTCCCACTGTACCCGGGCCTCACCAAGGGAGGCATTGATAATAGCATTCACCTCAGGGTTAAAAATCTCCCCTACTGCTGCCAGTAATCTCGCCGCACAGGGATCAGTGGGAGAGCCAGACTTCAAGCCCTTGAGGATCTTCAGAGAACTGGACAAATCTACAGGGGCGAAAGCTGACAGTGTGTGCCTTGAGACAGCTGGCGGTGGGGCATTGGGCCCGAGGCAAGGGGAGGATCTGGGCAGGAAGTAAAAGTCTCCTGAATCAAGCGTATTTTATCTAAAAAAAAAAAAGTTGAATAAAGTATTGCACCAGCCCTCAGTTCTTGGAAGAACACACATTTAAGCCACAGGAGACGTAAAACTCTGAACTATGAGAAAGATCTCCTTGGAGTTGTTACGGGCCTGCTCAATACGGGCTGTAAAATATTGCTTTTTTGCCTGAAGAATGGCCACATAATAGATTTTTTGTCTGCCCCTAAGAGCGGCCTTAGGCAGGGGAAGATAATCGCTACAGCGTATATATATATATATATATATATATATATATATATATATATATATATATATATATATATATTTATATATATTCACTGAAAAAAACCATAGGTTTCACACCAGTTATAGTTAGGAATTGGCATTTAAAAAAACCTATTAAATTCCCTGAAAAAAAAATAGGTTTCACACCAGTTATAGTTAGCTGGAAATTTTACTGACATAAAACCATTCAAATTCCAACGTTATAGTTAGTTTGACTCACTATAACAAGCGCGCCTGCAATGCACTGCTGATGATGTCGCATATTACATCACTCATGACATGGTCCGTGACATCACTCATGGCATCACTGATGACACCATCCAGTGAATGTGTGTCTTTCTGAAAAATAAATATGTTTTATATATGTATTTGTAAAGGTCGATGAAAGAATAAATGGTTAAATACGTGTGTAAATGGATGTTTGTTTTAAAAAAAATTGATCGGATAACTGGCTTAAGTGTATCTTAGTGAATACATATATTAGCGAGTAATTTTTAAATATTTAAATATATGTATCAGTGTTTCACTTTGTGTATAAGTGGCTGCATGGGTTGGTGACTGACTCACTGTTTGTATGTGTTTTGAAGACAGCATATGTGCAGGACTGTATTGGGTGGATGAGTGTGTATATGTGTGTGTTAGTGAGTGAATGACTAGTGTCTTTATTAGTAACAACATATGTTTTAATCTAGTATATGTGAGTATTGATGTATATGTGAGTATATGTGAGAGTGAGAGATTGAGGTTTAAATAAGTATGTGTTTCTATAAGTGATTGTTTAAGAGAGTAAGTATGTGTAAGTTTCCTTAGAAGTAAGGTGGTAGTGTGTGTATAGTTGTAAATGCAAATAAATGGATGTTCAATAGTTTATTTGCATGTGTGAGTATGTGTGTGAGTAACTTTTGGATGACTGTCGGTGTGTAACAGGATGTATTGGTGTATCACTGCATATGATGGAGTATATGTATGAGTGACTATATAGACATGTTAGTGAATGAGTGGATGTGTATATAGATGGTGGAATTACTGAATTGGTTGTTGTAACTGGTATGGGTATCTCAATTTTTTTGAAAATGTTAGTTTCTATTTTTGAATATGTGTTTCAAGGGTTACATTACACTGAAAGGAGGTCTGTCACAAGGATGGTGTCATCAGTGATGTCAAGAGAGATGTCACTGACCATGTCATGAGTGATGTAATATGTAACGTCATCAGCAGTGCATTGCAGGCGCGCTTGTTATAGTGAGTCCAACTAACTAGAACGTTGGAATTTGAATGGTTTTATGTCAGTAAAATTTCCAGCTAACTATAACTGGTGTGAAACCTATGGTTTTTTCAGGGAATTTAATAGGTTTTTTAAATGCTAATTCCTAACTATAACTGGTGTGAAACCTATGTTTTTTTTTCAGTGAATTTCATTGGTTTTTTAAATGCTAATTCCTAACTATAACTGGTGTGAAACCTATGGTTTTTTCAGTGAATTTAATAGGTTTTTAAAATGCTAATTCCTAACTATAACTGGTGTGAAACCTATGGTTTTTTTCAATGAATTTCATAGGTTTTTTAAATGCTAATTCCTAACTATAACTGGTGTGAAACCTATGTTTTTTCAGTGAATTTCAAAGGTTTTTTAATAGCAAATTTCTATAGCTATGAAATGTTATATTTTTTATAATGAATCCTATAATGTATATTTATGTAATACTATTTTTTTTATGTATATTGTTCATAGTTTGGTTTTTTTTGCCCTGGAGCGCTACCGGTGCACGTCCCGGTGAGCGCACCGGAAAGCGCAGTCTAACGGGGCGCGTACCGGTGAGCGTCCCGTTGGCGCTATTGCCGTGAACGAAAACATCATCGTGATGTATCGCGCAGCCGCGTCCGCGTGATACGCACGGCGTAAACACACCCAGAAGCACTCGAGCGCATACGATCGTGCAACGTAAGCATCCGACGCGCTTACGCGCCGCGCCCCGGGGCGCATAGCGTAAGCGCGTCGGGTCATGTTACCTAAAAATAACACTTTTTATTGGTGCAGGTCTACTACGGTCTCCCTAAATCTTTGTTATCGAGGCTGCAGATCGTCCAAAACCAGGCCGCCCGGCTGGTCTTTAAAACCCCCAAATGGCAGTCGGCCCAACCTTTACTACGCCATCTTCATTGGTTACCAGTGAACGAAAGAATCACTTTCAAGGTTCACTGTCTGATCTTTAAAGCTCTCACTGGTCCCGCCCCTGCTTTCCTCAAGGCCCTTATCACTCCTTATCGCCCCCCTCGCACCCTGAGGTCTACTCACCTCTCTCTCCTTGCTGTCCCCCGTTTCAAACTCTCAAGATCAGGTAGCCGCAGCTTTTCTTGTTTAGCTCCTAGGCTGTGGAACTCCCTCCCTCTTGCACTTAAGTCATCTTGTTCCCTCCTCTCTTTCAGGAAATCCCTAAAAACAACACTCTTCCCCCACTAAATTCCTTTGTTCCCCTGCTTCCTCCCCTTCTTTCCCAATCCAATCAGCGCCAGGAAACCTCTGGTGACAGAGCGCTTAAGAAATCTGTTATAACATAACATAACATAACAGGACAGTTTTGGTTTCCAAATGATGAAAACCCTGGTCATGTGACCTGAAAATAACACTTTTCATTGGTTCAGAACAGTTTTGTTTTCCAAATGATGAAAGCCCCCACCTTTTTTCCTCATTCTCCCTTTGTTGTTTGAGTGAGGAAGACCTGCTTCTATTGTTAGAGAAATGTCTACAGTAGCAGCAGCAGCTGGAGCATCTGCACCACCACCACAAGGACCACCACAACATCACATTGGTGGTCAAGAAGAAGAGGAGGAGGAGGAGGAGGAGAGAAGGCAGGGAAGGCAGGGAAGGCATTTCCTGCCTGAAGACAATGCCCCATATAAACCTAAGGAGCACTTTATATGGGAGTTTTTTTGAAATCCCAAGGGGTGCAAAGAAGGTAAACGCTGCAAAGGTGACCTGTCTGATCTGTGGCGCTGTACTATCCAGGGGGAACCCTGCAAAAAAAAATTCATTTGGGAATCACACAATGATTCGGCACATGCAACAATTGCACCCCAATAACTATTCTGCAGCAGAGGTGAGAGAACTGTGCAGAAACCTTCCACAATAGTCTGCCAGCACCTCAACAACCAAAGAACCCACTCCATCGGGTCCAGAGGCAAGGCAGATGGTTCCAAACATACAAACTAAGGGCCTCATTATGATGGAGGATTTTCCGCCTCCTCCGGGACGGGGGAAGCCACCTCCGGCCCGGAGGAGGCGGAAAATCCTCTGCGGAATCACCAAAGACCCACCGCCGCATTACGATGGCTGGTGGGTCTTGGTTACTGTCCGCTGCTTTTCCGCCGCTGTCAGATTACAACCGCGGCGGAAAAGTTCTCATTTGGCTGGCAGTGTCTATCAGACACCGCCAGCCAAATTAGGAAGCATTTGTAAACATGCTTTTCCGCGGCGGTTTTTCCGCGGTGGAAAAGCATGTGTACTTTTGATTTTGGGGGCCCGTTGCGGGCCCCCAGGGTGTTGGCGGGTGGGGGGTGCACATGGGGGGTACCTATGGTACCCCCCAGCATTTACTTGCACAAAGCGGCAGGCACCGCGCGGTGCCTGCCGCTTTGTGCATGTAAATGTTAAACATGCACTTTTAACATTGCGGCGGGTGCTGTTTGAAGCAGCACCCACCGCAATGTTAAATATCCAGGATGTGACCGCCAGGAGTATTACCCTCATCAACGTTGCTGGTGATAACCACAAGTGCCCGAAGAAACCCTAATTTTTTTCAGATTTTTTTTTGCTCCAGTTGAGCCGTTTATAATTCCCTGTTTTTTGTTTCTCCCCATTAAAAATACAAAAAAAATATAAAACTGTTCAGAAAAGCCAAAAAAGTAAAAATGTTAAAAAAAAATAAAAAAAATATAAAACAACAAAAATAATAAAAAAAACAGTTCTTTTCAGAACGACCTCCAATTTATAAAAAAATGCTACTTTAAAAAAAATAATCTGTCATTCTTTTTTCCCCATGGTACGCTCCCCGGTGCGCGTACCGGGCGCTCCCCCCGCGCAAATCGAAAAAAAAAATATTTTTTTTGCCCCGCGGGGCCCTTTTATGTCCCCCACATCAAACCTAGGGGGTCAGGGGGGGGGTCTACCCTGCCCCTTTTTGGTCATTTCCCCCTTTGTTTTTGCCACCTCTTGTGTCTCGATCCTACCGAGACACAAGATGGCGGCCGCTCCGGACTGTTTGGAATGTTTATTTTTTTTATTATTTTTTTTTTGTTCCAAGATCTTTATTGTTAGTATGCGCATATGATACACAGCTTAGTGCCCACAACCCTGAATAGGCTGGCAGAGTGGTGTTACGTCCAAGGAAAAACGTACAATCATTACAGCGCTAGTTGGTGAAGTACACAGCAAGTCGCCTACAACCACTGTGGGCCGGCCGCGTTCACAATATCAGTTGATCTCAGTTTTTACAGTTTTATTTAAATAACATTTATATAACAGGACCAGATCAGCCCACTACCGCACTCCTCACCTGGACCAGCAAATCAGTGCATTTGTGTAAATGAAACCTCCGCCTATCGACAAACATGCTAATTTCTTTATAGATATTTGCACCGTGTGTCCCGACTGTTTGGAATGTTGACAGACACCCGAGAGCCAATCAGCTTTCCGCGCGCCAAGTCTAGTAGCGCGCTGGTTCGCGCCCCGGGGCGCGCTTACAGATATATATATTTTTTTTAACCTAAATTACTCAAAATCCACTGGAGCACATATCTTGAGACATAGCAAAGGCACATCGGGCTACCAGTCCCTACAATTTTGCCAAGTTTGGTGAAAATCCATTCAGCCGTTCGGGCTAAAAGTGAGGTCGACCGCCCTATGGAAATTAACATGGGGAAAACATGTTTTGGGACCCCCCTTTTTTCTCGGCCCCCGCTTGATGAATCCCCCCCAAACTTTCGGGGAAGGACCGGAGCGCCGCGAGGCAAATTTGAGGAAAGTTTTAGGCAGATTCCTCAACCGGCGCCAAAGTTATTCACAATAGAATGTTGCAATTTCCTTATTCAAAATAATCCTAACTATAACTACCTACTGGCGACCGCCATTAGGTAATATATATATATATATATATATATATATATATATATATACACACACACACATGCATACACACACTTATGTTATTACTACTCCCACTTCGACGACGGGGAATATTCAAGAATGTGAATCTATGAAATACACCAATACTGGAGAACTACAGTTTACAGGTAAGTAACTTTTGTTCGTTTGTGTGCTAAACCACTTTGCTTGCGGGCCACAAAGCTTAGGGTTTCCTCTTTGCTTTACCCATTTAGGTGTGCGGTGATGCAAGAGTAGCACAATCTCACATTATATGCATCCAAAACGAAATGGAGATAATTTGGTTTTATTGGTCTCCTCCTCTTGCTAATATCCTCATGTTGTATTCTCAGGCCACTGCTTATGAAGAGGCTGATTGGTTTCCAGAGTGCACCACAGAAATTCCTGATGAAGAGGAGTTGAATGACTGGATGAAAGTTGGGAAGGTACCGCTCCAACTTTTTATTTATGGGGACTGTGCTGGATAGTTTTTCAGTTTTTATTTTTGATAAACGGTAATAGTAGATGTATAGCTGTGTAATACACATAATACTAACTATAAAAATTCACATTTAAGTGTTATTTATGGTTCATTGGCCCCAAACCTAACCAATCTGAAGGTTGCAAGTTATGATGTGCAACACAAGCCATAACTCTGGCTGTTCGTCATGTTCTACTCTTGTGGTCAGACTTTGCTTTTTGATGAGCAGAATTGTGTACTGAGCTTTGTGTGTAGTGAATTTTATTGGTTTTATTCAGGTTTGTGTTTGCTATAGGTATTCACACACTTTCTAGGCCATCCTCGCAATGGAACACCCATTCCCTGTCTTGCAGTTGGATTTACTGAGGCAATCTTACTTTTGTAAACGTTGAAGAATGAGCCATTAATTTGAACTTGCCCGATCAAATGGGAATTGAGAATGTAAAAACATTACAAATATGGAAATGCCAGACATAAACAGACTGAAAGCTTAGCAGCCCTGATTGACACTTTAGTGCTCCAAAGGCTACCTCGAACGCCAGCTCACTAATTGTAACGGTTAGTAAGCTTTTGTTAGTAAGCTTTTTTCCTTCCGGTTTCCAGTCTTTCCTTTTTAACCTGCTGTCTTTTGAAGCCTCTTTTGCTGTTTATTCAGTCAACTCTTCTCTTGGTCATTATGCTCCAAAACATTAACTTGACGTCATCCTTGACCTTTGCTTCCAATAGAACTCGTTCTATCTTTCTGAGCTTTAATGACTCGTAGGGTAGACCCCCCTCAGACTAGAAATCTATTGGGATACAGGATCTTTGAGAAAGAATAGAGGAATAGGGGGAAATCTGTAGAGTTCAACCCTAACCATGGGTCTGGTCTGTCGGCCCTTCCCAATGGGTCTCCCAAGCTGCACTAGCTTCGAACTTAAAAGACCCACTGAGCGCTCGCGTAAGCTGCATTCCGCTGATCTGTGAGGTTTTATTCTCTTGCTTTTACAAAGCACTTTAAGCTCCGCTACCCGTGTTATGCACATTCCTCCCCAACCTTGTAACCCTTTTGTAAGTGTACTATACATGTAAAAAAAAAAAAAAGTTATGTAGGGGTAGCTAGCGTTTCGTCAGATTTGAATTTAAGGAACCAACTCACTGTTGCCACCAATGTGATGCCTTTTCTGTGAGTCCAGGGGTAGTCCAAAGTTACTGGGCCTAACCCTTTGGGTAAGTTTGTATATCCCTGGTTTTGCAGTGCCACATTACTATGGCTCTTCAAACTGATGATAAGAGACTCACTTTAGGAACTTGACTGTTTCATTGTAGTGAGTGTGCAGTCCATCTTGATCCACAAAATGCAGAGGTTTAGAAGCTCAGAACGCATTGGATGACACTTGTTTATCCAATCAGTGGTTTAATGTAGAGAAGGAAAAGTGCTAGAACTACAGATAAATAAGTTAAATAACACTTAAAATAAGATACACAATTAAAAACAGAAGGTCCAAGCATCTTATGCAACCAAGTTTGAACTGATAATATCTTTTCAGCTTCTTCGCCCTTGGTAAAAGAATTATGTTTAACTCTGAGATGAATTGTCGATAATAACCAAATATAAGATTCTTTTGTGTTGACCTGCATTACATCATAGCTTTCAGGTCCCTTTAAAAATATGTTGACAACTGTCTGCATATTGCCAGGCCCCTTTATCTTGTACCTTGTGGTACCAAAGGATGCTCATGATAAAAGGCGGCACCCCTAAAACAGGGTAATTGATTCAAAATCATGACACCTTAAAAAATGAAAATGGTCTATATCCTAAAAACATACCACCGAACCATTATACCGCCCGTCCATAAGGCCTTGAGTGCTCCAGATGATGTTTCATGTGATCAGGTTTGAGGTCACCTTTTGCTCAGAGAAGTGAGCACATTCCATTTCTGGAGGCCAACATCGAAGGGAACAGCTGGATGGTCTCTTTTGCAAAAGACAGCTGGCACAGTTGTGGGTCAGTTCCCACTAGATATTCCAATGGTGTTTATCTCAAAATATGTTGGTTGTGAGAGAGATTGTTCCACTGGTGCACCACCATCGGGTACCTAGGGCACACACAGCTCGTTACGGTGGTTCCAATTGTCAGCGGCTAAAATGGTGAACATAGATAACTAAGACTTGATTTGACAATGTTTTTGTCATGGTAAGGACTAGCGTTATGGTGCAGATGACCTCATCTTTTTTTTGTCTTTTCTTAAATTATCTTTTTATTGAATGTTTTCTAACTTTTTAAGGATAACATAAACAACAAACACACCCTCCCAGGGTGCTGCAGCAGACGTGTGTTACAGGAGTGCATGCCAACCTTCAGGGACTCCTTCAGTGTTTGGTTTCAAAACTTTAAACAATCAGCTTCCCCCATTTATGGGCCTTGGCTTCCTTCCCATTGAGCGTCACTGGTGCTCCGAATCTAACCCCGGGTGTCAGTCTACATACTATAAATAGGCGTTTGTAGCTTAGGCCACCCCATGTCACTCTTCTACATGTTCCTTCCATGGGCCGAATATCTTAGCTTACTTTTGGGGGCATCTTCATCACCTAGTAGATGGGTTCCTCTGCCTGTCTGCACCACTCCATACTGGACCTCCATTCCTGGGGAGGGATGGGGGGGTTTCTCTCCCTCCCCTTGAGTTGCACCATACCTTGTCTTGCAACAACCAGGGCTGTGTTGCACAGAGCTAATGCATATCTGTTGATGGTCTCTTCCCCCAAAATTCTCAAGGATATCAACCTGGGGGTTGAGCACTAACATGTCTCCTACCACGTGAGAGATTCTTTTTTTGCATATCTGACTAAAACCTATTCAGTTTCTTGCCCTTTCAAATCTTGTTTATCAGTATCTGTCGCCTCCATTGCATGTAACCTGTACAGTTAAAGTAAACCTGGTGCCGCAGCTTCAGCTGAATCAACCATAATATGGCTTGGATAACTACTCCCCTGTGGTATCGACATGTTGTACCCCAATTGTCGTTTTCCATTCTACCCAGGTCCCTCTCCCATTTCTATTTCAGTGTCTGTCGTTGGAGATAGGGGATTGCCGATGCACAAGGAGCGTATAATATAGTTGTGATATGGCTTGTTTGTGTAAGGGGGTTCCCAGTAACCTGTACCTGTGGATTCTTCTCTTCTATATCCTCTCGGGTGAATCCGGCACTGAAGAATTGCCCTAACTGCGTAACATGGGAATTGGCCCCCGGATATGTTGTATTGTTTCTGTGACTCCTCAAACGTCAACCATTCAGTTTCTTTGTCCTCAAGCTCGAGGCTAACATGAGGGAGTGTTCCCGTTGGTCTGTGATGGGCCAGTTGTTTACCACTAACAGTTAGGCCACCCAGTTGTACAAGTGCAGGCCGGGAAGTGCAATTCCCCCATCCATGGGCCGACTCTTCAGGGAAGTGAGCTCTATCCTTGGAGAGTCACCGTTCCAAAGCAGGCTTCTAGTCCCATCCTGCACCGCTCAGAAGATGTAGTCAGTGACCCCAAAATGCAAATTTTTGTAGAATGTAGAGGAGTTTAGGGAGGTATATAATTTTGTATAGTGAGGCTATCCCCAGTAACTAACGGAGCAGGTGGCATCAATGCTCTACATCTCGATGGAAATTTTCCAAAACTAGGCCTTGTTTTCTCTTCTGAAACAGTGATAGTTTGAAGAATATAAATTCCCAGGTAGGTAAATCCGTCTCTTACCAGACCAATGGTTTGGATTGCCTAGCTTTGTATTCCTTGGTGTGAGGGGATGCACCACCGATTTTTCACAGTTGGTCGTAATGTCCAAGAATGTGCCAAAAAACGCGATCTCAAAAATTCTCTGGAGGCAATCATATGGGTCTGCAAGTTAGAGTAGGACGTCATCAGCATAAAGGGAGATAATGTATTCCAGTTTCCGTCCCACCAGAGTCCTCTCGGTACTGCATCCCCCCATCAAGTTTGCCAACGGCTCCATTGCCACTGTGAATAGCTGGGGGGATGGGGTACAGCTAGTGGTTGCCCCTGCCTAACTCAAATACCTCCCATAGGGTGCCATTGACCTTAACTCTCGCCTTAGGTTTACAGTTAAGAAGGCGTAACCAAGCTAGGAAGGAGAGTCAAAGGCCATTAGTTCCAATAGTGTCATAAGATAGGGCCACACCTGGGAGTTAAACGATTTTATTGATGTCAAATGACAAGATCACTGCTGGGTCAATTGAAGCACCTGAATAAACTCTGGGGGCTGTCTGGTGGGCCTATAGGGCATGAAGCCGGGCCCACAGTACAATTGATGACCTGTATAAGGTGATTCGCCAAGACTTTAGCAGTTGCCTTGGTTTCAGTATTCAGAAGAGATATTGGCTGGTATAATGCACACTTTTCCAGCGTCTTACTCGACTTATGAATGACCATATTCGCCTGGTTGAGGTCTCTGGGAAGCTAACACTGTGCCCTTGATTGATTAAACATGTCCCGAAGTGGCTGTATCACTTTACTCGTGACGCTTTTATAAAATTCCAGTCAAAGCCATTTGTTCCTGGCGATTTTCTAATCTTTACTTGGGGCAGGGCCTCTGTAATCTTCCCAGCTGTGATATCTGCATATAAGGCCCATTTCACTGATCTCCCCAAGTGTGGGACCTGAATGTCAGCTATAAATTTGCTCATCCCATCCTCACCCTCCATGAAGAGGAGTGGGGTTAAGAGGTCATGTAGGAATTGTGTGAAGGCATGTGCAATGCCCTCGGCTGTGTCTGTCATCGACGGCGACTTTCATCTGATGGAATTAGGGCTCCATGTTGGTGGTGGGAGGATTAAGAATAGAGGCTCTTCTCGTCACACTGGGCTGGAAATGGACTGCATTTATCAGAGCCGAATGGACCTTTTCAGGGACAGCAGATAGGCTATTTCTCCACAGGGGCATGAGGAAAAAGACTTCTGCCCCATGTTCTTGTTTGACTTGAACCAAACAAGAACATGATTAGACTACTTGATTAAAGCCCTGCAGGAAATGTTCGGTACGAGGTATGTGTGGCTGTAGATTCACATGCTGTGCATACTCCTGCGACCTGCCGTATATTGTTGGGCTCGGATGTGTGCAAGTTGTTTTTCTTTGAAGAAGTCTTTCAAGTCACAAGGTTCAGCAACTCCATTGTTAGTGTTTTCTTTCTGCCGTCTGGTTCGGACATGTGCTTCAGTTCAAGACCGTTGTCTGTACTATTTTTGGTTCCCATGGGTGTTTTTGAACGTGTATCTCATTTTCCTTCTGTTCCAGGTCGATGACTCCAGCTACGTCTTGGCGATTCTCAGATTGATTTCGCCCCTAAACAGCGTAGTGTGCCCCGTGTAAGTCAATGGGTTTCGGTCCAATCACAAAGAGGCTGGGACTGGGAGACCATTGTTGCTGAACCAGCAATAAGATTCAGGTCTCACAATGCTCGGTGATGTGGACACACCTTTGGTCCTCTTCTCCACGGGCTGGCGTGGCCAGGAGCAGAGTTGTCTTGAGGCATCAGGTTTTTGTCACGAGTCATTCGCAGTAGAGGGGGCCTGCATAAAGAGTCTGCAGGCTGCGTCAGGAAGTTAACTGTTGGCATACCCAGTTTAGGATTCGTCTCTGGAGGGCCTGGGAAATAGGCTGGCGCATTCTGGTGTCGGGTTTGTGGCTGTCCGGAATCCTCACAGGTCCCTTCGGGTGTCTGCAGGGAAGCAGTTCTGCTGCTCCATGGGAGATCCTGGTTTTGGGAGAAGTGCTGGTAGTCCTCCCAAGATTTTGGAGGCACAGTATCTGCAGGACAAGTCGTCTTTTGCACAGTGGTCGAGGACAGCAGGCAGTCTGGCAGGCAGGATTTGCACTAAGTCAATAGCTGCTTCTCTGTTCTTGCTTTTTGAGACTCTTCAAGGTCCGTCTTCTTCTATCAGGTCGGCAGGATCTGATTTCCTGGTGTCAGGGGCTCCCCTAAAATTTAGGGGTGATAGGGGAGTGCAGGGTAGTAGCCAATGGTCTACGTACGCCTGGGATCACTGCGCCCCCTATATGACCATTTCCTGTGGGCAGTGGGCATAACTGTGTCCCAGAGTTCCTAATTCTGCTATCAGCTAGATGGCAAACTTTTAATCTTTGTGTCCACATCAGGTTGGCCCACCATAGGGGTGGAACTAGCCAGAGGGTGAACACGCCTCTATGACTACTAATTTTCCGGCCAGTCCAGATGTCAAATGGTCCCTGGCCTGGGGTTATTGGCATCCTTTTACATCTGAGAGGAGCCAGATTCACTTACCAAGGATGGTGGGCTATTTGAAGACCCCGGTCTTACAAGGTTAATTTACAGATCATCCAGCTGGAGAGGGTGTAAATGGATAACATATGTGTATTTGTAAAGCGCTCATTCACTCAAGGGCATCTTGGCGATGAATAACAGATGTTTATTGTTACCCAACTCAATGGTAACTCATTTTATCGACCTCGGAAGGATGGAAGTCTGAGTGGACCTGCCGGTATTTGAAATACTGACCATGAGATCTAACACAGGTCCCTACAGTGATTACATTAGTACACTAAGCCACCAAACAGACAAATTTCACACCTGATTCCTCCTGCACCTTCATGGAACCTCAATGTATTTCTCACAAGACTCATGGGGTCCCCCTTTTGAGTCCCTGCACTCATGCCATCTTCAGTTCTTATCTTGGAAGTTGGCATTTTTAGTCACCATAACTTCACCCAGACGTGTTAGTGAGCTCCCTGCCCAACCTTAGAAGAGCCATTCTTCCAAATACACAAAGACAATGTGGTTCTCCGCACCAACCCTAAAGTCCTACGTAAGATAGTCCCTCAATTTCACCTCAACCAATCCATTGAATTGACAGTTTTTTCCCTCAACCTGATTCTGTCTCAGAAATGAGCTATTCATACATAGGAGGTCAAAAGAGCACTTATGTCCCAATTTGATAGAACTAAAACTTTCACAAAGTCTTAGCAACTTTGTGTTGCTTTTTCACCACCACACAAAGGCAACTCAATATCCTAATCAGGGATAGCCAGATGGATAGTAAAATGTGTTCAGACTTGCTATACTAAGACCAAAAGAACTATACCGGTTCCTCCCAGAGCACACACTACTTACAAAAAGGGAGCAACGTTGGCCTTTTTAGGAAATATTTGCATAGCTGACATATGTAAAACAGCTACATGGTCCACATCACACACTTTCACCAAACATTATTGTGTGGATGTTTTAGCATGCAAACAAACAAATGTAGGACAGACAGTGCTACTTACACTTACCCACAGGTGAACCATTGCTTATAAGGAGGGACAGCTTTACAGTCTACGCAGAACATGTATATCTACAGACACATATGCCATCAAATGGAATATGTTACTTACCTTGCCAGCATCTGTTCATGGCATGTATATTGTTGTAGATTCACATGCTCCTAGCCTCCTTCCCGAACGCGTTTGACCGCTGCCTTTCCTTACATTTATTAGTTTTTAATATTTATACATTTAGCATAGTCATCGCATTACTTACACATACTTTACACTCCTTTCTCACCCGTCTGCGGGAAAACAGTCTAACAATGGAGTTGATGCCCAAACCCATTACCACTGGACCTCGAGACTTGAAAGACTTCTTTGAAGAAAAACAACTTGCACACTCCAGACACAACACTAGATGGCGGGAGTATGCAGAGCATGAAAATTTACAGCACTACATGCCACACACAGATGCTTACAGAGTAAGTAATCTATTCCTTATCCTAGGTCTTAGAGACCTCAGTACGACCCTCTGACTTCAAACAGCTAAGAATGCCTACCTCCATATATCCATGCATCATGCTCACCACTGCTTCCTATGCTTTATGCGAAGTGGAGTGACCTGCACTACCAGTTTGGGGTATTGCCTTTCATGATTACCACAGCGCCAGGGGTGTTCGTCAAATGCTTAACTGTGATAGCCGTTGGGTGGGGAAGGGGGAAGGTTTGGTGGAGGGGTGTATAGTATACAAAAAAAGGGGTATACTGTGGAATGCCCACTAGATTGTTATACCGCCTACGCACTACAATTGAAACCACAACAAAACCAGGCAAAAAGTGGGGGCTAACTATGCAAAAAGAGCCACTTTCTCACAGGGAGGCTCAAGCCTCACGATGCTCGGTGACTTGAGGGCTCCTTGGGCTTAATTCCACTGGGGCTAGGGACGACTGGTGCAGAGGTGTCTTGAGGCATCGGGTTCTCATCACCTGAGCCGCTCGCGGTAAAGGAAGCCTGCACACGCAGGCTGCCGGCTGCAGGCTTCGTCGGGAAGTCCACAGCTCGAAAATCCAAGGTGGACTTCGAGTCCGGGGTGTCTGGGGACCATGCTTGCATCGCTGGCCACTTCAATTTGGGATACGCGGCTTGGGTGCAGTGGTCCTTTCTGGTATCGAATCTTTGTGGTCCGGAATCCTCACAGTTCCTTTTTGGTCCAATACAAAATGGGGGGAAATCAACCCTGGGTGACTACCGGTGCTCACATTAAATGTACTAGTCAGGTTAACCTCATCAATCTTAAGTCGGTACTCTAGGGAAGGGGAATCACCCTAACCCCTTTTCAACACACATCCAGTCCTATGCACACTCTTAATTATACAATAGTTCAATAATTAATAATAACACGTAAGAATTCATCCTGGTCTTTTTCTTTAATTTTCTGTGCCCAGCCAACACATGTTTCGTCATCAGGGGAGTACCCTTCGACGACTTCAGGGCTAGAAAATGTAATGAGACTATTTTCACATATAATTACAGTACCAAGTTAGGGTACAATAAATTCAGATTGTGGTGGAATGCATTACACCACTGTGCTATATCACTCCAAATAACATATAGATACAACTCAAAATTTCATAAGTGAAACCCCATGCACAATGATATATGATCATTGCTTCACCATCTGTTAGATCTGAATATTTTTTAAGGTTTCTAAATGTCATGATTTCTGTCTCCGTGAACATGGTGCCCTATATTTACAGAAATTAACTCCATCTTAAAGTGGGAAATACCACTTTGTGCTCAATTCAAGTCATGTAGAAGCATACCTGTGAGGCTGGCAGACTTTCACACCTGTATTTACAAAAAAATGCAAACCAAGACCATCCATTTGAGTGTAGTCATTATATTAAACATATGTTGAACTGCCCCTAAAGCTCAAACCATACTACTACAATGGTACTTTTACCTCCACGCCGGTACTACTTCCGTCCCGGTCGGTGAGCAAGTATCCTCTACTCCGTAGTACAATTCCAATCCAACCACTATTGTATTAATCATAGCTTAATTAGGGTAGACGATCCATAAATCTTCGAAAAATAATTTTATTTCTGACTCCCTGGTGCCAAATCTGTCCCCAAGCTTCTCCTGCAAATAATTGCTCCAAATTGTTGTATATTAGAACCCAGCTAATAATAAATCATTACTGCATGCCTCGTTTCCGAGCTTGTCACATACCTGTTAACAAGTATGCTTACAGTCCGGCTACCCGCGGCCACTCGTGTGTGTCGACCTGGAAGTGAAAATACCTTCCGGATCCAGTCTTCATACAAAACTCTCTCCCTCAAACACTAGACCGTAGCATACCTGCCTATTATTGTGTGAATAGACATCCAAAAGAAAGAATCCAATGTGCGGTATCAGTGAGCCTTCAATACAGATACCGCTGTAGTACAGCAAATTAGTGTTTAAACCCTTTCCCTGTTGCGGGCACCACTTATCTATCATGTGCCTATGTTGCCTGCTCGTTATCGCATGCCGCACTGTTGTATGTGCCACACATTAAGTCCACAGTAATATCTAATCCTTTGAAGCCTTTCTTCTTATCACTAGTCCATCTACACACTCCACAGTGTCCACATTTATGGAACCCCAACGTGTGTTGTGTGAGTCACTGTCCTGTGTTTTTATCGTTAGGGACACTTGGACTCAATATTGATTTTAAAGTCCGTCCTCTTCTAAATGATTTTCCCGGTTTTCTTCTAGTGCATGCTTCTAGTGATTTGTCAGCCCATAGGATATCCCAATGTTTATTCAAACTTTTTGTCAATATCTTGGACAGGTTATTGTAGTTGGTCACTAGTCTTATTTGATTTGTCTCATCCTTAATTGCTGGTTTAACTCTTAAGGTGTTGTCTCTTGATCTTCAAGATTCTGCTTTCAACCTTGCCAATGATAGGGTTTTCAGCAAGTCTGTTGCATCTTTCTCAGTTCTTGCTTTTCGCGCTCTTCAGTCCTTCTTTTGGATCAACAGGATCTGCTTTTCTGGGGCCAGGAGCTCCTCTAAATACAGGATTTAGGGGCGTTAAGGGAGTGTAGGGTAGTAGCTAAGGGGCTTCGTACCACTGGGGTCGCTACACTCCTATATGACCGCTTCCCGTGGGAAGTTGGCATAGCCCTGGCCAAGGGTTCCTATGTTTGCCATCACAAAGATGGCAGACTTCTGATATTTTGTATTCTCTTCAGCTATCCCACCTTAGGGGTGGAACTAGCCTGAAGATGAACTCACCTCTGACTTCTAATTCAAATGAGCCGTGAATGGGGTAGGGGATGGCATTCTTTCCTGTCAGGGAAGCCAGATTTGTATACCAAAAGCAGTGGGCTCTTTGAAGCTCCCTACCTTGGACTGCTAATTCACAGGCCATCCTGTGAAAGGGGGTGTAACACCCCCTGCCCGAGCAGGCTTTGTTTCTGACCTCCTGAGAGAAAAGGCCCTCACCCCCAGGGGTCAGAAACTTGTCTGTGGTGGCAGGTTTACTAGGACCAGTCAGTCCGTACACTAGTAATTAGATAGGTTTTCAGAGAGCTCCTCTGATGTGCCATCTGGGTGAATGTATTAAAAAACCATCACTTGAATCAGTGTGGGCGTATTAATAGGAGATGTTTGATACCAAACATCTTTGGTTTCAGTGGAGCCATAATGTAGCTGTGGAACTTGTTTTTGACCAGTACCCAGCACATGGACTCAAAATGGCTTTCCTTATCACTTGTGTTGGCAGTAATTGAACTAACCAGCACAGAAATAATCTGTTCATGCATATATGTCCACACATATAGTGTTGTGCACCTTACCTTAGGGCTAGACGGCCTGCTATAGGGGTGACTTATCAATACTGCATGCAGTGTCTACAGTCATGGCACTGTATGCCATATTGTGTTTGTCTGCACCAGGCCACACAGCCTGCAGTAGCAGTCTGTGTTTGGTGAGGGGTCCATTAGGGTGGCACAATATATGCTGCAGCTCTTAGGGACCCTCTATAGCCTCCTTGCCCTAGCTACCAGGGGTACCACTTACTAAGGATTTACAGGTAGTGCTAATGGTATTGACAATTGGGGAAACAATTGTACCATTTTGGGAAAGAGATCAGGCACTAGGGACCTGGTTAGCAGGAACTTAGCGTACTTCCAGTGAAAGTTGCATCGAATACCAGGCAAAAAGAGGGGTGACCTTGTCAAAAAGGGGCACTTTCCTACAGCTGCTCAAAAGTGCAACAAAGCCGTACACGCAAGCCGTTCTTTCACTCCACAGTCTGGGATTCACCATAAATGCCACTAAATACCATGTTTAGCGTCTTCAAATTCAGCCCTTAGTAGGGTCTAATCCGAATGCTCTTCCCACCAAAGCCTAGCACAGTCACCAAAGCATACAAGCATTACAGCAGCTCTTGACTCTTTTTCAGCCACAGAGCGCTGATGCAAGCCTTCTTCCATTTAGTGTAACATAGGCCTGGTAAGAACAGACAACATGATCTCCATGTACTACTTGCAGAAGCAGGGCGACACACACTCCCTACAGCTTTCAGCTCTGGCACAGAGTATTTACCATTAGGTGATTCGCCATTGGATACACCTCCTAGCGAAGTACCTCCCCCGAGTGGACAATGAATTTGCACACCTGCTCATCAACAAGAGCATGAGTAGGAACTCCACCTTCAAGCCCTACTCCCGTCGTTAGGGAGTCCACGATGTAGACCCCTTCGCCACTATAGAAAATGCAAAATGTCAAACATTGCCTCAAGGTTTCCACACTCTGAGTCGATGGGCAACGCTCTATGGATGAACTGGTCAAGGATCTTTACCTGCGCTTTTCTTCCTCTCCTACATCTCCTGTACATGGTCCGAAAGCTACGGCTAACATCACTCACCCTTATCCTGGTGGTTCCCATTTGGGCTAGACAGGCCTAGTTCTCAACGCTCCTTGAAATGTCAGCTGTCCCCCACAAGAAGCTACCCAACCTTCTCCCTCAGTATGAAGGCACAGTCAGGCACCCGGACCCCAAGCATCACAATCTAGCATTGTGGCTCCTGAAATCTAGAGCTTGAATACCTTAATATACCTCAGGAATGAATGGATACCCTGAAGGAGGTACGCAGACCCACTACTCATGAATTCTATGCCGCCCAGTGGGAGAGGTTTGTCAAATACTGCATCGCTTAGACCCCCCTTAAGGCAGCAGTCCAGAATATAGTCTGGTATGTCCTTCATGTACGGGAATGAGGCCTTGCCTATACCTTTGTATGCCTACAATGGGCTGCGGCCACAGTGTGCATGCTGAGCCGAGAACACTGTTCAATATTGAAATCCCTATCATCCAGGCTTTTGCAGTAGGACTCGAGTCACCCCACCAAGTGTTTTCCCTGCCCCAGTCTGGAACCTAAATGATGTCCTCACGAGACTTATCAGCGTTCCCTTTGAACCATTGCACTCTTGCCTTCTACCATTCCTGTCTCTGAAGGTCACAGTTCTGGTTGCTATTTCTTTCTTAAGGCTCATTATTGAGCTACAGGCTCTTACATTAGAAGAGTCTTTTTTCCAAGTCCACAAGCAAAGGCTGGTCTGTAGGACTAACACAAAGTGGTATCCCCTTTTCACCATGTTTTCCCTTAACCAGCCTCAGAAGCTGAAATACACTCTTAAGGTTAAATGAACCATCAAGTACTACATTGATTCGACCAATCCCTTAACGCAGGACTCCGTAACTCTTTGTTGCTTTTGCTAAATCTCACAAGAGCCGTCCTACATCCAAAGAAGGTATAGCCAGGTGGATTGTCAAGTGTATCAAGACCTGTTACCTTAGGGGCATGAGAACCTTTGCCTGCCCTGCCAATGCCACATTCCACCCATAAAAATGGAGCTACTATGGCTTTCCTCGGGAATATTCCTATAGCTGACCTTAGCAAACCAGCTACCTGCTCAACCCCACATACCTTCATGAAACACTATGGTGTGGATATCCTAGCATGCCAACAAGCTATGGTTGGCTAAATGATCTTAAGGACTCTGTTTCAAACATCAGGACCATGCACTGGCAGAAAACCGCATAGGGGAGCACTGGTATGCAGTCTGCAGAGCATGTCTATCTACAGCCGCACAATCTATGAATGGACTATGTTAATTACCCTGTAAGCATCCTTCCTTAGAGCTTTGTACAGTAGATTGACATGCACCCACCCGTCTCCTCACGAGCCAGTGGTTGTTTTAGACAACTTTTCTTTTCTTTTTACCATTGATTCTCAATCTTTTCTTCACAAGTTCACACATGGTCCAACTTACTGCTCCATCTGCAGGCTAACTTGCTGTGTAAAAAACATTCTAACAACGGAGCTGGTGCCCATGTATGTTTCCAACTTGGGGAAGAGTCTAATTTCGTGACTTAGGAGACTTCTTTGAAAAAAAACAAGCTGCAAATGTCAGAGCCCAACACTAGATTGCAGAACATGTGAATCTACAACACTAGAAACTATGACTAGAGGTTTACAGGGTAGCTCCCATATTCCTTTAAGAATAAGCTTACATGTATTTTACTTTCAGGTGAGGTTAAAGATGCCATTAATCACACTTATGTTTTTTTAGGTTTCGCCTGGCGTCCACTGTGCAGCAGTGTTCGTACAGGCAAAATCTTTTGTTAGGCAGTACGGGGCTTTGTCCCGCCTGTCTCTTCCATTGGCTAGCTCCATAAATGGAGGCTAGCCATTGGAAGAGAGATCTGTCCGTTATTCTCAGAGCAGATTCGTGGGCGTTCCGGAGAATTTTTCTCATCCCGCCCCTTTTTGAACGTCATGCGGCGGTGGGTGTTGTCTTATTTTTTTTTCCCCAGGATGTTTGCGGCCGCCATTTGTTTTAGGAGCTAGGGCTGGCGGGTTGGTTCACGTAATGCTCCTTTCTCGTGAGGAACCTCCTGCAGCCTCTCCCTGCCCTGCCAGAGCCGAGGACACGCAGCCGCTGCATTTCTCCCCGTCCCTTCCACCCCCCCCCCCCACCCAGTCTGATGCCTTCTCTTTAAATACCAATCGGCAGATAAGTAATAAGTTCCTTCTTTAATATGTGAAAACGAGTTGTTAACCACTGAGAAGCGCACATCGGGGTGATTGTGCCCAGTTCTACCCACCTCCCCACTTTTGTACACAAAATCGCCGAACTCCATTGACCCGCGACGTCCATTGTACATTTACCCTAGAATGTGCAAATGGAGAAAGAACGGACTTTTCTGGCTGTCAGCCCCATCTGAGAAACGAGCTTCTGTAAGATGTGTTACTATGTGGCTGTGTAAAACAGGGACTTGCGTGCCCGTGAGGCACTGTGTGCATCGCTGTGAAATAGCTTTACACTCTGTTAACAGCTACCCACATGCCATCACCGGGCACTGGTGTTTCCAAAGAGCAAATTAATAGAACCTTTGATCCCTGTCACCCATCGAATAGGTAAACAGCAATATGGGTTCCATCTTAATGGCTCGAGCGTCACATGTTCTGTATGTTCGACAGAGGGTGAGATGTTTGCGGCCGCCATTTTTTTCTAGGAGCGCGGGGCGGGTGGGTTCACGTAATGCTCCTTTCTCGTCAGGAACCTCCTGCAGCCTCTCCCTGCCCTGCCAGAGCCGAGGACACGCAGCCGCGGCATTTCTCCCCGTCCCTTCCGCCCCCCTCCCAGTCCGATGCCTTCTCTTTAAATACCAATCGGCAGATAAGTAATAAGTTCCTTCTTTAATATGTGAAAACGTGTTGTTGCGCGGCAGCAACAGTGTTTCCAAACGTAAGCAAGTATGTGTGTCTAAGAAGTCAACGTGAGATGAGGCTTTCGGTAGGATGCGTCCACGGGAGGCACAAAGTCCTTCTTTCGTTTCCATGGTCAGAAGAAACAGCATCAGTCAGCACTGAAACTGGTGACGCCTTTGTACTGCATCGCTCTTCCAATCGGTTTACGTCATCAGCAGGCGGCGTCGGCCGGAGCCAGGACTCCTGATGACTGTTTCTGCAATGGAATCGAACAGGGACGAAGCAGAGCGTTATATTGCCATAGCTTTAACTGCCATCCAGAACGGGCATCAAGACAAGGCGCTGTATTTCCTAGAGAAGGCTGAGCGGTTGTTTCCAACCAAGAAGGCTCGCGGTGAGTGAGAACGGGGTCCAGAGGGTCTTTGCTGGCCTAGCCTTTGCACCATCTCTTTGTACAGCTGTTACAAGTACAGCACTCGCCTCCCTGCCTGGAGGATCTCACCTATTCATCCCCTCGCACCCCCCTGCTGTGCCCCTTACCCTCCGTTTGGCCTGTCCCACTTTTCTACTGCCTGACTCTGATCTGCACCACCTTACCCGTCGATTTTCTTCCCATATCACTGCCCCCTCCTGCCTGTCCGATCCCCACACACCGCATTGCTTTGTGTCCTCCCAACACCTCTGCTGCTCCTTGTACCAGCCTCACTCTTGTCTATACACCACTGCTTCTCCATATCACCCCTCCTTCTCCATATCACGCCTCCTTCTCACCCTGCTTCTGTGTCTGCATCCACCATCTCTGTACTGTTCACCTTCCTGCCTACACCACCTCCCCTCCGGCTTCACTCCCTGTACATGGCCAGCTTCCTCTAGCATCCTGGGAGCCTACTGATTGAGACTGCCACAAGCGGTTATTGGGAGAATATAAGGCCACGATTATTGAGGAAAAACAGGAGTTCTTTTCAAAACGCACGATGCCCCTCACTTCACCCAGGGAGCTCTTTAAGATTGTCGATTCCCTTTGCTCCTTACAGGAACCGCACCCAGTCGTAGCTTCTCAAGATCTCTGCGACAGGATTTATAATTTCTTCCACTCTAAAATTGTGGATATCTACACCATGTTAGAAGAACAGAGAAAGACTCTTGACGACGATTTTAGTCTTACTCAAGATAGTATAGAGCCCTGGTCTAGGGACTCGGCTAAGACCCTTACGGTCTTTCCTCTCCTTACTCTTGAAAACCTTGACTCCCTGTTGAATAAAACGAAGTAAGGTTCCCCTTTGGACCCCTGCCCTTTAAAAGTCCTGAGGGATTGTAAGGATACCTTGTCACCACCATTATTGGAGGTGATGAATGGCGCTATCCTTCAGGGCATTTTTCCGACAGCCTGGAAAAAGGCTATTGTTAAGCCCCTTCTAAAAAAAGCCTACCTTGGACCCAGAAAATCTTAAAAACTTCAGGCCCATTTCCCTGCTCCCTGCCAAGATGCTGGAATCTCACCTTAATTCTCATCTCACCACCTTTCTTGATTCCTATGGCTACCTGGACCAATCCCAACATGGGTTCAGGAAATCACACAGCACGGAATCTGCACTTACTGTGGTGATGAATAATATCCGAACTAAGGTTGATCAAGGACAGACCACCTTGCTAGTCCTTTTAGATCTGACGGCAGCATTCGATACCCTGTCTCCCTCGACTTTAACAACTCGTCTGAGGGAGGTAGGGCTGCAGGGCCCAGCGTTGAGCTTGCTGTCTTCCTTTCTAGAACTCAGGGAGCAGAGGGTCAAGCTTGGAGAGTTCCTCTCCCTTGCTAAGCCGTTGCAATGTGGGGTCCCTCAAGGGTCGGCTTTAAGCCCGACCCTGTTCAATATCTATGTGGCCCCCCTTGCTAGGTTAGTTAAATCACAGGGGATGGAGGTTGTATCATATGCAGATGATACACAGATAATGGTGTCCCTGACCCACTCGGTCAGCACCACCGCGTCCAGTTTCAGGAATTGCATGCAAGTAGTTGCAGAATGGATGATCTGCAATTCCTTGAAGCTGAATGGCGATAAAACCGAGGTGCTGATCTTTGGTAAGGACCAGGATGTCTGTTCCAGCGAGTGGTGGCCTCCATCATTAGGAGCCTGTCCTACACCATCGCCCTCTGCCAGGAACCTGGGAGTTATTTTTGATACCTCGCTGGCTATGAACCTGCAGGTAAATCGAACGGTGGCTACCTGTTGGGGAGTCATTAGGATTCTGAGGAGAATCGCCCACTATCTCTCCCCTCAGGCACGTAAACAGACCGTAGTCGCGTTGGTGTCTTCTCGATTAGACTACTGCAACGCTCTGTATGCAGACATTAATAAGGGCCATATTCAACGCCTTCAGAGTGTGCAGAATGCTGCGGCGAGATTTGTGTTGGATGCTCCCAAGTCCTTCTCTGCCACTCTAGCTAGGAAGAACCTCCACTGGCTCCCGATCCAGCAAAGAATTGTGTTCAAAATCCTTTATCTGGTTTTTGGAGCGCTTCTGGCAGGACCATCAGATGCCCTAGGTTCTCTGTTAACCTCCTACTCTCCCAGTAGGAGCCTTCGTTCTTCCAACAAGAATCTTCTGTGCATCCCACGTAGTAAGAAAGTCAGATGGGGAGGCAGGGCCTTTGCCACTGTGGCCCCCCGCCTGTGGAATGCCCTCCCCTCCGACACAAAGATGCAACCTTCGTTGCCTCTTTTTAGGCAAGCATTAAAAACATGGTGCTTTATTAAGGCTTACCAATAAGCTTGCTATGTGGATATCTTTTGGATTAGGCGCCTTGACGCTCTTCGGGCCAAGTAGCGCACTATAGGATGTATTACATTCATTCATTCACCCTCCTGGTGGACTAGTCCACCTCCATGCCTATTTCACTCTGCTCGCACTGCCACCCACACTCCTGTGCCACCACCCTCTTTCCAGTCTGTGCCATTTATATTTTCTCTTTACCACCCTCCTGGCAGTACCTCCACCTCTAGGGCTTGTGCCAGCCTTCATACCTACTATAAACCCCTGTCTATTACTTGTGCCACCCTTCATTCGCACTATATGCCCGCCTGTTACTTGTGCCACAATTCTTGGCCATATGACCCTGCTCTACCGTGTCTGTTCCACCCTGCAACCTGTCAATCCACCCAGCCGTCATTTCCTTTGTGACCTTGCACCCACCCCTTTTACCAATTTTTATCACTCGACCGCACTATTCACTACACCACTGCCACCCTCTGCCATGACCCCCTTTAGCCCCTCCTCTCTTTTAAAGATGTTCACATTGTTTGTATTTGTTTGCACCCTCACGTTGTCACACCTGCGCCCACCTGTCAGTTCACTCTCTGCAGGGAGACCCAGCTCTGTTAAAGTGCAGCACTGATGAAGATAATTAACCTTAATTTCGAAGGACGGAGTTCTGTGACGTCGCCTTGATGAAAACATATCTAGCTATAAGTTAGAGTGCGGAAATCCCAGTTTCTCTTTAGAATATATGCATATTTCGTGAGCTCCTGGCTACTTTAGGTGGAGTTTTACCTTTACATGCAGTTTTGCGGTGCCCCCAGCCGCTGAAAAGTGTCGGACTTATGGGTTAGGGAAGTTGCAGAGTGATTCATATAGCCTGCTCGTGTGTTCTTGAATGAATCCTTGTCTCAAGCCTTGCTCTCATCCGTTTTATTTTTAATTTGTGTGTTGTGCAAAGATTCCGTAAAATTGCTACATAAACTGTTTTCATGTCTTCAAATCTTGACTAAGGAAAAAAAATTGCCAATTACTTGGTGTTGCAACAGTGAATGTGTGCAAGCTCTGTTGGTACTTGCATTAGTCACAGAAAGTGTTTTTTGTCTCCTGAACTAAGTGAGCAAGTCATCCAGATGCCTTTGGGTATGAAATGGGCAATGATGATTTAACATGTTCAGAAGGCAGGAAGGTCGGAAAGATGACTTTGCTCCTTTTGAGCGTGCTGTAGAAAAGTTTTGGCCTTTTTATTAGTTTTTGGGTCGCTCGCTTAATTTATAAATCCCTGGTAACACTTTCTTTAGTAGGGAATGGTGGTCACTGAAATGAGGATAAGTGTAAGGCATTAACGTCTATTATGCATGTTTATGGTGTGACGACATAAAGCTCTTGGTCTATAGCTGGGTTAAACCACAAGGCAGGCAGCCGAGTGGTTTGTATGTATTATAAGTTTATTTGAGGACAGTTTAAAGCGCTTTATTTTTTTTTTAACGGGGAAATGTTTATTAATAATGTAAGCAAAAAAGTGTGCCATTTGATTTTTTTTGTGTGTAGTGTGGGGCTCTGTGTATGTGTGTGGGGCTCTGTGTGTGTGGGGGGCCAAGGGAGACAATGACCCTGTCCACCTGACAATCTCACAGGTCCACAAAAAGTTGCTTGTGCTTGCTATCTTGCCCCCCCTCGTTGCTTGTGCTTGCTGTCCTGCCCCCCATTGCTTGTGCTCGCTGTCCTTCCCCCCCCCTTGCTGTCCTCCACCCTCGTTGCTTGTGCTTGTGATAGAGCGCGCAGGTCACCCGGGTCACTGAGTTTACCAAATTTTCCACGCACTGGGCCCTGGCGTGCCTACGATAACAAATGCTTTGCATGAACCGGGTGACAAACCTTTTCCACGCTACTATGAGTAATTCGGGGGGTGACTCTTACACCACTTACTATTCATGTACCTGACTTACCACAGGCACATTACTCCTGACGGATCAGGAGCTAGCAGTGGACAGGTGACAAGATTCCTAAAAGGAGTAGAACTCTTATACACTTAGTACATTTATCCACACTTTATACTGTAAAATGACCACAGACACCTGATGAGTTTTTAAAGTTTATAAAAGAAATTTCAGAATGAATATGCCAAGATAATGAGGCAAATACAAATCAACACATCAATTATTAAGATTAATGCCACAATGTAACTATGGATTAGGGCAAGTACCATTAGAGTAATTGGGAACACTACAGGGTAAGAGTATTAAGGAACAAGCTATCCACCACAAGTTTAAACTAGGGCATGGGACATGAGCAGGACCTAAAATGTGCACTTAAACTAGGCTACTTATGCTATTCTTACTAAGTTCACTGCAACCATGCTAAAGGAAAGGGAAAAATGGAACACACTACAATAATATGACAATTTAATAATATCCTACAGGTAGGGAGAGAAGTTTCTAATAAACAATTGCATATAATTTGCTTTCAAAGGTGATAGGGCAATATCACAGGCAAGAGTGCTTTATTAAGAGGAGAAGAAAGAGTGATAGAGAGACGTACACCCACAGTTAATAATTACCTAGGCAGGAATGAGGACTAACCCTGGCCACGGGCCAGTTTGGAAAGACGGGGACAAGAACCCTCAAGGATTGGAATACCAGAATGCGAGCAGGTACAGCTCACGGACAGTCAGGACAGGATACCCCTCAGGATTTGGGTCAGGACTGGCCTCACCAAGGTACGACCAACACCTACAGCTTCGGATGCAACGCCTGCGTTACCCCCTCTCTGCAAGTAATCCGCCAGTAACCCCGATTGGGTTTTCGAATTTCCCCAGCAAAGTGCTTCGCCAGCACTTAAGACTATTTCCACCCCTAGGAGCTTGTGGAAAGTATGGACAGAGTGCTCCGCAGCACTCTGTATCAATCACCTATAGAGTTCGTAGGGTCAGTGACAGGTCTGCTACTCGGATAAGTCGGACAATTTCTCTAAGCTACCCTAAGCTAGTTATACTGTTTTGGGACCCCTAGACCACCCACAAATGTTACAAGTGACAAATTCCCACATTATGATTGGTCAGGAGAGGTGACTTTGTCATCGTCACCACCTACAATTCAGTGTTCTCATCATTAATATGTAATTTTTCATACCCGCCCCTTGGAGTTCATGTTCCCAGGCATAGGAATATAGAAAACAATGAAAGTGTACAGTATATAGCAACAATGTTGCGCAGTCAAGGTAGACTGCAGCATCTTCGAGGTGGGTTCCCAGGCGCATCGTGCTTCGGGAGCCAGCTGGCTTGTTTCAGCTTCTGCGCAGTGGGGGTTCTCCCATGTCACGTGACAGGGTTTAGAAGAACTTCAACATGGAGCGGCTCCCCGTTCCCCGGCCCTTAGATACGCGGTACATGAAAAGTAAGCGAGAACAAATTAGAATCACACGTAAAAATGATTACACTGTACACCATTAAAAGCTTCACTGCACCCCTTTACTTTATAATATCTATGGCATTAAGGTTTAGTGCAAAAAGACAGATGTGCAGAAGCAGCAGTGGCAAGCAGAGAGCATGGTTAGAGACAAACGGCCATGTTTGCAACAATGCGCATGTGCAACAATATCCCTCCAAAATGCGAGTGCGTCACATCACATGGGTATGACCGACGCATGCGCAGACTGGATTTCTGCGAAGCAGCCATTTCCGTAGTGCAAGCATTGTTAGGATGAAAAGACACACAGGCAAGCCTCCTGAGGACACCCGCGTGTTGGGGGAAAATGCTAAATAAATGACGGACAGGTTGAATTAATATGATTACAAGTTAGGCGAGGTTGTTGAATCAGAGCAAGTCGCTTTACGTGCGAATCCTTGCTCCATCAATCCCCTCTTTGATGATATTTACTATCATCACTATAAAGGAAACAGATGCCAACTTTCATTCTTCCATATCATCCATCTCAATTTCAACAGACTTATTGTTGAGTTTTCTTTCGGCTTCTCTATGAGAGTGGTGATTCTTTGCTTGCTTATAAATCTTGTTTCTCAATTCTTCTAATTCTAGCTCATCAATATTTCTTTTCACTCCTCTCTTATTCACCGTGTACTTTTTGCATTTTTGACATTTACAGCAAATGAATATGATCAGTGCAACCACACCTATTCCAGCCATTGGCATCAGTATTTTCCATAGAAGATTTTTACCTAAGTTAGAAAACTAACTACCTATAGAGGAGAGACCTCCAGTCAGTCTCGTCCAGGCACTGTCAACCTCTAATGGTTTGAGTTCTTTTTCCAAATTAGTTATATTCCTTACATATTTCTTAAGTTCGATACTTTTGTCAGGTATGTAGGTGCAACAATGTTGCGCCTTCAGCATCCTGCAGACTCCGCCCTCTTTTGCCAATAAGGTGTCAAGAGCAAGGCCATTCTGTAAAACCATTGATCTGATCGCAACCATTTCAGTATTGACCAGCAGGAATCCGGCAGCAGTGTCAGTTGATAACCGATCCACTACTGTAGACAATTTGCATATTCTGTGAGTATTCAGAACTACCCCCATTCCAGGTATCAGTGCACTAAAAATATCACCTATAATTTCTCCTACACTTTCACGTTTGCTACGCGCTAAGCCATTAGTCTCATCATTGCTTCCAGCAGCGTTATTCACATGGTATATTTTTGGGAAGACCATGCCAAAGTAGCAGCTTCCATACCAGTGATCCGGCAATTTGAAATAAGCCTTGTTCCCACATATATAATAAATTCCTGGAAACACAGGTTCTGACCCATTTTTGAAACCCCAACCTCCAATTACCTTGTAATTATGTTCAAACTCGCTGGAACCGATGAATACATTGTTATAATATTCTGCCCTTTCTCTATGGAGACAAAGTTTCCCTTTCCGTTCAAAATCCAGCAACAAAGCAGGATTAGCTTCGCCTTGTGAGGTGTTGTCCATATGTTCTGCCCACTTAGGGACTCTATCCTTTTCGTCATTTGCCTTTTTCTGAAACTTTTCCCTCCTTCTGTCTGCCATTTTTATAAACATCTTTTCCTGCTCTTGCAAGGAACAGGTCAGATTAGCTTGTCTTGCTTCATTTAAGTCTATTTCACCTATGGTCGAGAAATATTCTCCCATGTAACGGGTCACCTCACTTCTAATATGTACAAGGTTCAGGTTTCCTCGAATAGGGAGTTCAGAAAAGATTACGTCAGTGTTTGAGTAGTAGTACTTTAAAGTGCTTCTATAGAATAAGCTTGCTAAGATACTACAGGAAATTCCGTAGGTTAGGGGTAAATGGTGATATGTCACACCTTCAGCTACAGAAGTGGGTAGCTTCGTGCAGACATAACAATCTTCTATTTCCATAGCTTCTACATAGTGCACTAAAAGGTTAGCAAAAACATTTAAATGCGTCCTGTTTCTCATTTTGTGGAAATGCAGTCCACCCTCATCTGATGCTTCTAATTTAGGTCGTGTGTGTCTCAGACTAACTGCATTGTCACGTTTTTCTAAACTTCGTGGTGTTTCTTCAGTCTGTACAACGTCTGTGTCTAGCGTCTCAGGTTCAGTAGGGGACAGGTTAGGATCTTTACTTATCATAAAAGGTATAAAGACTGTTAGTCCTATCCATATCACTATCAACATAGCTATACTACATAAGCATATTTTACAGCAGGTTTTGCAACAACTAAATCTGGATCTTCCATTGACATCTGAATCAGACATTATAGCTTACAGGTGGCTTTTGCAACCCCTCTTTGTCTCTTTACACCAAAGGCTCACTCGGGTTTTTCTCAAGGAGGGTCTTCGTCAGAACTCTGATCAGCAATGGACTCTTCGTCACTTTTGCCACTGTGGTTGGGCTCATCAATTTCTTCCAACACCAAGTAAGTCCATTCAGGGCTCAGATACAACCTATTCTGTTTCTTTACTCTGTCGCCTTTTCTGAGAGACTTGCCTCGGGCTTCTTTCCTTTCACTTTCAGCCCTTTTTCGGTCTTTTAGTTTTTCTTCAACTGTCTTTATTCGGAGTCTCAGTCTTTTGATGTATCGGGGTTCACCCTTGCTTTTGTAGCTTTCATTGGTCGAGGAAACTTGGCCTTCCTCGTGCACTCTTTTGATTTCACTTCGTTGTGGCACTTTTGTGTTGGCAGAGTCTATTTCCCTTCCTGTCTGACTAGTTCCAGGTCTTTCATCTATTTCTTCTGCCTGGTCCCTAAGCTGGCCTTGTTCAGGTTGGAGTTGTATTTGTTCTTTAATTTCAGGCGATTTGGTTTCTGCTTCCCAAACACGTTCGTCTATATCTATCTGTTCCTGTTCATGCACTTCGATCCCTTGATTTTCTTCCGCATGAACCTCAGCTTTAATCACTATCTGACCCTTTCCAGTTTCTGGAGTTTCAGGAGGAGTGTCGATGACTTGATCTGTCCCTACTTTTCCTACTTCCTGATCAGGTTTGATGTGAGTCTCGATGACCTGACCTTCGTCCTCTAGTTCTGTCTCACCTGCACTATCCCACTCACTGTCTAGGTAGGAATATTTTCTGGTTCGTATTGGATCAAGAACCTGGTCGTCGGCAGGGAACCAATCAACGTCTTGACTTGTGCTCGGTAGTTCGATGTCGGCGAGATCCGGACCCTCTTCGGGAGTCTCCTCAGCTGGACTACCTTCAGCTTCAGTCGCGTTTTCTCCAGTTACCCGCTTCGTGTGGCTGGCATGGATCCACTTCGGTACACCAGCACACTTTACAGCAGTTGTGGTGACAAGGATCACTTGTCTAGGCTTTCCCCACTTTGGTCCAAGGCAACTCTTCCGGGTGTGTTTCTTTAACACCACCCAATCACCTGGTTGCAGTTTATGTGCTGGAGTCTTGGGCCAGTCGTCAGCTGTCTCTCCAATCTGGTGAGAGATAGAACGCACTTGGTCACCCCGCTGTTTGCAGTATTCTAGTACCAAATCATCAGAAATACTTAGCAGTTTGTGTCCAGGTACCCATGCCTGTCGCATCACTCTCCCCATTAGCACTTCATGGGGGCTCAGGCCTGTTTTTCGGTTCGGAATACTTCTCAAACTCATCAGCACAAGGGGCAAAGCTTCTATCCAGTTCATTTTGGTGGAATCACACATTTTCGCCAGTCTGGACTTTATTGTGCCATTTATCTGTTCAACTATTCCAGAAGCCTCTGGACGGTATGCACAGTGCAGCCTTTGCTCCATCTTAAATGCTGTACAGAGTTTGTTTAGGACATCGTTGGCAAAATGCCCACCTTGGTCTGTTTCAATCGTCTCAGGAATTCCATGCCTAGGTATCAACTCCCTGAGTAATAGTTTGGCTACAGTCAAGGCATCATTTTTCTTTGCTGGGTAGGCCTCCACCCACCTGGAAAACAGGCAAACTATGACCAGGACATATCTGTATCCCTTGCACCTGGGCATTGTTATAAAGTCCGCCTGCATCCTGACAAAGGGACCTACTGCCTTTCCAATGGTACTCTGTTCTACTACAGTCCTCTTTCCTGCATTGAATTGCTGACACACTAGGCACCTCTGGCAAAGCCTTTCCGCTTGGTTCCTGAATTTTGAATTATAGAACACCTTGTCAAACACACGACACATTGCGTCCCTTCCCATATGTGTTGGTTCATGTATCATTCTGACCATGGGATCTACCAGGCTGTCGGGCAGTACAGGCACCCCAGTTGAGTTTACCACCACACCATCATTCCTTATTCTGCATTCGTTCGCCCTCCATCTGCCTTTTTCTTCCCTGTCTGTTGCCTGTTGTAAGTCTCTCAATTCCTCCCATGTCGACACATTTTCAAACAACATCAGTTGGCAGTTGTTTCCACCACCCCATAACCCAATTTGGAGGGACATTTGGTGTCGGGCACAAAACTGGGCGATTTGGTCAGCGCATCTGTTTCCGGCTGTCACATCATCATTTCCGGATCTGTGAGCCGCACATTTGACCACAGCCAATTCTTTGGGCAATTGAATAGCTTCCAGTAAGTTTTGTACCACCTTTCCATTTCTGATAGGGGTACCTGAGGAAGTCATGAATTCTCTTTGTAACCATAGTTGGCCGAAGTCATGAACAACCCCATAGCAGTACTGGCTGTCGGTATAAACAGTTATTCTTTTGTTCTTACCCCGCTTACAAGCTCTTGTCAATGCGATTAGTTCTGCTACTTGGGCAGACTTTACTTCGCATAGGTAAGACGCTTCCAGGGTTGTCGTCAATGTGACTACAGCATAGGCAGCACTCAGACCTCCATTCTCATGTCTTAAACACGAGCCATCCAAAAGATTGTAAGATCCCCATCAAGTAAAGCTATTTCTCCGATGTCAGGACGTGGCTTAGTGCTGAATTCTGTTAGATCGATGCAGTTATGCTCCATTTCATCCTCTGCTTCTACATCCAGAGGAACAGGTAACAGTGTTGCAGGGTTTAAGACATTGCACCGAGAAATTATTACATTCTCAGCACCAAGTAAAATTCTGTCATACTTAGTCAGCCGACTAGGTGTGAGATACTGGGTCTTGGTTCTCGTCAGTAGGATTACAACAGAATGTGGAACATATACAGTGACAGGATGTCCCATGACAATATTCTCACTCTGTTCTAGACTGACGCAAGAAGCAGCTACTGCCTTCAGGCATCCGGGTAATCCAGCAGCCACTGGATCTAAAGTGGCCGAAAAATAGGCCACGGGACGCCTGACCAGCCCATGCTCCTGGGTCAGGACTGAGAGTGCACAATTTTCTCTTGTGTCACAGAACAGTTCGAAGTTCTTGGAATAATCAGGCATTCCTAATGCAGGAGCGGTACATAGACAATTTCGCAATTTTACCCAAGCGGACATACTTTCACTGTCCCAACTGACTGGGTCTTCCACTCCTTTCTTGGTCATTTTTATAAAAGGTTTGGCTAGAGCTGCGAATCCTACAATCCATTGCCTGCAGTACCCCACAACTCCTAGGAACATTCTTACTTCTTTCTGCTTTCGGGGTAGGTCCATAGTTTGAATTATCTTGATCCTCTCTGTAGTGACTTTTCGGATCCCTTTTTCTATCTGGTGCCCCAGATATTTTACTGAGTTTCTACAGAACTGTAATTTGTCTGGTGATACTTTGTGTCCTCCCTTTCCTAGGTGATTCAGCAAGGCAATGGTGTCCGTGACACAGTCAGTTTGTGTTTTAGATGCCACTAAAAGGTCGTCTATGTACTGCACCAAAACGGACTCTCTTGGCAGTACTAAAGATTCAAGACATTTCTTTAGGATCTGGTTGAAAATCGATGGACTTTCAGTGTACCCTTGGGGGACACGATTCCAGACATAGATATGGCTGTCAAATTCAAAACTAAAAAGGAACTTGCTTTCTGGATGCAATGGGATGGAAAAGAATGCATGGCACAGGTCAATGACAGTGAACCATTCCGCATTCCAAGGAATCTGATATAGTATCACTGCAGGGTTGGGCACAATGGGACAGCAAGGTACAACAATTTGGTTTACCTTGCGCAGGTCCTGCACTACCCGGTACTTTCCACTAGGCTTTTTAATCCCAATGATGGGCGAATTGCAGGGACTGCTCATTACTTCCTGTATGATGTCTGCTTCAAGCAACCTGTTAATTTCAATTGCGACTCCTGCCTTTACTTCTGCACTCATTTTGTATTGTCTTGTTCTGGGGTATACAGCATTTGTTTTTATTGCTATTTTAACTGGGTCCACATTTGCCATTAAGCCTACATCTCTTCCCGTGAAATCCCATACTTCGGGTACCACTCTTAACTGCAGTTCTTCAGGTAAGTCTTCAACGGACAAAGGTCTAATTTCAGTGTCAGGTCTTACTAACATCAATTTGTACAGGCCATCTTTATCGGGGGTCTGAATTTCGACACCCTTTGGTGTGCAAAAGATGGTACAGTTCATTTTGCACAACAAATCACGTCCTAACAGGTTCACAGGACTGGAATCACAGACCACAAATCTGTGCATTTCTTTGAAATTTCCTATGGAAATTTCCATAGTTTCAGTTACTGGAGTACTGATTATCTGATTGGAGACACCCACTACTTGGATTGCTTCTCCCGAGAGGGGTAGGTTAGGAACATCCACTGTTCTCACAGTGGACCGGGTAGCACCAGTGTCCAACAGAAAGGTGACGTCTTTTCCCTCAACCTTTCCTTCAATGTATGGTCCAGTCTGGTCTACCGGTAAGGAGGCGCCAAGTACGCACTCCTTATCCTCCCCCCCCTCAGGCCCCGTCAATCTTGATCATCACAGAGGAAAGAATCATTTAACAGGTACTGCGCAATTGCTGCATTTCTCTCATTCTCTCCTTCCCATACCTCCGCCCTTTCATTCTGCTGACCCTGATTCTTATTATTCTGTCTAGGAGCGCGAGGTACTGGAGGTAGCTTTACCTGTTGCTGGTTCTTTCTTGTCCCCTCTTTCTGCACCTGTGGATTTAAACCATTTACAGGGGCATTACCGGCCTGTAGGTGTGGACACTCGTCTCTCCAATGCCCTATCTGACCGCACCCGTGGCAGGGGAATTTCTTCATAGCCTCCTCCCGACTCATTTTTACCCGGGGCTTCCCTCCTCCCCCAGCATTGGTATTTTGGGCATTATTATTAGAAATCAATTTACTTAACTGTTTTTCTTGCTGTTCAGCCAATTTCACTTGTGCCCACATAACTTTCTCCTTGAGGGCTTTTTTCTTGTTTTCTATCTCATCCTCGCAGTACTTGGCGTACTTGAGGACATCATCTATGGGCTTTCCCTGCCAACTGATTTTATTATCTCGAATCCATTGGGATATTTCAGGCCTTCATCCTAGCACGAATCTGTAACTGAAATGGGTCATGTCCTTCATGTCCACATTATCGATTCCACTGTAAGTTTTGAATACTTGCAGCAACCTTTCATAAAAGGAGTGGACAGTTTCATCGCGCTCTTGGGTAGTTCTATCTATACGGGTCCAGTCGGTTTCCTTTGCGGGCACCTTTTTCTTCAGGTATTGTATGACTTGATTATACTTCCTCATTACTTCAGGTGAGGGAGCTCCAGTTTTGGCATCCCTCGCATATTCGTCATTGGGCCAATCAATTTCAATTTTGCACTCAGTCCACAAATCTACAGGTACCACAATGTCGAAAAACCCATCCAGGTCTTTCAGGAGACATTTCTGAACTTTTATGAAGCGTTCGACCTGTCTGTACCAGTCGACTGGCTTCTCCCGTAATTTTGGGAAGTCATTAGTAAATGACACTATGTCTTGTCGGGACCAAGGAACATGGACGTATTTTCCCCCCGGGACCTCTCTCATGGGACACAATTTTTCTGCGGGACCTACTTCTTTAAGCACGTATTCTGAAGCTTGGGATTTAGCCCTGCTGTCTTCCTTTTTCTTTGCCCACCGGGTTTTCCATTTTTCTACATCCCCCCATTTCTGTAGGAGTTTCAGTAATTCTTTTATCTGGATCTGTTTTCCTACTACATTCAAGCTCTCTAAGTCTTTGTCGGAAAAATCTGCTCTGTAGGGTTTCTGAAGGACTTTGGAACGACTGACATCTATTCCCATGTCTACGGCAGTGTCCATCAATCTCTCATGGAGCAATCTAGCGTTCCGGGTAAGGTTTTTGCTGATAAACAGTAACTCTTCTTCATTAAAGGAGTTTAACCGGTCTAATCCTACATTACCAGCCATTAGTTCCTCTATTTCTATCCTTAGTTTATAGATTTCTAAGGGTTTCGGTTGGGGTGTGGTCTCTTTCTCTAATTCTTTGGTCCATCTGTCCAATTCTTCCGGGGATACTACTGTGGCACTCCTAACCCCAGATGTGCTTTCAATCAGAACCTCTTTTGCCCTACTCTGACTTCTTACCCCTGGCATGCTTGTTCTAGGTTCCCTTATGGGCATATCCATTAAGACTACTGACTCACAGTCACTTTCTTGATCATCAACTATGAGAGTCTCCTTTCTTGGGGGTGGAATACTTGGGGTTGGCATAATTGGGGTTATAACAGGAGGACGAGGACTGGCCAGTCTATCCCCGTAAAGAGGAATAGCTGGGCCAATAGTTACTGGAATAGTCAGTGAATCTGGATGGGGATGTATCTGGGCTATGGTCCGAACCAAATCATCTCGCTGTCTAGCCAGGGCTTCCTTCTCTCGCTCACGTAAAGCCTTTTCTGCGGAATTGTCATGCAATACTTGGGGTACCAAGGGTGGGTAAATACTTGGGGCTGTCGGAGTAACCAACCGAGGTGGGTCTTCTCCAAACGGACGGTAATTCGGGACCGTAGAACTAGGTCTGCAAAACCCATCCCCGTCACTGGTTTTACTATCGGTACCCGTTCCATCTGTCTCACTATCCCTCCGACATCTGGGATATTTAGAAAACGGGTTCAGTGAATTCAGAGGCTCTGACTCTGCAACATAGGGAGAGGGGGTTTTCATCAACAAATCCTCTAGGTGTTCATCTTCAGAGTCCCCCACGGCCATTAAGTGATGGGTTTTCTCTGTACGTTTCCCTTTCCCTTGTTCTAATACCCCCATCATTGGAAACAATCCCTCAACCATCATATTCTGTCTCCACTGTTTCATTTTCTGCTCTTTGGTTTCTCTATGGACCCTCGGATACCATTTGCTTACTCCCTTGTCCATCCGGGGTCTATCTCTTTCCAGAGCCTCAATTTCCCATTCTTCTAGGGCTTCGTACTGGGTTAATCTGGGTCTGGGATGTAATTCGTTCATGCGGGTCCTCAAGTTAAACAGGATTCTGCCATTAAACGTACCATCAATAGGGAATGCTAGGACTCCGTCATCTGCAGTATACTTTACCCAGTTTTCTAACCATACACAGGTATGGTACCCTTTCTCAAACATCATGAAGGAGGCAGGAGTATTTGGCGGAGGGATGATCACACCCTCCCTCGTTCTAATGGGCTTGTCCTTTTTAAAAAAGTTCTTTATTGTATCGGCAAATTACATTTTTCTTTTTACTCCATACATTATGCGCGGTCTACCTCGTAGAATCTGTTCCTTATAGAAGCCTAAGTTTTGTGGATTAGGTAAGAACTCAGGATACCACATACAACTTTCCAGACCCCTCTCAAGCTCCTGTTGATTAATTTTGTTTACCTTTGGGCTTCCAATGCTAACGCGACTTCTATTTCGCAGTAACCAATCAACACTGTGACTACAAAATCCTTGTCCAATGGGTGCGCGGCCTTTTCGCGAGACGAGGTCTCAAGCTCCGGCACTCACCCCTCCCTTACAATTTCAGCTTCACTACACGCCCGCTGTCTCTACCAATACCAGCGCGGCACGGAGTGACGTCAGAGCAGTCTTCCGACCGACTCCCTCCTTCACAAGGTAACGGAAACTTTTAACTTTTCCTAAAGTGCGAGTGCAAATTTTAGTCAACAACACACAACGTTTGCCACTGTGTCTGAGTGTTCTAAATAGATAGAAAAATTTTCTCTCACTACAAGTAAACCACTTCTGTCTACTTTTCATTCACTCCGGATAGACTTCTCTGCCTAACCTCTCACACGAGCAATATAGAACCTGCTACTCCTCTGACTCATCCACTTCTTTCTGGGATATATACTAAGTCAGGCTTTCACCAGCGGACTATTTTACTTACCATTCAAGCCTTGGAGACCCTATTACTCCTTCCACATGTGACCCTTACTAGGTGATATCACAATGGAAGTTTTATACAAAAGGACTCGTAGCTATCATTTATTCAGATGCAAGAAGATCCTAATTAGTGCTTCCAGGTATTCCTAACCCTGCACTAATGACTCACGACAAGTGACCTTACCAGCTAACCGGATTCTGCTCACCGTTAGCTATATACTTCCCCGGGGATTCGGACTACACTGAACACACACAAACAATTTTGGTTAATTTCACATATAATACTTATAGCAGCAATGCAAAAATCATTTACATATACATATAAATCCTTTAAAACATTTTTGCAATATTTGAATCAATGCAATCAATAGAACAGCAGCACATTTATTTTCACGGTTTGTTTATTAACTATCTTGCCTACCTATCTTAACTAGTCCTAACCATACTACTGCTACCAGAAAATTACTGATAGAGCGCGCAGGTCACCCGGGTCACTGAGTTTACCAAATTTTCCACGCACTGGGCCCTGGCGTGCCTACGATAACAAATGCTTTGCATGAACCGGGTGACAAACCTTTTCCACGCTACTATGAGTAATTCGGGGGGTGACTCTTACACCACTTACTATTCATGTACCTGACTTACCACAGGCACATTACTCCTGACGGATCAGGAGCTAGCAGTGGACAGGTGACAAGATTCCTAAAAGGAGTAGAACTCTTATACACTTAGTACATTTATCCACACTTTATACTGTAAAATGACCACAGACACCTGATGAGTTTTTAAAGTTTATAAAAGAAATTTCAGAATGAATATGCCAAGATAATGAGGCAAATACAAATCAACACATCAATTATTAAGATTAATGCCACAATGTAACTATGGATTAGGGCAAGTACCATTAGAGTAATTGGGAACACTACAGGGTAAGAGTATTAAGGAACAAGCTATCCACCACAAGTTTAAACTAGGGCATGGGACATGAGCAGGACCTAAAATGTGCACTTAAACTAGGCTACTTATGCTATTCTTACGAAGTTCACTGCAACCATGCTAAAGGAAAGGGAAAAATGGAACACACTACAATAATATGACAATTTAATAATATCCTACAGGTAGGGAGAGAAGTGGAACATTTCTAATAAACAATTGCATATAATTTGCTTTCAAAGGTGATAGGGCAATATCACAGGCAAGAGTGCTTTATTAAGAGGAGAAGAAAGAGTGATAGAGAGACGTACACCCACAGTTAATAATTACCTAGGCAGGAATGAGGACTAACCCTGGCCACGGGTCAGTTTGGAAAGACGGGGACAACAACCCTCAAGGATTGGAATACCAGAATGCGAGCAGGTACAGCTCACGGACAGTCAGGACAGAATACCCCTCAGGATTTGGGTCAGGACTGGGCTCACCAAGGTACGACCAACACCTACAGCTTCGGATGCAACGGCTGCGTTACCCCCTCTCTGCAAGTAATCCGCCAGTAACCCAGATTGGGTTTTCGAATTTCCCCAGCGAAGTGCTTCGCCAGCACTTAAGACTATTTCCACCCCTAGGAGCTTGTGGAAAGTATGGACAGAGTGCTCCGCAGCACTCTGTATCAATCACCTATAGAGTTCGTAGGGTCAGTGACAGGTCTGCTACTCGGACAAGTCGGACAATTTCTCTAAGCTACCCTAAGCTAGTTATACTGTTTTGGGACCCCTAGACCACCCACAAATGTTACAAGTGACAAATTCCCACATTATGATTGGTCAGGAGAGGTGACTTTGTCATCGTCACCACCTATAATTCAGTGTTCCCATCATTAATATGTAATTTTTCATACCCGCCCCTTGGAGTTCATGTTCCCAGGCATAGGAATATAGAAAACAATGAAAGTGTACAGTATATATCAACAATGTTGCGCAGTCAAGGTAGACTGCAGCATCTTCGAGGTGGGTTCCCAGGCGCATCGTGCTTCGGGAGCGAGCTGGCTTGTTTCAGCTTCTGCGCAGTGGGGTTTCTCCCATGTCACGTGACAGGGTTTAGAAGAACTTCAACATGGAGCGGCTCCCCGTTCCCCGGCCCATAGATATGCGGTACATGAAAAGTAAGCGAGAACAAATTAGAATCACACGTAAAAATGATTACACTGTACACCATTAAAAGCTTCACTGCACCCCTTTACTTTTTATTTTTTTTATTTAAATATGTTTTTATTGCAGAGTTATAAACCACAGGATATCATTAAACAACCAGTACACTTGTGAGATCCCCCCGTCCAATAAGAATTCTCAGTCGTACACAGCCGTTCAGCCCGCATCCCGGAGGCCGGGCGGCGTATTGCATCGCTCAGGAGGAACACATCACAGTGCACGTCCCATTAGGACCCTGGTCGAAAGATCGCATTGCGCATCTGCTTTTATCCCCCCACCCACAACAACATTCCCATCAGCCATCGCAGTGATAGTCAATGATATCGCCCTTGTCGGGGCCTGCCCTAGGCGCTATGGGTCGTCACACCTGACCGCTCTACCCAGTCCTTCTGCCCTCCACATAGTTTCCGTCGTCCCAGTAGATCCAGGGCCCTAACAAGCGACCATCTAATGGCTTCCGGCCCTCCCCAAACACCCCACAACCAACCCCCCCAAAATCCCCCCCTCCCCTGGCAACTGCTAAGGTGTGTGCCTCGCCCTATCGAGTTGGATGGGTCCACTACAGTACGTGATACCATACTTCTGTGTTCGCCCCGCGGTGTCCAGCGGCTTAGTTCTCGCCCTCCTCATCCTCAACCAACGCATCACGCAAAGCCTGTACCACTAACTCCCATGCACGCGCCGCATCCAATGCCTTCTCATTCCCCAACTTTACAGCCTGCTTCATCCGGAGCACACTCTCACAGTCAGACCACCGCAGCAGCTCATTCTTCCATCTACGCAGTGAGGGTCCCCCCCTGGCCTTCCAATGCCACGATATCTCCCTCTGTGCCAATATCAGACCCAGGTCTATGAATTTGCTTGTCACCTTGGTGTGCTTAGTATGCGGGAACCAGAGCAATAGGCACGCCGCCATGTCGAATTCCACCTCCCTGTCAGTCACTTCATTCAGAAGTTCCCCTACCTCCGCCCAATAGGTCCCCAGTTGTGGGCACCCCCAAAATAAGTGGTCCAGGTCCGCTCCTGGGGACGAACATCGTGGGCAACTGGCTTCCGGCACCTGAAAGTACCGCTGTAATTTCACAGGCGTCAGATAGGCCCTATGAAGCACATAGAAATGCACCTGCTGAAAGCGCGCGTTTTCAGTGCCCTTCCACGTGCGTCGCAGGATGTGGCCCCATGCCGTATCCGGTATGGGCCGGCCGACGCTCACCTCCCATTTAGCCTTGAGTTCGTGGAGTGGTTCCAGCCCCTCGTTCAGCATCCTATTATGGAGGCACGTCACAGGTTTGAACGTACCAGCCGTCATCACCACGTATTGGCACGCCATAGTCGTCGTGGGTTCCAGGAGCCCCTCTTTCCAGTGCTTTTGTACGGCAGCCACTACTGCCGCGTGTAGGAGGAAGCCCCCATCAGGCAGCCCGAACTGGTCCCGGAGCACTTCGAACGGCGCCAAAGCCCCATCTATGTACAAGTCGCCCACCACCTGCAGTCCCGCCTCCTCCCAATCCAGCAACGGGGACCAATCTCCTCCATGCGGCAGTGCCGTCAACATCCCGATCGGGATCTCCGGGGCATAAGGCCGCGATGCCCTCGCTCTCCGAAGGCTCCTTTGCCAGCACAGCCGGAGCGTCCGCTCTTCCATGGTGAGGGCCCGTAACTCGAGCCGCTGCTGCATGATGATGTAGGACAGCACGTGGCGTTGTATTCCCCGGTCCCTGTCCTCCTCCGGGCCCCGGAACACCCTGGCTACGTTCTGTGTAAGGACCTGCAACTGCGCCGCAAGATAATACAGCTCGAGGTCGGGCACGGCCAAGCCCCCTTCCAGCTTGGGGCGAAGTAGCGTGCTCAGGGCCACTCTGCGGCGGCCATGCCCCCATAGAAAGCCAATTATCATTGACCGCAGTTCTCTAAACACCCCCTGGGGAATCCAGACAGGCAGCGTTCGGAAATAATAGAGGAAGCGGGGGAGCGCCACCATTTTCAACAATGCTATTCTGCCCAGGACTGTCAGCGGGAGGGTCGACCAGAAAGACAAGCTGCCCCGCAACGCCCGGACGCAGCGGCCAATGTTGCCCTCCAATAGGTCCGCAGCCGCGTGGTAAATGCGGACACCCAAATAGGTGATGCAAGAGGGTTCCCATACCACACCTAAATCGCTGCTAGGGGCTGGTGATCCCGCTCATAGCGGGAACACACAAGTCTTCGCCCAGTTGACCTTAAGGCCCGACAGCCGGCCGAACTCAGACAACAGATCCATCGCTCCAACCAATGCCCCCGAGGTGTCAGCTAGGTATAGAAGCAAGTCATCCGCATATAGCGATATATAGTGCCACTGCTCGCCACTCACTATCCCCGCATATCGGTCCCCTGACCTCGCATGGACCGCCAAGGGTTCCATCGCCAGGGCAAACAATAGGGGGGAGAGAGAGCATCCCTGTCGTGTTCCCCTGCCCACCGGATACGCCGCGGACACCAGGCCGCCCAATCGTACTCTCGCCGTCGCCGAGGTATATAATACCCTCGTCCACCTTCGAAACCCCTCGCCCATGCCAAACCTCTCTAGCACTCCATCCAGGAAAGGCCATTCCAAGCTATCAAAGGCCTTCTCGATGTCCACAGACAGAACCGCCGGTGTTCCCTCCCTGTCCAAGATGGCGTCCATTATTCCCACCAGGCGGCGGATATTCAGCGCCGTGCTCCTCGTGGGTATAAACCCGGCCTGGTCCCTGTGTACCAGGCCCGTCATATGCGGGGCCAGCCTGGTGGCCAGGATTCGGCTCAGGATCTTATAATCCACCGTCAGCATGGACAGCGGGCGATAAGATCTCACATCCGCGGCGTCCCAGCCAGGCTTGAGGAGCGGTATAATCAAGGCCTCCCGCATGGATCCAGGCAATACCCCCGTCTCGAAGGCTTCCGTGTACACCACCAGCAGCCTGGGCGCCAAGCTGTCCACATACTGTTGATAGAATTCAATTGGCAGTCCGTCCACCCCGGGCGTCTTGTTGCGGGCCATATGTTTGATGGCCACCCGTATTTCCGTGAGCGTGATCGGGCTACCCAGCTCCCTCGCGTCTCCCTCGTCCAGGACCGGAAGCTGCCTCTCCCCCAGGTATTCCGCGATGTCCTGAACCCCCACTCCCAGCTGACTCCGGTATAGTTCCTCATAATACCCCCTAAATCGTTCCAATACCGCTGCCTGGGAGTACACCATCTCTCCCTGCGCATTATTAATGCTGAGAATCGGGCAGCCCCTAAGTTCCGGGCTAGCAAGTCTGGCCAAGAGGGTACCCACCTTGTCCCTTTCTGCGTGTGCCCTGATTATGTACTGCCTATAGTCATAACACCTCAGACGTTCCGTCTCGGCGGCAACCACTTCCTTCGCCTCCAACAACTGGGCCTGTAGATCTGGCCTAGCCGGCCTGCGGCGCTCCAAGTCCCTCAAAGTTTCTTCCGCTTTCATTAGGTCATTCAGCACAGTCGTACGAGCATTCGAGAACCTACCCAAACACACCCCTCTCACCACCACTTTCATTGCATCCCATTCAGTAGACCTACTCGCAGCCGTGCCCTCGTTCACTCCGAAATAACCATCAATGCCCTGCCGAACCGCATCGCTGAACACAGAATCCTCTAGCGTCTCCGGCCGAAGCCGCCATGTTGGTATCACTGAGCGCTCTCTCTGCCACTGAATGTGCACCAGCAGGGGGTTATGATCGGATATAGTCCTAGCCAGGTACTCCGCATGGGTAATCAATGGGGCTAGGGATCCCCCGCAAAGCACCGCATCGATCCTGACATGTAGGTCATGGAGACCGGAATAAAAGGAATAATCCCTGGTTCCCCTGTGCCTCTCCCTCCAGACATCTAACAACCCCCATCGTTCCTGCCAGTCCCTCCTGTGCGCGGCCAGCCTGCGCACCGGAGAGTCAACTAGGGGGGGATGGGACCTATCCAGAGCGACATCCGTAATCGAATTGAAGTCCCCCCCTAACACTATCGGACCCGCCAGGAAAGAGGCCAAGGACCCCGAGAGACTATCAAAGTATCGGCCTTGGTCAGTGTTCGGTGCATAGACACAGCAGAAAACCACGTCCCGTCCATATAACCTCCCCTCCACTGCCACAAACCTGCCATCCGGATCTACTACTTGATTCAGCACTTGAAAGGGTATCCCCGCCCGCACCCAGATCAACACCCCCCTGGCATACGCTGAGTAAGTGGTGCCGAACACCTGGCCCCGCCATCTTTTCTGCAAGGCAGCGCACTCTTTTTTGGTGAGATGAGTCTCCTGGAGCATAGCAATCTGAACCCCCCTGCGTACCAGATATGCATGTACTTTGTGGCGTTTCACCATGGTCCGCAGCCCCCGGACATTCCACGTTAGGCATTTCAAGTTAGGTAATGTCCCCATTCCAACTTCGTACAGTCCGAATCAAATAGCAAAAGTCCATGGCCCCCCCTATGCAGTTGCCCCCCCCGAACATTCCCAAAACTGAAACATTTCCCAAACCCCACTCCCCAGGACAGAGCACACGAACCCAATGGCCGCCCCCATCCAAACCTTGAACCAACTTCTCACACTCTTACCCTGTGGTCTCCACCACAGTCGACCTTAAGGGTCCAAGGGGGGTGAGTCGCCGCCGACCCCAGCTAGCGGAGCCCGCACCTTCATCCCCTCCAAAGCACACAGCTCCCCCTCCCGGCAACCCGCCCTCCAGCAACAGGATATCACCCAACCATGAAGTCCCGATCAAGTCCCAGTTATATTTCAGCCGCAGAAAATACCATCAGAAGTCTGTGGGGTTACTATCGGCCCCTTCGAGCTTTCCGCCTCCGAAAGTTCCTCTCCTGTCCTGCTGCCTTCCCCTCCTGAGTCCGTTTCTGCCCGTTCACTGTTCCTCTGCGACCCTGTAATGGCCGCCGTCGCCGCGAGCGCATCCCTCTTCTCCGCCGCCATTTGCGCCTCCCGTTTCTCCCTCTGGCGCCTGTTGCGGGATCTGATGCGTTGTAACTGCCTCACCCGGGGCTGCTTTGGTTGGTCTCGCCTACTTTGGTGTGATCTGTCCGTCCCCGCTCTATATGATTCAAGCCATTGCCAAACCTCGTCCGGAGTCTGGAAAAAGTGCGTAGTGCCATCCATGATAATCCGCAGCTTGGCTGGGTAGAGCAAGGAGTACTGGATGCCTTCCTCCCTGAGCTCTTTCTTCACAGCAAGGAACGATGCCCTGTTCTTCTGGACCGCCTGAGTGTAATCCGGGAAGATCGTCACCTTGCTGTTCTCCACCTCATACGGGCCCGACATCCTGGCCCGCTGGATGAGGAGATCCCGGTCCTTATAGTGGAGGAGCCGCACCACCATCGGTCGGGGGGGGCGGCCAAGCCCCGGTGGGCGAGCAGGCACCCGGTGAGCTCGCTCCAGAGTGAAAAAAGGAGTAAGCCCCTCCGGTGCCACCACAGTGCGGAACCAGTTCTCCATGTAGGCCACCGCATCCTCCCCCTCAATCCGTTCCGGCAGGCCTACGACCCGCACGTTGTTCCGTCTGTTGCGGCCTTCGGCATCCTCCGCCCTCCGTTCCAGCAAGTTCAGTCGGGCCAAAATGTCCGTGATCCTGTGCTCCGCGGTCACCACCGATGGCTTCAGGTCCAGCAACAGTTGGTCATGGTCCTTGACCCTATCCGCCAGCTTCGCGTGATCCGCGCGTAGCAGCCCCAGGCCCGTGGCCACTTGGGCAATGTCATTGTGCAATGCTTCCTTAGTGGAGGTGATCGCATCAAGGATGGCATCCAAACGCCGGTTCAGCCGTTGTTCCTGATCAATCTCCGGGGAGGGACTCTCACTCAGCTGAGTTGATGTCGCCGAGTCCCCCTCGCGACTCCCGGGCTTCGGCCCTCCGATCGCCGCCATGCCAGGGTACTGCGTCACAAGTCCAGTCGCCCGTTTCGCGATTACGCCCGTGGTTCCGTGCCGGTCTCCAGGCACCGGGCAGTGCAATGTCCCCGCCGACGCTCTCAGGAACAATGGCCAGGTGGACGGGCTCCGTTCCGTCACCCCCCTTCAGCCTGCGGGGGGGAGGATGAATCTTAGGGCGGTGGCCAACGAGGGTCCCCGAGCTCCTGGGTGAATCGGGTCAGCGTCCCCTGGTCTCAGGACACAGCACCGCCAATCCCAGTGCTTCGGGCAGCCGAGTGCAGGATCTCTTGCCACTCGGCGACAACTTGGCTCAGGGCTGAAGTTCGGGACCGGCCGACCTCCTCGCCGCCATTTTCTTCTCACCCTCGGCAACACCTCAGCCGCCTCTTCTCTCGATCTTCTCGGGGCCAGCAGTCCCCCAGCGACTCTCCGATTACGTCCAGCTGTCCCCTTACACTTCAGAGGGCAGGAATGTTGTCTTCGGGTCGCCTAGGGTCCCGAAAACAGGAGAATTAGCGGGATTCCGCGCGGAGCTGCGCGCTCACGCCGCCATCCCGATCGGCGTCCAAGCCACGCCCCCCCTTTACTTTATAATATCTATGGCATTAAGGTTTAGTGCAAAAAGACAGATATGCAGAAGCAGCAGTGGCAAGCAGAGAGCATGGTTAGAGACAAGCGGCCATGTTTGCAACAATGCGCATGTGCAACAATATCCCTCCAAAATGCGAGTGCGTCACATCACATGGGTATGACCGACGCATGCGCTGACTGGATTTCTGCGAAGCAGCCATTTCCGTAGTGCAAGCATTGTTAGGATGAAAAGACACACAGGCAAGCCTCCTGGGGACACCCGCGTGTTGGGGGAAAATGCTAAATAAATGACGGACAGGTTGAATTAATATGATTACAAGTTAGGCGAGGTTCTTGAATCAGAGCAAAATGCGAGTGCGTCACATCACATGGGTATGACCGACGCATGCGCAGACTGGATTTCTGCGAAGCAGCCATTTCCGTAGTGCAAGCATTGTTAGGATGAAAAGACACACAGGCAAGCCTCCTGGGGACACCCGCGTGTTGGGGGAAAATGCTAAATAAATGACGGACAGGTTGAATTAATATGATTACATGTTAGGCGAGGTTCTTGAATCAGAGCAAGTCGCTTTACGTGCGAATCCTTGCTCCATCACTTGCTCCCCTGCCCCCGTTGCTTGTGCTCGCTGTCCTGCTGTTGCTTGTGCTTGCTCCCCTGCCCCCTGTTGCTCGTGCTTGCTGTCCTCCCCCCTCAGTGCTTGTTCCCCTGTCCCCCGTTGCTTGTGCTCGCTGACCTGCCCCCCTTGCTGTCCTGCCGTTGCTCGTGCTTGCTCCCCTGCCCCCTGTTGCTCGTGCTTGCTGTCCCCCCCCCCCCACCCCCCCTCATTGCTTGTGCTTGCTGTCCTGCCCCCTCGTTGCTTATGCTTGCTCTCCTGCCCTGCTATTGGCATTGTAAATGACAATGCCATTTATTTATGTTTTTTTTTTTAAAAACATTAATAAAAATAATTGTCATGAGCAATGCCAATAGCTCTAACTTTTGTAAAGGCGAAACCATTGCATTGTAAATGCTTGTTTTTTTTTCTTACAGCGAAAATTGATTATTGATGATGAATTAGAGTTTTGTGGCGAAGAGCTTCTGTCCGGTGTTTTGAAGTGTAAGGTAAGTTACCTGTTTCCAACTTGTGCTGTTATCCTTTCTTCTGTGCTCATCACTGCGGTGGTGTCAGATTGTAATGTTGTTTCAGATTGTATTGATCTAGTTTAACATCTACAATTAGAATTAAAACCAAGCTTGCCAGGAACACGTAATGAAATGCCTTTTTTGTTCTTCTCTTAAAAAGCAAACCTGGGGAAAATGTGGCAGTCTCATTAGAGAGGAATTTGACACTTTCACTTAAGGGCAGCAGAGTCCTCTGGAGTTCCACAGTACAGCCTAATGGTACAATCCGATGTGTTAAGTTTCAGGAATCTTTTATGTTTGCAGCTTTTCAACTTCAAAAGTGTCATTTGTTAGAGTCGTCTGATTAGATGTGCTTAGGCATCAGTCTGCTGGCTCAGCTGAGCCTGTTTACAAAGATGTTTGTAGATCCTTCTGACTTAAGCTCCTATGCCAGAAAAAAGAGAAGATGAAATGCATCCACTCTGACTTTATTTAGACTCCTTCAGATGGTTCCCGGGGTCCCCTAAAGCTAAATAGTCGTTCCTCTTTTTGCTTAAGAGGCCCACGGTAGAATACATCACTGAGGATACTGGAGTACCAGTCTAGAGTCAAACTGCAGCAATTGTTCTGAGAGGTCTTCTAATTGCATCCCGTCGAGAAACTCTGCAGAGGATAACATTACCACCTTCAATTGAGCCTCTAGTATAGGAGCAAGAAATTGTGACAGTCTCTGCTGCCTCACTGTTGCAGACTTCCATTTTATTTCAAGCCCTGCAATCTTACACTCTGACTTACTTCAGGTACGTTTGGTAAAATGTATTATGTTACGTTGTTAATAACTTGAGCTTGGCAAATCATAGTTTTTAAAGTAATGGCTCAGTGATTAAACCAGGCATTACAAGTGACTATGAGAGGATACTTACCCCATGGTTCAGGGTAAGTATAGAAAGTCCAGAGTGACACCTGCCTTAAATTCATCCAACACCTGAAATTCCTATCTAGAATCAGCGGTGTCCAGCTAGCAGCACTGATGCCCAATGGGGATCCAAATACTGTTGTGGTCTGTAGATCTTTATCAACATGTTCTTAGTATATTAAACTCTGTCCACCTTCCTGTGAGAAATTGATATCCTTTAAATCCTTGCCCCAGTATAAAATTCTCACTTATTGCTACCCATGAAAATATTTACTTTTATTGCCACACGAGTTCTCATCACACTTACAAGACCAATATAACTGTCCTCAACTGAGCTCTACATGCACACTGACTTTATTTGGCTCCTATACTGACATGCACTTTTCTTCACTGGAAGCATCCCCCCTGTTCAAACATGCCGTAGGCTTTACTTGGCTAAATTGTATTAAGAACTGTAGGAAGCTGTGTTTCTGTTGCAGTACCCGCTAGGTCCCTGCCAATCAGGTTCCCAGGGCCTGTGTTCTTTCCCAAAACTGAACCCTTGTAACCCCAATTGGCAACACTCTGGACACATGCAAGTCCCATGTAAAAGGTACCAGTGGGTACCAAGGGCTCTGTGACCAGGGAAGACCTCTATGGGCCACCCTTTGAGGTCCTGTACCTCAAGACACACACACTTTGCAGGCTGTGTGTTATGGTGCAGAGAAAAGTGAAGAGTCCCCATGGCACACATACCTGTGTGCATGCCTGCAACTCACTGCCTATGGTATAGGCAAGACACCCCTCTAGCTGGGTGAACTGTACCATGGGGAGGGTACTGTTGCATGAGCACTGTACCCCTGCAGTGTCTAAGTCCTTTCTTGGACATTGTAAGTGCAGTAAAGCCATAAAACAGTATATAGTCTGGGAGTTTGTCATTACAAACTCCACTGCACCATAATGGAATTCTGGGAAGTTTAGTATCAAACTTCTCAGCATAATAAACCCACACTGATGCCACTGTGGGATTTATTGTACAGTGTACTCAGAGGGAATCTTCGAGATGCCCCCGGAAAAACGACCAGCCTCTGGTGGGTTCCCTGACTGGCATGCACCAACATATAACGTAATGCGCCCCTCAGCCTCGCCTGCTATCAGGAGCAGACCCCATTCCTATCTCGCCTCCTTTTTTTGGGGCAAGAGGGGTTTAAAAAGGCGGGAAAAATTAACGCAGTCCAGAAGGTGTGCCCACCTCTGCCAATCCCACTCCTCGGTAGGCGAGGTGAAGCCCCCTCCTCAGTGCCCACCATCTTGCATATGGTAGGCACTCTCCAATCAGGATAAGGGATTGTACCCACTCCTCCACATGTGGTGAGCACTCCAAGGATGTAGTCACCCTAAGGTCAGTAGCCCATTGGCTACTGATCTTTAGACCCCTAAAACGCCCCCTGAATATAGTATTTAGGGGGCAGCCTTGAACCAAGAAGACGGACTCCCCCAACCTATGAAGAAGGACAAAAGAAGACGCCCAGCAGAGGAGACTGCAGAGAAGACTGATTTGGCCTCAGCCCTAACGGCCGTCTCCAGAGATCATGCGCCAGAAGATCGACATGTCCTGCAGCCAGCGACCTCCAGAACCCCTTGGAGGACTGACTGCCTTCAACAACGACCAGATCTCCTGTGACCCCCACACTGCTGCCTTCAAACATGAAGTAAAAATTATCCCAATGAACAAGTTATTGCCTTAACTGATCATAGATCGTCTGCTTTCTCAAAGATCCATACTACACTCGTTTTGTCCTAACATTTGTAAAGCGCAGGGTTGTATGTTATACCCTCTTAAGCAAAGTCCCCCTCCCTGAGCCTTTAAAGGCCCTAGGGACCACATCCCCTGGGGCCAGGTCACTTACTGTGTTCTGGGGAGCCCACCACTGCACTGATGCAGGTAGGGAAAGAAAATGTGAATTGCTCCTGCCCGAAGGGAGCAAGCATAGATAGCTGCTCCCTCCGGGCAGGAGCATTGCCTTTCTCCCGCACTATGCTGGGAGCCGTCTGGGGCCATGGCCTCCAGTGTGTTGGGTGGTAGGTGACCTGGGTGGACACCAGGGCACCCACCTAAACTAAAGGCGGGCCAAGGGAGATGAGGTCTTTGGGGCCATATTAGACAGACAGACGCACAGACAGACAGACGCACATACAGACAGACAGACGCACATACAGACAGACTGACGCACAGACAGACAGACTGACGCACAAACAGACAGACTGACGCACAAACAGACAGACTGACGCACAAACAGACAGACTGACGCACAAACAGACAGACTGACGCTCAGACAGACTGACGCACAAACAGACAGACTGACGCAAAAACACACACACACGTACACACGCCACCCCCCCCCCCCCCCCCCCCCCCACTCACCGGGCTCTTTCCGCGTGTCCCTCTCTCCCTCGGCAGCGGGTCAGTCTCGGCAGCAGGCGGGGCTCTCCACGAGCACGGGAGCCCCGCTAGCTCACACGCTCACTTCCGGCTGGCTTCAAGGGCACAGGAGCACGGAGTAGGCTCCCGTCTGCTTCCTGTCTTTTTGCGGCCCGCACCCGTCCCAACACAGGTTGCCTGGCTTCCTGTCCAAGCCGGACTGCGGCGGTGAGTTTCTCAATACGTGACTTGTTAATATTTAGTACGGAGCTATCCTGCATTTGATAGGAAAGAACCACAGTTGGAATTTCTGAAGCGTGCAGGACTGGAAAAAGTTGGCCGGTGATTTGGTATGGAGAATTTGTTGGCAAACCAGAGTTGACAGGTATTCTGAAATTGTTCTTATGTTCTTTTGAGGCATAGCTCCAGCTTACTCCATTGTCTCTTTACTGTTGCTGCTTGACAAAGTAGCTTGAATCAATTGCAAAAACATGAAGACAGAATCACAAAACACTATTTTTCAACTTACAATAATGATTTGAATTTGAATCTGACTGGTCTATCTTGGACTTGTGAAGTGGATTCAAATTAAAAAGCTGTCTGGACGCCATCCACATTATTCAGTGCATAGTTATTTTACACTCCAGTGGGTCTCTGAAAAGGCACCCGGTTACAATAGCGTTAAAACATTATACGGCCTGTCCTGGTCGTGGAGACTGCACCACCTTGAAAATTAAAGGACTGCTGTGAGGTACTGGAACCCACGGCTAGCAGAATGACAAGTTTTAACGCTGTTGTAACCGGGTGTCTTTTTAGAGACACCCTGGAGGGTAAAATAACTATGCCCTGAATAATGTGGATGGCAGAACCCACTGAAGGGAGATAACTTTTGCGAGTGAGTACTACAAATCCCAGAATACCTTGGGACGAATGCACCGGAGCAAGCGCACCAGGGGGCTGCAATTTGGTATGTAAATGATGGGATTTGGGCTCTCTCGTGACACCTGCCAGAAAAAGAAAAAAAAACACACACACACACACATACACCCCACCCCCCCCACATACACCCCCACCCCCCCACATACACCTCCACCCCCCCCCCCCCCCCCCACACACACCACCACCACCCCCCCCCCTGAATTTCTGTTGGATGCGTGTATTTCTTTGAATACGAAGAAACTTTATGAATTAGGCATTTATGGTGTACCGTGTATTCATATTTAATCTGGACACCCCACTATTCTTGTTGTTTTGGGATTTTATTATTGTCAGCAGGATAACTGACGTTAGTGGGTGAGTGCACAGGGCCTTTACTCGGTTCATCCCGTCTGGTTCTTTGAATAAGTGACAGAAAGGTTTTTTGTTTAGCAATAGCCCGGAGTAACCGTCCCTATTTTGCAAGGTTCTTTAGGAGTAGCTTTCCTTCGTCACATTTTCTTTTGCTCTGGTCAGGGTAATCCATGATGTCTTAGACATGCCCTCCCAGTGGAAGGTGGATGCGGTATTATCCGCATGCAACAAGGTTGGTGGGTGCTGCTGTTTGATTTGTTGAGCATTGATTAAGCATGTTTATGTTGAACAGTCACGGGTGACATGTTTGATCCTTGTTTTGTTTAGAGCTGGGACAATAGAGATTTGCCCAGAATCACGTTATGCTTGAAACTTCCCCTACTCGAACCCGGGTCTCCAGCTTCAAGGTCGGCCGCACCAGCCTTTAAGCCACATCCTCGTACGTTGCTACTGGTAGCTGCCGACTAGGCCGTGTCGAACACAGAACAGCTTTCCGGTGCGGTCCACAGTCGCTAGTGCAAGAGCGCCTCGAATGAACTGTGTGTTAGTGCAGCGCTGGCACAGTGGGCATTTAAGAACTGAGTCTCACTCAGTACAACGCTGTCCAGAAGTGTAGTTCTGACCACATATATGCTCCCTCATCCAGCACAGGCAGAAGAGAGTAGTGTCAGACGTCTATCTGCACAGTGCAACCAAAAGCGCCAAGTCCACTGCTGTACCGGTGGCCACAGGGGAGCTGTGGTCACTGGTGAATCACGAGCAGCTGGGAACTGTACACTGGTTACCTGCTGGCACGTATGCGCTGGTCACTAAAACAGTGCTGGCACAAGACAGCGCTTTGCTCACGCATTGCTGGCACACGAGGGTTCACCACTGGTGCAAAGCTGGTACATGGAGCATCTCTACTGGTTCTGTGCACCCGTGATGGTGCAGCATTTGGAGCATGTCCTGCCAAGTGTGAACTGCTGTTTCAAGAAGGATCGTGTGACATCCCTCACCCCCACCACCTCCAGGTCACAATAGGCCCCAATCCCAGTGAGACAGTAGTTAATTCGGTTATAGCAAGATAGCACGTGCTTCTATATAGTGAGTAACTTCCAGATAATACTTCCAGCTGAAAAGAAACTTGCGAGTGAACAAGCATGCACCTCTCTGCACAACATACATGTCACATGCTGCAATCCCACAGGTTGTGGATTTCTGTACCAGAGGAAAGACATTACCATGCCAGTGACAGTTCAGTTGGTTAAAGCACATGCTGCAGATGTCTGTCAACCCCCGTTAACATCTCACAGGTTAGCGAGGGTACTCCAGGGACTCGTGCAGTCTGCAGGTAACATGAGGCCTGCAGCACAGTGGGTTATCGCACCTGCTGCAGGGAAGAGTGATCGCCTGCTTAAATGTCACTGATTGTGTAACTGTTGCACTTAGTATGTGGAGACGGTGACGGGTCCAACACTCGTTATTATTGGTGATTGCATTTAAGTACAAAATGATGTTTGACAATGCCCTTTATTCATTTGCATCGGTGCGTAAACAAGCGCTTTGTACATATAGTCCATGGTTATGAGAAGCAAGGCTGGCAGTCTCTTTTACTGCCAGCCTTGCTCATCGTAAGCAAGGACTATACGTTGAAAGTGCGTGTTTAGGCACCGATTGCAGGTTTTAAAAACAAATGAATAAAAGGCATTGCCATTTACAATGCCAATAGCTCAAACTTTAATAATGCGAGACCTATTGCATTGTAAATGCTTGTTCTTTAATTTGGCCCCGGTTGGTGGGGTCCCTGGGACCTGATGAGGCTCAGGTAGTGGGGCTGCATGCCCCACTCCTAAGAATTCAACGAGGGGAATGAGGTCCCCGGGGCAAATTGAGGCTTGGGTGTGGCCGATTGGCCCCTTCCATATTACTGTTGAATGTGGCCCCTGGGATCGGGGTGCCTTGAGCTCAAAGGCTAACCCTATGCCGCATCACCAATGGCTGTGCATGGTGTGGAGTTGGCAGCCTGCTGGGGGCTTGGCTGCCTTCGGGTGGGTTGCAGGCATGGCCTGCAAAGGTTTGTGCTCTTTCAATGGAAGATGTCTGTATGTAAATAACAATTGACTACCACATCATGCTTTAGTAATATATTTATTGAAAGTGCTAGTGTTTAAATATGAAGTGAGCAACATTCATGCCCCCGCACGATTAGTACCTGAAGTCAGGAGTCCGATGTACCTTGTAAGTGGACTCGATTTTTGTTATAAATAGAGGAAAGTTTAGTGCATTAAATTAAAGAAGAGTTTTTGTACTGCAGAAATCCTGAACTCACATATTTAAAGGTGCTCGTAGATGTTACAAAGACGAAAAGATGACTGAGTGAAATAAAATATTTGCTTAAGATAGTTGACACACGTTTGTGTCAAGCACATTATAGTTAAGAGTAGCTACATAAGGCAGGAAATGTATGCTGTAGGTAGGGCTGTATGAGACTCTGAATCGGTTGCTTCAGTTGTTCTATTTGTTCTATTTTAAATGTTGTCTTGAACATGGTCATCCAATTGGTAGACTGTGAAGTTACCAGAATGCCTCGGAGTAATTGACCATTGTGTTTAATTTTAATGTTTTTTCATTGCAAAGACCGCAAAACAAGACTCGTAAACCAGTTTTTTGTTCATGATTCACGTGTCACAGCTGAAGAGATTTTAAGACTTTTTTCTTAATCCCTAGAGTGTATTTGATGAGTTAGAAGGAGAAGAGATGCGACGAGCAAGGACCAGATCCAATCCATATGAGATGATCCGTGGAGTATTCTTTCTCAACAGGTGTGCTTTTTCATTCCATACCATCAGAATGTTAGAGGCACTCTTATGTTCGAGGGATATGGGCTGCAGACCACACACTTTTGCATTAGATCACCATCTGGTGGTGGGCCCGGATGATTACACTTTGTTGTTGTCTTGGAAGAGTCTTTGTCTGTTGGGTGACTCCTCCCTTAGACCGTAGTGCGCATGGGCATCGACTACATCCTCAGATTGTTTTTTTCCGCCATCGGGCTCGGATGTGTTCATCGTTCGGTCCCGTTACCGATCTCTTTTCAAATCCATAAATCAATCTACAACATCAACATCGTCTTCGATACTGATTCCGGTTGCCTGCGTCGAAGAGAGGACCTACTTCTCCATTCCAGTGCTTGTCGGCGCCGTCGGGCCCACTGCGCCATTGGGCCTTTGGCTCATGGAAAGAACACCGTTTAAGAAGTGCCCTCAGTGTGGACACAAGTTTCCCCACACCGACCTTCATGAGGTTTGCAACTTGTGCTTGTCCCCAGAGCACGAGAGTCGAGACTGTGAGGCCTGTGCTTCGTTCCGGTCCAAGAAGACAATCAGAAGAGCTATGGAGCAGTCCTCGTCGTCGACACCAGACCTCATCATAGACGAGGTGCCAATCGAGGTAGACGTCGCAGAACAGCAAGAAGACGTCGCTTCCGAGGGAGAAGAGTCAGCTTCCGGAGAGGAGGATCGATTCGAAGATGACGATCTGCTTCCAGCTGGTCAACAGGTCGTGAGTAAAAGCGTCGACCCTGTTCATCCCCCATTCGGTCCCGACAAACAAAAAGTGCTTAAGCCGAAGTTTGCACCGGCACCAAGACACCCTTGGACACCGAGGGTTACCGAACTGAAACCGAAACCAAGTGCGGCACCGAAGGAAGTTCCGAAACCAAGTTTAGCACGGAAAGATGTTCCAAAGGTTACCGAAACAAGAACTATCACGGTACCTAAAAAATCGGACCCGAAAACGGTTTCCATAACGAAACACATTTCGGCACCAAGAACAGACGAGTCTAAACACTCGGCAGCCAAAGCTTCGGCTACAAAAAGCGTAAATTCAAGCAAAAAGCAAGATAAATCTTCAGAATCGAAAGCAAGACCCGTTCCAAAGATAACAGACACTATAAAAAATAAACCTGACGGCTCCAAACCTCATAAATAGACGCCGAAGGAAGATTTACCAGTGGAGGAGCTTTTCCAGCCTGATGTAAGGCAAGATACTCTAAAAATTCATCCACAAACAGGACAAATATATACCGTGCCTGAAAAGAGGAAAATAGACTGTCCTAATCCATCTCATGTTCCTCCAAAGAAGTATATTCAGACTGTACCCACAAGACCTCCCTCACCACAAGTAGAAATACTAGATATTTCTCCTGCACAGTCACCAACTAGCACACATAGTATAGTTCCACAGGAGGACGATTATGGGGATACATACTCTCAACACAGTTATCAACAAATGGAGGACAGTGATGACCCAGATAATATGGCTAGGTCATCAGGTGACCCATGGGAAGATTACAATGCACCAGATCTACCATAAGACTATGCTACTTGTGTCAGTTACTTATATAAGAGGACAGTCTAAACGTACTGATAACTATTATCCTCCCCTACATACTTTGGTTCTGATAAGGGGACATTTCACTGCACCGTGTTCAAAGGTTTCTTACAATTAGGAATAAAAACCAAAGGCCAGACCTCTTTGACAGCTACACAGAACACCATACAGAAATGTCTGACATTTCTAATCAATACAAAGCGTCCACAACATCAGTGTTAGACCAAGTTCTACTTAGAAAAGATGTGCGAGAAATGAATGACACCTCACGGAAACACCACCAACGGGGTAACTTGTATGTAATCTCCAGACAGGCCCCTGTCTCCTCATCGGTTGTCATCCGATTCTCAAAGAAAGAGGAGAAAGAGTGTCCAAAACAACAAACCAAGCAGTGCAACGAACAGTGGAAGCAGAAGCATCTGCTAGTGACAAAAGAATTACATAAACCAGTGTAAAAAACACAGCATCCAAATCTCTTTAATAACTTTATTCATAGAGAGATGAATGTCTGCAGTTGAAATTAAAAAGGCTGGTAGCTATTCATGCATACCATTACCTATTACTGACATGTTTCACTGCCACAGCAATTTTGGCAGATTCATCAGGGCTGCACTATATGCTGCCACTCCACTCCACTCTTGGACACTTGTTCTGTGATAACCAAAAGCAGCCTGAATGCTCATACCAGCTGCTTGGGAATCCAATGGGATACAGAAGTACTCCTACAGTGAGTCTCCACCTTCACATTACTTGTATGTATCAATCCTGAAGCCGCCCGACACGTGCCCGACACAAGGCGCGTGCCGGGCGGCTTCACGATTGATACATACAAGTAATGCACATTTCTTCTAAGTAGATCTTGGTCTAACACTGATGTTGTGGACGTTTTGTATTGATTAGAAAAATCAGACATTTCTGTATGGTGTTCTGTGTAGCTGTCAAAGAGGTCTGGCCTATTATATAAGTAACTGACACAAGTAGCGTCCTTTGGACAGGGTCTTTTGTTGTTGGTTAATGTTTGAGTGGAGGGCGACCCGGTCCATTTTTTCCCTCTAAGCTCCTATTTAGGTCAGACTAACACAAGACGAGTCGTATCCGTCTAGACCATCTCCACCAGATGACACCATTGGGTTCACACAACTCATCCATAGAGCAGCTACTTTCCATGGAGTAGACCTGCATACAGATCCAGTAGAAGAGCATTTTCTTATGGATACACTGTTAACATCTCATAGAACCACTACCACACTGCCAATACTAAATGGAGTGGTAAGAAATGCACCAAAAATATTTAAAGATCCAGTCAGGGCCAGGGTAATTAACCCCAGACTGGAAAAGATATATAAAGCGGCTCCCTCTGATCCTGCATACATTAAGGGACAGTTGCCACTAGATTCGTTGGTAGTGTCCAATGCGAGAAAGAGAGACAATTCGCAGTCAACAGGGGATGCTACACCTCCTGACAAAGAATCAAAGCTTCTAGATGCCTCAGGGAAGCGCACACTATCACAACCTGCCAACATATGGAGGATTGCTAACACTCAAGCTCTGTTAGCAAGATATGACGGAGCTCATTATGATGAGCTAGAGTCTCTCATGCAGCACCTGCCAGAACAATATAAGACTAGAGCTGCTGATTTAATACAATAGGGCAAGGTTATAACCAATACCTCCATAAGATGTGCACTAGACACTGCAGATACAGCATCTAGAGCAGTAAACACAGGAGTACTGTTGCGTAGGCATGCATGGCTAAGAATCTCAGGATTCAAACCAGAGGTACAAGCCAGTATACTAAACCAGCCATTTGACCAACAGCATCTTTTCGGTCCAAATGTAGACAGTGCATTGGACAAAATGAAAAAAGACACGGATACTGCAAAATCAATGGGCGCTTTACAAACACAAGCCCATAGACCTTCCTTTCGTCGCTCCTCCAATAGGGGTGCATCAAAAGGCTTCCAAACTGACAATACCACCACTACATACAAACAAACCAACCAAACCTCACCCAGTAAGGGATACTATAGAGGAGGGTATAGAGGAAATAATAAGGGCAGAGGCAGAGGCAACAATCGCAACGCCTCTACTCCCAAACAGTGACTTCCCTTCCATCCCCCCAGACCATTCCACTCCGGTCAGGGGACGATTACAACAGTTCCTACCTATCCAGAATTCCATTACAACAGACAGGTGGGTGAGACAAATAATTCAGTGAGGCTATTGCCTGGAGCTCACGTCCACTCCTCCAACAATACCACCCAGACAACCTCCTATGTCACAAGAGCACCTCTTATTACTAAGGCAAGAGGTACAATCACTACTGCAAAAGAATGTGATAGAACTAGTACCAAGGTAACACCAAAACACAGGGGTTTACTCCCTTTATTTTCTCATACCCAAAAAGGATGGGTCTCTCAGACAAATTCTGGATCCAAGACCCCTAAACCAGTACATGCATTCAGAACATTTTCATATGGTCATATTACAATAAGTTTTACCGTTACTAGAAAAAGGGGACTTCCTTGCTACATTAGACCTCAAGGACGCCTACTTCCACATTCCCATTCATCAGTCTCACAGAAAGTACCTAAGATTCGTGATAGATGGTCAGCACTACCAATTCAAGGTGCTCCCCTTCGTTTTGACAACAGCACCTCGAGTATTCACAAAGTGTTTAGCGGTAGTAGCAGCAAACTTAAGAAGGGACAACATTCATGTATTCCCATATCTAGACGACTGGCTAATAAAATCCAAGTCATACAACCAATGTGTACAGCACACGCATCAAACAGTCTGCCCGCTGCACATACTGGGGTTTACAGTAAATCAAAGCAAGTCACATCTACAACCGTCCCTATCTCAGCAATACCTAGGGGCCACAATAGATACCTCCAAGGCAGTAGCGTACCCCAACTTAATAAGAATACACGCTATGCAGAATCTTATACAAAAATTCCAAGCACAACACTCACTATAAGCTCGAGTGTTCATGCAGCTAATAGGAATGATGGCATCTTGCATTTTCATAGGACCATACGCAAGACTACAAATGCGCCCCATACAAGAGTGCTTGGCAGGTCAGTGGAATCAGGCTCAACAAGACATAACAGATCTGGTGGTGGTAGACAACCGGGCGCATCGCTCTCTGCAATGGTGGAACAACAAAAACCTTTCCAAGGGCCGGCCGTTTATAGAGCCAGTTCCACAAATAATACTGACCACAGACCGATCTCTCACTGGATGGGGAGCGCACTTACAAAATCACACAGTACAAGGAATATGGACAATGAAACAAAGAGTACTCCACATAAATTATCTGTAATTACCAGCAATCTTTCAAGCTCTAAAATCGTTTCAACATTACATATCAAACAAGGCTGTATTAGTCCGGACGGACAATATGACAGCAATGTATTACATTCAGAAGCAAGGAGGAACACACTCCCTACAGCTCTCCCGGCTGGCGCAGAGCATTTGGAGATGGGCCATTCCTCAAAACATTTTCCTGCTAGCAGAGCATCTACCAGGAGTCCACAATCAATTGGCAGATCTGTTAAGTCGTCAGAGACAACAGATACACGAGTGGGAGCTTCATCCTCAAGTTATTCAACCATTCTTTCAAATGTGGGGACAACCAGAGATAGATCTGTTTGCCACACAAGACAACTCCAAATGCCTAAGCTTCGCCGCCAGGTACCCACACCCATTATCCAAAGGCAATGCGGTATGGATGAACTGGTCATACAAATTTGCGTATGCTTTTCCACCTCTCCCACTAATTCCATTAGTGGTACGCAAATTAAGACAACATTCTCTCACATTGATTCTAATAGCACCAACGTGGGCGAGACAACCATGGTACACAACGCTACTGCAGCTCTCTGTAGTACCACACCACAAACTAAAACTCTCCCCACATCTACTAACACAGAACCATGGAGAGATTATGCATCCAGACCCAATGCAGCTCAATCTAGCGATTTGGCTCCTGAGGTCCTAGAGTTTGAATATCTAAATCTACCTACTGAATGCATGGATGTCATTAAAGAGGCAAGACGTCCTACCACTAGAGCATGTTATGCAGCAAAACGGAAAAGATTTGCTGTATATTGTACAAACAACAATGTGAACCCCTTAGATGTTTCAATACAAAACATCATATGCTATCTATCACATCTGCAATGATCTAATTTAGCATACTCTTCAATTAGACTGCATCTAGCAGCGATAGCGGCATATCTCCAAAACAGACATTTGTCACTGTTTAGAGTACCTGAGATCAAAGCGTTTATGGAAGGACTTAAACAAATAATTCCTCCTAGAATACCACCTTCTCCAGTATGGAGTTTAAATGTTGTTCTCACAAGACTCATGGGTCCACCATTTGAACCATTGCATAAATGTGAGTTACAGTTTCTTACATGGAAAGTTGCCTTTTTAGTAGCAGTTACATCAATACGAAGAGTGAGTGAGATACAGGTATTAACAATTCAAGAACCATTTATACAACTTCATCATAATAAATTGTTTCTCAAAACAAATCCAAAGTTTCTGCCAAAGATCATTTCACCATTCCATCTCAACCAATCCATTGAGTTGCCAGTATTTTTTGCATAACCGCAAACGGTTGCAGAAAGAGCTCGCCACACACTAAACATAAAAAGAGCAGTTCTATACTACATAGATAGGACAAAACCTTTTCGTAAAACTAAACAACTGTTTGTGTCCTTTTCACCGCCACATAAGGGCAATCCGATTTCAAAATCGGGTATTGCCAGGTGGATTGTTAAGTGTATTCAAATTTGTTACCAAAAAGCAAAACGCACTTTAACCTTTCCTCCTAGGGCTCATTCTACCCTTAAGATAGGAGCATCTATGGCATTCTTAGGGAACATACCATTAGATGATATCTGTAAAGCAGCTACATGGTCTACTACACACACATTTACAAAACACTATTGTGTAGATGTGCAGGCAAAGCATCAAGCAAGTGTGGGCCAGGCTGTACTAAAGACATTATTTCAAACTACTGCAACAGATGTGGGTGACTGCCGCTAAGGGAGAAACTGCTGTGCAATCTATGCAAAAGTGTGTGGTCTGCAGCCCATATGCCTCGAACGGAAAATGCTTCTTACCAGTATGCATCTGTTATTGGCATGTAGGGCTGCAGAACCACACACGCCCACCCACCTCCCCGGCTACCTATAACTGTTCCAGTATTATCTTATTTAGATACACAATACATGGTCATCCTTATCTGTAATGATACAACTCCATCATTTGCCCAAATGGCAAAAACAGGATGGAGTCGATGCCCATGCGCACTACGGTCTAAGGGAGGAGTCACCCAACAGACAAAGACTCTTCCAAGACAACAACAAAGTGTAATCGACCGGGCCCACCACTAGATGGTGATCTAATGCAAAAGTGTGTGGTTCTGCAGCCCTACATGCCAAGAACAGATGCATACTGGTAATTGGCATTTTCCTTTCTTTACACTCCTGTAATCTCAAGAATGTTTTACAACATCTGCTGGAGTTGATAGGACACTTAACTGTAAATACTTTGTGCCTTCTCCAATGTACATTGGTGTACATTTTTTGATGGTGCTCATAATGTTAAACAGTACAAAACCGAACAATTACTGGTGCTGATTTAGCATAATTTTATCTTCTGTCCTACGAGTTTTTATACACATGCCTCTAATTTCGAACCTTCAGGTAATGTATGATACATGTTTTGGTTAGAGTTCGAGTTATTGCTTTAATTTCTCTTCACTTTTATCTGCAGTTATGCACTGGGTGCTGACATTTTTTGACAGAGGTTTATTTTTTCCATTATATTTCTGTAGGAAAGTGCCCCTTTTTGACATGGTCATCCCTACTTCTTGCCTGGTATTTGAAGCGATTTTGTCTAGAAGTGCATAGGTTTCCTGCTAACCAGGTCTCCAGTGCCAGAGCTCTTTCCCTAAAACTTTGAAATTGTACCCCAATTGGCAATACCTTTAGTACTCCTTGTAAGTCCCTAGTAAATTGTACCCCTGGTACCTAGAGTATCGAGTGCTAAAGAGGGTCCCTAAGGGCTGCAGCATGAATTGTGCCACCCTTCACCTTCTACCTCGAAACGTACTTATCTGATCGTATTGATTCTGGTGCATAAATATATGTAAATATACATGTTATTTTTTATAATTTCAGTGTGGATCTCCTTATTGAGTGGTGTGCATCATTTATTGACTGTGTGTGTATTTGCAGATGTCTAACACTTCTCTTTGATAAGCCTAAGGCTGTTGTGTAGTAGGGGATCTCTGTGTATAGTCATAATCTAGTGAATAGTCCCGCCCATGTGCGTGGACCCCGGAGCAATCAAAAATAATCACTTAAGGTGTCGAAAAAATGCAGAACTGCACAGACACTTAAGAGAGAATTAAAGACAGATAATGCAGCCTATAAAACCAGGCTACACTGTCCAGTACTTCAACTAGAAATTCCACCAAAAATCCACAAACAGCAAAGTCTGTCCAGATTTCCCTTGCCACAGCAGCAAACCCCCTCTGGAATGATAGAGAGGAAGACCTGGACAGACCAGCCCCATAGGCTGCCATTATGTTGCTCGGAACAGGATACTGTGCCTTTAAGACAACTTTCCAGAACTTCACAGTATCCCAGAATGCACTACAGGTCCCATTTACTTACAGTTCTTTTTTCCGGCTCCTGCAAGCAGGACCCTGGAGCATTGAGCTCTCCCTTTTCACTTTTGTTTCAAGTTAAATGCTTTCTAAGTACCTTGGTGCCTTTCTTCTTGTTTATTGCACCCTTTTGATGTCAAATATGCCTGCATTATTTGACAAATGTCCGGAGTGCTCCAGGAAGAAGGCCAAATCAGATCACCATGAGGTGTGTATCTTCTGCCTTCCCTCTTCCCATGTCCCAGAGGAGTGTGTGATTTGTCAGGGCTTCTCTGGCAGGACCCTGAAGGACAGAAAGAAGATCAGGCTTCAGGGCCTTGAGGAAAGAAGGCTGAAGGCGCAAGGTGGGTCTGGAGGGGCTTCCTCTGCCCGTGCTGAGGCCTCTAGGGGGCTCCACAGGGGCAGGAAGACCAGCAAGCGTCCCCATTCTCCGTCTGGGTCAATTGCACCGACTATGGCTTCGAGAGGGATGACTACAGTCTGTTCCCCGTCGTCTGGGGCGAAGCGACGTCGACGTCGAAGGAACTGAACAGACCGCCGCAAAGACTCCTGATTCGATTTCGAAGTCCTCGTCGAGTGATCGACGTCGAAAGGCCCGGCGTCGGCGCTCGCCGTCGAGGTGACACCGCCGTTCGCCGTCGGCGAAAAGGAGAAGATCGTCATCGAGGGGATCCTCGTTGTCGAAGAGTAGATCACTGTCGAGGCGCAGATCGCCGTCGAGGCGCAGGAGGTCGCCGTCGAGGCGCAGGAGGTCGCCGTCGAGGCGAAGGAGGTCGTCGTCGAGGCGGACGAGGTTGCCGTCGAGGCGAAGGCACTCGCCGTCGAGGGAGAGACGGTCGACGCCCAGGAAAAGACGCTCAACGTCTAGGGACCGACGCTCGCCGTCCGGTCGCCGTTCTTCGACGCCGAAGAGCTGTGGAAGGAGGTCTGACACCATGGGAGGTTTGCCAACGTCCCAGGCTGGAAAGGAAGGCGGATCACCGGGTTCGGTGTACTCCGTGATGTATACCCCGTCACAGAGCCGGTTACACCCCCGCATCCGCTGCCGAGGGGTCTCCCTCCGAGGGCCCCTACTCCTCCTCTTCTACCACCACTTCCGCAACCTATACCTCGACTTCAGCTGCCAGCAGAAAAACCGCCTCCGGTCCCTCCGAGGTCGGTCTCACTGCCCAGACTTCCGACCCCTCCCAAGGGGACCCCTAAGCCGAAGGCCCCGGCCAAACCAAAGTCGCCCGCTCCGGTGGAACGGGCGGATCGACCGAAGCCAAGGAAGTCACGATCACGCTCCGGACGGAGAGGGAGATTGAGGAGTCGACGTAGATCTTCCACCAGGTCAAGACATCGCCATGGGAGGCGTGGATCTAGGTTCCGCACGGACTCCTCCAGGACCAGGACCTATTCACCGACCTTGTCGGAATCCCCAGGGACAAGGGTGTCTCCGGTGGACGACGACAGCACGTTCCAGGATGTTCTCCTGAAGGGGGCTGCAAAATTGGGAATCACGGTGACGGCTCCAACACCCACGACATCCGTGATATTTGAGACGCTTCACAAGAAGCATTTGTCTCGCCCTCTACTGCCACTAGTGCCTGGTTTGGTAGAGCCTGTGGAGGAGCTGTTCCTCACGCCAGCTGTGGTGAAGGCCGCTCCCTCCCGACTTCTGAAGAAGTACAGGGCCCCGGATTCGGACCCGGCTTTTCTGCGGATAGATCCGGTGCCTGACTCTGTTATAGTGACGGCGGCCAGGAAGTTACATTCTACCTCCCCGTCCTCAACCGTGCCACCCGATAAGGAGAGCCGATGGATCGACTCAGCTGGTAGGAAGGCTTGTGGGACTGCATCCACGGCCATGAAGGCTTCCAGCGATGCGGCGTTGCTAGGGCGGTATGACCGTGCCCTGTGGGACTCCCTGCAACAGTTTACGGAACTTCTGCCACGAGACAAGAGGGAGGACTTCCAAGAGATCCTCAAAGAGGGGATGCTGGTTTCAAACCAGGTCATCAGCGCGGCTGCGGATGTCTCTCTTTTGGCTGCCCATGGTTACTGTGGGATCAACCAGCGGCGCCATGCTTAGCTCAGGCTCACATCACCCAAGCCGGAGGCCCAGCAGCGGGTGGCCAATCTGCCCTTTTCCGGGGAAACCCTATTCGGAAAGCATGCCGATGATGAGATGGCCCGCATGAAGGCGGAGGCAGAGACCCTGACGGCTGTGGGCTTGGAGAAGCCCAAAGAAAAGAAGGCATACTGCCTGTTCCAGAGACGGTTCGGGGCACAGGGAAGAGGACGAGGACAGTCTTCGGGACAGCAGCAGCAACACCAGCAGCAGTTCCGGAGACACTTCCAGAAGCGCCAGAAGGGTAGAGGGGGACAGCAGTCCTCTACAGCGAGCAAGGGCCCGGCCGGGTCTCGACCCTGAGCGGTTACTTCCCCTACATCCGTTACCCGCTCCGGTGGGGGGGGGGGGGGAAGCGTTCAATTTTTTCTGGCAGAGTGGAGAAAAATTACTCGAGGCAAGTGGGTGCTGAATATTGTTTGCAATGGATACAGTCTTCGGTTCACCAGCCCGCCTCCATCAATTCCTCCGGTCAGCTCGCAGTTTCAACTGCTCGAGCTCCAGGCGGAGGCCAATATCCTGTTAAGGAAAAGTGCGATAGAAGACATACCTCTGTCTCAAAGAGGAAGAGGTCTGTACTCCCGGTTCTTACTGGTTTGCAAGAAGGACAAGAACGAGTTCAGGCCCATTCTGGACTTGCGACAGGCAAACAAGTGGATTCGCAGAGAAAAGTTTTGCATGCTGTCGTTGCATCAGATTTAACCTCAGTTGCAACAGGGAGACTGGCTATGTGCAATAGACCTACAGGATGCGTACTTCCATGTGCCCATTGCACACAAACACAGGAAGTTCCTGCGATTTCAAGTCGGCACCAATCATTATCAATACACAGTACTGCCATTCGGGCTGAAGTCTGCGCCCAGAACATTCTCGAAGTGCATGGCAGTGGTAGCAGCACACCTAAGGAAGAACAAGGTGTTTGTCTACGCGTACCTGGACGATTGGTTCATCAAGGCCTCCTCCATCTCGGAAGCTCAGGCACACTTCCAGAAGACGTGCGTTCTCTTGAACAAGCTGGGGTTGCACATCAACATGTCCAAGTCTGTCCCGACTCCGGTCCAGTGCATTCAGTACTTGGGAGCCACCATCAATACGCTGTCAGCAAGCGTGTCTCCTTCGGAGGAGCGACGATTATCACTCCTTCGGAAGGCTCAGGCTCTTATGACCGCTCCATCTACAACAGTGAGGACGGTGTCTTCTCTACTGGGATCGATGGCCTCTTGTATCTTCCTAACGCCACATGCACACGGCTGCACATGAGACCGTTGCAGGAGTGCTTGGAGGATCAGTGGGATCAGAGAAGAGGGTCTTGGGACAGCAAGATACGACTGTGTCTGCATGCTCTTCAGTCTCTGAAGTGGTTGTGTTCAGCGAAGAATCTCCTCGGAGGGGTTCCCTTCCACAAGGACACTCCCACTCAGACTATCGTGACGGATACTTCTCTCCACGGTTGGGGGGCGCACTCCGGAGACTTACAGATTCAAGGAACGTGGTCCCCGATGGAGTCCACGTATCCCATCAATTTCCTGGAACTCAGAGCTGTTCACTTGGCACTGAAGGCCTTTCATCCGTCCTTTCAGACCAACTCTCTGCTTGTATAGACGGACAATACGACCACAATGTATTACCTCAACAAGCAGGGGGGCTCGAGATCACGCACTCTGTCGCAGGAGGCGCAGGCGATCTGGCACTGGCTTCTGGCCAGAGGACTGACGATAACGGCTACCCATCTGCCAGGTGTGCAGAATGTTCAGTACGCTTTTCCACCCATTTCCCTGATTCCGGCAGTGCTCATCAAGCTGTCCCAGTCCAGGGCACGGATGATCCTGATTGCCCCGGAATGGCCCAGACAGTGGTGGTTCACGGACCTGCTTCACCGGTTTCTCCTTCCGTACATACGGCTGCCGTGCAGGCCGGATTTTCTCACGAAGTTCGGGGAGCAGATGTTGCACCCCAACCTCTCATCTTTGAGTTTGGCGGCATGGCTCCTGAGATAGTGCAATATGGCCATTTGAATCTACCAAAAGATTGCATGGACATACTGAAGGAGGCTAAGCGACCTTCCACTCGGACTTCCTATGCTTACAAGTGGAAGAGTTTCTGTATCTGGTGCAAGTCCAAGAACTATGACCCGACGACGTGCAAGGAAGACGTCATCCTTCCTTACCTTCTACATTTGGCGCAGTCTGGCCTTAATGTTCATTCCATTAAGGTTCATCTCGCTGCATTGACTGCCTACAGGAAATGCCCTTCACAGACTTCCTTCTTCCAGATCCCTGTGATCAAAGATTTTTTGGAAGGCTTGAAGAAAGTATTCCCTCCTGTCCGGCTTCCTTCGCCTTCATGGGAATTGAATGTGTTGTTGTCCAGATTGATGAAGAAGCCTTTTGAACCTATTCATAAGGCTTCGTTGCAGCACCTGTCCTGGAAGGCGGCGTTCCTCGTGGCCATTACATCGGCCCGCAGGGTGAGTGAAATTCATGCGTTGTGTTGCCAAGAACCTTATACTGTATTTCATGCTGCTAAGACTGTTCTCCGTACTCACCCTAAATTTCTTCCCAAAGTTATTTCTTGATTTTCATGTCAACCAGACCATAACGTTGCCTACGTTTTTTCAGAATCCTTCATCTCCAGCGGAAAGGTCTTTACATTCCCTGGATGTTAGGAGGGTGTTGAAATTTTATCTGGATAAGACCAAAGATATTCGTAGGTCAGACCAATTATTTATCAATTATGGATCAGTCAGGACCGGTCTTGCTACCTCTAAACAGTCCATCTCTAGGTGGATTGTGTCCTGCATACAACTGTGTTACCAAAAGGCTAATAAGACCTTAGGGGGTAAACATAAGGCTCATTCCACCAGGGGCAAAGCTGCCACGACAGCTTTGCTCCGTAATGTTCCCATTGCAGAAATCTGCAAGGCGGCCACTTGGAAGTCGGTCCATACCTTTGCTAAGCATTACTGTCTGGACACTGATGCCAGGGCAGACGCTCAGGTTGGGCAGGCTTCGCTGCGAAATCTGTTCGCACAATAGTGGTGTTATTTCTCGTTTCTCCACCGCCGCTTTGGTGTGGGGATGGGTTTGCCATTCTATTCACTAGATTATGCCTATACACAGAGATCCCCTACTACAGAAGGAGTAGTTTCTGTCCTGTAACTCCAGTTCTGTAGTAGGGGTATCTCTGTTATAGTCATAAGTGCCCGCCCTCCTCCCCGGTGGAGAGAGATATTCATGTAAGGAATGCTACAGGTCTGGCGTGTTACGCCTTCAAAAAGAACTGAAAGTAAAAGGGACCTGCAGTGCATTCTGGGATACTGTGAAGTTCTGGAAAGTTCTCTTAAAGGCACAGTATCCTGTTCCGAGCCACATAATGGCAGCCTATGGGGCTTGTCTGTCCAGGTCTTCCTCTCTATCATTCCAGAGGGGTTTTGCTGCTGGGGCAAGGGAAATCTGGACAGACTTTGCTGTTTGTGGTTTTTTGGTGGAATTTGTAGTTGAAGTACTGGACAGTGTAGCCTGGTTTTATAGGCTGATTTATCTGTCTTTAATTCTCTCTTAAGTGTGTGTGCAGTTATGCATTTTTTCGACACCTTAAGTGATTATTTTTGATTGCTCCGGGGTATACGCACATGGGCGGGACTATTCACTAGATTATGACTATAACAGAGATACCCCTACTACAGAACTGGAGTTACAGGAAAGAAACTACTCCTTCAACTACACTACCCCCTAAAAGAGTACCTTGGGATTGCTAGAGCAAGCCCATGCCCACTTGTTAGGATTTATGTGGACTCTTTACACAGTACACCAAAAAGAGGTATAATGTGCAAAGAGCCAGCTTCCCACAATTTCTTAGTATTTTTTTCTCTTTTTTATTAGCACCATTTGAAGAACATATCATCTTTTTAATATTTTTATCATCACTCCTCCTTTTTTGTCAGGTTATGAAGTCCATTCTCTTCAGAATCTTTGGCTGCTCAGAGTCTGTAGCTACCAACATAAGTTGTAGGTGCATATATTGGGTTTAGTTGAGTCTGAATGGACGTATAATACCTATGTTCGAGGCATGTGGGCTGCTGAATTCATATCTGTGCATAGATCGGCGCCTTGTGTTGGGTCCGGATGATTGCACATTGTTGTCCTGGAAGAGTCTTCGAAATATCACGAGATAGGTGGCTCCTCCCCTGGACTACAGTGCGCATGGGCATCCTCTCCATCCTCAGATTGTTTTTTTCCGCCATTGGGTTCGGATGTTACTATCTTAGCTCAAGTTAGGAAAACTTTCTACAAAGCCAAAAGGCTTTCGATCGCGTCGGCATCGTTTCGCTCGGTATCGGTGCCCTTGCTTGGAGGACATCGATGACTCAACAGGTTTTTCTTTCCACACTCTACACGATCTTAGATCTGAAATGGAAAGAAGTCCATTCAAGGGGTGTCCCCTTTGCAATGCAAAATACCCGCACATCGATGTCCACCCGGTGTGCAACAAATGCCTGTCCCCAGACCATAACGACAACTGTATGGCCTGTGCCCGGTTCAGGTCGAAGAAAACCCTCAAGATTCGATGCGCGACTCGATTGGAGTCGAAGAAGTCAGCGCCTGTTCCTGTGAACATCTATGGAACCGTAGACGAGGAAGTCATTGATCTGGAGGATCAGGAACACTGCTCCGATCCGGCTTCGGGCCATGACTCCGAGTATGACGCCGAAGACGAGGAGGTACAAGACGAAGATGGGAACGTCGTCGATGAGGTAGGGGACGACGTGGAGGCCCTTGGGGCCGTAGAAGATAGCTCGGGCGAAGAGCTAGGCCAACCCGGCTTGACACACTCAATAAGGCTCGGGTCGAGGGATCGCCACTAGGCCTTACCCAAGATCCACAAACTCGTTCTACAGCCCCGCATAAAGGCCCGGTTTCGAACATTTCTAATGAGCCTGCGGTTTCGAAACCGCCATCGGTCGATACAAAGAAATCGAAACCGACAGCATCTTTGCAGAAACCGAAACCGAAAGTGCTTGTACCTCTCGTCGGCTCCAAGGCCTCAAACCCCTCGGAGCCGGAGAAAAAGAAAATGGCCGTCGATACCGGAAAACTCCAGAAGGTCGTCGAGCCAATCGTTGGGGCGCCGAAGACCAAGGTCAAGGCCGTCGACCCATCGAAGCAGACGGAAGGGTGCCGATTTGCACAAGAGGCTCGAACCAAAAGACGAGATCGATCCTCGGTCGAAGCCTATGGACAAGTTGCAGACTGGCTCCAAGGACCCTGTCGAGTCGACGAGACCCAGTCCGTTCATAGCCAAAGAAGTGTCAAAGTTGCTCCAACGTATCAAGGATACGGCTCCATCGGTCGGACCGAAGAAGGCCCCGACGCCGAAGCAGGTCGGACAAGTTCAGACCGCGTCGACACCGATCAAGTTTGGGTTACCACCCTCGGTGCGTCCGAAGATGTTCGAGCCGAAACAATCTATCGGCGCCACTAAACATGTGTCGACGGAAATGGAGGCTACGGAAGGGCCTGAAGACCAAGAGCCGAGACAATTCATCGACTCGGAAACTGGGAGACTGTCCATATACAAAAGAAAGTTATTACTAGAGACTCCCATGGAATCATATAGGATTCCCCTGAAGAAAAAGAGACTTTCTACAACCTCTCCAGCTCTTGTGGAACCCCTCCATCACTATGGACAGGAACCTCAAAATTTTTCCCCAACATACTCAGATGTGGAGACAGGGGATAATGACAATGAGGAGGACCTCTATCATGTGGACACTGATCCTGATGATCAGGACCAACAATGGACGGACCCTGCTGACTCAAGGGATCCGCAAACTGGACCGGACACTCATATGTACAGTGTGAAAACGTCTCCTACTGAGGACACAACTGCTTTTAACGCCCTTATTGAGAGGGCAGCCAGTAATCATGACGTTGAGCTACATGCTGACCCTGTGGACGAAGACTTTCTGGTCGACACTTCTTCAACTTCAGAAAGGGCAGTCAAAACCCTACCCATGCTCAAAGAGGTCCTCACGCATGCTGCTGATATTTTTAAAGATACCACTAGGGCCAGGGTGTTAAACCCAAGGATTGAGAAGAAATATCGGCCGGCCCCTGTGGACCCTCCTTATATAAAGGGACAGTTGGCATTGGATTCATTGGTTGTTTCTAATGCACGTAAGAGAGCAAACTCCCAGACTACAGGTGATACTCCTCCTCCTGACAAAGAGTCAAAGGTTATGGAAACTTCAGGAAAAAGGGTAGCTGCGCAGGCGGCTAACATCTGGCGCATTGCCAACACTCAGGCACTCTTGGCCAGATATGACAGGGCACATTATGATACCCTTGAGACACTATTGCAACACCTACCTGATCAGTACAAGGAGGGGGCAGAGCTACTCATACAAGAGGGGAAACTGATAACCAATGCTTCTATCAAGTGAGCTCTAGACGCAGCTGACACTGCAGCCAGCGCCATCAACACTAGTGTTATGATAAGACGACATGCCTGGTTAAGGATTTCAGGATTCAAACCTGAAATTCAAACTTCTATCCTCAATCAGCCAGTTAACCCAGACTTCTTATTCGGACCTGAGGTTGACACCACCCTTGAGAAACGTAAAAAGGACACAGAGACTGCAAAGTCTATGGGGGCTCTGCAGTCCCAGCAGTTTCGGGGTGGCTCCTTTCGTCGCTCCAGTACTAGAGGCCCCTCAAGAGGCCAGTCAACGCAACAGACACAGTACAATAAGGGAGGTACACAATCCACCTACAATAAGAACAACCGGGGTGGATATCTGGGAAACAACATCAAGGGCAGAGGCAGAGGAAACAACCGTTCCAGATCCTCTGCCAATACCAAACAGTGACGCCCTGTCACTGCCCCCCGACCATATAACACCTGTCGGGGGGAGACTACAGCAGTTCCTGCCGGTCTGGAAATCCACCACCACAGACAGGTGGGTGAGAGACATTGTACAGTACGGGTATTGTCTGGAATTAACGTCCACTCCACCCAACATCTCACCAAGACACCGTCCTATGTCCGCAGAGCACTTACACTTATTGCAGCAGGAGGTCGTCAGCATGCTGCAAAAAGGAGCCATAGAGCTCGTGCCTGGAGAAGACCAAGGGTCAGGGGTGTACTCTCTCTACTTTCTCATACCCAAAAAGAACGGGTCTCTCAGACCTATACTGGACCTCAGGCCTCTAAACAGTTGCATTCTGTCAGAGCATTTTCATATGCTCACCCTGCAACAGGTTCTGCCGTTACTCAGTCGGGGAGACTTTCTCGCAACACTGGATCTAAAGGATGCATATTTCCATATACCCATACACCCATCACACAGACAGTATCTCAGGTTCACTAGTCAACATCAACATTATCAGTTCAAAGTCCTCCCTTTCGGAGTAACGACAGCACCCAGGGTGTTCACAAAGTGCCTGGCAACAGTAGCAGCACACCTCAGGAGACCCTTATCTGGACGATTGGCTTATTCAGGCAAAGTCGGCCCAGCAGTGTGCCAGCCACATGTCCCACACCATTCATCTTCTTCACAGTCTGGGATTCTCACTGAATTATCCGAAGTCACACCTTCAGCCCGCCCATGTGCGACAGTACCTTGGTGCGACAATAGACACTCTGGCTGCCACAGCACAGCCAAATTCAGTGAGAATAAACAGCATGCAATTGCTGATACAGAAATTCAAACCTCAACGTTCGCTTCCAGCGAAAGTGTTCATGCAGTTGATAGGCATGATGGCCTCCTGCATTTTCATAGTCCCGCACGCGAGACTACATATGCGTCCGCTTCAGGAGTGCTTAGCACGTCAGTGGAATCAGGCACAAGGACAGTTAAAAGACCTAGTGTTGGTGAGCGGTCGGGCATTCAACTCTCTGCATTGGTGGAACCCACGAAACCTTTGCAAAGGCCGACCGTTCCAAGAGCCTGTTCCACAAATTGTACTGACGGCGGACGCGTCTCTCCAGGGATGGGGAGCTCATGTACTCTACTACACGGTGCAGGGACTATGGACAGCACAGCAGAAGAAGATGCACAACAACCTTCTGGAACTGATGGCAATCTTCATGGCGATGAAAGCTTTCAAGGTACACTTGTGCAACAAGGTCGTGTTGATCCGGACGGACAACATGACTGCCATGTACTACATACAGAAGCAGGGAGGAACGCACTCTCCACAGTTGTCTCATCTGGCTTAGAGCATGTGGAAGTGGGCCATTCAGAGGAACATCTTCCGCATGGCGGTACATCTCCCGGGCAAAGACAACCAGATGGCGGATTTGCTCAGCAGACACAGCCACCAGATTCACGAGTGGGAGATACATCCATCAGTACTCCAACCGTACTTCCAGCAGTGGGGTCATCCACAGATACACCTGTCCGCCACAAGGGAAAACGCAAAATGCCAAAGCTTCGGAAGCAGGTTCCCACACCCACAGTCGCAGGGCAATGCGATATGGATGAACTGGTCAGGCAAATTTGCGTACGCTTTTCCCCCAGCACCTTTGATACCGCTGGTGGCACGCAAACTACGGCAACACTCGATGACCCTCATCCTGGTTGCTCCAATGTGGGCACGCCAACCATGGTACACCACGTTTCTGGAACTATCCATGGTACCGCATCAAAGAATGCGCCTCACACCCAGGCTTTTGACGCAGAGCCATGGAGACATTCAGCATCCAGATCTGCAACAGCTCAACCTGGCGATCCGGCTCCTGAAGTCCTAGAATTTGGCTACCTAAACTTGCCGCCAGAATGTATGACTATCATCAAGGAGGCAAGACGGCCCACAACCAGAGCGTGCTATGCGGCTAAATGGAAAAGGTTTGTCATATATTGTACCAACAATGACATTAACCCACTGGATGCATCTATTCAAAACATTATCTGTTATTTGTTGCATTTATACAGATGTAATCTAGCGTACAGTTCCATTCGTATACATTTATCCGCCATAGCAGCCTATCTTCAGAACAGGCAGCACCTCTCATTATTCAGAGTGCCCGCCATTAAAGCTTTTCTGGAAGGACTTAAAAGAGTGATCCCTCCCAGACACCCACCGTCACCGGTCTGGAACCTGAATGTGGTCCTCACCAGATTGATGGGACCACCTTTTGAACCTCTACTTGTGAGATTCAATTTCTGACCTGGAAAGTTGCTTTACTAGTGGCCATTACCTCACTGAGGAGAGTTAGTGAACTCCAGGCACTAACCATTCAAGAGCCGTTCATCCAGGTCCACGCAAATAGGGTGGTATTACGCACCAACCCTACATTTATGCCTAAGGTGATTTTGCAGTTCCACATGAACCAGACCATTGAACTGCCAGTTTTCTTTCCTAATCCGGAAAATGTCGCGCAGAGATCCCTACACACGTTAGATGTCAAAAGGGCTCTAATGTACTATATTGACAGAACAAAGGATTTCAGAAAAACAAAACAGCTTTTTGTTGCCTTTTCTCCACAACACAAAGGCAACCCCATTTCCAAAGCAGGGATAGCCCGGTGGATCGTTAAATGTATACAGATTTGCTATGCTAAGGCTAAACGCACACTAGCCATTCCACCACGAGCACACTCCACACGTAAGTTAGGAGCATCCATGGCTTTCCTGGGGAATATTCCTTTAGAAGAGATATGTAAGGCAGCCACTTGGTCCACCACACATACATTTACGAAACACTACTGCGTAGATGTGCATTCTAAACAGGCAGCTGTAGGACAGGCTGTTCTCAAAACTCTTTTTCAGACTGCTGCAGCTGGCACGGGCAGCCGACGCTAACAGGAGGGTCTGCTATGTAATCTATGCACAGATATGAATTCAGCAGCCCACATGCCTCGAACCGAATATGCTACTTACCAGTACGCATCTGTTCTTGGAATGTAGGGCTGCTGACATTCATATCGCCCACCCTCCTCCCCGGCGCCTGTAGCAGCTGTAGCATTCAGAATTACTATCTAGCATGGACATCACTCACTGTATTACACTCCATCTCTGCCACAATGGCGAAAAACAATCTGAGGATGCCCATGCGCACTGTAGTCCAGGGGAGGAGCCACCTATCTCGTGATACTTCGAAGACTCTTCCAGGAGAACAATGTGCAATCATCCGGACCCAACACTAGGCGGCAATCTATGCACAGATATGGATGTCAGCAGCCCTACATGCCAAGAACAGATGTATACTGGTAAGTAGCATATTCGATATACATATATATTTTAATCTGAGACCATTGTATTAAAGGATAGGATAGATGGTGGAATGAATAGCATCTAGGCAAGTAGTGTTTGTCTGGGAGTTTGATCCGATTCAGAATAGCTGAGAACAGAAGAGATACTTTGGAATCCCTGGTCCTCCCATCATCTGCATTTTCACGAGGCATTCAGTATCCACTCTAGTAAACACAAAGTTTCTAAAGCATCGCCTCACGTTCATTAAAAACAAGTGTTTCTTATACAAATTTAAGCACCAGGGGCCAAATGTAGGAAGCCTAATACTGGTCGGTAACGGTCGAAATTACCGAATTTTGGCCGTTACCGACCGGTATTAGGCTTTTCAGATGTAGGGGCCTAATTTGAGAATTCGGTAATTTACCGAATCGGTAATTTAAGGTATCGGTAAATTACCGAATTCTTAAATACCGATTCGGTAACTTAGCGAATCCTTAATGTAGGTAGCACTTAAATGAGTGCTTTTCCCATTTTAGGATTCATTATTTACCACCAACTACAAGTTGGTGGTAAATATCGAAAAACCCCAAAAAAGCAATTTTTTGCAAAATATTACAGTGCCATGTGGCAGACATACTGCAACAGGGTGTCAAAGTGACACCCTGCCACCCTTCAATGTGTTGCCCCTTTTACCGAATTGGTATTTACTGATTCGGTAATTCCCATTCATTCCTATGGGCCTGGAGGCCCATAGGAATGAATGGGAATTACCGAATCTTACCGATTCTGTAATACTTACCGCATGAATACTTACCGAATGAATACCTACATCCCATTTACCGACTCTGAAATACCGAATTGGTAAAATTCGGTATTTTAGAATCGGTAAATCTGGATTACCTACATCTGGACCCAGATGTTTTGCTTGCTTCAAGAGGTCAACCTGCTTTAAACTGGTCTTCAATTGGGCACTAGCCCTTAACTTGCCACATAGGAATCAAATGCTTTACAAGTAATCTTCTGTCAGCAAAACATGACATTCTCATCTTTTTCTGAATTTCAACTTCTGCTCTTCATCTTACGTAGAGCAGTCTGATGCCAAAACAATATTTATTAAAGGCATAAAGAAATGTAATTGGACTATGCCTTTGTTTTGCCCTGTAAGTAAGAGTATGCTCCTTTAAATAATTTCCCGCTGATGATTTGCCTACATTTACTGGCCAGTTGGACAAGACAGCATATTGCTTGTTTATCTGAGACAGTAATTTTTACAACAGTTTAAACACCTCAGTAGCTTTACAGAAGCAGATTCTCAAGCAATTATTCTCGAGATTCTTTCTACATTATTTTTAGTCACCCTGCTGCTTGCATTTGGTTTGACTACAAACAACACTTTTCATCAGTATGCTACGGTTTTCTCTGAATGAGGAAAGGACTTTATTTCATATGGAACTTACCAGACCCTTCCTTTGATACTTGTGTGCTGAACAGCACCCCAAACAGAAAAAGAAGTAAAGAAAGAGAAATGAAGATCATGCTCCCTACACAGATTAGTTCTGACAACACTTTAGACCCATCCCCAGTACCTAAGTTTGACAATTTATTTATTTACTTATATAGCGCTTGAATCGACCCCCGAAGGGGTATCTCTGCGCTTAGGACGGACTGTGAGGATGTATTGCAGCAACAGTAAATCAGGGGAGGAAAAGAGTGGTCTTAAGCAGCTTCCTAAATTGTAGGTGATCAATAAATTGTCTCAAAAGTATGGGAAGCTTGTTCTAATATCAAGGGCCAAGATTGGAGAGGGCTCTTCCTCCTAATCTAGCCTTTCTTACTTGAGGCACCACAAGTAGATATTTGGCACCCGAGAGAAGAGATCGGGAAGGTACATACGGCGTGAATTTTTCCGAGAGATAAGAGAGGCCTAAACTAAGCAGTGACTTGTGGATAATGCAGCAGACTTTAAATCTTACCCATTGGTGGATAGGAAGCCAATGCAGCTGCATAAAAAAAGGGCGAGAAGGACTCTTAGGAGAAACATTGAGGACTAATCGCGCCGCCGTGTTCTGGACCTCCTGCAGTTTGATGAGCGGGATATCATTAGCGGAGATCAGCAGACCGTTACAGTAGTCCAGACAGCTTAATACAAGTGCCTGAACTAAAGTTTTCCGGATTGAGTAAGGGAGCAAAGGGAAGACGCAACGGACCAGGCCTATTGTGTGGAGACAGGAACCTGCAGTTTGAGCAGCATGCTCCTTCAAATTGAGGGCTTGATCCAAACGGATACCCACGTTTTTAACAGTCAGCTTGGGGGCAGGATGAGGGCCCAGATCAAATGGCCACCATTCTGGCGCCCGCAAGGAAGAGGCTTCTCCGAAGAGCATAATATGTTTTTCCCACATTGCACTGAAGGAAATTACTCTTCATCCAGTGGGAGATAGCTCTCATACCATTACAGAAAGCCAACTGCACAGAAGAAGTAAATTTGTCGAATGGAAAGAGCAACTGAGTGTCGTCGGCCGCATAGGATATCGGGGTAAAACCATGCATCCTCAGAAGATTGGCCAAGGGAGCGATATAGATGTTAAACAGTGTAGTGCTCAAACATGAGCCCTGAGGAATTCTCTTGGACAGTTCTGTTGGAGCCAAACGATACAGGCCTAAGTTGACAAGCTGGGAGCGAGCTGATAGAAAGCTTGTCATCCACTGTAAGGCAGATTTTCTATGTCCGATCTTCTCTAGTCTTCTGAGCAATATAGGATGTGATACTGTGTCGAACGTGGCAGATAGGTCCAACAGCACCAAAATCATAGAATGGCCCTTATCTAGGGTCATCCTGATGTTATCTGTGGCCACTAGTAGTGCTGATTCAGTGCTGTATTTGGGCCTAAAGCCGGACTGGGAGGGGTCTAAGCAGCTCGTAAGTTTGACATGATTGGAGAGGTGACAGTTGACATGTTTCTCCATTAATTTGCTCAGAAACGGATGGAGCGAAATAGGGCGGTCACATGAGGGGCTAATAATTCAATCAGTTGTAAAGGAAATTCAGCTAGAGGTCTGGGAGGACGATAGACTAGTGCCCCTTTCCAGCTAGCTTGAGAGGAGACATCTATCCTGAAAACCAGAATTTCCATAGTGGTATCACAAGCTCATCTAGTATAGAAACCTTAATTCTATATTTATGAATCTAACGACTATATATCCTTCCGGTATACCCAACGCTATATAGGGCACAGAATGGGGCTTAAGCCAGGTTTCGATCAGAAATCCCAGCTCAGGCTGAACTGAGGACAGTAGATCCTAGACCTCAGTGAAATGTTTAGGCAGGGATCGGATGTTACACCCCAGGCTTTTCCATCCCTTCAGTGATTTATCCACAGGAGTGTCTGTGTCCTGACCAGGAAGGATGGCAGGATCTGGACTATGGGAGATAGCATTGCAAGGCGGCCTAGAAGATCCCTTACAGGTCAGTATTGTCTCCACATGGTTAGCCTGGAATCAGCATCCTCGGCAGGAGAAAGGGCCTTCAGGAGCTGGCCAGATCTCGGTCCAGCTAGGAGGGAGTGGGTCGGCCCGTAGATCCATTAGCTCCTGTCAAGAGTAATGTCTTTGCTGCAAAGGGCCATATTTAGCAGGGTCCCTGGCTCCTGGCGACATCCAGGCGCAGACGGGTTTGCCTTTGGCAACTATTAAGCCACTTGTTTTCCTTCAAAAACAAGTAGAATATCTCTCTGTTTAGTTGTGTGTAATGGGTTTTTGCGACTTGACCTTTACTACTTTATTTTACTTCTCATTCGGTGAGCAGAGCTGTCTATGGTACTGTTGCAACAATAGGCTGCAGCCTAGCTTTGTGTACCTATGCTACACTGCCCTTTTATCTTTTATGGACAGCCCAATGTTTACCCCCCCTGAATTTGACAATCTTTCCAGTCCATTGAAGATATGTTATGTTTTATGTTTTGATCAGCAACAGCACTGTGTTCCAATGTCAAGGGACAACCAAAGTGCATTGCCTATTTCTCAATCCAAGCCTTATTGACTGAACGTGGTGGCAGTGTGAATTTGATCAGGGTCTCAGTGCTTTATAACTGTAGCCCGTGTGTGAATACTGTATATCAGTTCTCCCCTGCAAAAGGTAATTTTAGCCCCAATAACTGTTGACACTTGATTTCCTTTATGTCTGAGACTTGCACGAAGGGTGACTGGATGAATGTGAGAGGATGTGTGGTTTGAGTGGACCAGTGAGTGCTAGTTATTCTGTATGTGCGCGTGTGTGCATGTGCCTGTGCGTGTGCGCGTGAGTGGGTTTGTGTGTGTGTGTGTGTGTGTAATGGAGGTCAACTTTCTGCTATGCTTGGACATTTTAGTTTGGGTGTACACATTTTGTCCAGCTCACAGAAACCTTTTTACTTGCTGAGTCGAGGTGATATCCAGCCCATTCCCTTTGTCTTTAGTGTATGCTTCTCCAACTTTGGAGAAACTCCCCACTCCCTCGAGTGCGTTATTGTGGCCATCTCACCTAGCAGTGGGTCCAGAAGTAAGATAGTACACATCACACCTGAGCCATCCAAAACTGGTCTTTCTAAGGGCACTGAGTAAGGAGCCTGAGACGTCATGGCCATCTACAATATGCTTAGGCTTTCCTGTTTTCAGTTTATATTTTTGATCAATTCTGGTGGAGGGTTTTCAGTGTTTTCAAGTGATTTCAATACCTTAAAAAAGACAGTGGTTATCAGTGGTTACACATTTTCACGCCATTAAAAACAACAGAAACAGTGTTTTTCCAGTGTTTGTGGAGCGTTTTGCCTTTATTATTGCTTGCTTTCTGCACTGATAGTGCATGGTATATAGGCCGGGTATGTACAGTGTATACAAGGTCTAAATACATTTTTGCAAATCAAACTTATTGTAGTACACCATACAACACTTCTTCAGTGAGTCTTTGGTCATGTGCGCTCACTCTTTCCTTCTCATGTAAACTTTTTTTCTGTGAAAAGTCCCTCTCAACATTGTCACTTGAGACTGGCTACACCAAAACAGCCAGTACACAATTTGCTAACTCTGTCCACTGACATGGCTTTCCATGCCAATACTGGTGCACTTGAAAATTGCGATTCTCTGGGCAGGTTCTGCAACATTTGCGTTAAAGTGGGCGATTATGCTCTCAGTTATTGAAGCGGTCAAAAACGAAGCAGCACGTTTGAAACTACAGAGAAGATTCCCTTTACGGAAGGGATCTAGAACTTGTACAGAGTAGCACAGTGAGGTTTCATTGACTTCAAATGCCATGGTTGGTGAAGGGACATTTCTATTCATCATTTCAAGCTATTCACTAAGCACTTCAGGTCTGGTATCAGTTTTGACAGGGCATTAAACAACTTTTTCATGTAGGTAGCTGAATCAGTGCAAATACAAACAATATCACTTCAATCTTTGTTGAACTTCGAAAGAACCTTTTTGCAGCAGCATTTCAAGTGACACAGCGTTCCATGTTTTCCAAAAATCTGGTGTAATGTTTTCACCACTATCCCAGATGTTTGGTGATAGCACTCTTTTCACATATACTTGTCACTAAACCTTGCATTGAATGTTTAAAGCCTGAGGTGTTGGCAATTCACCTACTATCAATACTGACTCATTAGAAACGGGCGGTTGATGTATCAGGGGTTTTACCCATTCACTGTGGGTAAATGTGATGGCTGATATTGGGAAAGATTCTTATGAAGCCAGCCATTTTATCTATCGGTGAAAGAATCAAACACAGCCAACATTTGAAGTATGATTTTGATATTTCCTTATTCTATACAGTTTATAAAATGATTAAACAAGACTTAAAACATGCTTCTAAGCCTTGCAATTTTAGACCAAAGACCACATAACTGAAAAAATCAAAAGGAAGTAGAAACAATATTTTAGTGACATCCCTAAACAACCAAAACTCAAGCAGAATAATGTTAGCCCAGTCTTTCTTGCTGCTACCTTGTATAACAAGTTACATTGTATTCGGCCCTTCAGAAAGAAAAAAAATTACTCTTTCACTCTCTTTTTCCTATCTTTGAATGACGTTTACTTTGTGGTTGTGCTTGTGTTTTTTCATTGGTTATATATTTACACTGGTGAGGGCTATTTTCCTCTCAGTGGGGTTTTATCAGTTATTATAGGTTTAAACTAAAACCGGACAGCCTAATTATGCTCCTCCGAAATTAGGATAACCACAGGGTTATAAATTCTTGCCCTCGCTGTTAGTACTTAGCTCATCTCGTGGACTGGATACTGAAAGGACTTAAACGCCTCTGTAAGGAAGGAAGACATTGTACCAAAAATGGAACCTCTGCTGTTTATTCTCCCTCTATGCTTGGCCCAAGTCTGGAAAAGCATTTGGAGTTGCCCTGCTGCAGTGGAACATAATCCTTGCCTGCAAAAGGATCTGCACTGTCTCTGCTAAAAGTGACCTGACTCCCACGGAGATAGTCGTTGGGCCCAAATAATTGGACAAACTGTTAAGGACAGCTTGAGAAACTGGGCATGCCCCGGGGTCACTTGGTTGCCAAGCCCAGCTGCCCATGAGTACTAAAGTTTATTGATTGGGTTGATGGCCTAATCCATTGCTTGCACTCATATATCCTTCTTTAGCCTCAAAAGGACCTGGAGAGACCATCTTTACACCTCTGGCTTGGTGTCTGGTCCTACAGGGTGTAGGAGATTGTTCAGCTAACAGAACTGTTTAAACCATCTCTCTAACCCTTATGATTCTGGAAATAGTACTAGTCAAGGTTCTACCTTAAGAGACAATGGTTAACCTCAGGCTTTTGGGTGTACTGCCACTGGAAAATCGGTACTACAACCAGTATATACAAACATAAAAGCCCCTATGGGAAAAGCTAACCTTAGAACATTAGAGGGAACTGACCCACCATTTGTCTTCTGTTTGATCTCACTAGCCAAAGTGACCATATTGCCCTTAACTAGGATCTGGAGTACAGTAAATCAAATGTGCCCCTAAATGGACACTTTTGATCACACGGTGGGCCACCAAGGACATCATCAGGTGCACTAAAGGTGTTTTGTTGTGAGTGTAGATCTTGCTGTTTTGGTTGGCAGTGGGACAGGCAAGGGTTAGAACGTGTCTAGTTTTAGGTGCCTGCTTCTGTTCCACAACTGGGAATACTTGTGGGGGATGCAGTTTTAAATTCTCTGAATCTTTTGGCTATCTCAGGACTGTACATCAGAATAGAAGTGGATTACCGTTATCCCTAGTTGTGTCTTTTCAGTGACTTTCTAGTGTGTGTAGAGTCCAAGGGACCCCAGAGGTAGGCAGAGGTTAAAGTTAGATAGAACCTTACTCTCTAATTGTGATAGAATGGTCGAGCAGTAAGGCAGTATCAGAGGACAGTGTTAAGCATCTGATGTACACACTCAAGTCAGCAAATTAATTCACACACTCAATAACTGAACTCTAGGCCAATTGTGTTTGTATAAAAGTATATACTGTTTTATTTTTGGAACCAAGCAAGCCTGGCACAGGTAAGCATTAAATACTTTTCAGTAATAAGTCACTGGATATAGAACAGTTTGAAAATGCAATAGCAATTATACTTTGTTTGATTAACAGGGGATGTAGTAGGTTGCAACACTTACATTGAAATTAATAGGCTTTTTCAGTAAATTGAAGGTAAGTTATTTTTTATGTTACTTTTCGAACTCGTTGCTGGATACCTATATTCAGCACTGGTACATTTCCTGGAAACAGGTAAGTAATTACGTTTTGGTTATTCGCATGATTTTGAAAGAATATTTGTAGATTTCAAAACTCAACACTTAGTCGTTTTTTGGAAGAAAAACAGTGCATTAAAATGAATAGGCTTTTTCAGTAAATTACAGGTAGGTCACGTTATACGTTACTGTTCTTACTCAGTGCTGGATACCTGGATTCAGCACTGGGACATTTCCTGTAAACAGGTAAGTAAATACATTTTGGTTATTTGAGCGATTTTTAAAGAATATTTTGGAAGAAAATTGTCATTGTTATCCTAAGGAGGAAAAACAAGTCAATGGTTCACAGAAGTAATAGACTGTGGAAGTTCAGGTTCTGGGGTTAGACTCAGGGGGCACCCAGGGTCAGTGATGCACTGTTGTTGCACCCTCAGCGGCACTAGGGTGGCAGGGTGCAGAGTGTTGAGGCCCAATGTTATCCAATGGGGGATAGGGGGCCTTCGGTTGGTGGCTGCTGGCAAGCAGGTCATTGGGTTGTGAGAGCAACGCTCCTAGGGGTAAGGTCAGGGCAAATGGGGAAACAAAGTAGCACAAAAGGTGCACCCTCAGCGGCACTGGGGCGGCCGGGTGCAGGGTGCTGTTTCGACTTCGGGTGCCCTGTTGTTTTCTATGGGGAACCTCCGGTTTGCAAAAGCACTGCAGGCGGGCAGACCAAGGACTTCTGGGTGCGACCACCACTTGTAGAGGTAAGTTGGGAAGTTAAGGGTTGGTTAGGCACCGTCAATTTGGGCACACAAGGCCGTGGGGCGTCGGGTGCAGGGGTGCCTTTTGGGGTCGGATCTTCTTACCAGCTCCTGGTCTTGGTTAGGGGGGCCTTCAGGATTTAGGCTGCAGGCAGGTCAGGGGTCGCTGGATCTTGGGTCAGGATCGCCGGGGTGACCTCCTTGTGGTGTTTTTCCACCCAAGCCGGGTACAGCGGGTGCAGAATGGGCTGGATTCGCAATCTCTTGCTGGTTCCAGAAGCTGCAGTTTGATCAAATCCGGTGTTCACGGGAGATGCAGTCTTTAGAAGTGAAGGCAGGCAGGTCCTCGGGGTTTATTGAGGTTGCTGGCTGCAGGACACACCGGGATTTCGCAGGAGCAGGTTCGAGGGGGCGACAGGCCAGTAGGGCTGGGGCCAAGTCAGTGGGCGTCGTCCTCTTGTTAGCTCTGCACGGCTCTTCAGTCCTCCTTCTTATCTTCTTTCTTGACTCTTGTCTGGATATGAGGAATCAAGGTTCAGGGTCCCCCTTAATACTAGATTAGGTAGGTAAGGGCGGGAACCAATGAGTCCCTTCCCTGAGGTGGGTACACCCCCTATTGTGCCAAACTCCAGTGGGAGGAGTGCAGGAGCCTGTCTCTGGTTGGCTAGGTCCCCCCATCCTCAAGATGGCGGGGACTCAGTTTTGCTTCACCTCGCCTCCCCCACCTGAGGGGTGGAGTTGGCAGAGGTGGGCACAGCTCTCTTCCTCACTTGTTTTTCCCCCTGGTTCTCCCGCCCAAAGTAGGGGGAAGAACCAGTGGGAACCTGTTGCTGAAAGCAGCAATTGGTCTGGAGAGGCTCACGTTTCGGCATGCCTTTGAAGCCTCTCTTTCGTGAACCCTGCCCATCCTGGGGAGGAGGCTTGGCACCTCGTTCCAGGATGTGCATTGTTTCAGGTCCCGAGAGCAGCAGGCTCTCGACCCAGGGGTCCAGAAACATGTCTGTTGGTGGCCGCCTAAGCATCCACTCAGCCAGGTCACTAGGAGTTGGTCGAGTTTCAGGGGGCATCTCTAAGATTTATTTATTTATTTATTTACTTGAGTTTTATATAGCGCTGGCTTGACCCGGAGGTATCAACGCGCTTTACATGAGGATAGTTACATAGGTTACAAATTACACATTATTACAGAAGGTACAACAGTTAGTTACATCCGTTGGTTCTTGGCGTGTAGAGGGGTAAGGGGGTAATGTAAAAGGGTGAGGGGGGAGATTAAGTGGAGTATAGGCATAAGGATAGACAAAGCAGGTATGTGGAGAGGAATTTAGGGGAGAGAGGAAGGGAAAAAGGGAGGTTGCCAAATAATGAAGGAGGGAAGTGGAGGTGGAGGAAGTGGGGGAAGTGACTATGTCTGGCGTCTGTCTGGCTGGGAGACTGTTCCCCGTGGGACAGGGATCCTTCTCAGTCCTCAGTTATGTGCGATTCCCATTGTCATGGTGGGTCGCTCAGACTCCAGGGCATAAATGCTGGATCCCTCCCCAACGAGGGGAGAGGAGTGCTTTGGTCACTGGCACACTCTGAAAATGAAGGAGGGAAGAGGTGGGGAGGGGGTAGGAAACCCAGTGGGAACACAGTGTCCAACGTCCGGCTCGGCTCCTAGTGTTAAGGGGATAAATCCCAGTCTTCCACTATGTAGGTCACCTGTGTCAATGTGGACTCTCTCAGAGGGGTCTCTGAGACTCCAGGGCAAACATGCTGGATCTATCCACAACAAGGAGAGTAAGAGTGCTTTGGACAAGGGCATAGTTAAGGGAGCCATTTGAAGGAGTCAAGCTGGCAACATCTGCCAGTGTTGCTCGGCACAGAAGTAAGTATATTAGAAAAGGTTTATATAGCGTTGGCTTGACCTGGAGGGGGTATCAGAGAGCTTAACATTTGGAAGGGGTACAGTGGGTTATATGGTTACATAAGATGCTGGTGCATAAACATAGCGTCTAGAAAAGAAACATGATTTTAAAATTACATCAGTTACTTAGTACATTTAAAAAACAATAGAGAACAAGTTCTATGGATCATGAAGGGAGGGGGAAAGTAAAGGGGATTAGAAAGCAGATCTGGTCTGGCATTACATCAGATTCCGATACATCAGTTACTATAGTAATTAGAGAGCAGCAAAAACAAGAACAATGGAGCAGAGGGAGTAGATGGTGAAAGAGAAAAGGGGCATTTTACATGAGGTTAAACAGTGATTTAAAAAAGTTGCATGAAATTACAGTTACATCGGTTACTGGAGGAATAAATGGTCCATATGGCGGAGGAGATGCTGTCCAAGTGGCTTGGAACACTCTGGAAGTTAAAGGCAACCACAATATGGGGGGACCAGGTCAAGGATCCCCGGGACCACAGTACAAAATGGCTTTGGGCCAAGATTCCCTTTGTTGTGCATTTTACATGAAATCCAACACTGGCATCCGTGTGGTTTTAATGTGTTGAGGAGTTTGATACCAAACTTCCCAGTTTTCATGTAGCCATTATGGTGTTGTGGAGTTCGTAATGACAAACTCCCAACACCATATACTCTTAATGGCAGCACTGCACTTACAGTGCCCATGAATGGACTTAGGTACTGTAGGGGTACAGGGCTCATGCACCTGTACCCTCACCACTGGCATAGGGCAACCAGCTAGAGGGGTGACTGATGTATGCCAGGGCAGTGGTTTGTGGGCATGGCACACAGGGATGTGTGCCATGTCGACTCGTCACTTGGTTCTGCACCAAGACACGCGGCCTGCACAGGCAGTGTGTGGGTATAAAGGTACAGGGCCTCTAAGGGTGGCAAAATAAGTGCTGTAGCCCTTAGAGGTCTTCCTTGATCACAGTGCCCTGGGGACCAGTGGGACCATTTACCAGGGGCTGACCTGTGGCCAGAGATGCCAATTGGATTAGTTTTAGGGAACAAACACAGGCCCTGAGAACCTGATTGGCAGGGACCAAGGGCACACCATGAAAAAGAGCATCAGTCGTCTGGCAAAAAGTGGGGGAGGGTTACTGCAACTGAAACCCACTTTCCTACACTTTCCGCTTTTCATCAGAAACCTAAATGCTTGCATAAGAGACCCAGGTCATCTCCCAAAGGATACTGTTGATCAGAGGGCTCGGTGTATACTGAAATTCTAACCCCTTGTGTACAGGAGCTCTCAAAACATTTTGGTTTTGGAAATTGGGCTGCAGAGAAACCTCTGTCTTGATATTGAAATTTAGTGTTAACTATTAAGTCATGCTGAATTTGAGTCTCTAAGTCCCTCTGCTCCCACTCCCACTTGCAACCATGAGGGAAAAAAGCACGTAACAGGAGTTTGTGATGGATACTTCTAACTGCAGATCGCACCTTGTGATTAACCTTAGGTGATAGACTGGATCCAAAGATGTTTCTCAGCCATTCTCTAAAGCGCCGGTAGGTGTCGTTGGGCTGCTCTGCGTTAGGATAGATCCACCCTGGAAGTGGCTATTTGGGTCGCACAACCTCCACTGCACGCCAGCATTTCTTTTCTTTCTGCACTTTCAAATGCAATTCTGGAGCTCACTTCCTCACCTGACTGACGTTTTTTAATTTTTTAATTTTCACTGCTTTTCCAGTGTGCAGGGGACATGTCTTCCCCAAAACAGATAGGTTTAAACTATGCAAGGATTTGCCACAAACAGATGTTGTGACAGCCTTGTTGTTTGGGCTCCTTGCACAACTTGAAGTTGTGCCGCAATGACCTAAATGAATCAGAAGGCCATCTGGGACTGCAAGGCCAAGTTCTAGGTTGCCAAGCACCGTAGTATGGCCCAATTGAACTTCAGGATGGGAACTGTTCTCTTTCCAGATCGAGGTGATGGTCGCACTTCAGATCCTCATGTAGGTCGAAGAAAAAGGCTCACAAGAAGATGGCTCCCATTCTTCCGGCCACTCTCACCAGGAGAAGTCACATGGACGTAAAAGTACTTCAAGGTTGTGGTCTCAGGCTACAGCATCAGAACAGCGTTTTGAGCCGTGATGGCTGACATCTTGCAAGCGTTCCGGGATGACCTCTGGGCTAACCTTCAACATTCATCCAGTCAGGCCAGGATACAGTGAAATACGTAATCCGACACCACTGATAGTCTAGTTAGGGCAATTGTTACCAGCTTGATGCTTCAGCGACACTCCTGGATAAGCTCTACAGAATTCTTAAGCGATGTTGAGCAATCACTTATGGACATGCCCTTTGCTGGCATCCGTTTCTGTAAAGGCATGGCAGAGTCAGTGTGGAGCTCTTCAGAGAAAGCAAGTCAACAGTGCTTTCCTTCGGCCTAGCACTGCCCCTGCAACCGTTTCTCCAGCAATATCTCCCCTTTCAAAGTTTCAGGACTGGCTTACGCCAGATTTCAGAGGCAGAAGAAACTACATCAGACTTTGCCTCAGCAACATCAGACTGTCAAGCCTTTTGAGGTGAAGGTCAGGAATCCTGCCCATATCACCCATGCCCCCAGGGACAGCAAACTACCCATTCCCCCACCCCTCCCTCAAAAATTGCAGCAAAACCACTTAATTTGCCCATAGCAGCACACATTTACCCGTTTGGAGGATTTATAAGCTATTACCGCCACAAGTGGTAAAGCATCACGTCAGACAGATGGGTACTTCCTTTCCACCCCTCCTACTTTCCACCTACACTTCAAAGGCTTCCAGAGAACCACTTATCCATTCTGCAAAGGGAAGTTCGAACCTTTTATTAAAAGGGGACCATAAAAAGAGTTTTGGCATCAGAAGTCTGGTCTGGCTGTTTCACCTGCCACTTTCTGATGCCAAAGATTCTGGATCTTTGCCATCTGAACTTCATCATACTGAAGGACTAGTTCAAAATGCTCCCCTGGCCAAAGTTCCGTCTGCCCTAGATCTAGGAGACTGGAAGGTGACATTGGATTTGCATGACACTTGTTTCCTCATCTCTGTCCAGCAGTCTCACAGACACTTTCAGTTCCCAGTGCTTTGATTCAGCCTCACCAGTGCCACTCGGGTGCTCTTCAAAGTGATGGTGGCGGATGCCGCCAATCTCTTGAGATTGGGAATACCAGTCTTCCCATACCCAGTGACTGTTTATTTATAGTAAACTCACCTCAAAGTCGTAAATCACCTCCAGACAACGGTCACACCTGACTCCTTTCATTGATCTCTCTTTCATTGTAGCACTTCTGGACACCATGCTGTTCAGAGCATTCCCGTCAATAAACCCAGGATTTCAAACCTTGACCTGGGTCAAAGCAGCTGTTGGACTTCTTGGCCTTCTGCATTCTGCTAGGAGACTTCACCAGGTAGCACATGCCGTCACTGCAGTGATATCTCAATTCTCTGGGCTCAGCGCTTGGGGAACCATTCCTCGGTGTCTGAGGAGTGTGCACAATTTCTGCAGTGGTGGCTGATGAATTGCAATTAGACTGGTGGCAGACTCCTCTCCATACTTCACACAGAGGAAATGGGCATGATGGATGAATTGATGCTGGTTTAGTAGGTAATCTGAGAGAGGTGGAGATCACAGGACCCTTGTCTCTAGTGGAGACCCGCCTCCACATCAACCTGTTTAAGATGTGGGCTATGTTCTTGGCACCAAAAGCGTTTCTCTCCAGTCCTTCAATGGGGAACTAGTATTGGTCCTCACGGACAACAACACCGCCATATGGTACTTCAGCAAACAGAGTGGAGTGGGATCATGGGTCCTGTGTCAGGTGGCCTGCGCCTCTAGAACTGGCTGGGTCATCAGGATATTTCCCTGGTCACACACCACTCGTAAGGGTCTTTAGATGCCGGGGCTGACAAACTCAACCAGCGGTGCTTAGTGGCTTGAAAATGGCAGCTACACTTGTAGTAGTTGCACAGGGAGTCTTTCAACAATGGGGAAAACGTGGGCTCGATCTTTCATGCCGCAAAGATTGTGCAGTGCCCAAACATTTGCGTGTTGGACTTCCTGAGTCAGCTCTCTCTGGGCCGCCTTTCAGTTGAACAGGAGCACAAGACTCCTGTACTCCTTCCAGCCTCTACTTCTGCCCAGAGTTTTGAGGAAAATCAGGAACTACTAGGTCCAAGTTATCCTAGTGACTCAGAGACTTTGTTGTAATCTTAGCGACATATCCAACACTTACAAGCCCAGTTATTTGATGTTCTTCTGTTCTCCTCAGCAGGATGCCTCTGTGGCAACAGTTAAAGGTTGTATATTGGTCTCATCAACCTTTCTATAATTGCCTGATAATTCAGCTCACTTCAAATCACTGGTTTTGATGCATTTTCTGAAAGGGCTGACCCATGATTTCCAGCCAAAATTCTTTATAATGCCTTCAGGTACCTAGATCTGGCTCTCACATTCTTGATGTGCACTCTGATCTAGCCAACACCCAGCTGTCCGCCACAGTTGATCACATTGAAAATGGTGATTTCTCACTGACCCCTCCTCCCTTTTTTGTGAGAGGATTTCCTCCCCATTGAATATCAAGATACCACGCTTGAGAAACGCATACAGAGGTGGGGGTGGACACCGCGCCCACAAAGGCCACGAGAAGACGCCTCGAATCCTTCTAAAAATAAGGTTGTCCCTTCCTTATGTCCTGATGAAGACCTGATACGGTTGCCAATAAATCTGCACCTTACTACAGGGTTGAAACGTCGACGTTACTCCACCAATTGGTCCATACCATGTCTCAACAGAAAAAAGGAATAATTATACTGTTGTAGAGTATAGATGTAAAACGTTGGACCGATGTTTCCGTTTATATTTACATAAAACCGTGTCAGTAAACAGTCACTTTAATCACTGATCACCTTTACTCACTTCAGCACTGTTCACTGCTATTACATTCTCAGTTGTTTGTGGACAACCGAATTTCTATGCTTGAAGTAAGACTTGCAAGGTGACGAAATAATAACAACCTTGTTAAAACTATATTTTGTGGTGTGTGTTCTTCACATGAAAATGTTTCCATGATTAACAATGTGAAATATACTAAGAGTACCAAGTATAATTTAACTGAACTAAGAAATTGCTTTGAATTCCGACAGAACCATTGTTTGCAAGGAACGTATTACCCAGGTTCTGAGGGTCACTGGGTCACCCCATTAAAATTAATAGTCTGAAAATGTCAGCTTCTAAAAGATTGTGTTGGCTCCTATATATTATTGCTTGTGAACCAAGGTGTGCTTTGACCAAAAAACAAGTCTCCTTAGCACCACCTTCTAATCCTCAATCTGCATCTTCAGGCATAGCAGACTCAAGTAGTCCAATGTAGGCTTTGCTTGCTACTGAGAGGTACACGTTGTGTATTGCTTGGAGTAGCTGTGCTCCCCTTCCCTGTTTCCTTTTTGTTGTTATTCCTATTTTTCTGAGAGTGATCTTGACAATCATGCAAGTCTACTGGTGGAGGTTGTACATTTTTCTTTTATTGTTATCGGAGAAATTCGGACTAGGGCTCACCCTTAATGTACCCACTACTTTTGCTGAACATGAACTGTGGGATGAGCAGGGTTGGTGGCAGCAAATTGGTAGTCCAGGATGTGAGTCAGTAGGCTTCCTCCCTGTAGGGGTAAATAGCCATTCCCCTAACTGATGACGCTTCCTTTCCTTGTGTCTTGTGTGGGGCTGTGTTCATCTGTCATTCATGTGTATACGTTGAATGATGGGGTCTTTTGGACCCGAAGTGTGCTTTTGAAGGTGGTGGTTTTCCTTTGGAAGTGTGGATTTGTCTAGTCCGGATATACCTGCTTATACACATTCCTTTCATGATCTCCTCTCCAAAAAACAGTTGTTCCTGGTAGATGGATGAGGCTGCTAGTACGTTCCTTTGTATAGAGTAGTTTTTGCCCTTCGTGAGTGAAACCCAGCAAGCCTGTCCTTTTTCTTTGTCTTCAGTCTCCAAGGCAAAGAGCCTAGATGTGGAGCTCTTAATCCTATCCATCTCTTGCACCTCCGGAGCCAGTATTTGGTAGACTAGTTACAGTCCGAGGACGCCAGATAGTCCTCTCATCTTGAGACAAGCACCTTCAAGACTCCTACTTTTTCTCAAACCTAAGTATTTGGGAATTCCCTTATGATACCTTGCTGCTGTCACCTGACAGCAGACTGAGAGCTTACCAGGCTTTTCTGGGAACTGTACTTTTCCTGCCTTAATACCAGGAAGACCTGTGCAAGGCTCAGTTGACTGGAAAATGAGTTTGGAGGACTTGGTAATGGGCTGGGAATGCCCATGAGATACCCACTGATAATCTAACAAGGCGAAGGAAGAATGAAAGAACTGCAACATCTAGTTCTGGAGCTGCATTATTACCTGTCTTGAGAGAGCTGTGAGCATAAGCGACACTGATCCATCTCATACCTAAAATGTCCTGTATCTCCTCTCCAGCTGTAGAAGGGGTAGTAAGCAAACCATCTGGATACCCACGGCATTGAGTTGTGGTCTTTTGGCAGGATTGAACAATCTTTCTAGCACATACAGTTCCAGCAGTAAAAACTGAATAGAACCCTGTTGAAAGATTGTCCTGCATCCTTGATATTTATCCCTTGCACAGCCAGGAATACCATATGGGTGAAAGTCCCTCACAAGAGACGATTTGAGTTCAGAAGATCTCATAGTTGACCATTATAAAAAGTTGACTAGTGCCCCACATAATCACATGTAGCAAATGTTACAGAAAATCTAATTTGATGATTTCATTTTTCTCTATTCCTGTTGAACATTACTTTCTTTGGTTCGAGGCAATGGCTGTGCTTTATTTAAGTTCATGCTTAACTGTACTTTACTTTTTCTTTTAACTTTGTATTGTAGGGCTGCAATGAAAATGGCCAACCTCGACCATGTATTTGATAACATGTTTACCAATCCTAAAGACACTCATGGGGTAAGAATTGTGTTTTGCTCTTTTGAATACTTTTTATGATTTTGGTCGAATTAATTTATTGCAATATCTGGTGTGTGTAGGAGGCTGGCTCAGTATATGGTGTACACCTGTTGGTGCGATTCACCCTGCACTGATTGCAGACAACCCTTAGTGATAGTGTAAGAGGTCCCTGATAACCTAAGCTCTCAAGTGGTAGCTGTGGAGAGCAGTTAAGGCTTGCTTATTCAGGAGGGTGTAAAGTGGCTGCATTTACAACACAGTCAGTCAGTGAAGATTACACAAGAAAGAACCACACTAGCTGCATTGATTAGTTTATTACCGCCTCTGGCTGCTCCTGCTTCGAAATTTGACTACTTTAAAAAATCTTTTGGTAATAGAAAGCACAATTAAGCTACCAGCATTTCTGCGCTCTGCGAAGCTACCTAAAAAGACAAGGTATAAGGTTGTGAATACAATTGCTATCAGTATACAACAGTTTCATAAAGTTTACAACATTCCATTATGCAACACATTTATTTCGCTTAAAGACTGTGAGTTGTGGGGTCTCCAGGTTTCACAAAAGCTACTGCAGTCCTATAACTGGTTGGGATTTTGTAAACTGGGATATTTCTACAATGGTACCAATCTGATATCGTGGGAGGCATTCGCATTTACATTGTGTACCTCAGAGGGGCGATCTCCGGTTAAGTTATAGACAGATAACTTGTTTTCTCATGAATAAGTATAAAATAATCAACGAGAGGGAAAGAATCATTCTAAAATAAGCCCTAGAGTTTAAGTGGTATTGGTAATTGGTATTGATTACTACGATAGGGTTCAAATTAGAATCTCGTTGAGACAATGCTTTAAAAAATTGCTCAGGAAAGTAACTGCTGGGTTAATTTTAACGAGTGGTAATGAGGGTGTAAATTTGGGGCTAGGCACTTCTGGCGGCTGATTTTAAGAGAATGTCCTTCCTTTCGAGGTGGCTGGTGTATCATACCCCCCTCAGACTACACAAATGGTTTCCATAGCTGATGAACAAATGTTTTATATGTAATCTGGTGAGGGCAGGCAATTGGACGCACATATTCTTTACATGTCCCAAACTACAATATTTCTGGGAAGAGATGTTTATGTTCATTAGCAATTGTATGTCTATGGTTATTTTACCTTCCTCACCGCTGGCCCTTTTTGTTTTTTCTCATGCAACTACTCAGCTGCCAAAGTTTAGGCAATATTTTGTTTTTGCTGCTATAGCAGTAGCTAGATCTCTGGTGTTGCAAACCTGGAGATCTCAGAAGGTGCCTACAACGGGACAGTGACTCTCCAAGTTAGCCTGGACCTACCAATTTGAAGAGGCATAAGCAAAGAGGGTTGGGGCGTTTCGTAGATTCAAGATAACGTGGAAGGGCTATGCTCGGGTTTCACGCTTAGATGAAAATGTGTTAGGCAGGCTATTTTTTGGGTAAAGAAGAAATGTGAGGTTTTATTTCATGTTGTGCCTGCTTTTTAGTTGTGTTCCGAGGCCAGTTTCTTCCCTGTGTCGGGCTTTTTAGAATGCTGGTTATATTATATGTGAATCTGTTGTCTCTTGAAATATGAATTTAGGTATTATGAAAGTTTGGTCCTTTTTAATATAGCATGTTTACCATTCATTCATTTCATGTTTACTGTGTCTACTATGTCTGTTATCTATGCTTAATAAAAAAAATGTTAAAAAAAGAAAGAACCACACTAGTTTATAGAAAACCATGTTGTGTTTCTAACCCATCTACACTACTACTACTTTGGTATATCTCCTACCCAGAGATATCAACACTCAAGAAAAGATACTTCAAAACAGGTAAGTAAAGCACATAAAATACATGGACCCCTGTGGAGGGGCGGGTCAAATCATATAGTAAGTAAATAGAATGCGATGTGAGTACCCAAACAAGACTAACACTTAAGAATCTGGAGGCCAGGGGATTTATGGAACCACCACAAGTAAGTAACTAGTAGTCTCTAGGCGCCTGTGTGCAAAGGTGAGACCCAGGGTCAGTGTCCCTAGGATGACACAGGAACTTTGCATTTGGAGTTTTTAGGTTTCAGGACCCTTTCCAGAGGAAATCCGTTGTAAGAAGGAAGGTTGGCGAGCAACCCTACCCTGGATACCCAGAGAAGCAGGATACCTACACCAGGGTGCCCAGATGTATAGGTGTCGCAACCACTCGAAGTCAATGGGGATCTTCTGAAGTCCAGCTGCTACCGTGACCCATTGTCCAGGCTGGCAGAACCCAATCATGGATTCTGGGCGAGGAGCACATGAGGAGAGTGGAGACAGAGTCCAAACCAATCAAAGTCGTCCAGAAGAACAATGCCCACCCTCAGCACAGATTAGTACACTGTTTGCTGTTTTCTAATAGAGAAAATAATGTTGCATTTATTCAGTCTAGTGTGTGATTTATTTATTTATTTTTTATTTACTGCCAGTCTGAAAATTTCATCTTAAATAAGATTGTGTGAGCACCTATACATTATTGCTTGTGAACCAAGGCATGCTTTGAAAAAAACAAGTCTTCTTAGCACCACCTTCTTATACACATTCTGTATCTTCAGGTATGGAAACTTGGAGTTGCAGCTGTGAAGACCAGGCGGCATGTAGTAACAAAAGAGCCGTCCACAAGCTGTCCCATAACGGTTGACAAATTGCAGGCGGGTCAATGGCCAGTAGGACCACCAGCGCACGCCTTGGCAAATGCAGCAAGCGCGTTGGAGGAAGAAATGCTTAGTTTCAGACCAGTAAGGTCTGAGGGACTCCCCCCACCACAGGTAAGTCAGGGCTGGCCCTCTGCAAGCAGGGAAGCCATCAGGAATCAATTGAAGACCCTGGGGCTCCCTCTGGCAGCAGGCAAAGGAAGACCCGAGGAGGCGTCAGCAGAACAGCAAGGATGGAGGCCCACGTCACAGGCGATGCAGTGAGGATGTTGCTTTTGAAGCAGGTTGATGCTTGAGGCTCGTGCTTCTTGGAGTTCGGAGACTTCGGACTGGATTGTCAACAAGCCTTGGCAACAGCAGACAAACGCGGTGCACAGGGACACAGTTCCAGCAGCTCCACCAGCAATTGCAGTCTTCCAAATTGCACAAAAGACAGGTCAGGCCTAGGAAGAACTTCCAAGCCTCCACCTGTGTTGTAGAGCCTTGAAGAGTCCATGAGACAGCAGGATCTACAGACCGGTATTCGATGTTGAGGTGCCTATGGCTGTATGGGAGTGACTCCTTCACTCCAAGGGATATTTCTTCCAGCTGTCCTTGATGCATACAAAGTCCTTGTGACTCTGAAGGATCACGGCCACAGATGTTGCAGAGCATGGAGACAAAGTTGCAATAGCAGCCTTCCAACCAGGAGCAGTCTTGTCTTGCGCCCGGCACAGCCGACAGCAGAGTCAATGTCCAGGAGCAGAGGAGTCTTCTGGAGGATCCTGAAGATGAGTCTTGCAGAGGAATCGTTGTTCCAGACAAACCTCACAGTAGGCCTTAAGTAACCTATGAAGTAGGTTTGACAGCTTCTGCAGTGACCCATCTATCGGGCAGAGGGAGGGTCAGGGACGCTACCCTGATGGACTGACCAGTCAGATGCTCCCAGGGGCCTCTGCTTATCTTACTTTCAAGATGGCAGAATCAAGTTGCCACCTGGTGGAGATCTGGGCACCTCCCTAGGGGAGGAGCTAGACAGGGGTTTGTCACTCCTGTGTCCTTTGTGTGGTTTCGTGCCAAAGCTGAACTGGAGAGAACCGGTTTATGCAAGAAGGGCACCAAATGTGCCCTTCAAGGCAATCTGGTGGTGCTCGGAAGCACCCCACTCTAGCCCAGAGTGGGCTCTGAAGCACCCCCTACCTAGCCCAGAGACCCCTACACTCTTCTATACAGGAAATCCTTTGTTCTGCCTTCCCCTTCCTGAGTTAGGCTCATCAGCAGGAGGGCAGAAAAGTGTCTGGGATGGAGGCAGCACTAGCTTGTAACGAGACCCTGCAAGGCTACACAGGCAGTAATCGGGGTGTCCTCTAAGGAGCCCCCTCAGTACATAGTATCATGAAACTAATACTGGAATTGATGTAGTTGCATGATTCCAACATGTGTGATACCAAACATGACCAGGCTTGGTGAAGCCATTATGTAGTTGGATATCTTGAGTTTGCCAGTATCCACTACATATCTTAAAATGGCTTCTAGCACTTAAAAAGCCTAGAAACTGTAGTCCTGGGTTTGTAGGTGTGCCTCTGCTCATACAGAGGCTTCCTCACACTTAGAACCATGCACCCTGCCATTAGGCTTCACGGCCTACCTAAGGGGAGACTTATAGTTTTTAACTGCAGTGACTGGGATATAAGGTGAACTTTATGTTCAAGGCGTGTGGGCTATCGATCACATGCTTTGCTTACTCCTGCCATCTAGTGTTGGGTCCGAATGTTTGCAAGTTGTTTTTCCTCTATAAAAAAGTCTTTCCAATCACGAGATAAGGTGACTCCTCCTTTCCGGGATAGTGCGCATGGGCATAGACTCCATTGTTCGATTGTTTTTTTCCGCCATTGGGTTCGGACGTGTATTGCTGCGCTCAAGTTCGAAACCGTTCCCCTCGGTGCACAATCCACTTACCCTCAACGGTAATGTTGTCGGATTCCAATCTTCGTGTATCGTACCGGTTTATAAAACTCTTTTTGATCGAGAAATTCATGGAAGGCCGTTGTACCGTGCTGCGTCTGTCCACCTCGCAGTCCATTGATCAAACTCCATTTAAATTCTGTCCCAGGTGCAACGCAAAGATTCCGCGCACCAACTCACACGAAGTATGCAACTTGTGCTTATCCCCAGAGCACAACAAACAGGACTGCGGCCCGTGTAGATCTTTTCGATCGAAGAGAACACTCCGTGACCGTCTGGCTCGACGTCACAAAATGCAAAGTTAAAACATCGGCTCCATTCCAGACCTCTTCGGAGAAGATTCTGAACAAGAGAATTACGACGCACAAGGATCTGAGGAAGAAGGAGAACAGGAGGAGGTCATTTCCGTCTCATAATCCGGTTCCGATATGCACAAAGCAGTTCCGCAAGGTCAGCGCCTCCCTTGCCCCAAATTCCAAGTCAGCTCAAAAAAAAGGCTACGGCTCCACCTCCGCCTTCGGGCCAAAGTCTGCACCGAGAATTTTTTCCAAAGCCCCGCCTTCCGGCCCAGCACCGGAACACACAAAAGCCTTCCGGCTCTGGATCGAGCCGAAACCTTCCGCCTCAAAACTGAAACCAATCTCGGAGCCGACTCCTTCAACACCAAAATCGAAAGCTGCTTCAGATCTGAAAGCTTCGCAACTGAAAACACCGCCACCGAAAATCTTAGCACCGAGACACAAAATTGCTCCTTCACCACAACATGAGCCCTGTTTCGACGTCCCGACTTCGAAACTGGACCCAAAACAGAAAGAACTATTAACCCTAAAACTGGAAGCATGTTGGTACTAACCCTACTCCTCCTTCTCCTCCTCTATCACCTCCTTCCCCACAAAACAAAAATGTATTGATAACACCTACTAATTCACCACAAACAACTGATGATCAGGATGATGGTGATGGGGAGATACTATACCTGCAGACCCCTGGACGGATTACTATACTGATTCACCCACAGATAATGATCCTGACCTTTATCCTAAAAAGCCTTCTCTACCAGATGATAATGTAGGTAATATAGAGCTATTAAATGGGGCTGCTGAATATCATGGGGTTCAATTACATAAAGAATCCCTAGAGGAGGACTTTCTCTTTGAGACCCTTAGTACTTAACAAGGATCAAGCTACACACTCCTGATGCTCAAAGGTATTTTGACGACCTATTTAAAACCTGGTTCGTGCACGCATTCCCACCCCTAGAATAGGCAAACTCACAAATGTCAATTTATAGACACCTCTGGGAAAGGAGTAGCCGCTAATATCCAGGCCCTTCTAGCCTAGTACGACTGAGCGCACTGGGGCGAAATAGAGCAATTGCTCCAATTTCTACCAGATGAACATAAATCCAAAGCTCAAGACTTAATACAAGAAGGGAAGCACATCTCTAATTCGTCAATTAGGTGTGTCAACACTGCAGCTAAGGCTATTAATACCAGTGTTTTATTAAGAAGACATGCCTGGTTAAGAGTTTCAAGTTTCAAACCCGAAGTCCAAGCTTCCATTCTGAACACAACGTTCGACAATCAACATCTCTTTGGTCCCATTGTAGACACCTCCTTAGAGAAAATGAAAAAGGACATAAATGTTGCAGAATCTATAGGAGCCGTACAGTTCCCGTCCTGTCTGCTTTCCTTTTGTCACTCTTATCGCAGGGGTCAAAAAGTATCTCGTCAGACACTGCCTCTACACCATACAAAGGCAAAAATCAGTCCACTTCTTCAAAAGGTTTCTTTAGAGGAGGGTACTGAGGCAACAACAGGAAGGGTAGGCATAAAGGTTCCACAACACTTACCTCCCCCCTCACCTAACAAATAGTGACTTGCCTCTACTTTCCCCCAATTATTCAACACCTGTCAGGGGACATCTTTCACAATTCCTCCCTGTCTGGCAATCAATAACTACAGACAAATTGTTGCTAAGAATTATCCAATTTGGATATTGCCTGCAACGTACCAACAATCCTCCGAATATTCCCCCACGATAACACAAAAATGTCACCACAGCATCTACACCTCCTCAAAAAAGAGGTTCAGTCTTTTTGACTAAAGGGAGCCATAGAGCCCGTTCCGCTACACTATCAAGGGTCGGGTGTGTACTCCCTATACTTTCTAATACCCAAAAAGGGCGGCTCTCTCAGGCCCATACTAGACCTCAGAAAACTAAATTATTACATACAATCCGATCATTTCAACATGGTGACACTTCAACAAGTGCTCCCACTTCTACTGCAAGGCGACTTCATGTCTACTCTAGACTTAAAGGATGCATATTTCCATATTGCAATATATCCTGCGCATAGCAAATATCTGAGATTTGTGATAGCGGGGCAAATTACCAGTTCAAAGTGCTTCCTTTTGGAGTCATCACTGATCCCAGAGTATTTGCCAAATGCTTGGCAGTAGTCGTTGCTCACCTGCGAAGACAACCCATTCATGTCTTCCCATACTTGGAGGACTGGCTCATCAAAGCCAGCACTTACCCAACGTGTCTCCAGCACACTCAGTTAACACTCCAGTTACTGCATTGACTGCAGTGTACAGTAAATGTGTTCAAGTCTCCTCTCCATCCTTCCAACACACAAACCTATTTGGGAGCCACTTTAGATACTCAAAAAGCTCTAGTTTGTCCCAGTGCAGCCAGCATTCGCAATTCTAAGGCTCTAATCGCTCAGTTTCAGCCCAACCACTCGCTATCAGCTCAAGTTTGCAACTACTGGGAATGATGGCATCTTGCATTATGATTGTTCCTCATGCAAGGCTTCACATGTGTACCCTTCAACAATGCTTAGCGAGTCAGTGGAACCAGTTGCAGGGTCAATTAACCTATCTAGTATTGGTAAACAGCTGCACCCATCGCTCTCTATGCAGTGGTGGAACCCACAAAATCTGTCCAAAGGGTGGCCCTTCATCGACCCTGTTACACTAGCGGTTCGGAAGCTCAGGCAAACATCCCTCACACTAATCCTAGTAGCTCCCACATGAGCCCGACTTCACAACCAGGTTGGAGCTGTCAGTAGTTCCACTTCAAAAGCTGCATCTCACATCCAGTCTCCTCACTCAGAGCCATGGAGATATAAGACATCCAGATCCCAAAGAGCTCAACTTAGCGATCTGGCTCCTGAAGTCATAGTTTGGTTATCTGAATCTTACACCAAACTGTATGAACATCATAAAAAAGGTCAGAAGGCCTACTACAAGAGCTTGTTATGCAGCAAAATGGAAACAATTTGTTATCTATTCTAATAATAACAATATCAATCCTTTGGATGCTTCCATACAAATTATCATCTTTTATTTATTACACTTGCAGCACTCAGAATTAGCCTACACATCCATCCGCTTTCATCTCTCTGCAACAGCTGCATACCTACAAAATAAACAGCGCTTGTCTGTTTAGAGTACCAGTTATCAAAGCCTTTATGGAATGATTAAAAAGGGTAATACCCCCAAGATTTCCACCTGCCCCAGTGTGCAATCTTAACATAGTCCTTACACAATTAATGGATCCACCTTTTGAACCATTGCATTACCTCACTGAGGAGAGTGGGTGAGCTATAGGCACTAGGCATAGAAGAACCCTTTTTCCAGCTTGACAAAGTGGTTCTTCGTACTAACCCCAAATTTCTACCTAAAGTAGTATCTGGCTTTCATATCAATCAATCGGATGAGTTACCTGTGTTTTTTCCTCAAACAGATTCGGTGGCAGAACGAGCTCTACACAACTTAACTTAAATGTTATAAGAGTTTTGCTATATTACATAGAAACCATTTTGCAAATCCCCACCAAACAAGAGCACAAAGGCACTCCTATATCTAAATCGGGTATTGCTAGATGGATTGTTAAATGTATTCAGACATCTTATGCAAAAGCAAAAATAACTTTACCAATACCCCCTGGTGCGCATTCAACTGGCAAAATAGGGGCTACAATGGCTTTCTTAGGAGGAAACATTCCCATAGCTGACATCTGTAAAGCTGCAACATTCTCTACACCGCTTACATTCACCAAGCACTATTGTGTAGCTGTGTTAGCAAGGCTGCAAGCTAATGTAAGCCAGGCTGTACATAGAACACTCTTTCAGACAACTGCAAGTTACAGGTTTGCCACCGCTTTGGGAAATACTGCTGAATAGTCTATGCAAAGCATGTGTTCTACAGCTCACATGCCTCGAACGGAAAATGTTACTTACCCAGTAAACATCTGCTCTTGGCATGTAGAGCTTTAGATTCACATGCACTCACCCGCCTTCACGGGTACCTTAACTTTTGCAGTTTCTTACACAGTTACATACTCATAGACATCTTTATTCTACACTTACTAACTCCATTCTCACCCTCTGCAGGAAAACAATCCAACAATGGAGTGGATGCCCAAGCGCACATTCACCAAAAGGAGGAGTCCCCTTACCTTGTGCCTGGAAAGACTTCGAAGAAAAACAATTTGCAAACATCTGGACCCAACACTAGATAGCAGGAGTATGCAAAGCATGTGAATCTACAGCTCTACATGCCGAGAACAGATGCTTACAGGGTAAGTAACATTTTCCATCTGAAGTGAAAGCGCATGCACCATTTCACACAGCTTACAATGGCAGACCTACAGACACAGTTTGCATGGGCTCCCATTGGTGTCATAATACATGCTACAGCCCATGGGAGACCCCTGGTGTACCAATGCCCTGGGTACCTCAGTATCATATAGTAGGGACTTACAGGGGTTCACCAGTATGCCAATAGTGTGGTGTACTAAGTATTTACCAGGGAATTTAAAGGGGATAGCTCAGACTCTTGGGTCCTTGTTTGCAGGATCCCAGTGTATTACAGTCAAAACACATTGACACTACGCAAATAGTGAGGTCAACCCCGTCGGAAAGATCTTACTTTCCTACAGTGTGGATTTAAGGCTTCATGATAGGATCTGCCAATTTTCTTGTACAGCCTCAGATGTGCATGTCCTGCACCACAGAGGCCTGCTTCCTTTGGCTTTCACCTTCAAGGCCTGTTCTGCTTTCTGTATCATGCGTTTACTACAGACATACCATGAGAGCCCTCCGCTCATCTCCCCCTACGCACATAAATAAGTTAAAGCACTCAAGTAGCCACACCATATCCTCTGATTTCCAAAGTGTCTCAGCTCACATTGGCCATCTCCTCTACTATTCTATATGGCGCATACTCTGCATAGACCTGTGTTGTCTTTGGTCGCGTATGGCCCTTCCTTGCCAATGCTTTGCTCAAACCTCCTGTAATAGGCCCTGTGGCATTCCATGAGCCTCATCAATAAAAATACCCTATTGTCACAGCAGTTTAGGAGTGGTATGTAAGTCTTAGACTTCTTCCTTTCTGATGCTTTGTAGGATTTGATGTTTCTCTGTCAACATCTTAACTAGGTCCCTCTTTACAATGTTCCACCTGATAAAGCACAATAATTCTTTGCGACTATATAATTTGTGTGGTCATCTGAATACTTGTAAATCTAATGCCTGCCAAAGCCAAATGAACACAGCGAAGGCCTTTGGAAGTCATCCTTGTATACATGGTTAGGCATGTGGACTGTACGAGAGATGCACAACTTTGAGTTTCTCTTTGGGTCACTGAGCATGTAGAATTAGAAGGCTCTGGCAGTGATAAGAGGCTGTGCTTGAATGTGCCTATGGTTGCCTCTCGCGATAGGTATTACCCGTCTCCAACTGCGTAAGCAGAGTCAGACCAAGTACTGATTGGCTCTATTTAACCCGTCAAGCACAATAAATTGAGTTCATTGTCTGAATCTGTGGGTGAGGACCCAATCCTTCACATAGCCTTGACTTTGTTCTCAGGCAGTATCTATTAGAGACATCTAGGCACAGATTCCATAATTTGAACTTCAGGCAACAGGCTGGATCCGGATGATTTTTCTCAGCAGTACCCCTGCACGCTGGTAGATGGCATCGGTCGACTCAGTGTGATGTCGTCGGCGTCGTGTTCATCATCATCATCGTCGTGACGTCTACATAGTCAATATAACTGCCACTCCAGTGCACTGACGTCAGTTCTTTTCTTTCCGTGCCATCAGATCCGTCGAAGAGAGCTACACCCTGTTGTTTTTTGTTAGACTTTTCTTTTACTTTTTGACGACTACGTTGGTGTGTAGGTATATCATGTCAAGCAAGAAGACTTCGGGTTTCAAGCCGTGCGGCGCCTGCCATTGCGCTATGTCGGTCACAGACCTCCATTTGGTCTGTCTTTGGTGCCTGGAGTGTGACCACGACTTCAAGTCATGCTCCGACTGCCGACTCATGGCGCCAAAGCCCTGCCCATCTCGCAACGCAGTGGAGGAACCTCGGCGTTCAAGGCCCCACTCCCGAGTTGGCTCCGCATTTCTCTTCCTTTCTGGGGCCAGGAGCGACTCCTCCCCGCCCAACTAAAAGGAATTTTATGAGGCCATGTGTGCCATATTTGGGTGGCCTGACCCTGCCGGCACGCCTTCTGGCCCCACAGGCTCGGCAGACAGTCGGGCCCCGTGGTTCTCATGCTGGCAGATCTCTGATTCATCCCGTTCCCGGGTCCGGACCAACGCCGGTCACACTTCCACAGCGACCTTCCCCGGCGTTGTGTCCGGTGCCGAGGTCCTCTGGGTCACCAGCGCCCACCGGCGGCGCCTTCCCAAACCTCATTCCGGACGACACCGAGCTGGTCGGACATCTTCCTCCAATGAGACTGGAGCCGTATGGTTCCATGCCGTTCTCTCTGCCTTATTCTGAAGGGTTAGGGATGGAGGAAGAGGATTGGAAGGTGGAACAGGATCCCTTAGAAATCCTGCAACAAGAAGATCTGGACTGGTATGAGGAATTGGGTGAGGCCAGTGGCCTGGACTCCTCCCCAGACTCTGGAATACTTTCCCCTCCTACACTGACTATGAAGGAGGGACCATCTTTTGCCGTTGTGGTGCGTAGGGCTGCGGAGGTCCTTGACCTGCAGCTTCCTACAGTGGTGGCTAAGGCTAATGTGTTGACAGAGGTCATGCTGCCTGGGGTCTCCAGTTTGGAACTCGTACTGCCTTTGAATGAAGCCTTGTCAGACGTCCTTCTGGGAACATGGGCCAAACCCAGCACAGGGACTCCTGTAAATAGGCCCTGCATCGGGCGACCCACTTTTCCTCACTACCCACCCCACCACCCAAAGCTTGGTGGTCCAAACCTCCACTTCTCGTAGCGCTTTCCCTTCCGCACCCCCAGACAGGGAATCCAAGAGGCTGGAAAACTTCAGTAAGAGATGTTTTTCTTCCACCAGCCTATCATTGTGGTCGCAAGCCTCTTGGCCCGTTATTCCCTTTCCATATGGGAGACGGTAGCACAGGTGCTGCCTTGAGTCTTGGAAGAGGACCGGGCCCTACTCCCTCAAGCTAAATCAGACGAGAGGAACACAGCTAAGTTCGTCATCAGATGTGGCTTGGACACAACAGACTCGCTGGGTAGAGCGATTTCCACAACAGTGACAGTTTGTCACCACACCTGACTGAGAACGTCTAGTTTTTCGGGGGATGTCCAGGCTAACCTCATGAACATGCCCTTTGATGGCTCCTGTCTCTTTGGGGACAAGGTGGATGCTGCCCTTGAACGCTTTAAAGAATCGCAGGCTGCAGCCAAGTCTTTAGGCCTCCCTATCGCCCCCAGGGCGCCTTCAAATTTTTGCTCCTTTTGTGGCTACGGAAGGGGCTATCACCCGTGCCAATCCTATCCCGACCAGAGGGCCCTGCAAGTTCAGCAACCTCTGCTGGGCTGTGGATGCGGTTCACTCTGGCCTTGTGGATCAGGAAACCAGAAATTGATCCAAGCCACCATCCCCTCCTCCACTGCAAAACCTTTCTAGTCCGATCCCCCCAGAATCACTCTCGGTTAGTCAGTGGCAGAATATGCCATCATTTGGCAAAACATTACATCAGACAGTTGTGTGTTGCAATAGTCCCAAGGGGCTATTCCCTCCCCATCGAGACTACCCTTTCATCCGTGTCTCCAGTGTGCGATTAGCTAACAGAGGATCTCCTAGCCTTGGTCCGCGAGGAAGTCTCAACTCTCTTCGCCAAGGGAGCTATAGAGAGAGTTCCCGGGGGGCCGAAGTAGACAGTGCGTGATATGCCTGCTAATTCCTGGTCCTAGAGAAGGATGGAGGTCCTTGTCCTATCCTAGACCTCAGAGCCCTCAATTACTTCATCAAGAAGGAGAAATTCAAGATGCTCACTCTTGCTCAGGTCCTGTCTGCCTTGGACCCAGGAGCCTGGATGGTAGCGCTGGACTTGCAGGATGCCTATTTTCATATCCTCATCCTGTCCGCCATCGTCGCTACCTGCGGTTCACTGTATCATGAGCACTATCAATTCGTGGTGCTCCTGTTTGGCCTCACTAGCGCTCATCTGGTGTTCACAAAGGTGATGGGGTGGTCAGGGGTTCCAGTCTTCCCCTATCTTGACTACTGGTTGTTGAAGGTGGGATCGCCCCAAGCAGTTGTCTCCCACCTCCAGGCTACTGCGAACCTCCTGCATTTGCTGGGTTTCACTATCAACGTACCAAAGTCACACCTGACTCCCTCTCAGATGCTCCTTTTTTATTGGGGCGGTTCTATTCATGCTATGATACCAATGTTTCAGCCTCTGTCTTGGATCCCAATGAGAAGGCCTCCTGCATCCTGCTAGAGACCAATGCACGGTGGCACATGTGGGCTCTGCAGTGGGACCTGAAGTTCCAATGTCTGCAGCATTGAGGACATCTTACTGATCTGGTTCAGATTTAAAGAAGGCACTGCACACGACCTGCAGTGGTGGCTAATGAACCGCGATTGGTTTGAGGGCAGACCCCTTTCCCCTCCCCACCCAGATCTAACAGTAGTGACTAATGCGTCCCTTCTTGGATGGGGCGGCCATCTGCTGGAGGTGGAGATCAGAGGACTCTGATCTCTATTGAAAGCCATGCTCTTTATCAGCCTATTGGAGCTTCGGGCGATCCGGCTAGTACCGAAAGCCTTTTTACCATCTATAAAGGGAAAGCTCCACAGGTGTTCCCAAACACTACTGCCATGTGGTACTAAAACACAAACAAACAGGGCTGAATGGGGGTTGTGGACCCTTTGTCAAGAGGCCCTGCGTCTCTGGACTTGGCTTGAACATCAGAGCCTTTCCCTGGTGGTTCAACACCTGGCCAGAACGCAAGGGCAGACCATCTCAGCCGAAGGTGCCCTTCAGATCGCGAATGGCATCTCCATCCAGAGGTGGCACAAGGTCTCTTTCAGCGGAGGGGAGAGACTTGGTTAGATCTGTTCACCTCCGAAGAGAACACACAATGCCAGCTGTTTCGCACGTTGGAGTTTCCCAGGCGGAACTCGCTCAGTGACTATTTTTGTCACAAGTAGAGATCTGGGCCTCTATACGACTTTGCACCCATACCACTCCTGCCCAAAGTGCTCAAAAAGATCAGGAGAGACCGGTCACAAGTTATTCTTGTGGCTCCCGACATGAGAATCGATCCTCGAGTCAGGCTGCCTCTTCGGGAGGATCTTCTGTCGCAGCAGCAGAGGAGGGTTCTCAACCCAAACCTGTCCACTCTCTGCCTTCTTGCATGGAGATTGAGCCGTGACAGTTGAACGCTTTTGACTGCCCTCCCAAAGTCTGTGAGGTTATCTTGGTAGCCAGGCGTTCCTCCAGGCGTTTCTCCACAAAATCGGTATACGCCTGCTGATGAATCAAAATGTTTTAATATTGTACAGACTGGTCTATCAACCCCTTATCTGCTCCTTTATCTTGAATCCTTCTGTTTATACTTTCTTTGGCCCAGCAGGGCTCTGCTCTGGGCACTTTGAAGGGCTACCTTTCGGCCCTTTCTTCGGCTGCCTGATCGCCCTCTCTATTCAAATCTCGTTTAGTGCAGAGGTTTTTGAAGGGGTTAACCTATTTATTTTCTCCTTCTCCCTTCATCACGCCACAGTGGGACCTAAATTTGATGCTCACTTTCCTGATATGTGCACCATTTGAGCCGCTGCATAACTGTCCTCTGCGGTTGCGCACCATCAAGACAGCTTTGTTGGTGGCTATAACCTCTGCCAGGAGAGTGAGTAAACTGCAGGCTCTGTCCTCTCAGCCTTCTTACGTGACGATCTTTCCAGACATGGTAGTACTGTGGACTAGGGTATCCTTTCTGCCTAAGGTGCTAATGCACTTCCATTTAGGATAGTCGGTTATCCTTCCCACCTTCTATGCACCACCGCATCCTTCCAAGGAAGAGAAACGTCTCCATCGTCTGGACCCAAAAAGAGTGTTATCGTTCAACCTTGAACGGGAGGCGCGCGGGCAAAGCCTGGGCCAAGGACGGGCCTGTTTTAGCCCATTCGAGCCCTGGAGAGGCCGGGATGGGCCATACCTTTAAGTTCTCGATCTTCTGTGGCAGAGGAACTTTACCTGAGTACGTGAACGGCCAAATTTGTATTATTTTTGCCTCACGAAGGGCCCACAGTCCTAGATTAGCTACTGCGTGTAGCTTGAGATCATGACATCTCGAGAGACTAGAGGGAGGAAGGTTTAGGGGCAGGGTACGTGGCCGGTACTTTGGACCAATTCATCATCAGGGCTTCATCAGTACTGGCAAAAGAAATTGCTATCACGGAACGTCGCCTCTCGCTGGAGCCTGCCTATATGAGACGCTCCTCTTTAGGGGCTATGGCCAATGCCCGTTCGCCAGGTCCTCCTACACAGCACAATATTGCAGGCGGATCGACCGGGGAAGGGGATGTTGAGGATCAGGACTCAGATGCCCTATTGACGGGCAATGAGGGAGAGCAATTAAGCAGGCGGGGTCAGTCATTGGGGCTAGCGCCGGATCAAACTAAGGGCACAGTAATTTGCGTGGCGGAAGTGCATCAAGAGCAATCTAACCATACTGACGCTGCTGCATTGACCAAGGGGGGAGGGGGCAAACGCAAAAGAGGTGGAATACGGGGCAGTGTTCAGCAGAAGGGCAAGAAAGCCAAGATAACCAAACAGAGTACACAGACATCATTGCCGGCCACGGATGACTCTATTATCGAGCTGCCACAATCTCCCACCACGAATGGAAGAGGCAACGGGGGGGAAGTGCACACAACGGTCATGATGGACATGGAGACAGACCACATGGAGAAACTGAAGGCCCTTGTGGTATCGCTCCTACAGCCCCTATTGGACAAATTGCTACACATCCAAAATAGAGGCTGGTAGAGCGGGCCTCGGGTATGATAAACCCAAGGGGAAGAACAGAAGGGGAAGATCTTATAGCTAAACCAAACGCTCAAGGTTCCCAGAGGGGCGATGGTTCAGCTAGAGCAGAGCCAGCGATGAAGACACCACACCCCCATCTAAATCTCCCACCAGAATGTACCCCGTATGTGTTTATTTTAACGGGTGTGCAAGAATTAGGGGAGGGTATAACTAAATCCCACGACCAATTGCAAAACAAGACAACATATTGGTTAAATTCAAATAGACCGCTCCCCGATGATGTAAATTGTAAAATTCTTGCTGTGCGAAGAGTAAATTGGGTGGGAAATAGGCGGAAATTCATATCTGTGCATAGATCGCTGCCTAGTGTTGGGTCCGGATGATTGCACATTGTTGTCCTGGAAGAGTCTTCGAAGTATCACGAGATAGGGGGCTCCTCCCCTGGACTACAGTGCGCATGGGCATTCTCTCCATCCTCAGATTGTTTTTTTCCGCCATTGGGTTCGGATGTATATTTGTTAACTCAAGTTCGGAATCGATAAAACACTTTATATTTGGTCAAAAGGCCTTTAGTTATCGTCGGTTTTGTCTTTGCGATCGGTGCCCAGTACTTGTTCCAGCTCTATCCTCGTGCCGGACGTCAAGAAGAGGCGCGTGGCTTTTCAGCACCAAGGCCCGGTCAACGCCAGAGGCCTTATCGACGATCCATTATGGAATGGAGCCCGTTCAAGAGATGTCCCGTCTGCAACTCCAAGTATCCTCACATTGATGTCCACCCGGTGTGCAACAAGTGCCTGTCTCCGGATCACGATGAAGCCAGCTGTATGGCTTGTTCTCGGTTCCGCTCCAAGAAGACGATTGGCCTTCGACACACAGCGAGAAAGGAGGCCCAGCAGACGGCACCTGGCCGGTGAACATCTTCGATGCCGAGGAAGATGAGGGAGTCGAGCAGGAAGTTCAAGAGAACCTTATCTGATCCTGCATCGGAGATAGACTCCAGTTACGACGCAGATGTGGAAATGGTCGATAATGAAGACGTCGTCGACGAGGTAGGAGACGACGATGAGGCCTTTGGGGCCGTGGAAGATAGCTCGAGCGAGGAGCTAGGCCCAACCGTTGGTACGGGGGCCGAGACCAAAACACTTGATAAGGCTCAGGTCGAGGGATCGCCACATGGCCTTACCCGAGATCAAACGCTTGGTTCTACAGCCTCCCCTCAAGGCCCGGCTACGGACATTTCCAACGAGCCATCGGTTGACCGATCGAAATCGAAACCAAAAGCATCGGTGTCTACAAAACCGAAAGCACCGGAAACGAAATCGAAACCGAAAGTGCGTATTACTTTGGTCGGATCGAAGGTTTCTGAACCATCGGCACCGACGAAGCAGAAGAGTGTTCTCGAACCGGGGAAGGTCGCTAAAGGGTGTCGAGCCGAAGGCCGGGGCATCGAAGAAAATGGTAAAGGACGTCGACCCGAAGAAGTCGGCGCCGAAGGCCGTAGACACTAACAAGGTACTCGAAACTCAGAACGTTCTCGATCCTAAACGTCGACTCGACAAGGCTAAGGGCAGTAAAGACCTCGAGTCCACGACTAGCAGTGGCTCTAAAGACCCTGTTGAGTCAACACAGCCATCCGCCTCTTTTTCGAAGCAGGTCGGACTCGCTGCAACACATTAAAGAAAAGGCTATTGCGGTCGGGCCGAAGGCCACTCACCCCCGAAGCCAGTCAGTAAACAGATTCAGATCACACTGCCGCCGAAAGCGGTACCTAAGGCGTTCGCCCCTAAGACGGGCGTCGAAGCGGCCAAAAAGGTGTCCATGGGGCCGAAGCCTACAACTACGGAAGGGGCCACCAAGCATTGACAGCATCCGCAGGAAGATCAGTCGAGGCAATTCATTGACGCTGAGACGGGTAGACTTTCCATTTTCAAGCGAAAAATCGCCCCAGAACAGCCTATGGAGTCATATAAAATTCCATTGAAGAAAAAGAGGGATTCTGCTACGTAACCTCTTCTTTTTGAACCTATACAACCACATGGACAAGACACTGCTCCTATTTCACCCGCATACTCCGATGTGGATGTAGGGGATGGTAACAATGAGGAATACAGTTATCCTGTAGACACTGATCCAGAAGATCATACTGAACCCTGGACAGACGCTGTTGACCCAGGGGATCCACAAACTGCCCCGGACAGTCATATCTATGCTATTAAAACCTCACCTACAGAAGACACGGCTGCGTTTAATGCACTTATTGAGAGGGCAGCAAAAAATCATGATGTCCAGCTCCATGCTGACCCTATTGAAGAGGACTTTTTGTTTGACACCTTCTCAACCTCAGAAAGAACTGTCAAAACTCCACCCATGCTAAAAGGTGTCCTAAAACACGCTGGAGACATCTTTAAGGAGACCACAAGGGCAAGGGTAATAAACCCCAGAATTGAGAAAAAATACAAACCAGCACCTGTGGACCCTACGTATATCAAGGGACAGTTGCCGTTGGACTCTCTGGTTGTTTCCAATGCCCGTAAAAGAGCGAACTCGCAAACCACGGGTTATGCTCCTCCCCCTGACAAGGAATCTAAAGTGCTAGAAGCATCAGGGAAAAGGGTGGCAGCTCAAGCGGCCAATGTCTGGCGAATCTCCAACACACAGGCACTCTTAGCCAGATATGACAGGGCTCATTATGATACACTCGAGACCCTGTTACAACACTTGCCAGATGAGTATAAGGAGGCAGCGGAGATGCTAATACAAGAAGGGAAACTTATATCAAACACATCTATTAAGTGTGCGCTAGACGCAGCAGGCACTGCAGCCAGGGCGATTAATACAAGTGTGATGTTACGAAGACATGCCTAGCTGAGAATCTCCGGCTACAAGCCCGAGATACAAACCATCATACTCAATCAGCCGGTTAACCCTGATTACTTATTTGGCCCAGAGGTGGACACCACCTTAGAAAAAATTAAGAAGGACACAGAGACTGCAAAGTCCATGGGGGCTCTACAGTCGCAGCAGTTCAGTTGTGGTTCCTTTCGTCGCTCCAACAATAGAGGAGCTTCCAGAGGCCAGCTGGCCCAGCAGACACAATACAGTAAAGGAGGCACGCAGACCACCTACAACAAAAACAATAGGGGTGGTTATCGTGGAAACAGCACCAAGGGCAGAGGTCGTGGAAACAGCTCCCGATCCTCCGCCACTAACAAACAGTGACGTCATGTCACTGCCCCCCGACCATACCACACCGGTCGGGGGGAGACTACTACAGTTCCTGCCGGTCTGGAAATCCATCACTACATCCAGGTGGGTAAGGCAGCTTATCCAGTACGGTTATTGTCTGGAGTTAACATCCACTCCACCCAACATACCCCCAAGACACCGTCCTATGTCCGCAGAGCATTTACAATTATTGCAGCAGGAGGTAGTCAGCATGCTGCAAAAAGGAGCCATAGAGCTCGTGCCTGTGGAACAAAAAGGTACAGGGGTGTACTCGCTGTACTTCTTCATCCCGAAAAAGGACGGATCCCTCAGGCCCATACTGGACCTCAGGCCCCTAAACCAGAACATTCTATCAGAAGACTTTCACATGCTCACATTACAGCAGGTTCTACCGTTACTCAGTCAGGGAGATTTCCTCGCAACACTAGATCTGAAGGATGCATATTTCCATATACCGCTACACCCGTCACACAGAAAATATCTCAGATTTACCATTCAGGATCAGCATTATCAGTTCAAGGTCCTCCCTTTCGGAGTGACGGCAGCACCCAGGGTGTTTACCAAGTGCTTGGTGACAGTGGCTGCACACCTACGGAGACAGAACGTTCACGTCTACCCTTATCTGGATGACTGGCTTATCCAGGCAAAGTCGGCCCAGCAATGTGCCACCCACATGTCCTGCACCATTCACCTTCTTCACGATCTGGGATTTTCACTGAATTATCCAATCAATCAATCAATCAAAGACATTTATAGAGCGCACTACTTACCCGGAGGGTCTCAAGGCGCTAGGGGGGGGGGGTGGGGGGGGGGATTGCTGCTACTGCTTGAACAGCCAGGTCTTGAGCTTTCTCCTGAGAGGTGGTCTTGGGTCAGGCGCAGGTCGGGAGGGAGAGAGTTCCAGGTCTTGGCGGCCAGGTAGGAGAAGGACCTTCCTCCTGTTGTCGTTCCCCGGATGCGGGGGACGGCGGCGAGGGCGTGACTGGCTGATCGGATGTGGCGTTTGGGAGCGTAGAGGTTGATGCGGTTGTTGAGGTAGCTCGGGCCTTGATCGTGTAGGGCTTTGTGTGCGTGGGTGAGGAGACGGAAGGTGATTCTTTTGTTGACGGGGAGCCAATGCAGGTCTCTCAGATGTCCGGAGATGTGGCTGTGTCGTGGGATGTCGAAGATGAGTCTGGCCGAGGCGTTCTGGATCCGCTGGAGTCTCTTCTGGAGCTTGGCGGTGGTTCCGGCGTAGAGGGCGTTGCCGTAGTCCAGTCGGCTGGTGACGAGAGCCTGGGTGACCGTCTTCCTGGTCTCGGTGGGGATCCACCGGAAGATCTTCCGTAGCATGCATCCAAAGTCCCACCTTCAGCCCGCCCCGTACGGCAGTACTTGGGCGCGACGATAGACACTCTGGCAGCCAAAGCACAGTCAAATTCAGTGAGGATCGACAGCATGCAATTGCTGATACGGAAATTCAAATCACAACACTCGCTTCCAGCACGAGTGTTCATGCAGTTGATAGGCATGATGGCCTCCTGCATCTTCATAGTCCCGCACGCGAGACTACACATGCGTCCGCCTCAGGAGTGCTTAGCACGTCAGTGGAATCAGGCTCACGGACAATTGAAAGACCTAGTGTTGGTGACCGGTCGTGCATACAACTCTCTGCATTGGTGGAATCCACAAAACCTTTGCAGGGGCCGACCGTTCCAGGAGCCTGTGCCACAGATTATACTGACGACGGACGCATCTCTCCAGGGATGGGGAGCTCATGTACTCCACTACACAGTGCAGGGACTATGGACAGCACAGCAGAAGAAGATGCACATCAACCTTCTGGAACTGATGGCAATCTTCATGGCAATGAAAGCATTCAAAGTACATTTGTGCAACAAGCTTGTGTTGATCCAGACGGACAACATGACGGCCATGTACTACATACAGAAGCAGGGAGGTACACACTCTCCACAGTTGTCTCCTCTGGCTCAGAGCATGTGGAAGTGGACCATTCAGAGGAACATCTTCCTCATGGCAGAACACCTCCCAGGCAAGGACAATCAGATGGCGGACCTGCTCAGCAGGCACAGCCAGCAGATGCCTGAGTGGGAGATACATCCATCAGTGCTACAATCGTACTTCCAGCAGTGGAGTCATCCAGAGATAGACCTCTTCGCCACAAGGGAAAACGCAAAATGCCGAAGCCTTGCCGCCAGGTTCCCACACCCACAGTCGCAGGGAAATGCGATATGGATGAACTGGTCAGGCATATTTGCATATGCTTTTCCCCCAGCACCACTAATACTGCTAGTGGCACGCAAGCTGAAGCAACACTCGATGACACTCATCCTGGTTGCTCCAACGTGGGCACGCCAACCATGGTACACCACGTTTCTAGAACTCTCCGTGGTACCGCATCAAAGGCTGCACCTCACACCCAGGCTTTTGACGCAGAGCCATGGCGACATTCAGCATCCAGATCCGCAACAGCTCAACCTGGTGATCTGGCACCTGAGGTCTTAGAATTTGGCTGCCTCAACCTGCCCCCTGACTGTATGGATATCATAAGGGAGGCAAGAAAGCCCACCACTAGAGCATGTTATGCGGCAAAATGGAAGCGGTTTGTCATTTATTGTGCCAACAACCACATTAATCCGCTAGATGCATCTACTCACAACATCATCTGTTATCTGTTACATCTATACAAATGCAATCTGGCCTATGCTTCCATTCGTATACATTTATCCGCAATAGCAGCTTATCTCCAAAACAGGCAGCATCTCTCACTTTTCAGAGTGTCTGCCATCAAAGCTTTTCTGGAGGGACTCAAACGAGTTATTCCTCCCCGACACCCACCAGCACCTGTATGGAACCTGAATGTGGTCCTCACCAGACTGATGGGTCCACCCTTTGAGCCTCTACACTCATGCGAGATACAATTCTTGACATGGAAAGTGGCTTTCCTAATAGCAATCACATCGCTACGACGAGTTAGTGAACTTCAGGCACTAACTATCCAGGAGCCATTCATACAGATTCACTCCAACAGGGTGGTACTGCGCACTAACCCCACGTTTCTGCCTAAAGTGGTTTCACAGTTCCATATGAATCAAACTATTGAACTGCCAGTGTTCTTCCAGAATCCTGATTCAGTGGCAGAGAGAATGCTCCACACACTAGACGTCAAAAGAGCTCTAATGTACTACATAGATAGGACAAAAGATTTTAGGAAAACAAAACAACTGTTTGTTGCCTTTTCACCACAACACAAAGGCAACCCCATTTCCAAAGCAGGTATAGCTAGGTGGATCGTTAAGTGCATACAGATTTGCTATCAAAAGGCTAAGCGCACATTAACGGTACCCCCGAGAGCCCACTCCACACGAAAGTTGGGGGCCTCCATGGCTTTCCTTGGAAACATTCCTTTAGAGGAAATCTGTAGAGCAGCCACATGGTCTACCATACACACATTTACAAAACACTACTGCGTAGATGTGCACTCCAAACAGCAGGCAGCTGTAGGGCAGGCTGTTCTAAAAACACTTTTTCAGACTGCTGCAGCTGGCACGGGCGACCGCCGCTAATAGAGGGACTGCTATATATTCTATGCACAGATATGAATGTCAGCAGCCCTACATGCCAAGAACAGATGCATACTGGTAAGTAGCATATTCGTTGCAGGGGGCCATGGATAAACTCAAGGTCACAGGCTGTGCAGGCACAGAACCTTAGATTCTTTTATAGCCCTTCACCCCGTAAAAGAGCTTGGGAATGCACTCCTGGACAGTGGGGTTACCCCGAAAGAGAGGGTAGAGTGAGAGGGTATGAGAGAGGGATAAGGTGTGACCCCATGGCTGACCCACCAGGGGTGGGAAATCAATATATTTATCAGGGAGGGGGAGATTGGGAGGCTAGACGAGGACTACTTCTGCACAACAGGTATGCACCACTTCAGGGGGGCGGACATCTCAGTGAGGTGGATTGACTACATGGGACGGACCCTATAGGAGATAACCCATTAATCACCTTCCCCCGATCACCAAGGTCTAACCAGAGTGATCAAGGCAGGGCACTTAGGATATGCATGGTCCCCCAGGCTAGAGAGATATACAAGCCAGGGGTGGTAATCGGCAATAATGGGAAACCAAGTAGGGTATCAAACCCTATTACCAGCAAAATAGGGAACTCCATTAAATTGGTGTGTTGGAACGTGGCAGGCTTGGCCTCAAAATTCAGAAACAAGGAGTGGTTAGAATTTATTAGTAAATTCCAAATTATGTGCTTTCAGGAAACCTGGGATATAAATCCTTTTGGATACCGGCCATTAAGTCATCGGCGGGTAGAGCAAGGGGAGGGTCCTAACTTTGGTAGATGTATCTTTAGGCGGGAATTGGGGTGACTTGAGATGGAACTCGGACGGAAGACCTGCTTGCACTCGAGTTCAGAAATAGGGATCACAATATAATTTTGGTGAATCTCTATAACTCCAATGCTCCAGAGTCAGGGAGCTGGATGAGAGGCTCAGTAACCTGAAGTATAAACAGAATTCTATGGCACCAATGTTAGTTGTGATGGGGGATTTTAACTGCCATTTATGCCCAAATTTGCTTCCCATCACAGCAGAATGGAACTCCTGTAACTTGGAGGAAGGGCCACACTTTGAGCACACCCTGGAGGGCAAGGGGTTGAGCAGGTTGATGAATAAACATACCCTGGATCACACAATTGATCAAGTAATGGTCCCGCTAGATAGGCAGGTTACGCCCACCTATAAAGGCCGGGGTCCTACTCCTTTTATTGACTTCATTTTAGTGTCACACCTGTTAAAAAGGACAATTATGGGCTTTGCCATCGAAGCAAGTGGCTTTAGTGACCATAACCCCCTAACATTGGCCCTGCAAATATCAAATGCAAGCAGGAATGGAAACAAAGGGGAAGGCCCAATTAGGGAAAAGCTAACGGACCAGGGTAGGCAGATGAAATGGGCAAGAATCGACGGGGAAAGTTTTTACAGGTCCTTGGTAAATCTAGGTGGAGGAGTCATTGATAAATGTTTGGACCTCTCGATATAAGGGCCCGCACTAGTGGCGGCATTTGAGGAAATGGCACGTATAATTGATGCCCTTTTGAGAACAAAAGGACAGGGAAAGCCCAGAAAGGATCCTAGATGGTTTGACAGTGCTTGTTCACTGGCACAAAGGAAGCTGAGGGCCGCCCTGAGGTCAAATCCCAGGTATAAATACAGGGTCACGCTGTATAGAACACGCTACAAAAAGGAACTGAGCAGAAGGAAAAAGTCGATTCAAACGCAAGTTTGGGATGATTTAAGAGGTGCTGCAGAAAGGAAGGATCTGGCCGCCTTCTGCAGCATAATTGTTAATCCCTGCTTTAAAGAAACCAATCGCCCAGAGATTGGCACTAACATCTTGCCAGAGCAATGGGTAGAGCATTTCTCTGGCCTTTATAATCTGAACCACACGGGGCACACAAACGGGTGTGACGGTGATGGGCATTGGAATATAGCGTTAGAGTTTTCACTGGAGGAGGTCACAGCAGGCATCCAGGGCCTTACAAAGAACAAGGCACCAGGCCCACATGGGATACCGCCGGACTTATTCTTAAGTAAAGTAGAGTTGTGGGCCCCAATTCTAACTAGAACACTGAATGCCGCAATAGCCACAGGGCTACCCCGGTCATGGTCATCTGCCACAATTGTGCAAATTTTTAAAAAGAGCAAAAAAGACGATCCCCAATGTTATCGCCCGATTTCTTTAATAGATGTTACGGCAAAGACCCTGGGACGAGTAGTACTTAACTGTCTGATGACCTGGGCGGAAGATCAGCAAATTATCTCAGATGTCCAGTACGGATTTAGAGCGAACAGATCCACCTCTGATCAGTGCCTGAATTTATATTTATTGGTGTCCAAGTACACAATTGCAGGTGCAGAAACGGTTTATCTGGCCTTTATGGACCTCACGGCAGCGTTCGACTGCGTGAATAGAGAGAAGCTGTGGGACCTTTTAGATAGTTTAGGTGCAGATAAGAACCTCATAAATATTTTAAAAGCCCTGCACTGGAGTACCACGGCCAATGTAAGATGCAATATGGAGGGGGGATGCACTGAGTCCTTTGCTTGCAGAAGTGGCGTGCCTCGAGGATGTATATTAGCGCCCTTCCTCTTTTCGGTATATATAAATGGTCTGGAGAAAGCGCTATTAGAACTACAGGTGGACTCTCCAAGAATAGGTAGAAGAGCAATTCCAGTGCTACTCTACGCGGATGACGCGGTTTTGCTGGCCCGTACCCCGAGGGGCCTCCAAACCCTGATAGATGGCTTTGTGACTTTTATGGGTAACCTAGATTTGCTAGCTAACTTATCTAAGTCCTATGTCATGGAAGTGGGAAAAAGACAGAGGGAAAGCTTTAATTACAGTATCGGAGAATTTAGAATTAAAAAGGTACAATCCTTTTCGTACTTGGGAATATTGCTTGATGTTATTGTTATTGTTATGTTGAATTTATATTGCGCCAATCCCTGCAGGTCTCTAGGCGCTTGGAAATCGATAGAATTCATACAATAACTACGTGTCACACAAAGAGATAGTGCAGCAGCCAGCCTACATTGCACCCAGGACCCTCCCAAACAGCAATGTCTTTAGGGACTTTCTGAACCGCAGGAGATTCACCTCTCTGCGTAGCCCCTCAGGCAACTTATTCCATAGCTGAGGGACCAACACAGAGAAGGCTCTCCCTCCCTTGGTTACCAGTTTGTACCGAGGGCAGATCAGCAACTGAGAGTCAGAAGATCTGAGTGTTCTTTTTGGACTATACACTTCAAGACGGTCTTTAATATAGACAGGTGCGTGGCCATAAATTGCCTTAATGGGCCGTGCATAGACTCTTAAACTCTACCCTCTCTTTTATGGGGAGCCAATGTAAGCTCTGTAATAGGGGAGAAGCCTTGGTCCTTCTGAGGAGTCTAAAAATCAGTTGCGCCGCGTCGTTCATCACGACCTGCAATTTGTTCATCAGAGTTTTAGGGAGGCCTAAATAAAGGACATTCCCATAGTCCATTCTTGGCATGATGGTCGCCGCTACAATTGTTCGCAACATGGCCTGAGAAAGAACGGGTGCTAGCTTACGTAACTGCCTGATGTTTGTGCAGCTCCCAACAACCACTGATATTTGGCTGCCCATTGACAGATCACAATCCAGCTTAATCCCCAAGCTCTTCACATTTGCACTTGGCTTCGGAGTTGTCCCTAACTCCTGTGGCCAGTAAAGATCGCTCCAAGGTGAGGTGGTAGATGGAATTACCAATACCTCAGTCTTGTCTGGATTGATCTTCAGCAGATTTCTCATCATCCACCCGACCGTATACCTCAGGATATTCTGCGCTTGAAACTGCACGGTCTCCGTATTATCGATACTCAGTACAAGCTGAGTATCGTCAGCGTAGTTAAAAACTCTGCAGCCCATACTGGCCAGAGATGCAATCAGAGGTTGAAGGTATAGATTAAACAGTAGTGGGGACAATGCAGAGCCCTGAGGCACCCCACACTCTAAGGTACCCACGTCTGACATCAAATCCCCCAGTTGTATCCTCTGTGTTCTTCCCAAAAGAAAGGATTTCAGCCAGTTAAAGGCTATGCCTTTAACCCCGAAGTTGTCTAGTTTTTCCAGGAGCAGGGCATGGCTGACAGTGTTGAACGCCGCCGACAGATCTAAAAGAATCAGGGCGCTCGGTTTCTTAATATCAGCCATGCTGTGATGTGCTCGAAACCCTGCCTGTCGCTCGTGAAGTAAACAACGAGACTCCACGTGAAGAGATAGAAACTTCAGGACATGCTGTTCTAAAATCTTAGAGAGAAAGGGCAGCTGGGAGATTGGTCTATAGTTCTTCAAGACCGCAGGATCCGCGCCGGGTTTCTTCAGCAGGGGCTTAACTCGCGCTTCCTTAAGTTCAACAGGTAGACACCCCGTTTTTAAAGATTTGTTAAGGAGGGAAATGATACGCTCCTCCAAAATGGGACGTGCCACACGAAATACACTAGGGGGGCATGGGTCTGCTGGGGAACCAGATTTAGTTCTACCCATTAATTGCTCCAAGCTCAACACATCAATCTCTGGAAACTCCACGATAGTACAGTCCGTGGAATTATGGAGATCAAGGGGTGGGACAAGTCCATTCACCGTATTAGTTTTTATTTCCGAGATGATGTTCTCCACTTTTTCTAGGAAATATCCCTGAAAGGTATTGCAATCTATAGTGGTTTCTGAGCTTTCCGGTTTCTTGCTGAGCTCAGATAAACTTTTAAAAGTCTCTTTCTGGACATTCCCAGCCTTATTTAGGCGAGACTCATAGTGCTCCGCCTTTGCTTGCAATATAAGTTTTTTGTACCTATAAAAGGAGACTTTATACTGATCCCTAGCTATATCATGTTTAGCTTTCCTCCAGGATCTCTCCAAAGCCCGAAGCTTCCATTTGTGCTCCCTCAAGAGCGGGGTGAACCATGGGGCTCCCTTTCCTGGTCCTTTAATGGGCTTTGTCCTTTCAGGTGCTATCAGATCGATAGCTTGACACAAGCTCCACGTTAAATTCGTGTGTTCCAGGTCCAGGTTGCTTCCAGCACCAAAGGGTCGGGCTACTTTCGGAAATGTCTCGGTCAGGGTTGTTAAATCAACCTTATCCCATTTACGGATTTTCCTGACTCCCCGAGGCAGATCACTTTAAGTGTCCATCAATATGGACCTCACAGTTCACTAAATAGTGATTGGTCCATATGCATGGTAAAACACCTCAGAGTTACGTTTGGATCTGAGGGCCCATACAAGATCGAGGGTATGACCCTTAATGTGCGTGGGTACTTCCACAAGTTGTTTGAAGCTCAAGGAGGACATTGTAGTATTCAATTGGCGTGTAGCTAGATCCTTGTGAGGGTTTTCCCAATGTAGATTAAAATCTCCAGCTACCATGATTTTTTTGTATCTCGTGCAGAGGTCAGACATAATGGGCGTTTAAATTTTAAATATTTATTAGAGGAGCGTTGTTCCAAGTTGTTGTCAAGTACAGGGGCCATAATGAACTTTGGCCGTAGACTGGGCCGTTGGTCACCAGAGCAAATGATGAAGTTGTATAACTCCATCTGCTACTCTAAAGTGGCATACGGAGCGGAGCTCTGGGGATTCTCCGATATGGACAAGTTGCAGGTGGAGGAGAATAAGTTCATGAGAAGGCTGCTGCGGGTCCCTAAGGGCGTCCCTGCCTATATTGCTCAGGAGGAGCTGGGGGCCCCCTTTCTGGAAGACAGGATACTGGTTAGGCCACTATTAGCATGGCTCAAGATATGGGAAAACCCGGAAGCTGATTTGACCAGGCAACTTATAATGGACTGTCTCGGAAGGGATAAGGGACTGGACATTCCCTGGCTCAAGTCGATTAAGGTAACCTGCGGGAAAATTGACTGTAAGGACCTGTTCCCAGACCCGGCGAGGGGAATAGTATGGGACAAGGCTAGCGTGAAGAAGACATTTTTTAAATTTAAGATAGCCGTCAGAGAGGAGGAGGAATGGGGGAAACAGTCAGTGAGATCTTATAACCTGGTAAGGTCTTGCGAAAATATGGAACCGTACCTGGCACTTATACATAACGCTCCAGACCGATTTTTAATGACACGTTTTAGACTCAACATTTTACATTATTTATTAGGTGAACCAGCTGGTTTTATAAATCATGGAGAGTCAAAGGGGCCCTGCGGCTGCGATCATAGATCTCTGCAGGACACCCTTCACTTTGTACTACTTTGCCCATATTCTTAATTGCCAAGGCGTTTGTTTTTAAAAAATTGGTTAAAGAAAATAAAATTTAGACACGCCAGGGTAGCCCTTCTATACCTAAAATTAGCACAGGACCCTCTTACCCTCCTTGCCATTACTAGCTTTCTTAGGTTAGCACTGAAATTAGGAGAGACAAGATGCTCACAGGATAACTGAGGCGGGAAGGAGATGGGTCTACCCTAACCCAAACTAAATGAATTTTACTGTTGTGTTTTTAAGCTATTGAATGTAATTGTCATGGATTTTGTAATGAATTACTGAAGTGTCGTCCATTTCTTCCTTTTGTTTTTTTTTTAAATATACATGTACTTTTATGGTGTTGTAAATAATACTGAATAAAGGAATTTACTTACTTACTTTATTGGATACGTGGGGGTGCAAAGAAAGATCGTGCTGTCCAGAAGAGGACTATATCCCGATGGGTCATCCTCTATATTAAAATGTGTTACACCTTAGCGAAGAAGGATCCCCATGAAGGTCTTATGGCCCATTCCACCAGGGCTAAGGTGGCCACCACACCCCTCCAGCATGGTGTTCCCGTCTCTGACATATGCCAAGCTGCCACGTTGGCATCTCTGCACACATTCGCCAGCCACTAATGCCCTGATTCCCAGGTGCGCAGAGAAGGTCTGTTTGGTCGCTCTGTTTTACAGGATTTTCTGGTCTAAGTCATTCTGCAGTCCCTTCCCCTGGGATGATATTGCTTGGGTATCTGTTTGAAGGTAAGAAATCTGCAGCTATATGTCTCTATCAGATGGATAGATCGTGTCTCTACCAGATAAGGCATTACCGAAGGTAAGTAGGTTGTCCTTTTGGGCCTGGAAACAGTGGAACTCTCTTCCACCACATGTGTAATTACATCCCGAGTCTCTTGCGTTCCTCTCATTGATGCAGGCTCCTTTCTGCACTATCCAACCACATTGAGCCACCTTGTGTCTTGCATTGCAGCTTCCAGTACCACAAGCTCTGTATTTTGCTGATTTGGTGATCTGATTGCTAGCATTCAAGTGCCCTAGCATGAGGGGCTTACCCAGAGCAGTTTTTCGACTGTTGGCTCGCAAGTCGCAAGCCAATTTTTGGTGGTTCACAAAAGTCCAAGCAATAAATAAAGAAGACTTTAAATTCTATATTTATCTGCTGATAAATTGCTACTTATTTTTTCTAATGTGGATATTGGTGTTACAAACTTCTCTCACTTTCTAGTCCAAGAAGGAAAAGTGAAACGAATTTTGTGACAATCTTGCTGTGGTACAGAGAAGGAAAGGAAAGGATGTCGTTTTTTTCTGTAACATACACCAAAATGTAGATGTCTGTAAATTGTGAACTGTGCACATTCAGCAGTTAGGGAAATAAAAATTAAGCACATTTTTTGCAATTCTTAAATGTGATGAATACAAAGATTTCAACTGGAATGGAAATAAATCATAACACTTGGTGATGCACAAATGATAAATATTCACTGAAACCCGATTGACATGCATTATCATTTGTATACAGTATAGTTTTATCAGAAAATTTTGCAGATATTTAAATGGAAAATGTGCTGTCTATAAATGATAGTGCGCTACTACATAGTGGTTTAGTTGCATGAAAAAATTGTGCACCTCACGTCCTTTAAAAATAGGTGGGTTGGAAAAGTGTGTCATTATAAAAATTGGGATTTATTTCTGCTCTTTAAAGTTATGTGGGTGATGATCTCCAGTAGTGTGTGTGCCTTTGCAGGATGCAATCCAATATATAAAACTAGGGTAAGTACTTTGTGCCGTAAAGGCCTTCTGCTACATCTGCACCGCAGCAGACTCAGTGACCCGATCAAAAACAGGCTTATCATTTGGGGGAGGAGGACCTCGGACTCTCTTCTTCTCAGGAATGAGATGGATGCAAGTTTACTCCCTTATGAAGTCTCAGAGTGAATGAACACAAATGTCAACCTGTTGGTGAATATCCTGTCTTTTTAAAGCAAAATTGAACTGCTGATTGACAGTTGCAACTGGAAGAGACCAGCTTTAATGCAGAAGGTAAGGCACCATGCAGTGAGACTGGAGCCTAACATATCTGTATCCCATACCGATTTGAAATCTGCAGAACAGGTGACTAATCGATGAAATAAAGCAGCATTGTGTAGTTAAACAGAAAACATGGCAGTCTTTGATTCAGCTGCCCGGACTGAAAGCGCGCAGTTCTGAATATGCTAAAGAGAAGGTGGTTGGTTGGCTGCATTTTTGTTGCTTCTGGATCCTGGTTGATCAGAAAAACAAAATGTAAAGGGGAGAAAAGCAACAGGGGAGGCATGCTCAGGCAAACAGAAGCATGTTTGCACCCTGTTTGTACCTTTTTACCATTATTGTCAGGGCCATCATATAAATATGAAGGAAGACGTGTAGTATGAGCGCAAGACTTGGTTTACCTTTTCCTTATTTACAATATTCACTTCATGGACGAGTTAGATTCAAAGTATAAACACATTTCAAAGTAAATTTAGTTTGAAACATTGTTTGAAAGCGTCCTAAATGTCTTAGTTGGAATGCGACTATGGGTGTCTTTGCTGCTGCCTTCATGGTTCTAGGTTTGGCGCACTGTAACCTGCAGTTTGTTTGGAGTACTCCACAACTGAAGGGTGCGAAAGGAGAAAGATTAAGAAATATATGCCAGTGGGCAGGAATGTGGTGCAGCTTCACTCTGTCACTTCGGGATGGTGTTAAGTCCCAGCGGAACCAAACTGCAGCACCTATCGAGGAACGTTGCTTAAAAAATCTCCAGAACAGTCTGACGTGGTGATATTCTAAGGGTGAGAAATTAGCGGTCAGATAGTGCTCACCAGAAATACTTAGTGAAAGTGAGTAACGTGTATTCCTATTCGAGCAGCATTGTTGAAGATAATGGTTAAAAAACAAAAGTAGTTTAATGTACATTTAGTTCAAATAATTTATTTCCAACGTCAATTTATCCCCTGTAACTCATTTGGATATTCTATTGTATATGTATGCTAAAATGCTAGGACGCCACCCATACTGGAGATCAGTAGTCACTGAAAAGTAACTCTTTTTTACCTGTTACATCAATATCTACAGTTGTTGTGCATAGTATGTTTTCCCATTCTTATGTTTGATTTGCTGTCATTTTACCTTTAAGTTGTCCAGGGTGCTGTCTTTTAGTTGTTGTGATGAAAAGCCAATGGACACTTTGTTGCTCACTTTCTTATCTTTTATTGATAGTACGTTTGTCCATTAGATGGTGGGGAGAAAACATGTTCTAACCTCGGTTGTCTTTCTATCTCCTATTGTGCATTAGAAGCCGCTGCTGAAAGATCGCGATCCAGAGCTGCTGTATTTTGCTGATGTCTGTGCGGGGCCTGGTGGGTTCTCTGAATATGTGTTGTGGAGGAAGAAGTGGCATGCCAAGGGGTTTGGAATGACCCTGAAAGGGCCAAATGATTTCAAACTGGAGGATTTCTATTCTGCATCAAGCGAGTTATTTGAACCTTATTATGGTATGTTCCATCATTTCGTCAGATATGTTTTGTTATGATGCTTTTTAAAAGACTGCTTTTGTTTCATTCTATTTTTTTGTTTTACACACATGCTGCTTCGGAGCACTTGAAACTCTATAGATCACCTACAAGAACTGATATCTGGTTAATGCTAAAGATATGTATCACTCGTTAGTGCTAGATTACACTTTTCCATAGTTGTATGGCATATGATAGGTCAAAGTAATCTCCACAGATAAACATCCCAGTCTATCTCAGATGTGTAGAATGCACTCCTAGGCACAACCTCATTGGCTGCGCACCACTGGTTTCTGCCTCGATTTACAAGGCGAGTTTTCTGATTTATCCAGTTTCTGCTGGCTAGTTCACTTAGAATATGATGCCTCGGAACTCACCTGATAACCTGGTATTCTGGCATTTTGTAGAGTTTGTAGCTGTTAGTGATGATCAGATTCTCACCTCCTGATGGTCTGTTAGCTTGCAGCATGCCTGACTTAGGCCCTGCGCAGTCTGCTGTGACCGTAGATCCCCCCAAAGGAGGGTGATGTCTTGGCAGGAGATGATCTGGGTGCTGCTGAGTAGGTAGTTGCTGACTTTGCATCCTGCCATGTAGGTGGTCTTTCCCCATGTATGCTGCTGGTGGAGGGGATGAGGGTCTGGGAATGAGTCGGTGTGCCCACGACATGCTGTTGTCCTTGCATGGTCTTACCCGTGCCTTGAGCCTGCTTCTGGAGATGTGGGGACAGGCTGGGAACCAGCCGCCATAGCCCACTGCATGCTCATGCACCTGTGTATTCCCTGAGATGAATGCCGCTTCATAAAGAGGCTCAGACCCAGGTCAGCGTTTCTAAGGTGCTGATCTGAACCTGGTTCAGTAAGAGGCTGCTTTGGGGGAAATCCCAGTTTGAGTTCTTGATTTCGCCTGCTCAATCTTCCCTTGTCGACCGTCATGGGGATGACAAAGAGTTTTGATCCATGGCTTGTTATATGGGAGCGCAGGGGAATTTTGACACACTTCACATACACTATTGTGGAACGACTTGTGTGCCCAGAAAGGCCTGCTGTAAATTGCTGATATTGCCTTGCACTAATTATATATTTCTGCTTTCTCTATTTGGCCTGGTCAGGTTTGAATTATCAGCTCTCATTTTGGATCATTCCCTCTAATTGTATTCTTCGGAAACGCCTGAATTTCATGAAATAATTTTTGGATTCTTTGTACAGGAGCCGATCGCAGTCCGGGGAAGCCTCTGGATTTAGGCAGCAGGTGTCGTCTTAGAGTCCAGGAGGGGTCAACCAATGCTAGACTTGAGGTCAGGATCATAGGGGAACATGTTCTCTGTCAGTGGGCGCCCTGGATACGGGCCGTAGGTGTTGAGTTTAGAGTGCTCAGGACTCGCGGTTCCAGCTGGCACTGGGGACTCTGGTGTTGGATTCTTGGGGACAGAACTGCAGTTTTAGGAGTTTTGCATTTCTGGAAGTTGCTGGCTACAAGACACGTGTCGTCTTCGTGCAGGGATTCTGAAGCAGGAGACAGGCCGATAGGGCTGGGGCCAAGTCAGTAGTCATCTTCGTCCTTCTTCTTAGGTCACAGGTAACTGGTGTTCAAGTTTGGGGGAGCCACCAAAATGCTAAATAATAGGGCATTTGAGGGGAGTGGAAGGTAGGGCCAATGGGCACCTTACTTGAGGTGATTACACCCTTACTTATGCCACCCTCCTGTGGCAGGGGCGCTGTCCTAGTCCTAGCCCTGATTGTAGGAGTCCCCCTCATCTTCAAGATGGAGGGTATTAAAAGTGTGCTTAACTTCGTCTCCTCCACCTGAGGGTTGAAGATGGGGAAGGTGGCCAAACCTCCTAGTCTAAGGCTTCCCACCAGTTTTCCTGACCGAACGGGGGGAGTAAACCGGGGTCTCCAATCTTCTGCTAGCAGTAGAGGCTGTGGGTCGCATTATAAAGGCGGCAGGCCTTAATAGCTTCCCCTTCAAGCACTGTGCCCATCTTGGTGGGGGAGGTGTGACACCTGCCCAGGATGTGCATTGTTTCTGGTCCCAGAGAGCAGAGGCCCTCCACCCAGGGGTCTAGAAACAGGTCTGTGTGTGACAGGCTGCCTAAAGCCAATCGGTGACCACACAAGGGTTGGTAGGTATTCAGGGGGCACCTCTGAGGTACTGCCTGAGTACATGGTGTAATAAATATCACACTGGCATCAGTGTGGATTTATTACAATGGGTTGTTTGGTACCAAACACTCCTAGTTTCAGTGAAGCCATCATTGTGCTGTGGAACATGAGTAGTCCAGTTCCCAACCCATATACTCTTTATGACTTCTGTGGCACTTACAAGATTAAGGAATAGACCCTAATACTGTAGGGGCATATCTGCTTGTGCAGATATGCCCACGTCTTTGATTTAGTGCACCATGCCTTAGGGCTGGTAAGGCCTGCTAGAAGGGTGACATACCTATATCTTGGGCTGTGCTAGTTGGCATGGCACACAGGAAGTGTGCCATGTCGACTGTGTTGTTTTGTCTGCATCAGGCTGTGCATGCTGCAGTGGCAGTCTGCATGGCCTAGGTGAGGGGTCCCTATGGTACCCTCTTCAGTTCCAAGGCCCTAGCTACCCAGGCAACATTTACTAGGGACTTATATGGGGTCTGAAGGGCCAATTGTGGAAGAGTTTTACAATTGTACTGGGAACCTGGACACCAGAGATCCAGTACTCTTCCGTCAAAGTGTGTGTGTGTGTGTGTGGGGGGGGAGGGGTGGTAGTACTGCAACAGAACCCTTGTAGGAAGGTGGATACCTGACTATGGTTACCCCAGATTTTTTTCCTAGTTTTTTGCTGGTTTTCGACTTAGTTGGCCTGGGATCCTGCTAATCAGGGCCCCAGGCTATCTGCTCTCTCTGTAAAATGGACTCCATGTACTTAAGGTACATCTCCAATTGGATATTGGGTCACCTTATGAGCCCCTGTACAGTGTACTATAGGTACCCAGGGCATAGGTGCATCCAAGGCCTACCAGGGGCTGCAGCATATCTTTTGCCACCCCTGGCTGGCCATCCAAACTGACACATCTGGCTGATCACTCAGCTGGGGCAAGGTGTGTAATCACCCCTTGCTTAGGTATAGTATTCCTATATCTAACCTTGTATCTAGACACATATACACCTATAAGTCACTCATATGGCAGGCCTTAACAATCCTGGAGGCAGAGTGCTTGGTTTTATGTGAGATGAGGCTCTAGCATGAGCTGAGCCTGTCTGCAGCTTTCGGAACCATGTCCTTATAGCTGTTCTAGGATATAGCCATACCATATACTCTTAAGTGCATTATGAACCTCGCGGTTAAATGCTTACTCTGGTTTGGCTTTATCAAAACATGTCGTGTAAGGTGTCATACGCTTTGGAATACTACCCCCTCGCCAGTTCTGGTGACGGGGGTAGCATTCCACCCTTCTAAAGGGAGAAGACTTGTTGTTCCTACTAATCCTGGTTAAAGTTAACCAGAGCCTCAGCATCACAAAATGGATGCTGCTGCCACAGACACAAGTCTGAACTCCTGCTGCTGGGAGTCCTTCCAGCGAGGGAGGCTTGGACAATAGGTTTCCTGTCTTGGGAGGTGCTAGCACCACCCCAGACAGGCTCTTGTGTATTAGGGCAGGGAGGGCTGAAAGAAATGAGACACTGCCTGGGGCACACAAGGTGTCCCATGCATAGTCCAGTTCAAACCGGTGCTGGGGCACTCCAGCCCCAGCTCTGGCGCGAAACTGGACAAAGGGAAAGGGGTGTAACCACCCCCTTCCCTGGTCCCACCCATAGGAGGGACCTAGCAGGTAATCCAGCCCCTAGATTTGGTATATAGGTAGGAGCTGAGTCCCAAGACTTTAGATTTGATCCTGTATGAAACTTGTAACGAAACTCTGGATCTTCGACGTTCTACCTGAAGATAGAAGACTGAAGAATCTCCCTTGTGGTCAAGGAGTGACCACCCTGCACAAGCAGGCACCATCAAGCGATCAACGGTTTGCTCTGTCGTCGCTCCCGCCGGAGCCCGAACGCAGAGCCTGACAAGACCCGGACTTCCAGACTTCCTTCAGCCCGGTCCACAGCCACAGCCAAGCTGAGACCCGTGGAGGCGACGCGAGATGTGGGACCGGCCATCTTGGAAAGCCAGCGAATTGCTTTCCTGCAACTTCTGAGGCATCCTCGAGGTTGTGCATTGGGGATTGAGAAAGCCCCAGCCCCAAGCATCATCTGCACCAAAGATCATCCCTCCACACGTGCTGCGTGGGGCCCTTTTGCATTTTCCTGCTCGACGCGTCTGTCCGGTCACTCGCCCGTAGGATAGTGGCCTCTGTGACGACGAAATCTTGAATCTACACCGCTAGTCTGGTTGCTCCAGACTGGCCCTTGCTCCCCTGAAAAGGAGCAGCCCATCCGACCTTGCTGGTCTGATTAAGAAGCCATCTTCGATTCCTCCGTGGGTTGCCTTTGCCAAGGCTTGTTGACTCCAATCCAGAAGCCTACACCGTCAACAGCGAGAGCCTTCGTGGGGCAGTCCATGCCTGACTCCTGGTCGTCGTCGACGACTCCAGGTCCACGTGGCTGCAGAGACAAGCTTCACGACATCACCTGATTGCTTCGCGACATCGCCTGGTTCCTTCCTGGTCACTGGCTAGTGACCCAGACTCTGTCCCCTCTGCTTTCAGGTACTCTTCATCCTCGATCCGCCCTTGGATCCAACCGGACACTTCTCTCCTGGTCGCCTGCAGCATCTTTCTCTAAGGCTCCATAGGATTCAGCGACAAAACCCGACACACTTTGACACATATGCACCCGCTTCCTGTGGGTGAGGTAACGCGAGTACTCCGGTGCTCCTGTGGGTAATAACTATCCTAGTGTCTAACTTTCTAGTGTCTAACTTTCAAGTAGCTTTCTCCTAGTCCATTCGGAAGTGACCTAAAAGAACTAGTTTCCAATTCTTTCGTTCCCATTCTAACTCTATGGTAACCTGCGTGTTTGTAAAGAACTGCACACTCCTCCCAAGGGCCTCCTACTTCCTAGCCTTTGGTAGTACAGTGTAGCCCCATCGATTCCCTAGGCCTATCCTTTGTTTGTGACGTGGTTCTTAAACCACTATTTTAATATATGGTTTGAAGTGCCCCTAGGGCTCTACTGTATTTTGTGCAACTTATTGTATGTTAGTTAAGTAACTTGTTATGTGCTTGTGCCTCTGATCTCATAACGAACTCAGAGGGGTTGTTTAGAAATAAATACATATATATTTGATATATATCCTGTGTGGTGTCCTTTAATTTGGTATTCAAGGTGTTACATATGGTAAAACAGCTGGCTTTACATGCCCTCTGAAGTTTTAGCCTAAGACTGCTTTGTCCATGCTACCACTAGGATAGCTGGTCTATAAGGTTGACTTTACAACCATCACCATAAGGGTTGTTTGGACTGATACAGGGTGCCAACTAGAATAGTGGACATCACATATCATTCCAACTTCTCACAACCCTATTTTCTCACACTTAATTTGTTTATGCTGATTTTGAGCCTTCGCTTTTAATATGCAGTAGCTATTTTACTTGTAGGTTTTTCCTCTCCACTTTATAGTGATCTTTTTAGGGTGACTTATTTTTCATTTTGTGTGACTTACACATTTGAGCGAAAGAACTCCTAAGTTGTATGTTTTCTTGCTTCTTTCTACTCTTCTTGTCTCTTGATCTGACACTTATTTTCACAGTTTTGGAGCAGGGACCATGCACTGTCACACACTGAATCTCTCCTCTCTTGTCCATTATGGGGTCTTACATTTTATCTGAGCCACCATTTTACCCATCTCGTATCCCCTCAGGATAGTAGTTTCTCTTATGTATCTTCGGTCCCCCACAGCTCTTACCTACTTCCAGATACTCCCTTGCCTCTGTCATTGATCTTTTACAGCTACCTCTGTGCCTCTCGTTCTTGCCATATCTGTCTCCTTTTTGCAGCAAACCTGTAAATTAAACACCCTTGCTTAGTTAAATTAATATATGTTCACCAACATTGTGTGTGTATTGATGATGAAAATAAGTGTATTTTAAAAACTTATAAGCAGATGTTTGGAGAAAATGGCTGAATTTTCCAAATATATTTAAAACTGTTATGTGATTGATAAATCATTATGGTGAGACTTATTACTAATATTATGGCTTGACTGATAAATCATAAGCTTGGTGCCAGCAGTGTTGTGATTGAGTGTTTTGTATTAGCCATGTAGAGTCATTTCAAATAGGTAAAGACTTCTTTACATTACTGCTGGCAAACCTCACTAATGTGATCACTGCTAGGAATCGTGCACATGGTGGCCCCTAATGTAATGTTTTCTAATGCCACCACTATTACAATACAAATAATATAGTAGTGCAAGATGATTTTCATTTAACAGAAGTATCTCTTATTGCAGAAGAGGAGCGAGATCGCTGATCTGGTGTGAATCAAACTAGAGACTAATGATCAAAATAACTGGCACTGAAAGACCTAAATGAAAAGAAGAAATCTATAGGTTGTACAGAAGTCCTCTCCCAAGAAATTAATGTAAACAACATATTTGAGTTTAAAGCAATTGTATTCAAGATTGGTATAAGCTGAAGTAAAATTAATGTTGAAAGATATTTAAGACCATAGACCTAACTCAGCCCTTCCTTAACAAATTAAACAAAGCCTTTGAATTCTTTCTTTTAGAAGAAAGTAAGGAACATTAAATCCTCCCTCGCCCCAAACCAACATAGTTAAAGTTGCCATATACTAAAAGTTAAAAAGCATCTGTTTGTCCATTAGGCAATTCACCCAGTCCGAACTTATTAAACCAATGCTAAACTCAACTCCTCCACCCCTCACTTCTTGGATGCCATGTCCCTCAAACCTTTTGAAAGGTACCAGCACCTCACTTTATCTTATTTAGCCAAATTAATTAACTTCTCCCTTACATTAGGAGAGATACCTGACAGTAAATGCACATCTGGAAGATCTGAGCAACTAGTGCCCCATACCCATCCTTCTTGAAAAAGAAAGAAAACATGTTACTGTCTCAGATGTACTGTGTTTGTTAGACTAAGTACTCTGATAGCAGCGCCCACTCGTTCCTCTATATTGATCTGATCCCTCTCTTGCCAAACCTGTGCTTTTGGTCACCTTCATGTTAGCACTCATGTCAGTGAAATCACTCTGTATTGTACTGCGATTGGCACTGGAATATAACCTGAGAGCCACAACCTGATAGGCTGAACTTAGCTGTGACCGTGACTCTTTAGAAAGCTCTTTGTCAGTGTCCCAGTGCATCTGCGTTGTTGCAAACTCACTGTGGTGAAGCCCTCTTGGCCAGCTTTAGTTCTCCCTTGAGTTTCGTATTTGAGACATTTGAGCAGACTTTGTTTTAGCTATATTGTTTATATATTTGCTGGCATGATATTCTTCTGCGAAGACGCTGTACATGTTGCCTGTTTCTAGGAAGTCTTTCCTGCTACATTTTCTGTACTCTGCCTACAAGGCTAGAAACATAGAACGAGATATCCTAGTATTGTGTTGTCCACTCCGAGACCGTTTCTAACATGTAGACCCATCAATACATCAGTGCTGCACGTCTTACACAGTAGGTTTTTTTTATATAAACATTACACTCTCCTCTTAGAGGTCAGAGGGTCATTCCAGCCACAACTGTTCTGGAATGAATGCTATATTTGAGCATGCAACTTGGCCAATGCTGATCTTCAATCCTGATCTGGCAGAGGGGAATTTCCAACTCGACACCAGACCAAGGGCCAGATGTAGGTAATCCAGATTTACCAATTCTAAAATACCGAATTTTACCGATTCGGTATTTTAGAATCGGTAAATGGGATGTAGGTGTAGGAGAGTAGGGTCTGCAATCCTATGATCACCCGGACTTTTTGCTTTTGTTTCACTGGTTTACGACTTTCTCGGGCTGTGGGCCTGCCAATCAGACCTACAGCCTAGCTGTTCTCTCGCTAAATTGATATGTGTACCTTAGGTGCATTACCCAATTGGAACTGGGCCACCCTGTCAGACCCTGTAACTCAGGGCATCGGTGTACCCAGGGCCTACCAGGGGCTGAAGCATGTATTATGCCACCCCTGGATGGCCATCTAAATCTGACACAACTGGCTGCACGACAGCTGGGGCCACGTGGCGTACTCGCCCGTTGCTGTAGGTGTAGTATCCCTATACCTAACCTTAAAATGGACACCCGAGTTCCTCTCAGTCACTCCTATGGCAGGCCTTGACAGTCCAGAAGGCAGAGTGCATGGAACCGTTGAATTGGGCTCTGGCACGAGCCGAGCCCGGTTGCAGCTTGCAGAACTAAGACCCAATGGCTGTTCCATGATCACGCGTATCATATCGGTAACTTCGGTATCGCGTTATCAAGACATGTCGAGTAAGGTGTCATACGAATCGGGCTGCTGCCCCCTCACCAATTCTGGCGACGAGGTTAGCATTCCGCCCTGCTAGAGGGACACGACATGTACGTAACTGTGAACCCCGGTTAAAGTTAACTGAAGCCTCAGCTCCACAAAATGGACGCTGCCACCACAGACACGAGTCTGACCTCCTGCTGCTGGGAGTCCTTCCAGCGAGGAGAGCTTGGACAAAGGGTTTCCTGTCAAGGGCGGTGTTCGCACCGTCCCAGACAGGGTTTGTGTATTCTGGGTAGGTAGGGCTTTGCAAGAAGGTGTCTGCGGAGTGGCACCCCGGTGCTCACTACGCATCTGCCGGCTAGAACCAGTTCCAGGGGCGCGCAGCCCCTAACCTGGGGAAAGTCCAGCAGGGGGAGAGGGGTGTAACTACCCCCCTTCCTGGTCCCACCTTAGGGCAGGACCTAGTCATGTACCCACCCCTTTCTTTAGGATAAAGGCCGGAGCGGGGACCCTTCCAAATTAGATCATCTTTGAATCAAGAATACTTTCTACGAAAGGACTTCGAGACTCTTAAGATTTCTCCCTTGTGGCTAAGGAGTAGTCACCCTGCATCCGCAGGCACCATCTAAGAACTCTGCGGTTTGCTGCAAGTCCTTCCTCAAGGATCCGACGGCCCAGCTCGACGAGAACCGGCTTCCCTGGCACCTCTGACCTCTACCCACGTCGTCAGCTCAGCTGAGATCTGTGGGTGCGACGAGACCTCGAGGGACCGGCCATCATCAAAACCTGCACGCTTTCTTAATCAGCACGACCATCGAAGCAATTCTCTGGTGAGTGCTCTGGGGTCCGAGAAGCCCCGACCCTGAGTAGCTCCAGCACCGAAGTGCAGTCTCCCAGCATCTCCACGATCTGCGTGGGGCCCTTCTGCTCGCTGCTCAGCACGTTGTCTGGTCACTAGCCGCTGGCTTGTGCCCTTCTTTGACGACATCCGACAACCAACGCTGCTGGTCTGGTTGCTCCAGATCGGCCCTTGCTCCCTTTTTCGAGAGGAGCACCCCGGACCCTCCTGGTCCACTCAAGACGCCATTTTAGGCCCACCACGTGGCCCTGAAATCTGCCAAGGCTTGTTGCCCCAATCCTGGGCCCAGCGACGCCGACAGCATCAACCTTCGTGGGACAGCTCGCACCTCCATCCTGGTCGCCGACAACACCTCCTGGTCCGTGAGACTGCAGAGCCTAGCCTCGCCCACTCACCTAGTCGAGGTGACGGCCATCCGGTGCCTCCCTGGTACCCTCTGACTACTGGCTAGTAGTACGAACTTGGTCCCCTCTGTTTTTAGGTATCAACGATCACTGATCCAGGCTTGGATCTCTACGAACTATTCATCACTGGTCGCCGGCCAGCAACTCCTTTTCTTCCGGCTCCTGGCTCGTCAGCGAAGACCCCCGACGCCTGTAAGACTTGTGCAGCCGAAGCCCTCGTGGCTAGGTAACTTCGGCATTTCGGTGCCTGCATAGCCTCCTTACTCTAGGGTCCCGAGTCCCTCGCTTCCGACTTGCCTTATCGGGTCCGCCCGAGACCACTAAACTTTCCGTGCCCTCGGGCACTTGTTTTAATTGTGCACTTGAAGTATTTTCTAAGAGCTTTTGTTCTGTGCTTAGTACCCTGTCCTCATAAAGAGTACAGGGCTGTTGTGATTCTAATAAATATACTGTTTATTTTCATAACACTTGTGTGGTGTCCTTTCACTTGGTGTTCAAGGGGTATGTGATGGTATTACAGCTGGCTTAAGACGCCCTCTAGAGTTTAGCCCGAAGACTGCTCGTATCCACGCTACTAGGATAGCTGGTCTAAGGTTGACTTACAACCAATCACCATAAGGGTCGTTTGGAACGATACATAGTGGTCGCTAGAATAGCGAACGCTGCATATCGGGACAACTTCTCACATTGGTGAGCAGCGGTTGGGATTTGAGCTTGCTGTTGTTTTACCACGCGTATCCTAAGAATATCTTGTGAAAGATCACATAAGTACTCCAGGTACATATAACTTAGCTTAGAATACTCTGAGTTCTACTGAACCAGCTGTTGTAGCTCCTCAAGGCTTAGCACACCTTGGCTACAACTCTTAGCAAGGGATCAGTAGGTAAACCCATAGTGTAGGTAGGTGCATCACTTACACCACACTAGAAGCAGCATGTCGGACAAAGGAGGAAACTCTGAGACTCCCCTTGTGTCAGTCGACCCTCCACAGGTCACATCCAGATATGCTGCACTTAGCTTCCACGAGATGCGACAGATCTGTACATCTCGGAAGTTAAAACAGGGTGCAAACCCTACCATTCCGTTTCTGATTGGTCTCTTGGAGACTTATGATGCTAGGAGGGCGGGTAACACCGACCCTTCTCATCCAGAAATGGAGATGCCTCCCCTCGAGGGAACCCGAGGTGACCCTGACCTTATCCATCTCTCCGCCGAGGGCGAAGAGGAGGACGAGGAACCAGAGACATCTGGGGACGAGGCAGACAAAGGTCCAGTCATAGTTAGTCAGCTAACTCAGGACAACTTAAGCCGGCACGAGATTGGTACTAGGGGACCCCTGGGCCCTCTCTCGGGCCAGCTTAACATTGGGAACGGACGAGTTAGGTCTCTGTCGAGAGGCTCTAACAGATCCGCTCGAACCAATGGCTCTCGAGGTTCTGCTCGAAGAGGGATGACATCACCTCAGAGGAGAATGTACGAAGCAAAGGAGAGGGAAGTCAATCTGCGGATCGAGAGGGAAGAACTTGCCCTAGCCAAAGAGAGACTTGCCTTTGCTCGAGAGCAAGAGTTGAGTGGGACAATTCCCACTGGTGGCAGCATTGCCCCACGGGAACCCAGGAGTTTAGACACTAAGCACCTGAATAAGATAGTGCCCCCCTTTAAGCAAGGGGACGACATCCACAAATGGATTACTGCTTTGGAGCGGGCCTGCACTGTACAGTGCATCCCCCAGAGTCAGTGGGCAGCTATCTTGTGGCTCTCCTTTGACGGTAAAGGTAGAGATAAGCTCCTCACTACTAGAGTCGAGGACGCTAACAATTACCAGATCCTGAAGAACACACTGATTGATGGGTTCGGCCTAACCACTGAGCAGTACAGGTTGCTGTTCAGGGATACCCAGAAAACTCAGTCTCAGGACTGGTCTGATTTCGTTGATTGTGCCACTAAGGCTTTGGAGGGCTGGTTGCTGGGCAGTAAGGTTACTGATTACACAGGATTGAATAATTTGATCATGCGAGAACAGATTTTAAACAATTGTCAGAACCAGTTGTTGCATCAGCACCTTGTCGACTCGGATCTGACCTCTCCCCAAGAATTGGGAAAGAAGGCAGACAGATGGGTCAGAACAAGGGTTAAGCAAAACCAGGGCCAGAACCAGGGTGGTCAGAAGAAAGCAGACCAGAAGGGTAAAGATTTGAAAGGGGAACAAACTGACCAGAAGTCTTCGACAGGTCCCCAACAACCCAAAGAGGGGGGGGGGGTCAGGCTTCCCAGAAAAAGAAGAATCAAGAAGGCCAATCGAAAAGGTGGTGCCAATACTGTAAAAGTAAAACTCACTGGTTTAGTGAGTGCACCAAGAAAGGAGGGCAGACTCCTGCTACTGCAGCCCCTAAGGCACCTGTGCCCCCTAGTACAGCCAGCAGTAGTAGTGTGCCTCCCAAGGGACTAGTTGGGTTAACCTTGGGTTCTGAGGGATGTGACAGCTTAGCTGGTACGCTCACTCAGGCTGTCCTTGTCTGTACAGGGGATGTGGATATATCCCCTGATGTCAGCCCCAATACTTTGGGCAAATACCGACAGACGCCTTTAATAAATGGAAGAATGGCTCAGGCCTATAGGGACACTTGTGCCAGCGTCACCATGGTGACGCCTAACTTTGTGGACCCTGGACAGATCATGCCAGGTACAGATTTCCTGGTGACCAATGCCAGCAACGTCACTACCAGTCATAGTATGGCGATCGTTGCTTTCTCCTGGGGAGGGGTAAATGGCCAGAAAAAGGTTGTTGTTATCCAGTATTTGGGTGTCTTTCATAGATTCACATGCCTGAATCATTCCCCGTCGTCGAGACGGGAGCCTCCGGTATTAGGTATATAAAAAAGTAATGTCCTAAGACATACATAAAGAGATTAGGTCTAAGGGGCTCGCCTTAGTAACCTATCTAGGTCCTTATGCAGGAAGGACCAAACAGAGTAGGCTCCAGGGTCCCACCTTGGTAGCCTATCTGAGTCCTTTTGTAAAAAAGGACCAAAGTAAAAGAAACAACCAATCAGCAACTACCTCCCTCTAGAACCTTCCTGTGAGGAGCCTCAGTCTCTCAGATTTTCTACCGCACGTTGTGCTAGGGAGTCTCCACCTGAGTTCTCCTCAGGAATATTGGATTTTCTTCTAACTTCACAGTTTTTTCGACTTTCTTGCTATGGCTGATGTCAAGAAGAGAGCACTTTTCCGTCCCTGTGCCTCCTGTGGTAAACTGAGGCTTCACGTGGACGACGAACATGAGGAATGCCTATATTGCCTCTATCCTCACCACCAGTCCATAGACTGCAGGATCTGCCGTAAGTTCTCCGTCAAGACCCAGAAAGACCGGGAAGGGAGACTTCTAATTTGGCTAAACAGGCTTAAGGACAAACCGGAAGGCGACCTCATTACCGAAGGTGAGAGCATGTCTGGCGCCTCACAGTTTTCCCTGAAGAGGCCTAGGGCTTCCTCGCCTGGCCACTCAGCAACCCCTCCTAAGAAGTCCAAAAGGTCTTCAGAGGGCAAGCCTACCGTGTCTAGCAAGGACCTTCCTGTCCCCAGGAAGCAACCACTGCTTACGATGACGACGGCGCAATCGGCGACCACCTCATCGCTAAAGACCGTCTCTACATCGACAACGACGGTATCGACGACGATGGCGTCGTCGGCGTCATCCTCATCGACGACTCTAACTCACTCGTCGTCATCTGGAAGACCGCTTTCATCCTCCGCTCCGTCGACGACACGACCGTCGACGAGGACGTCGACGACGGCACCGTCGACGAGGACGTCGACGACGGCACCGTCGACGAGGACGTCGACGACGACACCATCGACGAAAGTCACACCGTCGACGAAGCCGTCGACGAAGCCGTCGACGAAGGGCACTCCGTCGACGAAGGGCGCTCCGTCGACGACGGCGCCGACGACGAAGCAGTCGACGGCAGAAAAGTTAACTAAGGCACCGTCGACGAGAACGTCGTCGACGGACGCACCGTCGACGAAGACCATACCGACGGCTGCTGGTACCTGGAAAGAATTCGAGCTCCTATCACATGCGATGGACGCTCAGACATCCCATGTCTCCATCAGAATCACCAAAATACCGATTACTCCGGAGATGACATCGCCTAGTAAGGTCCAACAGCTGACGCCATCCTGCCTCTTACAGGACCAAGAACCGGAGGAGGAGATTTTTACCCAGGCCACCAGCCCCTCAGACTTGATAGTCAAGTGCCAGAGTACGGACGAAGAGCAGGAGGTTGAAGAATCAGTTCCTCCAGTTGTGCCTACCCAAGTTCACACCCAAGTGACCCCAATGGTGTGCTTGCCAGCCTCCTTAGTTTCAGACTTGCGCTTCCTCATTCAGGACTACAAAGAGCGGTTTCCACAGAAAGCCACCTCTGCTGTTCCGCCAACTCCGCAGCCAGCTGTGACCGTTCCTGTGCAGGTGCCAAGACATAAGCCCCCTCCACTGGTTCTTCCTAGGACACAGGACCCTGCTCAAGACCCCGTCTCGTCCGAGGAAGAGGAAAGGGAACATGAAGAAGGGGAAGTCCGAGATGATGATACGGACGTGGATGCAGACCAAGACTATGTCACTCACTCTCCAGCCTCTCCGGAGCCACAATCCTCTGAGTCTCCACCTGCAGATATTGGAGGTTTCCATAACCTCATGGAAAGGGCAGCCAAAAGATTCCACATGTCCATGGAATCTCAGGAAACTGAATGTTTTCTCTATGACTTTAAAGAACAAACAAAGAAAACTACAAGATCGATCCCGATCATTGATTATCTACTTAAACAGGGCAAGCAGCTCATGCAGTCTCCAGCCTCCCTGCAGGTAATCGTACCCAGACTGGACAAAAAATACAGAGCTACGTCATCAGCTCCAGCATGCCTTACGGGTCACCCCAAGGCGGACTCTGTGGTCACCCAGGCGGCGCAGAAGAACTCGCGTAACCCTGCATCACCTTTATCGACTCCACCAGATAAAGAAGGCAGGAAGTTGGATGCAGTTGGGAAACGTTTTTCCACTACCTCTGCGACAACGGTGAAGATCGCCAATTCCATCGCCCTTCTCGGGCGTTACAACCGCCAACTCTGGGCGGACATCGCGCCCTACATTGCCGACCTGCCAGACGATCTTAAAGCGGAGGCACACTCGCTCCTCCTCGAGGGCCAAACATCGGCTTCAGAACTGATCGACTGCGCCATTGACGTGGCCATGACTGGATTCAGGCAGCTGGCGGGCGCCGCTGTCCTAAGACGCCAAGGCTGGCTTAAGGCCACCTCTTTCAGACAGGAGGTCCAGACCAAAATTTTAGATATGCCTTATGATGGTGATCATCTGTTCGGCGAGAAGATTGACGAAGCCCTCACTGCAATTAAGAAGGACACCGACACAGCCAGAGCCCTAGGCACTCTGCAATCTCGCAATCAGTCCTTTCGTACCAACAGGGGGAGGGGACAATCCTCCTATAGAGGCTCTTATCAAAATAAATCCTCTTACTCATACTCACAGGGTAAGACGCAATTCCCACAGCGCCAAAACCAGTCGGGACGTCAGTCCTCCTTCAACAAATCGTCCTACAGAGGAAAAGGGCAGAAGAGACCAGCAGGCAATCGCCAATGACTCTACCAATTGGCCAGCCCCTCCACCATCGCTCTCTTTGCGACTTGGAGGAAAACTTTCCTTTTACCTTCAAAATTGGCGGCAAATAACAACGGACCGGTGGGTTCTACAACTTCTTCAATTCGGCCACTCTCTGGAATTCCTCTCAAACCCCCCACGGACACCACCTGTCAAGCGTCCTCACAGACACCTACGGCTGCTTCTACAAGAACTAGCTTCCATGCTCCAGAAGGGCGCAATAGAAAAGGTTCCACACGCCCAGAAGGGGGAGGGCTTCTATTCCCACTTCTTCCTCATCCACAAGAAGGGGAAGAAATGGCGACCGATCCTCGACTTGAGAGCTCTCAATGTGTTTTTAAAGAAGCAGTCGTTCCGGATGGTCACGCTACAAGAGATCCTGGGACTCCTGGAAAAAGGCGACTATATGACATCACTCGACCTACAGGACGCCTATTACCACATCCCTATTCTCAAGGGACACAGGAAGTTCCTAAGGTTTGCAGTCGCAGGGGTGCACTACCAATTCCGCGTCCTCCCCTTCGGCCTCAAATCTGCTCCAAGAATCTTTACGAAATGCCTTTCTCCTGTCGCAGCCTATCTCCGCCAGCAGGGTCACCAGGTCTTCCCTTACCTGGACGACTGGCTGGTAAAGGCTCCGTCGAGAGCAGCCGCAGCAGCATCTTCCAGCGCCTGTCTGCATCTTTTCCGCCGCCTCGGCTTGACCCTCAACAAGGAAAAGTCATCCCTAACACCAACCCGAGTCATCACTTTTCTAGGAGCGACCCTGGACACGGAATGCACGAAGGCCTTTCCATCTCAGGAGAGAAAGTCGAAACTCATCTCCTTGGCCAGGTCAGTGGCATCCAAAAAGACTCTGACCGTCCGTATCTTCAAGTCGCTCCTCGGCATGATGTCGTCATGTATCCTACTCATCCCGCACTGCCGCCTAAAAATGCTCCCCCTGCAGGAAGAACTGTCAAAACAGTGGACTCAAGCGGCGGGATCCTTCGAGGACCGCTTACGAGTCACCCAACCTATGATCAACAGTCTACAATGGTGGAGATCAGACAAACACCTGTCGCAAGGACTGCCGTTCCTGCTTCCGGCGCAACCGCATATCATCACCACGGATGCATCCTTGGAGGGCTGGGGTGCAGTCCTGCAAGAACTACAGACCAACGGAAAATGGACGCCACAGGAATCCAAGCTCCACATCAACATTCTGGAGCTACGGGCAGTCTTCCTGGCGCTCCAGTCGTTCCTCCCGCGCATCCGAAACTCCCCAGTGCTAGTCAGGACAGACAACACCACGACGATGCACTACCTGAACAAACAGGGAGGGACGCGCTCGCTCTCTCTCTCTCGAGAATCTCAGAGAGTTTGGAACTGGCTTCTACAACATGGCATCACCCTCAAAGCCGAATACGTTCCAGGCAAAGACAACGTCCTGGCGGACGCCCTCAGCAGGGAACAGTCCCTGTCCCACGAATGGGAGTTAGACGAGAGTGCACTGGACTACATCTTCGCGAAGTGGGAGACACCACAGATAGACCTCTTCGCCACCAGGGAGAACGCCAGATGCCCAAGCTTCGCAAGCAGGCTTCCCCAACCAGGATCACTAGGGAATGCATTTTCCATAGCTTGGCAGAACGTGTTTGCTTACGCCTTTCCGCCATTCCCACTGATACCCAGGGTAATCAGGAAAATGAAATCGGAGCCCTGCACCCTGATCCTCATCGCCCCATCCTGGCCGAGGCAGCACTGGTTCACGGAGCTCCATCGTCTATCGGTCCATCCACCTCTTCGCCTACACAGCCACCCGACCCTACTCACGATGTCTCACGGGCAGGTTCTCCACCCGAACCTGGGCCCTCTGAAATTGTCAGCCTGGCTCCTGACTACCGCGAGTTCAGTCATCTAAACATACCACAAGAGTGCAAAGACGTCCTGTCCAACGCTAGAGCAGACAGCACAAAAAAGACTTATACTCTCAAGTGGAAACGCTTCTGCGTCTGGTGTGAGAAGGAAGGTCTACATCCCTTCCAGGTCACTCCCCAACAACTCCTGCCATATCTCCTACACCTGGCGCACTCAGGCCTTGCCCATGCGTCCATCAAGGTCCACTTGGCAGCAATTTCTAGGTTCACTCGAACTTCTAGGTGCCCCTCCCTGTGGGCGGACAGGCTCATTAAACAATTCCTAAAAGGCCTTTTTAGGTCCTTCCCTAGACCAAAACATGTCCCTCCAACGTGGCAACTCAACGTAGTTCTTCACCAGTTGATGAAGCATCCCTTTGAGCCTATCCACAAATCGGATATCAAATTCCTGTCGTGGAAGACAGCCCTCCTACTGGCACTAACCTCGGCCAGAAGAGTAGGCGAATTGCAAGCCCTATCCATCCAGGACCTGTTCTTACAATTCAAAGAGGACAGAGTCATCCTGCGTACTAACCCACGATTCATACCCAAAGTCCCTTCGGACTTCCATTTGAATGAGCCCGTGGTTCTTAAATCATTCTTTCCGAATCCATCTACTCCGGCTGAGAGATCACTGCACTCTTTAGACCTTCAGAGATGCCTAAAATTCTATCTTGATAGAACAAGACAATTCAGGAAGTCATCCCAACTCTTCGTCGCATTCAGCAGACCTAGGAAGGGCATGCCCCTATCAAAGCAAAGTATATCAAGATGGATCTCTTCAGCTATAACTCTCTGCCACGAGAAGGCAGGACGACCCCTGGACTCACGGGCCAAAGCCCACTCTACCAGGGCCATGTCTACGTCTGCGGCACTGTTTGCCGGAGTGCCACTCCTGGACATCTGTAGAGCGGCGACCTGGAAGTCCCCGCATACCTTTACCAGGCACTACTGCTTGGACGCCGAGCTGACGAAAGACGCAGCAGTGGGCAGAGCAGTGCTTCGCCATCTATTCCAGTGAGGTGAGCCCTCCTACTTCCCGCCATCCTTGACTGGTATGCACATTTCTTTATTACTAGATTCTGCATGACATTGTATGCTGTTGCTTATACAGTCTCAAATGTTCCTTATTTGCAGGTGTATACGTTCTGTATCAACACAGGATGTGCATATTGTACTGCTTGCTACTCTGATTCAGGCATGTGAATCTATGAAAGACACCCAAATACTGGATAAGAAATGCGTTACTTACCTGTAACTGCAGTTATCCAGTATTAGTGTCTTTCATAGATTCACATGCACCCTCCCGCCTCCCCTGGCAGGACTCACCTCTCTCTAACAGGTTTACACCTACCAACTTGGTGCGTACGAAAATCTGAGAGATTGAGGCTCCTCACAGGAAGGTTCTAGAGGGAGGTAGTTGCTGATTGGTTGTTTCTTTTACTTTGGTCCTTTTTTACAAAAGGACTCAGATAGGCTACCAAGGTGGGACCCTGGAGCCTACTCTGTTTGGTCCTTCCTGCATAAGGACCTAGATAGGTTACTAAGGCGAGCCCCTTAGACCTAATCTCTTTATGTATGTCTTAGGACATTACTTTTTTATATACCTAATACCGGAGGCTCCCGTCTCGACGACGGGGAATGATTCAGGCATGTGAATCTATGAAAGACACCCAAATACTGGATAACAACAACCTTTTTCTGGCCATTTACCCCTCCCCAGGAGAAAGCAACGATCGCCATACTATGACTGGTAGTGACGTTGCTGGCATTGGTCACCAGGAAATCTGTACCTGGCATGATCTGTCCAGGGTCCACAAAGTTAGGCGTCACCATGGTGACGCTGGCACAAGTGTCCCTATAGGCCTGAGCCATTCTTCCATTTATTAAAGGCGTCTGTCGGTATTTGCCCAAAGTATTGGGGCTGACATCAGGGGATATATCCACATCCCCTGTACAGACAAGGACAGCCTGAGTGAGCGTACCAGCTAAGCTGTCACATCCCTCAGAACCCAAGGTTAACCCAACTAGTCCCTTGGGAGGCACACTACTACTGCTGGCTGTACTAGGGGGCACAGGTGCCTTAGGGGCTGCAGTAGCAGGAGTCTGCCCTCCTTTCTTGGTGCACTCACTAAACCAGTGAGTTTTACTTTTACAGTATTGGCACCACCTTTTCGATTGGCCTTCTTGATTCTTCTTTTTCTGGGAAAGCTGACCCCCCCCCCCTCTTTGGGTTGTTGGGGACCTGTCGAAGACTTCTGGTCAGTTTGTTCCCCTTTCGAATCTTTACCCTTCTGGTCTGCTTTCTTCGGACCACCCTGATTCTGGCCCTGGTTTTGCTTAACCCTTGTTCTGACCCATCTGTCTGCCTTCTTTCCCAATTCTTGGGGAGAGGTCAGATCCGAGTCGACAAGGTGCTGATGCAACAACTGGTTCTGCCAATTGTTCAAAATCTGTTCTCGCATGATCAAATTATACAATCCTGTGTAATCAGTAACCTTACTGCCCAGCAACCAGCCCTCCAAAGCCTTAGTGGCACAATCAACGAAATCAGACCAGTCCTGAGACTGAGTTTTCTGGGTATCCCTGAACAGCAACCTGTACTGCTCAGTGGTTAGGCCGAACCCATCAATCAGTGTGTTCTTCAGGACCTGGTAATTGTTAGCATCCTCGACTCTAGTAGTGAGGAGCTTATCTATACCTTTACCTTCAAAGGAGAGCCACAAGATAGCTGCCCACTGACTCTGGGGGACGCACTGTACAGTGCAGGCCCTCTCCAAAGCAGTAATCCATTTGTGGATGTCGTCCCCTTGCTTAAAGGGGGGCACTATCTTACTCAGGTGCCTAGTGTCTAAAGTCCTGTTTTCCCGTGGGGGAATGCTGCCACCAGTGGGATTGGTCCCACTCAATTCCTGCTCTCTAGCAAAGGCGAGTCTTTCCTTGGCCAGGGCAAGTTCTTCCCTTTCGATCCGCAGATTGACTTCCCGCTCCTTCGCTTCGTACACTCTCCTCTGAGGGGATGTCATCCCTCTTCGAGCAGAGCCTCGAGAGCCATTGGTTCGAACGGATCTATTAGAGCCTCTCGACAGAGACCTAACTCGTCCATTCCCAATGTTAAGCTGGCCTGAGAGAGGCCCCAGTAGTCTCCTGGTACCATTCTCGTGCCGGCTTAAGTTGTCCTGGGTTAGCTGGCTAACTATGACTGGACCTTTGTCTGCCTCGTCCCCAGATGTCTCTGGCTCCTCGTCCTCCTCTTCACCTTCTGCGGAGAGATGGATAAGGTCAGGGTCACCTCGGATTCCCTCGAGGGGGGGCATATCCACTTCTGGATGAGAAGGGTCGGTGTTACCCGCCCTCCTTGCATCATAAGTCTCCAAGAGACCAATCAGAAACGGAATGGTAGGGTTTGCACCCTGTTTTAGCTTCTGAGATGTACAGATTTGTCGCATCTCATGGAAGCGAAGTGCAGCATATCTGGAGGTGACCTGTGGAAGGTCGACTGACACAAGGGGAGACTCAGAGTTTCCTCCTTTGTCTGACATGCTGCTTCTAGTGTGGTGTAAGTGATGCACCTACCTACACTATGTGTTTACCTACTGATCCCTTGCTAAGAGTTGTAGCCAAGGTGTGCTAAGCCTTGAGGAGCTACAACAGCTGGTTCAGTAGAACTCAGAGTATTCTAAGCTAAGTTATATGTACCTGAAGTACTTATGCGATCTTTCACAAGATATTCTTAGGATACGCGTGGTAAAACAACAGCAAGCTCAAATCCCAACCGCTGCCACCAATGTGAGAAGTTGGCCCGATATGCAGTGTTCACTATTCTAGCCACCACTATGCATCGGTCCAAACGACCCTTATGGTGATTGGTTGTAAGTCAACCTTAGACCAGCTATCCTAGTAGCGTGGATACGAGCAGTCTTTGGGCTAAACTCTAGAGGGCGTGTTAAGCCAGCTGTTATACCATCACATACCCCTTGAACACCAAGTGAAAGGACACCACACAAGTGTTATGAAAATAAACGGTATATTTATTAGAATCACAACAGCCCTGTACTCTTTATGAGGACAGTGTACTAGGCACAGAACAAAACTCTTAGGAAAATACTTCAAGTGCACAATCAATACAAGTGCCCGAGGGCACGGAAAGTTTAGAGGTCTCGGGCGGACCCGATAAGGCAAGTCGGAAGCGAGGGACTCGGGACCCTTAAGTAAGGAGGCTATGCGGGCACCGAAATGCCAAAGTTACCTAGCCACAAGGGCTGCGGCTGCACAAGTCTTACAGGCGTCGGGGGTCTTCGCTGACGAGCCAGGAGCCGGAAGGAAGGAGTTGCTGGCCGGCGACCAGTGAAGAATAGTTCGTAGAGATCCAAGCCTGGATCAGTGATAGATGATACCTGAAAGCAGAGGGGACCAAGTTCGTACTACTAGCCAGTAGTCAGAGGGTACCAGGAGGGCACCGGATGGCCGTCACCTCGACTAGGTGAGTGGGCGACGCTAGGCTCTGCAGTCTCACAGACCAGGAGGCGTTGTCGGCGACCAGGATGGAGGTGCGAGCTGTCCCACGAAGGTTGATGCTGTCGGCGTCGCTGGGCCCAGGATTGGGGCAACAAGCCTTGGCAGATTTCAGGGCCACGTGGTGGGCCTAAAATGGCGTCTTGAGTGGACCAGGAGGGTCCGGGGTGCTCCTCTCGTAAAAGGGAGCAAAGGCCGGTCTGGAGCAACCAGACCAACAGCGTTGGTTGTCGGATGTCGTCAAGGAGGTCACAAGCCAGCGGCGAGTAACCAGACAACGTGCTGAGCGGCAAAGCAGAAGGGCCCCACGCAGATCGTGGAGATGCTGGGAGACTGCACTTCGATGCTGGAGCTGCTCAGGGTCGGGGCTTCTCGGATCCCAGAGCACTCACCAGAGGATTCCTTCGGTGATCGTGCTGGTTTAAGAAAGCGTGCAGGTTTTGATGATGGCCGGTCCCTCGAGGTCTCGTCGCACCCACAGATCTCAGCTGAGCTGACGATGTGGGTAGAGGTCAGAGGTGCCAGGGAAGCCGGTTCTCGTCGAGCTGGGTCGTCGGATTCCTGAGGAAGGACTTGCAGCAAACCGCAGAGTTCTTAGATGGTGCCTGCGGATGCAGGGTGACTACTCCTTAGCCACAAGGGAGAAATCTTGAGAAGAGTCTTGAATGTCCTTTCGTAGAAAGTAGTTCTTGATTCAAAGATGATCTAATTTGGAAGGGTCCCCGCTCCTGCCTTTATCCTAAAGAAAGGGGTGGGTACATGACTAGGTCCTGCCCTAGGGGTGGGACCAGGAAGGGGGGCAGTTACACCCCTCTCCCCTGCCGGGCTTTCCCCAGGTCAGGGGCTGCGCGCCCCTGGAACTGGTTCTAGCCGGCAGATGCGTAGTGAGCACCGGGGTGCCACTCCGCAGTCACCTTCTCGCAAAGCCCTACCTACCCAGAATACACAAAACCCTGTCTGGGATGGTGCGAACACCGCCCCTGACAGGAAACCCTTTGTCCAAGCTCTCCTCGCTGGAAGGACTCCCAGCAGCAGGAGGTCAGACTCGTGTCTGTGGTGGCAGCATCCATTTTGTGGAGCTGAGGCTTCAGTTAACTTTAACCGGGGTTCACAGTTACGTACATGTCGTGTCCCTCTAGAAGGGCGGAATGCTAACCTCGTCGCCAGCATTGGTGAGGGGGCAGCATCCCGATTCGTATGACACCTTACTCGACATGTCTTGGTAGCGTGATACCGAAGTTACCGATATGGTACGCGTTATCATGGAACAGCCATTGGGTCTTGGTTCCGCAAGCTGCAACCGTGCTCGGCTCGTGCCAGAGCCCAATTCACACGGTTCCATGCACTCTGCCTTCAGGATTGTCAAGGCCTGCCATAGGAGTGACTGATAGGAACTCGGGTGTCCATCTTAAGGTTAGATATAGGGATACTATACCTATAGCAACGAGCGAGTACGCCACGTTGCCCCAGCTGTCGTGCAGCCAGTTGTGTCAGATTTAGATGGCCATCCAGGGGTGGCATAATACATGCTTCAGCTCCTGGTAGGCCCTGGGTACACCAATGCCCTGAGTTACAGGGTCTGGCAAGGAGGCCCAGTTCCAATTGGGTTATGCACCTAAGGTACACACATCAATTTAGCGAGAGAACAGCTAGGCTGTGGGTCTGATTGGCAGGCCCACAGCCCGAGAAAGTCGTAAACCAGTGAAACAAAAGCAAAAAGTCCGGGTGATCATAGGATTGCAGACCCTACTCTCCTACAGGAGGGTTGTGTACAACTGGGTCTATCAGCCATGGGATCGGCAAGATATTCTGACATTTCGGAAATCTCTGCCTGATTTCCGTAAAAACCCCACTGCCTTCTATACTGAATTAGGTACAGCCCTAGGTTCAACGATTATGACCCTGGCTGATATCGACTTGTTTTTCGGGTTATGTCTACCAGCTGATGTGTGGAAGCAAATCCGGAAAGTCGACCACCTTGAGCTGTTTGGACATACCTGGTCACAACTCGATGGCATAGATAGACAACGGGAGCCTGGGCAGAAGCCTTTGAAATCCATTTTAGACCTCCCAGATAAAATCGTACAGAAATTGAAAACCCTGATTCCAGAAAAGAAAGTGGACTGGTCGATAGTAACGGCTTGTCGTCAGAAACCCCAGGAGGATGTATCGGACTACTTCTCCCGGTTTGAAACGGTGTTCTCCGATTACAGCGGCCAGGACCTGACCACTGCAACCGGACACCATCTGTTTGTCCAGAATTATGTTAAGGGTTTGTCACCGGAGGTCTCCCAGAAATTGCAGGCCAGCGAGAGTAGTTGGGCGGCCTCCAAACCTGCGGCTATCCTTCAGATGGCCCAATATTACGAACACCAGAAAAATGAAAACGATAGAGCAACAGAGAAAAAGAAGAAAGACTTAAAAGAGAGGGTGATGATTGCACAATTGCAAGGGGTGACTATAGGACGAGAGCAATACAAAGGAAACTATCAGACAAATGCCCCTAGGAACGTACCTCCTAAAGACCGCACCCCGACACCCCGCATTGGACGTACAGACATTAACGAGGACCAGTGTGCCTTCTGTAAAGGATTCGGCCATTGAAAATCCCAGTGCCCGGTCCTGTTGGAGATGATCAGGAATAGGGACCCCAGGGACGTAGCGGGTGGACCGAGAAATAGAGGACAGCAACGAGGGCCCGCGAATGACACGACTAACGATAAATCAAACAGACCAAATACATTTGACCGACCCAGACAGAATCAGTACCAACAGTCTGACTGTGACGATGCCCACGACTTCGCATAGGACTGCCAAGGGCAAGGGAGGGATCCAGTCGAGCTCTATGTTGACCAGCAAGGTCCTTATGTCACTGCTAAGGTCCTGGGTACAAAGTCTCCATTTCTGGTAGACACTGGCGCAACATGTAGTGCGTTATCTAAACGACTGATTCCAAGGGCACCCTTGTCTGGCTCACTTGTGACATCGATAGGTTTCGATGGAACGCCCTCCACTAACCCTTTGTCCACTCCGATCCCCTTCGACTTAGAGAACAATATCACTGACACAACGTTTCTGCTTTCCGCCAATACTCCTGACGCCATTATGGGACTTGACTTACTGAAGCACTTCGAGCGACTATTAGATGTTCCCAAGACGGAGTTCGAGTTTTCCTGTATGACAACCCCATTCTGCTCAGACATTGCCTTTCCCGACGCATGTTTTCTATCAATGACGCTGACATGTCTTTGCTTGACACTCTGCCTCTGTATCTGTGGGCCAAGACAGATTCGGACGTAGGACGCATGATGATTGACCCAGTGCACATCACTGTTCGACCGGACGCAATACTCCCAAAACTTCCACAATATCGGATATCGCCCGAAGGCGAGAAGGCATTGGTAAAGATTATTCAGTCACTGATAGATGCAGGAGTGGTAGAGGAAGTGGTTAGCAACGTTTGCAACAGCCCTATCTTGCCCATCATCAAGAAACAAGGAGAGGGGGATGAGAAAGCATACCGCTTGATCGACATTCGAGAGATCAACAAAGTGGTCGTACCCCAGTACCCCGTGGTCTCAGACATCACCACTATCCTGACTTTGATTCCTTCTACTGCCACCACCTTCACTGTCATCGACCTCAAAAACGCATTTTTCTCTATCCCCATCCACCCAGACAGCCGATACCTCTTCGGCTTTACCCTAAAAGCCCGCTCATATAGATTCTGTCGAGCACCCCAAGGCTACACAGAAAGCCCCAGCATCTACAGCCAGGCCCTCAAGAGACAACTGGATCAGGTCCAGTTACCCGATGGAGTGGTGTTAATACAATACGTCGATGACATCCTTTTGGCGGCCGACACCACTCCACTAGCAGTCACAGCCACCATTCAACTCCTGCACTTCCTTGCGGAAAATGGCCACAAGGTCTCCAAAAAGAAGTTGCAATTCTGCCAACCCCAGGTCACTTACTTAGGCCACCTTCTGTCCAAAGACGGAAGGAAACTTACTCCCGACCGGATCCAAACCATTCTTGAAACCCCTGTCCCTAAGACTCAGAAACCGGTCCGCTCCCTACTAGGCCTCACCTCCTTCTGCCGACAGTGGTTACCAAACTTCAGCCTCATTGTGAAACCGCTACTTTCTCTGCTAGCTAAAGATGTCCCCTTCCCGCTCCCTTGGACCCCTGAATTCCAATCCTCCTTCATAGAGCTACGAGATGCCCTCTGTTCAGCCCCTGTCCTTGGTACCCCCGATTACACAAAGCCCTTCTCCCTCTACACTCACGAAAGGGAGGGGTGTGCTTTATCAGTCTTGACTCAGTTCATTGGCCCAAAGCAACGACCATGCGCTTACTTCTCTGCCACTCTTGACCCCATAGCCAGAGCCTTACCTGCTTGCCTTCGAGCTGTAGCTGCCGCTGCTATCTCTATCCGACAGAGTGAGGGGATTGTGCTCTCGAATTCCCTCACGGTATTAGTACCCCATGCAGTTGACACCCCCCTGAACCAGACCAAGACGCAACACCTGACGAGTGCACGACTGACAGGATACGAACTGACTCTGCTCGCACCCCACATCACCCTGAAAAGATGCACCACACTGAACCCGGCAACTCTGTTACCCTATCAGAGAACGATCCCAATGTGCCCCCTGTACACGACTGTGTGACCCTCACGGACGAACAGACTAGAAGTAGGGTTGACCTCAGAGACACGGCTTTTCCTGACCCTGACGGAGAGCTGTGGGTGGACGGCTCTTGCATCAAACTCCTCGATGGCACCACTTCAGCTGCCTATGCAGTCACCACGGCCCGAACTGTAGTCGAGACAGCCCGCATCACACAACGGTCTGCTCGGGCAGCAGAACTGATTGCCCTGACACGAGCATGCATCCTAGCAGCAGGAACCACAGCGAACATTTACACCGACAGCCAGTATGCCTTCAGGGTGGTTCACCATTTTGGGCTCCTTTGGAAGGAAAGGGGATTCTTGACCTCGCACGGCACCCCTATCTTACATGGAGATTTGGTCTCCGCCCTGATCCAAGCTGTCCTTCTCCCCAAAAGACTTGCGGTTATCAAATGCCAAGCACACAAGAAAGTGACAGACATTATTGGACAGGGAAATGCACTAGCCGATGTCACTGCTCGAACCACCGCTGAACATAGGACGATGACAAACATGTACGTGACCAGGTCACAAGCAGAGAAATGGACCGACGCTAGGGACACTATTAGGGACATTCAAATGGCTAGCACACAACACAAATTGACTGAATGGGCACGGGTGGGATTGAAAGACGATGAAGGCTGCTGGCGGACAAAGGACACGAACAAATGGTTGCTACCTGACTCATACCTGATTCCCATACTGACTATGGCACACTCCCCTGCTCACATAGGATCAGCACCCATGATTGAACTTGTCTCCAGAGTTTGGCACAACGACAAAATCACAGACTCCGCCAAACGTCTGGTCCAACAATGCTTGATATGCCTGCAACATAACCCCGGGAAAGGAACTGTGGTACCCCGGGGAGGGTTTGGGGTTCCCAATCACCCGTTTGAAGTCCTGCAGATGGACTACATCCAACTAGACAGATGCCAAGGCCTGAACTACGTACTTGTCGTGGTGTGCGCATTTAGCAAATGGGTGGAAGCATACCCAACCCGTGATAACACTGCTATGGCCACTGCAAAAGTACTGTTAAAAGAATTCTTCCCTCGCTACGGCCTTTGTCGAATTTTATGGAGCGACAATGGCCCCCACTTCGTAGCCGAAGTCATCCAGCTCATCTTAAAAGGGCTGGGTATCAAGCAGAAGTTCCACGCAGTCTTCCACCCCCAGTCTGCTGGACTTGTCGAGCGACACAATGCCACACTAAAATTAAAGTTAGCCAAGATAGTGGCTACCACAGGACTAAAATGGCCAGACGCTCTCCCACTGGCATTGCTATCGATGCGTTCCACCCCCACCAAACACCACTTGACACCTTACGAGGTCGTTTTCGGCCGACCCATGAGCGTCTGGTCTGCACCAAAACCGACTTCCATTCATGACGTCCCGGACGTCCTAATGTCTGATTACTTGCATAAATTGACTGAAACTCTGTCTGTCATTCACCAGCAGGTGCTGCATGCCATCCCTGACGCTTCCAGGGGTCCCGGACACAACCTGCAACCCGGGGATTTTATCCTCATAAAAAACTTCCAGCGCGCCAAGCGTCTGGAACCCCGTTGGACGGGCACCTGGCAAGTCCTACTCGCCACCCGAACAGCTCTTCGAGTGGAAGGAAAGCGGACCTGGGTGCATGCGCACCATTGTAAGAAGATTCCCCCGACTCTGATGACAACCGAAGACGTGACCACCCAGGAAGAGCTCCTGAACAAAGACCGATCATCGCTGAATTGCTACCCAGACACAGAGACACTTGAACTTGCAAAGATTCCTGACCCTACCGTGCCATCCAAAGAAGGGTATAACCTGCGTCGAAAGGAGAGAGTTTCGGTTAAGCAGACCATTGACTAAGTCATAATTCTCAGATCGGTGGCCTAACACAACAAGGGCTGTCAGGAGAGAAAGCCAGACGAGGTCTTTGGTTCTGCCCGCTACCGAGCTCCCTTGAAGGTGATCGAAGCGCCCGATAAGAAGGTGATGGAAGCGCCTGATAAGAAGGTGATGGAAGCAACCGGACATCCGAAAATCCACTACCGGAACCCAAAGACAGACAGAATCCATAGTTCAAAGACAATTGCACTTTTTATCACGATCCTTTTCTGCTTTCTCCTCATGACCACGCTCTGGATTGTGGAAGAAAATGCACCTGCTCACGAAACATTCCTAACCACTGCGCAGCCTACTACCATGAAGGAACATTATTTGATCTCGCTCTCTCCTCAACTCAGAGAAAGGCGAAAGGAGTTTTGGAACAACTCCTTTGTGCAGCTGCTGCACCAGCACAATCTTGCCACCAATGCCACCAACTGCTGGATCTGTGGGTTGCTACCCCACGCCACTGGACACTCGATACCTTTCATCCCTTCACCCTTCTCAATTCACGGCTCCTGCCTTGCTTGGCTGATCCTCTTGCAAGAGAGCTATAAGGACAATGCCACTTCCAGCAAAACCATGACGCATTTCTTTCATGAGGTCTGGCGAAACAAAACAAAGACACATTTCTGCCCGCAGACCTCCAACGACTCTATCCACATGGACATCCCTGCTAAAGAACGAATTGAAATGCAGGTGTTCAACAATCCAACCAGACCCACCTTCTCCTACCTACGGAAACGAACAGCTGCCACTCTGACTGTGGCTCTATCTGTCATCAACGTCACAGGCCATATGTGCATAGAAGGGCTTGGGACACAGCTGGTAGGCCGCAGTGCTTGCCGTTTCACCAAAACTTTGGACTCTACCGATCCACCTTCCTTTGTATCCTCTCCAAACATGTACTTCGTTTGCGGCACAAAGGCTTACACCTGGCTCCCCAAAGGCTGGGGGGGGCCCTTGTTTCATCTCCTTCATCCTCCCTCCGACCTATGTGGCTCCAGCGAATCATCATAGACATCCTGTGAGCGAGAGCGTGGGAGGAGTCACGAGACAAGCAGCTGCAGCTGCGAGGACGCCCGGAGGCTGCGAGGCTGCGAGGCTGCGAGGTTGGAAGGCGCGCTGTGCCGTGTTGTGCCGTGCCAGGTTTGCCAAAGGCTATCGGAGGACCTCGCCCAGGGTCAATTGGACGCTTTGGGCCGCGGCACTCGGCACTCTGCACTGTCATCACTATCATCACGCTTACTCTTGCACACAGCCATAGCCACGGCCACGGCCCGACACTGACGGCTGAAGGCTGTTCCTGCACTCGAGACGGCTGCTGCTCGGACGACCGACCCCCACCCCACCTCATTTCTGATTCTCCTGTGCTGTTGCGGGTTGGCGGCCGGCGGCCGGTGGGTTCAGTGCGTGGCTCGCCCACGCCCGGGGACAGGAGCAGACAGGGTCGAAGGTGGGGCAGCGAGGAGCGCGGAGTAGCGGCGCCAGAGGCGGCAGAGGTGAGGAGAAGGGGGGGGGGTACTTCCTCTTCTGCACGCCTCCAAGACAAGGGCAAAGAGGAAAGTCTTTTGCTACAACAGCAGAGCAGCAGAGCAGAAAGAAGTGTAGTGCTGTGCTGTGCAGGGCACTCACAGATACGTTGGAATCATCATCCTCGCTCAGCCCTGGGAGCTTAAAGAGAAAGGAAAGAAAGAAAAAAAAAAAAAGCTGCTTTATATACTGCTCTATAATACTGGGAGGCATCAGGTCTGCTCTTTTTGTGCTCGGAAGTCCACTTCTTGTGCAGGTCAAGGCCAGTCGGGCCAGCAGGGGAGGAACAACGAGCTCTCTGTGTTTGACTTTGCTTTGACTTTGCTTCACTTTACTTTGCTTTGTTGGGGGTATTGCAGGCCGCTAAGTGAATTCGTGACTTGGGCTCAACTGGAGCTGTAGAGCAACCTAGCTTTTTAAGCTACTGTGGTACTGTGTGTGTGTGTGGAAACCATAAAAATCAAGCTGAGGACATTATGAGGTCAGGACGCGTACGGGGCAGTTCAACATTCAAAAAAGAGATGAAAAAACGAAAGCGGAAAACCATGACACTGGATGAGGAAAATACTGACCTACCATTAGAAATAGTTCTGGCAACCAAGAAAAATTGCTCCCTTATAGAAATATCAGAAATTCCAGAAGTCAGTAACATTTCTGAGACAGGAAAGAATGGACAATCACAAATTTTGGAGACAAGCAAAAATACAACAAAAAGGCAGTTCTCCTACCAACCAAAAATCTTCACAAAATTTTGCTTCTTAAAAAATGCAGGGGACACCCTACTTTCAAACAAAACAGATGTCCCAGGTCTACAATCACCTCTTCAGCCTCTTCAGCCTTTACAACTAAATCAATCATCACTAGCTACCGAAGACCCACAACTATTTCAGGTAAGGAAAAGTCCTGACACAAAAAGCACAGTAGCTACTATTTCTTCACAAATAACATCAACACCAACACCTCAATATAGCAAAACATGGACAAGCGGTGAAACTACAGGTAGAAACTTAATCGGAAATACAGAGTCAGTCCAAGTACATCGACACAAAGAAAATGACAAGATGTTCAATGACGCCATAGGAAAAAATTGTGACATACTAGAAATTGGCTATGATTCGAATGGCGACAGCAGACCCACAAATAGCAAAAACAAAACTGGTAACTGTGCCATAATTAATACTTCAATAAACAACATTCAAATAAGCCCGGGGGAAAAATCATTGCTCAAGAAAATCGGCTACAGGCAAAAAAGGTTGGGTGAGGCACAGGAAGACATGGGTCTTAAAACGTCGCGGCCTACTACATCAACAAATAATGAATCACAAAACCACCAATTAGAGCCAACCAAAGGGGAGGAAAGAGCTAATGATGGGCTCACAGTAAAATACACAGTCGAAGAAATAGATGACATAGAGTTCTCCTCATACCTTGGAACAGAAGAATGGAAAGGCCTTATGGCAGCCTATAACCAAGATACCAGTGGGAATGGGCTTAATACCAAAAATAAAGGCAACACAACTGATTTTGTACAAGATTTACTTGATGGAGGAAAGACAAAGGAAAATCAAAAGGAAACGACAATCCCGTCCTGTGCTGAAGACTCACCAAAAAACGCTAGTCCGGGCACGGCATGGCCCAGCTTGCTAAAAACAATGCATCTACTGGTAGAAGCACTCCACTATCAATCAGATAAGATGGATGTCCAGCTGACCCTTTTAGATACTTTGGCTGTCTTTGTGGTAGCTATCGACGGGAAGCTAGGCTCACTAAATACACTGCTACAAAAAAAACAGGACCAAGCCCAAAATAAGAACGAGGGTTGTGGATGCGGCCCCATCATTGATAAACTGGCCACACTACCATCAATGCTGAGCGATCTATGCACGCAAATAAAAAAGCCCTTGCAAGGAAATGACAGCTATTCGTGCAATAGACAAGCAGACGTAGAAGCGGTTAAGCATTCCCTTGATAGCTGTACCGCAATCTCAACCGACAAAACAAAAAGTACAGGAACAATAATTATTAAGGAAAACGGCGACAAAACAAAAAGTACAGGAACAATAATTATTAAGGAAAACGGGCGGCAGGGGCCGATGGATAGACAGATTTCTAAAAACCAAAACGAAGAAGCTAAAGATAAAACAACATCAGAAGATCAACGATCTGTAGATTCAATGGAAGACAAGGCTGAGGAGCGACTCAACGCAAAGCAAAGGCGGGCGAAAAAACGCAAAGGCAGAAATCAAAAGCCAAACGTGGCTAGAGAGGGCTTTAGGCGCCTCTTCGGATCAACGTCCCAACCAGACGAATGTGAACCCAATCTCTTGAACAACACTAGCAAAAAGGAAGAAGGGGAGACGGAAAAAGAAACAAATAAAACTGTAGTAGTAAATGCTTTGCACCAAAGAGAGACTAATAGATCATCACCTCCAACAGTGAAGGACAATACAACTAAAGAGCCAGCCCGGAATCAATTAGTAAAGCAGAACTTCACAGACTTATCAACCACTGTCACTGCAATCATCTCTACGGAATCAATTGGAACAAAGCAAAGGAAAAAAAACGCACAGAAATTACAGCAGGAAACAACGAACGGGGAATCTATAGAATCATACGACAATGGCTTGGTAGCCAGCAGACAAACACCAAAATCTATTGACTCAAGAGTAATTCCAAGAAAGGCCACTAACACACACGTAAGGGGGTCAGGAATCGAATCGGTGTTCCGCAACCAGGGAGGCGAGAAATCAAAGTCAACCACAGGAAGTCAAACTGAGAGTCACGGAGGGTGGGAGGATGAAACAACCAGTCCAGATCTAGCTCTAGTGAGAACACCGCAAGGGAATGAACTTGCACAAGGACGAAAAAATGTCAATAAAAAAACCAGCAGCACGGATAAAATAATAGATGCAACAAATGTTCTATGGTTCAAACCGGATTACACCTCAAAAGGAAAGCACGACATATTGAATAGAGGCAACATTTTACGGCTACTAGTTCACATTCCATCCCTAGCAGGTGTGACAACTCAGGATTTGGATTCAATTGAATTTATAACAGAAGCTGGAATGAAGGCTGAGAAAACAAAAGCAACATGGGCAACACCTTTAGTTGCACAAAACATACTGGCAGAAACTACAACCTTTAAAAACTGGGGAATAACAATTACCCCATACGTAAAGCCAAAATACCCGGATCTATTAATTCCAGCAGCACAAGATGGGAAACAGAACTCCACCAATAGGACTGGATCTACAGTTCTTAGAGGGGCCAAAGGGGCAGAAGAAGCAAGAAGCGTGGAAGATCTTAATGTAAGGGGCTGCACCTCTGAGGGAGCACCGCTAGGTTCTCACGACCTAAGATGGATTTCGAGAACAATAAATAACTATTTAAACTGACCAACGGAAAACCTCCCGAAACTAAGTAGGCGAAACCAACTGAAAATATGTTCATGGAACATCAATGGGTTTGCCTCTAAATCATCTGATCCAGAACTTGTAAGCTATCTACGATCCTTCGACATTATATCCCTGCAAGAAACATGGCAACGAGAGCCTCCGCACTTGCATGGATTTCTACGCTTCTTCACCAGTGCGGTGAGAACAGCAAAATATGGCCACCTACAAGGGGGCCTAGTAACCTACGTCTCAATTGAAAGTGTCTATGACATCAAGGAATTGGGATCTAATACTCCTGACCTAAATATAATAAATTTATCAACCACCAAATTATGCAACCAGGGCACAAATCTCACACTGATTAACGTCTATATACACCCAAAAAGGAAAGGAAAAGTGGTGAAAGACCTATGCAAAAGCCTAGAGGAAATTATGAACGATACTGCGACAACGGACGTTATGATCACTGGGGACTTTAATCTTAATCTGATGGGAGGCTCAACAAGTGATGAGAATCATTACCATAATACAGCCTGGAAAATACCAGATCAAGAGGCTCCACAAACTTCCAAATATTCAAAGTTAGGAGAGGAGGTATTAGAGAACCTAGAGTGCTACAATCTTAGAGGACTAAATGGGAGATTTAAGGGAGATATTCCACCAGCATGTACATTTCACACAGCCAGATTTAGCAAAATATTGGATTACACTTTTATATCACTATCCTTATTTCGCCATATTGACTCATTCCAAATAGGGGAAAAAGCTGACAGTGATCACTGTCCCCAGGAAATCACACTTAACATCAACAAACCAAAATTCGAACAATCGTTGGTACCGAATGACCTAATTTACACTATCAACTATAAAAGGATCAAGTATTCGGCAGTCATGGACGGAGACCTTCAAGAAATGGCAAAACGTCATTTCGATGAGAGAATTGGAGTAAGTGAGGTGGAAAAATGGGAGAGCTTCACAACCAGCATGGCATGTTACAATACAACCCCAAAGTATCAATATGCATTGAAGAATAGTAATATGACTTCTTTTACAAACAATCACAGATTAAAGATAAAAAGCTTAAAAAAACGCATTGCTCAGACCATGCGCCAATTTAGGCATCTCCCAAATAACATGACGAGAAACAACAATCTGCAAGAACTAAAAGCATCTTTAAAAAAAACAAAATGGGAAGCAAACCGAGCAATGGAGGATAATCTGTGGGCAAAATTATATTCAGATACTAAGCAGAATGATGGGGCAAAATTTTGGAAAACAATTAATTCCTGTATAAACCCCAGGCACGACGGAATCTCTTCTTATATCTCCGAACAAACATGGGTAAACTATCTTAAAGGTCATTTCACACAACATACAATCGACAACCTGGCGACAGAAATCGATGACAACGGACTAATACCATTGCGCGATTCTCAACACAAACAAACAGGCCAAATCATGAACACAGGCACGACAAAATTACAAAAGACAATCGGGCTCCAAATTAAAAAAGGAAGGAGAGAGGGGGCACCAGGTCCCAACGGAATCCCTCCCATCCTCTACAAATCGAATGAAAAGGAATGGACTGAAGCCCTCGAGCCACTGTTCTTGGAAATCAAACACTTCAATGTATTACCTGCCTCCTGGAAGGGTTCTATTATTTCCCCAATTTTTAAGGCAGGGGACAAATCGTTACCATGCAACTACAGGCTGGTTGCCCTTATGGATAACGAAGCAAAATATTTTGCTGGGACCCTATTGGAGGAATTGCAGGCCTGGGCTATAGAAAACTCGCTAATTCCTGCGAATCAGACTGGCTTTTCTAAATCTGTGGGGACATCAACAAACATTCTGGCTATGGGTCTGCTAATTGACAAATTAAAAACTACAAAAATGCCAATACACTTTTGCTTCATAGACTATAAGGCAGCCTTCGACCATATTAATCGGAATCTTTTATGGTCAAAACTGAAGAGTTGGGGAATACCAAAGCACTTATTAGACCTATTGATTAACTTACATAGCGAAACATGGGTACAGGTAAAGCTGGGCGACGGCTCCAATTTGTCAGGACGCATTCCAACAAACAAAGGCCTCAAACAAGGATGTGTTCTGGCCCCAACACTTTTCAACCTGTTCTTGGGAGACCTTGTTCCTGTGCTTATTAATTGCAATTCTCATGCACCCAAACTGGGAGGCCAAGTACTACCCACGCTATTATATGCGGATGACTTGGTTTTAATCAGTCACACAAAAATAGGGATGCAAAATCTTGTGGATGCAACAAAAAGATACTCTGATGAGAATTACCTGACAATAAACTTGGAAAAGACCAAAACAATGTCAATCAATAAGAAAGGAAAAACACCACATAGCTGGTTTTGGAATAACAACCGCATAGAAGACACAACACTGTATAAGTACCTAGGGGTCAAAATTGATAACAGTGGCCAGTTTATTATTCAAAAAGAAAGCATCAGAGGAAAAGGCATCGCGATAGCAGTCTCGCTAAAAAAACTAAATGGCAAACTCACCAGCCCATCTCTTCTTCCGCTGGCGCAAGTTATACGAGCCAAACTTTTGCCCGCAATTACTTACGGCAGCGAGGTACAAAGAGGAAGAGATGCAGTATCTCTGGACAAGGCTGTGACATTAGCATACAGAATCATCTTCGCCTTGCCAAAATGTACCTCCCCGGCTCAACTTAGATTAGAGTTTGGTGGCCAGAAGCAGTCTCTCGCAAGACAGGGGGCGTATATAATCACGTGGGACAAAATCAGGAAAGCAAAACAGGGGACCTTAAATAGTTTACTATGGTCAGAACTGCAGCGAAATCCGGCCTCGCAAGCTGCTAAGTATTTGGAAAAAAGCCTGTCGAACCTAGGCATACAGGAGCTGTGGAACACTTCAACTAATCACACCACAGTCAAAAGGCTGGTAAAGAGAACAACAAAGTACCTTTCATGGATTGAGGATAAGGCGACAGTTGCCAAGAGGTCACATGGCTGGTTCGTTTTAAACTCCTATTCTCAACAAGGACAACAGAGTTATCTCGATCTAGGATACTCAAGGACCATGAAATTGAAATTTTTAAAATTCAGATTGGGCCTGTTACCTTGTAGAACCCACCTTCCACATTGGCTGAGGGATAAAGTGGGCCACCTCTGTCGTTTATGTAGTAAGGCAAAGGAGGATATGCCACATTTGTTGTGCTCCTGCGACAAATTACTAGAGGAAAGAAAACGCTTGCTGAAATTTTTGTTTAACCAACGAGGAATACGCACTCGAAGGAATGCAGTCCTTGCCTGCTTCACACCCGATGATCCGCAGCTAAACTGCGGCCTTGTGAAGTATATGAAAGAGGTGGAGAAAAAGATGCAGAAACTTGACGCTTAACTTAACTTGCTGTTTTTTGTTTAGGTTGAACCATATGTAAAATGTTGTCTAACATTATCAAATCAATGAAGGCGGCGGATAGAGGACACTGGAACCCAACCTTTTTTAGATTCACAAAGAAAATCGATGCTAAGACGAACATCATTGCAAATTTGTATTTAATTTAGAAGATTTTAAAAATGAATTATATCGTTTTATAAGCAATATTACGTTTATGGTGAAAATGTACAGTATGTATATGTATTTTAAAATGGAGAAACTGCAATGGTTTTTATTAACTATGCAAAATAAATTAAATTAAAAATTCATAGACAGAAACGAGCCAAGGACATTGAACAAGCCGACTCTACAGGAGCACAGTTCCTTGATGCAATGAAGGGACTTGTTCCACTCTGGGGCCCGATGGCAAACAGCCGTGCCATCCGACATCTGACTCAGGCAGTCGAGACAACAATGAACATCACAGCTGGTATCCTTGCTAACAACACAGCCGAGCTTCAAGCGGTCCGCCTGGTGGCTCTCCAGAACCGCCTTGTTCTAGATGTGGTTCTAGCGGACCGTGGTGGAGCATGCCGCATTATTGGGTCCAGCTGCTGTACATATATACTGGACAATTCACCCTCAGTGTACAAGGCCATCGAACACCTCCACAGACTCTCCTCAGAAGTCCACCAGGAGCAGGAAGAATGGTCGCTTGGTGGATGGTTCTGGAGTACTGTTAAGAACTGGGACTGGAGACTGTTTACCATTATCCTGATTCCTGTAGTTGCAATATGTGGGTTGTGCTTAGGAATTCAATGCCTGCCGCCTCTGTGTTCATTATGTGCGAATTGTATTTGCCCTAAGACTGTGGACTTTGGAAAGGAACGCATGGGAGCATTATATGATGCCGAGGTTAGGAATTTAATGAAGATCGACATTGAGTAGACAAGCTGGCTAGATATGTTGAAAAGGGAGGACTGTTAAAATCTAGACTGCAGTGTCAACATTATCGGCGCCATCTTGCCCCCTTTTTGAGCCCATTCATGCGCGTAAGCGGCAGCCATTTTAAATGCCATGGCCTCTCTGCCCATCGCCGATAGCCAGCGCGTCTCTCTCTCTCTCTTTCCTGACCTCGCAAGCATCCCCCGCACGCTGACAGCCCCCGCTCTCACATGCCTTGGGTCATAAACCCCTCTTCAGCACAGCTCTGCCTCGGAACCCCATCCTGTTCCCAGCTCAACACCTCCCTCCATTCCTTTCATGATCCCGGGTCCTTTGATAAAACCCCCTTTCCTCTGTGCCCGTTTGTCTTACTCGTTCCCAGGCCGCCACCTGGCCCTGCGGATACTGTTTATTGCCCCCTATACAGTAGGAAGCTTCTCCCATCAAAGGATCCACGAGTTGATCAAAGCCCCCACCCCATGAGATCCGATCAACCACATACATTCCGTGAATCGGCGGAATGTCCAGCTGCGCGACAATCATCACCTGTTGTGACCGGGGTGGGGACTTCAACTGTAAATGTGTGTGGGAACGGGCCTAAAGCGGGGATTCCGAGGATGTCCTTTTATACTTCAAAGCATTGCAAGAATGTGTGACATGCAATAAAGATCATAAACCTGTGTATAAGAGGCCAGGCCTCAGAGATGCGGGGAGAGCACCTCGAGAAGATACCCTGTTGTCTGATTTGATGTGTTCTGCTCCGTCGGAATAAAACTTCTGTTTCCTGCCTTCCAGTCTCCAGCGCCTGCCTCTTTGTTTGGTAACTTGAGTGGGTATAGAGGCGGTTAACGCCGGGCAACTCTGAAAAAGGTCATCGGCCCTACCTTTTTCCACAAAGGGCGTCAAGGCGGAAGACAATATAAGTGTCATATTACAGGTCTCAGAATTGCCAAGCCCATGGCTTAAGAGTACCCCTCTCAAAAAAGCTAGGTCTTAAGGTCCTTGCGAAAAAGAGCCAAAGAAGTCTGTCCCACCAGATCGGGGGGAAGGGAGTTCCAAAGCTTAGGTACAACGATGGAAAAAGCTTGGCCTCCCCATCTGGCTTTGGAAAATCTTGGCACTTGAAGAACATTTTTTGTAGCAGATCGAAAGGATCTACTGGGGTGATAGGGAACAAGGAGGGACCTAATGCCTTCCGACCCAGCGCCATAGATGGCCCCATGGGCGAGGCAAAGAAGCTTCAAAGAAACCCTAGCCTGAACCGGCAGCCAGTGATGGTCTTTCCTAGCCCGGGAAACAGAGGATAACCTGGGAAGATTAAGAACCAGCCTGGCTGCCGCCTTTTGGACCATCTGTAGTCGATGGACAGAGCTCTTATTCATGCCCACGTACAGTGCATTACAGTAGTCTAGTCTCGATGAGACTAGGGCTACCGTGGCCTGCTTCCGCGCATCTAAAGAAAGGTACGGTCCTATCTTTCTGAGGATCCTGATGATACCACACCAGGTGGACACGGTCCTACTGACCTGCTGGTCAAAGGACAGGGTGGTATCAAACAGGACCCCCAGGTTCCTAGCCGAATGCGAGGGAATAGGGCAGTCCCCAAGGGAGTCCGGCCACTAGTCTTTTGACCAAATATCATGGCTACCCCCAAAGATCAAAACTTCGGTCTTTTCTCCGTTGAGCTTCAAGAGGTTTTGAACCGTCCAGTGAGACACCACCTCCATACAAGTTCTAAAATTGAAGGCGGAATCATTCACCGACTGCATTAGAGAGACCATAATCTGGGTGTCGTCGGCGTAGGACAACACCTCGAACCCATAGGATCTCACTACCCTGCCAAGTGGGGCCACATAGATATTAAACAGGGTGGGGCTTAAAGAAGACCCCTGAGGGACCCCACATTGCACAGGTGTGGAAGGGGACAGAAAATCACCCAGCTTCACTCTCTGCTCCCTTTGATGGAGAAAGGAAGCTAGGAGTCTGAGGGCGGGGCCGGCCACACCTATCTCCCTGAGCCTGGAAACCAGGATGGCGGGTGACAGGGTGTCAAAAGCCGCCGTCAGGTCGAGTAGAACCAGAAGAGTGATCTGGCCCCTGTCCACCTTCGAACGGATGTTGTTTACCACCACAGTCAGAGCGGATTCAGTGCTGTGGGCTCTTCGAAAGCCGTGCTGCGAGATGTCTAATAGGTTCGAGTTATCGAGAAAGGTGGTCAGATGGGGATTGAGATGGATTTCTAGTATTTTGGCTGGGGCCGGAAGCAAAGAAATAGGCGGAAAGTTTTTAAGGACTGCAGGGTCCATAGAGGTTTTCTTCAAGAGAGGCTTGACCACCGCCAGTTTCCAGGCCAGGGGGAAAACCCCTTTGGTGATGGCAAGGTTAAGCACCTCTAGCAGGGGGGGGCAGAATCACTTCCCTGCAGCTCTTCAAAACCTTCAGAGGACAGGGGTCCAGGGGAGAGCCCGATTTGATGCTGTCAAGGAGGCGCTTACAGTCATCCAGAGTGAGCAAAGGAAAGGTGAACAAGCAGGGTATAGATTGAGAAGGGTCAGATGCCGAGAAAGAAGCCAATGAGGAAAGGTGAGCGGGATCTAGTTCCCGGTTACGAAGCTCCAGGGAGCTGTAAATGTCATCAATTTTTGTATGGAAGAAGGTAGAGATCTTATTGCAGAACTCCTGGGATTCCACTATAGCCTCCACCTTCTGGGGGGCTGAGAGGGAATCAATAATCTGAAAAAGATCCCTAGGGGAGTTCAGAGCAGCAGTCAAATTTAGGAAATGGGCTTTCTTTTCCTCGATAATGGCCATTTTATATTCCTTCAGAAGCTGTTTGTGCTTTTGTCTGTTTTCCGTGGAGTCCAGATGAGCACGCCAGAGCCTCTCTTCGTAAGTACAAAGTGTATAACCTTGTGTGCATATAGCCTAGGAAGGTGATCGTGGGCATACACTGGTCATTTCTATGACTCCAGTGAAGTCACCATAACTTCATAGGGGCCATGCAGCAAGAAAGTGTACATTAGTTAACTAGGGTTGTAATGAAACCTCTCCATTCCTCAGTAGAGTTCAGGCCCTTGTTGATTGAGTCAATCCTATCAATCCAATGGCACTCTCTACGTTGGAGTATTTGTGTAATGTCTCCACCCCTTTCTGGCAGTTTCGCAACATCCACGATTTGCCATTTAATCTCATCCGCTGTGTTTTTTGTCTATATAGTGGGAGACCAATGGTGCGGTGATAACTGACCTCCGGATACGGCTGCGATGCTGCCCTATCCTGGCCTTTACAGGTTGTTGAGTCTGGCCTATGTATGGTAACCCACACGGACACCAAATGCAATAAACAACATTCCTGGTGTTGCAATTGGAGAAGAAATCAAGCTTATGTTCACAATTGTCATGTTTGAATATCATCGTGTTCTCTGTAAATGTCCCAGTATCGGCGGGAGTCCCCATGCTGATTGTATGGTGCCAGTCTGATTGTTTGACAACTCGGTGGAGGATCTCACTAAGTGATCTTTTTTATTCTTGCCTCTTTTGTAGGCGAATAGAGGTACTTCCATCTGGGAATTTATACTTTTAATAATAGGCCAGTGTTTAGTAATGATGTTGAGGATTCTATTCGTATGTGTACCAAACGTGGTTACACAAACAATTGTATTCATTTCTTTTTTTGCCTTTGTAGTCAGGAGTTCCTCTCTAGGACAAAACCACGCACGTTTTAGAGACCTTCTCACAATTTTATTGGGGTAGCCTCTCAGTAAGAGTTTCTTTTTTTTTATTTCGGCTTCTCTCGTATAGTCCTCCTTACGGGAGCAGTTGCGACGAATTCGCAAAAACTGCCGGAACGGAAGGCCATCTTTCAAGGCACGTGGGTGCTGGCTTTTATAGGCTAGTAAAGTATTTCTTACTGTGGGTTTTCTGTAGAGTGATGTAAAAAGCTTCCCTTTTTTAGGTCTCGGCGTCAACGCGCGGAAGCGCGTCTCCGCCGGAGATCTTTTGTCAGCGACTATGCTTCCCAGGAGACAGTCCCGGCCGCGCGCATCCTTCCAGGCGATTTGTAACTGGAACGCGCGCTGTGGCCAGGCGCTGTCTCCTGGGAAGCGCAAGCACCACACACGCATGCGCATACACACACACACAAGCGCCCACGCACATACATACAGAGACACCCACCCCCCCTCCGCAGACATACACACACACGCGCGCACACACACACACACACACACGAGTGCACCCCCCCCCTCTCCCCCGCCGTCGCACACATGCATACATACACAACAAGGGAACCGAGCCCCCCCCCCCAGCCCTTTGTAACTTACCAGATCAATTCTGAGGGACTCCGCTCTCCTTCTGGCGTCGCGACTCGCAAGACGCTTTCACTCCGCCTTCTCTTCCGGTTACGTACGCAGCCCCGCCCCCGTCACAGGCGACTTTGCCTGACTTCCCGTCCTACCTGCGCTCACTGAGTTCGGGATCTCCTGCCTCGCCTGCTTGTTTTAAATACCTCCATGCATGGAATTCTAAACACTGCACAAAAGAACAGAAAGGAAGCGAGGCGATTTTCAGAGCTCGATGGGTGACCCAAAACTCTGCAATTCATCCGTAGTCCTATAAATACGCAATAGAAGCTGTGTGGATGTGGGGACTTTAAAAACTGGCGACACATCAGCTGGGAACTCTCCGTACGGACATGGCAGCGGCTGCGACCAAAACGAGAAGTCAAACCAGCAAGAAATGGAGCGGGGCTCGCCCCCTCGAGACTTCCCCGGACATGTTTCCCAGGCTCGAAAACAACTGAGCAATAAAAGGAACAGGGCAAGTTCTAGAGCACGCGCCTTGGGAGGTATAAAACCAACATTCAATGAAGATTAACATCTAGCCCCCAATGGCACGATATTTACTAATCAATCGATTAAGTAAGAGAAATAGGGCGCATTTCTTTGAAAACAGTTCTTTAAGCGTATGTAACTTTATCGAGCTTATAGTTCGGGCCTAATCATATCCTTATTGCTCAACCTCCGGCGGAATCCTAAAATGATCCTGACGCAGCTGACCCGCCCATCGCTCTAATGGAATTGTTTTTTTCGTAACCAATAGGCACTTATAATTTGTGGTTCTTTTCTTTGGTGTTTTGACCACCAACAAAAACATTTTTGCGCATGACTTTAGCAAGCACGGCGAGGGGCACAAGTGAGATGTTATTACCCCTTGATGCTAGTCAGTCAATTAACTTTTTTTAAAATGACCCAATATACCAAGAAAGAAAATGAAGTAATCCGCTCTGCAGAGCTCGGGCTTTGGGAGTTTACGTAGAAGAGCGTTACACACCCTCTTAGGTAGGCTTGTTTGTAGTGGAACTAGCAGGGGATGGAGGGGAGTTCTGCTACCATTTGATCTATTCTACAAGATACATTAATAGATACATATAGCTTACAGAATGGCTCAGTGAGATGAACATGGAGAGCTGAAACATGCAGTGATCTGCAGGGCGAGAGTTTGAATCCAGGCAAGGCCAACTCAGCCCTTCATCCTTCTGAGATGGAAGATCTATTACAATAGCAGAAATGGTAACTACTGATTCACGATCAAAAGAACAGATAGTCCCAGTTTGTAAATAACTACCAGACTAGGTAAAATTAGATGTTGAGGGTGCCTTGTTCGAAGGTTTACCCTGCCAACAATGTGTTCAGCACACGCATGGAAACACTGCAGACAGCTGCTAAAGGTGGTTAAACTGAGTACCATTAAATTGGGTAACAACAATTTCTGTTATTTCCAGCACTTCGAAATGGCAGAAGTGCTACAAATAAATTTTAAATCTGCTGCAATGAATGGACATCAAGAACATCTTTTAAACATAACTCATGAAAAAAAAGTTCTACTCTTTCCAGGGGCACTCGGTCAGTGAGGGCGTCAGTGCCCCGCAACTGCCTTTCTAAGGCACCATGAGTGTCTGTCAGGCTGAGCAATGGAGGCACATCATGTTGGGGTCAGGCTGCCAGGTGCTTTACGTGCGCTAACGAAATAGCGCCAGCCAGTCATGATTTGCCGGGCGGATGGACTCGCATACCTGAAGGCCGGGACACTCCCTGGATTATCCAGTTTGTGCACTAGTGACGTAATCTCTGCGCGTTGCCTCTGTCGTCCATCGCGAGATTTGTACATATACCGACTGGAAATGACCTTCAAACAGAGATCGCGTCCTCCTTTAGCAGTATTAGTAAAACGCATTCGAGATGTACTGCATGCAAACGATCCTGAAAATAAGGCATCGTCGGTGCTGTTTCTAAAGCTACGCTGTGCTTCAAGTCAAATACATCTCAGTTCAGAGACTGCTGTAGGCTCAGCCGACGCAAACACACTACCACTGTTGCCCACAATATTTTTGTTTTTCATAATAGAAATAACTATTACTGAACTAATAGCGATCTGTCCATCGTGCTCGCAGGAATGGCCGCACGCCTGGATTTCTAAACTGTAAAATGCAGATTAAGCATAGACTTCTGCAGCAAATGGTCAACCCACTCAAAGATATGTGTTTATTTTATATTAATATCGACACCGTTAACTATTCGGTAAAGACCAGTCAAGATAATGCTTCTCTCCGGTAGGGGTTATGCAAACGGTCATTATTAGCAAAGAGCTGCTGCGCACTTGGAACAGAGCTGCAGCGCCATCTGCAGACCTGCGGGGGTGTTCTGGGAGGGAGTCGCCCCTGGCAGCGTTGGCATGGGTTAAGTGCAGTGCAAGCACTGAACGTTACCAAGCCTGGGCACGAGATATTGCCAGGCATTTGCAACCCCTGCACTTCAGAGAAAATACCAGAGTGAGGTATCTGCAGAACACGCAACGTGTGATCTCAGCAGTTCGGTCTGCACCCCTTCTCGAGTAGAGAAAAAAGGATTTGAAAACGGTTGTTCCCCCTTGTGCGATGGAACCCAACCCTGGGGAATTCGGAGTGCTTACGAGTGACTGAAGCATATACATAATTTGTATTTTAAAGTGGGTCGCATCCCTCAAATACGCGTGTGCGAAGGTGCGCCTCACACACCTGCGCTTGCCCACAATCAGTAAATAATACGCAGACCATGACTCCCAATATATCCCGCCTGCGCTCAGGTTACCTTTTTTCCAAGACTGCAACCCAATTTTTCCCAAACCACACTGCACTCTCTCCCACACTGTACTCCACTCTCTCCACACTGCACTCCACTCTCTCCACACTGCACTCCACTCTCTCTACACTGGACTCCACTCTCTCCACACTGCACTCCACTCTCTCCACACTGCACTCCACTCTCTCCACACTGCACTCCACTCTACCCCGCACTGCACTCTCTCCACACTGCACTCCAATCTCCCCCACTGCACTCCACTCTCCCCCACACTACTCCACTCTCCCCCACACTGCACTCTCTCCACACTGCACTCCAATCTCCCCCACTGCACTCCACTCTCCCCCACACTGCACTCCACTCTCCCCCACACTGCACTCCACTATCCCATACTGCACTCTACTCTCCCCCACACTGCACTCCGCTCTCCCCCACACGACACTCCACACTCTCCACACTGCACTCCGCTCTCTCCACACTGCACTCCACTCTCTCCACACTGCACTCCACTCCCCTCCTCTCGGTTGCTTACACGGACCAACTTAACCGGGGAGTTAGGTGTCCAGACTCTGCACGTGGCACGGTCGGGGTGATCTGCGAGAGTCCTAGCCCCTGGAGGATCCCTGCCCCTTCCCTGCTTCAGAGCCTTCAGTCTGCCAGGCTGGCACGAGTAAGTATACATAAAAAAATTGTCATTTACAATGCCAATAGCTCTAACTTTTGCAAAGGCGAGACCGTTGCATTGTAAATGCTTGTCTATTTCAATATTAAGATCCAGAAAAGCAATCTTGGTCTTATCAAGAGTGGAAGTGAAGGTGAGGTGGGGCTGGGCACTGTTCAAATAGGTCACAAAATCTTTAAAGCAGTCCTCTGTTCCACTCCAAACCAAAAAAATATCATTTAAATACCTATGCCAACATTGGATATTTAAATGTTGGGGATTACAGCTACTAAGTACATAGGTAAGTTCAATGTGGTTCATGTAAATATTCGCCAGGTTTGGCGCACAAATTGCGCCCATACTGGTGCCACAACATTGTTGATAATACTGTCCATTAGAGATAAAATAATTGGTTTGTAGTGCTGTGCGTAGTAGTGAGATAATGAAGGAGGTAGGGACCATGACCGGTCTAGGTCTGGTGTCCAGGAGTTCCTCAATTACCTGAATGCTTTCTGTTTGGGGAATGTTAGCATATAAAGACGAGATGTCTAAGGTAGCCAGCCAGTCAGTCTCAGTATTGAAGGACCGATTTTCTATGAGATTAATGATATGCAAAGTGTCATTTACAAAGCTTTTTTGGAGAGGGACAAAATCTTTTATAAAAAAATCTATATATCTCCCTAGGGGTTCAAGGATTGAACCGCATCCAGATAGAATAGGCCTTCCAGGCGGATTAGTGACACTTTTGTGTATCTTAGGCAGTGTGTATAACACTGGAGTTCTGGGATTAACTGCATTGAGGTATTCGAACTCCTTTTTTGGATAAGAATCCCAAGTCATGCCCTTCTGTCGTGACATGTAGAATCTGGTTGCGAATGTCAGCTAAAGGGTTATGATGTAATTTTTTGTAGTGTTTGTCCTCCGAGATTTGTTTTGTGATCTCCGTATCATAATCAGTTCTTTGTTGGATCACTATCCCGCCCCCCTTGTCTGCCGGTTTTAGTATTATAGATGTGTCCATTTTAAGACTATTAAGTGCTTGCCGTTCCAGAAGTAAAATGTTGTATGGAGGGAATTGCTTGGTGTTTTTGAGCATATCTACACTTTGTAGGACTAGCTTTTCAAAAGTGAGTAATTCTGGCGGCATCATCCCATTGGTGGGATAAAAAGTAGATGGTGGTCGCAAACCTGTCACTGAATCATGAGTAGTATATTCACAGTCTTTGAAAAACAATTTTAATCTGATTTTTCTGAAAAACTGAAATAATTCAGCTTTAAGATTAAAGAAATTGGTTCTCTCTGTGATGACAAACGAGAGTCCTTTACTCAATAGGGAAATTTCAGAGGAAGAAAAAATGTGTTCGGACAAATTGAAAATGGTTATAGTTTCCATATTATCTTTATTGTGATTCAGTAAGGTTGAGGCCCGAAGTTCGGCGGGCAGATGGTGCACCCCATCCTCTCATCGTTGAGTTTGGCGGCATGGCTCCTGAGATAGTGTAATATGGCCACTTGAATCTTCCTGAGGATTGCATGGACATATTAAAGGAGGCTAAGAGGCCGTCTACTATGACCTCTTATGCTTACAAGTGGAAGAGATTCTGCATCTGGTGCATGTCTAAGAACTATGATCCGACGACCTGCAAGGAGGATGTTATCCTTCCATACCTTCTGCTTCTAGCTCAGTCTGGACTTAATTTCCATTCCATTAAGGTTCACCTGGCTGCATTGACTGCTTACATGAAATGCCCTTCGCAGGCATCCTTCTTCCAGATTCCTGTGATTAAGGATTTTTTGGAAGAGTTCAAGAAGGTGTTCCCTCCTGTTCGGCTTCCTTCGCCTTTGTGGGAACTGAATGTGGTGCTGTCCAGGCTGATGAAGGAACCTTTCGAGCCTATTCATGAGGCTTCACTACAGCACCTGTCTTGGAAGGTGGCGTTCCTCGTGACAATTACATCGGCCCGTAGGGTGAGTGAAATTCAGGCATTGTGTTGCCAGGAACCTGATACTTTATTTCATGCTGCCAAGGTTGTTATGCATACTCACCCTAAGTTCCTTCCCAAGGTGATTTCTGACTTTCATGTGAATCAGACTATAACTTTACCAACATTTTTCCAGAATCCTTCCACTCCAGCGGAACGGTCTCTTCATTCCCTGGATGTCAGAAGGGTGCTGAAATTCTGTCTGGATAGGACCAAGGGTATTCGTAGGTCTTAACAATTGTTTGTCAACTATGGGTCGGTCAGGACTGGTCTTGCTACTTCAAAACAGTCCATCTCTAGGTGGATCGTGTCATGTATCCAGCTCTGTTATCAGAAAGCTAATAAGACCTTAGGGGGTAAGCCTAAGGCTCATTCTACCAGGAGCAAAGCAGCTACAACAGCTTTGCTTCGAAATGTTCCCATTGCAGAGATCTGCAGGGCAGTCACTTGGAAGTCGTCCACACCTTTGCTAAGCATTACTGTCTGGATTCTGATGCCAGAGCAGATGCTCAGGTTGGGCAGACTTCGTTGCGGAATCTGTTCGCACAATAGTGGTGTTGTCTATTTGTCTCCACCGCCGGATTGTTTTTTGGATGGGCTTGCCATTCTATTCAGTAGATTATTTTTTTATTTTTTATTTTTTTTATTCACCAGACAGCAGTACAGGGCAACACATACTACATTAGAAAAATACATGTACATATTCGAAAAACTCATGTCGACAGTATCTGTTATAAATAGCACGGATAAACAATTCAGGGAAGTACAGTGACTATCAGATCTTGACATTAGTCTTATACAAGAACAAGTACCATCAAGTAAACATACATTATTACATCTCCTGGTCACTTCAAAGATCAATGGGTCCTGTCATTTCTATGTTATTATACCAGCGGGCTCCCACTTGGGATCAATCACACTCTCTCAACAGTGCACCGTATTTCGTATGTTAACTATGAGTCCTGGTCATTTTGCTGTAGATAATCAACCAGTGGTTGCCAAAAATCTTTGGGCCAAGAGGCTTGAGGTATATCCTCTGCATAGTCGCTTAGTGTTTCCTTACAGTAGAGGAGATCAGTTATCCAGTCCTTAAATCTGGGTGGGCGCTTGCTGCCCCATGTAATGGCTACTCACCGCTTTGCAAGCAGCAGTGCCACTGCCAGCAGTTTTCGTCTTTTGGCCAGTTTGAGTTTATATATACCTAGTAAGCATACTAGGGGTGTGTTCGGGATCTGTTCATTCAACATGTTAGTAAGCGCGGCTGTCACTTCCAGAGTAGCAGCTGATGGGGTCTGATATGTAATGCATTAAGGGTTTAGGATGGACGCTGTCTGTTTCTACTGCTATATGGGGTATATGAGAGTGCGGTTGTGTCCAATAGTGTGCATGTTGGACCTGTGGGCAGTAGAAATACAGCTGTAATTCGGAGGCCGCAAAACCACCCTGGTGATACAGCTTCATGAGTCTCTTCCAACTTACTCTTGGCTGTTTCCCAGCCCATGTGAGACGCTGTAGTGCCGTACGGAGTCTAGTAAAGAAGGCTTGTGTGAGCCATATCGGGACATTCCAAAATAGATATAAAAAGCGGGGCAATATGATCATTTTCTGAAGGGCAATCCTGTCTGCAAGCGATAGCGGCAACTTGATCCATTTCTCGATCTGTTCGTCTAGTTTGGTCATGGCCACTCCATAATTTTCCCTGATTACTACCTCAGGGTCAGGATGTATCCAGACCCCCAGATATTTCACCGGGTCAGCCGTCCATTGTAGTGGGTAATCTAAACTGGGCTGCGGGGTCCCGGCAGTCAAGGGTATCACAACTGATTTGTCCCAATTAATACTAAGCCCCGAGTATTTCTCAAATTTAATGTACTCTCTGATCAGTGGGTTCAAGTTCACATCTGGATATCTAGCGTAGAGCACCATGTCGTCTACGTAGAGTGAAATACCTACAGGGCGAAGGCTGAATTGTAGTGCTTCTCCTGGGTGCCGCTGTCTAATTTTGCACGCTAAAGGCTCTAGCGTGAGCGCAAAGAGGATAGGGGACAGAGGGCATCCCTGTCGTGTTCCTCGACTTATGTCAATAGGTTGTGACGTAGTACCATTAATACGCACTCTAGCCCTGGGCTCGTTATATAATAGGGCTACCCATTTCATAAATGGGAGTGGAAATCCCATTCGTGTCAGGACTGTAAACATAAATTTCCACTCCACGGAATCAAACGCTTTTGCCGCATCTAATAATGCGGCTGCTGCAGGCAGTTCCGTGTCAAGGCTATGGTGTAGAGCAAAGATCGTACGTATGTTCTGCGTCGTGGACCTAATGGGTATAAAGCCCGCCTGATCTGGCAAGACCAGTGAGCATAATAATGGTTGTATTCTAGTCGCAATGATTTTCGCCAACATTTTGACGTCTATGTTGATGAGTGATAGTGGGCGATAGGACTCACATTTTCGGGGATCCTTGCTCGGTTTAGGGAGGGCTATCAGCAGCGCCTCTCGTAGTGTCGCTGGAAGAAGTCCTTCTTCATACGCTTCCTCATACATCTGAGCCAGGTGCGGAATAAACAAGTCATTAAATTCTATGTAAAATTCGCCCGGCAAACCATCTAGTCCCGGGGCTTTATTATTCGGTAGCGAGTCAATCGCTTCCCTAAACTCATCTTCTGTTATGTGATGATTGAGGTATTCCCTGTGTGTGTCGGAGAGCCAAGCCAGCCCTATATCCTCTAAGTATTCATGTATAACCGACAAGGGATTTACAGTCTGTGTAGTGTATAATGTAGAGTAGTAGTTCAGAAAGGCATCAAGAATAGAGGGGGTGTCATAAGTCAGTGCGCCCTGTGTATTTGTGATTTGCGTTATATGCGCCATAGCGTGTGCAGGTTTTATCTTGTTGGACAGGGCTCTGCCCAGTCTGCCCCCTTCGCCGTTTATTCTGGCCGTGTGTCGTTTAGAAAGGAATTTTATTTCCGAGTCCGCAAACTCTTGATACGTGTCCACTTTACTCTGTATATCTGCTAGGAGGGATGTATTCAATGTGTTAGTGTATTCTTCTTCTAGAGTCTTAATGTCCCTTTCTACCATGCCCAACTGTTGTTGTAAATCCTTAAGGATCCCTGCATGCTTACTAATACAGTGACCTTGTGTAGTGACTTTAAAGGCCTCCCACAGGGACCTAGTGCTTTCTACCGATCCGACATTAATTTGGAAGAATTCCAGTGTTACTTGCCTCAATTCACTGCGATAGACTTGATCTTTTAATGCAGAAGGTTGGAGTCGCCATGTAAACTGCTTGGGAGTATGAGTGGGGATAGCCAGTTCCAGTCGTACAGGGGAGTGGTCTGGTAGCGTTTTCGGCAGATGTTCCACCGTCTTGACCCCGGTACTAGCCTCCTGTGTAGTCAGCCAATAGGCTAATCGTGACCATGTATTATGTGTCATTGAGGTACACGTTCCCTCCCGGTGCCCAGGGTGTCTCTCCCTCCAAACATCTACTAAGGACCAGTCTTTGATGCCCTTTAACAGGGAGCTGGCTGCCCGTCGGCCATATCGATCTGTACCTGATGATCTATCCAGTGTGGGGTCCAAGCATGTATTAAAGTCCCCACCCCATAGAAGGGCTGTGGGCTGAATGTTCCCGAGTTTAGACCAAATATCGTCAAAGAAAATTGGGTCATCTACATTAGGACCATACACCGAAATAATCGTCAGATCTGTGCCTGAAAATGGGCCCCGCAAAATTGCACATCTGCCCTGATCATCAGTAATTGCATGTGTAAGTGTAAACGGAGTAGTGTGCTTAATCAGCACCAGCACTCCCCGTGCATAATTTGAATAAGAGGATCCTAACTGATATTGTGCCCACCTATATCCTATTCTGGTCTCTCGCTGAGGCGTGAGATGTGTTTCTTGGAGACATGCCACATCAATTTTGTGTCTGTCTAGATAGGCAATTACTTTGCGTATTTTTTGTGGGTTGTGCAGACATTCCAGGACAATAAAGTCAACGTTCTAACTTGTCTTACATCTGTCGCCATATATCATAAAAATGAATCAAAATGAACACATGTGTGAACATGAGGCTCGTAAATGAATAGCACAAACATGCACTATGTACCCAACTGCAGCTGTCCGGTGGTTTTCTTAATGAATCCACAAAGTTTGTTTTGCTTGACCATATTTTTTCCGCGCTTCTTGCACTGTTTGCGTAGAATCCGGATAAATCGCAATATCCATACCTTTGTGTCGTAGTGCGCCTAGTTCTCGTGCTTTACGCAGTGCCGCATCCCTGTCCCTATAATTCAGTATTTTAGCTATGATGGGTCTTGGTCTAGTACCCAGTGGAGGTTTGGGAGCAAGGGAGCGGTGTGCTCTTTCAATCAGGAAAACGTCCGAAAAAGTGTCTCTGCCAATCAATGTGATTAGAAGCTGCTCTACGTATTTTTCCATAGGGCCCGTATTTGTGGTTTCCGCAATACCCATCAGGCTGATGTTGCTTCTTCGGGATCTGGCTTCTAAATCCTCGGCTTTCGCACAGAGTGCAGCTAGTTGTTTATCTATCCCGGATTGTTTAGTCGTAATCTGATTGTTGACATCCGAGATCCTGCGTTCAGCCATATCTATTCTTTCAGTGTGTCTATCCAATCTCTGACATACGGTCCACCCTGTGTGTGAGAGTATCTATTTTGCCATTGATGTTTGTCAACGCAGTTTGAATGGTTTGGAACATGGACTGGATATTGTCAGCCGCGATTCCACCGGTTGAGGATGTTGCAGGTGGGCTATCTTGTTGGTCCTCTCCGGACTGTTCCACCTGTTTCCTGGAGTGGTCGAACGTAAGTTTCGGTTGGTTCTTGTACGGTTTCCCCATTTTTGCACCGGGGGCAACCAGATCTTCACTGTTGCAGGCAGGAGGGCAACTTCGCGGCCACGGTAGTTGCGCGTATGCCTGGTCAGGTAGGTTACTCCGTAGGGGGGGCAGCGCGGTCTTATATGTCCCCAATCTTCAAGCACGTCTCAGTATGCCTTAGGAGCCAACAGTCGCAGTAGCTATGAGTTGTCCCCTGTTCCAGAGTGCAGCATATTGTCAGCGGCCAGCAGTGTGAAGATGGGAGCTGCGAAATTCCGCTATTACCTGGTTTGGTGACGACTCAATATATGTGCCGCTATTCACAAGGTATGATTCGCGTTCCCTCTAACTCCGCCCGCTCCCCACCTGGAGATTAGTGTGGCTCGTGGATGTCCGTTTTCTAGGTAAGCACTGCTGCGGCTTCCTGAGCAGAGGGAGAAGGTTCTGCAGCTACGCAATAGGCAGCGTCCACTCTGTTTTCGCTCCCTTCCCTGTATTATCAGCAGATCCTGCTATCGCTCTCTACTCACCGGCGGCCTTGATCACTCACCATTGCTTACATCTATGCCTATGAGATCCAAGAGGTGCTGCGCCTACTTATTAGCGCTCACTTCTTTTAAATGGGACTAGGCCTTATAATTTCAAAGCTTGTGACTGTCCAGTGGCCTGGATGCAGGGACTTACTGGTAGCTTCAGAAGTGAGTGTTGTGGGACTGAGCTCACCACTGTCTTGACAACTGCGTATTCTGGTGTCTCAGGCCTTCCGATATTTCCTGCCTGAGTGGGCCCGATCACATCCACCCTCCCGCCACCTCCGGGCAGCAGCTCCTCCGCGGGGTGGGGGGCGCCACCTCTCGCCCGCTCCTTTCAGGTTCCTGCAGCGCGGGCCATTAGACGCTACCACACGCCCGGCCGGCAGATCGAATTTCCACCCCCTCCGTCTCACCGGTGGGACAGCCAGGCGCGATCCGATGTCGCACTGTGGGCCGGTGCGCAGTCAGGCCCACCCCTCCGCAGGTTTCAGGGGCATAGAATGTTGTTTTTTTGGTGCCATCACATATCCGATCACCTTCAAACTTGCAGCGGAGGTGGGGGACATAGCTCGCATTTAGTGCCAGTGGTTTTTGTGGGACAGCATAGTGTCTCGTGTGTGTCTCCGTCCCCCTATTCACTAGATGATGACTATACACAGAGATCCCCTACTACAGAAGGAGTAGTTTCTTACCTGTAACTCCGGTTCTGTAGTAGGGGTATCTCTGTTATAGTCATAAGCGCCCGCCCTCCTACCCGGGGGAGAAAATGGTACTGTGATGTATGCTACAGGCCTTGCTTTATGCACCTTCAAAAAGAACTGAAAGTAAAAGGAGTGGGCTGTGCATGCTGGGATACAGAGGGTCTCTAGAGAGTTCCTTAAAGGCACGGTATCCCTTTTCCAGACACATAATGGCAGCCTATGGAGGCTTGTCTGTCCATTCCTTCCTCTCTATCATTTCAAGGACTTGGTGAGGGGAGGAAGGTTTTTCTAAAGAGGGGAAACTTGACAGATTGTGTTAAATATGTTAGGAATATTCTTGGCATTTCTAGTTGAAGTACTGGACAGTGTAGCCTTGTAGGTACAGGCTGCATTATTGTCTTTAATTTTCTCTTAAGTGTCTATGCAGGACTGCAATGAAGACAGCTTAAGAGATTATTTTTGATTGCTCCGGGGTCCACGCACATGGGCGGGACTATTCACTAGATTAGGACTATAACAGAGATACCCCTACTACAGAACTGGAGTTACAGGTAAGAAACTACTCCTTCCAGTGAGCCCAGCTTCAAGGATTTCTATTGGATGTCATCCATATTTCAAAGGAGACAGCTCATGACCTCTGGAGGTGGCTGCTTAAATGAAATTGGTCTAGTGGCAAGCTCCTCTCCCGTCTCCACTCAAAGCTGTTTGTGATGACAGACGCATCACTGCAGGGTTGGGGAGATGGAGATCCTGGGGTCTCTAGTCTCTGATGAAACACTGGCTCTAGAACAGTCTGTTGGATTTGAGGGCTATTCACCTAGCTTTGAAGGCTAGATGAAAGCTGGTGCAGGTTCACGAACAGCAGCACAACCATGTATATTTCAACAAACAAGACAGAGTGGGGTCTTAGATTCTGTGGCAGGATGCTGTACATCTCTGGCGTTTGGTGGAAGATAAGGTCATTTTGCAGACCTCCTGGCAGGGTCCCTTGAATGCCATAGCAGACAAGCTGAGCACACAGCATCTGTTCGATCACAAATGGCGTCTACATCCAGAGCTGACTTCACAAATGGAACTTCGTTTGGAATTGATGGATTGACTTCTTCCGCACGACGGGCTCCGGTGAAATTGACACCGCCTGCCGGCTTGAATTGGGTTCTTTTGTCCAGGCGCCCCTATTACCGATATTCTGATTTTAAGCCAACTACACCGGCGCAGCAAAAAAATGTGAGCTGTTCATCTACTCTGAGTGTGTACCGCAAGGCGGACATCAAGTTTTCAGTTCATCACCGTATGAATCACAGAACTGATTGCTTTTTGAGAATTGCCCACACTACGGCAACGCTTGTGCCCTTGTGCAGATTCATTATCCCCAGTCCCTGTCCTGAAGAGAACCTATAACATCCAGGTTCGAAACGCGTCGACACCCCAGCCTGTGGCAACTTCAAAGGGTGCCGCTAGGATACAACTAATTCAACTCTATTGGACCCTAGTAGTGCAACCCCATTTAAATATTTGACCACAGGTCTTGGCAGACAGGCAGGCACCCATTTCCATCTTTATCCTGCCTGTCCCTTGGTTTCATAGTTCTAAGGACTGGTTTTCCTCCTTGTTTTATGCATCAGTATTGCATTGTTTAATCTGCAATTGAATTGAATCACTTTATGTTTTATTGTCTTGGTGTGTTATTATTTGTCTCGTTTGACTCGATTGTTGTAAATAGTGTACATTTCTAAATTTGTATTTTTTGTAGATACTGTGTACATGAACCTACTGTTTTGGTGGTTTTTTTGTTTGTGCTCGTGTTTTTTGAAACTTTAAGAATCTGAAAAAAAGAAAATAAATGTGTTTTGGAATATAAATCCAGTGGTCACGTGGTACATATAGACTGCGTGTCTGCAAAATTTCTTTGTTAAACTGCCCTGTCCAGCCACCCTGTTCTGTTTTTCATGTTGTAGAGATCCGGGCTGGGTAGATGTAGGATCCGAAACCTTCACTGGTTCACTGTACATCCAGAGCTGGAGCAGGGTATATTCTTGCAGTGGGGTGATCTTTTTGCCACCATCAAGAATGTGCAGTGTCGAGTGTTTTGCACATTGGAGTTTCTATGAGAACACTCCATAGGAGCTGCGGTCCCACTGGAATAGAATGTGGGACTTCTGTAACCTTTCCGACTCTGGCCTCTCCTGCCCAAAGTTCTGAAACAGATCAGGAATGATTGTGCCCACATCATCCTAGTGGTTCAAGATTGGACAAGGAGAATGTCCTACCTGGGACTTCTGGGCGTAAGCATCTCTCCTTTAATCAGGCTACCACTTCAAGAAGATCTTGTTGCAGCAGCAGGGCAGGGACTTCCACCTGAATCTGCTCAATCTACACCTCCTTGTGTGGAGACTGAGTTGTGGCAGTTGACTGCTTTGGATTTACTGGCCAAAGTGGTGGTTGTAAACATTGTTACCAGGCGCCTTTCCACAAGCTCCATTTGTGCTGGGCTCTGTAACAAATTTGTTGCCTGATGCGGTGGCAACACATGTGACCCTTTACAAGCAAAGCTGTTGGATGTTCTTTTGTTTGTTTTATTTTTGGTCCAGCAAAGCCTTGCAGTGGACAATTTAAATATTATTTGTCGGCCCTTTTGGACTTCTACTTTTTCCAGTCCAGTTGTCCTTCTTTAAATCACCTGTTGTGATGCGATTTATAAAACGTTTTTCTACAGATCTTTCCGCCCAAACCGTGTGTGTTGCCACAGTGAGATCTGAGCTTGATCCTGACTTTTCTCATATGTACGCACTTCAAGCCGGTGCATAGCTGCTTGCTAAGTCTCCTGGCTTTAGAGACTGTCTTCTTCATTTCAATTGTCAGCTCATTTCTTGAGTGAACTTCGGACACTGTTAGTGCAACCGGCCTACTCTACCTTTTTTCCAGGTAAATTGGCGCTGAGGACTCAGACTGCCAACTTCGCTTTAGTTGTGACTCCCTATCACATTGGATAATCTACCACCCTGCCAGCGTTCGAAGAGGAGGAGAGCTTTTTCGTCAGGATCCCACATGGACTTTGCACGTTTACATTGACTGGATCAAGGAACACCTTGTGTGCAATCAGTTTTCCTGTGGGGTTCTCCAGGGCAAAGAAAGGGAAGGCTGTGGAAAAGAGGAACCCCTTTGAGGTGCATGGTCCTCTGCATTAAGTTCTACTACATACTGGCCATGGGACATCCTCCAGAAAGTCTGAGAGCCCATTATACAAGGACTAAGAATGCTACCACTGCATTGGCATATGGACTGCCTGTCCTTCCAATCTGTTAGGCTGCAACATGGGTGTGCATACACACATTAATGACGCACAATGCCTTAATAGCCTCGGGACCGGAGAGAAGGGCATTTCGCCGCCTTGGCCCTGCAAGACTTTTTGGTCTGAGTCCACACCACGATCCCTCCACTTGTGGCACTGCAGCTGTTTGTATCTATTATAAGGTAGGGGAGCCATCAGAATAAATAGATAATTGCCTTGGATAACACTTTCAAGTGGATATTCTACCTAATCATAGATTCCTCATTGCCCTCCTGTCTCTCCCTTCTTTGGCGTGACCTCTATTTAACATATAAAAAGGTCCCAAATTAGAAATTAGCACAGTGGTACCATCTGACCTAATTGGGCTGGGGTGGCGCTTATATGCAGTTCTGCTCTATCACTACTTGGGCTGTACGGATCCAGCTCAGGGTCGCACAACACTGCATAGTGGCACTTTGGACCATTGCTGGAGAAAAGTCTCCGGATCCAGTTAAAGTTGCAGAATCTGATTTTTAAGTATCCACTAGAAAGAGTGTTACCCAAGGTAACTTACTTGTTCTTTGTCAAGAATGTGCTTCTCTTTATCTCCCAGATTGTTTCCAGTAAGTTTATTATAAAGACTGTGCAACTTCACCGAAATAAGTGAAGCAGGGAGTCCTGGTGTCTCATTCTTTCAATTGAATTAGCACATGTGTAGGAGGGAGCAAATGCAAGGGCTACACAATGGACAGCATAGATGTAAGACATGAACAAATAAGCAGGCCCTGGGGCGGATAAAACTATGACAAAGAAAGTAAGGGAGAATGAAATGGTTGAAATATTTATCAAAGAGAAGTGGAAGATAAGTAACAACAGCCATAGGTACTGCAACGCACCCTTTGAAAGAATCAAAGCAAACCGTGGAGGGAGAGCAAGGCATAGAGGTATTAGAAAACAAGCATTTACAATGCAATGGTTTCGCCTTTGGAAAAGTTAGAGCTTTTGGCATTGTAAATGACAAAATTTGTATTTATGTGTTAGTTTTGAAAACAGATAAATAAATAGCATTGTCATTTACATTGCCATTAGCTAAATCTCTCGCAAATGTGAGACCTATTGCATTTGCACCCACACATACACACAGAGCCACACACACACACACACACAGGAACACACACAGAGCCAGCCGCACGCACACCCACACACACAGAGCCAGCCACACACACACAGAGCCAGCCACACACACACAGATCCATCCGCACACACACACACACAGAGCCAGCCGCCCGCACACACACACAGTCAGCCGCGCACACACACACACACACACACAGAGCCAGCCAAGGCTGCAAAGAAGATACAAAGTAACTGGGTAATATAAAGGAGGTACAGGAATATGAGTAGTAGAGATTGAAATGGTGTGTGGTACATGAAGAGGTCTGGCAACAGGTTATGAGGTAAAAAGGCTGAGTGGGTTTTAAGGAATGGGTGGGATCTGCAGAGTGGGAATGAAAGTTGTCATTGGTGGAAGCAAGGAGCCCAGTCTGGGACTCAGGATGAAGGGAAGAATAGCAAGCGACACAGAAGGCAAGGAGCAGCATTAGCACTCCATGTGACCTCACACTGGTCAACCGGACAGAAACCGCAAGATTTCCAGCCCACAGATTTACATATTCTGCGCACTAATGCACCCATCACTGGAGAGACTAAATTGCATGCATCCTAGCATCATAGCGCAGACAGCAATGGGGAGGGGCAAATGGAGCAAAGAGGCGGGAGATATTACCTGTAGCAATGGAGGAGGGGGCACAACTGGGTGCCCTGGGCCATTACCTAGAGCAAAATGCGAGCGGGGTGCATCGCCTGCAGCAACGGGGGAAGTGGTGACGTAGCAGGGGCAGACGGAACTGTAGTAAAAGGAGGCAATGTTTGGGGGCGTGGAGTCACTGAACCTGCTGCACTATTGGGTGCTAAGCACCTGACCTGAAGACATATTCCGATACTTCAGATTGTGGTCGAGTGCTAAGTGCCTGTTTCTTGGCAGCAACACGTTGTGGGTGTTGGGCACTCAGCAGCTGTATGCTGCCCTCACCGTGCACTGCTGGCGTGGTATGGGCGGGGCCTTCTTCCTACGCACCCCTCTCCATTAGGGTGACACTTTTCCAACGAGAGGGTTGATAGATGGCTGACGTCAGTCTATGAGGGGTGCTGATTAGCAGGCATCTACAGAAAATGTTGTGTGTTTTGTTGAGATGTTCCGTGGCTTATGCAACAAAATGAACTGTTACAAGAAAGGAAAGTAAGGGTGCATTGGGACAGACCCCCAAAGTAAGCACTGCGGGTGGCAGGGGGTGGCGAGGGGTATCACAGGTGGAGAGGAGAACACACAAGCAGGCGGAGGCATCTAGGGGGAAAGAGCAAATGCCCACCAACTAACCGTGACGTAAAGGAGGAAACATTCATAAGTGGGGTTCCAGGTGGGCGTACACAACAGCCCTTTAGCAGAAAAGTTTGGGGTGGGTTCCAGTACCCTAAAAAGAGGGGAGTGGGAATACATGCACGACTAAAGAGAGCACTATTCGGCGGGGGGGGGGGGGGGGCTCTCACAGAGGGGCGTTGAGCGGATACACTTGTGCCAATGAAACTGCATTGTACGGCAGGGGGTGTAGGCAATAGGGCCCGCGTGACCCCACTGCCATAATAACATTACAGGAATCCATCACCACCTCAAATTGGAGACATCCTGTTACACATAAAAACGCACGCGGTTTTTCGCCGGCACTGCCCCCCAAAGGGTCCCTCGGATCAGTGCGCCCGGAAGGTCCCTGCAGACCAGAGGTGATTGCAGTCAACAGAAGGGAGCAGGGGGGGAAAGTGCACCACACGGGAGCAAACATCTGCCATACAGTGCAGAAAAGCAGAGAATGGGGCCTGTGAGCACTTACACCACCAATGGGAGTGGAACTGGCAAAAATCAAGGGCCGAGCAAAAAACTATTTCCAAGCTTCTGCCACCCCCCCCATGCCCCCCCCCACCCCCACCCCCCACCCCCCTCCCCCCCCTCCCCCACCCCCCCTTCCCACACACACACACACACACATTCACTCAAAGAAATGCGACACCGCCCCAAGGAAACATCACACCCTCCAGCTAGGTAGCACCCATACATGCTCACGTAAAGAGGTCCCTCGACAGCACGCCCTATGCACCCAAAAGTAAAGAAGAGCAGTTTTGCAGCATAGACGTCTTCTAGATTCACCAGGTGCTCTATGGGGGGGGTACGACGGGTGGAGGGAGGTGTTGGTGGGGGAGATGCAGAAGAGTGGGGTGCCGTGTCTGGGAAGAGGTGCAATGCAGGGGATATGTGCAGCTGCGAGGGACCTCCGATGGTGCCACTCAGCAGAGAAAGACTCGGAAGCTGCTGCACCCACCCTCTAGAGAGGGGGGCTTGGGGGGACATGACATTACAGAAGGACGAAAAACCGGGTGTCGTCACAGCTCAATCTGTCTCTCTGCCGATGACGTCACAGGCTTGATTACTGCAGCAAGATATCTGCCTGCGGATTACACCACAGCGGGCAACGTCTCCACTATTGTTTTACTTTAAAATGCTTATTTTAGGGATGTAGAACGCAAACGTCACAATATCACTGTCTAGCAGCCGTTCTGCAGTTTGGCGTCATTGTGGTCAAACTAAAGCAGCTTTCATTGGACTCTCTCTCTCGGGGTGTGTTAGAGGTCACCTTTCACCTCTGGCCTCAGGCGCCGCCGGGGCACTGGTCACACATCCATTATTGAAGGGGGTCAGGGTTGTGCCCTGTGTGAAGTGCTGGACAGGTATGTGCCTGGGGCACCCGTCCCTCACCCTGCCCGCTTTCACGATCTCACGCCCCGCTCCTGGGCGGCGCAAGCCTTCAATCTGCTCTCTCCCTGCGCAGGGTTCAAATGTGAAATCATTAACCCAGGCCTGTACTATCTCCCGGAGATGAGTTCTAAAGCTCCCTGCACAGGAGCCGGGCTGTGAATGAGTGACATTTTCGACCCAACTCTCAAAATGGCAGGCCTCGGAAGGGGCTGTGGGTGGACAGCAGACATCTGTGCTGGAAGCAGCGGAGCAGGGGATATGCAAGGCCCAGCCAGAGAACACGTCACACGGCTCACGTCACTGAGGACAGAAGCAACCCTCAGTGAGTGGGGGAGCAAGGGTGGCACGGACCCACTAGACTGACACATAACATCTCCAGTCAGAGTTCAGTGGGCCACGGTGTCGCTGCACCTGCCGTACCTTTGACTTCTGCTCACCTGGAAGCAAGTCACTTCACCGTAGCATGCAGGTCACCTGCGTTTCCGAAACATATCTTGCACCAATGTTAACATCCTGTTAGAAGAATGTGACCCTTATATAATGATACTTACTGTACAGGCTAATGTCGCGCTGCCTAAGGCCTTGTTCTCGCTTAAGAAAATTTCCCACTACTGGCTTAGTCCCCTTCGCTGCAGAAATGCAGGTCTGGCTCAACAGACGTTGAATGTGAATGAATTACACCCCGGCAGGAAGGGCTGGGGAGGTGCAGAATGCTCGGGCCTTTAAAGATAGCGCTGCATTTCCAGAGAACCAGTAGTGATAACGGAGCTCTAATCACGGACAGCGGGGGGGGGGGGGGCGGGAACGGGCAAATGGACAGCGGAGGGGGGGGCGGGAAAGGCACGGACAGCGGGAGGGGGGCGGGAAAGGCACGGACAGCGGGAGGGAGGGGGCGGGAACAGCACGCGGTCAGCGGGAGGGGGGGGCGGGAACGGGCACTCGCCTGGACTTCTTCCGGCGGCGGTCGGCCTGGAATGAACAAAACGCACCTAAAAAAAAAAAAAAAAAAAAAACGCCCACCGCCGAGATGACGCGCACAGAGGGGCGGAGAGGGAAGAAATCGCGGGAACGCCCACGAATCTGGTCCGGCCATGACGGACAGATCTCTGTTCCTATGGCTAGCCTCCATTTATGGAGCTAGCCAATAGAAACAGAGGCGGGGACCAAAGCACTCTACTCTTCTGTAACGACCAGATTTTCGGACCAGATGGAATCAGCTCCTGGGAGCCCCTCTAACCCAGTCGGAACGTAATCACCTCCCTCCTTAGAACGTATTTACAATGGGTATAGATATATGTATGTACATCTTGTACCTAAGGATGGGGAAAATAGCAATAAACATGCATAGGTTTTCTACAATATCCTATTCATACCAACTAGTCTCACGGCCACTTAGGCCCAGACTAATCTACCCTGGGGCAGGTCTGATTATGTACCCTTACACACTGATCTCCCTCAGTGCTCACTCGACACGCAATCCGGCGTGTCTACACACGGGCTGCAGTCCCAGTGCTCTCTCTCTTTTATCCGGTCCACAATCCGGCGGACCTACACACCGTGTCCTCCCGGTGCTCACTCACTTACAACATGGTCCACAATCCGGCGGACCTAGACACCGTATCCCCCCGGTGCTCACTCACTTACAATATGATCCACAATCCGGCGGATCTACACACCGTCTATCTCCGGTGCTCTCATTAACGCCGCGTACCAACGACGATCACTTTCCTAGGAACACCTGTGGAAGAAATCTCTCATTGTCTACTCAGGATGATACTACAATAATAGGAGTTAGAACGGTTTTCCAAATTGAAATATGTACCTTCTGCTCTTGGCATCAAACGTTCCCTCTCTCCCTCATTGTTCAGTCACCTCTTACCTGACCGGGATTCACATCCGTTCATGCAAACAATGTCTGACTAGAAGACCAGGTTACCCTGATTGAACAAGAATACAAGGCACATGTCGGTTCACTAAGAACTGGGGTAATTTATTACAATAATTATAAACACAATACTATACGATAATCTATATATTCTGCAAAGAAAAAAGTGAAAGGTTAGAATGTGCACACTATAGGGGAAAGGGCGGATGTCACCTTATTAACGTGAAGTCGGGGTTCGGCAGTCATCTAGGTTCCCTTCTCGTCTGTGTCTTTGCTCGTCTCGGAATCACACCTTAGCAGTCACGAGTACACGTCTGCACCGCTATGCTTGGTCTCCTCTGCTTCCCTCCAAGTCACTGGAACCTTTCTCGTTATTAGCTGCTGTCTCTCTCTGTCTCTGATCGCTCTGCGCTACTTCTCCTTCTCCTTCAGTCTTTCTCAGAGAGTCTCCGTTTCATGATCTTTCTCAGACTTCAAAATGGCGACTGTCTGCCTGGAAATAATTAATGGCATAGATGCTAACGGCTAGCTGCCGCCTACGGACTGACTGACTCACTGCCTAACACTTTCGCTAATATGGAAGCCTGTCCTTTCATGGAAAGTTACGGCCAGTAACCTGCCGCCCACCAAATTCTTGTACCTCCCCGTACCAAGGACACGTTCCCAGCCGGCCGGCCTGAAGTTGTGTCTTCGGAGTGGAGAAAAATACAGTCTTTCGATAAGGGCCAGCCTGAGCCGGTTCTCTCCAAGCGAACAACACTTCGAAACTAAAACATTACACTTGGCCTAGAAAGCCTCTCAAGCTGCCGGGCAGAAAGCAAGATGGAGTCTCTCCCGTTTGAGGCCTACAAGGCCCGAAATAAGCATAACTCCATAGAAGGTATACTAACACTCTTGCAAAAGGACGGATCATCACTAATACTAATGAATCTATCCCCTAACTTAAGTTTATAAGCCCTGATCTAAGGAAAAGGGTACGAAAATGCACTACTGTGCCTTATGAATAGGTCCTATTTATAGTTCTAATCCCTGTACTAGAAGGGTAATAGGCTGGAGTCATCTTCAATCATTCTCCCTCAAAAGAGGGCCGAATAAGTCGGTCAGAACATCTTCTCATAAGGTTTTCCCTGCAGCTGCGCAGTGCGCAGCTCGTCAGGCAAAACCTAAAAAGGCTGGTGTGGCTTGATTACACAGATGTTCGGAGACATATGCCCTTACAACATTAGTAGCATGTAACTGAACGAGACAATGTATTGGCACAGAAGTATCAGTGAGTCAGCCAGCCACTCACAGCTAAGTGGGTTAATGCCCGGCGTTTGGTTTGTGATGAAAACAGTTGTGAATACACAGAAAACCTGCTCATCTCAATGTGATCTCATATTCTGTTTTACCACAGAATGGGAATCAATGGGTTTTATGCCAGAAATAAAAACTTTGGTTACAGGGGACACAGAGAATTATTAACAGCTTCATAGATATATTAATATTCGGGCATAATAGCATAACACATCTGATATTAAGGCGGTGTTTTCACCAGCATGGAACAAGGTACGAAGTGAAGGTATTTTAGAGAAGTTATTTGAAATGATAATAGATGGTTCCTCTGGTTAGGCCCTTCCATGAATTTCCCCTCGGCAGTGCCAGTACAGACTCAGGCGTGGGAGCTCGGCTAGCTGATCCTGTTAGAGTGCTGTATGTATCTCGTCTCTGAAGCGGAGTGCTCAGCGGGAGGGAGGGGGTTCCGCGAGGCAGGAAAAAGAGATTACTGTAATGCTGTTTGTATTAACACACACCCACACTGCTGCTGCCAGGGCCAGAGCTGAGGGAGGAGGTGGGGAATCGGTTCTGCTGCTACTCTGCGCTTTGTTATGATTGGGGAAACAGAGCTGCTGCACGCTGGACGTTTGCAGCTTCCTGTTCCTATCGTCGAAGATGGCCCCGATTATAATGCAGCGAACGGGTGGATTCTGAAATAAAGCTCGGGGACAGAGCTGATATTAATTCGGCATATTTGGGAATAGTCGCTGCCCTCCAGTCTCTGCCGTGCTGCTTTGGGAGAGGCAGGCTGCATGCCGGGAGTGCCTCCCGAAGTGCCCGGGTGGAGAGAGGCTGTGCCGAAGGCGGTATACACGGCAGAGGCTCGTACCCATATGCCTGCGCCCAGGCATGGTGGATGTCACCCGCGGGTGAGTCCCTGCCTCCTTCATGCACTGTGCAGCCGCAGGGGTGTTACCGGGTACCACGCCGAGCTCTCGCCAGCTGCCCAGCAATCTCAGCCACACTCTGGAGCTGGTGGTCGTCGGTGAGTAGCTACAAGCAGCAAGTGTCAAACCTGCAGCAAGCGGCGTGCGGATGTGCAAAGCGCCTTTAACAAAAACACCTGGAAGTGAACCAGCTCAAAGCGTTTGAATATTTCTTCAGAAATGTCATGCTGCTTGCATCATGCTCTTCGCGTAGTATGCATAGAGCCTGCATTCCTGGAAAGCCACTCGTGGGTGTCTTATTTTCTTCAATTAGCCGCACTCCGACTCCGAACTCGTTTAAATGGCTTCACCTTGCGTCATAAATCCTTTACATTCATAAGAAAAGTATTTTTAATGTTTGTGAACAGGTTTTGCTGTACACACTATACCCATACATACATATTATACGTCCAGCTTTTCTTTATACTGTGCTGGATGGCCCACTGGTCGGCCTGGAATGAACAAAACACACCTAAACCCCCCCCCCAAAAAAACCCGCCCACCGCCGAGATGACGCGCACAGAGGGGCGGAGAGGGAAGAAATCGCGGGAACGCCCACGAATCTGGTCCGGCCATGACGGACAGATATCTGTTCCAATGGCTAGCCTCCATTTATGGAGCTAGCCAATGGAAACAGAGGCGGGGACCAAAGCACTCTACTCTTCTCATAAGGTTTCTCTGCAGTGCGCAGCTTGCCAGGCAAAACCTATAAAGGAGAGGAGAGTGTTGGGAGGAAGATAAATATTAGGGCAAGAAAGACTAGATCAGTGGGGATAAAAGAATGCTTGGCGATGTGGTATTGCAACAAACAGGGCGGGGTGGGGTTGTGGACCCTATGTCAGGATGCTCTGCTCCTCTGGACATGGCTGGAACGTCCTGGCATTTCCTTGACGGTTGAACACCTGGCAGGTTCTTTGATTTCCAGGGCGGACAAACTCAGCCGCCGGTGTTTGATGGATCACGAATGGCGTCTTCACTCGAGGTGGCTCAAGGTCTCTTTCAACAGTGGGTAGAGCCTTGGTTAGATCTATTCGCCACCGAAGAGAGCGCGCAATGTCATCAGTTCTGCGCGTTGGAATTTCCAAGGCGGCACTCGCTCGGCGACGCTTTTCGTCGCGAGTGGAGTTGCGGTCTGTTGTATGCCTTTCCGCCTATACCACTTCTACCCAGAGTTCTGAAGAAGATCAGACGCGACCGGGCCCAAGTCATCCTTGTGAGTCCGGACTGGGCTCGAAGAGTTTGGTATCCCAAGCTACTCAGTATGAGCCTGGATCCGACTGCCTATGCGGGAGGATCTTCTGTCGCAGCAGGGGACGGTTCTCCACCCAAACCTGCCCAGCCTCCACCTACACACGTGGAAATTGAGCGGCGACCGTTGATTCCATTTGACTTGCCTCCCGAAGTCTGTGATGTCATTCTGGCAGCCAGGCGTCCCTCCACTAAATCGGTATACGCCTGCAGGTGGAACAAATTTTGTGGCATTGTGCACAGCCAAGACTGTGGATCCCCTTTCTGTCCCTCTTTCTGAGGTCCTTTTGTTCCTTCTTTCTCTGGCCCGGCAGGGCTCTGCTCTGTGCACTATCAAGGGCTACCTTTCGGCCATTTCAGCCTTTCTGAGGCTTCCAGATTAGCCTTCTCTTTTCAAGTCCCCTGTTGTACAGAGATTTTTAAATGCATTACGCATATGTTCCCTCCTGTTCCTTTCATAATGCCTCAGTGGGACTTGAATCTTGTTTTGACCTACCTCATGTGCGCTTCCTATGAGCCACTTCACAATTGTCCCTTCTGACTTTGAAAACTGCCTGCCTGGTGGATATCACCTCGGCCAGGACAGTGAGTGTGCTTCAGGCTCTTTCTTGTAAGCTTCCTTTTCTGTCGGTTCATCCGGATAAGATTGTGCTTCGCACTCGACCTTCCTTCTTGCCAAAGGTTGTCACTGCCTTCCACATTGGGCAGACTATCACTTAGCCCACTTTCTTTCCGCCTCTGCATCCTTCCAGAGCTCCACCGTCTGCACACAAGCATTCCGGGTGGATGACCAGCTCTTTGTTGGCTACGCAGGCGCCAAGAAAGGCTGGGCTGTTCACAAGAGGACTATCTCCTGCTAGGTCGTCTTGTGTATCAAGGCCTGTTATTCTATGGCTAAAAAGGAACCTCTGGTGGGGCTACGTGGCCATTCTACCAGGGCAACAGCAGGCACTACGGCATTGGGGCATGGTGTCAGGCTGCCACGGTGTCTTCTCTGCACACCTTTACAAAGCATTATTGCCTTAACTGTCTGGTCCGGAGGGACAGCTTCTTTGGCCGTTCTGTTCTCCGGGACTTTCTTGTGTAATCTCATTCGCAGACCCACCACCGGGGTTGGTATTGCTGGGGTATGTATTCTAAGGTAAGGAATCTATCACTAACGTGTCTCTTTCAGATGCACAAGTTACTACTTGTGTAACGATATATCTGTAAAGGACATTAGTTAGTGATAGATTCCTTGCCGCCCCACCCATCCTTCCTGTTCTGCGAACTGATTACTGGGGTTAAGGTCATCCTTTCGGGTCCTACTTTCTATGCACCAGTGGTCAGTATATTACATGGCTCTGCGTTCCCGTCGGGGAAAGTTGTGCACAGAACTGACGTCAGCGCGTTTGGGCGCGTCTAAGTTGCTCCAGTGACGTCATCTCGGCAAATACAACACCAACGACTCACGCGGAGCCGTACGACAACGCCTATAGATGCGTGGGGGTATGTTGACGAAAGCTTTCCGGATCTAGTCTGACGCCTGGGTATATTCTGAGGTAAGGAATCTATCACTAAATAATGTCTCTTTCAGATATATCGTTACACAAGTAGTGACTTGTGCGTTTTGACCAAGTTTGCCACCAGAGGACAACAAAATTTAGCTGTCATCTATAGTCAGCTTTTCTTTTTTTAGAGCTGGTTCTTATTGACTCATGGAAGCTAATGCCTAGCTCTTCTCTTTGCAGGTGAGGGCGGCGTAGATGGCGATGGAGACATCACTCGTCCTGAAAACATCACTGCATTCCGGAACTTTGTATTGGACAACACAGATCGCAAGGGAGTGCACTTTTTAATGGCAGATGGGGTATGTTCTCTATTTCAAATTGTGCTGTGATGCCACCCTACTCTAGGTGACAAATGTGTTTAAATTGCAGCTTTTTTTTTTTAACATTTGTTAAGTGTGTTAAAGGGAGATAAATACTTAAGGTAGGAAGAATTTGAAAAAGCCCTATTTCGGAAGCCATTGACACATGGGCATCCTAGCACTGATTGTAAGTGCTAACACGCTTAGACTTTTTATATATGTTTTGGGCTAATAATGTGAATCTATAGGGTGTGCAGTGACTCCTTGTGAAAATTGTAGTGGATCATTTAGAGCTGTCCTGTGAGTGGTACCTTTTTAGTGTTCTCATATGCTTGGCTCATTGTCTCATTAGGAATCAGTTCTAGGATGTCACCGTCTTACCCAATCAGATGTTTTCTATGTATTAGGCTATGAGAGTTATGCGAAGCAGGATTGGCTGTGGGATTAAATAGCATTGGGATTGTCACCATAATTAAGGAATTGCTCCATAATTTCCAAGATGTTCAGTACAGAGGAGCCGTGGATAGGTAGGGAGATCATTGTGCTGTTTTTTTGTTTGGTAATGTTTTGGGTGCGGGGATGCGGAAGAGGAAGGAGGGGAGAGCAGGTATTGAGAGCCTCTAATGCTAATAAGTTTTTATTTATACTGTGATCATTCTCCAGTCTTTTTTTGCTGCAGCATCGTAGCATCACAGCATTTACATCTTGAGATTTTCGGCCAAGATAGGAATTAAACCTATCCGCAAAATCTTAACACTCCATCGGAGCAAATGTATTTCAGGGGTCTGATATGGAGCTGCTCTTTGGGGCAGGTCTAACATCACCTTCCTTCAGACCCAAGAAAATAAATTCTTAATTGATTATTGGCAGTCCGTTATGGGACTGCAAATTACATAATCCACAAAGAATTATCAACCCCATATCTTAGTGACGCAATAAATGTTGCAGGACTCACTGTGAAATGGCGCCGTCCCCTACCTCTTTGAAACGGCGTCCTCCGGCAAGGTCCCCGGTCTCAAAACCCGATCCTGACACACCTCTGGCAAACTGGGCTCCCCCCCTCTATCCCTCATTACAGGATCCAATCGAAACTGATGAAAGACCGGAAGCACCTTCCCGTGACCCCGGAAGTCCCTCCCTCATCCTGAAGCCGGAACACGGAAAAGACTGAACTGGGGAAAGAGGAGCGTTCAACGCGGCGGACTCGTGGCAGGAGACAGCATGCAGAGAACACGAGAAGGCGACCGGAGGAGCGGAGGAGGATGGGGAACCCGGGAAGGCGACCGGAGGAGAGGAAGAGGACGTGTGGAGCGAGGACTGGTGGAGTCTGCAGGAGGTGGCTGGAGAGCGGGCGCAACTGTCGGAAGAGTTGCGGCGGGGCATGTGAGTACCCTATCTCCATTTCCACTTCAGGAGTTAGTAAATAGCTGTGTACATAGTCGTGTACAATTAATCAGCCTCACTTTGGGTTCGCATCTCGCACTGTATATAGGTTTTGTAAAGCAACTTTGAGTCACACAGTCACTATTGTGAATATCCCATCACCTGCCTTTTTTCCCCACACCCCTCTGCTTTTCCGCTCTTAACCTCCCAACTATTGTCCTATCCCCTCCCTCCCTCCCTCATGCTCTCATTAAACCTCCCGCACACCCCCTGGTGTTGGTAGAAGGACTCAGTCAATCCCGGTCAGGTGGACTAACAGCCCTCTTTTTGTCTCTCTCGTTCCTAATGCCTCCGAGGACACCACCTGGAGCAGCCCACAGCGAGGACCCAACAGCCCAGCTTCCAGTCAAGCAAAGACCCGGAGACCCTTCCCTTCCTGCATTATCCTTGTGCTTCCATATTTCCCGACTGTGGATTGTCTAGCACTTGATCATAGCAGGAGGATTCCTTGGCTGGAGCACATTCGCAACATTTCTAAACACTGTAAACCTGACGGGGACAGAAGTGACCCCCTTCCTATATTGGAACTTAGTAAACAGGATCTTAAGTGCAAATATCTAAAATTAAAGGAAGAAGAAAGAGATCGGTCTGTTAGTCAAAAACACACTGTCATGTCATATGGTGAACGACCTTTGTTGAGGGGCCTACAGCCGTACTTAATACTGGTGAAAACCGTCCAACAGAGATTTTATCTCACTAGGCTAAGGATGAGCACGTTACGTTACCTAGTTGCTTTCCCTAGAGTGAAAAAATGGTGCCAGAAACTATCGAAATGTCCTTGTGATGGAAATACTATGCCATCTACGATGCATTTTATTCTTTTTTTTAGGGATATCCGGAAATCAATTTTAAAACATCTATTTTTATCAAACATTCTTTTTAATTATAAACATGCATTCAATTTTTTATGTAGCTTAGAAAACGTTAAAATTATATGTACTGTAATCAGTTTCATACAGTTTGCAGTCAAGAAACGGAAAGATTACTCACATCTTGAGGCATTGCTGTATGAAAACTTGGATGATCATTCTTAAATATTGCTTTGTTTTCACTATTGATTGGTTGCCAAGAATGCTAACTTTATATTTCAAGTATTCTCATTATGTCCCTTGCACCAGCACTTTATCTCCCGCGACTGAATGACTTTAAAAAACGACTCGCGGGAGCCGCTCGTAGTCGTGAAGTGTGAAGACTTTGTTTTTTGGGAAACCCTTTGAAATGCCAGGTGGAACTGCGGCTGAACTGAAAATCCTCCGTTTCTTTTCCCGGACTTGCTGCTGGTTCATTATTTTATCAATCTGGGCTCTTACCGGGGAGCGGGACTGCGAGGCCCAGAGGTGCTTGCGTTCTGGCATCTCGCGCACCTGGTGCCTCTTCCCGTCCCTCCTGCCTGTGGACTTTAAAAAAACGACTCGCGGCCCCACTCCGCAGGAGCTGCTCGTAGTCGTGAAGTGTGCAGACTTTGTTTTTTGGGAAACCCTTCGAATTGCCAGGTGGAACTGCGGCTGAACTGAAAAGCCTCAGTTTCTTTTCCCGGACTTGCTGCTGGTTCATTATTTTATCAATCTGGGCTCTTACTGGGGAGCGGGACTGCGAGGCCCATAGGTGCATCTCGCGCACCTGGTGCCTCTTCCCGCCCCTTCCTCCCCTATATAGGCCCACCACCAACCGCGAGCGCAGGACGCGCGCGGGACGAAGCAGGGGGCGAAGCCCGGGCAAAGGGCGGGCCGTCTAAGGCCGTCCAAGGAGGGTTGAGGCCGGGCTGGGCCACTTCTCTTGGTCTTCAGGTTTCGCTACATATTGATTTGTTATATACCATTTTAATCTAGACCTTCTACCCATTTAGAGTGTTTACTGAGATCTGTAGATCGGTGGTCATGACCTTGCGCTCTAGGAAAAACAGGTTGGTTACTGTAAACACTAATGCAGGAATGGTCACGGGCACCCTAGATCCGTTTTTTAAACGGGCTACCGTAATTTTAGAGAAGGAAATAGCCTTTGCAGAAAAGCGCCTGTCGATAGATATTTTAACAGGCAAGCGGTCTTCTTTGGGTGTGATCGGGTCTGCTGTAACACCGGCCCATAGTAGTGACCCGGTTGCTCTTGTAGACACTACCCCGATTCCATGCTCTCTAGAGGACGGTACAGCTGGATCTGCTACTGTTTCTATATTGAGCTCAACCTCACTTAATCTTCCTTCTAGTGACCTGAGCCATAGAACATCTACGCCAACGCCCCCACCTTCTGCTCCTAGGACAGAACAAGATCAGGTGTCGGGGAGAATAAACAAGAAAAGTACTGTAACCCCTAAGCATATAAAAAATAAGAGACGGGGAGGCAAGAAGAAGTCGGGCGGCGGTATTAGATTTGCCCAAATCCAACATCCTAGCAATGCTTCACAGGCTGTAGCCCAGTCCCCCATCCTAAATAATGCATTAACTAATACTGATTCACCTTTGAATCAACAGAATTCTAATGAGGATTTACTTGCCAAAATGGAAATACTAGTTAGGTCTCTGATATTGCCCTTGATTAATCGAACAAAATTAATTAAAGAAAAATTTGATCAGCTAGAACTAACAACAAAAGGGAACACTTCAAAACTTGACGCACTAATTAAGAGTGCAAAAAGTAAAGATGTTAAAGCCCCCTCCACTATATCTTCAGGTAATGTTAAACCTCCTAAGGGGCAGAAGGTGTGGTCAGTAGAAAAGCCCAAAGCACTGAGGCAGCTACAGCGGCAGCCCCTAAACAGGCTCTAAATCAAAAACAAGTGGTCAAACAGCCTTTGAGTAATGCCCCTCAAGGCAAAGAAGTGCAAAGAAAGAGGCTCCCGTGTGTAAATCTCCCCCCGGAATCTATGCCCCTGACTATCATTCTAACAGGGGTACCAGAAACTAACCCAGACTATCAAGAATCAGATAGGGACCTTAAGAATAAAGTTATTTTTTGGCTTAGCAAGAATAGGAGATTACCGCCAGGCTCGAACTCAGAGATCTTAGGTGTAAGGCGAGTGGCATGGCTGGGCCATAGCACGAAGGATCTCGAGGGAGATTGCATAATCGTTAATTTTAAAAATACAAGGGTCGTAGACCACATACGTAGGGAACCAAGGTTTGACAGACTAGGTGACATTCAATCACTAGGCTTAGACTACTTCTACCCATATACGATTCCTAACCCACCTTGTCTACCACCGAATTTTGGTAGGGGTATATCCACTGGTCCCAATAGAATGGCTTGGGCACCACAGTATTTACCACAGTATCTACCACTAAGTAATAGGTTTGACCCACTTATGGGACTGGAGGGGGTGGACTGACTCCGGAATGCCTGCATTCTTAATAGTGGGGCAGAAGATATAGATAGGGGTAGGGGTGCTGTCTGCCCAATGAGGCAAACCCCAGGTGAAGTAGTTAGAACCTGGGCAAAGACGGCTAGTAACATACATTTATGCACTAACTCATTAATCGTTCCTATAGTAGCATCGAGGGGAGAGAGAGATGGAGCTGAACATATAGAATTGGTATCCCAGGATCAAGATAATACTCACATAGTAGCAAATCAGGATGGGAGAGTCAACACTAAACAGGTGGAATTGGTATCCTTGGAAGCATATATTGGCCCTGTAGTAGCGATCCAGTGTAAGAATGACGGGATCCAGCCGAAAGCAAAAACATTCCTGGGGGAAGCAGATGGTCTGGTTAAGGGTTGCCCTTTCCGACTGATCTCGTGGAATATAGCTGGCTTCACCAGGAGGCTAGAGGATCCAGTGTGGATGAAATTTGTCTAATCTTTTGACATCTGTTTCCAGGAGACCTGGAGCAGAGGGGACCATAGCTTGGATGGACACCAAATGTTTAATGTTCATGCTAAAGCGTCACACGCTGGAAGAGCTAAGGGTGGTATTATGACAGCTATTTCTGTGAAGTACAACATGATGAAAAGTACTACATTGGTGGAATCCCCTTGGTATCAACTGCTTATGATTAAGAATTTATTTCCAGTGCCTTTGCTTTTAATTAATTGGTGTTACAACATATTTGATGCCCATGAAACATCGGTTATTGAAAAATTACAGGATGAAATTGTCAAAGTAACTAATACTGTATGTCCTCTTTTTGTTATGTGGGTAGGTGATTTTAATTGTACTTTGTGCAAATTTAGTGGAACAAGAGTCTGTGGCTTGGTAGATATAAATGATCAGCCATTGGCTCATTTTAAACATTCAAAACAAGGGGATGCTTTGAATAATATCATAATGAATGAACTTTGTGTTCTGGATATGTCTAATTTTTCAAGACCTTTGGGCATACCCACTTTTCAAGGAACAGGGGGCCAGATGAGTATAATCGATTTCGCTATGGTATCTAGCAGGTATATTCACCTAGTAAATGATTTCGAGATTGAAGTGAACCCTGCTAGTGACCATAACCCTCCAATTCTAAGTCTGAGTACTGCTCTTGAGAGAGTTCAGACCCTGGAACACCCGATACAATTTAGTTCGAATCAGGGGGTTACCCTAAAGTGGGATAAGATAGATGCAAGGCAGCTGGAGATGGTAGTCTTTAAAGCAAATAAATTAAGGATAGATGCTTGTTTAACTGTCACCAATGAGCTGGATGTAATAATAGAGAATTTTGAGGCTCTCTTAGGTAATATAGCATCCCTTTTCTTAAAAACTGTGGGTGGGAAAAAAGAAAACGGATGCAAATGGTTTGATGCAGAATGTTCTAAAGCACAAACTAGACTCACGAAGGCACTACACCAAGTCCCACGGGATAGGGAGCTGGTTAGAGAGTCAAGGAAACTTTATAAAGATGCGCGCGTGTATCAAGAGGGAGAGAGAGGACCAGATAGCTAGTCCAGATCCCCGGTTTATATGTAGATTAATCAAAAAGAGACTAGCTATGGGATGGGGTGGTATGATGTTTACATTGTAAAGATCATGGTGACTCAGGTAAGTTTTGTTGGTCAGGGGTGGCACCCATTGGGTGTCTTAAGAAAGCCCTCACCCACCAACCTAGTTGGTGGCATGCTTCATCATCGGGCCCACCCAGTGACACCTAGCGTGTCCCGGGTGTGCTACGACGCCTGAATACAGCGGAGCAGGTATGTCACTGTGTGTGCGGTGAGGGATGTTAAGAAGGTGAGTTTAAAACGGCTTGGCGGGGGTCCCTGTACCCGGTGGGTAAAAGACTTTATTAATAGGGCCTCCGTCAGCGGTTAAAAATAAGGCTGTGGGACGCAAGAGGCGAGTTACGACCTCTCACGTCCTTTAGAATGTCAACATGTTTCAGCCAGTGCCTTATTGATATGCTGGCTTTCTTCAGGACAATAAAAATGGGTGTGGGTGTGATTAAAACTAGTGGGTGTGTAGTGTGGACTATGTGTCTACACGCCCTAAAGTGTATCTAACTGTGAGAGGGGGGATTCCCTTCTCAAGATCACCTGTACATGTAACATAAAAGACATGAACAAAACATGCAAGGAAAAAGAGTCACTATGAGGTATGAACTTCATATCATGGCAGCCGGCTTAATAGCGATGGGGTGCAGGCTATAAGCGGCTCAAGTGTAATGGTATTGGTGGTACCATTATGGTGACATATCGCACTAGAACTGCGTTAGTGGGGTGAAATCTGGGTGTGGGGTGACGCTATCCCTTGGAACTCCCTAACCAGCCTGTAATCCCAGATCTCTGACCTTCCCCCCCTACAATATCCCCCTGTTAATGATTGGTTCACATTATTATTGCCCCCTTGACAATGATTGGTTCACCTAGTATATTAATATTGCCCACAATGTGCAGTTTCAACTCAGTAACTTGAGCACTATTCTCTCTTCATAGCCACCCAGCATAGCACTGTTCCCCCCGTGTATTATCCACTCTTCGGCGACTGGTGCGCCCTAACCCAGCCTCCTTCATTATCCATGGGCGTCATAACGCGCTGTACACAGTAGCGCTTTCACCGCACGCATGCGCAGACGCACTGTAAACAAAGCGGCGTGCTTCGCGGTGGCCGCACGCATGCGCGGCGGCCCCCGAACGGCCGCACATGCGCTCACTGCACCTACCCCTATGCGCATGCGCGGGAAACGCCCGCTACACCGCTCACCGACGCGGAGACCCGGTCACCCTCCGGAGCGCGAGCATGACTCGAAATCGAGTCTTTCCACCATTCTTGTCATTTTCCAGGTGCAATCCATTAACCAATCGCCACACCAATTACCCTGAGTATAAAAAACCAGGAACAGATGCCATTGTTCACCGGTCCCAAGAAGGAGGCACACTAGGTCTACAGCCGGTATCGACCAGTAATCCTGTGAGTATGCTGCCACTACCACCTCGACCAAGGGTAAGCGCTGCCTTTTCTCTCCCTACAGGTCTCCTAACCACAGTGGTTTACCCTTTATCTCCCCATAGGGTCTAACCTTTGCCACTTCAAAGTACCTTGAAGAGGACACCACTTAAAACTAGCGTAAGATACAGTCCTTACGCCCCATTGTGTTCCATGTGTTCACCTTTTATACCACCATTACAGAAATTTCGTTTTTATTTTCACCCCACTAACGCAGTTCTAGTGCGATATGTCACCATAATGGTACCACCAATACCATTACACTTGAGCCGCTTATAGCCTGCACCCCATCGCTATTAAGCCGGCTGCCATGATATGAAGTTCATACCTCATAGTGACTCTTTTTCCTTGCATGTTTTGTTCATGTCTTTTATGTTACATGTACAGGTGATCTTGAGAAGGGAATCCCCCCTCTCACAGTTAGATACACTTTAGGGCGTGTAGACACATAGTCCACACTACACACCCACTAGTTTTAATCACACCCACACCCATTTTTATTGTCCTGAAGAAAGCCAGCATATCAATAAGGCACTGGCTGAAACATGTTGACATTCTAAAGGACGTGAGAGGTCGTAACTCGCCTCTTGCGTCCCACAGCCTTATTTTTAACCGCTGACGGAGGCCCTATTAATAAAGTCTTTTACCCACCGGGTACAGGGACCCCCGCCAAGCCGTTTTAAACTCACCTTCTTAACATCCCTCACCGCACACACAGTGACATACCTGCTCCGCTGTATTCAGGCGTCGTAGCACACCCGGGACACGCTAGGTGTCACTGGGTGGGCCCGATGATGAAGCATGCCACCAACTAGGTTGGTGGGTGAGGGCTTTCTTAAGACACCCAATGGGTGCCACCCCTGACCAACAAAACTTACCTGAGTCACCATGATCTTTACAATGTAAACATCATACCACCCCATCCCATAGCTAGTCTCTTTTTGATTAATCTCCTCAACTTTATAAAGATGCCATTATTAGGCGAAAATTCGATTTAAGAAAAAAGGCATGGGTGGATTTAGAAAAAGCGTCAGAACTTAGGGATAGTAGGTACTTCTGGAAGGTAGTAAACCGCCCATTTTTAAAGAGCGATGAAGTGGGCAAAATGTTGGTGCATATATCAGGGGATATTTGGGAAGCACATTATGGGAAAATTATTAACCCAAAAGGGGTGACGCTAATAACCATAAATGAGGACGTTAGAGACTTTAACATGAAGTCAGCCTTAACGCTTAGCCTTTCGCTTACCATCTCAGAGGTAAAGGATGCTCTTGCGAAGGGCACCCCACTAAAAGCGCCAGGGCCGGATTCAGTCCCTCTGGATCTCTTCAAATATAATGTTGAGGTCTGGGCACCACTTTTATTAAATCTATTTAGAGCAGTCGTGGTAGGGTGTATCCCGCCCTCCTGGCAAGAGGCCGTAGTGGTGCCGATATTTAAAAAGGGGGACAAAGCTGATCAATGCTGCTATAGACCGATATCTTTAATAGATGCATCTTGCAAATTGATGGGAAGGGTGATATTGGCACGCCTGGAAACCTGGGCGGAGTCATCAGGTATTATTGTGGATTCCCAGTATGGGTTTAGGAGGGGTAAAGGAACCACTGAGCAGTGCCTTAATTTGGCACTGATTATGGGTAAGTACATGAGGGCCAAGCATGGTCATATCCACTTGGCCTTCATGGACTTATCCAGCGCCTTTGACACTGTTTGTAGAGTTAAACTGTGGCAGATGATGGAGTCAATGGGGTTCGAAGAACCGTTGATCACCCTTCTCCGCAGACTGCACGCCGCTACAACAGTGAGGATCCGATTTGGCCCAGGTGGGGAGAAGACAAAGCCCATTCCATCGACTGAAGGTGTACGCCAGGGATGTATTCTAGCTCCTTTTTTGTTCCTGGTGTACACCAACGGTCTGGAGGGTTACTTGTTGGAAACCTCTGCAGACTTTCCCCAAGCTAATGGTAAACGGATACCGATGTTATCTTATGCAGATGACACGGTGTTAATGACCCTAACTGCCAACAGCATGCAAACATGTTTGAATGCTTTTGATGCTTTTATGCAAGGATTAGATCTGAGGGTCAACTTAACAAAGTCATTTGCCATGGCCTGCAGCCCTAAAGGGGTAAAATCTCTCAGGTATGTGGTGAATGACTCAATTATTGCGAAAGTCGATAATTTTAATTACCTGGGGAATCTATTTAATAAAACCTTGAGCTGGGATCCTCTAATATCATCCCGTGTTTAAAAAGCCACGCAATCTTTTGCTCATGATCATTGTTTCCTATACTGGTCTCAGTAGATTGGGACATGGTAGCAGCACAACCGGGGGGGTGGAGGGGTGGTGGGGTTGGGGGGGCGTTTGTATTATATGAAACTGTCTGACACTACTGTGCTTGCTTCATTGATGTGTGCAACAGAACCCGGTGACCGGGGCTTTGCATTTATATTTGTCCAGACTAATAAAAAGTGTTGTGAAAAAGAAAAAAAAAAAGCCACACAATCTATAGAGGCCCTTTTCCATTTTGCAAGTAAATTGGGTCAAAAGCCGGTTGCAGAACTGAAAACCCTATATAAAGCAAAATGCATCCCTGTTGCAACTTATGGCGCGGGAGTGTGGGGGATACAAAATTGTAATAAAATACAAATTATGGAAAATAAGTTTATAAAGCGCCTTTTATCTGTCCCACCTGGTACTTCAAATAGTTTCTGCCACACGGAGGTTGGTCTTGAGTTTGTGAGTGATACTATTCATGTCCCTCCTTTGCTGCTATGGAGCAAGGTTTGGAGACCTGATGATATGAAACTCACAAAGGAAATTTTGCAAGACTGCCTTAAGCTTGACCATTCTATGGAGATACCATGGTTACTATATTTAAGGGAAACCCTTCATAAGATTGGATTGGGACACATATTCTCAAATCCTGAAATTGTTGGCAGTGAGACCAAATTAACAATTAAGGACGCCTACCGTACAAGTTTAGGTATGTTAAGAAGTAGTGAGCATGCAGTTTGATAGGGGTAAGCTTCAACACCAGCCCTACTTGTCATACATTATGCATGCCCAATGGCGTTTCTATTTGACAAGGTTTCGCCTTGGCACGTTGCATTACCTTTTTGCTTTTCCAAAGCAAGCAGGGTGGTGTGAGAGACTTCCCGCTTGCCTCTGTAACAATATAGTTACTCAAAATACTGTGCACCTCATTCTTTTTTGTAATCTGTATAAAGATCCACGAAATCGGTTTATTAAGCCTGTTCTGTTAACTCTTGGATCCCGCTATTATATAGAGGGTTATGAACATTTATTATCCTTATGAAATCCAACCATATGTAGTGCTGTGCTTAGTTTTATTAGAGTATCGCTCATTATCAGAAATCGATATTGAATAGTATTATTGTTTACTAATGATTACTATCTGAAATACATCTAACAGATTACTGTATATAATGGCATCCAAATGAAATGCACATGCATCTACAGCACTTATAATATTTTCTGTTCATTTATGTGGTTCTTTAGTTTGGATGCTTTGTAAATTTAAATTGGATATATAATATGTGTTTTGGACATTAATATAACTATGTTTTTTTATTTTTTTATTTTAATCCTATGTGTAATTGTCCTTTTAACTGTTCATACTTTTATGATTCTAATCTTGAATCGAAATAAAGTTTCTTGACTTGACTTGACTGAATGTATTAACTCTTAATTAGCGCGTAAATCCTTAGTCCCTTTAAAAAATGCCTAGATTGATTATTTATGGCCATACAGACTTTTCAATAAAATATTTCACAAATGTATTTTAAATAATTCTTTTACTGTATTTATCTTTTAAAATACCGGAATGACAATGTAAACTTAGGAATGTTTTCTTTTAGAGTGAGATTTGTTACACCGAATAAAGCTGATTTTTGATTTGATTTGATACATCTTGAGTGACATGTTGTAGTATTGCATTTATTAAAATGTGTTTTATAAATATCATTATTCTGCATCTCTTGTCACATCCATATACAATGTATATTTTCATTACAATAATTATCACTGTTTTCTGCAGGGCTTTTCTGTAGAAGGCCAGGAGAACATACAGGAAATTCTTAGTAAGCAGCTGACACTTTGCCAGTTCCTCATGGGATTATCAATTATTCGAACAGGTATTTTTTTCCTTCTTTCTTAGACATTTGTGTTAGTGTGATGAAAACTAAATTAACAGTTATTTCCAACTATATTTTTCTTTATTTCGCACCTTACCTTAGTAAAGTTATCACTGATATTGTATTTGGGCTCCCCACATAGACTCCATGGGGGAAATTGTAGGAAAATAGAATACATTTCTATTAATTCTAAATTGCTTGTGGTTGTGCTACAATTTCAATTAAAATAATGTATGTCTGTATTTCGCAACTAATATGCCTCATATCTGGTATTCTCTAAATTATCACCTCTTAAAGGCAACTAAAAATTGGTGCAGAGACCACATTGTCGTATGCCTAAAACATTACAGTACATGTTACTATATTTGTCATCAGGCTCTAATAAACATTATAGAGGATAGGAATATTATATTGTTATCCCATTTTGTTAACTTTTTAACATAGGTTTTAAAATGAGGTCACTTGCAACTTATTGGTTCTGCACTTTCAGGGTCCGTCATTCTCTTTATATTTAGTAATGTTAAGCTGCTCCATTTCATGGAGTTGGAGTGCCTTTATGTCGCCAGATAACCAGAACTAATAGCCTACACATCTTCTTTCTCTCTTATGCAGTGTAGTCGAGTGAGGTGTAGTAAGAAGTGTTGACACAGATATGTAGCAAGGAGAAGGATGTTAGGCTTTACTGGTTGCCCAAACCAGTTTGTAACAACCACAACTTCTTCCACTCAATCAGCTCATGGAGTTTTAGGCACAAACAAAATAACATCATGCCATGTCGGCACTAGATACCTTGGGTGCATTTGTTTCTGTGCATCGGAAAAATACTGGAAAACTTGTGGATCATCCATAGCAAAGGATTCTTTTTAGGTCCTTCTTAACTAAGACCTATTTGATTTTACTAACAGTGTATACATAATACATCTACTAATGATGAATACTTCTAATCACAGATTACTCCAGTATTGGAACTTTCATAGATTCACATGCCTGAATCATTCCCCTTCGTCGAGACGGGAGTCTCCAGTATATAAAAAAGCAGTGCTTACCTAGGCCCATTTCCATTTTGCAACCCATAGCCTTTGTTATGTAAAAAAGACCCAAACTTTTCCATGAACCAATCGGAGCTCCTCACCCTCTAGAACACTCCTGAGAGAACCTTCTGCCCCTCAGATTTTTCTACCGCACGTTGTGCTAGGGAGTCTCCTTTGAGCTCTGCTCAAACTCTTTACTTCTACAGTATTTTGACTTGGATTTTTAGGTTTCTACATCAACCATGTCTGAGAAAGAGAAAAAAGGATTATTTATAGTTTGTTCAACCTGCTCCAAGAAGAGGTTATTTACAGATGACCCTCTCAAGGACTGCATCTACTGTCTCTATCCAGATCATAAGGCAGCAGATTGTAAGGTATGTCGTACCTTTTCAAATAAGACATTAAGAGATCGTGAGGGAAGGCTACTGATCTGGCTTCAGAAAGTCAAAGCCAGGAATGAAATCCTCTCAAGTGAGAGTGAGGAGGAATCTGTGGCGTCTAAGATCTCAGAAGAGAAGTAGATCTCCTCAGACACATTCCTCAGGGGAAAGACCTGAGAAGGCCCCAAAAAAGACCACCCCAGGGTCTTCAGGGCGCAGTCCCTCAAAATCCCCTTCAGTCTCATCTAAGGGGAAGAAGGGATCTGCTGGTGAGGTGAAAGGAGCAAAAGCCACCTCAAATCCACCACAGTCGCCTCAGAAGGTCAAGATTACCATCAAACGATCTTCTTCTGCGCCTTCTGAGGAGAAATCAACTCCATCGACGGGACCGTCGACTAAGAAAGGACCATCGACGACGACGAAAACTCCTCCGTCGTCGACGAAAAAGGATAAAGCTGGTGAGAAAACAGTGTCGGCGATTTCACCGTCGACGGCAGTGTCGACGGCAGCGTCGACGAGGACGACTACGTCGACGAGGACAGCGTCGACGGTTACTACAACGTCGACGGTAGCGTCGACGACGATGACTTGGTCGACGACGGCGATGGGTATCTCGTCGACGATGGAAAAAACACCAGAAAAAAGGTTGGGGCCTGGGAAAAAACCTATTACACTGGAGATTACATCTCCAAGCAAGGTCTCCCCATTGCTACTGTCTCACTTACTGGAAGAGGAAGATGAGGAGTATGGTATTGCCAGTAGCCCTTCGCAATTACAGGTCTGGTACCAGAAAGACGATTGGGAGGAAGAATATTGGGGTTATCAAGAGCAACCCCAGGAACAACACAGATATCGGCAACAACAACGAGAAGAGATGACCAGTGTCCCATCCTCTTTGTTGAGGGATCTCCAAGGAATGTTGGAGGATTATAGAAGAAGATACCCAGCGACTCAAGTCGCTCCACAGGCCGTAGAGTTGGCTCCGCGTCAACGCTCGGTTCCAGGGACTCCGATTCGTAGGAGGGAAATTGTGCCGGAACCTACTGTTATGTCCCCACCACCGACAACACACCACAATACCTCGGATGAGGAACAGGAAGATGGTGAAATTGCGGACACAAGTGCAGAATGGCATGACTATATCGCCCCATCTGCAACTCCTCCGCAGAGACCAGTGGACTCTCCACCGGAGAACATTGGTGGATTTCATAATTTAATGGAGAGAGCCACTAAGAGGTTTGCACTGACCATGATAGAAGAGAAAACGGAAAGTTTTTTATATGACTTTAAAGATTCGTATCGGAGATCTGTACGATCTTTGCCTATAGTGTCTCATATCTGGAAGGAAGGATTGAAGGTCATGGAGACGCCAGCGACGGTATCACCAGTTCTGGCCAGACTGGATAAAAAGTATAAAGCACCGGTCGATGCTCCATCTTGCCTGGTGGGTCATCCCAAACCGGATTCTGTTATCACGCAGGCGGCACAACAGAAATCCAGGAACCCATCTGCTCCGATTGCAACACCTCCAGACAAGGAGGGCAGAAGGTTGGATAATTCAGGGAAGCGTTTTTCTTTAATGTCTGCTCTGCTGGTAAGAGCCTCTAATGCCCTGGCTATATTAGGGAGGTATGACAGGCAGATGTGGTGCGACCTGTCTCCATATGTTAACCTGGGGCCAGATCCAGAGAAGCAGGAGGCAAAGAAAATTCTCATGGAAGGAGAGAGGACTTCGGCTGAAGTCATAGACTGCGCTATGGATATAGCGACCACAGCATTTAGATCCTTGGGAGGAGCGGCGGTCCTGCGCAGGCAAGGTTGGCTGCGAGCAACAGCATTTAGACCGGAGGTGCAGAACAAAATCGTGGACCGCCCTTTCAATGGAAAATAATTATTTGGAAAGCATATAGATGACACGCTGGAAAGTATCAAGAAGTATACTGATACAGCAAAGTCTCTGGGAACTCTGCATTACAGGAAAACCCCTTTTCATGGTTCCAGGGGTAGAGGACAGTCCTCGTATAGAGGAGGATACCAACAGGGGAGATATTCGTCTTCTTATCAGTCCTCATCACAGCCGTACCGTCAACAATATAACCAGCGTCAGTCAGGAGGATACACAAAATCAGCTCCTTGGGGACGTGGTGGCCGAGGAAAGGACAACACCCGTAGGCAATGCAACCTCCATCTTCCGGCTCTGTCAGATGCTCCCAAGGGTGGAAAGATTGCTCACTATCTACACAATTGGCGGAAAATAACAACGGATTAATGGGTCCTCAAAATAGTTCAATTCGGTCACACCCTAGAATTTATTCAGACACCCCCTTGTACGCCACCGATGCACAAGAGAGCCAATCATCTGCATCAACTCCGGCAGGAGATTCGGACAGTGCTCCGAAAGGGAGCAATAGAACCGGTACCGAAATCCCAGGAAAACAGGGGGTTTTACTCCAGTTTTTTCAAGAAAAACAAGCTCCAGTGGCGCCCCATCCTGGATCTCAGATCCTCAAACACCTATCTCAAGAAACAATCTTTCAGGATGGTATCTCTACAGGACATCCTTCCGTTGTTAAACCCAGGGGATCATATGACCACATTGGACCTACAAGACGCGTATTTCCACGTGCCGATACATCCTGCACACAGGCAGTACCTTCGGTTCTGGGTAGCCGGAAGACATTACCAATTCAAGGTACTGCCATTCGGCTTTAAGTCGGCGCCAAGGGTTTTCACGAAATGCCTGGCTCCAGTGGCGGCTGTGTTGAGGAAGCAAAAACATCAAATATTTCCTTACCTCGATGACTGGTTAGTCATAGCAACATCAAAGACACAAGCCAAAGCATCAAAGCAAGCTTGCATAGACTTATTCGCCGATTTAGGATTGACTTTAAACGAGAGAAAGTCGAACCTCCACCCGCAAGAGTGATCACATTTCTGGGAGCAATATTGGACACGGAATGCAACAAAGCGTTTCCTTCCGAGGAAAGACAACTGAGGATTGTGTCCCTCTTTCAAGACTTGAGAAGAAGAAAGTCTCTTTCAGTCCGCAGGTACAAATCCTTGCTGGGCACAATGTCCTCTTGTATTCCACTGGTACCTTGCTGCAGGCTAAGGATGAGACCATGGCAGGAACAGATCGATCTCCAATGGCGTCAGGCGGAGGGATCGTTCGACGATATAATAAGGGTGGCACCAGTGATGCGACAGGCAGCAGAGTGGTGGACGCAAAAGGCAAATGTGTCTCAAGGACTGTTGTTTCTAGCAAGTGCAGCTCCGCTAGTGGTAACGACGGATGCATCATTAGAAGGATGGGGAGCTTTCCTTCATGACCTTCAGGTCAGCGGCCATTGGAAAGCAGAGGAGCAGCAATTACATATAAATCTGCTGGAGCTCAGGGCGATCCGCTTGGCATTACTGGCTTTTCCGCCAAGGATAAAAGGTGCGCCGGTGTTAGTAAGAACAGACAACACTATGGCGATGCATTATGCAAACAAGCAAGGGGGAACAAGATCTCTCTCCCTGTCTCAGGAAGCCCAGGAGATTTGGGAATGGGCTATTCAGCAGGAAATATCATTGACAGCAGAACACCTCCCGAGGGATCAAAACATCAAAGCGGATACTCTCAGCAGGCTAAAATCGTCCTGCCACGAATGGAAGCTAAACCAGGAAATCCTGGACAGCGTCTTTCGGAGATGGGGAACACTGTTGGTGGAACTCTTCGCTACAAGGGAAAACAGAAAATGCCGGTACTTCGCAAGCTGGCTTCCCCAGAGGGATCTTGGGGGAATGCGTTTTCCATGGCATGGTCCGGCATCTTTGCCTACGGTTTTCCTCCAATTCCTCTTCTCCCTGGTGACGATCAAGAAAGAGCCGTGCAGACTGATCCTAGTAGCCCCGTGGTGGCCCAGACAACACTGGTTCACGGAACTGCTGCTACTGTCGGAGGACCGTCCAATTCGGTTGCGCATGATTCCATCGCTTCTGACAATATCCAAGGGCAGGTGCGCCATCCGGACCCGAAATCCTTGCGATTAGCAGCCTTTCTCCTGAACACTGTGAGTTTAGCCATCTGAACATCTCACAGGAATGTAAGGACATCCTGTCTAAGGCCAGAGCGGAGAGTACCAACAGAACTTACAGGATGAAATGGAAGAGGTTCTGTCTGTGGTGTAAGAGACATGATGTTCATCCTCTTACTGCTGCACCTCATCAGATTATACCGTACATTCTGCAGTTAGCGAAGTCCGGATTAGCACACGCCTCCATCAAGGTGCATTTGGCTGCGTTATCCCGCTACAGGAGGTCATCGTCTGGCCCATTTTTATTTGCAAATGGTATTGCATGATTATGTAATTTATCAGAAAAATGTGCTTTGTTTTTTCACTGCTCACTATTCTGATTCAGGCATGTGAATCTATGAAAGTTCTAATACTGGAGTAAGAAAACAAGTTACTTACCTGTAACTTTAGTTCTCCAGTATTGGAATCTTTCATAGATTCACATGCACCCACCCTCCTCGGATTTAGCACAGGAAGCGTATTATTGCACAAGTGCGCGAAAAATCTGAGGGGCAGAAGGTTCTCTCAGGAGTGTTCTAGAGGGTGAGGAGCTCTGATTGGTTCAGGGAAAAGTTTGGGCCTTTTTTACATAACAAAGGCTATGGGTTGCAAAAGGGAACTGGGCCTAGGCCTCTTTTTAGTTTGCTACACTACTAAGCACTGCTTTTTTATATACCGGAGACTCCCGTCTCGACGACGGGGAATGATTCAGGCATGTGAATCTATGAAAGATTCCAATACTGGAGAACTAAAGTTACAGGTAAGTAACTTGTTTTCTTCCTCACCTTTTGAATATTTCCCAGGTGCTAGACTGGTTCTTGAAACTCTAAAGCAGTACTCCTGCATGCTCTGGCATCATTCTGCTCCGGAAGTGACAAGCAGAGCCACATATAAGTACCATCTGATGAGACTTTTTCTTGAAAATGTTTTCTAAATCTGAAAGAAACACGTTAGTATTAGATTCCTTACCTTAAAATATCCCCAGGCGTCAGTCTGGATCCGGAAACTTTTGCGTAGCAGTACCCCTGCGCGTCGGTAGGCGTCGTCTGCAGGCGTCCCCTGCGGGTCCGTCGTCGGCGTCGTGCGCCGTGATGACGTCGCTGGAGTATATAGACGCCGCCTCCGCGCGCTGACGTCAGTTCTTCTTTTTTCCGCGCCAGTAAGCGCAGATCCGAAGAGCAGTACTCCGGTCTTTTGACCAAGTTTTGTCAACTTTCTGTATCTTTTTGGTGCCTGGTAGGATGCCCGGTTTCAAGTATTGTGACGCTTGTGACCGCACGATGTCGGTCACGGACCATCACCGACTCTGCCTCCAGTGCCTGGGCCCCGACCACGACGTGGACGCCTGCGTCGATTGCCGGGCTCTGACTAATAAGGCTAGACGGGAGCGGTCCCGCAAGCTACTCGAGCTCCGGGTGTCGGCCCCGCGTCGGGAGCAGTCCCGGTCTGGCCGGATGTCCAGGGAGCGTTCGAGGGAGCGGTCGCGGAGCCGCGCCGGGCGCTCCGGAAGTCGTCACCATTCGTCTGGCTCTTCAGGTAAGAAACGCAAGAAGTCGGGGCGTCGTCATCGTACCCCCGACTCCTCCCCCGACGTTCGCGCGACGCGGCCGGGGGTTCGGGTGACCCCAACCCCGCGGCTCCGCGAGAGTCGCCGGCGCGGCCTGCCCCATACCCTCCGGTCCCTGGGCAAGGTGCGACGCCTGAGGAGATTGAGGCGTTCCTTATGGCCATGAGGGCGCTCACTTCTCCGACGGGGCCTACGGCGCCTACGGGCCCAGTGCTACCGTCTGGGGGCCCTGGCGGTTCGGGTGTCCCTGACTCGACGTCATCGGGTGCTCCGACCCCGGCGCCGCAAGGGCCTTCGGGGTCGACGCCGGGTGGTCTGCCGGCCGCCCCGGCGCCGATTCCATCGGGGTTGCCCCCGACGCCGTCCCCGCGCGGCGCCGGTTCTCCTGTGCCGGCTCCGGGCGGCGTCGTCCCCATACCCTCCCCGAATCCGGACGTGGAGTCGGACCGACGTCGCTCGACGCTGGGCTCGACGCCGATGGGGCCTGTGAACCCCGAGGAGCCGGTCTACATCGTTGACTCCGAATATGGAGATGATGAAGAGTACGGGGAAGGTTGGGAGGGGTCTGAGGACCCTCTGTCACGTGAGTGTCAGTATGACGTGGACTGGACAGGTGATTTGGGGGATGCCAGTGGTCGGGACGACTCTCCTAACCCTGGCTTTGTCTCTCCTCCTTCCGTGGCATCGGAGGAGGGAGCTGCTTATTCAGTGGTGTTGATGAGGGCTGCCAAGGCCTTACACCTTGAGCTCCCCGTCGCGGCCGTGAGGCCTAACATCCTCACTGAGGTCTTCAAACCGCAGTCATGCCCACAGGAGCCACTGCTGCCGTTTAACGAAGCCTTGTCAGACGTTCTGTTGGGCACGTGGTCCAGGCCCTCTTCAGGTTCGCCTGTTGATCGGAACGTGGCCAGACGCCACCGTCCGTGTCCGGACGACCCCAAGTTCCTGTCCACCCATCCCACCCCTGAGAGTCTGGTGATCCAGGCCTCGACTTCCCAGACCGCATTCCCGTCGGCCCTGCCCGACCGGGAATCTAAGAGGTATGACCAGTATGGCAAGAAGGTCTTCTCGTCCCTGAGTTTGGGACTGCGGTCTTGCAACACCGCTTGCCTTTTGGGCCGCTACACCCACTCTGTGTGGGATACGGTCGCGGAACTGCTGCCAAAATGCCCCTTGGAGGTGCGGGCGAAGCTCGGCAAGGCTGTGGCTGAGGGCCGAGACGCAGCTAAATATTCCATACGGTATGGTCTTGATACGACCGACTCGCTGGGCAGAGCTAGGTCAACGACGGTGGCGATTCGTCGCCACGCCTGGCTGAGATCCGCCAACTTTTCGGCAGATGTCCAGAATGCCCTGATGGACATGCCGTTTGATGGCTGTCGCCTGTTTGGTGACAAAGCGGACCACGCGCTGGAGCGCTTCAAGGACTCAAGGGTCACGGCCAAGTCCTTGGGTCTCTCGACCCAGCGCCAGCAAACGGGTTAGTTTCGCTCCTTTCGTGGCCAAGGAAGGGGCGTCCCCACACGTGCTGCCAGCCACGCGCCGCAACAATCTTTTCAACGCGGTGGCGGCCGTGGAAACCGCCGTGGAGGCGGTCGGGGTCAACGTCGGGGTCAGGCCACACCTCCCCCCGCAGCATCTGCCTCCAAATCCTCCTAGTCCGTGCTTTCAGGCCCATGTGACGCCAGTGGGTGGCAGGGTTCGCCATCACCACGCCCGCTGGCGCACAATCACGTCGGACAGGTGGGTGCTGCAACTCGTCCGAAGGGGCTACTCCCTCCCCTTAGAGACCAATCCTCCAGCCATGCCACCGCAGAACCAGAGACCACTTGACACTTCTGCAGGAGGAAGTTACGGCCCTCTTAGCCAAGGGGGCCATCAAGCGCGTTCCTGGGCCAGAAGTAGGGCGTGGTTGCTATTCCCACTACTTTCTGGTGCCCAAGAAGGACAAGGGGGGCCTACGTCCTACCTTGGATCTAAGGAACGTCAACGGCTTCCTCCGGAAGGAGAAGTTCAAGATGTTGACATTAGCTCAGGTCTTGGCTGCTCTAGACCCGCAAGACTGGATGGTAGCGTTGGACTTGCAGGATGCGTATTTTCACATCCCCGTCCTGCCGGCCCACCGGCGTTACCTGCGGTTCACGGTAGGCCAGGAGCACTTTCAGTTTATCGTGCTCCCCTTCGGCCTTACCAGCGCCCCACGGGTGTTCACAAAGGTGATGGCGGTGGTCGCAGCTCATCTGCGCAGGCTAGGGATTTCAGTCTTCCCCTACCTAGACGACTGGTTGTTGAAGGCGGGCTCGCCCCAGACAGTCGTCCACCACCTTCAGATGACGGCAGACCTCTTGCACGACCTGGGTTTCTCCATCAATGTGCCGAAATCACACCTGTGTCCCTCTCAAAAGCTCCTTTTCATCGGAGCGGTTCTGGACTCGGCGCAGTTTCGGGTTTACCCTCCGGAACGGCGGGTCCGGGATATACAGGCTTTGATTCCCATCTTCCAGCCGCTATCCCGGGTTTCGGTCAGGTTGACGCTGCGGCTGCTGGGGCTGATGGCTTCCTGCATCCTTCTGGTGCATCACGCCAGGTGGCGGATGCGGGCTCTGCAGTGGGACCTGAAGTTTCAGTGGGCCCAGCATCAGGGCAACTTGTCCGACCACGTCTTGATCTCGGAGGGCACTGCGAGACAACTGCAGTGGTGGCTTACGGACCGCGATTGGGTCAGTGGCAGATCCCTCTCCCTTCCCCAACCGGAGCACTTTGTCGTGACGGACGCGTCCCTCCAGGGCTGGGGAGGCCACTTGGGAGAGGCGGCGATCAGAGGCATCTGGTCTCCGGCGGAGTCCCGGCTCCATATCAAGCTGTTGGAGCTACGGGCGATTCGTCTAGCACTGAAGGCATTCCTCCCCTTTGTCAACGGGAGTGTAGTGCAGGTGTTCACAGACAACACCACCGCCATGTGGTACTGCAGCAAACAGGGCGGGGTGGGGTCATGGACCCTTTGCCAGGAGGCTCTGCGCCTCTGGCAGTGGCTGGAACGTCAGGGCGTGACTTTGACGGTTCAACACCTGGCAGGTTCTCTGAACGCCAGGGCGGACGAACTCAGCCGTCGGTGCTCGATGGATCACGAATGGCGTCTGAACTCGGACGTGGCGCAAGGCCTCTTTCTGCAATGGGGAGAGCCTTGGTTAGATCTATTCGCCACAGAAGAGAACGCGCACTGTCATCAGTTCTGCGCGTTGGAGTTTCCAAGACGGCACTCGCACGGCGACGCCTTTCGGCGCGAGTGGAGTTGCGGTCTGTTATACGCCTTTCCGCCTATACCACTTCTGCCCAGAGTGCTGAAGAAGATCAGGCGCGACCGGGCCCAAGTTATCCTTGTGGCTCCGGACTGGGCTCGAAGGTACTGGTATCCCGAGCTACTCAGCATGTCAGTCGGTCCCCCGATCCGCCTGCCCCTTCAGGAGGACCTTCTGTCGCAGCAGCAGGGGACGGTCCTCCACCCGAACCTGTCCAGTCTCCACCTCCATGCTTGGAGATTGAGCGGCGGCAGTTGAGGCCATTTGACTTGCCTCCTGAAGTCTGTGATGTAATTCTGGCAGCCAGGCGTCCCTCCACAAAGTCGGTATACGCCTGTCGGTGGAACAGATTTGTGGCATGGTGCACAGCAATGGCTGTGGATCCTCTTTCTGCCCCTCTTTCCGAGGTTCTTCTTTTTCTTCTCTCTCTTGCCCAGCAGGGCTCTGCTCTGGGCACTATCAAGGGCTACCTTTCGGCCCTTTCAGCCTTTCTAAGGCTTCCTGATCAGCCTTCTTTGTTCAAGTCCCCAATTGTAACGAGATTCTTGAAGGGCATCACACACATGTATCCACCTGTTCCGTTTGTGATGCCTCAGTGGGACTTGAACCTGGTTCTAACCTTTTTGATGTGTGCTCCCTTTGAGCCCCTTCATTCTTGTCCTCTCCGTCTCCTGACTTTAAAGACGGCTTTCCTGGTTGCCATCACCTCTGCCAGGAGAGTGAGTGAGCTCAAGGCTCTTTCTGTCCAACCTCCTTACCTGTCCATTCATCCTGACAAGGTGGTTCTAAGGACTAGACCTTCTTTCCTGCCCAAAGTAGTTTCTGCTTTTCACATCGGGCAGTCCATCACCCTCCCCTCCTTCTTCCCGCCTCCGCATCCTTCAAAGGATGAAGAGCGGCTCCATCGTCTGGACCCAAAACGTGCGCTTTCATTTTATATGGATCGCACACGCCAGTTCCGGGTGGATGACCAACTGTTTGTTGGCTAAGTGGGTGCGAAGAAGGGATGGGCGGTACATAAACGGACCATCTCTCGGTGGGTCGTTCTATGCATCAAAGCGTGCTACTCTTTGGCTCGGAAGGAGCCTCCTGTTGGGCTGAGGGCCCATTTCACTCGGGCCACGGCGGCTACTACTGCCCTGGGCCGGGGAGTCCCCTTGCAGGACATTTGCCAGGCGGCTACGTGGACCTCGCTGCACACCTTTGCGAGGCACTACTGCCTGGACAGTCAAGTCCGGAGGGATGGCTTCTTTGACCGTTCTGTCCTCCAGGACTTTCTGTTGTAGGAATGTATTGGTTCGCAGATCCACCACCGGGGTTGGTATTGCTGGGGTATCTATTCTAAGGTAAGGAATCTAATACTAACGTGTTTCTTTCAGATGAACAAGTTACTTACCTTCGGTAACAATATATCTGTAAGAAACATTAGTTAGTATTAGATTCCTTACCGAACCCACCCATCCTCCCCGTTCTGCGAACTGATACCTAGGGTTAAGGACATCCCTTTCAGGGCCCTAGTTTCAAATGGCACCAGTGTTGGTTCTCACATGGCTCTGCGTGTTCTGGCGCGGAAAAGCTGTGTACAAAGAATTGACGTCAGCGCGCGGAGGCGGCGTCTATATACTCCAGCGACGTCATCACGGCGCCCGACGACGGACGCGGAGCCGCAGGGGACGCCTGCAGACGACGCCTACTGACGCGCAGGGGTACTGCTACGCAAAAGTTTCCGGATCCAGACTGACGCCTGGGGATATTCTAAGGTAAGGAATCTAATACTAACTAATGTTTCTTACAGATATATCGTTACCGAAGGTAAGTAACTTGTTCATCTAGTGTGCAAGGGAAAATGTCACCTTCCAAAATAGGGTTCATGACTTTTAGGGACTTTTGCAAAGCGATATCTGTGATTGATACCCTTGAGGTATGACTTCAGTGCCTGGTGTCGGAACACTTTCCAAGGCCTCATCAAAAGACTCCATGCCTGGACCGGTCAAAGTCGAAAAGAAGGTCCTGTTCCTATGGCAGATCATAGTCACGACAATTGTCTCAGTGATTAATCGCATAATTGCCATTGTTTTAGCTTAAAGATTTTCGTGTTCTTACCTAATTTGCGCCGTTTTTAATAGTAAAAATCTTGTTGCTGTCTTTGGGGGAACGCTTGTGTGGAAAGGGTGGGAGAAATCAGTCCTATTTAGGCAGGGGCTCTGTCAGCCGGTCGCACTCCCCGGTGTGGCTGGAGTGTGTCCGCCTTCTTGGGGAGGTACCGCTGGGTTTGCGGGCTAGTGGTTGCAGCCTCGCCTGCCTGTCCACCTCATTTTCTATAAATGCACTCACTTAGGAGCCCGCGCAGCGGGCGCGCCAAAGGCAAGCCCGCCTGCGCCCGTCCGGGCCGTCGCCTGTCGCCAGGACCCCTGCATCTTTTTCAGGTGAACCAATTAGATATACACGGGAAGAGCTTTTGGGTATGGCCTCAGAGTGCCTTTCGGCACCTTGGGTGCTTCAGGAGCCGTCTTTTGAGTGTGAATTTTGTGCAGTTAAGGTAGATTCCAGGGGGCAATTTTTATGTGCACCAACCTCATTGAATACAAGTTTTTTAGCCTTAACTGTCGTTCTTTGGTGAGGCACCATGCTGAGGTATTTGACCTCTTAATAGATGAGTGTCCTGATGCCCTCTTCCTTACAGAAACATGGCTTACCCAGGAAGCAGTGGTGGAGCCATGGCTAGCTCTCCCCGATGATTATAAGCTTAACTGTATTAATAGAGAGGGGGCAGAGGGGGCGGTATTGCTGTGGCGGCAAAAGAAATCTATGCAGTCAGCCTGGCCAAAGAGGGGATAGCGCGTTGTGAAAGTGGTTTGTTTAAAATTAAGCTTAGCTGTAATCTTACAATATCTGGTCTTTTAATCTACAGACCACCTGGGCCTTCTGGTATTTTTCGAGAAGATCTAGTGAATAAAATTGGACATATGGCCAGCAAGGCGGCAAACTTTACCATCCTGGGGCATCTCAATCTTCACCTTGAGATGGAAGGGAAGGCCGAAATCGCCAGTTTTCTGGCGGATTTGGAAGCCTTCCATCTACCGCAACACGTCATTGCGGGTACTCTTGTGTCTGGTCACTTGCTGCACCCCATTTTTTCCAACTTTAGTTGTTTACAAACTTTCCCCCAGGTCCCCCAGGCCTGGACGGATCATTCATTAGTGACATTCTCCCTGCAGTGGCGGGGCAGAGCTGATGTAGCCCGTCCAGCCACTGTGAAAAAACGGCCCTGGCACAAGCTAGACCATGATGTGCTTGCTTTGTGGTTGGCGGAGCATAGACCCCTACTTCTCTCAGACATCGAGGGGGCGAATTTGTGCTTTCACGACTGGTTGTTGGCTGGTTTGGGCAGTTGCATTCCGGCCAAACGGGGCGGCAAAGTGTAGGAGAGTAGGGTCTGCAATCCTATGGTCACCCCCGATTTTTGCTTTTTGCTTCACTGGTTTATGACTTCCGTGGCTGTGGGCCTGCTAATCAGACCCACAGCCTAGCTGTGCTCTCTCTAAAATTGACAACCATGTACCTTAGGTGCATACCCAATTGGATACTGAGTCACCTTATCAGTCCCTGTACAGTGTACCTTAGGTACCCAGGGCATAGGTGCACCCAGGGCCTACCAGGGGCTACAGCATGTATTATGCCACCCCTGGCTGGCCATTCAAATCTGACACAACTGGCTGATCAATCAGCTGGGGCAAGGTGGTGTAATCACCCTTTGCTTTAGATGTAGTATCCCTATATCTAAACCTAAAATGGACACATATCCTCCTATCAGTCACTCCTATGGCAGGCCTTTTCAATCCTGAAGGCAGAGTGCTTGGAATTATGTGAGATGGTGCTCTAGCATGAGCTGAGCCTGTCTGCAGCTTTCGGAACCAAGTCCTTTAGCTGTTTCCATGATAACGCTATACCATATACTCTTAAGTGCATTATAGTCTTCGCGGTTATTGCTAACTTTGGTATAGCATTATCAAAGCATGTCGAGTAAGGTGTCATACGAATTGGAATACTACCCCTTCGCCAGGTCTGGCGACGGGGGTAGCATTCCACCCTTCTAGAGGGACACAACATGTATGTAACTGTGAACCCCGGTTAAAGTTAACTCGAGCCTCAGCATCACAAAATGGATGCTGCCACCACATACACAAGTCTGACCTCCTGCTGCTGGGAGTCCTTCCAGCGAGGGAGGCTTGGACAAAGGGTTTCCTGCCTTGGGAGGTGCTAGCACCACCCCAGACAGGATTGTGTGTATTAGGTAGGACAGGGCTGAAAGGAATGAGACATGCCTGGGGCACACAAGGTGTCCCTGTGCATACACCGGTCTAAACCAGCTCCTGGGGCACTCCAGCCCCAGAGCTGGCGCAAGACCGGACAAAGGACAGTGGGTGTAACCACCCCCTTCCTGGTCCCACCCAGAGGAGGGACCTAGTCGTAGTGCAGCCCCCTTTAGCCGGATAAAGGTAGGAGCTGGTCCCATTCCAAATTAGATTATCCTGAACAACTTTACAAGAAGAAACTCTGGACTTCGACGTTCTGCTCCACAGAAGACTGAAGAAATCTCCCTTGTGGGCAAGGAGTGTCCACCCTGCTCCAGCAGGCACCATCAACGTACAGCGGCTTCCCTTTGTCGTCTTCCTGCAAGGATCCAGACTTCAGAGCCCGACGAGACCCGGATTCCCAGACCTCTCCGACCTCAACCCACATCTGCAGCACAGCTGAGACTTGTGGGTTCAACGAGACATGTGGGACCGGCCATCTTGAAAGAAGCAGCACTTCGCTCCAGCACGACTTCAGAGGCATCCTCGCCCAAGTGCTTTGGGGACTGAGAAGCCCCGACCCCGAGCAGCTCCTGCACCGAAGACCAGCTCTCCAGCATCCACGAGATCTGCGTGGGGCCCTTCTGCCTGTTTGCTGCTCGACGCGTTGTCTGGTCACTTGCCGGCTGGCTAGTGGCCTCCTAGACGAACTGCGAAATCTTCACTGCTGGTCTGGTTGCTCCAGACTGGCCCTTGCTCCCTTCCAAAAGAGGAGCACCCCGGACCCTCCTGGTCCACTCCAGACGCCGTTTCCACTCACCGCGTGGGTTGCCTTTGCCAAGGCCTGTTAACTCCGAAGCCGACACCGCCGACAGCGAGAGTCTGCGTGGGACAGCTCATGCCTCCATCCTGGTCGTCGAAGACACCAACTGGTCCACGTGGCTGCAGAGACCAGCATCCACCCATACCTGATCGCGACGACGACATCTGGTTCCACGCCTGGTTCCACTCCAGTCACTGGCTAGTGACTTTTGAACATTGTCCCCTCTGCTTTCAGGTTCTTCTCTTCACTGATTCACCCTTGGATCACACCGGACATCTTCCTCCTGACCGCCTGCAGCATCTTCTCCTCCAGGCTCCATAGACTTCAACGCCGGAACCCGACACAACTTGGCACCTATGCACCCGCAGCCTGTATTTGAATTTTGAATTAGAATTTTGAGCTATTTGTAAAGCGCACATTCACTTGGCGCTATAGGATTTCAAACTGTAGGGAAAGGAGGGAGCTATGGGCTAAAAGCTTGCTGAAACAAAAAGGTCTTGAGGTCTTTACGAAACTCCGTGTAAGAGGGTGAAGATCTAAGGAGGGGGGATGAGAGAGTTCCAGAAGGTGGGAGCCAGCACCGAAAATTTCTGACCGCCGGATCGTTTCTTCTTGAACCGGGGGATGACTAACAGGGATTTAGAGGAGGAGCGTAAGTCTCTGACGGGACTATAATTGATAATGACAGAATTTATAAAAGCGGGGGCAGTGCCTGCCCGAGCTTGAAAGGTCTGGCAGCCAAGTTTAAAGAGGGCACTTTGCTTAATTGGAAGCCAGTGAAGGGCCATAAGAAGAGGGGAGGAGTGATGGAATTTTGGTAGGCCGTACACCAGGCGAGCTGCCTGGTTTTGCACCATCTGAAGGCGTTGAAGTGCATAGGCGGGGGCGCCGTTGTAGATGATGTTCCCGTAATCGATCTTAGATAAGATCATGGCCATAACAATCAATTTAAGTGCAGAGGGAGAAAAAAACCGGGATACTTTCCTAATGATGCGTACAGTAAAAAAACAGGAAGAGACAACAGAGCTTATATGGGTGTGAAGTGTCAGGTGGTGATTAAGCATAATCCCAAGGGTCTTGACAGAATAGGAAGGAGAGGGGGGGGGGGGGGCAAAAGAGGTGGGCCAAAAGGAAGGTGACCAGGGGTTGCCGCAGCCCCCAGTCAGGATCAACTCTGTCTTATCCGGGTTGAGTTTAAGATGGTTTGCGTTCATCCAATCCCGGATAAACAGTAAGACTGACTGGAAGCTGGAGGCGCCTGGTGAAGAAGAAGAGAAATTAAAAATAAGTTGGAGGTCATCAGCATAGTTGTAGACTGTGACCTCCATTTGTTGGAGTGCAAAGATAAGAGGAAAAATGTAGAGGTTAAATAAAAGGGGGGAGAGAGAAGAGCCTTGGGGAACCCCGCATTTCACCCTGCTAGGTGAGTCTGAGAATTCGGCCAGATGAACCGCCTGTGTGCGCCCCTCCAGGAAGGATCCTATCCAGGCGAGAGCTTGTCCCCCTATGCCCGCCGCCTTGACACGGGACAGAAGAATGGAATGGTCTACCGTGTCAAAGGCGGCGGATAGGTCCAGGAGGACCAGGGCCTGAGGGGTGTTGGTGTCGAGTCCTTCCCTAAGTTGGTCCATAACTGAAATGACCACCTTCTCTGTGGAATGCCGGGGGCGAAAGCCCACCTGGCAAGGTGCAAGATAACTGCTGCTCTTTATAAAGGAGCTGAGCACCTGAGTGTCATGGGACTCTGCTACTTTTCCCAAATAAGGGAGGAGGGATATAGGGCGGTAGTTTGCGGGGGAAGAGGGGTCGGCTCCAGGTTTTTTTAATATAGGAAAAATTATGGCAGTCTTCAGGGAAGCCGGAACGGAACGCGAAGTAAAGCAGTTGTACAAAAGGGCAAGGGCGGGAGATGGGCACGCCAAAAAAACTGACTGAGGATGCGTGCCGGGGCAATGTCGGCTGGGGAGCCCGACTTGACACGGCTAAGTAGAGAGGGCAAAGATTCTCTGGTGAGTGGAGGGATGATAGTGAGAGAGCGGTGATTTTCAGGGGGTTGAGGAGGAGTGAAAGTGAGAGGGGGGGGGGATGTTGTCTTTGATGAAATGAAATGAAATGAAAAATTGCACTTGTATAATGCTAACTACCCAGAGGCCTCGCAGCGCTTGTGACTGATTGCTTAACGCGGGCTCAGGGTAGTTTAGCAGGTTTTGGCAAACAAGTGCGTTTTCAGAGCTTTCCTAAAAGACATATGGTTGCTGTTTCCTCGAAGAGATAGAGGAAGGGAATTCCAAAGTTTTGCCGCATTGTGGGAAAAGGAGCGGCCTCCCCAGCGGGCTTTCTTGACTTTGATGGAAGTTGCCAGCTGGAGGGTGCAAGAACGAAGGGAGCGGGATGAGAGTTATCTTATCAATGAAAAATTCATTGAGCGAGTCGCATAAGACCTGAGAGGGGGGGATCTTGGGTAGGGTTCTATCCGACGATGCCAGCTCGTGGACGGTGGAAAATATCTCACGAGATTGGCATTCTGCCGCTAAAATGCGTCCAGAGAAATACTCGGTCTTAGCTGTCAAAATGGCGACTTTATATTTGTTAAGCACGTAACGAAATGTTGTCGACGAGTGGGGGAGTAAGCTAGTCTCCAGGCTCGTTCAGCCTGCCTTACCTCTAATTCCTGTGGGTGAGGTAACACGAGCATTTCGGTGCTCTAGGGTAGCTTGACTCTCCTAGTGTCCAGTTCCACAGTCGTTTTGGTCCTATCTAGTCAGGGACGTCCGTATTCACCTTTTTCTTAAAACTGTACTGTCCATAGACGTTTGTACGCATCTCGCGTGTGAGTTCACACTCTGCACACGCATTCCGTGGGCCTCCTATTACTTACCTCAAGTTAGTATAGCGTGGTCCCAGCGATCCTACAGCCTCTGGACAGCTCCATTCCTTTGATTGACTTTCACATTCCACTTACTTAGTATATGGTTTGTCGTGCCCATAGGGCACCATTGTAAATCGTGCAACTTAAACGTATTTTTCCTAAGAGTTTGTCATGTGCTTAGCCCTCTGACCTCATAAAGAGTTCAGAGGTGTATGTTAGTTAATAAATATCTTGTTTATTTTCATAACAACCTGTGTGGTGTCCTTTCACTTGGTATTCAAGGGGTTATATGTGGTAAAACAGCTGGCTTCACATGCCAAAAGAGTTTAGCCTAAAGACTGCTTTTGTCCATGCTAACATTAGGATAGCTGGTCTATAAGGTTGACTTACAACCAATCACCATAAGGGTTGTTTGGACTGATACAAGGTGATCACTAGAACTAGTAAGCATCATATACCAGGCCAACTTCTCACACAAAGGACGCGGGCTTTCAAACCCATGGTTCAATGACTCACTAACTCAGGCAAAGAAGCGGTGTAAGCAGCTGGAGCGTGCCTGGCGCCGCTCCTAAGAGGCTTCTGCAAAATTAGAATATCGAGCGTCGGTTAAGGTTTACCATAAGCTTATCCGAAGATCACGGGCGGAGTTTGTAGCCAATAAAATCTTGTTCAGCTCCAATCCCGCCAAGACAATTTTCTCCATGCTCAAATATATGAAGAGTGCGGGCATGACCAGTGCATCTCCTGTAGCCTCTAACCATCAATGCGAGGCATTAGCGAACCATTTTGTGAATTAAGTAGAGCAGATTTATCAGGGCCTCTCTAATGAGTCTAGTCTGGCTGAGATTGTCGTCTCTGGAGGGGCGGATATTATGGAGGTCAATTGTATGTCATTCCTCCCTCTGCTGACACCCTAGGAATTTGAGGCCTTGTGCTTTAAAATTAAGTCTGGCTCCCCAGCTGACCTGATGTCATCTGCCCACTTTCGCCAGTTCCACTCTTCTATTGCCCCTGTGGGCCTAGAATTGGCCAATCTGTCTTTAAAACTAGCCTCTGTCCCCAGGGCGTGGAATCACGCTAAAGTCATTCCGTTGATAAAAAAGCCATCTCTTGATCCGGAAGACCCTGGCCATTATCGCCCCATATCCCAGCTGCCTTTTTGGCCAAGCTGGTAGAAGTGCATGTAAACTCCATTCTGTCTAAGTTTATTGACGGTTTAACATCTTTGATGCATCTCAACATGGGTTTCGCCCTCGCCATAGCACCCAGTCCGCACTCCTGGCTGTAACGGAATCCATTCAGAGTAGGTTGGATGTGGGAGACTCTGCGGCCTTGGTCCAATTGCACCTAAGCACCGCTTTCGATACGGTGTCTCACTTAATCCTTCTTGAACGGCTCCGTGCTGTTGAAATTAGGGGTGGTGCCCTGGATTAGATCCGGTCCTTTTTGTCTGGGCGGTCCTTCCGGGTCTTTGTGCCACCTTTCCACTCCCAGGATTTTGCTCTGCACCAGGACTCTATTTTCAGCCCGTTGTTGTTTAACCTTTATGTGAGACCCTTGGCAGAAGTGGCTAGAGACAGGTGGCTGTCTTTGGTGTTGTACGCCGACGGCACCCAGCTGGTGATAGCCTTCTCTAAAAACTGCTGTGCCTTCTCTAAAAACTGCTGTGCCAGCTTGGAGAGGTTTAAGGAGGATTTGTCGGTTATCTCGGACTGGATGAGGACTAATTGTCTTCAATTAAATGCTAGCAAATCCGAGATCTTACTATTTGGGAAAGACCAGGAATTCTTGTCCAAACAGTGGTGGCCTGACCATCTTAAAACCGCCCGTCACCTAAGGAGGCTGTTAAGAACTTGGGTGTCTGGTTTGATAATGGATTGAAATTTGAGAAACAGACAAAAGCTGTTGCCGCTGTTTGTTTTGGGCTCTTGAGAGGACTGAGACCTTTGCTTGGATTTTTTCCTCCCAGAGTGCGCCAGACTATCATGCAGGCTTCCGTTCTTTCTAGGCTTGACTATGCAAATTCCCTATATTTAGGTGCCAGCAAAGCCAGCATTAAACGCCTGCAGAGGGTTCAGAACGCGGCAGCGCGCTTGTTAGTGGCTCTTCCCAAATCCTGTTCGGTGGCGCATGTGCTCCCCAAGCTTCATTGGCTGCCCATCGAACAGCGTATTCAGTTTAAGGTACTGTGCATTTCTTATAAAATCTTGGATCACCAAGCCCCTGCTGGGTTATCCTGTTTACTGATGCCCTACATGCCCAAACACGCATTGCGATCTACTGACCGTGGGCTTGTCTGTGTCCCTCAAGTCTGGAGAGCAAGGGCCGGGGGCCGTTCATTTGGCCTCTTAGCTGCTAAACTATGGAACTTCCTCCCTGCGCACATTAGAGGTATCCCAAATCTCTTGATGTTTCGTAAGTCCATAAAAACTTGGCTGTTTCCATTATCTGATGTTTAAGCGCCTGCAGGTCTCCCTGTTTCCTCTTTGGTTTCTGGTCTGCCCTGGGACACCTTGTTGCTGAGGCAGCCATGCGCACTACAAACCCCAAATAAATAAATAAAAAATAAATAAATTGTCATTGGGTAAGTCTAAGAAGAAATATATAAGAGGTTGAGGCTAGGCTCATCCCCTTCCTGCCACTCCACTCCAAAGAAGGCAAAGTGCCCCTTTTTTTTTTGACATGGTCACCCCCATTTTTTGCCTGGTATTTGATGCAATTTTGACTGAAGTGCACTGAGTTCCTGCTAGCCTTGTCCTCAGTGCCAGTGCTCTTTCCCTTAACCCCTTCGATGCTGATGACGAGCTCAGCTCGTCATCACCCACGGGTGTCGTGTGCTGATGACGAGCTGAGCTCGTCATGGTGCCACTAAAATGGCATTTTCCAGCACAGGAGGGGGAAAACGCCTAGCATCCAAGTGGTTAAACAAGGTAACTATTCAATAGTACCCCAGTTGGCAAGAACATTAGCACCTCCGTAAGTCCCTAGTTAAAGGTACCCCTGGTACCCGAGGGCATTGGTACTAAAGAAGGTCCCCAAGGTCTACAGCATGCATAGTGCCACCACCAAACTCATGCAGACTGCTATTACAGCCTTTGTGAAATTGTGCAAACAGATGTGGAAACATGAACGGCGCACACCCTGTGTGCCACGCCCTCAGACTCTGCATACAATATATGTAAGTCACGCCTACATCAGATCTTATAGCCCTAAGACATGTGAAGACATATCTGCATGATCAGATATGCCCCTGTGCTGTCTAGTTCAATTGCTAGATAATGCAAGTGAAGAGGCAAGTCATTTAAGTATTTGTAGTGGGCACTGGTCATTAGGAGTTCCACAGCTACATAATGGCTTCACTGAAACACATGGTGTTTGCTATCAAACACCTTGTGTAGGAGAGTAGGGTCTGCAATCCTATGATCACCCAGATTTTTTGCTTTTGTTTCACTGGTTTACGACTTTCTCTGGCTGTGGGCCTGCCAATCAGACCCACAGCCTGGCTGTTCTCTTTCTAAATTACCACATGTACCCTAGGTGCATTTACCAATTGGTACTGGACCACCTTATCAGACCCTGTAACTCAGGGCATAGGTGTACCCAGGGCTGCCAGGGGCTGCAGCATGTATTATGCCACCCCTGGCTGGCCTCTAAAATTTGACACAACTGGCTGCATGACAGCTGGGGCAAAGTCGTGTAATCACCCTTTGCTGTAGGTGTAGTATACCTATACCTAACCCTAAAATGGACACACAGATTCCTATCAGTCACTCCTATGGCAGGCCTTGACAATCCTGAAGGCAGAGTGCTTGGAATCGTGTGAGATGGTGCTCTGGCATGAGCTGAGCCTGTCTGCAGCTTGCGGAATCAAGTCATAATAGCTGTTCCATGATATCGCATACCATATACTCTTAAGTGCATTATAATCCTCGCGGTTAAATGCTAACTTTGGTATTGCTTTATCAAAACATGTCGAGTAAGGTGTCATACGAATTGGAATACTAACCCCTCGCCAATTCTGGCGACGGGGTTAGCATTCCACCCTTCTAGAGGGACACGACATGTATGTAACTGTGAACCCCGGTTAAAGTTAACTGAAGCCTCAGCTCCACAAAATGGATGCTGCCACCACAGACACGAGTCTGACCTCCTGCTGCTGGGAGTCCTTCCAGCGAGGGAGGCCTGGACAAAGGGTTTCCTGTCCGGGGCGGTGCTAGCACCGTCCCAGACATGGTTTTGTGTATCCTGGGTAGGCAGGGCTTTTCAGGAAGGTGACTGCTGAGTGGCACCCCGGTGCTCACTACGCATAGGCCGGTCAGAACCAGTTCCAGGGGCACACCAGCCCCTGGCCTGGGGAAAGTCCGGCATGGCAGAGGGGTGTAACCACCCCCCTCCTAGTCCCACCCATAGGCAGGACCTAGTCACCGGGTCCGCCCCCTTTTTTAGTATAAAGATGGGAGCGGGCCCCCTGTTAAAATTAGATCATCTTTGGAATCAAGACACGACTTTCTGCGAAAGGACTTCAAGATTTCTTCCTCAAGATTCTCCCTTGTGGCTAAGGAGTAGTCACCCTGCATCAAGCGGGCACCATCCTAAGAACACTGCGGTCTGCTGCAAGTCCTTCTTCACGAATCCGACGACCCAGCTCGACGAGACCCGGCTTCCCTGGCACCTCTGACCTCTACTCACCTCTACAGCAAAGCTGAGAACCGTGAGTGCGACGAGACCTCGAGGGACCGACGATCGCCAAGACTGCACGACTTCTTTGTAACAAGCCCACTGAGTCTTCCACTGGTGAGTGCTTTGGGGTCCGAGAAGCCCCAACCCTGCGCAGCTCCAGCACCCAAGATCAGCCTCCCTGCATCTCCACGATCTGCGTGGGGCCCTTCTGCTGTTTGCTGTGCACCGCGTTGTTTGGCTACTAGCCGGCTGGCTTGTGGCCTTCTAAACGACGCCCGACGACATCACTGCTGCTGGTCTGGTTGCTCCAGACTGGCCCTTGCTTCCTTCTTTAAGAGAGGCACCCCGGACCCTCCTGGTCCACTCCAGACGCCATTTTAGGTCCACCGCGTGGGCTTGAATTTGCCAAGGCTTTGTTGCCCAATCCTGGGTCCAGCGACGCCGACAGCTTCTATCTTCGTGGGACAGCTCGCTCCTCCATCCTGGTCGCCGACAACGCCTCCTGGTCCGTGAGATCTCCGAGCACAGCGTCACCCACTCACCTTGTCGAGGTGGCTACCATCCGGTGCCCTCCTGGTGCCCACTGACTACTGGCTAGTAGTCTCGAACTTGGTCCCCTCTGCTTTCAGGTGTCATCTTCCATCGATCCAGGCTTGGATCCACCGAACTTTCTTCACTGGTCGCCTGCCAGCAACTTCTTTCTTCCAGGCTCCTGGTCCGTCAACGAGGATTCCCGACGTCTTTTGAGTCCTATGCAGCTGCAGCCCCTGGGCTAGGTAACTTCGGCATTTCGGTGCCCCAGCATAGCCTCACTATCCAAGGGCCAGAATCTACTTTCGTTTTCTCCCTACCAGGTCGGGTTCGCCCGAGAACACTAACTTTGCAAATTCTAGCTACCATAGACTTTGTCCCGCATCTCGCGTGAGAGTGCACACACTGCACCCGAGTCCCCTGGGTCTCCTAGAAGTAATCTAACGATTCTATAGTCCAGTCCTAGCGATTCCAAAGCCTATTAGTACTGTACTTACCTGCTAGTAATTTCGCATTCCACTTTTCAAGTATATGGTTTTCCGTGCCCCTCGGGCATTTGTATATACTGTGCTAACTTAAGTATTTTTGTAAGAGTTTTGGTTTGTGCTTAGTACCCTGTCCTCATAAAGAGTACAGGGCTGTTGTGATTCTTAATAAATAACTGTTTATTTTCATAACACTTGTGTGGTGTCCTTTCACTTGGTGTTCAAGGGGTATATGTGGTATAACAGCTGGCTTAACACGCCCTCTCGAGTCTTTAGCCTTAGACTGCTCGTATCCACGCTACTAGGATAGCTGGTCTATAACGTTGACTTACAACCAATCATCAATAAGGGTTGCTGGACTGATACATAGTGTTCACTAGAATAGTGAGCACTGCATATCAGGCCACCTTCTCACATTGGTGAGCAGCGGTTGGGATTTGAGCTTGCTGTTGTTTTACCACACGTATCCTAAGAATATCTTGTTGAAAGATCACATAAGTACTGTTAGTACATATAACTAAGCTTAGAATACTCTGAGTTCTACTGAACCAGCTGTTGCAGCTCCTCAAGGCTTAGCACACCTTGGCTGCAACTCTTAGCAAGGGATCAGTAGGTAAACACATAGTGTAGGTAGGTGCATCACTTACACCACACTAGAAACAGTATGTCAGACAAAGGAGGAAACACTGAGTCTCCCCTTGTGTCAGTTGACCCTCCACAGGTCATCCCTTCAAGATATACTGTGCTTAGCTTCCATGAGTTACGACAAGTATGTACCTCTAGGAAGATTAAGCAAGGGGCTAACCCCACCACCTCCTTTCTGATTGGTCTCCTAGAGACTTATGATGCCAGAAAGGCTGAGAGACTTCTTAGCCCTTCTACTCCAGAAGGAGGCATGCCTCCCCTTGAGGGAACCAGAGGAGACCCTGACCTAATCCACCTCTCCATTGAGAACGAAAATGGGGAGGAGGATGAGGATGAGGATCCCTCTGGGGATGAGGCAGACAAGGGACAGGTAGAAGTCGTTAGACTAACCAGGTCCAACTTAAGCAAACATGACAGTGGTACTGGGGGACCCCTGGGGCCACTATCAGGTCAGCTTAACATTGGGAATGGACGAGCCAGATCTCTATCAAGAGGCTCTGGCAGATCCCTTCAAACCAATGGCTCTCACAACTCTTCTCAAAGAGGGATGACATCCCCTCAGAGGAGAGTGTATGAAGCTAAAGAAAGGGCAGCCAATCTGAGGATTGAAAGGGAAGAACTTGCCCTGGCCAAAGAAAGGCTTGCCTTTGCTAGAGAGCAACAGTTACGTGGGGTAGTCCCCACTGGTGGCAGCATTGTACCTAGCAATAGGGAAAGGAGTTTTGATACAAAGCACCTTGGTAAGATAGTGCCCCCCTTTAAACAAGGGGATGACATCCACAAATGGATTACTGCTCTGGAGAGGGCCTGCACTGTGCAGGGTGTTCCCCAGACTCAGTGGGCAGCTATCTTGTGGCTCTCCTTTGAAGGTAAAGGAAGAGACAAGCTCCTCACCACAAGGGTAGAGGATGCTAACAATTACCAAGTCTTGAAGAATACACTGGTTGAAGGGTTTGGCCTAACCACTGAGCAGTACAGGGTGCTGTTCATGGATACCCAGAAAACTCAGTCTCAAGATTGGTCTGACTTTGTAGATTGTGCCACTAAGGCTTTTGAGGGCTGGTTGCTGGGCAGTAAGGTTACTGATTATAAAGGATTGTATAATTTGATGATGAGAGAACAAATTTTAAACAATTGTCAGAACCAGTTGTTGCATCAGCACCTTGTTGACTCAGATCTGACCTCTCCCCAAGAATTGGGAAAGAAGGCAGACAGATGGGTTAGAACAATAGTTAAACAGAACCAGGCCCAGAATCAAGGTGGTCAGAAGAAAGCAGACCAGAAGGGTAAAGATTCTAAGGGGGAACAAAATGACCAGAAGTCTTCGACAGGTCCCCAACAACCCAAAGAGGGTGGGGGTCAGGCTCCCCAAAAGAAGAAAGAAGGCCAATCTAAAAGGTGGTGCCAATACTGCAAAAGTAAAACTCACTGGTTTAGTGAGTGCACCAAGAAAGGAGGAGGGCAGACTCCTGCCACTGCAGCCCCTAAGGCACATGTGCCCCCTAGTACAGCCAGCAGTGGTAGTGCACCTCCCAAGGGTTTAGTAGGGTTAACCCTGGGTTCTGAGGGGTGTGACAACTTAGTTGGTACACTCACTCAGGCTGTCCTTGTCAGTACAGGGGATATGGATATGTCCCCTGACATAAGTCCCAATACTTTGGGCAAATACAGACAGACACCTTTCATTAATGGAAAAATGGCTCAGGCCTATAGGGACACTTGTGCCAGTGTCACCATGGTGACACCTAACTTTGTGGACCCTGGACAGATCATGCCAGGTACAGAATTCCTGGTGACCAATGCAAGCAATGTCACTACCAATCACAGTATGGCAATTGTAGCTTTCTCCTGGGGAGGGGTAACTGGCCAAAAGAAGGTTGTAGTTAGTTCAGACCTCCCAGTGGATTGTTTGTTGGGCAATGATTTGGAGTCATCACAATGGTCAGAAGTGGAGCAGAGGACTCACATGGAAATGTTAGGCTTGCCAGCACATGTGTTTGCTGTGACCAGGTCACAGGTCAGGAAATGCCCCACTGAACAGGTGCTGGATCCTGGAACAATGGACCAGACACCACCCAAGAAGAAGAGCAGTAGGGTTAAGGCTGTGCCTTCCCCCTTGCCCCAGGTTGAGGATCAAGTCTCAGAGGAGGCTGACCTACAGGAATTGAGGGAAACTGAGCCCAGAGAGTTTGAACTTGATCAAGTTGAATTCTTGGTTTCAGGGGGACCCTCAAGGGAAGACCTGGGGAAGGACCAGTTAGGCTGCCCTTCTCTTGAACCCCTCAGACAGCAGGCTGCTGCTGAGGCTGCTGGGAAGGCCACAGGTACCCACAAGGTATACTGGGAAGATGGACTCCTGTACACTGAGTCAAGAGACCCCAAGCCTGGCATGACCAGGAGGCTGGTTGTACCCTTGTCTCAGAGAGGTTTCCTACTTACCTTGGCCCATGAGATTCCCTTAGCAGGTCACTTAGGCCAGACAAAGACTTGGGACAGGCTTGTCTCACACTTTCACTGGCCTCACATGAATGAGGATACCAAGGAGTTTTGTCGCTCCTGTGTCACTTGCCAAGCCAGTGGTAAGTCAGGTGGCACAACAAAGGCCCCCCTTATACCAATGCCTGTGGTGGGGGTGCCCTTTGAAAGAGTGGGGATTGACATTGTTGGTCCAATGGAACCCCAGACAGCATCAGGGCACAAGTTTATACTGGTGGTAGTGGATCATGCCACCAGGTATCCTGAAGCTATTCCACTTAGGACCACTACAGCACCTGTAGTGGCAAGGGCCCTAGTTGGAGTGTTCTCCAGAGTGGGCTTCCCTAAGGAGGTTGTCTCTGACAGAGGTGCAAACTTCATGTCAAGCTACTTAACTGCTATGTGGAAGGAATGTGGTGTCAATTACAAATTCACTACACCCTATCATCCACAATGCAATGGGCTTGTTGAAAGGTTCAACAGGACCCTAAAAGGGATGATTCATGGACTACCTGAAAAGCTCAGGCGTAGATGGGATGTCCTGATTCCCTGCCTTCTGTTTGCTTACAGAGAGGTCCCACAAAAGGGGGTTGGCTACAGCCCTTTTGAACTTTTGTATGGGCATCCTGTGAGAGGCCCCCTGTGTTTGGTGAAGGAAGGATGGGAGAGACCTCTCAAAAAGCCTGCAACCAGCATAGTGGACTATGTACTTGGTCTCCGCTCCAGGATGGCTGAGTATATGGAGAAGGCATCAGAAAACCTTAAGGCCAGTCAAGAACTTCAAAAAGCTTGGCATGACCAAAAGGCTGTCCTGACTGTTTACCAGCCTGGACAGAAGGTGTGGGTGTTGGAGCCAGTGGCCCCAGCAGCACTCAAAGACAAATGGTCTGGGCCCCACACAATTCTTGAGCAAAAGGGAGAGGTCACCTACCTGGTGGACCTTGGAACTCCCAGGAGCCCCCACAGGGTGCTCCATGTCAACAGGCTCAAAGCATATGTCGACAGGAAGGACATGAGCTTGCTCATGGCCATAGATGAGGGACAGGAGGAAGAGAGTGACCCTCTCCCAGACCTGCTCACTCAGAATCCTGATGATGGGTCAGTAGATGGTGTTGTCTTTTGTGGCAGCCTCTCTGAGCATCAACAGAAAGACTGTAAACAGGTTCTTCAGTCTTTCAGACATATGTTTTCTCTGACACCCAGTCAGACCAATTGGTGTACCCATGAGGTTGACACTGGTGACAGTCTGCCAGTTAAGAGTAAAATCTACAGGCAGCCTGATCATGTTAGAGACTGCATAAAAACTGAAGTGCAGAAAATGTTGGAGTTGGGAGTCATTGAACCCTCAGATAGCCCTTGGGCTAGTCCAGTAGTTCTAGTGCCAAAACCTCACACCCAGGGTGGTAAGAGAGAGATGAGGTTTTGCGTAGACTACAGGGGTCTCAATGCAGTCACTAAGACTGATGCCCACCCAATACCAAGGGCAGATGAGCTGATAGATAGATTGGCTTCTGCCAACTACTTAAGCACATTTGACTTAACAGCTGGGTATTGGCAAATCAGGTTAGCTGAGGATGCCAAGCCCAAGACAGCATTTTCAACCCCTGGTGGGCATTATCAATTTGTGGTAATGCCCTTTGGTCTGAAAAATGCACCTGCCACCTTCCAAAGGTTGGTGAATCAAGTCCTTACTGGGCTGGATGACTTCTGTGCACCATATCTAGATGATATTGCTGTCTTTAGCTCCACCTGGGAGGATCACCTGGTCCACCTGAGGAAAGTGTTAGAGGCTCTGCAAGCAGGAGGCCTCACTATCAAGGCCACCAAGTGCCAGATAGGGCAGACACAGGTTGTATACCTGGGCCACCTTGTAGGTGGAGGCCAGGTTCAGCCACTGGAGAGCAAAATACAGTCAATCAGGGACTGGGCTCCTCCAACCACCCAGACTCAGGTTCGAGCTTTCTTGGGCCTGACTGGATACTACAGAAAGTTTGTCAGGAACTATGGTTCAATTGTGACACCATTAAATGAACTGACAAGTAAGAAAATGCCAAAAAAGCATTCGATGACCTAAAGCAGGCCATGTGCACAGCACCTATCCTTAAGAGTCCAGACTACTCCAAACCATTCATTGTCCAAACAGATGCTTCTGAGTTGGGTGTGGGAGCTGTTCTTTCTCATCTGAATTTTGATGGTCAAGACCAGCCCATTGCTTTTATAAGCAGAAGGCTGACCCCCAGAGAGAAGAATTGGTCAGCTATTGAGAGGGAGGCCTTTGCTGTGGTTTGGGCCCTGAAGAAGCTGAGGCCATACTTGTTTGGCACTCACTTCAAGATTCAGACCGACCATAAGCCCCTCTTGTGGCTAAATCAGATGAAGGGTGAAAACCCCAAACTGCTTAGGTGGTCCATTTCCCTACAGGGGATGGACTTTACAGTGGAACATAGACCTGGTACTGATCATGGCAATGCCGATGTGCTCTCCAGATATTTCCACTTAGAACAAGAAGACTCACCTGGTCAAGGTTAGCTTATTGTCCCAAAGTTTGGGGGGGGGGGGGGGTCATGTAGGAGAGTAGGGTCTGCAATCCTATGATCACCCAGATTTTTTGCTTTTGTTTCACTGGTTTACGACTTTCTCTGGCTGTGGGCCTGCCAATCAGACCCACAGCCTGGCTGTTCTCTTTCTAAATTACCACATGTACCCTAGGTGCATTTACCAATTGGTACTGGGCCACCTTATCAGACCCTGTAACTCAGGGCATAGGTGTACCCAGGGCTGCCAGGGGCTGCAGCATGTATTATGCCACCCCTGGCTGGCCTCTAAAATTTGACACAACTGGCTGCATGACAGCTGGGGCAAAGTCGTGTAATCACCCTTTGCTGTAGGTGTAGTATACCTATACCTAACCCTAAAATGGACACACAGATTCCTATCAGTCACTCCTATGGCAGGCCTTGACAATCCTGAAGGCAGAGTGCTTGGAATCGTGTGAGATGGTGCTCTGGCATGAGCTGAGCCTGTCTGCAGCTTGCGGAATCAAGTCATAATAGCTGTTCCATGATATCGCATACCATATACTCTTAAGTGCATTATAATCCTCGCGGTTAAATGCTAACTTTGGTATTGCTTTATCAAAACATGTCGAGTAAGGTGTCATACGAATTGGAATACTAACCCCTCGCCAATTCTGGCGACGGGGTTAGCATTCCACCCTTCTAGAGGGACACGACATGTATGTAACTGTGAACCCCGGTTAAAGTTAACTGAAGCGTTAGCTCCACAAAATGGATGCTGCCACCACAGACACGAGTCTGACCTCCTGCTGCTGGGAGTCCTTCCAGCGAGGGAGGCCTGGACAAAGGGTTTCCTGTCCGGGGCGGTGCTAGCACCGTCCCAGACATGGTTTTGTGTATCCTGGGTAGGCAGGGCTTTTCAGGAAGGTGACTGCTGAGTGGCACCCGGTGCTCACTACGCATAGGCCGGTCAGAACCAGTTCCAGGGGCACACCAGCCCCTGGCCTGGGAAAAGTCCGGCATGGCAGAGGGGTGTAACCACCCCCCTCCTAGTCCCACCCATAGGCAGGACCTAGTCACCGGGTCAGCCCACTTTTTTAGTATAAAGATGGGAGCGGGCCCCCTGTTAAAATTAGATCATCTTTGGAATCAAGACACGACTTTCTGCGAAAGGACTTCAAGATTTCTTCCTCAAGATTCTCCCTTGTGGCTAAGGAGTAGTCACCCTGCATCAAGCGGGCACCATCCTAAGAACACTGCGGTCTGCTGAAAGTCCTTCTTCACGAATCCGACGACCCAGCTCGACGAGACCCGGCTTCCCTGGCACCTCTGACCTCTACTCACCTCTACAGCAATGCTGAGAACCGTGAGTGCGACGAGACCTCGAGGGACCGACGATCGCCAAGACTGCACGACTTCTTTGTAACAAGCCCACCGAGTCTTCCACTGGTGAGTGCTTTGGGGTCCGAGAAGCCCCAACCCTGCGCAGCTCCAGCACCCAAGATCAGCCTCCCTGCATCTCCACGATCTGCGTGGGGCCCTTCTGCTGTTTGCTGTGCACCGCGTTGTTTGGCTACTAGCCGGCTGGCTTGTGGGCTTCTGAACGACGCCCGACGACATCACTGCTGCTGGTCTGGTTGCTCCAGACTGGCCCTTGCTTCCTTCTTTAAGAGAGGCACCCCGGACCCTCCTGGTCCACTCCAGACGCCATTTTAGGTCCACCGCGTGGGCTTGAATTTGCCAAGGCTTTGTTGCCCAATCCTGGGTCCAGCGACGCCGACAGCTTCTATCTTCGTGGGACAGCTCGCTCCTCCATCCTGGTCGCCGACAACGCCTCCTGGTCCGTGAGATCTCCGAGCACAGCGTCACCCACTCACCTTGTCGAGGTGGCTACCATCCGGTGCCCTCCTGGTGCCCACTGGCTGGTAGTCTCGAACTTGGTCCCCTCTGCTTTCAGGTGTCATCTTCCATCGATCCAGGCTTGGATCCACCGAACTTTCTTCGCTGGTCGCCTGCCAGCAACTTCTTTCTTCCAGGCTCCTGGTCCGTCAACGAGGATTCCCGACGTCTTTTGAGTCCTATGCAGCTGCAGCCCCTGGGCTAGGTAACTTCGGCATTTCGGTGCCCCAGCATAGCCTCACTATCCAAGGGCCAGAATCTACTTTCGTTTTCTCCCTACCAGGTCGGGTTCGCCCGAGAACACTAACTTTGCAAATTCTAGCTACCATAGACTTTGTCCCGCATCTCGCGTGAGAGTGCACACACTGCACCCGAGTCCTAGAAGTAATCTAACGATTCTATAGTCAAGTCCTAGCGATTCCAAAGCCTATTAGTACTGTACTTACCTGCTAGTAATTTCGCATTCCACTTTTCAAGTATATGGTTTTCCGTGCCCCTCGGGCATTTGTATATACTGTGCTAACTTAAGTATTTTTGTAAGAGTTTTGCTTTGTGCTTAGTACCCTGTCCTCATAAAGAGTACAGGGCTGTTGTGATTCTTAATAAATAACTGTTTATTTTCATAACACTTGTGTGGTGTCCTTTCACTTGGTGTTCAAGGGGTATATGTGGTATAACAGCTGGCTTAACACGCCCTCTCGAGTCTTTAGCCTTAGACTGCTCGTATCCACGCTACTAGGATAGCTGGTCTATAAGGTTGACTTACAACCAATCAGCAATAAGGGTTGCTGGACTGATACATAGTGTTCACTAGAATAGTGAGCACTGCATATCAGGCCACCTTCTCACACCTTGTCTTAATAAATCTATACTGATGCCAGAAGCAAATGTATTAAAACATGCACCAGATTGCACCTTAGAGCTGCCCTCTGAAAACCTACCAGCGTTTTAGTGTTCTGGCTGACTGGTCTTTTCCGGCCTGCCACCACATACTAGTTTATGACACCCTACAGGTAAGAGCTAATGCTCTCTCTGAGGGCAGAAAGAATCCCTGCTGTGGAGGAAGGTGTTCACATCTCCTCCAGCAGGATGGCTAGGGATTTAGCATATTAAGGCCAGGGTCTTCAAAGCCCCTGCTGCCTTTGATATGCAACCCAAGCTTCCCCCAGATCTGAGAGAGATACCCCCTTCCCTGGGTCCATTTGGTACCAGGACAGAAAGGAACTCCGCTATATAAGTAGGCATGTTGCACTACCAGGCTAGCCACACCCCTAAGGTGGGCTGTCTGATGTGCTCCAAGAAAGAAGTGTTTCACAATTTTGAGTTTTGGTGGAATTAGGACCTCTGGGACAGGGCTATGCTCACTTCCCACAGGAAGTGGTCATATGGGGAGGGGGGTTGTTCTGACCCCAGGGGTGAGCAGGCCATCTGAAAGAAACAGGTTAGTGTTAGATTCCTTACCTTAGAATATCCCCAGGTGTCAGACTGGATCCGGAAAGTTTTGCATAGCAGTACCCTTGCGCGTCGGTAGGCGTCGTCTGCGGCTCCGCGTCTGTCATTGGCGTCATGATCGCCAGGATGACGTCGTCGGAGTACTTAGATGCCTCCCTCGCACGCTGACTTCAGTTTTTCTTTTGTCCGCGCCAGCAAGCGCAGATCAAGGAAGAGCAGTGCTCTGGTCACTTTTTGAACAACTTTTTGATCATCTTTTCCAGTCGCCTTCGACTCCCGATGCCGATAGGGATGTTCAAGCATTGTGAGGCCTGTCACTGCATGATGTCTGTGACCGACCCCCACTGTCGGTGCCTTTACTGCCTCAGTGTCGTGCCCCGACTGCCGGGCCTTGACCTCGCAGGCTAGGCGGGAGCGGTCCGGCAAGCTGCTCAAGCTCCGGCAGTCGGCTCCGCGCCGCTCGAGGTCCCGGTCGAGGAGGAAGTCGAGGGACCGGTCGTGGAGCCACAGTCATCGCTCATCGAGTCATCACCATCACTAGTCGGGCTCCAAGTCCTCCGGTAAGTCGAGGCACTCTAAGAAAAGGTCCAAGAGACGTCCTCGCTCTTCGGATCCCGCTCGCTGCTCGCGTGACGCGGCTGAGGTCTCGGGCACACCGCCCGCGCGGCTCCGCCTCCAGGCCCATACCCTCTGATCCCTGGCCTGCGAGTGACGCCGGAGGAGATTCGTGATTTCCTCATTGCCATGAGGACTTACTTCGCTCCGTCGAGAATTACCGGATCGCCTTCGGGCCCCGCAATCCCGTCTGGAGGCCCTAGGGGACCGGTGGCCCCGGCGACGTCGGGTGCTTCGGCGCAGTCGTCGACTTCGGTCCCGAAGCCGCAGGGCCCCACAGGATCCAGGCCTGGATCCGGGCCGTCACCAGTCGACCTCACGACTCCTCTGCTGGTGCCGACCCCCTTGGTGTCGCTCCCGGCGCCGTCCTCGGACGACGCCAGCCCCGGGTTCAGCCCCATTCCGGGTCCGACGCCGGTGCGGCGTCGCTCTGCGCCATCTCCAACGTCGATGGGTGAGCAATTCACATATGACCCGGCTCCGTCATTTTTGCCTGATTTTCAGGACACGGATGAAGGGGAGAACTGGGAGGGGTCTGAGGACCCTCTGGCACTGCAGTGCCAGTTGAGGCAGGACTGGGCAGATGAGCTGGGAATGCCAGTGGTCTAGACACTTCGCCTGACACTGGATTCATCTCTCCTCCCTCCGTAGCTTCACGGTAGGCAACGAGCACTTTACCGTGCTCCCCTTTGGCCTTACCAGTGCCCCTCGGGTGTGGACTCTGCGCAGTTTCGGGTTTATACTCCCGAACAGCGGGTTCGGGATATTCAGGCTCTGATTCCGTTCTTTCAGTCTTTATCCCGAGTCTCGGTCAGGTTGACGCTGCGGCTTCTGGGGCTGATGGCCTCCTGCATCCTTCTGGTGCATCACGCCAGGTGGCGGATGCGGGCTCTGCAGTGGGACCTGAAGTTTCAGTGGGCCCAGCATCAGGGCAACCTGTCAGACCACGTTCGGATCTCGGAGGGCACTGCGAGACAGTTGCAGTGGTGGCTCACAGGCCGCGATTGGGTCAGCGGCAGATCCCTCTCCCTACCCCAACTGGAGCACATAGTAGTGACAGATGTGTCCCTCCTGGGATGGGGGGGCACATGGGAGAGGTGGAGATCAGAGGCCTCCGGTCTCCGGCGGAGTCCCGGCTCCATCTCAACCTTCTGGAGCTGCAGGCGATCTGACTTGCATTGAAGGCAAAGTAGTAGTAGGAAAGTGTAGTGCAGGTGTCCACGGACAACACTACCGCCATGTGGTACTGCAACAAACAGGGCGGGTGGGGTCGTGGACCCTTTGCCAGGAGGCTCTGCACCTCTGGCAGTGGCTGGAACACCAGGGCGACACCTGGCAGGCTCCCTGAACGCCAGGGCGATTGAACTCCACCGTTGGTGCATGATGGATCACGAATGGTGTCTGAACTCGGACGTGGCGCAAGGTCTCTTTCAGCAGTGGGGAGAGCCTTGGTTAGATCTATTCTCCCCTGAAGAGAACGCGCAATGTCGTCAGTTCTGCGAGTTGGCATTTCCAAGGCGGCACTTGCTCGGAGATGCTTTTCGTCGCGAGTGAAGCTGCGGTCTGTTCTACTCCTTTCCGCCTATACCACTTCTGCCCAGAGTGCTGAAGAAGATCAGGCGCGACCGGGCCTGAGTCATCCTTGTGGCTCCGGACTGGGCACGAAGATACTGGTATCCCGAGCTACTCAGCATGTCAGTAGATCCCCCAATTCGTCTTCCTCTTTGGGAGGACCTTCTGTCGCAGCAGCAGGGGACGGTCCTCCACCCGAACCTGTCCAGTCTCCACCTCCATGCTTGGAGATTGAGCGGCGACAGTTGAGGCCATTTGACTTGCCTTCTGAAGTCTGTGATGTGATTCTGGCAGCCAGGCCTCCCTCCACAAAATCGTTATACACCTGCAGGTGGAACAAATTTGTGGCATGGTGCACAGGAAAGGCTGTGGATCCACATTCTGCCCCCCTTTCAGAGGTTCTCCTCTTTCTTCTTTCTCTTGCCCAGCAGAGCTCTGCTCTGGGCACTATCAAAGGCTACCTCTCTGCCATTTCAGCCTTCTTGAGGCTTCCTGATCAGCCTTCTCTTTTCAAGTCCCCGGTTGTAAATAGATTCTTGAAAGGCATCACACACATGTTTCCTCCTGTTCCTTTCGTGATGCCTCAGTGGGACTTGAACCTTGTTCTAACCTATTTGATGTGTGCTCCTTTCGAGCCGCTTCACAATTGCCCTCTTCGTCTTCTGACTCTTAAAACTGCATTCCTGGTTGCCATCTCCTCTGCCAGGAAAGTGAGTGAGCTCCAGGCTCTATCTTCAAAACCTCCTTTCCTCTCTGTACATCCGGACAAAGTTGTTCTGAGGACTCTTCCTTCTTTCCTGCCCAAGGTAATCACAGCCTTTCACATCGGGCAGTCCATCACCTTGCCCACCTTCTTTCCGCCTCCGCATCCCTCGAAAATAAAAAGAGGCTCCACCGTCTGGACCCAAAACGTGCGCTCTCCTTCTATCTAGACCGCACACTCCAGTTCCGGGTGGACGACCAGCTCTTTGTTGGTTACGTGGGCGCTAAGAAGGGTGGGGCGGTGCACAAACGGACCATCTCTCGTTGGGTCGTCTTGTGCATCAAGGTTTGCTACTCATTGGCGAAAAAGGAGCCTCCTGTTGGGCTGAGGGACCATTCCACTCTGGCCACGGCGGCTACTACTGCCCTGGGTCGGGGAGTCCCCTTGCAGCACATCTGTCAGGCAGGTACGCGGGCCTCGCTACACACGTTTGCTAGACACTACTACCTGGACAGCCAAGTCCGGAGAGTTGGCTTTTTCGGCCGTTCCGTTCTCCAGGACTTTCTGGTGTGATCTTGGTTCGCAGACCCACCACCGGGGTTGTATTGCTGGGGTATGTATTCTAAAGTAAGGAATCTAACACTAACCTGTTTCTTTCAGATGCACAAGTTACTTACCTTCGGTAACGATATATCTGTAAGAAACAGTAGTTAATGTTAGATTCCTTACCGCCCCACCCATCCTCCCCGTTCTGTGAACCGATATCTGGGGTTAACGTATTTCCTTTTGAGGGCCCTAGTTTCATGGCACCAGTGTCGGTCTCTGGCATGGCTCTGCTTTCCTGGCGTGGAAAGCTATGTACAAGAAATGACGTCAGCGCGTGAGGGCGGCGTCTAAGTACTCCGACGTCATCCTGGCGACGCCGACGACGGACGCGGAGCCGCAGACGACGCCTACCGACGCGCAAGGGTACTGCTACACAAAACTTTCCGGATCCAGTCGCCTGGGGATATTGTAAGGTACGGAATCTAACACTAACTACTGTTTCTTACAGATATATCGTTACTGAAGGTACTTGTGCATTGGCTACTACCCTTTCGTACCATTAATGTCCCTAAATCCAGTATTTAGGTGGCCCCCTGAGGCCAGGAACACAAATTCACCTTACCCAAGAAGAAGGAGGACAAAGAAGACCCGAAGAATGCAAGAACTGAGGGTGGAGTGGCTTACCCAGCTAAGATGGCGGTCGCACCTTGAGTGTGCTCTTGGACCCCTCCACTATTCAACTGTAATCTGCTGGTCCCCTGCGTTATCCTGCCTTCCATCCTGTTGCTGACGGCCTGCTGCACCCCTGGCTGAAGTCCTGGCTTTGGTGATCCGGTGTTCTCACGGTTCTCAGCCTGCCTCCGGGCGCCCTCCTCCAATATGGCAACCTCTTTGCTTCAATGCTGAGATCCTGCGACCCTCGACCCGGGCTGTCGCGGCACTGTTCTGGCCTTGGTGTGGGGGGAGGCGACCCTCCCGGGCCGCAGTGATTGGCGGTGACATCTGGGCTCCCCTTGTGTGGTACCCGCTGTGCCCTCATCCCCCCTGCCCGGCTGAGTTCATATTCCTGCGGCCGTTGCCGCTGATCGCTGCCCGTCGGTGCCGGGCTGCTTTGCCGGGACCTGGGGCTGGAACCGCTGCTTGCGGCGGCTGAGACGCCGGGAACTACGCCCCCGACTCCGCTGCGGCGCTGCCGTGGTGCCGGCTGCCATTCTTGGGCGGCAGGAGTTCCGGTTCGGCGGTGTTGGAGGGCCGCCTGACATCCTCTGAACCACGTGACTGGAGGCCCGATTCTCGATGGGCGCAGAGACCCGGTGAGTGGCGGGGGAGGCTGTGACTGTTGTGGAAGGCCCCCCCGCACGTGCAGACCGCCCGCTCTTGGGGTGCCCTGGGCCCTCGACGTTGTAGGTTCGGTGTTGGCCCACTGTTCCCCTCGCCTGGCATTAGTTGCTGCACCCACCCAGCCTGACTGACCCGGAACTGCCCCTGTGCCATTCCCTCTGGGTCCTTACGCCACTCTCGAAGGGACGAGGCCTGAGGTGAGTGGATGTGGCAGTACCCGGTGGACGGTGCCCACTCCCTGGGACGGCCCCCTGCAGCCCCCTGCCCTACTTCACTGTGATTGTGTTTTGAGAGGCCCCACTGCACTCACAGACCGCCCACCCTGCAGGTGATTTGGGCGCTGGACGCTGCAGTTTGGGGGTTGGCCCATTGTGTCTCCCTACTTGTCATGGTTGGCTGCGCCTGCCTGGCCTAACGGACCCTGGTGCTACTCCTGTACCGCTTTCCCTTGGGGCCCCTACTTTGACTGTGTTGTGCGTGGCCCCCCACATGCAGGGATTGCCTGCCCGAAGGTGATTTGGGCCCTGGACGCTGCAGCTTGAGATTTGGCTCACTGTATCTCCCTACGTAGCATGGTTCGCTGCACCGCCTAACAGTCCCCCGGTGCTGCTCCTGTGCCACTTCCTTGGGGCCCCTTACAGTGACTGTATTGTAGGAGGTCCCTCACACGCATGAACCACCCGTTCTGAGGGTGACTTGGACCCTGGACGCTGCAGTTTGGGAGTTGGCCCCCTGTTTTCTCCCTACCTACCTTGATTCACTGCGCCTGCTCAACTTAACGGAACCCCCGGGGCTGCTCCTGTGCCACTCTCTCGGGGTCCCTGCACCACACCGGCGGGGATGAGGCCTACGGCCTGTGGACTTGGTTGTACCCAATGGACAGCGTGCTATTCTCGGATGGCCCCCGCGGCCCTCTGCTCCATCCAACTGTGGTCTTTCCTAAGCCATCTTCAGGCCCTCGGCTGCTTCGACTCTTGCTGCATTTGCTGCGCTTGGTGTCGAGCTGTGGCCGTGTTGCCCCCTTGGGGCGTTGTGGCTTGGGGGAGTGGGTGTCCGGCCGCACTCATTGTGTGGCGTGAGGTCCTAGGTGGGGCTCCCCCGCCCCCCCCCCCCCTCTCCCGACACCCGCCTGTCTGCCCTAAATTGCTCCTCCTGCTTCTGCTGCGTCGCCTCTGCTTGGGGGGTGCAGCCGGGGGGTGGACTCGGCCACATGTAGCGAGCGGCGTGAGGCCCTGGAGGAGTACAAAGGCCCCTGCCATCCCCCTGTTCCTAAACTGTTGCCCTCTTGGCAACCGGAGTGGCCTCTGACCCTGCTGCGAATTCTGGAGTCGGACCTCTATACTGTTGCATCGACGTGGGATCCCGCCACTGGAAGCGCAGTCGGCTGCGTGTACCGTGCGGCGTTTGGTCTCACAGGGGCCTCGTCCTTTGCCCCCTACGGCTGCCTTGACCTGTGGCCCCCGCTCCAGAGACCTTGTCGGAAGCGTGACTGGATCTGCTTACTTGTGGCCATGGGTCCCACTCAAACCGCCAAAACCCCCGACATCCAGACAAAAATGGATCGTTTCACTACCAAGGACTCAGGGACGTCTGGTGAAGGTGCGGATAAGGAGGCCTCACCTGCTGCAGACCTATAGTTTAGTTTAGTTTTTAAATTTGTAATGCGCAACAGCTACCCAACAAAGTGTTTCCTGGCGCAGAAGGCAGGTCAAGGCGTGACAGAGCATCTTCTATTTATCAAACAACCAAGTTTTTTGCGACTTGCGAAACTTAATATAGTTTGACTTGTTGTGGGGAGCGATGGGAAGGGAATTCCAAAGTGAGGGCCCTAAGTGGGGACCTATTTACCATCCTTTAAGCTATCCATGCCTCACAGTCCTCCCTATAGGGCAAGATTGCTGAGGTTCGGGTGGATGTCACTCTCCTCCGGCAAGACCTTTGCAACGTCATGGCTCGGATTAAAGAAACTGATTCCTGAATCTCTACTGTGGAAGACGACGTTCAGCAGCTCGCTCTCCTCCAATGCCACACCCAGGAGCTGCACCGGCAGGCAGAAGACGCTGAAAACAGGTCCCGTCGCAACAACCTCTGCCTGGTGGGATTTCCGGAGGGAGCGGAGCAGGGCCGGACGGTGACATTTGTTGAGAAGTGGTTGCACTCCTGGATCTCTAAAGGCTCCCTCTCCCCATGGTTTACGATTGAGCGTGCACACCGCTCCCTGGCTCCCAAGCCGCCCCCGGGGGCACCTCCCAGGCCGGTCATAATGAGGATTCTCAAGTTTAAGGATCGTGACTCTTTTCTGGCCTAGGCCTGCAAGCAGCAATGCCTCAAATACGAAAATCATACCATCATGATTTTCCCTAATTACACTCGTGAGGTCCAGGGTCAGCGCCGTTCGTTTAGGGAGGTCAAGCAGAAGCTCTCCGCTCTTCACATCCAGTACAGTCCCCTCTTCCTAGCCCGCCTGCGTATGGTGCATTTCAACAGGACCCTATTCTTTGACACCCCTGAGGAGGCCTGTGTAAGAGGGTGGATACCTGACTATGGTTACCCCCAACTTTTTGCCTGGTGTTTTGCTGGTTTTTCGACTTAGTTGACCTGGGACCCTGCTATTCAGGGCCCCAGGCCCACTGCTCTCTCTGTAAAATGGATTCCATGTACCTTAGGTACATATCTAATTGGATACTGAGTCTCCTTATCAGTCCTTGTACAGTGTACCTTAGGTACCCAGGGCATAGGTGTACCCAGGGCCTACCAGGGTCTGCAGCATGTATTATGCCACCCCTGGCTGGCCATCCAAATCTGACACAACTGGCTGCACGACAGCTGGGGCAAGGTGGTGTAATCACCCTTTGCTTTAGATATAGTATTCCTATATTTAACCCTAAAATGGACACATGTATTCCTATCAGTCACTCCTATGGCAGGCCTTATCAATCCTGAAGGCAGAGTGCTTGGAATTATGTGAGATGGTGCTCTGGCATGAGCTGAGCCCGTTTGCAGCTTGCGGAACCAAGTCCTAATAGCTGTTCCATGATAACGCGTACCATATACTCTTAAGTGCATTATAATCCTCGCGGTTATTTGCTATCTTTGGTATCGCTTTATCAAAACATGTCGAGTAAGGTGTCGTACGAATTGGAATACTAACCCCTCGCCAATTCTGGCGACGGGGTTAGCATTCCACCCTTCTATCGGGACACGACATGTATGTAACTGTGAACCCCGGTTAAAGTTAACTCGAGCCTCAGCATCACAAAATGGATGCTGCCACCACAGACACAAGTCTGCCCTCCTGCTGCTGGGAGTCCTTCCAGCGAGGAGAGCTTGGACAAAGGGTTTCCTGTCAGGGGCGGTGCTAGCACCATCCCAGACAGGGTTTTGTGTATCCCAGGTAGGCAGGGCTGAGGAGGAAGGTGACTGCAAGTGGCACCCCGGTGCTCACTATGCATCTGCCGGTTTGAACCAGTTCCAGGGGCACTCCAGCCCCTGAGCTGGGGAAAGTCCGGACAAGGGAGAGGGGTGTAACCACCCCCTCCTGGTCCCACCCATGGGCAGGACCTTGTCGCGTGCCAGCCCCTTTCTTTAGTATAAAGGTAGGAGCGGGCCCCCTTCCCAAAGTGGATAATTCTGAATCTTGATGACTTTCCACGAAAGAACTCTTGAACCTTTCTGAAGACTCTCCCTTGTGGCTAAGGAGTAGCCACCCTGCACCAGCGGGCACCATCTAAGCGCATGCGGTTTGCTGCAAGTCCATCCTCCGGATCAAGACTGCCCAGCTCGACGAGACCCGGATTCCCTGGCACCTCTGACCTCTACCTACATCATCAGCCCAGCTGAGATTCGTGGGTGTGACGAGACCTCGAGGGACCGGCCATCTTCAAAACTGCACAACGCTTATCCAGCACGACCGCCGAGGGATCCTCGAGTGAGTGCTTTGGGGTTTGAGAAGCCCTAACCCTGAGCAGCTCCAGCACCGAAGTCCAGCCCCCCAGCGTCCACGAGATCTGCGTGAGGCCCTTCTGCTCTTTGCTGCTCACCGCGTTGTCCGGCTACTTGCCTGCTGGCTTGTGGCCCTCCTGACGACGAACCACGACACTTCCATCGCTGGTCTGGTTGCTCCAGACTGGCCCTTGCTCCCCTCCAACAGAGGAGCACCCCGGACCCTTCTGGTCCACTCCAGACGCCATCTTGAGTCCACCGCGTGGGCTTGACTTTGCCAAGGCTTGTTGCTCCAATCCTGGTTTCAGCAGCGCCGACAGCAGACACCTTCGTGGGACAGCTCGCACCTCCATCCTGGTCGCCGACAACGCCTCCTGGTCCGAGAGACTGCAGAGCCCAGCGTCGCCCACTCACCTGGTCGAGGTGACTTCATCCGGTGCCATCCTGGTGCCCATCTGATCACTGGCTAGTGATTAAGAACTGAGTCCCCTCTGCTTTCGGGTCATCTCCATCATCGATCCAGGCTTGGATCCCATCGAACTTCATCACTGGTCACCTGCCAGCAACTTCTTCTTTCAGGCTCCATAGACTGTAACAAGGATTCCCGACGTCTTTTGAACCCTATGCAGCCGCAGCCCCTGGGCTAGGTAACTTGAGCATCTCAGTGCTCCAACGTAGGTTCACTATCTAAGTGTCCAGATCCTTTTTCGTTTTCAGCCTAACTAGTCGGATTCGTCTGATAACACTAACTTTACGAAATCTAGCATCCATAGACTTTGTCCCGCATCCCGCGTGAGAGTGCACACTCTGCACCCGATACCCCTAGGCCTCCTGCTCCTAACCTGAAGTTTCAGTAGTGTAGTCCTAGCGATCCTAAAGCCTCTGGATCTTGTTACTTACCTGCTAGTATTTCGCATTCCACTTTTGCAGTATATGGTTTTTCGTGCCCCTCGGGTATTTGTGTAAATTGTGCAACTTAAAGTATTTTCTTAAGAGTTTTGTTGTGTGCTTAGCTCCCTGACTCATAAAGAGATCAGGGTAGACTTGTTATAAATAAATATCCTTTTATTTTCATAACAACTTGTGTGGTGTCCTTTCACTTGGTGTTCAAGGGGTATATGTGATGGTATAACAGCTGGCTTAACACGCCCTCTAGAGTTTAGCCTAAAGACTGCTCTTGTCCATGCTACTAGGATAGCTGGTCTATAAGGTTGACTTACAACCAATCATCAATAAGGGTCGTTTGGAATGATACACAGTGATCACTAGAATAGTGAGCACTACACATCAGGCCAACTTCTCACAGCCTGGACTTGGGCCACTGAAGAGTGCCCCCCACGAGTCAGTGCACATAATTCATCATCCAGGAGTGCTGCTGAGGGAGGCGCCCGACATGGGCCTCCCGGTCCCCGGCCTCAGCGAAACCGCTCACGTAAACGCCGTGGTCACAGACGTGCCCGCTCAGACTCCCCGCTGGGCCCCTCTCGGCAGCGGACACCACTCCTTGGGAACGACCTGGCTGTGTAGCGGTCTGGCTCCTCCGCCCGCCTGGGCTCTGGGGGTGCTTCGCCCCGCCCATCGCTGCTGGACCTGCCGGATATGGACCTCTCACGTAGCCCGACGCTCCTCTCGGGCCCCTCCTGAACCCGCCTCCCCCTGCCGGGATTGGCTCCGCAGGCAGCACGCCGGCTCACTAATACTTCCATTCCCGACGGACTTGCATATGCACATCCTGATATGTGGAGGGGTCCTCCATGCTTCCCCCATTCCCAAGCGTTCTAGTTTGCCCTTTTGTTAATACCTCACTGTTCGGGCGACAGATGCTTCCGTTCCTGAAGTACAGGGTGGGGAGTGGGGGTTGGGGAGGGGGGTCCGTAGTTCTGTGTTTCATTGTTCGTTCTTTTAGGTTTTTTTTTGCACCAACATGTCCGCATACCTGGGAAATGACCTGACAATGATCAGAATTGCAATCCCCTGTGTGTTACCCCTTGTATTTGTACTATTTTCGGTGCATACACGCCACCTTACACCATGACACCATACCCTCTGGCTCCAGATGCAGTCCCGCTTCCACAATCTCTGCTATGCTTGCTGGCGGCCCGGTCCCTTGCACGCATTCCACCTGCCCGGCGATTCTAACAGAGTTTCGCGTCTCCTGATACTGTCCTGCAATGTTAATGGCCTGTTAGACAAGGTCAAGTGCACATCTGTCCTGCGATATGCCCAGCGTCAAGCCGCAGACATACTCACTCAATCAATCAATCAATCATGACATTTGTATAGCGCGCTACTCACCCGGAAGGGTTCCAAGGCGCTGGGGGAGAGGGGTCCGTTACTGCTCGAAAAGCCAGGTCTTGAGTTGCTTCCTGAAGGAGAGATGGTCCTGGGTTAGCCGAAGGTGGATGGGGAGGGAGTTCCATGTCTTGGCTGCCAGGTAGGAGAAGGATCTTCCTCCGGCGGTGGCTCTGCGGATGCGTGGAACGGCGGCGAGGCTGGTCGATCCTAGCTGGCGGGTGGGCGTGTAGAAGGTCAGGCGGTTGTTGAGGTACTTGGGACCCAGGTCATGGAGGGCCTTGTGAGCGTGGGTGAGGAGTCTGAACATAATCCTCTTGCTGACGGGGAGCCAGTGCAGGTCTCTCAGGTGGCCGGATATGTGGCTGTGTCGGGGGATGTCCAGGACGAGTCGTGCGGAGGCGTTCTGGATGCGTTGGAGTCTTTTCTGAAGTTTGGCTGTGGTTCCGGCGTAGAGGGCGTTTCCGTAGTCCAGTCGGCTGGTGACGAGTGCCTGGGTGACAGTCTTCCTGGTTTTGGTTTGGGATCCATCTGAAGATCTTTCGGAGCATGCGCAGGGTGTTGAAGCACGATGATGAGACGGCGTTGACTTGTCTGGTCATCGAGAGGGAGGAATCCAGGATGAAGCCCAGGGTTGCATGCGTGGTCCGTTGGCTTGGGAGTGGTGCCCAGGGCAGGGGGCCACCAGGAGTCGTCCCAGGCGGAGGGCGGTGACCCCAGGATGAGGACTTCCTTCTTGTCGGAGTTCAGTTTCAGGTGGCTGTTCTTCATCCACTCGGCGACGTCTTTCATCCCTTCGTGTAGGCTGGTGAGAGTATCAGCTGGGTGTCGGCCTAGGAGATGATGTTGCGGTTGTGTTGGCGTGCAATGGCTGCGAGGGGGCTCATGTAGACGTTGAAGAGGGTGGGGCTGAGCGATGATACCTGTGGTACGCCGCAGATAACTTTGGTAGCCTCGGATCTGAACGGGGGGAGGCGGACTCTCTGGGTTCTTCCAGTGAGGAACGAGATGATCCACTCCAGTGCCTTCTCTTGGATTCCGATGTTGCTGAGGCGCTGCACTAGGGTGCGGTGGCAGACAGTGTTGAACGCTGTGGAGAGGTCCAGGAGGATGAGGGCCGCTGTCTCTCCCTTGTCGAGCAGGGATCTGATGTCGTCAGTGGCTGCGATGAGGGCGGTCTCGGTGCTGTGGTTGGCTCGGAAACCGGACTGCGAGTGGTCGAGGGATCCGTTTGTCTCGAGGAAGGCAGCAAGCTGTCTGTTGACGGTCTTCTCGATTACTTTGGCAGCAAAAGGGAGGAGCGAGATGGGGCGGAAGTTCTTGAGGTCGGTGGGGTCCGCTGTTGGTTTCTTCAGGAGGGCACTGAGCTCGGCGTGCTTCCAGCTTTCCGGGAAGGTGGCGGTGTTGAAGGAGGCGTTGATGATGTCCCGGAGTTGGGGTGCGATAATGGAGTCGGCTTTGTTGAAGACGTGGTGGGGGCAGGGGTCGGTTGGGGATCCGGAGGGGATGGTGTTCATCGTGCGGGTAGTGTCTTCGGTGCTGACCGGGGTCCATGCGCAGTGGGTGGTGATGGGGGCGTTGGTTCGGTGCGTGGTTGGTGCGCCAAAGCTGTTGTGTATTTCGGCGATCTTGCGGTGGAAGAACGAGGCCAGTGAGTCGCAGAGGTCTTGCGAGGGAGTGATGTTGTTGTTTCCGGCGCTGGGGTTGGAGAGCTCTTTGACGATGCTGAAGAGTTCCTTGCTGTTGTGGGCGTTGTTGTCCAGTCGTTCTTTGAATGCTGTCTTCTTGGTGGTGCGGATCAGCTGGTGGTGTTTGCGGGTGGCGTGCTTGAGGGCAGTCATGTTGTACTCCTGCTTCAAGAGACCCACTTGATGGCCAGTCTTTGCCCCTTTCTGGCGCTGCATGGTTATAGCGGAGTCTGGCATCCTGGATTTAGTAGGGTAACGAGGAGTGGCTATTTTGGTGCGTCGCTTTCTCTAGTGGCACGTAAAGTGACGCACGACCCTCAGGGTTGTTTTATTCTCCTGGAGGGGACCCTTTGAGATCGCTCTCTTAATCTACTGGCTGTCTATCAAGACCGGAGGCTTGCGTTCCTAAGGGATGAAATGAGGCAAACCTCTGGAGGCCACCAAATTGCTTTGGCGGTCTTCCATGCCCTGTGTGTATGGTTGTGGAGATAAAAATGGGAGGCTCCTCTACCTCCTTGCCACTTACCCTATGGCCAATCGTATAATTCCAAATGTAACTGACGCGAGTGGCGGGATCCACCGCGCCCCGACTGCGGTGGCCGAATGCTTTGCCGCTTTCTATGCCTGCCTTTATTAGGTGCGGGCGCCTATTCTTTCGTTCCGTGAGCTCCTCCGGCGGGAGCAGTTCCAGCTTCCGTGTCTTAGTGAATCTGAGGCAGAGGCACAACACCTCCCGATCACCCCATAGGAGGTGTCAGACGACATATCGCGCATCGCGGCCGGTAAGACGCCGGGACTGGATAAGCTCCCCCAAGAATTTTATGCATCCTAAGGAGACACCCTAGTCTCACCTCTAGTTGCGATGTACCGCAAAGCGGTGGAGTACGGCTCTTTTCGCCCAGAGACGGACCTGGCCACCATTGTAGCGATCCCTAAGTCTCAACCCCCTTTGAGCTGCTGCTCGGACTACCATCCCATTTCTCTTATAAATACTGAGCTCAAGATATTTGCCTCTGTTCTGGCCAACCGCATAAGACCGCACCTGGCAAGCCTGGTTCATCCAGATCAATGCGGCTTCATGCCTCTACGAGGGAGTAGACACTGTCTTAGACGCCTTCATCTTGCTCTGGCGAACCGGCACTTGCTGTCCCCCTATTTGACTCTCCTTCTGGTGGATTTTGAGAAGGCTTTTGACTCGGTTGACTGGGGCTATTTGGAGGCAGTATTGGAGCAGATGGGCTTCGGGAATCCCTTTCCGCAACCTGGTGAGGACGCTGTATTATCGGTCCGGGCGCAGGTCCTTGTCAACAGGGCTCTATCTTGTCCCTTCGCTATCAAAAGAGGTACGCAGCAGGGATGCCCCCTCTCGCCGATCCTGTTTGCCTTAGCGATGGAGACCCTTGCCTGCCTTATTTGATCTGATCACTCCCTCACTGGCTGGCGGTGGCCTGGCTTAGTGGAGGATAAGATCGCGCTCTGTGCAGACGATGTACTGCTGTTCCTGGCGGACCCGGCCCAATCTGGAACCAGATTCCTTCGGGCCCTGGAACTCTTTGAGCGCACCTTCGGCCTCCGGTTAAACCCGGCCAAGTCTGTTTTGGTTCCTCTTCACTTGTCCCGTGAGTGCTTTGATTGACTGTCGACGATCCCCCTTCGACGGCAGTCCTTCAAGTACTTGGGGATCTGGGTGGCCCTTCTCCCCGATCTTGCGTGGTCAGTCAACGTTACCCCTCTGCTTAAGCGGGTTTGCTTTGACCGCCTTAAGTGGTATACTCTACCCCTAAACCCTCTGGGCAGGATAGCCCTTTTTAAAATGATGATTTTACCTCGCTTTTTATATATGCTTCAAAATACGCATTTATTTTCGCTAGGTCCTGGTTCTGGGGGATGGGACGGTTTGGCCACTAAGTTCTTCTGGGGGGGCGGAGGCCCAGGCTGGCCCTGGCCCAATGCCGAATCCCGCCCTTTGTTGGTGGTCTTGGGATGACAAGCCTCTACCTCTATTATTTGGCGACTCATCTTCTTACAGTACAGGATTGGTTTAACGGCGGCTGGTCCGACCCGGCGTACCGCCTGGAACTGCACACCCTTGGCTTTACCACTATCCAGGGGATGCTATACGCCGATGTTGGCCCCCAAGCTCTCCCTGACGTCACACGTTGAGTGCTCCTGGCCTGGCGGGCCTCCCTGCGTCATACCCGCTGGTCGGGTAAGTTGACCCGGTATACCCCCTTGTGGTGCGGCATCTGGATCCTGTGGGTTGCCTCCCTTTCAGGATTCTGGCCCTGGGATCTCATTGGGATTTCCCTGCTTGGCAATGTATGGAGCGGTACTCACTTACGCTCCTTCCAGGATTTGCAAGCCCGACATACCCTTCACTCGTCTCAGGTTTTCTGATACTTGCGGCTGAGCCATGCCCTCCGCTACTATATTTAAGACCGCACTGTGTTGCCGGATTATAGTCCACCTGAGGCCCAGGTCATGACAGGCGACCTGGGATGGGGCGGGATCTCCATTATTTACTGTTCACTCACCAACAACACTCCCAACTCCCTCTCTCAACTCCGAGACAAGTGGGATGGCTGGCTGGGGACTCCCTGGATGACGCTGATTGGAGGGACACCCTGATGGCCCCTAAAATAATTGCAGTCTCGGTGAGGTTGCGGCTAGTCCCAATATACTTACATGTTGCCTATCTTACACCGCTGCATCTTCACCACGCGGGGCTTCGCTCCGATGCCCTCTGTCCCCACTCCCATGCTGATGTTTAGGTCTCGTAGGCGTTAGCCGTGCGAAGCGCGATCTCGCCAGAGACCTATTGCCAGCGATTCTTCTTTCCAGGAGAGAGAATAGGAGCTGGCCGCGTGCTCGGAATTGAGCGGGCCACGCGCACGTGAACGCGCTCGCTGTGGCCAGCTCCTGTCTCCTCTCCTGGAAAGCTCCAACACGACACACGCATGTGCATACTCAGAGACACACACACACACGAGCGCCCATGCATGCACGCACACATACATACAGAGACACCCCCCCACACATATACACACACACACACACACGCACGAGTGCACCCCCGCCGTCGCATACATACATACATACACACGCGCGCGCACACACACACACACACACACACGAACACACACACACACACACACACACGAACACACACACACACACACATGTGCACCGAGACACCCCCCCACCCCCCTTCCCCAAGGCCGACTTCAGCCGCCACCGCGGGGCTCTCCCTCGGGCATGGGAGCCCTGCATCACCACTGCTCCTCTCCTGGCTAGCCACTCCGTGGGCGCGAGCTTCCAGCATGAAACGGAAGTCCCGCCCCACGGAAGTTCGTCACACGCACGTCTTCGGTTTTTTTTGTCTTGTTTTTGTTAGAAAGCACAGCCTGGAGATTCCTCGGTCATTCCTCTGCTGATTGTAGGAAACCTGATGATTTCACTAATTAAGAGGTGAGACCCGGCTTCCTAAACAGGATAGCAATTATCAACAGGCCTCTGAAAGCGGTGACATTACTACCTACCGCCTCATCAGCCGCCTAAATACGTGCAACTTAATGTCACTGATAGAGAAAAAAACGATGACTTTGTTTAATTACAGAGACATAGCTCGAAATCCCTGTATTTAATTATCAGATAAATACGGTGTTCAGAGATGGCTCTGGCATGCAGGTATTTATTTAGGTATCTGCGCGGCAGGAGATATAATATGGGGCAAGTCCAGCGCGTGCGTTAAGGCCGACTCTTGCTTAAGCAGCGTCTGCCAGGAAAGAGAGGCACAAATCGTCTCTTGTCACGCACAGCCCTGAAACGCGCTGATGCTGTCATTATTATTCCCCGCTCTTGTTGAAGCACAGCCGTGCGGTTGTGGGGAGAAGGAATTCTCTTAAACGCCTTGTCTGGCCGCCAGCTCCGATGCGCAAAGTAATCTCTTCGCCTGGGAGACCCGGTCACCCCCGTGACAGCCGGAGCTCCGTCAGAAGTGGCTGTTCCCACTTCCTCCGGGTCATAAACCGCCTCTCCGCATTAAACAGTGTTTATTTTTCCTCTCCTTCTCAATTTGCCTAATAGACCCGAGCCCCGAGTCTGTAGTAACACTCGGAGAACGTAAAGAGCTGTGTGAATAATAACAGCTGTGAGCCTGTGCCTGAGGTCCATCATCAGAGCTGTGTGAATAATAACGGTACAAAAGGGGGTGGTGATGGACGGAGCATCTGAATCAATCAAAGACTCACACCCAGTCAAAAGATCTGGGTTTAATCCATCACCGTTATTTAGCCCACTCTGCCACCCCAGTTCAGACATGGCTATATGCAAATCAGTCTGACCCTGTGCCTCATGGGAACAGTCCAGCCCAAACTGCCAAGCCATGTCTTCCCTGGACCGGAAACAAGCTTCCGAGGAACGTTTTCTGGCATTTCAGCCGTCTTCAGCCCGGCTTGCTTGAATCCAGTGGCAAAGTGAGCAAGGGACTCGCGTCTGAGCATACCCTGCCACACTTATGGCGGCCAAAAGCGGTACAAAAGGGGGTGGTGATGGACGGAGCATCTGAATCAATCAAAGACTCACACCCAGTCAAAAGATCTGGGTTTAATCCATCACCGTTCTTTAGCCCACTCTGCCACCCCAGTTCAGACATGGCTATATGCAAATCAGTCTGACCCTGTGCCTCATGGGAACAGTCCAGCCCAAACTGCCAAGCCATGTCTTCCCTGGACCGGAAACAAGCTTCCGAGGAACGTTTTCTGGCATTTCAGCCGTCTTCAGCCCGGCTTGCTTGAATCCAGTGGCAAAGTGAGCAAGGGACTCGCGTCTGAGCATACCCTGCCACACTTATGGCGGCCAAAAGCGGTACAAAAGGGGGTGGTGATGGACGGAGCATCTGAATCAATCAAAGACTCACACCCAGTCAAAAGATCTGGGTTTAATCCATCACCGTTCTTTAGCCCACTCTGCCACCCCAGTTCAGACATGGCTATATGTGAATCAGTCTGACCCTGTGCCTCATGGGAACAGTCCAGCCCGAACTGCCAAGCCATGTCTTCCCTGGACCGGAAACTAGCTTCCGAGGACCGGGTTCTGGCATTCCAGCCGTCTTCAACCCGGCTTGCTTGAATTCAGTGGCAAAGTGAGCAAGGGACTCACGTCTGAGCATACCCTGCCACACTTATGGCGGCCAAAAGCGGTACAAAAGGGGGTCCATTACCACCCCCTTTTGTACCTCTTTTGGGCACTTTGCCACTGGATTCAAGCAAGCCGGGCTGAAGACGGCTGGAATTACAGAAACCGGTCCTCGGAAGCTTGTTTCCGGTCCAGGGAAGGCATGGCTTGGCAGTTCGGGCTGGACTGTTCTCATGAGGCACAGGGTCAGACTGATTTGCCTACAGCCATGTCTGAACTGGGGTGGTAGAGTGGGCTAAAGAACGGTGATGGATTAAACCCAGATCTTTTGACTGGGTGTGAGTGTTTGATTGGTTCAGATGCTCTGTCCATTACCACCCCCTTTTGTACCGCTTTTGGCCGCCATAAGTGTGGCAGGATTTGCTCAGACGTGAGTCCCTTGCTCACTTTGCCACTGGATTCAAGCAAGCCGGGCTGAAGACGGCTGGAATGCCAGAAACTGGTCCAGTGAAGGCAAGGCTTGGCAGTTCGGGCTGGACTGTACCCATGAAGCACAGGGTCAGACTGATTTGCATACAGCCATGTCTGAACTGGGGTGGTAGAGTGGGCTAAAGAACGGTGATGGATTAAACCCATATCTTTTGACTGGGTGTGAGTGTTTGATTGGTTCAGATGCTCTGTCCATTACCACCCCCTTTTGTACCGCGTGTGAATAATAACAGCTGTGAGCCCGTGCGTGAGGTGCATCATCAAGCTGTGAATAATAACAGCCGTGAGCCCCGTGCCTGAGGTGCATCATCAGAGCTGTGTGAATAATAACAGCTGTGAGCCCGTGCCTGAGGTGCATCATCAGAGCTGTGTGAATAATAACTGCGTCCGCCCCGTGCATGAGGTGCATCATCAGAGCTGTGTGAATAATAACAGCGGTGAGCCCGTGCCTGAGGTGCATCATCAGAGCTGTGTGAATAATAACTGCGTCAGCCCTGTGCATGAGGTGCATCATAAGAGCTGTGTGAATAATAACAGCTGTGAGCCCCTTGCTGAGGTGCATCATCAGAGCTGTGTGAATAATAACTGCGTCAGCCTCGTGCTGAGGTGCATCATATGGTGTGGCTTTGCCCTGCGATATAGGGGTATTGGGAGTCAGTAACAGGAGAGCTCTCGGAGGTCTTGGGCTGGGAGGTTCCGATCGACCCTACACATGTTCTCCTGGGCATCACAGAGGAGCTGGATGGCACCAGGGCTGAGAAACTCTTCCTTAATACAGCGCTAGCAGAAGCCAACAGGGACATTACAGCTCACTGGCTGAATAATACCTCACCCACATTGGCGCGTTGGTGCAGGGGGGTGGACTGGTGTGTCGCACAGGAATGGCCTCTTTATGTGACATGGGGTTGTCCTAAGAAATTTCGCCGAATGTGAGGCAAATGGGTCGGAGTGATAGAAGACTGATATGATCTCTAGCTTGGAAATGGGTTTGCGGATATTGGCTTTATGTACATGAAATCTTTTATATCAATGTGATATGCTTGTGTCTTGGTCTTGTTTTCTAAGGGGTATTTCTAAATGGCGCTGTGTTCTTTGTTGCAATCAAAAGTCAATAAAATTGGTTATCAAAAAAAAAAGAATGCAAGAACTGAAGACTAGCCGTGGACTTGGCGCCAAACCCTGCCAGGCGTGCTACTGTGTCAATAATTGCAAAGACCTGACTCCTACTGCAGCTGTGCATTCCCAAAAGCCTTGTAGGTCTGCCAGCACTTCACCAACCCGTCAGCATCTCCCTTGAAGTAGAGGAACCACTTGCCTGCAGACACCATCCGCAATGTCCCGTTCACTGTTCCGCTGACCCACCAGGTCCACCGACTCAGCACCCACCCAGGAGGAGCTCACCGTGCTCCAGAGAGTCAGATCCTTCTCCCCACCAAGTTTGGAGATGCCATGACCCGCCCTGCACCAATACCCGGGGCACTGAACACCTTGCAGCAACAAAGGCTTGTTTAGTATCCAGCCTGGTCACCAACACTGCCAAGAACAACAATGTTTTGGACTCCCAGACAAGAGAGGCCATTGCAGAGAGTGGCCATGCTGTCCAGTTTTGTCCCCCTTTCGGGTCTGACACACAGGAACGGCTGACCAGAACCCTCTGCACCCGAGCTCCTCTACCCATGTCCATGAACACAGACTATGCCCCCCCTGCACCGAAGAACCTCATGAACTGAGCCCCCTGACTGGTCCTGAAGTCCCCCTGTGCAGTCTGTTTCTTGGTGCCACCCCTTATTTGTCAATGGTGTAGCGCCCAAGGCTACTGACCCATCCAGCATCTCTACACCCGGACACTCCAGGGCAGGTAAACCCAAACTGCTGGTGGATCTTGTGATCTTGACACCCTAGCATATTAAGTCCAAAATGGGACCCCTGAAATACAAATGCAAATACTTGGATGCAGTATGTTTCTTTCTCCATACAAAAGCATTACTGTGTAAAAACGCATTTGTGAACTACTGGCGTGGTTGGATACGCGGGAGAAGAGGGACAGGTTGATAGCGCAGCTTACAGGGGAGGGAGGGCAGCTCACTACGGAACCACACACAATAGTGGACATGTTAGCAAGACACTTCCCAAAAATATACTCATCAAACTCAACAATCTCGGAAGAGGAAGCACTAACATACATAAAGGACCTTAAAAGGCCCAAAGTGACCTCTGAGGAAGCGCAATTATTGGAAGGCGACCTCACGGTAGAGGAGGTGACAATAGCTATTAAGGCATTACAATCGGGCAAGGGGCTGGGGCCAAATAGCATACCGGTTGAATTCTATAAAAAAATGTCTGACACACTCGCACCTCACTTGCTCAGCATGTTTGCTGAAAGTCTGGAGATGGGAGAACTTCCGCCGGACCAACGCACGGCCACCATAGTAGCTATTTTATAGCCTGGAAACCAGATCAATGTACATCGTATCAGCCTATTTCTCTCATGAATGCTGAGGCCAAAATCCTTGCTAAATTTTGGGCGCTAAGACTCACACCCCATCTATCTAAACTAGTGCATAGGGATCAATCGGGCTTTGCCCGGCAGAAGTACAGCGCTAAATTTACGAAGACTACATGGGGTGATGGCCCGTGCAGTATATTTGCAGGAGCTAGGCGTCCAGGGCAGTGATACTCTCCCTGGACGCACATATGGCATTTGATATGGTCCATTGGCCCTTTTTATTTGCGGCACTGCGCCATTTGGGATTCGGGCCGAAGTTCTGTGCTTGGGTCCGGCTACTGTACACGAAGCCCATGGCACACGTCACAGCTAATGGCCACATATCGACAGATTTCCCCTTGGCTAGGGGCACGCGCCAGGGCTGCCCGCTGTCGCCACTATTGTTTGCCTTGGTACTAGAGCCCCTGGCGGAGTGGATAAGATGGGAACCGACCCTTAAAGGCCTCAAATGGACAGATGATTGGGAGGATAAAATCTCCCTATACGCGGATGATATCTTGCTATATTTTACTTCCCCTAGACGTTCTAAAATCACACTTCTGGATGTTATTGTTATTGTTGTTATTGTTACTTTAGTTTATATAGCGCCAACTCACCCACAAGTCTCAAGACGCTTCAGCCCAAAGAAAACACAACAATTCTAACAACCAGGGGGAATAAAAAGACATGTAATTAAATGGGGCCAAGGGCTTCCCTAAACAAGAGTGTTTTCAGCTGCTTTCTAAAGTGTAAAAGGTTCGCCTCTTTTCGAAGAAATTCTGGCAACTTGTTCCACAACTGTAAAATCTGTGTGGAGAAAGATCTACCGCCTTTTGTTGTCATTTTGAAACGAGGGCAGGCCAGCAGCTGAGCGTCAGAAGATCTAAGCGATCGTTTAGGGTTATAGGGCATCAAACGATCCTTTATATAGACCGGTGCTTGTCCATATATTGCTTTATGTGCTATACACAAGCTCTTAAACTCCACCCTCTGTTTCACGGGAAGCAAGTGAAGCTTAAGCAATAAGGGGGAGGCGTGAGTTCTTCTGGGAAGTTTGAAAATTAAACGCGCTGCGTCGTTCATGACAACCTGCAGTCTATTGATCAGATTGTTTGGCAGACCTAAGTAAAGGACGTTGCCATAATCCAGTCGTTATATAATTGTGGCTGAAACCACCGTGCAAAGCATCGACTGGGAGAGAAGAGGAACAAGCCTACGCAGCTGCCTAATTAGGCCAATGCAGGTTCCAACTACCGTAGAAATCTGGGCAGACATTTACAGTTCACGGTCCATTTTTATGCCAAGACTTTTAACATTTGCTGCTGGTGTTGGAGTAGGACCAAGTTCTTGCGGCCAGTACAAATCGCCCCAAGGAGATGTACCAGTAGACACCACCAAAACTTCTGTCTTTTCGGGGTTAATTTTCAATAGGTTGGCAGTCATCCAGCTGACTGTATACCTAAGGACCTCTTGCACATGGGCCTGGGCCACAGTAGAGTTCTCAATGCTGAATAGCAACTGAGTGTCGTCTGCGTAGTTAAACACTCGACAACCCATGTGCACTAAGGACTCGATCAAAGGTTGTAGGTACAGATTGAAAAGTAGTGGGGATAGTGCCGAGCCCTGCGGGACTCCGCACTCCACCATACCTACATCGGAGATACCATCTCCCTGCTGGATCCTCTGTCGCCTCCCTGTGAGGAAGGATTCTAGCCATTTGTACGCCGAGCCCTTTATTCCAAATCTGGCCAATCTGTCCAGGAGCAGGTCATGGCTGACAGTATCAAATGCCGCTGACAGATCTAAAAGTATCAGGGCACTCGGTTTCCTACTGTCAGCCATGCCTCTAAGCTCATCCAGCACCAAGAGCATCACTAACTTGGTGCTGTGGTGTGCCCGAAAACCTGCCTGACGCCCATGGAGAAGGTTGTGAGACTCCAGAAAAGAAGAAAGATCTTGCAGCACATGTTGTTCCAAGATTTTGGATACAAATGGTAATTGGGAGATCGGTCGGTAGTTTTTTAAATTAGTTGAATCCGCTCCCGTTTTTTGTGTGCACGGCCTATGGGCGGGCATCCGGGTACTCAATCAACTGGTCTAAATCCACCATGTATGTGCTCTACGGTCCGCCGCCGCGCCTACCGGACGGCTGTCCACTACAGACAGTGGAAAACACGTTCAAATATTTAGGGGTTTATGTCACATCTAACTCTGACGAATTTTACCAGCGGAATTTACAGCCACCACTTGACCGTCTCAAGCAAGACATAAGAAACTGGGAATCGCTACCACTGACCCTGCTGGGAAGGGCAGCGCTTTTTAAGATGATGGCTCTGCCTCGCTTCCTTTATATCTTAGAAAACACGCCATATCCTGTGCAAGCTTCTTATTTTAAAACAATTGCGACACAAGTCTCGGTACTCTTATGGGGCCATAAGCCCGCGCGTATAGCGCAAGCCAAGCTGGTAAGAATCTGGTACGATGGTGGCATAGCGCTTCCAGACATATACCTTTATTCTCCAGTATTACATCTTTCATAGATTCACATGCTTGTATCTTCCCCGTCGTCATGGTGGGAGTCTCACGGTAACAGAATGACCAAGCAGTATCATAGAGAAGAAAAACTGCATAGAAAATCCCCATAGGGGCTGTATTATTTGGTAACCAGACCATTTCTTTGTTTTGGTCCAAAAGCCAGCCAATCAGAATTGCTGCCCTGCCCTCACACTCCCCAGCAGCAGCTTCCTGCCTCAGATTTCCAACCGCCTTCGTGTGAGAAAGGAGTCTCCCTGAGCTCTGCTCAGTTTTCTTCTGTTCCTGAGTGAACTTTTGACCCTTTGGGAATCTTGTTTCCTGCCTTCTACTTTGAGGTATTGTGTGTACTAATATTGCTTATGATGGCTGAAAGCTCTAAGAAGAGGCTGTTCAGGCCATGCAGATCCTGTGGGAAGGCCAGACTTTTCTCTGAGGACCCACATGAGGACTGCCTTTACTGCCTCTACCCTAAACACCTGGTGAAGGACTGTAAGCTTTGTAGAAAATTTTCTGACAAAACTAAGCGTGACAGAGAGGCAAGATTACTGTTATGGCTTCAGAAGAAGAAGGCCACATCAGGCTCAGATTCTGAGGGAGAATCTTCTCACTCCACTCCCAAGAAAAGAAAAGCCTCTGTTTCTGTGGAGAAAGTGGAGTCTAAAAGGAGTAAATCTAAGGAAAAATCGACATCGTCTCTCCCTATTACTCCTTTGGAGAAGCAGTCAAGTCTTAAAGGACCTGGGTCTGCACCTTCTACCAATTCAATGGCTTCTGCTGTTAAGTCTGTGGTGAAAACTTCAGTTCCGTCGACTACGGCTTCGTCGACGACAGGATCTAAGGCTGCGTTGACGACCACGACATCTACGGCAACGACATCGATGAGTAAGATGTCTCTGTCAGGACCGTCGTCGACGACGACGACTCCGTCGACGACAGGTTCGATGTCACGAATGTCGACGGGGGTCCCGTCGACGAAGATCCCGTCGACGAAGGTTCCGTCGACGAAGGTTCCGTCGACGAAGGTTCCGTCGACGAAGGTTCCGTCGACGAAGGTCTCGTCGACGAAGGTCCCGTCGACGAAGGTCCCGTCGACGAAGGTCTCGTCGACGATGGTTCCGTCGACGGTGGTCCCGTCGACGGTGGGTCCGTCGACGAAAATCTTGCTTTCAACGGCTAAAGCGTACAGTTCTCCTCAGTCGAAGACCATGATCTCCATCCGCTCTTTTCAGTCGACAAGAGGTTCGGCTACCATCAGTAAGTCTGCAGAGTTCACCTCCTGGACAAAGATTTCTCCCTTGCCGCCATCATCGCTGTTGGAGCAGGATTCGGAGGGAGAGGAGTCCTCAGGTGCCGCCTACAGTCCTTCTCAGCTTCAGATAAAAAGCCAAGATACGGATGAGGAGGAAAGTTTTTCCTTCAGGGACAGGCCACAATCTTCCAGATATGAATCATTCCAGGAATCTGGTGATTATGAAGAGGAAGAAGAGCAGCACGAGGACTCACGGGAGGAAGAACGTCAAGAGACAGTTTCTATACCCCTCACCCTTGTGTCTGATCTTAGACTGATGCTAAACGACTACTATCGTCGCTTCCCAGAGGCGAATTCATCGCAACCAGTTACGCACACGCCTCCCACGCAGACACCTAAAAAAGCGCCTGCCCCTCAAGATCAAGGGGTTAAATCTCCGCAGGTGGTTACTATTAGGGACGACCTAACGGACTCCGATGACGATGAAGAGCCCGAAGACGGAGAGCTAGTTCATGATGCCTCGGGGAAGGAATGGGACGAATACGTTTTGCCTTCGGCTGCATCACCTGAACCACTCAAATCTACCTCCCCTCCTCAAGACATCGGAGGCTTCCATGATATCATGGAAAGGGCGGCCAAGAGATTCAGTCTGGATGTGGACGTACAAGAGACGGATTGTTTCTTGTACGATTTCAAGGATGATAACAAAAAGTCCCTTCGCTCAATCCCTATTATCCCGCATTTATGGGAGGAGGGCCTCAAGATTCTAAAAACACCAGCTTCTATAGCGGTTTCGGTTCCACGGATTGAAAAGAAATACAGGGCTCCAGAATCTTCGGCAGCCTGCCTCATTGGTCATCCCAGGCCGGAATCGGTTGTGACACAGGCGGCGCAAAGAAATTCTAAAAACCCGGTGGCTACTTCACTAGTGCCACCAGACAAGGAAGGGAGGAGAATGGATGGTGCAGGTAAGAGGTTTGCGGTCATGGCAGCCTCTACCATTAAAGCGGCAAATGCGATGGCTCTGCTCGGCCGTTACAACAGGCAGATATGGTCAGATCTGGCTCCCATCCTGTCAGCGCTGCCGGAGGATCGAAAGGAAGAAGCGGCAGCCCTTCTTAAAGAAGGAGCAAAATCGGCGGCTGAGTCTATAGACATCGCCATGGATGTTTCGTCTTTGGCCTTCAGACAAATGGCCGGGGCGGTCTCGCTTCGCAGACAGGGCTGGCTCAAGGCGACTTCTTTTCGGCCAGAAGTGCAGGCGAAAATTGTCGATATGCCCTTCGACGGTGAAAACCTGTTTGGGAAACATATCGATGAGGCATTGCAAGGCATAAAGTCGGACACGGATACGGCTAGAGCGCTGGGATCTCTTCAGCAGGGAAAGTTTCAGTCCTTTCAAAAGAGGGGTGCAAGAGGACAATTCAATCAAAGATCCTCTTTTCAATCCAACCGATATCAACCGTACAGTCAGCAGGGATATCGTCAGTTTAACACCAACAACCAGTACAGATCCTCTAACTCCTCTTACCAACAACAGTCCAGAGGTAAATCCAACGCCAGGGGGAAAAATCAGCAGTCTAATAGACGTCAATGATTTCAGGCAGGCGCTCCCCACACAACAGATCCCGGACAACGACCACTATCTGTCTCAATACTACACCACCTGGATGTCCATAACATCGGACAAATGGGTCCTGGATGTCATAAGCAAGGGCCACACACTGGAATTTGTGGAGATACCACCGGACCACCCTCCAGTACTCAGGCTCAACCACCATCGCACAGAAATGCAGAAGGAAGTTCTCTCGCTTCTACAGAAGGGAGCCATAGAGGAAGTACCACAGCATCTCAGAGGGAGAGGCTTCTATTCACATTTCTTCCTCATCAAAAAGAAACAGACCCAGAAATGGAGACAGGTATTGGACCTGAGGGATCTCAATCACTACATAAAAAAGATACCCTTCAGAATGTTGTCGTTGCAAGAGATCTTACTCATGTTAAAGGACAGAGACTACTTGGCGTCCTTGGATCTCATGGATGCGTACTTCCATATTCCCATCCATCGGAAGCACAGGAAGTATTTGAGGTTTGCTGTGGAGAGTCGCCACTTCCAGTTCAAAGTCCTGCCATTCGGACTCAAATCAGCCCCGAGGGTATTCACCAAATGCATGGCCCCGGTGGCGGCCCACTTACGACTGCAAGGGCATTACATTTACCCATACCTGGACGACTGGCTGGTGACGGGTCCATCTTTCAGGGACGCAGCAGAAGCTCTACAGAGCTGCATCCGATTGTTTCAGCGATTAGGTCTGAGAACCAACTTAGAGAAGTCCTCGCTGACTCCGGCACAGGGCATTCAGTTCCTAGGGGCATGGATATGCACCAGAGCAGGAAAAGCCTACCCTTCCGAAGATCGGATGAGAAAGATCAGAGGGCTGACGGCTTCTCTTCAAGCAAAAAAGTCCACTTCCGTGAGGATTTACAAGTCCATGTTGGGGATGATGTCATCCTGCATCCCATTGGTACCAAACTGTCGTCTGCGAATGAGACCTTTGCAGGAACAACTCGACGAACAGTGGGTACAGGCCAGTGGAACCTTCGAGGATCGCATTACCATCACGACCCGTATGAAGGTGGCCATGTCATGGTGGAAGATCCTAAAAAACCTGAACCAGGGACTGAGCTTCATTCATCGAGATCACGACTTCGTGATGACGACGGACGCTTTGCTGAAAGGATGGGGCGCGCATCTTCAAGAGCTGGAAATTCAGGGCCTTTGGTCAGATTGGGAAGCTCAGCTTCACATAAACATGTTGGAGCTCAAGGCGGTGTTCCTAGGGCTTCAAGCATTCCTTCCAAGAATACGTCACTCGTCAGTACTTATCCAAACGGACAGCACCACGACCATGTTTTACCTGCTGAAACAGGGCGGGACGAGATCCAAACAGCTGTCGACACTGGCGCAAAGGATCTGGAAATGGCTCATAACCAACGAAATCTCGATCCAAGTTCAGCATATACAGGGAGTCCTCAACACTCGGGCGGACGCCCTGAGCCGCACTCCCAATGCGACACACGAATGGGAACTACACGACACTCAGATTCGCATTCTGTTCCAAAGGTGGGGCACTCCCACATTAGATTTGTTCGCGACTCAAAGCAATTCAAAGTGCACTCACTTTGCGTCAAGGTACCGTCAACAGGGATCCATAGGAAATGCATTCCTCATGGACTGGACAGGAAGGTTTGCATTCGCGTTCCCTCCGTTCCCGTTGATACCGCGCATCCTGCGCAAGATGAGACTGGAACCGTGCCGGATCATAATGATTGCACCAGCCTGGCCAAGACAGGCGTGGTTTTCAGACCTCCTTCAATTGTCGCGGGGCGACAAGATCCAGCTCCCGACATTTCAAGACCTCATCTCCATGGAGAACGGGCAGATTCTGCATCCGGACCTACGCTCTCTAAAGTTGTCCGCATGGAACCTCACGAGCGTGAATTTCAGAATCTAGATATTTCGCAAGAGTGCAGGCATATTCTCTCACAAGCGAGAGCTGTATCAACGAACAAAACATATACTGCAAAATGGACCCGTTTCTGCCACTGGTGCAACACACAAAACTTGCATCCTTTTGAGGTTCAGCCTGAAGGTATCCTACCTTACCTGCTTTTACTATCAAAGTCAGGCCTGTTGCATGCTTCAGTCAAAGTGCACTTAGCAGCAATATCACGATTCAGGCGAAAGCCAAACGAACCATCTCTCTGGTCATCCAGAGTAATAAAGGAATTTATCAAAGGACTCTTTAGAGTCTTCCCACCCATCCAACGACCACCTGTGCCGTGGCACCTCAATACAGTTCTATCGCAGCTTATGAGGCCACCCTTTGAGCCCATACATAAGACAGACTTGCAGTTCCTGTCATGGAAAACAGCCCTCCTCCTCGCCTTAACATCTGCAAGGAGGGTTAGCGAAATACAGGCCTTTTCAGTGGAGGAACCCTTCTTACAATTTCGTCAGGACAGGGTTATACTGAGAACTAATCCTACCTTTATTCCCAAGGTGGCGACGTCTTTTCACCTCAACGAACCCATTATTTTACCTACTTTCTTCAGCAAGCCTTCCTCGGAAGCGGAAAGAGCCTTACACTCTCTAGACATTTCTAGATGTCTAAAGTTCTACATTGAAAGGACAAAACCGTTCCGCAAGTCCAAGCAATTATTCATTGCATTTGAAGGGCAGAGAAAAGGTCTTCCATTGTCAAGACTGAGTATTGCTAGATGGATATCCTCAGCTATCCTGAAATGTCACGACAAAGCGGGGAAGCCGCTATGTTCTAAAGTGCATGCACATTCAACGAGGAAGATGGCAACTTCGATGGCCTTGTTCGCAGGAGTGGCACTGCCAGACATCTGCAGAGCAGCCATGTGGAAGAGTGTGCATTCATTTACAAGACACTACTGTCTAGACACTGCGTGGAAGGAGGACACGGCAGTGGGACAGGCTTGTCTGAAGCGTCTATTCCAGTAAGGTATGGCCTAATGGCATATTGTTTTTTGCTATACAGTGCTTTGATGTGTACTTACATGCATTTATGGTATTGCTGATGTTTTTTCCTAGCTACTATTATGTCATTGCTTTGCGGCAGAGCTTCCTTCTAGGTTCTGTCCTGGAAACGCTACAAGTATGGTGAGCACTGCTTACTACTCTGATACAAGCATGTGAATCTATGAAAGATGTAATACTGGAGAAGGAATTAGTTACTTACCTGTACACTATAGTTCTCCAGTATTATCTTTCATAGATTCACATGCGCCCGCCCGCCTCCCCGTTTCTCAGGCAGATCTTGTTCTCGGAATTTATCCTTGTCTCTCACTCGGGGACGGAAATCTGAGGCAGGAAGCTGCTGCTGGGGAGTGTGAGGGCAGGGCAGCAATTCTGATTGGCTGGCTTTTGGACCAAAACAAAGAAATGGTCTGGTTACCAAATAATACAGCCCCTATGGGGATTTTCTATGCAGTTTTTCTTCTCTATGATACTGCTTGGTCATTCTGTTACCGTGAGACTCCCACCATGACGACGGGGAAGATACAAGCATGTGAATCTATGAAAGATAATACTGGAGAACTATAGTGTACAGGTAAGTAACTAATTCCTTACTGGGCAGCACAATTAAAATAATTAACCAATGGATACATCTTCCACAATCGGAACCGGCATTGATGGCGGACAGGGAGCAGTTGGGAGTGTCTGGGGTATACCAAGGGTTTCGACCGTTGAGACGCTATAGGCATATCGACGATTGGGGATATGTGGGAGAAAGGAGAAGTAATCTCAATTGATATGCTACGACAACAATACGACCTAACCCCCACTGAACAGTTTAGATACGTCACACATTAATGACAGAGATACCACCTGGCAGGGAAGTCCCGGAGGCGTCTCCTCTAGAAGACAGACTACTGACTTACTACATGCCAAAGAGGGCAACCTCCCTAATTTATCGTGAATTAGTAAATAATTTACCTGACCCAATGGAAAGCCTACGGGAAAAATGGTCTCCGGACTGTGGGGAGCTTGATGAATCGGAATGGCAGGAGGGACTGGCATCCCCAAAGGAAGTGGGCATTCCCTACCGTCTCCGTTTGGTGCAATTGCGCATATTACACCGCTCATACTACACTAGAAGCACTCTGCACAAAATAAGACGAATTGATCATGCCTACTGCCTGAGAGGGTGTGGTGAGGAAGGGACCTTTTATCACATCATATGGGATTGCCCCAGAATAGCTGAATATTGGGCACAGGTATTAAGGACCATGTCCCAATAAGAGGGAGTCTCCCTGCTACCGGAACCCAGGCGTTGTCTTCTAAATATATGGGAACCCAACGATCTCACGCGATCAGGACAGAAATGGGCGATGGTGGCCAAAAGAAACATAGCCCAGAGATGGGGTAGAGCGGAGAAACCTACCTTAGCAGCATGGAGGGGGGATATGGATGCGGCCATGATAATGGAAAGGACGGTGTTTAGCAGCAGGGGTTGCCCCAAAAAATGGAAGACAATTTGGGGGGCGTGGAATGCTTACAGAGGAAATATCTGAGAACCACCACCAGATAATGAGGATGATAGTACAGATTTGGACTAGATCCATGAGCATACGAAAAGCTGTAAAATGTCTGACCTTAACTGTTGGAATAATGTATATTGGTGACTCTCTCATACTTGTAACTGTTTATGATAAAAAGACATTGTGCAAACTTTGTCTAAATTATGAAAATATGCGTTGCAAGATTCAAGAAAAACGAATAAAAATAAATATTTTTTTTTAAATGCATTTGTGACATTTTTACCTGGCTGCAAAAATTAATAACTGAAAGTAATTACCTAATTCTGAAGATCTTGGTGTGTAAAATAATATAACAATCATGGTTATTTTTCTAAATTGGTCTTAAGTTTCTTCTTGAGTGTGTGTCTACTTTATTGACTCTGTGTGTACAAGAAACGCTTTACACTATGCTCTGATGAGCCTAAACTGCTCGCACACACTACCAAAAAAAAAGAGCATTTGGGAATATTAATTTAAGCCCTGAAAGCTAATAAGGTTTGTCTGGACTTTCTATATATTGTACCTCTTTTTGGTACACTGCATTAAAAGCCAGCTTTCTACAAGGGCGTCAACATGCCCCCCACTGTTGCTCTCCATCATAGCCAAATTGATCATGATAAAACCCGAATTTCCTTGTCCATTGGCGATGCTGCAGCAAATTTAGAGCTTTTTGAGACCATACAGCATCTCTTAGGCACCTTATCGGCTCCTTTTTATTGTGCCTCTGGACCCCAAGGATCAGCAAGGGCCTTCAAGCAGGTCCACCCTCAGCACTGTCTGTGATGTCTGAACCCAGTTTTGGTTTTGCACTGACTCCGATGCAGCTCCACTCTTTGCCAATTGTGCTCTCAAGACCAAATTTCCCTTGACTGAGGCTGCTTTCCAGTCCTACTGGGTGTGAGAAACTGACTCTATATACACTCTCTCAAAATGAGGTATAGTCTGTATAGAGTCCAGAGGTAGGCAGAGGTTAAAGTTAGATAGAACCTTATTCTCTAATTGTGGTAGCTTGGTCGAGCAGTAAGGCAATATCAGAGGACAGTGTTAAGCATTTGATGTACACACTCAGTCAGCAAATGAGTTCACACACTCAATAACTGAACTCTAGGCCAATGGATTTTGTAAAAAAAATATACTGTTTTATTTTTTGAACCGAGCAAGCCTGGCACAGGTAAGCATTAAATACTTTTCAGTAATACGTTACTTGATTGAATACAGTTCGAAAATGCAGTAGAAATTGTACTTGCTTTGATTTACAGTTAATGTAGTAGATTGCAACACTCAGCAAATTCAGCACATTGAAATGTATAGGCTTTTTCAACAAATAGCAGGTAATTTACTTTTACGTTACTTTTTCGAACTCGGTGCTGGATGCCTAGATTCAGTACTGGGACATGTCCTGCAAACAGGTGAGAAATCACGTTTTGGTTATTGGTACGATTTTTAAAGAATAGCTTTAGTTTTCAAAACTCCACACTTGGTCGTTTTTTGGAAGGAAAATTGCCAATGTTATCCTGTTGAGGAAAATCAGGTTATTGGTTTGCAGGTAAGTAATCGACTGTGGAAGTTAAGGTTCTTGGATTAGACTCAGGGTCTCCCAGGGTCAGTGATGCACTGTTGTTGCACCCTCAGTGTCACTAGGGCGGCCGGATGCTGAGTGTTGAGGCCCAATGTTATCCTAAGGAGGATAGGGGGGCTCCGGTTGGTGGCTGCTAGCAAGCAGGCCATGGGGTTGTGGGAGCAAAGCTCCTAGGGTTTAGCTTAGGGCAAGTTGGGGACCAAAGTAGCACCAAAGGTGCACCCTCAACGGCACTAGGGCGGTCGGTGCAGGGTGCTGTTTTCAGGTCGGTGCCCTGTTGTTTCCAATGAGAACCTCCGGTACAAAGAAACACTGCAGGCTCGGGGATGAGGATCTTCTGGGTGTGACCACCACATCGAGGGGTACGTTGGGATGTTGTGGCATGTTTAGGCACTGTCGGTTTGGGCCCACAAGGCCATGGGGCCTAGGGTGCAGGGGTGCCATGGGACGTCGGATTTTCTAACCAGCTCTGGTCGCGGTTGGGGGGATCCTCCGGTTTGAGGCTGCAGGCGTCGTCTCGAGGCTTGAGGCAGGTCAGGAGCCGCTGGATTTCGAGTCAGGATCGCCGGGGGGACCTCCTCGTGGTGTTTTTCCACTCTAGCTCGGGGCGGGTGCAGAGTGGGCTGGATTTGCGGTGTCCGGCCGGAGCCAGAAGCTGCAGTTTGAACAAGTCCGGTGAAGACAGGCAGGTCCTCCGGGGTTTTCGAGGTTGCTGGCTGCAGGACACACCGGGATTTTTGCAGGAGCAGGTTCGAGGGGAGAAAGCCCTTTAGGGCTGGGGCCTAGTCAGTGGGCGTCGTCCGGTTGTTAGCTCTGCACAGCACTTTGGTCCTTCTTCTTGTCTTCTTTTCTTGTTGCTGGATCTGAGGAAGCAAGGTTTAGGGTGCCCCCTAAATTCTAAATTCAGGGGCGTTACAGGTAGGTAAAGGGCTGGGACCAATAGGTCCCTTCCCTGGATTGGGTACACCCCTTATTCTGCCACTCTCCAGGTGGCTGGGTCCCCCCATCCTCATGATGGTGGGGACTGGAGGTTGTGCTTCACCTCGCCTCCCCCACCTGAGGGCTGCAGTAGGCAGAGGTGGGCACACCTCTCTTCCTCACTTGTTTTTCCCGCTGGATCTCCTGCCCAAAGTGGGGGGTAGAACCAGTGGGGACCAGTTTCTGAAAGCAGTAAATGGTGGCATGCCTTTGAAGCTTCTCCTTCCTGAACTCTGCCCATCCTGGCGGCGGGGGCTTGGGACCTCGTCCCAGGATGTGCATTGTTTCAGGCCCCGAGAGCAGCAGCTCTCAACCCAGGGGTCCAGAAACATGTCTGGTGTTGGCAGCCTAAGCAGCCACTCAGTCAGGTCACTAGAAGCTGGTAGAGTTTCAGGGGGCATCTCTAAGATGCCCTCTATTGCGCATTTTACATTAAACCCCACACTGGCCATCAGTGTGGGTTTAATGTGCTGAGAAGGGTGATAGCAAACTTCCCAGTTTTCAGTGTAGCCATTATGGTGCTGTGGAGTTCGTGATGACAAACTCCCAGCACCATGGGGGCGCTAGGTGGCGCGCAAACGGAATGACCGCCGAGAGGTGAGGCTCCCGTTGACCGGCTCAGTTATCCTGTATTTATCCTGAATTCTGCCTGAAAGATAAGCCCTGACCTGTGGGAGACGAAAGCTAAATGCCCTGCGCTACTAGCGGTGTGGCGATCCTGACCGCGGACGGCGCCGCTGCTCTCTGCAGCGTGAGGTACCTTGCGGGAGCGCTGTCATCGGTGCGCGCCTGCAGCTGCGGGTCAGGGAGACCATCTAGGCGAGTCCCCGGCTGGCCACGAGGTATGTGGGCCTGAGGTGGCTTACAACAGAGTAGTGCGAGTGACGGCCAGTGCAATATAACGCGATCAGAGGGGACTGCCTTCAGACGCTTTTTGAATAAATACTCCGCCATAGTGTTTGATCAGCAGATGTCCCTGCATCCCTGTGGAGCTTGGTCGGGACCTTCGCTGCGGAGTTATAAACGGCCATCTTGTTGCGGATAGTGGAAAGCGGCGGAGGACGTGGATGCCCGCCACCGCCTGTAACGTATGGTGAGACTATTGGAAGGGATCCTTGGAGGGGAGCGGTTTGCCGGGGGGTGCTGCTAACACTTTGAGAGGCGTAGCGGGGTGAACGCCGTGCCAGACTGGGAGATGGTGGTATTGAGGCAGTTGGCGGGCCGCCATTTTGTCCCCTATTGAACTCCGGCGCAGTGTTTGGGCAGCGACGACTGCAGCGTCAAGAGCTCTATGGACCCTGCTTTTTTCCTGCTGCTGGGAATACAGTTGCGGATGACTGCTGATGATTAGGGCACCCTGTTGGAAACTGTGCTAAGTGGTGTGTTGCGCTATCTGTAAGCTGCCTGGGGAGGTGCTGACAGAGACAGCCTTGTCTATAGGCAGTCTCGTTGGGACTGTGCGAGCTGAAGAACTGCCTGGAGGTGGGTATCATGCGCGATAAGAGCTATTGTGGCATGGAAAGCCCAGAGGAGTTTTAATTCAGTTCTGGTTAAGAGCGCTGCGGCTGGTAGAGGTTCCTGTCAACACGCATTTTACACAGTGATTCTTGCACTTGGAGGGTGGATGTGGTTGGTGAGCGCGACCTTAGTGTTGTGATGGGCAGGACTGAACGAGAATCACTGCAAGCCCTGTATTTGATGGCAGACCCTGCAGCTGCTGGCGCTCGGTGACCTGGAGCGCTTGCTGACGCCACTCAATACATCCTCGCTGTGGCGCTGCTGTAAACTGAAAATCGCCCATTTGTGATTGCATTGAACATTGACGCTGAGTGCGGCTGAGGTCGTGGGCATTTGGATACAGCTGTGACATACTATTGGTGGCGTGAATGAGTGCCGGGATGGGGCGTCCAGATACGCACCAGCCAAAGCTCACATTCGAGAATGAAAAAAAACCCAAACAGCAGCACACTGAGAAAAGTGCTGGGGCGGAAGACCCTCAGCAGGACTCCACAATCACGGCAAATGACGACCTGCGATCTATTCTTGCGGAAGTTCGGCAGGGATTTGCCACTATGGCTAAAAAAATAGACAGTGTCCACAAGGATGGATGCCATAGTGCGTACCATTGAGGGGCATAAGACTCGGATTAAGGAGGTGGAACACGGCGTCTCTGAAATTGAGGACACCACTAACAAGCTCAAGAAAGCATTGTCGCAGATGGATCGGCTGCTCAAAATTATAGCGGACAAAAATGAGGATATTGAAGCTAGAAGTCGCAGGAACAATATTCAGGTCCTTGGGCTTCTGGAGAGTACTAGCACAGGCCGAATAGAGGAATATATTGAAAAGTTGCTTAGAGTGGTGGTTGGCACTGAACTGTTGTCATCACAGTTTGTGGTGGAGAGAGCTCATAGGTCGCTGGGACAGCGCCCTCCGCCGGGCAGTCCCCCCAGGCCTATCATAGCCCGCCTCTTGAATTACCGGGACAGGGATGTGGCCCTACGGATTGCTCGGGAGAAAAAGCAACTGACCTACGACGGCTTGACATTTACAATGTACCCGGACTTCACGACCCAAGTTCAGGAGGCGCGCCGCAAATTTCTGGGGGTGAAACAAAAACTCAGAAAGGCTCAGATAGACTATGCTCTACTTTATCCTGCCGACTCCGTGTTACCCCTCACTCACACTTTTTCATCAATCCGCAACAAGTAGAGGATTATTTGAAGCAGCTCAGAAAGCATAACCGACCGCAGCGAGATCAGGAAGATTCACAAGGATCGATATCCCCAGAAGGAGATTGAGCATGCTGGATTATGGTGGGATGTTACATACTGTACTGTTTATGGTGTTAATGCGGTTGAAAATGAGAAAATGTGCCTAATTCATTCTCGTTCTTTTTTCTTTGATTAAGTCTCCAATGATTGTTAGCATATGTAGAAGGCAGGATGGATATTTGAACTGTCGGTCACCCTCGGGCTAGACACTGCAAAGCTCATGTGGTCAGCGTGCGGCGGGGTCTGGTATGAGGGATTGCTGTGCTACCTAGTTATGCTTCCCACTAGGGAATACCCCATTATAATTATAATGTTATGGGTTCTTTGTGCTCCAGTTTCCTGTTTATGGGGAGAAGGTATATGTTCGTTTGGCTCACTCAAGACAGAGTTTGGTACAGGGAGGATGCACTGTTATTTTTTGTTGTTGGGATGGAGGGGGGTGGGACCACTAGATTCTGGCATGATTGGGATGCTTCAGTGGGTGGGGGGAGGCTAGGTTATTGGACTTCGCAGCATCGATGACATTGTTTGGAATTTTACACATGTGACAGGAGACATACATTTTGATGGGACGTTGAATTGTCTTATAGGGACGCAGAACTGTACTGATTGTAGCTGGCAAAATGTCTGGGAACGGGGATGAAGTAAAAATGCGGGTTTTATCCTGGAATGTGAGAGGGCTGAATGATGCCAGGAAATGTAGACTGGTTTTAGCCTACTTGGATCGACTACAGGTAGCGCTATTACAAGAGGCACATATTCATCCTCACTCATGTAATACCTTTGCTGTTAGGTGGGCCAGTGTTAGGACCTTCTCTTCGTATTCCTCGTATGCACGGGGACAGCCATCTTGATTAAAAATAGAGTCCCTTTTGCGCATGCACGTACACTGGCGGATCTTCAGGAGGGATATGTGATTGTCTAGGGCCGGCTAGGTAGAGATTCTGTAACAATTGCAAACTGCTACGCACCTAGCATGGATACACCTGAATTCTTCACGACATTATGGGGAAAGATATTGGATATAGGATCGACACACATCTTGTGGGGGGGTGATTTTAATGTGGCGCTGGTCCCGGCTCTGAATAGGGCTGGAACGGCGATACATTACAATACTAGGTCTTGCGAGGCGATAACTGGCATTGTGGAAGAGGGAGGACTAGTGGATGGCTGGCGACACTTGCACCCAACACATAGAGAAGGGACACATTTTACATCACACAGGGACGTGGGCGAGGCTGGACTATTGCCTACTTTCTAAGGGACTGAGCTTAGGGTTGCAAGAGGTTAAACATCTCGCTAGAACATATTCCGATCACTGTCCTGTTTGGGTTACACTCGAGATTCCTGGCTATGGTAGACCCAGGCCGACATGGGGCCTCCAAACGACTGCACTACTGGAAGTGGTGTTAGGGACCGTGCTGGAGGAGAAAAATACGAGATTTCTTCCTACGTAATAAGGGGTTCGTGGACAGTGTAGCAGTCATTTGGGAGGGTTTCAATGTCACAATGAGAGGGCACTGCATTTCCAAAAGTAATGGGGTACTGAGGGATATTCAGCGTACACTGACCCAGATAGAGAAAGACCTGAAAAGACTAGAGGAACGGTTACAGATGCGGGACACTGGAAAAGTACAGGAGGAGATTTGATCCAAAATATCTGCCTATGAAGAAGAGGCTGCCAGGGAAGCCCGCTTCAGGGGGCGTTGCTGGGTGGCGCGCCGCTACGGGGAGGGGGAATGCCCAGACAAGGCACTAGCTGAGATTACACGCAATCCACGTTTCAATACTAGCATACTCGAAATTGAGACCTCAGAGGGAGAGCTTTGTCAAGACACAGTGGGCATTCTTGATGCTTTCACTTCCCGTTACAAGGCATTATACACTACTCGGCGACATGGGGAGGTTGACCTTGAGGGGATGTAGCCATATGTTGGCTTAGCGATGTTCACAGAAAGTTCCTCTGTGCTCCCTTCGAGCTTGATGAAATTAGGGACGCCATTATGTCGTTAAAAAATGGTAAGGCGACAGGCCTAGATGACCTGCCGGCTGCATTCTACAAATGTTATATAGATATTATGGCACCAGTTCTACGGGAAGTGTTTGAGGAATCGATGGCTGACGGGATCCTCCCCTCCACGATGCGTGAAGTAGTCCTCACATCTTTGCTCAAGCCTGGCAAATCTCCCCAACATTGCGATTCCTATAGGCCGCTTTCACTTATTAACTGCGATACTAAGATTCATGCGAAGGTTTTGGCGACACGTCTGACATTGCTTATGAATGTGATCATTCTCCCTGACCCGTCTGGGTTTGTTCCCGGCAGGGCCACCTCACACAATTTACGAACCCTTTTCTCACTGATACAGACAGTAGCACCGGATTTTGATTTGGCGGCTGTCTTTCTGGATGCCTCTAAGGCATTTGATTCCGTGGAGTGGAGTTATGTATTTAAGGTCCTCCAGAGGATGGGGTTCCCAAATCTATATATTTCCTGGATGCAGCTGTTATACAATCAACCCTCGGCCAGGGTATTAATAATGGACATCTGTCCACGGGTATTTCCATATCGCGGGGCACCCGCCAAGGGTGTACGCTATCCCCGTTGCTTTTTGCCTTGGCTGTTGAACCCTTGGCTTCCAGACTCCGACAACTCCATCGTGAAAAGGCCTTTCAGTGCTTTCAGCGTCGGGTACTGATTTCTGTGTACGCTGACGATATTACTCTGTATATCAGAGATCCTTGGCAAAATCTTAATCCCTTGCTGAGAGAATTCCTGGTGTTTGGACAGCTGTCGGGCATTAATATCAATTTGGGCAAGTCTCAATTCTTTCCCCTGACGATTGCTGTGGCGCAATTCCCCTTAGATTTTCCCCTGGAATGTTTTGCCTCTGACCTTAAGTACTTGGGCATTCAGGTGTCCCGGTATAGGGAGGAAACACTCCGCTTGAATTATGGTATGGCGATCATGAAATTGGCGGCTAACGTGTCACGCTGGATCTCCTTACCTATATCCTTGGCTGGACGTGCATCCCTGATAAAGATGGTGGTGCTCCCACAGTTCTTATATCTATTTCTCAACATCCCTTAATACCCTGTTGCTTTCTTCTTCAGATCTCTGTGCAGAGTTAATACGTTTATTATGGGGAGGTAAACAACCACGCCTCTCATGGGCGGTCCTGACGCAGCCATACTCTAAAGGGGATTCGACATCCCTGATTTTGAGGCCTACTATATTAGTGCGCAGACGCACTATGCATATCATTGAATGGTACCCACGCCGTTTATGCCTCAGCTGGCAGTAGATTGGTTGACGCACCCTCTCCCGTTAAATGGTCTTCTACATGGACCTGTAAATGTTTTGGAGCCACCATTTACTACTGTGGTGTGTACGGTGGATGCCTGGAGACGTATGGCCAACATGCTACAATCTCAGTTCTTATATTCACCACAACTCCCACTCACGTATCATCCTAAAATGGTAATACTCCAAGAAAAGGGATTCTGGGCCTTATGCAGGCGTGGACATGTCACCACATGGGGGGATTTATTCGGTGATGGAAAGTTTCTTACTATGGAACACTTATTTCAGGACATACGCCCTATACCTACGGAGGTTTTCCTATATATACGACTGCGCCAGGGAATGAGGATGGTGCTTCAGGATTTTCCTGACGAACCAGAAGTTTTTGCTCCCCTGCATTTCCTTCTCTGCTCCTCTGACGGAAAACATTTGGTCTCGGGAGTGTATAGTAGCATGAGGGCTCAGCGGAGTGGGGTGGTAAGCTCTGCTCGTAGGCACTGGAGTGTAGACATGGGACAAGAACTCACTGATGAACAGGGGCAATATTGCTGTGATGTTACGGGTTCTGTATCGGCTAGCTGTAGATTTAAGATTATACATCACCTAGGCACAACAGAAACTCTTGGATATTTTATTGTTATTGGCAAAGCGCAGAGTGGCATGCCGTTGGGGGAGGGGAAGGGCCCCCAAATTCAAGGAATGGATGCAAGATGTCCTATATTGTCAGGAAAAAACTTCAATACATGTTGAATTGATGCCGCTGGCCTCTAGACCTAAGGACATATGGGGACCAGTGCAAGCTTATCTCCTGAGTGGTACTAGGGAGGGATCTGACTCATTCATGGTATCTGGAGAGTGATAGCGAGATAAACGACTGTGTATATGAAAGTGCCCTTTTAGACACCAGTCCTTTATATGTTAACAATCATACCTGTGTCCTTAGAGAGAAGTCAGTCTATTTTGTTGATTGTTGATAAATGTTGCACAGAAGGGATGAGTTCATGTGCCTCTGTACCTGGGTGTAGGATTTTACGGAATGGCTCTGTATTTCAGTATACCGATTGCTAAATCTAGGCCCAGGCATGAATATGTCTAGTTGCTTCCTATAACTTGAACATTCTGTGGGAGTCACAGAGAACAGTAAAGTCTTGTCATGATTTTATGTTGCTATGTATGTCACGATGTACGCATTTGTACTGTTGTTTCTTTTTTTTATACATGATAAATTATAAATAAAGTTTTAAAAAAACAACAAAAAAACTCCCAGCACCATATACTCTTAATGGCAGCACTGCACTTACAGTGCCGAGGAATGGACCTGGGTACAGTAGGGGTACAGGGCTCATGCACCTGTACCCTCACCACTGCCATAGGTCACCCAGTTAGAGGGCTGACTGATGTATGCCAGGGCAGTGGTTTGTGGGCATGGCACACAGGGATGTGTGCCATGGCGATTCTTCACTTTGTTCTGCACCAAGACATGCAGCCTGCCAAGGCAGTATTTGAGTGTCAGGGTACAGGACCTATAAAGGTGGCACAATAAGTGATGCAGCCCTTAGAGGCCTTCTCTGGTCACAGTGCCCTGGGTACCTGTGGTACCATTTACCAGGGGCTATGTGGCCAGAGATGCCAATTAGGTTTAGGCTTTAATGCAGTTTAGGGAAGGAACATATGCCCTGGGTACCTGATTAGCAGGAGCCCAGGGCACACTCAGTCAAAGAGCATCAGCAATTCAGCAAAAAGTGGGGGCATACCATGCAAGAAAGAGGGCACTTTCTCGCACTGGGGCACAATCTTCCGACCACCACTCTGATTTGTACCTTATCCTAGCCATGTGGCACAGCCCCGGATTTGCACAACATCTTTGACAAACTTGAAAAATGACAATTTTGTTGAAGGGGATGAATTTGCTCCTCAATTTAATTAGTTCAGTTGGTATGAGGCATCACAGGATTGCAGTTGCCTTAACACTTCCTCATACACTGGCCTTGTCTCGTCTCCTGGCCCTGCGAAAGAAGAAAGCGCCTCCTTCGCTGTTGTGATGCTGAGGGTGGCGAAAAAGCTTGATTTACAATTAAAATGGAGCTAAAGGCTATTGTCCTCACAAAGGTCCTTAACCTAGTCAAACACATACAGACCTCTGCTGTCCTTCAATGAAGCCCACACAGATACTGTTCTGAGCCTTAGGGCTAAGTCATGCTCCGGACTGCCGATAAATAATCAAATTACTTGTCACCATATAACAGCACCTGGAGATCCTGAATTTCTCACGCAGCACCGGATGACCCTGAATTTCTCACACACCACCCTGCTCCTGAGAGCTTGGTGGTATAGGCGTCTACAAGTAAAGTGAATCTTAATGACTTTTCCAGCCCCCTTTGTTCATGAAACCAAGCAATTGAAACTTTTGGCAAGCACATGTTCTCATCTACAACTCTTGCTCTCTGCTCTGTCAAAAACATCTGTCTCCTACGGTGTTACTCCTAAACTCTGTTGGTCACAGTGGCCCAACGTCTTCCGGCAGGTGTGGATGACCTTCTGCCACACATGACCCAAGCTATCTAGGACAGGTGTGAAATGGCAGTTTGTCATCCGCTTTGGCCTGGATGTTTTTCCTAGGTCGGGTGATTGGCACAAGCATGGCGTTTCGACGCTTTGCATGGATGGTGCCTACGGGGTCCTCTGAGGATTACTAGAACCCTAAATGGACATGTCGTTCAATGGCTGCTACATTTTTGGGGAGAAAGTGAAGAACCGGGCCTTCTGGGCCTGGTGGCGCAGGGCACGCCTTAAATCTCCGAGTTCACCTGCCTTGTCGGACAGAGACACAAGACACTCTGTTAGGCGTAGAAAACCAGGTTCATTAGCTGCAGCTAAGCACAGTTGTCCCAGAAGTACAGAGTAGGTTCTTAGGAGACTGCCACTTTATTCCGTGGCGCACAATCTTTTATACTACGCATATTTACAACGTATACTCCCAATACATACAAGGCTAGCCAATAGGAAAAGTTGGAAAACAAGCTATCAAGTGTCCCAAATGCGCCCTTCTTTCAGACCCTGTGTGTCACCCCTCCCCACAAGTTAATCAGTGCTAGTGCCTACGATTCAATTTGCAGGTGGCAGGACGTATTTGTGTGCCTCAAAGGATAGTTGTGTAACAAGAGAATATAAGGAGAAAATAGCGAAGGCCAGTCGGATAAGATAAGGTAAGGAAAGAATAGGGAGAGTCAAACAGTCAGTCGAGACAGGGATCAATCAACCTAGACAGGGATCAATCAACCTAGACATGGATTAGTGGACTCTGCCAGACCCTGACATCGGTTTCGTAAACAAGGGCAGGGTGTTACTTTCTAACAGAAGAGACACGTAGCAGCTGGAAAGGGCAAAAAAACTCAGTTCGCCATGCTGCCTGAGTGAGGGCAACACAAAATGGCGACGGGACACAAAATGGCGGCCGAATACAGGACGAAGTCGAAAACCGAAGAACCTCAGACCCTCCTTTTGCCATTACTCAGGTAAAAACACAAAGGACTCAAGTTAGTCTGAGTTGATGTCAATGGCCATGAGGTTGTTGAGCTGTTGCTGCAACATCATTTTAATGTTCTAGGTTTTCTGTGACACAGGCCTTGGGACACACATGGTGGCACAAAGACCGCAGATGGCAGGGCCACACTGTAAACAAAGAAAATGACGGCCAAAACCATTCCAAGGAAGGTTAATACCTTCCATCCCCATGTGGACAGTAGTCCCCAAAACCATCCCATCCCAGACCAATCTCCTGTGTCCTGGTGTATCGACTCAGAAATTACGTGCAATTTAGAGATGGCTTGGTATACCGTAGGGGCATTATCAGGAATATAAATGCAGCAACTAGACCCGATACATTTACAGACTCCTCCGCGATCTGCAAGAACAATATCTAGAACCATCCGATTCTGCAAATTCATAAGGCGGTCCGCCTGAAGTTCGGCTGTTAGATTACTCAAGGCTCCAGAAGTCACATTTATGGTAGCCTCAACAACACAAACTAACTGTCTAATGTTTCTGCTATTGGCCATTGGGCCCCAGAAAGGAAGGAACCCTTTAAAAAAGTCCCCTCCCTCTTGTCCTGCTGTGTCTTTGGAATCGATAACCTCTCTGCCATATCTATTTCTGTGATGACCTGAAGGATCAGTGTATGTCGGAGGGAGAAGAAAAGCCACATAACACGTTCCTGAAAAGTAGGTGGGGAGCCACGTGTAGGCTCTGCCGTGGCAGACAAAGTATGTGCCCTGAGATGGCACTAACGGTGAGGAAATCTGGGATAAATAGATGTATGTATGGGAACAAACACTCTTTTCCTGTTGGTTTTTAATATTTTGACCATTTATCTGTAAACACAAATTGCCTCGATGAGGTATGGTCCAAATTGGTGGGGATCTCCTTTGCCTAGCCTTATCTGTGAGGCTAGTAACGTAACGAGTCACGTTCCAACCATCATACGCTCGTTTCTCATCAACAGGGATTTTGCCACTTTCGGCAACTTTAGCCATAGCCACTATTCCCTTTATCAAAGAACTATGACTAAAATCTGCTCCACCACCATATGAACCAACAAGAGGATGTCGAAGTTGATTCTGGTATGCATTGGAAAACATGGCCAAATAGGCCCAAGCGGAACCTTCGTAAGAAAACGGAAGGACTGAATATGGCATCCCTTTCTCTGTGTTATGGGGCATGAGTCCACAAACCCAACAGTCAGTAGTATTGACTGCCAGTTGACGCTGATGCAACAGCTGGATGAATGAATTGTTAAAGTATTCTGTTCTCCTAATTTGCTCGTGCTCTGGGAGTGTATGGAACTGATGCGGGGAGGCAGTAGTGGAAAAAGCAAAGAAACAGAAGTAGAAACAGGTGCTTGCTGCATAGTGTGAACAACCCAACCCACACAAGCCAATAAAATACATGAACATATTAAAATGCACAAGGTTACATGGACTAAACAACAGCTTCTTATATTTACTTTTCATTTCTTGCTTTTTATCATTTGTTTCCAATTTAATATCCATCCTCTAAAGCGTTGCTCATGGTAATCTTCCTAGATCACTTAGTTGTGATTATTAGCCGTCCTATGTCACTGCAAGTCCTGCAGACCTATTGCCACTACTTGGGTCACAGCCTAAGACTCCTACCGTGACCCTGCAACTTGATGGATAGTGAAAGAAATGTCTCTCAAAAGTGTAACCGGAAAAAGGAAAAGAAAAAAAGTTTTATTGTTCTTAATTAGTCTAGGTCTCAGGTTGTACCGTGTCTTGTCAGGTACCATTTGCTCTCAAAACAAAAAGTCTCTGAGTTTGTTGCGTTCAATCGCAGATGTGATGGTACAGCTTCTTGCAACACGTCGTCGTCCTCTTTTTCAGACCTCGTCTGATCCAGACGTGCACTACTGAAAGGTACCAACCGAGGGACCCTTTCGCCCTCACTATCACCTACACCCTTGCGGACCCACTGGTCAAAAGGCAAAGGCAAAGGTACCCTTTTGCAATGCACGCCATGGATCCAGTTCTTCTTTCCGACGACCTTTACCGCTGTACGTGTCACCAGAAGAATTTGCAGAGGCGGCCCCCAACGGGGTTCCAGATTTTTTTTGCTGAAAACTCTTCAGGCAGACCCAGTCTCCGGGTTGGATAGAGTGACCTGGGTCTGCAGAGGCCTCCGGCGAAGTGTTTTGAACCTGTTGGTGAAGAACACGCAATTTAGTGGTGAGGTCATGTAAGTAGTCAATCAACATAGGATACGGAATATCGGAGTACTTTTTAGGTCGAGGGACTCCCCAAACATTAGCTGGGCGCCCAAAAACAACCTCGTATAGGCTGAGTCCTAAGCGAGAGTGTACAGCTGTCCTCGTAGATAGGAGTTCCAAAGGTAAAGCATCGGGCCAAGCAAGACCCGTGCTGGCCTGAATCTTTGCCAGTTTGAGCTTGAGAGTGCCATTATAGCACTGTTCGAGGCATGTGGGCTGCTAAATTCACATCTAGTGCATAGATCGCCGCCTAGTGTTGGGTCCGGATGATTGCACCTTGTTGTCCTGGAAGAGTCTTCGAAGTATCACGAGATAGGTGGCTCCTCCCCTGGACTACAGTGCGCATGGGCATCGACTCCATCCCCAGATTGTTTTTTTCCGCCATTGGGTTCGGATGTGATTTCGACGTCTCCTGTTCGGAATCGATAAAACAACTTTATTTAGATACTCTCTCGTCGGTATTGGTCGCGTTCGGTCTCGTGTTCATTCCTACTCTTTGAGTGGGATTTCGTGTGAGTCGGTGACTCTACGATCATCGAGGCCCTGTCGACGCAGCAAGACCCCGGCGTTCATAAGATGGAACGGAGTCCGTTCAAGTACTGCCCCGTGTGTGGTTCAAAGTACCCACACATCGACGCGCACCCAGTGTGCAACAAGTGCCTGTCGCCGGACCATGACGAGGCCAACTGTATGGCCTGTTCCAGATTCAGGTCGAAGAAGACCATCAAGCTTCGGCGCGTGGCGCGCCTGGAGGCCCAGCGATCGGCTCCAGCGCCAGCGGACATCTTCGGCGACCCCGCGGAATATGAGCAGGAGCTTCACCTGCAGATTTCGCCGGCATCGGCGGAGGTCGAGACCGACTACGGAGAAGCGGTCGAGGACCACGACCTCGAGGAAGACATCGAGGAGGTAGGGGACAACGGAGAACCTTTTGGGGCCATGGAAGATAGCTCGGAGGATGAGCTATGCCCCGTCCCAACTTTTACAACAGCTCAGGTCACAGGATCGCCACACGGCCTTACCCACGATCATACGCCTCGATCCTCCGCCCCGCCTGTCGGCCCGGCTATGGACACCTCTGTGGAGCCGCCATTACCGAAAAAGAAACCGAAAGTGAAACCTTCGGGTTCGACCAAAACCAAGATGGACGCCACTCCATCGGCACCGAAGACGTCGGCCACGTCATCGACGCCGTCATCTTCAAAGGCGTCTGCTACGGCATCGACGCCATCTTCTTCGGATACCTCAAGGCCTAAAAAGACTGTTGATGCGGCTAAGGTTCCGAAGGTGGTTTAGCAGCCAAGCTCAAAGAAGGCCTCGGTGCCGCCTTAAGTCAAGCCCACCCCGTCGGCCGACAAACCGGTCGGCGAGGCCAAAAGGGGTGCCGTGCCGAAGCCAGGTGTCCCGGCACCAAAAGGAAAGTCGGTCGATCTGAAGACATCGACGGCGACGCATGGAGCCGTAGGCGGTGGCGAGAGCTCGGCCGACGGCGCATCGGCAGCTCCAGCGCCGAAGAAGGCGTCATCCACGCTCCAGTCTTCCCCAGGGGGTGGATCGAAATAGACAGTCGGATCAACGAAGCCGTCCGCTTCTTTTACGAAGCAGGTACAAGACTCCCTCAAGCGGATTCGGGACAAAGAATCCACATCGGGCCCGAAGACGCCCTCGGAGACTACTCCAGTTGCACCGAAGAAGCAAGCCTCGGTGCCGCTTCACTTTACCTTGCCACCGAAGGTGGTGCCAAAGGCTTTTGCACCTCGATCGGTGCCCAAGGACTCTGTCGAAGGGAGGCATACTCGACCAAGTGGTGGTTCTGATCGTCAGCCCTTGCTGGATGACGAGTCGGAACACTTTATCGATGCTGAGACTGGGAAACTGACCCTCAAGAAGAGAAAGATTACTTCACAGCCTCTGGAGCCGTTTGTAATCCCTCTAAAGAAGAAGAAGCCACTCCCAGGGTCCCTTCAACTGGTGGAGCCTATTTACCAACCAACCAGAAGTCCAACACCGTCACCTACTTGTTCAGAGAGTGGCGAGGGCGACCAGGAAGAACAGTATACCTTTCCTGCGAACACTGACCCTGATGAGCAACAGGACTCATGGTTGCCCTCAGGGGATCAAGGGGACCACCAGCCTATATCTGACCCGCAAGCCTATGGGCCTAAAACTTCTCCAACAGAAGATTCAACAGCATTCAATGCCTTAATCGAAAGGGCAGCTGCGAACCACAATGTAGAAATGCATGCTGACCTGGTAGAGGTGGACTTTCTATTCAACACTTTCTCTACTGCCGAAAAGACAGTAAAAACACTTCCTATGCTTAAAGGAATGATGAAACATGCCACTGACATTTTCAAGGACACTACTAGGGCGCGAGTGGTGAACCCTAGAATTGAGAAAAAGTACAGACCGGCGCCTGGGGACCCTACTTTCATTCGGGGCCAGTTGCCTCTGGACTCTTTGGTGGTCTCTAATGCACGCAAGAGGGCGAACTCTCAGTCAACGGGTGAAGCTCCTCCCCCGGACAAAGAGTCAAAAGTGCTGGAGGCGTCGGGGAAAAGGGTGGCAGCGCAGGCAGCCAATATATGGCGCATCTTGAACACACAAGCTCTGTTGGCCAGATACGACAGGGCACACTACGATACATTAGAGCAGCTTCTACAACACCTCCCTGATGAGTTTAAAGAGGGTGCAGAGATGCTCATCCAAGAGGGCAAGCTCATCTCCAACGCTGCTATTAAGTGTGCGCTGGACGTTGCGGGTACGGCAGCGAGAGCCGTCAACACTAGTGTGATGTTGAGACGCCAAGCATGGCTCCGCATCTCAGGGTTTAAGCCAGAGATACAAACGACTATTCTCAACAGCCTGTTAATCCAGACAGACTATTTGGCCCAGAGGTGGACACCATACTTGAAAAAATTAAAAAAGACACTGAGACTGCGAAATCAATGGGTGCACTTCAGTCTCAGCAGTTTCGGGGAAGCACTTTTCGTCGCTCAGGCAATCGAGGTGTTACCAGAGGACACGTGGCACAGCAGGCACAATTTACTAAGGGTGGTGCGCAATCCTCATACACTAAACAGAGTAGGGGTGGTTACAGAGGAAACAACACCAAGGGCAGAGGCAGAGGCAACAACAATTCCCGCTCCTCTGCCGCCAACAAACAGTGACTCCCGGTCACTGCCCCCGACCATCTAACACCTGTCGGGGGGAGACTCCAACGGTTCCTGCCTGTCTGGAAGTCCATCACCACGGACAGGTGGGTAAGGAAACTTATCCAGTTCGGTTATTGTCTGGAGCTAAAGTCCACTCCACCCACAATTCCCCCAAGGCACCGTCCTATGTCAGCAGAGCACTTGCACTTATTGCAGCAGGAAGTTCTTGCAATGCTGCAAAAAGGCGCCATAGAGCTCGTTCCAGTAGAAGAACAGGGCATTCAAAACAGGCATTACCAGTTCAAAGTGCTACCCTTCGGTGTGACCACTGCCCCCAGAGTGTTCACAAAGTGTCCTACGACCGTGGCGGCGCACCTCAGGAGGCAGAACATACATGTCTACCCCTACCTAGACGACTGGCTGGTTCCGGCCAAGTCAGCTCAGCAGTGCGCCGCGGACACGTCCAGCACTATTCACATTCTTCACAGTCTGGGGTTTTCGCTCAACTATCCGAAGTCGCACCTTCAACCTGCCCATGTGAGGCAGTACTTGGGCGCGACAATCAATACTCTGACTGCTACAGCTCAGCCAAATCCAGCGAGGATCGACAGTATCCAGTCGCTCATTCAGAAGTTCAGGCCGCAACACTCACTACCTGCGAGGGTGTTTATGCAGTTGATAGGCATGATGGCCTCCTGCATCTTCATAGTCCCGCACCCACGGTTACATATGCGTCCTCTCCAGGAGTGCTTGGCACGCCAGTGGACTCAGGCTCAAGGACAGTTGAAAGACCTAGTGTTGGTAACCGGCCGGGCATACAACTCTCTGCATTGGTGGACTCCACACAACCTTTGCAAGGGCCGACCGTTCCAAGAGCCTGTGCCACAAATTATCCTGACAACGGACGCGTCTCTCCAGGGATGGGGAGCACATGTACTCCATTACACAGTGCAGGGACTATGGTCGACACAACAGAAGAGGATGCACATCAACTACTTGGAGCTGATGGCGATCTTCATGGCACTGAAGTCATTCAAGGTACATCTGTGCAACAAGGTCGTGTTGATCCAAACGGACAATATGACGGCAATGTACTATATCCAGAAGCAGGGAGGAACACACTCTCCACAGCTGTCTCATCTGGCTCAGAGCATGTGGAAGTGGGCCATTCAGAGGAACATCTTCCTCATGGCGGAACACCTCCCAGGCAAGGACAATCAGATGGCCGATCTGCTCAGCAGGTACAGCCACCAACTGCACGAGGGGGAGATACATCCATCAGTACTCCACCCGTACTTCAAGCAGTGGGGTCATCCAGAGATAGACCTGTTTGCCACAAGGTAGAACGCAAAATGCCCAAGCTTCGCCGCCAGGTTCCCACACCCTCAATCGCAGGGCAATGCGATATGGATGAACTGGTCAGGCAGATTTGCGTACGCTTTTCCCCTAGCACCTCTCATACCGCTGGTGGCAAGGAAGCTGCTGCAACACTCAATGACACTCATCCTGGTTGCTCCAACGTGGGCACGCCAACCATGGTACACCACATTCCTGGAGCTCTCCGTGGTACCGCATCAAAGACTACGCCTCACACCCAGGCTCTTGACGCAGAACCATGGCGACATTCAGCACCCGGATCCGCAACAGCTCAACCTGGCGATCTGGCTCCTGAAGTCCTAGAGTTTGGCTACCTTGATTTGCCCCCGGAATGCATGGACATTATCCGGGAGGCTAGAAAGCCCACTACCAGAGCTTGCTATGCAGCAAAATGGAAGAGGTTTGTCATTTACTGCACAGACCATCATATCAACCCGCTAGATGCATCCATTCCTAATATCATCTGCTATTTGTTACATCTTTACAAATGTAATCTGGTGTATGCTTCCATTCGGATACACTTATCCGCCATAGCGGCTTATCTCCAAAACAGGCAGCACCTCTCCGTTTTTAGGGTGCCTGCCATTAAGGCTTTCCTTGAAGGGCTGAAACGAATCATCCCCCCCAGAACCCCACCAGCTCCTCAGTGGAACCTCAACGTGGTCCTCACCAGATTGATGGGGCCACCGTTTGAACCCCTACATTCCTGTGAGATTCAATTCCTCACATGGAAAGTAGTATTTCTCATTGCCATCACGTCTCTGCGACGCGTCAGTGAGCTACAGGCGCTCACAGTACAAGAGCCATTCATTCAAATTCATCCTAATAGGGTGGTGCTGCGCACTAATCCTAAGTTTCTCCCTAAAGTGGTGTCACAGTTTCATATTAATCAGACCATTGAACTGCCCGCATTCTTTCAAAACCCCGAAACGGTGGCGGAAAGAATGCTTCACACGCTTGATGTCAAACGAGCGTTAATGTACTACATTGACAGGACTAAACACTTTAGGAAAACACAACAATTGTTTGTTGCCTTCTCACCCCAGCACAAAGGCAACCCCATTTCCAAAGCTGGAATCGCCAGGTGGATCGTTAAGTGTATCCAGATCTGTTACCACAAGGCTAAACGCACCTTAACGGTTCCCCCCAGGGCCCACTCAACGCACAAGTTGGGGGCCTCCATGGCTTTCCTGGGTAATATTCCTTTGGAGGATATTTGTAGAGCAGCCACATGGATTACACCACACACGTTTACTAAGCATTATTGCGTGGATGTGCATTCTAAACAGCAGGCAGCTGTAGGACAGGCTGTTCTTAAATCTCTTTTTCAAACTTCTGCAGCCGGCACGGGCGGCCGCCGTTAATGGAGGGACTGCTATATATTCTATGCACTAGATGTGAATTTAGCAGCCCACATGCCTCGAACTGAATATGCTACTGACCATAGTCCTTAGGGGCGATCCCGCTGGTGAGTGAGTGGTGTGCGACCCCACCCCCTTTTGAAATGTTTAAAGCTCCCTCGAGCTGTCGGGCTGACGAGCCTGGGACCCCGCACCTGCGCGCCTGTGTGGTACTAGACCTGGCAATATTTGGCAGCCACCGGCAACCCCAGAAGATAAGAAGATGGCCTATTCCCTGCTGATGAGGGGTAAATACCCCGAAACACGTGTCCAGGGATGGCGAAGAAGGATACATCGCGGAATACTAAACAACACTGACCATAGTCCTTAGGGGCGATCCCGCTGGTGAGTGAGTGGTGTGCGACCCCACCCCCTTTTGAAATGAATATGCTACTTACCAGTATGCATCTGTTCTTGGCATGTAGGGCTGCTAACATTCACATCGCCCACCCTCCTCCCCGGCGCCCGTAGCGGCTGCAGGTAATTTCTTGCATTCAATCATTAGCATGGACATCAAATACACTATTTCACTCCATCTCTAACACAATGGCTAAAAACAATCTGGGGATGGAGTCGATGCCCATGCGCACTGTAGTCCAGGGGAGGAGCCACCTATCTCGTGATACTTCGAAGACTCTTCCAGGACAACAAGGTGCAATCATCCGGACCCAACACCAGGCTGGTGAGTGTAGCGATTCACTCACTGTCTAGGATGTCGGCAAACTTACTGGGTTCATGAGCATTCACGGCCACTTCCGTTTTTAATTTTCAGATTATTCTATTTGGGAGGCAAATTCGATTTGACATTCCCTACGAGGGCATGAAATCACGTCTCTGCCCACTGATTATTGAAAGTAAAGCTAAAGGACGTTGGTAATGAGAGAGAAAAGCCATCCACGCACCTGATTATGAAAATAGGACATTCAGGATAGATTCAAGACTGCAGAGGACACGCCTATCAAGTAGAATACCGGGCTGTTCCACAAAGAACTGGCGCAACATACCTATTCCTACCCCTTGTCCTGAAGAAGACCCGTCAGTGACCCACAAATAAGGTGTCCACAGGGTCGAAACGTCGACAGAACCATTGGAAGGATCAGTTTACCATACCCAGCTTTAAGTAGTATATATATCATCCTGGGTTTGAGTATGAATAAAATACGAACCGACCTTTGTTGAATTTTTCCCCCCGTACCCTCTTCCATTCACTTGTAAATAGACTATCACTTATTTGTCACATTGTCACAAATTTTCACACTTTGTCACTTTGCACATCTGTTTTGAACTGTTGCGCCGCATCTTACATTTTGTAAAAAGTTTTTTATGCATACATTTGAGGTGTCAGTTGGAAACAAAAATGATGAAAAATGAAAATTGATTAATTAAATTATCCTGACCCTTTCTTCTGTTTGGTTTTGCACTTCTTTGCTAATCACAAAAGCATAATAAGTAAGGAAGTTATGCGTTGAGCTGTGTTAAAGACATATCTATGATTTAAAGAAATTATTCGCGTGCCCGAAAGAACCACTGTTGATAATTTTCATTGTATTGCCCAGGTTCTTAGGGATACTGGGTTACCCCGTAAGAGTTATTGTTGATCCAGTACCAATCCAGCAGATTGACGAATGGAGATCGCTGCTGCTGCTGCTGTAGCTTTGAAACAACTAGGCAATGCCTTGGCTACTGGATCCAATGTAGCCGAAAAATAGGCACATGGCCGCTGTTTGGCTCCAAATTGTTGCGTTAAAACTGACAACGCACAACCTTCTCTTTCATGAACGTAGAGTGTGAAAGGCCTACTGTAATCCGGAGTACCTAACACAGGGGCAGAACACAAGGCAAGTACGTAAGTTAGAAAAACTCTTCTGACATTCGTCAGTCCAAGGAAGAGGTTGGGGTGTGCCTGTAGCCCAAAGCGTAGCAGGAAGGGAATGCAATTCGGGTGGGAGTTGGTCCTTAGACAAATACATAAGAGAAACCAATTTCTCACCTAAAGTAAGATGTACACCAGAGGGGGAACAATACAATGTTGCATGAAGACGTTTCAATAAGTTCAAACCTAGTAAATTCTCGCCACAACCAGTCGTTGAAATGAGGGGTGCCTCCAAATCATAAGGACCAATTGAGATAGGCAAAGGGCAAGAAACCGGGTTACGAACTGTGGCGCCAGAGAATCCTACAGAAACGTTTGTCAAGCCAGACAAAGTTGCCCCAGGGAGTTTGGAGTGAATGATGGAACTTCTCATTGCACCAGTATCCAAAAGAAATGGCTCTGAAACACCTAATGCAACAACTTCAACATAAGACCCATTCTGATCCGCTGGAACTGATACGACTCCCTTGCTTTGTCCATGGCTGTCCTAGCTAGTATGAAAATCCTGATTCTCACTTTCAACACAATATTGATATTCATGATATTTGATATTTATGGAATTTTGTAAAGCGCGGCTATCGCTCCGGGAGGAGCATCTTGGCGCTGAGCATGCAGAAGATAGTGGGAACGAGGAAGTAAAGTAGATCATATAGCTGCTAGGACTGAAGTATCAGATTGCTGGAACACCCAGGTTTTCAGAAGTTTCCTGAAATGAGGTTCAGTTTCAGCTTGCCTGAGATTAACAGGTAGGCTGTTCCAGGCTCTGGCAGCCAGGAAGGAAAAGGTTTTTCCCCCCTTGGTTTTTAACTTAAATCTTGGAATTATAACAAGATTGGTTCCTGAGGATCTTAAACAGCGTGAGGGATTGTAGTAAGTGAAACGCTTGGAGAAGTAGAGGGGACCTGTTTTCCTGGTAGCTTTGTATACAGTCAGTAAAAGTTTGAACAAGATTCTTTTGTGGAGTGGTAGCCAATGGAGGACATTGAGGGCTGCTGAGGCAGAGGACCTTCTGGGAAGTTTAAGCACAAGTCTGGCAGCGGCGTGTTGGATGCTTTGAAGTTTTCTAAGGGTGGACTTCTTCACTCCTGCCATCAATCCATTACAATAATCAAGTCGGGAGAGAATTAAAGCAACCACGACTGATTTTCTGGCTGTAATGGGGAGGAAGTCGAAGAATTTCTTCAATGATCTGATAAGACTAAAACAGCATCCAGCAGTGATGCGAACATGATCATCAAAAGAAAGGGATGTATCAAATTGAATGCCAAGGTTGCGTGCCGAAGATACAGCGCTCGGAGGGGCTTCTGAATTTTTAGGCCACCAATCTTTTGGGCAGAAGGATACGTCTTTTCCTAGAGGTATTATTTCGGTCTTTGCGCTGTTGCATTTGAGATGATTTTTATTCAGCCATAAAAAGACCTCTGAGAGGCAATTCTGGAATCTAAGTTCAGCATCAGGACATTTCCTATCAATAGTGACGACCAATTGAGTGTCGTCAGCGTACGATGTGGCGAGGATTCCATGAGATTCGATCACTGCAAGGAGGGGGGCCATGTAGATATTAAAAAAAAGAGGACTGAGTATGGACCCCTGGGGAACTCCTGATGTGATGGATCTCTCGCTGGATTTAAAGGGGCCTAGTGCAATCATTTGTGATCTGTTGGATAGGAACGAAACTAACCATGCCAGCACAGTGTCTGCCACGCCAATCTCCCGCATTCTATTGATAAGAATGGCGTGCGAGATGGTGTCGAACGCGGCTGTTAGGTCAAGCAGGATGAGTACAACCTGTCTCCCCTCATCCTGCAAGAACTTAATAGAGTCTGATAATTCTATCAAGGCAGTCTCGGTAGAGTGGCCAGGGCGGAAGCCTGACTGTTGTGGGTGCAGAACCTGGTTGTTTTCTACATGGGTTTTTAACTCCCCGTACACTAATTGCTCAGCAATTTTACCTAAGGCGGGTAATAACGAGATCGGACGCATATTAGTGAGATCAGTGGGGGATTTGTTCTGCTTCTTCATTAAGGGTTTTACAATGGCCTTTTTCCAGTCATCAGGTACAATGCCTGAAGTGAAAGATTCATTAATGATGGCATTAATTATGGGGTTTACAGCTTCAATGAGATGATGAAGAATACTAGGGGGGCATGAGTCTGTAGGAGCTCCGGATTTACAGGCAAGAATTGCCTTCTGGGTTTGTTGAAGCGAAATTTGTGGAAAATTGGCCAGGGTGGATAAATTTGTGCCAGCTTCATGGGTAGTAATTGTGGGTTGGGGGAAATCCTTCTGAATATTGGTGATTTTATCTGTGAAAAAGTCAGCAATTTGATTGCATAAAGTTTGGGATGGGGGAATTTCGGGTACTAGGGCTTTAGGATGGGTAAAGGACTTAACAATGGAAAAGATGGTTTGCTGTTTTTGTTGGGCATCCTCTATGGCTTTAGTGAAGTATTCTTTTTTAGCAGCTTTGATGTTGGAGAGATATAATTTCCTCTGCTGTATGTAAAGTAGTCTAGAGGCTTCATCATATGTTTTTCTCCATTTCCTTTCTTGGATTCTGCAAAGGAGATGGTCTTCCGTGAGAGACTGGGTGTACCAAGGAGCATTGGGCTTTCTTTGGCGGCGGTCTGGATGATGGGCGTTTGGACCCAAGTTGTCGGAGACAATTTGGTCAATCCAGATATGGAAATTACGAGAGTCGGACGTTACATCTCCGACTGATATGGGGGCCGGTTTCAATGATTGGGGATCTGACTTAATGCGTTCGATCACTTTCTTCCAATTGATGGAGAAAGAAGGGGGGGAGTGCTTGGCGTTGGAGGACGTGGAGGATTTTTCCATTATGGAAAAAGGGATAAAATAATGGTCGGTCCAGATTTGAGGAATCTGGGGGGACGTGGTTAAAGTTGTCAGATTGGAGCAAATACCGTCTAGCATATGGCCAGCCAGGTGTGTTGGGGAAGAAACAAGTTGGGAGAGACCAAAAATGCTTAGCGACTGTTGGAAACTAATGTTGTGGGGGTCCGTACAGGATTCCAAATAGAGATTAAGGTCGCCAAGGAGAGTAAAAGTAGGATAATGAGTCATGGATGACCCAAGGGCCTCATCAAGAGAGTCGAGGAAAGGGGTAGCATTACCTGGAGGGCGGTAAATAAGTCCTCCAGAGAAGGAGGTGGAGGCATTAATTCTAATCGAAAAACCCAAGCCCTCACTGTCCTTAAGATAACCCAGATCAAAGGTATGACAGGTAAAAGATTTTTTAATAACGAGGGCAACTCCTCCTCCTCTCCCGATGGGTCTGTCCCGCCTGAAGATGGTGAAATCTGGGGGGAGGGCAGTTACCAGATCTGGGTTAGAGGAGTCATTGAGCCAGGTTTCAGTTATAAAAAGGGCATCCAAGCCATGATGTAGGATTAGGTCATGGATGTCCTGACCGTGGCACGCTAGGGACCTGGCATTAATAAGTCCTCCCTTGAAAGTAGTGGGTTTATTCTTTGGTATGGGCAGTGCTTTGGGTGCTCTGGGGGAGTTGACCAAAGACGTCCACTTACAATGTCGGCATGAGAATGGGCCCCACAAGAGATCAGTAGGGACCCTACCTTTGCATGAATGAACTCCCGCTGTGTCTTGCAGTGCGAGTAGCTCATTAAAGCCATACCTAATGGTAGCGGGAAAAAGGGCATCGTGTCCTGCGCCTAGCGCGATCTTAGCGCAGACGGGCGCAGACGGGCTTGGCTTAGGCGCGGCTTCGGCGCGTATCCGGCGCGCCCGCTGCGCCAGCCCGCTGCGCCGTCTGGTTGCTTTGCACATAATATAGGGAGATAAGAGGGCGGGAGTAGGGCGCGACTAGAGCGCTCTCCCCGGGTGCCTCACTCAAGATGGCGCCCACCGCCGCCGAGTGTCGGCAGAGAAGCGGTAAGGCGGAATAAAAGAGATTAAAAGGTGTTAAGGTGTCAGAGTGCCTGAGGTAATTGATTCCCCTTATTTTAAAAGCCCCCAAAGATGAATTTCAGACCGTTCCTAAAAATGGTTAAAATCGCGCTAACAATACAATAATCACAGTGCTACAATTGGGATTCACTATAAATCACTCGTTTTCACATCAGCCGCTCGCAGCCCCAGTTCCCCTCACTAGGGAGAGCTTCTGAAGGGCGCAGAGCGCTGCAAAAGATCGATTTAAATACACTAGGAGGGCGGGAGTAGGGCGCGACTAGAGCGCTCTCCCCGGGTGCCTCACTCAAGATGGCGCCCACCGCCGCCGAGTGTCGGCAGAGAAGCGGTAAGGCGGAATAAAAGAGATTAAAAGGTGTTAAGGTGTCAGAGTGCCTGAGGTAATTGATTCCCCTTATTTTAAAAGCCCCCAAAGATGAATTTCAGACCGTTTCTAAAAATGGTTAAAATCGCGCTAACAATACAATAATCACAGTGCTACAATTGGGATTCACTATAAATCACTCGTTTTCACATCAGCCGCTCGCAGCCCCAGTTCCCCTCACTAGGGAGAGCTTCTGAAGGGACTGAGTATTCTGCTGGTCAAAATAATTCATCGAATTCTGAGGGGGAAAGGAACGCTGTCCCTGAGACGACGCACCTCGCCCCCTACCTCTGGGTGCTGATTGAAAACCACCACGGCCTTGCGGCCCTGGCAATCCACCATTACGCTGCAATAAAACCGGACAGCTATTCTTAAAATGACCTTCCTCTTTACAATAGGCACATTGATTAGGACCTAGCAAAGGTTGCGGAACAAAGGGTTCAGGTTTCTGTAACAACCTCTGAAACTGGGGAGGCTGTTGAGATTGGCGCTGAGCAGAACGAGGGGGATAAGCCTGTTGCAAAAGAACCTTCATTTTTAATTCTTTAGTCTTTTTCTCAAGTCCATCCTTCTCCTCCTTATCCCTATTCTCGTAATACTGAGCAGTGGCTAATATCAGGGCAGACGAAGAAACAGCCCACAAACTTTCGGGGTCTTTCAATTTATGTGATAATTCTGGAAATAAATTAAATACAAATTTATCCACGAATAATCGCTGTCCACCCTCAGTACCCATATCTTGACCACTGTGGTCGATGAATGTCTCCTCGAAACGGGTAAAGAAATCGGAGACACTCTCCTTTCTTCTGTTTACACGCAGCTAACTTATCCCAGTTAACACGTAAGGCAGGCATCATTTTCATTAAAGTGATGATCCTACCGGGCAATTCTGCAATCAAATCATCAGGTTTAGCACCACCAACCTGTGCTGCATCCGCGGCAGTTATAGCAGCCCAATTACCACCTAAAGCTTGGTCGTGGTCCTCCCTACGAATCCGAGCCCATAACGCTTGTGGGACTACATTTCCCATCAGCATATCAATATCGGCCAAATTCATAATACACGCATCAACAGTCTGGGACAGCTCTTTATAATACCCAGCGGGATTTTTACAAGGGTCCGGTAAAGACTGTTTGAGCGCCAAAACTTCAGATCGTTTCCAGGACAAGTGTCCTTACGGCGTCCTCAACCCCAGAACCCACAATAAGTCCTTTATCAAATTCCTTTATCAAACTTCGCCTGTACGTCTAACAGACCCTGGGGAGCTAAACTTAAATCCATATCCTCCCATCCTTTGACAAGTGTCTCACATATAACATTAAAAACATATCTCTGCGTGGGCGCATCCCACTGGTAAAAGGTGCACATGATATCGTGCACGCTATACTGTGGACCACTCATGATCCATTTGTGAGCAAGAGGGTCCAACACAATTCGCTCGTCGGGACCTGGGAGTTAACTACGGGATTGCCTTCGAGAAAAAGCAGGAGTCAGGTTAAAAGACCCAAAGCGGGGGGAGAAAAGGCCAGAAACAGTATCGACCAATCGTTTACGAGCTGTGGGAGAATCTGACAGTAGAACGGGAGACAAGGTATTAAGCAAAGCAGGAGAGTGGCTAACAGTTACAAGAGGAATCGGCGCAAAGGAGACTGAGATACAGGAGTCCGAGGGACAGAAGTCGGTGGAAAAGGAGGCGGGGGTGGCAATACTGGAAGGGACAATTGTGAAGGAGCCGGGACAAATGGTGGAACAACAGGTGGCCGGACAAGTGGTAACAATGGGGGTGCATTAGCACCTTGTACATAGGGCGGAGGCAATCTCAACAAATGGGACATTAAGGGATCTTCGTCAATATCCTTACTCTGTGGAGAAGTAGGCAACACAGGGTAACATCTATCTATTGCCGTACGATGCTTTCTTTCTGAGACTTCAATCGCCTGATCAATCTCATTATCTTTAAACTGCTGGGCAGCCTGTATAATCGTCATACCTTTCTCTTTCTTATCTCTTTTTGACTGCTTAATTTCTCTCTGTTTGGCTTCCTTACGCCAGAGGCGGAAAGAGTCAAAGATTGCCGGCCGGGCTTTTCTTTTGAACAAAATTGCTTCTAGATTATCTAATATGTCAGGCTCAAAGCTACCATTTTGTGGCCACTGCAGAACACCATCTTTCTTTGTGTATCGGATCCATGCCTTGTTAAAGGCAATGGGGCCAACACCATGTTTCGAATAGAGCTCATAAGTGGGAGTTCCAACCGGAGGAATTGGACCAGAGTCCTCCAGCCAGGAATCCCTATTGCAACCAAAAACAAAGCTTCCTAACCTTGCTAAGACCAGACATCTTTAATTCACTGGTCTGCTTACAAACTTCAAGGGGTTAGAGCAAATAACACAGCACAAACGTACTCACCTCTTGGCTTCGGCTATTGCAATGGTCGAATAACAAATCCAAAAAACAAAGAAGAGGGCGTTACCCAAGAATACTTAACTAAGTGTTCCCTCACGCCAACAGAGGTCCGTCTAACGTCTCGCAATACCAGTCGTCTGCAAAGGGGCCAAGGCAGGGCGGCAGTCAGGGCGGTGGTCGTCAGCAGCCGTCGGAAAGGAGTAGCCGTGCTGCAAAAGACCTTCGGCCCACTTCGACATGCAGGGGTCGCTTGACGTGGTTCACGAATCCTCCGGAATTTTCTTGCGAGGCTCCTAACGACCCTCGGGCTGAACCGCTACCGCTGAAGCCGCCCTACGTTGGGCGCCAGTTGAAGAACCGGGGCTTATGGGACTGGTGGCGCAGGGCACGCCTTAAATCTCAGAGTTCACCTGCCTTGTCGGACAGAGACACGAGACACTCTGTTAGGCGTAGAAAACCAGGTTTATTAGCTGCAGCTAAGCACAGTTGTCCCAGAAGTATAGAGTAGGTTCTTGGGAGACTGTCACTATATTCCGTGGAGCACATTCTTTTATACCACACATATTTACAACGTATTCTCCCAATACATACAAGGCTAGCCAATAGGAAAAGTTGGAAAACAAGCTATCAAGTGTCCCAAATACGCCCTTCTTTCAGACCCTGTGTGTCACCCCTCCCCACAAGTTAATCAGTGCTAGTGCCTACAATTCAATTTGCAGGTGGCAGGACGTATTTGTGTGCCTCAAAGGATAGTTGTGTAACAAGAGAATACAAGGAGAAAATAGCGAAGGCCAGTCGGATAAGATAAAGTAAGGAAAGAATAGGGAGAGCCAAACAGTCATTCGAGACAGGGATCAATCAACCTAGACCTGGATTAGTGGACTCGGCCAGACCCTGACATTGGTTTCGTAAACAAGGGCATGGGGTTACTTTCTAACAGAAGAGACACAAAGCAGCTGGAAAGGGCAAAAACACTCCGTTCGCCATGCTCCCTGAGTGAGGGCAACACAAAATGGCGACAGGACACAAAATGGCGGCCGAATTCAGGACGAAGTCGAAAAACAAAGAACCTCAAAAGCAGACGCAGTTCTGGAATGGATCAAGGAAAGTTGGGCCACCGTATGTTCACACCAGGCAGGTCCAACAGCAGTTTTGCCCCCTCTGTCACTACGGCAGGTGTATTCAGTATTACCAACACCAGAGCACATCATCAGCCCTACATGTCTCACCGCCCTTTTGTGGCAGAGGTTGCTGCTCATAAAGGCAGCGCCTAGGGCATAAGGGACGGGAGAACGTGCAGCTCAGTCCCCTCACCCCCAGCTGCTGCACTTGCAAATCCACTTTAGTGGGCCCTTCCTGACACAGCCACCATGTAGGACGAAGGATTCAACATGTCCTCCAGGGGTGGCAAGCAATCGCCTCAGGAGAGTGGGTCCTCCAAATTCTCCATCAGGACTATGCCCTCTTATTTCTTTGCACCCAGCTGCACATTTCAACACCTTCAGGTCAGCTCCCCGAGAGCCAGCTCTCTGTTTTGCAGCAGGACGTGCAGTCCTTTTGACCAAAAGAGTCATGGAGAGGGTTGTTGTATCTGAGGTCGGTACTGGGCATAACTCCCGTTACTTCCTGGTGCCGAAGAAATATGGAGGCCTTTGTCCGATTTTAGTTCTATGCCCTCTCAATACCTTCTCGTGAAAGGACGAATTCAAGATGCTCATGCTAGCCTAGGTCCTGTCTACCACGGAGACTTGATCGTAGCATCGGACCCTGCAGGACGCTTATTTCCATGTCCCTGCCCTGCAGTCCCATGGGCATATCTGCAAATTTACAGTGGGCTAGGAGCATTTTTAGTTTTGGGCGGGAAGGGGGAGAGGGCTCATTGTCCTTACCAGTGCCCCTTAGAAGTTCACGAAAATTGTGACTGTGGTTGCAGAATATCTTCCAAGGTCAAGGATCTCAACCTTCCCCTACCATGACAGCTCGGTATTGTAGGCAGGCTCGTCCAAGGCAGTAGTCAACCACCTCCAGATGATGGCAAAGTCCCACCTGACCATTATCAGATGCTCCATTCAACATAGCTGTTCTGGATACAATGCAGTTTTGTGCTTTGCCTCGGGAGCGGAGAATCTAGGCAATTCATGCTAGCCTACTGATGTTTTAACCTCCGTCCTGGATCGCAGTGCAGGTTACTCTGTGGCTACTGGGATTGATGGCCTTTTGTATCTTGCTTGTGCATCATGCTAGATGGAATATCCTGGCATAGTAGTCAGAGTGGGCACAGCTTCAGGATAATCTTTCAGATTGTATGCTGATTTGGGAGAAGTTTGTAAAAGACATTTAGTGGTGGCTTTTGGACTGCAGTTGAGTCAATGTCAGACCCCCTTATCCTACTCATACTTGACAGTAGTGATGGATGAATCACTTCTCGGTTGTAGAGGTGAAGATCATAGCATTCTGGTCCCCAGAAGAGGCCCAGATCCACATCACTCTATTGGAGTCGTGTGTGATTCTCTTGGCAATGAAGACCTTCTTGCCTACCATCAGAGGCAGTCTGGTTCAGGTTCTCACCGACAACACCACTGCCATGTGGTCCATGTGGTACAACAACAAGCAGGACAAGGGTGGGGTCTTGGGTCCTGTTCCAGAACGTTTTACACCTTTGGAAGTGGCAGGACCATCAGGAGATCTTTCTGGTGCTGAACCTCATGGTGAGATCTTTAAACACCATGGTGGGAGTTGAGGCAGAGCTTGACCATGACGAAAGATGACTGGCTCCTGCTAGAGCTCCCAGGCTTCCCGACACATTTGGTTACATTCTGATTGGCTCATTGCAGGAGCCGGCATGACCCGGTGGACATGGGTGCTCCTGCTAGGACTGTAATTACCAACCCGACTACTGCGCTCACCCTTCTCAACGTGACTTTCCTTCACCAGCCAGGTGCAGCTTCAGAAGCCGCAGCCCCTTGCGTATGCCACGTGCTTCCGCAGAGGAGTGAGAGGCGGCGCAGCAGGCTTAGAAGCTGGGGGACACTACAGTGATGTCGGTGCTTCATTCTCCATGGTACCCCTATTGCCTGGGCCATGTTTCCTTAACCCCTTGTCCTAGGGGCCTGGTTTTCAATACTGGAGTCTTGCCTTTATAGTCCTGTGCTACTTTTCCACTGCTGCCTCCTCAAGAGGCCCGCGACTACACATTGTTTGGATGATCCTTGCCTTTGGATCGGCAACTAGGGTCAGTGGCCAACTGTGCTCACGCGATAACTATGATTTACAACTAGGCACACCAACCTGTGGACAATGGAGGAGGTATATCTCTCTAGACCTGTGTGTACCTGGAGGTGGGGGGAGGGGCCCTGCTAGAAGTGGCGACTGGCTGAACAGCTCCTGGGCTCAACACCCTGCACTCTTGATGGTTGGTGACTTTGTAGTGCTTGTAAGTGCTGTAGTGGGTCCTTCTTGGGGCTGATTACAGTGGCACTGCGTTGAGGCCCTGGAACTACGGGACGATGCTCTATCCCTACCTGCTGTGACTTTGCTTTCTGCGCACACTCTGGGCTGGCACGTCCTGCTACCCAGTGGGAAGGCTACACAGCAGCTTTTGTTCTTGGAGGCGATTGCGGTCAATCTGAAACGTCCTCAGACGACCATAGCGGGCATCACCTTGGAGACTGTCATGAAAGAGCTCACTGGCATTAAGACTACCATGGACTCTGTGCACACCGCTATGGCCTCAACAACCACCGATCTTAAATCCCTCCTCACTGAACTATGCTCTTTTAATACGCAGCTCGACACCTCGGCAGGTAGGGTAGAGGCATTCGATGACCGTCTCGCAGTCCTGGGGACTAGCCCTGATGTCGGCAGTGAAGTGTGGCATCTCCACAGTAAGTTGATGGACGTGGAGGAACTCAACCGAAGCAACAATGACCGCTTTCACAGTATACTGGAGGGGCTAGAATCAACAGGCATGCCAGTAGTCCTATCTACATTCCTTACGGAAATTAATGATCTCACCTTCACCATTCCCCTGGAGTTCCAGAGGGCGTATCATGGGTGGCACACACCACTTCGCTCTCTGGCCAATCATTGCCTGTTTTCTATGCATTCAACAGGCATGTTGGGTCATGGCAGCAGAGAAGAGGCAGAATAGTTCCTTCCTCCATAATGATGCTAAGATCCATGTGGCAGCGGATTTCTCACATGCCATTGTTGTGCACCACAAGAAATTCTTGGCTCTAAGGCCTTTTCTGTGCAAACTGGATATCTGCTAGGGCCTGTTGGAGCCGGCTACGATGCTTTTCAACATCAATGGAAAAAACAGAGTTGAGAACCCAGACAACCTGTAGCAGTATTTGTCCACCTTTTCAGACATAAACACAGCGCTGTGGGCCGGTGTCTCCTCCCGACATTGGCCCACCTTTGTCCGCTGCTCTTCAGCGGGACTCGGCCACTGACTACTCATAATACCTAAGACTAGACTCTATACTTAAACACTGGGAGGGCAGACCACCCAGGACTGGTGCAGACGCGGCTGACCAGGGCATTGCAAATTGCATTCCCCTATCAAGCTGTGATCTTACAGACCTCCTTCAGCCTGTGGAGTGGCTCCTACCTTCGTCCTTGGTAAGGTCCAACTGATGGTTTGAATGATGGGATGTTCCCATGAGAAGCCTCTCATGGTACACTGGTGGGGAGATGGTTGGGGTTTCTGATTTGGCCCTGTGTTAGGACCCCTGCTATTAGATATGCACAACTATTGGACATTCTACCTTTTCTCTCATAAAGCTCTGTTGGCTATACTAGACTTATTTTTGTATTGCGGGTTTCAAGAGGGATGTGTTTTGCTTGTATGGGCCAAATGTCATTCAATTCTTTAGTTCTCTGGGAGTGTTGGGTTGGCATGGGACTGGGATGTAAGCTCACCTGTTTCAAATGTTGGTAGATTGTCTTTTTTGTATCTCTTTTACGGGGCTATACATACTGCCTGTTTGGGTTGCTGCCTACCTAGTTGTCCTTCGCCGCCAGATTCATACCTTTCCCTAACTTTGGGATTGCTGTCCCCCTGTTTGCTGTAAGTGGCTCTCATTTGGGTGCCTTCTAGTTTGAACATGCTTTTGCCTGAGTCTCTTTCTCTGTGTTTTCTGCTGTTCCCGGTTTGTCTTCTCTGCTCTACCCAATCCCACCTGAACCCCATGGCCATGCTGCTGACGCCCAAGTACCTCCACGTTTTATCCCTCAATGTGAATGGCCTTATTCACTTCGTCAAATGAAAGAAGACACTTGCATACATTGCATCACATTCCCTTGACATTGATCTCCTACAGGAGACGTATTTGTCATCTCTGAAACTGGACAAGCTTAAGAGTGGGGAGTGTTGCGAGTAGTAGAATACAGCTGGGGCGACTGCTTTGGATAGGCCTGCATCTTCCCCTTTAAAATTGCAGGGTTGCTAACTTGTTCCACAAATGCTTCTCTTTTACTGTTTTGTAAACTGACCCCATTGGATATGTTTTTGTGAAGTTTTTGACCCTGAAGGCAGACCTTGATACGAGGCTCAGTATACGCCCTCCACCATAACCGGCCACACTTTTCTCCTCCCTGTCGAGACTCACGATGAAGTTTGGCACCTCCAGGGTGATTATTAGACCTCCACCTGGACCACTCCGGACCTTTGGATGGAACCAATGCTAAGGACAGCATGACCTGATGGATAGGTTATGTGATCTCTGGCGTTAAACGCACCGCTGGGCCAGAGAACACACATTCTTGTACAATGCCCATGGGAGTTGTTCCCGGTTTAACTTCTTTCTCCTCTCCCACTCTTCCCTGTCCTTCATGCATGCCTGCGGTATAGCAGCAGATGGGATTTTGTACCATGATCCGTGTCTACTGGAGCTCGACCCTCTCCCCTCATTATCTGCTGGAGGTGCATTACCGGATGCCAGAGGCCAAACATCAGCTGAGAGAGCACCTCTGCAGTTATTATCCTCTACCTCCTCGGCACTTGTTCTTTGGGCAGCCGGAAAGGCCACTCTTGAGGGTTGCTCTGATGCAAGACTTTACACTGCGCAAGCAAAAGGCCTGGGCTACTCTATTTCCGTTGGCGGGTAATAGGGAATAGGGGAGATGTGATGCAACGGTTAGAATGTCTGACTCCCGAGCTGGGGATCGGAGTTCGCATCTCAGCAACGGCTCAACATCCTGTGATTCTGGGCAAATCACTTAATTTCTCCATGCCCCCGGACAGCTCCTGGATACCCTCATGGGTGATAAGCCGCGCTATAGCAAATTACAATTTGTAAAAAAAAAATCTTTTTTATATTTGGACCCTTGGAGGCCTGCACGAAGCATCTAGCACTAGATCTCCTGGGTTGCTTAGATTCCGCCCAGTATGAAGTGAATCCTCATTTTACCTCCCAGGGGGAATATGCATGCTTCACCTTAAGTGGCATATGCAAAAGAAACAATTGACGTACGGAATGCTGGGCAATGCAAACATGCACCCCCAGTCACAAGGATCTGAAAGAAACACGTTAGTGTTAGATTCCTTACCTTAGAATATCCCCAGGCGTCAGTCTGGATCCGGAAACTTTTGCGTAGCAGTACCCCTGCGCGTCGGTAGGCGTCGTCTGCAGGCGTCCCCTGCGGCTCCGCGTCCGTCGTCGGCGTCGTGCGCCGTGATGACGTCGCTGGAGTACATAGACGCCGCCTCCGCGCGCTGACGTCAGTTCTTCTTTTTTCCGCGCCAGTGGACGCAGATCTGAAGAGCAGTACTCCGGTCTTTGACCAAGTTTTTTCGATTGTCTTTTTCTACTATTGTGCCTGATAAGATGCCAGGATTTAAGAATTGCGATGGCTGTGAGCGCACGATGTCGGTCACAGACCATCACCGCCTCTGCCTCCGGTGTCTGGGCCCCGACCACGACGTGGAATCCTGCGTCGACTGCCGGGCCCTTACCAACAAGGCTAGACGGGAGCGGTCCCGCAAGCTGCTGGAGCTCCGGGTGTCGGCCCCACGTCGGGACCGGGAGCGGTCCCGGTCCGGCCGGAGGTCGAGAGAGCGTTCGAGGGAGCGGTCGCGGAGCCGCGCCGGGCGCTCCGGAAGTCGACGCCACTCGTCATCCTCGTCAGGTAAGAAACACAAGAAGTCGGGGCGTCGTCATCGTACCCCCGACTCCCCCCGACGCTCGCGCGATGCGGCCGGGGGCTCGGGTGACCCCATCCCCGCGGCTCCGCGAGAGTCGCCGGCGCGGCCTGCCTCATACCCTCCGGTCCCTGGGCATGGCGCGACGCCTGAGGAGATCGAGGCGTTCCTCATGGCCATGAGGGCGCTCGCTTCTCCGACGGGGCCTACGGCGCCTTCGGGCCCAGTGCTACCGTCTGGGGGCCCTGGCGGTTCGGGTGTCCCTGCCTCGGCGCCGTCGGGTGCTCCGGCCCCGGCGCCGCCGACGGCTCCGACCCCGGCGCCGCAGGGGCCTTCGGGATCGGCGCCGGCTGGTCTTCCGGCCTCCCCGGCGCCGTTGCCATCGGGGTTACCCCCGACGCCGCCCCCGCGCGGCGCCGGTTCTCCGCTGCCGGTTCCGGCCGGCGGTGGGGTTCCGGCGCCGGCTCCGGGCGGCGCCGTCCCCTTACCTTCTCCGACGCCGGACGCGGCGCCGGACGGGCGTCGATCGACGCCGGTCCCGGCGCCGATGGGGCCCATGAACCCCGAGGAGCCGGTCTTCATCATTGACTCCGAATACGGAGAGGATGAGGAGTACGGTGAAGGTTGGGAGGGGTCCGAGGACCCTCTGGCTCGCGAGTGCCAGTATGACCCGGACTGGACAGGTGACTTGGGGGATGCCGGTGGTTTGGACGACTCCCCTAACCCTGGTTTGATCTCTCCTCCAACCGTGGCATCGGTGGAGGGAGCTGCCTATTCTGTGGTGCTGATGAGGGCTGCCAAGGCCTTAAACCTTGAGCTCCCCGTCGCGGCCGTGAGGCCTAACATCCTCACCGAGGTCTTCAAACCGCAGTCGTGCCCTTTGGAGCCTCTGCTGCCGTTTAATGAAGCCTTGTCTGACGTTCTGTTGGGCACGTGGTCCAGGCCCGCTTCAGGTGCGCCTGTTGATCGGAACGTGGCCAGGCGCCACCGTCCTTGTCCGGACGACCCCAAGTGCCTGTCTACCCACCCCACTCCTGAGAGTCTGGTGATCCAGGCCTCGACCTCCCAGTCCGCATTCCCGTCGGCCCCGCCCGACCGGGAATCCAAGAGGTATGACCAGTTTGGCAAAAAGGTCTTCTCGTCCATTAGTTTGGGCCTGCGGTCTTGCAACACCGCCTGCCTCTTGGGCCGCTACACCCACTCTGTGTGGGATACGGTCGCGGAGCTGCTGCCAGAATGCCCCATGGAGGTGCGGGCAAAGCTCGGTCAAGCTGTAGCTGAGGGCCGGGATGCAGCGAAATATTCCATTCGGTGTGGTCTTGATACGACCGGCTCGCTGGGCAGGGCTATGTCTACGACGGTGGCGATTCGTCGTCACGCCTGGCTGAGATCCGCCAATTTTTCGGCTGATGTCCAAAATACCCTGATGGACATGCCGTTTGATGGCTGTCACCTGTTCGGTGACAAAGCGGACCACGCGCTGGAACGCTTCAAGGACTCCAGGGTCACGGCCAAGTCCTTGGGTCTCTCGACCCAGCGTCAGCAACCGGGTTCGTTTCGTCCCTTTCGTGGCCAAGGAAGGGGCGCCCCCACACGTGCTGCCAGCCACGCGCCGCAACAATCCTTCCAACGCGGTGGCGGCCGTGGAAACCGCCGTGGTGGCGGTCGGGGACAACGGCGGGGTCAGACCACACCTTCCCCCGCAGCATCTACCCCAAAATCCTCCTAGTCCGTGCTTTCGGCCCCATGTGACGCCAGTGGGTGGCAGGGTTCGCCATCACCACGCTCACTGGCGCACGATCACTTCGGACAGGTGGGTGCTGCAAATTGTCCGAAGGGGCTACTCCCTCCCCTTCGAGACCTCTCCTCCAGCCATGCCACCGCAGAACCACCGTGTGTCGGGGGACCACTTGACACTTCTGCAGGAGGAAGTTACGGCCCTCTTGGCCAAGGGGGCCATCGAGCGCGTTCCTGGGCCAGAAGTAGGGCGTGGTTGTTATTCCCACTACTTTCTGGTGCCCAAGAAGGACAAGGGGGGCCTACGTCCTATCTTGGATCTCAGGAACGTCAACGGCTTCCTCCGGAAGGAGAAGTTCAAGATGTTGACGTTAGCTCAGGTCTTGGCTGCTCTAGACCCGCAAGACTGGATGGTAGCGTTGGACTTGCAGGACGCCTATTTTCACATCCCCGTCCTGCCGGCCCACCGGCGTTACCTGCGGTTCACGGTAGGCCAGGAGCACTTTCAGTTTATCGTGCTCCCCTTCGGCCTTACCAGCGCCCCACGGGTGTTCACAAAGGTGATGGCGGTGGTCGCAGCCCATCTGCGCAGGTTGGGGGTTTCAGTCTTCCCCTACCTAGACGACTGGTTGTTGAAGGCGGGCTCGCCCCAGACAGTCGTCCACCACCTTCAGATGACGGCAGACCTCTTGCTCGACCTGGGGTTCTCCATCAACGTGCCGAAATCACACCTGTGTCCCTCTCAAAAGCTCCTTTTCATCGGAGCGGTTCTGGACTCGGCGCAGTTTCGGGTTTATCCTCCGGAACGGCGGGTTCGGGATATTCAGGCTTTGATTCCCATCTTTCAGCCGCTATCCCGAGTCTCGGTCAGGTTGACGCTGCGGCTGCTGGGACTGATGGCTTCCTGCATCCTTCTGGTGCATCACGCCAGGTGGCGGATGCGGGCTCTGCAGTGGGACCTGAAGTTTCAGTGGGCCCAGCATCAGGGCAACTTGTCCGACCACGTCTTGATCTCGGAGGGCACTGCGAGACAACTGCAGTGGTGGCTTACGGACCGCGATTGGGTCAGGGGCAAGTCCCTCTCCCTTCCCCAACCGGAGCACGTTGTCGTGACGGATGCGTCCCTCCAGGGCTGGGGTGGCCACTTGGGAGAGGCAGAGATCAGAGGCATCTGGTCTCCGGCGGAGTCCCGGCTCCATATCAATCTGTTGGAGCTGCGGGCGATTCGTCTGGCACTGAAGGCATTCCTCCCCTTTGTCAACGGGAGTGTAGTGCAGGTGTTCACCGACAACACCACCGCCATGTGGTACTGCAACAAACAGGGCGGAGTGGGGTCGTGGACCCTTTGCCAGGAGGCTCTGCGCCTCTGGCAATGGCTGGAACGTCAGGGCGTGACTCTGACGGTTCAACACCTGGCGGGTTCTCTGAACGCCAGGGCGGACGAACTCAGCCGTCGGTGCTCGATGGATCACGAATGGCGTCTGAACTCGGACGTGGCGCAAGGCATCTTTCTGCAATGGGGAGAGCCTTGGTTAGATCTATTCGCCACAGAAGAGAACGCGCAATGTCATCAGTTCTGCGCGTTGGAGTTTCCAAGACGGCACTCGCACGGCGACGCCTTTCGGCGCGAGTGGAGTTGCGGTCTGTTATACGCCTTTCCGCCTATACCACTTCTGCCCAGAGTGCTGAAGAAGATCAGGCGCGACCGGGCCCAAGTTATCCTTGTGGCTCCAGACTGGGCTCGAAGGTACTGGTATCCCGAGCTACTCAGCATGTCAGTCGGTCCCCCGATCCGCCTGCCCCTTCAGGAGGACCTTCTGTCGCAGCAGCAGGGGACGGTCCTCCACCCGAACCTGTCCAGTCTCCACCTCCATGCTTGGAGATTGAGCGGCGGCAGTTGAGGCCATTTGACTTGCCTCCTGAAGTCTGTGATGTTATTCTGGCAGCCAGGCGTCCCTCCACTAAGTCGGTATACGCCTGTCGGTGGAACAGATTTGTGGCATGGTGCACAGCAAAGGCTGTGGATCCTCTTTCTGCCCCTCTTTCGGAGGTTCTTCTGTTTCTTCTTTCTCTTGCCCAGCAGGGCTCTGCTCTGGGCACTATCAAGGGCTACCTTTCTGCCCTTTCAGCCTTTTTGAGGCTTCCTGATCAGCCTTCTTTGTTCAAATCCCCGATTGTAACTCGATTCTTGAAAGGCATCACTCACATGTTTCCACCTGTTCCGTTTGTGATGCCTCAGTGGGATTTGAACCTGGTTCTAACTTTCCTGATGTGTGCTCCCTTTGAGCCCCTTCATTCTTGCCCTCTCCGTCTCCTGACTTTAAAGACGGCTTTCCTGGTTGCCATCACCTCTGCCAGGAGGGTGAGTGAGCTCCAGGCTCTTTCTGTCCAACCTCCTTTCCTGTCCATTCATCCTGACAAGGTGGTTCTGCGGACTAGACCTTCTTTCCTGCCCAAGGTTGTTTCGGCCTTTCACATCGGGCAGTCCATCACCCTCCCTTCCTTCTTCCCGCCTCCGCATCCTTCAAAGGATGAAGAGCGGCTCCATCGTCTGGACCCAAAACGTGCGCTTTCATTTTACATGGATCGCACACGCCAGTTCCGGGTGGATGACCAACTGTTTGTTGGCTACGTGGGTGCGAAGAAGGGACGGGCGGTTTGTGAACGAACCATCTCTCGATGGGTCGTCCTCTGCATCAAAGCGTGCTACTCTTTGGCTCGGAAGGAGCCTCCTGTTGGGCTGAGGGCCCATTCCACTCGGGCCACGGCGGCTACTACTGCCCTGGGCCGGGGAGTCCCCTTGCAGGACATTTGCCAGGCGGCTACGTGGGCCTCGCTGCACACCTTTGCGAGGCACTACTGCCTGGACAGTCAAGTCCGGAGGGATGGCTTCTTTGGCCGTTCTGTCCTCCAGGACTTTCTGGTGTAGTTTTGTATTGGTTCGCAGACCCACCACCGGGGTTGGTATTGCTGGGGTATGTATTCTAAGGTAAGGAATCTAACACTAACGTGTTTCTTTCAGATGAACAAGTTACTTACCTTCGGTAACGATATATCTGTAAGAAACATTAGTTAGTGTTAGATTCCTTACCGAACCCACCCATCCTCCCCGTTCTGCGAACTGATACCTAGGGTTAAGGTCATCCCTTTCAGGGCCCTAGTTTGTACATGGCACCAGTGTTGGTTCTCTCATGGCTCTGCGTCTCCTGGCGCGGAAAAGCTGTGTGCAAAGAACTGACGTCAGCGCGCGGAGGCGGCGTCTATGTACTCCAGCGACGTCATCACGGCGCACGACGCCGACGACGGACGCGGAGCCGCAGGGGACGCCTGCAGACGACGCCTACCGACGCGCAGGGGTACTGCTACGCAAAAGTTTCCGGATCCAGACTGACGCCTGGGGATATTCTAAGGTAAGGAATCTAACACTAACTAATGTTTCTTACAGATATATCGTTACCGAAGGTAAGTAACTTGTTCATCTGGGTTTAATCCATCATTCTTTTGCTCACCACACCACCCCAGTTTGGACCCAGCCATATGCAAATCAGTCTTGACCCTGTTCCTTATGGGAACAGTCCAGCCCGAACTGCCAAGCCAGGTCGTCCCTGGACCAGAAGCAAGCATCCTGGGACCAGTTTCAAGGCATCACCCTTAATCAGCCAGGCTAGCTTGAATCCAGTGGTGTAATGACCCACATCTGGGCACACCCTTCCCACTTAGGGCGACATATGCAAAAGAAACAATTGATGGACGGAATGCTGGATAATGCAAAGATTCACCCTCAGTCACAAGGACCTGGCTTGGCAGTTAGGGCTGGACTGTTCCCATTGGGCACAGGGTTAAGACTGATTTGCATATGGCTGGTTTCAAATTGGAATGGCATGGTGAGCAAAAAAACAATGGATTTAGGCCCAGATCTCTGTACTAGGGTGAATGTATGACCTTGTTCTGCATTCTGTCCATCAATTACTCTTTTTGCATCGCCTTAAATGGGGGCACTATGAGCAGGAGGAAAAGGCTGGTAAGCTTCTAGCTGTGCATCTACATCAGAGGAAGGCTAGCAGTGCCATTTTGGCTACCTGAGGGGAATTGGGGTAACTCCTAATGCACCCAGTGGAGATGACCCGTTTGCCCATTTCCCTGGTGCCATTTATTGCTCGGAGGCTCCAGCTGACTGCGACAAGGAACAGGATTTATTTTTAGAACTATCTGTTTAGCCACCCCGTTTCGAGGCCGGTCTCTGACTCCTTGAGGGCGAGAAGGGCACATGTTTAATAACAAGGCTCCAGAGGATGATGACTTCCTATTAGAGTTCTATCAAATTGACATAGGTGATGGAGCACCCCTGCTATATAAACTCTTCAAGGAGTTGGAGAGTCCTGCTTGCCTGCAACTGAAATACAATAAAGTGCTCATTAGTCCACTTGATGCCTAATAAAGACTCTACCTGTTGTGCGAACTACCAACCCATTTTGCTTCTTAATGCAGATATGAAGGTGCTGGCGAAGGTATTGGCGACCCTCCTTTATCGGGTCATGCTATACCGGATTCATGATACCCAGGTGTGCTTCATGTCATGCCGTTCCTCTCGCAATTACATGCGCCTCCTGGCCAGTTTCCTCTGGCATTATTATTATTATTATTATGTTTCTTATATAGCGCCTGAATCGACCCCCGAAAGGGTATCTCCGCGCTTGCCTTGGGAACCCGTCCTGGCTTTTCCCTGTGAGATAGCCCCTACAGGGCATCCCCAAGGTGAAAGCCAGGCATCCCGCCGCCGGGGGCCGTTGTGGAGATTAAGCAAGCTTAATGCCCAGAGTTGCAGAGTGTGAACCCATGATTAGGTCAGGCACTGAAGCGAGAATTATCGAGTCCATGGACATTTGAGCTCAAGACCCTGCCGCGTCGGGAATTGAACCCTGGTCCCGGGTCTGACCTCTGCTTCAGGGTCTGCCTGCTCTAACCAGTGAGCCACACTTCGCATGTACTTGGCGATAGGGATGATAATCTCCTCCTATCCCTGGATACCGAGAAGACTTTTGATAGGGTGAAGTGGGGTTGCTTATTCCGTACACTGGAAAGGTGCGGGTCTGGGCCCCAATTTTTTGACCGAGATAAAATGGCTCTACATTTCCCCCATGGTGCAGATTGACTGCGGGGGCCATTTGTCTCGTACTTTTCCCATCCTGCGTGGGACGAGACAGTTGCCCATTATCCCTTTTTTCCCATTAGCATTGGAGTGGCAGAATGTGCCCTTCACACATTAGATGTCAAGCGAGCATTACTTCACTATATAGAAAGAACAAAGCCTTTTAGGAAAACTAAACAACTTTGTTGCTTTTGCTCCACCACATAAAGGCAATCCCATATCAAAGTTAGAGTGAGCGTCCTCAAGAAACGCCTGCAGCATTCACTGCCTTTCCACCTACGCTCTAGTATGATATTTGTTTAAAGCGAGCCTGAAAACCTGATTTGCTAATGCCATTTTCATCATTCTGTGGCCTTTGAAGTGTGACAAATTAAGCAGAGTTAAGGGAACCTGTCATCTCTCTCTCTATGAAGCAGGGCTTCACATCCAATGTTTTGCAGCGTGAATCTTTTCTGGATTCACATGCAAAGCATTATTTCGCCATCTAGTGGTTGGATCTGGAATTCTCGACTAATGTGAAATCTGTCTATTTTTTTTATTTATATTGTTGGGGGTCGACGAGCACCCCATTTGGTGCATCCTATGATGTACTCCCTTCTCCTGAATGTGAGAAGTTGGCCTGATCTATGTTGCTCACTAGTTCTAGTGATCACCTTGTATCAGTCCAAACAACCCTTATGGTGATTGGTTGTAAGTCAACCTTATAGACCAGCTATCCTAATGGTAGTATGGACAAAGCAGTCTTAGGCTAAACTCTTTTGGCATGTGAAGCCAGCTGTTTTACCACATATAACCCCTTGAATACCAGTTGAAAGGACACCACACAGGTTGTTATGAAAATAAACAATATATTTATTAATAACAAACACCTCTGAACTCTTTATGAGATCAGAGGGCTAAGCACATGACAAGACTCTTAAGAAAAATACGTTTAAGTTGCACGAATTACAATGGTGCCCTAGGGGCACAACAAACCATATACTAAGTAAATGGTATAAGGAAATCAATAGAAGGAATGGAGCTGTCCAGAGGCTGTAGGATCGCTGGGACTTCACTACCCTAACTTTAGGTAAGTAGCAGGAGGCCCACGGGACGCGTGTGCAGAGTGGGAACTCACATGCGAGATGCGGGACAAAGTCAATGGACAGTACAAATTACGATAAGGTAAGTATTAGACCGTTCCGACTAGCTAGGACTAAAACGACTGGATACCTGGACACTAGGAGAGTCAATCTACCCTTGAGCACCGCTCTCGTTACCTCACCCACGGGCTGCGGGCGCATAGGTGTGAAAGTGTGTCGGGTTTCCGCGTTGAAGTCTATGGAGCCTTGAAGAAAGATGCTGCAGGCGACCAGGAGGAAGCTGTCCGGAGCGATCCAAGGGTGGATCGAGGAAGATGAAGACCTGAAAGCAGAGGGGACAATGTTCACAGTCACTAGCCAGTGACCGGAGTGGAACCAGGACGGAACCAGATGCTGTTGTCGCGATCAGGTGAAGAGTGGACGCTTGACTCTGCAGCCACGTGGACCAGGTGGTGTCTTCGACGACCAGGATGGAGGCACGAGCTGTCCAACGCAGGCTCTCGCTGTCGGCGGTGTTGGTTCCGGGTTCGGCGTCAACAGGCCTTGGCAAAGGCAACCCACACGGTGAGAGGAAAAGTTATCTGGTGCGGACCAGGAGGGTCCGGGGTGCTTCTCCTTTGCAGGGAAACAAGGGCCAGTCTGGAGATACCAGACCAGCGGTGTGGATTTCAAGGATCGTCGTCTAGGAGGCCACTAGCCAGCCGGCAAGTGACCAGACAACGCGTCAAGCAGCAATCCAGCAAAAGGGCCCCATGCAGATCTCATGGATGCTGGAGGGCTGATTTTCTGTGCAGTAGCTGCTCGGGGCTGGGGCTTCTCAATCCCCAAAGCACTTGGTCGAGGATGCCTCTGAAGTCGTGCTGGAAGCGAAGTGCAGTTTCTCCAAGATAGCCGGTCCCACGTGTCTCGTCGCACCCACGGATCTCAGCTGTGCTGCAGATGTAGGTAGAGGTCGGAGAGGTCTGGAAGTCCGGGTCTCGTCGGGCTCTGAAGTCTGGATCCACCAGAGAAGACGACAAAGTGAACCGCTGGAACGCTTGATGGTGCCTGCTTGTGCAGGGTGGTCACTCCTTGGCCACAAGGTAGATTTCTTCAGTCTTCTGTGGAGCAGAACGTCAAAGTCCAGAGTTTCTTCTTGTAGTTTCCAATCAGGATTAATCTAATTTAGAATGGGACCAGCTCCTACCTTTATTCTCCTAAAGGGGGCTGTACTATGACTAGGTCCCTCCTATGGAAGTGACCAGGAAGGTGGGTGGTTACACCCCCTATCCTTTGTCCGGTTTCGCGCCAGAGCTGGGGCTGGAGTGCCCCAGCAACTGGTTTGCACCGGGGTATGCACAGGGACACCTTGTGTGCCCCAGGCATGTCTCATTCCTTTCAGCCTGTCCTACCTCAATACACAAAATCCTGTCTGGGGTGGTGCTAGCACCTCCCAAGGCAGGAAACCCTTTGTCCAAGCCTCCCTCGCTGGAAGGACTCCCAGCAGCAGGAGGTCAGACTTGTGTCTGTGGTGGCAGAATCCATTTTGTGATGCTGAGACTCAAGTTAACTTTAACCAGGGTTCACAGTTACATACATGTCGTGTCCCTTTAAAAGGGTGGAATGCTACCCCCGTCGCCAGAACTGGCGAGGGAGTAGTATTCCAATTCGTATGACACCTTACTTGACATGTTTTGGTAATGCTATGTCAAAGTTAGCAATAACCGCGAGGATTATAATGCACTTAAGAGTATATGGTATAGCGTTATCATGGAAACAGCTAAAGGACTTGGTTCCGAAAGCTGCAGACAGGCTCAGCTCATGCTAGAGCACCATCTCACATAATTCCAAGCACTCTGCCTCCAGGATTGTTAAGGCCTGCCATAGGAGTGACTTATAGGAGTATATGTGTCCATTTTAGGTTTAGATATAGGTGTACTATATCTAAAGCAAAGGGTGATTACACCACCTTGCCCCAGCTGTGTTACCAGCCAGTTGTGTCTGTTTAGATGGCCAGCCAGGGGTGGCACAATACATGCTGCAGCCCCTGGTAGGCCTTGGGTGCACTTATGCCCTGGGTACCTATGGTACACTGTAGAACAGGGGTCTTCAAATTGTGGGGCGCGACCCCCAGGGGGGCCGTGGAGTGATGCGCAGGGGGTCGCGCTCCCAGTCACACTTATGCTTTAGCCCCCCTCTTCCCCTGTGTCTCAGCTCGGGCTGCTGCTGTAACTCGAGCTGCTGGGGCCTCAGCTGTGCAGTGTCTGGAGTCATCTCCAGCACGTCCATCAGAGTTTTTCACAGGTCTTTAAAGACCATTTACATATTTACATGCCTTTGTAAACTGGTTACAGAGGCTTAGTGTTTTTTTCCTGATTCCAGTACCCCCTGGGTCCCACTGTGCCTATTCCTTACATTTGTATTTTACATTTACTGATGTAGTGTGAGAATGCATTTCATGAAAAGGAATATAAAGTAGGGTTGCCAAAAGTAAAATGCCTGTGTGTGTTGTTTAAAGAGCCTGCAGAGACCTCCTCTTGACTCTAAATAGATTTTTAAATAAAAAAGTATGCATTCATTCATTATGTGACTTTTCTGTGTTTGTTCTTTTTAATTATCCGTCATGGATCATTGAGGCAGTCCTAGAACACAATTAAAAGTGCTTTCTATTTATATTTGCTGTTTGAAGTATGCACATATAAGTGCTTAAAATACAGCTTTAGGTGACTGCTTATTTTTGTACCAACTGGGCCATCAAAATATTCTACTGGCAACCGTATCCATAAGACTGGACGTTTGTTGCAGGATCAGCACGTTTATTCATTTCCTCCACCCTGCCATAATAGCAATAGTTTAACTTCGATCTTAAACCCTAAGCCGCTGTCAATAACATGCTGGGTTACTTCAAGTGTCTGGGAATGGACCCTGCATTCAGACAACTCACTTCTCCTTCACGCCCTTCACTTTCAAGGTCACCCTGTCCTCATAGCGATCCCAATGCACTCACACCATTCACCTGCTCACCCTGCACTCACAAGGATTACTTGCACTCACAATGCACTTGCGCTGTTCACCCTATACCTCACCCTGCAGTCTCACAAGCACACAACTCATCCTGCCCTCATGTGACACTTCACTCACCTGTCCCCCTCACTGCTGAATATACAACTCACTCAAACAATCCCAGCAGTAATCATACATTCATTCATCCCATTCTGAACTTGCATCCGCACCCAACTTCGTAAGGCCACCTCACTCACCCTGCAGTCACTCATCTCACCCTACACTCACACTGTTGCATCGCTCTCAGTGCACTCACATGGGCACTCCTGCCACCCACACAGCGCAGAGGGTTAATGCGCCTGCTACAAAGAATATGTACCATGCAGATCACAGAAATGAGTGTGAGTATACTATGAGTAGCGCTATAAAAAATGAAATGGTTGTCAGAAAGGTGCCATAGAGAGATGAGATGAGGTGCATTGTTGGTAGTGAGGGAATTCATGGAGAAGGAGGAAACGGGGGTGGGGCACCAAAAAAGACTGTTGCACCGGGTGCAACCAGTGTTAGGGCCAGTGTTAGTGGGAGTGTTAGTACCCCTCCCCCAGAAGTTCTGGTCTAGTGGCTCCTCTGCTTCTGCAGATTATTATTATTTACATTTGTACTGTGCTTCTGTTACCAAAAGAAGCCCTGGGGCTAATAACCATCTGCTGCCTGAAGGCATATGAGAAACACACAGAAGGAGATGGATAACCAGCCAAACGGGGTAATCTACAGAGCATAGAGAAAGGTTTTTATATCTTCCTAAAGGATAATCGATTTTTGGTGGAGTGAAACAAAGGAGGGTGCAAGTCTCATAACTGGGCGGCCAGCACCAAAATAGCGAGATAGACAACTCATGCCTTCTTGAACTGGGGAACAATAAGCAGAGTGGCACAGGCTGAGAGGAGCATACAGGTCTGACCCGTATGCTTGGTGAGGAGAGATGAGAGGATGAGAGAGGACAGCAAGAGATTGAGAGAATTTGATTGAAGAGGTCAGGGATGAGGAGAAATGTAAATTGCAGAAGAGTAGTGTGGACACGCTAGAAGGGAGTGTGAGCCAAAGGTGAGGGCTTCTGTTAGAACAAAGGGGAGATGTGAAAGATGAATGGGGGGACCCGAGAGGTGTAAGATACAAATAGACAATACGTTGAATGGAGAGACGAGGTGAATGAGAAGTGCTGAGGGGAACGGGTGGTGACGGGGCCAGAGAGGCCATGAGATAAATGCGAGAGACTGTTAGAGATGAGGGCAGTAAAAAGACAGATTGGCAAGAGGTGATTAAAGGTGAAGTGAGAGGTTGAATGGGGAGAGTTCAGAAGTTGTAAAAAGGGGTGAAAGAAAATGGCCTGCAAAGTGAGAGAGAGATCCAGGGTTGGAAGAGGAGAGCGGGATGGAAGGAAGGGAGTGAGAGGAAAACTGCATGGGTAAACTGCTTAACTCTGCAAAAAAACACCAGGGTTTTAAGGGACCCCTGATTCCCCTGGCCAGGGCCTGGTGAGCTTCTAATGTGGCAGCATGTATTCCTGCGGAGTGGAAGGCCCTTCACAAAGGTTGACTAGAAATCTTTCTGATGTTAATTTCTGTATTTTGGTTATAAACAGGTACTGATGGGGTGAAATCTTTCCTCAGTGTTACTTTGTGTAAAAAATAAATTTCAAAATAATGAAGCAATGCTATCCCAAAATACGCTGAGTCACGTAACATTATTTACATTTTCTTCCAGCACAATTTAGTCAAGAATGTTGCGTAATTTGGTCCTCAACTGCCTCATAATTCCAGTAGCCCTGCCTACAGGTTTAGAAATTTTTGTCGGGAGGGGGTCCTTACACCTCAAAATGTTGACAGTGGGGTCTCGACATCCAAAAGTTTGAAGACCTCTGCTGTAGAAGGACTTACAAGAGTGACCCAATACCAATTGGTAAATGCACCTAAAGTACATGGATGTCAATTTAGAGAGAGAACAGCTAGGCTGTGGGTCTGATTAGCAGGCCCACAGCCAGGGAAAGTCGTAAACCAGTGAAGCAAAAAGCAAAAATCTGGGGTGACCATGGGATTGCAGACCCTACTCTCCTACACTGAAGCTCCCACCATTGGACCTGATGAACGACGAGTAGTAAAGTGTTGCTGACTGTGCTGAGGGAAAAACATTTGACGCCGACTTGAGGATTGTCAACGTCAAAACTCAGGCAACAAAAAAGACACAGGAGGTAAGGAAGACATTGAAAAAAGGGCGCGAGTCCCGAAAATTGGACTCAAGGGCATTGAAAGGATCCTAATTGTCTAAACACTCACCATCTGAAGGCGGGCCCAAGACAGAGAACCACCTGGATCCCTCGAAAGGGCCACCGCAGGAGTAAGATCTCCAGAAAAGCCTCATTTGTCGATAGACGGCTGAAGGAAAGACCCTTCGATGCTGAAAAAGGGGAAGGCTTGAGAAGAACTCTGAAGCTCGACAACTGAGACATCTTTGAAGGATTCTTTGACGTCAAACAGAAAATAAATGTCGAGCCTTGATGCCGAAATACCACAAAAGACTTTTACAGTGAAGGATCAGGGTGAGAAGGTAGTTGTGTAGATCAAACCTTCTTTGACACCATAGCCTCAGGAGAAAGAAGAGAAACTCTTCTACGAAGATAAAGAAGAGGAACAACTCAAGGGCATGTATCAGGGGTATCAGAATACTCTGAGTCTCAGTGGCAAGACCTATAGGCAGATTCCTCAGAGGAAGGGATAAACTCCTATCCGTTGAGGCCATCGCCTCCAGATGTTATGCACCTGAACAACCAAGTTATCAAAAAGGTTGCAGAGAAGTATGGAGTGCAGCTTGAAGAAGAAAAAACACACTTGTACATCGCAATTTCAGATGCTCTACTGAACAAACAAGCCTACAATCACTAGGATGAAATGGCTGAACCCATGAAGAACCTGCCAGATCAGTATAAAAGAGGGCTGCACACCTGGCAATATATTCCTAAAATAGTCATTGGACACGTCCGACACCAAGGACAACAGTCCTTTTGAGAAAGAACATGGGGAAGGGAACAGCCTCACGGGGGAGATACAACTCCTGACCAACAACTGACTTCCCAATAAATCACAGTCTTTCACACACAACACCAGTGGGATTCAAAATAAAAAATCACATCCTTTCTCACACAATGCCAGTCGGAGGCAGATTAAAAATCTTCCTCCAGAAGTGAAGGAAGGTGACATCAGACAAATGATCCTATATATAATTCAATATGGCTATTGAATACAAATGGTCAAGATGCCTCTAAGAAAGAGACTAAGAAAAAAAGGTCTGGCCGTAGGAAGAAACATCTTGCCTACTCAAGGAGGTCAAGGAATTGCTGAAAAAGAAAGCAATAGAAATAGTGCCAAAAGAAGAGATCGTAAGAGGAAATTACTCAACAGATTTCCTGATATCAAAGTTAGACAAATGTGTACGGCTAAGTTTAGACCTCCGATTCATAAACATATTCTAAAAATACACATAGATTCAAAATGACAACCTTACAGGAAGTCATCGCACAATTGCATAAAGGGGATTACATGGCAGACAACTATTATTATTATTATTATTATTATTATTATTATTGAGTCTTGTATAGCGCGTTGTTACCCTTGGGCATCCCAGCGCTCGTCCAGAGTATACACCAAAACAGCAGAGCACTAAGCGGGGAACAGATGAGTCTTTAAAAGTTTGCGAAATCGCAAGGTGCCAGTTTCGGAGCGAAGGGCATGCGGAAGAGAGTTCCATAATGCGGCCACGTTGACGGAAAATCTTCTACCGCCAGTCCTGGCTTTTTTTTACGTTCGCGACTTGCAAGAGATGTTGGTGGTCTGAGCGGAGGGCGCAAGAGGCCTTATAAGGTTGGATCATACTCCGCAGGATAGGGGGCCCTTTTCCCTGCAAGATTTTGTGAGCCATGCAGAGTGCTTTAAACTTCACCCTCTCTCTCACAGGGAGCCAGTGGAGCGCCTTCAGCGCAGGTCGGGCTGACTGCCGCCTGGGAAGGTCCGTCAAAAGCCTGGCGGCAGCATTTTGCACTTGTTGCAATTTGTTTAGAGTTGATTCTGGAGCCCCCAGAAACAGCGCATTGCTGTAGTCCAGCCGTGAAATGATGAGACCCTGGATTAGTAACCTCCTAGTGGCCATCGGGAGGAGGGGTAGGATCTTCCGGGCTGACCGGAGCAGGCCGAAACACACGCCTGCGGTCTTTTTTGCGTGTGTCTTGAAGGATAGGTCCTGCTCCAGCCACATCCCCCAAGCTCTTAATCTCCTGTTTTGGGGTAGGTGGCGCTCCCAGACAGCTAGGCCAGCTACTAGGGGACAAGGAGGGAGGGGAGTTCCCCAGCATCATCAGTTCGGTTTTTGAACCGTTAAGATTAAGTGCTGAGTTGCACATCCAGGTGAAGACCCTGGCTAAACATGTGTGCAGCATGTCGGGTTGGTTCGCCGGCTGGGGAAGCCCAACCACCAACTGGGTATCATCCGCATAGCTGATGATCTTGATACCCAGTGGCAGTACCACACTCTCCAGTGGGGCCATATAGATATTAAATAGTGTGGGGCTCAGCGATGAGCCCTGTGGCACACCACACTGGAGAGGAACCGATGTTGACTTCTCGTGGCCTTCCCAGACCTCAAACGTCCGATCTTCTAAGAAGGACGCGAGCCATTCCAGGGCCAACCCGGAGACCCCCATCCCCGACACCCGCCCTTTTCTTCGGGAGGATAGCATCGAGCGAGTTGGTCAACCAGGTGTTTAAGTTTGCATCAGCGACTAGCGGGTCAGGCCCGGGGGAGGGACGTGTCGCCTCCAAGTGTACTGCCCAGGTGTCCACAGGGAGCCTAGACCAGGCTCTTTCCACCGTGTATACTCTAGGTGTAGGTACCACTGGGACATCAAACTGCCACAGGGCCGGAACCATAAAATGATCTGTCCAGGGCAGAACCAGCGCGGGCAGTACTTTAAGGCGTTCCGAGTTCGAAAAAATGGGTTCGAGCAAGTGTCCCTTCCCGTGCGTTGCACCTGAATTGACCAGGTTAATCTCAAATGCTTTCAGATCACCCTGAAGATCTACTGCCAGAGAGTCAGAGGGGTCATCAAAATGGATGTTAAAGTCACCTAGTGCCACAAAGTTGACTGTGGAAGAGGCAAGAAGCGCGACCGTTTCAAGAAAAGAGTTGAGGAAGTTGCCCATGGTCCCAGGTGGGCGATAGACAAGGAGGCCTGCCAAGGAAGCGGTATGCGACAACCGTAGAGAGAATTGACAGCTCTCACAGTCGCTCATCCCTCCATCCTGGACTTTACAGGTTAACGTATCCCTGTAAAGGATGGCAATTCCACCTCCCCGCCCTACTGGTCTATCTAGGTGAGATATAAGAAAACCTGGTGGGAGTGCTCTGACCATATCCGGGCCGTAGCTGGAAGAGATCCAGGTTTCTGTTAAAAACAAGACGTCCAACTTGTGGTCGAGAATGAGGGAATTAATTTCTGTTGCATGACTAGGGAGGGACCGACAGTTCAACAGGGCCATTGACAACAAACAATTGTCTTTGGCCGTTACCAGACCCGTATTACAGGCCCCGCAGGGCAGGAACGGTTGCCCTCCCTCGTGAACATACCTACATGCGGCGAGTTTCGGTGGCCGCCAAAGCATGAGGTCATCCCTCGTGTACCTGATGAAAGCCGGAGATGGCATCCGTGAGTCGGGCAGGGGGACCGGCCCTATGCCCTATGCCGGCCCTATGCCCGTCTGGGCCCGGACGGGCACAGACGGGCTGAACTCTGGCGTAACTCCGGCGTCAGTCCGGCGAGACCGCTGCGCGTGACTGCTGCGCGTGACCGCTGCGCGTCAGCATGGCTACCTATAAGCACGCCTAGCGAAATAGAAAGGGGACTAGAACTATACAACCAATCTTCAAGGAATGCACTTTCACTATACTGGTCAGGGATATTTGCTTATGCTTTATCCCCCCCTCCCCCCTCCCCACCTCTATGGCACAGAGTGATCAGCAAATGCAAGAGGAGCAAAATGACACTAAAACTAATTGCCCCACAATGGGTGAGGCAGACGTGGTATTCAGAGCTTATCAAAATGGCTCATTTAAACAATCTGAAGTTACCAACACAGCAAGACTTAATATCAATGAAAGAATGAAGGGTACTACACCCAGAACCAGCGCTTTGAGCCTTTTGGCCTAACACCTGAAGACTTAGACTTAGTCTAAGAGAAGCAAGAAAGCCAACAACAAGAAAGTGCTACATAGCAAAATGGAAGAGGTACTCTCTTTGTTGTCTTAAAGATGACTATTAAAGAAAAACTCAAAGGACGCAACAGTGTTAAAATACCTAACACACCTGATAGACTCCAAGTTACTTAACGGCAACAGTGGCTAACACAAGAAGTTACATAGAAAGAAGCTTCTTCACAGCTCCAATAATGAAGGTGTTTCTAGAAGGGCAAAAAGAATTGCTCCACCATTGAAAGTACCTGCACCCACATGGAATCTAAAACCACACAATTAATGAAGGCACTGTTTGAACCACTGCACAAGTCCTCATTAAAGATGCACACCCGAAAGACAACATTTCTGATGGCCATCACATCTCTGCATAGGGTAAGGGAGATAAACACACTTGCAAGGACAGGATCGTCTTGAAGACAGATCCACAATTCTTACCTAAAGTTGTGTCACACTTCCACATTATCCAAACAATACAAATTCCACGTTTAAAAAATAAATAAAACAAGAGCTCACACAGAAAGGGCACTACACACAATAGACGCAAGACGTGCCATAATGTACTACATTGAACAAACAAAGTCAAGCAGAAAGACAAAACAACTATTGGTTTCCTTTGCAGACAATAATATAAGGAAAGCAGTAATTACCTGATGGATTCCACATGCAAGTCAGCTGTCACACATAAGGGAAGGAGAAAAACTGACCTCCACACCTAGAGCACATCCAGCAAGGAAGAAATTATCAACCTTTGCCGTTCCAGCAAACACACCTTTACAGAGATATGCATGGCAGCAACATGGTCATCAGTACACACTTTAACAAAACAGTACTGCATAAACATTCAAATAAACAAGGAAGCTCGAGTAGGACAGCGGGTCTTAAATCCGTTTACAAATCCACGACTCATCTTCAACCCAACCACAAGAGTAAAAAAAAAAGCTACAAAATATATGCACAACATGTGAATCCAAACTAAGCGAAGGTATAGTAGGTGAAATTAGATTTTAAATTCCTTGCAATCCAGCGATTACGCTTGAATATAAACGAAGAGACACGTCTCTTACTCTATACTTCAATTTGTATCACAATATTGAGTATGGGATGCTAACTGATTGTGACTTTTTTTCATTTATATTTCTACAAACATAAGTCACCCTTTTAAGTCACTTGCCTGTGGTAAGGAAATCGGCTGATTTCCTTGTACCTCGTCACGGTTTGCTCACTCACCCTTTGTATAAATTGTGCCATAAATTATTGCTTAAATATTTTTTTCTATTCTGTGAATACACGCTTATACCCCAATTTCTGATTGTGAAAATTGCGTTATTGTACTTTGTTTTTTCCAACATGTGAATCCAGCAAAGATTCACACTGCATAATGCATAGTTTCCTTCCTGTAGGTGAGTTTTGCAGCTCTGAGTTTTCAGGATTCACAAACGACCCACCTGCTTCCACCAAAAGATGGAAATAGACCAAAATAAAGAATCTAAAGAGGGCGACCAAAGGTGAGGGTTTCTGGAGGAGGGAGTACGATGTCGCAGGATGCACCAAATGGAGTGTCTGTCGCTACCCAATAACAACAAAATATAGAAGTAGGACTACAGAATAGTGGAGAATTCCGTACCCAACAACTAGATGGTGAAATAATGCACAGCATGTGAATCCAGAAATGAGTTTAAGTTGAAAAACTACACCTACAGGTAAGTAACTATACTTTATGGCTGTGTTCACAAAGACCCCATACCCTCTTCACAGCTCTGTTATCTCTGGAAAGATTTGTGAGATACCAGTGTGGACTGGAGCGTCAGATTAAATGTGCTAATATATGCCATTACATCTTCTAAGCTGTGCCTCTATCTAGGCTAGAACCCTTCACCAAATGTCTGAAAGATGTAAAATGGCTTAGGTGACCAAGTGTGCTCAAACTGGACATCCAACAGGTGAAGTGTTTAGGTTATCTCCTGGTACTCAAACAAGACTCACTAACTCCCACCACTGAAATGTGGAATTAGTAGTTAAGTACCAAGTCTAGATATTCACCTTCAGTGTTACAGGCTGGTACCTTTTGTGCCATGTTCTTTTGCTTTTCTTATTCATAGATCTGGAACAGCTAACTATTTTTCTCTTACAACATATTTAGATAGTGCTTCAAGGAGTCAGTCTTAAGTTGGAAAATGCATTAACTGTAGTATAAGGTCACAGGTTTAATTCTGGGTTTGCTTTTAAGGCGTTCATGCTTCAGAGGTTATTAAAATGAGCATTAGAAAGGGTCTTTTTTTGAGCGTAAAGAACTATTGCCATTTAACATGTACTTTGTCAATAGACTGTTAATGTGTTTTGTTTGGATCCTCTCAATATCCCATGTCTTAGTATGTCGTATAGATATAAAATGTAGATTTAAAAAGGCTTGATGCCATTTCGTACCCACTAATATCCCTCCTTTTTTAATTGTAGGAGGCCACTTTATATGCAAAACCTTTGATTTGTTCACTCCTTTCAGCGTGGGGCTCGTCTATTTACTTTATTGCTGCTTTGAGCGAGTGTCTATTTTTAAACCCGTCACCAGCCGTCCAGCAAATTCGGAGAGGTGAGTGTTATGATTGTAAGATATATTTTGTTTTAAAAATTGATTTTGGTTCTGCAGCCCACCTACTTTAAGTAGCAGACATTCTGATAGAAGTCATTGATGTTCAAATCAATTGAATGAGCCGCTCTGCCAACTCTTACTAGTTTTTAATGAGCTGCAAAGAAAAGCTGTAAATTCTACTTCTGAAGCTGTAGGAAACGTCATTGCTTTGTTTCATTTAATGCACATTGTTTTTGTTTTCAACATTGCTACCATACACACACACACAGTTTATGAAGACTTGTAGTTGTCTCTGGTATAATCCTTTGTGTGCAGCTTTTGACATAATTAAATAGTCTATTATTCTGGAAGGGCGATTACCTCAATCTTTAAACTGTGTATGATACTACATGCATGCCTCTTCTTTGGGGTTGTATGGTCATTTCAGAACCCTGGCCCTGAAATCCCAAGTATCAAACTCCGTTTTATTTCAAAAACATTAGTTAGCTGTCGGATCATCTGTATTGGCTGTTGTGATGTATCTGGTTGCAGTGTGGTGGGTTATTCATGCATGCTTGTGTCTTCCTGGATTTTTTAGTTCTCAAATCTTTGTGTATGATATGTAGGGTAGTAGATTTACATCGGTCATTAATTGGGAACCAGTGCTGTTGTTTATGGGCTTTTCTGGCGTTTCCTTCTTCTAATTGATTGCCAGTCTGGACGCCTAATTTTGTATGTACTGATGTCAATGAACTTTTCAATCTGATCTTAATAGACCACAACACGGTAGGCCTGCCCTCTTTGACCAGTGATCTTATCAGCTCTTCTCAGTGCAATTATAATTTGAAATTGACTCCTTTTGCAATATTTACCTATGGATGATATTTGCAGTCACAAAATTTAAGTTTGATTTTTCATAGATTCACATGACTGTAGTTATTTTCCTGTTAAGAGGCTGGAAAGCTGTTGTGCAAGGACACAACATAGCAGTAAAAACACTATCTTGGTTAGTGCAATATAATCTTCCTTAGTCCATGTTGTAATAAACAAGGTAGACGTACCCTATGAGCTCCTCTTGTTGGTGTCCACTTGTCTTGTGTTTGTTACTTAGACTGTGGAGATAGGATTCTCCAGTATTAGGGGTGTCTTTCATAGATTCACATGCCTGAATCATTCCCCGTCGTCGGAGTGGGAGTCCCACGGTACATAAAAATAGCAATAATATGCCATAATTATACAGTAAATACCACTAGAATAAACCAGGAAGTAAAGTAGCCCAACTACAGTAGGAAAAAAAAACTTCCACATCTATGACTATCATAGTCATTTTGTATAGACCAAACTACAGCCAATCAGGCGCCAGCACCCACCAGAATGTTCTCCCCAGAGGCTCAGGCTCTCAGATTTTCTACTGCACGTCGTGTGAAGGGAGTCTCCCTGAGCTCTGCTCAGTTTCTTTTGAAATATCTCTACTTTCTAGTTGAAATGTCTTCAAGGAAGTCTCTGTTCAGAGCCTGCGAGTCCTGTGGTAAGCTCCGGCTTTTTAAAGAGGATCCTCATGAGAAATGCATATATTGTCTCTACCCAGATCATCTAGTCAAGGACTGTAAGATCTGCAGGAAATTTCCTCCAAAGACCCAGAGAGACAGAGAAGGTCGATTGCTTTTGTGGCTACAAAGGCTAAAGAATTCTGATAAGGCTGTGTCTGATGTTGACAGTATTGCCTCGGGTTCCACTTCAGTGTCTAGGAAGAGGCCTGCGTCTGAACATCAACCATCTTCTGAGGCTAAGGTTGCTAAGAAAAATCAACCAACAAAGGGTTCTGACAAACCTTCATGTTCAAAGGCTGCCTCTTCAGGCAAAGGCTTGGAGAGTTCGTCTCATAAAAAGCCCGCCAAGAACTTGCCTCAAAAAACTGTCAAGAGTTCTTCTCAGGACTCATCTTTTCAGACGCCTTCCACTGTCAGCTCGTCGACGAAGACCTCCGCCGATGCGTCATCCACGTCGACGATGACTTTCTCATCTCCTAAATCGTCAATGATTATGACGACGGCGGCGTCTTCCCCAACTATGGTTTACGTGACGGTAAGGCCTATCTCGTCGACGACGGCCGTCGGCGATTCCTCGTCGACATCGAGTCTGAAAGCCTTGCCGTCGTCGAGAAGATCGTCAGCGACAATATCGTCGACGGCGCTGCCGCCGACGAAGGTCATTCCGACGACGACTAGCGTTCCGTCGACGAAGGCCTCCACGTCGACGAAGATCATTCCGTCGACGACGGCCATCCAGTCGTCGACGATCATACCGTCGACGAAGAACATACCGTCGACGAAGAGCATACCGTCGACGGAGACGAAACCGTCGACGAAGAGCATACCGTCGACGAAGGGCGTTCCGTCGACGAAGAGCGCACCGTCGACGAAGGGTATACCGTCGACGAGGGACGTACCGTCGACGAAGGGTGTACCGTCGGTAAAGGGGGTACCGTCCACGAATGGCGTACCGTCATCGAAGGATGTACCGTCGACGAAGTCCATCCTGTCGACGTCAATTTCAAAGGCACCTACAATATCGGCCACTGACACATTGGGAAACGCGCCGTCGACGCCGCAGTTTTCATCCTGTACCGCGTTGCAAGTATGGTCTCCGTCTACGGTTTTCGTTACACCAAAACCGACGACGCAAGTTCCTGATCGTCTTCTGGACTCGGATAGTGAGGAAGAAACAGATCAGAGGTTTGGAGTGGCTACAAGTCCTTCTGAATTGAATATCCAGTTGAAGGAGGATGAGCAGGAGGAAGATCATCCAGAAGTGCAGATGCCATCCCAGGTGGATTCCTTGCCACTCACTCAAGTGCCTATGGCTTTACTGTCCAATCTCCAATACATGTTGGACGATTACTACAGGAGGTTTCCACCTTCAGAACCAGCGGCCTCAGAGCCGACTACTCCTAATACTGAGGTGCCGACACCAAATTTGCAGCCAGTACTTCCTACATCGCCTGCTTCACAGGTACAGGCGGAAGGAGCCGACCCTTTGTCTTCGGAGGAGGAGGAACAAAGGGAGGAAGGTGAGGTTCAAGATGAGTCGGAGTGGGATGAATATCAGGAGCACACACCTTCCCCTTCGTGCCATGCAGTTTCGATTTCTCCACCAGTGGATGTAGTTGGCTTCCATCTCTTGATGGAACGCGCCACTAAACGTTTTCATATTGATATGGAGCATAAAGAGCAAGATTGTTTTCTTTATGACTTTAAAGACCAACCAAGGCGACAGATTAAGTCGATTCCCATTATTGATTTCATCTGGCAGGAGGGAATTAAGGTCATGGCAACACCAGCATCCATTCCTCCAGTCCTACCACGTTTGGAGAAGAAGTACAGGGCTCCAGACAAATCTCCAGCATGCCTTATAGGACAGCCTAAACTGGACTCTGTAATAATTCAAGCGGCACAGAAGAGGGCTAGAAATCCTTCGTCCCAGCTGACGGCCCCTCCTGACAGGGATGGAAAACGCTTGGATTCTATAGGAAAACGTGTCTCTACAATGGCGGCTACGACAGTTCGAGCGGCAAATTCATTGGCCATATTAGGTAGATATGACCGGCAAATGTGGTCTGATATCGCACCATATCTTGATCTTATACCTGAAACTTCAAAGACTGAGGCGCTCAAGATACTTCATGAAGGCCAAAGAATCTCGGAGGAGATTATTGATTCAGCTGTGGATGTGGCCTCAACAGGTTTTCGGCAGCTGGCAGGAGCTGCAGTTCTTCGCCGGCAGGGGTGGCTGCGATCTACTTCTTTTAGGCAAGAAGTTCAACATAAGGTACTGGATCTACCATATGATGGTGAATATCTGTTTGGACCTCAGGTAGAAGAAGCTTTGCAAACTATAAAGAAGGATTCTGAAACTGCGAAATCCTTAGTGTCTCTTCAATTTCGAAAGCCGCCCTTTCGGGGAGCGAGAGGACGGGGAGCGTCCTCTACCAGAGGTGGATATGGCCAGCAATCCTCTTACAGGCAAAATAACCAAAGGTACCAGACTCAACGCTATCAGTCTTACAACCAAAGAAAGCCTTCCTATCCCCAAAACAAGGGTAGAACAAGTTACCGTGGAAAGGATAAAAGACAATGAAATTTTTCACCTGCCGCCACCGCTGCCCTATTCGAAAGAAAAAATTGGAGGGCGAATATCCAAATTTTACTCAAGTTGGCAGTCAATAACATCAGACAAATGGGTCCTGGACATAGTGTCCAGGGGTCATGCCCTAGAATTCGAGAAATTTCCCCCAAACGTTGCTCCAAAAGGACCCCCCCCAGCTCACCTGAAGGAATTATTTGCTCAAATCAGAATAATGATGCAGAAGGGAGCGATCGAAAGCGTGCCTCAAAAGATGAAAGGAATGGGGTTTTACTCCAGATTCTTTCTGATAAAGAAGAAGAATGGAGAGTGGCGCCCGATTCTAGATCTTCGCGCTCTGAACAAATACTTGAGAAAATTGACATTCAGAATGTTATCGCTCCAGGAAATATTGCATCTTTTGGCAGCAGGGGATCACATGGTCACTTTAGATCTCCAAGATGCGTATTTCCATATTCCAATTCTACCTCGTCACAGAAAGTTCCTGCGCTTCAGGGTGGCTGGCAGGGATTACCAATTCAAGGTTCTTCCTTTTGGACTACGGTCGGCGCCAAGAGTTTTCACCAAGGTTCTGGCTCCAGTGGCGGCGCATCTCCGGCTACAGGGAATCCAAATATTCCCATACTTAGACGACTGCCTTATAAAGGCCAGTTCTCGAGCAGTCGTTCACTCGCATCTGCAACTATGTCTACACCTGTTCCAGTCCCTGGGCCTCTCCATCAACCACGAAAAATCCAAACTTCAACCGTCACAAAGACAAACCTTTTTGGGAGCAACTTTGGACACTCAGGAACTTCGAGCCTTTGTCTCGGAAGAAAGGCAACTCAGGATAAAGGACATGGCACAGAAACTGTTGTCAAAAAAGTCAGTTTCTGTTCGGATATTCAAATCCTTTCTGGGGATGGCCTCTTCTTGCATCCCATTGCTACCGAACTGTCGCCTCAGAATGAGGCCTCTACAGGAAGAACTGACCCAGCAGTGGCTACAGGTCTCAGGAACGTTCGAGGATATGATCAGGATCACACCGACCATGCAAAACTCTTTCAGATGGTGGATGCAAAAACGACATCTTCAGAAGGGGTGTGCGTTTCTCCAAGAGCCACCAAGCCTCACCATCACGACAGATGCCTCTCTCGAGGGTTGGGGAGCGCACCTTCAGGGCCTCACTATCAGTGGCAAGTGGACTGCCCTGCAGCAGCGTTGGCACATAAACCGCTTGGAGCTGAGAGCCATTTTCCTGGCGCTCAAGGCGTTTCATGCAGTCATTCAAGGTTCCAATGTGTTGATAAAGACGGACAACACAACAAGCATGCACTACGTCAACAAGCAAGGGGGAACTAGATCTCTCCTCCTCTCCCAGGAAGCCCAGGAGTTGTGGACGTGGGCTTTGGAACACGATGTACATCTTCAAGCGGTGCACGTTCCAGGGATAGAGAATGTCTTGGCAGACACGCTCAGCAGAACGAAGGTCTCCACTCACGAGTGGGAGCTTCACCAACAGACGGTGGAGCGCATCTTTCGACTATGGGGTCGCCCAGACATAGATCTATTCGCTACGAAGACCAATAGCAAATGCAAGCTCTTCGCAAGCTGGCATCCCCAAAAGGACTCTCAAGGGAATGCGTTTTCTCTGGACTGGTCCCTAAGTTATGCGTACGCATTGCCACCAATCCCTCTTGTACCCAGAGTTCTGCGGAAAGTGAAGAGGGAACCGTGCAGACTAATCCTAATTGCACCCAGATGGCCACGCCAATATTGGTTCACGGAACTCCTCCTACTATCAGAGTGCAAACCAATTCAATTAGATCCAGTCCCGAACCTACTCAGTATGCAGGACGGACAGGTCTGCCACCCAGATCCAGCATCTCTGAAATTAGCAGCCTGGCGCCTGAATACCGGGAGTTCGCCCACTTGAACATCCCAGAAGAATGCAAAGAGGTACTGGCCAGGGCGAGGGCACCGTCCACAATAAGGACTTACAGTCTAAAATGGAGACGTTTCTGCATTTGGTGTCAGGCAAATGGGCTTCACCCGTTTTCAGCAACACCGGAAGAGATTCTACCGTTCTTCCTACATTTAGCAAAATTAGGTCTATCTCACGCAACTTTAAAGGTGTTCCTAGCAGCGATATCCAGATATCGGCAAGACGGTGCTACTTCCTTGTACTCGACTAGGGTTGTACAACAATTCTTCAAGGGACTCTTTAGGATGTTTCCTCCAATACGCCGACCTCCACCGATGTGGCATCTCAATGTGGTCTTGGCACAACTTATGCGTCATCCTTTCGAACCCATTCACAAGGCTGACCTCAAATATCTCTCGTGGAAAGTGGCATTGTTACTGGCGTTGACATCCGCCAGAAGAGTCAGTGACCTCCAGGCCTTTACAATCCAACAGCCTTTTCTGCAATTTACAAGCGACTCTGTAGTGCTCCGCACTAATCCAAAGTACATTCCCAAGGTACCCTTGGAATTCCACCTCAATGAGCCTATAATTCTGAAAACATATTTTTCTAATCCGCAATCACAAGCAGAAAAAGCATTGCATACCTTGGATGTCAAGAGATGTCTTAAATTCTACCTGCAGAGAACATCCGCCTTGCGCTCTTCCAATCAGCTGTTCATCACTTACGGGACTATTCGTAAGGGGCAGGCAGTCTCTAAACAGACAATTGCAAGATGGATTTCGTCTGCCATTGCCTTTTGCCATACGCAAGCGGGACGGCCGCTGCAAACAGCTCCTAGAGCTCATTCCACAAGAGCAATATCTTCATCAACGGCTTTGTTTGCTGGAGTTCCAATTCAGCAAATTTGCAGAGCGGCTACTTGGGCTAGTCGCCATACATTTACAAAGCATTACTGTCTGGAGACAGCCAGCGAAGCAGACACGTCTGTGGGTCGAGCAGTCCTGCGGAACCTTTTCAAATAAGGTGAGCCTCTGTTTCCCACCTCCTTTTTCACTGTCAGGCTCTGTTTATGCTATGTTTGTTACATTTGCTTGCAGAACTGTATTCTACTATACGTAGACAATATGGGTATATTCTATGATACTGTTTTATGTACTATTCACTGGCAAGCTGGACAAACATGCTCATCTGCCTGACAAGGATGTACTGCTAGCTACTCTGATTCAGGCATGTGAATCTATGAAAGACACCCCTAATACTGGAGAAGAACAATAGTTACTTACCTGTAATCTGTGGTTCTCCAGTATTGGTGTCTTTCATAGATTCACATGCAACCCGCCCACCTCCCCTCAGAGGCTCTTTTAGGCTAGTTTGGGTTACCTTCACTCCTTGCGAGAAAATCTGAGAGCCTGAGCCTCTGGGGAGAACATTCTGGTGGGTGCTGGCGCCTGATTGGCTGTAGTTTGGTCTATACAAAATGACTATGATAGTCATAGATGTGGAAGTTTTTTTTTTCCTACTGTAGTTGGGCTACTTTACTTCCTGGTTTATTCTAGTGGTATTTACTGTATAATTATGGCATATTATTGCTATTTTTATGTACCGTGGGACTCCCACTCCGACGACGGGGAATGATTCAGGCATGTGAATCTATGAAAGACACCAATACTGGAGAACCACAGATTACAGGTAAGTAACTATTGTTCTTAAACTTCAGTTGCTCAATAATTCCTTTTTCAGAAATTGATAGTTTTAGATTTGCAGATTACAAGCTTATTAAATTAAATCTATTGCTTGCCCCTGCAATATGTTAAAGTGAAATGTTTTGTTTGCTTGGGGTTCTATTTCCTGAAGTACTGCACATGCTTTATGGAGCCTCGTCTGCTGATCAGCCATTTTTAATCAGACTATTCTACTAAAATAATCATTATTTGTGAACAAAGTCGAAAAGATTTATCTTGGATTACCCACCCCGACTTCGCCCCCTCAGGCAGTGTCTTTGGTTGCCACGTATTCCATTGTGGATAGTACCGTGTCATCTTTTCCTCTGCTGTCACAGATGGAATTTGAGGCCCTCTGTTTGAAGATCAAATCAGGTTCGCCAGCCGACCCGTTGATACAGTTCCACACTTTCCTCTCCCCGCTGAATATTGACTTGGTCAATCTTTCTTTGGCATCGGCTTCTGTACCAGGGGCGTGGAAACACGCTAAGGTCACCCCATTGCTTAAAAAACCATCCCTGGACCCCGTTGAGTCAGCCAATTACCGCCCTATTTCCCAATTGCCTTTCCTGGCGAAGCCGGCTGAATCGCATGTGAACTCCATTCTCTCTAAGTTTATTGAGCAGAATGCCATCCTTGATCCATCTCAACATGGTTTCCGAGCCTGCCACAGCACTGAGTCTGCTCTGCTGGTAGTTACGGAGGCTATCCGGGCTAATTTGGATGACGGTGACTCAGCGGCCCTGGTCCTTCTGGACCCAAGCGCCGCTTTTGATACCGTCTCCCATGCAATACTTTTACGACTCCTTCAGGAAATAGGCATCAGGGATGAGGCTCTGAATTGGCTACGGTCTTTTCTGTGGGGGAGGTCATTTCAAGTTCTTGTCCCTTCTTTCCACTCCCAGGAGTTTGCCTTGCATCAGGGGGTGCCGCAGGGCTCAGTGTTAAGCCCCCTACTGTTCAACATCTATGTCCGGCCTTTGGCCGTGCTATCGAAGGGAAGGGGCTTGTCTCTGGTGTCGTATGCTGACGACACCCAACTGGTGATCGCTTTCTCCCAAAAAAGGTGCACCAACCTGACCAAGTTTAAAGAGGACCTGTAAGCAATTGCGGACTGGATGACGTTAAACTGTTTACAGCTGAACACTAGTAAGTCCGAGATTCTATTGTTTGGGAAAGATTGGGGGTTGTGGTCAGAGCAATGTTGACCGGATTGCGGCGTTTGGTTTGACAGTGGTCTGACGTTTGACCCCCAATCAAAGGTAGTGGCTGGGGCGTGTTTTGGGCTTCTGCGCGGCCTGAAGCCGCTGCTGGGTTTTTTTTCCTCCAAAAGTACACCAAACCATTATTCAGGCTACAATTCTATCCAGACTGGATTATGGCAATTGCCTCTACCTGGGTGCCAATAAGGCTAGTGTTAAGCGTCTACAGAGAGCACAGAATGCAGCTGCCCGCACGCTGGTGGCTCTCCCGAAAATCTTGCTCAGTTTCTCACGTGCTTCGCAAACTCCATTGGTTGCCTGTTGAGAAGCGTATCCAATTTAAGTCGCTCTGCGTGGCGCATAGGATCCTGGCGCATCAGGCACCCCTGGGGTTAGCTGGTCTGCTAGAGTTTTACGTGCTGCATCGTCCTCTGAGATCTGCCGACGCAGCGCTGGTTTGTACTCCGCTTGCTCTTAAAGCCAGAGCGGGTGGCTGGTCCTTTCGTAGTTTGGCCGCGCAACTCTGGAATTCGCTCCCTATTTCCATCAGAGCCGTTCAGAATCCTCTTGGGGGCCTGTTTGCTTTCAACCATCACCATCGGGACATGGAACGTGAGGACATTGTATGAGTCCGGCAGGACAGCCCAAGTGTCAGCGGAGAAAACAAACTACAAATCAATGGTTGAGCACGAGAGCAGGAAGTTAACAAGGATGGGGGTATAGGGAGGATTGGGGGTAGAGAGTGTCCAGTTGGAGGATAGATAACCCGCTAGTTGAGATTGTGAATGACTCTCAGATCTCTGTGCCCTGAACAGTATGGGGATATGCAGTAGTGTATTCCCAAACAAAAGAATACTCAAGGCAACGTGGGTGTCACCAGGCCATTCAACAGAGAATCAAATGTATTTACTAGAAGTTCCCGAGGTCACTGCAGGAGTAATGAAAGGAGCAGACTTTGCATCGGACCATCAACTTGTTGTGGCCAGATTCGGCTAAAACTGAAGAAAGCATGGATGGAAGCAACAAACCATTGCCAGCAATATAACACCACCCTCCTCAAAGATCCACAGCAATGGAATGAATGCTCAGTCGCACTCAGTAACAAGTTCCAAATCACTTAAGATGTAGGGGATGACAGAGACCCAGTAACAAGTCGGTGGGAGAAGACCAAAGAAATAGTGACATCAACCTGCCAGAAGGATACTGGGTCCCAAGAAACACCAGCATAAAGAATAGATCTCCAACGAGACTCTCCACAAAGTTCAAGAGAGAAAGGAAAAGAAAGCTGGAGTCAACCTTAGCTGAATGAGAGCAGATAAAGCAAAAGCTCCAGCAACTATACCGAATCAACAAACAAGCTACTAGAAACGTAACAGGAGAGAAGCGAAGATTCATTGATGGTTTTGCCACAGAAGCAGCAAGCCATGGAAACTTGAAAGAACTCTACGACTTAACATGGAAAGTCTCTGGCAAATGCAGCAAGCCAGAAAGACTTGTAAAAGACAAAGCTAGAAAGACAATCATGGGTAACGAAGGCCAACAACAAAGAAGAGTGTAGCACTTTGAAGAACTGCTGAACCAGCCCGTGCCACAGTCTCTACCAGACATACAGCCAGCTGACAAGGACTTAACCAATTGACTGCAGCAGATCAACCAAGGACAAAATATGGCTACCAATCAAACATCTGAGAAATGGGAAGGCAGCAGGACCCTACAACATTCCTTCGGAGGCACTGAAGGCAGACATTTAAACATCAGTAGACATGCTCCAAACCATATTTGTAGGGATCTGGGAAAAGGACAAAGGTGTGGTCAGACTGGAAGGGGTGGTTCTCTAATCAAGATCCCCAAGAAAGGTGACCTGAGTAACTGCACAAACTATAGAGGGATAACTCTTCTATCAACCCCAGGCAAAGTGTTCAACAGATTCATCCTGAACAGAATGAAGGAACAAGTTGAAGCTCAGTTGTGAGATCAGCAAACTGGCTTCCAAGAGATACATCCTGTACAGACCAGACTACTACACTACTCATCATCATTGAGCAGTCAATGGAATGGAACTCCCCCCTCTGTCGACTTCGACTGTGAGAAGGCACTCAAACGTGTGGACAGTGAGACCCTTTGTAAACTCCTCCACCACTACAGTGTGCAAGATAATATTGTAAGAATCATTAGGAACTCTTAAGAGGGGTTGACCTGCAAGAAAGTCCATTGAGGAGAACTCACAGAACCCTTCCAAGTGAGAACCGAAGTACTCCACGGTTGTTTGCTTTTACCTTTTCACTTACCGCTGGCCACAGACTGTATCATGAAGACATCCACAGCAAGGAGAAGAAATGGGGTGCAGTGGACACCTTGGATGCAGCTTGATGACCTGGACTTTGCAGACAACCTGGACCTACTTTCCCACACCCATGTTCAGATACAAGAGAAGACGTCAAGGTTGCAGGCCACATCGGCACAACTTGGCCTCAACATTCACAGGTGAAACAAGACAAGATTCTGAAGGCTAATAAGGCAAGCACAACTGGAGTCACTCTGCAGGCGATGAGGAAGAGGTTGAGCCCTTCACCTACCTGGCAGGGTCATAGCCATAGCCTTGCAGGGTGGCACAGATGGTGACGTCAAAGGCAAGAATCGGCAAAGCAAGGGTTGCCTTCATTTAGCTAAAAATCTGGAGGTCGAAAGACCTAATGCTGCAAACCAAGAGCAGGCTTTTTTAACGCCAATGTAAAATCAGTCCTTCTGTATGGAGCAGAACCTTGGAAGACAACAATTGTTGAAGCCTTTGTCGGCCAAGTCATCATCAACCATCTGCTCGTCAATAAATTATCTGTGCTGTACCCCATGCCGACCATTGAAGATCTACCTGCTCTGTTTGTTGAGGGAAATGAAAGAAGACAATAAAAGGGTGATTCTCCCCAGGTCCAAGACTATTTGGATACAAGTCAATTCGTTTTATTTCGCCTTATTACACAGATCGCGACTTCTGCTTCATCTCTTTTTCCGTTTGCCCCTTGTATTTTCTTGCATCACCTGAGAAAATGGTAGACAAATTTAATAGAAGACTTCTGAAGCCATGTGTTCCTGTAATTCTGTAGAAGAAGCGTAGCTACGAGTCTAATTTACCTGTGTATAGGAATGGAAAAGAAGACAGAGCATGGGTCTACAATAGTTAACCAACAGGCAGCTCTTGGAATACACAAAAGAATGTTAGCTGGGAATAACTGTTATTGATTGCCATGAGGTCCTGTATGAAGCAGTACATATGTTTTGCCTTCTTTTTTATTTGTACAGTGGGACTTTTGCAGGAACTTACAACGGACAGTAGGATTCCTTGATTCATTGAATCTGGACTCCTGGTTTTGCTAAATCAAATGTAAAGTGTTACCAATGCCAAAGTATGGGGTGAAAAAAAATGGATTTCGTAATTTTTGTAATGGATTACTGAGGAACTTCCAGTCAATGGCAAATCTCTATCCATCCTGGGTTCTGAAAAATCTCCTGATTAAAAAAAAAAATATATATATATTAATGCTTTTCTGGCCTAGGTCTGCCCACGCAAGTGGTGGACTTTTTTTCGTCTGCATAGCAGAGGGAGTGCTGGCTGTTACGACTTTTGTTAATCCTTGGAGTGTCTGGAATCCTCCTTCAAAGAAATGTGAGAAAATCCTATGATTTGTGCCTAGGTTTGACATCTACAACACATTCTGGATAAGAAACTAGCAGTAACCACCGAACAAACCCAAGTACTGCAGACAACAGCTACGATGAAGTCCATCTTTCCCAAACAACGATTTTTCATTTCACATGTCACATGTGACCTTTCCTCTCCCTTGCAATAGGCTAGCAATGTAGTATCCGGAATTGTGTGGCATGCAGGATGGCAGGACATTTGCTTATACCTGTTGAATATTACTAAATTGTTGGCTTATATTGCACATGCGTTTCCACAAGAAACACATTTTGATAAAATGGCCTCAATCTTCTGGCATTATGGCTGTAGGAAACTGGGTTTTTGTGGCAATTGTCCCCACCACTTGTTGCCTCCTTTTTAGCTGTTAGAGGCGGATTATCGACTCTGGCAGTGCACTGAGGCCTGCTAACCAGTCCTCTAGGCCAGTGTCCCTTTATCTGATTATTACAATTAGCCAATGACTTCAGTACCCCTGCAAGTCCCTAGTAAAGTAACCCAGGTACCTAGGGAAGGATTACTAAAGAGTTTCCCTAAGAGCTGCAGCATGCCTTATGCCACCCTAAGGGCCCCACACACAGATTCCATACATACTGCCATTGCAGACTGCGTAACCTGGTGCAAACCAAGTTTGAAAACATGACAAGCCACACCTATGAGTGCTATGCCAAAGACTCTGCTTGGGCTATATGTAAATCACCACTTACAGCAGACATTGGAGCCCTAAGGCAAAGTGCATTATAGCGCATGCAAGGACATATCTGCAGGAGCAGGCATACCCTTGTAATGTCTAGCTCCATTGCTTGATATTACAAGTAGTGAAGCCATATTAACGTATGTACTGGGCACTGGTTAAAACGAATTTCCCAGTTACATAATGGCGTCACTGAAACCTATGGTGTTTGGTATCAAACACCTCATATTAATTAACCCACACTGATTCCATTTTTTTATTTATTTTTAATTTATTAATAGCCTTACCCAGAGGGCACCTTAGAGGTACCCCCTAAATCCTACTAGTCTTCTATTGTGCTGCTTGACTGGTCCTGTCCAGCCTGCCACCACAATGAGTTTCTGACCTCCCAGGAGGTGAGAGCCCCGCTCTGAGGTCAAAAACAATGCCTGCTCTGGCAGGTGTTCACATCTCCTCCAGCCGGATTTTTAGTAAATTAGCATGTCCAAGCAGGGAGCTTCAAAGAGCCCATCGCCTTTGATATACAAGCTTGGCTTTCCCCAGATCTGGGAGATGACACCCCCTGCCCTGAGACCCATTCGGCACCAGGACAGGTTGGAAATTAGCTATGTAAAGAGACCTGTTACACCTCCTGGCTAGTCAAACCCCTAAGGTGGGCTACCTGAAGTGAACAAAAAAATTAGGATTTCACCATCTTGGTAGTGGTGAAATTAGGAACTCTGGGACAGGGTGATGCCCACTCCCCACAGGAAGTGGTCATCTAGGGGGTGTAGTGAACCAAGAGGTAAGTAGCCCATTTGCCTTTACCCATCGCTCTCCTTAACGCCCTTAAATTGAACTTAGATTAGTGTGCGTGAAGAAGAAAGAAAGATAAAGTCCATAGTGAGAACTGAGGAGTAGTACCTGACTTGGCAGCAACCCTGCTGACCTGCCTTCTGTCTCCAACAACTGCACTGATCCGGCTCGCTCAGAAAGCTGTGTTTTGAGCGTGAATCTTTCTGGATTCACTATGCTGTGCATCTTCCGCGGTCTTGTGGTTGGGTCCGGATTCGTAGTCTTTTCTTTGTTTTTTTTTGTTTTTTTGTAGCCCAGGTGGGCGTCGGCATCACCACTCCTCTGGTGCATTTCCGGTGACGTCGGCATGCTTCCTGCGGAAGCTCCCACTCCTGGGCGCCATCTTCAGATTCTTTTTTCCGCGGTCGGGTCTGGATCGTTCCCGTTGGGCTCCAGACATTTTTGGAGAAAGTACAAGGAAAAGACTGAAATTGGAGAAGAAATTCACCAGAAGACTACGGAGGACTTCGCCGATCACTGACCATCGAAGAAAAAGGAGAAATCATCGAGAACTTCGACGATCGTCGACGTCCACGCGGCCAGGGAGGCCCTGAACACTCGATGATGGACAACACGCTGTTCAAGTTCTGCCGTAACTGCCATCACAAGTACGCGCAAAAGGACCAACACCCGGTTTGCAACCTTTGCCTACCGGTAGACCACAGAAGCGAGGACTGCAACGCCTGCTCCGCCTTCGCCCCGAAGACCCTTCGTGTGAGGAAGAGCCAGAGGGTAGCACACGCCACTCTCCAAGGAAAAGCCCCGACGCCATCGCTGTACGAGCTGGGGATATCCTCGGAGGAAGAGGACAACGCTGCCGCCGAAGACGACAGCTACACGGTCGTAGAGACCGATTACACGAAGACATCTGATAAGGTAGGAGACTCGTCGTTCCCCAAGAACACAAGAGACTCTGAGTCTCGAATAAACGAGGGCAAGGCCCCGAAAGCGCCGACGCAGAAACACCTGGCGTCCGCGACTACTCACAGGCCTAGCGGATCCTCTGAGAAGGAGTCCCCGGCGCCGAGAGCTGCTGAACAGCAGAAGTCGTCGAAAATCGCCCCCGAAAGGGACCGATCGACGCCGAGGGAGAAAGACCCTAAGGCCCCAACGCCGTCGGGGGACCCGAAACCCAGTTCGACGGGCAAGTCTCCGGCACCGAAAATCTCGCCGCCTAGCCAAGCGCCGAAGAGCGGGGCCGAACCACCCGGCGCGGACCACGCGGCCGACATGGAGAAGAAAAGAAGGCGCCTTGAAGCCGAAAGGGAAAACATCTTGCAGCGGAAGAAGGATTTCGACGCCAAGATGAAAGCCTTCACGATTCCCCACAAGACCAAACCACCTGTGCTGGAACTGGTCGAGGAGGAAGACGAAAACGTCGAGGAACATGACCCTGGCGTCGAAATGGTCGACGACCAGGAGGATGACGAGAACCCCTACGAGAGTTACAGCTATGGGGAAGAAGAGGACAGCAGGATGGACGCCGAGTCGGCCACCTCTGACCCGCAGGAGGAGGATTACCTGGCTGTTGACACCAAAAGCCCGGAGGAGGCGGTCGACACATATCCCTCGAGGCCATCGCCGCCGGACGACATCGGGGCCTACAACTCGGTGATAAGGTCTGCGGCAGCAGCTTTTAAGCTCAAGCTCGACGAAGAGAATCAGAAAGCGGACTTTCTTCTCGAGACATTACTCCCCACGCAAACAAGGAGCCAGTATCTGCCAATGCTCGAAAGCGTGTTGGCGCAGGGGATGGAGGCGTTCAGGGAGCCCGCAACATGCAAGGCAGTCACTCCCAGAACGGAGAAGAAGTACAAGCATTCCTCAAAGGACCCAGCCTACATTCGGGGCACGGTCTCAGCTGACTCCATCATCACGGCCACAGCAAGGAAGAGGGCTAACGTGGCCACCACTTCTGGGCCACCACCTGATAAGGAGAGCAAAAGGATGGACCTAGTGGGCAGAAGGATCGAACGGAATGCCGCGACCCAATAGCGCATGGCTAATTCCAATGCCCTCATAAACAGGCACATGTACCAGATCATGGAGGAGCTGGGACGGCTGGTGAAAGACCTGCCCCAGGAGGCCAGGCAGAAGGCAGAGAAACTGGTGGAAGACTGGAAGAATGCGGCAAATTGTTGCCTCAAGACGGCCCTGGATGGAGCAGACACCTCCAGCAGACTCATGATGATGGGTGTCACTGAAAGAAGACACGCCTGGCTCAGGGTTTCGGGCTTCAAACCGGAGGTGCAACACAGCATCTTGAACACACCGTTCAACGGCGAGACGCTGTTCGGAACAACAGTTGATGAAAAACTCAGTCAACTAAAGAAGGACAATGAAACTGCAAGATCCATGGGAGCATTGCAGTTCAGAGGCAACAAAAGGGGCACCCAGTCACGGAGGCCCAGCGGAAGGGGTGGAAACCTGCCAAGTACATCACACCAGGCTTTCCAACAGACGCACCAGGCAGACTCGCAGGCGCAACCGAGTCAGCAGAAGCAGGCCTGGCAGTACCAGTCAAGAGGCCAGTCCTTTCGAGGGAGAGGAAATGGACGAGGACAGCATAAAAGAGGGGGCCAGCAGCCCACCTCTAAATGACTTCCAAAAGATCCGTGCGCCCGCCCACAGAAAAGATCCCAGGGGGCAGCACGAACAAAGGGGTCAAGACAAACTGGACACCTACCACCACATAACACCAGTGGGTGGAAGATTAAGATTCTACCTCCAGGAATGGAGAGAAATCACATCAGACAAGTGGATACTCAACATCATCCAATTCGGATACTGCATAGAGTTGGAAGGGAGGCCAACAAGCAGGAAACCAAAGAGAAAGCCACTAGCGGGCAAACAGCTAGAGCAGCTTCAGGAAGAAGCAAAAGAACTCCTACAAAAACAGGCCATAGAACGGGTTCCCTTCAAGGAAAGAAACAAGGGACTATACTCAACGTAATTCATAAGAACACAAAAATTCAAAATGACCTCACTGCAAGAGGTGTTACCGCAATTGCAGGTCGGAGACTTCATGGTCACGATAGACCTCAAGGACGCCTACCTGCACATCCCAATGAACGTAAAGCACAAGCATATGCTCAGGTTCACGGTCGGAGAAAGCCACTACCAGTTCACCACATTGGCCTTCGGACTAAAATCGGCACCGAGGGTCTTCACAAAGTGCCTCGCGGCAGTCGCAGCGCACTTACGAAGGCAGGGAATACATGTATAGCCTTACCTGGACGACTGGCTGGTGAAAGCAAACTCGTACCAGAAATGCAAACAACACGCACATACAGTGACGAGCACGCTCGTAAACCTGGGGTTCTCCATCCATTGGAAGAAATCGTCAATGGAACCGGAACAAGTGAAGATCTTCCTGGGGGCACAGATCAACACCTTACAGGGCAAGGTGTTCCCCAGCGAGAAGAGAGCAAGCGCACTGGTGAGGGAAACTCGCCTCTACCGGAGGGGAGAAGCTCGGACAGTGAGGACTGCGAGCAAGATCTTGGGGATGATGGCATCATGCATCCACCTGGTAGCGAATGTACGGCTTCACATGAGACCCATGCAAGAATGGCTCCAGGAACAATGGTCACAGGCTTCAGGCAGTTGGGAGGATCTAGTGGTTGTGACACACGCAGTGCAGAAGGAGATGACATGGTGGACCATGGAAAACATAACAAGGGGACAGCCTCTAACGCCCCCAACGCCAACAGTGACCATCACCACGGACGCATCCCTGATCCACATGGAGGAACTCAAAGTGAGGGGACTGTGGACACCAAACAGATGCGACAAAGCACATCAATTACCTAGAATTGAAGACAATCTTCCTTGCACTGAAAGCCTTCCAAACAAGACTGTACAAGCACAAGGTCTTACTACAGACAGACAACACCACTGCGATGTTCTACATCAACAAGCAGGGTGGAACACAGTCAACCACGCTTTCAACACTGGCGCAGGAGATTTGGAGATGGGCCATCCCCCTCAAGATAGACCTGCTAGCCATACACCTACCAGGGAAGGAGAACATTCAAGCAGACTGGCTCAGCAGACAGACATCGGCATCCCACGAGTGGGAGCTCAATGCTCAGGAGACAAGGTGGTTGTTCAACAGGTGGGGAACACCATCAGTGGACCTGTTTGCAACACGCCAGAATGCAAAATGCCAAAACTTCGCATCCAGACAACCCGAAGAGGGGTCCCTTGGGAATGCCCTATGGATAGATTGGTCCGGGACATTTGCTTACGCTTTTCCCCCGATACCACTGATGCACAGAGTACTGAGCAAGTGCAGAGCGAGCAACATGACCCTGATACTGGTCGCGCCTCAGTGGGCCAGGCAGACATGGTACTCACAGATCATGGAGATGACACAGAGTGCACCCCACAGATTCGGCAGGAGAAAAGACCTGCTCTCCATGCACAACGGAGAGGTACTGCTCCCAGAGCCAGAGAGCCTGAGCCTAGTGGCATGGCTCCTGAAGACATAGAATTTGCACATTTGAGACTGCCAGAAAGCACCCTCAGGGTCCTTGGGGAAGCACGAAGACCCAGCACACGGAAGTGCTATGTTGAGAAATGGAAAAGATTCACGATGTGGTGCAGGAAAGAAAGGCTTCACATTAAAATGAAGAAGGACTCCACAGTGCTAAAATACCTGACGCACTTACTGGAAAAGAACCTCAGCTCGTCCTCCTTGAGAGTTCACTTGGCAGCCATAGTAGCCTACACAAGGGGTGAGATGGGCAGGAGTTTCTTCACATCACAGGTTGTGAAGAGGTTCCTGGAAGGAGCGAAAAGGATCGCACCACCCAAGCGTGTGCCGCCACCGGCATGGAACTTGAACATAGTCCTAACGGAACTCATGAAGGAGCCCTTTGAACCACTTCACAAGGCCTCTCTAGAAATGCTAACTATGAAAACCGCTTTCCTGGTTGCAATAACGTCCTTACGCAGAGTAAGCGAGCTTCAAGCACGAACGCTGCAGGAACCCTACATACAAATACACAATGATAGGGTTGTGATGAGGACCGACCCACACTTCATGCCAAAGGTGGTGTCCAAATTCCACATGAACCAGTCCGTACAGATACCGAGTTTTTTCCAAAAACCAACCACTAGCGCAGAGCGAGCTCTGCACACCCTAGACGCCAGAAGGGCGGCCATGCATTACATTGAGAGGACAAAGGGACACAGGAAAACAAAACAGTTCTTTGTGTCATTCGGCAACAGTTTCATGGGCAAGGCAGTAACAAAAAACACTATTGGACGATGGATCGCGCAAACAATTCAACTCTGCCACAAAAGGGCAGGGCAAGAACTAGCAGAGGGGGCACGCGCCCACTCAACTAGGAAAAAGGGTGCTACAATAGCCTTCCTGGCTAACACACCCATACAAGACATATGCCTGGCGGCAACATGGGCTTCGGTGCACACGTTCACGAAGCACTACTGTGTGGATATTCAGATGAACAAGGAAGCACAAGTAGGACAAAAGGTGCTCCAGCACATATTCAATAACCAACGCTCATCTTCCACCCAGCCGCCACGGAAATGAGAAACCGCTACAAAATCTATGCACAGCATAGTGAATCCAGAAAGATTCACGCTACAAAACGAATAGTTTCTTACCTGTCGGTGTAGTTTTGCAGCTTGAAGATCTTTCTGGATTCACTAGCGAACCCACCCACCTCCGCCAGAAAGATGAGGCTGGAGAGGGAAGAGGTGGTCAAAAAAAAATAGAAAGGACTTTAAGTACAAAGCGGTTAAAAATTCTTCCACCTAAACAGAACATTGCCATCACTTCGGAACGGAAAGAAACACGGAAAAAAGAATCCGAAGATGGCGCCCAGGAGTGGGAGCTTCCGCAGAAAGCATGCCGACGTCACCGGAAATGCACCCGAGGAGGGGTGACGCCGACGCCCACCTGGGCTACAAAAAACAAAAAACAAAGAAAAGACTACGAATCCGGACCCACCCACAAGACCGCGGAAGATGCACAGCATAGTGAATCCAGAAAGATCTTCAAGCTGCAAAACTACACCGACAGGTAAAAAACTATTCGTTACTTCCAAAAGCTGCAGAAGATTGATCCACAACTTCACCTGGCAGGCAACATCTTCCCTGGAGCAGAGGAGCTGCTTTCCTGCACATTTGCAGGCACCAAAGACCAACACGAGAGTCTCTGCCAGCCTGGCCCCCACCTTACCAACCAGCACTACACACTAGGCCCTAGGCCTGAACTGCTGTGAACCGAAGGTGTCCCTGAGGCACAGAGACCCTCAAGAGTTGAGCCCTTCTTGGACTATACCACATTGATTCTCTAGTCCCCACCTGCAGCCTCTCTTGCCGGGACCGCAAGAGCCTCAGACCGCGGTAACCCGACTCCTAGAAGCACTACTGCACTTGAGACCCACAGCTTGGGGATAAGACCCTTAAGAGCTGAGCCCACCTTTGAATATGGCTGGAATGGTCCCCCAGTTGCCACCTGCAGCTTGTTTTGTAGGCCCCTTACAATTGTGAGTGCCTCCCGCAGTGCGACCCCCGCTGGAGAAAGCACCACTGCTACTGAGCCCACCAGCCCCATTTCCAGGGGACCAGCGGTATCCCTAAATGTTCGAGCATCTCAAAGACCGACCTCACTTGTGGGTTCACCCAGACTGGTCTCCCAGTCCTGGTTTCAGCTGCTTTGGTACCCGACTGTTCCCCAGTGACTTCAATGGGGCACCCAACACTGAATTGCACTTCTGCACCTGGCCACCCCTGAGCTGACTGAGGTGATCTTTTGGTTCTGCCATGTATCTTTTCCCATCCTTACCATAAGTCCTGAAGAACAGTCTTGTAAGTCGCTGCTTAGTGCTCGTATGCAGTATTTTTCTTTCCCATATGATAACATTACCACTTTCAAAGATACACGTGCCAGTGTACTGCTATACACTGAAAAACAGTGACACATCACTATTTTCGTAACAGTAATATCTCAAAACAAAGTACTTGCCCAATTATATAGTTTTTGCTGTTAAAAGTATATCTAAAATAAGTGTTGATTTTCCTATTCGATATGGATCTCTTTTTTGAGTGTGTCTATCATTTATTGACTTTGTGTGTGTGTAACAAAAGTCTAACACTCCTCTCCGATAATCCTAGAGCTGCTCGACCACACTACCGCCAGACAGAGTGCATTAGGATAGCTAGAGCAATCCCTGTCCACTCATAAGGGATACCTGGAATCTTTACACAGCATAACTCTTTTTGGTATACAATATAAAGAACCAGCTTCCTACAACTGCTATTCCAGAATTTGGAGACATACAAACTACTACTTGATATTCACTACCATTTGATGTTCTTGGAATTGGAAATGTTTAATCTTCTTCAGACCCAATATTTATTCGTTATAAATGATGTGTGGCCAGGACAAAATCTTGCAAACTTTGGCTCTGGCTATTGTAAGTTTTGGAAAGCCTACAACACTGCTCATCTCTGCACTCAAAATACTTTAGTGTAAGTGGAGGTATATAACTCTTGTCGATCGGCCGTCCATGCAGAAAGTTACAGATGGAAATCTTGTTACCAGTTTTAGTTTTTTCTGACTTAATTTAACTTGTCTTTTTGTTTTGATTTCAATGATTAGTTTCTTTGTGCAATTCTTTAACAATATACGTTAAGGTTCCCTTGTTGAATTCATAATTTAATTTACTTTTGCCACTGGTGTCCTGGGGTTTGACCTACTAAAAACGTGCACACTAGGCCAAGTTAAACCCTTTCCTCATCTGACTCTTAGGGTGAACAGACACCGGCTTCTCTGGGAGGTAGTGTGTGAGGCAAGCTCTCAGAATCCAACAGTCAACCAAACAATGTAATGTCCAGCCTAGTCCTTATATTTTTATGGAATATGTAATTTAATCCAAATGGAGTGCTGACATTTTTCATACACTCACCCCCAGTCACTGATCTGGGTTGAATCCATTATCGTTCTTTAGCTCACTTGGCCACTCCAGTTCAGACCCAGCTATATGTAAATAAGTCTTGACCCTGTGCCTCATGGGAACAGTCCAGTCCTAACTGCCATGCCAGGTCTTCCATGGACCGGAAACAAGCATCCTGGGACCTGTTTCAGGGTAACACCCATCATCAGCCAGGCCAGCTTGAATCCAGTGGCAAAGTGAGCAAAGGACCCACGTCTGGGCATACCCTGCCAACTTAGGGCGAACAAAGCAAACACAAGGAGATGATGGACGGAGTATTGACACTTTTCAGACACTCACCTCCTGTCACAGATCTTTGTTGAATCTATCATAGTTATTTAGCTCATTTCACAACCCCAGTTCACACCCACCTATATTCAAATCAGTCATGGATTCAGATCTGTGACTGGGGGCGAGTGTCAGAAAAATATATTGCCATCACCGTTTTATGTGATTAACCCAGGCCATAGACATTAATCCACTGCTTCTTATGAGACATGTTGGTATCTTCCTTCTAATAGAGCAGCTCCTAGACTTCACAGTGTTATGGACATGCCTAGGTGTCTGTGCACATGCTGGATTTGCATGACGTCAGGGCCAAAGTAAAAGTTAGGATTAAGTTTCCTTTTGCAGTGGACCCTTACGGCAGGGGAATGCCACCGTTTACCATGCAGGGAACATTTATGTCCCAACAAAGGCAAAAACATTTTGGTAAATATTTTTTGTCTACTTAGTAATTCCATGCAATATTGTCTAGAATGCCTCAGAAATGACTGATCAATACATAAATGCTCCTATTTGGAAATCAGACAGCTGGAGAAGTGCAGTGTGTATGGCTCTATCCAAATTACCAACATTTGAGGACCTCATTACATGTGTTTTCATTTTAATTCCAAACATAAGTCTTTGCTTCTCATATCTCTAGGTATGTGGTGTGTCGAGGACTCAAGGCTGGCATAGACGATGTACGGGAGTACCTCTTTGCAGTCAACATTAAATTAAACCAGTTGCGGAACTCCGACCAGGATGTCAATCATGTTGTTCCTCTTAAAGTGATCAAAGGCGACACCGACTTTAGTGACTACATGACAAGATCCAATGAGAGGTGAGTCAGATATGTCCAACAGAATAACAAGCAACATATTACTTTACAAATTCTGGAAGCATTGTAAGTTGTGACAAATGCACAACATGTCTTTTTGACTTCCTTGAGTGCTGACTTATTGCTGAGTCCCTAACAGAAATGTAAAAATGAAAGATGAATTATCTGCAATAAGGTGTTGGTAGTGCCAACAGGAAGCTGGGTGTCCTTCTGGCTTCCAACAATTAGTCCAATTCTCAGTCATTTAAAATAGTTTAGTTTGGTCAGTAGTCCATATAAACACAAAAGCAACCTACTTGTAAAGCTGTACACAAATATGATTGTCACTTTCCAAGATTATAAAACCGTATTCGTCTTGCCAGATCAAATACAAGTAAATCAGCATTAGCTAAACACATTAGCTAAAAACACCACCCCTCAAGAGTTTATTCCATACGCCAGCATTGTTTACTTTTCTCAGGACGCCCCTCCATTTAAAGGCTGCTCATATAAATCCTGTCACAGCAGAACAGGTTAAAAATTAATTGTTCATCAGAACATTGAGAAATAGGACAGTCTGCTATTATGGCAGCACATTGACCTGAATTTTGGCCTTAAGAACTCTTTCTGCGAAACTCCTAATGTTTACAAAAACTTAAAAAGGTAATACAGGTTTAGGTCGAGTCAGCATCACAAGTGCGTGGGGAGCAGACTTTCTCCGGGAATCTGTCTTTACTGTAACACAATATTTGTGGTATTTATTTATTTATAAAGTTTTATATAGCGCAAACTTGATCCCAAAAAAATCCAAATCAAGGGGGTGGTACAGGATTTCATTCTAAGGGGCCATTAAGTACCTTAACATGGCTTCATTGTGGCTAGAGAGTTCTCAGTGGCACAAGCCTTTTGCCAGCTCAATTGTTTTTTGATATTCGGAAACCAAAAAAGAAAGCTCCATTGTTTTCCTTGTGATAGGATAAGACTGTATAAGGATGTAATGATATGATGCTATGTCTCCATGGTGGGTTCTAGGCACTCTGTGTTATTTCTTTTTATTTTGTTTCTTTACGTTCTATCCCTTGTTCTTGTTTCCCAAGCATGTTTTATTGATTCAGTTAGTGAACAAAAAGTTCATTTAGTTATTTTGAGTTCCAGTTTTTTCCTTTAATGTTTTCAACATTGTGTATGTGTTTCATTGCTGTGTGATGCAAAATCGCAGGCTCTGACCTGCTCAAAACCTGAATGTAGCCGCTGTGATTAGACCCTGAGTGTGATAGGTGTGGAAGCTTGCTAGCCGTTCAAAACTAAAACCAAGTCCTTATTGTCCTACTAAGGAAGGATGAAGCACTCGCCAACCCCTTCCACTGCTCTGTGGAATCAGGAAGGATAACATTGCTGCATGAAGCACTCACCAAACCCTTCCACTGCTCTGTGGAAACAGGAAGGACTGACATTGCCGCATGAAGCACTCCCCAAACCCTTCCACTGCTCTGTGGAATCAGAGAAGACGGACATTGCCGCATGAAGCACTCCCCAAACCCTTCCACTGCTCTGTGGAATCAGAGAAGACGGACATTGCTGCATGAAGCGCTCCCCAAACCCTTCCACTGCTCTGTGGAATCAGGGAGGACTGACATTGCTGCACGAAGCACTCCCCAAACCCTTCCACTGCTCTGTGGAATCAGGGAGGACGGGCATTGCTGCATGAAGCACTCCCCAAACCCTTCCACTGCTCTGTGGAATCAGGGAGGACTGACATTGCTGCATGAAGCACTCCACAAACCCTTCCACTGCTCTGTGGAATCAGAGAAGACGGACATTGCCGCATGAAGCGCTCCCCAAACCCTTCCACTGCTCTGTGGAATCAGGGAGGACTGACATTGCTGCATGAAGCACTCCCCAAACCCTTCCACTGCTCTGTGGAATCAGGGAGGACTGACATTGCTGCATGAAGCACTCCCCAAACCCTTCCACTGCTCTGTGGAATCAGAGAAGACGGACCTTGCCGCATGAAGCACTCCCCAAACCCTTCCACTGCTCTGTGGAATCAGGGAGGACTGACATTGCTGCATGAAGCACTCCCCAAACCCTTCCACTGCTCTGTGGAATCAGAGAAGACGGACATTGCCGCATGAAGCACTCCCCAAACCCTTCCACTGCTCTGGGGAATCAGGAAGGATAACATTGCTGCATGAAGCCCTGCCAGTCCCTTCCACTGCTCTGTGGAATCAGGGAGGACTGACATTGCTGCATGAAGCGCTCCCCAAACCCTTCCACTGGTCTGTGGAATCAGGGAGGACTGACATTGCCGCATGAAGCGCTCCCCAAACCCTTCCACTGCTCTGTGGAATCAGTGAGGACTGACATTGCTGCATGAAGCGCTCCCCAAACCCTTCCACTGCTCTGGGAAATCAGGAAGGATAACATTGCTGCATGAAGCACTCACCGAACCCTTCCACTGCTCTGTGGAATCAGGGAGGACTGACATTGCTGCATGAAGCGCTCCCCAAACCCTTCCACTGCTCTGTGGAATCAGGGAGGACTGACATTGCCGCATGAAGCGCTCCCCAAACCCTTCCACTGCTCTGTGGAATCAGTGAGGACTGACATTGCTGCATGAAGCGCTCCCCAAACCCTTCCACTGCTCTGTGGAATCAGGGAGGACTGACATTGCTGCATGAAGCACTCCCCAAACCCTTCCACTGCTCTGTGGAATCAGAGAAGACGGACATTGCCGCATGAAGCACTCCCCAAACCCTTCCACTGCTCTGGGAAATCAGGAAGGATAACATTGCTGCATGAAGCACTCACCAAACCCTTCCACTGCTCTGTGGAATCAGGGAGGACTGACATTGCTGCATGAAGCACTCCCCAAACCCTTCCACTGCTCTGTGGAATCAGAGAAGACGGACATTGCCGCATGAAGCGCTCCCCAAACCCTTCCACTGCTCTGTGGAATCAGGGAGGACTGACATTGCTGCATGAACCGCTCCCCAAGCCCTTCCACTGCTCTGTGGAATCAGGGAGGACTGACATTGCTGCATGAAGCACTCACCAAACCCTTCCACTGCTCTGTGGAAACAGGAAGGACTGACATTGCTGCATGAAGGGCTCCCCAAACCCTTCCACTGCTCTGTGGAATCAGAGAAGACAGACATTGCTGCATGAAGCGCTCCCCAAACCCTTCCACTGCTCTGTGGAATCAGGGAGGACTGACATTGCTGCATGAAGCGCTCCCCAAACCCTTACACTGCTCTGTGGAATCAGGGAGGACTGACATTGCCGCATGAAGCACTCCCCAAACCCTTCCACTGCTCTGGGGAATCAGGAAGGATAACATTGCTGCATGAAGCACTCACCAAACCCTTCCACTGCTCTGTGGAATCAGGGAGGACTGACATTGCTGCATGAAGCACTCCCCAAACCCTTCCACTGCTCTGTGGAATCAGGGAGGACTGAGATTGCTGCATGAAGCGCTCCCCAAACCCTTCCACTGCTCTGTGGAATCAGGAAGGATAACATTGCTGCATGAAGCACTCACCAAACCCTTCCACTGCTCTGTGGCAACAGGAAGGACTGACATTGCTGCATGAAGCGCTCCCCAAACCCTTCCACTGCTCTGTGGAATCAGGGAGGACTGACATTGCCGCATGAAGCACTCACCAAACCCTTCCACTGCTCTGTGGAATCAGGGAGGACTGACATTGCTGCATGAAGTGCTCCCCAAACCCTTCCACTGCTCTGTGGAAGCAGGGAGGACTGACATTGCCGCATGAAGCGCTCCCCAAACCCTTCCACTGCTCTGTGGAATCAGGGAGGACTGACATTGCTGCATGAAGCGCTCCCCAAACCCTTCCACTGCTCTTTGGAATCAGGGAGGACTGACATTGCTGCATGAAGCACACCCCAAACCCTTCCACTGCTCTGTGGAATCAGAGAAGACGGACATTGCCGCATGAAGCACTCCCCAAACCCTTCCACTGCTCTGGGGAATCAGGAAGGATAACATTGCTGCATGAAGCACTCACCAAACCCTTCCACTGCTCTGTGGAATCAGGGAGGACTGACATTGCTGCATGAAGCACTCCCCAAACCCTTCCACTGCTCTGTGAAATCAGAGAACTCGGACATTGCCGCATGAAGCGCTCCCCAAACCCTTCCACTGCTCTGTGGAATCAGGGAGGACTGACATTGCTGCATGAACCGCTCCCCAAACCCTTCCACTGCTCTGTGGAATCAGGGAGGACTGACATTGCTGCATGAAGCACTCACCAAACCCTTCCACTGCTCTGTGGAAACAGGAAGGACTGACATTGCTGCATGAAGCGCTCCCCAAACCCTTCCACTGCTCTGGGGAATCAGGGAGGACTGACATTGCTGCATGAAGCGCTCCCCAAACCCTTCCACTGCTCTGTGGAATCAGGGAGGACTGACATTGCCGCATGAAGCACTCCCCAAACCCTTCCACTGCTCTGGGGAATCAGGAAGGATAACATTGCTGCATGAAGCACTCACCAAACCCTTCCACTGCTCTGTGGAATCAGGGAGGACTGACATTGCTGCATGAAGCACTCCCCAAACCCTTCCACTGCTCTGTGGAATCAGGGAGGACTGAGATTGCTGCATGAAGCGCTCCCCAAACCCTTCCACTGCTCTGTGGAATCAGGAAGGATAACATTGCTGCATGAAGCACTCACCAAACCCTTCCACTGCTCTGTGGAAACAGGAAGGACTGACATTGCTGCATGAAGCGCTCCCCAAACCCTTCCACTGCTCTGGGGAATCAGGAAGGATAACATTGCTGCATGAAGCACTCACCAAACCCTTCCACTGCTCTGTGGAATCAGGGAGGACTGACATTGCTGCATGAAGCACTCCCCAAACCCTTCCACTGCTCTGGGGAATCAGGAAGGATAACATTGCTGCATGAAGCACTCCCCAAACCCTTCCACTGCTCTGTGGAATCAGAGAAGACGGACATTGCCGCATGAAGCGCTCCCCAAACCCTTCCACTGCTCTGTGGAATCAGGGAGGACTGACATTGCTGCATGAAGCACTCCCCAAACCCTTCCACTGCTCTGTGGAATCCGGAAGGATAACATTGCTGCATGAAGCACTCACCAAACCCTTCCACTGCTCTGTGGAAACAGGAAGGACTGACATTGCTGCATGAAGCGCTCCCCAAACTCTTCCACTGCTCTGTGGAATCAGAGAAGACGGACATTGCTGCATGAAGCGCTCCCCAAACCCTTCCACTGCTCTGTGGAATCAGGGAGGACTGACATTGCTGCATGAAGCGCTCCCCAAACCCTTCCACTGCTCTGTGGAGTCAGGGGGGACTGACATTGCCGCATGAAGCGCTCCCCAAACCCTTCCATTGCTCTGTGGAATCAGCGAGGACTGACATTGCTGCATGAAGCCCTGCCAGTCCCTTCCACTGCTCTGTGGAATCAGGGAGGACTGACATTGCTGCATGAAGCACTCCCCAAACCCTGCCACACCTCTGTGGAATCAGGGAGGACTGACATTGCTGCATGAAGCACTCCCCAAACCCTTCCACTGCTCTGTGGAATCAGAGAGGACTGAGATTGCTGCATGAAGCCCTGCCAGTCCCTTCCACTGCTCTGTGGAATCAGGGAGGACTGACATTGCTGCATGAAGCACTCCCCAAACCCTTCCACTGCTCTGTGGAATCAGAGAAGACGGACATTGCTGCATGAAGCGTTCCCCAAACCCTTCCACTGCTCTGTGGAATCAGGGAGGACTGACATTGCCGCATGAAGCGCCCCCCAAACCCTTCCACTGCTCTGTGGAATCAGGGAGGACTGACATTGCTGCATGAAGCACTCCCCAAACCCTTCCACTGCTCTGTGGAATCAGAGAAGACGGACATTGCCGCATGAAGCGCTCCCCAAACCCTTCCACTACTCTGTGGAATCAGGGAGGACTGACATTGCTGCATGAAGCGCTCCCCAAACCCTTCCACTGCTCTGTGGAATCAGGGAGGACTGACATTGCCGCATGAAGCACTCCCCAACCCCTTCCACTGCTCTGTGGAATCAGAGAAGATGGACATTGCCGCATGAAGCACTCCCCAAACCCTTCCACTGCTCTGGGGAATCAGGAAGGATAACATTGCTGCATGAAGCACTCCCCAAACCCTTCCACTGCTCTGTGGAATCAGAGAAGACTGACATTGCCGCATGAAGCGTTCCCCAAACCCTTCCACTGCTCTGTGGAATCAGGGAGGACTGACATTGCTGCATGAAGCGCTCCCCAAACCCTTCCACTGCTCTGTGGAATCAGGGAGGACTGACATTGCTGCATGAAGCACTCCCCAAACCCTTCCACTGCTCTGTGGAATCAGAGAAGACGGAAATTGCCGCATGAAGCACTCCCCAAACCCTTCCACTGCTCTGGGGAATCAGGAAGGATAACATTGCTGCATGAAGCCCTGCCAGTCCCTTCCACTGCTCTGTGGAATCAGGGAGGACTGACATTGCTGCATGAAGCACTCCCCAAACCCTTCCACTGCTCTGTGGAATCAGAGAAGACGGACATTGCTGCATGAAGCGCTCCTCAAACCCTTCCACTGCTCTGTGGAATCAGGGAGGACTGACATTGCTGCATGAAGCACTCCCCAAACCCTTCCACTGCTCTGGGGAATCAGGAAGGATAACATTGCTGCATGAAGCACTCACCAAACCCTTCCACTGCTCTGTGGAATCAGGGAGGACTGACATTGCTGCATGAAGCACTCCCCAAACCCTTCCACTGCTCTGTGGAATCAGAGAAGACGGACATTGCCGCATGAAGCGCTCCCCAAACCCTTCCACTGCTCTGTGGAATCAGGGAGGACTGACATTGCTGCATGAAGCGCTCCCCAAACCCTTCCACTGCTCTGTGGAATCAGGGAGGACTGACATTGCTGCATGAAGCACTCCCCAAACCCTTCCTCTGCTCTGTGGAATCAGAGAAGACGGAAATTGCCGCATGAAGCACTCCCCAAACCCTTCCACTGCTCTGGGGAATCAGGAAGGATAACATTGCTGCATGAAGCCCTGCCAGTCCCTTCCACTGCTCTGTGGAATCAGGGAGGACTGACATTGCTGCATGAAGCACTCCCCAAACCCTTCCACTGCTCTGTGGAATCAGGGAGGACTGACATTGCTGCATGAAGCACACCCCAAACCCTTCCACTGCTCTGTGGAATCAGAGAAGACGGACATTGCCGCATGAAGCACTCCCCAAACCCTTCCACTGCTCTGGGGAATCAGGAAGGATAACATTGCTGCATGAAGCACTCACCAAACCCTTCCACTGCTCTGTGGAATCAGGGAGGACTGACATTGCTGCATGAACCGCTCCCCAAACCCTTCCACTGCTCTGTGGAATCAGGGAGGACTGACATTGCTGCATGAAGCACTCACCAAACCCTTCCACTGCTCTGTGGAAATAGGAAGGACTGACATTGCTGCATGAAGCGCTCCCCAAACCCTTCCACTGCTCTGTGGAATCAGAGAAGACGGACATTGCTGCATGAAGCGCTCCCCAAACCCTTCCACTGCTCTGTGGAATCAGGGAGGACTGGCATTGCTGCATGAAGCGCTCCCCAAACCCTTCCACTGCTCTGTGGAATCAGGGAGGACTGACATTGCTGCATGAAGCACTCACCAAACCCTTCCACTGCTCTGTGGAAACAGGAAGGACTGACATTGCTGCATGAAGCGCTCCCCAAACCCTTCCACTGCTCTGTGGAATCAGAGAAGACAGACATTGCTGCATGAAGCGCTCCCCAAACCCTTCCACTGCTCTGTGGAATCAGGGAGGACTGACATTGCCGCATGAAGCGCTCCCCAAACCCTTCCACTGCTCTGTGGAATCAGGGAGGACTGACATTGCTGCATGAAGCACTCCCCAAACCCTTCCACTGCTCTGTGGAATCAGAGAAGACGGACATTGCTGCATGAAGCGCTCGCCAAACCCTTCCACTGCTCTGTGGAATCAGGGAGGACTGACATTGCTGCATGAAGCACTCCCCAAACCCTTCCACTGCTCTGTGGAATCAGAGAAGACGGACATTGCCGCATGAAGCGCTCCCCAAACCCTTCCACTGCTCTGTGGAATCAGGGAGGACTGACATTGCTGCATGAAGCGCTCCCCAAACCCTTCCACTGCTCTGTGGAATCAGGGAGGACTGACATTGCTGCATGAAGCACTCCCCAAACCCTTCCACTGCTCTGTGGAATCAGAGAAGACGGACATTGCTGCATGAAGCGCTCCCCAAACCCTTCCACTGCTCTGTGGAATCAGGGAGGACTGACATTGCTGCACGAAGCACTCCCCAAACCCTTCCACTGCTCTGTGGAATCAGAGAAGACGGACATTGCCGCATGAAGCGCTCCCCAAACCCTTCCACTGCTCTGTGGAATCAGGGAGGACTGACATTGCTGCATGAAGCACTCCCCAAACCCTTCCACTGCTCTGTGGAATCAGAGAAGACGGACATTGCCGCATGAAGCACTCCCCAAACCCTTCTACTTCTCTGGGGAATCAGGAAGGATAACATTGCTGCATGAAGCACTCCCCAAACCCTTCCACTGCTCTGTGGAATCAGAGAAGACGGACATTGCCGCATGAAGCGCTCCCCAAACCCTTCCACTACTCTGTGGAATCAGGGAGGACTGACATTGCTGCATGAAGCGCTCCCCAAACCCTTCCACTGCTCTGTGGAATCAGGGAGGACTGACATTGCCGCATGAAGCGCTCCCCAAACCCTTCCATTGCTCTGTGGAATCAGCGAGGACTGACATTGCTGCATGAAGCCCTGCCAGTCCCTTCCACTGCTCTGTGGAATCAGGGAGGACTGACATTGCTGCATGAAGCACTCCCCAAACCCTGCCACACCTCTGTGGAATCAGGGAGGACTGACATTGCTGCATGAAGCACTCCCCAAACCCTTCCACTGCTCTGTGGAATCAGAAAGGACTGAGATTGCTGCATGAAGCCCTGCCAGTCCCTTCCACTGCTCTGTGGAATCAGGGAGGACTGACATTGCTGCATGAAGCACTCCCCAAACCCTTCCACTGCTCTGTGGAATCAGAGAAGACGGACATTGCTGCATGAAGCGTTCCCCAAACCCTTCCACTGCTCTGTGGAATCAGGGAGGACTGACATTGCCGCATGAAGCGCTCCCCAAACCCTTCCACTGCTCTGTGGAATCAGGGAGGACTGACATTGCTGCATGAAGCACTCCCCAAACCCTTCCACTGCTCTGTGGAATCAGAGAAGACGGACATTGCCGCATGAAGCGCTCCCCAAACCCTTCCACTACTCTGTGGAATCAGGGAGGACTGACATTGCTGCATGAAGCGCTCCCCAAACCCTTCCACTGCTCTGTGGAATCAGGGAGGACTGACATTGCCGCATGAAGCACTCCCCAACCCCTTCCACTGCTCTGTGGAATCAGAGAAGACGGACATTGCCGCATGAAGCACTCCCCAAACCCTTCCACTGCTCTGGGGAATCAGGAAGGATAACATTGCTGCATGAAGCACTCCCCAAACCCTTCCACTGCTCTGTGGAATCAGAGAAGACTGACATTGCTGCATGAAGCGCTCCCCAAACCCTTCCACTGCTCTGTGGAATCAGGGAGGACTGACATTGATGCATGAAGCACTCCCCAAACCCTTCCACTGCTCTGTGGAATCAGAGAAGACGGAAATTGCCGCATGAAGCACTCCCCAAACCCTTCCACTGCTCTGGGGAATCAGGAAGGATAACATTGCTGCATGAAGCCCTGCCAGTCCCTTCCACTGCTCTGTGGAATCAGGGAGGACTGACATTGCTGCATGAAGCACTCCCCAAACCCTTCCACTGCTCTGTGGAATCAGAGAAGACGGACATTGCTGCATGAAGCGCTCCCCAAACCCTTCCACTGCTCTGTGGAATCAGGGAGGACTGACATTGCTGCATGAAGCACTCCCCAAACCCTTCCACTGCTCTGGGGAATCAGGAAGGATAACATTGCTGCATGAAGCACTCACCAAACCCTTCCACTGCTCTGTGGAATCAGGGAGGACTGACATTGCTGCATGAAGCACTCCCCAAACCCTTCCACTGCTCTGTGGAATCAGAGAAGACGGACATTGCTGCATGAAGCGCTCCCCAAACCCTTCCACTGCTCTGTGGAATCAGGGAGGACTGACATTGCTGCATGAAGCACTCCCCAAACCCTTCCACTGCTCTGTGGAATCAGAGAAGACGGACATTGCCGCATGAAGCGCTCCCCAAACCCTTCCACTGCTCTGTGGAATCAGGGAGGACTGACATTGCTGCATGAAGCGCTCCCCAAACCCTTCCACTGCACTGTGGAATCAGGGAGGACTGACATTGCTGCATGAAGCACTCCCCAAACCCTTCCTCTGCTCTGTGGAATCAGAGAAGACGGAAATTGCCGCATGAAGCACTCCCCAAACCCTTCCACTGCTCTGGGGAATCAGGAAGGATAACATTGCTGCATGAAGCCCTGCCAGTCCCTTCCACTGCTCTGTGGAATCAGGGAGGACTGACATTGCTGCATGAAGCACTCCCCAAACCCTTCCACTGCTCTGTGGAATCAGGGAGGACTGACATTGCTGCATGAAGCACACCCCAAACCCTTCCACTGCTCTGTGGAATCAGAGAAGACTGACATTGCCGCATGAAGCACTCCCCAAACCCTTCCACTGCTCTGGGGAATCAGGAAGGATAACATTGCTGCATGAAGCACTCACCAAACCCTTCCACTGCTCTGTGGAATCAGGGAGGACTGACATTGCTGCATGAAGCACTCCCCAAACCCTTCCACTGCTCTGTGGAATCAGAGAACTCGGACATTGCCGCATGAAGCGCTCCCCAAACCCTTCCACTGCTCTGTGGAATCAGGGAGGACTGACATTGCTGCATGAACCGCTCCCCAAACCCTTCCACTGCTCTGTGGAATCAGGGAGGACTGACATTGCTGCATGAAGCACTCACCAAACCCTTCCACTGCTCTGTGGAAACAGGAAGGACTGACATTGCTGCATGAAGCGCTCCCCAAACCCTTCCACTGCTCTGTGGAATCAGAGAAGACGGACATTGCTGCATGAAGCGCTCCCCAAACCCTTCCACTGCTCTGTGGAATCAGGGAGGACTGGCATTGCTGCATGAAGCGCTCCCCAAACCCTTCCACTGCTCTGTGGAATCAGGGAGGACTGACATTGCTGCATGAAGCACTCACCAAACCCTTCCACTGCTCTGTGGAAACAGGAAGGACTGACATTGCTGCATGAAGCGCTCCCCAAACCCTTCCACTGCTCTGTGGAATCAGAGAAGACGGACATTGCTGCATGAAGCGCTCCCCAAACCCTTCCACTGCTCTGTGGAATCAGGGAGGACTGACATTGCCGCATGAAGCGCTCCCCAAACCCTTCCACTGCTCTGTGGAATCAGGGAGGACTGACATTGCTGCATGAAGCGCTCGCCACACCCTTCCACTGCTCTGTGGAATCAGGGAGGACTGACATTGCTGCATGAAGCACTCCCCAAACCCTTCCACTGCTCTGTGGAATCAGAGAAGACGGACATTGCCGCATGAAGCGCTCCCCAAACCCTTCCACTGCTCTGTGGAATCAGGGAGGACTGACATTGCTGCATGAAGCGCTCCCCAAACCCTTCCACTGCTCTGTGGAATCAGGGAGGACTGACATTGCTGCATGAAGCACTCCCCAAACCCTTCCACTGCTCTGTGGAATCAGAGAAGACGGACATTGCTGCATGAAGCGCTCCCCAAACCCTTCCACTGCTCTGTGGAATCAGGGAGGACTGACATTGCTGCACGAAGCACTCCCCAAACCCTTCCACTGCTCTGTGGAATCAGAGAAGACGGACATTGCCGCATGAAGCGCTCCCCAAACCCTTCCACTGCTCTGTGGAATCAGGGAGGACTGACATTGCTGCATGAAGCACTCCCCAAACCCTTCCACTGCTCTGTGGAATCAGAGAAGACGGACATTGCCGCATGAAGCACTCCCCAAACCCTTCCACTTCTCTGGGGAATCAGGAAGGATAACATTGCTGCATGAAGCACTCCCCAAACCCTTCCACTGCTCTGTGGAATCAGAGAAGACGGACATTGCCGCATGAAGCGCTCCCCAAACCCTTCCACTACTCTGTGGAATCAGGGAGGACTGACATTGCTGCATGAAGCGCTCCCCAAACCCTTCCACTGCTCTGTGGAATCAGGGAGGACTGACATTGCCGCATGAAGCACTCCCCAAACCCTTCCACTGCTCTGTGGAATCAGAGAAGACGGACATTGCCGCATGAAGCGCTCCCCAAACCCTTCCACTGCTCTGGGGAATCAGGGAGGACTGACATTGCTGCATGAAGCGCTCCCCAAACCCTTAACTGCTCTGTGGAATCAGGGAGGACTGACATTGCTGCATGGAGCACTCCCCAAACCCTTCCACTGCTCTGTGGAATCAGAGAAGACGGAAATTGCCGCATGAAGCACTCCCCAAACCCTTCCACTGCTCTGGGGAATCAGGAAGGATAACATTGCTGCATGAAGCCCTGCCAGTCCCTTCCACTGCTCTGTGGAATCAGGGAGGACTGACATTGCTGCATGAAGCACTCCCCAAACCCTTCCACTGCTCTGTGGAATCAGGGAGGACTGACATTGCTGCATGAAGCACACCCCAAAACCTTCCACTGCTCTGTGGAATCAGAGAAGACGGACATTGCCGCATGAAGCACTCCCCAAACCCTTCCACTGCTCTGGGGAATCAGGAAGGATAACATTGCTGCATGAAGCACTCACCAAACCCTTCCACTGCTCTGTGGAATCAGGGAGGACTGACATTGCTGCATGAAGCACTCCCCAAACCCTTCCACTGCTCTGTGGAATCAGAGAACTCGGACATTGCCGCATGAAGCGCTCCCCAAACCCTTCCACTGCTCTGTGGAATCAGGGAGGACTGACATTGCTGCATGAACCGCTCCCCAAACCCTTCCACTGCTCTGTGGAATCAGGGAGGACTGACATTGCTGCATGAAGCACTCACCAAACCCTTCCACTGCTCTGTGGAAACAGGAAGGACTGACATTGCTGCATGAAGCGCTCCCCAAACCCTTCCACTGCTCTGTGGAATCAGAGAAGACGGACATTGCTGCATGAAGCGCTCCCCAAACCCTTCCACTGCTCTGTGGAATCAGGGAGAACTGACATTGCTGCATGAAGCGCTCCCCAAACCCTTCCACTGCTCTGTGGAATGAGGGAGGACTGACATTGCCGCATGAAGCACTCCCCAAACCCTTCCACTGCTCTGGGGAATCAGGAAGGATAACATTGCTGCATGAAGCACTCACCAAACCCTTCCACTGCTCTGTGGAATCAGGGAGGACTGACATTGCTGCATGAAGCACTCCCCTAACCCTTCCACTGCTCTGTGGAATCAGGGAGGACTGACATTGCTGCATGAAGCACTCCCCAAACCCTTCCACTGCTCTGTGGAATCAGGAAGGATAACATTGCTGCATGAAGCACTCACCAAACCCTTCCACTGCTCTGTGGAAACAGGAAGGACTGACATTGCTGCATGAAGCGCTCCCCAAACCCTTCCACTGCTCTGTGGAATCAGAGAAGACGGACATTGCTGCATGAAGCGCTCCCCAAACCCTTCCACTGCTCTGTGGAATCAGGGAGGACTGGCATTGCTGCATGAAGCGCTCCCCAAACCCTTCCACTGCTCTGTGGAATCAGGGAGGACTGACATTGCTGCATGAAGCACTCACCAAACCCTTCCACTGCTCTGTGGAAACAGGAAGGACTGACATTGCTGCATGAAGCTCTCCCCAAACCCTTCCACTGCTCTGTGGAATCAGAGAAGACGGACATTGCTGCATGAAGCGCTCCCCAAACCCTTCCACTGCTCTGTGGAATCAGGGAGGACTGACATTGCCGCATGAAGCGCTCCCCAAACCCTTCCACTGCTCTGTGGAATCAGGGAGGACTGACATTGCTGCATGAAGCGCTCGCCAAACCCTTCCACTGCTCTGTGGAATCAGGGAGGACTGACATTGCTGCATGAAGCACTCCCCAAACCCTTCCACTGCTCTGTGGAATCAGAGAAGACAGACATTGCCGCATGAAGCGCTCCCCAAACCCTTCCACTGCTCTGTGGAATCAGGGAGGACTGACATTGCTGCATGAAGTGCTCCCCAAACCCTTCCACTGCTCTGTGGAATCAGGGAGGACTGACATTGCTGCATGAAGCACTCCCCAAACCCTTCCACTGCTCTGTGGAATCAGAGAAGACGGACATTGCTGCATGAAGCGCTCCCCAAACCCTTCCACTGCTCTGTGGAATCAGGGAGGACTGACATTGCTGCACGAAGCACTCCCCAAACCCTTCCACTGCTCTGTGGAATCAGAGAAGACGGACATTGCCGCATGAAGCGCTCCCCAAACCCTTCCACTGCTCTGTGGAATCAGGGAGGACTGACATTGCTGCATGAAGCACTCCCCAAACCCTTCCACTGCTCTGTGGAATCAGAGAAGACGGACATTGCCGCATGAAGCACTCCCCAAACCCTTCTACTTCTCTGGGGAATCAGGAAGGATAACATTGATGCATGAAGCACTCCCCAAACCCTTCCACTGCTCTGTGGAATCAGAGAAGACGGACATTGCCGCATGAAGCGCTCCCCAAACCCTTCCACTACTCTGTGGAATCAGGGAGGACTGACATTGCTGCATGAAGCGCTCCCCAAACCCTTCCACTGCTCTGTGGAATCAGGGAGGACTGACATTGCCGCATGAAGCGCTCCCCAAACCCTTCCATTGCTCTGTGGAATCAGCGAGGACTGACATTGCTGCATGAAGCCCTGCCAGTCCCTTCCACTGCTCTGTGGAATCAGGGAGGACTGACATTGCTGCATGAAGCACTCCCCAAACCCTGCCACACCTCTGTGGAATCAGGGAGGACTGACATTGCTGCATGAAGCACTCCCCAAACCCTTCCACTGCTCTGTGGAATCAGAGAGGACTGAGATTGCTGCATGAAGCCCTGCCAGTCCCTTCCACTGCTCTGTGGAATCAGGGAGGACTGACATTGCTGCATGAAGCACTCCCCAAACCCTTCCACTGCTCTGTGGAATCAGAGAAGACGGACATTGCTGCATGAAGCGTTCCCCAAACCCTTCCACTGCTCTGTGGAATCAGGGAGGACTGACATTGCCGCATGAAGCGCTCCCCAAACCCTTCCACTGCTCTGTGGAATCAGGGAGGACTGACATTGCTGCATGAAGCACTCCCCAAACCCTTCCACTGCTCTGTGGAATCAGAGAAGACGGACATTGCCGCATGAAGCGCTCCCCAAACCCTTCCACTACTCTGTGGAATCAGGGAGGACTGACATTGCTGCATGAAGCGCTCCCCAAACCCTTCCACTGCTCTGTGGAATCAGGGAGGACTGACATTGCCGCATGAAGCACTCCCCAACCCCTTCCACTGCTCTGTGGAATCAGAGAAGACGGACATTGCCGCATGAAGCACTCCCCAAACCCTTCCACTGCTCTGGGGAATCAGGAAGGATAACATTGCTGCATGAAGCACTCCCCAAACCCTTCCTCTGCTCTGTGGAATCAGAGAAGACGGAAATTGCCGCATGAAGCACTCCCCAAACCCTTCCACTGCTCTGGGGAATCAGGAAGGATAACATTGCTGCATGAAGCCCTGCCAGTCCCTTCCACTGCTCTGTGGAATCAGGGAGGACTGACATTGCTGCATGAAGCGTTCCCCAAACCCTTCCACTGCTCTGTGGAATCAGGGAGGACTGACATTGCCGCATGAAGCGCTCCCCAAACCCTTCCACTGCTCTGTGGAATCAGGGAGGACTGACATTGCTGCATGAAGCACTCCCCAAACCCTTCCACTGCTCTGTGGAATCAGAGAAGACGGACATTGCCGCATGAAGCGCTCCCCAAACCCTTCCACTACTCTGTGGAATCAGGGAGGACTGACATTGCTGCATGAAGCGCTCCCCAAACCCTTCCACTGCTCTGTGGAATCAGGGAGGACTGACATTGCCGCATGAAGCACTCCCCAACCCCTTCCACTGCTCTGTGGAATCAGAGAAGACGGACATTGCCGCATGAAGCACTCCCCAAACCCTTCCACTGCTCTGGGGAATCAGGAAGGATAACATTGCTGCATGAAGCACTCCCCAAACCCTTCCTCTGCTCTGTGGAATCAGAGAAGACGGAAATTGCCGCATGAAGCACTCCCCAAACCCTTCCACTGCTCTGGGGAATCAGGAAGGATAACATTGCTGCATGAAGCCCTGCCAGTCCCTTCCACTGCTCTGTGGAATCAGGGAGGACTGACATTGCTGCATGAAGCACTCCCCAAACCCTTCCACTGCTCTGTGGAATCAGGGAGGACTGACATTGCTGCATGAAGCACTCCCCAAACCCTTCCTCTGCTCTGTGGAATCAGAGAAGACGGAAATTGCCGCATGAAGCACTCCCCAAACCCTTCCACTGCTCTGGGGAATCAGGAAGGATAACATTGCTGCATGAAGCCCTGCCAGTCCCTTCCACTGCTCTGTGGAATCAGGGAGGACTGACATTGCTGCATGAAGCACTCCCCAAACCCTTCCACTGCTCTGTGGAATCAGAGAAGACGGACATTGCTGCATGAAGCGCTCCCCAAACCCTTCCACTGCTCTGTGGAATCAGGGAGGACTGACATTGCTGCATGAAGCACTCCCCAAACCCTTCCACTGCTCTGGGGAATCAGGAAGGATAACATTGCTGCATGAAGCACTCACCAAACCCTTCCACTGCTCTGTGGAATCAGGGAGGACTGACATTGCTGCATGAAGCACTCCCCAAACCCTTCCACTGCTCTGTGGAATCAGAGAAGACGGACATTGCTGCATGAAGCGCTCCCCAAACCCTTCCACTGCTCTGTGGAATCAGGGAGGACTGACATTGCTGCATGAAGCACTCCCCAAACCCTTCCACTGCTCTGTGGAATCAGAGAAGACGGACATTGCCGCATGAAGCGCTCCCCAAACCCTTCCACTGCTCTGTGGAATCAGGGAGGACTGACATTGCTGCATGAAGCGCTCCCCAAACCCTTCCACTGCTCTGTGGAATCAGGGAGGACTGACATTGCTGCATGAAGCACTCCCCAAACCCTTCCTCTGCTCTGTGGAATCAGAGAAGACGGAAATTGCCGCATGAAGCACTCCCCAAACCCTTCCACTGCTCTGGGGAATCAGGAAGGATAACATTGCTGCATGAAGCCCTGCCAGTCCCTTCCACTGCTCTGTGGAATCAGGGAGGACTGACATTGCTGCATGAAGCACTCCCCAAACCCTTCCACTGCTCTGTGGAATCAGGGAGGACTGACATTGCTGCATGAAGCACTCCCCAAACCCTTCCTCTGCTCTGTGGAATCAGAGAAGACGGAAATTGCCGCATGAAGCACTCCCCAAACCCTTCCACTGCTCTGGGGAATCAGGAAGGATAACATTGCTGCATGAAGCACTCACCAAACCCTTCCACTGCTCTGTGGAATCAGGGAGGACTGACATTGCTGCATGAAGCACTCCCCAAACCCTTCCACTGCTCTGTGGAATCAGAGAACTCGGACATTGCCGCATGAAGCGCTCCCCAAACCCTTCCACTGCTCTGTGGAATCAGGGAGGACTGACATTGCTGCATGAACCGCTCCCCAAACCCTTCCACTGCTCTGTGGAATCAGGGAGGACTGACATTGCTGCATGAAGCACTCACCAAACCCTTCCACTGCTCTGTGGAAACAGGAAGGACTGACATTGCTGCATGAAGCGCTCCCCAAACCCTTCCACTGCTCTGTGGAATCAGAGAAGACGGACATTGCTGCATGAAGCGCTCCCCAAACCCTTCCACTGCTCTGTGGAATCAGGGAGAACTGACATTGCTGCATGAAGCGCTCCCCAAACCCTTCCACTGCTCTGTGGAATGAGGGAGGACTGACATTGCCGCATGAAGCACTCCCCAAACCCTTCCACTGCTCTGGGGAATCAGGAAGGATAACATTGCTGCATGAAGCACTCACCAAACCCTTCCACTGCTCTGTGGAATCAGGGAGGACTGACATTGCTGCATGAAGCACTCCCCTAACCCTTCCACTGCTCTGTGGAATCAGGGAGGACTGACATTGCTGCATGAAGCACTCCCCAAACCCTTCCACTGCTCTGTGGAATCAGGAAGGATAACATTGCTGCATGAAGCACTCACCAAACCCTTCCACTGCTCTGTGGAAACAGGAAGGACTGACATTGCTGCATGAAGCGCTCCCCAAACCCTTCCACTGCTCTGTGGAATCAGAGAAGACGGACATTGCTGCATGAAGCGCTCCCCAAACCCTTCCACTGCTCTGTGGAATCAGGGAGGACTGGCATTGCTGCATGAAGCGCTCCCCAAACCCTTCCACTGCTCTGTGGAATCAGGGAGGACGGACATTGCTGCATGAAGCACTCACCAAACCCTTCCACTGCTCTGTGGAAACAGGAAGGACTGACATTGCTGCATGAAGCGCTCCCCAAACCCTTCCACTGCTCTGTGGAATCAGAGAAGACGGACATTGCTGCATGAAGCGCTCCCCAAACCCTTCCACTGCTCTGTGGAATCAGGGAGGACTGACATTGCCGCATGAAGCGCTCCCCAAACCCTTCCACTGCTCTGTGGAATCAGGGAGGACTGACATTGCTGCATGAAGCGCTCGCCAAACCCTTCCACTGCTCTGTGGAATCAGGGAGGACTGACATTGCTGCATGAAGCACTCCCCAAACCCTTCCACTGCTCTGTGGAATCAGAGAAGACGGACATTGCCGCATGAAGCGCTCCCCAAACCCTTCCACTGCTCTGTGGAATCAGGGAGGACTGACATTGCTGCATGAAGTGCTCCCCAAACCCTTCCACTGCTCTGTGGAATCAGGGAGGACTGACATTGCTGCATGAAGCACTCCCCAAACCCTTCCACTGCTCTGTGGAATCAGAGAAGACGGACATTGCTGCATGAAGCGCTCCCCAAACCCTTCCACTGCTCTGTGGAATCAGGGAGGACTGACATTGCTGCACGAAGCACTCCCCAAACCCTTCCACTGCTCTGTGGAATCAGAGAAGACGGACATTGCCGCATGAAGCGCTCCCCAAACCCTTCCACTGCTCTGTGGAATCAGGGAGGACTGACATTGCTGCATGAAGCACTCCCCAAACCCTTCCACTGCTCTGTGGAATCAGAGAAGACGGACATTGCCGAATGAAGCACTCCCCAAACCCTTCCACTTCTCTGGGGAATCAGGAAGGATACATTGCTGCATGAAGCACTCCCCAAACCCTTCCACTGCTCTGTGGATCAGGGAGGACTGACATTGCTGCATGAAGCACTCCCCAAACCCTTCCACTGCTCTGTGGAATCAGGGAGGACTGACATTGCTGCATGAAGCACTCCCCAAACCCTGCCACACCTCTGTGGAATCAGGGAGGACTGACATTGCCGAATGAAGCGCTCCCCAAACCCTTCCACTGCTCTGTGGAATCAGGGAGGACTGACATTGCTGCATGAAGCACTCCCCAAACCCTTCCACTGCTCTGTGGAATCAGAGAAGACGGACATTGCCGCATGAAGCACTCCCCAAACCCTTCCACTGCTCTGGGGAATCAGGAAGGATAACATTGCTGCATGAAGCACTCACCAAACCCTTCCACTGCTCTGTGGAATCAGGGAGGACTGACATTGCTGCATGAAGCACTCCCCAAACCCTTCCACTGCTCTGTGGAATCAGAGAAGACGGACATTGCCGCATGAAGCGCTCCCCAAACCCTTCCACTGCTCTGTGGAATCAGGGAGGACTGACATTGCTGCATGAAGCACTCCCCAAACCCTTCCACTGCTCTGTGGAATCAGGAAGGATAACATTGCTGCATGAAGCACTCACCAAACCCTTCCACTGCTCTGTGGAAACAGGAAGGACTGACATTGCTGCATGAAGTGCTCCCCAAACTCTTCCACTGCTCTGTGGAATCAGGGAGGACTGACATTGCTGCATGAAGCGCTCCCCAAACCCTTCCACTGCTCTGTGGAGTCAGGGGGGACTGACATTGCCGCATGAAGCGCTCCCCAAACCCTTCCATTGCTCTGTGGAATCAGCGAGGACTGACATTGCTGCATGAAGCCCTGCCAGTCCCTTCCACTGCTCTGTGGAATCAGGGAGGACTGACATTGCTGCATGAAGCACTCCCCAAACCCTTCCACTGCTCTGTGGAATCAGAGAGGACTGAGATTGCTGCATGAAGCCCTGCCAGTCCCTTCCACTGCTCTGTGGAATCAGGGAGGACTGACATTGCTGCATGAAGCACTCCCCAAACCCTTCCACTGCTCTGTGGAATCAGAGAAGACGGACATTGCTGCATGAAGCGCTCCCCAAACCCTTCCACTGCTCTGTGGAATCAGGGGGGACTGACATTGCTGCATGAAGCCCTCCCCAAACCCTTCCACTGCTCTGTGGAATCAGAGAAGACGGACATTGCCGCATGAAGCGCTCCCCAAACCCTTCCACTACTCTGTGGAATCAGGGAGGACTGACATTGCTGCATGAAGCGCTCCCCAAACCCTTCCACTGCTCTGTGGAATCAGGGAGGACTGACATTGCCGCATGAAGCACTCCCCAAACCCTTCCACTGCTCTGTGGAATCAGAGAAGACGGACATTGCCGCATGAAGCACTCCCCAAACCCTTCCACTGCTCTGGGGAATCAGGAAGGATAACATTGCTGCATGAAGCACTCCCCAAACCCTTCCACTGCTCTGTGGAATCAGAGAAGACGGACATTGCCGCATGAAGCGCTCCCCAAACCCTTCCACTGCTCTGTGGAATCAGGGAGGACTGACATTGCTGCATGAAGCGCTCCCCAAACCCTTCCACTGCTCTGTGGAATCAGGGAGGACTGACATTGCTGCATGAAGCACTCCCCAAACCCTTCCACTGCTCTGTGGAATCAGAGAAGACGGACATTGCCGCATGAAGCACTCCCCAAACCCTTCCACTGCTCTGGGGAATCAGGAAGGATAACATTGCTGCATGAAGCACTGCCAATCCCTTCCACTGCTCTGTGGAATCAGGGAGGACTGACATTGCTGCATGAAGCACTCCCCAAACCCTTCCACTGCTCTGTGGAATCAGAGAAGACGGACATTGCTGCATGAAGCGCTCCCCAAACCCTTCCACTGCTCTGTGGAATCAGGGAGGACTGACATTGCTGCATGAAGCACTCCCCAAACCCTTCCACTGCTCTGGGGAATCAGGAAGGATAACATTGCTGCATGAAGCACTCACCAAACCCTTCCACTGCTCTGTGGAATCAGGGAGGACTGACATTGCTGCATGAAGCACTCCCCAAACCCTTCCACTGCTCTGTGGAATCAGAGAAGACGGACATTGCTGCATGAAGCGCTCCCCAAACCCTTCCACTGCTCTGTGGAATCAGGGAGGACTGACATTGCTGCATGAAGCACTCCCCAAACCCTTCCACTGCTCTGTGGAATCAGAGAAGACGGACATTGCCGCATGAAGCGCTCCCCAAACCCTTCCACTGCTCTGTGGAATCAGGGAGGACTGACATTGCTGCATGAAGCGCTCCCCAAACCCTTCCACTGCTCTGTGGAATCAGGGAGGACTGACATTGCTGCATGAAGCACTCCCCAAACCCTTCCACTGCTCTGTGGAATCAGGAAGGATAACATTGCTGCATGAAGCACTCACCAAATCCTTCCACTGCTCTGTGGAAACCGGAAGGACTGACATTGCTGCATGAAGCGCTCCCCAAACCCTTCCACTGCTCTGTGGAATCAGAGAAGACGGACATTGCTGCATGAAGCGCTCCCCAAACCCTTCCACTGCTCTGTGGAATCAGGGAGGACTGACATTGCTGCACAAAGCACTCCCCAAACCCTTCCACTGCTCTGTGGAATCCGGGAGGACTGACATTGCTGCATGAAGCACTCCCCAAACCCTTCCACTGCTCTGTGGAATCAGAGAAGACGGACATTGCCGCATGAAGCGCTCCCCAAACCCTTCCACTGCTCTGTGGAATCAGGGAGGACTGACATTGCTGCATGAAGCGCTCCCCAAACCCTTCCACTGCTCTGTGGAATTAGGGAGGACTGACATTGCTGCATGAAGCACTCCCCAAACCCTTCCACTGCTCTGTGGAATCAGAGAAAACGGACATTGCTGCATGAAGCGCTCCCCAAACCCTTCCACTGCTCTGTGGAATCAGGGAGGACTGACATTGCTGCACAAAGCACTCCCCAAACCCTTCCACTGCTCTGTGGAATCAGGGAGGACTGACATTGCTGCATGAAGCCCTGCCTGTCCCTTCCACTGCTCTGTGGAATCAGGGAGGACTGATATTGCTGCATGAAGCACTCCCCAAACCCTTCCACTGCTCTGTGGAATCAGAGAAGACGGACATTGCTGCATGAAGCGCTCCCCAAACCCTTCCACTTCTCTGTGGAATCAGGGAGGACTGACATTGCTGCATGAAGCACTCCCCAAACCCTTCCACTGCTCTGTGGAATCAGAGAAGACGGACATTGCCGCATGAAGCGCTCCCCAAACCCTTCCACTGCTCTGTGGAATCAGGGAGGACTGACATTGCTGCATGAAGCGCTCCCCAAACCCTTCCACTGCTCTGTGGAATCAGGGAGGACTGACATTGCTGCATGAAGCACTCCCCAAACCCTTCCACTGCTCTGTGGAATCAGAGAAGACGGACATTGCCGCATGAAGCACTCCCCAAACCCTTCCACTGCTCTGGGGAATCAGGAAGGATAACATTGCTGCATGAAGCACTCACCAAACCCTTCCACTGCTCTGTGGAATCAGGGAGGACTGACATTGCTGCATGAAGCACTCCCCAAACCCTTCCACTGCTCTCTGGAATCAGAGAAGACGGACATTGCTGCATGAAGCGCTCCCCAAACCCTTCCACTGCTCTGTGGAATCAGGGAGGACTGACATTGCTGCATGAAGCGCTCCCCAAACCCTTCCACTGCTCTGTGGAATCAGGGAGGACTGACATTGCTGCATGAAGCACTCCCCAAACCCTTCCACTGCTCTGTGGAATCAGAGAAGACGGACATTGCCGCATGAAGCGCTCCCAAAACCCTTCCACTGCTCTGTGGAATCAGGGAGGACGGACATTGCCGCATGAAGCACTCACCAAACCCTTCCACTGCTCTGTGGAATCAGGGAGGACTGACATTGCTGCATGAAGCGCTCCCCAAACCCTTCCACTGCTCTGTGGAATCAGGGAGGACTGACATTGCTGCATGAAGCACTCCCCAAACCCTTCCACTGCTCTGTGGAATCAGAGAAGACGGACATTGCCGCATGAAGCGCTCCCCAAACCCTTCCACTGCTCTGTGGAATCAGGGAGGACTGACATTGCTGCATGAAGCGCTCCCGAAACCCTTCCACTGCTCTGTGGAATCAGGGAGGACTGACATTGCTGCATGAAGCACTCCCCAAACCCTTCCACTGCTCTGTGGAATCAGAGAAGACGGACATTGCTGCATGAAGCGCTCCCCAAACCCTTCCACTGCTCTGTGGAATCAGGGAGGACTGACATTGCTGCATGAAGCGCTCCCCAAACCCTTCCACTGCTCCGTGGAATCAGGGAGGACTGACATTGCTGCATGAAGCACTCCCCAAACCCATCCACTGCTCTGTGGAATCAGGGAGGACTGACATTGCTGCACGAAGGACTCCCCAAACCCTTACACTGCTCTGTGGAATCAGGGAGGACTGAAATTGCTGCATGAAGCGCTCGCGAAACTCTTCCACTGTTCTGTGGAATCAGGGAGGACTGACATTGCTGCATGAAGCGCTCGCCATACCCTTCCACTGCTCTGTGGAATCAGGGAGGACTGACATTGCTGCATGAAGCACTCCCCAAACCCTTCCACTGCTCTGTGGAATCAGGGAGGACTGACATTGCTGCATGAAGCACTCACAAAACCCTTCCACTGCTCTGTGGAATCAGGGAGGACTGACATTGCTGCATGAAGCACTCACCAAACCCTTCCACTGCTCTGTGGAATCAGGGAGGACTGACATTTCTGCATGAAGCACTCCCCAAACCCTTCCACTGCTCTGTGGAATCAGGGAGGACTGACATTGCTGCATGAAGCACTCCCCAAACCCTTCCACTGCTCTGTGGAATCAGGGAGGACTGACATTGCTGCATGAAGCGCTTGCCAAACCCTTCCACTGCTCTGTGGAATCAGGGAGGACTGACATTGCTGCATGAAGCGCTCCCCAAACCCTTCCACTGCTCTGTGGAATCAGGGAGGACTGACATTGCTGCATGAAGCACTCACCAAACCCTTCCACTGCTCTGTGGAATCAGTGAGGACTGACATTGCTGCATGAATCACTCCCCAAACCCTTCCACTGCTCTGTGGAAACAGGGAGGACTGACATTGCCGCATGAAGCACTCACCAAACCCTTCCACTGCTCTGTGGAATCAGGGAGGACTGACATTGCTGCATGAATCACTCCCCAAACCCTTCCACTGCTCTGTGGAAACAGGGAGGACTGGCATTGCTGCATGAAGCGCTCGCCAAACCCTTCCACTGCTCTGTGGAATCAGGGAGGACTGACATTGCTGCATGAATCACTCCCCAAACCCTTCCACTGCTCTGTGTAATCAGGGAAGACGGACATTGCTGCACGAAGCACTCCCCAAACCCTTCCACTGCTCTGTGGAATCAGGGAGGACTGACATTGCTGCATGAAGCACTCACCAAACCCTTCCACTGCTCTGTGGAGGGAGGACTGACATTGCTGCATGAAGCACTCACCAAACCCTTCCACTGCTCTGGGGAATCAGTGAGGACTGACATTACTGCATGAAGCACTCGCTAAACCCTTGCACTGCTCTGTGGAATCAGGGAGGACTAACATTGCCGCATGAAGCACTCCCCAAACCCTTCCACTGCTCTGTGGAATCAGGGAGGACTGACATTGCTGCATGAAGCACTCCCCAAACCCTTCCACTGCTCTGTGGAATCAGAGAAGACGGACATTGCTGCATGAAGCGCTCCCCAAACCCTTCCACTGCTCTGTGGAATCAGGGAGGACGGACATTGCTGCATGAAGCACTCCCCAAACCCTTCCACTGCTCTGTGGAATCAGGGAGGACTGACATTGCTGCATGAAGCACTCACCAAACCCTTCCACTGCTCTGTGGAAACAGGAAGGACTGGCATTGCTGCACGAAGCACTCCCCAAACCCTTCCACTGCTCTGGGGGATCAGGGAGGACGGACATTGCTGCATGAAGTACTCCCCAAACCCTTCCACTGCTCTGTGGAATCAGAGGACTGACCAAACCCTTCCACTGCTCTGTGGAATCAGGGAGGACTGACATTGCTGCATGAAGCACTCCCAAACCCTTCCACTGCTCTGTGGAATCAGGGAGGACTGACGTTGCTGCATGAAGCACTCCCCAAACCCTTCCACTGCTCTGTGGAATCAGGGAGGACTGACATTGCTGCATGAAGCACTCCCCAAACCCTTCCACTGCTCTGTGGAATCAGGGAGGACTGACATTGCTGCATGAAGCGCTCGCCAAACCCTTCCACTGCTCTGTGGAATCAGGGAGGACGGACATTGCTGCATGAAGCGCTCCTCAAACCCTTCCACTGCTCTGTGGAATCAGGGAGGACGGACATTGCTGCATGAAGCGCTCCCCAAACCCTTCCACTGCTCTGTGGAATCAGAGGACTGTCCAAACCCTTCCACTGCTCTGTGGAATCAGAGGACTGACCAAACCCTTCCACTGCTCTGTGGAATCAGAGGACTGACCAAACCCTTCCACTGCTCTGTGGAATCAGGGAGGACGGACATTGCTGCATGAAGTCTGCCAGTCCCTTCCACTGCTCTGTGGAATCAGCGAGGACGGACATTTCTGCATGAAGCACTCCCCAAACCCTTCCACTGCTCTGTGAATGAAAGGCGTCTTATCCTGCGCGAACTTAGCCCAATGGGCGTCAAGGCGCTTACTTCAAAATACCAGCTCATATCCATGGCGTAGCAGTCCATCATTAATAGGCTCTTGAGAAGCACCACGTTTTTAAGGCCTTTTTGAACAGGTCCATTGAGGGTAGGGTTTTAATCTCAATTGGAACGGCGTTCCAGAGCTGAGGGGCAACGACGGAAAAAGCCCTAGCTCCCCATCTGATCAGCCTGAATCGAGGAACAACAAGTTGGAATAATCCCGCAGCACGGAGGCACCTTGTTGGATGATAGCTGGTAAGTAGAGAGCTAATAGCACCCTTAGAGCCATCCTAGAGTGCTCTATACGTCAAGCACAACATTTTAAAGTAAATTCTGTGTTGGATGGGAAGCCAGTGGAGATCCCTCCTTGCGGTGGTGGCAGATGATGTCTTAGGAAGGGCTAAGACAAAACGCGCTGCAGCATTCTGCACGATTTGCAGTCGATGTATGAGGCCCTTGTTGGACTCCATGTATAAGGAATTACAGTAATCTAACCTGGAGCCAACAAGGGCGACTGCAATCTGCTTACGTGCCTGAAGGGAGAGAGAACTACGGATTCTGTTGAGTATCCTGATCACACCCCAACAAGTGGCCACGGTCCGATTCACTTGTAGAGACATCGAGAGTGAATTATCAAAGACCACGCTGAGATTTCTGGCAGATTGAGAGGGGGTGGGGCAGATGCCAAGAGAGGAAGGCCACCACTCACTCGACCAGACATCTTGGTCCTTCCCAAAGACCAGAACCTCTGTCTTGTCGCCATTCAGCTTCAGGGAGTTGATGATCATCCAGTCTGCCACATGCTGCATGCATGACCTGAAGCTGAGGCAGATGTAGTGACAGAGGAATGAGTGAGTGACACCATGATCTGGGTGTCATCGGCGTATGATACCACCTCCATCCCCTGCGATCTTACCAGCCTAGCAAGGGGGGCCACGTAGATGTTAAACAAGGTCGGGCTTAATGCCGACCCCTGTGGCACCCCACTTTGCAGAGACTTGGCAGGGGAGAGGTGGTTTCCGAGCATCACTCTCTGTTCCCAATCAAGAAGAAAAGAGTTGAGGCAACTCAGGGCCGATCCAGTAACACCTGCCTCCCTAAGCCGAGATGTTAGGATGGCGGGAGACAGGGTATCGAACGCGGCCGTGAGGTCCAGAAGCACTAGAACTGTAGTTTGACCAGCGTCCACTTTGCGACGGATGTTATCGACCACAAGAGTGAGAGCAGATTTTGTGCTGTGATATTTTCTAAATCCGTGTTGGGTGTTGTCAAGGTACTCGGAGGCATCCAGAAAGGAAGACAGATGGAGGTTGAGATGTGCTTCTAGTATTTTTGCAGGTGCAGGGAGTAGGGAAATAGGCCTAAAATTTTTAAGGAGGCCGGGGTCAAGTGATGGTTTTTTGAGGAGAGGCTTCACAATAGCCTTCTTCCATACCGATGGAAAGGAACCCTGGGCAATCACCTTATTCATCACCTCCAACATGGAGGGAAGAAGACTGCTTCTACACTCTTTCAGTTTTTTAAGAGGTAGAGGGTCCATAGGGGAGGAGGATTTCGTCCTGTCAAGTAGAAGGTTCAGTCCTTCAAGAGACAGAGATGGAAATTCCATGAATGATCTGGAAGGAGCTGCATCCAAAGAATCCAAAGTACTTATAAAAGGAGGGATTTTCTCGTCCAGAGAATGACGTTGTACTTCTAATGAGGTATGGATGTCAAGAATTTTATTGTGAAAAAAGTCTGAGATGTCATTGCATAGATCCTGAGAGCTGACTACGGGATCTGGGAGTTGAAGGGAGCATAGCGAGTCGGCGATTTTAAAAAGCTCCCTAGAGGAAGTGAGAGAGCTAGTAAGGTTGGAAAAGTATTCCTGCTTTTCCAATATCACTTTCTGTTTATACTCCCGCAGAGCAGACTTATGGGCCTCCCGGACCTTAGGGTCCCAGGATTTCCTCCATCTTCTCTCACTGCTTCTGCAGCCCTGTCTTAGGGATCTCAACTGGTCAGAGAACCACGGTGCTGTCGGCTTGCGTCGGGCTACATAACGCAGAGATGCAGTGGCAAGCTTTTCCACTGCGTTAGTGATAGAATCCATCAGATCTTGAGCTGCCTCATCCGCAACTTTGGGGGAGAGGACCTCGGGAGATAGAACTAGAGAGGCAAGAGCCTCATCCGTGATGTTTCTGAGGTTTCTTCTAAGAGCGAGTGAAGTTGTATCCTGATTAGTGGGGCATGAGGCAGAAAGAGCAAGATATAATGGTACTGCAAAATGATCAGTCCAGGCCAACGGCAGAGGAGAGCCGCTAGAGAGTCTCGAATCATTAGAAAATACCCCGTCGAGGATGTGACCTGCCTTGTGTGTGGGACTGTTCACAAGCTGAACAAGGTCACAGGCTCCGAGTGACTCAACCAATGACAGGGTATCCTTTGAATCAGCCTCGTCAAGATGGAAATTGAGGTCGCCCAATATGGTAAGACAGGGCTTTCCAAAATAGGGTTCGAGAATTCTCAATAAGTCAGAAGAGAAGCTGGCTCTATGGCCAGGCGGCCTATAGATCAGTAGCCCCGTAAAAGAGACCGATGGAGCACACATGATACAGAAGTATAGAGCTTCAAAGCAATCTTGAAGCATAGATAGCGGTTTAACCGTGCAGGAAAGAGAAGATTTAAAAAGAATGGCAATTCCTCCTCCTCTACGTACAGGTCTATCCAGCTTATGAAGAGAATAGCCCCCTGGGATAGCTAGCAAAAGATCGTGACCAGAAGAGTCAGAAGCCCAGGTCTCCGTAATGAAGACCCAGTCCGGCTGTCTCTCTTCCACAAAATCGTGGAAGGCTAAGTTGTGTTTAATGAGCGAACGCGCATTAATAAGAAAGCCAGTTCTGAGAGAGGTGGTAGGCTGTATAGAAGAAGGGTAAGGTCTAATAGGGCAAGAGACGGAAAATTGAAAGGATACTGTACAAGTCATACAGCGGTGAGAATGCAGTATCCCTTCAGGGGAGAAGCGATGTAGACAAGGGCGCGCTGAAGGTCTAAGAGCCAAAAGGTCTAATAAGGTGTATCGCCTGGATACCTCTGCGGAAGGTGGAAGAGTATGATCCAGGTCCAGCCCGTCCTGCAGTCTGTCCTCAGCGCGGACGGGCGCAGACGGGCTGAACTCTGGCGTAACTCCGGCGTCAGTCTGGCGTCCCCGCTGCGCGTAGGCATGGCTGGAATTTATGCTCTGCTCTCCTCCTAGAGAGAGGACTAGAGCGCGCAGATTATCCCCACACCAATGATGGCCGCCAACGAGACGTGGGCGCAGGACCCGCAAAGTGCGGTGAGTTTTTACAATTACAGTGTGGGAGAGAGGACAGCAGTGTGAGTATGCGTGGCCGGCATTTAAAAACAGGGGAAAATATCTTAACCTAAAAACAACGTAAAAGACAAAAACGGGAGCTTTAAAAACTCGATGAGCTGCAAATGAGGTCGCGCTGCAAGTAAGGCGCCAAAGCTGGTAATCAGGGAGGACTGACATTGCTGCATGAATCACTCCCCAAACCCTTCCACTGCTCTGTGGAATCAGGGAGGACTGACATTGCTGCATGAAGCCCTGCCAGTCCCTTCCACTGCTCTGTGGAATCAGAGGACTGACCAAACCCTCCCACTGCTCTGTGGAATCAAGGAGGACTGACATTGCTGCATGAAGCGCTCGCCAAACCCTTCCACTGCTCTGGGGAATCAGGGAGGACTGACATTGCTGCATGAATCACTCCCCAAACCCTTCCACTGCTCTGGGGAATCAGGGAGGGCGCACATTGCTTCACGAAGCACTCCCCAAACCCTTCCACTGCTCTGGGGAATCAGGGAGGGCGCACATTGCTTCACGAAGCACTCCCCAAACCCTTCCACTGCTCTGGGGAATCAGGGAGGGCGCACATTACTTCACGAAGCACTCCCCAAACCCTTCCACTGCTCTGGGGAATTAGGGAGGACTGACATTGCTGCATGAATCACTCCCCAAACCCTCCCACTGCTCTGTGGAATCAGGGAGGACTGACATTGCTGCATGAAGCACTCCCCAAACCCTTCCAATGCTCTGGGGAATCAGGGAGGATTGACATTGCTGCATGGAGCACTCCCCAAACCCTCCCACTGCTCTGGGGAATCAGGGAGGACTGACATTGCTGCACGAAGCACTCCCCAAACCCTTCCATTGCTCTGGGGAATCAGGGAGGACGGACATTGCTGCACGAAGCACTCCCCAAACCCTCCCACTGCTCTGGGGAATCAGGGAGGACTGACATTGCTGCATGAAGCACTCCCCAAACCCTTCCAATGCTCTGGGGAATCAGGGAGGATTGACATTGCTGCATGGAGCACTCCCCAAACCCTCCCACTGCTCTGGGGAATCAGGGAGGACTGACGTTGCTGCATGAATCACTCCCCAAACCCTTCCACTGCTCTGGGGAATCAGGGAGGACGGAAATTGCTGCACGAAGCACTCCCCAAACCCTCCCACTGCTCTGTGGAATCAGGCAGGACTGACATTGCTGCATGAAGCGCTCCCCAAACCCTTCCACACCTCTGTGGAATCAGGGAGGACTGGCATTGCTGCATGAAGCACTCACCAAACCCTTCCACTGCTCTATGGAATCAGGGAGGACGGACATTGCTGCACGAAGCACTCCCCAAACCCTCCCACTGCTCTGTGGAATCAGGGAGGACGGACATTGCTGCACGAAGCACTCCCCAAACCCTCCCACTGCTCTGTGGAATCAGGGAGGACTGACATTGCTGCATGAATCACTCCCCAAACCCTTCCACTGCTCTGGGGAATCAGGGAGGACGGACATTGCTGCACGAAGCACTCCCCAAACCCTCCCACTGCTCTGTGGAATCAGGGAGGACTGACATTGCTGCATGAAGCACTCCCCAAACCCTTCCACTGCTCTGGGGAATCAGTGAGGACTGACATTGCTGCATGAAGCACTCCCCAAACCCTTCCACTGCTCTGTGGAATCAGGGAGGACTGACATTGCTGCATGAAGCACTCCCCAAACCCTTCCACTGCTCTGTGGAATCAGGGAGGACTGATATTGCTGCATGAAGCCCTGCCTGTCCCTTCCACTGCTCTGTGGAATTAAGCAGGACTGACATTGCTGCATGAAGCCCTGCCTGTCCCTTCCACTGCTCTGGGGAATCAGTGAAGACTGACATTGCCGCATGAAGCGCTCGCCAAACCCTTCCACTGCTCTGGGGAATCAGGGAGGACTGACATTGCTGCATGAAGCACTCCCCAAACCCTTCCACTGCTCTGTGGAATCAGAGAAGACGGACATTGCCGCATGAAGCGCTCCCCAAACCCTTCCACTGCTCTGTGGAATCAGGGAGGACTGACATTGCTGCATGAAGCACTCCCCAAACCCTTCCACTGCTCTGTGGAATCAGGGAGGACTGACATTGCTGCATGAAGCGCTCACCAAACCCTTCCATTGCTCTGGGGAATCAGGGAGGACTGACATTGCTGCATGAAGCGTTCACGAAACCCTTCCACTGCTCTGGGGAATCAGAGGACTGACCAAACCCTTCCACTGCTCTGTGGAATCAGGGAGGACTGACATTGCTGCATGAAGCACTCCCCAAACCCTTCCACTGCTCTGTGGAATCAGGGAGGACGGACATTGCTGCATGAAGCGTTCACCAAACCCTTCCACTGCTCTGTGGAATCAGAAAGGACTGAGATTGCTGCATGAAGCACTCCCCAAACCCTTCCACTGCTCTGAGGAATCAGGGAGGATGGACATTGCTGCACGAAGCACTCCCCAAACCCTTCCACTGCTCTGTGGAATCAGGGAGGACTGACATTGCTGCATGAAGCACTCCCCAAACCCTTCCACTGCTCTGTGGAATCAGGGAGGACTGATATTGCTGCATGAAGCCCTGCCTGTCCCTTCCACTGCTCTGTGGAATTAAGCAGGACTGACATTGCTGCATGAAGCCCTGCCTGTCCCTTCCACTGCTCTGGGGAATCAGTGAGGACTGACATTGCCGCATGAAGCGCTCGCCAAACCCTTCCACTGCTCTGGGGAATCAGGGAGGACTGACATTGCTGCATGGAGCACTCCCCAAACCCTTCCACTGCTCTGTGGAATCAGAGAAGACGGACATTGCCGCATGAAGCGCTCCCCAAACCCTTCCACTGCTCTGTGGAATCAGGGAGGACTGACATTGCTGCATGAAGCACTCCCCAAACCCTTCCACTGCTCTGTGGAATCAGGGAGGACGGACATTGCTGCATGAAGCGTTCACCAAACCCTTCCACTGCTCTGTGGAATCAGAAAGGACTGAGATTGCTGCATGAAGCCCTGCCTGTCCCTTCCACTGCTCTGTGGAATCAGGGAGGACGGACATTGCTGCATGAAGCACTCCCCAAACCCTCCCTCTGCTCTGTGGAATCAGAGAGGACTGAGATTGCTGCATGAAGCCCTGCCAGTCCCTTCCACTGCTCTGTGGAATCGGGGAGGACTGACATTGCTGCATGAAGCACTCCCCAAACCTTGCCACACCTCTGTGGAATCAGGGAGGACTGACATTGCTGCATGAAGCGCTCTCCAAACCCTTCCACTGCTCTGTGGAATCAGAGGACTGTCCAAACCCTTCCACTGCTCTGTGGAATCAGGGAGGACGGACATTGCTGCATGAAGTACTCCCCAAACTCTTCCACTGCTCTGTGGAATCAGGGACGACTGACATTGCTGCATGAAGCGCTCCTCAAACCCTTCCACTGCTCTGTGGAATCAGGGAGGACGGACATTGCTGCATGAAGCGCTCCCCAAACCCTTCCACTGCTCTGGGGAATCAGGGAGGACTGACATTGCTGCATGAAGCACTCCCCAAACCCTTCCACTGCTCTGTGGAATCAGGGAGGACTGACATTGCTGCATGAAGCACTCCCCAAACCCTTCCACTGCTCTGTGGAATCAGGGAGGACTGACATTGCTGCATGAAGCGCTCCCCAAACCCTTCCACTGCTCTGTGGAATCAGAGAAGACTGACATTGCCGCATGAAGCGCTCCCCAAACCCTTCCACTGCTCTGGGGAATCAGGGAGGACTGACATTGCCGCATGAAGCACTCCCCAGTCCCTTCCACTGCTCTGTGGAATCGGGGAGGACTGACATTGCTGCATGGAGCTCTCCCCAAACCCTTCCACTGCTCTGTGGAATCAGGGAGGACTGACATTGCTGCATGAAGCGCTCCCCAAACCCTTCCACTGCTCTGTGGAATCAGGGAGGACTGACATTGCCGCATGAAGCGCTCCCCAAACCCTTCCACTGCTCTGTGGAATCAGGGACGACTGACCTTGCTGCATGAAGCACTCCCCAAACCCTTCCACTGCTCTGTGGAATCAGGGAGGACGGACATTGCTGCATGAAGTACTCCCCAAACCCTTCCACTGCTCAGTGGAATCAGAGAAGACGGACATTGCTGCATGAAGCGCTCCCCAAACCCTTCCACTGCTCTGTGGAATCAGGGAGGACTGACATTGCCGCATGAAGCGCTCCCCAAACCCTTCCACTGCTCTGTGGAATCAGGGAGGACGGACATTGCTGCATGAAGTACTCCCCAAACCCTTCCACTGCTCTGGGGAATCAGGGAGGACTGACATTGCAGCATGAAGCACTCCCTAAACCCTTCCACTGCTCTGTGGAATCAGAGAAGACGGACATTGCCGCATGAAGCGCTCGCCAAACCCTTCCACTGCTCTGTGGAATCAGGGAGGACTGACATTGCTGCATGAAGCGCTCCCCAAACCCTTCCACTGCTCTGTGGAATCAGAGGAGACAGACATTGCTGCATGAAGCGCTCCCCAAACCCTTCCACTGCTCTGTGGAATCAGGGAGGACTGACATTGCTGCATGAAGCACTCCCCAAACCCTTCCACTGCTCTGTGGAATCAGAGAAGACGGACATTGCCGCATGAAGCGCTCCCCAAACCCTTCCACTGCTCTGTGGAATCAGGGAGGACTGACATTGCTGCATGAAGCGCTCCCCAAACCCTTCCACTGCTCTGTGGAATCAGGGAGGACTGACATTGCTGCATGAAGCCCTCCCCAAACCCTTCCACTGCTCTGTGGAATCAGAGAAGACGGACATTGCCGCATGAAGCACTCACCAAACCCTTCCTCAGCTCTGTGGAATCAGGGAGGACTGACATTGCTGCATGAAGCACTCACCAAACCGTTCCACTGCTCTGTGGAATCAGGGAGGACTGACATTGCTGCATGAAGCACTCCCCAAACCCTTACACTGCTCTGTGGAATCAGAGGACTGACCAAACCCTTCCACTGCTCTGTGGAATCAGAGAAGACGGACATTGCTGCATGAAGCGCTCCCCAAACCCTTCCACTGCTCTGTGGAATCAGTGAGGACTGACATTGCTGCATGAAGCACTCCCCAAACCCTTCCACTGCTCTGTGGAATCAGGGAGGACTGACATTGCTGCATGAAGCACTCCCCAAACCCTTACACTGCTCTGTGGAATCAGAGGACTGACCAAACCCTTCCACTGCTCTGTGGAATCAGGGAGGACTGACATTGCTGCATGAAGCACTCACCAAACCCTTCCACTGCTCTGTGGAATCAGGGAGGACTGACATTGCTGCATGAATCACTCCCCAAACCCTTCCACTGCTCTGTGGAAACAGGGAGGACTGACATTGCCGCATGAAGCACTCACCAACCCTTCCACTGCTCTGTGGGATCAGGGAGGACTGACATTGCTGCATGAATCACTCCCCAAACCCTTCCACTGCTCTGTGGAAACAGGGAGGACTGGCATTGCCGCATGAAGCGCTCGCCAAACCCTTCCACTGCTCTGTGGAATCAGGGAGGACTGACATTGCTGCATGAATCACTCCCCAAACCCTTCCACTGCTCTGTGTAATCAGGGAGGACTGACATTGCCGCATGAAGCACTCACCAAACCCTTCCACTGCTCTGTGGAATCAGGGAGGACTGACATTGCTGCATGAAGCACTCACCAAACCCTTCCACTGCTCTGTGGAATCAGGGAGGACTGACATTGCTGCATGAAGCGCTCCCCAAACCCTTCCACTGCTCTGTGGAATCAGGGAGGACTGACATTACTGCATGAAGCACTCACTAAACCCTTCCACTGCTCTGTGGAATCAGGGAGGACTAACATTGCCGCATGAAGCACTCCCCAAACCCTTCCACTGCTCTGTGGAATCAGGGAGGACTGACATTGCTGCATGAAGCACTCCCCAAACCCTTCCACTGCTCTGTGGAATCAGAGAAGACGGACATTGCTGCATGAAGCGCTCCCCAAACCCTTCGACTGCTCTGTGGAATCAGGGAGAACGGACATTGCTGCATGAAGCACTCCCCAAACCCTTCCACTGCTCTGTGGAATCAGGGAGGACTGACATTGCTGCATGAAGCACTCACCAAACCCTTCCACTGCTCTGTGGAAACAGAAAGGACTGGCATTGCTGCACGAAGCACTCCCCAAACCCTTCCACTGCTCTGGGGGATCAGGGAGGACGGACATTGCTGCATGAAGTACTCCCCAAACCCTTCCACTGCTCTGTGGAATCAGAGGACTGACCAAACCCTTCCACTGCTCTGTGGAATCAGGGAGGACTGACATTGCTGCATGAAGCACTCCCCAAACCCTTCCACTGCTCTGTGGAATCAGGGAGGACTGACATTGCTGCATGAAGCACTCCCCAAACCCTTCCACTGCTCTGTGGAATCAGGGAGGACTCATATTGCTGCATGAAGCACTCACCAAACCCTTCCACTGCTCTGTGGAATCAGGGAGGACTAACATTGCCGCATGAAGCACTCCCCAAACCCTTCCACTGCTCTGTGGAATCAGGGAGGACTGACATTGCTGCATGAAGCACTCCCCAAACCCTTCCACTGCTCTGTGGAATCAGAGAAGACAGACATTGCTGCATGAAGCGCTCCCCAAACCCTTCGACTGCTCTGTGGAATCAGGGAGAACTGACATTGCTGCATGAAGCACTCCCCAAACCCTTCCACTGCTCTGTGGAATCAGGGAGGACTGACATTGCTGCATGAAGCACTCACCAAACCCTTCCACTGCTCTGTGGAAACAGGAAGGACTGGCATTGCTGCACAAAGCACTCCCCAAACCCTTCCACTGCTCTGGGGGATCAGGGAGGACGGACATTGCTGCATGAAGTACTCCCCAAACCCTTCCACTGCTCTGTGGAATCAGAGGACTGACCAAACCCTTCCACTGCTCTGTGGAATCAGGGAGTACTGACATTGCTGCATGAAGCACTCCCCAAACCCTTCCACTGCTCTGTGGAATCAGGGAGGACTGACATTGCTGCATGAAGCACTCCCCAAACCCTTCCACTGCTCTGTGGAATCAGGGAGGACTGACATTGCTGCATGAAGCACTCCCCAAACCCTTCCACTGCTCTGTGGAATCAGGGAGGACTGACATTGCCGCATGAAGCACTCCCCAAACCCTTCCACTGCTCTGGGGAATCAGGGAGGACTGACATTGCTGCATGAAGCACTCACCAAACCCTTCCACTGCTCTGTGGAATCAGGGAGGACTGACATTGCTGCATGAAGCACTCACCAAACCCTTCCACTGCTCTGTGGAATAAGGGAGGACTGACATTGCTGCATGAAGCGCTCGCCAAACCCTTCCACTGCTCTGTGGAATCAGGGAGGACGGACATTGCTGCATGAAGCGCTCCTCAAACCCTTCCACTGCTCTGTGGAATCAGGGAGGACGGACATTGCTGCATGAAGCGCTCCCCAAACCCTTCCACTGCTCTGTGGAATCAGAGGACTGACCAAACCCTTCCACTGCTCTGTGGAATCAGAGGACTGACCAAACCCTTCCACTGCTCTGTGGAATCAGGGAGGATGGACATTGCTACATGAAGCCCTGCCAGTCCCTTCCACTGCTCTGTGGAATCAGGGAGGACGGACATTTCTGCATGAAGCACTCCCCAAACCCTTCCACTGCTCTGTGAATGAAAGGCGTCTTATCCTGCGCGAACTTAGCCCAATGGGCGTCAAGGCGCCTACTTCAAAATACCAGCTCATATCCATGGCGTAGCAGTCCATCATTAATAGGCTCTTGAGAAGCACCACGTTTTTAAGGCCTTTTTGAACAGGTCCATTGAGGGTAGGGTTTTAATCTCAATTGGAACGGCGTTCCAGAGCTGAGGGGCAACGACGGAAAAAGCCCTAGCTCCCCATCTGATCAGCCTGAATCGAGGAACAACAAGTTGGAATAATCCCGCAGAACGGAGGCACCTTGTTGGATGATAGCGGGTAAGTAGAGAGCTAATAGCACCCTTAGAGCCATCCTAGAGTGCTCTATACGTCAAGCACAAAATTTTTAAGTAAATTCTGTGTTGGATGGGAAGCCAGTGCAGATCACTCCTCGCGGTGGTGGCAGATGATGTCTTAGGAAGGGCTAAGACAAAACGCGCTGCAGCATTCTGCACGATTTGCAGTCGATGTATGAGGCCCTTGTTGGACTCCATGTATAAGGAATTACAGTAATCTAACCTGGAGCCAACAAGGGCGACTGCAATCTGCTTACGTGCCTGAAGGGAGAGAGAACGACGGATTCTGTTGAGTATCCTGATCACACCCCAACAAGTGGCCACGGTCCGATTTACTTGTAGAGACATCGAGAGTGAATTATCAAAGACCACGCTGAGATTTCTGGCAGATTGCGAGGGGGTGGGGCAGATGCCAAGAGAGGAAGGCCACCACTCACTCGACCCGACATCTTGGTCCTTCCCAAAGACCAGAACCTCTGTCTTGTCGCCATTCAGCTTCAGGGAGTTGATGATCATCCAGTCTGCCACATGCTGCATGCATGACCTGAAGCTGAGGCAGATGTAGTGACAGAGGAATGAGTGAGTGACACCATGATCTGGGTGTCATCGGCGTATGATACCACCTCCATCCCCTGCGATCTTACCAGCCTAGCAAGGGGGGCCACGTAGATGTTAAACAGGGTCGGGCTTAATGCCGACCCCTGTGGCACCCCACTTTGCAGAGACTTGGCAGGGGAGAGGTGGTTTCCGAGCATCACTCTCTGTTCCCTATCAAGAAGAAAAGAGTTGAGGCAACTCAGGGCCGATCCAGTAACACCTGCCTCCCTAAGCCGAGATGTTAGGAAGGCGGGAGACAGGGTATCGAACGCGGCTGTGCGGTCCAGAAGCACTAGAACTGTAGTTTGACCAGCGTCCACTTTGCGACGGATGTTATCGACCACAAGAGTGAGAGCAGATTTTGTGCTGTGATATTTTCTAAATCCGTGTTGGGTGTTGTCAAGGTACTCGGAGGCATCCAGAAAGGAAGACAGATGGAGGTTAAGATGTACTTCTAGTATTTTTGCAGGTGCAGGGAGTAGGGAAATAGGCCTAAAATTTTTAAGGAGACCGGGGTCAAGTGATGGTTTTTTGAGGAGAGGCTTCACAATAGCCTTCTTCCATACCGATGGAAAGGAACCCTGGGCAATCACCTTATTCATCACCTCTAACATGGAGGGAAGAAGACTGCTTCTACACTCTTTCAGTTTTTTAAGAGGTAGAGGGTCCATAGGGGAGGAGGATTTCGTCCTGTCAAGTAGAAGGTTCAGTCCTTCAAGAGACAGAGATGGAAATTCCATGAATGATCTGGAAGAAGCTGCATCCAAAGAATCCAAAGTACTTATAACAGGAGGGATTTTCTCGTCCAGAGAATGACGTTGTACTTCTAATGAGGTATGGATGTCAAGAATTTTATTGTGAAAAAAGTCTGAGATGTCATTGCATAGATCCTGAGAGCTGACTACGGGATCTGGGAGTTGAAGGGAGCATAGCGAGTCGGCGATTTTAAAAAGCTCCCTAGAGGAAGTGAGAGAGCTAGTAAGGGTGGAAAAGTATTCCTGCTTTTCCAATATCACTCTCTGTTTATACTCCCGCAGAGCAGACTTATGGGCCTCCCGGTCCTTAGGGTCCCAGGATTTCCTCCATCTTCTCTCACTGCTTCTGCAGCCCTGTCTTAGGGATCTCAACTGGTCAGAGAACCACGGTGCTGTCGGCTTGCGTCGGGCTACATAACGCAGGGATGCAGGGGCAAGCTTTTCCACTGCGTTAGTGATAGAATCCATCAGATCTTGAGCTGCCTCATCCGCAACTTTGGGGGAGAGGACCTCGGGAGATAGAACTAGAGAGGCAAGAGCCTCATTCGTGATGTTTCTGAGGTTTCTTCTAAGAGCGAGTGAAGTTGTATCCTGATTAGTGGGGCATGAGGCAGAAAGAGCAAGATATAATGGTACTGCAAAATGATCAGTCCAGGCCAACGGCAGAGGAGAGCCGCTAGAGAGTCTCGAATCATTAGAAAATACCCCGTCGAGGATGTGACCTGCCTTGTGTGTGGGACTGTTCACAAGCTGAACAAGGTCACAGGCTCCGAGTGACTCAACCAATGACAGGGTATCCTTTGAATCAGCCTCGTCAAGATGGAAATTGAGGTCGCCCAATATGGTAAGACAGGGCTTTCCAAAATAGGGTTCGAGAATTCTCAATAAGTCAGAAGAGAAGCTGGCTCTATGGTCAGGCGGCCTATAGATCAGTATCCCCGTAAAAGAGACCGATGGAGCACACATGATACAGAAGTATAGAGCTTCAAAGCAATCTTGAGGCATGGATAGCGGTTTAACCGTGCAGGAAAGAGAAGATTTAAAAAGAATGGCAATTCCTCCTCCTCTACGTACAGGTCTATCCAGCTTATGAAGAGAATAGCCCCCTGGGATAGCTAGCAAAAGATCGTGACCCTTCCACTGCTCTGGGGAATCAGGGAGGACTGACATTGCTGCATGAATCACTCCCCAAACCCTTCCACTGCTCTGGGGAATCAGGGAGGGCGCACATTGCTTCACGAAGCACTCCCCAAACCCTTCCACTGCTCTGGGGAATCAGGGAGGGCGCACATTGCTTCACGAAGCACTCCCCAAACCCTTCCACTGCTCTGGGGAATCAGGGAGGGCGCACATTACTTCACGAAGCACTCCCCAAACCCTTCCACTGCTCTGGGGAATTAGGGAGGACTGACATTGCTGCATGAATCACTCCCCAAACCCTCCCACTGCTCTGTGGAATCAGGGAGGACTGACATTGCTGCATGAAGCACTCCCCAAACCCTTCCAATGCTCTGGGGAATCAGGGAGGATTGACATTGCTGCATGGAGCACTCCCCAAACCCTCCCACTGCTCTGGGGAATCAGGGAGGACTGACATTGCTGCACGAAGCACTCCCCAAACCCTTCCATTGCTCTGGGGAATCAGGGAGGACGGACATTGCTGCACGAAGCACTCCCCAAACCCTCCCACTGCTCTGGGGAATCAGGGAGGACTGACATTGCTGCATGAAGCACTCCCCAAACCCTTCCAATGCTCTGGGGAATCAGGGAGGATTGACATTGCTGCATGGAGCACTCCCCAAACCCTCCCACTGCTCTGGGGAATCAGGGAGGACTGACGTTGCTGCATGAATCACTCCCCAAACCCTTCCACTGCTCTGGGGAATCAGGGAGGACGGAAATTGCTGCACGAAGCACTCCCCAAACCCTCCCACTGCTCTGTGGAATCAGGCAGGACTGACATTGCTGCATGAAGCGCTCCCCAAACCCTTCCACACCTCTGTGGAATCAGGGAGGACTGGCATTGCTGCATGAAGCACTCACCAAACCCTTCCACTGCTCTATGGAATCAGGGAGGACGGACATTGCTGCACGAAGCACTCCCCAAACCCTCCCACTGCTCTGTGGAATCAGGGAGGACGGACATTGCTGCACGAAGCACTCCCCAAACCCTCCCACTGCTCTGTGGAATCAGGGAGGACTGACATTGCTGCATGAATCACTCCCCAAACCCTTCCACTGCTCTGGGTAATCAGGGAGGACGGACATTGCTGCACGAAGCACTCCCCAAACCCTCCCACTGCTCTGTGGAATCAGGGAGGACTGACATTGCTGCATGAAGCACTCCCCAAACCCTTCCACTGCTCTGGGGAATCAGTGAGGACTGACATTGCTGCATGAAGCACTCCCCAAACCCTTCCACTGCTCTGTGGAATCAGGGAGGACTGACATTGCTGCATGAAGCACTCCCCAAACCCTTCCACTGCTCTGTGGAATCAGGGAGGACTGATATTGCTGCATGAAGCCCTGCCTGTCCCTTCCACTGCTCTGTGGAATTAAGCAGGACTGACATTGCTGCATGAAGCCCTGCCTGTCCCTTCCACTGCTCTGGGGAATCAGTGAAGACTGACATTGCCGCATGAAGCGCTCGCCAAACCCTTCCACTGCTCTGGGGAATCAGGGAGGACTGACATTGCTGCATGAAGCACTCCCCAAACCCTTCCACTGCTCTGTGGAATCAGAGAAGACGGACATTGCCGCATGAAGCGCTCCCCAAACCCTTCCACTGCTCTGTGGAATCAGGGAGGACTGACATTGCTGCATGAAGCACTCCCCAAACCCTTCCACTGCTCTGTGGAATCAGGGAGGACTGACATTGCTGCATGAAGCGCTCACCAAACCCTTCCATTGCTCTGGGGAATCAGGGAGGACTGACATTGCTGCATGAAGCACTCCCCAAACCCTTCCACTGCTCTGGGGAATCAGTGAGGACTGACATTGCTGCATGAAGCACTCCCCAAACCCTTCCACTGCTCTGTGGAATCAGGGAGGACTGACATTGCTGCATGAAGCACTCCCCAAACCCTTCCACTGCTCTGTGGAATCAGGGAGGACTGATATTGCTGCATGAAGCCCTGCCTGTCCCTTCCACTGCTCTGTGGAATTAAGCAGGACTGACATTGCTGCATGAAGCCCTGCCTGTCCCTTCCACTGCTCTGGGGAATCAGTGAAGACTGACATTGCCGCATGAAGCGCTCGCCAAACCCTTCCACTGCTCTGGGGAATCAGGGAGGACTGACATTGCTGCATGAAGCACTCCCCAAACCCTTCCACTGCTCTGTGGAATCAGAGAAGACGGACATTGCCGCATGAAGCGCTCCCCAAACCCTTCCACTGCTCTGTGGAATCAGGGAGGACTGACATTGCTGCATGAAGCACTCCCCAAACCCTTCCACTGCTCTGTGGAATCAGGGAGGACTGACATTGCTGCATGAAGCGCTCACCAAACCCTTCCATTGCTCTGGGGAATCAGGGAGGACTGACATTGCTGCATGAAGCGTTCACGAAACCCTTCCACTGCTCTGGGGAATCAGAGGACTGACCAAACCCTTCCACTGCTCTGTGGAATCAGGGAGGACTGACATTGCTGCATGAAGCACTCCCCAAAGCCTTCCACTGCTCTGTGGAATCAGGGAGGACGGACATTGCTGCATGAAGCGTTCACCAAACCCTTCCACTGCTCTGTGGAATCAGAAAGGACTGAGATTGCTGCATGAAGCACTCCCCAAACCCTTCCACTGCTCTGGGGAATCAGGGAGGATGGACATTGCTGCACGAAGCACTCCCCAAACCCTTCCACTGCTCTGTGGAATCAGGGAGGACTGACATTGCTGCATGAAGCACTCCCCAAACCCTTCCACTGCTCTGTGGAATCAGGGAGGACTGATATTGCTGCATGAAGCCCTGCCTGTCCCTTCCACTGCTCTGTGGAATTAAGCAGGACTGACATTGCTGCATGAAGCCCTGCCTGTCCCTTCCACTGCTCTGGGGAATCAGTGAGGACTGACATTGCCGCATGAAGCGCTCGCCAAACCCTTCCACTGCTCTGGGGAATCAGGGAGGACTGACATTGCTGCATGGAGCACTCCCCAAACCCTTCCACTGCTCTGTGGAATCAGAGAAGACGGACATTGCCGCATGAAGCGCTCCCCAAACCCTTCCACTGCTCTGTGGAATCAGGGAGGACTGACATTGCTGCATGAAGCACTCCCCAAACCCTTCCACTGCTCTGTGGAATCAGGGAGGACGGACATTGCTGCATGAAGCGTTCACCAAACCCTTCCACTGCTCTGTGGAATCAGAAAGGACTGAGATTGCTGCATGAAGCCCTGCCTGTCCCTTCCACTGCTCTGTGGAATCAGGGAGGACGGACATTGCTGCATGAAGCACTCCCCAAACCCTCCCACTGCTCTGTGGAATCAGAGAGGACTGAGATTGCTGCATGAAGCCCTGCCAGTCCCTTCCACTGCTCTGTGGAATCGGGGAGGACTGACATTGCTGCATGAAGCACTCCCCAAACCTTGCCACACCTCTGTGGAATCAGGGAGGACTGACATTGCTGCATGAAGCGCTCTCCAAACCCTTCCACTGCTCTGTGGAATCAGAGGACTGACCAAACCCTTCCACTGCTCTGTGGAATCAGGGAGGACGGACATTGCTGCATGAAGTACTCCCCAAACTCTTCCACTGCTCTGTGGAATCAGGGACGACTGACATTGCTGCATGAAGCGCTCCTCAAACCCTTCCACTGCTCTGTGGAATCAGGGAGGACGGACATTGCTGCATGAAGCGCTCCCCAAACCCTTCCACTGCTCTGGGGAATCAGGGAGGACTGACATTGCTGCATGAAGCACTCCCCAAACCCTTCCACTGCTCTGTGGAATCAGGGAGGACTGACATTGCTGCATGAAGCACTCCCCAAACCCTTCCACTGCTCTGTGGAATCAGGGAGGACTGACATTGCTGCATGAAGCGCTCCCCAAACCCTTCCACTGCTCTGTGGAATCAGAGAAGACTGACATTGCCGCATGAAGCGCTCCCCAAACCCTTCCACTGCTCTGGGGAATCAGGGAGGACTGACATTGCCGCATGAAGCACTCCCCAGTCCCTTCCACTGCTCTGTGGAATCGGGGAGGACTGACATTGCTGCATGGAGCTCTCCCCAAACCCTTCCACTGCTCTGTGGAATCAGGGAGGACTGACATTGCTGCATGAAGCGCTCCCCAAACCCTTCCACTGCTCTGTGGAATCAGGGAGGACTGACATTGCCGCATGAAGCGCTCCCCAAACCCTTCCACTGCTCTGTGGAATCAGGGACGACTGACCTTGCTGCATGAAGCACTCCCCAAACCCTTCCACTGCTCTGTGGAATCAGGGAGGACGGACATTGCTGCATGAAGTACTCCCCAAACCCTTCCACTGCTCAGTGGAATCAGAGAAGACGGACATTGCTGCATGAAGCGCTCCCCAAACCCTTCCACTGCTCTGTGGAATCAGGGAGGACTGACATTGCCGCATGAAGCGCTCCCCAAACCCTTCCACTGCTCTGTGGAATCAGGGAGGACGGACATTGCTGCATGAAGTACTCCCCAAACCCTTCCACTGCTCTGGGGAATCAGGGAGGACTGACATTGCAGCATGAAGCACTCCCTAAACCCTTCCACTGCTCTGTGGAATCAGAGAAGACGGACATTGCCGCATGAAGCGCTCGCCAAACCCTTCCACTGCTCTGTGGAATCAGGGAGGACTGACATTGCTGCATGAAGCGCTCCCCAAACCCTTCCACTGCTCTGTGGAATCAGAGGAGACAGACATTGCTGCATGAAGCGCTCCCCAAACCCTTCCACTGCTCTGTGGAATCAGGGAGGACTGACATTGCTGCATGAAGCACTCCCCAAACCCTTCCACTGCTCTGTGGAATCAGAGAAGACGGACATTGCCGCATGAAGCGCTCCCCAAACCCTTCCACTGCTCTGTGGAATCAGGGAGGACTGACATTGCTGCATGAAGCGCTCCCCAAACCCTTCCACTGCTCTGTGGAATCAGGGAGGACTGACATTGCTGCATGAAGCCCTCCCCAAACCCTTCCACTGCTCTGTGGAATCAGAGAAGACGGACATTGCCGCATGAAGCACTCACCAAACCCTTCCTCAGCTCTGTGGAATCAGGGAGGACTGACATTGCTGCATGAAGCACTCACCAAACCGTTCCACTGCTCTGTGGAATCAGGGAGGACTGACATTGCTGCATGAAGCACTCCCCAAACCCTTACACTGCTCTGTGGAATCAGAGGACTGACCAAACCCTTCCACTGCTCTGTGGAATCAGAGAAGACGGACATTGCTGCATGAAGCGCTCCCCAAACCCTTCCACTGCTCTGTGGAATCAGTGAGGACTGACATTGCTGCATGAAGCACTCCCCAAACCCTTCCACTGCTCTGTGGAATCAGGGAGGACTGACATTGCTGCATGAAGCACTCCCCAAACCCTTACACTGCTCTGTGGAATCAGAGGACTGACCAAACCCTTCCACTGCTCTGTGAAATCAGGGAGGACTGACATTGCTGCATGAAGCACTCACCAAACCCTTCCACTGCTCTGTGGAATCAGGGAGGACTGACATTGCTGCATGAATCACTCCCCAAACCCTTCCACTGCTCTGTGGAAACAGGGAGGACTGACATTGCCGCATGAAGCACTCACCAACCCTTCCACTGCTCTGTGGGATCAGGGAGGACTGACATTGCTGCATGAATCACTCCCCAAACCCTTCCACTGCTCTGTGGAAACAGGGAGGACTGGCATTGCCGCATGAAGCGCTCGCCAAACCCTTCCACTGCTCTGTGGAATCAGGGAGGACTGACATTGCTGCATGAATCACTCCCCAAACCCTTCCACTGCTCTGTGTAATCAGGGAGGACTGACATTGCCGCATGAAGCACTCACCAAACCCTTCCACTGCTCTGTGGAATCAGGGAGGACTGACATTGCTGCATGAAGCACTCACCAAACCCTTCCACTGCTCTGTGGAATCAGGGAGGACTGACATTGCTGCATGAAGCGCTCCCCAAACCCTTCCACTGCTCTGTGGAATCAGGGAGGACTGACATTACTGCATGAAGCACTCACTAAACCCTTCCACTGCTCTGTGGAATCAGGGAGGACTAACATTGCCGCATGAAGCACTCCCCAAACCCTTCCACTGCTCTGTGGAATCAGGGAGGACTGACATTGCTGCATGAAGCACTCCCCAAACCCTTCCACTGCTCTGTGGAATCAGAGAAGACGGACATTGCTGCATGAAGCGCTCCCCAAACCCTTCGACTGCTCTGTGGAATCAGGGAGAACGGACATTGCTGCATGAAGCACTCCCCAAACCCTTCCACTGCTCTGTGGAATCAGGGAGGACTGACATTGCTGCATGAAGCACTCACCAAACCCTTCCACTGCTCTGTGGAAACAGAAAGGACTGGCATTGCTGCACGAAGCACTCCCCAAACCCTTCCACTGCTCTGGGGGATCAGGGAGGACGGACATTGCTGCATGAAGTACTCCCCAAACCCTTCCACTGCTCTGTGGAATCAGAGGACTGACCAAACCCTTCCACTGCTCTGTGGAATCAGGGAGGACTGACATTGCTGCATGAAGCACTCCCCAAACCCTTCCACTGCTCTGTGGAATCAGGGAGGACTGACATTGCTGCATGAAGCACTCCCCAAACCCTTCCACTGCTCTGTGGAATCAGGGAGGACTCATATTGCTGCATGAAGCACTCACCAAACCCTTCCACTGCTCTGTGGAATCAGGGAGGACTAACATTGCCGCATGAAGCACTCCCCAAACCCTTCCACTGCTCTGTGGAATCAGGGAGGACTGACATTGCTGCATGAAGCACTCCCCAAACCCTTCCACTGCTCTGTGGAATCAGAGAAGACAGACATTGCTGCATGAAGCGCTCCCCAAACCCTTCGACTGCTCTGTGGAATCAGGGAGAACTGACATTGCTGCATGAAGCACTCCCCAAACCCTTCCACTGCTCTGTGGAATCAGGGAGGACTGACATTGCTGCATGAAGCACTCACCAAACCCTTCCACTGCTCTGTGGAAACAGGAAGGACTGGCATTGCTGCACAAAGCACTCCCCAAACCCTTCCACTGCTCTGGGGGATCAGGGAGGACGGACATTGCTGCATGAAGTACTCCCCAAACCCTTCCACTGCTCTGTGGAATCAGAGGACTGACCAAACCCTTCCACTGCTCTGTGGAATCAGGGAGTACTGACATTGCTGCATGAAGCACTCCCCAAACCCTTCCACTGCTCTGTGGAATCAGGGAGGACTGACATTGCTGCATGAAGCACTCCCCAAACCCTTCCACTGCTCTGTGGAATCAGGGAGGACTGACATTGCTGCATGAAGCACTCCCCAAACCCTTCCACTGCTCTGTGGAATCAGGGAGGACTGACATTGCCGCATGAAGCACTCCCCAAACCCTTCCACTGCTCTGGGGAATCAGGGAGGACTGACATTGCTGCATGAAGCACTCACCAAACCCTTCCACTGCTCTGTGGAATCAGGGAGGACTGACATTGCTGCATGAAGCACTCACCAAACCCTTCCACTGCTCTGTGGAATAAGGGAGGACTGACATTGCTGCATGAAGCGCTCGCCAAACCCTTCCACTGCTCTGTGGAATCAGGGAGGACGGACATTGCTGCATGAAGCGCTCCTCAAACCCTTCCACTGCTCTGTGGAATCAGGGAGGACGGACATTGCTGCATGAAGCGCTCCCCAAACCCTTCCACTGCTCTGTGGAATCAGAGGACTGACCAAACCCTTCCACTGCTCTGTGGAATCAGAGGACTGACCAAACCCTTCCACTGCTCTGTGGAATCAGGGAGGACGGACATTGCTACATGAAGCCCTGCCAGTCCCTTCCACTGCTCTGTGGAATCAGGGAGGACGGACATTTCTGCATGAAGCACTCCCCAAACCCTTCCACTGCTCTGTGAATGAAAGGCGTCTTATCCTGCGCGAACTTAGCCCAATGGGCGTCAAGGCGCCTACTTCAAAATACCAGCTCATATCCATGGCGTAGCAGTCCATCATTAATAGGCTCTTGAGAAGCACCACGTTTTTAAGGCCTTTTTGAACAGGTCCATTGAGGGTAGGGTTTTAATCTCAATTGGAACGGCGTTCCAGAGCTGAGGGGCAACGACGGAAAAAGCCCTAGCTCCCCATCTGATCAGCCTGAATCGAGGAACAACAAGTTGGAATAATCCCGCAGAACGGAGGCACCTTGTTGGATGATAGCGGGTAAGTAGAGAGCTAATAGCACCCTTAGAGCCATCCTAGAGTGCTCTATACGTCAAGCACAAAATTTTAAAGTAAATTCTGTGTTGGATGGGAAGCCAGTGCAGATCACTCCTCGCGGTGGTGGCAGATGATGTCTTAGGAAGGGCTAAGACAAAACGCGCTGCAGCATTCTGCACGATTTGCAGTCGATGTATGAGGCCCTTGTTGGACTCCATGTATAAGGAATTACAGTAATCTAACCTGGAGCCAACAAGGGCGACTGCAATCTGCTTACGTGCCTGAAGGGAGAGAGAACGACGGATTCTGTTGAGTATCCTGATCACACCCCAACAAGTGGCCACGGTCCGATTTACTTGTAGAGACATCGAGAGTGAATTATCAAAGACCACGCTGAGATTTCTGGCAGATTGCGAGGGGGTGGGGCAGATGCCAAGAGAGGAAGGCCACCACTCACTCGACCCGACATCTTGGTCCTTCCCAAAGACCAGAACCTCTGTCTTGTCGCCATTCAGCTTCAGGGAGTTGATGATCATCCAGTCTGCCACATGCTGCATGCATGACCTGAAGCTGAGGCAGATGTAGTGACAGAGGAATGAGTGAGTGACACCATGATCTGGGTGTCATCGGCGTATGATACCACCTCCATCCCCTGCGATCTTACCAGCCTAGCAAGGGGGGCCACGTAGATGTTAAACAGGGTCGGGCTTAATGCCGACCCCTGTGGCACCCCACTTTGCAGAGACTTGGCAGGGGAGAGGTGGTTTCCGAGCATCACTCTCTGTTCCCTATCAAGAAGAAAAGAGTTGAGGCAACTCAGGGCCGATCCAGTAACACCTGCCTCCCTAAGCCGAGATGTTAGGAAGGCGGGAGACAGGGTATCGAACGCGGCTGTGCGGTCCAGAAGCACTAGAACTGTAGTTTGACCAGCGTCCACTTTGCGACGGATGTTATCGACCACAAGAGTGAGAGCAGATTTTGTGCTGTGATATTTTCTAAATCCGTGTTGGGTGTTGTCAAGGTACTCGGAGGCATCCAGAAAGGAAGACAGATGGAGGTTAAGATGTACTTCTAGTATTTTTGCAGGTGCAGGGAGTAGGGAAATAGGCCTAAAATTTTTAAGGAGACCGGGGTCAAGTGATGGTTTTTTGAGGAGAGGCTTCACAATAGCCTTCTTCCATACCGATGGAAAGGAACCCTGGGCAATCACCTTATTCATCACCTCTAACATGGAGGGAAGAAGACTGCTTCTACACTCTTTCAGTTTTTTAAGAGGTAGAGGGTCCATAGGGGAGGAGGATTTCGTCCTGTCAAGTAGAAGGTTCAGTCCTTCAAGAGACAGAGATGGAAATTCCATGAATGATCTGGAAGAAGCTGCATCCAAAGAATCCAAAGTACTTATAACAGGAGGGATTTTCTCGTCCAGAGAATGACGTTGCACTTCTAATGAGGTATGGATGTCAAGAATTTTATTGTGAAAAAAGTCTGAGATGTCATTGCATAGATCCTGAGAGCTGACTACGGGATCTGGGAGTTGAAGGGAGCATAGCGAGTCGGCGATTTTAAAAAGCTCCCTAGAGGAAGTGAGAGAGCTAGTAAGGGTGGAAAAGTATTCCTGCTTTTCCAATATCACTCTCTGTTTATACTCCCGCAGAGCAGACTTATGGGCCTCCCGGTCCTTAGGGTCCCAGGATTTCCTCCATCTTCTCTCACTGCTTCTGCAGCCCTGTCTTAGGGATCTCAACTGGTCAGAGAACCACGGTGCTGTCGGCTTGCGTCGGGCTACATAACGCAGGGATGCAGGGGCAAGCTTTTCCACTGCGTTAGTGATAGAATCCATCAGATCTTGAGCTGCCTCATCCGCAACTTTGGGGGAGAGGACCTCGGGAGATAGAACTAGAGAGGCAAGAGCCTCATTCGTGATGTTTCTGAGGTTTCTTCTAAGAGCGAGTGAAGTTGTATCCTGATTAGTGGGGCATGAGGCAGAAAGAGCAAGATATAATGGTACTGCAAAATGATCAGTCCAGGCCAACGGCAGAGGAGAGCCGCTAGAGAGTCTCGAATCATTAGAAAATACCCCGTCGAGGATGTGACCTGCCTTGTGTGTGGGACTGTTCACAAGCTGAACAAGGTCACAGGCTCCGAGTGACTCAACCAATGACAGGGTATCCTTTGAATCAGCCTCGTCAAGATGGAAATTGAGGTCGCCCAATATGGTAAGACAGGGCTTTCCAAAATAGGGTTCGAGAATTCTCAATAAGTCAGAAGAGAAGCTGGCTCTATGGTCAGGCGGCCTATAGATCAGTATCCCCGTAAAAGAGACCGATGGAGCACACATGATACAGAAGTATAGAGCTTCAAAGCAATCTTGAGGCATGGATAGCGGTTTAACCGTGCAGGAAAGAGAAGATTTAAAAAGAATGGCAATTCCTCCTCCTCTACGTACAGGTCTATCCAGCTTATGAAGAGAATAGCCCCCTGGGATAGCTAGCAAAAGATCGTGACCCTTCCACTGCTCTGGGGAATCAGGGAGGACTGACATTGCTGCATGAATCACTCCCCAAACCCTTCCACTGCTCTGGGGAATCAGGGAGGGCGCACATTGCTTCACGAAGCACTCCCCAAACCCTTCCACTGCTCTGGGGAATCAGGGAGGACTGACATTGCTGCATGAATCACTCCCCAAACCCTCCCACTGCTCTGTGGAATCAGGGAGGACTGACATTGCTGCATGAAGCACTCCCCAAACCCTTCCACACCTCTGTGGAATCAGGGAGGATTGACATTGCTGCATGAATCACTCCCCAAACCCTTCCACTGCTCTGGGGAATCAGGGAGGACTGACATTGCTGCATGAATCACTCCCCAAACCCTTCCACTGCTCTGGGGAATCAGGGAGGGCGCACATTGCTTCACGAAGCACTCCCCAAACCCTTCCACTGCTCTGGGGAATCAGGGAGGGCGCACATTGCTTCACGAAGCACTCCCCAAACCCTTCCACTGCTCTGGGGAATTAGGAAGGACTGACATTGCTGCATGAATCACTCCCCAAACCCTCCCACTGCTCTGTGGAATCAGGGAGGACTGACATTGCTGCATGAAGCACTCCCCAAACCCTTCCAATGCTCTGGGGAATCAGGGAGGATTGACATTGCTGCATGGAGCACTCCCCAAACCCTTCCACTGCTCTGGGGAATCAGGGAGGGCGCACATTGCTTCACGAAGCACTCCCCAAACCCTTCCACTGCTCTGGGGAATCAGGGAGGGCGCACATTGCTTCACGAAGCACTCCCCAAACCCTTCCACTGCTCTGGGGAATTAGGGAGGACTGACATTGCTGCATGAATCACTCCCCAAACCCTCCCACTGCTCTGTGGAATCAGGGAGACTGACATTGCTGCATGAAGCACTCCCCAAACCCTTCCAATGCTCTGGGGAATCAGGGAGAATTGACATTGCTGCATGGAGCACTCCCCAAACCCTCCCACTGCTCTGGGGAATCAGGGAGGACTGACGTTGCTGCATGAATCACTCCCCAAACCCTTCCACTGCTCTGGGGAATCAGGGAGGACGGACATTGCTGCACGAAGCACTCCCCAAACCCTCCCACTGCTCTGTGGAATCAGGCAGGACTGGCATTACTGCATGAAGCGCTCCCCAAACCCTTCCACACCTCTGTGGAATCAGGGAGGACTGGCATTGCTGCATGAAGCACTCACCAAACCCTTCCACTGCTCTGTGGAATCAGGGAGGACGGACATTGCTGCACGAAGCACTCCCCAAACCCTCCCACTGCTCTGTGGAATCCGGGAGGACGGACATTGCTGCATGAAGCGCTCCCCAAACCCTCCCACTGCTCTGTGGAATCAGGCAGGACTGGCATTACTGCCTGAATCGCTCCCCAAACCCTTCCACACCTCTGTGGAATCAGGGAGGACTGGCATTGCTGCATGAAGCACTCACCAAACCCTTCCACTGCTCTGTGGAATCAGGGAGGACGGACATTGCTGCACGAAGCACTCCCCAAACCCTCCCACTGCTCTGTGGAATCAGGCAGGACTAACATTGCTGCATGAAGCACTCCCCAAACCCTTCCACTGCTCTGGGGAATCAGGGAGGACGGACATTGCTGCACGAAGCACTCCCCAAACCCTCCCACTGCTCTTTGGAATCAGGGAGGACTGACATTGCTGCATGAAGCACTCCCCAAACCCTTCCACTGCTCTAGGGAATCAGGGAGGACTGGCATTGCTGCATGAAGCACTCCCCAAACCCTTCCACTGCTCTGTGGAATCAGGGAGGACTGACATTGCTGCATGAAGCACTCCCCAAACCCTTCCACTGCTCTGTGGAATCAGGGAGGACTGATATTGCTGCATGAAGCCCTGCCTGTCCCTTCCACTGCTCTGTGGAATTAAGCAGGACTGACATTGCTGCATGAAGCCCTGCCTGTCCCTTCCACTGCTCTGGGGAATCAGTGAGGACTGACATTGCCGCATGAAGCGCTCTCCAAACCCTTCCACTGCTCTGGGGAATCAGGGAGGACTGACATTGCTGCATGGAGCACTCCCCAAACCCTTCCACTGCTCTGTGGAATCAGGGAGGACTGACATTGCTGCATGGAGCACTCCCCAAACCCTTCCACTGCTCTGTGGAATCAGAGAAGACGGACATTGCCGCATGAAGCGCTCCCCAAACCCTTCCACTGCTCTGTGGAATCAGGGAGGACTGACATTGCTGCATGAAGCGCTCACCAAACCCTTCCACTGCTCTGGGGAATCAGGGAGGACTGACATTGCTGCATGAAGCGCTCACCAAACCCTTCCACTGCTCTGGGGAATCAGGGAGGACTGACATTGCTGCATGAAGCGTTCACGAAACCCTTCCACTGCTCTGGGGAATCAGAGGACTGACCAAACCCTTCCACTGCTCTGTGGAATCAGGGAGGACTGACATTGCTGCATGAAGCACTCCCCAAACCCTTCCACTGCTCTGTGGAATCAGGGAGGACGGACAATGCTGCATGAAGCGTTCACCAAACCCTTCCACTGCTCTGTGGAATCAGAAAGGACTGAGATTGCTGCATGAAGCCCTGCCTGTCCCTTCCACTGCTCTGTGGAATCAGGGAGGACGGACATTGCTGCATGAAGCACTCCCCAAACCCTCCCACTGCTCTGTGGAATCAGAGAGGACTGAGATTGCTGCATGAAGCCCTGCCAGTCCCTTCCACTGCTCTGTGGAATCGGGGAGGACTGACATTGCTGCATGAAGCACTCCCCAAACCCTGCCACACCTCTGTGGAACCAGGGAGGACTGACATTGCTGCATGAAGCGCTCTCCAAACCCTTCCACTGCTCTGTGGAATCAGAGGATTGACCAAACCCTTTCACTTCTCTGTGGAATCAGGGAGGACGGACATTGCTGCATGAAGTACTCCCCAAACCCTTCCACTGCTCTTTGGAATCAGGGACGACTGACATTGCTGCATGAAGCGCTCCTCAAACCCTTCCACTGCTCTGTGGAATCAGGGAGGACGGACATTGCTGCATGAAGCGCTCCCCAAACCCTTCCACTGCTCTGGGGAATCAGGGAGGACTGACATTGCTGCATGAAGCACTCCCCAAACCCTTCCACTGCTCTGTGGAATCAGGGAGGACTGACATTGCTGCATGAAGCGCTCCCCAAACCCTTCCACTGCTCTGTGGAATCAGGGAGGACTGACATTGCTGCATGAAGCGCTCCCCAAACCCTTCCACTGCTCTGTGGAATCAGAGAAGACGGACATTGCCGCATGAAGTACTCTCCAAACCCTTCCACTGCTCTGTGGAATCAGGGAGGACTGACATTGCCGCATGAAGCGCTCCCCAAACCCTTCCACTGCTCTGGGGAATCAGGGAGGACTGACATTGCCGCATGAAGCACTCCCCAGTCCCTTCCACTGCTCTGTGGAATCGGGGAGGACTGACATTGCTGCATGAAGCTCTCCCCAAACCCTTCCACTGCTCTGTGGAATCAGGGAGGACTGACATTGCTGCATGAAGCGCTCTCCAAACCCTTCCACTGCTCTGTGGAATCAGAGGACTGACCAAACCCTTCCACTGCTCTGTGGAATCAGGGAGGACTGACATTGCCGCATGAAGCGCTCCCCAAACCCTTCCACTGCTCTGTGGAATCAGGGAGGACTGACATTGCCGCATGAAGCGCTCCCCAAACCCTTCCACTGCTCTGTGGAATCGGGGACGACTGACATTGCTGCATGAAGCACTCCCCAAACCCTTCCACTGCTCTGTGGAATCAGGGAGGACGGACATTGCTGCATGAAGCACTCCCCAAACTCTTCCACTGCTCTGTGGAATCAGGGAGGACGGACATTGCTGCATGAAGTACTCCCCAAACCCTTCCACTGCTCTGTGGAATCAGAGAAGACGGACATTGCTGCATGAAGCGCTCCCCAAACCCTTCCACTGCTCTGTGGAAACAGGAACTGCATGAAGCGCTCCCCCAAACCCTTCCACTGCTCTGTGGAATCAGGAAGGATAACATTGCTGCATGAAGCACTCACCAAACCCTTCCACTGCTCTGTGGAAACAGGAAGGACTGACATTGCTGCATGAAGCGCTCCCCAAACCCTTCCACTGCTCTGTGGAATCAGAGAAGACGGACATTGCTGCATGAAGCGCTCCCCAAACCCTTCCACTGCTCTGTGGAATCAGGGAGGACTGACATTGCTGCACAAAGCACTCCCCAAACCCTTCCACTGCTCTGTGGAATCGGGGACGACTGACATTGCTGCATGAAGCACTCCCCAAACCCTTCCACTGCTCTGTGGAATCAGGGAGGACGGACATTGCTGCATGAAGCACTCCCCAAACCCTTCCACTGCTCTGTGGAATCAGGGAGGACGGACATTGCTGCATGAAGTACTCCCCAAACCCTTCCACTGCTCTGTGGAATCAGAGAAGACGGACATTGCTGCATGAAGCGCTCCCCAAACCCTTCCACTGCTCTGTGGAATCAGGGAGGACTGACATTGCCGCATGAAGCGCTCCCCAAACCCTTCCACTGCTCTGTGGAATCAGGGAGGACGGACATTGCTGCATGAAGCACTCCCCAAACCCTTCCACTGCTCTGGGGAATCAGGGAGGACTGACATTGCAGCATGAAGCACTCCCCAAACCCTTCCACTGCTCTGTGGAATCAGAGAAGACGGACATTGCCGCATGAAGCGCTCGCCAAACCCTTCCACTGCTCTGTGTCAAGTCAAGTCAAGTCATAAAATTTATATAGCGCACTACATACCCGGAGGGTTTCAAGGCGCTTGGGGAGGGGAGGGGGGCTAGATATCCCTAGGGAGGGGGATTATTTGTCAAATATCCACGTTTTAAGTTGTTTTCTGAACGCTAGGTGATTCTGGGTGAGGCGAAGGTAAGCGGGGAGTGAGTTCCATGTTTTGGCAGCCAGGTATGAGAAGGATCTGCCTCCCATGGTGGTTTTGTTGATGCGAGGGACAGTGGCGAGTGCTTGGCTGGAAGAGCGAAGTTGGCGGGAGGGGGTGTAGAAGGACAGTCGAGAGTTGAGGCAATCTGGTCCGATGTCGTAGAGTGATTTGTGTGCGTGGGTAAGCAGTCGGAAAGTAATCCTCTTATTGACGGGTAGCCAGTGGAGGTCTTTAAGGTGGCCAGAGATGTGTTCATTGCGTGGGATGTCTAGTATGAGCCTGGCTGAGGCGTTTTGGATTTGTTGTAGTTTCTTCTGGAGTTTGGCGGTGGTACCTGCGTAGAGGGTGTTTCCGTAGTCCAGTCGGCTCGTGACCAGAGCATGGGTGACTGTTTTCCTTGTTTCGGTGGGGATCCAGCGAAATGTTTTTCTGAGCATGCGAAGGATGTTGAAGCAGGATGAGGATACGGCGCTGACTTGTCTGTTCATTGAAAGTGAAGAGTCCAGGATGACGCCAAGGTTCCGTGCGTGGTCTGTCGGGATGGGTGCTTTTCCGAGGGCTTCCGGCCACCAGGAGTCGTCCCATGCAGAGGGGGATTTACCTAAGATGAGGACTTCTGTTTTGTCTGAGTTCAGTTTCAGACGGCTTTGTTTCATCCATTCGGCGACTTCTTTCATTCCTTCGTGTAGGTTAGTTTTGGCGGTGCTGGGGTCCTTGGTGAGAGAAAGGATCAGTTGAGTGTCATCCGCGTAAGAGATGATGTTGAGGTTGTGTTGGCGGGCGATGGTCGCGAGGGGGCTCATGTATACGTTGAAGAGGGTGGGGCTAAGTGAGGATCCTTGTGGTACGCCGCAGATGATTTCAGAGGCCTCGGACTTGAATGGTGGGAGGCGGACTCTCTGGGTTCTTCCGGAGAGGAACGAGGTGATCCATTCCAGTGCCTTTCCTTGGATTCCGATGTTTCTGAGGCGCTGTAAAAGGGTGCTGTGGCAGACTGTGTCGAAGGCTGCAGAGAGGTCGAGGAGGATGAGGGCGACTGTGTCTCCATTGTCCAGTAGAGTTCGAATGTCGTCTGTTGCTGCGATGAGGGCGGTCTCAGTGCTGTGTTTTGCTCGGAAGCCAGATTGTGAGGAGTCGAGGGATTTGTTGGCTTCGAGGAAGGCGGCGAGCTGGTTGTTGACAGCTTTCTCGATGACTTTGGCCGGGAATGGAAGAAGTGAGATGGGGCGGTAGTTTTTGAGTTCGGTGGGGTCTGCTGTTGGTTTTTTCAGAAGGGCGGTGAGTTCAGCGTGTTTCCAGTCTTCTGGGAAGGTAGCGGAGTTGAAGGAGCAGTTGATGACGTCTCGGAGGTGCGGAGCTATGACGGAGTCTGCTTTGTTGAAGATGTGGTGAGGGCATGGGTCTGTGGGGGATCCAGAGTGGATGGAATTCATCAGGCGGATGGTGTCCTCAGTGGTGATTGGGTTCCAGGCGTTAAGGGTGTTAACGGGGGGAAGATAGTCAGCTGATGGTAGGGTGGGTTGGCTTCCGGGTTGGTTGTCAAAGCTGTTGTGGATGTCAGCAATCTTGTTGTGGAAAAAAGAGGCTAGGGAGTCGCAGAGGGTTTGAGAGGGGGTGATGTCGTTGGAGTTGGCCGAGGGGTTGGAAAATTCCTTGACGATGTTGAAAAGTTCCTTGCTGTTGTGGGCGTTGTTGTCGAGTCGATCCTTGAATGCTGTTTTTTTGGCTTTTCGGATCAGTTGGTGGTGAGTACGGATGGCGTTTTTGAAGGCGACCTTGTTGCTGGTGGATGAGTCTTTTTTCCAGGCCTTTTCAAGGGAGCGGCATAGTTTCTTGGATTTCTTGAGGTCCTCGTTGAACCATGAGGCCTTCTTGATTTTGTGTTGGCGTTTTTTCAGTGGTGCTAAGGTGTCTGCGGTGTTGGATAACCAAAGGGTGAGGTTGGAGGCGGCTTCGTTGGCGTTAGAAGAGAGGGCTGGGGAGGTTTGAAGGAGCGATGAGGAGATCTGTTCCGTGGTGATTTTGTTCCAGTTTCTTTGTAGAGTTGGTTGGAGGTGGATGATGGGTTTCGGCTTGTTGTAGGTGAAGTGGACGCAGCTGTGGTCAGTCCAGAGGAGCTCCGTAGTGTGGTTGAAAGAGACATGGTTGCTAGAGGTGAAGATGGGGTCGAGTGTGTGACCTGCGATGTGGGTGGGGGAGGTGACCAGTTGTTTAAGTCCGAGGTTGGCGAGGTTGTCTAAGAGGGTGGCGGTGTTGCGGTCGTTGATCTTCTCAAGGTGGAAGTTCAGGTCTCCCAGGAGGATGTATTCTTTGGAGGGGAGCGCGTGTGGAGTGATGAAGTCCGTGATGTCTTCACTGAATTTTGCGCGGTGTCCTGGTGGTCTGTAGAGGAGGGTGCCTCTGAGTGTGGTCTTGGGGTCGATGTGGATCTGGAAGTGGAGGTGTTCGGAGTTGGCGAGGTTGGCGTCAGAGCTGGTTGAGATGCGGATTGATTTCTTGTGGACGATAGCGATTCCTCCTCCTGTTTGGTCGGTGCGGTCTTTGCGTGTAATCTTATAGTCGTCAGGGATAGCGATGGCGATGTCGGGTGCGGAGGAGGCGTTCATCCATGTTTCCGTTAGGAAGGCGACGTCTGGAGAGATGGTGTCTAGTAGGTTCCAAAGGTCAATGGCGTGCCTGTGGACCGAGCGGGTGTTGAGAAGGATGCATTCTAGGTGGTTGGGGTCGGGAATCTGTGGTGTGGTCGGAGCGGAGACGTTGACGGTGCCGCTGAATTTGCAGGAGAGGCAGGAGAACGGTCCATGGGTGCGTCCTGGAGCGGCTTGGATGCAGTTGGGGGCGCGACCGGGGTTAAGGGCTAGGAGGGTGGCGGCATCGTAGGTAATGCGGGGGGGCTGGGGAGCGCGAGGGGCAGGGGGTCTGGCGCTGGGCGCGGTCCAGGCGCGGACGGGCGTAGACGGGCTTACCTTTGGCGCACCTTCGGCGTGGCCGAAGCGCGTGGACGCTGCACGTGGGGGCATTGGCCATAAATGGATGGTGGGGGGGAGGGGCGAGGGCGCTTCAGCTGGGAGGCGGGGCGGGCAAAGGACGACGACGACAACAACAGAAAGCGACAAAATGGAGGTGGAGGGGTCAGGGCGGCAGGAGCGCTAGGGGGGGAAGCGAATGCTGACCAGATAAATCGGCGAGAATAAAACACAGTGATCAACAGAGTCACGCTAGTAGAGACGCACTTTCAAAGGGCAAGTCGTAGATTTAGTTATTAAAAGGGTAAAGCGGCGGTTCTAGCAAGCAGCGGTAATGAGGGCACACAGTAGGCAGTACTAGTTAAATTCAGACCAAGTTACAGCGTAGGCGCTGCAGAAACGATACCTCAGCAGCAGGGAGCAGGGAGCGACCACTCAGCTTGGAAGCAGAGAGGACTGACATTGCTGCATGAAGCGCTCCCCAAACCCTTCCACTGCTCTGTGGAATCAGGGAGGACTGACATTGCCGCATGAAGCGCTCCCCAAACCCTTCCACTGCTCTGGGGGATCAGGGAGGACTGACTTTGCTGCATGAAGCCCTGCCTGTCCCTTCCACTGCTCTGTGGAATCAGGGAGGACTGACATTGCTGCATGGAGCACTCCCCAAACCCTTCCACTGCTCTGTGGAATCAGAGAAGACGGACATTGCTGCATGAAGCGCTCCCCAAACCCTTCCACTGCTCTGTGGAATCAGGGAGGACTGACATTGCCGCATGAAGCGCTCCCCAAACCCTTCCACTGCTCTGTGGAATCAGGGAGGACGGACATTGCTGCATGAAGCACTCCCCAAACCCTTCCACTGCTCTGGGGAATCAGGGAGGACTGACATTGCAGCATGAAGCACTCCCCAAACCCTTCCACTGCTCTGCGGAATCAGAGAAGACGGACATTGCCGCATGATGCGCTTGCCAAACCCTTCCACTGCTCTGTGGAATCGGGGAGGACTGACATTGCTGCATGAAGCGCTCCCCAAACCCTTCCACTGCTCTGTGGAATCAGGGAGGACTGACATTGCCGCATGAAGCACTCACCAAACCCTTCCACTGCTCTGTGGAATCAGGGAGGACTGACATTGCTGCATGAAGCGCTCCCCAAACCCTTCCACTGCTCTGTGGAATCAGGGAGGACTGACATTGCCGCATGAAGCGCTCCCCAAACCCTTCCACTGCTCTGGGGGATCAGGGAGGACTGACATTGCTGCATGAAGGACTCCCCAAACCCTTCCACTGCTCTGTGGAATCAGGGAGGACTGACATTGCTGCATGAAGCGCTCCCCAAACCCTTCCACTGCTCTGTGGAATCAGGGAGGACTGACATTGCTGCATGAAGGACTCCCCAAACCCTTCCACTGCTCTGTGGAATCAGGGAGGACTGACATTGCCGCATGAAGCGCTCCCCAAACCCTTCCACTGCTCTGGGGGATCAGGGAGGACTGACATTGCTGCATGAAGGACTCCCCAAACCCTTCCACTGCTCTGTGGAATCAGGGAGGACTGACATTGCCGCATGAAGCGCTCCCCAAACCCTTCCACTGCTCTGGGGGATCAGGGAGGACTGACATTGCTGCATGAAGGACTCCCCAAACCCTTCCACTGCTCTGTGGAATCAGGGAGGACTGACATTGCTGCATGAAGCGCTCCCCAAACCCTTCCACTGCTCTGTGGAATCAGGGAGGACTGACATTGCTGCATGAAGGACTCCCCAAACCCTTCCACTGCTCTGTGGAATCAGGGAGGACTGACATTGCTGCATGAAGCGCTCCCCAAACCCTTCCACTGCTCTGTGGAATCAGGGAGGACTGACATTGCCGCATGAAGCGCTCCCCAAACCCTTCCACTGCTCTGGGGGATCAGGGAGGACTGACATTGCTGCATGAAGCGCTCCCCAAACCCTTCCACTGCTCTGTGGAATCAGGGAGGACTGACATTGCCGCATGAAGCGCTCCCCAAACCCTTCCACTGCTCTGTGGAATCAGGGAGGACTGACATTGCTGCATGAAGCGCTCCCCAAACCCTTCCACTGCTCTGTGGAATCAGGGAGGACTGACATTGCCGCATGAAGCGCTCCCCAAACCCTTCCACTGCTCTGGGGGATCAGGGAGGACTGACATTGCTGCATGAAGCGCTCCCCAAACCCTTCCACTGCTCTGTGGAATCAGGGAGGACTGACATTGGCGCATGAAGCGCTCCCCAAACCCTTCCACTGCTCTGTGGAATCAGGGAGGACTGACATTGCCGCATGAAGCGCTCCCCAAACCCTTCCACTGCTCTGGGGGATCAGGGAGGATAACATTGCTGCATGAAGCACTGCCAGTCCCTTCCACTGCTCTGTGGAATCAGGGAGGACTGACATTGCTGCATGAAGCACTCCCCAAACCCTTCCACTGCTCTGTGGAATCAGAGAAGACGGACATTGCTGCATGAAGCGCTCCCCAAACCCTTCCACTGCTCTGGGGGATCAGGGAGGACTGATATTGCAGCATGCATTTTCACCAACGAAGAGACTACTAATGTTTTTGTAACTTTATATCCAGGGGTACTGTGTGGAACAAATACATTTATCAATATGTATTGTAGTAATTGTACTACTTTTACATACCTGTTTATTAGTCATGCAAGCCAGTGCCATAGTTAATAGTTATTAAAAATGAACTATTTAATTTTAATAAGATGTTGCTTCCTTTTGTTCTCTAAAGGAATGACAAACGTAGAAAGCTGCATGCAAATAGCGCTGTTCTTGTATTTACAAGTTGTAGTAGCACAGAGTTAATCTTGCAGTGTCGAGCAAGTTCAGTTTACATACTGTATAATGTTCTGCAGTGCATGGATTTTCTTACAGTTCGATTAAAAGGTGCCTTCGAATTTTTTCTGCGATAGTGCTCCCTGTTTCCAAAGAAACACTTACTGGTTGGCGGAGCTCTCTGCATGTAGGCTTCCAGACAGGCATTCAGTCACATGTAGCTGCTTTTACTGCACACCTGTAGATACGAGTGGTAAAAGCTGCTTCTACGTATCATGAAAAAAAAAACCTTCATCATTGGATCTCCCAAACCCTGTAAACCTCGACCTCCCACCCAAACAGGTATCACTATTGCTGTCAGCGCCTTTCTAACTCTGTGATCAAATGAATTGTGGCATCTGTTTCTGGTGGGGCAGAGCATCATAGAACTTGTCCTTTTATCTTTGAATATAACATTTTGAAGAGTGTTACGCACAATTGGCATGTTAGTGATAACTTGGGTGGGAAGTGTGTGCATCGTACTTAGGACAGGATGTTATGGCTGCACAGTTAGTCATACAAAATTGAGAGAGATGATTTCCTACCATGTATGTAAAAAAATTGAAGGAGGGATCGAAACATGTGTTTTTATGTTCACCTTTGTGATTATTTTCTCTCGTCTCTTACAGACATTGTCAGATTCAGATCAAAGCACTGGCCAAAATCCATGCATTTGTTCTAGACTCGTAAGTATAGATGTTAGTCTTCCTTATGCACAAGCATTGATCGTTCTGTTTTTGTGTTTCAATTTTTATTGAAATTTATAAGAAAAAATACATATATTGTAATAACTGTATACTTTGTCATACAATAAATACATAAGAAATGTGTTAGGCTTAAGCATATAGTAAACTTTTCTGAATAATTCATCATATTATACAATTTCATAAAAACATAAATATATAAATGTAAAGACGAATATTAGCTTCATATTGAGACCATAAAAGATTGAATCAAGGGAAGAGGGGAAGAGAAAGGGAAGGAAAGGAGGGATCACAAAAGAAAGCGATAAGTAAAAATGTACAAATATGAAGCATAATGCAGTATGAATACGTTCCAAGGAAATGAAGACACTCTAGAAAACAATGCAAATAGATAAAAGATAAATATAAGGATCATGTAAGTTCATTGGTTGTACATAAATATGAATGTAAGAGAGGACATTCTAAGTGATAGCTAAAGTAAGGTAAGATAAGATGCGATACAAACTTACCATAATATAAAGTACTTATGCTGATTCAAAGAAAGAGAAAAAGTAGTATTCTGTGATATAGACAAAATTAAATGAATTACATTATACTACAAGTATATGAATATATTGCTACAGAGCCAAGGGATAAGGAGTAGGAAATGGAATTGCGAGATAAGAATTGAAAAAGATAATGAAATGGATAACATAGAGAAATGTGTAAACAATAAATGAAAACACTAGGTATATTGTGCAGGATGAAAGTTTAAGCAGAGAAACACACATGTATAAATATATATATATATATTAGAAGATATAACATTACATGTAAATGCTCTGGTGAGTAGCTATTAAAAACAGCTACTTACCCGAAAGGGTCTCAAGGCGCTGAGGGAGGGGGGGGGGGTTGCTACTGCTCGCACAGCCAGGTCTTGAGTTGATTCCTGCAGGAGAGGTGATCCTGGGTCAGCTGTAGGTGAGTGGGGAGGGAGTTCTAAGTCTTGGCTGCCAGGTAGGAGAAGGATCTTCCTCCGACGGTGGATTTTCGAATTTGTGGGACGTAGGCGAGGGCGAGGCTGGCGGATCGGAGCTGGCGGGTGGGTGTGTAGAAAGTGAGGCGGCTGTTTAGGTACTTCGGGCCCATGTCGTGGAGAGCCTTGTGTGTGTGGGTGAGGAGTCTGAACGTGATCCTCTTGTTGACGGGGAGCCAGTGCAGGTCTTTCAGGTGGGCAGAGATGTGGCTGCAGCGAGGGATGTCCAGGATGAGTCGTGCTGAGGTGTTCTGAATGCGCTGGAGTCTTTTCTGGAGTTTGGCTGTGGTTCCAGCGTAGAGGGTGTTCCCGTAGTCCAGACGGCTGGTGACGAGGGCCTGGGTGACCGTCTTCCTGGTTTCTGTGGGGATCCATCGGAAGATCTTTTGGCGTATGCGTAGGGTGTTGAAGCAGGATGATGAGACTGCGTTCACTTGCTTGGTCATTGTGAGGGAGGAGTCCAGGATGAAGCCCAGGTTGCGTGCGTGGTCTGTGGGTTTGGGGGCGGTGCCCAGGGCAGCTGGCCACCAGGAGTCGTCCCACGTGGAGGGAGATGGTCTGAGGACGAGGACTTCCGTCTTGTCTGAGTTCAGTTTGAGACGGCTGATCTTCATCCATTCTGCGACGTCTCTCTTTCCTTCCTGGAGGTTGGCTTTGGCGGTGGCTGGGTCGTTGGTGAGGGAGAGGATCAGCTGGGTGTCGTCGGCGTAGGAGATGATGTTGAGGTTGTGTTGGCGGGCGATGGCTGCGAGAGGGCTCATGTAGACGTTGAAGAGGGTGGGGCTGAGTGAGGATCCTTGCGGGACGCCGCAGATGACTTCGGTGGCCGCGGATTGGAACGGTGGGAGGCGGACTCTCTGGGTTCTTCCGGCAAGAAATGAGATGATCCACTTCAGGGCCGCTCCTTGGATTCCGGTGTTGCTGAGGCGCTGTATCAGGGTGCGGTGGCAGACGGTGTCAAAGGCTGCTGAGAGGTCCAGGAGGATGAGGGCAGCCGTTTCCCCGTTGTCGAGCAGGGACCTGATGTCGTCTGTGGCTGCCATGAGGGCAATCTCGGTGCTGTGGTTTGCTCGGAAGCTGGACTGTGAGGGGTCGAGGGATCCGTTGGTCTCGAGGAAGGCGGAGAGTTGTCTGTTGACGGTCTTCTCGATGGCTTTGGCTGGAAAGGGGAGGAGCGAGATGGGGCCGAAATTCTTCAGGTCCGTGGGGTCCGCTGTGGGTTTCTTGAGGAGGGCGCTCAGCTCGGCATGTTTCCAGCTCGGGAAACATCCTTTATTTATTTTATTTTATTTATTTTAGCGATTTCTAAAGCGCCTGGTGACCCAAGGGCATCCCCGCGCTATGTAACTTGAAATCCTATTGAGAGGGAAGGCGGCCGAAGGGTGTTATTTGGGAAACAGATGGGTCTTAAGTTTTTTGCGGAAAGCAAGGTAGTTGGATTCCAGTCTGAGGGCGCGAGGGAGTGCGTTCCAGCCCTTAGCCGCCTGAACGGAGAATTGTCGACCTCCTGTGCGGGCTTTTTTGAATCTGGGGATGCAGACTAGATTCTCATTTTGAGATCGTAGTGATCTGGTTGCTGTATAAGGTGTGATCATTTTACTGAGGATCGCTGGACCAGATCCGTTGTAGAGCTTGTGTGTTGTACACATTGCTTTAAAGTGCACCCTTTGGCGCACGGGGAGCCAATGCAGGGTTTTGAGGGCTGGCTTGGCGGATATTCTGGAGGGGGTGTTGGTAATCATGCGTGCTGCCGCGTTCTGTGTCCGCTGGAGTTTCGTGATGGTAGCCTCGGGGGCTCCCAGATAGACCAGATTGCTGTAGTCCAGACGGGACAACACTAGACCCTGGATAAGGAGCTTTCTGGACATAGGTGGGAGTAAGGGCAGGATTTTACGGGTCGTGCGCATGAGTCCAAAACATGTGCCCGAGGTTTTGGTTGCCTGGGTTTTCATCGTAAGCTGTGGCTCAAGCCACACCCCGAGTGTCTTGATTTCAGATTTAGGGGGGGGGGAATTTCTCCGAACACATCGGGCCATAGTGTAGGAGGGATAGTTGTCCATTGCTTGCCGAGTAGCATTACTTCTGTCTTAGTCCCATTCAATTTCAGTGATGAGTCATTCATCCAGTTGTGGATATCTATGAGGCAGTTAGTCAGATTTTCAGGATGGTCAATCAGCTGGGACAAGGAGACGACTAGTTGGGTGTCGTCAGCGTAACTCACCATTTTGATGTTAAATGGTGTTACCACGTCCTCGAGGGGGGCCATATAGACATTAAAAAGCGTCGGGCTTAGGGAAGAGCCCTGGGGGACGCCGCTGGTGAGTGGGAGGGTGGATGAGTGATGGCTGTCGTCCCACACTTGAAAAGTGCGTCCTGTAAGAAAGGATTCGATCCATTTGATAGCTGTCCCGGTAAGTCCTGCATTTGCCAGTCTATGCAGAAGGACACGGTGGTTGACCGTGTCAAAGGCTGCACTTAGATCCAGGAGGATCACTGCCACTGATCCTCCTGAATCTAGTAAGCCCCTTGCCTCTTCAATAACTGCGAGGAGTGCGGTGTCCGTTCCATGGCCTGGGCGAAATCCGGTTTGGGATTGTCGGAACAGTTTATTCGTTTCAAGGAACTGGGACAGTTGGATGTTTACCAGTTTCTCGGTGACTTTGCTAATGCCAGGGAGTAGGGATATTGGTCTATAGTTGGACAGGTCCGATGGATCTAGCTGGGGTTTTTTTAAGAGTGCTTTGACCACAGCACTCTTCCAGCTGTCGGGGACGGTTCCGTGGGTAAACGAGCAGTTGATAAGGTCCGTAATGGTAGGCACAATTACTGAGGCTACGGTCTTGAGGAACCTTATAGGGGCTGGGTCCAAAGGGGATCCACTTTTCATTTTTACTAGGGTTCGCTCAACCTCTACGGGGGTGACAGGTCGGAAAGTCTGAAGCGATGGACGACAGATGCTTTCAGTCTGTTCGAGGGAGGTACTACTTTCCGTGAGGCTAGGGGAGCTGGGGGGTGGGAGGGAGGCCAGGATGCGGGTGATTTTCTCGTTGAAGAAGTTAGCAAGCTCATTACTTCTGTCAACTTTGGGGGTGTTGGAGGGAGAGGTGGTGGGGACCTTGGTCAGCTCTTTGACGATTGAAAAGGATTCTCGGGCTGAATTAGATGCTTCTTGTATTCGTGTGTTGTAGTAAGAGGCTTTGGCTGATTTAATGGCCTCTTTGTAAAGTTTGTCTCCTTGTAATGCACTTTGGAGGAGGACTGCTAAGTCACTTCTATTTGACAGTCACCTGCAAATCCTGGAATGAATCATTGGTTCTGGACATTCCTAACATTAGGGGAGTAGAATACCAGGCTTCGTAACAGTTAGCCATGCAATAATCAGATCTGGTTAGAGGAAGTTGAGGAGAGAAACTACTCCCTATCAGCTGAATGATAAAAACACTGATCTGGACTCTGTTATGTTATGTTATGTTATGTTATGTTATGTTATGTTATGTTATGTTATTAATGTTTGTACCGCGCACAGCTGCCCCAGCGAAGGGGCGTCCTGGCGCTTTGACAAGGTAAACACAACACAACACTAAGAAACTCAGAAGGGATAAAAAGACAGCAGAGGAATTTAAGCAAACAGAAGAGTTTTTACGGCCCGTCTAAACGGGAATAGGTCATCCATCGCCCGAATGTGCAGAGGAAGGGAGTTCCACCACTTCGCCGCTAGCACACGTAAAGAGCGACCACCAGCTCTGACCAGTCTAAAGCGCGGGACCATCACCAGATTCTGCCCCAAAGATCTGAGGGTACGCGAAGGGACATACGGCGTAAGCAAATTCTCCAAGATTTTGGGAGCCATACATTTGAGGATTTTAAACGCAAGGCAAAGAACTTGAACTGAATCCTCTGGGGTATGGGAAGCCAATGGAGCGAGGGCAGAGTTTTGGAAACCGAACACCTCCTTGGCAAACCAATCACTACTCTGGCTGCAGCATTTTGAACTCGCTGCAGCCGGGTAAGTTCTGCCTGATTAATCCCGGCCAACAACGAACTGGCATAATCTAGCCAGTATAACACTGATGCTTGAACCACCAGCTGCCTGGTGGACGCATCAAAAAACTTAAGAATAGGTCTGAGCCCTCTAATAATGCCATAGCAAGAAGCTGCCACCTTCTTGGTATGGCAGATGAAACTAAGAGTCGGGTCCAACCATGCTCCCAAATGTTTTATCTCCGATGCTGGGAGAGGAATCACACCTAACTCAGAGGGCCACCATTTGTCACCCCACAGCGCCACCTGCTTACCGACCACCATAACCTCCGTCTTCTTGGTGTTTGACCGGAGACAGTTGGAATTCATCCAGTTAGCCACTGCTCGCAGACCTTCACAAAACCTGGGAGCCTCCATGTCTGAGTCCCCACTCAGCGTGACCGCCAGCTGCGTGTCATCAGCATATGAGACCATCGTCAGGCCCCATTGCTTGACAACCGCAGCCAGCGGTCTCACATAGAGATTGAAAAGAGTGGGACTCAGCGAGGAACCCTGTGGGACGCCCAGGGCCAACGGATAGGGTTTAGACTTGCCGGGCGGGATCGCAACCTGAAATGACCTTTCAGTCAGGAAGGATCGAAAGCAACATAGGGCTGAGCCCGTGACACCCACTTCCTCAAGTCGCTGAAGCAAGACCTTGTGCGAGACCATGTCGAACGCGGCACTGAGATCTAATAACAAAAGTGCCGCCGTCCGACCTGCATCAAGCACGGATCGCTGATGTTCGACCATAGAAAGTAGGGCTGTCTCCGTGCTATGGCCTGCCCGGAACCCGTTCTGAGTAGGGTCAAGAATGTTAGCCCTAATAAGGTGGTCTGCAAGAATGCCGTTCACATGGGCCTCAGCGACTTTCATAGCCCAGGGAAGCAAGGAGATGGGGCGGTAGTTCTCAGGTTTAAGGGGGTCAAGGGTAGCCTTCTTCAGAATAGGTGTGACCACTTCCTGCTTCCACCTAATGGGAACGGTCCCAGATGAAAGTGACAGATTAATCAGTGAGAGCACCGGGGTTCGACATAGCGACAACATACTCTTAAGCTGGGCCGGTTTCAACGGGTCTGCCGGAGACCCTGACTTAATCTTAAGGCTGAGTGAGTCAAAAACCTCCAAGGAAAGGGAGGGCAGGGTAGTAAGACAATCACTGTCTCCCACCATACAACTGACCCGGTCAGGAATAGAGGAGCCCATCGAGAAAATTCTGTAGATGGCATGAACTTTCTCGAGAAAGAAAGAAGCCAACGTCTCGCAATGACAATCTGAGCATATTTCCTGTGCCGTTGTCCTCTTGGCCATCAGGTCCTTTAGTACCTTAAAAATAAGTTTAGCAGGATTTGCACTCTGCTGAAACTCTTGAGCATAAAAGGCTGCTCTTGTTTTACAAACCGCCCTATGTTAAACTTTCGTTTTGGCCAGATAACAAGCTTTTAATACCGGATCATACGATTTCCTCCATAGTCTCTCAGCCTGTCTACAGGCTCTTGTGAGAGACGCCAAAGCACCATCATACCATCGGCTCGGCTCTTTCGGACGGCACTTGGACCGAGATACAGGGATCAACAAATCCAAAGCGTGTGAGATCCACTCACAAAAGGAATCGTAACCGCGGTCTACATCAATAAAAGGGCTTAACGGTGTCTCCTCTAACAGTTGGTAGAAGTCCTCCAATTTTAACTTATTCCAATGTCGTTTAAGAACTGATCTACTTTGAGATGCAAAAAGGGGCTCCGACAGAGCAGGTCACTTTCACCAGCATATGATCTGTCCAGATCAGCTGGATAGGAGGGGCAACCCTGACTCCCTCTAAATTAGTAAACAACGGGTCAAGGATATGGCCATCCCTATGCGTGGGGAAAGTTACCAGCTGAGGCAGTTGTAAAGCCTCTAGATCAGTTAGCAAGCTCCTGATGGAGGGCAAGGAGGGGCAGTCAAGATGAAGATTGAGATCTCCAACAATGTTAAAATTGCCACATCCTAGTGCCTCCGTGCTGATTAACTCTGGGAGAGCGGCCCTAAAGGCAGAATCCCAGCCCGGCAGGCGATATATTAGCAACCCGGAAAAAGTAAAGTGGTGACTGAACGAAATTTTAAAAAGGGCACTTTCACATCCAGGAAGTTTAGCGATCTTCCACTCGCTCGGATAGCATAGCTTAACAGCCAAGGCAATGCCTCCCCCCCTGGTGCCACGATTAAGGGTGTGAATTGCATACTCTGGGGGGAAGGCTAGATTAAGTATAGATGTGTCCGATTCCTGCAACCAGGTTTCGGTAAGAAACAGCACATCAGGGGAGTCATCTTTAAGAAGATCGTATACCTCCCGATGATGCTTTACCAATGATCTGACATTTAAACTCCAAATGTTCAGAACAAGCAGTCCTGCCTTTCGTATACCTGAAGATGCTAACTCCAACTAACAAATCAGGGAGGGAGTATCCAATGTCCAGTCGCCGCAGCTACAGCGGTGAGGGCCACATAACGGATGCGCTGGCCGAGAATTGCAGTTAGGAATCCGATCACGGATGGTAAGTAGATCACTCCTGGAATACCTGAGAGTAGGGCAGGGCATAATTAAAAGCCAAAAGTCCAGAGTCCAGCCGCGACCCGCGCTTCCTTAGCTCTGACGGGCGCAGACGGGCAGGACTCTGGCACGACTCAGGCGCAGCGAAGGCGCGCCCGCTGCGCGATCCCGCTGCGCTTAGTAGGGAGCTTTAAGTTGGCGTCCCTCTATTCATCCGGAGCGCTAGACCGCTCGCAGGTGATGCCCCCTAATCAGTCCACACCATTCCCTAGTTAAAATCAGGGGAAAACAACATATGAAAACACAAATATTAAACAGGTTGGTTTAAAATAGCAGCGCAGCAGATGAAGCGCGGAGCGCAAAGCGGCGTTCAGATACCTTGTTAGATACTCTAGGTGTCTCTCTGTAAAGGTTCTGCAGCTGCTCAGCCCTATCCCACTCCCATCAGCTCTGGACAAAGCAAACAATCCCTTTAGTTTGGTGCTTTCATTGTAATGAGTGGCTTCATCCCTAACGCAAATCTCCAGCAGGATTCCTTGTTAGATGAAATACTTTTAACAATTTCTTATGAGCGGTGTAGAGTTTTTTTCCCCAAATATTGAATATCTTTTGCACCAGTTTTTCGGTCTCTCAACCACAAATCAAAAATCCTTTGGTAAGCATTTCCAGTATCCTCAGATTGGATACCGAGGGTAATGAAAACGTTTCCACTTTCTGCTTATGTCCTAATATTCTAGCCGTTGCACTGAAAGGACTCCTTAAATGTATCTTTTTTAGGTCTTGTCTGCATGAGCATGCCCTAGCGCATGTGCTCTCACTTGCAAGGGATTGAACTTGGGGCTTGGAGTACACCTATTGCTTATCATTTGTGGACTTCATTGTCACTCTAATTTTCTGCCGTCTAATTGGACAGTACGACCTGGCTTCACTGCCTCTTCTTTCAGCTGGAGCAGGTACCATATACTGATTGCTTCATCTAGAATAGGATCCTTTCGCTACTGGCGCTGTGCTTGTGGTGCAATGTTTTATTTATTTTCTTTCTTCTTCCCGCTGCTGTCCTTTTTGTTTTTAGTCCTCTCCCACCTGCCTGTCAATATTGCTTCTTTTTTTTTTTTATTATATTTTTATTTACACCATTGCACAATTCGCACAATTCAATGCATATTCACCAACTGTACATTAAATTCATGTGATATATTGCATCATACACCAATAGTACAAATTCATCGAAGCATCATGTAGACATCAATTTAAAATTAATACAACCAATATAACATGTCCTAACCTAACCCCACAGTCCCAACCCCTCTTTCCATCTTATAATGGGATCCCATATCTTTAACGCCAGTCTCCTCCCTTTCCTACCTTTCCGGGCATAGATATTTTTTTCCAAATTATAAGTTGATAAGAGATTAGCCAACCAAACTTGCATTGCTGGGGGGTTTTTGTCCAACCAAGCCCTGGCTATACAAAGCCTAAAAACTGCCATTGCAACAAAGATGAATTCTTTCTGTATAACATTAGTATCTGTAACTATCCCAAGCAGTATTTCTGGGGCTTTTAAAGTGATCTGGATATTCAGAGTGACGTCCAGAAACCTCTCTATATCCCTTATCACTGTTTGTATCTGCGGGCATACAGCAAATAAATGTATTAAATCCGCATCCAGTGAGCTACATCTTGGGCATGTGATACCTGTGTTACCCCCCCATTTTGCTATTTTTGCAGGGGTGAAATATAGTGAATAAAGGGTTTTATACTGCTGCGATTGCAGTGGTGCAGAGCACAGGAGAGACTGTCCTAAGTCCAGTGACTCTTTAAACCAGCAGGACTCCCCTTCCAACTTATCTGCCCACTTTTCACTGTGCTTGTCTATGTCGTCTAGTTTCCCTGCCAACAAGTTTGCGTAAAAACAACGTATAGAGCAATCTCCCCCAATCTTATTTTCTCCAATATTTCTACCTTCTCAAACCCTACACTTCCACCCTGCTTATTCCCCAGAAAACTTCTTAGCTGAAAATATTTGAAAAGATCCCTCCTATCTAGTCCAAATTTAGTCATTAAATCTGTGAACTGGAACACCCCCTCAGTATTCCTCACATCCTCCAGCTGTACTACACCCTTCTCCAACCAGCCCGCCATTATACTGTCACCAAAAATCTGGATTGGAAGGGACATATTTCTATACAACCTTGTATACCAGTTATATCGACCCAGACCAATTCTCTTCATCACCGCACTCCAAATCTTAATTGCAGCCTGGACCGTCTTGAATCTAGTTCTTTTAAAGTATGCAAAATCAATACATTTGAAGAAGGAATTCTCTACCTCTGGTCCTAAAACGATGGAATATATCCTAGATGAATCATTCGTTGTTCTAGCGTCTATACCACCACCACCACCTATCAGGCCCCGCATGTATTGAAGTGCCGATGCCCAATAGTATAATCTAAAGTCAGGCACCCCCCAACCACCCCGCTCTCTAGGCAATGACATAAAGCGATATGCCCTACGGGTCTTACCATGGGCCCAAATAAATCTATTCAGAATTTTTTCCAAATCATTAAACCATTTTGTTTCAATCAACAACGGTATTGTCCTATAGAAGTACAACAATTTTGGCAGTATTAGCATTTTAATAACATTGGTGCAACCTACTAATGACAAGTGCAGATTATTCATACGGTCCAGATCGCACTTAACCTTTGACATCAGTGGTGCTAGATTATTCTGTACCAGCGCGTCTAAGTCAGCTGTGATTGCAACCCCCAAATAGACAGCTGAGCCCACGACTCTGTGATCATTGAACACCATATGTTGGTTGCATACTATTTGGGTTTTGGAACTGTTTAGGCTATACCCAGATATTTGCCCAAAGCTTTGTGCTGCGGCTTCAATTTCCACTATAGCCATGCTGGGATTAGATGTTAAAATAGCGATATCGTCAGCGTAGGCGAGTGTCTTTATCTCACATCCATTCAGCCTTACTGGTGGAATCCTTCCATTGGTTTCAAGTTTTCTTATTAATGGGTCCAGATAAAGAGCGAATAGTAATGGGGAAGATGGGCAGCCCTGCCTGGTCCCTCTCTCGATCCTGACTGCTGCCGATTTACCTCTATTTACTCTTATCCTTCCTGACGGGTTTTTATAAAGAGTCTGCATTGCTGTTATGAAATTGTTCCCTAATCCATTCCATTTTAATGTTTGCCATAGGTATTCCCAGGATACTCTATCGAACGCTTTTTCGGCATCCAAAAATAATGCCGTGATAGTCCCCCAAGACATTTGCCGCGTCAAACGTTGTAATCACCTCCCTGATGTGTTGTGTGGTGCCTTTTCCAAGAATAAAGCCATGCTGGGTATGGGTTACCAATCCCTCTATTACCCCTGCTAACCTTGTTGCTAGAACCTTGGAATATACCTTAGTGTCTGCATTCATTAATGTAATAGGCCTATATGAACCTGGGAGTGTCAGGTTTTTCCCTTTTTTTAAAATAACAATGATGTCTGCTTCCCCCCATGACTCAGGTATTTTATCCCCCTTCTGTGCCTCCAACATAACCTTGAACATTTCAATTCCCACAGTTTGATAAAATACCTTGTAAAACTCTACTAGGAGCTGGTCTGGTCCGGCAGCTTTACCTGGAGGAAGCGCACTTAATGCCATAATAAATTCCTCTAAAGTAAAAGGGGAGTCCAATCTATCTTTTTCTTCTTCTGTTACACCTGGTGCATTAATATCACTTAGATAACTTCCCACCTCGCTCACTGTTCCTGCACTATCTCTAGTATATAGTTTTTCATAGAACTGCCTAAACACTTCTCTCACTCCATCTACTTCAGTGGCCAATGTTCCATTCTCATTTGTAATCTCGACAATGTCTGATGCTGCTAGCCTCTGTCTAGTGCGTACTGCTAATAAATGGCCTACCTTCTCGCTTAACTCGTAAGCAGCTTCCCTCTTGGTTAAATAGTTCTCTACTGCTTTTTTAGAGATGTTTTCCGTCGCTTCCACCCTAAGAGCCACTATTTTTAACAAATGCTCTTCTATTCGTGCCCTATCTCTTAAATCCTGCGCCAATTCCTCCTCCACCCTTATCAATTTTTGAAAAACTTCATTTATTTTGAGTCTTTTCTTTTTCTGTGCTGAAAACACATAACTCATTGTCTCTCCTCGTGCTCCTGCCTTAAAGGCGTCCCAGACCACTCCAACTGGGGCCGTACCTCTATTAATTTCCCAAAAGGCTCTGATCCATTCTACCATATAAGACCTATACCCTTCATCCTTCAACAGGGCTCTATCAAAGGTCCATTGCGTATCTTTCCGTTGCGCCTGGCCCAGCCTAATAGTTAGAATCAAAGGACTGTGATCTGAAACGATTCGGGGTTGTTTATCTATTTGTGCCTCTGGTAACAAGGAAGATGACATCAAAAAATAATCCAGTCTGACAAGTACTTTATGTGGGGCCGAATAGAATGTACTACAATCTATACCTGGTTTCAGTTTAACCCATGGATCCACTAAGGAATTATTTGCTACCATACCTGACAAGGTCCTATGGGTTCTCTTTTTCCTCCCTGTATATGTACTCCCCGTTTGTGCAAATGAGCTGGTAGCATCATGGATGTTAAAGTCTCCACATAGCACGATTGGCTCGGGCCACAATGCCAACTCCGTGTCTAAAAATTGGAAAAGGTCTGGTTCATCTTCTGTCGAACCATACACAGAAGCTAGGGTACATTTTTCACCCTTAAATTTCATTTCCATTATTACCCACCTTCCCCATTTATCTTCTGCTTTCCTTATTACTTCTACATCAGAGGGTCTTCCTAATATTGCCACTCCTCTATGCTTCGTCCCCTGCTTAGTATTTGCCAATACCGTAAACCCTAGATGATCCATAATATAGCTCTTAGAAGCTTCAACATGCGTTTCTTGGAGGCAAATCAAGTCCAGCTTAAGTGTCCTAAACAATGCCGCCACTCTTACTCTTTTACCTGTATCATTAAGGCCACAAATATTAATAGTAGCTATCCTGCAAGCCATTAAAATGTGTCATAGGTTTCATCCAGCTCTATGTACCATCCCTGATCTATCGCTATGCTCTCAGAATAAGCCTCATGTGCATCGTATATCCTCATCCTTCTAGCTAGTACATACCAATAAATATACATTCACTGTGCTCTGAATTGTGCTTTCTTGTGCTGCTTACATATTTTCAACCTTTTTTTTGTTTTTTTAACCCTCTCTTTACCCTCCTCGCCCCCTACTCCCACCCTACCCCCCTTCTGGCTCCCACCCCCCACCCCCCCTTACAGGCAAATAGGTCCATAAGACCTATGTGTAGCCGCAGAGATCTGTGGAGATCGCTCCACTCCCCCCCCCCCCCCTTCACCCTACCCCCTTAATAGTGTATATCCCCCCTCTGTGTGTCCCCTTTGTATAGTTCTTTATTTGCATGCACTGCCCTTTAGCCTTAACAAACCTTACAAATGACGATGAATCAAAGTCTAGCATCTAACTCTTTGAACTTCTTAGCCCCCTTTCTGTGACTTAATCTCTGCCAAGAACTGTTGGGCCTTTATCTCAGACAGAAATATATTTGTTTTGCCTCTTGTAACCACTTTTAGTCTTGCTGGGAATAATAAAAACGCCTCAGATCCCAAGGCCTGGAATGGTTTGATAAGCTGCCTGAGTCTCCATCTTCTCTCCACTGCTGTGTGGCAGAAGTCTGGCCTGGCGAAGAAGGTGACTCCTTGAAAGGATATTTTCTTGTCTGGTCTAGCCTTGTCCATTATCTCCTCTCTGAGGAGATAATTTCCGACATAAATCAAAATGGCTCTAGGCAAAACATGCTGAGCTGCCTGGCCCTGATCTCCACGACTTTTTTTGATGGTAAAGGGAAATCTGTGCGCTCGTTGTATCTCTCTTTCCCACTCCCATTGTGACTCGGGGAATGCGCCTCTCAACAGATTAACGACAAAGTGCATAATGTCATCCCCCTCTGCTCCTTCCGCCACTCCCAAAATGCGAACATTGTTCCGCCTCTGGCGGTTCTCAAAATCCTCGAGCTTCCATAGGAGGTCACTTGACAATTTTTCCTGTTCCTCTTTAAAGTCTTGCCACCCCCTGACGTCGTCCTCTAGTTTTCCAGTTCTCTCCTCTACCTCGGTCACTCTCTCAACGACGCCTTCATACAGCTTATTGACCTTCCTGAGGGTATTCTGGATCTTTTTCGCGGCCTGTCTAGCTCTTCGGCTTTCAGTCCTTGCTTCTCCTTGAATCTGTTTAAGCGTGGAGCATATCATATCGAAGGGGGCCTGAAACTGTTCTGACATGGGGGTATTAACTTGAGTCTGCAAATTATCCACCTCTAGGTAGGTCTGAGACGTTGCGGAATAGTCCCAGTCTAGCTTTTTGCCTCCTGCAGAGGGTGAATCAAGTGTTCCACCATGCCTTCTGGCCTTCACTCTTTTTTTTTGTGTAGACTTTTCCGCCGGTGAGCTTGATTCAGAGCTTGTTTCACCTTCTATCTCCCCCTCATCTGACGTGACATCACTTGACTGGGTAGTGTCAGTTCCTTCATTTACTGAGAAAAAACATTCCCCCTCTAGTGAGACACCTTCTTTTTTTTCCAGACCCCAATCTCTATCTCTATCAGCTCTCAGTGAGGCGCTCTTTCCTGCTGTGTTTGATTTGGTGGATTCACTGTTCATTTCTTTAGCGTTTTTACTGCTGTTTAACTCAGCTTCTACCTGAATTAGCGCTGCCATCATGTCTGCATTTCCTGATTCGAGTCTATGTGGCCCCTCGACTGCAACTGAATTTAGCGAATTATTAATTCCCCCTTTAGCCTCCTTCACTCCGCTGTCAGTGTTCTGCTTTACCTTGTCTGTTGCGCTGCTAGATTCGGCATTACCTCTGCCTCCGCCGCCGCCGCTGCAGCTAGTGAGAGTTTCTGCCGTGGATAGGGGTTGCCTAGCAACCGCTGCCTCCGTGCTGGGTGCGTCTGTTGATGCGTCCTCGAGGACGTTCCTGCTCGTTGTCAGCTCCGTGTCCGGCTGTGAGCCTCTCCTGGAGGTGAACGATTCCATCAGGGTAAGCTGCTGTAGTGCTGCTTCTCTTCCCTTGTTAGAGCCTTGTTTTGTGATTGAGGCGGCGTCTTCAGTGGGATGATCCAAATCTAGCCGGGGCCGGCGGTGATCACTTTCCCCTGCTGGCGCAGTGTCTGATTTTGTATATGACTTCTCGCTTTTCTCAGATCTTCCCGCTTTTTCCGTCTTTTCAATTTTCTCTATTCTTTTCCCCTTTTGAGCCGGGGGTAGTGTTGTTTTTCGTATGGCACCCGGACCCCTCTGTTGCAGTCCCGAGGGTACGTCATTACTACTTTTCTTTGCACATGCCTGGGCATTTCTTCCGCTTGCCCCTTGCATGCTTGCTGGGTTTTCCTGTTGCGTTTTCATTCTCTCCTTTTCTTTATCTTTTTCTTTTTCTTTTTCTGTTTTGGTTAGACGTGTCGGCATTTTCACCAATTGTGTCCAGAGCTCTGTTCTCCACTCTGATAGTTTAAATAGTATCCGGCTAATTTGCGTTTTAGTTGCAGGGTATCTTGAACAAGCCCTGTGCCAACCTGAATGTATCCAGATCTTCAAATCCATAGGGGGGTAATTTCGCCTTATTCCATGTCCGTCTGGGTGATCTAGGGAGAGAGTACACGAGCGACTTCTCACCACAACCTCACGGCGGCCATCTTGCCTCCTGTCAATATTGCTTCTAATCGATCTGTGTTACTTATAGTCCCCTCCCTCCATCCTGCTGTGTTGCTTCCAGTCTTCTCCCACCCGACTGTCTGTGTTGCTTCTAATCCCTTCCCACCTAGTCTGTGGTACTTCTAGTCCCCTCCCCACCTCTGTGTTGATTCTTCCCTTCTCTCCCCGCCCTCTGTGTTGCTTCTTCCCCTCCCTCCCCACCCTCTGTGTTGCTTCTTCCCCTCCCTCCCCACCCTCTGTGTTGCTTCTTCCCCTCCCTCCCCACCCTCTGTGTTGCTTCTTCCCCTCCCTCCCCACCCTCTGTGTTGCTTCTTCCCCCCCACCCACCCTGTGTTGCTTTTACCCCCCCACCCACCCTGTGTTGCTTCTACCCCCCCCCCACCCTGTGTTGCTTCTTCCCCTCCCCACCCTCGTGTTGCTTCTTTCCCTCCCTCCCTACCCCCTGTGTTGCTTCTTCCCCTCCCTCCTCACCCCCTGTGTTGCTTCTTCCCCCACCCACCCTGTGTTGCTTCTTCCCCTCCCCACCCTCGTGTTGCTTCTTTCCCTCCCTCCTCTACCTCTGTGCTGCTTCTTTCCCTCTCTCCCCGCCCTCCGTGTTGCTTATTTCCCTCCCACCCCTCGTGCTGCTTCTTCCACTCACTCCCTGCCCTCGTGTTGCTTCTTCCCCTCCCTCCCACTCTCGTGTTGCTTCTCCCCCTCCCTCCCCGCCCTCGTGTTGCTTCTCCCCCTCCCTCCCCGCCCTCGTGTTGCTTCTCCCCCTCCCTCCCCGCCCTCGTGTTGCTCCTCCCCCTCCATCCCCACCCTTGTGTTGCTTCTTCCCTTACTCACCACTCTCCATACTTCCCAGTCCCTCCATGTTGCTTCTTCCCCTGCCTCTCCACTTTCCATGTTGTTTCTTCCTTTCTCACGTCTCTGTTGCTTATTCTTTTCCCACTATCTCGCTGTCCCCCTTGCTCCCCCCCGCCAGGGTTGGATTGGGTCGAAAATATGCTCCGACACCCTAAAAAATAGTGTCCCAAAACACTGCTTCTGTGTTTTATGTATTATAAAAAGGAGGGGGGTTTCTCTAAAAGAAGCAAGTTTTTCTAACTTGTCTGACATAAAAAAAATGCAAATGTTGCCAGGACTGTTCGTGCATGGATTAATTCACAATGGTGAACAAAACCTGAATATAAGTGAGGCCACTTCTGCTAATTCCCCCTGCTCAAACTGCATACATTAATGGGCCGGCCCAGCTAGAGACTGCAAACTACACCTTCACCCCGTTGGTTAAAGGAAGGTAATAGAGGCCGTCTTTCTTTGCAAAGGCCACTCAGCCCCCACTCGTCCTCTGGCAGCATCTGAAGAACACAGATACAGTCCATATTGGCTGTCACGCTGGCCAAAAAAAGCGGCCTGCAGCTGCAACTCAGATACTGGCCCTTCGCCCATTTCCCACCTCACCAATCCGACCCTGGCCCCGCCATAAGAAAAAAAAGCATTATGATGCAGTGAGCGTGGCTGCCTCATTGCACTTTTGTTTTCAACCGTCCCATTTCCCCCACCCACTTACCCTCCCGTTCTCCACATCCAGGTGAGTTTTGTGACTTAAAAGGTGACCACATGATGCCTACTGTGTAAAACACACCAGAAGTTTAAATCCTACAAAGGCAAACTCCGCTTTACATTTTTATGAGGTGAGTCAGTGGAGTACTGCTTTATTGGGTAATACTACAGTGCCTTGGAATGGCAGAACTGTGTTACAAAGTACAGTATAAAAGTAGCTGTAATTATGATGCACATTCTCTTTGTGATGCCTCTCCTGTAGCCATTAGTCATTGCTGTTTTGCACCAGTGTCCCATCTTCTGTGAGGGAGGGTCTGTCACCCTTGTTTTGCCAAGTCTTCCTTCCATAGTTACAGGGTACCACTGGTTACAAGCAAATCCCTCTTTTTACCTGACTTCATTTGAAACCAGTAGACTTTGGAACATATCATCTAAACAGTGTGCTTCCTTGCTGGCATACAAAGTTTTCTTTTCGAGAACAATCTGAAAAGGAAGTGCAGCCCTTTGTATTTTTGACTGTTTTTTTAAACTGCTACAATGCATTTATATAAGCCCTTCCAGTGAAAAACGAACTGTGTGTGAATTAACGTATTCACCTTAAATCTAAAAAAATGATATTTTTATTCCCTTTGTCAAATTTTAGTAACTAATAAATCATATTTCATTAGAGTTCAGTATGCTTACTTCCATTGAATAGATGCATGCTTTGGTTTTTAAAGCTAGCTGACCTTTTTATGCGTAGAAGTAAAGGGCATTAGCAATGAGAAATATCCTCTTGCAGAGAGGAACTTAAGGTCCCACAGTTGGTCTGCTTGAGCCTGACATGGGTCTTTTCGTGCTAAGTTCCTGCCCGTCCTTCAGGGTCAGTAGCCTGGTGTCTAATTAATAGTCTTTAACAAAGGGCCAGCCCAACTATGTAATATTGTATTCACAGTCAACAGGTACTTGGAAGTAAAAATGTCTAATGCACCTTGTAGGAAGGTGGATACCTGACTATGGTTACCCCCAACTTTTTGCCTGGTGTTTTGCTGGTTTTTCGACTTAGTTGACCTGGGACCCTGCTATTCAGGGCCCCAGGCCTACTGCTCTCTCTGTAAAATGGATTCCATGTACCTTAGGTGCATTACCCAATTGGTACTGGGCCACCTTATCAGACCCTGTAACTCAGGCCATAGGTGTACCCAGGGCCTACCAGGGGCTGCAGCATGTATTATGCCACCCCTGGTTGGCCATCTAAATCTGACACAACTGGCTGCACGACAGCTGGGGCAAAGTGGTGTAATCACCCTTTGCTGTAGATATAGTATACCTATATCTAACCTAAAAATGGACACATGTATTCCTATCAGTCACTCCTATGGCAGGCCTTAACAATCCTGAAGGCAGAGTGCTTGGAATTATGTGAGATGGTGCTCTGGCATGAGCTGAGCCCGTCTGCAGCTTGCGGAACCAAGTCTTAATAGCTGTTCTATGATAACGCATACCATATACTCTTAAGTGCATTGTAATCCTCGCGGTTATTTGCTATCTTTGGTATCGCTTTATCAAAACATGTTGAGTAAGGTGTCATACGAATTGGAATACTAACCCCTCGCCAATTCTGGCGACGGGGTTAGCATTCCACCCTTCTAGAGGGATACGACATGTATGTAACTGTGAACCCCGGTTAAAGTTAACTCGAGCCTCAGCATCACAAAATGGATGCTGCCACCACAGACACAAGTCTGACCCCCTGCAGCTGGGAGTCCTTCCAGCGAGGGGAGCTTGGACAAAGGGTTTCCTGTCAGGGGCGGTGCTAGCACCATCCCAGACCGGGTTTTGTGTATCCTAGGTAGGCAGGGCTGAATAGGAAGGTGACTGCAAGTGGCACCCCGGTGCTCACTGTGCATCTGCCAGTTTGAACCAGTTCCAGGGGCACACCAGCCCCTGAGCTGGGGAAAGTCCGGCATGGGAGAGGGGTGTAGCCACCCCCCTTCCTGGTCCCACCCATGGGCAGGACCTAGTCCCGTACCAGCCCCTTTCTTTAGTATAAAGGTGGGAGCGGGGACCCTTCCAAATTAGATCATCTTTGAATCCTGAAACTACTTTCTACGAAAGGAACTCAAGACTTCTTCTCAAGATTTCTCCCTTGTGACTAAGGAGTAGTCACCCTGCATCTGCGGGCACCAACTAAGAACACTGCGGTTTGCTGCGCGTCCTTCCTCCGGAATCCGACCGACCAGCACGACGAGACCCGGCTTCCCTGGCACCTCTGACCTCTACCTACATCATCAGCCCAGCTGAGATCCGTGGGTGTGACGAGACCTCGAGGGACCAGCCATCTTCAGAACTGCACAACTCTTATCCAGCACGACCGCCGAGGGATCCTCGAGTGAGTGCTTTGGGGTTTGAGAAGCCCTAACCCTGAGCAGCTCCAGCACCGAAGTCCAGCCCCCCAGCATCCACGAGATCTGCGTGGGGCCCTTCTGCTCTTTGCTGCTCACCGCGTTGTCCGGCCACTTGCCTGCTGGCTTGTAGCCCTCTTGACGACGAACGACGACACATCCAACGCTGGTCTGGTTGCTCCAGACTGGCCCTTGCTCCCCTCCAACAGAGGAGCACTCCGGACCCTCCTGGTCCACTCCAGACGCCATTTTGAGTCCACCGCGTGGGCTTGCATTTGCCAAGAGTTGTTGCCCAATCCTGGGTCCAGCGACGTCGACAGCAGATACCATCGTGGGACAGCTCGCACCTCCATCCTGGTCGCCGACAACGCCTCCTGGTCCGAGAGACTGCAGAGCCCAGCGTCGCCCACTCACCTGGTCGAGGTGACTTCGTCCTGGTGCCCATCTAATCACTTGCTAGTGATTCAGAACTTGGTCCCCTCTGCTTACAGGTATCCTTCATCACCGATCCAGGCTTGGATCACATCGAACTTCATCACTGGTCGCCTGCCAGCAACTTCTTCTTTCAGGCTCCATAGACTGCAACGAGGATTCCCGACGTCTTTTCAGCCCTATGCAGCCGCAGCCCCTGGGCTAGGTAACCTGAGCATTTCAGTGCTCCATCATAGCTTAACTATCTAAGTGTCCAGATCCTTTTTCGTTTCAGCTCTACATAGTCGGATTCGTCCGATAACACTAACTTTCCGAAATCTAGCATCCATAGACTTTGTCCCACATCCCGCGTGAGAGTGCACACTCTGCACCCGATCTCCCTAGGCCTCCTGCTCGTAATCAGAAGGTTCAGTAGTCCTGTCCTAGCGATCCTAAAGCCTTTGAGACTAGTTACTTACCTGCTAGTATTTCGCATTCCACTTTTGTAGTATATGGTTTTCCGTGCCCCTCGGGCATTTGCGTAAATTGTGCGACTCTCAGAATTTCTTTAAGAGCTTTGTATTGTGCTTAGCGCCCTGTCCTCATAAAGAGTCCAGGGCTGTTGTGTTCTAAATAAATATACTTTTATTTTCATAACAACTTGTGTGGTGTCCTTTCACTTGGTGTTCAAGGGGTATATGTGATGGTATAACAGCTGGCTTAACACGCCCTCTAGAGTTTAGCCTAAAGACTGCTCTTGTCCATGCTACTATAATAGCTGGTCTAAAAGGTTGACTTGCAACCAATCATCAATAAGGGTCGTTTGGAATGATACACAGTGATCACTAGAATAGTGAGCACTACATATCAGGCAACTTCTCACACACCTAGACAGCGCAAAACTGATTAATATATATAAAAGCCAAAGCTCTATACAAAAAAAGAGGAGTGTTACTGTTACAAGGCCACAGAGGTCACGACTTCCCATTGAGTGTGTTAGGCTGTGTAGAATAATAATATATAATAATAAAAATATTGCGCATTATGTTTCTTGAAGGTTTTCAGCTAGTAAACCTGTTTTTTTAAAATACATTTTATTTGGTTATTTTGCAATATGTTGGGGTCGCAGCCCTTTTTTTTATTTTGCATAATTATTGCAACCTCTGAATGTTTTCAGTTTTAATGTTTTAATAACAGTAAGGAATTGTGGCTAAGAGTGAACAGAGCAGTTTGAAGGGTGTTAGAGAGAGAGGAAAAGTCTCAATTAGTAGGTAGTCACTGAAATGCAGGCGTTCAGATTCAGTTGAGCACATTGCAAATGAGAACAACAGTAGAGAAGGCGACTTGTTTCTATATATAAAATGTTTTTGATGTCCTTTTCTGAGCTCAGACAGCTCTGTAGTTTGTAGATTGGAATCGTATTTAAATATGGGTTCTATTTAACATAAACCAGCAGTGATGACTAGGATGTTCTTGGTGGTTGTTTTTTGCAGTGCCGGTCTAATTGTCTTTCTCTTTTTAGAACCCTGAGTGAACCGCGACAAGCAGACATCCGAAAAGACTGTCTACAGCTCTGGGAGGTGAGAAATGTCTTGCGTAGCTAAAACTGCTGTTGAGCTCTTCACTGTGAATCATTTAACCTTTAAGTATAATTTCTTTGCTGGTGACCTACCAAATCATATGTACAGACCTGCTGTGGACTCTGTGTTAACATTTAAAGTTAATTGCGGAAAAATAACCGTAACCTGCATCATCATCAACCAGTTTCCCAGGACAGTTAATCAGCACAAAGCCTGTGGATACCCACACTCTGGGAGTAGGCATTTTGAAATGAGCGGGTGGCCTCCGGATATGATTAATTTCTGTGCAAGATAGTTTGCTGCTCTGCCGGGTATGGACTTGTGTGTTATGTCTAGATTAAATACACTTCTGGTCTCTATGGAGAGACATTTTGGAGAGATCACTGCTGGGGTAATGCACCTGAACACCTTGAGCCGGATACTAGTGAAACTGGGTCATTGAAAACTGATTCTAACGGGGACTGTTGGATCTGCACATGCCAGTCAGGAATGAGTTGTAGTATGCTAGCCTCAAGATGACAAGATTACTTTCTGGGAATGGTGACAAGGTATGTTTCAACCATCCCAGAGCTGTGCTCTCTATCCCCATTGGTGATTTCGCAATGTTCGAGGCATGTGGGCTGCTGAATTCATATCTGTGCATAGATCGCCGCCTAGTGTTGGGTCCGGATGATTGCACTTTGTTGTCTTGGAAGAGTCTTCGAAGTATCACGAGATAGGTGACTCCTCTCTTGGACTACAGTGCGTATGGGCATCTTCTCCATCCTCAGATTGTTTTTTTCCGCCATTGGGTTCGGATGCTAACTCCTATACTCCAACTTCGGAATCGAAAACAAAACTTTTCTAAAGGCCAAAAGGCCTTCCACTTCGACGGTATTGTTCTCGTTCGGTAGCTCTCAACTCGATCCAGCCTTCCATCTCGAATCGGTCGTCGACTCGGGGCGTTGGGCCTTTTTGACGCCACGTGAGCCGACCGTCGATGGAAAGAAGCCAGTTTAAAAGGTGCCCACAATGCCACTTCAAGTCCCACATACTGATAAACACTCAGTATGCAACAAGTGCCTTTCCCCAGACCATAGGGAAGAAACCTGCCCAGCCTGCACCCAGTTTCGATCGAAGAAAACTATACGAAACAGACGGGCCACTAGGCAAGAAATGCAGCGACAGGCACTGGAACCAGACAACATCTTCGATGATGACCAGGATCTACCGGAAGCTCCAGACTCGGACCTAGAAATCGTCACCGTCGAGGACTACTCGGACTCCGATGACGAGATCCCACCGGGGCAAACCATGAGTACCCTGCCCCCGACACCAATTAGTCCATTACCAAAGGCTCCAGTCGAGGCATCGCCAAAAGGCCTTAGCCAAGATCATAAAAAAGTTTCGCCAGCCCTGCCATCCGGCTCGGCTCTGAAATCAAAACCGAAACCGAAACCTTCAGAGACCCCAGGGCCCAGTACCATCGTCCAGAAGAAGGTTCCAGAGCCAAAGAAGGTCATCGACCCGAAGGGCGTCGATCTGAAAAAGGCCGTACAGCCAAAGAGCGTTGAGCCAAAGAAGACTGTCGACCCCAAAAAGGAAGTTCAGCCAAAAACTGTCGACCCCAAAAAAGTAGTCAACTCGAACAAAGGCACACAGCCGAAGGTCACCGAACCAAAAAAGGTCGCCGACCCGAACAAGTCTACTGTTCCGAAATCCGTCGACCCGGCAAACGGTGCCGTACCAAAGCCCGTAGCAAGACCGGAAAACCTGTCGACCCAAAGATAACTGCTCCAAAGACACCAGTCGATCCAAAAAAGAACATTGACTCGGAAAAGGACACTCATCCAAAGAAGCCTACGGAGCACAAAAAACGTGTCGAACCGAAAGTTCCGGTCGACCCGAAAAAAGGGCTCGAGCCAAAAAAATCCAACAAAACACCAAAAGTTGTCGAAAAACCAGGTGTTACCGACCCAAAGAAGTCTAACACTCAACCCAGGACTGTAGAGAAAGAACTATTCCACCCAGATCTATCAGACGACCAGGCAAAGATATATATTAATCCAGAGACTGGTAAAGTTACCATTCTGCATAGGAAAAAGAGGCCTTTGGACTTTGAACCTCATTCCCCTATTCCATTAAAGAAAAAGACTTTGGGACATCTCCCTCTAGACCCTTCATCCCTTTTCAACCTATTATGCCTACTACACCTTTTGCTCCTTACTCTCCTTCTCACCATGGGGACAATGAGGGAAACACAGGGGATGAGCCGCAGCCTCTATATGATTTCCCACAGGATCCTAAACCACAAGAGGAACCTTGGGAGGAGCCAACAGACGCTTACAACACCCATCCCATCCCTGATGTACCCACTTATCCTACTAAACCGTCACCTACTGATGAGGAGGAAGACTTCTTATTTGACACATTCCCTACTGCAGAAAAAAGTGTCCGAACACTTCCCATGTTAAAGGGAGTTCTTGAACACGCACCTGACATATTAAAGGATACAGCCAGGGCACGGGTAATCAATCCCAGAATAGAAAAAAAGTATAGGGCAGCTCCTACAGACCCTACTTACATCAAATGGCAGTTGCCACTAGACTCACTGGTAGTGGCTAACACACGTAAAAGAGCCAACTCCCAGACAACAGGGGAAGCACCTCCCCCTGACAAAGAGTCAAAAATACTGGAGGCATCAGGCAAAAGGGTAGCAGCACAAGCCTCCAACTCATGGAGGATTGCTAATACACAAGCCCTAAAGGCTCGTTACGACAGGGCGCACTATGATCAGCTAGAAAGCCTAATGCAACACCTACCTGAGCCTTTTAAAGCACAAGCTGATGATCTGATACAGGAGGGAAAATTCATATCAAACGCCTCCATCAAATGTGCGCTTGACGCAGCAGACACAGCAGCTAGGTCAATTAACACTAGCGTCTTACTACGCAGACATGCATGGCTGCGTATTTCCGGTTTTAAGAATGAGGTGCAGTCCACCATTCTTAACCAACCTGTCAATCAGGACTTTCTATTTGGCCCTGCTTTCGACACCATTTTGGATAAAATGAAAAAAGACACAGAAACCGCAAAATCAATGGGTGCATTGCAATTTGTGCAACATAGGGGCTCCTTTCGACGCTCCTCATACAGAGCAAATACACGAGGAAATACCTTGCAAACATCTGCCACATACAAAAGTAACACACAAGGTTCCTTTAACAAGAACACAACCAGAGGAGGTTACAGAGGTAACAATAATAAGGGAAGAGGACGTGGAGGCAATAACACCAGAGCCTCCACTGCCCCAAAACAGTGACTTCATTACGCTACCTCCAGACCACTTAACACCGGTCAGAGGCAGACTCCAACAGTTCCTACCTGTCTGGCACGCAATTACCACGGACAGGTGGGTGAGAGAAATTATCCAGTCTGGTTATTGCCTAGAACTGACTTCTACACCACCAAACATATCACCCAGACATTGTCCTATGTCGACGGAACACATCACCCTGTTACAACAAGAGGTGAAATGAATGCTGGAAAAGGGGGCCATAGAGCAAGTCCCTTTCCACCAACAAGGGACAGGAGTATACTCCCTATACTTCCTTATTCCAAAGAAGGACGGTTCCCTCAGACCAATATTGGACCTCAGACCCCTAAATCAATATATACTATCGGAGCACTTTCATATGATCACACTACAACAAGTGCTCCCGTTGCTACAACAAGGAGATTTCCTAGCAACACTGGACCTCAAGATGCGTATTTTCACATACCCATCCATCCAGCCCAAAGAAAATACCTCAGGTTCACAATAGAAGGTCAACACTACCAATTCAAGGTTTTGCCCTTCGGGGTTACCAAGGCTCCAAAAGTGGTTACAGAATGCTTAGCGACAGTGGCAGCACATCTCAGGAGGCCACACGTCCATGTGTACCCTTACCTGGACTATTGGCTAATACAAGCAAAATCGTACCAAGAGTGCCCAGCACACACGTCTCAAACAATTCAGTTGCTACACAGCCTAGGCTTTTCAATCAACTACACAAAATCGCATCTGCAACCATCCCACGTACAGCAATACCTGGGAGCCACTATAAACACCTCAGTGGCAAAGGCATATCCAAACTCAGCAAGGATAGCCAGTATGCAGATACTCATTCGCAAGTTCCTGCCACTCTCTGCCAGCTCGAGTCTTTATGCAGCTCATAGGCATGATGGCCTCCTGCATATTCATTGTCCCCCATGCCAGACTTCAAATGCGCCCATTACAGGAATGCCTAGCACGGCAATGGAACCAGGCTCAAGGACAACTAAAAGACCTAGTGTTGGTAGACAGTCGAGCTCACAACTCTCTGCAGTGGTGGAACCCACAAAACCTTTCCAAGGGGCGACTGTTCCAAGAGCCGGTTCCACAACTAGTACTAACAGCGGACTCATCACTGACAGGCTGGGCAGCCCATCTCCTTCAATACACAGTACAAGGGCTCTGGACAACCAAACAGAAAAAGCTGCATATCAACCAACTAGAATTGCTAGCGATATTTCTAGCCCTAAAAGCATTTTAAAAATACTTGTACAACAAGACGGTGTTGATCCGGACGGACAACATGACCGCAATGTACTATATCCAGAAACCGGGAGGAACGCACTCTCCACAGCTGTCCCATCTGGCACAAAGCATATGGAAGTGGGCAATTCCCAAAAACATTTTTCTCCTAGCAGAACACCTCCCAGGGAAGGACAATCAGATTGCCGACCTGCTCAGCAGGCACAGCCAACAACTACACGAATGGGAGATTCACCCCCAAGTTCTCCAGCCATTCTTCAAAAAGTGGGGTCACCCAGAAATAGACCTGTTTGCCACAAAAGAAAACTCCAAATACCAGTACTTTGCCACCATATTTTCACATCCGTTGTCACAGGGCAATGCTATATGGATGAACTGGTCAGGCAGATTTGTGTACGCTTTTCCCCCCCAACACCGCTGATCCCGCTGGTGGCACGCAAACTGCGGCAACACTCACTGACGCTGATCCTAGTTGCTCCCACATGGGCCAGACAACCGTGGTACACCACGTTCCTAGAACTTTCAGTAGTTCTTCATCCAAGACTGTGCCTTGCACCCCATCTTCTAACTCAGAACCATGGAGAAATCAGACACCCAGATCCCAATCAGATGAACCTAGCGATCTGGCTCCTGAGGTCTTAGAGTTCGGATACCTTAACTTGCCCCCAGATTGCATGAACATCATTAGGGAGGCAAGACGACCAACCACATGAGCGTGCTATGCAGCTAAATGGAAGAGATTTGTTTTTTACTGCAACAACAACCAAATCAACCCTTTAGACGCTTCCATACAAAACATTATATGTTAACTGCTGCATCTACAAAGATGTAACTTAGCATACTCTTCTATACGACTACACCTCGCTGCTATAGCAGCATACCTTCAAAACAGGCAACACTTTTCACTGTTTAGGGTACCAGCAATCGAAGCCTTCATGGAGGGTTTGAAAAGGGTGATCCCTCCAAGACACCCCCCCTTCCCCAGTCTGGAATCTAAATGTAGTACTTACCAGACTTATTGGCCCTCCTTTCGAACCTCTACACTCATGCGAACTACAATTCTTAACATGGAAGGTTGCATTCTTGGTTGCCATTACCTCACTAATAATTCAAGAACCTTTCATGCAGGTACATGCCACCAGGGTGGTTCTTAAAACCAACCCTAAGTTCATGCCTAAGGTTGTATCCAATTTCCATATCAATCAATCAATAGAACTGCCGGTTTTCTTTCAAAACCCACAGTCAGTAGCTGAAAGAGCCCTACACACATTAGATGTAAAAAGAGCTCTACAGGACTAAATCATTTAGGAAAACAAAACAACTATTTGTTGCTTTTGCACCACAACACAAAGGAAATCCTATTTCAAAGTCAGGAATAGCCAGAGGGATAGTTAAATGCATTCAAATATGTTATCAAAAGGCAAAACGCACTCTAACCGTCCCCCCAAGAGCACACTCTACAAGGAAAATGGGGGCATCCATGGCTTTCCTAGGAAATATTCCTCTTTAAGACATCTGTAAGGCAGCCACATGGACCACCATACACCCTTTCACAAAACACTACTGTGTAGACATGCAAGCAAAACAGCAAGCTGCTGTAGGCCAGGCTGTCCTCAAAACTCTTTTTCAAACTGCTGCAGCTGGCACAGGTGGTACAAAAGGGGGTGGTGATGGACGGAGCATCTGAATCAATCAAACACTCACACCCAGTCAAAAGATCTGGGTTTAATCCATCACCGTTCTTTAACCCACTCTGCCACCCCAGTTCAGACATGGCTAAATGCAAATCAGTCTGACCCTGCGCCTCATGGGAACAGTCCAGCCCGAACTGCCAAGCCATGTCTTCCCTGGACCAGAAACAAGCTTCCGAGGACCGGTTTCTGGCATTCCAGCCGTATTCAGCCCGGCTTGCTTGAATCCAGTGGCAAAGTGAGCAAGGGACTCACGTCTGACCATACCCTGCCACACTTATGGCGGCCAAAAGCGGTACAGAAGGGGCTGGTGATGGACGGCACAGGTAGCGACCGCTATAGGAGATACTGCTATACAGTCTATGCACAGATATGAATTCAGCAGCTCACATGCCTCGAACTGAATATGCTACTTACCAGTATGCATCTGTTCTTGGCATGTAGGGCTGCTGACATTCATATCGCCCGCCCTCCTCCCCCGTGCCTGTCGCAGCATTATCTCTGGCATGGCCATCGCTTACTTTACCTATCTCCATCTCTGCCACAATGGCGAAAAACAATCTGAGGATGGAGAAGATGCCCATGCGCACTGTAGTCCAAGGGAGGAGTCACCTATCTCGTGATAATACGAAGACTCTTCCAAGACAACAAAGTGCAATCATCCGGACCCAACACTAGGCGGTGATCTATGCACAGATATGAATGTCGGCAGCCCTACATGCCAAGAACAGATGCATACTGGTAAGTAGCATATTCCTTTTAGGAGGTAGGCATGGTTAACTGTGTTAGAGTGAGAAGAGACAACTCTGATTCACTATTTGTAGCATCGTATTCTCTGTGACTACTGATCCGAAACTTTTGTGGAAATTTTGTAAGGATGCTGTACTCAAGATAGTTTATAGCTCAAGTTTCAAGGGCTTTTGCTAAGATGCTGAGATAGATATAGCGCAAAAGATTACTTCGGATTTTTGGACCCACACCTGTGGAGTTTTTTTTTTTTTTAAGAGTAGGTGTGACCAGTCCAATTTTCGAACAGGTAGTGTCATAGAGTCGTTGACTGTGTTAGTCAAATATGCAGTGATAATCTGGACTTTTGCATTCATCTCCTAAAAATGTCAATTTCTTTGATATTTTGCTGGTAAACATATTTTGTACTATGTCTTTTATTGAGGTGGAGAAAGAACAACAAAGGAGTTTGAGAATGTAAAGAGGCTTCTCTTCCAGGGGATACTCATCAATAGTCATAAGCACTGAATAGTCCCGCCCTCGTGCGGGACCCCGGAGCAATAGCCAATAATATGCATATATATACATATATATATATATATATATATATATATATATATATATATATATATATATATATATATATATATATATATACATATAAATACACATATAATAACTATATATATATAGATAATATGCATTATACATATGCAGCCTAAAATAACCATACTAGGCTCAAAAGACTGCCTCCAAATGCCTGAAACAATTCTTTACATTTGTTAAATAAAGACATATAAATTACATTATTTGAAAATGCAAAGAAGAAAGCACTGCCTTTGTTGTCTTTGAAACACACAACCTTTATTTCCAAAGGTAAAACAGGCAGGACCATAGAGGCAGCTTTAGCCTAGATAGGCTGCATTGTAACAATAGGAAAAAACTGGAGCCGTGCCTTTAAGACCTCCAGGAACCCCCAGGCTCCCATCATGCACCACAGGTGACAGTTAGGTCAGTCTTTTTTCCGGCTCCTTCTGTGAGGATCCTGGAGCATTGAGCTCGCCAGTTGGTGATTATATTTCACTTTTTTCTGGTAGTTCTTGTTAATTTTTTGTCATTACTCGACATCTTTAGTCTTTACCTGACTAATTCAACAATTTTTGTGGTTTTTTTGACCTTTTTTTCCAGTCACAATGCCTGCCTTATTTAGTAAGTGCCCGGCCTGTGGAAAAAAAATGTCTAAAACAGACCCTCATTCGGTCTGTGTGGCTTGTCTTCCATCTACACACAAGCCAGAACTTTGCTACCATTGCAGCAAGTTATCAAACAGAACTTTAAGAGAGAGGGAGAAGAGCAGGCTTCAGTTCCTGCATGACAGAGGTGAAACCGTGAGTGGAAGAGTATAACTTCACTCCAGGAAACCTTCTTCTCAGCGGAAAGAACATAAGGAAAGAGGGGAGAAGAGAAAACATCGTCCCCCGTCGACTTCGAGGGACAGATCTTCTTCTAGAGTTCCGGTATGTTCGAAATCGTCGAAATCAGCGTCACGTCTTCCGTCGACGTCGAAGTCGCCGTCGAAGAAGGATTCGCCGTCGATGAGAGGTGAGAGACGCCATGAGCGTAGGCGATCCAAGTCTGGCTCCCCTACGACTACGAGAGGACGGGACTCGAGGTCGTCTCATCGATGTCGCCGTTCGCCGTCGAGAGGCTCGAAAAGACAGTCAAGGCCGCCGTCAAGAGGCGCTATGACACCGACGTCGAACCGGGAATTGGAGGCTTCGACGTCGAAGAGCCCTGACCAGTTGACGTCGAGGCACGCGACGCCTAGAAAAGCTTCGTCGTCGAAGCGCTTGACTCCATCACCTAAGAGACCCTCGACGTCGAGGAGGTCGCCGTCGAGAAAGTCGACACCGAGGAGTTCGACGCCGAGGAGGACGCCGCCGAGGAGGACGCCGCCGAGGAGGAAGCCGCCGAAGAGGTCGACGTCGAGAAGATCACCTCGGGAAAGATCGACGTCGAAGAGGCCACGCTCCACGTCGCCTGCGGCTAAACGTCCTAGAACGGTTTCTAAAGACCGATCTCAGGTTTCTGTGGCTGTTTCTGGGAGTTCATCTTCATCCCCTGAGCTGAATATAGTTCAGATCTCTCCAGAGCCTTCAAGAGCGCCATCGCCTACAGGAGCTAACATCTCCCCACGATGGTTGGGAGAACTTAGAGACTGGAAGATAAGGAGAATCAATCTTCCAAAGTCTAGGTCCAGGTCGCCGGTGTCGAAAAGACCCGTGTCAAGATCAAGGTCACCTCTTCTTCGAGTGACCCAGTCTCCTGGAAGGCGGCAGCGTACTCCGCAGAGGAAGTCTCCATCCGTGAGAAAGCGGACTACACCTTCTCCGAGGTCTTCACATCACCGATCATCCAAGAGACGTGATACGAGATCCTCGACAAGATCTACGAATTCGAAGAGATATTACTCGCCGACGTTATCTTCGACTCCTCCAAGCAGGATATCGCTGATTGATGACGTAATCACTTTAAAAGAGGTTCTTTGCCGGGGAGCAGCGAAACTTAATATAGAGATGCCTGTCTCTACTGCGAAGACTACAGTTATCTTCGAAACTTTGCATCAGAGATTATCATCGAGACCTTTACTTCCTCTGGTTCCAGGTCTCTTGGAGCCTGCTGAACATAAGTTCTTGACACCGGCTTCTTTGGGAGCGGTCCCCTCACGGATCGCAAAGAAGTACAGGGCTCCGGACATTGACCCGTTATTTTTAAGAGCAGAGCCGCAACCTGATTCGGTCATCGTCTCAGCGGCACGTAAAAATCAGAATGGATCGACGTCCTCGTCTGTTCCCCCAGACAAGGATAGCAAGACTTTGGATTCGGTAGGAAAGAAAATGTGTGCCACTTCTGCTTCCTACATGAAGGTTGCCAGCTCCTCCGCTTTGTTGGGTCGCTATGACCGTTCTCTTTGGGATTCCTTATCCAGGTTCGCTGAAAAACTTCCCAAAGAAGACAAGAATGACTTCTTGGAAATACTTCATGAAGGTGGGCTAGTGTCTAATCAGGTGATTAGCGCAGCTGCGGATGCTTCCGATCTATCCACGCATGGCTATGCTCATGGTCTTTGCGCGAGGCGTTCAGCTTGGCTAAGACTTACGGGACTTAAACCTGAAGCCCAGCAACGCATTCTGAACCTGCCTTTTAATGGGAAAACGCTCTTTGGGTCTCATGCTGACGACGAAATGTCAAAAATGAAGACCGAGCTGGATACTGTGAGAGCTGTAGGTCTCGAAAAGAGAAAGGACAATTTTAAGAAAAAATACCGTCCTTATGATCGGAGACAGGGCCAGTAGAGGGTTCAAACCCCTCAATGGTCTTCACAACAGAATCAAGGAAGATCTCAGTTCTCCCAGCGTCGTCCTGGTAGAGGAAGAGGCGGAATTTCCAGACAGTCTGCTCCTGGAAACAAGCAGCAACAGCAAAAGCAGTGAGTGTTTGCTTCCCCTGAGCCCGTTGACCACTCCGGTGGGGGGAAGTGTGCGTTTTTACCTAGAGGAGTGGAAAAACATCACAAACGACGCATGGGTGCTGAATATTGTGCAAAATGGATATGCAATCAGGTTCAAGTTTCCACCACCCTCAATTCTTCCTCAAAAGACTGTATTCCATCGTCTTCACCTTTTGAAAAAGGAAGTGTCGGTGTTACTCCAAAAGAAAGCCATCGAGGAGGTCCCAAGGACACAACGTCGAAAAGGAATTTACTCCCGTTACTTTCTAGTTCAAAAGAAAGGTCCAAGCAGGGAGTACAGGCCCATACTAGATCTCAGGCGCCTCAATCAGTTTATCCGACGAGAAAAATTCAGAATGATGGCGTTACATCAAATAACCCCACTTCTGCATCAAAAAGACTGGATGTGCTCCATAGACCTTCAAGATGCGTATTTTCACATCCCCATTGCCCAAAAACATCGGAAGTTTCTGAGGTTCTGCATACAAACCAATCATTACCAGTTCGCAGTCTTGCCCTTCGGGCTAAAGTCAGCTCCTCGCACCTTTTCAAAGTGCATGGCAGTCGTAGCGGCTTTCCTAAGGAAGAGGCATTTTTTCGTCTATCCCTATCTAGACGATTGGCTGCTAAAGAGTGCATCTCCAGTTCTACTTCAACAAAATCTCACGTTCTGTATTCATCAGCTGCGAAGACTAGGTCTGCACGTGAACTTCAAAAAGTCTATCCTCAATCCCACACAGAGGATCCACTACCTGGGCGCACTTCTGGATTCAAAGGACGCAAAAGCGTATCCTTCGGAGGAGAGACTATCATCCATTCTCCTCAAGTGCCAAACAATGTTAAGGACTCTTCGACCAACGGCCAGACAGATCTCGTCTCTGCTGGGATCCATGGCGTCTTGCATTTTCCTTGTTCCAAACGCCAGGTTACACATGAGACCTCTGCAACAGTCACTAGAGGATCAGTGGTCCCAGTTTTCAAACCGATGGGAAGACAAACTGTCACTGTCTCTGTCGGTGCGAATCTCCATTCAATGGTGGATGCAGCGGAATCATCTGGTTGTGGGAGTACCTTTTCAGGAGGACATACCCAAACGATCTCTGGTGACAGATGCGTCCCTGCAGGGTTGGGGCGCTCATCTAGAGTCACTTCAAGTTCAAGGAGTGTGGTCGGAGAAAGAAAAGCTGTATCACATCAACATGTTGGAGCTCAGAGCTGTCCATCTAGCTCTCAAGGCTTTCTTTCCTGTGCTCAAGACATCCTCTCTGCTTGTTCAGACGGACAATACAACAACAATGTACTATCTGAACAAGCAGGGCGGAACGAGATCCAGACCTCTGTCGCTGGAAGCGCAAGCAATATGGAAGTGGCTTCTGGCTCGGGGTATGAAAATTTCAGCTGTCCCATCTGCCAGGTGTCCTCAACGTCCAAGCAGACGAACTAAGCAGACACTTCGCAGAAGCGCACGACTGGGTCTTAAAAGACGAAGTAATAAAAGACGTCTTTCAAACCTGGGGGTTACCGGAAATCGATCTCTTTGCAGACGCAGAAAACGCAAAATGCCGCGTCTTCGCATCCAGGTGCCCACAACAAGGATCCAAGGGGAATGCTCTGTGGATAGACTGGACAGAGACATTACTCTACGCCTTTCCACCGATTCCACTCATTCCCTTGGTTATCAAGAAGCTGTACAAGTACAAGACAGACATGATTCTGGTGGCTCCGGATTGGCCTCGCCAATGGTGGTACCCGGATCTCCTGTGTCTATACAAAGTGCCGCACAAGAGGCTTCCTTGCTGTCCGGATCTGCTGACGAGAGAGAACGGCAGGGTGTTCCATCCCAACCTGCCGTCCCTGAAGCTAGCAGTATGGTACCTGAGTTCGTCCAGTATGGTCACCTAGGTCTCTCTCAGGATTGTATGTACATCTTAAAGGAGGCAAGAAGAGCTTCTACAAGAAAAACATATGCTTTCAAGTGGAAGCGATTTTTCACATGGTGTGCAGCTGAAGGTCATGACCCGATTCGAGGTCAGGAACAGGTACTGTTACCATACTTACTTTCTTTGGCCAAAGCAGGTTTGCAGTACTCTTCTATTAAGGTACATCTGGCAGCAATAACAGCATATCGAAAGTCCCCTTCTCAGGGTTCTTTTTTTCAAATGCCAGTTGTAAAGGATTTCCTGGAGGGTCTCAGGAAGGTATATCCTCCCGTGAGGGCCCCCTCACCTCCTTGGGAGCTTAATGTGGTTTTGTCTAAATTGATGGGTCCCCCATTCGAACCTATACATAAAGCTTCTCTTCAACATCTTTCGTGGAAGGTGTCTTTCCTTGTAGCTATCACTTCTGCGCGCAGGGTGAGCGAGATTCAGGCGTTTTGTGCAACAGAACCCTATCTCGTTTTCCATGCGAATAGAGTGGTACTTCGGACTCATCCGAGATTTCTTCCTAAAGTAATCTCGGATTTTCACATAAATCAATCAGTGACACTACCTAAGTTTTTTGCTACTCCGAGCTCTGCAGCAGAAAGAGCTCTGCACTCTTTGGATTTGAAAAGAGTTCTGAAGTTTTACCTTGATAAAACTAAGAGTGTCAGAAAGACTGATCACCTGTTTGTGAACTACGGTCCTCTAAATACAGGTTTTCCTGCTACTAAGAGGTCCATTTCTAGATGGATTGTGTCATGCATTCTGTTATGTTATCAGTTGGTACGAAAGCAGCTCACGGGTAGACCCAGAGCTCATTCCACTAGAGGGAAGGCTGTTACTATAGCAATGCTTAAAAATGTTCCTGTGCATGAAATTTGTAAGGCAGCTACGTGGCGGTCGGTTCACACATTTGCCCACCATTACTGCCTTGATTCTGACGCTCAAGCTGATGCCCAAGTTGGTCAGGTATCACTGAGAAATTTGTTGGGTAATTCACATAATAGTGTGCTGTCTAGAGGATCTGGTGTTCGTCCGCGGGGTATGGGATGGGCTTGCTACTCTATTCAGTGCTTATGACTATTGATGAGTATCCCCTGGAAGAGAAGGATTAGTTACTTACCTGTAATCCTAGTTCTCTTCCAGGGGTATACTCATCAAAGTCATAAGCACACCCACCCTCCTCCCCGGACGAATACCAGACCTGATTGTGTTTAGCATTACCCATGCTGTGATTACACTGTTATACGCCGTCCAAAAGAACTGACCTAACTGTCACCTGTGGTGCATGATGGGAGCCTGGGGGTTCCTGGAGGTCTTAAAGGCACGGCGCCAGTTTTTTCCTATTGTTCCAATGCAGCCTATCTAGGCTAAAGCTGCCTCTATGGTCCTGCCTGTTTTACCTTTGGAAATAAAGGTTGTGTGTTTCAAAGACAACAAAGGCAGTGCTTTCTTCTTTGCATTTTCATATAATCTAATTTATATGTCTTTATTTAACAAATGTAAAGAATTGTTTCAGGCATTTGGGGGCAGTCTTTTGAGCCTAGTATGGTTATTTTAGGCTGCATATGTATAATGCATATTATCTATATATATATAGTTATTATATGTGTATTTATATGTATGTATGTATGTATATATATATATATATATATATATATATATATATATATATATATATATATATATATATATATATATATATATAGATATATGCATATTATTGGCTATTGCTCCGGGGTCCCGCACGAGGGCGGGACTATTCAGTGCTTATGACTATTGATGAGTATCCCCTGGAAGAGAAGCCTCTTTACATTCTCAAACTCCTTTGTTGTTCTTTCTCCACCTCAATAAAAGACATAGTACAAAATATGTTTACCAGCAAAATATCAAAGAAATTGACATTTTTAGGAGATGAATGCAAAAGTCCAGATTATCACTGCATATTTGACTAACACAGTCAATGACTCTATGACACTACCTGTTCGAAAATTGGACTGGTCACACCTACTCTTAAAAAAAACTCCACAGGTGTGGGTCCAAAAATCCGAAGTAATCTTTTGCGCTATATCTATCTCAGCATCTTAGCAAAAGCCCTTGAAACTTGAGCTATAAACTATCTTGAGTACAGCATCCTTACAAAATTTCCACAAAAGTTTCGGATCAGTAGTCACAGAGAATACGATGCTACAAATAGTGAATCAGAGTTGTCTCTTCTCACTCTAACACAGTTAACCATGCCTACCTCCTAAAAGGAATATGCTACTTACCAGTATGCATCTGTTCTTGGCATGTAGGGCTGCCGACATTCATATCTGTGCATAGATCACCGCCTAGTGTTGGGTCCGGATGATTGCACTTTGTTGTCTTGGAAGAGTCTTCGTATTATCACGAGATAGGTGACTCCTCCCTTGGACTACAGTGCGCATGGGCATCTTCTCCATCCTCAGATTGTTTTTCGCCATTGTGGCAGAGATGGAGATAGGTAAAGTAAGCGATGGGCATGCCAGAGATAATGCTGCGACAGGCACGGGGGAGGAGGGCGGGCGATATGAATATATATATATAGGGATGGATTCACAGAGAAGGAACATGTAATAACCCAAGTACTAACATGCAAGACAGAATACGCTATATATGTTTTGCGCTGTCCTTGTGGCCTGCAGTATGTGGGCAGCACCAGGAATGCTGTCCATAAACGCATTTTTCAACATTTGCGAGCGATTACGAATATGGACAGCACGTATCCTGTTGCGCGCCATTTCAAGGACCACCACCAAAGCAACAACAGTGGTCTAAAATACTGGGTTATTGATTCTGTCATCAACACAAAAAGAGGCGGAGACAGGGAGACCAGGCTCAGAAAGCTTGAGACAAAATACATCCTCCTGCTTAATACTAAGGTGCCTCATGGGTTGAATGTGACGGAAGATCTCCACACTTGCTTGCTCTAGTAGACTCAAGACATTAGGACTGTGTGCTCTCCCTCACGTGGATAATGTCCATGGTACTCACCCGGTTGGGAGACGACCGGGACAGATCCCGTGGGGGCTGCAAGCAGTCACAGTCCTCATGAACCATCACTGAAAGAATTAATGCTGCTATTTGAACACAATGATTGTCCATTTATTATTATTTTTCACTGTGCACGTTTTTTGCAACCAGGTTAAGAACCATTGAATTATAATGAAATGTATAGGTTCTTTTCCATTAGGTTGTTTGTTTATTTGTAATTTTGGATTAGTTTGGGTTTTGGGTTTCAGACCCCTTGTGGGCCTGATTTATTTATTTTAACTCGTTCCAACACTTGGAAAAAAATCTTTTTAAACATAGGAACATGTTGCATTCACACAGGAAATTTTTAACATGGAATTGTCTGACTTTTGTAAATGAAAACTTACCCGCAAAGTATTGGAAGCCTTAACAAAACAGTATGCAAAAAATATTGTAGGAAAAAATGTAATTACTTCTCCCCTCTTGAACAATGGTTTTATTTGCAAACATATATTGTACATAAGTGAACTGGAGCAGGAACTTGGTATTTTGTATTATGCGCATTTGCACTATGCTAATTTTGCACATATTGATGCACTTTTTGAAGCACTATTTGCACTTTAAAAAGAAAGCACGCAGCACTTTATAGGGATTGAACTATTGTACCGAGGCTCCTGAGGCAGGATGCAAAACCGAAAAATTATGTTTACAGATATGTATATACAATGATTAGGGGCTTTACATATTTATATATTTTTATCTTTGTAAATAGGGCTTTTAAAACGGGTTTGATCAATTAATATGTGTATTTTACAATGATACCCCCCCCCCCCTTTTTTTCTAGTCATTCAAATCTATTATGAACCTTGTAAATATGATATGGTTATAAATGTATTTTACATTTATTAAGAAACATATAAATGCAATACAATGTTGAATGCGATGCAAAGTATGTTTTCTATGTTTATTACGAAGTCTGCACAGGTGATTTCATTTAACCACTCGCTTTCACTTTAAAAGGTGTACCTAACCAAGCAAACGCTGTCATGTGATCAAGGCTCCGCTGAGCCGAAACGTCGGTGACTCTTTCTGCTAAATAAAACCTTTTTTATACACCTCGAGGTCCGTGTCCGGAGTCTACTTGCTGTGTTGCACGAACGCGCGAGTTTGGAGACAAACGGTGAACAGGATATATATATATATATGTAGATATATGCATATTATTGGCTATCGCTCCGGGGTTCCGCACGAGGGCGGGACTATTCAGTGCTTATGACTTTGATGAGTATACCCATGGACGAGAACTAGGATTACAGGTAAGTAACTAATCCTTTTGTACCATTAGAGAAGTTAAGTGACTCTAGAATGCGATTTTGGGTAGTCTAGACTTACTGTTGGGGGTGATCTGGATTAGAAACTCAGATACAGTTCAACACAGTAAATTACCTTAATTTAGAGATAGGAAGAAAGGGTATGTAACTGTTACCTCGCAACTTTTAGCACAAAATACTTTTACAACGAGACTATTACCACGCAGGACCCTTTACCAGGAATACCTTTACAACGCATTACACTATAGCGCAGATACTATTACAACGCATACCGTTACAACGTAAGTATAGGTAAGTTTATCTTTTTTAAAAAACATTTATTAGGGGTATTGGGTTTGGGTATTGGGTTTGGGTTTTGGGGTACAGGGGTATTTTTAGGTTTCAGGGTTGGGTTTGGGTTTTGGTGTACAGGGGTATTTTTAGGTTTCAGGGCTGGGTTTGGGTTTTGGGGTACAAGGGTATTTTTAACATATTTATTTACAAATTAATAAATAAAATTTAATATAATTAAAATATTTAATAATAAAATAATTATTAATTAATTAAAATATTTAAATTAATATTAATTACATTATTTTAAAATATTATATACTTCCCTATACCTACGTTGTAATGGTATGCGTTGTAATAGTACCTGCGTTGTAGTGTAATGCGTTGTAAAGGTATTCGTGGTAAAGGGTCCTGCGTTGTAAAAAATGCGTGGTAATGGTATGCGTGCTAAAAGTATGCGTGGTATCAACATATATCCGGAAGAAAGCGCAATATAGAGTACAAAACAACCCGAAAATCAAAAAGTGCTAGAGATATGTCCCCAGATGTTTTCATTTCTTCCTAGTGCTATGTTTACTGTAATATTAGCTCTGTGGCAGCATTCTACATATCTACCTTATGCTTGGGATTTTTCATAGAAGGAATTCAGTTCTGTGCTATGGAAACGGATGCAGTTTTTTTCAACTAGTTCATATACACACATCTCTCTGAGCACCAAGGTGGGCCACTCAATGCGTAAAGTATCAGTGGCTGAGATTTCCAAATTAAAACAGCAGCTCCCACGGCTGAAAACTCTACCAATTAAACAACAATGGTCCCACCAATGAAAGCCATAGATGCACTTCAGGGTTTCTTTTAAGTTCTGGATGAAGAACCTAATCACCTGTATCTGGTCAGGACTTTATCCTCTGAGATTTAGTCTTTCATTGGGTATAGATGTAATATTGCATGGCAACTGCTACTATCTCTGGGGTACTGTACTCAATCTATGGCATTCAACAGCCCCCCCTCCACTGGAAACTAGATTGTATTGTTAAGGCTCAGCCCTTTTTAAAACGACATGCTATCTCAAAGATCTAAACGCTGCAAAGATGTTTCTGTGGATACGTGAGCGCTGGGTCACCAGCTTAATGGAAACAGACGGCTATTAGGCTCCATTTTGTTCGTTAAAACAGAATTCCGACCCTGATTCCAAATGCAACCATCCTTTTTTAAAAAAAAAACATTATTCACAGTTGCAGTATCGTATATTTGCACATTACATTACACAGTGTCAACATATCAGCCGGTGTTTTCTATTTTCACCCCGTGCATGCCCCCAACGTTTTGTTTTTCAACATTGATACTAATAGGAGACATTAATATTAGTAATATACAATTCTGGCGCATAGCAGCATCATAAGATGATACAAAGGTATTGTCCAAACATCCCTTTGCTCCCCCACCTCCCCCCACCCTCTTGTGTACATGAACTTCCCATCTCCCGGCAGTAGATCAATTCTCCCATCTAAAGTGTGCTCGGACACATCCGGCTGATGTAGGCGGTAATGTATGTTGCATCATGGGGTAGTACAGTTAATGGTGCAAGGAATAACTGGGGCACACCCCCACTCAGTATATTCCGTGTGACTCTTCCTGTCTAGGTCCCCAACCCGGCCCCCACACTCTGGGTTAGGTCCTCGCTCTCCAGTGTAATGAGCATAGCCTCCCACACCTGGGAAATTGGAAATTTCCGGAGGCCACGTGTTTCCTCCCTCCTAAGTGTTATCCGCTCCGCCCTTCCCCATTTAAGTACTTCTGCCTGTCAAAGGTGTATCCCTGGGGATCTAGAGGACTTCCATCTCATTGTGATTGTCCTGATACCAATACTCCCGAAGTCGTGGGCATAACCACAACATATGTAAGAACCCAGCCAGTTCCTCTCCACAGCCGCGGCCAATTATGGGCAGAGTCCGGGAACATTTTATGGAGCCTAATAGGGGTCAGGTATGCCCTGTGTAAAACCATTGCTTGTATAAATCTGAACCGGACATTGAGAGATACTCGCCTGGGATCTTCTAGTATCGTGGCCCAGTCCTTTTCGGACAGCTCTTGGCCCGTGTCGTGCTCCCAAGTCTGCAGAAGCGCGGTGAGTGAGACTGCTGCATGCACCCTAACCCCCGTGTACAACCATCTCACAAGGTGTCCTCCCGGTCCCATGTAGTACAACAAGTATACTAGTTCATGTTGTGGGGGTGGTAGGCGTTGGGGTGCCCATATGTGTTGTATGTAGTGTGTGACAGCGGCATGTAATGGGTACAGTCTGGGGGGAGGGGGGGCACCAGTGGCCTGTACAAAGGCCTCATGAGTAAGAAGGTGGTCATCTCCAAAAAAGTCCCCAACCCTTTCCACGCCCGCCTCACGCCATCTCGAATCGCTCTGTCCGTAAGCCTGCCTTGTGGCGTCGGAACACCCAACAGGGGAATGTTAGCCGCATACGCCTCAGCCGAGGGCGTATATGCTAAGGCTTTCCGCCAACATCTCAGAGCTGTGCGCAGGAGCGGGTGGCACTCCGCAGGAATGCGGCTCTTCTGGAGTAGCAGGGCATGCAGTTCTCCCCGCCTCAGTCTGTCAGTCGTATAATCTATTTCGTGCAGGTTCTGTCCTGCCGTCCAGTAGGATAGCCATTGAAGTTGGCTAGCATAGTAGTAGCCTCTAAAGTCAGGGGCCCCCAGCCCACCGGCTCTGGTGCCCAACTGTAGCTTACGAAGTCCAGTCCGTCGTCTCCCCGCCCCCCAGATCAGAGTGGTTAGGAGTGAATTGAGGGTGTCAAAGATAGACTGTGGCAGAATTACCGGTAGATTAACAAAGAAGTAGAGCATGCGGGGGAGCAATACCATTTTAGAGATCGCGATTCTTCCCATGATCGAAAGTGGCAGCGTCGTCCAAAATCCCACGAGGCGCGGAGAAGTGATATAGCTTTTTTAATATTTCCCTCTATCTGGTCCTCTTGTTGCCTATAGACCAGAATCCCCAGGTATTTAAATGTAGCAGGAGCCACCGGGATGAGGTGAGCCCCAAAAGGTATGGAGCCCGGATTCGGAGTATCCCGGAAGTAGAAGCCAATGGACTTCTCAGGATTAATGGCCAGGCCCGAGATTGCGGAAAAGTTCTCAAAGATCTCGTATATGTCTGTGTGGTCAGTCTCCAGGTCGCAAAGGAACAACAATATATCGTCCGTGTAGATCGATATCAAATTTTGGACTCCACTGCTGGGGATACCCCTCCGTTCCATCCTGGTCCGCAGGGCCACGGCCAGGGGTTCCAGGGCCAGGACAAAAAGCAGTGGGGACAAGGGGCAGCCTTGTCTAGTGCCACGATGGATCACGTATGCGTCGGAGATATGCCTCCCCGTACGTGCCCTTGCTGACGGAGCGGTATAAAGCAATCTGATCCACACCAAGAGGGGGGCAGGAAGCCCAAATCTCTCCAGAGCCGGGAACATATCCGACCAGGCCAGTGAGTCGAAAGCCTGTCGGAGGTCTAAGGCTATACAACCCGCCCGATGGAGGGTCGGTGGAGTGGACGCCATGAGTGCGTGCAATCGTCGCGTGTTCATGGAGGTGCTCCTACCTGGAGGAAACCCGCATTGATCTCTCTGGATCAGGGCAGGGAGGTGCGTCTGCAATCTCAGGGCTATAACTTTGCTGAGTACTTTGTATTCTGTGGAGAGCATCGATAACAGCCTGTAATTTGTCATCTCTAGGGCATCCCTTTAGATAGCGAGACTACTATCGCCTGCATCGTGGATTCAGGCAAGCGGCCTTCTACCAGTGCCGTGCAGTGGACTTTCTCCAGGACTGGCACCAAGATGTCTGAGTAGGTCGCATAGAACTCCACTGGGAGTCCATCCATGCCCGGCGTCTTCTTGCGGTTCAGGGATTTGTTAGCCACCCGTATTTCGTGTTGCGTGATAGGGCCCTCAAGGTCCTTTTGGGTCTCGGTGGTCAGTACTGGGAATTGGAGTTCAGACAGAAAGGCAGAAATTCGATCTGGGTCGATGCGTGTAGGCTGCGCATATAATGCAGTCAGGTGATCATCGAACGCCCTATTTGTTTCAGTTTGCGTGTCCACCAGATGTCCGTCCCGCGTCCTAATCCTGGTTATCACCGGGATGTCTGGGTGCTCCCAAACCAAACGGGCTAGCAATGCTCCCGATCTATCCGCCTCTGCATGTTGTCGACTGAGGTATTCTTTGTGGTCAATGACTCGTAACGTTTCAAGAGTATCCGCGTGTTCTATGTTTTCTAATTGCAGTTCTCCCCTCTTGGTGGGATCGACCCCTACCTCCCGCTCCAACCGTTTAAGCCTGTCCTCTGTCTTGTAGTTTCCGGTGTATTTCCTGTCGGGCTCCCACTAGTTGCTGAATCGCCGCTCCACGTACCACCACCTTCATGGCATCCCAAACCACTAAATTTGTAGAAGCTGTGTCCCAGTTTTCAACAAAATATTTGTCTAGTGTCTGGGACAAGGACGCCCTGAAAGGGCCATCCTCAAGTAGGAGCGGGTCTAAGCGCCACGTGGGGACAGGTGTAGGAACCTTTCCCCATAGGAGGGTGCACGTCAGGGGCCTATGATCCGAAAAGGTTTTCGCTAAATATTCCGGATTTTCAATTCTGGACATCAGCTGTTCGGAACAAAGGAACCGGTCAATCCTAGTGTGGAACATGTGTATGTGGGAGTAATGAGAGTATTCCCGGTCCTCTGGGTGAAGGGAGCGCCAGGCATCTCGCAAGCCCCATCCCGTTGCCCATGTATGAAAGAGCTCCGTCAACCTGGAGACTCCCGCCACCTGTAGGGGGGGATGTGATCTGTCACGATCCAGATCCATGATCATATTCCAATCTCCTCCTAATATCCAGGGGGTAGTGGTCCAGTCTGCTAACGCCAGTCCCACTCTCTGCAAAAATGTATCCTGATCAAAATTCGGGGCATAGATACATCCTAGCACCACTGGCGAGCCATCTAGCGTACCCCTAACTAATATGTACCGTCCCTGATCATCCACCCTCTTTTCTACTTCCAGGAATGGTGTGCCAAGTCGAATCCAGATTGTTGCACCTCTAGAGAAAGCAGAATAGGTCGTAGACAAGATTGTGCCCCTCCATTTTTTCCTCAGTTTAACAGACTCTGATGTAGTAAGATGGGATTCCTGGAGAAAAGCGATCTGAGTGTGGTGTCTCAACAGGAAGGCATGTATTCTGTGTCTCTTCTGAACTGCCCCCAGTCCTCTCACATTCCATGTCGTGATCCTATACTTCCCCGTTGTATCAGCCATAATCAAAAGTGTGCCTACTATGCAACCTCCAATGCCCACCTGCCTGAGCTCTACTTAACAACCGCCAGGAGAGCACCCACCCTTAATACAAAAAAGAACCATAACGGCGCAGCTATATAACCAAGCTGGGCCCAACAATTGAACAAGTCTCGAAAGGACCAAGAAGTCAGTGCGTTCGCCATTGGGGGGTTGGCCGAGCACCATGTCAGTCTTCACTTGCAGCCCAACGGGCTCCTCCGGCTCTACAGCAAACTGTCCTTGAGGCAATGTTACCAATGTGTAAAGGGGGAAATAAGTTCCTGATCACCCGTGCCTTACATACTTATCGAATTACATCCGTGCTCGATCAAGTATAACAGGATACCGAAGAGGTCAGCAGTGGCAGCCACCCATGTTCGATCTATCTCCCTCCCCAGACCCAACAGCAGTTACTGTACATTACATAAGCAAGTAATAGAAAAATACAATACGGTTTGTAGTCCGTTCAGCTACTTCCGGTCAGGTCTTTGTTCCCGTAGTTGTCCATCACCTCATCAGCTGTGCGGGGCGTTACAGTGGGTAACAGGAGTACACTATGGTCCGAGTCCGAGTGAACCGTACTATCTTCAGAGTCCGTTGTGATCTTCTTGGGGTCCTCTCGAAAGGTTCCTGCCATCGCCAAAGCGTCCAGCTGTTTCTCCTTTTGCTGTCCCCGTGAGGGTCCACGCCTTCGTCCGCTACGTCTCGACTTGGGGGGCTCCTTCTCCTTCGCGTTATGGGTGTCGCTCGATCCAGCCGTGTTCAGTCCCTGTGAGGGTCCTTGGCTCCTGTCCATTCCCATCACTTCCAGCCACTCCTCGACGCCCGACGGGCTCTCGAGGAAGGAGGATTTTGGGAGCTCTCACGGCGTCTTCCTCTGCCCAGTCCGAACCAGTCTAGATCCCTGACGATGAGCCCTCTCCGCAGGGGGAAAGCGTAGTCCGCTCTAGCGGGGCCCCCATTCGCCCAGGCGCAACAGCTCCTCGCCTTCTCTGTAAGAGTGGGGGTGAGAGGGGTCGCAGGAGCTCTCACGGCGTCTCTCTCTGACTACTCACAACTCATCTGAAGTCCTGTAGGTGGGCCACCGTCTTAGGGGGACACGATACCTGCCCCAGTGGGACTTCCAGGTGCAGCAGCTCGCAGCGTGTCTTTCCAGGGGGGGGGGGGGGGGTGAGGAGAAGATTGGGAGCTCTTGCGGCGTCTCCATCTGCCCTATGCGTAAGAGTTCGGCACCACACCGATGGACAACCATCACCGAGAGGTTCCCGGCCCGTTCCTGCGGGGCCCCCCTCCGTCCAGGCGCAGCAGCTCCCAGCCAATGGCTCTAGGGCTCCTCACGTCTTCATGGAGCCTCCGCCCTCAGCAGGGTAGGGAGTGGCAGGCGGGCTGCCAGAAGGGGGGTGCTCAGGATAGCACCCACGCAGTTTCACGATAGCCCCCCTCCCCCGGTAGAACCGCCGATATATGGACGGATGGGAGGGGGCGGTGGGGAAGGAAAGGCAGTCCAAAGCAGGGGGGAGGGGGGGGAACAGGCAGGCAAGGAAATTCCCCACGTTACAAGGGTGGTGTCCGTTTTATAATCCAGGGGCCTCTCCCCATGCGCACCGGGAACGCTGCCGGCCACCACCGCTTGTCCTGCAGCGCAGTATCTCCTCCGGCGGTTCTCACAGCTGCTCTGTGGTCCGGGGTGCTCTCCGACGATAACCATGCACGCACCCAATCTAGCAGCGTATTATGTTCAGGCCCGGCTCCCAGCCTTCGGATGCTTCCAGTGCCCGAAGCCGTGGGCCGGACGGCCTCACCATCTACTGTGGGCCCCGGTCTCAGGCCGCACACCTCTGCTGTAGGCCGCACCACGGGAGTCCCGGCTTCACCGCGTTTTCATTCGCCCCTCGGCCGGTGACGAGGGCAGTCGTGTCCAGGCTCTATGTTCCCCCGTAGCAGGCAGGCACCCCGGGAGCTCCCGGGGTGAGTTTCGTAGGATTATGCCCCGATCAGCGCCGGAGCCTCAGCGGTGCACGTCCGTTCACATGGCCTGCTAGCCACGCCCCCCCAAATGCAACCATCCTTAAGTTTAACAGCTCCAACTCACATACTAGTATTGCCCATCGCCTTCCTGATAACATAGGTAGCTTTCCTGGAATTTGTTTATACAGCTCTCTTAAATCTTAGATAAGACAATAGGACCTTCTCTTAAGATCTCTTACTGGTTCTCCAACCCAAGGTGGTCACATCATGGTGCACGGTTTACTACTTTTAAGTATTTTGACAGGTGTGGCTCCAGTTGTTGAATGTGGTGTGCACCTAATGGTCTTGGTGCAAACCCAGATTTCTTCTCTCCAATTGCTGCCTTTTCTGTTACCTAATGATTTGAAGAGTCCAAGAGCAGTGTGATGCACAACAGAGAACTTCACAATAAATGTTTATGGAGCCTTTGATGGGTTTGCACCAGACTCTACGGACCTTTGCTTTGTAAGCTTAAAGGCATCGCTACGTTTTGCCTAGAATGCCCTGTGAGCCTCGAGGAAGGGGGATCTGCATTCCTGGGATTTCCGTTGATAATCATAAGCACTAAACAGCCCTGAACATGTGCAGGATTCTTGAGCGCACAGAGATGAGAACAAATTTGTTCACACACCTTTTTTTTTTTAAGGTAAGCAAAAAAAAAGCAGGACAGTGTAGCTAATTAGGCTGCACTCTGCAGAGTCTGTAAAACTGACAGTGCTCCTTTAAAGAAGCACACCCCACGGTACCCCATCTTGCATCGTCAGTAGCAGTTGCACTAGTTCTTTTTTTTCCGGTTCCTGTTTTAGAAGATCCTGGGGCACAGCGAGAAAATCGGCTTAATGGCTAAGAGGAAAGCTGAAGACTCCAGGAATCAATCTCTGGAAGATGCTTTGAGTATGGTAAAGGGCCTTTTGCGAGCTCCCCTAGAGTGACATCCAAAAAGAGATCAAGGCACCAAAGCCATCTTCGCTCCTGGTCAATGTTGAGATCTACATTGAAGCTAGGTGGAAGTGCCACTAGTTCACCTTTGGGGACTGGTTCAACATTGAAGTACTCGAGGTCGAAGAGACCAAGACCATTGAAGCTGAGGGATCTTAGCGGTACACCATTCAAACGATTGACCAGTAGTAATTCTTTGAGTTCAGAAGGCTGCTACCACCACTGACACTGTATGTACTCTTCACATAGAAACGTCCCTCCTTCAGTTGTACTCTCTGGTTTATCTAATTCACAAAGGTGTTCCCGCTGAAGTCATTGTCCAACTCTTCCATGGGCTCACACCACCACTTTACATAGGATACCTCTGCAGGTCTGTTCTTCCAGCAGTTACCCCTCATCTGCCTCGTCTTCTACTTCACATGAATCCAGTGGACCCTTCTCCAAGGAGGTCTTGTTCTCTGCGTGGACATTGTTGAGCACTTTCAAGGAGACATTCCAAAAAAGAGGCACACTCCACAAGATGATGATCACGCTCAGCTTATGAATCTTGGTCTCCTAGAACTTCCTACTATTTCGTCATCCTTTACTGGAAGATTTTTATGTATACTATGATACTCCCATCCAGCCAGCGGGTTTCTCCCGAAGATAATAACACCTTTGATGAAGTCTTAATCAATGGATGATCTGTATATTCCCTTGCCTACAACTCCGGCGAAGACTGTTTTCATATTTGAAACACTTCTGCAGTAGGCCTCATCATGTCATATGCTCCACTTAGTGCCAGACAATTTAGAACCAGTCATGGACCTCTTTCTAGCTCCATCATCGTGAAAGGCTGCCCTTACATACCTTTTTTGTGTTGATTTATCTTAACAAGAAAACAAAATAAGCATGTACAATATAGGGGATTGTCATCCGTCAGTCACATATAATATTGTAAAGGTGTTACACAATAAGAGAACAGTCATGATAAATCGGGATGAATAACTACAATGCAATAAGAGAGAAAAAAGTGGGGGAGGAGGGAGGGAAACATGGAAAGTGGAGTAGGGAGCGATGTTTGTATGGGGGTTGCGGGGAGGACGCAGAGAGGTGCTCCTATGCGACACTGAAGATCCGGGGTGGGCGCACTAAACTGAAGGGGAAGGGCATAGGACCTTGAGGGGATCCGGTCACCTACCTAGGGGTAATTCCTGGGGTGCCTGCCTGGCAGAGCTGATAACAGTCTGGTTTTGCAGGGCAGGTATCAGGGAAGTAAGGACTGTGGGTAGAGGCTGAACGGGATCCATGACTAGGTAGGGTGTCAGAGACCATGTGTTAATGGCAGCGTGCGGGGCGGTTATCACAAGTGTGGTGCAAGTCAGGTAGGTGAGGGAGGGATGCCTTTCAGTCCCAGTGGCATTAGTGTGTCTGTATAGGGCTGAGGGGTTATGCAGGGTGTAATGAGATAAACAAAGAAGCAGAAGAAAGAAAGAATTAATAAGATGGGGACAGGTTGGTGAGGCAGGTGATCGCAGCTGCTAGCCTCCGTGATGGGGAAATTCCCCTGTCTGTTGGTGGGACTGAGAGTCCAGGGGTGTTTGGGGGCGGGGTATGAGAGGGGGAGGTGGGGGGGGGTGCAGAGAGCAGTGTGTGTGAGAAAGTGCCATCTTTCTTGCATTGGTATACCCCCCACTTTCTTCTGAACTGCTGATGTGCTTTTACTGAGTGTGCCCTGGGCTCCTGCCAACCAGGTACCCAGGGCCTTTGTTCCTTCCCTAAAACTGTGTTGAAACTAAAACCCAATTGGCATCTCTGGCCACCTGTCAGCCCCTACTAAATGGTACCCTAGGTACCCAGGGCATTGTGACCAGAGAAGACTCCTAAGGGATGCAGCACGTATTGTGCCACCCTTAGCGGCCCTGTACCCTGACACCCACACACTGTCTTCGCAGGCTGAGTGTCTAATTACAGAACTAAACAAAGAGTCGACATGGCACACATCCCTGTGTGCCATGACCACTAACCCACTGAAACCTAACCTACAATCCACATCTGGGCTGAGTAGCTGCCCAGGCTGCCACACAGCAGACATGTTGCTGGACCCCTGGGTGAGAGCCCCTCGCTCTCCTGGTACTGCAACAATGCACATCCTGGGCGAGGTGCTAGGTCTCCTCCCCCAGGATGGGCAGGGGGAAACTTCAAAGGCATGCTGCCTTTGTGAGCTTCTCCAGAGCACTTGCTGTACTCAGCAACTGCCCCCCCCCCACTCTGGCGGGAAGACTGGCGGGAAACCCTACGTCAGGAAGAGGGGTGTGCCAGCAAGTGCCAATCCCACCCTCAGGAGGGAGAGGCGAGGTGAAGCACGACCCCGGGCCCCGGCCATCTTGAAGATGGGGAGCCCTGCCCAATCACAGCTAGGCTCCTGCTCCTCTCCTGTGGGAGGGGGGCAGGAGCCTAGCTGTGTACCCACCCCAGGACAGGGACCTACTGGTCCCTGCCCTTGCCCTACCTGTAACGCCCCTAAACTTAATATTTAGGGGCACCCTGAACCCTTCCTTCCTCAGATCCGGATAAGAAAAGAAGAAAGAAGATCAAGAAGAAGACCCGCCGTGCAGCTGCTCACAACAGGACGACACCAACTGACTTGGCCCCAGCCTTACCGGCCTGTCTATCCTGGAACCTGCTCCTGCTTAATCCCGGCGACTCCTGCGGACAGCAACCTTGGGACCCCGGAGGACCTGCCTGCCTTGACCCTCTTAAAAACTGGGACTCCCATAAGCAGAGGCTCTGCTTCAACAACCAACCCCCTGGTGCCAGCCAGGAAGCTCAAGACCAACCCACTCTGCACCCGGCGAGCCCGGCCCGTGCCCGAGTGATCAAGACCACGAGGACGTCCCCCCAGCAACTGGGACCCGAAGTCCAGTGCCCAAAGACCCTCCTCGATGAACCAGACGACCCCTCCAACCCGACCAGCTGAGGGTAAGATTCCCTGACGCCCAAAGACACCCCTGCACCCGGCGCCTCCCTTTGGGGTACCTACCTCTTCTCCAAGATCCCAACTTACCTCTCGAAGTGGTGGTCGCACCTTAAGAATCACCGTCCCAGAGTCTGCAGCCTTTGTTCCCTTTTTACCTTTCCTATTGAATAACATTGAGCGCCCAAACGGCTCAAAAGCACCCTGCACCCAGCCGCCCCAGTGCCGCTGGCTGTGCACCCTGTGTCCTATCCTACTTCCCCCTTTGTTTAACAAAAGAGAGAAGACCCCACTTCAGGGAACAGGGTACTTACTACAGACAGTCAAAGTCAAAAATAGGTTTCCCTGGATCAACTATAAAGAATAGACTATCTAGGCTCATTCACACTTCACAGTACCTTGATTATATTGTTTAAGGATTAGGCCACAAGCTAAAATGTAACGTTTACACTTTCTTTATTAAGAATTCTCTTACTACACATAGTATTATCCTTCACGTAAGGAGACAAACACAAGATTAAAATCTCAGAGAAAGAGGGAATTTCTTTCTGAGAAACAGTGAATATAAAAACATCTCATGAGTTACAATGAAAATCAATAAAACACTCATAAATGTAAGAAATGTTTTTCCTATAAAGTGTACATGAAAGACATTTTTCACAACCTAATCACACAGGACTTATGTAAATAACAGACAAAAAAAACCCCTGTTATCAATGAATCAGAAAATGTTAATACTGGTTAATCAGATCCAAAAAGCCTTTGTGTTACTTTAATGAGGCTTCCAATATCCAAAATTGGGGTATTTGTAGAGACCGTGGGTTACCGATGCAAGAAGACGCTGCAACATACTCCACTAGATAACTGAATCAGTGTATGTTATCTCCCCCTTGTGAAAATATCCAGTTCTGCCAATTCCGATGAGTGATTGAAAACTGACACCCTGGGTGCTACCGCAGTGAATGAAATAAATTTGATGAGAACAGGTAAGGGTGTTTTCTAAGAATAGAAAAGACCTAAATAAGAGGAAAAGAGCAATGAAATACTACAAAAAGTCCCCTTATCTTTATGTTTCTATAATAGAACCCTGCACTAAAATCCATGATATCAGCAATTAATAAAGACTTGATGAAACCAGTATAACACATAAGAAGTAAAAGGAAACAATCATCTAGAACTGTCAGAAGGTAAGAAGTACTTTTAGTCTGAATTAAAATAAGGAGTAAACTACAGACATTAGGCTTATAATATGCCTCGTATCTTTCCCAGCTCTGAATAGGATAACTCCCCATTACTCCGAGTGAGGTGATGGGGACTG